>NC_062219.1:54096055-58896055 GCF_902686445.1 Sciurus carolinensis | reverse complement strand
TATTCATAGAATCTAAGAATTGAAGAGGCTGTTTGAATATTCGATAAGGTCAGACCATGAAGCCTTAGAATATGATAGTGCTTTTGTAAAATAATCAAATATAGATCATAGAAAGGGCATTAATTTTGGTATCAAGAAACATATTCTATTTATTACCCTTTCACTGTTTGATTCTGACAGTAGAAAAATTAATTTGCCTTAATTTTCTCATGTATGAGAGGAAAATGAATTCTAAAGATCCAATTTTCTCCCTCCTCTTTCATAACATGAATATTCTTGTGTGTAGATGCATCATACACATATGACTCATCGTCGGGCATGGTAGCACATGCCTGTAATCCGAACTGCTCTGGAGGCTGACGCAGGAGGATCAGGAGTTCAAAGCCAGCCTCAGCAAAAGCGAGGTGCTAAGCAACTCAGTGAGACCCTGTCTCTAAAATAAAATACAGAATAGAACTGGGGATGTGGCTCAGTAGCCAGATGCCCCTGAGTTCAATCCCTGGTATCCACTCGCCAAAATAAATAAATAAATAAAAACAAAAAAACCACATGTGTCATCCCTTGTGCTGGTCCATTTGTCCTAAAGATTCTCCATCTTTCCTATGTTGTCAACAGTACATTGCAACATTGAAGAGCATATGAGTGATTTTCATTCCTCAGATATTCTGGTTTTTTTTTTTTTTCTTTCCTTTTTTTTTTTTTTCCTTTTCTTTCTTTTTTTCTTTTTCTTTCTTGTTTCTTCTTCTTTTTTTTTTTTTTTTTTTTAATGCCTCAAATAACTTCTGAATGGCAGTGAGTTACTATCAGTCATCTGCTCTGTGAAGTTTTGTGCCACTGGGGATGTTGAACTGAACGTCTGCTCCTCCAGAAAACAAACGATGAGGATCCAAGAGACAACTGGCCTAGTTAAGAGCAAGCTAAAAGCACTTCACACAGCAAACCCAGAGGGACAAAGTTTTCTCCAGGACCATGCCTCCCCAGCCCCTGACCGACTACAAGTTGTTCCTCAGTAACTTTAAGGAATTCTGATTATAAAAAGTCACAACCATGACATGTCCATTGATTGAACAATGAACACCTGATCGGTCTTTTGGTTCATTCTCAGTGTGTTTATGGCTGTCAGTCTCGGGACACTCATCTTCATAAAACTGAGAAGGCAAACAACATGAAGTGCCACAACAGCCCATGCTATTCCTGTAGACATAAAGCAGTTTGTTTCAAGAATCATAAATCCTTTATATAAAAGGGCACAGAGTTAGCAAATTATATTACTCCACTTTCAGACACAACCAACACAGCTACAGAGAGATTTGGCAACTTATCAAAAATAGGCCAGTACTACAGTGGGGAGTAAATCAAACTCAAATTATATGATAGAAATGTTGTATTATTCCAAAATAATGTTGCACAAATAAATGTCAATCTAAATATAAAATCACAGTGTGAAGATGCTTATTTTTCAGAAACTTAAGACCTAGAAAAGGTTGACAATTCCTTTGTGAAATTTGTATTCTCCTGAAATATAAGAACACATTGATGACTTGAATACTTCAAAAGAGATATTTATCTCTTTTTAAACTTATAAGGTTACATCCCACTTCATTCCATGAAGGATTTGAGGTCTCATACAGAATAAAAAGTGTGAAGTGAGAAAAGGACAAATAAATTTAACAAAAATGAAAATGGTGTTGTATTAGCTAATTTTTCATTGCTATCACAAAATACCAGAGACAGACTATTTATGAAAAATAAAGGTTTATTTAGTCCATAGGTTTGAATTTCAAATGAATATCAGACAGCCCTGTTGTTTTGGCCTATAGGACAGCAGATAGCATCACAGCATGGCAAGAGTACATGTAGGAGCAAGTTGATCACATCTCAATCAGAAAGCAGAGAGATCTGGGTGAGATTACATTTTCCCTTTTTATAAGAACCTTCTCATGAGAACTAACCAGATTTCCTTGAGAATATACTTCAATCCCTTTCAAGGGCATGCCTCTAATCACTTAAACACTTCCCATTAGACCCCATCTCTTAAAGACCCACATCATCTTCCAATATTACCATCCTTGGAACCAAAATCCCAACACATAGACCCATAGATCCAAATCCAAATCGCAGCAGTGATCAAATACTAAAATGAAGTAGAAATACATACATAACAAAGTATGGCAAAATGCCCCCATAAACTTGGTTGGAAAAATACAAAGGAAATCATGAACAACTGCATAATTACTTATCTCACAAGATACACATATAGTATTGGTTTAAGAAAAGCACAACTGCTTAACATTGAGGTTGAAAAATGTTTTCCTTATTTTATATAAAATCTAGTCATTGCTTGATGAAGTGTAAGAAATTTTTACACAAACTACCTTATACAATATCGAGTATTTTGTGACAATTTCTTACAGGACATAACATCGGAATTCACCTTAGGAATTGATTACAAATTTGAAGTGGGACAGTAATGGGAGATGATAGTAGCATCCAAATGATGTCTTCTAAATATAGAGCTTGAAAACTCTGTAATTTAGTTCCACATATGATAAAGGTTTCTATTTATCTGGAGCAGGAATTCTTATTTTGAGAACTGAAAATGACTTCAGGAGGGAGGTCCAGGAATTAAGTTGAATGAACATTTGGTGTGTTTACACATTTTTTGGAGGGATAATTCATAACTTCCACTATATTCTCAAAAACACTTAATCCAAAATAGTCAGTTGCCACTGATATAGAAAAGGATTTTGGTGAGGTATTTATCTTGTAGCTAATATTTCATTTAGGTTATTCTTTTTAAATTCAGATTACCAAGTATTGGCAACTGAAAATTATTGACTGTATTGTCAGGAGCCAGAAATACAGGTGTTGTGTTGTTAATGATTTGTATCATTATAGACTTTTAAAACATTCTGAAGGAAGAAAACAAATCTTCTGAGTATAAGAAACATGAAAGGCTGGGCACAGTGATGCACGCCTGTAATCCCAGCAGCTCAAGAGTCTGAGGCAGGAGAATCAAGAGTTCAAAGGCGCCTCAACAACTTAGAGAGGCCCTAAGAAACTCAGTGAGACCCTGTCTCATAATAAATACAAAAAAGAGTTGGGGATGTGGCCCAATGGTCAAGCACCCCTGGGTTCAATTCACAATACCAAAAAAATTTTCTTTTTTTTAAAGCATGAAGATTGGAATACTAAAAAGACAGCATCTTAAACTATAAAGAAATGCTTACATGAACTACATTATACAATATCCAAAATCTTGTGATAGTTTCTTAAAGGCCATAACATCAGAATTCACCTTACAAATTCATTACAAACTCTACAGTGTAATGAAAGCTGATAGACCCAAAGTCTTAAACTATTTGTGACTAAGAATACAGATAAATGGGAAAAATAAATAATATTCCTACCCCATCAGTTAAGAATCAAAAGCTATTATATGTGAGAATCTTATATGTAGCAAGTGGTATAAATGTGTCAAATGAGTTTATTATTATTCTAATTACTAGTGAAACTTCTATTATTATTATTAGGAATTCCACATCTTTATAGAGAAGCTGAATAAACACAGGGAACTCTGAGATATTCCCTTTTAAAATATCTTTATTTGGGGCAATGTTTATAGCTCAGTGATAAAGTGTGTAGTTAGCATGTACAAATCCCTATGTTAAATCACCAGCACAATTTTTTTTTAAAGAGCTATTTTCCTTTCATCAAGTGAATAAAAATTGTACATCATATAGCACACCTGCAATATATTTGGTCTACTATATGATTTGCACAGGAGATTTTTCTGCATACCAAATCACTTCAACCTTAAAAGCTTAAAACTCTACCCATTTATTACTGCCATGAAGGTGTAAGTCAACCACATGGACCTTCTCATCTGAGTCAGGCTGGGCTGATTTGGGTTAGACTTGTTCATGTTGCTGAAGTCATCAGCAAGTTAACTGAGGCTGGCATATCTCACATATTTTAACTAATTATCCACTGAGTCAAGATTAACTAGGCCATATGTAGCCCATCATTCAAAGGGGTAGTTTTTCATATGATGACTCAGGAAGTTTCTAAAGAAGAGAACAATACTTGCAAGTTTTCTTCAGATCTAAGCTTGAAATTGGCGCAATACCACATATACTTTATATACTTGGGCAAACCAAGTCATAAGCTTGAACTATTTCAAAAAGTAAGGAACAAACCACATTTCTTTATGGGGGGGAGCTGCAAAATCATGTTTCAAAAGGTATGGGGATATAGACAGGAGTCAGCATCCCATTATTTTTGTAATGTACTGCATTATTAAGTAAGAAGTTAAAAATGTTCCACAATGACTATAGGAAATTTTGGGGGGAAAAAAAAAAAACCCAGAAAAATCTAAATTAAAGTGGTATGACATATTTAACATAAACAGATATAAAACTTACCCCATGTCAGTACACTAAATAGAACTAACCTACTATTTAAATTAACTAAAATATCTTAGTTTTAGTGTAAGAAATATCAGTCATTTTTAAGGGGTAGGAGGTAACATTAGGTATCAGATCAACGTTCTATTCCCCTGTGACCACAACAAGTAAAAGAATATTTACAATGTGTTTTGCCATCATAGTAATTCACATGGCTAATTCTAAATGGCTTTCTGGGAACTGATGCCATGTAGATATTAAGAATGCAGACTGAAATCAGACTGCCTAAATTCAAATTCTGCTATTTTTTAGAGCTATAACCTTCAGTATGTTACAGAATACTTCTAGATGCTTTTTATGAGTAAAGTCAGTATGATAAAAATACCTATCTCACAGGAATTTTATAAAAAGTAAATTAAACTGTCAAGGTAAACATCATGCATTGAGCAAGCTACATAGTAAATTATTCAAGAAATGTTGGCTATTTTATGGAAAATATTGAAATCAGGTGTGCAAATAAAAATGTCCAAATATGCTATGAAATTTGTTATTTATCATAATAAAGTTCTCATCATTCTCAAATAATATGAAAATTATTATTCTGAATGACTTATAGAGCCAGCTTATCTCATTCTTTCCCTATAACCAACTCCCATCTACCAAGTCATGACAATAAACAATAAATAGACTGACATGCCACACAGGATGGCAAAGACTAGAGTAGTGAACTTTCTGTTTACAAAAAGAGAGAAAAGAAAAACAGAAAAGAAACCTTGGAGAAAAAGTCATCAATTTCATTTCTTCAAGAATACACTGAATAAAGTGAAAATCAATGAAATCTTTTGTAGTTACCAAAATTATTCAGTTTTCCGGAAAAGACAGATAAATCTAGAAAACAGGCACCGAGACATGCTTGCTCAGGTCAGAGGCCACTTGAGCCACAGAACTGTAGAAAAGCTTATGTGGCAGTAACTGATAAATCCTGGAGGCTGAGTTAAAGCAGCTTGAGAATGAGAAACACTGAGGGGATATAGTTTTCAGTGAGGGCTGGCATTTTCATAGACTTTCTGGAAATCTCACCAGGTTGGCACAATATAGTCCTAGAAAAATCAGTGCACGGATCTAGCAGAGGAACTGGAAAAGCAGTCCTTGTGAAGATTACCAGAACTTTCTCTATAGCAAAGATCTACTCACTGGAGGAAAGAACTTTTTTAGAGCTTTATTAAACCTGGGGAAAGGGAAATCCTCCCAAACCAAACCCTCAAATCCTCTTGAGCTTTTCTATTTCACCTATTTCCAGTAGGAATCAGAGAGGCCATACGAAGAAGGTTACAGTACAGTTCAGAGACAGGCCCACTTACAGATTGAGATTGAATTGGAAGATTATAAAACTCTGCTGTGCTCCCAGATTTCACCACCACCACAACAGGACTCCAATATATTGTTAATGGATTACATTGAAACAGGTTTAAAATACAACTGACTCCTCAAAAAGACTTATGGAAGACCAAGATGAAGACAGGACACAAAAAACAAAACATTAGAAGTATATGAGGTCATGGGACTTATAACTATAGCAAACAAAGCTTAATTTCTAGTCCGATTTATATAAATCCTCACAAGAAACTATTCACTTGTAGTGAATATTATTAATTGACAAAACATGTCCATCTTTCCACAACAGCAACAACAACAACAACAAAATTTACAAGATATATCAAAGGCAAGAAAAACAGTCTGAAGAGACAAAGCAAGCATCAGAATCAGGCTCAGATATGATACAGATTTTATAATTAACATGCAGGGAATTTTAAATTAATGTGATAAATGTTTTAAGGGCTTTAATGGAACCTGTAGTGACAGATGGTTAATATCAGCAAAGAGATGGAAGTTCTAAGAAAGAATCAAAGGAGGTGCTACAAATCAAAAATCTGTATCCTAAAGGAAGACTGTCTATGACAAGCTCATCAGAAGACTAGACAAAACCAAGAAAAGAATCAGAGAGTTTGAGGATCCATTAGTAGACCTTTCCAAAATGATATACAAAGAGAAAAAAAAATATAAGAAAATTTCAAAGATGTAACATAATTAATTAGAAAACAAAAGAGAAAAATGAAACAGAAGAAATAGTTGCAATAATAACAGGTAACTCTCCAAAAATTAATGACAAACACCAAACCACAAATACAGGAAGTTCAGAACTGTAAACAGAATTCCAAAAAATATACCTATGAATGTCAAACTCAAACTCCAGAAAATCAAAGTAAAGAGAAAAGCTTTAAAGAAGTCTGAGGAAGAAAACCTCTTGTTAATGGAAGAAAAAAATAAAAATTACAGTGAACTTCTAATCAATAGTACACCATAATAAGAGTGTAGAAAATGGTTAAATTATCAAAAGCAAAGAAAATGAAACTATGGTAAGATACATCCAATGAAATTATGCTTTTAAAGTACAGGTAAATTGAAGACTTTATCATGCAAATGAATACAGAAGATAGTTACTATTAGCAGACTAGTCCTGTAAGAAATGTTGGAGTTTTTTTTTTTTCAGTCATAAGTAAAATTATAAAGACCAGAAACCTGTAACTGCATAATAGAGGAAGATTATCAGAGAAGAAATAAATTAAAGTAAAAGATTTTATTTTTCTTATTCTTAATTGGACACAAAAGATAAGCTTATTTCAAGTAATAATATACCATGGGACTATATTTGTATAAGTGAAATGAATGAAAGCAATGTCACAAGGGATGAGAGGGAAATGTTAATAAGGTACTGGAGTAGGTAGATAGCATGATAGTTCAATTTAAAGATGAACTTGGAAAAGTCAAATTTTTATATTAAAAACTCAAGAAAACAAACAAACTATTTTTAAAAATTGCTCCAGCAAAGAAGGAGATAACATAGAGGCATATAAAATAGTCAACCAAATCAGAGAAATTTCATTGGTAGATTATATAAGGCTCCTGCTCTGCCACACTTCACTACCAAACCAACGGGGCTCCAATGTATTAATAATGGATTACATTTGAAACAGGTGTTAAACACAACTGTTTTACAAAGAGTACTTAGAAAAACTCAAGGTGAAAACAGGACACAGAAACAAGAACATTGAAAATATATGAAGCCATAGAGCTGTGGCAAACTAAGCCCAAAGAAGCACTGGCAAAAAATAGAAAACAATTACAAACATGTTAGATATTAACCCAAATATATCAACAATCATTTAAATGTAAATAGTTTAAATATATAATTAAAATTGTTTAATGTATAATTAAAAGAATATCAGGGTTAAAACAAAAAGGACTCAATTTTATGTTAACTACAAGTAACGCACTTTAAACAGAAAGTTTCAAATGAATTAAAATAAAGCATGGAGGAAAATATACCATCCTAGCTTTCATCAAAAAAAATTAAGTTATATTAATTTTAAATAAAGATTTCAGTATGAGGAATAGATCTGGGTCCAGCATAGTGATAGAAGGTTCAATTTTCTAAGAAGATATAGCCTCTTAAATATGAAATAAAAGATTTAAAAAACACTCCAAAGGATCTATGCAAAAGAGAATTGTTTGTTTGAAAAGATGAACAAAATTGATAATTCCTTAACTAATCAAAAGAGAGAGAAAACCCAAATCAACCTAACATTCTGGGACTCCAGGTCATTAAAGCTATTTTGAAAATTTTTACTCTAATAAACTGTAAAATCTAGACAATACTAACAAATTCTAGATACATATGAATGAACTACTCACATTGAACCATGAGGATATAAAAAACCTAAACAGACCATTTCTGAATAAAATTTTTATTTGTTCTAATTAGTTATATATGACAGTAGAATGTATTTGGACACATCATGCATAAATGGAGTATAACTTCTCATTCTTCTGGTTGTACATGATGTAGTTATACAGGTTGTGTAATCATATATGTACATAGAGAAAAAATGTCGGATTCATTCTACTATCTTCCTACCCCCATACATCTTCCCATCCCGTCACTCCCCTCTGTCTAATCCAAAGTACCTCTACTCTTCCCTAACACCCCACCTTATTGTGAATTACCATCCACATATCAGAGAAAACATTCAGACTTTAGTTCTTTGGGATTGACTTATTTAGCTTAGCATGATATTCTTCAGTTCCATCCATTTACTGGCAAATGCCATAATTTCATTCTTCTTTATGACTGAGTAATATCCCATTGTGTATATATACCACAGTTTCTTTATCCATTCATCTGTTGAAGGGCACCTAGGTTGATTATATAGTTTAGCTATTGTGAATTTTGCTGCTGTAAACATTGATGTGGCTGCATCACTGTAGTATGCTGATTTTAAGTCCTTTGGGTATAGACCACGGACTGGGATGACTGAATCAAATGGTGGTTTCATTCCAAGTTTTCTGATGAATCTCCATTCTGCTTTCCATAGTGGTTACACCAATTCGTAGTCCCACCAGCAATGTATGAGTGTACTTTTTCCCCATATCCTTGCCAACATTCACTGTTGCTTCTATTCTTAATAATTGCCATTCTGGCTGGAGTGAGATGGAATCTCAGTGTAGTTTTAATTTCCATTTCTCTAACTGCTAGAGATGTTGATCTTTTTTTCATATATTTGTTGATCAACTGTATTTCTTCTTCTGTGAAGTGTCTGCTCAGTTCCTTAGCCCATTTATTGATTGGGTTATTTGTCATTTTGGCGTTAAGTTTTTTGATTTGCTTATATATCCTGGATATTAATGCTCTATCTGAGGAGCAGGTGGCAAAGATTTTCTCCCATTCTGTAGACTCTCTCATCAGGTTATTGATTGTTTCCTTTGCTGAGAAGCAGCTTTATAAAAACAGACCAATATTAAGGAATGAGACTGGAGCAGCAATTAAAAATCTTCAAAGAAAAGTCCAGCAACAGATGGATACTCAGGCAAGTACTACCAGATCTCTAAAGGAGAATTAGTACCAATCCTCCTCAAATTATCCCATGAAACAGAAAGGAAGGAACATTTCCAAATTCACTCTATGAAGCCAAAATCACCCTGATACCAAAACCAGACAAAGACACACCAAGGAAAGAAAACTTCAGAGCAATATTGTTGGTTAATACAGAAATTCTTAATAAAATATTAGAAAGCCACATACAAAAACATATTAAGAAGATAGTACATAATCAAGTGGATTTCATCCCAGGAATGCAAGGTTGGTTCAACATATGCAAATCAATAATTGTAATTCACCACATAAATAGAATTAAGGACAAAAATCACATGATCATCTCAACAGATGCAGAAAAACAACTCAACAAAACCCAAGCCCACTCATGTTAAAAACATGGAGAAATTAGGGATAGAAGAATTTACCTCAAAATTCTAAAGTGTGTATAGCAAGTCCAAGGCAACATTATACTGAATGGAGAAAAACTGAAATAATTTACAACAAAATCAGGAATAAAACAAAGATGTTCATTCTCACTGCCCCTATTTAATAGAGTTCTTGAAACCCTAGTGAGAACAATCAAACAAGAGAAGAAAAGAAAAGGAATACGAATAAGAAAAGAAGTCAAATTATCTCTGTTTGCAAATAACATGAGCCTATATCTAGAAGAACCAAAAACTCTACCAGAAGACTTCCAAAGCTGATAAAGTCAACAAAGTAGCAGGTTACAAGATCAATGTATAAAAATAAATAGCTTTTCTATACTTCAGTGATGAATCAGCTGAGGACGAAGTCAGGAAAACTATTCCATAACAACAACAACAACAATAACAAATCTAACCAAGAGAGTGAAATACTTCTATAATGAAAACTACAGAACACTGAAGAAAGAAATTGAAAAAGATCTTAGAGGATGGAAACACTTCCCATGTTCTTGGGGAGGCGGAATTAATATTGTGAAAATGATTATACTACCAAAAGCATTATACAGATCAAGTTCAGTCTCCATCAAAATGTTAGTGACATTCTTAATGATAATAGAAAAAAGCAGTCCTAATTCATGTGGAAGAAGAAAAGACAGAATAGCCAAGCATCCTGAGCAAGAAGAGCTATACTGAAGACATCATAAAACCTGATCTCAAAGTATACTCAGAGATATAGTAACAAATAGCACACACACAGTATTTGTAATAAAATGGAAATGAAGATCAATGAAATAGAAGACAGAGATATAGTCATTTGACACTTGACAAAGGTGCCAAAAATGTATGTTAGAGAAAAGACAACCTTTTTAACAAATGGTGCTGGGAAAACTGGATATCTATATGCAGAAGAACAAAACTATATACCTACTTTTCACTGCACAAAAGTCAACTTGAAGTAGATCAAAGACCTAAGGATTAAAACAGAATCTTTGCAGGTACTAGAAGGAAACAGAAGCTCAACATTCCAACACATTAGCACAGGCAGTACCTTCATTAATAAGACCTCAAAAATTTAAGAAATAAAGCCAAGAATCAATAAGTGCAATATCATCAAATTAAAAAACTTCTGCACAACAAAAGAAACTAGAGCATTAAGAGAGAGCCTATAGAATGGGAGAAAATCTTTGCCAGTTAGTTCTCCAACAGGAGATTAATATCCAAAATATATAAAGAACTAAAAAATACTAACTCTAAAAAATTAATAACCCAATAAATAATTAGGCAAAAGAAATAAACAGACATTTCTCAAAAGAAGAAAATCAAGTGGACAACAAGTATATGTAAAAATGTCAACATCAATAGAAACCAAGGAAATGCAAAACCAAACTACACTGAAATTTTATCTCACACCAATTAGAAAGGTAATCATCAAGAATACAAATAAAAATAAATGTTGGCAAGAATGTAGGGGGGAAAGGTACACACATACATTGCTGGTGGGACTGTAAAGTAGTACAACCATTTTGGAAAGCAGTATAGAGATTCCTCCAAGAACTGGGAATAAAAGCACCATATGACCACACCCCTCAATCTTTCTCCTAAAAAAACTAAAATCAGCATACAACACTGATAATGGCACATCAAAATTTACAATAGCACAATTTACAATAGCCAAGTTATAGAACCAACCCGAGTGCCCATCAACAGATAATGGATAAAGAAAATGCTATATATATATATGCTCAATGGGATTTTACTGGGCTAAAAAGAAGAATGAAATTATGGCATTTTCATTCTTTTAAGTAAAATAAACCAGACTCAGAAAGTCAGTGGTCTAACATTTTCACATTTGCAGAAGCTAGAGCAAAATAAAAGAAGGAAAGAAAAAAAAAAGGAGCTGGGAATGTCATGAAAACATAATGGAGATCAGTGGAGTAGAGGAAGTGAATAGAGGGTAAGGAGAAGGAGCAAGAAAAAGGAAGAACTGTGGAATGAAATTCATCGAATTATATATATAAATATTCATATATGTATACATGAATATACCACAGTGAATTTCATCTTCAGATGTATCTATAAAGAACCAATTAAAAAACAATTTATAAATAGCAGGAAGACCATTAGAGTAGATGGAGGAAGGGAAGAGGAGTAGGAAAGAAATACAGGGAACTGAAATGAAGCAAAATATATTCTATGTATATATGTCAAAATAAACTCCAGTATTATGTTTAACAATAATAGAATAATAAAAAAACTTAAAAATTGTATGTGCCTAAAAGCACATTTTGCACCAAAATTTGTGAAGCAAAAACTGATAGAACAGAAAAGAGAACTATACAAATACAGTATTATATTGGTGACTTCAGTAATGGTAGATTAAGCAGGTAGAAAATCAATAAGGATACAGTTCATCAAAAGAGCACTGTCAATCAGCTTAGTCTGATGGGCATTTACAGACTACACTTTCCAACAACAGCAGCATATGCACACTTCTTGGATATTTCACTATGATTTCCCATATTCTGATCACAAATCAGATCTTATCAAATATTAAAGAATATTAATCATACAAAGTATCTTCTGAGACCATGTGGAATTAAACTAGGAGTAAATTAAACTAGAAATGGACAGAAAAATAACTAGAAAAAATATCCAAATATTTAGAAACAAAACAATACACTTCTAAATATCTATGTACCAAAGAAAAGGTCTCATGGAAATTATTTCTGAAATGAAAGAAAATGAACATATAATTATATAATTTATAATTTGTGCAATGGTTCTCTTTTATGTAATGCTTAAAGGAAATCCATAGCAATAAATGCATATGTTGGGAAAAAGTAAAGATTCAAAATCAAAGACCTAAACTCTCACCTTGTTTTATTAAATCAAGAAGAGAAATTGAAACCTAAAGGAAGCAAAAATAGGACAGCTTACAAATTAGTGCATAAATCAATGGAATGTGAAATAAGAAGACATTAGAGAAAATCAACAAAACCAAAAATCTAGTTGTTTGCTTGTTGCTGGGTTTTTTGTTGTTGTTTGTTTTGTTTTGTTTTGTTTTTAATTGTTAATAAGAGAAGTATCTAGACAGGCTAATCAGGAAAACAAAACAGAGCACACACTAATTACCAATATGAAATGAAAAAAGAGTGCAAAATATGCACTAGTTATCAACCAGAAGGGAGGACCCTCAAGCCCCACCCACCGTACCTGGGGTTGGGCTAATTTCTCCCATTTGCATGAATCTGGTGAGGTAGATCAAAAGCACATCAAATTACATAAAATAGATTTATCTCTTACGTATGAAACAAGGAACAATTGAAGATTGGCATTCATGGTAAGTTCCCCAAGTTTTAAAAAAATTTCCCCCTTAGATAGTATCAACTACATGTGTCCCAGGGACACTGCAGCTGACAGACCCCACAAAGTAGACTGCCCTGAGTTTTATTCCCTGGGAGAACGTAACATACTGAGTTTAAATTCTGTTCTAGAAGTGACAGGAAGAGAACCCAGGTTAATTCATTCAGGTCCTCCTTATCTCAGGATATTACATTCCCCAAGATACATTTTACAGGTATTGCTGATATCTGTAAATGAGAAAGTGGAGAGAATGGGGCTGTCAATATAAATAAGTTATTGAATTATTAAGGAAATTAGGTAAAAGAGAAAAGACAAATCTCCTATACAGAATAATTCTATCTTACACGAAGTAACCTCCAGCTGGGGGTTGTGGCTCAGTAGTAGAGCACTTGCCTTCCATGTGTGATGCATTGAATTTGATTCTCAGCACTACCTAAAAATATGTAAATAAAATAAGGCTACTGTGACAATCTACAACTAATATAATATTTTTAAAAAATGAAGTATCCTCAACCCATGCTTCTTAAATAGAAGCTGTGTATAGTGACTTTCTTCTAAAAGCATAGTATGAAAAGGGGTGGAAATTTAAGAATTTACAGTATAGAAATGTGAAAAAAGCATCATGCTAGCCAGGTGATCCAGGTCAACATCAATAGTGGTAAGACATCTTGATAGCCTGGACTTGATATTATGTGCTGAAAATGACACTTAACCTCTACTCTACAGTCTTCCTCCTAAAAATTCAAAATACCAGTCTAATTGTGAGGAAAAACATTGGACAAATTCCAGAGAGGCCCATCCTACAGTATGCCTTACCAGGACTGTCCCAAACTATCAAGGTCATCAAAAACAATGGAAGTCTGAGAAATTGTCACAGTCAAGAAAAGTGTGAGACCTGGTGAGAAAATGTAATATATAATCCTGACAGAATCTGAGAAAAGTAATGGACACTTAGGTAAAAATGAAGAAAATGTGGATAAAGTATGTCTTTCAGTTAAAAATACAGTTTCTCATTTGACTTTTTAAATGGTATTATTCTAGATCATGTACTGTGAATATACTAAAAGGGTCCACGGACAGATATAAGAAGGCCATTTACAAAAGGAAAGAAATTGTCCACTGAAAGTGGACAAAGGTGGACACTTTGGAGTATATTTTGAAGATAAAGCCAACAGGATGAAAAAATGGGAAGATTGAGTTGTCATTAACAAAACTGGAGAATACTGTGAGTTTATACAATGAAATGTAATTCAGTAATAAAAAGGAATAGACCAACTGTGAACGTAGATGAATCTTGGAGTCACTGTACCCCGGGAAAGGAGCCAAACAGAGAAGGCAAGACACTATGAATTGCATTTATATGAATGTCCAGGATAGGCAAATACATAGAGAAAATACATAGATTAGTGGTTGTTCATGGGGAATGACTTGTAATAAATACAGGATATGTTTGGGTGATGATAAAAAATGTTCTAATATTAGATTTTGGTGACAGAAAAATGATGGTGTCAAAACTTTAGTTTTTGATATATGTTTGCTAGGTGGATTATAAATAAAGGAGTTTAGGATGTAAGGAGAAATGTTAAAAAGATGTAAGCATGAAGAAATGGATTTCAGGGAGAAAGGGAATGGGAATCATTGGATGAAGTAAAAAGTAAGGAAAAAGTCTTACTACCTCCAAACCTAAAGACAAAAGAGATGCAAAGAAGACATCTGCTTTCATAGTGATGCAAGGAAAGCAGTGTCCTCAGAATAGAGAGGTGATTCACCAGAGAGCCAAGTAAGAAAGTAAAGGGGATTTCAAAGAAGAGAAAGATACAGGAATGACTCCCCATGGCCCAAGGGTTCCAAGAGCTGAGCAAAGGGATTGCACAAAGCTCTGTAGAAACTGGAGTCAGTTGGATGAGGGATAACATGGAAGCTCTACATGAAGTTCTCAAGGCCAGGGTAGGTCTGGGCAGTGAGGGCAAATGAGTGGGGACATTGTTTTCTCACGTGTGTGCAGAGCATCCGAGCCACCTCAACACTTGTATTAGTGGTGTTGTTTGTTTGTTTTTTTAACTGATCTTTTTAATCATTCACATAATTGAAAGAATATGACATAGTCTGAGCTACGTAGGAATTAGTCAAAATTACTCCAGGAACACATATCTGAAAAATTAAGCCTCTTCTTAATGAGCAACTGGGCTTCTGTGATCTCATCCAGCAGAGTCCTATTAGCTAATAACATTTCAGAATCTGCTTTCAGAAATAAATTGTATTTTTAATGCTATCATCTCTAAGTTAAAAAGGTTGCGATCAAAAAGAGGAAGAATATTTGTTTTCAGATCAGACACCTGCTGCTTCCAATTTAGACATTGGGTGAACTATCAGAAACAAAAACAGCAAAGTGAAATGTGCTGTGTTCTAACCTCCCTAATTAACAAAGTCAGTTCTAAACAACCTTATTCAGGAGCTCCTTTTCCTCACTGAGCTGACCAGGGGAGACCTTCAAGGCAAAATGTGTGAGCCACTAAAGAAAACCTCAAACAACAGATAAACACTAAAGTCTTTGAAGAAACTGTGAACACCCTCTGGGGAGAAAATTAGACTTGTGAACTTAAAAAAAAAAAGGCACACAAACATTTTAACACAAAACCAAAGACAGAGGTCAACAGGGATATTTCCAACTGAAGATTGCCTGTTGAGGAAGAAATTAGTTTTGAACATCAAAAATAAATGAACAAAGGGAGCAGAAAACAACATTAAATTAGGGTCCTCTCCTCAAGAAAAAATTCCCCTGACCCTCCCCACACACAAGCACACTAATCAAGCCTTATTATTGAAAAAGAAAATCTCTTTTCAAATAAGAAAATCTAAGAAATCATGATAAATTAAAAAAAGAGTTGTCTTTATGAAGACCTCTGTAGTCTTGCAGCTTCAATAAAGTAGCTAATTTTGGTTGATATCTTATTTTTAAATAGATATGATTTATTATCTTATAAAATTACTATCTTTAGCTATTAATTTATTGTTTTCTTATTCCATTTTTAGACTTAAAAATGAAAGTGAAAGCTTTCAGACTAAGCAGGGTTTTATCCCTTTTGTAGTCACGATAAAGGGTTTTAGGTTTAAGGCTGCTGCAGTCTCAGACAAACCCAGAATGGGTGTAGAGGAGGTCTTCAAGCCAAGTGCTCCCTTTCCATCTCCAAAGATTTCCTCCAAACCCCTGCAAGCTGCTGCTCTGTTGGTTGTCAGTGATTCACAAAAACCCTTTCTGCCATGTTTATAGAGATGATCTCAAATGCTCTTGCTTTAGGAACTGAGTATGAGTTTTCTGGGGCATCCCTAACAAAATGTTACAGATTGGGTGTCTTAAATCATAGAATCCCTTTGTCTTACGGTTCTAAAGACTGGAAGCCTAAGACCAAGGCGTTGACAGGGGTCAGTCCTTCTGTGGACTATGAAAGGAAGAGCTAGTCCATGCCTCTCTCCTTGTCTTGCAGAAAGCTGTCCTCTATCAGAACTGTCAGATCCTCTTCCCTCTGCATGTGTCTGTGTCCAAATTTCCTCTTTTTATAAGGACACAGTCATTTTGGATTAGGGCCCATCCCAAAGACCTCAGTTTAATTTAATTATCTATCTCCAAATAAGATTACATTCTAAGATGCTTCGGGTTATAACTTCAATTCGTGGATTTTGGAGAAACACAATTCTTCCCAAATAATCCTATTAAAGAAGTTTGAAATACATGCACAAACTCCTCCTCACCTTTTTAAGTTAACATTGAATTTGCTTTTATTATTTGAATGATGTTTCAATACTGACATTGAATATCGACTATTAACATAACTCATATACAATGAAATATTTAATATAATCATTCATTTTTAAAATGAATGAACAATTTCCTTTCAAAGAAATATCATTCCTTTTTCTTGCAACTAGACTAATATTCTGCTACTCTCAAAGAATTTAGCCCAAATTTATACTTATTCATTGATGCATTTATTGATTTTCATATATATGTGAGAACATATAACCCTAAGAGGCTCTAAACAATTTTCTTGTGCTTTGAGTTATTGCAACAATTTATAATGGTGATGATATAATAAAATAATAGCTAGCACTATCTAGCACTTACTAAATGCCACACTCTGTTCTAAGGACTTCATAAATATTGACTCATTTACCCTCACAAAAACCCTTAGAAGTCAATATGAATTTTTCCTGACATAGTTGAAGAGACTGCAGCATAGTTAGAAGTTAATGATGAAACCAGGATTCAAACCCAGGCAGGCTACCACGGTAAATGACACTCCTCCACTGTTCTACATACTTCCTCACAATTACTCATAACGACATAAATATTTTGCATGTTTGATAAAATAATACTAAACCTAAGAGGTCAACTATTATTAGAAAATGTATCCCTTAGGGAGGAATTAATGGTGGGGTTTTTTTGATACTTTTTATAAAGGAGGTTTCTCTGGCACTGGTATTTAAATTTTTTTCTTTGCTCACCATTCAGTACATTTCAGATCGGAAGAGACGCTCTTTTGCAAAAAGGAAGAAAGGAGAACCAGCATGTTACCTCTGCCCCAGGGACTTTATTGGGAAAGAGAACATGTGGATGGTGGGGATCTGGAAATGACCATCTTAAATGTATCTGTGTCCTTCACCATTATAGTTTTTGCATGCCAAGGGTGTACCTATTCCACAAGAAGATCATTGAATTAGCAAAAAACCATAAGTAATTCTCTTCTACCTCTGTGGATACACCCTGGTTTTGCCTGCTTTATAGAGCCATCTTGAGACAGTGTGGGAGGACTGTTGGCAAAGCAAAGCCATCGGACACACTTTGTTTATCAATCTTGTACTGCTTCAAATGAAAGAGAGGAGAAGCCAGTACACTGAAATAACTAAAGGGGACAAGAATGGAGGCAAGGCCAATTAAGAGGACAGAGAGGAGCTTCCAGGTTGCCAAACCCTTGAAAGGTTAAATACCCAGAGAGGGCAAAAAAAGCTGTGCACTCTTTTCCCCATACCTTACCCTACACATCTCTTATTGCTGGCCATCTGTATCTTTTGTTAATACTATTTGTAATAAATTGGTAAATGTAAAAAGAAAAAATGGGAGGCAGAGAATAAGAGGTTTAAACTTTGTTCTGTCACTTCCAGTACCCAGGATTGAACTATTTGTTCTTGTTCCTTCTCCTGTGTGTATGAAGTATAAAATAAGATAATGAATGAAAACTTAATTTGCTCCTAAAGTCTGAAGTTACCACTAACAAACAAGTTTATTGCTCAATCAAACAAGCCAGGTTAGGGTTCAATGACACTACAATAAGCTTTGTGACCTAGACCAAGCAACTGATTCTCTCTTCATCAGAACATTGTGGATGATAATTATATTTATTTCCATATTTTTGATGACATTTAGGTAAAGTTTGCCTTTGCCCTGCAAAATTCTTAGCACACTCTAGATGTTCAGTCGGTCCCAATAATCATTATAGTCCTTGGATCTGCCAATTGAAATCTGACCTGTATTTCCAGCCCCATTCAAAGAATAGTTTTCCTTTAGAGTTGCTCCCATCTTGGCCAAGTCCCTTAGGCCTGAGCTAATCAATCCAATCTATGTAATCAGCAGTACTTATTTATAGCTTTGTTGTAGGAGTGGTTCCCACACCTTGTTAATCCCACTAGTGGCCAGGGAAGCATGTTACAAAGAACAAAGTTTAAGTCTTAAACATGCTTATTTTGATTCAGCAGATCTGAGCCGGGACCTAAGAACACACATTTTTAATATTCTTAACATCTATTCTGACAATCAGTCACTTTTAGAAGAATCTGGACAAAACAATCTTCAATATTTTATGCAGTCCTAAAGTCAGATAAAGTTAATTTTCTGATATTTTAAATGTCTCCTTTGTTTAGTTTACTCTTGTGCACGCATTGGGAGAATGAACAGGTAAAAAGAAAAAGATTTACAGTATGAGGATTTTTGTGTCTGTATGAGGGGGTAGTGAGTTTTACTTCTCATGTGATGGCAAAACCAGACCTGATTGTGAAATGAAATTACAAAATCAGTATAGTAAGAAACCAATACCTGGGGAAGGAGTCAGTTCCTCTCCTCTCTCTCAAACTTTCTCCTGGATCCCTACCTTTTGGATTGCAAATAACTGCCCTAAGACTATGACTACTCCCTCTTGAAATATAACAGATGCTGGTGAAAAGCGCCTTTTCTTCCTATTTCTGCGAGCATTCTTTATGTTAGAGACCCTTCAGCTGCATAGATTAGGAATTTTTTTTAAGAGAGGAAAAAGCCCCAATGACAGAATGGGTCTAAGATGATGTGAAATAACCTATAAATATTGTGAGAAACTATGGATCAGAGCTCAGAATTTGAAGTTTCTGTTTTCCTTTGGGCTTGCTGGCATAAAAGTTTGGAGTTCTCCTTTCTGAGTGCTGCTTGCTGCTTCTCAACCAGTCTATTTCCTGCAACACTCACACAATGTTAATCTGTATTTAAAACCTCCTGAGTTGCAAAAGTGCATGTCTATAGTACTTGCTACTGGGGAAGCCAAGGAAAAAGGATCTCAAGTTTGAGGCCAGCCTCAGCAACTTAGCAAGAGCCTATCTCAAAATATTAAAGAATAGGGCTGGGGAGATAGCTCAGTCGGTAGAGTGCTTGCCTTGCAAGCACAAAGTCCTGGGTTCGATCCCCAGCACCAAAAAAAAAAAATGTTAAAGAATATAAATGAAAGGGCTGAGGACATAGCTCGATGACAAAACTCTCTTTGGTTCAAGTAGCACATACACACACACACACACACACATACACATTTCCTGAACTAATTGACTTCAACTGAAAGGTATGGAGCCATCAGGTTAATCTTCCAAAAGGAAAGTCCATGATTTTCATTATTTGGCACAAGAAGCCACTTTTAATGTAAACAGATATGATGATCCCAAGAGATATTTAAATGGGGTCCTCCTAAAACTAAAAATTTAACAAAGGCATTATAGAAAATAGACTATTCTCCATTCAACTTACATACTAAATAAAGGCAGGGGGAGAAGGAAAAAGCAGGTGGGAATTAGAGGGTGAAGCAGACATAAACACTTCTTTTTCATAATTCCTAAAAATGGTATTTGTCAAGTTTGTGTTTTAAATGATGATTTTAATGAGGTCAATATTTACTGTTTCACTATAATCCACAAAATGAGAAGCTATGTTGAGCATGAGCATCACCTCAATGACTAGCAATGATTTGATAGCAAGACCACTTACAAATTCACAATGAATATTGCAAAGAAACAATTCTGAGAGTACCATTTCACAATCAATGTGAACTTAATAAAATGAGGACACTAATGTAGCCTTAGCAGCACTCATGTCCTTGTGCACATGTTAATTTTTTTCCCAGGTACTCTTTTCGTCATGGACATAACTCTGAGTAAATGAAGTTAGGTGCAGTTGCAGGAAATGAGAGTAAAATGTCAAAGTGCAAATGTAAAGCCACAAATTTTCTATGTGTTTTATTTAATTTTGTTGATAGTATCTAGTTTAGTTTCTAGGCTTAATTTAAAATGCAAAATTTTTAAAATGTACCAATTTCACTTAAAAGCATTCCACAAGGGCATATAACATATTGCCATGTTCTTGTGAATTAAAAAAAGAGAGAGAAAGAAATATTTGGCCTTTTTCCACCAGACTCTCTTAAAAACCTTTGTACAAATATCAAGTGCACAAAAATGAACTAAAATTATTTAATGACAAATTTTACCTGGAGCACTTATTAGAAATTCAGATGCTGTCACTTTTCTCTCTGCCTTGAAAATCATCTTAAAATTAAACATGGATTTAGATATAAATATAATATTACCAGATTCCTTCTGAAGAATGTCAAAAGATAATTTTCAATTTTGATTATCTTCCTTACTCACTCATCTTTATTTCAATGACTGATGCCCTGAGCTTATTTTTGATTATATGTTGTCTTCTATATCATATTTCAACAAGTTCCTTTTTATGACCTCCTGGAATATTGCAGGGCAGATTCAAACATGTCCCAAGCAGGCACTGAAATTTTAATGCATTTTTATGGGAAGCAGTCTCAGCCCCTGCAATACAACATTTATTTGTCCAGAAGGATGTTAGTGGAATACCTTTCTATTTAAAAATCAATGGGAAAATTGCTCCTACACTAAAGGTAAGTAGAATCATTTTCATTTTTCTGTTTAATTAATAGTTTATTAGTGTCATATAAGTATTATAAAATATATGTGGTACACCTGATCTCCATTGGGAATAAATCCATCATGTTAACCTAATCTAACAAAATAATGATGTCCAAATGGACTTTATTAATGCAAGTCTTTTCTGAAGTTCAAAATATTATTACCACTTTCACCAATGCTTTCTTGACAGATATTAAAATGCTTGAGATGGGCATTTTCAATTCTAATCACACTACTTAAATATCACATAGCATACATAATAAATGTATGTTGAATTAATATGTTACAATTAAGCCAGGCTCAGTAGCACACACTAGCAATCCTGGTTCCAGAGGCTGAGACAAGAGGATTGGGAGGTGCTAAGCAACTCAATGAGACCCTGTTTCCTAATAAACAGAAAAAACGGGTTGGGGATGTGGTTCAGTGGTGAGTGCCCCGGAGTTCAATCCCCAGTACTAAAAAAAAAAAAAAAAAAAAAAAAAAAAAAAAATTGCAATTATTTCCCTTTTGGTGAAAGATAGTTACAATGAAATTTTAGCATTAATTTTTTTCAGTATAAAGGCAAATGCAGTAATTAATTTTCAAGTTATGCAAAGTAAAATGGAGGCATAAGGGTGCAAAGCCCATGACCTGAATTCTTCAGCTCAATCCAGTAAAGATTTACATGAATAAACTAGATAATTCAGTTATTTAACAATATGACTTTATACAGGTGGACAATTTTAGATTCAACAACACATGTATTGATTTTTGATTCACTTAAAATAGGGTAAAATTGTTCTTGTCCTGTCAACTTCAACACTTATGTGGCTGAGTATTTTTCCCCTATTTGCTTCTTTTCAAGGTAATTGCCATTTATTCCAGACATTTGATATTTAAAATTCTAAATTTAAATTCTGATTTTGTTCCCTAGAATTAAAAGGTAGACTGAAAGTACTGCAAAGGTTTTAATTTGGAAAATTCCATTCTACTTAGCTAAAACAATCATTTAATTTCATTATATAGAATAGAGGTCAGCAAACTATTGCCCATGGTCCAAATCTGGCTATAGTTATTCTTGCATGACCCACAAACCGAGACTGTTTTTCAAATATTTAAGTGGTTGAGAAAAAAAATCAAAGTTCATAACAAGTGAAAATTACAGGAAATTTGAATTACACTGCTCATAAATAAAGTGTTATGGAAATGCAACCTCACTCTTTCATATATTTTCTACAGCAGCTTTCACAGTATAAAGACAAGATTGAATAACTGAAACAGAAACCACATGACCTATACATCCCCTAAGATATTTACTATTAATCATGTATGGAAACCATTTACCAAAAATGGGTGTGAACATTTATCCTTATTTCCCTCTTACAACATTATACATTATTTGTCCTCTTTAGTAGTTGCCTTTTTTCACAAAATTCAGAAAATATCCAAAAACTCCACCAAAAGACTGCTAGAGCTAATAAATTTAAACAGCAGGTTAAAAAAATCAACATACAAAATCAACAGCTTTTCTTTTTTTTTTCTTTTATTTATTTATTTATTTTTATTATTATTGTATACAAATGGGATACATGTTGTTTTTCTATTTGTACATGGAGTCAAGGCATACTATTTGTGTAATCATAAATTTACATAGGGCAATGATGTTTGACTCATTATTTTTTTCCCTTCCCCCCCACCCCTCCCACCCCTCTATTCCCTCTATACAGTCCTTCTTTCCTTCATTCTTACCACACTCCTTATCCCTAACCCTAAACCTAACCCTAACCCTAATGCTAAACCGTCCCAACCCCATTATATGTCCTCATCTGCTTATCAGCGAGATCATTCGTCCTTTAGTTTTTTGAGACTGGCTTATCTCACTTAGCATGATATTCTCTAATTTCATCCATTTGCCTGCAAATGTCATAATTTTATCATTCTTCATTGCGGAGTAATATTCCATTGTATATATATATACCACAGTTTCTTTATCCATTCATCAACTGAAGGGCATCTAGGTTGGTTCCACAATCTGGCTATGGTGAATTGAGCGGCAATGAACATTGATGTGGCTGTATCTCTGTAGTATGCTGATTTTAAGTCCTTTGGGTATAGGCCAAGGAGTGGGATAGCTGGGTCAAATGGTGGTTCCATTCCAAGCTTTCTGAGGAATCTCCACACTGCTTTCTAGAGTGGCTGCACTAATTTGCAGGCCCACCAGCAATGTATGAGTGTACCTTTCTCCCCACATTCTTGCCAACACCTATTGTTGCTTGTGTTCTTGATAATCACCATTCTAATTGGGGTGAGATGAAATCTTAGGGTAGTTTTGATTTGCATTTCCCTTATTACTAGGGATGTTGAACATTTTTTTATATATCTGTTGATTGCTTGTACATCTTCTTCTGTGAAGTGTCTGTTCATTTCCTTAGCCCATTTGTTGATTGGATTATTTGTATTCTTGGTGTAGAGTTTTTTGAGTTCTTTATAGATTCTGGAAACTAGCGCTCTATCTGAAGTATGGTTGGCAAAGATATTCTCCCACTCTGTAGGCTCTCTCTTCACATTTCTGATAGTTTCCTTTGCTGAGAGAAAGCTTTTTAGTTTGAATCTATCCCAGTTGTTGATTCTTGCTTTTATGTCTTCTGCTATGGGAGTCCCGTTAAGGAAGTCTGATCCTAAGCCAACAAGTTGAAGATTTGGAACTACTTTTTCTTCTGTAAGATGCAGGGTCTCTGGTCTGATTCCGAGGTCCTTGATCCATTTTGAGTTGAGTTTTGTGCAGGATGAGAGATAGGGGTTTAGTTTCATTCTATTGCATATGGTTTTCCAGTTTTCCCAGCACCATTTGTTGAAGAGGCTATCTTTTCTCCATTGCATATTTTTGGCCCCTTTGTCTAGTATGAGAAAATGTATTTATTTGGGTTTGTGTCCATGTCCTCTATTCTGTACCATTGATCTACCTGTCTATTTTGGTACCAATACCATGCCGCTTTTGTTACTATTGCTTTGTAGTAGAGTTGAAGATCTGGTATTGCGATACCCCCTGCTTCACTCTTGCTACTGAGGATTGCTTTAGTTATTCTAGGTTTCTTAATCTTCCAGATGAATTTCCTAATTGCTTATTCTATTTATGCAAGGTACGTCATTGGGATTTTAATTGGAATTGCATTGAATCTGTTTAGCACTTTAGGTAGTATGACCATTTTGACAATATTAATTCTGCCTATCCAGGAACATGGGAGATCTTTCCATCTTCTAAGGTTTTCTTTCATTTCTTTCTTTAGTGTTCTGTAGTTCTCATTGTAGAGGTCTTTCACCTCTTTTGTGAGATTGATTCCCAAGTATTTTATTTTTTTCGATGCTATTGTGAATGGGGTAGTTTTCCTAATTTCTCTTTCTGTACATTCATCACTTATGTATAAAAATGCCTTAGATTTATGAGCATTGATCTTGTAACCTGCTACTTTACTGAATTCACTTATGAGTTCTAAAAGTTTTCTGGTGGAATTTCCAGGTTCCTCTAAATATACAATCATATCATCAGCAAATAGGGATAGTTTGAGTTCTTCTTTTCCTATTCATATCCCTTTAATTTCTTTGATCTGTGTAATTGCTCTGGCTAGAGTCTCAAGGACGATGTTGAATAGAAGTGGTGAAAGAGGGCATCCCTGCCTTGTTCCAGTTTTTAGGAGGAACGCTTTCAGTTTTTCACCATTTAGAATGATATTGGCCATGGGCTTAGCGTAGATGGCCTTTATAATGTTAAGGAATGTTCCCACTACCCCAATTTTTTCTAGTGTTTTGAGCATGAAGGGATGCTGTGTTTTATCAAATGCTTTTTCTGCATCTATGGAAATAATCATGTGATTCTTAACTTTAAGTCTGTTGATATGGTGAATGACATTTATTGATTTCCAAATGTTGAACCAACCTTGCATCCCTGGGATAAAACCCACTTGATCGTGGTGCATTATCTTTTTAATATATATTTGTATGCGATTTGCTAAAATTTTGTTGAGAATTTTTGCGTTGATGTTCATTAAGGATATTGGTCTGAAATTTTCTTTCCTCGATGTGTCTCTGTCTGGTTTAGGTATCAGGGTGATATTGGCTTCATAGAATGAGTTTGGGAGGGTTCCCTCCTCTTCTATTTCATAGAATACTTTGAAGAGTATTGGAATGAGCTCTTTAAAGGTTTTGTAGAACTCGGCTGAGAACCCATCTGGTCCCGGACTTTTCTTTGTTGGTAAACTTTTGATGACCTCTTTTATTTCATTGCTTGAAATTGATTTATTTAAGTTGTGTATGTCCTCCTCGTTCAGTTTAGGCAATTCATATGTCTCTAGAAACATGTTGATGTCTTCGAAATTTTCTATTTTATTGGAGTATAGATTTTCAAAATAGCTTCTAATTATGTTTTGTATTTCACTCGTGTCTGTTGTGATGTTTCCTTGTTCATTCCGAATTTTAGTAATTTGAGTTTTCTCCCTCTTTCTCTTTGTTAGTGTGGCTAAGGGTTTATCAATTTTGTTTATTTTTTCAAAGAACCAACTATTTATTTTGTTAATTTTTCCAATTGTTTCTTTTGTTTCGATTTCATTGATTTCGGCTCTGATTTTAACTATTTCCTGTCTTCTACTACTTTGGTATTGGTCTGCTCTTCTTTTACTAGGGCTTTGAGCTGTAGTGTTAAGTCGTTTATTTGTTGATTTCTACTTCTTTTGTTGAATGCGCCCCATGAAATAAATCTTCCTCTAAGTACTGCTTTCATAGTGTCCCAGAGATTTTGATATGATGTGTCTTTGTTCTCGTTTACTTCTAAGAATTTTTTTATTTCCCTCCTGATGTCTTCTATTATCCATTCATCATATAATAGTGTATTGTTTAATCTCCAGGTATTGGAGAAGTTTCTGTTTTTTATTCTGTCATTTATTTCTAATTTCAATCCATTATGATCTGATAGAGTACAAGGTAGTATCTCTATCTTCTTGTACTTGCTAACAGTAGCCTTGTGGCATAAAATATGGTCTATTTTAGAGAAGGATCCATGTGCTGCTGAGAAGAAAGTGTATTTGTTCTTTGTTGGATGGTATATTCTATATATGTTGGTTAAGTCTAAATTGTTGATTGTGTTATTGAGATCTATGGTTTCTTTATTCAATTTTTGTTTGGAAGATCTATCCAGTGGTGAGAGAGGTGTATTAAAATCGCCTAATATTATTGTGTTGTGGTCTATTTGATTTCTGGAATTGAGAAGGATTTGTTTGACGTACATGGATGAGCCAATGTTCGGGGCATAGATATTTATGATTGTTATGTCTTGCTGATTTATGCTTCCCTTAAGCAGCATGTAATGTCCTTCTTTATCCCTTCTGACTAGTTTTGGCTTAAAGTCCACATTATCTGAAATGAGGATGAATACTCCAGCTTTTTTGCTGTGTCCGTGTGCATGGTATGTTTTTCCCCATCCTTTCACCTATAGTCTATGGGTATCTCTTTGTATGAGATGAGTCTCTTGCAGGCAGCATATTGTTGGATTTTTCTTTTTAATCCAATCTGCCAGTCTTTGTCTTTTGATTGATGAGTTCAGGCCATTAACATTCAGGGTTATTATTGTGATATGATTTGTATTCCCAGTCATTTGACTCATATTTGTTTTTTGACATGATTTGGTTTCTCCTTTATTTGGCTAGGAACTTTAGGCTAGTTCCTCCTGTTGCTGATTTGCATCGTTGTTTTTCATCTCTTCCTCATGGAATATTTTGCTGAGAATGTTCTGTAATGCTAGCTTTCTTTTTGTAAATTCCTGTAGCTTTTGTTTATCATGGAAGGATCTTATTTCATCGTCAAATTTGAAGGTAAGTTTTGCTGGGTATAAGATTCTTGGTTGGCATCCTTTTTCTTTCAGGGCTTGGTAAATGTTGTTCCAGGCCCTTCTAGCTTTTAGTGTCTGGATTGAAAAATCTGTGATATTCTTATTGGTTTCCCTCTGAATGTAATTTGATTCTTTTCTCTCGCGACCTTTAAAATTCTGTCTTTATTTTGTATGTTAGGTATTTTCATAATAATGTTCCTTCGTGTGGGTCTGTTGTAATTTTGTATATTTGGAGTCCTATAAGCCTCTTGTACTTGGTTTTCCATTTCATTCTTCAGATTTGGGAAATTTTCTGATATTATTTCATTGAATAGATTGTTCATTCCTTTGGTTTGTTTCTCTAAGCCTTCCTCAATCCCAATAATTCTTAAATTTGGCCTTTTCATGATATCCCATCATTCTTGTAGATTCTGTTCATGATTTCTTACCATCTTCTCTGTTTGGCCAACTTTGTTTTCAAGATAAAATATTTTATCTTCAATGTCTGAGGTTCTGTCTTCCAGGTGTTCTATCCTATTGGTTATGCTTTCTGTGGAGTTTTTAACTTGGTTTATTTTTTCCTTCATTTCAAGGATTTCAGTTTGTTTGTTTTTCAGTATCTCTAACTCTTTATTGAAATGATCTCTTGCTTCCCGTATTTGGTCTTTTAACTGTTGATTGGTGCGATCATTTAATGCCTGCATTTGCTCTTTCATCTCCTCCTTCAATGCCTGCATTTGCTCTTTCATCTCCTCATTTGCTTCTCTGATTGTTTTAATTACGTACATTCTGAACTCCCTTTCTGACATTTCTTCTGCTGTGCTGTCATTGGGTTTTATTGATGTAGTATCTAGGTTTGTTTGGGACATTTTCTTCCCTTGTTTTCTCATATTGGTCAACTGTCAGTGGGACCCTGAGATATTGCAGATTTCCTCTATTGGCTTATAGTGTCCCAGTAGATTTCCAGTGTACCACCTCCCAGCCTTCAGTAGCCCGAAGTCTTGGAGGAACTTGATAATGCAGTGCTTCCGAAGAAAGCTGCCCCTAGCCCCCTACTGTTTCCAGGGCTTGGAGCTGGCTCTGTGCAGAAAAGCTCACTGTGCAGCTGGCCCAATGGGAGGAGCCCACCACGGGAATGTGGAAGGCTACCTGGGGAAGACTCTAGCTGCCCTGCCCTGCTCTGATAAGCCACCCCTATCTGTGCCTGCCGCCCAGGCCAAGTTTCACCCAGTGGGGGAGACTCACCCTGTGACTCTATTTTTGTCCAAGTCTCTCAGTGCCTCCCCTTCTTGAGTCCTGGGTTCTGGAGCGACTGGAGATGCAGTCACCCTCTAGTCCGCCATCTTGGATCGCCCCGTGGAAAGAGCCTGCGGCCAGAATGGGCAGAGTCGCCTGAAGAAGTCTCTGGCTGCCCTGCCCTAATCCCAGAGGCTGTTTGCGGATCGAAGCTCTCTGTTGGCTCGGGGATTTGTGGCTGGCTCTGTGTAGAAAGGCTCTCACTGGGCGGTCTGCTCCAACAAGCTAGCCTTGAAAGGCCTCCCTCTGCAGGGGGCCGGGCTGCTTGGGGAAGTCTCTGGCTGCCCTGTCCTGGTCCCTGAAGCAGCTTGCGGGCCGGAGCACACCGCGCTGGCTCCAGGACTTGGAGCTTGTTCTGATCAGAAAGGCTCTCACTAGGGGGCCCACTCCGAGAACTGGAGAAGCTGGCTGTGTGGGAGGGGCCCACCGCCGGAGTGTGCAGGGCTGCCTGTGGAAGACTCTAGCTGCCCTGCCCTGCTCCGATAAGCCACCTCTATCTGGGCCTGCCACCCGGGCCGAGCTTTACCCAGTGGGCAGACTCACCCGTGGCTCTATTTTAGTCCGAGTCTCTCAATGCCTCCCTTTCTTAACTCCTGGGTTCTGGAGCGACTGGAGATGCAGTCACCTTCTAGTCCGCCATCTTGGATCACCCCAACAGCTTTTCTATATACCAAAAAATCTGCTGAGAAAAAGTCAGGAAAACAATTCCATTCACAATAGCCTCAAAAAAAAAAAAAAAAAAGCTTTAGAAATAAATCTGAAAAAGGAAGTGAAACTTCTCTACAATGAAAACTGTAGAACATTGAAAGAAATTGAAGAAGATATTACATGAAAAGATCTCACATGTTCATGGATAGGCAAAGTTATATTATTAAAATGGCCATAATACCAAAAGCAATATACAGACCCAATGCAATCCCCATCAGAATACCAATGACATTCTTCACAGAACTAGAAAAAAATATTTTTAAAATTCATTTGGAAAAATAAAAGACCCAGAATAGCCAAATTTTAAGCCAAAAAAATGATTCTGGAAGCATTACAATACCTGACTTCAAATTACACTACAGAGTTTTAGTAGCAAAAACTGCAATGTACGGCATAAAAACAGACACATAAACAGTTGATACAAAGTAGAAGACACAGAAACAAACCCACACAAATACAGTTGTCTGGTCCTTAACAAAGGTACCAAAAATACACATTGGAGAAAAGACAACCTTTTTAACAAATTGGTGCTGAAACAACTGGGTATCCATATGTAGAAGAATGAAAATAGACACTTTTCTCTTACTCTGCACAAAAATCAACTCAAAATGGATCAACAACCTTAGAATTACACCAGAAACTATACAACTCCTGAAAGAAAACATAGGGTCAACACTCCTGTCCAACTGCATAGGCAATAACTTTCTCAACAGGACCCCTAAAGCTTAGGAAATAATGCCAAGAGTTAATAAATGAAACAGCATTGAATTAAAAGCTTCTTCACTGCAAAGAAAACAATTAGGAATGTGAAGAGAAATTCCACGTAATAGGAAGAAATCTTTGCTAGCTACTCTTCTGACAGAAGATTAATATCTAGAACATATAAAGGACGCAAAAAACTTTATATAAAAATCTAATAACCCAAAATGGGCAAATGAACTAAACAGACATTTCTCAAAAAAGGAATTCAAATGTCCAACAAATAAAAAATGTTCAACATCCTTAGCAATTAGGAAAATGCAAATCAAAACTACACTAAGATTTCATCTCTCACCAGTCAGAATGGCACTCATCAAGAATATACTAAATATAATAAATGCCGGAGAGGATGTGGAGACAAAGGAATACTTTTACACAGTTGGTAGGATTATAAATTAGTACAACTGCTTTGGAAATCTTTATGGAGTTTCCTCAAAGATTAGGAATGGAGCTACCACATGACCCAGATATACCACTTCTCAGTGTTTACACTGAACAATTAATGTCATTATACCACAGTGATACATGCATAGCCATGTTTATAGTAGCACAATTCACAATAGCCAAATTATGAAACCAGCCTAGGTGTCCACCAACAGATTAATGGGTAAAAAATAAATGGTATAAATACACAATGGTGTCTTATTCAGTCATAACGAAAAATAAGATAATAGCATTTTCAGGGAAATGAATAGAACTAGAGACCATCACGTTAAACAAAATAAGTCAAACTCAGTCCATTCCTTGGACTAAGACCTCTGAAACTATAAGCCCTCAAATAAAATTTTCCTCCTCTACAATTGTTCTGGTCAGGTCTTTTAGTCACAACAGTGGGAAAAAGGCTGACTAAAACAGAGGGAACTATGTTTTCTCTGGTATGCAGAAGTCAGAGAGGAAAGAGGAAAACAAAGGTCGGATGGATCTCCTAAAAATCAAAGGGAAATCTGTAGAGAAGAGGGACCAGAGGGTGGGAGTGGGGATAATGAGAGGGAATGATACTGGCCAAATTTTAGTTATTTTGTGTGCATGTACAAATATGCAGCAACAAATTCATCATTATTTACAACTGTAACACATCAATTTTTAAAAATGTAGAAAAAAAGTGAAATAAAAGTCTTAAATTATTTTTTAAAAATATTAGAAGATAGGGTGCTCTACCACAATTACAATGACTCCTGTGTTTGCATCTTAGCACTTAAGAAATTCTAAACACAAATTTTTTTCTCAGATTATGACATTATTTGCTCTTTATGGCCAATTTTGCTCTTTATGGCTACTAAATATAGAGACCTATTTCTAGCCTAATGATTTCCCCCACAGCAGTCTGTCAAGAGTTTAAAGGCATTATATTTTAATTGATTCAAATATATTTTGACAAGCAGAATGATATGTAATTAAGCACCTACCACTGAAACATCATTAACAAACTGAATTACTAATCTCATAAACCAAATATATAACTAAAAACTTTTCAATGTATTTGCCAGGTGAATTGCATTGTTAAAAAACAAATATAAGTCTACTCATTGTTGAAAGAGGAAAACTCAGAAGCAGTATCAGACCTTTATATTCATGAGCAATTATAGTTAATGGTAATGTATTATATAATTCAATTTGCAAAGAGAATAGATTTTAAATACTCTCACCACAAAGAAAGATAAGCATGTAAGATTATGGATATGTTAACAAGACTAATTTAATCATTATACAATGTTTACATGTATCATAAAATCACCTCAAGCCCCTTAAATGTATTTAGTTATTGTTTACCAATTTGAAAAATAAAAAACATTTAACAGTATAAATTAAACTAATGAACAAAGGAATATGAGGTAAATAAGCTTTAGTCTAGAATGAAATATTTTTAAAATTTTGGATGAAATATTTAACTTCATTAAGAAAAATCTGAATAATTATATTTACAAACAGATCATAAATTAATTTTTTTAAAAGATATATATCTAATTTGGTGTGAAGATGACTTTCTAAAGCAATTTCAGAAATAAATAAGAGACATAAATTGGATAAAAATGAACAAAAAAACAATATATGATGTTATTTTGGGGATAATGATATACATGTAATGGTTAATTTGAATTGTCAACTTGATTGCATTAAGAGATACTGATGAGATGATTAACAGGTTTCTGGGTGTGTCGATGACGGCATGTCTAGAAATGACTGGAATGTGGGAGAGTGAACAGGAGTGGACCCCCTTCCTAAGCATGGGCAGCACCACCCAATAGGATGGTGGCTTGGATGGAATAAAAGTTGGAAGAACAAGGAAGCAAATGCAGAAGCAAGCTCAGCTATTCTCGAATGAGTTCTTGATTGCTGCTTCCATCGGATATTGGACTCTCACTTCTTCACTCTTCCGAAGCAGACTCTGCCAGTGATTATCCAGGTAGTTTTCAAAAGTCTTGGTCTTGGACTAGGGTAGCACTGTTGATCTCTCTTGTTCTGGGATTTCTGCATCTTGGACTGTGCAGCTGCTTATTTTTCCAGCTCTCTAGTCTACAGACAGCCATTGTGAACTATCTAGCTTCTGGTCATGTGAGCCAATCTAATAAATCCCCTTTTTATAATCAGACTTCCTGTTGATTCTGTTCTTCTAGAGAACCCTGATTAATACAATGCATTATAATGAATTGTATAAAACTGATTTTTTTTTTCTGATTGAACCCAGGGGTACTTAACCACTGCACTACACTCCCAGACCTTTTTACTTTCTATTTTGAGACAGAGTCTCACTACATTGACCTCAAACTTGTTATCTTCCTTCCTCAGCCTCCCAAGGGGCTGGGATTACAGGTGTGCACCACCACACCTGGCTAAAACTGAAATTTTTATGGTCAAATACATTTGATTATTGAGAATTTCCACACAGTTTATTTTAATACATTAATAGGAAAGGCTGACCAAAATTTCAGTAAGGATGTATGAAAATTAGAATTATTTATTCTATTTTATTTATTATAAGGTAAATTAAGAAAAAGAAAATCTTATTATTTATTTACAATGATCCTATTCATGTTGTGTTTATAAACAAGTCATTGCAAAAAATCCTAAAAATTTAACAGTAATAAAATAATTGGATAAATGAATAAACATCTTTATGGTAGAATTCTGAATAGCCAGAAATGATAGAAAATTTGTCATACTAAACCACCAGGAGGTGCTGGGAATATTTCCCTTTATTCTATTCCTTAATAATCCATCCTCCAAATTTTTCCTCCGTTGTTATCCCTGCTCAAATGCTGTCTTGTCTCCTTTTGTGTGATACTAATATTGCTCCTACTATAACAGAGTAATGAAAGTTTTCCGTGAAAACTCTATAAAAGCAGAGTTGATCAACTCTGGTCCCCAGAACTCAGGAAGTAGGTGATTCCATTTTTATGGAACCATGGAACAACTCAGGCCTGGTGGAAGCTGCAGCTGAGAAAGAAGCTGGGCTCCAGCCAGAGGATGAGCCTCAGAGAGAGTAAATATAAAGATAAATCTTTGGAAATAGGGACCAAGGCAGACTCCACCTGCCGTCACTGGATTTTTATCCAAATGTTACTTACTTAGCCATGTGAATATAATTTGTTATGTGTGATTTTTTTGTCTTACTTTGGAAAATTACCTAGAAATATTTCACTTATTCAGTATTTTTCCATCTATGCCTAATGTGTTCTGCCTTAGAAAGACATTTGTAGTTTTTCAAGTCTAGGGATATTTAAACATTTGAATATTTGCATTTTTACAAATGGACATGGAAAATTGTTCAGTAGTAAAGTATAACAGTACTAGAAGTTGTAGAAGAAATAGTGATGAAACAATATTTGCAATCAATTATGGAGAGGTTATGCTTTATAATGATAGTCCTAGCAACTAATTATTATAGATTTCTATAATAATTGTTTTATTCAGAATAATTTTGTCTTGAAGATAAAAAATTTTAAAAATCCCTAGTGTAGTTTTATATTGCTTCTTATCTGCATTGCAATAAAAAGAATATAATAAAATTCCTCTCATGAAAGAAGACTCTTGGTTTTTTTTTCCTTCTGATGATACCACGAGTTGCTCTTGCAAACAAAGCATGGCACGGAATAACATGGACATAATATAATGTTAGAAGGGAAGAAAAAGTTGTAATTAAGGAAAAATAAATTTTCTTTTAGGGCACAATTAAATGTGAAAAATTCTGAAAATGCTTGTAAAATTTTCCTTGAAGTTCAACTTTACCTGTAGCATTCTCTATAGAAATAAGGGCAGTTTTCACCAACTCTTCCATTTATTCTTTGTCTGAGGTACAACTCTCACAATAATACGTTTTCTCGTGAAAAGTGAAGAAAAGGAACTTGATGTATCCCAAACTGAACCAAGTTGCTCAAAGGATAATTTCTCTGAATGGAGTTAAGCAGATAAGAAAATCCGTATTCAGGACTATTGTGTTTGTGAAGAGAGGTTGAATTCAATTCCTCAGAACAGAAAGACAAGACTGATTTTAAGTTCTGGAATGCGCTACTACTAGAAAAGGGACTTTGGGAGCAAATTTGGTGAATGTGATTAGGTCATCTGTGTTTTGTCAGGGGCGGGCTCTGAGGGCCCCAGAGCCGCACCGTGGCCTGATCCTAAGATGGCGCCTGGCAGCTTGCCAGACATAGCTGCACTCATAAACAAGTTTTAGGAAGTAACTCTGGTTGGCTGTTGTACATGAGGTGATCCTGGTATCTGCCTGGAGACTGTTCCTTGATAGGCTGACTTTCCTGGTAGTCTACTCTCTGATAGGCTGATGTTCTCGATATAAGTCTGAGACTTGTGGAATAAACCCTCTTTTGGTTCCTGTGATCAAGAAAAGCGTACGTGTTGTGATTGCCCACCGCCTGCGGGCGGTGGGCGATCATAGTGTTTGCTACTTGGAGCTTATGGAAGTTATACCCCCAGAGATGCTGCGAAGTAAGGGTACCATCTTTCTTCATGATCAGATATTATGGGGTTGGTTCATAGAACCTTGAGAAAGATAGTGTTAGGATATGGAAGATTTATACCTCAAGGAAGCAAATAATTTGCAATCAAAAATTTTAGGAAGTTAATCCTGTACAGAAAGGGAGGTCAAAGATCTAGAATTAGGGGAAAAAAGAAAAACTGTCTAATGCCTGGTCAAACTGAGGGGAATGTTAAATTGCTTGTTTAGCTGCCTCTTGTCACTTCCCAACACACCAGTAATCAGCATACCATTTTACTGTGCTACAGAAATTAGCCACAAAAGACAGACAAGTCTAGAGTCAGAGGTGAAATATGTTGGTATGTGATCCTAACTCCTTCTTAAGGCTTCTCTACATTTGTTAAGAATCAGTATCATGAGTCAAATTTAACTACAGTCTGTACAAAGCATCCAAAATAATTGAAATCAAGAGTGTGTCTGGCTCATCTAAAAACTTCCTCCAACAAACATTTTGCTTTGGTTTCTAGAACAATAGCTAGAAGTAGGGGCATTCAAAGCAAAGTGGGGTTTTTTTGGTTTTGTTCTTTTGTTTTTTTACTTTTATGCTTTCTGATTAATGGCAGAGAAACTTATGATTTTTTTTAACTTTGACCTCAGATTCTTTTAATGACTTTAACAAACCAAACTGGAAATATTATTTCTCTTCAAACTGTTACTGAGAACCTTGCCTACTTGTTCATCAAAGGACCCTTTTAAATGTATTATTATTTAGTGCTGGGGTGAAATATCTGGTTCCTAAGTAATTGTTTGGTACAGTATTGGGACTAATGACACATTAACTAACTCAGGCTGACTCCTAACTCCCTGGCGAGTGAGCAAGATCAAGTCCTCAAAGGCGGTTTCAATAGTTAATGACATAAATCAGACCACCGTCAGGGATTGGTTAACAACAGTTCTGTGAACGTGATCAGCTGTGCTTGCCATATAGTCCTATGGGACTCTCACCTGCATGAATCTCCCATGCCTTGCTGACCTTTAAGCTGATTGGTTCCCGCCTAGCCCCCACCCTACATAAAAGCTGTGTGATTTCCTCAATAAACGAGTTCCTGCTGTGCCTCGTGCCCTGACAGACCTTCCGGCTCTGGTGTGTTTCCTTTGTCGCGGACACTCATCATCCTGCTCGCCCTGTATTCTCCTCAGGCGGGCCCTGAGGAGGTACATCGGACCTTGTTGCCCAACAGGGAGCAACAATACAGAAAATTTCCCAATGCAGAGATAGCACAATTAAATAAATAGTTACTCTTTCCTTTCCTGATCAGGATTCGCAGGTAGGAATCCTGCAGGCAACATTTGTGATGGTGTATCCTAGACAAAATTACTTCATTCTGTGCCTATTTCCTCCTTTCTAAAATGAGATCATCATCCTCGACAGATCTTACCTGACTGAACTATTGACAATAATATGAGATAATGCACATAAATCTTCAAACTTGGTAAACTGGCACAATGTAAATTGACACTTGGTGAGCTCATACAGATAGCATCATTTTATTTTCTGTTTCCCTCTCCTTCCTTCCACCCCTTCCTTCCCTTCCCTTTCTCTCTCTCTCTCTCTCTCTCTATCTCTCTTTCTGTTTCACTCCACAGCAGCAGCTGTTCAGTCTCTTACATAAAGTATTTAGAACAGCACGGTACTCAGAGCAATTACTAAGTGTTCCTGTTGGTATTATTTGCATTATTCATAGAATTGGAATTTCCTGTTTGGACTTGGGTTTTATTCTTCATATCTTATGGGTTCTTTATTGTGGGTTCTCCAAACATTTCAAAAGAATTCAAAGTAAAATAAATATAAAATAAAATATAGGAGAAGATAAATCTCCATAGGTTGGAAGTCAAAAATAACTGCATGAGATACTAGGCACTAAAAACCTCAGAGGCCCTGTTCTTTTAAAGTGCATACAGTATGAAAATAACTTGATAAAAATAGCACCATGCCCCTAGCACATAAATACTGAGGTTCTGGAATATTTTCAGGAAATAAACTTCATAAGAAATAATGCAAAAAAAGTTTATGATGAAGCTTTAATAGTTGAATGTATCCATGTGTTCAGTAGTCTCTAGATGCTTTGATAGTAGAATGTGTCCAGTACTAGACTATATTGAATAAACATGAATGTATGAAACAAACAAGAAAGCATGAAAGAAGTTTTTGAGAGAACAATGGTATTTTATGGATACTGAATAAAACAGAGAAGATGTAGATTCTAATTACATCCCTGCCAATGGATGATTTGTTATAAATTTTCAGGCAAAACACTTTCTCTCTTTATAACTTATTTTTGTGTCAAACAATAATAACAACACCTGTTTCGCTTACCTAAAGGGATCTTGTGAAGAACAAGTGAGACAATGAATTTGAAAACCTTGGTAATACACCATACAAACATATGCATCATACTAACGTTAACTCGTAGTATAATTAGAAGATTTCATTTTCAAAATGTTAGAAATTAGTTGCAGTATCTTAAAAGTCTACAACTTTAAAGCAAACAGATGGATAAGAATAACTCTTAGATTCCAAGTTTAGTGTGTTGTTTTCTTGTACATATGCCTGAAAATAATAACACAAGACAAATTGCTGAAATAAAATATCATGGGCCCAAAGAGTAAAATAATACAAAAGGGCTTACTATCAAAGAAAAAAAAAAAAAGGAAGAATAAAAACTAAATAAAAAGTGAATGTATTTATCAAATTTATGAGTACACTGCAATTGTAAACATTCAGAGGAAGTATTTATCATAGGGTTAAAATTCTCTGGGCCAGCTGCTTGATGTTATCAATGCAATTAGCCTAATCATTCTGTCTTCTATATACCTGATCCTTAATCGCTTCCATAAATGTGTTCCTTTCTCATTGCTATAATGGTCTTTCTACTTTAGATGATGAGAAAGTTCACAAACGCTTTAGTTTCTACTTTCAGATGGAAAGATCCCTTACCTAATTGGCTGTTTTTTAAGTGTCTCTTAATTGCAACTGGTTCTTGAATATAATTTCCATTCCATCAGTTTCCTTTTTCTCAATTGCTATTTAGTTATGTTCTAAGGACTTTATGATCTTATAATCAATTTTATGTTATTGAGTAGTTATGATTTCTTATGATGTCTTTAGAGATTGTGGCAGTAGATTTTCTGGTGGTAAACTGCTAGAATTATGAAATTTGTTGGAATTTAAAAATTTTTTTGTTTGTATAAAAAATGTTTTATAACAAGAAAAATACCCATCAAATTAAGGCATATTATATGTAGCTTAATTTTACAACCAAGAAGGATAGCAAAGGGGAATAAAGGATAGAAAAAGGATGTTTGTATGACTTTCAATAAACTGATGTTATTATCATTCATAAATTATAAAATAAGGTCTTATAACTAGTATATTGGTAAAATTGTGGCAGAAGAAAAGTTGAGAAAGAAAAGAAAACAGGGCAAATTTATGAACTATAAAGGAGGTTAACAACAGAGCCAGGTTATAAAAGTCTACTAGATTTTTTTTTTATGTTCTAACACAACATAAGAAAGTATAATTCATGTACTGGAAGAGATAACCTGGAAAAGTCTGTTAGTATAGGTGTAACATTCTATCCCAAAGATGTTAATAAAGCTTATGAATTACTTTTTCATCAACAAAATTCATGTTGACTCATGCCTCCAAGCCATGAAATCACTATGAGATGGAAGTTAGTACATAAGTGAAAATTATGCAACATGCTGCAGATCTGAGCAATAGATTTCTTTTCCTCATCACAAAAAGAAATAAATCAAAATCAGAATATTTGTTTCTGACAAATTAAGTGTTCAAATGCATGCATGTATGCTTGTGAGCATACTAGAATACCAAGCAGTAAGATTTGAAAAAATATTGTTTCTTCCACATTCTGTCACACTAACCCTTCTCTAAGACCACTACCTTGCTCAGAAAACAAACAGAAGTGACAGTTATTTCAGGATATTCGAAATAACTTTATTCACATATTACCCCAAATAGAAAAGTATAAAAGAAGAGAGAGAGAAAGAAAAAGAAAAATGTGCGGAAGAGGGGAGGATGCATGGTATATAAAGAATCCAGGAGGACTTTGTCACCCATAGGTATGATGTAGCAAGGACTATAAAAGAAATGAGGAAATGGTTAGCCCTTAGTATAAGCTGAATGTTTACCGTATGCCATGAGCTATGCCAAGTATGCTGTTCTACCATCCCCACATAAATATTGACTCTGGCATACAGTTTATATTTTAAATTAGGCCACTCTAAAACTAAATATTATGAAAACTCTAAAACTCCAAATATTATGAAAATTTATGTAAACATATTTATTTGGTGCAATAATAGGCAAATGGACATATTTATTTGGTGCAATGATAGGCAAAAGAACTATCATTTTTCATGTGGATATTGTTTCAGTTTTTTTAAACCAATGTTAAGTTTCTAAAAATTAAATAGTAAATAAATACTTACTTCTTCTTTATCCTCTTTTTCATTAAGCCGGGAACTCAGTTATAACTCGACAAGTGAGGTATATTATCTCTTTTAGGTCACATGGGACCCGTTTTTTAGCTCTTTCAATCTAATGGACTCCTAGTAGCCCTCCTAAGCACCTAACTATAGACAAAGTGAATTAGGCAATAGGGAAAACCCAGCTCATTAGGATCCAATGTGCTGTACTCAGAATTAAATTAAAGAGTCTCACCTCATCAAACTCAAGAATTTGCCATAACACAGACACCAATGAATAAAAGCTATTGTTTCACAATGGAAGATGGTTGCCTTTTGGGTTCTGAATGTATACAATATAAGCTCCTTCTTTGATGTTTCTGGTCAATGCACAAGGTCATCAGAGTTTTCCAAAGGTTACATTGCAGAGTTTTACATGGGTATCCTGGGATCAGGCTGCTCAATATATTTCAACTTATTTCTTGCCACGTTTCATCCAAATGCTTCTCCAAGTGTACCTCTGTGCTTAGACTGTAAAACAACCAAAGCAATGCAAAGGCCTTAAGAAAACAGGAGAAGTGAATCAGGGCATAGATAGAGGTGGTAAATTAGAACTTGTCCCACCTTCCATTTTTTCTTGAAATAAATTTATATTGTTAAAATTCTGGAAAATGGGAATGCTCTTCTACATTTTACTTTGTAGCTATTCGCAGAAAAAGGTGATAATTAAGACCACTGTAAATAATCAACATACTTAAAAGGAAAAATGATTAGGGGAAATTTTCAGATGAGTCTGTTAAAATAAAAAACTCTAATACCACATCACAAGAGAATTCAAGAAAGTAGATCTCTTTTTATGAGAAAAGGAAAACTTGGAAGAAAACAATGATTCTCCCTGTAGAGTGATTTTTGAAATTTAAATTTACTCTTTCTTTTTTACTGATACACAACAGTTCTTCGTATTCATGTGGTACCATGTGATGTTTCAACACATGTGTACGTAGTATATTGTTTGAATCAAGGTAAGCATATTTATCTCAATTTATCATGGTGAAAAACATTCAAAATTATCTGTTCTAGTTTTTGGAAATATGCAGTACAGTATCAATACCTATAAGCACTCTACTATGCAATAATACACCAGAACTTCTTGTTCCTAACTGTAACTTAGTACAGATCAACCAGCCTCTCCAGTCCTCCCTTCCCTCTATCCTAAACTCTGATAACCACTGTTCTTTCTCTCTTCTAGATCAACTTTTTCTTTTCTTTAAATTTTTTAGTTGTAGATGGGCATGTTACCTTTATTTATTTATTTTTATGTGGTGCTGCAGATCGAACCCAGTGACTCATACGTGCTAAGCAAGTTGTCTACCACTGAGCTATAACCATAGCCTGCCCCTAGATAAACTTTTAAATTCCACATATGAGTGAGTCCATGCAGTACTTGTCTTTCTGTCTCTGGTTTATTTCACTTAATGTGATGATCTCAAGTTCCATCCATGCTGTCACAAATGCAGGATGGCATATTTTTAAAAGACTAAATAGTATTGCATTGTGTATATGCATTATATTTTATTTACCCATTCATCAGTTGATTGACACTTTGGTTGCTCCCATTTCTTGGCTATCATGAATATTGATGTAACAAACATGAGAGTACAGATGTCTCTTTCATATATTGACTTCATTTATTTTGCAACGTATCTGGGGATGGGTTTAACAGATCATATGGCAGTTCTATTTTTAATTTTTTGAGGACCTCTACGTTTTCCATAATGGCTGTACTAATTTGCATTTTCCCAAAAGTGTGCAAGAGTTCCCTTTTCTTCACATTCTTGTCAGCACTTATCATCTTTCTTCTTTTTGGTTATAGTCATGCTTACTGGAATGAGATGCTAAGTGACTTTCTGAATAAGAAATTAGGCTTATTTTCTTGGATTCCACAAGCAACACTAGAACAATTTGCAGATAATTTCAGCATCATTTTACAAATATTTGGACATCAGATATTTTTTAACCACAGAATCTCTTCTAATGATACAATGTTCTACAGAAAATGCTTTTAGAGTGTTGTTTTTGAAAGCTACCTATGGTTTGTTCACTCAAGTATAAAATATACTTTTATTTTAATTTCATTGTTTGCAAATATTACCAAACATGTTTTGAATTTATTATTTGGGTTGTGTTTTCTGAACTTCATTAACCCTTTGCCAGTCTAGTAGGTTTAGCAGGATGCATATTAGTAAAAATCACATGATATCTGCAATGATATGTTCTGAAGCACGTCAATATGCTTTCTCCTATATTTTCTACATGCTTGGGCTTGCTTTATTAATTTGAGGGTCCATCTGCTTTTACTTTTCATTTTCACATTATGAGTTGTTCTTTACTTTCTATAGGGAGTATGTAAACTATAAAATTTGTTAGAACATAATTAAATAAGAGTTAACCAAGGAAATCTTCCATCAGGAAAACAAACACATAAACTTGATAGTACCTTAAACTCATATATATAGTTAACATTGGAATAAAAATACTTAGCATGCCATGAATTCTGTACATGGGTAACTCTGATATAAATTTCCAATTTATAATTGGTAAGAGCATTAAACCAAATATATTGACTGTGATTCTTGTTTTTTATCTTCTAGTTTGTTCTGATAATCTTTAGCTATATGCTGCATGCTAAATTTTTTTCTAATATAGGATAGTGATTACTTAAACCTAGAACTTATTATTATTGGGGGAAATATAAGTCTTGGCTCATAATTCTGAATGAAGTCTACTTTAAATATGTTTAGTCAATTCCAATTAATAGAAGCAGCTTTTTATAGTCTGCCAAATTCTAGAAGCTTCTGGTTACTTCTTACCAGGAAATTGCTTCTCCTTATATTCTGGTGACCTATGGTGTTCTTTTCCTCTCTATTCTGTGTTTTCTAGCTGATTATCCCACTGTACTGACCACATTGTGTCAACTGCAAGTATATTTTGTACTAATTTGTGGAAGGAAGAATAGACACTTTGGAATTATATTAATTAATGCTGAAAATAATATGTGGAAAATGGATACTCCAATATTTCCTTAGCAGCTCAGATCTTTTATTTGTTGATTAGTTCATAACCAGTATTTACATGGGTTGCAAATGGACTTTAGGTCAGCAATTGTTGTAACAAGAGCTCCTCTAAAATTACTTCCTGGTGTTTGGACTTGTTTTAGTTGGGCACATTATAAAATATTTGAGTTTCTGATCAGGTAATCATTGCTGTAGAAGTAATGTAGTTCATATAATTTAGAAGAAAAGGAAAGGAAATGATGAATCACTAAGAAATTGAAAATAAGAGAAAGTCAAATCATATAAAGAGATCCTTAGTATAGCTTGGCGCCCAAGATAGACAGCCACATTCTGAAATGCTCTATACCTTTCAATTCACTTGCACTTATTGAGCTTCTAGTATGTGCCATGGACAACACTTAGGTGCTGTGCCTAGAACGCAAAAATGCGTAAGATATATCCCTGATCTCAGGGACTACAAAAGAGGAGAGAGATGTATAGACAAAATAATTTAATAATTATGATGATAAATACATACATAAGAAATAAGTTCCAGACAGGGAAAGGAAGGTAACATCTCAACCACGTGTTCAAGGATGAACAGTAATTTTCCAAATGTATAAAGATGGAGAGAAACTTGCATGCACAAAGGTTTAGAAATATAATAATAATAATAATAATGATGATGATGATGATAAATATCTCTCCTGAAAATTCTGAGCAGCTTACTATGACTTGACTTTAAATATCCTGTGATAAAAGGTAAGGGTAAAAAGGAGACGAAAACTAAGTCATAAGGGCCATGAGACACAAAGAGCCATACAACAGAAGGGTAGTCATTCATCTTTTATCTGATGAAAGATAGGAAAATACTGAAGGCTTTGCAAACAGGGTGGCAAATCATGAAAGACAGGAGAAGAAAAGGGAGAACTGAAAACCTGGAAGAGTTGCCACCAATGGATAATGAAATCTATTCAACCACAGAAGATTGACTAAATTACAGGGCAAAATCCCAGACATGACCATAGAACTGCACTTTGATTAGCCAGTATCTGATCTCTGAGTTACCAAAATTATCAGATCATCACAATATTCTACATTGACAGTTGTTTTCCATAACTGGGAAAAAGTATACAAGGTACAAGGACTCTAGGGGTAAGTTCTGGCGAATGCTGACTCCACTGTGATATTTTTAAAAACTTTCAGCAGAATAGTAGCATACGTTGCCAGAAGAAAATCTCTTCAAAGTTTTAATGAGGGACAAACAGGCACATGCTATGGTAGAACTGGTGAAGTAAGAACTTTCTAGGCCATCCATCTTTCTATGACTGCACCAAGTGTCTCATTCCAATCAAAGATTGTTCCCACAAACAAGCTTTATATTAGCCAGGGGAATGAAAGCTTAGATAGAACTCCAAGAAAATGACGATTTTATTCCTTCGTTTCTCCTTTATTGAACACCAAAAAAGATATTGTAAGTAGTCACTACAATCTATCCTGTCATAGCACCTCTACTGCAAAAACAAAGTATTTTTCAATATTGTCCTCTTCAGAGTAAATAGAAATAGCACCTTATTTTGCTTGCTGGGCTTTTACCCATAGCTTGTCAGTTTTGTATCAAAAGAAAAATATCCCTTTTATTGCATGAAATAATCAAGAGAGCTAAACAGACACCACACTATATTTTCCACTGTGTAAAATAATCCAGAGAGTTATGTAGTAAATCAAATGGTTTACTATTGTGCTGTGCACAATGACCTATGAATTTCTCTTTTTTTTCCAGCAATATATCACAACAGAAATGCATTCTTTTCTAATGTAGCTTCAAAATCATACACTGAACGTTTTATTTACACAATAGCAAAATCTGAATAAATGGAAATTTCAGTTATAGGCAAAAATGAGGTTAAAATGGAATTGGACTTCATTTTTTCTTTATGAAAACAAAGAGGCAGATTGTGGGAAGATATGAAATTAATGGAGTCAACTTGATGTTTCACTTCTAAGCTACTTTAGAAAATGTATGAATAAAAGAAAAGAACATTTCAACCTTAAATTTCTAACTTTATAAAAACTAAAAACATTTCCCATATACATAAAGAAGTGAAAATAAACTCTGTTTACTTATCACAGGTTAAGTTATAAGAACATTTTTTCCCATATTTCTATTTGTAATTCTGAAAATCAACAGCTAAAATAAAGGGGAAAATCATTTCTTTAGTTCAAGTTTCTTAACTTCACCCTGGAGGACTAATTAATAGCTACTTCCTTACCAGTCTTATGAAGCAAAGCATGTTAACTCTATTAATACAAGCAATTGCAGAGCCTTGAGGATGTGTGTGTGTGAATTGTTCATTATTATGCCCTTCCATGAGCTGCCCTTAATTGAGTCATCTATTTAACATATTTTTACCAAACATTTACTACCTGTTACACACTTCTAATTTGGGGCATTCAAATAAACTTAGTGCCAACCACAGAATATCTAGTGAGTAATACTTGTATTGGGAAGCAATACCACCCATATTAGCATGTACAACAATTTCATACATTGTCTAGGCTCTACGTATTCTGGAATATTTTAAGTGTCTTTTCTTCAGAGCCTAACAGCAATATCGACCACAGAAAGCAAGTTACTACCATGACTCAGCAAATTCTAGACACATTAAAGTAGCTCAATGGGATTACAGTCTTCCAATCTAAACACTATTAGTTGCTATGTGAGATGCCAAGGTGAACTCATGAATTTTGCACTTAACAGCTTGGATTATTGTTGGGATGCAGGCAATCAGACAGGGAAAACACAAAATATCGTGCTAGTTTTTAAAATTATTATTTATAAGCAAGGATTTCATAAACACGGAAGGGTAAATCTCTTATTAAGAGAATATATTTGACAAGAAGGTTGTGTAGAAGTGGGCCTTGACAATAAATAAGTGGTCATCTGATAGAACCAGGAGGAAACCATTCTAGATTGAAGGGGACTTGGTTCTTTCATAGCATCATATTGATACTGGTGACGAGAATCAGGGCCAAGTCCTGTTTCCCCAAAACACCCAAGAAACGCCAAAGCAAGAGCAAAAAGTTTTATTTAAAGGATAGAACACACACAGAGAGACAGAGACAGAGACCAGAGACTCCATCACTGAGGTAAAGGAGGGGGTCCAAGCTGGAATTTGGTGTCCAAGGAAGTGGGGGTGCCCTGCCCCTTTTAGAGATTTCAGATTCATTCCTCCTTTGCCTCTTATCTTCCCTATGTGACCACAAGGTGGGTCAAAAGGTGGCGTGATCCAAGGGCTAGAAGGAAGATGCCCAGGGGTACAGGCAGGAAGGGACCAGTCCAGGGAGCATTCAGTAGCAACTGCTTGCAGGGAGGAATAATTCCCTGGAGGCAGGTAACCTTGGCAACAGGTTGAGAGGGAGGGGGAAGTGTCCGGTTCCTTTCCTTTTGAATAAGCCCCCACTTCTGATTGGACCCAATCATTCATTACCTACACTGACTGTCCTTTTGCCTCCCCCTCTGGTCTCAGTATCTGAGACACATGGTGCTGATGGTCTCACTGCTGGTGAGGCTAACTTTTGTCATTGTGTTAAGATGATATCTCCCATGATTCTCCACTATAATGTTAATTCATAATTAGTTCCACTTTTAGTTTTTCTTATTATCTACTAAGGGATAACATTTATAAAAATTTTATGGAGCTACTTTGAGACTATGAAAAAATTCCCTTTGCATTTTTTTTTTTTTTTTTTTTTTTTTTTTTTTTTTTTTTTTTTTGGTACTGGAAATTAAACCCAGGGGCCACTCTACCACAAAGCTACATTTCCATTCCTTTTTATTTTTTTTATTTTTGAAACAGGATCTCACTAAATTGCCAAGGAGGCTGCCCTAAAACTTGTGATCCTCCTGCCTCAGCATCCTGAGTTGCTTGGGATTACAGCTATGTGCCACCACATCCAACTTCTCATTGATTTTTCTACCTAATAGTATTCATTAATTATTTGTGCCTAAAACAATTCTAACTATGATTGTTAAATGGTGATTTTATTACTCCAACAACTTTTCTATAAGTATTAGTTAATACTTTAAGGTAGGACTTTTCTTTCTTTCCCATTTATTTATTTATTCAGTGTAGACTCAGGTCTTCCTATTATATCCAATAAATTATTATAAATTACATAAAAATTTCCCAAATGGGACCAGTAGGAACCTTAATCCTGTGATGTTTTAACATGCTTTCACCATTTTCTGAGCACTTCCCAAAATCTTGGTCTGACAAGAATTTTTCAGACTCATGTCTGCACCAGGTCTAAAATCAGTCAGTTTGTCAAAGTTCCAGTTCCTGTTAGTAGAACATGTACTTAGAAACTGAGTGCTACATGCCAAGCACATTCATTATTTTTATTTATTTATTGGATTTTTTTAGTTACACATGACAACTGAATCCATTTTGATATAATTATATAAGCTTGGAATATGTCTTATTCCAGTTAGGATCTTATTCTGATGAATGTATGTGAAGGTGGAATTCACTGTGCTGTTTTCATATATGTACATGGGAAAATTAAGTCAGATTTATTCCTACTGTCTTTCCTAAGGATATTTATTATTACTGTTCATGACATTGTTTGTAGGTCTTTCACCATACATATTTTTTATACCTAGTCACATATATAAAGAAGCATATAAACAATATAATGCCAAATATATATTGTACATTATGTGTATGTAGTGTGTGTGTGTACTATGAGTTCATATCTCTACTTCCAATTTCACAGTACTTATTCTATCCTTTTCCTTTCATCTACCCGTAGGGAACAACCCTGAGAACCCTAGCTCCCTTTATATTCAATATATCAACTCATTTGCTCTGTACACAATAGCTTTACCAGACAGACCAACACCTTGGTCCTGAACTTCCTAAGGAATCTGTCAGTGAGATAATTGTTCTTCTACAGGGGCCTAACTCTTTCACCTCACTGAGGTTGCACAAGCCATGTAAATCCTGCCCTCACTCTGAGAAAGATATTAGTTTGCAAGATTCACAAATTTAAAATGTCTAAATAAGTCTTCAATATATAAATTTTATACCTATCTCATTCAAGAAACTTTGGTCAATGCAATTACTTTCCACTATGAAACAAGCTTTAGACATAGAATGGAATTAAAAGTGCTTGATCACAAAATCTAGAAAACTGATTAACCAGGAAGTGAGATGACCACTATTTAGCAGCTCTTAGGCTCAGGCTATTCTATCTCTAAGTTGGAGAATAGTGTATGCAAACTTGTTTCTGAATTCCTAGGAGTTACTGCTAAAAGAAATAAGGGTTGCTCTATGCGAAAGAAAAGAAAAAAAAAAGAAAGAAAGAAGGAAAGAAATGAGAAAGAAAGAAAAAAAGAAAGAATGAATCACGTGGTTTTGAAATGACTACCCCTGCTTCAACCAGAGAAGAACTCACAGATCAATTTATGTATTAGATTTCATTTTACTTGAGAGTCCCAGAGTTAGAATGAAATGTTTGAAACAACACATCTAATGCTGTCATTCTATGTATATTAGACAAGTTTGTTTAAAGCCCAACCTTCACTAATTAAATCTCCATGGTGCCTAGCTATGAGGTTCAGTGGAAAAGCATGCATTAACATGAGGAACACCTACTCCACAGCATAATTGTGAGAATTTAAATAAGATGATGTATGTTGTGTCCACAGAGGGGGTTTAGAGTAGGCAATCAATAAATGTAATTATTTCCTTCTTTTTCTAGCACACTGGTGAGCATCTAGTTAGTTCTTAATTGGTATTTGTTAAGATGAATTATATCTCAGCATTTTGCCACTTAATACAAACTTGTCTTGATTTCAGGTGGCTTTTATTGAAGATTTACAGCCAATTCATTTTGACTAATATTTCCAAATGAGTTACTTGATTTACAATTTGATTCTTGTAAGTAGTTCTTTGTTATAGCGGTAGTGGAAAAAGAGAGAAAGGTATCTGGAAAATTTGAAGTTAAGATTACTCATTGAGAATTAAATTAAATAAGGGGAAATCAACATATAATAAATGAGATTCATCACCTATAAAATAATTCACTTTAAATATCAGTAACTAAAACATATTGAGCACTTTTTTCTACATCAGTAGTTTGCAAAGTTCTTCATAAATAATCCTATGAAGTAGATGCTGTTATCAGTATTATTCTACAGATGAGAAAGATGAGGCTTAGGAATGTAATTTGCTGAAGATACACAAAAAGGAGTACCCAGATTGAAACCCTGGCAATCAATCTGTATAGTTAACTGATTTATTTACTACACCCTAACCTGTGAATTCAAGTTGATTTTTAAAAATTATTAAGTTTTTAAAGGTATTAAATACTTAGGAAGCTAATCTGGTGTGTCAAAGGCTATAGGAAGTGTTGGGACTCTAGCAGTGGATTATGAATGTCTTTCTTCTCTCCTAGGATGAGACTGAAAACATAAATACATATGATAAACACATTGAAATATTTAATCAACTAACTTATCAGTTGTACAATATTCAGTCCAAACAAAGAGCAGGATAATATAAAATTAAATTTAATAAAGCAGGATGGGTACATAACTAAACCAGAAAAGGGGAAACTCAAAAGTAACACTTTTTAGTTGATCCTAAAATGGAAGAGATAACAGAACCAACCAGGTTTCCTGGGCAGGCAACTTTAAAATGTAGATGGATGTGGTAGACATCAGAGCTCAATGTGACTTGGAAGAATACATATCCTTGCTATGATTTCATTCTGTTCCCCTTAATTTACCTTTTATAATTATAAATAATTAAATGAGAGTAACTAAGAAGATTTAGGTCAGCTTGAAAAATCTACCATAACTTAGTCAATTGCCTGTATACTATACAACAAACAAAAATGTTTGATATGCAAAGACAAAAAACAGATTGAAATATGGTAATCACACAGTGCGTAGGCACTCTGTGGCTTGAGTTCTTTTCTGGGTGTGAAGATACTGGCTCTGTATCACTGTTCTCTCCTATTGAGGGAGGGGCAATAGGACAGTCAGTGTAAATAATGAATGATTGGGTCAGAAAGATGGGGACTAATTCAAAAGAAATAAAATGTTCATACCTCCAGAGCACTTCCCCCTCCTCAAATATGTTACCAAGGTTACTTACCTTCAGGGAATTGCTCCTCCCTGCAAGGAGTTGTTAATGAATGCCCACTGGCCTGCTCTCTTATTGCCTGTAACCTTGGAAGGCTTCTTTCCCATTTCTTGACCATGTGGGCAAGATAAGGAGAAGAGGGAACATGAGAACAAAGGAAATCTGAAATCTATAAAAGGGGCAGGATACCCCCTACTTCCTTCAGCAACAACTTTGACCCCCTCTTCTGTGGAGGAGTCTCTGTCCCTCTCTCTCTGTCCTACCCCTTAAATAAAACATTTTGCTCTTGCCTAGGCATTTTTCCAGTGTTCAGTCTTCAACATTGGTGGACTGGGACTCACACCCGATTTGTATCACTATTAGTGTAGAGTTTCTCATTTTGCTCATTGATTTCCCTTCTCCAAAACATTAGGGGCATTTTCCACTGGGTAGCATCCAGTAATACTAGCTGTTCTCACTAGTTCCTTTTAGTTAGACATTTGATCAGGACCTTTGTCAACTACCATATTAATCAGGGTTCTCTAGAGGAACAGAATCAACAGGAAGTATGATTATAAAAAGGAATTTATTAGATTGACTTACATGACCAGAAGCTGGATAGTCCACAATGATCATCTGCAGGCTAGAGAGAGGGAAGAACCAGTAGCTTCGCTGTCCAAGAGGCAGAAGCCCCAGAACAAGAAGGATCAACAGTGCTACCCTAGTCAGAGACCAAGACTTCTGGAAACTACCTGGAGAATCACTGGCAGAGTCCACTTTGGAAAAGTGAAGAAGAGAGAGTCCAATATTCTCAGATGAGTGAAGCAGCAATCAAGAACCTGTTCAAGAAGAGTCAAACTTGCATCTGCATCTGCTTCCTTGTTCTTCCAACTTTTATTCCATCCTATTAGGCGGTGCTGCTCACACTTAGGGAGGGGCTCCACTTCAGTTCACTATCCCGCATTCAATCATTCCCAGACATGCACACATTGACACACTCAGAAGCTTCCTAATCATAGGCATCTCTTAATCAAATCAAATTGACAATTCAAATTAACCATTATGAGTACTTATAAACACACATAATTGCACACATGTGTGCACATGTACACACACACACTTACACACACACTTTTTGGCTTGATTCTCACTTTCTAACAATAATACCTATTGAAGTATAATTGAGCAACCTTGAATTGTGTCATAAACATCAAACAAATTCACTTTTATGATAAACTAATGAGGCAACGTGTTAGAATCTTACCAAAAATACTAAGTTTCTCTTCTACTATCTTTTAGAACGCACAAAGAGAAAACAAACTTTGCAAAATTTACTCTATAACCTTATCTACTTGGTTAATATCTTCAAGGCATTTATCAAGACCAGCACTATTCAATCAGAACTATTCATGCCCTGCTAATAGGCGAGACTTTTATTTAACTTGTGGCTACAACATATTAATGGAATTAAACAGACCTGCTGATTTGCCTGGGGATAATATAATCCAGTTTAAAATCAACAAAATAAACACTTTCTTAAATCATGGCTTGAATTTAATATTCACTCTGAAGTATATAGTTCAGTATACTTTCTTATGAAATATGGTTTTCTATACAAATTTTGAAATACTAAGTTTTTTATCCAGTCCTATTTATGCTGATCTCTATATTGTTGGACATTTAATCTCTTTGGAGCATTTATATTCAACTTGTAAAAATATGTTCTTCTAACTTGTCCACTTTTTAATAATGTCTTATCCAGGTAATAAAATTGCTCACAAAAACATAGGTTGTTTTGTGTTACCTCCTGAGAAATGACTTGATACTAAAGAAAACAGAGAAAAAAATTGAGTAATCCCATCTAAAAATTTTTCTATCAATCAATGTCAAAAATAATTAAACCTGTAAAAAAAGAAAATGCATTTCTTTCTTCATAGATTACATAAAGGTACTTCTGTTATATAATGCTGCTCCCCCACCCTTTCCGCTGCAGTCATTTCCTGGCCTCCCAACTACTTGTCAGTCTGTGAGCATCCTAGCTAGCTATTGGTTCATCAGTCAACTTGCAAGTATCCTTCTCTGTCATTGGTCCCCTGTTAGCCCAGCAGAATTCAACTGCTTAAGGATAGCTTCCCCGCCATCTTTTCTCATGCTTTCTCTCTCCTACTCACTTTCTCTCTCCTCCTTGCTTTTCACACTCTCTCTTGTACATGCCCTTTCTCTTTTCCTCTCATTTTCTCTCTTACCCTGCAGGGAGACACTGTTTGCTTATAAACAAACCCTCCTATGTCAATTCCCATGTCCAGCATGGTTTTCTGGGTTCTTACAACTTCTAGTTTCAAGAAATACATGTGAGAGATGTGATTGTTTAAATAAATTGATATTTTTACAAACAGGCCTATAAACAGGCTCTGAAAAGTAAACAGATTAGGTAAAAATTAGATTTCAATTATATTAATTTTTAGTATTAACAAATATTAACTAAAAATCTTAAACTATAATTAACCTCCTCACTGTACAACTGACATGCATGCCCACTTGCATGTGAATTAGTGTGAATGTTGATAACATCAATTGATTCCTCTGAAGTCAATGCAGCAAGTTATCAGTAATGGACAGAATCTGGACTAATATGATACAAAACTCATCAAAAATTGAATATTTTTGATAAGTCAACAATTGAAACATTTTTCAAAATCCAAAGTAAAATGTAATTGAAAATGAAAAGAAACCCAGGCTATGAAAGAAACAATTCAAAATTTTAAAAAATAGAGCATAACAAGGATACTGATTTACTAATTTTCCTTACATGAAAGGAAATGCCTTAAGAAAAAAATGTATATGTTCCCTTTTTAACACTTCTGAAAATAACACCATTGTTCATGATGGGAAGTGAATTTTGAATTGTAAGTATAATTACTAAACTGAACTAGAAAAACAAATAAGGATAATATAGTCTCCATGGTTACAACCAATTGTGTTCGACAGAAGTTCCCAAGTGTAGGATTTTATAACCAACTACACCTGAGTTACCTGAAGCATTTTTTTAAATGCAATTCCTTGCCTCTACCCATTAAAACAAAACCCAAGTACTGCTCAAAAGGCTCCATCAATGCTTACCATGCTCTCCTATACTATCACTGAAAAAATTTCAACATTTCTTCCACTCATTTGCTCACCTATAAAGTACTCCAGAGAATTATAAGTGTGGTCCACTTTATGCTTTGAATACAGACCTTACTGCTCTGCCATTGCAACTCATTTTTTAAATTGACATGTTTCTTTCTCTTCCTCTCTCCCTACTCCTCCCTAATCTCTCCCCTCCCTAATCTCAGGAGATACAGGATTACCTTTCTTCCCCATCCCAGGCAGAGTTATCTGTCATTGAGTACATGCCCACCTTAGGAATGAAGTAATCCAGACTTTGGGGATGGTACCTTAATTAACAAGTGAATTATACCTCCAACAGAGAACAAGTGGAATGCAGCCTTTGAACAAACTCTTTAAAAGCCCCTTTTTCTGCTATAGGCAGAAACAGCCTCTGGGACAGGAGTCTCCTGTGTTTCTCCTTTGCTAGCAAAGTAATAAACCTTCTTTTTCCTTTTCCTCAAAACTGTCCTCATTATTGGATTGGCATTGGGGACAAGGACCAAACTTTTGGCAAAAGGAAAATTATTAGTAAAAAATGTTGGAGATGATAGAAATTAAGAGAGATTATAGATAATAATTATAACTGCAATACTCATTAGGTCCATGTTTGCATAGTCATTGCAGGTGGTCAGGATTAATCATGGGATTAATTTTACTGTGGAACTGATGAAGGAACTTCTTTTTGAAGAACATATATGTATCTTCATTGCTGCTTAGGGAAAATGAGAGGTGTGAAAGAAATCAGTAGAAAACATATAGAAATTTTTGACAGGAAAGAAGGAATGGGGAAAATAAGCTGGTTCATTCCAACATGGAAATGGTAATGCAGTTTTCTTATTCTCTGAAAGAAGCTATTGAAACAAGGAGCTGGACTGGAAGTATTAGAAAGTAAGAGCATGAAAATTTGCATAATACGTCCAAAAGATAGTTGTAAAAACACTGGAAAACCTGAGATCATCCTTGTAATGTACAAAGCTGCTCCCCCAAATGGCTTTCCGGTGCAGCCATTTTCCCCACTTCCCAACTACTGTCAGTCTGTGAGCATCCTAGTTAGCTATTGGTTCATCAGTCAGCTTGCAAGTATCCTTCTCCGTTATTGGTCCCCTGTTAGCCCTTCGCAATTCAACTGCTTTACTGTAGCTACCCCGCCATCTTTTCTCATCCTTCTGTTTCTCCTCCTCACTTTCTCTATCCTCCTGGCTTTCACACTCTCTCTAGCATGTGCCCTTTCTCATTCTCTTTCTTTTCCTCTCATTTTCTCTCTTACCCTGCAGAGAGACACTCTGTTTGCTTAATAAACTCCCTTATGTGATTTCCCATGTCCGGCGTGGTTTCCATGGGATCCCTTATAATCCTAAGAGTGTAACAGGGTCCATTTTATGTTTTGAATATAAATGTTGCTGCTCTGCCACTGTGAGTTATTTTTAAAAGGACATGCTTCTCTTCCTGTCCCCCATGTCCTCTTCCCTAATCTCTTCCAGTACCTAATCTCAGGGAGACAGGATTACTATCTTTCCCACCCTAGGCAGATTTATCTGTCCTTGAATTCACACCCTCCACAGGAACAAAGTAATACAGACTTTGGAGATGGTACCAGAAAACCTCACAAATGATTATCTCCCAAGTTAACAAGTGAATTACAAGTCAAGGACAAAGAACACATAAAATATAGCCTTTGAATCACCTCTTTAAATGCCTCCTATTCCTGCTGATGGACAGAATCACTGCCTCTGGAAAAGGAGTCCCCAGTGCTTCTCCTTTGCAAGCAAAGCAATAAAACTTCCTTTTCCTTTTTCTCAAAACTGTGCCTTCATTATTGGATTTGTAACAGGTACAAGGACTAAGCTTTCAGTAACAAGAGGAATGATATGAAGGAAAGAAAAGGGAATATTCTCACCAGAGTCAATACAAGGGTCTAGAGTATTTAATTGAAGTATGAAAAAAACCGATATGACATATTTTATAATCTGAGCAAGGAAGTGGACCACAATGTTTAAATTAATTTCTTTTGCAATCACATAGATTTCATTATTCTACATTGTCATGTTGAATCCCACATATATTAACAATACACACTATGTCCATAAAATTGTCTTGTCTTGTTGGTTGGTTGGTTGTTTTCTCACTCTGAGCCTTCCCGCAAAGGCAGTTCTCTTTGGTGTCAGCAACAAATCAAGGTTTTATAATTAATGAGATTCCAGATTAGGAGTTTCAAGAATTTCAGGGAGTTGGGACACAAAAACAGAATTGCTCATCTAGAAATCTCAAGACTAGATCCCAAAGGAAATAGTATGTCCCTTTCCTTTATCACACAAGAAAGTGCAGAGAATGCACCTGTGACTCTCAGGTGAGAGTGGGACAAAAGAATGACTTCTCTCTAGTCTTTCTGCAGATTATAATTTCTTGGACACCAAAGGAATATGAGCCCACCACTTTTTAGTTTGTAAAGATTTCCATGATGTGATGAACTCTCTGAGAAGTGTAAGATTTTACTTGTTTTGTAAATTAGGAAAAGTATCCCAATGAAGCCAGAACTGGGGACAGCCAGTTAGTGTAGAAATAGGGGATCGGGGATCAGGTCAGATCGAGGAAATGGGGACCATGAAAGCCATCTGCCTCTGGAAGTTGGAGACTGCCCTGGGAGAATGGAATGTCAAGGACCTGCAGAGCTCACTGATTACCAAATTTACCTGCCCTTGTCAGGGACTACAGGCAAGGAGACGCTAATTAATGCCCCCTGGGCCCTTACCTGCCGGAATTACTTTGGCCCTCCCCCTGCCCATCCACTTCTCACTTTATGAAAAACCTGGCCTAGTCACATAGGCAGGAAGGAAAGAGATAAGGAGGAAAGAACAGGAGAATAAAACCTATAAAAAGGACAAAGGATAAGATTTGCTCAATCCGATGGATTCCGCCTTTGGGTCCCCTTCTTCCACCTGGGAGAAGTCTGCTTTTACTTTTCTTTAATATCTTAATTTCTACTCTACGCTTGCCTCGGCTGCTTCTTTGGCATTGTACTTCAACACCTGAGGAAGCAGGACTCGTCACCAGTAAACGGGGGAATCACCAGTGTCTGTCCTTTTCTTATTATTGACAACTAATATGTTGCCATTTGATGCTTATGTTGCCGAAAGCTTGGTCCTTGTCCCTGATGCCAATCCAATAATGACACAGTTTAGAGAGAAAGGGGAAAAGAAGGTTTACTGCTTTGCTAGCAAAGGAGAAACACAGGGGACTCCTGTTCCAAAGACTGTGATTCAGCAGAACAGGGTCTTTTAAAGAGGTCATTCAAAGGCTGCATTCCACTTGTTCTTGTTGGGAGTTGTAATTCACTTGTTAATTTGAGAGCTAGTCATTTCTGAGATCTGGTAACATCCGCAAAGTCTGAATTACTTCATTCCTATGGTGGGCGTGTACTCAAGGACAGATAACTCTGCCTGGGATGGGGAAGAAAGATAATCCTGTATCTCCTGAGATTAGGGAGGGGAACGATTAGGGAGGAACAGGAAAAGAGGAAGAGAAAGAAACATGTCCATTTAAAAAATGAGTTGCAATGGCAGAGCAGCAAGGGCTGTATTCGAAGCATAAAGTGGGCCAGTGTTACACTTGTGCTGGAAATGCATTCCCTGTAACACATCTGCTTTCCATGAGAAATCTTTAAAGCTTCAATGTAAAATTCTACCTGACTTACAAACATGCATTTTCCATGCTGCTAATATAAAACAAAACCCATAATTTTTACCAGCTTTTCTTACTAAAAGAGTTAATATTAAGGAATCCTCAATCATGGACCATTATTCACTCAACATATTTTTAAGAAGCATCTATATGGGTTGGATGTTATTAATGTGATGGGCTGACAGATCTGGCTCCATGAGAATGTTATAGACCAGTCTATAAGGGAAATGACCAAACAGACTCCATTTTGCTCTGAGACTCCATGTTATGTAGGAAATAAGCGTCTCCCATGGGAACTCCCCACCTCTGTACCCATCCTCAGTTACTTAGTGTGACACATTTAGCAATACAAAATGACAATTCTTATGTAATGAAAAAGTGCTCTCTTTTGATCTCTATTGCTCTTAACCAATGTACCATGTAAACGGTGATTGTGTGAATGTTAGTAACCATTCTTTAGTTCGTACCTAGGTAAGGGTCGTTTTGACCCACTTTCCCGTCTGTTGATGATCTCATGATATTAGTTTGTAATTTCAAATCATAGCAATAGACACTTATGATTGATGTGATTTTTGGTATAAGAACCCCTACAACCCTATGGTTGTGACTGTTCTCCCCATAGCCATTTTTTGGGGGGACATTGTATGAGACAGTCAGCCAGTCGGCTTAATAAAGACTCTCAAATTTGGACTTCTCAGTGGTGATCAGTCTGTTCTTAAGTTGTGCCCCATAACAATTAACGCATGCCAAATGCCAGTTATAATGATCCCATTAAATCAGATGTGAGAATAGTTCATGAAATTGGACTGTATGTTATTTCTGGAACTTGTGTTTATATTCTTTCTGGAAATAATGGTCCAAAGCCTGATCTGCCTGGGGGCTTTACTGCTTTTTTCCCCACAGGTTTCTTTGATTCTAGCTCCAGGGAGCTGAAGTTTTCTGTTCTTACACTGACGAGAGAAAAGGTCATCTCAAAATCACGAAGAGGCCCTTGTTTCTTTGCCTTCTTAAACCAGAGGTTGAAAGTGGAACAAGAAATCTTTTTAGGAGAAGAGATCTTAACCTAAAAGTCATTCAGGACCCATCCCACATTTCATTCATTGTGTTCATTGTCCTGGTAGCAAATGTTTGCTATTCTATTTTCATTGTAATCACAGCATTTCCAGCAGCTTGGGAGATATAGCTGCTGTACAGTATCAAAAGGAGTCAATTAAGATGATTTTTAAAAGTTGCCCAATGCAGCAGGGGTTTATTGCTTACTGCTGTCAGCCCAATAACAAAATGAAGATTAAATAGTGGTTTATCTGGGAAGGATGATGCTGAGAGTTGGAAATCTCCATTTTAACAAGCAGGCTTTCCAGAGTGCCTACCTTGTCAAGGATTATGGATCAGGCTACCTGAATCCAGGAATAAACAGAAACTATACTTCTGGACAAAAAGGGGAAGAGCTAATAAATTATATGCATTCTAATGGAGGCTGAGAAAGTTTTTGCCTCAAATTTGGCATGTACAGGTGCTGTGGATATAGCTCAGTTGGTAGAATGCTTGCCCATCAGCACAAGGCCTTGGGTTCAATCCCCAGTCAGCACCATCAAAAAAAAAAGAAAAAAAAATCAACACTTGATAAACACATAGAGAAATTCCTAAGAAAAATGAATGATGGCAAAGAGGCTACAGAATAAAACTAAGAAGAAAACTTAAAGGGAACTTCCAAGGAATTGTGTATATAAAAAAATATGTGATCACTCTTTTGGTAGCTAACAAATTAGTGAGAGATGAATAGACTTGAAGAGCCACCCCCGCACCCACCCCAACACACGCACACACACCAAAAAGTGAAAAAAACTGTAAGGAGAGACTACATAAACCATGAGGAAGAGGAATATTTGGGAGAGGAATTAATTGTTAAAAATTTAAAAATTGAAATTTGTCCCTCCTATTTTTTATTACTAGAATACCCAGAAAACATCAGCAGTAAAATCCTTGATATAAATTAGGACCAAAATATTAGTACCCCAGATAATATTATTAAAACAAAAGTAACAATGAACACATTTTGGATATAATGGGTTGAGTGAATGGGAGAATAAATTCAATTGGGTTTTCCTAGTCCATGAGAAAATGAGGGACTCTCCAGGATAAAACTAACTTTGGGATCATCTCATTCAGCCACTTATACATATGCTTCACTCAGGCTACGGCGGGTTCATAATCACTGACTGCTGACAAGAAACCGAGATGACAATTTTACAGAATTCCTGTACCTTGGCCCAAAATCATAATTAGAAATTTGACTTTCATTAATTATATTAAAGCCCCTTAGATGCACAATCCCTTACCCGATCTTATTGGAAAATTATAATTAAAATAAAAATCTCCTAACTCAGGAATCCTCTCCACAAAGACAGTTAAGAGCAAAAGCACTTTTATTATTGAATAAGCATTACACCAAAATGTGATGTGTCTCGCAGGCAATTCACTAAGAGATTGTAAAGACAGAAAGAAATTTTGCCCTTTTATATAACCAAGCAGATATGACCCGGCACATATAAGATCTTGAAATAAACAATAACTAGTCCTTAAGTAAGAGGACCTGACAGCACCATTTGTCATACATAGTTTACCCTGACCTTAGCTGGATGTGGGGGTGACCAGCTGTGTTGGCTACTTGGCTTTATCCAGAGGGAAGAACAACATCTCATATCTTAAGGACAGAATGGATTTGCAACTTGGAGGAAGTCACCCAGAGAACTGTGAGATAACAGGGTCATATCCTTGATATTTACATTTCAAAGTGATAGCTTCCAGGTTCTGGAGAAAGACATTCCCAGGTCATGAAGCTGACAAAAGGCTCTTATACTCTTCAAAAAGATGTTCATGCATTTTCCAAGAGAAGATAAACTACTTACAAGTTTTCTAAAGTTATTGTCCTCATGAAGAGAAGGGGAAGAGAAAATCTTATTAAACCTTCTATATTTAAATTTGTAGTTGCCCTTACACCCTCTGGTTGTCTAACATTTCCTATAACAACACCAACTCAGTCTAGCTGTCCCTCTGCTGAGCTCCCAGTAATTCTTTGTAGTATTTGTTGTTACCTGAATTACATGATAAGAGAGAATCCACAAACCTCACATTTTTTGTTACCAAAATGTTTGAATGTGCTCTTTTTAGATGGGCAAAGGATTCACTGCTTTCAATATTTTCTCATTTCGTGCTGCCAGGAAAACCCTCTGTGTATGTAACCATCTGCTGGAATTCTTTATCCTTTCCCCTGACATATTTCTGATAATATTACCTTCTTCACATCCTCCTAACTGGAAAGATCCTCATTTCCCCTATACCACATTTTTCAGGTTCAACATTTTTCTAAATAACTGTTGCCAATTTTCAGTCCATTGTTCTGAAAACTCCTGTTAATAATTTAACTTCCTCTGGTCTATGAAATCCACTCAACTACGACACTTGGTTTTAAAGATATTGTTCACATCCACTTTTATCCAGCCATTCCTGCCACAATGGTGGGTAACAAAAAATAGCTATACTAATTCACCAGCTGGTTTCATAATCCTTTAACCTCTTCTGTATCTAAGGTTTTCAGTTCTTTTCATTTCTCTAACTATTCAGATGGCCAAATTCTGAACCTGGATTTCTACCTCTGAAAAATATAAGTTATATTAGAATCTCTTATATTCCTTTACCAGGGTCTTTATTTTCCTATACTCTTGTCTTCATCCTCCAGAATTTTGACTAAGCCTTGTGACTTTAAATACTCTACTGACTTTTTAATGCAAACAAACTAAGTTCTGCCTATCACTCCCTAAGAGCATTCAAACAAGAACCAATTGTTTTTAATCTTCTGTCTATTCAGCTTCAAACAACATAAGAATCCTAATTTCAGGCAAATTGCAAATCAAATTTCTGATGACATCACCTCACCCCAGAAGGAATATCTATTATCAAAAAGACTAAAGACAAGAATTATTGTCAAAGACAAAGTGTTGTGCCCAAAGGCTCGAGACCCCAGAAGGACCACCAGAGACCACGATCAATGCAAGCAGCAAAGAGTCATTTATTAGCAAGTTCGAACCTGGTCCTCTGCGTCCTTAACCAGTGACGCTAAGAGAGGCCCCGAGCCCTCGTTAGCAGGGTTTTTATAATGAAAGGCAAGCAGTTTTACAGTGTTCTTTTAATTGGTTAACATTTGAACAGCTAAACATTAGTCCTCCTCTGATTGGGTCCGGCCAATCTATTTGATTCTCATTGGGTCCTGCCAGAACTGAACGGTCCTAGTGGAAGAAGGGAGGAGGGAAGGGGTGAACTATGCAGGAGATGAGTCGGGGCTAAGCCCCGCTCCCGTCCTTGACAGATAAGGTCTCCAGGCAACCGCACATTCCTCGGACAAATATCTCTTAACAACCTTGGTAAGCACAGGGGCCCAGCAGTCCTGTTTGTCCTTGAGACAGTTAGCAGCACAGATACCACCCTGCTCTCAACAAAAGGAAAAATAAAAACTTTCACACTGTTTGTGGAAATATAAATTAATATGACCATTATGGAAAATAATATTGAATTTTTTCATCTAAAAATAGAACCCCCATAAGATCCACCAATCCCACTCTTAGCTGTATATCCAAAGGAAATTCAGTCAGAATTGTTACAAATGCCTAATCCAGAGGCTTGATTCTGGGGATCCAATAAATTAGGTCTGGCCACTTACTGGAAAAACCAAACAGAAAATGTAATGGTGAAAAGCATGAAAGGAACTTTAATTGGTGTGGCTATACAGGAAGATAGGAAGTCCCAGGTCTTTAGCCCTGTCTTTGAGGGACTGACAATGACTTTGAGGTTTTACAGAAAGGGGAATGAGAACAAGAGTTCAGGGGTTTGCATAGATGGAAGTTTTTATTGGATGTGGTCTGTTCATCATTATCTCAGGATTAACCAGGCAGGCCTTGTCCCTGATAAGAAAGTTGCCCTTGCCTGGCAGGGAGATTCAACTCATCACAAGAGTTTATTGGATCAAAGCTTGTTCTTGAAATCCAAGGTGACCCTAGAGCAAAAAAAATGCAATCAAATGGAGGCAGAGATACTAGGTCTTTAATCCTGCTTTTGTCTATCCATTGGGTATTTGCAGGTAAAAACGAGGAACTGAATTTCTTGTTACAGACTGTCAAAGAGACAATTGCACCCCCATGTTTATTATAGCATCTTCACAAGAGCCAAGAAGTGGGAGAAACCTTAACATGCATATATTGGGTGTGTGGATAAAGAAATATGGTGCAAATATACAATGGAACACTATTTGATAGGAGGAGGAGGAGGAGGAAAAAGAGGAAGGGATTCTGGAAATATGGCAAAATGGAGGAGGTCACTTTCCTGGCTGCCCTGAGGTGTGAAATCAATAAAGAAGATAGGCAACTTTTCAGCAAGATAAGTGAAAAATAAAATCAAATAAAAAAGAGGACTTTACTGGGAATTAATACTGGACACTCAAAGCAGACTGGGGACTCAGGAGGTTGGTTATAATAAAATAAGGAATAAATCCCCAGTGACATCACCACCACTACTGCCACCTGAGCAGTTCCCTTATGAACAAAGTGTAAGGATTAGGGAATTAAAAGAACCTATATTTTTAGGGAGCCTCGAGAGTGTCTGGGTATGGAGAGATCAGAGATCAAAGATACTGCCAGACTAACCTGAAAGGCATGCTGAACTCTATCCTTGTATGAGAGATGGTAAGCCTCTCTCCTGGCTGCCCACAAACAGAGAAAGGAAACATTTTGTACCTACACCACAGGGGCAAGCAGCTAAGGAGGCTGATTCCTGGCAAACATCAGGTGGGCACAATGTCCCGTCCTGTTGTACCCAAACTACAAAATATAGAGAGAGCCTAAATGACCAAAAGAGGGTTCAATGTGGAGAAGAGTTTACACAGAGTCATGTAACCCACCTCCCCCTCCAGTCTGGATGCTCATAGGACCAATGGAGAGGGAAATGCCCAGCCTGGAATTCAAAAGTGATTGAGTTTGGAGACTGAACTTGAGAGACTTGGAAATAGGGTTCATGGGTGGCAAAGGGGAAAAAGGGTTAAAAAGTTAATTTGTAGATCTTGGAATTATTTTAAGAAAATAGCTAAAATTTTACTAAACTAATTTACCCATAGGTGAAAAAAAAGTAAGACCTTGTGATTCATCCTATTTACTTAATTATCCCCCACATCTTCTGATTGGCCATGAGAAAAGAAAAAAAAAAAAAGTTTGTTTAGTAATAGCTGAAAAGTAAAGAGGAGACAGTTTTGGTTTATCTGCCAATTAGAGAACATTCTAATTTGAGGAATAAGTCCTAATTATCTAATTAGCAGGTTCTATCCTACAAAGGCAGGACATGCAGCAAGAAAAAAAAAATCTTAATCACTTCATATGTACATATAAATATATATATATATAATATATAATATATATATAATATATATAAACCCTTCTCAGTTTCAAGAATTGAATAGATCACAACACAATAATACTGGATGATTTTAGAATGCCTCTCTCATCATTGGATAGGTCTTCCAAACAAAACCAAATAAAGAAGCTATAGAACTAAAAAATACAATTAATAATTTAGAATTAAAAGATATATATAGAATATTTCATCCATCAATGACTGAATACACTTCCTTGTCAGCAACACATGAATCATTTTCTAATATAGACTATGTCTTAGACCAAAGAAAACCTTAGCAAGTACAAAAAAATAGAGATAGTACCTTGCATTTTATCATATCATAATGGAATGAAATTAGAAATCAATGATAAAATAAAAAATAGAAGCTACTCTTACACCTGGAGACTAAATAATGAGCTATTGAATGACTGATGGATAGCAGAAGAAATCAGGTGTGAAATAAAAAAATACTTAAAAGGTAAATAAGAATAGCTATACAACATATCAAAACCTCTTAGACACTAAGAAAGTAATTCTGAGAGAAATGTTCATTGCATTGAGCTCATTCACAAAAGATTAGAAAGTTACCAAATAAATAACCTAACTTTACATCTCACAGCTCTAGAAAAAGAACAAATCAACACCAAAAGCAGAAGAAAGGAAATAATTAAAATCAGAGCTGAAATCAATGATACTGAAGTGACAACAACAACAATTATAAAGAAATGAAATGAAAAGTTGGTTCTTTGAAAATATAAATAAAATTGATAAACCTTTAGCCAAGCTAACCAAAAGGAAGAGGGAAAAAACACAAACTACTAAAATCTGTGATGAAAAAGGAAATATCATCACATACACTACTGAAATACAAACAATAATCAGAAATTATTTTGAAAACTTATACTCCAAAAAAATAAAAAACTACAAACACATTGACAAATTTCTAGAGACATCTGACCTCTGCAAATCAAAGCAGGAGGACACAGAAAATTTAAACAGGTCAATTTCAAGCAACAAAATTGAAGATGCCATCAAAAGTCTACCAACAAAGAAAAGCACAGGACCAGATGAATTCTCAGCTGAGTTCCACCAGACTTTAGTTTTAAAAGAACTAACACCAGCCATCCTCAAATTATTCCATGAAATAGAAAAGGAGGGAACCCTTCCAAACTCATTCTATGGAGTTAGTATCACCCTGATAACAAAACCAGACAAGAACACATCAAGGAAAGAAACTTTAGAACAATATCCCTGATATACCTATGTGCAAATATTCTTAATAAAATACTGGCAAATCACATACAAAAACATTAAAAAGATAGTGCACGATTACCAAGTAGGTTTCAACCCATTGACTCAAGGCTGGCTAACCATACGGAAATCAATAAACTTAATTCACCACATCAACAGACTTAAAAACAAGAATTACATGGTTATCTCAATAGATGCAGAAAAAGGATTGGACAAAATACTGCATCCATTCATGTTCAAAGCACTAGAAAAACTAAGGGCAGTTGGAACATACCTCAACATTTTAAAAAGTATATATGTTAAACCCAAGACCAACATCATTTTATTTTTTTATCTAAAAATATTTTATTTTTACAGACACATTTTGATTCATTGTATACAAATGGGGTACACTTTTCATTTCTATGGTTGTACACAATGTATATTCACACCATTCATGTAAGCATACATATATATAGGGTAATACTGTCTGTTTCATTCTACTGTTTTTCTGTTCCCACTCCCTCCCACCCCTTTTCCCTCTACACCATCCAAAGTTCCTTCATTCTTCTCTTCCCCCACCACCCCCCATCATTATATATTGTCTTGCAATGTATAACAGATGTCATGCAATATATAACAGAGAAAACATTTGGCCTTTGGTTTTTTGGACTTGGCCTATTTCACTTAGCATGATATTTTCCAACTTCATTTACCAGCAAATGCCATAATTTTACTATTCTTTATGGCTGAGTAATATTCCATTGTGTATATACACCACAGTTTCTATATCCATTTGTCAATTGAAGGGCATCTAGTTGGTTCCACAATCTACCTATTTGAATTGAGCTGCTATGAACATTGATGTGGATGCATCAGTGTAGTATGCTGATTTTAAGTCCTTTAGGTATAAACCAAGGAGTGGGATAGCTGGGTCAAATAGTGGGTCCATTTCAAGCTGTCTGAGGAATCTTCATACTGCTTTCCAGAGTGGTTGTACCAGTTTGCAACTCCACCAGCAATGTACGAGTATGCCTTTTCCCCCACATCCACACCAACACTTATTATTGCTTGTGTTCTTGATAATAGCCATTCTAATTGGAGTTAGATGAAATCTTAGGGTGGTTTTAATTTGCATTTCTCTACTTACTAGGAATGATGAGCCTTTTTCATATATTTGTTGATCACCTGTATATCTTCTTCTGTGAAGTATCTGCCCATTTCCTTAACTCATTTATTGATTGGGCTCTTTACATTTTGGGGTAAAGTTTTTTAAGTTCTTTATAAACTTTGGAGATGAGTGCTTGGTCTGAAGTGTGTGTGGAAAAGATTTTCTCCCATTATGTAGGCTCTCTTTTCACATTATTGATTGTTTCCTATGCTGAGAAAAAACTTTTTAGTTTGAATATGTCCCATTTATTGATTCTTGCTTTTATTTCTTGTGCTAAGGGGGTCTTGGTTAAGGAAGTCTAGTCCTAAGCCAAAATGATGGAGATTCAGGTCTACTTTTTCTTCTATTTGGTGAAGGGTCTCAGGTCTAATTCCTAGATCCTTGATCCATTTTGAGTTGCGTTTTGTACAGGGTGAGAGATAGGGGTTTAGTTTCATTCTGTTGCATATGGATTTCCATTTTTCCCAGCACCATTTGTTGAAGAGGCTATCTTTTCTCCATTGTAAGTTTTTGGCACCCTTGTCTAGTATGAGGTTACTGTACTTATGTGGGTATGTCTCTGTGTCTTCTGTACCATTGGTCTACCTGTCTATTTTGGTGCAGTACCATTTTGTTTATGTTACTATTGCCCTATAGTAGATTTTAAGATCTGCTATAGTGATACCTCCTGCATCATTCTTCCTCCCCAGGATTGCTTTGGCTATTCTGTGTCTTTTGTTCTTGCAGATGAATTTCATGATTGCTTTTTCTGTTTCTATGAGAAATGTCACAGGGATTTTAATTGGAATTGTGTTAAATCTGTGTAGCACCTTTGGAAGTATGGTCATTTTGATAATATTAATTCTTCCTATCCAAGAACATGGGAGAACTTTCCACCTTCCAAGGTCTTCCTCAATTTCTTTCTTCAATGTTTTATAGTTTTCATTGTAGAGATCTTTTACCTCTTTGATTAGATTGATTCCCAAGTATTTTATTTTTTTTTTTTTAAGGCTATTGCAAATGAAGTTGTTTTCCTCATTTCCCTTTCAGATGTTTCATCACTTATGTATAAAAATGCTTTAGGTTTATGCGTGTTGATTTTATAACCTGCTATTTTGCTGAATTCATTGATGAGATCTAAGTTTTCTGGAGGAGTTTTTTGGATCCTCTAAATAGACAATCATGTCATTAGCAAATACTGACAGCTTAAGTTCCTCTTTTCCTATTCATATCCCTTTAATTTCTTTAGTCTGTCTAATTGCTCTGGCTAGTATTTCAAGTATGATGTTGAATAGAAGTGGTGAAAGAGGGCATCCCTGTCTTGTTCCCATTTTTAAAGGGAATGCTTTCAGTTTTTCTCCATTAGGAATGATGTTGGTCGTGGGCTTAGCATAAATAACCTTTACAATGTTCAGGTATGTTCCTACTATCGCTATTTTTTCTAGTGTTTTGAGCATGAAGGGGTGTTGTATTTTGTCGAACACTTTTTCTGCATTAATTGAAATAACCATATGATTCTTATCCTTAAGTCTATTGACATGATGGATTACGTTTATTGATTTACGGATGTTGAACCATCCTTGCATTCCTGGGATGAACCCCACTTGATCAGTGGTGCACAATTTTCTTAATATGCTTTTGGATATGGTTTGCCAGTATTTCGTTAAGGATCTTTGCATCTATATTCATCAAGGATATTGGTCTAAAATTTCCTTTCTTTGATGTGTCTTTGCCTGGTTTGGGTATGAGAGTGATATTAGTTTCATAAAATGAGTTCAGTAGGGTACCCTCCTTTTCTATTTCCTGGAATACTTTGAGAAGTATTGGAATGAGTTCTTCTTTGAACTCATTGTAGGTCTTGTAGAACTTGGTTGAGAATTCATCTCGTCCTGGGCTTTTCTTGGTTGGTAGATTTTGATGGTGTCTTCTATTTCATTACTTGATATTGATCTGTTTAAATTGTGTATGTCCTCCTGGTTCAGTTTGGGAGAAGCATATGTCTCTAGAAATTTGTCGGTGTATGGTATTTTCTATTTTGTTGGAATATAGATTTTCAAAGTAGTGTCTCATTATATTATGTATTTCAGTGGTGTCCATCGTGATATTTCCTTTTTCATCATGAATTCTAATAATTTGAGTTTTCTCTCTTCTTCTCTTTGTTAGTGTGGCTAAGGGTTTGTCTATTTTGTTTACTTTTTCAAAGAACCAACTTTTTGTTTTGTCAATTTTTTGAATTGTTTCTTTTGTTTCAATTTCATTGATTTCAGCTCTGATTTTAGTTATTTCCTGTCTTCTGTTACTTTTGTTGTTGTTCTGTTCTTCTTTTTCTGGGACTTTGGACTGTAATATTACATCATGTAGTTGTTGACTTTTTATTCTTTTCTTGAATGCACTCCATGCAATGAATTTTCCTCTTAGTACTGCTTTTATAGTGTCCCAGAGATTTTGATATGTTGTATCCTTCTTCTCATTTACCTCTAAGAATTTTTTTTTTATCTCCTCCCTGATGTTTTCTGTTATCCATGTTTCATTCAATAGCATATTATTTAGTCTCCAGGTGTTGGAGTAATTTCTTTTTTATTTTGTCATCGATTTCTAATTTCATTCCTTTATGATCTGATAGAACACAAGGCAATATCTCTTTTTTTGCATTTACTAAGGGCTGCTTTGTGACATAACATATGGTCTATTTTCAAGAAGGTTCCATGTGCTGCTGAGAAGAAAGTGAATTTGCTTGTTGATGGATGGAATGTTTTGTATATGTCTGTTAAGTCTGGGTTATTGATTGTGTCATTGAGTTCTATGGTTTTTTTTATTTAGTTTTTGTTTGAAAGATCTATCCAGTGGTGAGAGCAGTGTGTTAAAGTCAGCCAGAATTATTGTGTTGTAGTCTATTAGATTCCTGAAATTGATAAGGATTTGTTTGATGTACATGGATGAGCTGTTGTTTAGGGTATAAATATTTATGATCATTATGTCTTCCTGATTTATGGTTACCTTAAGCAGTATGAAATGTCCTTCTTTAGCCCTTCTGATTAACTTTGACTTGAAGTCCTCTTTACCTGAAGTAAGGCTGGAAACCCCTGCTTTTTTACTGAGTCTGTGTGCTTGATAGATTTTTTCCCCATCCTTTCACTTTTAGTCTGTGGATGTCTTTTTCTATGAGATGAGTCTCTTGCAGGCAGCATATTGTTGGGTCTTTCTTTTTAATCCATTCTGCCAGACTATGTCTTTTGATTGATGAGTTTAGGCCATTAACATTCAGAGTTATTATTGAGATATGATTTGTATTTCCAGTCATTTGGGCTTATTTTTGGTTTTTAAGTTGGCTTGGATTCTCCTTTGAATGGATTTTTCTTTAAGGTAGTTCCTCCCTTTGCTGACCTACATTACCTACATTGTTGTTTTTCATTTCCTCCTCATGGAATATTTTGTTGAGAATATTCTGTAGCGCAGACTTTCCATTTGTAAATTCTTTTAACTTTTGTTTATCATGGAAGGATTTTATTTCATCTTCAAATCTGAAGGTTAGTTTTGCTGGGTATAGGATTCTTGGTCGGCAACCATGTTCTTTCAGAGCTTGAAATATGTTGTTCCAGGCTCTTCTAGCTTTTAGAGTCTGGGCTGAGAAATCTGCTGATATATGTATTGGTTTCCCCCTATATGTAATCTGATGCTTTTCTCTCGCAGCCTTCAAAATCCTATCCTTATTTTGTCTGTTAGGCATTTTCATTATAATGTGCCTTGGTGTGGATCTGTTGTGATTTCGTGCATTTGGTGTTTCGTAAGCCCCTTGTATTTGATTTTCCATTTCATTCTTCAGTCTTGGGATATTTTCTGATATTATTTCATTGAATAGATTGTTCATTCCTTTGGTTTGTATCTCTTTGCCTTCCTCAATCTCAATAATTCTTAAATTCGGTCTTTTCATGATATCCCATAGTTCCTGGAGATTCTGTTCATGATTTCTTACCATCTTCTCTGTTTGGGCCACTTTATTTTCAAGATTAAATATTTCATCTTCATTGTCTGAGGTTCTGTCTTCCAAGTGAAGCTTTCCATTGAGTTTGTGATACTTTCCATTGAGTTTTTTATTTGGTTTATTGTTTCCTTCATTTCAAGGATTTCCATTTTTTTTTTCTTTTGAGAATCTCTATCTCTTTGTTGAAATGATCTTTTGCTTCCTGCAGGGGCTCTTTCAGCTTATTGGTATTATCATTCATTGCCTGCATTTGCTCTTTTATCTCATCCTTTCTTTGCTTCATGAATAATTTTAATCATTATAATCTGAAATTCTTTTCTGACATTTCTTCTATCATACTGTCACTAAATTCTATTAATATGGAATCTAGATTTGTTTGAATCATTTTCTTCCCTTGTTCTTTCATGTTGTTCATGTATCTTCCCCTCTAGCAGTGCAGATCTGGGGTATTGCAGTTTCCCCCCTATAGGTTTATAGTGACCCTATAGATTTCCAAAATCTTTTCTTTAAGGGGGAGATCAATATCAGCAGTGCCCAGTTCAGATAGTATGCAACCCAACACCAAATAGCCCCTATGAGGACGTTAACAATATTGTCATAATAAACAGAATGAGTTCAAGTATTATCTTCAGTATAACAAATCGATTTGCAATAAGGTCTACAGTTTCTAATGGAGGACAAAGAGGGTATGGAGGGGTGTAGGATGTAGCTTTTAATGGGATAAGAAAAGAATATATAGAAGTTCTAGATCATAGAAAGAGTGCGCGTATAATCAAAAGAAGTTGGTTGTTAACATGGAAAAAGGGAGAAAGAAAAATAAATTTAAAAAAGGGAGAAATAGACTCTGAGGGAACAGGTAAACAAAAGGAAAAGAGAGTGAGAGTAAATAAATAAAAACAAAATTTTTCAATAAGGAGAAAAAAGACAATTTACTCTATAACAGTCATATAGTATTCAAACCTCCCAGTCTTCAGTAGCCTGATGTATGAGAGGTACCTGACAATGAGCTTCCTGTCTCCAGCAGGCATCTCAGGATGGGATTTGCCCCACCTAAAGATGGGAGATACAGTTTCCAGGATTATCCAAGATGGCCGCTCTGGCCTCCAAATGTGTTGGTAAATGGGAAGTTGCAGTTCAGGGTGAGGGTGTGGTTGGCTGGAGGTCCTGGAGGTGGGGTCTGGTTGGTCAGGCAGGGGTCCTGGAGGTGGGGTGTGGTCAATCTGGTTGTGGGATCCTGGAGGCAGGGTGCAATCAATTGGTCTGGAGGTCCTGGTGATAGGGCACTGTCAGTCAGTCTGGGGGTCCTGGTGGTGGGGAGCAGTCAGTTGATGTGAGGGCCCCAGAGGCAGGGAGTGATCAGTCAGGCTGAAGGATCCTGGAGACAGGGCTCAGTCAGTCTGGCCAGGGGTCCTACAAGTCCTGGCTGTTGTCTCAAGATGGCGGGAGCCATGTGTAACCAAACCTGAACGTACTGTAACAGTGAACTTCCAGGCAACAGCAGGCAGCTGGCACTCCACTGGCGGTCTGTGGTCTATCTGCTGACTGCCGTCAGATGATGGGGAGGTGAATCTCGGGTGGTGGGTGATGGGTAGGGGAAAGGCAGGTGATGGTCAAGCAAGCAGCAGGCAAATGGCGGATGGTGGGTGCCAGAGAGTGAGCAATCTGCACTTAAAAAGTAGTTGATATGCTGGAGGACTGCAGGTGACTGCAGTAGACAAATGGGGTAAACAGCAGGTGATCGGTAAGCTGCAAAAACTGCCTCACCAAGAAACAGATATCCTCTGCTTGGGACCCAAGTTATGGAAACTTGAGTTACCGAGTGACAAGGAACACAGCCTCCCTCTAGTCCGCCATCTTGGATCTCCCAACATCATTTTAAATGAAGAATAACTGAAAGCATTCCCCCTAAATACTGGAATAAGACAGTTATGCCCTTTATCACCACTTCTATTCAACTAGTCCTAGAAACTCTAGCCACAGCAATTAGGCAAGAGAAACAAATTAAAGGGATACAGATAGGAAAAGAAGAGCTCAAACTACCTCTATTTGCTGATGACATGGTCCTATAGTTGAAGACCCAAAAAACTCAACTAAAAATTTTTAGAATTCATAAACAAATTCACAAAGTCGAAGTATATATAAAAAGTAATATCCATAAATCAATTACATCCCTATCCACCTATGGTGAATCAGTTGAAAGAGAAATTGGGAAAACTATCCCATTAACAGTAGCTTCAAAATAAAAGGAAAAAAAAAATGGGAATCAATCTAATGAGAAAGGTGAAAGACCTTTACAATGAAAATGACAAAACACTAAAGAAAGAAATTGAAGTAAACCTTAGAAGATAGAAAGACCTCCCATGTTCTTGGATAGGCAAGATTAATATTGTCAAAATGGTCATAGTACAAAAGTGCTATACAGATTTAATGAAATATCTATTAAAATTCCAATGATGTTCTTAATAGAAATAGGAAAAGCAACCATAAAATTCATTTGCAAAAAAAAAGGGGGGAGTTGGTCCCAGAGTATTCATTTCTTAGTGAGAAAAGTGAAGCAGGAGGCATCACAATACCAGATCTTAAATTATAGTACAGAGCTATAGTAACAAAAGTGGCATGGTGTTGGCACCAAAACAGACATGAAGCCCATGGAACAGAATAAATGACACAGAGACAAATCCATATAAATAGAATTATCTCATACTAGACAAAGGCACCATAAATATACATAGAGAAAAGATACTCTTCAACAAATGGTGCTGGGAAACTGGAAATCCATATGAAGCAGAATGAAATTGAATCATCTCTCTTTCCCTGCACAAAATGAACTCAAAGTCCATCAAGTACCTAGGCATTATACCAGAGACCCTGTGCCTAGTAGAAGAAAATGTCTTCCTAAGTTTCCATCATGTTGGCTTAGGAAGTAACTTCCTCAACAAGATTCCTAAAGCTCAAGAAGTAAAATGAAGGATCAGTAAATAGTACCAAACTAAAAATCTTCTTCAAAGGAAAGGAAACAAGAGTATGAAGAGAAAGCCTACAAAATAGGAGAAAATAATTTCCACCTGCACCTCAGATAGAGCATTAATCGCTAGCATATATAAAGAACTCAAAAAACCAATCAATAAATAGAATAACCCAATCAATAAATGGGCAAAGAAACTGAATAGTCCCTTCACAGAACAAGAAATACGAATGGTCAACAAATTCATGAAAAAATATTCAGAATCTCTAGCAATTAGAGAATTGAAATTAAAACTACACTGAGCTTTCATCTCACTCTAGTTAGAATTGCAATTATCAAGAATACAAGTAGCAATAATTGTTGGCAAGAATGTGTGGAAAAGGGTGCACTCATACATTGCTGGTGGGACTTCGAATTGGTGCCACCACTCTGGAAAGCAGTATGGAGGTGTCTCAGAAAACTTAGAATGAAACCACCATTAGACTCAGCAATCCCACTCCTTGTTATATACCCAAAGGACATAAAATCAGCATCTACGGTGACCCAACCACATCAATGTTTATAACAGCTCAACTTACAATAGCTAAGCTATGGAACCAACCTAGGTGCCCTTCAACAAATGAATGGATAAAGAAAATGTGGTATATATACACAGTAGAGTATTACTCAGTCATAAAATAGAATGATTTTATGGCTTCTGCTGGGGGATGGATATATCTGGAGCCTATCATGTTAAATGAAATAAGCCAATGCCAAAAAACCAAGGTTGAATGTTCTCTCTGATATGCGGATGCTAGGTGTAGCGGGGAGAGAAGTTCACTGGACTGGACAAGGGGAATGAAGGGAAAAGAGGGAGGATGGGAATAGGAAAGACAGTAGAATGAATCTGACATCACTTTCCTATGTTCATATATGAATACACAACCAGTGAAACTCCACATCATTTACAACCACAAGAATGGGTTGATATCTCCTTGTATGTATGATATGTCGAAGTACATTCTACTGTCATGTATACCTAAAAATAAAAAAATATTTTTTAAATGAAGAAAAAGAAGGGAAAAATAAAGTGAATGAAGAAAAGAAAGTGATAAAAGGAGAAGTAGAGAAAGAAAATGAAATCCTGTTATTTGCAACTACAGAATGTAACTGGAGATCATGATATTTAGTGAAATAAGCCAGACATAGAAATACAAATGCCACATGGTCTCACTCATATGTGGAATCAAGAAATGTTTATAATCTCATAGAAATTGAAGTAGAATTGTGGTCACCAGAGTCTGGGAAAAGTATGGAAGAGGAAAAGGAATGAGGAAAAGTCGATTAACGGGGACTAAGTTATAGTTAGGAGCAAGAAATTCACCGTGCAGAGTAGGGTATCTGTAGATAGCGATAATATGCTGTACATCTCAAAAAGCTAGAAGAAAAGATTCTGAATGTTTAAATAAATGATAAATGAGAAGATAGATATCCTTAATTTCATTTAAACATTATAAAATATACACATGTATCAAAACATCATGATACCCCATTACTATGTACCATTTTATGTATCCATTAAAATATAAATCTAAAAGAGGAAAGTGAATTTCATGTTGGCTCTGGCTACTTTTTCCAACTTCATTTCTACTTACTTCCCCTATGTTCTATTTATATCAGAATATTTATTCAGATGTATCAATTATTTTTATTTTCCCCATGACATCTGTTGTTTTGTTTTTGAGTAGACTATCTTTTCCTTTGTTAAATCTTGTTTTACGTGTTTTACTTTCAGTTCTGTCTGTTATTGGCATAATCATGCCAGTGATACTTAATGTGTATCTGAATCTTAATGTCTTCCACCATTAGTTCTCTTCTCTGTTTTCTTCCCATCCTATATTTTCTTTTGTTCTTCTTTTTTTAATTGTACCAGAGATTGAATCCATGGATGCCTAACCACTGAGCCCAGTTTTATTATTTATTTATTTATTTATTTATTTATTTTTAATTTTTTATTTATTTATTTTTTTTTAATTTTGAGATAGGGTCTCGCTAAGTTGCTTAGAGCCTCACTAAGTTGCTGAGGCTGACTTCAAACCTGAGATTCTCCTAACTCAGCCTCCCGAGTTGCTTGGATTACACGTGTGTGCCACCTTAAGTGATCTATGATGATCTTTTAAACACCACCCTGCAAATACATCGAGCTTTGCTTAAAATTTATTGTTTTCATTTTAGAAATGAAATCATCTCGTACAAACTAATGCCAACCACTTTTTCCAGAAATATTCATTCTATAAAACAGTTTATTCAAATTAGTTTATTTATTGACCAGGAATATAACTGTCCCATTTATACTTTGCTCACAATTCTTTATTCCATGTGCTTTCTATTTCTAAATCCAAAAGATGATTCAAAGTTCCATTCATTTCCTATCCTTTCTTGTCCACTGTAACAATGTGATTTTTTCCTTTCTGTGATTTACAATTTGGTAAAACTTACATTCCTTTGCTCTTATGCTATTTTGTATACATAATTACCATTTCATGAGGAATTAAAGCCCATGTTTCATGAAAAGCATAGTTTATTTTAGGTATTTAAGTTGATCGTTTTTATTCTTTTGTTTTATATCATTAATATACTTACTGAGGGTGGTCATCTTGGTACTTCAGAAAACACTACTATCTAGGAAGCATCTGAGGGTTCAATCAGGCTACAAGAAGATTCCAGTGGAAGGAGCAGAGAAAAATGAATTTTAATTGTCCCTCTGAGAATACTGTGTTGTGCTTTGCAAAGTGAAACTGATTTTGACCGGAATATAGCTTTAATTCACAGGTAATTTAGCATTGCTTTTCTTTTCTTCCCTTTTTTTTTTTTTTTTTTTAATTTTCCCCTGGGACTGAATCTGGTGGTGGTGGTGGGGGGGTTACCAGCGAGTCAATATCCCCAGTCCTTTTTATTTATTTATTTTGACATAGGGTCTTGCTAATTTGCTCAGGGTCTTGCTCAATTGCTGAGGTTGACTTTGAACTTTAGATCCTTCTGTCTTAGTCTCCTGAGACACTGGGATTACAGGCATGCACCACTTTATTTTTTAAATAGAATAGCTTTTTTTTCTAATGGAATATTCGTTGAGTAAATGTGAACTGTGGGATTTTAATTATTGTTTTAGAAAATCATGAAACTATTCATCCTCATCTGCTCTTCTATTTTTTTCTTAGAAATTTGTGTATCCCACTCATTACTTCACAAAATCTCTACATTTTCCATTGATCTCCAAAGCACCCTTGTTTTCTTGGTTCATATCCCAATGAATTTATCTCCCTCACTTCCCTTCTCTTTCAAAGGAAAAATAGTGCCTCTACTTTCTACGGCTAATTTGTACTTTGGTTTTGCTAAAAAAAAACCCTGGCCTTACGTAACCATTTTTTTGTTTGTTTGTTTCCAGAATTCTGCTGGCTTCCTGATATATCTCTGATAACCCTATCTTATATATATCTCTAAAAGAATTATCTTCATCTTCCAGATAACCTCATTTACCCAACATTTTGCTGTGCCATTTCTTACTGCTCTCTTCCCAAACCATAGGTCATCAGCAGATAAAACTTCCTTTAGCTTAGTATTATGTTCTCTTTTTTATAATAAGACATACGTGTCAACCAACAAAATCCTTAAAGTATTATTCTCTTGAGGTCTCTCTTCCAAAAGGTTTAAGAAAGAAATCCATACTATCTATACTTCAGGCTTAATACAGGGTGTGTGCTTTGGCACTGCCCTGAGTGACTGTGATTGAATTGAGCTGTGTAACCTACCTGAGGTTTTTTTCTCCTTTAAACATGAATTAATTCTTATGTTTCACAGCAGTACAAACTAAAACCAGAAAGAATATCCCCTTCAATATTAATCTGTTTGCAGATAAAATATTTGTAGGCAATATCTCTTTGATCTAGTCTTACGTGTTCAACAATCTGCTTGTCATTGCTACAGAATTGCACCCCCGCAGTTTAACTCAGAGGTGTGCTCTTTGTAGTCATTTAAGAAGCATACTCCTTTTCCCTGCCCACTATTATACAATTAGTCACTTGGTCTAAATGATTTCCCCTTTCTCTTTTCAGACACAGTCTGACTTTTGACTCAGCTACAAAAAAATTCTATGTTTTTTTTCCACACCTCTAATCAGTCTCTCTTCCAACACATCTCCATTGCCATTACTTTTTGTTAATTATATAATCATTTCATTACAATCTTCCAATTGCTTCCCAACTGCAACCAAATTAAACTAAAATTTATCTTTCCTTTAATATGATTTGACATTCAGCTTCATATTCTGCTATTAATATTTTACTGCAGCTAAATTGAATTATTTACCCTCTTTTGAACTTATCCCTTGCATATTAGCCTCTGGGCCTTTTCTCTAGCCTTCATCTCCCACTGGAATGTCTTCTCATCTATTCTACTTGTGAAAACTCTTCCACATTCTGATGTTAACAGCATCTTCTTTTTAGCCAGAAATGACATTATCTCAATATGAACACATTGATACTCTTTTGTCCCTTTTGTAACCTACCTACACAGACAGCACTACTGGAGTAAAAGTGAATAATCTACACCTCTCATTCCCACATATAAATAAATATATTACAAAAGGGATTACTTATATATTTAGTATCTTTCAGAGTAGATGGTAAATATTTTCCAGTGGATGAATGACAAGGACGCATAAGACCTGTTGCTCAATAGAAGTAGAGATGCAGATACAGTCTTAGAAATAGATAATAGACACAGAGAAAGTCATAGAGATATAGATATACTTTTCCAGTTAACTTATATTAATCTCTATTAATACCTCCTCCTACATTATCTCAAATAAATATAAAGTCTTACAATGACCTGCCTCAGAGAACCCAAATTTCAGATTTTTAAATTGTTTTGTGGAGATAAGTTATTTTACAGGGAAATAAGTTTTTATTTTACAGAAAATTTTGTCCAACCCATTTGTTTTGTAGATGAAGAAGCAATTACTCAGAAGTGTTAAGGGACTTTTCAATCTAGTTCTCTATATTTCTGCTCAATTAAGCATTTCTGTTTGTTCTGTACCTAAGCCTTTGTAGGATAGAACCTGCTAATTAGATAATTAGGACGTATTCCTCAAATTAGAATGTTCTCTAATTGGCAGATAAACCGAATCTGTCTCCTCTTTACTTTTCAGCTATTACTAAACAAACTTTTTTTTTTTCTTTTCTCATGGCCAATCAGAAGATGTGGGGGATAATTAAGTAAATAGGATGAATCACAAGGTCTTACTTTTTTTTCCACCTATGGGTAAATTAGTTTAGTAAAATTTTAGCTATTTTCTTAAAATAATTCCAAGATCTACAAATTAACTTTTTAGCTGATAAAATAGTATAATACCTTAGAAAAGCTAGGTCAAATTCAATGGGAGAGACTGACATGGAAACAGACTAGGCCTTTGGCAGTGAATAAAGGGGACAATAGATTTGACATTAAATTCTTTTCTTCTTAATGGTAGCAATGTCCAACAGGGGGATTACTCTGATATTTAGGATAGGAAACTCTTTTAAGACAGGTAAAAAGTTTTGAGAAGTCCCCTAATTGCAATGAATTGATAGAACTAGGATAGACACAGTCAGAACTCAAGTGTACCAGAGATAGGGGTAAGTATGCTTCAAGTACTCAAGGAGAGAAATAAAAATCAGTTTTACAAGAATGTGGGAGAAATAAAAGCTAGCAAAATCAGTTGACCAGAAACTGTGAAGGACAGATGACACTAAACTAGGACATTTTGAATGGAATCAGTTGCATTTCTCCAGGCCTGTTCGTTAGTGGCTGGCTATCCAGAGACCGACCCCCCCAAATGGGCAATTGATTCCAGGCTGAAAGAAGCACAGTCTAACAGCAATCAAACTCACTGTAAGTGCTACTGATAAGTTGCCATAGTATCTAAAATTATAGGCGATACCTTGAAAATGATTGCTATATAGGAAGATATCACCACATAATTCTTAATCATATAAAGGAGATATAAAAATAATCAATTCAATAAATGAGAATATACAGGTAGATGTTTAAAATCCTAAAAACCAAAATATAAAAATAAGTTACTTTGTTACTTTTTAAATTTCTTTATTTGTTCTTATAAATGATAGAATGCATTTTTGCATTTTGATAAATCATACATAAATGAAGTATAATTTCTATTTTTCTGTTTGTGCATATTGTAGGATCACATTGGTCATGCAGTCATATATGTACATGAGGTAATGATGTCTATTTCACTCTACTGTCCTTCTTGTCCCCATACTCCTTCCCCTCCCTTCACTCCCCTCTACCTAATATAAAGTGACTCTATTCTTCCCTATCCCCCACCCACTTACTGTGAATTAATTACTTTTACTATCTGTATACTGCTGTAGATATCATCTTTTTCTGTTATAATAATAATTATTTCTTAATATAATTTCAATTTTTATATAAAAAGGAAAATTTACATTATGTTATTCATGAAAAGTTCCTATATGAAGAGGTGGCCTGGAGATAGCTCACAGAATATAAATAGTTTATGGCAATAGTAACAGCAAAACAAATAAATTGTGATGGGTAGCTGAATTCACCATGGCCAGAGGTGAAAGCAACCATCACTACCAGCTTACTATTTATTTACTTTGGTGTCAAAATGGCACCTCCACAATAGTAATTACTTAACAAATATTTTCTGATTGAATTACAAATGTTGTCCATATATACATACATATATACATACAAATATTGGTAGGTCTTGTGGGTCTAATAGGTATGGGTTTGAACCCCAGATACATCCCTTACCATTTATTTCACCCTGAGGATATTAGCTAAGTTTCTTAAGTCTTAAGTTTCTTACCTACACATGAAAATTAATATTTACTTCATTAAGGTATTTTGAAATTTTAGTAATACAAAATGTGTCATTGTTAACTTATGTTAACTTATTATAACTTATGTTAACTTATTGTTAACCTATGGAACCTGGAATTACATAACACTCTGTTTGAGTTGTAGAGGTTAATCATAGAAAACATAAATATCTATTTCATCATTACAGTCAACAGCCTCTAAAAATGTTTCTCAAACACATATTAGATTATGACACTGTATGGCATTGCAAAAACCCAAGTTGTTTTTTACTGTTTGGGTGGTAATTTTCTTTAAAACCTTCTCTGGGCTCAAAAACAAACGTCTTTTCTGACTGGACACCCTTGTCAAGGGAAGAGATTGACTGTCTCATCAGGCAGCACACCCCTGACTGTTTTAAGTACAAATCCTCCTGGAGAACTCAGTTTTGCTCACTGAACCACAAAATTAAAGTACCATGGAAGAAATCCAGAATAGCTATAATGTCAAAATATGTATCACACAATACCAAAAGGCTTCAAAATTACTGTATTTACAAAAGGGTTTAACAGATGAAATAAATGAAAGTTTTATGGCCTAAGAAAGGGGAAACAATTTAAGTTAACTAGCACTTTTCTACTGTTCTAAACCTTTTTAATGGGCATTAAGGGAATTTCTACTTGCTGAAGTAGATCAGTGAAATGATAATTTGTCTTTGAATAGAACACTTTTATCCCATTAATTTCTGCCATTATGGTGGGAGATAAGATGTAAGCCCATGACTAACTGAAAATTAAGACCCAAAAAAGAAAAGAGGCAAAGAATAGCTTATGTCACATTGTACAAAATGTATAATAAAATAAATTTCATGGAACCATTTATTATAATAATTTAGTGTCATTTATATGAACTTAATTATATTTTGATTTGTCTTTATAGTTATTATAAATTAGTCCTTTTGAAAAGCACATTTTATTATTTTTTCATAGTAAACAGAGTGATCCAGAGCAGATATAATAAAAATAAAAACAAGTTAAAAGTGCAAATAAAGCTAGTTATAAGTCCTTGACCTGCATGTACTAGATATTTATTTCTTAAAATTATAGCAATCCCTCTCATGTAGTCTAGATTTAGTGCTGAGCAACAAAATTTTTCAATACCATTTGAAAAACAATTATAACAAAGGACAAAATATCTAGAACACTAACCTGGACAGATGACATTCTGAAATTCAAATATTTGCTAAAAGTAACTGAGTAATAAGTTGTTTTTAGGGAGATTTTTAGGTAATATTTTACATTTTCGCTGACATATAAAAAGCATAAAATAACAAAAGTATGTACTCAGTGTACTCATCTTAAGAAATAGGATCTAATCAATATAATTGATGTATGAGGTACACCTTACCAAATGCATTTTCTTCTTTTCTATACAAAAGTTATCCAATTCAATTAGTTGGAAGTTTATTATTTACATTAATTTCTTCAATATCTACAAATATTATAGAGTTATTACTTTTTCTTTCTACTTGAACTCATTCTGTTTTTCTAAGTTTGCGTGGAGGATGGTTGACTCATAAATTTTCAGTTTTTAGTCTTTCATTATAAAATTTTTTAAATAGTACATTTTCACCTCTTAGTTCTTTAGAAGCATACTTAAAGTTTTGTATCTAAACCTCTATTCATTCAATCTCAAATGTTTCCTTTTTCATTATGATTTATTTGATGAATATATTATTCAGAACATGTTTGATTCTTCTTCTAAAATTGCTCCCTAACTTTATTGCATTGTAGTATGACACAGCATTTATATTAAACCAAATATATGACAGCATTTATATTAAACCAAATATATGACAGTTTTTGAGACTTTATTTATGGCCTGATACATGGTCAATTTTTGTAAATGTCCCAAAAGTACACATGAAGAATGTGGCTAATGACTTTGAACAAAAAGTATCAATATGTATAAACAGCTACTTTGATTTGTACTACAGGTTGTAGTACATTGGAATTTTGTTTCTAGTAATTCTACTTCACAGAATACATTGTTCATTCCTAACCCAACTCAGCAAAAGGGGTGGGGGAAATTCAAGGAATTGGAAATAGAATTATGAAATACAAATTATGCTCCATAATCTTCATTATATTTCCACTTTTTTCAGCAAAAATAATGCATTGTTTGTTCAACAAAGAAGAAAAATATGCAAAGTTATTTCTATAATCCAGGCTAGAAAAGTAAGGTTCTTAATGATAAAACATAAAATAAATAGGTGATATATCTGCGGGTCTAGGTGGTAATAAGATGTAGACAATGCGTTTAGGAAAGAATTAAGAAAGGTACTCCAGTTACAGAGGTGGAGGGAGCACTGTGCTAGCATTTACTGAGCTAAGGAAAACAAGGAAGGACAAATTTTAGGGGAAGAAAGATGGTGGTGAATGCTGAATTTATCTGTAACTTTGAAGTAGTGACTTTAGTAAAGTTTGGTAGACTGTAAGTGTCAGGAATAAAGTGCTGGATTACCCAGCTTCAATTTCTGTTTGCCCCAAGATACTTCATTTTTATTAAACCATTAATATTCTTTAATTGCATCCAAAATAAGTTAAGGGATGTTTGACCAGGTAGAAGGCCACAGAAAGGGCCTTAGTGGTCCATAACACAAGATAAACAAGCTGATATAATTTTCAAAACAGTTTTATTGAGGTGTATTTGACATATAATGAACAGACACCTTTCAACTATATAATTCTATAAATTTTGACAAAGGTTTTTACCATGAAATTATCACCACAATTAAGAATGGGAACATATCTATTACCCACCTCCGAGTTTTCTTATGTTCTTTAAAAAGACTTTCTGAGCTTTCCTGTACACACACACACACACACACACACACACACACATCCCACCCTGTATTCCTAGGTAACCAGTAATCATGATAGCTTAGTTTATTTTCTAGAAACTTATCTATTTCTTTCTTCTTTAACTAAGCAAAATTACATTGAGATTCATGCATCTTGTTGGATGTGTTAATAATCTCTTCAAATTGCCGAGTAGTATTCTACTGTATGGATATGCCACAATGTGTTTATCCATTCATCTGGATTCATCTGACTTGCTTCTAGTTTTTGTCTATGACCTGTAAAGCCTGTGTAAACATTACCACATAAGTCTTTGTACAGACTTATAACTTCATTTCTCATGGGAGAATGAATGCAATAGCTGATTCATTTTAGTAGGAATATGTTTAATCTTTAAAAAGTGCCTATTTCCCTACATGTTGATACCATGTTACAAACACAAAAGTATAAGAATTCTAGTTGATTTGCATCTGTACCAATAATTGGTATAGTTGATCTTTTAAAATTTTTATCATCCTAACTTGCATTTCATTGTAGGTTTAACTTACAGTTCTACAAAAATGAATGACGTTGAGTAGCTTTAGTATGTGTTTATTAACCATCTTCCATCTCCTTTTTTAAGTGTCTGTAAGATATTTTTCAGATATTTAATTGGTTCTCTGTCATTTTTGTTTCTATATACATTTTTTGTCAGATATGTGATTAGTAAATGTAGCCTGTCTTGTTCTCTTAACATCGTCTTAAAGAGCAGAAGTTTTTAATTTTGCTGAACACCAATTCCAAGGTTTTCTTTGATGCATTATGCTTCAGGCTTGCTTATGCAAAAATTCTCTCCTAACCCCACTACACAAAGGATTTCTCTTCTATTCATCTGTACACAGTTTTAGGCGACAGGTCTGTAATTCACTTTAAATAAATCATTATATATGGCACACGGTGTGATGGAAATTTGTTGTTTTGCATATGAATATTCAATTGATTCAGCGCATGTGTTGGAAATACTATCCTTTTTTCACTGAATTGTATTTTAGGTTTATTTTTACCTTTAAAGGACAACGAGGCATGATGATATACAGTAGTACGTGTTATAAAAGTGGTAAAAATGACTTATGAGAGCACGAATTGCCTTAAAATGGGAACAAATAAAAAATAATAACTAGGATTCATACTAAAATACAGATGAGACTCTCCTACGTGCTAATCCTTACAGTAAGACAGGTATTCCTTTGTATCAAACATAACAAATTCACTTTGTGGAGGTAGAGATCTAATTGAACAATCCTACTCTATTGCAGGAGTTCTGTGATTCTAGAAAGGCTCGGGAGTGAATGCCCCTTTCCAACTGTAGTCAGCACATATCAGTAGAATTTAGGATACTGTTTTGTTGTATTCAATTTGAAATTTGATTTAATTTAATTTATCTTATCTGCAAAATTAAATCTATTAAGACTCATATCCAAGAAAAATCTGATTGTTTATTTGCATTTTACCATCTATATATTGCAAATCAAATGTCAAAATTTGGCAAGAAAGAGCTCAAATATCAGGAGAGTTGAAGATTGTTTTGATACTCATTAGTGTTGCCAGAGTGAAAGTTTACCCACAGGTGATTTCTAGTAGGCTTGAGGTTCATTAATCACTTATATTTAGTGAAATTCTCCTGAGAGATGTTGTCATGAGTAAAAGAAAACTTATGTAAAACTTTAAAAGTAATAATTTCCTTCAAAATTGGACCTCAATTCCCCCTTGAAGGACAAGGGCACAACCTAACGGTGTGATTAAAATCCAAGTTTAAGTAATAATTCTATTATGTTCTATGGGATCTATCAAGCAAATCTCCTGATGCTTCTCCAGAGATTTCTGCCATCTTTACTTTCTGAAAAAGAATCATGTATATCCTATTCTCTATCCTGTTCATAGTCTGATATCTGAAACCAATAGTTATGATCCAACAAGAAATTGTAGTCCAGTCATCTACAATTAAAATGTAAATATCCCTGAGAAGTCAGTAAAATTAAAAGCATGTGGTGTTAATCTGGAATTTATAGTTCCCACATTCAGAAATTCCTCAAAGAAGCAAAAACCCCCTAAAAAGTACCAAATGTTGTGCTTGGGAAAAAGTGCCTATTCAATAGGTATTTAGCAAGTCCCCAAGTTAAGGAGGAAGTGTTGAAAGATACCAATTTGAGAGGACAGTTTTATTAGGTGGCATCCTTGTGTGAGTAGCTTTATTTACAAAAGAATAGTGCCACATCAAGAAATTCTCATGTTTTTACCTTGTGCTCAGAATCTAAAGTGAATATTTCACATTTTTGTTGTCCATAAAAGTAATAATTTCCTTCACTTGGTATCCTTTGTTATTTCTGTGTTGCAAATAATTTTTATCATTTATATTTTATGTATATCTTTCAGTGTAATCCCAAAAGTTGACTAACTCTGAACAGTTTCTGTAGCTCAGTTATAATTAAAGAGCTTTAAATAAAATCTTTATCTTAATAAAAGGAGAACTGCTTTACAGAGCGTACATGTCTGACCCTCTCTCCAGAGTATATTTTGGTGAAACAGCTTGGCTAATGACCTATCTAGACATCATTCAGGTTGTTCCCCTGGGTTTGAGGCACACCGCCAAGTGAAGAACTTACCTGACTTTAGAGGGCCAGCTTAGCCAATTTAGCTCTATTTCAGGAAAAGCAGACCTTAAAGCCTACGATCAATGAAGAAGAGTACTGCTATAGCATTCCAACCACAGTGCTCTGGGGAAAGGTTGGCAGCAGCTGCCTAGCAAGGGGATACCACCTTCACTATCCTCACTTGTGATGGGCAAATGGAAGTTTTGGGTATAGAATTCCAACAGGACTCTTTTAAATAAAGGCAGTATGGAACTCTGATATAAATACATGGGGCAAGGCATTGAATAACCTGATAGTTATGACAAGTCACATCAGGCAGTGTGTCAAGATCATGTGACCAAATAGGATTCAGTATATACGCAAATAACAAGGTAACGAAGAGCAAGCATGCAGCATGCCTCAGCTACCTGTATAGGGAAAACATGGCCTTTGTATGCTAAAGGTGCATTATTCAGTAGGTGAGAAAGGAGATGAAAATAAATAACACTGTAGGAATAGTGCTATAATCTCAAGTACTGTAGGTGAAGAATTTGAATAAAATACGAAAAGTACAAATGTAAATGATTTTTCAATACTATAAAACGGTTCACTTTCAATTCAGTGGAGTTAAGATTACAGTATGCATAGCAAGGTAAAATTTTGGTCAATGATGGGCCTCATGTATGATAGAACTCCCATAAAACTATATTGCCTAGTGATGTTGCAGCTATTTTAGTCTGAGTAATGGTGTTCATACAATGAAGAAATCACCTAACAATGAATTTCCCAGAATGTATCTCCAACATTACGTGATACATTACTGTAGTTGGTTGCTGGGCAGCAGCAATAACCTGAGGTTCTCCCTCAAGAGAGCCTTGATTAAAAACCCCCAGCAGAGATCCTTGAAGTTCGGACTTCGGGGAGGGTGGATAACTACTACTTTGAATCATGTCAACACAAGAGGCTCATTCCTTACTTCCATACCTCAAACCACTTGGGGAACAAGTTTCTTCCTCTTAGGAGATTTCCCCACACAGGGCCTGGATGTTACATAGCAGATTGGTATGGCTAGGCGTACAACTTAACTAAGATTCCAAGCAGTACAAAAGAATATGCTATTGGGGCCAGAACAGCTATAAGGTTTAAGCTAGTCAACAAGGAATTGACACTTCACCCAGGCATGTACTAGAAATTAAAGAATTGGAAAGAAAAACCAAAGCAAAATGTTGCTGTATTTAATATCTTGATGCCTCAATTTCAGAGTTATTTAAAGAACCCTTGTTACCCTGGTCCTGGTACATACAACATCCAGACTGGGCTCAGGTTCCAAGTCTACAGAAAAGAACCCTAAAAGCTGAGCTGTCCACAGACCAAGAATTTAGAAAGCATCAGGACTATGTGACTTATTTAAGCTTATATTACTACTAAGAAGTGGTCACTTCCTTCACATGCTTCTCCTGATCACAGAATCTTCAGAACAGAGGACAGAGCTGCTTTTCTTCTGCATTACCGTAGCCATCTTCTTTCAGCCTAGGGCTCAGGGCATGTTAAGGCGCTCACAACTGCAATTTGCGAGTGAAAAGACTGGTTCCAGGTGGAAAAATGAATAAATAAATAAATAAATGAATAAGACCATCAGAAACATCTCCAGAACACGGACTCCATAGGAACATTCTGAAGTCATTCACATATATAGCATGCCAGTGGAGTGTGCCAGTTTTTCTCTTTTTCACTCTCCCTTGAGGAAAAATGTAGATCCTTTTCATGAGAAATCTGGGGATTCTTTTTTAGACTAAATATGCTAAAGTGCCCATTCCTACAAGAACTTGTACTTAATTAAGCAGTCTGTGATTTATTTATGTTTATATAATGTCACCTAGCACAATAACTAGCAATACTTATATTCAATAGTTTCTGAAAAAAATGAATGAATGAATATACCCATGGATGCCTTCCCCAGAGAATGATGTTGCAGAGAGCTGTCAGTGTTTAACTAAATTGTCCAGCAGTGTTTCTTCTATGTGTGTGTGTGTGAGTGCCCATGCATTCCTGTGTGCCTGTGGCTCCCAAGAAAATTAGCAGCTCCTGTTATAAAAACAAAAGAAAACTGAGTAACATGAGGGATGGATTAGTTTGTTTAACTATAGTAACCTTTTTACTATCTGTATGTATCCCAAAACATCATGTTGCATACCTTAATTACATGCAATATAATTTATCTTTAAAAAGATATTTTATCATGTTCAAAGATCATAGGACCAAGTTATTTTTTTTTCTTTTTTTTTATTGTAAACAAATGGGATACATGTTGTTTCTCTGTTTGTACATAGAGTAAAGGCATACCATTTGTGTAATCATAAATTTACATAGGGTGCTGTTGGTTTATTCATTCTGTTATTTTTCCCTTTCCCCCCACCCCTCCCATTCAATCTTTTCCCTCTATACAGTCCTTCCTTCCCCATTCTTGCACCCCTCCCTAACCCTCACTCTAACCCTAAAACTAACCCCTCCCACGCCAATTTATGTATCATCATCCACTTATCAGCGAGATCATTCTTCCTTTGGTTTTTTGAGATTGGCTTATCTCACTTAGCATGATATTCTCCAATTTCGTCCATTTGCCTGCAAATGCCATAATTTTATCATTCTTTATGGCTGAGTAATATTCCATTGTATATATATGCCACAGTTTCTTTATCCATTCATCAACTGAAGGGCATCTAGGTTGGTTCCACAATCTGGCTATGGTGAATTGGGCAGCAATGAACATTGATGTGGCTAGGACCAAGTTATTTATGAGAATTGTATTCACTTAAAAGATCCATAAAAATTGTTTTCAGTAAGGGATCCATGTAGGATCTCACAAGTATGCTTCACTATAAGTTCTCCTTATATATTTTAGAACCCTATAAAATTAAAACAGTTCATTAAATGAAAGTTATTTCCACCTACTAGGAATATAAAAAATGGAGATATTTATATGGACTTACACCATGTGATACACACAAAATGGCAAATCTATAAAATAATTTAATTCAGATATTACATTTTGATGTAAAATATACGAGAATTAGGGTGAAAGAGTTGAGTGGAGATTTGGGAAACCGCCTGACTCAGGTTATACCACAATTTGCTATACTGAAGATTAAAATTGGATAATACCTACAAGATATTAAATGGAAGAAGCTATTCTGTTGTTACAGGTAACTTTTTCCTTGGATAATGTCATAAACTTGTACGAATATAGAAAACTACCAATTTTTAGTAAAAATAAGCATGAATATTTGTCAATTACATTTTGTTAGAGTTTGAATGTATTTTCAAGCAAATTCTTTAAATTTATGTACCATTGTTAAGCAAATGTACTGATATATTAAATACTAGTCTAGTGCAACATTTATCGTCATGGAAAATTTGGACTTAACCATAAAGAAGTGATAGTAGCTCTAGCTTAATGATTACAAAAAGATATAAATTACAGTGAATAATGTAGTATGGTGTTGAGGTGCCTGTTCTCAGTAAGTTGACTGAATATAGACTTGCCTTCTGGATAGATATTTCAGTATTCAAGTATCCATTTCCATAATAGAATATGGTAAAATTTAGACCTCCAATACATTTAAAATAGTACTGGGATATACCAAATTTCATTGCATTACTATCTTAGTAATTAGACTTTCAAAAAAAAATGGAACAAAAGTAGTCTGCTGCCTATTAGTATCATTTAGTTTTTATCTTAAGAAACCTCTAGATTAGTAATGCTCCACCTCATGAATATGCATATCTATAAAAAGACATGATACTGACATAAACAATGTAGAGATTCATCAACTCTTTTACACAAAGGATCATTTGGTTTCTGAAATTAAGCATTGCCTGGTTCTTTATAGCAGCTATTGTTCTGTGGTGTCTGTTACCCCATCCCTCTCTCTCACCATGCCCCCACCAGTGGCCAGTGAGTACACTACATTTCCTTTTCCACTTTGGAGGAAGGGGAGATCTAGTGCTTCTTTGCTACCCTTAGAAACCCTGAATTGTTGCCTGCCTACTCTACTCACTTACCTTGTAGAATTGGTCCATTCTTAAAGATGAATGCTTTGTTAGCCCCTCTCTATTTCATTTCTCAGGCTTCTTTTTTAGTTTTCAGGTATCTAGTTTTCCTTGATTAAGATCGAATGTTGTAAAATGTGACCTGCAGCAGTTAAAATACAAAAGAATCTTTTTTACTTTTTCTTTTTTCCTTAACATGTGTTGTGGAAGTGGAGCCCTAAGGTCCTAGGATAATAAACAATTTTCAGCAAATGATTTATGTAGTGTATATTAACAGCTGGATGTCACATTCACATTCTGGCAACTTCTAGATGGTGTGGTAGGAAAATGAAGGAAGTGCTGAGTTTATAATAGAGGATTCATCAGTGGGTTCAGAGCTCCTGCAGAGTTGGCCACTGGGTCTCAAGCTTATGGGTACAGCTGGTGGCAAGTCCCTGCAATCAGAAGCCATCACTAACAGAAAGATTCTACAGTCATTTTAATCAGTCTTTGGCCAAACTAGCAGTCAATGTCCTAAGTGGATACATTTTCCTGGAGATTGCCTCTGTGACTTTAGTATTCTGCTTGAATTGAGGCAGCATGATACAATGTAGCATTAGTGATGATGGGATCAAACCTTCTACTGCTTCTAAACCTAGGTGTATTTTGTAATGTTATTCTGATTCTAGATCCAGGGAATAGTATCATTAATTATTCATAAGGCAGAAATGTAGAAGCCAATATTCTATGTCTAAAGCATCATTTGAGTGGACCTTTGAATAGTTACATAATATAGAGTTGAGAAATATTGAATTTTATGTTTAATTTAAGCAAATTATGCAAGGTTTCATGTATTGAATATTTTGCAACTGTTTTAGTTACATGTATATGTAACTTAAGACTTCAAACTATCCTAAAGGCTCCAATAAAAACTACTACCCTTCCTCCTTTGCTCCCCACCCTACTCCACATCAGAAAAAGTTTTTCTCTCTCTCTTAACTAGTTAGCCATATGTATTTGTATCTTTGTCCTATCATTTTAAAGGAAGATGGTTACATTGCTGTGTCATGATTTTTCATTTTCTGCATTTTCTTTGACCTCTTCTTATTGAAGACATAGTCCTCCTACACTTAGTTCTCACCCACTTCTCTATCTTTCAAATATCATTATATTCTAACTGGTTAAATCAATATTCAGCATTTATTTTATTTCTATTATTACTGTTTATACAGTACAGATGAGCTATGATATGTTGGAGATTTGCTTTTCCTGTCTTGAATGATGTTATTCACTTTGGGATTCAAATTAACCTGTTTCCCAAATTAATAAAATTGCTTTTATTAATTTTCCTCCTTAAATGTATCATTTCTCGATTTATTAAAAATTAAGTAATAGCTAAGTTTTTTTTTCCCCAATCTGGAAACTTCTTTCCTATTCCTGAAGAAAACTTGCAAAATATTTCAAATGGTTAAAAAAATATAATTTTATTAGTACCCATAAGCCCACTTCTTAGTTTAAGGAACAAAGACTTGTGTGAAATGTAAAAGCCCTCATGTTCATTTGCATGATATGTCCCCACTCACCTACATAAATTTTACTCCAAATTTAGGATTCATTGTTCCTATTTATTGTTATATATTACATATTGTTTTTCTTACATATATGTAAGAAAAATAAACCAGAGCAAAATATTATGGTTTGGGATATTTTTAAATATTTTAGTAATGCTACCTTGCTATACAAATTCTTCTACTTTTCCACTTGATATTTTCATGTTCATGAGATCCATTTATGTAGACAAACATAATTTTAGTTCACTTTCACTAGTCTACAGCATAATCGTTATGTTAGAACACAAACAACTACTAGAAGTAAACATAAAACTATTTCATTTTTGTCTTTTAATGTTACTTTAAATCTTCTGTGTGGTTCTACTACTTCCAAAAACAAAAAATTAAAAATTAAAATGGAACCCAAGATTCAATGGGTACTCTGAAAACTTAAAGTCATAATCCAGTCTCAATTAACAATTTAAAAGGTCTAGTCATCAGGGTGGGGATGTAGATCAGTGATAGCGTGCCTGCCAAGTATATGGGAGACCCTGAGATTGATCCCCAGCACTGAAAAAAAAACAACAACAACAACAATAATAATAATAATAATAATAAGTAAAACATTTAATCATGTGTGATTATCAGAGTCCAAATTTGATTTAAAATTTAGACTTCTACTCTTTATCATTCTGTTTTGATACAAAAAAAATGAGCTTGCAGCTATCTGAAATAGAAGGCGTGGTACTTTCTTAGCTTCTCTCAACTCCCTGGGAGGTCTGAGAGCATTGCCAGGATGCTCACCTTAGTATTTTTGAACAACCAAGCCAAAGCCAGCAGCTTCAACCTCTGGAATTCAGATAACTACAGTAGCCCCTGTTTGGCTCACCCAAAGTTAAGTGACATTTTGTGTTACTTACATATACTCTTAATGTTGGGACTAATGACACGTTAACTAACTCAGGCTGACTCCTTACTCCCTGGCGGGTGAGCAAAATCAAGGCTCAAAGGCGGTTTCAATAGTTAATGATGATGAATGGGACCACCGTCAGGGATTGGTTAACAACAGTTCTGCGAACGTGATCAGCTGTGCTTGCCATATAGTCCAATGGGACTCTCACCTGCGTGAACCCCCCTGCCTTGCTGACCTTTAAGCTGATTGGTTCCTGCCTAGCCTCCACCCTACATAAAAGCTGTGTGACTTCCTCAATAAACGAGTTCCTGCTGTGACAGGTCTCCCTGACGCGTCTGATTGTCCTCCGCCCGGAGGGCTGGGAGTGGGCGGTCAGTTGGCCCTACCTATCCCGGTCTGACCTTGTTGGGGAGTGTCCCCTTCCCTTGTTGAAGGTCGAGAAGAGCAAGGGGGCTTAAGACCCCGACACTTAAAGCTATTAGAATAGCTTACCTGCCTCTGTAATAATCATGTGGAATTTTTTCTATTTTTTTCAATATTAATCTATTACTCTGGAGAAATACCTTAAAGGTTTTCTAATAATTAAATACATTTACATTTCATGATAAACCCAACTTGTGTGTATTTATGTATGTATCTATATATATATTCTTACTTTTACATGATTCACTTCTACAACTCTGATTAAATATATGTTGAATATTCTCATTTCATGTTCTTAGTTTTCATAAGTTCTGCCTTTTACACTTTAAGTTCTATATGTCTATTTACTAATTCTCTTTTATATGTAATTAGTTTATCTGGCATACTGAATTTCTAACAAATTCTCAGCATTATTTTTGTTTTTTTATTTAAACCTTTTTTAAACTTTTATAGTCTCTTGTTCATAATTATTACTATAAACTTTCATTTATTTAAATATATTGAACAAATTTATTCCATACTTTCTAATATTTCAGCATCTACTGAGGCGATTGAGATGCTTCTATACTGTATTTTCATGACTGGTACTTGTCATCATTTTATGTGAGAAGTGACTTTTGATAAGGAACTCCTAAAAGAATTATTTGAGGATCAAATTTAAAGTTTTTTTTTTTTTTTCCAGAGAAAACTTGAACCTAAGGTCCTGAACTTTGAGTTAATCTTAATTTATTAATGTTCAGCAATGTATCAGTGTGTCAGCAGTCCACTGGATTTTCTGATTTAACATTTCAATGACAAAATTTCACATTTCCATTTTATATTTCTTGAATTAAAATTTTGCTTGTTTTTTCTTATCATCCTTTCTTCTCTTCTGCTGTTACTCTCAAGAAAACAAAAGATTCAAAACCTGCAAGTAGAACGACATGATTGTGCTTAAAGGAGAAAAGTGTTCTACATTTCAAACTGTGTATGGAAGAGAACTAATATTCTTCCTGACTGCTTTCATGTATTGATATTGAGTGTAGTTTTATTTAACAACTTTAAAGTTTTAAAAATTTCCTGTTTCATTTATATCTTGCAGGAAATTTATCTTAATTTCCTGTACCTTTCATTTTTTTGAAATTCTTAACTCAAATGTAGAAAAACTAACGTGTATGTATGGGTGCCAATAAATAGGTGAGTAATCAATATATTATGTCATATTATACCCCTAATTAAAAATCAAATACTGAAAGTAATGGGCAATATTGATGAAAAACAGAGGTTGGCCAGAGATTGAAACATTTAACAAGCAATGTTTCTATCACTTTTTTTTTTTTTAACCATTTGCACATGGTTATAATTGCACCATTTTGTGTGGCTCCATGAGTCCAAAGTAAAATTTGCTTTGCTTTTTCACTTTTAGTCCCTTACAATTATGTTTGTCTACTGTGTCTCATGTTAGAAGCGCTTGAGTTATGAGCTTGCATATGCTATTGAGGGTGTACTTACCCTCTTTTCAAAGGACTTTCCCATTTAAGATCTCGTTTTATTTGTATAATTTCCCTATGTGTCAAGAAAAAATTGTTGCAATTATTTCATAAACGAGAACACTAATGCATTAAGGGACTGGTAGACTTGACTAAAATCACAAAGCTCCATGCAGCAGAAGTATGAAGGAGAGGAGTATCAGGAGCCCAGGCTCTGGTCCAGGCTTCATCTTTGCATGTATCAAAGAGATAAAATCACCTTTGCTTCCTAAAGGCCTCATAACATCTTTCTGAAAAGCAAGGACAATGATATGTAAAATATGCAAGTACTTTCAAATTCACACTCTACTAGGCAAATAGGAGATAATATTATGTAATGTAAAAAAAAAAAATCAGGCTATGCAGTTCAACTTAAATCTAGCTCTAGTTTCTATGCCAAAGAAGAAAGATGACTGTTTTATACCACTCTCGGAGAGAAAGGTGACAGAAAAATCTGCTAAGATAGGAAGAATATTATATTTCCTAAGGTAAGGAAACATTATTTCCTACTAGGAGAGAAAAGAACTCTTAGAGGAGAATGTGGCAAGAGTAATGAACTTTAAATCAGGACATTCGGGTTTAAATTCTGCCTTTGGCACCAAGTAACTGTGCAACTTTTCTTAAATTCTTAAAAACTATGGACCTCAATTTACTTTGGAAAAAGTGAGGTTAAGCCAGAAAATATTGAAGGTCTTTTTCAGCTCTAACATTCTCTGTTGCTGTGATTCTGCTTTCTAAGTGGAGGGCTTTTCTGAAACTGCTAAGTACAGTACCATCTCAGCTGAATCATAGGTCCCATAGATGGAATGTTCTGAAAATGAAATTTTCCAATTAACTGAGAGTTAGGTTTATCTAAGTTTCTTATCTTCCCATATTCCTCCTCTTGCTAGTCATTTGTCTTTGCTGGTTTCTCCCCTTAGATTTGCCTTGCACAATTGCCTGCTGCCTTTTCCCTGTGTTTTAACATTCCACACTGCCACCGTGATCAAGTTCCTGGCCACAGACTTTCAGTACTATTTTTGTTTGATGAACTAAATAAACACAACACTTTCAGTACTCCACATCTTCACATCAACAATATAACCAATATTAGAACTTGTCAGGAGTCCAGGATAGACAGATTAATGGCTCCCTCAAAAATGAACATGTCTTAATCCCTGGACCTGTGAAAATGTTACCCTACGTGACAAAAAGAGACCTTACAGATGTGACTAAACTAAGGATCCTGGAAAGGGCATTGGCCTTGATTATTCAGTGGGGGAGAGGGGCGGTGGCCAATGTCATCACAATGTTACTTACAGAGAAAATAGAGAGGCACAAGAGAAGCCAGAGATGTGATGACAGAAGCAGAGGTCAAAGAGAGATTTGAAGATGCTGCTCAGCTGATTTTGATGATGGAGCAAGAGGCCATGAACTGAGAAATGATGGAAGCCTCTAGAACCTGGAAAAGCAGGCAAACGGATTCAGTGCAGTCTCCAGAAGGAACGTGCACTTGCTGCAACCCTGATTTTTTGCACAGTAATTCCCTTTCCAATGTTCCAACTTCCAGAGCTTAAAGAGAGTAAATTTGGGGGTTTCTTAAGCCACTAACTCTGTGCAACAATATAAAACTAATACAAAACCACTTTCCCTTCTTACTAGTTTCACTCATTTCTAAATAGAATTTTTATCTAACTGCTAGTTCCTGGAAGAACTAAAGAAAATGTAAGTATTTTGAAAATTTCCAGAATGCTCTGATCCCAAGTTAGACTTTGAGGTAAAATAAATTTAAAGGTAAGTGCTTTATATCACATTGAAAACAGCATCTCATGCACATTCTCATTAATCTATTGCTTCACAATTGATATCCTCAGGCAATCAAAATGAGCTAGCTTATAAGAGATTTCTAGATAGTGTTTAAGATTGCTTGCAACCCTGAGATTACATAATTATATTGTAAAAACAAATTAGAAATCACCCAAATGTATCAATCTCTATCTCCTTAGCTGCACAGTAATCTGTGTGACTTTGATTAGCAATATATCATCTTAAATCTCATTATCTAATATGATACTAAGTTTCTCTGAATAACTGATTATCACTGTATGGATATTTCTACACGTGAGGCTATATGCTTTAAAGTCCTTTCTGTCTTATCTACTTATGCAGAATCTGAGGAGCAGCGCTCTGCCATTCAGTCATGCTCTATGAAATACTCATTTCCTTACAGAGACACCCTGTTTCCAGATTTTCTAACTAATGAGGACTAGAAAGTGGCCAATGTGTTGAGTAGAGTCACTCACTGTTCTTCATGATGACATAGATAGAGGGAAGCTTAATCCAGTAGCTTTCCTTGAAGATGGAATGAGTCACAGAGACAAAAGAGCCAGACTGGACAATAGGAAGGGAGAAAAAGGAAAAAAAAAAAAAAAAAAACATAAACAAGAAGTACTCATGAATAAAGAAAACACAGTGTCTTTACAACTTCACAGTACATTCAAGTATTATGTATAGTCAAGGATGTCAGAAGCATGGAATTTAGGTCAGAGGGACAGAAGAAATGAAGTTGGAAAAGTAAAAAGCACCAATCAGGACCTGATGTATCAGTACTAAGAAATTGGACTTTATCTAACAGGAAAAAGTCAGTTGAAAACTTGAAAACAAGAAACAACATTGCTATTTTTAATACTTGTAACCCTAGGTGGATGATAGGTTTGAGTGACATGGCTATATGGACATGAATCTAAAGACTATTATAACACTCTAATTAAGAATGATGAAGGTTAATAGTGTAAGGTCTGGAGGAAGGCAATTTTTATTAATTGGACATGAGTGAAATTGACAAAGATTCTTCCTTTCAACCATAATGTCACCAAAACAAAAATTTATAAAGCAATAATTCTAAGAACCACCAGATAAGAAAAAATAAAGAATGATAAATTTCATTTTAAACATATGAAGTCCTTTGGATATTGAGAGTAAGAAGCAATACCAAAAAGATAGTGACAAAGTTGTTGAAAATATCTTTGCTGAATTATTAGTATATAGATGGGTAAGAGCATTTGGATTTTGAAGACTTGACTCCTCCTATTCACTAAAGACCGGTAGAAATAGGAAAAATTATTTAATATTTATGAGGTCCAGTTCTCTCATTTGCAAAATTAATATTATAACTGATAATTTATCAGGTTTTGTATAAGATTTGTCTATATAAAGTACTTAGCAAAATACATATCTATAAAAAGTTGAATGAAAAGTATTGATTTAGATAAGGTCATGACAATGAAAGATACTATATAGGATGACATTAAGAGATGAAAAGAACAAAGCTATGGGGTCACATTTGTATCTGGATGGTGGGCAAGCAACAACTAACAAGAAGAGAAAAACGAATGTTTGTGAAAGAGAAACAGAACAGAACAGAGGCATCTTGCATTATGAAAATCACAGGGGACATAACTGTTTCTTGACTTGTGGCACAGGATAGATCAAAGGGATTTCTTTTTTCTCCCAACATTTTGACCCTTAACACTCTGATTCAAAAAATCAACAAAACAAAATTCAGTGTTTTATCCATTCTATAAGCAATAATTTGATAAAATTGTTGGGTAGCCCCAATTTCTGTCCATTTGGAGTTCGCATTCCAATTTCCCCTTCATTCTGTGATATCTTTCCTTCAAGAGTCTTCTCCTTTTAGAGTCTCGCAAGCAAAAAATCCTAGTTGACATAGAAGAGAATAGTGGCCCTCATTTAGAGACAGAATAAATTAGGAATTGATAAATCTCTTTTGAATCTGACAACTAGAAGTTGTAAACTGATGACCTCACCTGCTTATCACCCATTGACCTCAGTTTTCTCCTAGACAACAAGATCAGAAATCAAGAATGAAAGCGCATAGATAAAAGGTTGGTTTGAAAACTATAAGAAAAAAGTTTAGAATAACTTTTAAGAGGGAGGAATAACTTTTAGGAAAAAAAACATGAATAACAACAAATAAATAAATCCCATAAAGTAACAACAAATAAAAGAATGAATGGGCCAGGTACAGTGGCACACGCTTGTCATCCCCACAGCTTGGGAGGTTGAGTCAGGAGTACTGCAAGTTAGAGATCTGCTTCAGAAACTTAGCAAGACCCTGACTCAAAATAAAAAAACAGAAAGGACTGGGGATATGGCTCAGTGTTTAAGTGCCCCTGGCTTCAATCCAATACCAAACAAGAAAGAAAAAAGAAAGGAAAAAGCAAAGTCACTAGTTGTTTTAGAGAAGACTGAGGGAGTTTGCAATTACTTAACATGAGTATTTTATTTGAGGTTGATTAGTGTGTATCATGGAATTGGAATCCAAGAAATCTGGAAACATAAGTGGTTTCAGAAAAGTGGGCTCAAATTTGGAGCTAACATTATACAAGTTCCAAATAAGTATTAGCTCCACAATGGACCACTGAGAATAACAGAGACAGAGGCATTGGTTTAAGTAGAGTCAAAATGTGAATACCAAACTGTCAGATGAACTGTAATCTTTGAAGATTATGATGGGACTTTGAGAGAAGGAAACAACATCTATAAATGACAGTGCGTGAATAATTGAGGTTGGTTGAGAGAAGGAGGCAAACATCAGTACAGCTAGATGAGAGGAACCACAGAGGATAAAAGTATTCTGCATAAAGAATGGATGAGTTAAGGAGTAGAAAGCAGCAAAAGGGAGCTAAGAGAATACTAACACACACCCCTGGATCTATTGACAGAGAAAACAAATCAGAGGAGTGAAGAAAAAATAGACACGTTTCTACATTTGATTAGATGAAAATTATATGCAAATTAAGTAGATTACATCATCACATAACCCAATATAGCTGTTAGTCATCTGAGATATTTTGGTTTTGGGTGTTTTTTTTTTTTTTTCCATTTGAGGAGTGTGTGATTATTTATGATATGAAAATGATCATTCTTTGCAAAGCTCCTCATTCTCCCCAAGACTTTTCTCATGGGCAGAAGTTTGACAGGAATCTGATCACAATACTGATGCTTTTGGCCTCATAGAAATGTAATTTATTATAATACATTGCCACTCTTTATTATATAATAATGATCTGGAGTGTCTTGGCCCTTAGCATTCTCTTTTGGAAGCCACATTTGGATTGATTTAGTGTAGCTGGTTTTGCATTTGCTTATGTTTAACTCTTTTACTCTCAAAATATAACTGCACAAAATATAGGGAAAATATACATAATATTGAAAATATTTGAAACTATAGTTTACAAAGAAATGCTTGCTTAGTGGCTATGATTCTTCAATGGTGATTAAAATATATAATGATAATAAAAGTAGAAAATTCATATTTAAAAATATGACAAATACATAGAAAATTTTTGTAAAAGTATAAGTTATCATAACAGTTTTGATCCTTAGATAAAGTATTGGCTTTGAGTTAAAACAGAATTTGTCAAAATAGAATCAATTTTATATCATAAACCTACCCAATTGCTCTTGGAAGGTTTATACTTATTTAATAAGAAAAAAAAATAGCAACTGTGTTATTTTAAATTCAAGAAAATTATACATATCACCAAACAATGTCCAGCTTCTTCAGAATACAAATATAAAATATTCCATATTAAGTACTGCTTAAAATTCTGAATAAACAGCTATTCTGCAAGAAAGTACCACAAATCATAAATTAATCTCTGAATAGCATTTACTGAGTAGTGAATTCAACCAGAACCAAAGGTTTCATTTTCTTCAATGAAGCACACCATTATATAAAGTTCCTTTTTGGCAAAATTTCATAGCTCAGTCTACCCAGGAAATGATATACCACTTTACATTGAGTGAAATTCAGCAAAGCTAGTCACTTGGTTCTTAAAGACATCTTCATACCTTAACTCACTGCATTGAATGATATTTTTAAGGTTCTGTTTACATATGGCCCTGATGTGAGTCATGCCAATGTTTTAAAAATTTTATAACGGTCTCTGAACTGCTCTGTCAGCATCGTTTTTGGCCTTTTCTTCAATCCATTCCCGCAAAACTACCAGGATAATCTCTTGTTGTGTGCACATGCATGAAGAGGTTCTGCACAAGCAGTTGTCTATGTGGTTAACTCCAAAGTTTGAGGTGAGGACTATCATTATGCACCTGTACCTGTATATTTGTCCTGTTTGATATTTTTTAACACTCATATGATTTTTTAAAAAGGCCTCCTTCTCACATTGATTGAGAGTATGTAGTATAGCTTTTTGTATTCCCAAAGATCATTCCTACGCTCAGTAAGGTAAGTTTTTGAGACTCAATGCTCTAGACCACATGTGACCCATTCAGGTTCTGTAAATGACTTGTGAACTGTTGCTGTTCTTCAAAAGAATATAGGATAGAAGGAAGATCAGTGGAGTAGAGGTGGGGAAACAGGAGGAGGGAGGCAGGAAGGGAAAAAGGAAGTACTGGGGACTGAAATGGAGCAAATTATATCTCAATGCATATATGACCCATCAAAATGAACCACACTATTGTGTATAACTATAATGCACTAATAAAAACATTAAAAATTAAAATAGAGGCTCAGAAGAAATTTCCATGGAGGTACAAAACTGTTCAAAAACAAGAAAAGTAATTTTTATTCAGAAATGTCATTTTGATTCAGAAATGTCAATAAACAGAATAATCCAGTTGGAGTAGTTAAGAACATGATGCCCAACTTAAGGGTCACGTCTCTGTGAAAGGCAAAGTAATGACCCCTCAAAAAATGTCCATGTTCCACCAGACATAGTGGCATGTGCCTGTAATCCCAGTGACTGGGGAGGTTGAACCAAGCAGATCACAAGTTTGAGTCCAGCTGGGCAATTTAGAAAGACTCCTGTCTCAAAATAGAAAGGAAAATAAAAGAACTGGAGAAGTAACTTATTGGCAGAGTGTCCTTGGGTTCAATCCCCAGTATCTCCTTCCCCCTAAAAAAGAAGCCCATTTTCCAGTCCCCAGGACCTGTGACCCTTTTATGTTATATGGCATAAGGGACTTTGAAGATGTGATTATGTTTATGAAATTTAAAAATAGGGAGATTATCTATTTTATCCAAGTGAACCCAATTTAATCACAATAGCCATTAAAAGAACTCTCTCTAGCTGGAGGGGAAAGGGATATGTAAGAGAAAGAAAGATTCACAATTTTTTTTCTCCTTTTTGCCGTGCTGGGGATCAAGCCCAGGGCCTCATGCTTGTAAGGCAAGCACTCTACCAACTGAGCTATCTCCCCAGCCCTGGAAGTCAGAAAGATTCAAAACATGAGACCAACTTGATATGTCCCTCTTGCTGTATTGAGGATGGAGAGAGAAACAAAAGAAGGAATGCAGGTAGCCTTAAGAAGCTGAGAGAGAAATACAGTTGACATCCAGCAAAGATAGAGGAACTGCAATCCTATAGCTGCAAGGAAACAACAGTGCTAGCAAACTGAAGCCTGGGAGTGGGTTCTCTCTCAGAGCCTCCAGGGAGAAATACAGCCTTGTGAATGCATTGATGTCAACCTGGGGGATTAAGGGATGGGCCCAGCTGAGTGGTGCTGTACCCAAACTTCTGACCTATAGAACTATGCAATAATAAATTTGTATTGTTCTAAATTGCTTTGTTTGTAGTAATTTATTACAGCAGCAAGAGAAAACTAACATAACCTCCAAAGTAGCAGAAACCAGATTTTAGAACAACGAAGATAAACTCCTTTGCTCTGAACAAGCAAAAAAAGTAATTAAACAGATTGATTAGAAGCTAAATGTAAAAATCAACCAACAAACAAAAGCATCACCAAATGAGAATTTAATAAAAATGAATGCTTTGTATACATAGACCAAAGGAGATCTCCTTAAACAGTTGACAAATGTAAAAGCCATAATTGAAACACTGAACATTTTGATTCTATTAAGACATAAAGGTTTTTGCATATTAAATTGCCATAAAGAGAGACATGCCATATACTAGGCTTCTTCTTTACATCTAAATTATGTAAAACAAAACTTTCAAATTAAAGAGACATATATAAACCTAGTAAAAACATATCAAACAAAGTCAACTTGGAAAATTAGAAATGCTACTACAACATGACTATGAAAACAATGGGATAACATTTTTAATCCACAAGATGAGCAAGTATTGGAATTTGAAGAAATACATATTCATATCCACTTGTAGGAGGATGTGAAATTTCTTCAACCTTTTAACGTACAATATGGCAATGTGTCTTAATTTTCCATAAGCCACTTCCTTGAACAGGAAATTCTACCCTACCTATATAAAAATGCTAATTTACCTAATGATAGTAAGAAATTAATAGTGATTATTATATGCTGATCCTACAGGGCAATGATTATATAAGTAATAATACATCTACTCTAAGAAATGCTATGTGTCAATAAAAGATAATGTGGCAAATCAATGTATGAATATATAAGGACATGGAAATATTTCCAGAAAAAAATTTTGGGGGTTATCAGGGATTGAACTCAGGGGTCCTCAGTCACTGAACCACATCCCCAGCCCTTTTCTATTTTATTTAGAGATAGGGTCTCACTGAGTTGCTTAGCACCTTGCTTTTGCTAAGACTGGCTTTGAACTCATGATCCTCCTGTCTCAGCCTCCCTAGCCACTAGGATTACAAGGCATGTGCCACAGGCATCCGGTTTCCAAAATTTTTCAGTGCAAAAACTTTTTGGAATAATATATACAGTATATGATATAATATCACTAACTTTACAAGTCCAGAATATAGAAATATGTATTTATGTATACGTATGTGTGTGTGTATGTGTGCGCAAAACAGAAAAACAGTCTGGAAGGTATATGCCTACTAATGATCACTGTTTTGTTAGAGGAAAAATCTCAGGTCAGAACATTAGATACTCAATGTTCAAGGACAACCCCATCACTGATGCTCTTTGAGGAAAATAATCATATTGAATTTAGGTGCAACTTGAACAGTGAAGTTTTAAAGATAGAAATGAAAATACAAGAGACAAGTTATGCTGAATGAGTAAACTAGTCTTGCAGTGACTAGTTCTGCACCCATGAGTGGTGGCAACCAGAAGATTTTATTTCTGGCATTTTCACTAAGAAGAAATCCTCTTGCTAAAAAGGGGACAGTTGTCTTCATTAAAGGAGAACTGAAAGACTATTGCCCAACTCTCCCCCCTACCCCTCACTTCCATAAATGTCAGAGTTCCATAAAGGGACTGAAATGTAGTTCTCTCCAAAATCTCTTCTGAGCTCTGAGCACCAAGCTGTACTTCCAGAACCCATATCAAGCAGTGTCATCTCAATATCACTCAGCATCTACTTTAGATAGTCAAGAAATGTGGATCAGCATCGATGAATGAAAATTCTGTAAGTCTACTAAATTTTAAAACCTTCCTGTGCTTGTGGGTTTTATTTACTCTTAACAACACAGGGGTGCTTATTCTTAGGGAGAGAAAAAACTGGGAAACTAGGAAAACCATCAATCTGAAGGGAGCAGATGGTGTAGTCACTTTATAAAGCAAAGGCAAACAAGATACTGTAGGGTCCACTGATATTGCAGACAGAACACTAGCTTCCCAAAGAGGTCTACTTTCTAACCAGTGGAAACTGAGTATGTTACTTATATGGCAAATCAGACTTTGTAGACATGATTAAGGATTTTATTTTTTATTTGTTCTAATTGGTTATACATGACAATAGAGTGTGTTTTCACACATGGTCCAGAAATGGAGCATAACTTCTCATTCCTCTGGCTGTATGTGGTGCTGAGTCACACCAGTAGTACATGTATATAGGGTAAAAATGTCTGTCTCATTCTACTATGACTAAGGATCTTAAAACAGGAAAATAATTCTGCATTATGCAGGTGAGACTAATGTAATCAAAAAGTTATTTTTTTAAGACTGAGGAGCAAATATATACTGAAAGGTGAAAAAGTAAAAGCTTTCTGAGACTTGGAACAAGACAAAGATGCCCACTCTCGCCATTTTATTCAACATAGTTCTGAAGGTCCTAGTCACAGCTATCAGGGAAGAGAAACCAAGGACACCCATACTGGAAAAGAAGAAGTCAAATTATCATTGTTTGTAAATGGCATGGTCTTATGTTTAGAAAGTCCCCAAAAGCTCCACCAAACAACTATTAGAGCTAATAAATGAATTCAGCAAAGTTGCAGGATACAAAATCAACAGAGAAAAATCATTCAGATTGCTACCTACCAATAACTGATCATTTGTAATAGAAACCAAGAAAGAAGGCTTACTTAAAATAACTACACAAAGTAAAATACCTAGGAATAAATTCACAAAGAGGCAAAAGATCTCTACTGAAAATTATAAAATATTAATGGAAGAAATTGAAGAGGACACAAAATAAATTGAAAAGAAATCCCATGTTAATGAATTGGAAAAAAATCAATATTTTTAAATGTCTATATTAATCACATTGATCTACAGATTCAGTGGAATTCGTATTAAAATACCAAAGACATATTCTCTCTGATACGTGGATGCTAACCCACAAGAAGAGGTGGGAGAATAATAGAAGTTCAGTGGATTAAACAAAGGGGAATGAAGGCGAGGGAGGGAGACAGGAATAGGAAAGACAGAGAATGAATCTGACATAATTTTCCTCTGTACATACATGAATACACGATAACAAATCTCAACATTGTGTATATCCACAAGACTGGGATCCTAACTATAAGAAGATATATTCAGTGTTTGCATAAATATATCAAAATAGAATCTACTATCACATGTAACTAAAAAGAACAAATAGAAATAAAAAAAAGAATTAGAACTAAGAGCTCTTGATGGTATAAAAAAATGAAGGCAGGAATAAATGAAGGCTGAAAGAAAAGTGTAATTTCTCCCCCTTTTCTCCAAGTTTTTATGATAGTAAATTTAAAACTTGAGTAATATCGGGTACATGCTAATGTTGTCTGCACCACAAAAGGAATAACAGTAAAATTTGAGGACTGCTCAATGAAGGGTCAGATTGCCAAGCGAAGGTGTATAGAGAGATGCATTTTAAAGGAAATCAGAGATTTTTTTTTTCTAGTTTCCTCTGGATTTCTCTGGAGTACCTTTAAAAAGGTGCAGTAATGAAAGATAAATGCTCAAAGATGGGTACCTTTGCATGCTAATGGATAACTAACCAAAGACTAATAAAGATTCAAGGACCATGCTGACGAGATTATTCTGGATTGCTTCTCACTGTGCAAGCAGTGTCCATGCCCAGCTTCTATGACAAATTATGCAATTAAATGAAGCTTTGAAAATGGTATTTGCATCTATCACAGAATGTCTGTTTGTTATAATGGTACAGAAGGAAGTTCCAAGAATTAAGGATCATTCAAGGCCATTTATGTAAACTAACTTGTTTGTATTGAGATGAGCACACTTAAAGGACAAGATACCAAACCTCTCGATAAGATGTAATTCATTAAAATCCAAATTATTCTGAGTTATGAGGTCTTTGAAATGATCAGTTCTTAACATGAACTTCTTTGGGGGCATTGTAAGTCAATCCATAATGATAGTTTTATTTCTATCACTAAAGCTTGACAATCAACAACATGGGAAAATATATATTGTGCCATATAAGCCTATAAAAATAAAACTACTGAAAGGCTGTTGATTATTTGGATCCTTTTAAAGTACACCAGGATATCTTAAAATTAAAGTTTCTTAATCTATCAGTGGATAGCTCCCAGCTGGTGTGTTTCCCATCTAATTGAAATGCATAAGGAGTCAACACTACAAACTTATTTGTAATTAAATTTTGGATTTAGGTTAAATCCACTTGAATCATAAAAGCTGGTGGACAAATCTCTTCACAGCAATAATGCAAATAGAAATATTCACATATTATGAAATGCTAATTTGGGGACACTGGCAACAAATAATAATAGACACACACAAAAATACTTAGAATGTTATAATGAAAAACGCTTATCCCAAATTGACATTTACTTTGAGATGAGTTAGTTCTGCAATTTCTTATCCTAAAATATCATTTGTATTATCTAATATAATTCAAAGTCCTTTCCCAGGCTGTAAGGCTGGAAATAAATGCATATGTTCATTACTTCTCAGGCATTTTTTGATTAATAATGTCTCTTCTAACACAGCCTTACTATCCACCTTAAAAATAATGTGGATATTTAAAATAAATACAGAACAAAAAAGAAAGAATATGTCATTTAGTGGAAAATAAGACTTTGGAAACTCTTTTAAAAGGTAAAATTAAAGCACAAAGCTTTTCACAGTTGTTGGTAGGCCTTGATCCCAAGCCTTGACTGAGGTGGGTCATTGTGAAGGCTTAGCCTTGGGTATTAATATCCATTGTAAAGGCATTATCCAGGGAAAACAAACTAACCTGAGAGAACTTTCAATAAAACTGCTCAGCCATGACTTTTTTTAAAGGCTCCCAGCATCTTTTAGGCTATCTCTCTAAGGGGAAAAAAATGCTGATCCCACAAGTTTTAAATAGAAAAAGGCTGAAAAGCACCATTTTTCATCACCTTTCTTTTTGTTCTTTATACCCTTAAGCCAATATATGGTTAAAAATAAGGTGTATTTTATTCTCTTTCCTTTTTCATAAAAAGTCTTAACTAGTAAATTACAATTCACAGTAACAGAATACTGCAAGTTTAAATTATATGCAGGTTTGTTTCTCCCTAATAAGGTGCAGAACAGATAATAATCCAAGTGCAGTGGTCTAGGCTTGGTTTGGTGGGTTCAGAGTCAAGATTTTTTATCTTACTGCTTAGTCAGTCCTAGACTCTTTCCTACCACACTCACTCAATGTGGCCTGGAAAGGCTCTCACCATATCTGCATTCCGAACATTAAGAAAATGGCCAAAGAGTCCCTAAGTATCAGTTCTCATAACATTCCAGTGGTCAGAGCTTAATGTCACAGATAAATATATTGTAAACAAGGCAATGCAGTTACTTTAAAAGAAGGAAAATTTATATAGTGGAAAAATTAGCAGAACTTGGCCATTTTATTCCAGTCAAATTTTGAATAAATCAAAACAGTTCAAAAATCATTGGTAGGGTACATTTCCTTAACATATACAGCTTTTACAAATGGTTACAAATAAAACAATGAACTAGAAAACATGCCTTGATAAATATACACACACATATATAAACACATACAATAGTTCCATAAATACATTTTATATATTTGTACAGAATTATCTGTATGTATTATAATTATTTATTTATCCATAATTGTTATATTTGTAGAAATTCTATATATAAAGTTTACTTTGTCACAGTTTCTGGAAGATTAAAACAAAGAACTCTTAATGACTTTTGCCTCTAAAAACAAGATTAGCATATAATAATAGAACTTAGTTTTATATTCCATTACTTAAATTTTTTATGTGTATATATTGTCCCTTTACTTTTAAAATATTTGGTTTAAAATTGAAATGTCAAATAAAAATAGTTCTTTTACTCTTTAGGTCCCTAAGAAATCTGGAATTTCAAAAACAGTGAAAAGTGTCACTGTAATTGAAGAGTAAGGAAGACAAACATTTAGTGATTTTGATATAAAAATGATCATTGACCTTGGGATTCCATGTAGGTTTTATTATTATTAATTTTGAGCTTAAAGTTTCTTTTTTAATCCTTTTTCTCCAAATTAAAATATGGATTTCCATAAACATGCAAAGTTTGGACACAAAAGACTATGTTAGGATATTTTAGGATATTTTGTGCTCATAAGTAAGCAATTTTACCTCCCATTCAGTTATTTTAAATAGCTTCCTTTAAAAAAAAAAAAAAAAAAAAAAAAACCTGATCCTTTGGTTAAAGAAAAACATAGTATATTCATCCAAGGGCTAATTTTATTACAAAGTTTTAAGTGCATGAAAGCAATGATGTGTGCTCAAGTACTTTATCAACTATAAAAAGGATAATTATCACCTCCCACAATTCCTTAACATTACTTGTTTTAACAACAAGATTTGCCATTAGTGTAATTTGTAGCAGAGTAGTCTTTAGTGAAATATTTTAAGTAAGCAGTAAGGTGTGATTACATATGCTATTACATGCCACAAAGTATAGGGGGGAAAAAAACTTTTAATGGGGATTCTTTGATGGCTGCAATTTATTTTCCTCTCTAAATTTCCATTATCTTCTCAAATATTATAAATCATTCAACCCACAGTAAAAGCTTCAAACAGGGAATCTTTTGAAAGATAAAGAATAAGTCATCAGAACAACTCCAGAAATAGAAGTAATCTTGATTCTGTGATGTGTGTGTTGTATAAAGGACACTTGTCTAGCAATCAATTTAACTTTAGAACAAAAGGCTGCACTATAAAAAATGTCAACTGGACAAGAATAGAACCATGATGCTGTTACTGGATTATCTCATGGGTGACAAGTGCTTTAATTGCAGGTGCAGTGGTACACATCTGTAATCCCACTGATTCAGGAGGCTCAGACAGGAGGATCACAAGTTTAAGGCCAGCCTCACTAATTTAGTGATGCCCTATTTCAAAATAAAAATAGAAAGGACTGGGGATGTAGCTCAGTGGTAAAGCACTCCTGGGTTCAATCCCCAGCGCCAACAAGAAAAAAGTAGTGCCTTAATTTCCTGATTTGCAAAGTGAAGAAATTAAGTGAGAACCAAATGGAAAACATCTCTAATTCTGGGTCAGAGAATCTGAGCCTCAGTCACTGGGCTGATGTTTCTCAGTTCTGTGCGGTAATTAGTTGTCAACTTATAGAGCAATGAGATTGCTAATTATGTGCCCTGATCTGACCTGTTTTAAACAACAAAACACTATACTAACTCTTTTTGTTGTTGTTGTTGTTCCAATTAGGTATACATGACAGCAGAATGCATTCTGACTCATTGTACACAAATGAAAAATTAGGTTCCATTTGAAGATTTTGATACCATTTAAGGAACAGGATCCCTTTATGTTGCCTACACAGGCCCTGAACTCCTAGGTCCAAGAGATCCTCCTGCCTCTCATCACACTACCTGACCTCAAATTATACCAAAAAGCTATGATAACAAAAACATATACTACTGGCATAAAAACACATAGACCAATTGTGCAGAATAGGATACAAAGAGACAAACCCACACAGAGTTAGCTGATCCTTCACAAAGCCTTTTAAAACAAATTGTTCTGGGAAAACAGGTTATTCATATGTAGAAGAATGAGAATAGACACTTATATTTCACTCTGCATAAAAAAATCTACTCAAATAGGATCAAAAACCTAGGAATGGGCTGGGGAGATAGCTCAGTCGGTAGTACTTGCCTTGCAAGCACAAGGCCCTGAGTTCGTAACCCCAGCACCGCAAAATAAAAAAAAAAAAAAAAAAAACCTAGGAATTAGGCCAGAAACTATGCAACTCCTAGAAGAAAATGTAGGATCAACACTCCAGCACATAGGCACAGGCAACAACTTTCTCAGCAGCATAGCAAAGGAAACAAGTAAGAATGTGAAGAGATAGCTACAAAATGGGAGAAAGTTTTGCTAGCTACTCTTTTGACAAAGGATTAATATTTAGAATATATAAAGAACTCAAAAAACTGAACACCAAAAAGCAAATAACCCAATTAATAAAAGGAAAAGTGAAGTAAGCAGACATTTCTCAAAAGAAGAAATATAAATGGCCAACAAATATATGAAAAAGTGTTTTATATCATTAGCAATTAAGGAAATGCAAATCAAAACTACACTGAGATTTCATCTCATACCAGTCAGAATGGCAGTCATCAAGAATACAAACAATAATAAATGTTGGAGAGGATGTGGAGAAAAGGGAACACTTTTACACCATTGGTGGAGTGTAAATGAGTAAAACTGCAATGGAAATCAGTATGGGGTTCCTCAAAAGACTAGGAATGCAACTACCATATGACTCAGCTATAACACTCCTCCATATTTATTCCAAAGAATTAAAGTCATCATACAGTGATACATGCATACCCATGTTTATAGCAGCACAATTCCCAATAGCCAAACTATGGAGCCAGTCTAATGTTCATCCGTGGAAAAAAAAATATGGCATATATACACAATGGAGTCTTAGTCATAAAGAAAAATTAAATTTTGTCATTTGCAGGAACATGGATAGAACTTGAGAACATTATGTTAAGCAAAATTAGCCAAACTGAGAAGATAAAGGATTATAGTTTTCTCTCAAATATGGAAGCTAGAGAGGAGAAAGGCGGGGAGCTCATGGAAATCAAAGGGTGATGAGTGGAATAGAGGAAAGGAACCCAGGTGAGGGAGGAGAAAAGGGACAGGGGTAACACCAGGGAATGATACTGACCAAATTATATTGTTATATTGTGTGCATATGCAAATTTATAACAACAAATCCTACCATTATGTACAACTATAACGCACCATAAAAATGTGGAAAGAGGAAGAGAGAGAGAGAGGGGGATCTTCCTGCCTCTATTTCTCATGTAGGTGGTTTCTACATGTACTCATTGACATACCTGGCTCAGATCCTTCCGATTAGAATCTGAATCTGAATCACTGTTCACTCAAATCTTACTTGTGTAGCAGCATGTCTCCTCACTCGCTCAATCATTTGAAACTTAGGTCACCTCATTCCTTTCTATGTGTTTAGGTTCACACATTGAAATCCAGATATCAGATGTACTCAAACATGTAATAACAGCGAAGTGGTCCTTGGATTCCCCTGTCCTAGCCTGTTGTTAAGACAAATACTCAAAGATAGAGCTATTCTAACCCAGTCCAGCACAATTGAAGCTCCAAACCATCTGTAACCAGTGGATTCCTTTGATGTCTCCAGCTCTGAGTAGGTTTAGTAAAGCCTTGAACACCCCTACCCACTGAGAGGTATCCTTCAATTACTCCCCTTATTGGTATAATGCACTCTTGGTCCATTTCCATGACCCCACCTAATCTGATTGGGAGCATGAAAATTGGGACTGTGAAAATCAGCCCAAACATGTCCACTCCCACCTCCTAAAGAGCTACGTTTTCTGACTACACTTTCAACTATTGCTTAAATGTCCAACCAGATGTCAACCTTACAGTAAAAAGCAGAATAAAGGTATTGCCCACAGCATTCTGCTATACTACTCCTCTAGTTTATGTCATTAGCCTCAAACAGGCCAAGACATACTGGGCCTCCTTGGTCCACATGATCTGGCTTCCTGGTCACCTCCTTGAGGACCACCACTAAACTTAGCAGTTTAAATCAAGCTCCCAACTTCCCTCCTAACCAACAGATGAAGATCCAGGATGCTTTACAACTAAATCCTTGTGAAATATAACACTTAGGTCTGACATTGATATACTCTTACCTGCTTACTGGGTTCCCAACCTTTTCTTCTAGAAAAAGATGTTGACCTTACTTTAGGAAAAATTTATTCTACTTGTGCATTTTTGGATATCTTTATAACCTGGCTAGGTAACATAATGAGCAAAAACTAACTTGTTATAAAGTCCTTTAATGTTCTGAATAAATTATTTTATCATACATAGTCCCTACTGAAATTGCTACTTATTTAAATAATTTAACCACTGTTAATATGGTACACATAAGTAGACTTGTGTATATTTGTCAGAAACACATATTTAGAGTTATAAACCTACTTTTGATTTTTCAAATTTTCTTGGTATTTCAGTACTTCTAAAGAACAATGAAAGGTGAATTCTTTGCAGGGAGATTGATTAATAATATACATTCCCCAAAATGACAAAAATATATTTCATGGGATTATAAAATAAATTTTATTATATGTGAATATATCATTTCATAGAATCATATTATCTAAGTATTATTATTTTTAAATGACAAAATTTCCACATTAGGATAATGCATTTGTGTTCAATAATATCTATAATATATACTTTTCAATATTAACTTTATTCAGTTCTTTCTTTTTTATAGTTATTAGTAGTTTAATAGTCAAATTAAAAACACTGGAAATGTGGTACTTTTAATGACTAAAATCTTTGCCTCACTAATCTAATACTATTATATAAGAAATTGATTCCCTCAATTCTGTGCCAGCTATCTTCTCTAAATATAATGAAGGAGAGGTTAAATCAAAATAGTAAATAAACAGTTAAATAGACTAGTTTGCATGAGAAGATTCAAACCCAAGTTTCTGGAGTCAGATTGAAAAAAATGTTACCTTGAATTCAGAAAATTATAACTGGATACACCCTACATTTTATCTAGATCTGGCTTATTGGCTTATATTTTTAAATTCCTTTGTAACAACTTCTTTCTGTTATCTATCACAATGTCAGAACCTTTTGAGCCTGATGTCTTAGCAAAGGTTTAAACTCTGTCAATCATTCGCCAGTCAGATTGGCCCTGCTTGAAAAAGCTTTAATAGAAAAACAGCCAGAAATCAAGAGACAAACTCAGGGAAGATACCCCGAAGCAATTACCTTATAGAAAGATAGATTATCCTAGCTAAGAAAGAGAAATTTGAGCTTTGTTTTCTCTTAGTATGTATTGTTTTAAATAACTGAATCTCTGTTCTATTTTACCTTTTTCTAATACAACTGAAATATATTAAAATCCTCCCTGGCTAATCAAAAAGGAATAATATTTCTATGAATAGATCTTAGTGAAAGGAATTGCAAATTTTTTTGAAATAACATTTCTAAAGTGTGTAGGAATACCTTCTTTGTACTTGCAGTCCTTCAGAAATTAGGTAACAAATAGGTCAGCCCTCACCACTCATCCAACTGATTGGAGAACTGAAAAGTTTCCACCTTCTGCCTCAATCCCAGTTCTGTTTTTCTTTTTAAAATGTATATTCTCAAACAGCTTTCTAAGTCTCAGAGTGAAAGGACTACTTAGAATCAAACAAAAGTTCTGTCATTCATTATAGTGATTGCATTATTTTGGACTGGTATTCATGCTGCAAATTTCCCAAATCCCTGGACATTTCCATAGTAGTTTCAGATGTACTGTTTTTTTTAATTATTATTTATTTATTTTTAAATTTTTCACAGACTACATTTTGATTCATTGTACACAAATGGGGTGCATCATTTTGTTTCCATGGTTGTACATGATGTAGATTCATACCATTTGTGTAATCATACATGTACATAGGGTAATGATGTCTCTCATTCCACCATTTTTCATAGCCCCCTCCTTCTCATTTCCTTCTACATAATCCAAAGTTCCTCCATTCCTCTCTCACTCCCCACACCCGCCTAGCCCCACTATATATCATTCTCCATTTATCAGGGAAAACATTTGATCTTTGGTCTTGGGGATTGGCTTATTTCACTTAGCATGATATTCTCCAATTCCATCCATTTATTTGCAAATGCCATACTGTTTTGTAGCTATATTCATAATATTTTTTTCTTTTTAGTAGGGCAGATAGTGTAAGACTACCTACAATAATAAACTATGGTTCATCATTGGCACATATGAAAAACATGATAGGTTTTTATTGCAGTTACACAATAAATTTTGTTAAGCATCTCTTGGGTGCCAAGTTCTGCACTAGACATTGGAAATAACAGAGATTGTAACAATATGACATACTCTGATTGCATCTTACTTGACCTCCAGAGATGTTTGATGTGGTTAACTGTTTACTGAGATATACACTTTAATTTTTTATCCTACCACTTGTCCTACAACTATTCAGTCATTGTTACTAGTCCCTCTCCCTGTATCAGATTTCTGAATACTGGTATTGTCTATGAATTCCTGAATTAAAGATTTCCTTCTTTCTCTCCTGAGCAATTCTTCACATTCCCTTGGCTAAAAACTATTAATAGAGCAATGATTCATTTACAAACATTTAAGGGTTTTTTGTTTGTTTGTTTTAAGTCAGAGTTGGACTCAAATGACTGATAATTAAAATTACCCTGGAAAATCTTTCAGGAAGTCACCTCCATAGAGAACAACCTATCAGAACAGACTGAGATTGCTGTTTCTTTGATAAACAAATAAATATCTGGCTTACATTTAGGACCTAGCTATAATAAAAACAAATGGACTTGTTAACACACTGTAATCTCTAAGTCTGGTAAGGTGCCTACATTATGAGATGAAGGTCAGTACTGAAACTGATTAGGAACCATTGGGAGCACTTCTAAGGTCCACACTCATTTGGGGCATATTCCCAATGAAATAAAGGGGGGAAATTCCTCATACTATTTAAACTGGTAGTGGTGGTGGTGTGGTGTGTGTTAATCAACTGTGCTTTATCTTCAACCTAAGTCGTTGGTTAAATTCGCAGACTTTTTAACCTCTCCGTCTGACACTTAGTACTGAACTCCATTTGAAAAGCATCCAAATCAGAACCATGATTTTTCACTAAAAATCAGTTCCTAATGCAGCCTTTTCCATCACAGTAAATAATTCCACTAGTTGCTTAACAAAAGAAACTTTATAATAATGCATTATTCTTTTGTCTAATTTTGAACTCATTAAAGTCATTTATAAGTTCCAATAATTCCATCTTTAAAACATGTCTAGAATCTATTCACATTTTCCCATTTGTGCTTGTTCACACCAATACATACCAGGACACCTGGTCTTTCTGCTTTTACTTTAATTTCTACCCCAATTCTCACACACTGTCCCTACCTGATGGGGATACAGGATTCACTGTCCACATGGCAGACAGAGTAGTCATCTTTTAACCCATAATTGAGATAAGGTAAAACCAAGATCCTACTTAAAAGCCTGTACTAATTTCCTTTAGTATTATTATTTCAAATAAAATTCATCTCTTTTCTACAATTTTTCTCATATCCCTTGTCCCACTCCTCTCTATCTACTATGCCTACCACCCCACCATCTCCATCCCATGCAACACCAATCTACTTTCTGTAACTGTGTTTTCATATTATGTAAATGGAATTCACTCCAAGCACTTAAAATTAGAATTCCAAATGGATATAAAGCAATTATTTTCTCTACCCTTAAGAAGTTAAAAAGGGAGGGGCTGGGGTTGTAACTCAGTGGTAGAGAGCTTGCCTAACATGTGAGGCACTGGGTTTGATTCTCGGCACCACATATAAATAAATAAATAAATAAATAAATAAATAAATAAACAAACAAAAAAACAAAAATAGTAAAGATCCATTGACAACTAAAAAAGTACTTAAAGTAGCTACAAAGGTAAATACAAAACACACAAATATACTTATAATCAAGGTGAAAAATAACTGCATAAGACAAGTATAAACATTTACTTATGGCTTTAGTGGAAGCAAAGGTCACAGTTTGTTGGTGGACTCAAGAAAGATTCTGTGGTTTCATTCTTGGTTGGTAGAATTGGTAAAGGTTAGATAAACTAGTAGGGAATTCTTGCACAAATTGGTTAAAACTGTCAGAGACAAAGGAATAATATGACTAATGGATAGAAAAAAGGGAAAATGTGAACTTTACATAAAGAGAACTGAGTGATCTATTTTGAGTAGAAGTTTCTGAGAGTATAAGGAAGACTCTGCAGACATATTAGGGCTGGGGCTTGGAGAACGTTTTAAGTGAGGCAAAGGAATTGGTCACTCTACAGTAGGCACAAAAGTTTGAGAATCCATTTTCATTAAGATTTGGTCTCCATTATCCAAAGTGTCAACATGCTCGGAAATACATTCTCTTTAATTCTTGTTCTGGAAATGTTGACTGAAACCCTGGGATAATCAATGATGAGGCTCAGCACATAGGTCTTTTCAAATAGCTTTCTCCCTGGGGAAATATCACCCAGGGCTTTGTTATATTTCCCAAATCCCCAGGTTTATATATTTCTCCTTAGTGAATCTAGTTCACTTTTATAATATTAATAAAAGAGGGAGACAATCATTGGAAAGCAAAGGATTCTAGACATGATATATTTAAATATTTAATACTTTTTAATCCATATATTTCATTTGTTGAAATATATTTTACATTTGTTTAATCATTGAATAAGGAAGGACCTTCTTTTGAATGAAAAAAAATCAGTGATTTAACTGTAGGATAATTTAATATATCCATATCTGAAAAAACAAACTGGAAAGAAAAATAACAAACCAGGAAAGATATTTACAAAACACAAAGGAATGACTTGTGAACTTTCACTTATTCAAGATAAACCATAAGTGCTTGCCAAAAATTTTTAAGGGAAAAATAACAACTTAAATCACTGGGTGAGAATCCACCTGTCATCTCCTTCAATGAGCAAAAAGCTTTTGCCTGTATGCTCTGAAATATGTCGAACATGACATTTGAAGAAAAGTCAGAGTGATTTCAAAACTTGTGCTCACCCTTCTACCTTACTGAATTATGGGAGATTGGTGTTAAAATTAATACTGAAATTCACAAAATAGGTAAGTGCCTCTTCCTTTTCTATCACTTTTGAAAAAAATTGTGAAACTTTTTATTTTGATATAAAAAAATCCTTCTCTATTATGGCATTTCATTCAAAATTGTCATAAATTTGAAAAAAAAGCAAAGCTATAACTTAAAGTTGCTTAAATTAAAGTTGCTTGACTAATTCCTATTATGACCTGGGGTCCTACAAAATTTGTATTATTGAATTTATTGTGTTCATTTATTTACATTGGACTTATTTCCAGTCTCTTCCTTTGCAATCTGAAAGATGTAAGAAAACCCAAATGTCTTTGAAAGCTAAATTGACAACTTGAAATTTTTCATAATATCTAGAGTTCCAAAAATATTTTTTGTGTAATTATGTGATATGTAACTTCAGTTTTGTTCTACTAACTGCCTAGGGGTTATTTTACTGTTGTCCCAAAAGAGTCAATGGATTTCTTGGAAAAATAGCTTAATTCTACTTTCTTGGTCAAATTCATCTTCAGGTAATCATATTTGACTGTCTTAAATCTGAGCTGCTATGCTTTCAGTCAGACTTGATGTCCCTCCTGGGTAATAGAAACGTTCTGATGCTGTATTGTGCATTGTGTAGCAGATGCCACATTTCACTCTGGGGTGTAATATAGTGGAAGATGCAGTGATTCCTACATACCTACTTGATAAACTTTGTGCAGTCATTGAAATAAAAGACACCATGCAAATAAAGAATGTTTGCTCAAATGAAAAAAATGGCATATTAGAAACCACAATAATAGCAATGCAAAATTTAATCACTTCTATGCAATCAGTTCATTTTTTGGTAACATCATTATTAATTATTCATCACTAATAATTTTTGAAGAAATAATTATTGAACACCTACTATCTGCACAACCTTTTGCATTAAATTAAATATGAAATCATGCCTAACTACATTCCAAAATTTACAGACTAATTAGGAAAAGAGGCATCTTTGGAATAATTATAAAGTAAAATGAAATATGTTACAATGTTGCACGCAATTACAACGGTGAGGTAGGACCAGTGGGTTACGCTATCCGAGTGTCAATCCCTGAGGCAAAGCATGGAAAAGGAACTCAGTCTCTGTGCACTGAGTTCTGAGGAGAAGAGCTTTATTCAGGAGAGATGGAGCACTTGTCACATAGGAAGCTGCTTCTATCTTTATTGCATACAACATGTCTTTTATATGCTTGCAGTTAAGCTAGCCATACATCTTAAAGGTCAAGCCTGTGTAAGCAGTTACTGACCTATATGGCAGATATAGATTGGTAACAGAAAGTAAAAGACAATTGTGTGAACACAGAAGGTGACAGTTTCACAAAGAGCTGTCTTACAGACCACAGAAGAACATCCTGTTCAGAGAACACAGGAAAGGAGGATGGGGCTCCAGTCACTGGGTGACCTGAAAAGCACATGCTGCATGGGCATCCTCCAATGGACAGGGCAGAGCCCTGGTCCCCAAGTGGCCTGAAAAGCATGTCTGCCTCCCAACAGAATGCCACGTAGGCCTCCTTCCAGGAGAACGGGGCCACATTACAAGACAGGTAAATTTTTATCCTACCTTGGGGAACTATAAATTTTCCCATAAAGGGTCAAAAGGATGATTCACTTTTACCGAGCAGTATTTCTACCATTAATTGATACCTGCACAAATTTCTCAATCATTCCCTAGAGGTTTATGGTCTTTATTTTTAATGGTTTTCTAGTTTACTTTAGGGTTTATTCTTGGTGCTATATGTTCCATGGGTTTTAACAAATGTACAGTGGCATATATCAACCATTGCTATACAATACCAAGTAGTTCACTGCCCTAAAACTCTTCTGTTCATCTCCTCATCTTTCTCTTGCACTACCCAATGTTAACCACTGATCTCGCAGTTTCCATAGCTTGGTCTTTTCCAGAGTGTCATAGAGTTAGAATCATATAGTCTGTACCCTTTTCAGACTATTTTCTTTCTCTTCTTAATATGCATTGAAGTTTCTTTTTGTTCTAATTAGTTATACATGAGAGCAGAATGCATTTTGCTTCATTGTACACAAATGGAGCACAACTTTTTATTTCTCTGGTTGTATATGATGTAGAGTCACACCATTCATGCAGTCATACATAGGGTAATGATGACAGTCTCATTCCACCATCTTTCTCTCCCCTATGTCCCTTCACCTCTCCTCACTCCCCTCAATTCCCTCTGCCCAATCCAAAGTACCTTCATTCTTTCCTCCCCACACCCCATTATGGATCATCATCCAAATATCAGAGAAAACATTTGGCCTTTGACTTTGGGGATTGCTTTATCCCACTTAGCATGATATTCCCCAGTTTTATCCATTTACCTGCAAGTGAAGAATAATTTTATTCTTCTTTAAGACTAATATTCCATTGTGTATATATACCACAGCTTCTTTATCCATTCATCTATTGAAGGGCATCTAGATTGGTTCCACAGTTTAGCTATTGTGAATTGAACTGCTATAAACATTGATGTGGCTGCATCACTATACTACACTGATTTTAAGTCCTTTGGGTATAGGCCAAGGAGTGGGATAGCTGGGTCAAATGGTGGTTCCATTCCAAGTTTTCTAAGGAATCTCCATACCAATTTGCAGTCCCACCAGCAATACATGAGTGTACCCTTTTCACCACATTCTTGCCAACACTTATTATCACTTGTATTCTTTTTAATTGCCATTCTGACTAGAGTGAGATGGAATCTTAGAGTAATTTGATTTTCATTTCTCTAATTGCTAAAGATGTTGAACATTTTTTCATATATTTGCCAATCAAGTGTATATTTTCTTCTGTGAAGTGTCTACTCAGTTACGTAGCCCATTTATCAATTGGGTTATTTGTTTTTCTGGTGTTGTTTTTTTGAGTTCTTTATATATCCTGGAGATTAGTGCACCATTTGAAGTGTGTGGAAAAGATTTTTCTCCCAGTGTCTCCATGTTATTGATTGTTTCCTTTGCTGAGAAGAAACTTTTTAGTTTGAATCCATCCCATTCATTAATTCTTGATTTTATTTCTTGTGCTTTAAGAGTCTTGTTGAAGAAGTCAGGTCCTAAGCCTACATGATAAAGCTTGGGTCTACTTTTTTTTTTTAATTAGGATAAGGTCTCTTTTCTAATTTCTAGGTCCACTTTGAACTGAGTTTTCTGCAGGATGAAGATAGGAGTTTAATTTCATTTTGTTACTTATGGATTTCCATTTTTCCCAGCACCACTTGTTGAATAAGCTGTCTTTTCTCTTATGTATGTTTTTGGCACCTTTGTCTAGTATGAGATAATTGTATTTATGTGGGTCTGTCTCTGCATCTTCTATTCTGTGCCATTGGTCTACATGTCTATTTTGGTGCCAATACCATGCCAGATTTGTTACTATACCTCTTTAGTATAGTTTAAGGTCTTGTATTGTGATGCCTCCTGCATCACTCTTCTTGTTAAGGATTGTTTTGTCTATTCTGGGTTTCTTATTTTTCCAAACTAATTTCATGATTGCTTTATCTATTTCTAGGAGGAAAGACATTGAGATTTTAATAGGAATTGCATTGAATCTGTAAAATGCTTTTGGTAATATGGTCATTTTGACAATATTAATACTGCTTATCCAAGAACATGGGAGATCTTTCCATCTTCTAAGATCTTCCTCGGTTTCCTTCTCTAGTGCTCTGTAGTTTTCACTGTAGAGGTCTTTCACCTCTTTTGTTAGACTGATACCCAAGTATTTTATTTTATTTTTTGAGGCTATTTTGAATGGAGTAGTTCTAATTTTTCTTTCAGAGGATTCATCACTGATGTATAGAAATGTATTTGATATATGGGTTTTGATTTTATATCCTACTTTGCTGAATTTGTTTATTAGTTCTAGAAGTTTTCTGGTGGAATTTTTTTGGATCCTCTAAATATAGAATCATTGCATTGGCAAATAGTGATATCTTGAGTTCTTCTTTCCCTATTCGTATCCCTTTGATTTCTTTCTTCTAATTACTATGGCTAGAGATTCAAGGACTATGTTGAACAGAAGTGGTGAAAGAGGGCATCCTTGTCTTGTTCCATTTTTTAGAGGAAATTCTTTCAACTTTTCTCCATTTATAAGCCTTGGGTTTAACATAGATAGTTTTTACAATGTTGAGGTAGGTTCCTAGTATCCCTAATTTTTCTAGTGTTTTGAACATGAAGAGAATTTTGTCAAATTCTTTTTCTGAATCTATTGAGATGATCATATGATTCCTATCTTTAAGCCTATTGATGTGGTGAATTACATTTATTGATTTCTGTATGTTGAACCAACCTTGCATTCCTGGGATGAACCCCACTGGATCATGGTGTTCTATCTTTTTAATATGTTTTTGTATGCAATTTGCCAGAATTTTATTAAGAATTTTTGCATCTATGTTCATCGGGGATATTGGTCTGAAGTTTTCTTTCCTTGATGTGTCTTTGTTTTTATTTTTTTTATTCAGGGTGATATAAGCTTCATAGAATTAATTTGGAAGGGTTTCCTCCTTTCCTATTTCATGGAACACTTTGAGGAGAATTGGTATTAGTTCTTATTTGAAGATCTTGTAGAACTCAGCTGAGAATTTGTCTGGTCCCAGGCTTTTCTTTGTTGGTAGGCTTTTGATGGTGTCTTCTATTTCATTGCTTGAGATAGCTGTGTTTAAACTGTGTATGTCATCCTGATTCAGTTTAGGTAGATCATGTGTCTCTAGAAATTTGTGAATGTCTTCAAGATTTTCTATTTCATTTTGGAGTATAAAGTTTCAAAATAGTTTCTAATTATCTTCTGTATTTCAATAGTGTCTGTTGTGATATTTACTTTTTTAATCACAAATTTTAGTAATTTGAGTTTTCTATTTCCTTCTCTTCATTAGGGTGGCCAAGTGTTTATCAACTTTATTTTTTCCAAGGAATCAACTTTTTTGTTTTGTAAATTTTTTCAATTGTTTCTTTTGTCCCAATTTCATTGATTTCAACTCTGATTTTGATTATTTCCTGTTTTCTACTATATTTGGTGTTGATTTTTTCTTTTTCTAGGGTTTTGAGATGTAATGTTATATCATTTATTTGTTGACTTCTTATCCTTTTAATGAATGAGCTCAATGCAATGAACTTACCTATTAGCCCTGCCTTCATAAGTGTCCCAGAGATTTTGATACATTGTATCAGTGTTCACATTTACCTCTACAAATGTTTTTATCTCCTCCCTGATGTTTTTTGCTATCCATGTGTCATTCAAGAGCATATTATTTAGTCTCCATGTGTTGGAGTAGCTTCTATTTTTTATTTTATCATTAATTTCTAATTTTGTTCCCTTATGATCTGATAGAATGCAAGGTAGTATCTCTATTTTTTTGTATTTTCTATGAGTTGCTTCGTGGCATAGCATATGGTCTTTTTTAGAGAAGGATCCATGTGCTGCTGAGAAAAAAATGTATTGTTGATGGATGGAAGATTCTATATATGTCTTTTAAGTCTAAATTATTGATTGCATTATTGAGTTATATAGTTTCTTTGTTTAGTTTTTGTTTGGAAGAGCTATCCAGTGGTGAAAGAAGTGTGTTAAAGTTACCCAGTATTATTGTGTTGTGATCTATTTGATTATGGAAATTGAGAAGGGTTTGTCTGATGTATGTAGATGCTCCTTTGGGGCATAAATATTTATGATTGTTGTAGCTTGTTGATGTGTGGTTCCCTTCAGTAGTATGAAATGTCCTTCTTTATCCCTTCTGACTAACTTTGACTTGAAGTCCACTTTATCTGATATGAGAATGGAAACCATTGCTTTGTTATGCATGTGAATGATATATTTTTTCCCATATTTTCCCCTTCAGTCTGTGTATGTCTTTTCCTATGAGATAAGTTTCTTGAAGGCAGCATACTGTTGGGTCTCTCTTTTTTTAAAATCCAATCTGGCAGTCTATATCTTTTGATTAATGAGTTTAGACCATTAACATTCAGGGTTATTATTGAGATTTGAGATATGTTTTGTATTCCCAGTTATTTTGGTTTATTTTTGGTTTTAAACTTGACTTGGTTTCTCCTTTGATTGGCTTTTCATTTAATGTAGTTCCTCCCTTTGCTGACTTTCATTGTTGTTTTTCATTTCTTTTTCAGAGAAATTTTTGCTGAGAATATTCTGTAGTGCAGGATTTCTATTTGTAAATTCTTTTAACTATTGTTTATCATGGAAGGTTTTTATTTCATCATCAAATCTGAAGTTTAGTTTTGTTAGATATAAGATGCTTTGTTGGCATTCATTTTCTTTCAGAGTTTAATATATGTTTTTCCAGGACCTTCCAACTTTGAGGGACTGGGTTGAGAAATCTGCTGATATGTGAATTGGTTTCCCCCTATATGTAATCTGATACTTTTCTCTTTCAGTCTTTAAAATTCTATTCTTATTTTGTATGCTAGGCATTTTCATTATACTGTGACTTGGTAGGAATCTTTTGTAATTTTGTACATTTGGTGTCCTGTAAGCCTCTTGTATTTGATTTTCCATTTCATTCTTCACATTTGGGGCATTTTCTGATAGTATTTCTTTGAAAAGATTGTGCATTCCTTTAGTTTGTATCTCTGTGCCTTCCTTTATCCCCAAAATTTTTAAATTTGGTCTTTTCATATTGTATCATGATTCTTAGAGATTCTGTTCATGGTTTCTTACCATCTTCATTGTGTGGTCAACTTTGTTTTCAAGATTAAGCATTTTGTGTTCATGTCTGAGGTTCTGTCTTCCAAGTAATTTAGTCTGTTTGTCATGCTTTCTATTGAGTTTTTAATTTGGTTTATTGTTTTCTTCTTTTCAAGGATTTCTGTTTTTTTTTTTTTTTTCAGAATCTCTCTTTGTTGATGTAATCTTTTGCTAATTACAATTGCTGTCTTATCTCTTATTTAAGAGATCTTTTGCTACCTGTATTTGTTCTCTCTTATATCATCCTTTACTTCACAGATCATTTTAACTATGTACATTCTGAACTCCTCCTCTGACATTTCTTCTACTTTGTTGTCAATGGATTCTATTATTGTATCATCTTGGTTTGTTTTTGGCACATTCTTCCCTTGTTTTTTTCATGTTTTTCATGTGTCTTCCCCTCTAACAGTGTGGATCCAAGGTATTATAGTTTCTACCCTATCAACATATAGTGTCCCTGCAGGTTTCCAATACCTCACCTTTAAGGGGGAGATCAGTATTAACAGCACCCAATGCAAATAATATGCAACCTTAAACCAAATAGTCCCTATTAAGACATTTACAGTTTTGTCACAATAAACAGAAATTATGTGTTCAATTATTATGTACTATATAAACAGTAGGTTTTCAATAGGGTCTACAGTTTATAATAGTGGACAAAAAGAGAATGGGGGGTGTAAGATGTGATGTTTATGAAGAAGGAGGTGAGACTAAGACATATTAGATCATAGGAACAGTGAAAGAGGAATCAAAAGAAGTTGGCTGTTAACAAGAGAAAAGAGAGAAAGAGACTGTGGGGAAACAGAGTGAGAGGAAAATAGAGAGAGAGAGAAAGAGAGAGAGAAAAAGAAAGAAAAAAAGAAAAGATGTAAAAATAAAAGAATCTTCAATAAAACTGTAATATACTATTCAAACATCCCAGTCCTCAGTAGCCTGATGCATGAAAAGTACTTGGTTTCAAAAATGTTGGGAATGTGAGAGTGGGAAATGAAAAATGAAAAAAGGAAAAAAAAAACTGAAAGGAAGTTTGAGTTCAATAGTTTATTGAACAATTGTTTCTGTTGTAGTTCAATATCTTTTCTCCTTCCCTTCTCATCTTGTAGGTGATATTGTCTAGAGTTTGCTGGTAACTCTACCCTCAGTATGGTGAAGGTCACTAGGGTGGGAGGGTTATATTTGGAGGCAAGATTCCTAGAGGCAGGATATAGGAATTGCCACTCCTACTGGAAGACTGCACCCCAGAATCTCCTTTGGGGGTCCACTCATGTGATGTAGGAGCCTGGTCTTAGCCCCTTACATTGATTGTGGACCCCACAATTACTGGTCTCCAATTTAATCTCTAAATTATTTATCTTCTGCCCCCACCCTTTTGACTTCCCAATCAGAAACCTCTCTCTCCAGCAGTCCTGAGGGCTGAGTGCTAGGACCTGGGTGCCTGTCATAGAAAGCTGTTCTTTTTTTTTTTTTTTTTTTTTTTGATGTTTTTTTTTTTAATTTATTTTTATTGTAAACAAATGGGATATATGTTGTTTCTGTTTGTACATGGAGTAACAGTATATCATTTGCATATTCATACATTTACATAGAGTAATGATGTCTGATTCATTCCGTTATATTTTTCCTTCCCCCCCACCCCTCCCACCTCTCTTTTCCCTCTATACAGTCCCTCCTTCCTCCATTCTTGCCCCCCTACCTTGTGTCATCATCCGCTTATCAGTGAGATCATTCGCCTTTTGGATTTTTGAGATTGGCTTATCTCACTTAACATGATATTCTCCAATTTCATCCATTTGTCTGCAAATGCCATAATTTTATTATTCTTTAGAGCTGAGTAATATTCCATTGTATATATTTACCACAGTTTCTTTATCCATTCATCAATTGAAGGACATCTAGGTTGGTTCCACAGTCTGGCTATTGTGAATTGAGCTGTTATGAACATTGATGTGGCTGTATCTCTGTAGTATGCTGATTTTAAGTCCTTTGGGTATAGGCCAAGGAGTGGGATAGCTGGGTCAAATGGTAGGTCCATTTCCAGTTTTCTAAGGAATCTCCACAATGCTTTCCAGAGTGGCTGCACTAATTTGCAACCCCACCAGCAATGTATGAGTGTACCTTTTTCCCCACATCCTCTCCAACACCTATTGTTGCTTGTATTCTTGATAATTGCCATTCTAATTGGGGTGAGATGGAATCTTACTGTAGTTTTGATTTGCATTTCTCTTATTACTAAAGATGGTGAACATTTTTTCATATGTTTGTTGATTGCTTGTAGATCTTCTTCTGTGAAGTGTCTGTTCATATCCTTAGCCCATTTGTTAATTGGGTTATTTGTATTATTTGTGTAGAGTTTTTTGAGTTCTTTATATATTCTGGAAATTAGTGCTCTACTTGAAGTATGATTGGCAAAGATATTCTCCCACTCTGTAGGCTCTCTCTTTGCACTGCTGATAGTTTCCTTTGCTGAGAAAAAGCTTTTTAGTTTGAATCTATCCCAGTTATTGATTCTTGCTTTTATTTCTTGTGCTATGGGAGTCCCGTTAAGGAAATCTGATCCTAAGCCAACAAGGTGAAGATTTGGACCTACTTTTTCTTCTATAAGATGCAGGGTCTCTGGTCTGGATCCAAGGTCCTTGATCCATTTTGAGTTGAGTTTTGTGCAGGGTGAGCGATAGGGGTTTAGTTTCATTCTGTTGCATATGGATTTCCAGTTTTCCCAGCACCATTTGTTGAAGAGGCTATCTTTTCTCCATTGCATATTTTTGGCACCTTTGTCTAGTATTAGAAAATTGTATTTATTTGGGTTTGTGTCCGTGTCCTCTATTCTGTACCATTGATTTACCTGTCTATTTTGGTGCCAATACCATACCGTTTTGTTACTATTGCTTTGTAGTATAGTTGAAGTTCTGGTATTGTGATACCCCCTGTTTCATTCTTCCTGCTAAGGATTGCTTTAGCTATTCTGGGTTTCTTATTCTTCCAGATGAATTTCATGATTGCTTGCTCTATTTCTGTAAGGTATGTCATTGGGATTTTAATTGGAATTGCATTGAATCTGTATAGCACTTTTGGTAGTATGGCCATTTTGACAATATTAATTCTGCCTATCCAAGAACATGGGAGATCTTTTCATCTTCTAAGGTCTTCCTTAATTTCTTTCTTCAGTGTTTTGTAGTTTTCATTGTAGAGATCTTTTACCTCTTTGGTTAGATTGATTCCCAAGTATTTTTTTTTTTTTTGAGGCTATTGCAAATGGGATTGTTTTCCTCATTTCCCTTTCAGCTGTTTTGTTGCTTGCGTATAAAAATGCTTTAGATTTATGTGTGTTGATTTTATAGCCTGCTATTTTGCTGAATTCATTGATGAGGTCTAGAAGTTTTCTGGAGGAGGTTTTTGGATCCTCTATAGAATCATGTCATCCGCAAATAGTGACAGCTTAAGTTCCTCTTTTCCTATTCGTATCCCTTTAATTTCTTTAGTCTGCCTAATTTCTCTGGTTAGAGTTTCGAGGACAATGTTGAATAGAAGTGGTGAAAGAACATTCCTGTCTTGTTCCCGTTTTTAAAGGAAATGGTTTCAGTTTTTCTCCATTAAGAATGATATTGGTCATGGGTTTAGCATAAATAGCCTTTACAATGTTCAGGTATGTTCCTACTATCCCTATTTTTTCTAGTGTTTTGAGCATGAAGGGGTGTTGTATTTTGTCAAACACTTTTTCAGCATCAATTGAAATAACCATATGATTCTTATCCTTAAGTCTATTGACATGATGAATTACGTTTATTGATTTACGCATGTTGAACCATCCTGGCATTCCAGGGATGAATCCCACTTGATCATGGTACACAATTTTCTTAATATGTTTTTGGATACGGTTTGCCAATATTTTGTTAAGGATCTTTGCATCTATATTCATCAAGGATATTGGTCTAAAATTTTCTTTCCTTGATGTGTCTTTTCCTGGTTTGGGTATGAGGGTAATATTAGCTTCATAAAATGAGTTCGGTAGGGTACCCTCCTTTTCTATTTCCTGGAATACTTTGAGAAGTATTGGAATGAGTTCTTCTTTGAAGGTCTTGTAGAACTCGACTGAGAATCTGTCTGGTCCTGGGCTTTTCTTGGATGGTAGGTTTCTAATGGCTTCTTCTATTTCATTGCTTGATATTGATCTGTTTAAATTGTGTATGTCCGATGGTTCAGTTTGGGAGGAGCATATGTCTCTAGAAATTTGTCGATGTCTTCAGTATTTTCTATTTTGTTGGAATATAGAATTTCAAAGTAGCGTCTCATTATATTATGTATTCCAGTGGTGTCCATCATGATATTTCCTTTTTCATCATGAATTCTAGTAATTTGAATTTTCTCTCTTCTTCTCTTTGTTAATGTGGCTAAAGGTTTGTCTATTTTGTTTACTTTTTCAAAGAACCAACTTTTTGTTTTGTCAATTTTTTGAATTGTTTCTTTTGTTTCAATTTCTTTTATTTCAGCTCTGATTTTAGTTATTTCCTGTCTTCTGATACTTTTGTGGTTGTTCTCTTCTTCTTTTTCTGGGACTTTGGACTGTAATGTTATGTCATGTAGTTGTTGACTTTTCATTCTTTTCTTGAATGTACTCCATGCAATGAATTTTCCTCTTAGTACCACTTTCATAGTGTCCCAGAGATTTTGATATGTTGTATCGTTCTCATTGACCTCTAAGAATTTTTTTAATCTCCTCCCTGATGTTTTTTGTTATCCATGTTTCATTCAATAGCATATTATTTAGTCTCCAGGTGTTGGAGTAATTTCTCTTTTTTATTTTGTCATTGATTTCTAATCTCAGTCCATTATGATCTGATAGAACACAAGGCAGTATCTCTATTTTTTTGCATTTCCTAAGGGCTGCTTTGTGGTATAACATATGGTCTATTTTCAAGAAGGTTCCATGTGCTGCTGAGAAGAAAGTGAATCCGCTTGTTGATGGATGGAATATTCTATATATGTCTATTAAGTCTAGGTTATTGATTGTGTTATTGAGTTCTATGTTTTCTTTGGTTGGATTTTGTTTGGAAGATCTATCTAGTGGTGACAGCAGTGCATTAAAGTCACCCAGAATTATTGTGTTGTGGTCTATGTGATTCCTAAAATTGAGAAGGATTTGTTTGATGTACAAGGATGCACCATTGTTCGGGGCATAAATATTTTCTATTGTTATGTCTTCCTGATTTATGGTTCCCTTAAGCAGTATGAAATGTCCTTCTTTATCCCTTCTGACTAACTTTGGCTTGAAGTCCACTTTATCTGATATAAGGATGGAAACCCCCACTTTTTTACTGCGTCCATGTGCATGGTAGGTTTTCTCCCATCCTTTCACCTTTAGTCTGTGGATATCTTTTTCTATGAGATGAGTCTCTTGCAGGCAGCATATTGTTGGGTCTTTCTTTTTAATCCATTCTGCCAGTCTATGTCTTTTGATTGATGAGTTTAGGCCATTAATGTTCAGGGTTATTATTGAGATATGATTTGTATTCCCAGTCATTTGGCTTTTTTTGGTTTTTAGGTTGGCTTGGTTTCTCCTTTGAGTGGTTTTTCTTTAAGGTAGTTCCTCCCTTTGTTGACCTACATTGTTGTTTTTCATTTCCTCCTCATGGAATATTTTGTTGAGAACATTCTGTAATGCAGGCTTTCTATTTGTAAATTCTTTTAACTTTTGTTTATCATGGAAGGATTTTATTTCATCTTCAAATCTGAAGGTTAGTTTTGCTGGGTATAGGATTCTTGGTTGGCAACCATGTTCTTTCAGAGCTTGAAATATGTTGTTCCAGGCCCTTCTAGCTTTTAGAGTCTGGGTTGAGAAGTCGGCTGCTATCCGTATTGGTCTCCCCCTATATGTAATCTGATGCTTTTCTCTCGCGGCCTTCAAAATCCTATCTTTATTTTGAATGTTAGGCATTTTCATTATATTGTGCCTTGGTGTGGATCTGTTGTGATTCTGTGCATTTGGTGTTCTGTAAGCCTCTTGTATTTGATTTTCCATTTCATTCTTCGGGTCTGGGAAATTTTCTGATATTATTTCATTGAATAGGTTGTTCATTCCTTTGGTTTGTATCTCTGTGCCTTCCTCAATCCCAATAATTCTTAAATTCAGTCTTTTCATGATGTCCCATAGTTCTTGGAGATTCTGTTCATGATTTCTTACCATCTTCTCTGTTTGGATGACTTTATTTTCAAGATTAAATATTTTGTCTTCATTGTCTGAGGTTCTGTCTTCCAAGTGGTCTACTCTGTTGGTGATGCTTTCCATTGAGTTTTTTATTTGGTTTATTTTTTCCTTCATTTCAAGGATTTCCATTTGGTTTTTTTTTAGAATCTCTATCTCTTAGTTGAAATGATCTTTTGCTTCCTGCAGGTGCTCTTTTAGCTTATTGGTATTATCATTCATTGCCTGCATTTGCTCTCTTATCTCATCCTTTGCTTCACGAATCATCTTAATCATGTATAATCTGAAGTCCTTTCTGACATTTCTTCTAACATACTGTCATTGGATTCTATTAATATAGAATCTAGATTTGTTTGGATCATTTTCTTCCCTTGTTTTTTCATGTTGTTCATGTATCTTCCCCTCTAGCAGTGCAGATCTGGGGTATTGCAGATTTCCCCCTATAGGCTTATAGTGACCCTAAAGGTTTCCAAAACTCTTTCTTTAAGGGGAGATCAATATTAGCAGTGCCCAAATCAGACACTATGCAATTCTAGACCAAATAGCCCCTCTGGAGACAATAACAAAATTGTCATAATAAACAGAATGAGTTCAAATATTATCTTCAGTAAAACAAACAGGTTTGCAATAAGGTCTTCAGTTTCTAATGGAGGACAAAGAGGATGCAGAGGGATGTAGAATGTGGCTGTTTAGGGGATAAGAAAAGAATATACAGAAGTTCTAGAAAATAGAAAGGGTGAGAGTGTAATCAAAAGAAGTCGGATGTTAGCAAGCAATAAAGGGAGAAAGAGACTCAGAGGGAACAGGTAAAGAAAAGGAAAAGAGAGCAAGAAAAGTAAAGAAATAAAAACAAATTTTTTAAAAAGGAGAAAAAAGAAAATCTACTGTATAACAGTCATATACTAATGAAACCTCCCAGAGTTCAGTAGCCTGATGCATGAGAGGTACCTGACAATGAGCTTCAAGCCTCCAGCAGGCATCTCAGGATGGGATTTGCCCCACCCAAAGATGGGAGCTACGGCTTCCAGGATTATCCAAGATGGCCACTCTGGCTTCGAAATGTGTTGGCAAATGGGGAGCTGCAGCTCAGGGGTGGACGTGGTCAGCTGGAGGTCCTGGAGACGGGATGCAGTTGGTCTGGCAGGGGTCCTGGAGGTCCAGTGTGTTTGGTGTGGTTGTGGGATCCTGGAGGCTGGGTGCAATCAGTCAGTCTGGGGTCCCAGTGATAGGGTGCAGTCAGTTGGTCTGGGGGTCCTGGTGGCAGGGAGCAGTCAGTCGATGTAGGGCCCCAGAGGCAGGGAGTGATCGGTTTTGCTGAGGGATCCTGGAGACAGGGCTCAGTCAGTCCGGCCAGGGGTCCCATGAGGCCTGACTGTTGTCTCAAAATGGTGGCAGCCACATGTAATCAAACCTGTAGGTACTGTAACAGTGAACTTCCAGGTGACAGCAGGCAGTTGGTGCTCCACTGGTGGTCCGTGATCAGTTTGCTGACTGTTGTCCGACGATCGGGAGGTGAACCTCCTGCGTTGGGTGATGGATAGGTGTAAGGCAGGCGATGGACAGTCGAGAAGCAGGCAAATGCGGATGATAGGCACCTGACAGTGAGCAATCTGCACTCAAAAAAGGCGTCGATATGCTGGCGGACTCCAGGTCATCACAGCAGACAAAAGGGTAAACACCAGGGGATTGATAAGCAGGAAAAACTGCCTCACCGAGAAACAGATATCCTCTGCTTGAAACCAGTGTTATGGAGCGACAAGGAAAGCAGCCTTCCTCTAGTCCGCCATCTTGGATCTCCTTGGAAAGCTGTTCTGTATTGGGTAGATCAGGATGAAGCATTAAGAGCTGCGGGTTGGCTACATAACTGCACGTGCTAGGCCAGGTTGGTGGCTAGGGGTTCACTGGGAGACATGATTGAGGAGCTGGAGGGTCCTGTTGATTGCCAAAATTGTGTGACCAGGTGATCAGTGGATGCTAGACTGAGGAGGGAGTAAGGGACCAGACTGATGTTAGGTCCTAGCAAGTGTTGCCCAAGTTGGCCTTGGTATCTTAGTGGGCGCCAGATTAGTTGGATGGACAAGCCAGGATCAAGATGTCCTCACAGCCTTTTCCAATCTACTAACCCCATGAGAAGCTCTTTCCTTTTTCTACAGCAAGATGGTGGCTATTAGCATACCTGTAGGGCTACATCAGTTGTAACCAAGCCTGCAGGGACCTTGGTAATGTTCTTTCAGATCCTAGCTATTGTCCCTAGATGGAATGACCACAGCCCTAGTAGGTGGCTGTGGTGGTGTCAATCTTACAGGTAGGTACCCTGATGTTGGGCTTCCAGGCCCTGGATGGTGTCCCAAGATGGAAGTTGCCCCAACTAAAGATGGTGATGGCAGCTGCAGAGGTACCCCAGGATAGCAACGGAGGTGTCCCAAGGTGGAGGCCACCTGGGAAGCCCCACATTGGTGGATGGGGAGCCTCAGTCATTCCACATGGGCATGGTCATTCCTCGCAGAGGGCTCTTTATTTTTAACTTTTGCTCATTTAAGGTAAAGTAAGGGTTTAAGTAAATAATTAAAATATGTATGTTAAAAATTTTACAATACAGAAATGATTTTTATGGTTTAATTGTGTCCCTCTGATATTCATTCATCAATGTTGTAATCCCTGTTACCTAAAAATATGACCTTATTAAAGGTCATATGACATCTTTAAAAAGCTTATTAAAGATGTAAATAGCAGCCTTATACACAATAGCTAAGATATGAAATTACCTGAAGTGCTTGTCAATGGATTAATGAATTTTAAAAATGTAGAATACATACACACACACACACACATGCACACACACACACACACACACACACACTTAATGGAATATTATTTGCCACTTAAAAAGAAGGGTATTATCCATTTGTGACAACAGAGATAAACCTAAAGGACATTATACTAAGTGAAATAACACAGATAAAAGATAAATAGTTCATAATCTCACTTACGTGAATTTAAAATAAACTCAAACAGAGAGTAGAAAGGTAGTTTCCTAGGATTAGAGGTTTGGAAATTGAAGAAATGTTCAAATGATACAAATTCATATGTAAATTCAGTGAGATTACCATAAAACTACAATAAGTTTTACTATGGAAATTGAAAGATTGATTCAAACATTTAGATGGAAATGCAAAGGGCTTAAAGTAGCGATAATAATGACAAACAGCATTGTTGAAATACTCCTATTAGCACATGTTTATCAAACAGATACAGTAGCTAAGATTTTGCTGTATCTGCACAGAATGGACAAATAGACTGTTAGAACTAGTACAGTTTATGTTCCCAGACCAATGTTCAATGTTCCCAACCACTCATAGGACCCATTCAGAATGAATATGCAGGAGTTCTTTTTCTCTGGAGAGTTTTCTTGGATGACAGTTTTAAATACTAAGTGACTTCCACTGCCTCTTTCTCAGGGACTCAAGTCGTTAGATATTTTTTGCTGATCTTCTATTTCATTCCTTTCTCTCTGATTCTTTTTATAAATAATTCCTATTCCCCTTTGCTTTTTTATTTTTTAGCTTTTCTTCAATGTCCCTTACTAAATAACTATTTTGATTATTAAAGTAATGATTAAATTATTATTTCAATCATTTTATAATTTGTTTTTAGGTTTTAAAATTCTGAATGAAGATCTGTCCATATTTTCATTTGTGATATTTTTTAACACATTCCCCAAATGATAGCTTGAACTATTTCATTCAGTTTGGAGTGTTATGTTTGCTTGCTTGCTTTTTTATTTTTATTTTTTCATATTTTATGGTTTTTCTTTTCTTTTCCTTCTTTTTTTCTTTTGTTTCTTTACTTTTCTTGCTTTTATTTTTTTTAATGGGATCTTACTATGTTGCCCAGGCTGGTTTTAAACTCTGGGGCTCAAGTAACACTGCATTTCAGTCCCTGCCCAGGTCCTGGGACTACTGAACCTCTGAACTACACCACTGAACCTCTTTCATATTTATTTTAGGGGAGGTTTTTCATCAGCTAAAAATTTTTATTTCTACTTTCTTCTAATAGTAGCTTTGAATTGGTAATTGCTGCTAGTGTCTATGCATTTCACAGACAGGGTTGAAATTTTCAGAGTGGAAGTAAAGGATTCTATTTTAGTAAATCCCTGTAGGTCAGTGCAGATAAATCTATTTTCTTTAATGCATACACTTTGGGAAGGCAGATGGAGAAAGAACTTGGTATCTGTTGTCTTTCAGAATTTTAAATTTTACCCTATCGCTTCCTTTTTCTTTCATTGTTCAGTTGCCAAATTCTACCTCTGCCTTCCTTTTTAGTCTCTTCTGCCCACAAAATATTATTCTACTTACACTGCCTCTGCAGTCCTGTTTTAAATTCCTTTTCTATAGTAGTCTGATTTGTAGTATTTTATTTTTCAGTATTTTCACACTTAGGGTGGACTCATTTGATATGAATAATTTAAACTGTATCTCTTTTCTTCCTCTGCACAGGCATGCAGCAGGAGTGCAAGAAGAAGACAGTATCTTCTGTCTTCCAGTCATGATGGAGGCAGAGGAATTAGATGGATTTATTTTTTCTTTGTTGATTCATAGGATTGTGAAGAAGCTGAGTAGATAAATTCAGATTTGGGCAGACACCGTTATCTTGACTATGAAAAGTTTTTTTTTTTTTTTTTTTTTTTTTTTACCACTAAACAATATTCCTAATTAGAGAATATATCACATAGGAATTGCATTTGACAGAAAGAAACAGATACTCAGACTAATAGCTTCAATTGCATGAGTTTATGCTCTATCCTTGCAAATATCAGAAGGAGTAAGTACATGTGGCTACTACATGATGTGACCCTTGCCCCAAGATCCTTCCCTTTTTTCTGCATAGTCATCATTCGTATGTGGGCTTCAATTATCAACAAACATTTGTTACAAGATGCCAAACACTTAGTCATAACTTTCATATTCCAACTAGGAGGAAGAATAAAGAACGATGGGTAAAATAGATTACTTAGTCCCCAGATTACTTAGTCCCCTTTAAGAGTGCTTGCAAAAGTACACCCAGAAGCGCTGGCAATATGACTCATTGGTAGAGCACCTTCCTAGCAGGTACAAGGCCCTAGATTCAATTCCCAAGATCCTTCCACTATCAAAAAAAAAAAAAATGTGTGCTCCAAAACTCTAGCTACCATTTGCCTGCAAATGAGGAGAAAATGTACTATTTTATTTTCTTATTTATTTATTTATTTATTTATGTATTTATTTTGGTACCAGGGATTGAACTCAGGCGTACTCGACCACTGAGCCACATCCCCAACCCTATTTTGTATTTTATTTAGAGACAGAGTCTCACTGAGTTGCTTAGCACCTCACTTTCTCTGAGGCTGGCTTTGAGCTCTTGATCCTCCTGCCTGAGCCTCCCCAGCCACTGGGATTACAGACATGTGCCACCACACCTGGCAAAAATGTACTCTTTTAATTAGGCAACCCCAATAAATGAATTGTTCTTTTAAAAAAGGAATGGGAAAATGTTTATCTGCTAGGTACTGAAAAATTCTGCCACAAGGAAAAAAAAAAGTCTTTGGATATGGCTTGTTTCACTCCCTTCCTAATATATTTCTATTTCTAAGCATCCATTACCCTAAATGATTATGTATTTGAAACAGATAATAGTCAAGATATATTTAGTTTTGCTAACTCATTTTAAATCTGTACATGCATTAACCATATTTTACACTAACATGTTAGCTCAACTTTATAATCCAAAGGTATTAAATCAGAAAACTATGGCAAATTTAAAAAAGAAAAAACCTTACCCATTCGAACAACTACTTTAGCCAGAGAATTCAAACCATTGTAAATTTTTGTTATGCATGCATTTGAATATTCTGATATTAAATAACTATATTTTAAACCTAATAGCTCTAATAATAGTTTTGATATATGTCTTACTGCTTGAATCATTCAATATTTTACTACTGACTAGAAATTTCTGGTTAGCTGTATAACTGTCAGTTAGCTTCTAGCTTCACAGTTTGAAATTTATTTATTTGATTAATTCTGAACTCTTACTACTCTAAAAAGCTCAAGGCAGTGAATGGCTAATTTGAATCTTGAAATATTTAGCATTACAAAGGTACAAAGAGGTGAAGCAACAAAGTAGAGAAAATGGAAGTAGAAGGCGCACAGTGATCACTTCAAGCCCTGGTAATGCTCCAAGCTGTGTTCTCTAAGCATTATGCATTGGGGGAATAAAAGGGGGGCCCCATTCTTTCCTCATGGTGGCTGCATTAGTCATTTATCTGGAGTCAAATTACCTTTTTCTAGAGTTTATCTTTCAGATCCCTAAGTTATATTGCATATACCTCCCAAGAATTCTCTTGCCTTTTCTCACAAAAGCAGACAACCATACATTTATGCAAAAAGAGCATTTAAATTTAAAGGGTCTACACACACCTGAAGCTTATGTGAAAGTCTGAAAGTTGAGACCCACTGACTTAAAAGTTCAGCTTGTCTACTAGATAGGAGGGTAGGATAAAATTATTCCAGGTAGATAAAGAAGATTGGCAATATTTTCAAGTTGCCTTAGCTACAAGTTGCTACATTTGAGCACTGCTGATAATTTTCTATTTATTTCCAAAGAGCAGGTCTTGTAGGAGGATTGACAGGATAAAGGAGTGGATGAAAGGTGTTGACAGATGATGAAACCAGGCTGTATTTTGAACTTTATCTATTTATTTATTTATTCCAGCAGTGGAGAGAATTGCTGATGAATTTCTAAGGTGTCCTGCAATAAACTTGTTTTGCCTTCCCACTATTTGCTATTCTACATCTTTCTGAGCCTTATTTCTGCCTGTGACTGGGAAGTTCTGTGGTCTGAACTCTCTTCTCAAGTAATCATTTTCCAAGAGTCCTTTCAGTCAACTTGGGCTACCATAACAAAATACCATAGACTGAGTGGTTTAAAGAAAGGTACTTTGTAAGGGTTTTGGAAACTAGAAGTTCAAGATTAAGATGTAAGGTCAGTTTCTGTTCAGGGATCTCTTTTTGGACTTCCTTCCCACTATAGCCTCAAATCATTTCTCCTTGGTGTGTTCATAAAGAAGAATTTAAAAAGTTATATTTTCTAATGTCTTCCTAATCGGACACTAATCCAATGGGTAGGGCTCCACTCTTACAGTCTCATTTAACCTTAGTTACTTCTTAAGAGGCTCCCTTTCCAAATACAGCTATACCTAGGCTCAGAGCTTTAACAGGAATTTTGAGGGGACTCGAACATTTGACTCATAACAAAATCTAATTAAAACATGTTACCAAGTACCTGATTTAATCTAGATTATTAAGGAAGCTTCTATGAGCAAGTAATAACTGAGCTCTGAAAGATTAATTTATTAAAATATAAGAAGGTAAAATCATATAGACAGGAAATATAAGAATGCCTGGATTAGGGCATAGTGTATGATAATGGGGCTTTGAAGCAGGACAATACTGTTGGAGGACTGAGTGGGATAAAGAGTAGTAGGGCACATAGCCTAGGTGCTTGGCCAGGTCACATGCATAGGGTCTTGCTGGCCAATTTAACAATTACTTGTATTGAGCAATGTTTTAATCATATAAATAGCATGCTTAAAAATGTTTTTTATAAAGAAATCACTCTGACTGCAATATGAAGTACCAATTACAAAAGATCATTTAGAGACTAGTTATTCCAAGTGAGAAGTCATGGTGGCTAGGAGGAAATGATGACTCTATAAAAGGAGAAAAGTAGAATGAATTGGATATGTTTTAGATGTAGACTTGAAATAATCTGATGATTGGCTAGCTAAGGAAGGAGATAAAGAGAAAGTAGTCAAGGATGACCTGGGCTTGTAGTGGAATTCGGACCCTTTCACTACCATGAAGAGTAAAAAACATTTTGGTGGGAGTTGAGTTGTTATAGAGAAAGAATCATATTCAGTTTGGCACAGATCTGATTGTTAATGCCTATGACAAACCCAGCCGGATTTAGGTGCTGCAGATCATATTTTAAAACATTGGGATGGAGATTTTCAATCTGAGAATTGTCAAGTATAAACAGTAAATGAAGCCATTAGTCCTAGCTGAGCTTTCTAAGGGATAGGGTATAAAAAAGAACAAAATCTTACAACATAGCAATGAAAAAGGTCAAAATTTGAAGTTCAAAGAGAAGCAGCCAAGGACACCTAAAGTCACCAGAGAGGGATGAGGAAATGCCAAAGGACATGTGTGCTTTCAAAAGAAGGAGAAGGATCGTTACCCTATGTACATGTATGATTACACGAATGGTATGAATCCATATCGTGTACAACCATAGAAACAAAAAGTTGTACTCCATTTGTGTACAATGAATCAAAATGTAGTTTGTTAAAATAAAAAAGAAAAAGAAGAAAAGAAAAAATAAATAAATAAATAGAAAGAAGGAGAAGGCACTGTGGACAGTTGTTAAAAGTCAGATAAGGTGGGTCCAAAATTTTACAAGTGTTTTTAACCAAGTGGAGAGAATGGAGAACCATTCTAGTGAAAGTGTGGCACTGGAAGTCAAACTGGAGTGGAGGGGAGAATGTGGGGAATACAAAAGAAGACGAAGACAATAGTAGCACCTTTGGTCACTCACCTGGACATGTGACCGGCAATTCTCACGGTGGTAAGCAAAGTTAATTTGGAACAGAATAGCAAAATTCATTCAATTAAAAGTCAAACAACACTTCTCATTTCCATTTTTTTTAGAGACGTCTGGGGACATTTCAGATTTTATGCATTTTTTGAGAAGTTTTTTACCACCCACATAAAAGAACTGAAATTGAAATGCTATCCACTTTATCAGGGCATAAAAACACAATTCACCAAAAGTTTTATTCTGTGAAGAACGGAAATCAATTTGGCCAGAGAAAAAGTGAAAGTGATATTGAAAACAAATAAACAGGTACATGTCTAAGTGAAAAAAATGGATATAAAAATACTATGTAATATGATAATAAAAGGAGTGACTAGAAATTTGAGTTACCCTGATAAATACAAGTCATTTTTATGGGTCTTCACAGAATAACTTTAAAGTAAGATTTTCAGTGGCAGTAAAAATGTAATTATTTGAGTCTTCTTAGCACATGTATGGTAAGATCTATAATAGACAGATGAGAAAGATGTTCTGGCATTAATACCATGATATTCCCAGACATCACAATGGAAGCATTCAGGATATAGTACATCTGCCAGGAGGAAAGGAGGTAATTAATAAAAAGCAAATTCATGGCAAAAGATTTTATAAAAAGGCATACTTTCATAGAATTCTAAAAGTCTAGTTTATTAGAACAGTCCACCACATGCAGTTTTAAACACCAATGACACTTCTTTATTTGATTTTCCCCCAAACTCATTTTAGTGTGTGAAACAATATTTTGGAGCTGGCCAAAGGCAATTATTCAATTTCCACTAAGGACAAGACAAAAGGAAATAAATACAAGAAAACATCATTGGGATTATCTGTTAAATGAATTATTACCAATGTCTCTCAATGTTTGTGAAAATCAAGTGCTGGTAATGAAAATGTGATAAGAATTGGTATGGAATGAATTTTTTTGAGGATTTTGAGGAAGAGAAAAAATTTACATTCTATGAAAGGAGTGAAATAAAGTCTTACATATAGACCAAAATAATACTTGTGTGCTTTTGGCCCACTCTGAGTTTCACTATATTTAGGCATAGGAGAAAATGGGAGGAAAGAAAACAATTTTGCTGGAGGAGAACAGGGGAAAGAGTTATGCTCTAGTGGAAAATTTTCTGAATAATGCTTGTGTAACTAGACTCTGCACAATTCTAAATGTTTACATACACGGTGCCAGTGGACAACTTTCCCAATGTCTATAAACAACTCTTATTCCAGACCCAAACATCTCCCTGCTGTGGAATGGTTAGTAAGCAAATACAAGCTGTCAAATAGCACCTTGGAACCAGATTCCACATACAGAGCAGCGTGTGCCTATGTATGGGCTGACTCACATGCACAGCACACCCTTTTCCAATAGCCGGTCTTCAATTTAAAAAGGGAACCAAAATCTGTTTTACCTAACACAGTTTTTATCAAGCTACCCTTTTCTTATTCTTCCTTCTCTCTCATAAATGTTATAAAGAAAGCTCAAATACCAATTAATTATCTATGGAAGAGGAAACTGACACTGAGAAATGATGTGCATTAAGTATCTATCCCTTCAATGGTCAGAGGAAAAGATGGACCATGGATTTAGTAGGGAAGACAATGTCAAGTGATGATCATGGGCTCCATTTCAGGAACATTTATTTAGAGAGTTTTGTTTTTTGTTTTTTGTTTTTTTAATAGTAGACATGAAACAAAAACAGAGACAGTAAGTAAAATGATGAATAATTTTGCGGACAAAACTTACATAGAATGAAAAGGAGTAAAAATAATTGAAACCCATTCCTTTGTGAGGTTTTGAACTCTGTCATTTTAATCATTTGACTGTATTTCCCCCTTAATTAAAAAATAAACAAATAAAAATGCTGGTATATTTCAATAGTGGACCAGGTATGTCACCAAACTCTAGATTCACAATTCTAAATTGTGAATGTCATTAACTATTAACAGAAAACAGGTCTTACCACATCTTAGAAGTCAACAAAAAGATATATTTACTAGTTTGTCAATACGCTGCATCACTAAAACAGTATCTGCCAAACCCGGGATACTTCCCTGCTTTGGTCATCAAGAATCTAAGGATTCTTTTAATTGCAGTGAGGTTAAAATTTCTGTATACTCCTGCCAAACACAGGGCAATGGCCTCTCAAATCCATTATTCACTACTCAGAGCGTTCTTCAGATAGCATCCAGAATGTTTTAGTCCTTTTCCTTACAGTGGAAAATTTTTTAATAAGAGATGCCCTGGGCCTCAAAGCTGGCCTTTCTTACCCATATGCTGCATAAATAACACGGTTTTACACAGCTCTTCAAGCGGGTACTTCTGGGTTAGATCAGAAAGCAGCAGAGATGGGAAAGAGCATGAATACCCTTTGTATTCCTCATGCCAGTCAGAAATTATGAACTTGTGGTACAAATAGAATGAGCCTGTCTTGTCTTTTATTTAGGATAAAAGGGTCAATTTTGTCCTAATCTTTATATCTATATCTATGTCTATCTATGTTTCCATGCATATCTAACTGTATTTAAACAGATACATAGATATCTGTAGATATGTAGGTACAGATATGTAGAAAAAAAGATGTAGGATAACTTTAATCACAGATTAAATAACAGTTTTTAAATTTCCCTTCAGAATAATCAAACTGAAAAACAGAGAAAAAAAAAAAGCAATGGGATTTCTGTTGACACTGCACTTTCATGATCCATAAATATTCTGTTTTGATAAGAAACAAAGAAAAACAGTTAAATATCTTGACTTCTGATATTCAGGACTCATTTGGGGATGATTATGAACAACATCTCTAACCTCACCATTGGAAATGTTGCAAACTGTGATCTCCTGCTTTCAGGGCACTTAGAAGCAATTAATACCAAGGCTAACACATGAAATAAAGTAATAAAAGAGAATACCTTAGAGAAGCTAAATTATGTTACAGGCTAAATGTGCTACAGAAGGGGAAATATAAAGAGGGAGATATTCACCAGTGTCTGCTCCATTCTTTCCTTAACCCTCCTGCGGAGATGAAAGCCACCTTTTTCCTCATCACTGAGAGGACAATTCCAGCTTCCTATCAATATTCAAAACGATTCAACTCTCTCCCACTTAAAAAGAAAATTACTTCTGCTCAATAACCCCTTCCACTCTTTCATAATCAAATCACTTGAAAAAAATATTTATGCTCAGTTTGCACTTCTTCCTGAGTTGTTCCCTTCTTAAGCCACAAGGGTGAAGCATTGGGTTCAGGAATGAATAATACTAGATTGTTGAAAGCTAAGATGTAAATGTCTCCTCTCACTGATACTAGAATATTCCTGGGGGTCTGCCCTATGCTGTTGCTCTCCCTGCTGGGTGGACTGTTTCTAGTCCACAGCTTCAGTGACCAATGTCAGACTGATGGCTTCAAGATCTGTACTCTCTTTTGAGCTTCATATGCACTTTTATACCTGTGTACTCTCTTTGAATTTTCCATTCATATTTAAAATTCAATATGTTCAAAACTGAATTCGTCTTGCTGTTCTCCCTTACCAATCCCATTCACTTCCTTTCTCCTTCTCTCCAATGTACTCAAACTACTCTAGGTCATTATTTATACGTACTGATACTGCCTAGATTGTTTTAATAGTCTCTTTGTCTTTATGAATCCATTCTTATTCTCTCCAACCATTTCCCACTTTAGACTTTTGGTTATCCTTATCTCAGTTCTCATTAGCAATATTCTCTATTAAACTCATTGGGAACAGGGCCTATGTCCGCCTTAAATCCCTTAGCTCCTCCATGATCAAGCACAGTACCTTACATAGAATAGGTACTCAAAAAGTGCGATCAGAGATTGTATAAACAAATAAACAAAATGCTCTTGATTAGAATTTCAGAGGGCAGTCATTTTGGAAAACAATGTGTACAAAAGAGTTCTCTCTTTTACACTTTAAAGAATGATCAAATTTAACAAATCACTTGCAATGATTTGCAAAGATCATATAACAGCACAAAAACATGATGAAACTTTACCAATGTTAGCCAAATAGGAAAAAGTCAATCAGGACTGAGTGGGAAAAAAAAAAAAAAAAAAATCACAGCACATTTAGAAAATAAGTACAAATGTATTAGTTTTAACTAAGATATTCCAAATTAGAATAGCAGACTCTTAGAGGTGCAAAGGCACTCTGTCTAAAAAACAGAAATACTCTCAAGTTAGCAAGTAAATTGTAAGCATGTGGGCGTTTCTGAAAGTGTTTCAAAATCACCCGTTCACTTAAGTATTTTAAGCATTCCTCCTGCAATTTAGTTCAAGCTGCAATTTAGAATAATTTAAAGGAAAGATTTGCTAAGTAAAAATAATTTTCAACCAACCCCTTTTCCAAATTATTATAAACTTTAAATTTGTAATATTAGCTGTCCTAATTAATGAGATTTCAATGTCTTTGAAATTGGAAAACAAAACTCCTTAGTCTGGGGTGGTATATGGTTCTAAAAAACATGATTTTTAAAAAATATTATCTACAGCTATGTGGAAAAGAAAATGTCAACACAAGCAAATCATAGCTTTTAAAAAACTATTGGAGACAAATAGCTTATGAGTCATCCGTGAATCCAGCAGTCTGGATCAGGAAAGAGCTCTGGTCACAGACCACATGTAGACTAGCTGGAAGTATCACCAGCCTTCTGCTAAGCATGTCACTGAGCAGTGACTCCCAAATAGGAACATGTGTGCAGTGAGAGTAGAGGGAGCAGGCAGGCAGGCGCCCTGAGGGGGAAGTCTACAGCAGCATAAATCAATTTTATTCAGCTTATTTTGATAATGAAGTGCCTTCATTAGATTTGGAGGGTAGATTCTTATGTTTGTAAGGTCAAGGTATATTGCACAATGTGTCTTATAATGTTTTCCTAGAGCGTTTTTTATTTATATGATTTTACCATCTCAATTTCCATATGTGCATATGTAAAATATGAATTTATGTGTATTCAATGCGTGCAAATCTTCTGCATCAAAGATGATGTCTTAAAATGTGACATATTTTACTACATGTATTCTGATATTTATCACAATATATTCATGGAAAAATAAATGATACTAGCTCCATTTTTGATCTTAGGAATTTAGTAAATGCTATCATTTTCATCCCTACATTTTTTTTAATAGATTTATGTGTAAACACCACCAAGCTGATGAGGAAATATTTTCTGTTTAAAGACTTTCAGGAAAAGGTCTACAAACCTCTTTCAATAATGCATTCCAGAAAAAGTACCTAAAAACTTTTGCCTGAGGAAACTATTTTCTATAATAACATGAATTCCTCAGATAGCAGCAAAAGCCCATTTCCTGCTGTTAGGCTCTCAAAGGAAAGGAGATGAATAATTTTTCTTCATATCTTTGAACAATGTTTAAATTATTTCCCAATCTTCTCTGTTTCACACTAAATAATTCCTCACTCCCTGAACACTTCTTCATGGGTGTTACTTGAAATTATCGTTGTTGATCTCTATTGCACCCACTTCAGAGTCTTTATGAGTTATAGAAACCTAGACAAAAAATCTAATAAGAGTAAAACTCAGATTTCACATTTTTCATAGTCATATTTGTAGATTCCAATCTTCTAGCTTAAAAAAACAAAACAAAAAAAAGAATGTGAGAAAATAGCAATACTATATTCTGAGGCTTCTTTTCTAAGGATGCCCATAGTTACTATTGTACTCATCTGTACCTGTCATCCTGCCAAACCACCCTCCCGCTCACCTTCATTTCCAGAAAAGTACAACATTTTATACACTGGAACTTGTAAGCCCTATTAATATCACTATGGAATAGGACCCCGTGAGGCTATTTAAATAAGAGAGCACCAGAGCTCTTCATTAATCAGAACAGGGTTCTGTTGTAAAGAACAATACTGATTTCTCCCACAGACAGAGGGGAATAGTTTTAATTGGATTACTAATGTGACCCTTGGGTCCCATAGAGACCTATAATGGTTAGTTAGATAAAATTTTACCTAACTAAAAGGATTTGCTAAAGAGATGTGATTGTTTTAGAGTTCCCTAGAAAGAAGTGGGTTGTTGAAGTAGTGCATGACAGTCACACTGTGGGTTATGAGATTTGTATCTCATTGTATGGTCAGAAGCTACTTTAGACTTGTGGGCATTCTCAATATAATCAATATGAACTTATTAATAGTTGCACTTAATCACCCAGGAGCCTCATTACTTGCTGGATTTAATAACAGTGCTATGTAATTGATATAATGAATTTATTCAATATTGAGAATACTTTATCCTCCTTAGCAGAAGGCAGGGCATTTCCTGTTAAGGGTTCTGGAAGGTTCTGACATGGGACTGCCTGACTTTGAATCTTGTATCCTTCATATATTAACTCTGAATCCTTGGACAAGTTAAGTTTATATGCTTTGCTCTTATCATATGTGAAATGGAAATACAAAACTTTTCCAATGGGCTGCTAGAAAGACTAAATGTGGTAATAATTATTTTATCCTTGTCACAATATGTACTAGATGATGATGAAGATAAAGATAAAAATGATGATGAGGAGGAGAAGGATCACTGTTTAAATTTTTGACTTTTTTTCTTTATATATGCAAGAGTTTTATGCTAAGCCTTCCTCTTACTTTACCCTAATTTGATAATTACTTTAGGTATAGTTAATAGCTGACTAATATGTAAAAATGTGCTGATATTACTGAGGAAATTAACCATCTAGTTAGAATATGACTATAAAATTCAAAATGATTCAATTACATAATTTTTCTAAAAATATGTATAAACAAGAAACAACAAATTTCCATTGAAAAAGTAAGTTGGAGAATCTTTAGTCCCAAATTTGAGAGTAGGGATCAAAATCTCTTCAGAGGAGAGAGGTGAATAGAGGTAGGCAAGAATTAACAAGGACAAATTTCCTCTATTTCATACCTGTATTCCCTTCTCACTTCCTGGAGAAAATATCTCTGTCTTTGGAAGCTTGAAATCTAAAGAGTAACCTATACATGCCCTTATATGAACACTGCAGTCCACAAAGTGAACAATGAAAATTCTGTGTTGACAGATTTAGGCATCTAAAGATGGTTCTTTATGTGCAAAGACTCCTAAGTGTAAAGTGTGTCATTCCTCCTTGCATTATTTTGACTAACTTTATTCACATGGCTACTTTACTTAACATTTCACTGGGTCTGTATAAATGGAAATTTTAATACAACAGAGGAAGGGGAGTTAACTCCATATATTTTTATTGGTGCATTATAATTATACATCATAGTAGGATTCATTATGTCATATTTTAGATGCATATAATATCACAGGTCTCATTTACGATGATTTTGGTAGCCAGCAGAGGGGAATAATCATGTACAGAAAGGATCAATAGGTGTTCCATTTCCTCATGAAAGGTGAGATATAAGATAAAAACGATTCATGGTTCAGACTTAACATGAAAAATCACAAAAGACCACATATCCTACTGCACATGTACTTATCTGATCACTTTTTTAAGTATTCTAGGATAATTGTATCCTTTTTTAAACTGAGAATTTTGATGTAAAATTTTTTATTTCTAAATTCTCTTTAAAAACTTGAAGATCTGCAGCCTGGTCTTCAGGACCCACAGATGGAGTTTATGGAAGGCTGCCTAGAGCCAGGGCACAGGCTCTGCACATGACCAAAGCCCAGATCCCCATACTGACTTTATGCTCTAAGGTGGCCTGTCTGAATGCTGCACACAGTTTAGATTAAGGTATTTGTGATATATGGTATCACTTCAGAACACTTAATAACTCTATGACTAATTTTTTTTTTTTTTTTTTTTTTTTTTTTTTTTTTTTGCTGTGCTGGGGATTTGAACCCAGGGCTTTGTGCTTGCGAGGCAAGCACTCTACCAACTGAGCTAAATACCCAGCCCTCTATGACTAATTTTATATATTGGAGTAACTTGTGTTAAATATGTTTAAAGACAGTATGAGAATATTGCATATAAAACTCACAAAATATGTAAATACATAGTTGAGAACAAAGCAAAAAAGTTGGAATGTTCCAAAGAGTGAGACATGATTCAGGGTGAACCTAAAAGAATGGGTAGTATTTAGAAACAAAGGATGTGATAAGAGTATAGCATTCCAGGTGTAATAAATGAAGCAAGAATATTTGGCCAAATTTAGAGAATGTGAGTTGTCCTTTTTACTCATATAGAAGTAGCATTTGAGGAACAGTAGGAATCTGAGGACACGATTTTAGTACAATCATCAGAAGTGCAAATAACAATATATGCTGGTCAGGATGCAGGTAAAATGGAACTCTTACACACCACCAGTGGGAATGTAAATTAGAATACCACTGTGGAAATGAGCATGGAGGTTCCTGAAAAGACTAAAAATAGAACTACCTTATGATCCAGCTGTCCCACTACTTGGTATCTACCTGAAAGAATTAAAATCATCATAACAGAGAGATACATGTATATTCATGTTTATTATAGCAAAAATCATAATAAACAAGTTATGGAACCAACCAAGTGTCTATTAACAGATGAATGGATAAAGAAAATTTAGGTATCTAACACAATGGAATATTATTGAATTATAAAGAAAAATGAATTATGTCATTTGCAGGAAAGTGGATGGAATGGAAGATCACACTACATACAAAAAACTAGATTCAGAAAAACAAGGATCACGAGTTTTCAGTCACATGTGGAAAATAGAGGGGAATAAAATTGTTATCATGAATGTAAAAGGGAGACCATTAGTGTGGAGGAAGGGAATCGGGGAGGGAGAGAGGTTAAAGGGAGAGTAATGGGTAAAGAAATTGATTTCAATATCACAATGAAACCCAGTATCTGTGTAATTAACATGCACCAATAGGAAAAAGAAGAACAAAATTGAAGAAGGACAGGAGTTGAATAACAAATTATTAAAAATCTCATTCTTTGAAAAAAATACTTTCAGTCTACAGCTTGAAACAATATACTTAGAAAAATCATGTTAAAATTTCTGAATAAACTCTTCTATAATCTGTTTCTCTAAAACAGTTCAGAAATCTTTCTATGTATAGCTGATTTATATTATTATTCCATTTATTTTCTTTTCTATTATACTGTTCACTTCTGAAAATGCATTTTAAACTCCACTGCAATTTAATTTTACGTTATTTTCATTCTGATACTATTTGCTTTATATATTTATTTGTTATGTTATTGATACCCAGAGGTTTTAAATTGTTAAGTTTTCTTCAAAACATCACACACAATGCTCAATCTTGATCTTTGGTACTTTTCTCTTTAAATTGACATTATCTGATAATAATATCTGCTCTTTCAAATTTAATTCTACAATGATTTGTTATTTTTGTAATCGTAAGTCAATAATCTAAAATGTCAATGCTTACATATGGTTTTATTTCCTGTTTTTTCAATATTGGTAATGGATACCTCCTAGGAAGTTATTTTCTATAATTTTTATGCTTTTAGTATTTAGAGAAATGCAAATTAAAGTTACAAAGATATCTCACATCTACTGGAAGCGAAAAGAAACCTCAAATATTAATTCAAGTTGTAACTGAGATTCCCACTGGTAATGATACAGTTCATTGTCATTTTAGAAAGCAGACTGGCAGGGCTATGGTGGTAGCTCAGTGGTAGAGTGCTTGCTTAGCATGTGTGAGGCACTGGGTTGGATCCTCAGCACAATATAAAAAATAAATAAAATAAAATAAAATAAAATAAAGATATTGTGTCCATACACAACTAAAAAAAAAATTTTTTTTAAATGACTACTTAAAAAAAAGAAAGCAAACTGGCAATATTAATTCACTGAAAACCATGTAGGCATCTATTTCATAGGAACAAATTTGCAAATATAAGGAAGCATATCCAGACACGCTTATAGAGAACTTTCATTAAAGCTTTGTTTCTAGTGGCAATAAAATTGCATTTGAAGAATCATTTCATGAATTCAACAGCATAATATCCATGGATGATTGGGAACCCATTAGAAAGAATAGTTAAACTTATACCAGTTGTTTGAAGGGATTGCTATGACACACTGCTAAGGGAGAGAAAAACAAGATGTGAGGAATGTTTATTAGCATAAGTTCTCCCAGAAGCAGAGGTTAAGATGAATTAGATGCAAGAAATTTACAAGGAAGAAATCTGTAAGGTAAGTGAGGTGGTTGCTGGAAATGTGTGGGAAAGCCTACGAAGGAGTAAGGGGGCAAAGCTCATGTGATGACAGTGACTCAGAGGACAACACAGCTCTGGGAGAGTTTGGCCAGGCTGTCAGGGTATCCTCCAGTCCGAGTTGCCTATCAGAGTTCCACACTTTGCAGAATTGAGCCTGTCATGGTTTCCTTGCCACTTTCAATCACTGGGCACATTGATTATATGTGTTATTTGATTGAATCTAACTTTTACAATCACTAGATAAAGTGGAATTATTAACCCCACTTCTCTGGTGAAAAAGCTAGGCAACTTGCTAATGGAATGAAATTAGTACATTGTGGAACTAGAATTTAAACATCATCTGAGTGATTCCAAAGACTTGATCTTTTAATTATTCATAGTTTCATTTCTTTAGAAATATTGCTACCACATAACAATAATAAATAATAAAATTATTACCATTGTAAATAATTTTTAAAAATCATCCAGAGATATTTTTCTAAGGTTTAAATGTGTTAATTCACCTAATCCTCAAAATAACCCCATGATAAAAGCTAAACTTATCCACATTGTACAGTTAAGGAAACCAAAACAGAAAGGTTAAAAGTCTTCCACAAATTCTGAGCTACTACATGAACAATACTGTGAACAGGGAAGCAGAGGCATCTAACTTGTTAGGTATCACAGAGGTTGTGAAGATTTGGAGGAGGAACTATCATCATCCAAGTTTCATACTAGGAATATTAATCTTATATTGATACCACATAGGACAGAAGGAAGAAAGACCTAAGCTGAGAAGTTATAATCAAGAAAACCTCAGATCCGTGTGTGTGTGTGTGTGTGTGTTTTCATGGAATGTATCCATGAAAATTTTTTCTTTCTACTGCTTGAGCAGATTCACTGGGACACTGGCGGCATTGCTCTAGCAGAGGATGGCATTTATTAAAGGATGCGCCTTCCAAGCTGCAAGTCTCAGGACCCCATTAACGCAGAAAATAGATGGCAAGACCTGCAATCCTTTCAGAGGAAGTCTAGGGAACTAATGATTGTTGGCCTAAGGATGAGCCTCGTGGAGTCTCAGCTTGCCTCTATGATGAACCAGAAAAGATACCCAGCACTTCACCTTCCTGGCTTTGCCGGTGAAGATTTATTCCTTAACTGGGCCACATAGTGATGTAGACTGGGTAAAACAAACTGGGTGAATTCCTTTCCTGGGTCAAATGCAATAAGGCAGGCACATGACATTTATAGAACGAAATAATTCATTTCATTTTTAAAACAGTTGTTCTGATTTACAAACTGAAGTCATCACACTATAACATGCATGTAAGATAATGACTAACAAGTTGGTTTATGAAGTAATGGTATAACTATATTCATTGTTTCAATCTCTTTCAAAGATTTCAGTGTTTTTTTTTAAAGTTCCTCTCTACTTCTTCCCATGTCTCTGATTGTAATTATAATTAAATGTAGTTAAAGAATAATTTCCATTTGCCTGAATGTGAATAAATGGGAAATTTAAAAAATATTTTTAAAGCTTTAAGGGTGTATAAGAGAGCAATAGCTATTTAGGACAGAATGAACATTTGCAAAGGTGTCATCTCCCTGGGTTTATGAAAGGCAGAGATATCTTCAGACCACAGCAATTTGTATAGAAAACAAATATATAATCGATAATTTTTACGTGCCAGGAATTTTTCTTGGGTGCAGATATTATAGCACCAGGTAAAACCAATGCAGTCTCCACCATGAAGGAATTTATGTTCTAAAGAAGATTTCAGAAAATAGACAAATAATTTCAGAACACGAATGGTTTATTGAAAAAAGAAAGTGCATCAGGATGGAGAGTAACCAAGATGGTTCCTTTAAAGTCTGTGATTAATGCATACTGAGAAGCAATGCCATAGGGTGGATGGACAGTGATGGAACCAGGAACAGGTCTTCTTGCTCCAAATACCTTGTATATAGTGATAATTATACATTTTATTTCCTACTTGACTTCTATTGTCAGCTACTGATTGACCAACTCAGACTTAAATCAAACTCAACATGTTGACATCCATCTATCCCCTAAACCTGCTGTTGTTCTTTCCTCTAACTAAATGGAAACTCCATTATGTTGGGAAAACAAAAACAAAAAACCTGGGCCTCATTTCCAATCAGTCAACCAATACCTTTCACTCAGCTATCAAAATATAAACCAGGATCTGACAGCTCCTCCTTCTCACTTTACTGACAGCTATAAATTTTGCCATAATGTGTACTGATCACTAGCATAGCCCCACCTGGGTTGCATGGCTGCATGCCTCCCTTCCTGCCTTGTCTACAGTCTTCCACCACACAGCACCCAGAATGTCCCTATTGACACTTGAGCCAGAGCATCTCACTCCTCTACTCACAGTCCTGTGCTAAGGGGCCAGCTCACTCTGAGTAAAAGCCACACTCCTTGCAATACCCTGATCTACAAAGCCTAAGAATGTCTACCATCTTTCTCCCTCATCTCCCATTCTTTCTAACTTGTGTCAGACTACTCTGCCCTATTCATCGGGCTGCTCTCCAGGGTTCTTGGAGCTCACTAGGCATATTCTGTTGAGAGTCTTTTAGGGGTTCCTGGTGTGCTTTCCCTAGAAGTCACATGATCATCCATCTCCTCACATTCTTTGGGTCTTCTTGCACCAATAAGATTCTCATTCAGGACTTCCTTGGCCACTTATCTGACCCCAGTGCTTTGAATCTTTTTTTACAAAATTCTTTTATTTATTTATTTATATTTTTATTTTACAGACTACATTTTGATTCATTGTACACAAGGGGTACAACTTTTCATTTCTGTGATTGTGCATGATGTAGATTCATACCATTTGTATAATCAGACATGTACGTACATAGGGTAATGATGTCTGTCTCATTCTACCATCTTTCGTACCTCCTGTCCCCTCCTCCCTCTCCTTTCCCTCTATGTAATCTAAAGTTTGCTTTGTGTCTTTCTTTTCTGTTCTTTTGCTTGCCATATAATTTACAATAATCTAATATTGTTTCATAATTCCCTTATTTCAGTTTAAATCCATCCACCTCAATGGAGAGATAGCTTCATGAAAACTGAAATTTTTGTCTCTCATTAACCATTGGCACCAAATATATAATAGGTGCTGAATAAATATTCATTAAATTAATGAATGAATAAATAATTAAATGTATCACTAAGAAAAATTTAATTGAAGGAAAACACCCCAACACATCTAATGACTGGTTAAGTTACTGCTTTAAATATGTTATCAGAAGAGATGCAATCATTGATGAAATATATGTATCACTGTTTTACCCTGCATCCCGAGTATTTCATTTGCTTGGACTCAGAGGCTGGTCTCCATATACAGGTCTCATACCTACCAAGTACCTATGTGTTTCCATTACTGGAAAGAACATAGCTAGAATTTTATTTTACACCAAGGTCAGAAAATTCAAAGTGAAAGTTGCCATACCAACTACAACGTGGCCCCTCAGCTCATATGAATTTTTGCCATTACTTGTATCTGCTCTTAACTTTTATGCTTAAAATATATAAAGGCAATTTGTCCGCCTTACTACTGCTGTGGGGATTTGTCTACAATTTATGCTTCAGGGCTCACCATAGGACTGTCACATAACAGAGCACAGAGAATCCTTCCCTTTCTTTGGCAATAAGCAATAGAATGCATTTCCTTTACTACTGAAGTCCACCCATAAAAGAGGCCATTCACTTTTTAAAGTTGCTGTTCCACATTCAAAAAGGAGAAAAAGGAAAATACTTTTACATTCCACATCTGCCTCAGTTCTCCCCAAAGCCTGAGTTTTATTAAGGTGCCTTCTCCTGACATATGTGATGCTCATTTTTATCCATCTTATGAGACTCAAGGCACAAATTCTCATCCTTAATCTTGCAATTCATATGGAAATTAGAGCCATACAGATTCGTCTGTCTCAGTGAGATTACTTCATGTCTGGAGCTGTCTTTTAGACAAAATAATGGAATCAGAGTAGTAGGATGTCACTTTTCAGGACCTTCCTGGAATGAATATTTGATGGTGACAACATTTCATAACATTAATTTGTCTCTGTCATGGTTATAGAAAAGTAGTTCCCAAATACAGCTCCTAAGCCCTTTATTCATTGCTATTGTATTAAATTTGTATATATCATGTCTATAAGATTATATCCTGATTAGACTAAAGTATAAGATAGGGCAGGTCAAATTCACCAAGGTCTATTGCAGCCAGACAAGTAAGAGGCCACCAAGAAAGACACTTTACCATTTAGCAAAAGACAAATTTTGAGCTCAGCAAACTGGGTTAGTAGATCTGCTTGGATGAGAAAAAAACATCAAAAGAAAAACTTGGTTTTATGAAAATTAATTTTTAATTTAATTGTTTGAAAAGATGTGGTTACAAGGTTGCCAAACAAAAAAAAAAATCTAAAAAAGAATACTTGATAAGTATCCTTCATATCTAGTTTCTCATCTTCCCAATTGTGTCCTCACTCCCCATTCTGAACTACACTTCAATTCTTTCCAGGAATTTGAGCAGAATAGCATTGGGAGTCAATTTTCAGTTGTGTGCCACTCACTGGTTGACATGTTAGCCAGTATGCTGGTGAAGTCTAGCAGCATAGCAAGAAGGGAGTGTAATGCCCTTGTTCTACTCCAGTTGAGCCCTTGTTAGTTAATTGATAAGGATGCATTGATGAAAACTTTAGAAAAATGTGTGCAACATTGCAAATAAGATAGACTTGTTGTCTTAATACCAGTACTGACACTGATTAGCTGTATAATCATAAACAATTACCTCACCTCTCTTATTTGCAGTTTTCTCCAAGTAAGAATGAAGTTAATAATAGGACTATTAATTTTGTTGGTATGTGTGTCATGAGAAGTTAATGAGGTAATGTGTATAAAAAACCTTCCCCAACCAAAGCCTTGATAGAAGGAACCATTTTTCTTAACCTTTTACATGTCCCCTCCCAGAGCTACTTCATGCTTGTACAGACAGTTTCAGAAGGGGAATCTTATTCTTTCCTTTTTAAAACCAAAAGAAAAATAATAATGCCACAAATAAATTTTAACTGGTGCTAATTTTTTTTGCCCTTTACTTAGGGTAATTGATTATGCCGCACCAACCCTTTTCCCTTAGTCTCCTTCCAGTGAATTGTGACACACCAACTTTTTCTTAAAGTGTGATAATTAGGTATTATTAGGCACACTTTTATTCTGAGGTGGAAAAACTGTTTAAGACATTCTTAAACTAACAAAAAACAATTTGCTGATATTTCATTTTTTCACCATAGAAAATGCAAGAAATATATTCAAAAGTGTATTATGTTCTGTAGTAGAGATTAGTCAAAACACTGAATACATAAATAAAATTCTTAAATTTAATTGCTTATTTTATTTTGATCAAGGTTGTTTAAAAGAAATAAATGTCATAGACATCATTTAGAATTTATGAGCAGAGTTTATATAAGAATATAAAATGAAGTTAATCTATAGGAATTATATTCACTTTACTTACATAATTATAAGTATAGCAAGCTTGTGGTTAATTCTAAATTACAGTGCCTTACGTATTTTAGTTTTTTACTTTCCTTACAAAGAATCCAAGTTCTAGTAAAATGATCATATGATCTCTTTAGACTGACCGTTTTACTGGGACTATGCACTTTAATATAAAAAGCAATAATATTTTATAGCATCTTATAATAATTTAAAAACATAAATTCTGTAAAGCAGACTGTTTCAGTGGAAGAATGAATTTGAAGGAAAAAAATTGTTTTATATCTAGTTCTGCCATTCTTAATAGAGTATGACTTGAGCAAGTCATTTGGTCTTCTGTTATTTTTTGAAAAGTTTGACTCACTCCAAAACTTTGCTAAATTCCTCTCTGGGAATTAGATATGAAAAGAAGGAGATAGAGAAAAGATGAATATTATAGTAAAGTGACTAAAGCTAAAAAAAAAAAAAGAAAAATGAAATGAGACAGGTTAAAAAAACTAGAGAAATTATAGCTAACAAGAATAAATATCGACAGTGGCTCTTTCAGTTTTAAAGTATGTGTGTTCTCTTTACCCTTTCTACAAAAATGACCCACAAGAAAATCTCCAGGTTTCCTTATCAAAGCACTGATATAGCAGGTCATTACTGCTGAAAGGACAAAGCAAAGGAAGAATATTAATTACTGTGTACCTATCACCTGCTGGGCACTGTGCTGGGTCCTTCACATCTGTTAGCTCATTCCTACTTGGAGACCCAATGCTAATGAGGAAATTACTATAGTCATGAAAATTCTGGGTGCCAGTTCTTTTTCCCACAGTTCAGTTATTACTATGATTGTTAATTTTGTATATCAACTGACTGGATCTTGGGATGCCAGATAGTTGCTCAAAACATTATCCTGCCTGTCTCTATGGAGATGCTTCAGGATGAAATTAAGATTTAAGTCATTAGATTGAAGTACAGAAGATTTCTCTCCTTCCTCTGGGTAGACCCCATTCAATCAGTTTAGTGCCTGCATACAGTAAAAAACTGCACTTCTTCCTACCAAGAGGGAACTGTTCCTGCCTGACTGCCTTCAAACTGGGACAATCTGTTTTTGACCTGATTTGAGTGTGATTTCACACTCAAACTGAAACCTGGACTTCTACTGGAACCGAAACCTGCCAGGTCTCAGACTGGAACTACCTTACTGGCTCCTCTGGTTCTCAGGCCTTCTGACTTGAACTGGAACTGGAAATGGAACTGTCCAGCTTCAGACTCAACCTGCACCTCTAGTCTTGCCAGCCACATAAACACATGATCCGATTCCTTCTAAGTCTCTTTATATTACAGACACAGGTCTTATTAATTCTTTTTCTCTGAATTGCTCTAATACAATCACCATTATTGTGTTATCAATAATAATAACTTGGCTTATGAGCTAAATGTCTGTGTTTCCCCTCCTTTGAATTTATATCTTGAAGTTTTAATTCCAATATAATGACATGTGGTTTTGGGGAGATAACTAGGGTTAGATGAGTTTTGAGAGGGTGGGGCCCTTATGATGATATTAGTATCCATATTGTAAGAAGAGACACCAGAGAGCTTGCTCAACCCTCTACCTTCTACACAGCAGAGTCCATGTGAGAACACAGAGAGAAGTCATCCTCAACCTAAGAGGAAAGCCTTCTCTGGAAACTGAGCAAGTCAACACCCTAGTCTTGAACTTCAGCCTCCAGAACTGTGGCAAAATACATTTCTGTTGCTCAAGCCACCCTGTCTATAGTGTTTTGTTTTGATAACCCATGCTGAGTAATATGCTTAGATTTCTATAGTACTCTACATTTTTAAATATATCCATCATCAAAATAGAGTCTCTTAACAATCCTGAGAAATAAATAATTTGCTCCTCTCTAGGTATGAAGAAATGGAGGCACAAAACATCTGGTCACACAGTAACTGACTAATGTTCAGGGAATAAAAAACCATGTAAATGTTTAAAATAGGGTTCATATTAGCAATATTTTAAAGAAATTACCTTAGAATTTTGTTTTACTTTCCTTATATCCTCATAATCTTTGTGTCAATCACAATAAGCCAAAATTCTACATCTCTTTAGCAGAAGCATAACCTTTCCCACTTTCCTGATTCTGCACATCCGATGTTATTATTGATAAGCAGCACTTCCAGGTCCTCTTATCTAGTATGTTAACAGTTATAGAGGGCAAGCTCTGGTGTTGTAAAGCATCTGAGATGCTGATCACATAATGAATTTTCACATTATGATATACAGTTTGAACTTAAGAACTATAAGAGAATGAAGCAAAGCTTAGAGTGTCTCCAATTTTCTAGTGAAAGCAAAAGAGCAATAAATTTAAATATATACTGTGTTCAAAATATGAGTGATTGTTAATGGAGTATAATGCATATACTACCTTAATGATGTCATTTCCCAATTCTGTAAATCGCTTTATTTTTCAGTTTAATAGTATATAGGAAGAAGTAAGAACGCATAAGGCCATGGCTTTTAATGAGATGACCTGTCAATTAAATTGACTTATTATTAGACTTTAAAAAAATAATTATAATATCATCCAAAGGAATAAAGGGACCAATTTTAACACAAATTTGGTAAACATCAGAAAAGCCCAAGACAGCAATTAATACCCCTCATAGTTTTAAAATGCAGATTACCACTATTAACATTTTGGTAGTAATCTGCCCATTTTCTTATTATATATATAATATGTCTTTATATGTATATATTATATACATACACACACATTTATATATATATAAATATATATATATTATATATATATAGATATATAGATATATATATCTCACACAAACAGAGGCAGGTTTTATGTATGCCATCATTCCAGTTACCTCCGTCCCTTCCCTAGATTATGCAAGATGGAAGGCTAGGGTCATCAGGAATGTCACATTCCCATGGTAGATGTTTGGGATGACCACAAGAAGCTGACATGACCATTCTCCTTGTCAGACTTATGGTCAGGCTGAGGATCTGTCCTGACCCTAAGCATTTCTTGGCATGAAAAAAAGAGAAATAGATAGAAGCCTAGTGAAGCAACCTGAATTCCCACCATTTTTTCCAACTAGAATCTAAATTTCTCCTGAATAAGTGATACTGTGGAAAATAACTGGGTTGAGTAATCTTGCTAGACTACTCTCCGAGGGGGGAGCAGCAAGTTACTGTGAAGAGTGTAACTGAAAGATGAATTGGGTAGCAGATTGTAAAACAGGAGTCCAAACTATATCTCCTGAAAGAGAACAGAGAGGGCTAGTGGCGAATGCAGGACTTTTGGAAAAATCCACAGAGTTCAAGAGAGCCAGCCGGTGATCCCAAGTGTGAGGTACAGTTAGCCAATACAGCAACAACTGATTAGAAGGGCATCAGATCATGACCAACCAGCAAAGAAGCATTTCCTTTGTTTCCCTATCCTGCTTATCTACCTCTAACCTTAGACCCAGAAAGAGTCAAGGAAAGGATGGCCCAAAGCTAGCCCAAGAGACTTCATCTCCAGGATGCTACAGTGGGAACAGGAATGAAAGAGGAAGCATGTCTAGCTGCCCATTTGAACTGAGAACATAGTCTATAAAATGTAAATTTTTTTTGAAATTTATTGAGATTTTATGACCTACTATAAGGTCTAACTTAATCATTCATGTAGTCTTGAAAGTATATTCTGCAATTATTAGGTATAGTGTCCAATAAATATCAATTAAGACAAATAGTGTGATGATTTTTTAAAATTTACATCTTTCCAGATTTGGTATAGAAATATCTAATAATGATAAAGATTTGAAAAGTTTTCTCCTTTTCATGTCTTCTTTGTTTATATTTCTAAACATTTAATTTTCTTTTTAAAAATATTTTTATTGGTGCAAAATAGTTATACATAATAGCAGGATTCATTGTGGCACATTCATACATGTATATAACCTAATTTGATCAATTTTATTACTTTTTGAAGCTCTAAGAGGCATGCATGCTTATGATTGTTATGTTTTGCTGATGAAATAATGAGTTTATTACAAAAAGGCCCTCCTTATATTTGGCAATATTCTTTAAGTTTATTTTGCTCCAAGGATCACCACTCTAGTAAATTATTTGTAGTCAAATTCCCCTCAGAGTCTGATGCTATGAAAATCCAAATTGAGAGCATTCATTTAAGCAGTTAGAAAGAGAGCAAAATAATATTTAAAAAATAGAAAGAAATGGAAATAAATTTACAAAAATAAATCTGAAACCTTAGACAAATAGGAAAAATTAACCACACCAAAACTCAATTAAAAAAATAAAAAATCTCACTACATAGATTCATGACCCTTAAAAATACTTAAAAATTTAGTTCTCTTCTTCACACATAGAAACCTTTATGTTTTTATAGGTCTTCTATAAAAAATATATAATTCCATTCTTAAGAAAATTCTGTTAAAGATGAGATTAACATTCCATTTGTCCAGAATTACCAATCAAGAACATTGAGAATAAAAACAATTTCAGCCAGATTAGATAAATATGCATTTTAAAATCCTAAACAAAGTATTCAGTATATAAACAATATAAATCATAATCAAGCTGGACTTTCTTCATGAATGTAAGAATAGTTTAATTTAGAAAATGTATATTTAATATATAACATATTTTTAAATAACAGTAAGATTATTGTTAATGAATGCAGAAAAATATTCAAGAAATCTACATCTATTTATGTTTTTAAATTCCTTAGAAAATCAGGAGTTTAAGAGAACTTATATAACCTAATAAACATAACATTGGACAAAAAGCAAGCTGCTAAAATCAATGCTAATTTAGTATCAAGTTTAAATACACAAAAATAATATTCTACACTTAGTATTTAGAAAAAAGGCAGTTTTTGTTTTTAAAATGGTTGACATCTTAATTCATAATACTCGTTTTCTTTGGTGAAGAATGGAAGTTATTGGAAATGGAGGGATATGAAGAAGGTATTCTATGATGTTCTGTCATATTTGGCAGGTGCTAATACATTAGTGTTTTTTAAAATAACCATTTATATGACTGAAGCATTGCATAATAAAAGGAAATTTTACTTTATTTCTTTTATTTTAGCTTAGGTATTTATATTTTTGGACTGAATTGACTGCTTTTTACTCTGATTTGTAAGACTCCTTAACATTCCTTAACGTTGTAAAGGCTATCTATGCTAAGTCCATGGCTAATATCATTCTAAATGGTGAAAAACTGAAAGCATTCCCCCTAAAAACTGGAACAAGGCAGGGATGCTCTCTTTCACCATTTCTATTCAACATCGTCCTTGAAACTCTAGCCAGAGCACTTAGACAGACCAAAGAAATTAAAGGGATATTAATAGGAAAAGAAGAACTCAAACTATCCCTGTCTGCTGATGACATGATTATATATTTAGAGGAACCTGGAAATTCCACCAGAAAACTTTTACAACTCATAAGTGAATTCAGTAAAGTAGCAGGATATAAGATCAATGCTCATAAATCTAATGCATTTTTATACATAGGTGATGAATCCTCAGAAAGAGAAGTTAGGAAAACTACCCCATTCACAATAGCCTTGAAAAAAATAAAATACTTGGGAATCAATCTAACAAAAGAGGTGAAAGACCTCTACAATGAGAACTACAGAACACTAAAGAAAGAAATTAAAGAAAACCTTAGAAGATGGGAAGATCTCCCATGTTCTTGGATAGGCAGAATTAATATTGTCAAAATGGCCATTATACCAAACGCGCTATACAGATTCAATGCAATTGCAATTAAAATTCCAATGATGTACCTCGTAGAAATACAGAAAGTAATCATGAACTTCATCTGAAAGAATAAGACCTCAAATAGCCAAAACAATCTTGACCCAGAAAAGTGAAGCAGGAGGTATCACAATACCAGACCTTAAACTATACCACAGAGCATAGTAACAAAAATGGCATGGTATTGGCACCAAAATAGATGGGCAGACCAATGGTACAGAATAGAGGACATGGACACAAACACAAATAAATACAGTTTTCTCATACTAGACAAAGGTGCCAAAAACATGCAATGGAGAAAAGAAAACCTCTTCAACAAATGATGCTGGGAAAACTGGAAATCCATATGCAGCAAAATAAAACTAAACCCCTATCTCTCACCCTGCACAAAACTCAACTCAAAATGGATCAAGGACCTTGGAATCAGACCAGAGACCCTGCATCTTATAGAAGACAAAGTAGGTCCAAATCTTCAACATGTCGGCTTAGGATCAGATTTCCTTAACATACCTCTCATTGCACAAGAAATAAAAGCAAGAATCAATAACTGGGATAAATTCAAACTAAATAGCTTTCTCTCAGCAAAGGAAACTATCAGCAATGTGAAGAGAGAGCCTACAGAGTGGGAGAAAATCTTTGCCACGCATACTTCAGATAGAGCATTAATTTCCAGAATATATAAAGAACTCAAAAAACTCTACACAAAGAATACAAATAATCCAAACAACAAATGGGCTAAGGATATGAACAGACACTTCACAGAAGATCTACAAGCAATCAACAGATATATGAAAAAATGTTCACCATCTTTAGTAATAAGAGAAATGCAAATCAAAACCACCATAAGATTCCATCTTACCCCAATTAGGATGGTGATTATCAAGAATACTAGCAACATTAGGTGTTGGCAAGAATGTGGGGAAAGAGGTACACTCATACATTGCTGGTGGGGTTGCAAATTAGTGCAGCCACTCTGGAAAGCAGTGTGGAGATTCCTTAGAAAACTTGGAATGGAACCACGATTTGACCCAGCTATCCCACTCCTTGGCCTATACCCAAAGGACTTAAAATCAGGATACTACAGTGATGCAGCTACATCAATGTTCATAGCTGCTCAATGCACAATAGCCAGATTATGGAACCAAACTAGATGTCCTTCAATTGATGAATGGATAAAGAAACTGTGGTATATATACACAATGGAATATTACTCAGCCATAAAGAATAATAAAATTATGGCATTTGCAGGCAAATGGATGAAATTGGAGAATATCATGCTAAGTAAGATAAACCAATCTCAAAAAACCAAAGGACGAATGATCTTGCTGATAAGTGAATGATGACACATAATGGGAGGTGGGAGGGGGGCAAGAATGGAGGAAGGAGGGACTGTATAGAGGGAAAAGAGGTGTGGGAGGGGTGGGGGGAAAGGAAAAAATAACAGAATGAATCAAACACCATTACCCTGCGTAAATGTATGATTACACAAATGGTATGCCTCTACTTCATGTACAGAGAAACAAGTTGTACCCCATTTGTTTACAATAAAAAAGAACCCTTTAAAAGTCAACACCATCACCCTTTTGTGCCTCAAATTTTCCATATTTTATTTTCACAGTTGACCATCTGCCAGCCATTTCACATAGTTTTTGTTTTTTTTTTTTAATTTTAATTTTGGCATAGACAAATTAGCTTTTAAAAATCATATCGAGTCTTTCTTCTCTCCCCCAAAAGTTTCCCTCATTTTTACCATAGTGGGTGACAGTGATGTGCTAGATCCTACTTGCCTGTCTGGTGCATTGGTCCTAGGTCCTCCAACACCGGTAAGGTTTAGCTCTTGAGAGCTCACAGAGTCCCTCTGCTCTGGAGAACTGCCCCCTCAGCATACCTTCACCTGGGAGGTCACAACCCTATGGAGTAGGAGTTGCAGACCATAGTCAGTAACTGACTGCCAGAGGAATACAGAAGTCTGGCCCCTTATTTCAAGGAAAAATAAGCCCTGTTTTACAGTTTATCCTGAACTCCCCCAGTGGATCAAACTGAAGCTCAACTCCAGCTGAAATACAGTTCTCACCTTCTCTCATTTGCCATCCTGCATCCATGTTCACTTTCTCATAGGTGCACACCCTCAATGAACTGCATGCTCTCAAGTGCTTGTTTCAGGCTCTATTCTAGTAATCTACCCTAAGATAGGCATTGTGGCTTCTATATTTTCTATCAGATACAAATTCACCTCTAAATTTTTTTAGGTTTTGTTTTTACTACATAAGATAAAATACATAATTATATCTGTTACTGATATACATGTCTTCTTTCTTCCAGCAGACTACCTTGACTATTGATGAGGCTATTAATGTAATCATCTAATCATACATTGCCACTGAAACAAATGAGTAATTTCAATTGACATGTACCATAATAGAAAAAAAAGGGCTGGGGGCGGGTTACTGAGTGGTAGAGTTCTTGCTTACCTATGTAAGGTTAAAAAAAAAAATAAACAAATAATAAATACTTAAATAAAAACACCATCACTAAATATGTTAAATATGTATTATAATTCAATCAGGTCTCTAAAATGGAGATAAAAACAACTAAAACCATCTGACATGATATAGTTATTTATTGGCCAATAGAATCCAGGCAAGGACTAAGCATCCAAACTACAGAACTGGAAAGCAGACAGCCTTAGGTGGCACTCTACCCATAATATCATTCACCAGAGAACTCGCCTCTTGGTCTTTCTTCTGTATCTCTTTCTTTTATCAGTTTCATTTTATTTTCCTAGAGCCTGGTTTCCTCACATGGCATGAATTTAGCCCTACTTCCCGTTTTCTTCTGGTCACCAGAGAAGTGATTGAAGTCTCTTCAATTCCAGTACAAAAATCCAACAAAGGCCTTTGTTTTGCTTAGCATAGGTCGAGTGTCTGCCTCTGGATGAAGCAAATAGGTCAGATATGTCCAGAAGAAACATTTACATGGTTTTAGTATGCACAGGAGAGAGAGGGAAAGAAGAGAGAGAGAGAGAAGAAAAGGAAGAAAGAGAAAGAACAGGGTTTGAGTAGAGAGTAACAGACATCCAGTGCATTCTTGCTTATAGACTCTTTCCTATTATAAGCAATTTCTCCACAGCCTGTATCTTAACTTGACCTTGTATGCAGTTAAGCACAGAATCCTCTGAAATTCCTAATTCATTTACTCATGTTTGGAACCTGATGTCCTTTGTACAGGGTCTCTGGAAGCAATATATGGCACCAGAAGCTTATGTGATAACAGAGTCCCATAGTTTAGAAGAAAAAATCAAATATAAATATTTATTAAAATTTACTAATTTTACTTTGCTTTATTAATAGTCTTATTAATGTGCAATAAAAAAATAAACAAAATTGCACAGTTTTGATTTTCCTGGTATATGGTCCATTATCTTCATTGATGTGAAAAATGTAATCACAATGCAATTAATACATTCTTCATATTTTCTCCTTATTTTCAGGTCTCAAGCAGAAACTACTTGTTAATTTTGCTGTCTCTAGGTCCCCCAAAAGTTCTTCAATTTCTGGAATCCTGGATTTGAAAAGTTATGGGATGCAAAGCAAACATTTGTTGAAATGTCTTCACTAAGGTTAAATTAAACAGAAGAAAGTGTTGATTGGATGCAAGGAAAACCTAAATGAGCTAAGTCTATGAGACTGTGAAATAGACTCCCGGGGGGCAGCCTCGCAATGAGTCTTACAAAATTACCCAGGCAAAATTCTTTCAGGCACGGACTATAGTTTTTTGTTTGTTTGTTTGTTTGTTTCCCCTACAACACATTTGGAAAAACAGAGAAATGTGTCTTCTAAACCTATAAAAGCATTGTGACCCTGAGTCTCCATTCTCGTCTGAGTGTGAATTTATTTCCTGTCACTTGATGTGGAAATACTTTTGTTACCTTAGCTATACTGCCACCCCAGACTAGTTCTGGTCATGTGTAGAAGCAAGGGTATACTAGAAATCTTCCACAAGCAAATGTCCATTGTCTTAAAATAAGGCCATATTCAGACTTCTAGATGATGTGTATTACCTTTCCACAGCTGCTTAAACAGTACTTGTTTGCTATCTTTCTCTAGCAATAGACATCTATGATCTTTGTGATCCTTTTAGTAGCAACTTGTAGAATCCTTGATCCCTGGATTTTCCTCTGACCTTGGTTTCTTTCAGTTCTCTGAACACTTAGAATATTTTCTAGACTCTGGAAACAGATATCTTACTGACCCTTATTTTCCATCTTAGACTAGTCAGATTTTGGGTTTCTCTGCTATTAGGGAATTGATTATACTTTATTCAGTCTCTGTCCTTGAACACAAAACCACTAACTCCCTTGCTAATTTCTTGACTGACTTATTTGAATGTAACATCCCACTTACTTTGTTTCCTGGATTCATACACAAGTTTGTAGGTTTTCTCTCATTCATCTCCATGATCTCTATTGTGATCTACTTTTTGTTTCAAAATGACTTTAATTACATCTTCATGGAGATATATAATGAGCTGACTGGAAAAAAGTATAAGGTGAATAGATGGAAGAATGACTTTCCTCTTCATTGATAATTTATATGTCTGTGCATTTGGCCAAGTAACTGGTATATATTTCTGATCACACAGCATGAAGAAACTCTAAAAGGCCCTGGGGCTAAGAATGCCGCAGTGAGAGATTTGTTTTGGTCTGAAGAAAGTAAGTTGTTAACAGAAAAGCTGGTGACCATAGAAAATAACTAACAACACTTTCCCTTGGTGGTCTCTGATGAATTTTCTTGAAACAGTGTTCAAATAGATGACCAAATTATATCATCTACAAATACATTAGGTTGTGGGCCACAGAAGGCTTATTTTAACAGATATATTTAAGCTGGGCTAAAGGGGGAAACCCTAATAGGGACTGGAAAATCAGATTGTGTTCAAACACGTGCCAGGGAGGTTGTTTTAATATTGCTCTTCTACATTGTAAGAAGAAGGAGGAGCAGGAAGAGGAAGAGGAGGAGAGTTTCTCTTTAAGAGAAGGTCCATATATTATTTTAAATTTCTGGAAGCCCACTATCTCATACCTAAGCTGAAACCTGAAACTTGAAACATAAGAAATGACTAAATTCAAATAAGAATAGAATTCAAGCTATGCAATAACATAAAACTAACTTCTATGGCCTAACACAATGCCAAACTTTCAGATTTTATATGCTAAAAATTTTTTTGCCCCTATTGTAAGAGTTTGTAGATTTCCATTTAAGTCCTTGGGACATTTTGAGTTAACTTTTGTAAATAATCCTGAGGACAGGTTGAGGTTCATTTTTAAGCATCATTTCTTCACATTACCCTTTTTCTGCGAATAGTTTTTCGTCTTTATGAAAAATAAGTAAAATTCATGTGTGTGTGGCAGTTTCTGTATTTCTATTTTGTCACACTGCTCTCTAGGTCTAGCCTTTCAAAAATGACCTGGTTTTCACTAACATAGCTTCATACTTAGTTTTGAAATCGGGTATTGTGAGTACTCTGACCTCATTTTTTATTTTTAATTTTTTCCCCAAACTCAAATTGACTAAATTAGTTGCCTTTCCATGTGAATATTAGCATCAGCTTGTCAAAAAGCTACGCAAAATGCTATAGAGATTTTGATTTGAATTGCTATAAATCTATAAAACAGTGTATGGGAACTATTTAACAGTATTAAGTATGCCAATTCATAAATATAGCATATTTAAGTATTTGAAAATTCCTTGATTTCTTTCACCATCATTTTCTCTTTTCAGCATTAGATCATGCATGTATTGTTAGGTTTGTATCAATACATTTCTTGGGTTTTGTGCTGTTCCACTGAAATACATAAAAAAGTGATACATAATTAATGTATACAATTTGATGACTTTAAAGGCAAATGTACACCCATGAAATCATCAGAATAATCTATGCCATAAAACTGTAAATTACCTCCAAAAGTCTCCTCACACTCATTTATTTTAATTATTGTGATTATTTTTTATTAGAATGTTTAATGTAAGATCTACCCTTCCAGCAAATTTTAATTATACAATATAGTATTGTTGACTACAGGAAGTATGCTGTATAGATATCTAGAACTTATTCGTCTTGCATAACTCAAGCTTTGTACCTTTGACTAACATCTCCCGATTCCACCCTTCTTCCCCTGACTCCTGGGAATCACAGTCCCATTCTCCATTTCTATGAGTTGGACTATGTCAGATTCATTTTATAAGCACCATCAAGTAATATCCGCCATTCAGGGTGTGGTTCATTTCTTGTAACTGTGTCCTCCAGGTTCACCCATGTTGTTGCATGTGGCTAGATTTCCTTCTTTTTTAAAGGTGGAATAGTACTCCATTTTACATATATACAACATATTCTTTATCCACTCATCTGTTGGTGAATACTTAAGCTGCTTTCATTCCTTGGTTATTGTGAATAATGCTGCAATGAACACGGGAATGCAGTTTCATCCTTTCTGGTGCTATTTTAAGTGTGACTTTTTTTCCTTTTCAGGTAATTCGATGTTAGCATGTAGACTTGGAACTGATTTTTGCATGTTGATTTTCTATCTTGCAATTTTCTTGGATTTGTTTTTAAATTTAAAGTTTTTATTTGGTGGAGTCTGTTATGGTTTCTGTAAGGTATTCCCCAAAAGAGCTCATGTGTTAATAAAAGAATGTTTAGAGCTGGAATTATTACATTATGAGAGCTATAATCTAATCAGTGGATGAATCCATTTGATGGATTGATAATTTATTTGAAAGACTACTTATACTGGGTATTAACTGTGGCCAAGTAGGGTATGGACTAGAGGAAGTAGGTCACTGGGGAATGTTTTACAGGTTTATACCCTGCAAAGGATATAAGCTGGTGCATTTCTCTCCCCCCACCCCACTTTCTACTTCTCGTCTGTCCTGAACTGAGCAACTTTCCTCCATCACACCCTTCCACCATGATATTCTATCTCATTTCAGGTCTGGAGCAGTGGAGTCAGCCAACCATGAACTGAACCTTTGAAACAGCCCCAAATAAACTTTTCCTCCTCTAAGTTGCTCTTGTCAGATATTTTGATCAGAGTGACAAAAAGCTGATTAACACAAATTTTTATACTTTTCTACATAAAAGATAGTGTCATCTTCTAACAGATAATTTTACTTCCTTCTTTCTAATTTGGATATCTTTCTTTCTTTCACCTGATCACTTTCAGTTAGGACTTCTAGTACTATGTTGATTAAAAGTGACCACAGTAAGCATCCTTGCTTTATTCTAGGTGTTAGGAGAAAAGATTTCAGATTTTAACCTTTGTGTATAACGTGAGCCATGGGATTTACATATATGGCCTTTATGGTATTTAGGTACATTTCTTCATATCTTATTTGTTGATACACGTAAAAATGTGCTGATTTTTTCCAAATGCCTTTTCTACATCTATTGAGATGATCATGTAGTTTTGATCCTTCTCTCCATTGATGTGATGTATCCTAGTGATTGACTCACATTCATTGAAACATTTTCACATCCGCAGTATAAATCACACTTGGTCCTGGTGTTTAATCCTTTTAATGTACTACTAAATTTGTTTTGCTAGTATCTTGTTGAGGATTTTTGCATCCATGCTCATCAGGGGCATTAGTTTGTAATTTTCTTGTGGTTTTTTGTTTGTTTGTTTGTTTGTTTGTTTCAGTATCAGAATGATGCTGGATTCCTAAAAAAGATTTCAAGTATTTGCTTTTCTACTTCTGGAAAATTTGAGAATTGTTATTAATTATTCTTCAAATGACTAGGAATATCCACCTGTGAAATATCCATCTGTTCCTGGCTTGTCTTTTTTGGGAGGTTTCTGATTACTGGTTCAGTCATCTTATTTATTACTAGACTGTTCATGGTTTCTACATCCTCTTGATTCAATCTTGATAGGTTGTATGTTTCTAACACTTTATTCATTTCTTTCAGGTTGTCCAATTTGTTGGTTTTGTAATTGCTCGTAATAGTCACCTTATTTTTTTTTTTTTTTTAATTCTTACAGCTTCAGTCATAATGGCTCTGCATCCACTTTGGTGATATAAATTTGGATCCTCTCTTTTGTTAAAAATAGTGTAGGTATGGGTTTGTCAATTTTTCTTCTCTTTTCAAAAAAGCAACTCAGTTTTGTCAGTTTTTATTCTAATCGTGTTGACTTATTTTCTATTTCTTTTATTTCTCCCCTAAGCTTTAGTATTTCCTGTTAAATTTGGTATTAGTTTGCTCTTTTTATTTTTTTCTAGTTCCTTGAGGTGTGAAATTAGATTGTTTAAATCTTTCTTCTTACTTAATGAAGGCACTTATTGCTATAAAATTCTTAGTACTGCTTTGGAAGCATCCTATAAGTTTAAGTATGTTGTGTTTTGTTTTCAATTGTCTTATTTTCTAATTCTACTTTTAATTCCATTTAATTCAGTAATTGTTCAAGTGTGTCTAATTTCCATGAAGTTTTAATTTTCTTATTATTCACTTCTAATTTCATTTCATTATTATAAAAGATACTTGAAATGATTTCAAACTTAAAATTTGTTAAGACTTGCTTTGTGAACCTAGCATCATGTTCATGTGATCTATAATAGAGAATGTTCCATCTGCATTTGAAAATATTTTTTTTCTTTCCATACAGTGGAATACCCTGTGTATATCTGTTAGGTCAATTTGTTCTACAATATACTGTTTTCTTATTATTTTTCTGTCTGGATAGTTGTCCTTTATTGTAATTAGGGTATGGACACCTCCTACTATTATTGTATTGCTATCTATTTATTCCTTCAGATCTGTCAGTGTTTTCTTAATATATTTGGTTCTCTGATGCTGAAAGAATATGTATTTATAATTTTTATATCTTCCTGTTAATGACCTTTGTCATCATGTGGTGGCTTTGTCTCTTGTGACAGTGCTTAACTAAAGTCTTAGTTAAGCACTAATGTAATGTAAATATAGGCACCTTTCTCCATTTTATTTACCATTTTGATGGACTATCTTTTTCTTTTCTTCACTCTGAGCTGTGTGTGTTCTTAAATCTCATGTGTTTCTTGTAGACAGCATAAAATTGGACATGAGGGGTTTTTAATCCATTAAGCTACTCTATGTTTTTAAATACATTTACCTTTAAAGTTAATACATTTATCATTAAAGATATTATTGATAGGTAAGGACTTACTGTTGCATTTTGTTAATTTTTTTATTGTAGTTTTCTCCCATCCCTTTCTCTCTTAGCCCTTTTCTTTGTGGTTTAAAATTTAATGATACATTGTAATAATACACCTATACCATAAATGCCTTGAAGTTAAGAATGATATTCTTATGCCACACACGCATATTCCTTTGAAAGTGGCTAACCCATAATGATTACTCAATAAGCACCTGTGAATTTGACAGTCATTTGGGTTCAGCAACGATGAGATTTGCCAAAAACTTAATGCAAAGAAAAGAAGAAAAAGGACTCTATGTTTTCCAAAGAAATAAACTCCTGTACCCAATTTTTATCAGGTTATCTTTAGACAGATCTATTCCCAGGTGAATTATAGTGCTTTAAAATTCATTTTTGTATATGCATTCTAAGATCTTGTAAATTCATTTTTTCAAAGAGTTTTGTATTCTTGGGGACTCATTTTGTAATCAATCATGATTTCTACAAATAGTTTTATTTTTACCTTTTAAATCTCCAAGAATTTTGTTTTCTTTTTTGCCTTAATATATGAGGTAAGCTATTCAACACAATTTTGATTGGGCTTGGTAAACTTCCTTTTCCCATACTTAGGGGGAAATATTCAGTCCTCCATTATTACATATGATATAACTACAGGAGCTTTTTGTAGATGTGCTATATTGGATTGGGGAAGTTCTCTTCTATTCCTAGTTTGCTGACAGTTATGATTAATTGATGCGTTTTTTCACATGCTTTTTCTGTATCTAGTTAGGTGAAAAATATATCACATTAAGAACTAAAATAAGGTCAGTGTGGCTAAAAAAAAGCTTACGAAGCTTGATCTCTGATAGTTCTGTTCTACTTTGGAGTTAAAAGATTTCTGGCCCTTCATCTTCTCTCTTCCTCCGCACTTCTGACTATGTGATCTTCAAGACAAAGGTAATTGACTATTCAAAATCCCCATATTATTGGCCACCTAATTCAGAAACCATTTAATCAATCGCAATGTATTTTGTGAGAAGATGTTGTATCTGAGGTACAACAGCATGCATAAAACAGTGCGTGCCTTTTCTATGTTAATTGTTTAGTTGAAGAGCCTGACAAGAAATAGTTCAATTTCAACAGAATGTATTAACCACCATGATAGAAGTAAACAGAGGAGTTTTGGGAGAAATAAAAGAAACAAAAACTAAGGCTGAGAGGGTCAAGGATGTCATCACAGGGAGAGTGCCAGATATTAACAGGCCATTACCATTTCCTATGCTATCTGTGAAACCATGTTATCTGCACTATGAACTTCATGATGGATTTTGATGAGCTAATGTAGGTTTACATGTTAGAGGGAGGTATACATTTTAGGAGGTTTAAAAAATATCAACTATTAAAGTAGCACTTTTTTAGAATTTGTTTATAAAGTAATTGAATCTGATCATTTCCACATCTTTAGTATTTAAGTAAGATTTTTCTTATTATAAAAGCAATATACAATACTATTTTTTTTTTTTTTTTTTTTTTTTTTTGCGGTGCTGGGGATTGAACCCAGGGCTGAGCCATATCCTCAGCCCTATATAGACTTTGGAAAGTTCAAACTTCATGAAAAAAAGTGAAATTCTTAATTGAACCCCTGAAATATAACTAATTTGATTATTTAGTTTATCCTTCCTGTCCATTAATATATAAATTAATTTAGTGATGCAGTTTTTTAACTTCCTTTTCTCATTACATACAAAATAATATTTTCCAATATCATTTAATGTACTCTAAAATGCAAATGTATGGTTTTGAATTATGTAATATATGTATATACCATAATTTATAGTGGACATTGAAGATAGCTTCATTTTCACATTTGCAAATCTCATAGTGATTAACATTTGACAAATTAAACCTTCACATGCATTTTTAATATTTTTCAGAATAATTCTTGGATTTTATTTATTCAAAAGATACAAACATTTTAGCAATCTTGCTTACTTGTCAAATTTCCCTCCAGAGAACATTATACTGATTCATTGTTTTCTCAGCAACTATGTCAATACTTGACATTTTCTCACTTCAGTACATCTTCATTGACAATACTGGTTATTATAAGTTTAAAAATTGCCATTTTTTTATAAAGGACAGTTCATGTTTTAAATTTGTATTGTTATGACTACTGGTGTTTTCTGGAACTTGGCCAGAGAAATTAAAATATATAATGATAAAGTAATGTTACTTAATTCAACCTGTTACTTATGGAAATTTGTCTCATAACATTATAGTCATAGAATTTTCATTTGCCATTGTGTAACTATTAAAACTTTGTCCTACTCATAAGGTTGTTATGTTCATATCCTTGACAGAGAATTACAATATTGAAATATTTATTATTGAAAAATCTTAATTAAATATTTTAAACTACATTTTAAAATTATTTAGAAATAAAAACAAAATTGGAATTGTGTTTCTGGAAAGACAGCTTTCCCAAGCGACAAAAATTTATTTTTAATGGAGCTATCTTGAATTGTACCTAAACATTGTCCAGATGAATAATACATTATTAAATATTGACATATTCTAGGAATAATACATCCCTTAAATCATACTACATGAAAAAATATGACTACAGACTGTTGTAACATAATTAGTCCATAAAATGCCTGTTACGCCTGCCTCTCAACACTGAGCATTTCAAAAGAGCATCACTGATTTTGGCACTGGCTTGATTTATTGTTAATAACTTATTCTGACACAACCAAAAATATGGATCATTGGGCATAATTTTAGAGAAAGCATCTAAATAGACTGTGCAATGATATTGGAAAGAAAAACAAAACCGTGATTCTGCCCAACCATGGTACTGCACTGTTATAGAGCAATTTCTCCTTGGATTGCACACCTGCTTTCTGGCCCATTAAGTCCTGCTGTCTTTACAAGGAACTGAGGTTGTAATGTCTTTCCCCAGTGCATATTTTTATGGGACCATGCATAACAAGTACACATAAAGCACATATGATTGTTCATGCTGACGATCTCATTTTAAATGTTTGATCTGACTAGAACAGGAAAATATTCACATTGGAAAATAAATCTCCTAATTGCTTAAAGCTCTGTTGCAGTCACTTCTTGACAAGTACTGCAAAAATTCCCTGCAGCTATGTGGAATTATTATTCTGTTCACTTATACATTCATAGAAACATGTTCTGATATCATATTTTCATAAAGAAGTGGTATTTAGGGATAATAATGTGCACATCAGAACTGATTTTATTTTTATGTACATCCAAATTCCACTGTGCCAAGGCCCTGAAGTCACCTATTATTATAGTTATTCTGGTTAGCTGTATCTTCCTTTTCACTGATCTGCACAGATCACTTCCCAATGATATTTTCATGGTTTGTAGAACATATCAAGAGCTAACTAAGAAATCATTTCAATAGTAGACTCTCTTTGGGAATATGAATGAGCTAAGCATATTTTGTCTACACTGTCTGCATTCATGAGGGTTATTTTTTAATCTGAAGGATTTAAAAACTTTGAGGTAAAAGAATCACTATTCTGTGCCTGATGACATAATAGCCATTTATTGAATATATGTGTTGTAAAATTTAGGGAACAGCTGTGAAAAGAGTAAATATTGGGTTCTATGTTTCTTTGAGGTATAGTTCAGAGCACAAATCTGCAATTTTCATGACCTTTAATTTTTTATACATTTTAAAGGTCATCATCATATTTCTTTTAATATAAATACATATACAGAAAAGGTTTTTTATCTTGACCCATTAAGCAGTTAAAATTAAAAGACAAATTGGATACCTGTCTAATTAAAGTAAAAATGGTCAATTTATTTCTTCCTGTGTCAATAAAACAAATACTTATAATTACAAATTAAATTATTAAATGGCAATATTTCTTAAAATAACATATGCAAAACTATTTTCTCTTAATATTTAGACTACATTGAAAGGGAATAAAATATACATCAGAAGCCTACTCTTCAACTCTGTGGAGATAATGTTTATTTAAAGAGAGAAAACAACTGTAACTTTCAAGAGTATAACCTTTTAATGCTAATATTTTGATTTTTATTTAATGATATTAATTTTAAAGCCATAACTAGGATATCCCAGATAATAAAGATGTCATAATGACCAGAAAATAACTTGAATGTCTTATTTTTGTCTTATTATATTTTGTTCAGATTATTCCTATTTTTGTATTTTCTAGGAATGCATTCTCTCCCCATTTTGTGAACTTGTGGTTGTTTTTATGGAAAGTCAAGGAGAAAAGAAAGCAAGCTCCTTTTTAAAGAAAAAGTCAAGGTACCAAAGGGAAAATCAACCAGAGAATAAGCAACCATCTGGTCTGTTTCCTACAAAATTGTAAAAACTTGTTATCTCACAGCAAAGGAAATTAAAAAAGAAAATTTTTAGAGATACTGAATAATTGTTCCAACTTTAATAAAGTGTTATATTGCTTTATTTACATTTTCCTATGTTTTTTTCAATAAAGTAGTTGACTTAATTCAATACATTAAGTCTTTCAGTCTCTTCATTACAACTCACACATGTAAAGACATTTGGGGTGAGGCTTTGAGTTAGAAAAGAGATTTCATGGCTCCGCCAAAATGACTTGAGTAAGAAAGATAACAAACATCCAAAACTTGTATCACATAATCCAGGTGAGTTTTTAAACTACATGATATCTTGGTCAGCACAAGGACTCACAGAAAACATTTCTAAATAGTATCCAAAATGTTTTGTGATTTAAGTCAAAGGAATATCTGACTGTGTATACTGTTAGGGTTATGTTTGGTTTTATGGAATCAAAGTTTCTGAATTTTTCTTGATGTTTTTGAATAATTTTAAAACACTTTGAAAGATAAAGTTCTTACAAATTGCAGTAATTGCCTGATCCAATCAACACAAAACTATACTTTAAAGGAATCTGTTTTTGCAAACCAATGATTCTCAATCTTAATTTTATAATGTTCAAGTTACCCATCTAAAATTTTCAAATTGATTTGAATGTAATGTATTTATAATATAAAAATAACACTTTTACAAAGAATAGGAGACCAAAATTATTTAACATTTGAGGGGATGGAGGTGGTTTGTTAATGGTTATTGAAGAATCAAATAACTGCCAAAAAGATTGTATATTTATCTTATTTAGTCCTCTCAACAATCATGTGAGAAAACTGCAATTATTTTGTGTACTTTCTAGACAAAGAATTTAAGATTCATAGAAGTTAGATAATTTATCCAATATTCCACAGTTCTGATGTGAACCCATAGCATGTTGACAACTATACCTGTATCTCTGGGCAGGAATGATGGGTACGTCAATTCCATATCATGTAGTTATGAAAATGACTCTTATACTGGGTTACAGTAAAGCATTTGATGACTTCAGTAAGACTTCTGCTATCTCAGTACCTTTTTACATTATGTCAAGTATATTAACTACAAAAACTTAAGCAAATAGCTTCTCATCAGTAGGCTGATGGGCACTCATACTCAGGTCACTAAGAGGAGCTCTCAAGTTCTCTGGTACAGGGGGCAGTGTAGTGATGAAAAGTTCCGGCTTGGAGGGCAGTAGTCTTGGACTTTAGTTCTGACTCCAAGGCTCACCGGTTGTATTAAGATGGCGTGCTTTTAACTTCTTCCTTCTTTCTTTTCTTTTAGTGCATTATAAGTATACATAATGAGGGGTTCATTGTGCTGTGTTTGCACATACACATAACATAATTTGCTCAATCTTTTCCCTAGTACTTTCCCTTTCCCTCCCTTCGATCAATTTGCTCTAAGGATTTTTTTGGAATATTTGTATATGGACATAGCATAATTTGGTAGATTTCATTCCAGTGACAATTCCTTTGTATATAAGAGTAAGGATCAGATGCATAGAGTAAATCTAAGAATTGGAAGAAATAGATCATATTTCTGTTTATGAACAAATTCAATTTCACACCTCTAATCAGATCTGCAAAACTTAAACTCACAAGGAAGAGATATTTATATAATTTCATCTCTTTTTCATAGTGTCTATTAATTTCTGTTATTGTTAATAAAGAACTAAACACTGAGAAACACAATGAAAGTGTTTTCCTATGTGATGCCTATAATTTATGGTTGTACACTGTAAGCTTGCAAAAAAGGAATCTCCATTAACAGGGGACTACTATCAGAAGCATAATAGAAACATCCTAGAAATCTCTTATTTTCCTGTTGATCCAGAGTAGCTCAGCTTCTTCACTCTTCACCATACTATGGATAGTAAAGATTAAAACTAAAATTATCTTGTGGCAAATGTTCCGAATGTGATTTGTCAGGACAATTTCATATGGCTGTGATATAGTAGGGCCATAAGAAAACCCATTTCTTATTATCATGAACTCATGATGTGCATGATCAACTGCAACTTTATCCAATTCTTCCCAAGTGACTATAATAAAAATGTATTATATATTTGTATTTTTATTATGTAGATTCTTAAAATTTCTCAGGCAGAATGATTACTTCCATCTGATAGTAATGAAATTTGAAATTGTTCTAGTCAAATGTTATATTAACAATAAATGAATATAATCAAAGAAGAACTAAATAAATGGACAATAATTCCTTGTTCCTGAATAGGAAAATTTAATATTGTCAAAAATGTCATTTCTTTATGATTCAATCTGTAAATTCAGTGCAATTCAAATCAAAATTCCAGGCAGTTATTTTGTGGTTATTAACAAATCAATTTTATATTTATATTTCATTGTACATATTTGAGGTTTACAACATGACATTATGGGATACATATAGATGATAAAATAGTTACTATAATGAATCAAATCAACATATCTATTAACTCACATTTTTAGGATAAGAGCAGTTAAAATCTACTTATTGAGCAAATATTCTTAACACAACTGTATTATTAACTATAGTTTTCATGTGATACATTAGATGTCTATACTTATGCATCATAAACATCTATTTCTTTGACTATATCTCCCATTTCCTCCTTATACCTTTTCCCCTCTATCTCTGTATATTTGGCCTTTATAAAAAAATTTTAAGGTCCACATATAAGTGAGACCATTCAATATTTTCCCTGTTGTGCCTGTCTTATTTTACTTAGCATATTGTCATCCTAGTTCATTCATATTGTAGCAAATGGCAGAATTTTAATTTTAAAGCTGAATAATGTTTTTATGTATATGTACGCCACATTTTTTTTTTCCATGCATCCATCAGTGAACATTTAGGTTGTCCCCCTATTTTGGCTACTATAAATTATGCTGCAATAAATGTGGGAGTATAGTCATTTTAAGAAAATAATGTCAGCCCCATTGTTATATACCTAGAAGAGGGATTGCTGGGTTACGATAGTTCTGTTTTTAATCTCTTTAGACTATCCATACTATTTTTCATAATAACTGCACCAATCTGCTAATGCCTTCCAGCGGAGTCAATTTGGCTGGGAGACAAACGAGTAGCGAGGCTCTTGAATTCAGAATGGTTTATTGTAGATTCAGGAAACCTGGAACCCGGCGCTGGAGGAGAGCCAGTTTATATTCCCTCCAGGAGGTGAAGGGTAGGGCTGATGCCAATTATTAGGTGAGGAGCTAACCGTCCAATCACGGTAAAGTCAAAACGAGCAGGCAGGATCAGGAGCACTGGGGAATACATGTGCACCCATTGTGTGGGTGGACTTAATTGAATACAGCCAATGATAAAACACCTGGGTGTGCTTATGCTAATCAACTTCCTCACCTCCAATGTGATCAAAACAACTTCTGGCTAGCTGCCAAGTGTCATCTTGGCGTAGTACATATGGCATAGCCCCCAACAATCTGCAATGCACCAAGAGTGTACTTAGGTTTCTTTTTTGATCCACATTCTCACCAACATGTCTTTTTTTGATAATAGCCATCCTAACAGGTATCAGGTAACACCTTATATTGATTTAAATTTACGTTATCCTAATGATTAGTGACATTAAGCACTTTTCATAAACCCATTGGCTATTTTAATGTCTTCTTTGGAGATTATATTTTAAAGTAGATATGGAGAGGCCAAAGACACAGCATGACCAGAATAATATTAAGAAGAACAGAGGACTGACACTACTTGACTTATTATAGATAAGTAATCAACAGGGTGGTAGTGTTGATAGAATGGGCCAATAGAGCAATGAAAAAGTGTAAAGTCTAGATATAAATCCACATAAATAGTCAACTGATATTTGGCAAAGGAGCAAATCCAGTGGGGGGAAAAAAAGAGTCTTTTAAACAAATAATGTTGGAACAACCAGACATCCATCAGCATGAAAAACAATAAATCTAGCTATGAACCCTACATTCTTCACAAAATTAACTCAACATAGATCATAGACTTAAATTTAAAAAATGAAAGTACTAGAAAATAATATAAAAGAATAACTAGATAATTTTGAGAATGACAATGGTTTTGATGGTACAACACCAAAGATCTTATCCAAGAAAGAAATAATTGATGAGTTGGACTTAATTAAAAGTTGTTTATGACCAAGCATGGTGGCATACACCTATAATCCCAGTGGCCAGGGAGGCTGATGCAGGAGGATCCTAAGTTCAAAAAAAGTCTCAGCAACTTAGTGAGGCCTTAAGTAAGTTAGCAAGACCCTGTCTGTAGATAAAATACAGAAAATGGCTGGGGATATGGGTCAGTGATAACAAGAGCAACAAAAAATGTTACTTGCAAAATGACCCCTCAAGGAACAAGAGAGAAAACACACACACACACACACACACACACACACACACACACACTCACACACACAAACACACACACACACACAGACCAAGAGAAAATACTTGGAAAACACACATCTGCAAAGAACTCTTAAAACAACAATAAGCAAACAATCTAATTTTTAAAACAAGCAAAATACCTGCACAGATACTTCACTGAAGAAAAAAATCAGATGGCAAATAAGATTATGAAAAGATGGTCCACAATAAATGTCAGCAAAGAAAAGTAAACTAAGGGCTGGGGAGATAGCTCAGTCGGTAGAGTGATTGCCTTGCAAACACAAAGCCCTGGGTTCGATCCCCAGCACCGTAAAAAAAAAAAAAAGAAAAGTAAACTAAAACAAGGATGAGATGCCACTTTCATCTAGTAGATGATCTATTAGAATGGTCAAAATCCAGAGCACTGACAATACTAAATGCTGGTGAGGATGTGAAACAATGTGAACTCTCATGTATTATTAGTGGAAATGCAAAATGGCCTTGCCACTTTAAATAAAGTTTGATGATTTATAACACAACCAAACAAACTCTTACCATTTGATTCAGCAACAACACTCCTTGGTATTTATCCAAAAAAGCGGAAAACTTATGTCTAAACAAGAACCTGCACACAGATATTCATCGAGGCTTTATTCATTGCCAAAACTTGGAAGCAATTGAGTCCTTCTATAGGTAAATGGAGAAACAAACCATGGTACCTCCAGACAATGGAAAACTATTCAGTGCTTAAAGAAACTATCAAGTCACAGAAGAAGCCTAAATGCATACTACTAAGCCAAAGAAGCCAATCTGAATAGCTACGTATGATATAATTCCAAAACACAATAGTATGAAAACTACAAAGCTATTGAATAGTAAAAAAGAGCAGTAGTTAACAGGGTTAAGAGGAAAAGGAGGGATGAATCAGGGAAGCAGGACAAGGGAAGCAGGGAAGTTAGGACAGTGTAACTAACCATACTGTATGATGCTTTACTGGTAGACACATATCATAGTTCTTTGTGAATACTCATAGAATGTACAACACCAAAAGTGGACCCTAATGCAAACTATGGACTTTGGATGATGAAGATATGTCAAAACAGTTTCATCCGTTGAAACTAATACATTGATATTATGTGATATTATACATTCTCTGTATGTTAAGAGCAGGATACACTTACTGCAAGATATACTTATGTATGTACTGTTCAGATTTGCTGTGAGTCAACAAAATTTTTGCAGGGATGTGAAACCAATGAAATTGTTATATATTGTTGATGTGAGGCTTAAATGGTACAAACACTCTGGAACACCATTTGGCAGCACCTACTAAAGCCAAACACATGCATGCCTTCTGGTCCCCAAAACAAGAGCTATCATGACCATAGCAGCATTATTTTAAGAGCCAAATTATGGAAACAACCCAAAGGTTCATCACTAGTAGAATAATAAATAGTGATTTGGTCACACAATAGAACTTTATACAGCAGTTTGTGTAAACAAACTTCAACTAAACATGAGTTTGAATGAATTTCATATGCATAACATTAAATGAAAGAGTCTAACACACACACAAAGGTCTGACCCTATTAGTTCATATTTATTATGCACAAAAACAAGGCACTTTGGTCAGGTAGTGTGTCGTGGGAGGAGGCTGATGGAAGCTTGAGCTGCTGGCATATTCTCTTTCGCGACCTAGGTGATGTTACATGATTGTGTACAGCAAATTACAATTTATTGAGAAGACTTTTAATAACTTTTGCCAAGGATTATACCCAGGGGTGCTTTTTAATCTACCTTCTCACATGTATATTATATTTCAATAAAGAAAAGTCAAATAAATAGTTTTTCTTTCTAAAGTGCATGTAAAGATAAAAGTGTCAAAATATTTTAATGAAACATATATTTAAGGGACCAAAGGATTTGGGTCTAACATCACCTACTTATGTGTCTCTTCTTCATTCTTAATTTTTCAACAACTTCCTAACTATGAAACAATTAGGTTTTTATTTGTTAGCTGAGTCAGGATCACAGAAGCTGATATGAAGTTAATTTCAAATTGGAATAGATGGTATGTTTGCAAGAATGATTCTTACTTTTATATAGGCTGCAGCATTAAATATGAACTAATGATTGCTACATAAAGTTATATTTAGATTAAGATCTAATTCGGTAGTTGCTATTTTATCTAAAAATTACAAAATACTAGTGATGGTCATAATGTGGAGACATATTTTTGTCCAGATACCAAAGCATGCAGGCACAAGATCCTTCTCTAAATATTCTTTTTCTCTATCAAATATTTTCACACAGAGAAAAATGGATTTAATAATAAAGTGTTTTAAGAGCTTTTAAGAGGAGATAAAAATGGAAAGTTAGCTCCTGAAAAAATTTGACTTCTCAACTGAAGGACCATATAGAAATTGTCTGAGTGTTCTCTGATTAAATGGTTTTCTCTGTGTTAAGATTAAATGATCAGGTACTTTTGAAACCATACAAATATTTATGATTATTGGTTGATTATTCAATATAATAATCATAAAAATTTAAAGTTTGAGGATATATATACATCATAAATATATGTGTACATATATATATACACATATATATATACATATATGTATATATATATATAAATATATATATATATTCATTCTCAAACTTTAGTGGATATATTGGGTTGTCTCCTGCCACAGTTTGGATATGGTTGGAATGTGTTGCCCCTAAAGAATCCCACCATGTGCTAGAAGATTGGTCCTCCATGTGGCAGTGTTGAGGTGTTGGAACCTGTAAGATATGGGACCCTGTACATTATTGGTATTGCAGACTAGTACAAACACTCTGGAAAGCAGTTTGGAGATTACCCAACAAACCAGGGATAGAACCACCATATGACCCAGCTAGCCCACTCCTATTTTCCCAAGATCTAAAATTGGCATTCTACAGTGATACAGCCACCTCAATGTTTATTGCAGCACAATTCACATTGATTAAATTATGGAATCAACACAGATACCCATCAATAGATGAATGGATTAATAAATTGTGGTATATATACACAATGGAGTTCTACTCAACCACAAATAAGACTGAAATTATGGCACTTGCCAGTAAACGAATGGAAATGGAGAATATCATGCTAAGTGAAATAAACCAAACTCAGAAACTCAAAAGTTGAATATTTTTTCTCAAATGTGGAAGCTATAGTAAAATAAAGGAAAGCGGGAGGGAAAGATAGGATAACATAAAGAAATCAAACGTAGATTAATAGAGCAAAGGACGTCCAGTTAAGAAAGAATGGGAGATGGGAGGGAGGATGGGAATGAAAAGGGGGAGAAAAGGGGTGATCATAAACTGAAACTGATTTCCACGCATGTGTGAGTTTGTCGGGATGAACCCAACTATAAATCTCTTTAAAAAAAAGAAAAGGAAAGGAAAGGAAACAAGATGGCACCCAGAGGAAGGTGGTCAGGTAATTGGTAGTACTGCCCTTGGAACAGAATAATGTAGTACTTACAGAATTCAGCTTAGTTTCCATAAGAACAAGTACAAAGAGCAAGTATAGCCCCTAAATCCTTTTGCTCCCTTTCTCACCATGTGACTACTGTGTACTCTCACTTGTTCTCGACAGAATGCCATCTGCCATGTTCTGACATAACCAAGAGGTCCCTCACCAGAGATCAGATATATGGGACCATTGAATTGTGGACCTTCAGTCTCCAAAACTGTGAGCCAAATATACCTGCTTTTTAAATCAAGTATTCAACATTTGCTATTTTGCTATAGTAACAGAAAATGGACAGTTCATTATAAATAGATCCTAAGAGAGATATTTGTGAAAATGTGATTTATTAGGAAATGCTCCAAACAAGACTAGTAGGAGAGTAGGAAAAGGGTACTGGAAGGAAATGGAGCCAAAAACCCTGAAATACCAAGTAACATCCGTCAGTTGATAATTTTGGGTCAATTTGATAGTGAGCTATGGAAACATAGGAAACACCACAGAATACTCTGGATCAAAAGCAGAAAGCAGAGAGGACCAAAATCCTTAGCTAAGGGCTGCCCCACAGGGACATGCATTTTTAAGCATTTCTGACACCCGGTGTGCACAGGTAATGTAATAGCAAGCAGCCTTAGGGCAGTTCTCAGAAAGTTGTAGATGCTGGCTTGAGAATAAAAGACCAAAAAGAGCAGGTATGCATGGTAACAGGATGTGAGGGAATTCAGACCGAGCACTGATGGCATCTGCAACAGTGAGTTTGCTTCTTTTTAAAACACATAAACTAGAGTGTTCCTTCACTTAAAAAAATGGCCTTTTACAAAATTCTACTTTCCTAATGATGTGCTTTAAATAGTTAGAATATTAGCTTTCTGTTTATCTTCTTTTGAGACATGTGTCTTCAGGTACTTTGCCTATTTTTAATTAGGTTATTTGTTCTCTTATTCTTGAGTTGTTTATGCTCCTTACATATTTTGGATATTAATCCCTTCTCATGTATTAGTTTGCAAATATTTTCCAACCACTCCATAGGTTATATCTTTACTCTTGATGGTTTCCTTTTCTGTACAGAAACTTTTTAGGAATAAAGTTAAGATATGTGTTGTATAACATGGTGACTGTAGTTAATAATAAATTGTATTTTTTTGAAAAATACTGAGAATGGGTATAAAGTGCATCACAACAAATGATAATTACATGAATTAATGCATATGTAAATTAACTAGATTTAGTCATTCCACAATGTTCATATATTTCAAAATATCATGTTGTACACAGTAAATGCACAAATTTCATTTTGTCGGGTTTTTAAAAAGAAATAAAATAATGAAAATGAATTCATATAGTCATTCAATGAATATTATAGGAATGTCTTAGGCACCAAATAACATAGAATGTAGAAGAGATAAAAAAATAAATAGAACACTCTCACTTTTTCCATCAGATAAAAATCCAACAGGTTAGGGAAAAACAAATTAATTGTAGAAACAAGGAAGGAACACATTACAACATAGTCTGTATGGGGCAGGAAGTACTTTACTTAGTGGTCAGGCTGCACAGAGGAAGCAACTTTTGTTTGTGTAGATCTAGTGTTAGAATTCTCTGGAGGTTTGGGCAAGAGAGTAATGGATGTGATTGTACATTTCTATTAGAAATTCTTGAATATTATCATAACAACAAAGGCATAAAAGAATAGCAAAAATATCACAGCTTTGAAGAGAGGAATGTAAGAATTAAGTGGTAGCAAAATTAAAAGTAATAATAGAAGTATGTTGTTTTAGTTAATTTTCATCACTGTTATGAAAATAGCCTCCAAGAATTAATTAGAGGAGGGAAAGTTTATTTGGGGTTCACAGTTTCAGGGGTCTTAGTCCACAGATGATTGATTCTGTTGCTTTCGACCCAATGTGAGGCAGCACATCATGGGAGAAGGGTCCAGCAGAGGAAAGCTGTTCAGCCCTTGGGGGGTCAGAGAATAGAGAGAGGGAGAGAGGAAGGAGTCATAGGGTGTACCCTCCTAGGGCACACACCAGTGACTTACCTCTTCTAATCATGCCCACCTGCCTACAGTTAACACCAAATCCATTCAAACTAGGATGAACTGGTTAGGTTGCATATCTCACAATCCAATCATTTCACCTCTGCGTTAATATAGGAGCTTTTGGGGAGCACCTCATATCCAAATAATTACATATGTGATATTAGGCTGCAATTTGAGGTTGAATGTAAAACTAATCAAAATGAAATCAAGGAGATAAAGGGTTAAATTTTTGAATGGTTTGAGTAAAAATTATTACTATCCTTTTTTTATAGAGGGAAGGAAAAGTTAATTTTGGCTTATGGTTTCAGAGATTTAGTCCATGGTTAGCCAACTCCATTGCTCTGAGGCCAAGGTGAGGCAGAAATCATGGCATAAGGATAGGGGGAAAGAAATGCTTCTCAGTTCATGACAGCTGTGAAGCAGAGAGGGAGCCCAAATCAAAGTTTGAATTAGTTGTCATTAATGCTCACTGAGGTAAAGAATTTGCCTAGAGATTGATATAGAAAAAAGATGATTAAAAAGTGGTACATCCAGAGAGCATAAATCTCACAGAAATAAAAGGGGAAAGAGCAATAAGTTTAAGTTGACAGTGGAGAGCCAGGAGAAGGTCCATGCTATTTACAAGCCTTTCATCATCCTGTACCTGAGTAATCCAAGGGAAAGGATGCCACCCGGAAGTGTCATGATGCAGTTAGGAGGCATGGTAATGATGCATGGCAGTCTGTTGCACTAGAAAGAAGGTTCCTAAAGGTATATAGTGAAAGCATTTTGTAGACAGTAGGGCTAGAGAAGAATGAGCTTTGGGGAGATTGGTTAGGATAGTCAAGGAATAAGAATCTGAGAAAGGCTGGGTGATAAAAGACTTGTATTTGGGATCAAGACCAGAGATGAATAGCATAAGTAGAGTTAATTTTCCCTGGGAGCTTTAAATGAAACATTTACTGTAGTAGCATACCATGTGTGGGATTAGAGGTGGCAAGGACTGAGGACAGAAGTAGTGCTAAGAAGATTGGGGGAAAAGAATGAAAAGGGACATGGCAAGGAAGAACTCATAATATGATCCTCACTGGCAAGTCACAGCAAAGGAATCAATATCAATCAGTATTAAAATGGCATGAACTGAAATGACCATGATGGGAATAACTACGTTTTTAGTTTCCATAAATGACAATATTAAAATATGTTTGATGTACAGTTCAGAATATACATATACAAAGATATTATTTGATCAAATGTGGGGAGGTTACAGATTTTTTTGTGTGTTGAATGACAATAGGAAAATTTAGGACTTTAAGTTATAAAATGGAAAGAGACATTATGAGATGGCATGTAGAGGTATACACCTACACTTAACTCCATGCTGCCACTCAGGTGAAAAGCTGCTTTCTGCAAGTTTATGAATCCAGATAGAATTTTGGTTAAAAAAAAAAAAAAACTGATCAATACTGTGTTTCTTCTTAAGCTGCAATTTTGGTATTGTTTGGGAAAAAGTTCACCTTATTTATCAGTCTGAAATGTCCTTGACAATAAGCCCAAATATTTGTGGACTTTAAGATTTAAAAGATTCCATCTCACCCCAATTAGAATGGCAATTATCAAGAACACAAGCAACAATAGGTGTTGGTGAGGATGTGGGGAAAGAGGTACACTCATACATTGCTGGTGGGGTTGAAAACCAGTGCAGCCACTCTGGAAAGCAGTATGGAGATTCCTCAGAAAGCTTGGAATGGAACCACCATTTGACCCAGCTATCCCACTCCTTGGCCTATACCCAAAGGACTTAAAATCAGCATACTACAGAGATACAGCCACATCAATGTTCATAGCTGCTCAATTCACAATAGCCAGATTGTGGAACCAACCTAGATGTCCTACAATTGATGAATGGATAAAGAAACTGTGGTATATATATATACAATGGAATATTACTCAGCTCTAAGGAATGATAAAATCATGGCATTTGCAGGCAAATGGATGAAATTGGAGAATATCATGCTAAGTGAGATAAGCCAATCTCAAAAAACCAAAGGAAGAATGATCTTGCTGATAAGTGGATGGGGGGTGGGAGGGGTTAGTGTTAGGGTTGGGGTTAGGTTTAGGGTTAGGGTTAGGGAGGGTGGCAAGAATGGAGGAAGGAAGGACTGTATAGAGGGAAAAGAAGGGTGGGAGGGGTGGGGGGGAAGGGAAAAAATAACAGAATGAATCAAACAACATTACCCTATGTAAATTTATGATTACACAAATGGTATGCCTTTACTCCATGTACAGAGAAACAAGTTGTACCCCATTTGTTTACAATAAAAAAAAAGATTTAAAAAAAATAAATAAAATTAAACTAAAATAACCCCAATAGAATTGATTTGTGAAATCAGTTGAAAAACCAAACATATCTTAGTACATGCAGCCTGGAGATTGCATTATGTTAATAATTTAGGCTTTTTAAAAAATGTTTAAAATATATACATATATACATATATTATATATATATATATATATATGTATTTTTTTTTTTAGTTGTAGGTGAACACAGTACCTTTACTTTATTTTTAGGTGGTGCTGAGGATTGAACCCAGGGCCCCACATGTACTAGGCAAGTGCTCTACCACTGAACCACAAAACTCAGATCCAATTCAGGTTTTTTAATTATAGTAATTCCAAATGGCATATTCTGCTTCAGTATGAGAATTGACTTTTATTAATATTAATCTTTTAAATCTTTTCTCAAAGTTGAGTATTTTTTCTCATTCATTTATTTACCATATATATAGGTATACATGTGGTAAATATATATATATATATATATATATATATATATTCTTTTTTATTTGCAACTGCTATCATAGCATCCTATGTGAAATGGACCTTGCTTACATAAATGGATTTCAGTAATGTTAAAATATAAATTCTGACTGTGCAATTGTCACAAAATGGGTAATGTGAAACATATGTACATATATATGTGTCTCTCTATATATATACTTACTGAATATATAAATATATACTGAATATATGTTTACTATATAGGTGTGTGTGTGTGTGCGTGTTCATTCCTTGTCATGTGCAGGACTGGACTAGGTAATAGGTTTGGCTTACATCAGCGAAGAAATACACAGTCCCTTCATACTCACCTTGTGTAGTTCAATTCAAACAGGCATGCAAACAACATCTATAGAAAAGTACATGATTAGATAAACAGGAGAAAAAGTTTTCCAAGATGAGTAAAATACTAAAAAAATCCCAAATCTTTAATGTTTACTAAGGTATTTGTAACTGGATAAGTATAATGGTAGACGCCGGTAGACTTTTAAATTCTTAAAGCATATTTAAATTTTTAATAGTTGCCATATCCTATTCTCTGCAAATCTTTTAATAACCTTAATGCTAAACTCATAGATATTTCCTCTTCACTTCAATGCTAACATAAATTTTCTTTTTATCTCTTAGATGGTGCTCGCACTTTACTAGGTAACCATGTTTTATTCCCTTATTTTTTATTTCTATGGCTTTCTCACAGACATGAATCAATAAATGATTGCATAAAAAGTCCATATTTCCTGAAAGATGTGATTTTTATACTGGATAGAGGAGAGATAAACAGTATATACCAGGGGTGTAATTGCCAGAGTCAATTTAAAGGGGAAGGGAGCTTTGGTCCCCACTCTATCTGTTATTATCACATTCAAAATATGGTAGCTAACAAAATGTATACTGATGTCAAACAAGGAAATCACTCCCAGGGCATTCCACTCTTTTTACTTGCAACTGCTATCATTGTGTCCTATGTGAAATGGACCTTGCTTACATAAATGGATTTTAGTAATGTTAAAATATAAATTCTGACTTTGTGGCAATTGTCATAAAATGGGTAATGTGAAACATACTAAAGAATTTTTTAGGAGTGACAGGATACATGTCTTATCCTAATTTGCAGGTTTCTTTTTTAATTAAGGTTGAAAGAATCAAAGGATATAATAATATAAAGTCAAGTTTATAGTCTTTGTGTTCTTATGTCATATTAGTCCATTATGAACTGAGAAGAACCCAGAAAACAAAATAAACTTGCTTGACCCCATGAACCCGTGTATAATTAGTGTATTTTTTAGCTTGGACTTATTGCCATTGGACTTCATTTTACATTTTTAACTTTTTGAAAGATAGTTGACTAAATAAAGTATTGGATAAGTTATACATGTTAATAAGTGAATGTTTCATTATTTCATTAAAAATGCTACATTTCTACATTTTTAGACTATTTCCCAAAGGTTACTCTAATGTTTTCCATTTGTAGCGCTAGTATTTCTCATTTACCAGAAGACTAAATTTCCTGATTGAGAAATTCATAATGATAAGAAACTGTTAGAAACATTCATTTCTTTTAAGTCTGTTGTCAACTATAATCTACAAAAGCAAATTATGCTTAAGCTATAATGTTCAAAATGGATTAAACAAATAAATAGCAGCTACCCATGAAGTAAGCTCAATGTATTTTCTATTTTCTTGTTGATCTGTTCAAAACTCTTCTATTATTTCATTGATTCATGATTCAACCTGTCCCTGAATGATGTTCAAAGTAAGTGTCAACCTAATAATTTTTTAAAAGTGAAACCAGGGGGAGCACAAATTGTCCAAGTACAGAAGGAGGCACTTCCTACATGCTCTGCTGTTTGGAATTTGAATGACAGGAGCACAGCTTTATAACGAGGTGTATGAAGAAAAAGAAGACATAAGAATACACGTGACTTCAAAATGGCAGTGGTACTGTCACCATTAAGGGAGGTACAACACAACAGGAAAGAGCAACACAGTAGACAAATTTGGCACACAAATTGTGCTCCATGTTTCTCAGCTTCTAAGTGAGAAACTAAGGTGTAGATCTAGCAGAGGCATTTATGCCTAATCTTGTTCCTATGGGAACGGAGAATCCTTAGCAAATACTTCCACTCTGTCTCAGTCAGTGCTTACTACGTGACCTAAAGCTTACCTGGCAAATCACACACCCAGCACTTATAGAAAAGAGTACAACTGGGGGTTTCAAAGCAGAGGTACAAAGGAGAGTGTAACCTGCTCTCCCTTCAAGTTTTGTGGCCCCAACTACTACTGACATGATGAAAAGGATTGGGGAAATTTATTAGCTGGGTATGATTTCATTAAAAGAAGGGAATTTGGAAATCTGTATTTGAGTGATAGGTGGGCTACAAGAAAACTTCCGTGCACCATCCACTCTGAATAGAACTCTGGGGAGACACTAGAAATCCAGATATCCAGCTAAGATTGACATCTAGCTAGCACTAGGGGTACGAGCATTTAATCACTTTGGAGTACATACTCCAGAGGTCCAAAAATTCCTTTCAAAGCTTGACCCCATCATTCCCAAACAGATATCTCCAAATGTCCCAAATAGATATCTGTGCCACTTTCAACCAGGAAAAGCAGTGATCTGAGATATCCAGACAAAATCCCAGTAGACAGTACTTGCAGTTGCACCCCTGCCCTGGTGTGCAGAGAAGTTGAGAGTCATCTCGACCAGCTACACTTCCAATCTACTGGGCAGGTGGAGAAGCAAAGTCACAAAAGAAGATTGATTTTCATATCATCCATCCCTGGTTCCCTCTAAGAGGCACATAGGCCAAGAAGTAAGGGAAAGAAGTGAAATGCCCAAGTCTACAAGTCCCCCAAAGACCACCAGGGAGCCAGAGTCCATCCAATGCAAGCGCAAAAGGACCAGTTTATTCAAGCAGCTGCTTGGGCACTCCACACAGACCAGCTTAGTAGTCCATGCAGAATACCCTGAGCACAAATTTACAAGCTGTTTTATACACCTCAGACAAAGGGACTCAGTTTCTCTTTTACAATTGGAGGGTTTGTGTCCTTGTTTGCATATCAGGATATGTTTTGGCTGCCAAGTTTTAGTCATCATAGTAACCACTGATCTATATGAGGTCAGTGGTGAGGTCAGCTTGACCGCAGTTGGGGGGATCCCCCGTTACCCCTAGCAACAGCCTAAATTAGCTGCCAAGGTCATCCTGTTATTTAACTAGGCTGACTTCAGCTCGTCTGCAGCTTTTCATTTTTAACCCCTTTTTAGCATCAGGAGCTCTGGCAACTTTTTAAGCTAACTCATTGGGGCCTTACAGAAGGATAGTCTGGAACATGACACGAAGACTCAACATCAACTATCTCAGCGGAAAAAAATTTTTCTTTTACTTTTTTAGTGTTTTTGTTTGTTGTTTTTGTTGTTCTGGCTATATTTTTTGCTGGGTTCAAGTATATACATATATGCCTATGTTTCTGGTTTTTAAAAAAGTTTCCTATTTTATTATTTCTTTTCCTTTTATTAATCTTGTTACTATTTTGTTCTGTTTTTCTATGTGGTAGTGACTTTTTTGTTTAATTTTTGTTTTTTATTTTTAGTCTTTTTAGTTTATTGTTTGGTGTTGTTGGAGGTGTTGTTCTGCTCTACTTGTTTGCTTGTTTTATAACTCTTTCTGTCCTCACCTCTCCCTGTAATAGCAAAATATCTTGCTCTCTCTCTTCTACTGCATCACTTCTCCCTTTTTAGGGCCTTCATTCACTGTCTTTCTTTTACTTTCTCTACTCTCACCTTTGGAATATTCAACCTTCCTCTTACCTTTATATCCTAACATCTGTACTCTTAATGGACCATGTTTTTAATATCTTTTAAAACCATGTAGTCTATCCACTTAGGGAATGGAATAAGTTCTTCAGTGGAAGCCACACTATCATAGCATCTCCCCAAGAGAATTAAAAGAGCAGTTCAGTCATGGCAAATTGAGTCTACAAAGCTGAGAAGAGTGAAGAACTCTTGTGCTTGAAACAAGCAATCTAAGCTCTGGATGAGGAGGCTGACTGATGTTGATGGAGGAAGAGGGACTGAGATCATTTAAATTCAAACTGAATCAGTGAAACTTTCATCATCTTAATCCAAGCCTAGAAAGAGCTGGAGAATAGGCTGATGATGCATTTTACTCTCCTCCTTTCCAGCATGTGGTCTGAGACTCCCAGAAAAAGCAAGGAGAGGTGTCAGAGCTGTCCAGCCAAGATGGGAGGGAAACCCTGAAGTGAAAAACTGCATGCAGACTCCCCTAAGAAATTTGACCACTTAGGGTCAGAACTGCAGATAAATACACTGCACAATAACTGAAACCACAGAAAGAAAAGACTCCTTCAAAAACCCGGCCAAGAAAAATGAATGAATGAGTAGACTCTCAGAAAAAATGGTAGAGGGAAAATAGCAAATTTCAACTTCTCTACCTCCTAAAATCAAAAAGCAGTTGAAAACCAAACTGATCAGAAAGCCAAACATATTTTTAAAGTAATTTTTACTTCCCTTATAAACTAAGTTTTCAACAAATTCAAAAAGTCACTCTAATTTATCACTCAGATTAATGGACTGTAAGAGAACATTGTTAATAAGTTTTTTTTAAAAAGATTTATTAGCGTAAAACATTGTTCTGACTTGGCTGTAATTACTGTTGATTAACATCTCCTCTCAAGGTGGTGCTAGAGACTAGACATAGTAGTAAGTTCAACTGAGGGAAAATATTGGCACCAACACATTTTCCCAATCCAATACATAAGAAAAAGTACCTCCCTAAAAAGTCCCTTATATAAATGTAGAAGAGAATTATACCAGAAGATGGGTAGAAATACTAACAATATGAAAAATCAAGGGAACAGTCCACCCCAAATAGCTCACAACACTACCACCCCCACTGACACTTATTAGCACAGAAAGACTGGGTTGGATGCAAAGCTCACGAATCATCTCAGCTATTTATTCAGGAACAAAGTTTCACAGCAGAACAGGGGATGCAGGGATGAAATGGCACTGGTGGACCCACTTTCCTGGTGGAAAATGAGCCACTGAACAAAGAAAGGGACTGGGTTTATATAAGTTATTTTGAGGGGTGGTCTAGTGAACATATCAGTTTCCTTGGGCATTCAGGAATTTGAACTTTTAGGGGTTGGGGGGTCTGTGGGCAGTGTCTGGAGAGAATTTTCTTTGAAGGAGATTAACACCTCCTAGAGACTGTTACCTTAGGGGTGATAAAACACCTCTTCCCGCCTGCAACTGGCACCTGGAAAACATTTGTCTTGGGAGATGAAGGCTGTCAGTGCATGACCTTCTTTTTCATTCCCTTTTCCCAGACCACATTATCTTGGGGATTTTTTCATTTTCCATATCTATTAGACACCACAGTGGAGAAAATATCAGAAAAATAATTTAGAAAGTTAATAATTAAAATGTTCAATGAACAAAAAGAAGATCTAACAAATGAACTAAGAGAGAATGTATAACACATGAAAGAAAATTTCAATAAGGAGATAGAGATTTTCAAAAAGAACCAAACAGAAATCCTGGAAATGGAAGATTCAATAAATGAAATAAAAAATTCAGATGAGGGCATCACCAATAGATTAGACTGCTTGAAAGAAAAATTCTCTGGACTTGAAATTAAAGTATATTATTTTGAAAATAAAGTAGAGAATAATTAAAATATAATGAGGTGATGACCAGAACATTCACATATCTGGGATAACTTTAACAAATCTAAACTTCATTGATGCAGATAAGACACTGATATACAAATTAAAGAAATGCACAACTTTTTTTTGATAAAGTAATACCTAATAATTTTCTAAACCTGAGGAAAAAGATTAAAAGTCAGATATAAGAGGCATTTAGAACCCAAATAAGCAAGATCAAAACATATGCCCTTGAAACATCACTGCTGTTGGCAGGAGCACTTCTCTCTGGGCGTGGCTGCTGCCTATACTCCTGCCACAGACACCGCTCCTACCATCCCCTGGAGGTCTTCTCTCTGGACACCACTGCCACAGGTGCTGCTGCCACTAAACGGTTCTCCAGATGCCTCTTCTGATGACCTGCTGCCCAACACTGCTGCTGACTCGCTGCTGCTGTTGCCCACTGCCAGAGTGCCTGCAGGTTTGGTTACACATGGCCACTTCCATCTTGGGATGTTGGCCAGTGCCTGGGGGGCCAGAGTGCCAGTCAGTTTGCTACCACTGCCATCTCAGGGTGCAGCTGCCACTATTTGGGGACACTGGCTGGGACCTGGAGGTTCAGTGTCAGAGCACCTGCAGGGTTGGCTGTGCCTGGAGTCTTCCTGTGGGGATGCTGGTGACCACCATCTTGCAGCTTCTTTTCAGGGTTGCTTCTCTATGTGAGTTCATCCCTGGTGATCTCTCTGCAAACTGGAACAGCATTGAGATCTTAGGACTGTACTGTGGCCAAGCTTAGGGTATCTGAAACCAAGACTGGTGGGATAGTGATTGCATCTGCGTGGGACGATCTGGGCCTGATAATTCCATGAAGAATCAGAGACAGAATCGAAAAACCCTTGAACTCTGATACAAACAGTTGTTCAGTTTTCCACTGAGTTTTTTTTTTTTGTTTGTTTTGTTTTGTTATTATTTTTGTTTTGAAATAATTTTTTTTATCTTCTCTAGCCTCTTTACTATTTTGGGGACCCAGTATTTTTCATGCATCAGTTTGTTGAGGACTGTGGTGTATGGGTGGTATTTTTCAATTTTGTTGTGTATGCTTCTATTGTTAGTTTTTCATTGTATATGTTTTTTCTCTCACTTGTCTATTTTCCTGGATTCTCTATCTTTTCTCCTGCTAACCATCAGTCTCTGTTGATTCCTCTTCCACTCTTACTATAGATTTTTGCTTCTGGTTTCTCTCCTCCTCCCTCATGAACATCATGTCCTAAATGACTTCTGTTCTCTCTTTGTCCAACATTTGGAATTGTGAATGCCTTTAGCAAATTTGTTGTGTATAGTATGGACAGTAATTGAATTTGTCATTTCTGTTTGTTGTGAGAAAAGTGTGGAAATTTTGACAGGATCTAGTGGTTTTGGGCTGTTGTATTATTTACATTTGGTACTGTTGATGGTCTTCTCTTGAAGACAAGTTGCTAGAAACCTTCAGGAACACTATAGATCTGCAGGGTAGAATTTGTGCTGCCTTAGATTCATACTGCTAGATGGGAAAACACAAAAACAATATGAAAAAACAAGGGAATAAAGTGCCCCAAACAAACCAAGATGCTCCAATGAAAGAGTCCACTGACAGCATAGTAGAAGAAATGTCAGAGAAGGAATTTAGAATGTACCTAGTTAAACTGATCTGCAAAGCGAAGGATAATATAAGGAGTAAAATCAAAGAAGAAATACAAGAAGTGAAAAATCACTTCGATAAACAGAGACTGGTGAAAAAAAAAAGAAGCAAAAATTCTTGAAATGACAGATTCAATAAACCAAATTGTAAATTCAATAAAAACATCATCAACAGACTGAACCACTTGGAAGACAGAACCTCAGGCAATGAAGACAAAATACAAAATCTTGAAAATACAGCTGACTGACTATGCAGAGAAGATGATAAGAAATCATGAATAGAACATCCAAGAATTTTGGGACCACAGGGAAAGAACAAATTTAAGAGTTATCAGGATAGATGAAGGAGTGAAGATAGAAACAAAATGAATGTACAATCTTTCCAATGACATAATATCAGAAAATTTCCCAAACCTAAAGAATGAAATGGAAAATCAAATACAACAGACTTACAGAATCCCATATATACAAAATTACAGCAGGCCCACATCAAAACACATTATAATGAGAATGACTAACACAGAGGCTAGAGATAAAATTTTAAAGGCCATGAGAGAAAAAAAGTCAAATTACATATGGGGGAAAACAATTCAGATCTCAACTGATATCTCAATCCATACTCTAGGAAGTCATGGAGAAACATATACCAAGCTCTGAAAGAAAACTGATGCCAACCCAAGAATTTTGTATCCAGCAAAATTAAGTATCAGATTTGAAGATGAAATAAAAACCTTCCATGATAAACAAAAATTAAAAGAATTTATAACTAGAAAACCTGCACTACATAACATTCGCAACAAAATTGTCCATGAGGATGAAGTGAGAAAAAAAGTGAAAACCAGCAAAGAGAGGAACAATGCTAAAAGAATAGTCAATCGAAGGAGAAACTAAATCAAATTAAAAGCCAGAAATAAACCAAAATGAGTGGGAACACAATCATATCTCAATAATAACCTCAATAATAACCTTGAATATTAATAGCATAAACTAATCAATTGGAAGAGCAGACTGGCAGGTTGGATTTAAAAAAAAATAACCCCCAAATATGCTGTCTCCAAGACATTCATCTCATAGGCAAAGACAGCCACAGTCTGAAGGTGAAAGGATGGGAAAAAACATACTACTCACATGGAGCATTTAAACAAGCAGAGGATTCTATCCTCATTATCAGGTAAAGTGGACTATAAGCAAAAATTGGTCAGAAGGGATAAAGAAGGACATTTCATACTGCTAAAGGAAATTATACATCAACAAGACATAACAATCATAAATATTTATACTCCATACAATGGAGCATCTACGTACATCAAACAAACCCTTTTTAACTTCAGGAATCAAATACACCACAACACAATAATACCAACTGACTTTAACATACCTATCACTATTGAATAGATCATTCAAACAAAAACTAAACAAAGAAACACTAGATCTAAGTAATATAATCAATAATTAAGACTTAACAGACATATATAGAATAATTCCATCCATCAACAAGTGAATAAACTTTTTTCTCAAGAGCACAAGGATCCTTCTCTAAAATATACCTTATCATGTGTCATAAAGTAACTCTTAGCAAATACAAAAAAATAGAGATAATACCCTACATCCTATCAGAACATAATGGAATAAAATTAGAAAACAATGATAGAATAAAAAATAGAAGCGACATTAATACCTGGAGAATAAATAATACGCTACTGACTGATGAATGGATAACAGTAGATGTCAGAGATGAAATAAAAAAATACTTAGAGGTAAATAAGAATAGTAATACAATACATCAAAATCTCTGGGACACTATGAAAGCAGTGCTAAGAGGAAACTCATTAATTAAAAGAATAAAAAGTCAACAAATAATGACCTAACATTACATCTCAAAGCCCCAGAAAAAGAACAAATCAATACCAAAGACAGTGGAAGACAGGAAATGATTAAAATCAGGGTTGAAATCAATGAAATTGAAATAAGAGAAACAACTGAAAAAATTAACAAAAAAAGAACTTGGTACTTTGAAACAATAAATAAAATTGAAAAACTCCTGGTCAAACTAATGAAGAGAAAAAGAGAAAACTCAAATTACTAAAATAAGTAATGAAAAAGGAAACATCACTACAAGAATGATTGAAATGCAGAAGATAATTAGAAACTACTTTTAAAATTTATACTCCAATAAAATAGAAAACCTTGAAGACATTGAAAAATTTCTAGAAACATATGACCTACCCAAACTGAATCAGGACATACATGATTTAAACATCGATTACAAGTAATGAAATAATAAATGCCATCAAAAGCCTCCCAATCAAGAAAAGCCCAAGAACAAATGAATTCTTAGCTGAGTTTTACAAGACCTTCAAAGAATAATTAACACCAATACTCCTCAAAGTATTCCATGAAATAGGAAAGGAGGTAACTCTTCCAAACTCATTCTGTGAGGCTGATATCACCTGATACCAAAACCAGACAAAGACACATCAAAGAAAGAAAACTTCAGACCAATATCCATAATAAACATAGACACAAAAATTCTCAATAAAATTCTGACAAATCACATAAAACAACATATTAAAAAGATAGTTCACTACAATCAAGTAGGATTCATCCCAGGGACACAAGGTTGGTTCAACATAAGGAAACCAATAAATGTAATTCACCACAGCAATAGACTTAAAGATAAGAATCATATGATCATCTCAATAGATTCAGAAAAAGCATTTGATAAAAATACAGCACCCCTTCATGTTCAAAACATTAGAAAAACTAGGGATAGTAGGAACATACCTCAATATTATAAAACCTGCATGTGCCAAACCCAAAGCCAACATCATTCTAAATGGAGACAATATGAAAGCACTCCCTCTAAAAAATGGAACAATTCATGGATGCTCTCTTTCACCACTTCTATTCAACATAGTTCTTGAAACTGCAGTCATTGCAATTAGACAAAAGAAAGAAATTAAAGGGATATGAATAAGAAAAGAAGAACTCAAACTCTCACGATTTGTCAATGATAGGATTCTATATTTGGAAAAGTCAAAAATTCCACCAGAAAACTTCTAAAACTCATAAACCAATTCAGCAAAGTAGCAGGATACAAAATCAACACCCATAATTCAAATGCATTTCTATTCATAAGTGATAAATTCTCTGAAAGATAAATGAGGAAAACTATGCTATTTACAATAGCCTCAAAAAACAATATTTGGGAATCAATCTAATAAAATCAGTGAAAGATCTCTACAATAAAAATTTCAGAACACTAAAGAAAGAAATTAAAGAAGACCTGAGAAAATGGAAAAATCTCCCATGTTCTTGGATAAGCAGTATATATATTGTCAAAATGGTCATGCTACCAAAAGCATTATATAGATTCAATGCAATTTCTATTAAAATCCCAATGACATTCTTCATAGAACTAGAAAAAGCAATCATGAAATTCATTTTGAAAAATAAAAAACCCAAAGTAGCCAAAGCAATCTAACTTTTGACAGGTGATTCAAGATGGTGGACTAGAGGGTGACTGCATCTCCTGTTGCTCCAGAACCCAGGATTCAAGAAGGGGAGGCATTGATAGACTTGGACTAAAATAGAGCCACGGGGTGTATCTCCCCCACCGGGTGAAGCTAGGCCTGGGCGGCAGGCCCGGATAGGAGCAGTTTATCAGAGCAGGGCAGGGCAGCTACAGTCTTCCCCAGGTAGCCCTGCTTCCTCCGGCGGTGGGGTCCTCCCACATGGCCAGCTTCTCAAAGCAGGCCCCCCAGTGAGAGCCTTTCTGCACAGAACCAACTCCAAGTCTCAGAGCCAGTGGTGAGCTCCAGCCCACAGGCAGCTTCAGGGACCAGGACAGGGCAGCCAGGGACTTCCCCAAGCAGCCCTGTTCCCTCTGGCAGGAGGCGCCTTTCGAGGCCAGCTTCTCAGAGCAGACCGCCCAGTGGGAGCCTTTCCGCACAGAGCCAGCTCCAAGCCCTGAACCAGTAGCGGGCTAGGGGCAGCTTTCTTCGGAAGCACTACGTTATCAAGTTCCTCCAAGACTTCAGGCTACTGAATACACTGGGAGGTGATACACTGGAAATCTACAGGGACACTATAAACCAATAGAGGAAATCTGCAATATCTCAGAGTCCCACTGATAACTCAACAATATGAGAAAACAAGGGAAGAAAATGTCCCAAACAAACCTAGATACTATATCAATAAAACCCAATGACAGAACAGCAGAAGAAATGTCAGAAAGGGAGTTCAGAATGTACATAATTAAAACAATCAGGGAAGCTAATGAGGAGATGAAAGAGCAAATGCAGGCATTGAAGGAAGAGATGAAAGAGCAAATGCAGGCATTAAATGATTGCACCAATCAACAGTTAAAAGAGCAAATACAGGAAACAAGAGATCATTTCAATAAAGAGTTAGAGATACTGAAAAAAAAAAAAAATAAGCAGAAATCCTTGAAATGAAGGGAACAAGAAACCAAGTTAAAAACTCCATAGAAAGCATAACGAATAGGATAGAAAACCTGGAAGACAGAACCTCAGACATTGAAGAAAAAATGTTTACTCTTGAAAACAAAGTTGACCAAACAGAGAAGATGGTAAGAAATCATGAACAGAATCTACAAGAATTATGGGATATCATGAAAAGGCCAAATTTAAGAATTATTGGGATTGAGGAAGGCTTAGAGAAACAAACCAAAGGAATGAACAATCTATTCAATGAAATAATATCAGAAAATTTCCCAAATCTGAAGAATGAAAAGGAAAACCAAGTACAAGAGGCTTATAGAACTCCAAACATACAAAATTACAACAGACCCACACCAAGGCACTTTATTATGAAATACCTAACATACAAAATAAAGACAGAATTTTAAAGGCCGCAAGAGAAAAGAATCAAATTACATTCAGAGGGAAACCAATAAGAATATCAGCAGATTTTTCAATCCAGACCTGAAAAGCTAGAAGGGACTGGAACATTTACCAAGCACTGAAAGAAAATGGATGCCAACCAAGAATCTTATACCCAGCAAAACTTACTTTCAGATTTGACAACGAAATAAGATTCTTCCATGATAAACAAAAGCTAAAGGAATTTACAAAAAGAAAGCCAGCATTACAGAACATTCTCAGCAAAATAATCCATGAGGAAGAGATGAAAAACAATGATGCAAATCAGCAACGGGAGGAACTAGCCTAAAGGAATAGCCAAATAAAGGAGAAACCAAATCATGTCAAAAAACAAAAATGAGTCAAATGACTGGGAATACAAATCATATCACAATAATAATCCTGAATGTTAATGGCCTGAACTAATCAATCAAAACACATAGACTGGCAGATTGGATTAAAAAGAAAAATCCAACAATATGCTGCCTGCAAGAGACTCATCTCATAGAAAGAGATACCCATAGACTAAAGGTGAAAGGATGGGGAAAAACATACCATGCACATGGACACAGCAAAAAAGCTGGAGTATCCGTCCTCATATCAGATAATGTGGACTTCAAGTCAAAACTAGTTAGAAGGGATAAAGAAGGACATTACATACTGCTTAAGGGAAGCATTAATCAGCAAGACATAACAATCATAAATATCTATGCACCGAACATTAGCTCATCCATGTACGTCAAACAAATCCTTCTCAATTCCAGAAATCAAATAGACCACAACACAATAATAATAGGCGATTTTAACACACCTCTCTCACCACTGGATAGATCTTCCAAACAAAAATTGAATAAAGAAACCATAGATCTCAATAACACAATCAACAATTTAGACTTAACGGACATATATAGAATATACCATCCAACAAAGAACATATACACTTTCTTCTCAGCAGCACATGGATCCTTCTCTAAAATAGACCATAGTTTATGCCACAAAGCTACTGTTAGCAAGTACAAGAAGATAGAGATACTACCTTGTACTCTATCAGATAATAATGGATTGAAATTAGAAATAAATGACAGAATAAAAAACAGAAACTTCTCCAATACCTGGAGATTAAATAATACACCATTATATGTTGAATGGATAACAGAAGACAGCAGGAGTGAAATAAAAATATTCTTAGAAGTAAACAGGAACAAAGACACATCATATCAAAATCTCTGGGACACTATGAAAGCAGTACTTAGAGGAAGATTTATTTCATGGGGCGCATTCAACAAAAGAAGTAGAAATCAACAAATAAACGACTTAACACTACAGCTCAAAGCCCTAGAAAAAGAAAAGTAGACAAACACCAAAAGTAGTAGAAGACAGAAAATAGTTAAAATCAGAGCCAAAATCAACGAAATTGAAACAAAAGAAACAATTGGAAAAATTAACAAAATAAATAGTTCGTTCTTTGAAAAAATAAACAAAATTGATAAATCCTTAGCCACACTACAAAGAGAAAGAGGGGATCCAAGATGGTGGCCTAGAGGGAGACTGCACCCCCAGTCGCTCCAGAACCCAGGAGTTAAGAAGGGGAGGCATTGAGAGACTCGGACTGAAATAGAGCCACAGGTGAGTCTGCCCACTGGGTAAAGCTCGGCCCGGGTGGCAGGCCCAGATAGAAGTAGCTTATCGGAGCTGGGCAGGGCAGCTAGAGTCTTCCACAGGCAGCCCTGCGCACTCCAGCGGTGGGCCCCGCCCACACAGCCAGCTTCTCCAGGTTCTCGGAACGGAACTGGCCCGCTAGTGAGAGCCTTTCTGACCAGAACAAGCTCCGAGTCCCGGAGCCAGTGCAGCGCAACGTACTCCAGCACACAAGCAGCTTCAGGGACCAGGATAGGGCAGCCAGAGACCTCCCCAAGTAGCCTGGAACCCTGCGGTGGAAGGTGCCTTCCAAGGCTAGCTTCTCAGACCAGACCGCCCAGTGAGAGGTTTTCTACATAGAACCAGCCACAAGTCCCCGAACCAACAGAGAGCTTCGATCTGCAAGCAGCCTCTGGGATCAGGGCAGGGCAGCCAAAGACCTCTTCAGGTGGCTCTGCCCACTCCGGCTGCAGGCTCTCTTCACGAGGCGATCCAAGATGGCGGCCTAGAAGGAGACTGCACCCCCAGTAGCTCCAGAAAACAGGAGTTAAGAAGGGGAGGCATTGAGAGACTCGGACTGAAATAGAGCCACAGGTGAGTCTGCCCACTGGGTAAAGCTCGGCCCGGGTGACAGGCCCAGATAGAGGTGGCTTATCGGAGCCAGGCAGGGCAGCTAGAGTTTTCCCAAGGTAGCCTTCCACACTCCGGCAGTGGGCTCCTCCCACACGGCCAGCTGCACGGTGCAGGCCCACAGTGAGAGCATTTCCGCACAGAACCAGCTCCAAACCGTGGAACCAGTAGGGGACTAGGGGCAGTTTTCTTCGGATGCGCTGCTTTATCAGATTCCTCCAAGACATCAGGCTACTGAAGGCTGGGAGGTGATACACTGGAAATCTACCGGGACACTATAAGCCAATAGCGGAAAACTGCAATATCTCAGGGTCCCACTGACAGCTGACCAATATGAGAAAACAAGGGAAGAAAATGTCCCAAACAAACCTAGATACTATATCAATAAAACCCAATGACAGCACAGCAGAAGAAATGTCAGAAAGGGAGTTCAGAATGTACGTAATTAAAACGATCAGGGAAGCTAATGAGGAGATGAAAGAGCAAATGCAGGCATTGAAGGAGGAGATGAAAGAGCAAATGCAGGCATTAAATGATCGCACCAATCAACAGTTAAAAGAGCAAATACAGGAAGCAAGAGATCATTTCAATAAAGAGTTAGAGATACTGAAAAAAAAACAAACTGAAATACTTGAAATGAAGGAAACAATAAACCAAGTTAAAAACTCCATAGAAAGCATAACCAATAGGATAGAACACCTGGAAAACAGAACCTCAGACATTGAAGACAAATTATTTAATCTTGAAAGCAAAGTTGGCCAAACAGAAAAGATGGTAAGAAATCATGAACAGAATCTACAAGAATTATGGGATATCATGAAAAGGCCAAATTTAAGAATTATTGGGATTGAGGAAGGCTTAGAGAAACAAACCAAAGGAATGAACAATCTATTCAATGAAATAATATCAGAAAATTTCCGAAATCTGAAGAATGAAATGGAAAACCAAGTACAATGGAACTCCAAACATACAAAATTACAACAGACCCACACCAAGGCACATTATTATGAAAATACCTAACATACAAAATAAAGACAGAATTTTAAAGGCCGCGAGAGAAAAGAATCAAATTACATTCAGGGGGAAACCAATAAGAATATCAGCAGATTTTTCAATCCAGACCCTAAAAGCTAGAAGGGCCTGGAACAACATATACCAAGCCCTGAAAGAAAACGGATGCCAACCAAGAATCTTATACCCAGCAAAACTTACCTTCAAATTTGACGATGAAATAAGATCCTTCCATGATAAACAAAAGCTAAAGGAATTTACAAAAAGAAAGCCAGCATTACAGAACATTCTCAGCAAAATATTCCATGAGGAAGAGATGAAAAACAATGATGTAAATCAGCAACAGGAGGAACTAGCCTAAAGGAATAGCCAAATAAAGGAGAAACCAAATCATGTCAAAAACAAATATGAGTCAATTGACTGGGAATACAAATCATATCACAATAATAATCCTGAATGTCAATGGCCTGAATTCATCAATCAAAAGACACAGACTGGCAGATTGGATTAAAAAGAAAAATCCAACAATATGCTGCCTGCAAGAGACTCATCTCATAGAAAGAGACACCCATAGACTAAAGGTGAAAGGATGGGGAAAAACATACCATGCACACGGACACAGCAAAAAAGCTGGAGTATCCATCCTCATTTCAGATAATGTGGACTTCAAACCAAAACTAGTCAGAAGGGATAAAGAAGGACATTACATACTGCTTAAGGGAAGCATTAATCAGCAAGACATAACAATCATAAATATCTATGCCCCGAACATTGGCTCATCCACATACGTCAAACAAATCCTTCTCAATTCCAGAAATCAAATAGACCACAACACAATAATAATAGGAGATTTTAACACACCTCTCTCACCACTGGATAGATCGTCCAAACAAAAATTGAATAAAGAATCTATAGATCTCAACAACACAATCAACAATTTAGACTTAACGGACATATATAGAATATACCATCCAACAAAGAACGAATACACTTTCTTCTCAGCAGCACATGGATCCTTCTCTAAAATAGACCATATTTTATGCCACAAAGCTACTGTTAGCAAATACAAGAAGATAGAGATACTACCTTGTACTCTATCAGATCATAATGGATTGAATTAGAAATAAATGACAGAATAAAAAACAGAAACCTCTCCAATACCTGGAGATTAAATAATACACTATTATATGATGAATGGATAACAGAAGACATCAGGAGGGAAATAAAAAAATTCTTAGAAGTAAACGAGAACAAAGACTCATCATATCAAAATCTCTGGGACACTATGAAATCAGTACTTAGAGGAAGATTCATTTCATGGGGCGCATTCAAAAAAAGAAGTAGAAATCAACAAATAAACGACTTAACACTACAGCTCAAAGCGCTAGAAAAAGAAGAGCAGACCAATACCAAAAGTAGTAGAAGACAGGAAATAGTTAAAATCAGAGCCGAAATCAACGAAATCGAAACAAAAGAAACAATTGGAAAAATTAACAAAATAAATAGTTGGTTCTTTGAAAATATAAATAAAATTGATAAACCCTTAGCCACACTAACAAAGAGAAAGAGGGAGAAAACTCAAATTACTAAAATTCGGAATGAACAAGGAAACATCACAACAGACACGAGTGAAATACAAAACATAATTAGAAGCTATTTCGAAAATCTATACTCCAACAAAACAGAAAACCTCGAAGACATCAACAAATTTCTAGAGACATATGAATTACCTAAACTGAACGAGGAGGACATACACAACTTAAATAAACCAATTTCAAGCAATGAAATAGAAGAGGTCATCAAAAGCCTACCAACAAAGAAAAGTCCAGGACCAGATGGGTTCTTAGCCGAGTTCCACAAAACCTTTAAAGAAGAGCTCATTCCAATACTCCTCAAACTATTCCATGAAATAGAAGAGGAGGGAACCCTCCAAACTCGTTCTATGAAGCCAATATCACCCTGACACCTAAACCAGACAGAGACACATCGAGGAAAGAAAATTTCAGACCAATATCCTTAATGAACATCGACGCAAAAATTCTCAACAAAATTTTAGCAAATCGCATACAAATATATATTAAAAAGATAGTGCACCACGATCAAGTGGGTTTTATTCCAGGGATGCAAGGTTGGTTCAACATTCGGAAATCAATAAATGTCATTCACCATATCAACAGACTTAAAGTTAAGAATCACATGATTATTTCAATAGATGCAGAAAAAGCATTCGATAAAATACAGCATCCCTTCATGCTCAAAACACTAGAGAAAATTGGGGTAGTGGGAACATTCCTTAACATTGTAAAGGCCATCTACGCTAAGCCCATGGTTAATATTCTAAATGGTGAAAAACTGAAAGCGTTCCCCCTAAAAACTGGAACAAGGCAGGGATGCCCTCTTTCACCACTTCTATTCAACATCGTCCTTGAGACTCTAGCCAGAGCAATCAGACAAACCAAAGAAATTAAAGGGATACGAATAGGAAAAGAAGAACTCAAACTATCCCTGTTCGCTGACGACATGATTATATATTTAGAGGAACCTGGAAATTCCGCCAGAAAACTTTTACAACTCATAAGTGAATTCAGTAAAGTAGCAGGTTACAAGATCAATGCTCATAAATCCAATGCATATTTATATATAAGTGATGAATCTTCAGAAAGAGAAATTAGGAAAACTACCCCATTCACAATAGCATCAAAAAAAATAAAATACTTGGGAATCAGTCTCACAAAAGAGGTAAAAGACCTCTACAATGAGAACTACAGAACACTAAAGAAAGAAATTAAAGAAAACTTTAGAAGATGGAAAGATCTCCCATGTTCTTGGATAGGCAGAACTAATATTGTCAAAATGGCCATACTACCTAAAGTGCTATACAGATTCAATGCAATTCCAATTAAAATCCCAATGATGTACCTTACAGAAATAGAGCAAGCAATTATGAAATTCATCTGGAAGAATAAAAAACCTAGAATAGCTAAAGCAATCCTCAGTAGAAAGAGCGAAGCAGGGGGTATTGCAATACCAGATCTTCAACTCTACTACAAAGCAATAGTAACAAAAACGGCACGGTATTGGTACCAAAATAGACAGGTAGATCAATGGTACAGAATAGAGGACATGGACACAAACCCAAGTAAATATAATTTTCTCATACTAGACAAAGGTTCCAACAATATGCAATGGAGAAAAGATAGCCTCTTCAACAAATGGTGCTGGGAAAACTGGAAAACCATATGCAATAGAATGAAATTAAACCCCTATCTCTCACCCTACACAAAACTCAACTCAAAATGGATCAAGTACCTTGGAATCAGACCAGAGACCCTGCATCTTATAGAAGAAAAAGTAGGTCCAAATCTTCAACTTGTTGGCTTAGGATCAGACTTCCTTAACATGACTCCCATAGCACAAGAAATAAAAGCAAGAATCAATAACTGGGATAGATTCAAACTAAAAAGCTTTCTCTCAGCAAAGGAAACTATCAGAAATGTGAAGAGAGAGCCTACAGAGTGGGAGAATATCTTTGCCACTCATACTTCAGATAGAGCACTAATTTCCAGAATCTATAAAGAACTCAAAAACTCTACATGAAGAATACAAATAATCCAATCAACAAATGGTCTAAGGAAATGAACAGACACTTCACAGAAGAAGATGTACAAGTAATCAACAGATATATGAAAAAATGTTCGACATCTCTAGTAATAAGAGAAATGCAAATAAAACTACCCTAAGATTCCATCTCACCCCAATTAGAATGGCGATTATCAAGAACACAAGCAACAATAGGTGTTGGAGAGGATGTGGGGAAAAAGGTATACTCATACATTGCTGGTGGGGTTGAAAACTAGTGCAGCCACTCTGGAAAGCAGTATGGAGATTCCTCAGAAAGCTTGGAATGGAAACACTATTTGACCCAGCTATCCCACTCCTTGGCCTATACCCAAAGGACTTAAAATCAGCATACTACAGAGATACAGTCACAACAATGTTCATTGCTGCTCAATTCACCATAGCCAGATTGTGGAACCAACCTAAATGCCCTTCAGTTGATGAATGGATAAAGAAACTGTGGCATATATATACAATGGAATATTACTCCGCAATGAAGAATGATAAAATTATGGCATTTGCAGGCAAGTGGATGAAATTGGAGAATATCATGCTAAGTGAGATAAGCCAATATCAAAAAACTAAAGGATGAATGATCTTGCTGAATAGCGGATGAGGACATATAATGGGGGTGGGAGGGTTTAGCGTTAGGGTTAGGGTTAGGTTTAGGGTTAGGGTTAAGGAGGGTGGTAAGAATGGAGGAAGGAAGGACTGTATAGAGGGAAAAGAGGTGTGGGAAGGGTGGGGGGGCAGGGAAAAATATAACAGAATGAATCAAACAACATTACCCTATGTAAATTTATGATTACACAAATGGTATGCCTTGACTCCATGTACAAATAGAGAAACAACATGTATCCCATTTTTTTACAATAAAAAAAAGCAAAAACAAAGAAATGGGAAAAAAAACTTTGACAATTGTTAAAAGACATAATGTTAAACTTAGGTTTAAAAGAGTTGGTGAACTGGGTCTTTGTCATTTGCGTAAACAATAAAATTTTAAAAAACAGCAAGAGAACTAAACATTTCTTAAAAGAAAAATATACAAGTGACGAACAAATATGTGAAAAAAGTGTTCAACTTCCCTAGAAATAGGGGAAATGCAAATCAAAACTACACTGATATTTCATCTCCTCTAGTCAGAGTGGCAATTATCAAGAATACAAATAATTATAAACATAATTGCTGGTGAGGATGTGGGGAAAAAGGAATAGTCATATATCACTGGAGGGACTGCAAATTAGTACAACCACTCTGCAAAGCAGAATGGAGATTCCTCAGAAATCTAGAAATGGGACCACCATATAACTTAGCTATCCAACTCTTTGGCATTTACCCAAAATAACTAAAATAAGGATATTACAGTGATACAGGTGCATCAATGTTTATAGAAGCACAATTCACAATAGCCAAGTTGTGAAACCAGTCTAGGTGTCCATCAACAAATGAATGGATAAGGAAAATGTGATATACATATATCACATACACACACACACACACACACACAAAATGAAGTTTTGCTCAGTCACAAAGAATAAAAGTATGGCAATTGCTGATAAATGGATGGAACTGGAGAATATCAAGCTAAGTGAAATAAGCCAGATCCAGAAAGTCAAGGGACAAATGTTTTCTCTCACATGGGGAAGTTAGAGCAAAATAAGGGGAAAAAGGGTAGACAATCTCATGAAAATAGAAAGGAGATCAGTGGAGTAAAGGAAGCAGATAGAGGGAGGGAGGAAGAACAGGAAAAGTGAGGAACTATGGAATGAAGTTGATCAAATTATGCTATAGTAGAGTACAGGAAGGGGAACTCGGAGAAGGAGGAGGCAAGATTAAAAGGAAGTACTGGGGACTGAATGGAGCAAATTATATTTCATGAATGTATGATTATGTAAAAATAACTCTAATATTTTATGTAACTATCATGCACCAATAAAAACATTTAAAAATAACTATAAAGTGAAACCAGTTATAGTCATTAGGAAAAACAAGCTCCCTCTACTCTTTTACTGAAAATTGACTCTCTGAGTTAGATGAAACTCAAGGTACATTTCTTATTTTATGGTAGCAAGGGACTATTAATTCAACCTTAATTTTTAAGAAATTATTAGTATTGTATATTTTCCATATAGACTTATTCTCATATGGTAATTTGATGCTTACACTCATGTTACTAACTTTATTACTACATAGGAAACTGGATGAAGCTAGAGTAATTATTTCAAACTCAACACTTCATTGAGTCTCTACATGGTATGCATGTATTTTTTTTCCTACATTTTTTAATGGTGCATTAGAGTTATACATAATGATGATATTTGTTGTTACATATTCATAAATGCACACAATATAATAATATAATTTGACTATTTTCCTTTCAAGCACTTTCTCCCTCCCTCTCACCTACCTTGCCACATCCCACCTTTGGTCCATTTCCTCTACTGATTTCCCTTCAATTTCCATGAGTTCCACTGCCATCTTTCTTTTCTTTTTTACTCTCTAGCTTCTAATAGAGAAATGAGAAAAAACATACCACCCATGATCTGATTTTTGACTTGTTTCACTTAAAATGATGGTCTCTACTTCCACCCATTTTCCTGCAAATGATATAATTTCATTTTTCTTTATGACTGAATAAAACTCCATTGTGTATATGTACCTCATTTTCTTGATCCATTCATCATTGACAGACATCTAGGTTGGTGCCATAGTTTGGTTATTGTGAATTGTGCTTCTATAAACATGGGTATGCATATATCACTGTGGTATCACTTTAATTCTTCAGGATAAATATCAAGCAGAAATATAGTTGGGTCATAGGTGGTTTCATGCCTAGTCTTTTGAGGAACCTCCATACTGATTTCTATAGTGGTTGAACTAATTTATGTTTCCACCAACAGTGTAAATGTGTTCCTTTTCTCAACATCCTCTCCATCACTTATTGTTATTTGTATTCTCAATGACTGCCATTCTGATTGGTGTGAGATGAAATCTCAGTGTAGTTTTGATTTGCATTTTCTCTAATTGCTAATGATGTTTAACACTTTTTCATGTATTTGTCGGCCATTTGTATTTTTTCTTTTGTGAAGCATCTGTGTAATTCATTTGCCCATTTATTTATTGGAATACTTGAGTTTTTGGTGTAAAACTATTTGAGTTCTTTATAAATTTTAGATATTAATCCTCTGTCAGAAGAGTAGCTAGCAGACTTTCTCCCATGCTATAGGTTCTTTCCTTACATTCCTAGTTGTTTGCTGTGCAGAACCTTCTTAATTTGATGCCATCCCATTTATTAACTCTTGGAAGTATTTCCTGAGCTTTAGGGATCCTACTGAGAAAGTCGTTGCCTGTGCCTACATGCTGGAGTTTTGAAACAATGTTTTCTTCCAGGAGTTGTATAGTTTCTGGTCTAATTCCTAATTCTCATTCTTCTACATATGAATTATGAGGTTTTCTAGCACTGTTTATTTAAAAGTCTGTATTTTCTCCAGTGTGTTTTTTGGCATCTTTGTGAAGGATAAGATAACTGTAGATGTGTGGGTTTGTCTCTGTGTCTTCTATTCATGCATGTATTTTAATCTTCAAACTGAACTTCCATATAGAAAATATAAATGATTACATAATAGACTCCATTACTATATAACCCAGCCACAATGAGCTCAAGTATTGTTGACAAATGCCATTTATTTATATACCAACTTTGGGGGCTCATTGAAAACATAATAAAACCATAATAAGCATAACATTTTATTAAATATTTCCATATTTTCATACTGACTTTGAGCAAAAGTTAATTCAAAACTGAATTGATTGGTCTGGATACAGTTTTGACACATGAATAATTTCAAAATATTTTAACTAAATCCCTACTAAGGAAGTAATAGAATTAGAAATGGCTTTACTAGATGGAGATTTATTTTTGAAATACAGAATTATCATTTTGACTGGGATCATTGTTTCTTTTTTAATAGATGGAACACTGTCAAGGCAAGGCACTCTTTTTCATTCAAAATACTCCATAGTCTGTAAAGACATAAAGAAACTATTAGATTAAAAATCTTATGTGCATTCTGCCACACTGTGAAGGTTTTCTGTAGAGAAGGACAGGCAATCACCAATACAGCCTACTATATGAAAGTGGGCCTAGCTCCCCTCTCCATGTGGGAGTGAAGGCAACACACATATCAGTTTTCATTACTGATGAAATATCACTTGCTTCCTCGTTTTGAAGACTACATAAAAATGTAGTTTATAAACATATGAAAGAGCATTCATCTGTGGGCAATAAAAAGGCACACTCAAATCTTTAGATATGAGAGTAGAGAAAATATACTGCATCATTTCATATTCAGAATAACCCTGTGAGATATGTTGGTATCATTATGCCAATAAATAAGGTAACCAACTTCCCAAGAGTTAAAGCATTTTTGAGATATAGTCTACACTGAAATATAAATCCCTTCTCTGCACTAATTTTCCCATTGAGAGAAGCTTCCTAGTTTTACATATTTGTTGAAAGGCATACAGCAGATGCTAGCTAGTTTGTGTTTTTGAAAGATTCTCTCAGTGAGCTCCAAAGACCACAGAGGGAGTGATCCTTAATTAAATGTCCAGGACAAGAGATTGTAAGAGCTGAAGACACAAGGATATAGCCAGCAATGTGGATGTCAAAGAGATTTGGTACTGAACAAATCCTTGGTCTTGACCAGAAAGTTTTGCATGCTTCCTATTTAGGACAAGAAGAAATGTTCCAAGTTTGTTAAGACTCCCCAGACAAATTATACATAACAAAAGGATTAACAAGTAATGACTGAACTGTCAGCAGTCATATTTATTTTCTTATAAACCAACCAAGGTACAAGGTATTTAAGTGTGTGTGTGTTCATCTGTGTATGTGTGTGTGTGTGTGTGTGTGTGTGTGTGTGTGTGCATATACTATATATATCTATACTCCTTCTTAGAAGTTATCAGATCATTTGCAAGGACAATATATCTCTTACTTGGTCTAGGGTTTTGTTTGCTCATTTTTTGTTTTGTTTTCTGTCATGCACTGTTAATCTTCTTGGGGAATAAACTGTTCTCTTCCTATACAGAATTAACCAAATTATTGATTAATGATTTCTATCATTCTTGTTAGTCATTGCTTATAAATTTACTTAGCCTTTACATGTGACCACGATCAACTGATTCCCATGGAGGTTAAGTTTCCCCAACACACTTACAGAATACTGGTTATCTACATGGCTCTACACTTAGTCTGCTCTTTTTCATTCTTAGCTACTAGTGTTTTCCACATCTCAGCAAAGTAGAGTGGGTTATACTCCTGTTTGTGAAGTAATTTTCTGATGATTCCAAACTGAAAACAAGGAAAGAAGAGTATAATCATGCCTCCCATCTGCTACTGTGACAACTCTTTTCAACCATCTGCCTAATGTCACCTGGGCCTGAGTAACATGGTCCTCAAAGTTTGCACAAGGAACAACCTGCAGGAGCTTGTCAAAAATGCTAATTCTGAAACCAGTTCAGGTCTTTTGAATAGAATGCCAGAGTCATGCAGAAACTCTGCATGTTTAGTACAATTCCACAAATTATTTTAATACAAAATAAGCTCAAAAAGAACTTTAAGGTAAGGAAACTTACAAATTCCAAGTGAATAAAAACCATTCTCAAGAGGGATTCCTTCTTCTAGTCTGTTGAGGAGGGCAGACTCTTACTGGCAGAAGCTGGAACACCTGGAGCACCTTAGTCCAGGCTAAATCCCAACTCAATGATATTGGATGAGAACAAATCTCTCAGCTTTTCTAGGCTTTGATTCTTAATTCAAACTGAACCACCACTAGAGTGAAGTTATACATATTTAAAACAGAGCTTAGCATACATATATAGAAACTATAAGACTATAAATACGTGCTTACTGAGAAATCAGTGCATGCATTTAAAAATGGGAACTTATGATTCCAAAAATTATTACTACTAATTATGTAAATAAGAGCATTGTAAATGATTATCATTTTTCTTTCAAATCAGATCAGTCATTTGAATTTTGGCAAATGAATAAATGAGGTATTAAATTTTAAAAAACTTCCACACGGGGAAAATAAAATATAGATACTAATCTACTTTTTTTCATCACAAATTATTTCAGACATATTATTATTTATAAAATGTTATAGCATTTTATGATACAACTATATGTATAGTTATAATAATCATGTATATGATTATTTTAAGAAGTATAGACAAAGCTTATATTTTAGTTGTGGAATAAAAGTGAACTAGGTATAACAATTAGAAAGCTATCAAGAGTTAAACTGTAAGGAACCAATAGATGGTTTTTCAGGAGTGAAACTCATAACTTCTATGTTAGTCAGTACTAAGTGTCAGAAGTAGTAAGTCTTGCCTGATATGAAAAAAATAAAGATTTGAAGGAAGAAATTCAAGGTGATAGGAAAGGCACGAGCCAAGACAGAGAGGCAAAATGATTTTGCACAATGCATGGGCAGAGCCTAGCTGATAAAGTTAGAGTTCCGTGTGGGAAGGCTGCTTGTAAGTTTCACTAGGGAAAGCAAGACAGAGATGAACTTGCTGTGGTAGAAAATAGAACCATTGTTAGATTAAGCACCTAGAAATGACAAGATCAAAATTGTATTTTGGTGATTTTTAAATATCAATAAAGTATAGCATTGATTGACTCTCAGACAATCAAGAAACAGGAATGATAGCATATTTATAATCACCTGAGTAGGTGAGGTGCTGGAAGAGAACAGGTAAATCAGACATCCTAAAGAAAGAAAGAACAGATTTTTTTTGTGGTTTTAACATAATATACAAAGTGAAAGAAGGAAAATGAAAAAAAGAAACATTGGAAGTTATATTCAACTTGAAGTTTCCTACTACTGCCATAACAAATAACATAAAAATGTGGCTTAAAATAATAGAAATGTGTCCTTCTCTCTTTAAACACCCTGTGATTACAGTTTGCCCACTCCAGTAATATAGGATAACGTCTCCAAATCAAGACCCTAATCACATAAAATGTCACTTTTGCCCTGCAAGAAACATATTCATATAATCCAGACATTAGGATATGGGCATCTTAGGGTTGCCATTGTTCTCCCTACCACATCAGGGTTGAACAAACAAAAACAATGACTGTCATTGAGTTCTACGTGCCAGATACATATCATACATCCCTAATCTCACATACCCATGAAAATTTGTGAAAAGGGGAAGAGAAACATCCTCCAGGTTTAAACTCTGTGTTGTTTTGTTGTGTTATAGCTGTTGTTTAACTTCAGAGACCAATCTTTTACTGGAAAAGTTAGGGATAATGATTTTTGGTTTCTTTCTGTGGACTGAGCAATGCATATTGTTTTAAATGTATTACTTTTGAAGTGGCTCTTACATACAGTTGGAAATAAAACACTCAAATACAAAAGAAGTATTAGGAATACAGATACAAATAAAATAAAAAGAACTGACATTATTATATTAGATGGATAACTAAAAGGATCAAGAGAGATAAATCAGTAGTGTAAGGTGGGTTCAAGGAAGAAGGAAGGCCAAAGGAGTAAAAGGAGAACTCAGAGAGTAAACTATAGCAGGGGGCTAAAAGAACAGGCTGATGGTTGGAGGTCAAGAGCAGGAGATGTGACCAACATCAAGAAGAGAGACCTTGGCTTTTGGTGAGGAGATAGCACTCTTTGGATCATTAGTATCTGGATTGAAAGTGTTTGGATAACAGCTTTAAGTTACTAGAGGAAAAGAGATGCCTGCATTTTAAGTAAAGGTTACTTTTCCTGCAATACCACTGAGGTATTGCAGGAAAAGCATTTTGGTATTGTCTCCTTTTCTTCTTGAAACACAGAACATTTTATTTCCTTTCAAGAGCTTTCTTTTTTAAAACAATAATTGCCCACCCAGGCTCTAAGGGCCTTTCTGTGGTCCCGCAGGACAGTGCACCTGGCTCACCCCTTGCTGTCCCCTCTCCCTCGCTCCTTGCTGTTTTCCATGCTGATGTGAGTACCTCTAATCTGTACCAAATCTCTCCTTAGGGGTTTGCTTCTCCAGAATTAAAATATCTTTGCGTTTTGTTCTTCAGAAAGACTGCTGTTGTACATAACACTCTTCTTCTGTTGGTCCCTCGGTGTATTTGTACTTCTGTTGAGAGGAACTGCACCTGGATAAAAGTGATTCTCCTCACATTTTGATGGAATTACTAGTACTTGGGCCCCAAATTTCACCTATGAAAAGCTAAGAAACCTTCCACGATCTAGAGTCATATATCAGATAAAACCTGAAAATATTATCATCATATTACAAATGTAAACTAATATAAAATATTAAATAATTTAAAAATTAGAATATGTGAGTCCGAACACTGGGACAGCTTATTTAAGCAAGTGTGAAGAATTAATATTATTTAAAGAAAGTGTTTTGTGTTGTTGACATAAGATATCCATGTATAGCTTATAGCATACATACACATGCATTGATGTTCTGCATATATATGTATAAGTCATATGCAGTCATTCATCACTTAATGACAGGAATACTTAAGAAATGCATTGTTAGGTGGAGTTTGTTATTATATGAACATTGAGTCTACTTACACAAACCTAGATAGTATAGCCTACTACACAACAAATATATATGATATATAAAATATACATATAGATTATAGCCGATTGCTCCTAGGGCCATGATAAGTAACACAGGAGATTATTTCAAGCAAAGAGAAAATGAAGCAACCAAACTAAGAGGTTAACAACAGGGCTATGAGGTACGTTTAGTTGATGAATGGTGGGGCCCTCTCATAGTTCCACAGGAAGTACTCGGATGGTTGGAGTAAAGATTATCACTTAAGGAGCTAGAGTCCTTCCTGTTTCCTGATCAGTGCCAAAAGGATTTTCATATTTGGATAAGTTCAGCTGTAGAAGTGTGTAGTGAATTCCATCTGTGTATTTTCCTATAACTTGGTATATTGACTGAATGAATACATGTTGAGATTTTTATTAAAAGTGGAGCAAATGGACTAAAGGGGGAGCTTAGAGTTATCTAAAGTACAGAACTGCTAGACAATGTCTTAGGCAGATCATGCTCTCTCTTTCTGGGATAACTTGTTTCATCAACATATTTACTGGGAGACCCATAAGAGAGTACTAAAATACTAAAGAAAAAAGATGAAATAGAGAAGAAAAAAGAAAAAATTTAGTTTACAAATTGCAAAGACAGTACAGAGAGTACCTTTATAACCTACTCATGATTTCCTCTGCTATAATACCTTATGGTACATGTGTCAAAATTAATGAATCAATATTGGTATATTATCAATAATTAAAGTAGACCCTTCAGTGTTTTTTTAACCTGATGTTCTGTTAGTTTCTATTGAATGTCATTTTCTCTTCCAGGATCCCATTCAAAATGGCGCGTTACCTTTATCGTTAAGTCTTTTTAGGCTCCTCTTAGCTAAGGTAGCTTCTTAGACGTCCTGATTTTGAAGGCCTTGACAGTTTTAAGGAGCCCTGGCCAGGAATGTGGAATATCCTTTAATTGTGTCTTTTGTTGATTTGTATTAGACTGGTGTTTATTCGGCTGGTGGGATTTGTGTGGGAATGCCACAGAGGTAAAGTGCCAGTCTTATCACATCACATCAGGTGTGTACACCATCATTATGACTCATCTTTGTTGATGTTAACCTTGATCACTGGCTGAGGAGTGTTTGGTTCCTCCATGACTTACTTTCTTCCCTATTCCATGCTGTGCTCTTTGGAAGAAAGTCACTGGACACAGTCCCATTAAGGAATAGGGAGATACCTCCATCTCCTGAAGGCACACATTGACATAAATTTATTTATTCATCAGTGTATTTATATCAGTGTAGTTTCAGATAATGGTTTTAATGTGGGTGATGGTGCAGTGATATATATATAGATATATTTAATTGCTTGCATTTTTCTGTGTTTGGCCATTAGGAGCTCTTTCGTTTGGCTACTGTTTCACATGGGCTGCCCTCATCATTACTCATTATGTTTTCAACACTCCACATTTTCAGGAAATACACAAGTACTTGGGGATCATCTTGCTTATTTCCTGCTGTAGTTCTAGAATCAGCCCTTTTTTTAATTTTTAATTTATTTATTTTTATTTTTACAGACTGCATTTTGATTCATTTTACACAAATGGGGTACAACTTTTCATTTTTATGTTTATACACAATGTAGATTCATACCATTCATGTAATCATGCATGTACATAGGATAATAATGTCTGTTTCAGTCCACTATCTTTCCTTCCCCCACCCCCTCCTGCCCCATTTTCTTCTACACAATCCAAAGTTCCTCCATTCTTCTCTTGACACCCCCAAACTCCCTCCCTCATTATGTATTGTCATCTGTTTATCAGAGAAAACATTCAGCCTTTGGTTTTTTGGGCTTGGCTCATTTCACTTAGCCTGATATTCTCCACTCCATCCATTTACCAGCAAATGTCATAATTTTATTCTTCTTTATGGCTGACTAATATTCTGTTGTATATATATACCACAGTTTCTTTATCCATTCATCAATTGAAGTGAGAATCAGCTCCTTTTAAAGGAGCCCTCATTCCTTCTATTGGAGAATTGTATTAGAAACCAAGATTTGGGTTTTCGGTGTGCTCATTGCTACTGGAATATCATTGTGTCCCTGACCTTGGCTGAAAAACATGCAGAATGTCATACTTTCATCATTACAATGTCATACAGAATAATTTCACTGCCCTAAAATATCCTCTCATCATCACTGAATCCCCAGGCAATCACTGATGTATTAGTCATCTTTATAGTTTTGCCTTTTCCAGAAGGTCATATAAATGAATGCAATGTATACTAAATCATACATATTCACATATCTGTAAATATTTCTATTCATAACCATCTGTGTCTATATAAAGCTGAGCATGATATCATCTGATATCTCCAACTCTAATCCCTTACCACAGGGTTTATTCTAACCTCTTCCTCTTGCTCGTCTGTGATCCCCATTCCAACAGTGAGAAACCTGGCCCCATATATCATCAACTCAATTGTTGAGTTCCAGAATATATGCATAGTGGTTTCAGAGTTGTTCATTCATACCCCCACGAGAAGCAATTATTTTCAATCCGTTAATGTGCTCATGTACAAATACCTTTTACCTTTACCCTTATAGACTCCATTCATTTCTTAGATCAACACCTTTTTCACAAACCCTCTTCAGTGAGATTGTTTCAACATCTGTAATACAGTTAGCTTCTGTCAGAATGCATTCCATTTCTAGGCTTTCCATCACCTAGATGATTTTTTTTTCATTTCATACATTAAACTTTATTCCATGTTTTGCAAAGCTCTGTGGGTTTTGACAAATGCAGAATGTCATGTTTTCATCATTACAATGTCATACAGAATAATTTCACTGCCCTAAAATATCCTCTCATCATGACTGAATCCCCAGGCAATCACTGATATATTAGTCATCTTTATAGTTTCGCCTTTTCCAGAAGGTCATATAAATGAATGCAATATTCTATAAATGCCAATTAGATCAAAGTGCATGATACTGCTGTTCAGGTCACATCCAGCCTTACCCATTTCCTGCCTACTTGATTTAGCAATTGCTGACAGAGGGGTGTTGAAGTGCAACTATAAGAGAGGATTTACCTATTTTTCCTTTCAGTTCTATCAAATTTTGCTTCAAATATTTGATGCTTTGTTTATAAGTCATACACATTTAGGATTGTTATGTGTCCTTAGAGAAACTGGTCCCTTTGTCATTATAAAATGCCCTCCTCATTCTTGGTAATCTTTCTATGAGGTAAGGCCTAAAAATAAGACCCAATGTTTCATGCTGTCTTAACATCTCCAAAATCAGATGGTCCTCAAATAGGCCTTATTACAAGTCCCCCTTCCCACTCTGCTTCTGCAGATAAGGTCCTCCTGGTCCAATGACCTTATCTTGGGAACCAGAAAAAGTCCTTATTACCTGTGTATGGCAGATTCAGTTACCTGCTAGCTGGTAGAATTACCTGAACAAGCCATACACATCCACCTTTGGAAATCAGGGGAGACCCCCAGTGCCTTCATAGTACAGAACCATTTCCCACATCCTCTGCTTCTGAATGTAATCCCCATGTGGTCTTGTGTGGTGTGGATGTCTTCTTCCTTCAGGTGTGAGTACAAGTAACCAGTAAACTGCTGTGATTGCATCTCTCCAGCATCAGGTGCTGTGTTCAGCCATCCCTACAACTCCAGGGTGCATTCCTCCATCACCAAAGGTGACTAAAACACTTACTTATTCTGAAATCAACAGAGCCAGCCCAGCTGTCTTTTGATTAGTGTTAGCACAGAACACCTTTCTCCATCTCTTGCTTTAAACCCAAGTACAAAGTCATTCTAAGTGAATTTCTTATAGACAACACATAGTCCTGACTCAAGATTCTTGTCCACTGTGACAATTCTTATCTTTTAATTGGTGTATTTAGACCATCCTCATTTAATAATTATTGATATAGTTAAATTAATGTCTACCATGTTTATAACTGCTTTCTATTCTTTGTGTTTGTTGTCTTTTTTTTCTCCTTGTTTTTCTGCCTTCTCAAATTTAATTTAAACATTATATATGATATCATAGTATCTCATATCCTAGTATGTTAGTTTAAATTATTTTTAAATTATTGGTTTCCTCGGAGTTTACAACATATATTTTTAAATAATTGTTGCTTTCCAATAATGTTGTACATTTATATCAGGGTTCCTTATTCCTTCCCTCACATTCTTATAATACTGCAGTTATTCTTTTCACTCCCTATATTCTAAAATCAGCCAATTTCCTGTTACTATTAATTCTTTAAACACATTTTAAAAAGATAAGTATGAATTATAGCACTAATTTCATATAATGTGTAATACAAAACTGAGTGCAATTGAGGGTCATTTTATTTGGATAAGAAGTATGTTGTAAATTGAAAATGAAACATTTAGAAGGTTTTATGAGCAACACAGCATAACATGTAGGTATGCAACACTAATATTAGAATGTCAGAAAGAAATTAAACATTGTGACTGACAAATTTAGCACCATTTAAATTAAGTAGATAAAAGCAAATTAGAACATAGAATTTTTATTATTATAATAAAATTATTAAAGGTAGTGAACTGAAAATTGATAGTACAAACCTGTTTTTAGCATTTAAGTACAAATCTGTTTTAATCCTAGTAAAAATGTGAAACATTTTTTAAAATAATCATATATTATACTGCAAAAGTTTATACTATTAATTCTATGATCTAAATATCTTGTAATTTAAATACTGCTGAAGGTTTATACATAACACTCAATGATTCAGGAATTTCAAACACTCAAATACCTATTGAGTGAAAGGTATAATCAAAGCATAGCATATCTAGAAGATAATAAAAATGGCCATAAAACTAATCAGCATATTACATGTACAGTTTAGTTTTAAGATTAAGCACATATGAAAATTAAATTGAAAAAAATGAGACAGAGCTATAAGATCTTAGACTAAATACTCAAGATGAAAAATTATATATGTGTGGAATTATGTTATTTGAAATCCTATAATTTGAATTTTTATGAAGTTTATGGTTTTCTCAGAAAGCACAAATTGATTCATGAAGTCAACAAATATACAAAAAATCAAATGATTAAACAAATATTTCTTTCAAAAGATAAGTTTTCTAAAACTCTGAAGTAGCAATATTTTTTATTGTATGTCACAGAAAAAAAAAAATTAAAGTGATGAGAAACACAGAGGACATTGGAATAAGTCTGATATTCCAAGCAATAATTCTACTTATCCCAATTCATACGATTTAAGAAGAGAACTTTCATAAATAATAAAACAGTCTACTTTGAGTTAAACTACCAACCTACTCAGTAGCAAAACAACAAAAACATTCTTATTAAAATTAGAGGAATGAGGACAGGATACTTGCTGTTATCATTAAGGAAGTATAGATCACAGAAGAATAAAGTATTTTAATTATTTTCAGAAAACATTTATCTTTAGGAATAGTTATATATATCGAGAGATCCCAAGGAAGTCAAGTGAAAACTTTCCCAGCATTAATGATTTTTCTGCCTACGTAATGCAAATGAGAAACTAATACTTTTCTTTCATTAACTCAATAATGTGGTTCAAACCATAGTTTGAAAAATACTGCAGTCAAAATATTATTACATGGCTGAAGATATTGTTCAGTTGGTAGAGTGCTTGCCTTGCAAGCACAAGGCCCTGGGTTCAATCCCCAGTACTGCCAAAAATAAATAATAAAAATAAAAAATACATATATATGTATATATATATATATATATATATATATTATTGCAAACTACAAAATGACCACAAATCTTCAGAAAAATGTGTATTACTCATAAACACAGCCATGAATTTTCACTTTTGTATAGGGATGTGTAATTCTGAAATAAAAAGAAAGAGTGTAACATGGTCCTACATGTGCAGATTGTTTGATATTACAGTTCTTTCTATAATAATTCACAGAATTAAAAATTTTTAATCTAAAAAATCCTTTTGGAATTTGACAAGCTGATTCTATATTTCATTTGGAGGAAATTAAAAATGACATTGAAAAGAAAATGGCAAAAATTAAGAAAGCACTTGTCATTCTAGATAAAGAATACAATTATAAGTACAAGTATTGTCATTGTCCTAGAACTGCTCCTCTCCACCCAGAAATCATAGTTTTTTTTAACATATTTATCAGAATAAATGAGAAGAAAGAGAAGAATAATATCTAACCCCAAAAGGACAATTGTTTACTACATTATGATGATGACCTGAGGTTATTATCTAGGCAAAAGAGTTACTTTACGTACTGCTCTGAATTATAAGTTAATTTTCATTAAATTTAAGCATCATAAATAATAAGATACAACAGCTGAGTATCTAATTTAGTAGTGGTAATAGACTTTCTTGACATAAAGGTATTGAAAGAATGCACAAGAGAAAATTCAAGAGATTTAACTATTTATATTTTTAATCTTCTGTGTCTTCAAGGAACTATCTTTTAAATACCATTTTAAATGCCCCAAACATGTGAGGCAACATTATTTATTCTTATTATGTGAAGAGTTCATACAAATCAAACTCAATCACTAACATACCAGTAGAATAAATGACAAGGGATATTAAAAGATAGTTCATACAAGTATATTAAATGTAAATATTTTTTGAGGTTCGATAGTAATAAAATAGAAGCAAATTGAGACAATAAAATATAATTTTCATTATCAAGGTTTTATATGACTTCTATTCCCTAATATGAGGAAGACCAAAATAGCATTTGCCCTCTTATACACTGCTAGAATTTTTTATTGTAAGATTTTCTGTGTGTGGGGGGATAACAGGATAAAATTCCTTTGCATATTTATGTACTTAGAACTAGTAATTGCATTTTTAATTCACTAAGCTAATTATAACCTTGGACACAATTATATGCCAAGACATTTACAGTCACTCTTTTGGCATAATTTTTGCTGCATTACAAATTGCCACAAACTTTGCAGTTTTGTAACACCTATTTAATAGCTTGTAGGTCTTTAAATCAGAGTCCTGGCATTATATGGCTAGATTCTCTACCCAAAGCTGAAATCAAGGTGTTCTCAGTGCTTTCTGGGGGTTCAGGCAAAGAATTCATTTCAAAGCTTAATCGTGTTGTTGGAAGAATTTTTACAACTATAAAACTTGGTCCCTTTTCCTTGTTGACTAACCCTGGAACCAATCAGCCTCTGGAGGCCACCTGCATCCTTGGCACATGGCCCCCTCCATCTTGAAAGCTGGCAAGAGTGCATAGAACTTTTCTTGTGCTTCGAATCTCTACAATTTCCCCTTCTTCCACCAGCCAAAGAAAACTTTGTCTTACAGGGGCTCTTGTACTTAGAATAAGCCCTCATGAATAATCTCAATATCTTAAAGTCAACTGTCCCATAAAATAACAAAATCCTAGGAGTGATCTTTTCACAGGTGCCAATAATTTGGGCTCAGAGATGGGAGACACTTTTAGAACTCTGTTTGCCATAGTGCATTATTTTTATTAGTGAAATTTAGAAAACATGTCAGTTAATAACAATGGAATACCTAAGTAAACTATGATGTATCTGTATTTTAGAACATGAGGCAGCCATTAAAATCAATCCCTTAAAATAACTGTTATCTAAAGGAAATTCTTAAAATGTAATGTTAAGTTTAAAAGAACCATAAAACTGAGGTGCCACCAATATTTATCTTATTTTAACCTAATGAATATTATTAGAACCTGATAAAAGAAAAAAGTAATACATCTTTTCCCCAAGAAAATACATACATATGCACAAAATATCAACTATACTATAGATTATCCACAAAGCCCCTAGGAATTCCAAATCAAGAATAGTAATACTATGGGCAATACATTCTCCTGCATTCACTTCAATAATCAATGCTACAGACAACACCCCCATGCTGTGTTCCTATGGGTAGCTATTTTAGTCAGCTTTTTCACTGCTGTAACTAAAGGACTTGACCAGAACTATAGAGGAGGAAAAGTTTATTTGGAGGCTCATGGTTTCAGAGGTCTTATTCCACAATAGGCTGGCTTTACTCCTAGGGGCTCAAGGTGAGACTGAACATCATGGTGGAAGAGTATGGCAGAGGGAAGCAGCTCACATGGTGATCAGGAAACAGACAGAGAGATCTGCACTTGCCAGATACAAATATATACCCCAAAGTCACACACCCCCAATGCCCCCTCTTTCTCAAGTCATATCCCACCTGCCTCCAGTTAACATTCAGTTAATCCTATCGGGTATCAATTCCCTGATTAGTTTAAGACTCTCACAATCTATTTCCCCTCTGAACCCTTTTGAGTTGTCTCACCATGAGCTTGGGGGACACCTCACATACAAACCATAATATTCCTTTTTTGGCCCCCAAAAGCTCATACTCATCTGACAATACAAAATACATTTAAATTCATACCCAAAAGTCCCCATAGTCTCAACAATTCTGAGATTGTTCAAAGTTCAAGTCCAAAGACTTTTCTGAGGCTCAAGGCAATATCGTATTGTGAGCTCCTATAAAATTAAAAGCAATTTACAAGTATCCAATAAATAAAAGTACAGAGTAAACATTCCCATTCACCAAAAAAAAAAAAAAAAAAAAAAAAAAAAAAAGGTCATAGAAAGAAGGAATGGGACCAAAGCAAGACTGAAATTCAGCTGGGCAAACAAACCTTGTAGTTCTGTGTCTGGCATCTGGAGCACTTGGCATCATGATGTCCTCTCCAAAGGGCTTGTGTAGCTCCAACCCTGTGACCTTATTTGTTGCAGCCCAAGTGGCCTTTCTATTGGTTTATCTCTGCTCAATTCCTGCAGCTTTGCTAGGATGGTGTCCCACATTACTGGCATTTCTTAATCTCGCGGTCTCCACTGCAGCATTGCTTTCTCCACACATCTCCACATTGTGACATCTCAGGGGGTGCCTGGAGGGACTCTGACCCTGCCATACTTTGCCTGGTTTCCTAGGTCTTCCTTTGGAATTTAGGTGGAAGCTTCCATGACCCCTTAACTCCAGGATCCTGCATTCCTATAGAACCAGCACCACATAGTTGACCAAGGTCTGCCATCATCTCGTGCAGTAGCCAAGCCTCCAAGGACCCTTTCTGCAGCAGTCACTGAGTGTCTGGGTGGCTGAGCATGTTGAAAAAACTTCTTAGACCCCATTGTGCAAGAAGGGTGCCCCACTGGTCTCTTCTTAACAGAATTTTCACTTTTACCCCCTTGAGCTTGAGATGGGTGTGGTCTGGCCAGCTCCTGAGATTCCCTCAAGCCATTTTCCACAAAGTCTTCAGCATTTCTTTATTGGTGGTAATGTCATTAACAACTGAAACTTCTTTAGCCCTAGTTTTACTCTGGTCTTTCAAGTCCATGTGTTTCAAATCTTTCTGTTTTGCTTTCTACTTCTGATTATCATAATAAATTTGGCTAAAAGCTGCCAGCAATACCCATGCCACCACCTGAATGCTCTGCTATCTAGAAATTTCTCTCGCCAGATTAAGAAGTCCATTGTTTTTAAAATTAGCCTATTAGAAAGTCTCAGGACACATGCAAAATGCAGATAACTTCTCAGTCAGAATATAACTCCAACGGCCTCTAGTTCAATTACTGAGAGTGGCCTCTTTTTCCTCTAAACCCTCTAGAGCCCTGTCTTCACTGTCCATGGTCCTATCACCATTCTGGTCTTCTGAACTCCCACCAGAATCAGCCATTAAGCTCCACTTACAACAATCCAAGTATTTCCAGCTTGTACTACTAGGAATCTCAAATTCCTCCATCCAATTTCAAAAAGCCCAAAAGCTTCTGAACCACATGGTCAGATTAGTCACAGCAACGACCCCACTTTTCAGTACCAATTTCTGTTTTAGTCAGCTTTTTCACCACTGTGACTAAAAGATTTGACCATAACAATGATAGAGGAGGAAAAGTTTATTTGGGGGCTCATGGTTTCAGAGGTCTTATTCCATAGAAGGCTGGCTCCACTCCTCAAGGCTCAAGGTGAGGCAGAAAGAACATCATGGCAGAAGAGTGCAGCAGAGGAAAGCAGCACACAATGATGATCAGGAAGCAGAGAGAGAGATCCCCACTTGCCAGATATAAATATATACCTCAAATCCATGCCCCCAATGCCCCTCCTCCTCCAGTCATACTCCACCTGCCTCCAGGTGGAGGCACTCACTCAGTTAATCCCATTAGGGATTAATTCACTGATTAGTTTAAGGCTCTCACAACCTAATCATTTCCCCTCTGCACCCTCTCACTTTGTCTCAATGTGAGCTTTTGGGGGACACCTCACATACAAACCATAACAGTACCCTTTTATTTTTCTCTGATTTAGTATTTCTAAGAATCATCAGGGAAAACTTAGATATTCCACAAATTTATTCTCATTGTCCCTTTATACCTCTTGCTCTAGACCTCTGCTTCCAGCTTCTTGGTACTTGGTATTCACTTTTCAGGGCAATAGCAGCTATCTCAAACCTAATGAGCCACAAAAACAAGTATAGTTTCCTTTTTGCATTTCCTCAAAGCTCAGTTGACACAGGTCACAAAGTTTGACCAAATTTTATTAAAGAATATACAACAAACATGCTACAAAGCAGAAAACAAATCCAAGGATTAAATGTCAGATGCCGTCTCTCCCCATCCATTGACCATGAACTTATTCAGGGCATCCCCAGCAGGACGTCTTAAAGACCATCTCACTCCTGAACCTGGTCTGCAAACACATCCAAAGGCCTCTTATTTCTCTGAAAGGAGTCTTAAGTTATATCCTAGGACCTAGCATAGTACTTGTCTAGGTCCTTACCTGAATTTAGATTTATTTCTTTTCCTTTTGTCACAAGTCTTAAGCAACATGAAACAGTATTTAATTTTTTCAGAGAAGATAGCTAGCATGAGATAAAGATAATAGTCAACAGTAAATCTCCCAAATTCTTGGTTATTCAGTTGGTTAGATGTCCCATTCAGGGGACACTGTCCCTGTAATTATAGCGCTTTATCTAACCAGGTCAAGTTCCTATGGGTAGTCCCTGAACTTGTCAAGGTGAAAGAAGATGAGGCTGCTCTGTCATTCTGAATGGGCCAAACTGGTAATACTCCTTAAGCCCCTTTCCTAAAAGCAAGCAATACTTCCCAGAGATAATCCACTATTGATCACATTTAGAAAAAAAAACCTACTGCCAAAATATCTGATAGAATATCTTCATCTAACCTATATGACTAAACGGTATAATGGATAACATAGACTCTAATTTGGGTTACTTAACCCGTTCAAGACAGCCCCTGGAAATATGGAGGCCTACCCAGGAAAACCTGCTTACATAGTCCCAAGAGTCTCCCTTAAAAAGATACCTTTCAGAGCAGAATTAACCCAAATTAGATTCTAGTCTATGGAACACAACACTTTGGGGAAATACAGGTTTTTTTTTTTTTAATGTTAATATTTTAGAAATCTAAAGTTCATCTTCAGCAACAATAAAGATTTACTAACAACTTCAAAGTAATACTTTATCTTTTCCCCACATACATCCTTATCCATTTAAAAGAATATGCATAAAAGAAAATGCATAAAAATTAGAGCTGTTTTGACTTTAAGTTTGCATTTTTATTTTATACTGTGTATATAATGCACTCATTTAACAATGTATTACTTTAAAAATGAGTACAGATATGTTGGGTTCAGCTTAAACCTTATGTAAGTATTTTTAATGTTCTCAGTGATAATCATGCTCTCTGTACTGCTGTGTTTTCACTAGGTTTCAATTGAGGAAAAAAATCACGTATTTTTCAACTGTAGACAAGCACTACTTCAGAAAAAAACAAGAATAGTCAAAATCTGAGATTTTTTATTTTAGAATTAAAATACTTAATAATCAGCCAACTACCTGTAGTAAGAAATAAGAGTAACCAACTAATTTACACAGAACTATTTTGATCATTGAATAGCTATATTTTGACATCCTAAATATAACTGCTCTGTGCTTCAACTAATGTGTCTATGGGAAGATGTGAATCTTTACCTACATGTTTTGAAGAAGAATTATTTTAAGATACACTATAAATAAATTGTTAAAATAACAAATATAAATAGATTCATCCAGGTGAGCAGCAGAAAATGTAATCAGGAATGAGTGACTTACTCTCTACATTCTCACTCTAGAGAATGGATATTCCATCCTCAAAATTATGTTTATTGTGTAAGAAAGTTTCTTTGTATTCTAGAGAGAAGAGGGAGATAAGTTTAAACCAGTTAATTACCTTACAAGGGAAACCACTGAAGAATCAATCAAAAGTGGTTTCATTCTTTAAAATCATGAAATCATGATTTTGAGACAAGGATACTAGAGAAAGCAGTCAATATGGCTGCATCTCTCAGATGCTTTAATTTTTAGGAAAAATGTGAGGGTGCAATTTTAGGTTGTTTCATAGTTAATCATCTTAATTTTTTATTTATGTCCCTTAGGGATGAATTGCTAAATACATTTCATTGTTCAGGAGCTGAGCAGAGAATATTAATAGATAAAATCTTAACTTCAGAGTGCAAATAGTAGCATATAAATCTGAGCCTGGATTGGTTTTATGAGGTGAACCAAGGGAATAATGTAAGAGCATTTTTACACCAACTTTCAAGAATAGAGTTGAACAATAATTCCTTGAATTTAGGTGATTCCAACTTCCTTGTGAATGAACCTATTTCCATTTCCACAATTTTAACCACAAAAATAGTAATATTTCACTTTAAAGATTTGTTCTTGCAAAAATAATTTCCTTTGGTCAGTCATCTACATAGTACTCCCAGGTAGGTAACCATTTTTCTGGTTTGGGCTCAGTCCCTTATTTCAGTGAAAGCTATGGGACATCATTTTAATAAATTCTTATGAGGCTACATTCCCAAAACATGACTTTAACCTAGCATGTGGTCTCCGAAATATGCATCTTAATGTATCCAGCCTAATATAGCTTAACCACAAATATGGATCACCTCAAAAGTTGTGTTTAGGGCTTATCTATGTAAAATTATAGAGTTAAAAATTTCTACACACATGAACTGTCAACTTCATTACAATAAAGAAATTCTGGATAATCTTGAATTTGGGCCCTTCTTTCAATTAGATGTGATGTGCATCATCAAGTGAAGCATTACTTACATAATATCAGAATTTTAATCTTGAAAAGGAACTCTATTACCAAAAGAGAATAAAATGAGGCATACTTAAATAGAGATGCACCCTCATGCACTGGAAATAATGTATTAAGTACCTATATTTCCACTCTAACATTTAGGACATCTTTAAATAAGTGTTAAATCTTCTAGCTAACATGTTATAGGTGAATTATTAAGTGACTGAATAATATACGGTTGTACATATGAAGGAATTCTCTGGTATTTATCTGCTGTTGATCTAGGTAAGACTTTGTAATAAGCCAAATTTATCTTGTCCCCTCAACACTCCTTCCTGTGCCAACTCTGACCTATGCATATTACCTTATTTCCTTTAAAAAAAATCCCAGTGTTATGATTCTTTCAGAAAAAGGAATGCTATCAGATATTTACATTTTAATATAAAATTAAATTATAAATTTATAAATTATAAAATTAATATAAAGAAAATCCCTCATGGTTTTCAGTTCTACAAGTAAATTCTGGAAGTGAGGACATTGTTCCAGATTAAAGGACTTCCAAGCATAAGCAGTCAGTGAAGGATGACGCTGTACAATAACTGACAATTCCAGAAAGAATCAATAAGACATTTCTTCTCCCCAGTTTCTTGTGCCCACAGAGTGGCAAAATTTTTCTAAAAACCAAACAACCTGATAACCAATACTACTTGTACACTACAATTTGGACCACCATCAGTTAATCACTTAATATCAGATGCCTTCAGGTATCCTATCCCCAAATAAATAAAATTATATGAATTAATGAAATAAAATAAGGTAAAATAGCAATGCCATCCTTTTTCTCTGTCCATGCTGAGTTCAGGCAGAACTCCCTCATTCCAGCATTTTCTATAAAATCATAAACCCCTTATAGGTCAATGCTAGAACCAAAAGCACACCTCCAGTTTTTACCCTAAGGGGTAAAAATTCACCCTTGAAATGCATGAAAGTTCAAAATGAAATCTTTCAAGCCAACTTTGTCTAAATTTCCACCAAAATAAATCCATATCATCAGTGTATATCTGGATGATATTACAACCATGCCTAGAAATAAAGGCTTCTCTCCCTGTCATCTTCTACCACCACTAGTGGTAGAACCTCAAAAAGACATCACCCACTCTGGCCTTCCAAGATCAGGTCTCCTCAAAACGCAGATAACTGTCATTGGAAGGTGTCCACATTAATGAGCTAACACAGCAAAAGGAACTCTTCAGTGCAATTAAACCTTTCCACAGCATCATTTAAAATGGGCTATTACCCTGAAGAAATGAACTAAAAAGAAGCTTTGTTTGTGGGTTAGGAGGATAGGAGTCAGTGGAGAGCAATAGGAAACTAAAGATTCAGAATTCCCCAACATCATTTTTCAAATACTTACAAAAAAATACCTTAAAGTACCATTTTTTTCTAGCACACACATACACACATGCATGCATATACACACTGCAGGGTAGTCATTGACATTGACACAGATTTATACATTTCTCAAAGGTAAAATCCAAATATTTTTCTAATCAGAGATTTCTAAACCATGTAGAGTCCAGATATTATTTAACAGTGGAATTTAAAGGGTGATAAATTTGGAACTGAAAGTTGGGTATACTTGTAAAAGGGATGTTAATTATATATTTTACTATGTTCATAGTCTTTATAACTAAAATATACAAAAGACCCTAAACATTCTCTTTGAAATTAATTTAAATATGGTTCTTTTTCACAAAAGTTCTATTCTTTGTAGTAGTTTCCCTGCTAGTCTATTTCTTGTTTTTTTTTTCCTTTTCTAAAACTTATTATTTTTAGTTATACATGACAGTAGAGTATGTTTTTACATATTTATACAAATATGGAGTACATCTTATTCTATTTAGGATCCCAGTCTTGTGGTTGTACATGATGTGGAGATTCACTGTGGTGTATTTATATATGTACAAGGAAAGTTAAGTCAGATTCATTCCACTGTCTTTCCTATTCCTATCCCCCTCCCTTCCCTTCATTCCCCTTGGTCTAATCTTCTGAACTTCTATTCTTCCCCTCCACCTGCCTTTTGTTCTGTGTTAGCATCCTGACAGTCTACTTTTGAACTCAGAAGTTATCCAGAACATTAGGAAGGATCCAAATATTCCAATGCCACTAGCAGGAGACAAATTCATTTCATTAATCACATCGTAAATTGTGTTGGGGAAAGTAATGCATAGATAACTGCTTGATTTTTGTTTTGTTTTGTTTTAAGATGAAAGATACTGGTATTTAAATATTGATGGTTAGTGTTCTTTGAAAGAACACTAATAAGAGAGAGGAGATCATTAATAGGTCACAGGTCCTAGAAAGACAATGGAACCAAATCCCACAGAACCAGTAAAAAGTATGGCCTGTCTTGGATAAGACATGACAAAGCTCTGTTTTCACAAGAGGAAGGGTACACATGATATAATAATGCTGCAAGGAAGCTGTTGAATCAGCTAGAGATTTCTGTGTTCTATGCAAGAGGATTGTGATGTCCATGAGGATTCTGGCTCCTGGTTAAAAATCAATGTGTTATTTTTTAGATCTGATCATAGGCAATTGCAAAGGCTTCACCTGGCAAGCTTCCTGGAGGAAAGTTGCCCTCCATACACAAGATCTGGTGCACAGCCAGTGCAATGTAGTGTCTGGGGGCATTGCAGTCAAGTACTCAGTTCCCTCTGACTGGCTGTGCTCTTTACATATTCCTAGCTCTAGAGTCATCATTTTTTATTTGAGTCCTTGGGCAAAAGTATTGAAACCACTTTTCCCTGCTCTCAGTAACTAGTAGTTTTCCACTCCTAACCACCTCCACTTCACTCAGTCCCTAACCCCAGGGTCCATAAAACTGATGGAGCCCTAAACAGTAAGATGAGCTCCCATGCCTACACTGATCCATTTAACCCTCAAATGGGCCTTCATTGCATTGAAGGGAGGGATGAGGGGAGGCAGTGCCTTCTCGCTTAGTCATTAGTTGTACCAGTACAATAATTCAAGTGATTAAAGGCTTTGTTCTGGGACCAGTTGTTTTGATGAGCTACTCTCATGACTGACACTCAGCACTCTCTCCCAGCTCAGTGAGCTCCTGATGGTTCCTTCCAAAAAGGGATTCAGAGCTTGTTTCTGCATAGCTAGCTGTGTCATCTGGAGCAAGTTGCTAAAGCTACCTAAAACACAATTTTCTCACTTATAAAATGTGGATAAATAGAGAGATAACAACTAACTTTTATAGAATTACCGTGGGGATTACATTAAGTAAGTCATATAAAAAATGTAGCATAGGAGAGTTTTGAATACCATGATGAGCTGTTTGTGCATTTCTAAACAAACTTGTATTTAATTTTGTTTCCTTATTGAATAGGTGATATATGAATGTGGTAATAAAATCATAAAGGAAAAATTTGTAATATAACATAAAAGTAACTTTCCTGCTGTCTGGTCTCCACTGTATTAGTCTGGTTTTGTTTTGGTATTTGTTGTTGTTGTTGTTGTTGTTGTTGTTGTTGTTCTATTTTTTGTGGTATGTTGTTGTCATTTTGGGGGTTTGGTTTTTGGTTATGGTTTTTATTGTTACTAAGACAAAATAACCAAATCTGGTTCATTTTGTCAAGAAAGACTTATTTCATTCAAAGTTCTAGAGATTCGAGGTCATGCTGCTGGCATTGGCTTTGCTTTGGTGAGGACCTCATGGTAGACAGCATCACAACAGGAATGTGTGTGGAGGAAGAGATCACATCCCTAAACAGGAAGCCAGAGAAGCCTGAGTCCCACCCTTCCTTCAGGGGTCATGTTTCCAGTTGACCTAAGGACAACCCCTAGTCCCCAGCTCTTAAGGGTTCCACCACCTCTCAGCAATACTGCAATAGGGAATAGTCTCCCAACACATGAGCCCTTGGGGGAAACTTAAACTATATTCAAACCATAGTGCCCTCTAATTATGTGCCCTCTACCAGTGCCACATAAGGCAAAGTCTTGCAACCTTAGGCCTTACATATAGGTAAGTAGAACTCACAATTTCCCAAACTATAGATAAAAAAATTAAATCATATACATTTACTGCTGTAGTTAATATATGTCCTAATTTAGCTCTTAATTTTTTCTGCACCAATCTTCTGTCATTAAATGAAAATATTCATTTTCATTCTATAATCTTAGTGTACTTGTCCATAAATTATGCCTTGACAATAAGTCCTATTAATTTTCTTCTGAAAAAGTTACAAGCTTTTCCTTTGAAATATGTTGAATTCTTTTGTTTACCTGGGGAACTCTTTTAGTTCCTAGTAAAGGCATTTGCATTTAAGCAGAAACAATAGTAAAGCTTATCAACTAACATATTTTGAGAAAATTCTTTTGTTTTAGTTGTCAAGGTGATGTGGATTCTTTACTAACCATTATTATCAGGAATGATGTATTTACTGCATAAGAATGTTTCTTGTTTTTAAGTACCCAGTACTATTCTTTGAAAAAGAATAGATTAATAATAATAATTAAAGAAGTTAATTCACTCTGTCACTAGAATTGCTAGGACCAACAGTGTGTACATTTAACATTTGTGCTTCTGGCTTGAGAGATCAATAGGAATGTATGTAATTGGAGTACATCTTCTTCAACTCTGTCTTCCTTGCTGGAGACTTCAGGAAGTTCTAATGTCCAAAGGCTTCTGGCAAGGTACCATTTCTCCTCCAATATTCACTCTACTTATCTCTTTATACCCTTTCTTCTGTTTATGTCTATCTTCACAAGAAACTCCAAATTGCCCTCATCTTCACCCTGTTTTACACATGCCTGTCTCAAGCTACCCTCTCTTCCCAGTTCCTAAAACCTTTCCACAGGATCATCTGGAATTGACTGCCAATCATTAGCAAAATTCCTAAATCTTCAACAGTGTCTTTTATGCATCTTCTTTGCTCTTGGTCTAACCACAACTTGCCTTCCCCCCTAAAGACTAGTTAAGTAGTAGAAGTATTCCCTTTCACAGTATTTCTAACATCTAGGAATGACAACAGATTGAAGGAGACCAAAGAGAGTTGAAAACTAAATGAAATACATGATCTCAGATGGAACCTCAAGATACAAGACAGTGAAGCATAGAATAGCATTCTATCAATATAAATTTTTATTTTAATAATTGTATCATCAAAGTATTTTATCACATGTATATAACAAGATTATATATGGTAATGTTAAGATAATGCCTCTAGTTTTAGAAAATACATATTGAAGTATTTTGTCCCAAAGGAACAGAGTCCTCCAACTTAAATATCAAATGTTTCAAAAATTACGAAGTATATAAAGATACCAAAAAAGAAAGACAAAATATAATGAGGCAAAATGTAAACAATGGATCTGGAAACCCCAATAAAGGTAGTACTCCTAAAAATATTTTTTGTAAAAATTTGAAATTTTATCCAAAGTAAAAGTTTTAATCAATTAATAAAGACTAACCCCTGTTCTGAGCCTGAATGATGGAAAATAAATGCTGCCACCAAGAATACCAGAGGGAAATGAGAAAAGGTCAGAGGTAAAGGCTGGAGTGGATTTTGACAATGTGAATTTTGAGATGTGACACCCTCAGTGAGGTACTATTCCCAGGGTACAGCTGGAACTTTGTATTCAGAAAAAGGACAATGGCAGAGACAGAGTTCCTGTCATTATTATGAAGTAGCTAACAAATAGATCCAAAATTCTCCAGAGGGGAAATAATAGGAAATATTATGTAGAGGTTATTTTCAAAGGCCAGCAAACTCATCAGAAATCCCATTGAAGGAAAGAACTCAATAAAACATATCATTCACAGTTCAGAAAACTGAATAAAAGGAGCTTAATCTCTGATTTAATTCACTCTGATTGCTGTCATTTCTCTACATTGTGTTGACTTACAAATCTTGATGGTTGGACTGATGTTACTTGTTATTTTAATTATGTGCACAGAATTAAAATGGACATTTCATACCTCTGCATTATTTATTTATTTACTTTTATTCCTGAAAGCATCAGAGAAAATTGGCCTTTAAATTATACTTAAGAAGTTGCTCAAGACTGCAGACAATTCTGCTTTATAATAGACAAGCTTAATTGACTCCTGTTTTTGAATGACTGATGTGTGGTCTCTCTGGTAATGCTGAATGCCACCTGTTCTGTAATCATTTTAATCATTGGATTGCCACATGGCAACAGTTATGGATGCTACTAGTCTGTTACATGACAGACGTTTTAAGGGCCATTTGTTTTTCTATTCGTATTATACTGATGAATTAAATTTGAGGAGATACTGATGGTGCAAAGGGGACTAATAGAGGGTCAGGATGCATTCTCATCTCTAAAATAGTGTTTTCATAGCACCTAAGAGCAAATCAGGACTAACGTGTTTGTTTTCCAGAACTGCACAGATAAATGTAAAATTGGACTGAATTTTTTTTCTTTTCTTCCTCTAAAAAACATGTCTTATAAAACTACAATATTGGGGGAAAAAAACTACAATATTACTCACACAAACAGCTATTTCAAGAAGTGGTTGTTATAAGGATGCTGCATACCTGAGGGAATCTTTTCAAAAACTTCAGTCTACAATGTAAATTCATTTCTTAGATCACACCACACAGCTGTGTAGTAAGTGTATGTGCCCTTGGCTATAGTTATGATAAATTCTTTGAAGCAAACTTCCTGCATAAGAATATCAGTCAAGAAATACGGAAAAGCATCCGTGAATTCCACTCCATTAGTTTTTCGCTTGCTGCTTTCACATACTGCAGTTTCATGCTTGTCTGAGAACTTTCATAATCATATTTATTGGAAAAGAATTGGTTTTATTGTATATCTAAATACCATAGCACATAAAACAAGTACCTGTGGGAATAAAAGATGCTGCTCTTATCATTTACACACAATGATGAAATGCACTCTTTTTTTTTAAAGCCAAAATATGCACCGAAAATGATCTTACCATTATCTTTCCTTTGTAGCAGAAGTTTTAGTAAAAGTCTTGATCTCAGACCACAAATAAATTTATTTCCTCTTTCTACAATTCTACTACTAACCAGAGAGATTTAAATAACACAGTGAAAAAAATCATAACATCTTTTCCTTTGTATCAGAATATATTTTACAATGGTGTTACTAGCTTTTATGGAGCTACCCAGGCTGCAATGAAATTATTTCTTTTAATCATCTTATGCAATATTTACCAAAATATAACTATTACATATTTTCTGCCTTGTGAATATAAAACTATAGTAATTAGATGGTGCATTTACTACACAAAGAGTGTCTATGGCTTAATTAAAAGGAGCATATCTATTATTTGCTTCAATAGTACCCTACATTTTTAATGCTACTGAATAGTAGAATTTTATTTTCAACTCATTGTACTAGATTCTGTACAGTAATTTTGAACAGAATATGCCTAACAACCACTCAGACTATAGTGATGACATTACATGACTGAAATTGAGCTCTCTCTAAATGAGACAACAAGTACATGTTTTAAAATAAATGATAACAGGAACCTCACTAATAGAAACATCAGTGGGATGAACTAAAATAAAATTTTCCTAGATGAATAAACTTCATTGGCCATCTAGGAGGGACAGGTCCACTCTATGGCAAGCCTCCAGAAGGGAATTCAGCAGGAATGAAAGTAAAGACCTGGGGAAGATGGCAAGGGGTGAGCTGGAACTCACAGCCTGTCCTTCAGCTTCTGATCCAATGCTATACCCATTCATGGACACTTTGGTTTTGATGGTTTTTATTTTGAATTTTTATGAATTTATCTTGTGACCATCCTTTCTTTAATGAAATTCGGAATATAATTCTTAACTTTTAAAACAGAAAATTTCAAGAGAGAAGTTGTGCCCATTAGGAAATAAGTAAATAATAAATAAATTGACTCTTCTTACCTATTCTTTTCTTTTCTTGACTTTATAAATATAAACAACAGAAAGGGGGAAATTTGTGCAAATACTATAACACACACACACATACACCCACACACACAGAAACTGAACTTGAACTTATGCATGCTTTTACTTTAATAAATTGTTAATTAGTTGTTCACACATTGAGTAAAATGGGACCTATCTATTCAGACCAAGGATTGTCTCTTCCACAACTTAAAAACATATTATGAAACAATTAAACCATGGTACAGAGACATCCTCTAGAACTGAGTTATAGAAAAACTATTTCCAGTCCTCATTTATCACCAGCAAGGTTTATTGAGGGTTTAGTATGTATAGGACAGGCCTGTGAAGACATTTATTTAAGACATAGTACTAGATTTTTAGTTTTCTAAAAATCTGGAAAACAGTCAGTAAAGTGTTGATAGAGTATAGTGTCTGTGAAGTACCCTGGCACATTGAGAGTGATTACAGATAGTAAGAACCAGACCAAACAAAAGAAATTATAATACTGCAGATCAAAAATCAAAGGTGCCTGAGGGCAAGAAAGAAGAGGTGGATATGGTTACAGATTAATTGTGAAGAAAAATGACAGTCATGGAAGAAATGCGATAAGGATGTCAATACAAATAGCTACCAACCATTAATAGTGTAGTACAACACAGGCTCAAGCAAGTAGAGATTTTTGCCTGTATTTTTGATTGCTGGTTCTTAGTTCCTAAAACTATGCTTGACACATAGTAGGTGTTTCCTGGATGATTAAATAATATACCAAATGGCTTACATATGTCATATTTAATCTCTGTAACTCTCCTGTAAGGTCATTGTTCTTATTTTGTATCTTAATTTAAAGGTAAAGCTTTAGGTTAAGGGCCATGCTAAAGTTATAAGATAGACATTATTAAACCACAAGGTTTCCTAATTCTAAATGTAGTGTTTCTTCTGCAGCATGAGGCAATTTACTAGAAATGATGCATTGAATTAGAAGACAGATTGGTAGGCCTTATTCTGTTAACAAGTCACTTAGGTAAGTTAACTAGTTTCTCTGTGAAACCACTCCATTTAGGGAAATGGGACTACTTAAAAACACAGAAATTAATACTAATATGAAGAATATCTGGGCAGGTGCAATGGTGTACTCCTATAGTTCCAGTGGCTCTGGAGGTTGAAGCAGGAGGATCAGAAGTTCAAAGCCAACTTCCACAATTTAGCAAGGCCCTAAGCAACTTAGCAAGACCCTGTCTCAAAATAAGAAACAAAAAATGGTTGTGGACGTAGTTCAGTGGTTAAGCACCTCTGGATTCAATCCCTGGTATCAAAAATAATCTGTTTGTCCCTGGTATCAAAAATAATCTGTTTGTCACACCATATTGATTAGAAAGATCACAGGGATCCTTCAAAAAATGTGTGGCATACAAATAAAAAATGTTGAAATCAACAATAAGAATAGTTTCGTAGTTTTAATGATTCTACTTAACTAAATAGAAATACTTGCAAGGGAAGTTGTTTTGTGATTTTTTGTTGTTGCTGTTGGTGGCAATGGTTTTGTTTTTTGTGTTTTGATTTTTTGCTTATTTTCCTTGAAATGGTGTTTTTACAAATATTGCATTGAAGTGTCCATGGAGTACTCAGGAAGTAAAAATAATGTCTTATAAAATTAAAAATATAAGAATAAGGCTCACACCTGAGGACATGTATTTGACATCATCCACAGAATGATGGTATTTAAGCTCATCAGGGGATGAAATTTTTAAAAGAAAAATGATATAGCATTAAGAAAGGCAGAGGGTTTGAGAATACTAACATAATGCATGAAGGACTGGAAACAGAAAGACAAGGAGGTATCAAAGGAGTAGAAAGACTGGGTGGTGCAAGGTCACAGATGTCAAAAACAAGGGACTTCCAGAGAGGAAGAGCTGCCTGGTGACATCTAACATTCAGGGGTACAAGAGGAGCCAAATGCAATGGCAACTGTGGGTATGCACTGAGAATAGTTTTAGTTTCTGATTGGGCAACTGCCATATGAAAAGAGGAACGAGACATACACGTCATTATTTTGCTAAATCTTCAGAAAGACCTAAGTATATTTGTAAATAGAGAAAGGAATAATGGGGAAAAAGGAGACTGAAAATGTATAAGAGCTGTGAGTTTGCAAAGGAAGCAATGATTGTAATGCTGGACAGAGGAGTAGCCTTAAATTCCATTTTCTGACAGAGAGAATAGAAATTAGGCAGAAAGAGAATTAAGATATAGAAATATTTTGTTACAAAGAAGAGGTAATTTCTTGGCTCAGCTCTCATTTTAAGACCTATAGTATTTAAAAACACCAGAAATAGAGCAACAAAAAATGCCAGAAGAGTCCCTGCCCTCCCATAAACTGTCCAACATGGTTAACAGCAACCACTGAACAGGATAGGGCTGACTCAAGGTGCTCACAAAGTAGGAAATATGTTTGAACTGATATGAGAAATAGGAATAGAAGTTAATGAGAAATAAACAAGTGACAAAATTTGGGATGGATTTGTATTTGACATAATACACAAGGTTACATGATTTCCTCCAGTTTTCGTTAATCTAGACATAGGAAAGATAAGAATGGCGAGACTTAATGAAATTCATATTGTGTGTAGGGTATGTTTTCTTTCTTTTTCAATTACATGTGTTTTTCAATGCTAAGTAGGACAAAACTTTTAAGAAGTCTTTCACGAAAGCCAAGTTCTGAAGCTACTATTTTCTGTATTTAAATAATTAGCTTGAAAAAATTAATCAATGAACTACAATATTTATATCCATAGTAGGCCTCACAGACCAGGAATTATTATATTTTAAAAGTTTCAGAAAGATGAAACTAACATCTAATGGATGGGAGAGAAATAGTAAAGGTCAAATCTTGGTATATCCGCAGGGCTGTGACTCAGACCAAACTGACACATAAAGTCAGTTTCTCCCACACAAAATACAACACTAATATTAACAGAACTCAGAGCATGAAAGTGAGCTATGGGAAAACATAAATACTGTATCTAACTTTGCTGTTAGGAAAGGGCTGAGTTAGAAATGCACTCCACCGATCAGTTAATACTTCTTAGTAAGTAAGCAAGAAGCAAAAGTGCTAGCATATGGGTGACGTCAGGGTGGAATCACATCAAGTTTTTAATGATGAGTTCTGAAGTCTGAGAGAAGCATTCAGCTGAAGAAGTAAACCTCAGAGAAGAGCTGTGATCACTCAGTTACATAAAGAGTGATTAGTAGGAGCTAAAACTTACCAAATCAGAGTAACACCCACTGTGGGTGAGCTCAGTGGATAAGCATCATCCAACTGATTGAGGACAAGTGTGCCACAAATGTGGAAAATGGGAAGACTGGCATCTATTGTTCTTTTGCCCTCAGAACTCCTGGTGTCAGGCCTTCAGATTCAGGCTGGAATCTCCACCATCAGCTGGAGAGCTCCCAGGACTTTGAATATTGGTATGCCCAATATTCCCTATACACCACCAGGCTATAGTCCCCTGTCTCCAGCTTGCAGAGGGCAGATTATGTATATCTCCTAGTGGTTCTGTTTATCTGGAGAACCCTAGCACAAAGGGTTAATGTTTATGTTTTCTTAAAAATTCAAGTCTATATTACCAAAGGTTAATAGTATTATACATGTTTGGATTTTTAGAGGACCAACGTATAACTTTTCTGCTTTTCTATCCAAGGCATAAACTAACTGAGAAAAAGGAATCAGATCATCAAAAAGGGCAGCCTTGTCACTGATAGGGGTTTGTAGAATAAGGTTTCATTTAGGAAAACTGTGCACTTCTAAATAATCAACCTCGGAATTCATATTTTTAAAAAATCAGTCATAACAAACACAGAAATGTCAGGATCCTCCTGGAAGGTCAGGGCTGCAGCCACCACTTTTGCCTCATGGTCAAGAGCAAATCAGGGCTTTCTCTCTCTGTTGGCATCTAGATGTCAGAGGGTTGAAGGAGAGAGAGGTGAGCTACATATATGGTCATCTCGCTATGTGTCCCTTTATGGACACATAAAGGCCAAGAGCAAACAGCAATGGAGAACTCTTGAAGAAGAAAAAGAGTTAAGAGGTTCTCCCATAACAGTACAGAGGTATATTTCGGGAAAAAAATATTACATTATAAGCCTGAGGAAAGTTGCAAGGTCAGTCTCAGAAGCACTGACATTACAAAGCTAGATATAAAAGTGACGGAAATATCCCAGTCCTAAATGGCCTAGATAATTGCCACTTCTCACTGCTTCATTTTGATACTGTAAGACAATAAAATGGGGCCTACCTGGTTAGTTTATCTTATATTATGGTAAAAGCACATTTACAGTTGGGTTCCAGAAAAATGGTTTTATCACATTCATAGCATTAAAATGAGCTCTGGAGAAATGTTTTATAATTCTATGTATAATTCTTTCTGTCCTATTATCTCTCTCTCTGTAAACACAGCCAAACCTAATCCCCGGAGTTGCAGTTTTTTAAAAAGGTAACTAAGAATGTCATATGAAATGAATGCCAATATTCACAGCATGTGAACCCAAGTTCAAAATTCTTCTCTTTCAACAAGTTTAGGAAATCCTGATGGACTGCTAGACTATTTTTTTTAATCTCCTCCAGAATCCTTTCCAACTTGCATTCCAAGTATGAAAAGACAACCAATCAAGTTCCAAAACACTCCAAGCCTGGAAAATCATCACTGTAATGGACATATTTTCATTCTCTTCCTCTAGGTGATGAACAGTATGATCATGGCAGTTCTTTGAGCATTGTTGCTGTGTTTTCTATAAGCACAGAACCTGACAGGAGATATCTCATTAAATCTTCCCTTACTGCCTCCTGTTTTGCTTTTTTCCTCACTTCATTTGCTCAAAAGAGTGTTGTGTAACCGACATTTTATTTGAGTATGTGCCTTACCATGCTCAATTTTCCTAAGAACCAGAACATTAGTATTTGTGAATGCATTAGTTAATCAATCCCCTACTATGTGCAAAGAATTGTGACTTGCAAGTGAGTAAAAAAAATCCTAAAATATGACCACTGCTCTCAAAGTGTTTAGAACTAAAGAAATACATACTACATTTTCAGGTCTACAATATAATTGATAACATAATCTGTGATAAAAAAATCTGCTCACACACATGCAGAACCGGAATTATAATATACTATAACCTCTGATTATTTGATGCTTTTGAGGCTATTTTGATTATTCTCAGTTTGCCATCTCTGGAATCTTTAAATCACGAATTTCCCTTCTCTTTTACTAAATGACTTGGAATATTGGGAGGTTAAAAACCAAACTTAAAGTTGATTTTTAACTAAAATATCTTAAGGCATTTATAGTTAAATCATTAACTGTGTTTAAATACAATTTCCGCAAATATGCTTTTCTACTAAATTAGATTTTTCTTCCTTATGACTGAAATAATGAACAAAAGGTAAACCAAGTCTAAAAATTAAAGATGTTCTGTTATTTTCTTTATAAGTGTATTTCCTCTTTGATTTCAAAATACAAAACTATGAACTATTTACCTTTCACATATGCTAAAGAGATAATGTCTTATAACTGCAGCATGTACAGAATAGCCTTCAGAACTCAAATTGGAGATTTTTGACAAAACAATGTAGGAGAGAAACCCATTGTGCTTTCTTCTTATAAAGAAGAATTGGTCTAAGAATTGAGGTGGCTGATATAAGAAGTCATATTATTCAAGCAGGAAAGGTTAATGGATTAGCAAAGAAAGGTTGATAGTTTGTGGAGTGTAACATGATAATTCATAAGCATGATAAAATAAAAGTAATTGCACTTATAGGCCTATATTACATATAGAACTAGATGAAATACTTTTATTTTATCGTAGTTATGAGTACCATGTTGCACTCCACAAAATGTCAACTTCTTCTTGCTAATCTAGTAACCCTTCTTCTTTGAATAATAAGAATTCTCATATCACAGGGAAAAAAAATTTTAAAAAAACCCACCTGAGACATAAAAAGAGATATTAACTTGATATAAATTTTGCTCTGTAAATTTATTGAGGACATAAAGGATTCCTCTAACTTAGAAATGTCTTAAAATAATCGTATCACTTGTAGGGAAAGATGAAGCTTTACTAACAATTTGTCAGGCTGAGGGAAGTGGTAAACATCAGTGCCTTCAGTTCCTCACGTGAGTGACAAGAACAACAATGGACTGGGGTGCCTAAAAATATGTAGATCCAAATAGACAATAAGGGGGCTGGGGATGTAGCTCAGTTGGCAGAGTGCATGCCTTGCATGCACAAGGCCCTGGGTTTAATCCCCAGCACCACAAAAAAAAAAAAAAAAAAAAAAAAAAAAATAGACAATAAGGAAGAAGCAACCTCAAACTTGGCTTTTTGAAGAAGGTTAACAAACTTTCCAAGAGCTTTTAAAACTTTGTTTACTTGCTATCTGATTATATTATGTAAGAGGTGTAAGTAAACTGTCACCAGTATATTTATTTGATATATCTGAGATTCTGTGAAAAAATCTATATCCTAGGATTAAAGGTATAAATACTGAGATTGATCCATTTAATATTTTGATGACTTGAATTGAAAAAATACTTTTTAAAGTATTTTTCTTTCAACAGTACTTAATAATAGAGTTTTAGCATACCTGGATTTTAAAAGAAAAGAAATAACCTTGTAATTTGAATTATATTTTCAACCCAATAGAAGTTTTCACCTGTTTCCAATAATAAAATTGGATGCTATGAAGAGAGATTAATGATATTAATAGGAAATTAATGATTTTAATGATTTTTTTTTCTAAAAGGTATTCTCTTATTTTAATGATGCTTGGTCAATTAAACAGAAAAGCATATCAAAAAAGTATATTAATTAAACTAATCAATTAATAGCACACATTTCTTATGATCAAGATAATTTAACACAGGATAAATGAAAAGTTAAAAATATGTTAAGTCATTGCTTGTAAGAGAATTTTACATTGCTATTCTAAATTGAATTTTTTTATTTATATATTTCAGTAGACAAAATTCTGCAATGCCCCCAGGCAAGTGCACAATTTTACCAGTAAACTGCTTATTACATTTCTGAAGATGTCAAGTAGTATTTCTGCTAGACAACTTCTGCTTCTATATTTCATAGAACTCTCAAAGAAAATTAAACAACTTTTGTTGTTGCTGCTGCTGCTCCTGTTATTTATAATCTACCTTGAAATAAGGAGGGCCATCATTTCTCACTGATTTAAGTAATTTAAATATTATTACTTGAACATTTTCTCCAGAGTTTCTTCTTCCAGAGACAATTATTCCTGTTATCTCTTTCCAGTTAGTCAATATTTCCTTCAATTGACCCAAACTTTCTCAGCCCAGGCAACCCAAATTGAAACCATACCTTTACAATCATACTGTCTTGGTCAGATTTCTCATCACTGTGACCAAAGACCTAACAAAAACAACATAGAAAAGGAACAAATTATTTTGGCTAATGATTTCAGAGATTCAGGGCATGTTTGGCCAACTCCATCACTCTGGGCCAGAGATGAAGCAGAGCATCATGGTAGAAGGGGGTGAAGGAGGAAAGTTACTCAGAACATGGCAACAAGGAAACAGAGAGAGACCTCTGCTCATCAGGTACAAAATATTAACCCCAAAGGCATGCCACCGGGACTCATCTCCCCCATGCACATCCTAACTGTCTATAGTTATCATCCAGTTAATTACTATTAGAGAATTAATGCACTGATTAGGTTAACCCTCCAATAATCCAATCATTTCACTCTGAACCTTCTTGCACTGTGTCACAAATGAGCTGTTGGGGACACTTCATATCTAAACTATAACACATATGGAGAACAACCTATACCTGAAGACTTTATCATACCCAATTTATACATAAGCATAAGATGCATTTATCAACCCCTGAAATTGAAAGCTTATTTTTAATTTGTTACCCAGCACCAACCATTATTCATCAAGACTTTCAGTCACTACTGCTTTCCAAGTTTCTTTCTTCTATCAAATTGCTAGGATTTTATCATATTTTCCAGATGGATTCATTTGCATTTTTAAGAAATAAATCTCACAGTGTAATTTATTGCTTATATTTTGTAATCTAAAGATGTTCATACAGCTTGAACTCATATTTACATTTGTGGATTCATAATTTGTTTTAAACACAACTGACAATAAATTTTATAATGCTGTTGAGTAGATTATATAAATGTTAAAACTGCACAACTTCAAAATCTAGAAGGAGTTTAGATAATTGGTGCTTTGAAATCTCACTTTAAGTTTAAATTAAAGGTTTCAAGAAGTCTTATCAAGTAAAGTTTAACTGAAACTACCAATATGTTGCCTGGTTACTGATAAAAGAACATAGAAGGGTGCTGGTGATTTCAAAAATTAAAATCAGATATTTCAAGATAATATTTATGCTGTCACTATCCCCAGGAAATTAGAGAGGAAATCCCCTTCTTACTTTGTCCTCTTCTTTCTGGTGGTACAGAGTACTGTGTTCTCAGGACCAACATATCAATGCCATTATTGTTTAGAGTCCTAGACTACTATGGCCAACTCTGCAAGAGCAACTTACTTTTTAGTGAATTTATTCATTATTTAGTAAGCAACAACTGAATGCTCTGTATAGCATCCTTAATAAATAAAAAAGAATATAATTTATGATCTTAAGTAGTCAATTTTCTAAGGGAAGAAAGCTAGAAAACTAGAACTAGAAAAATTCCAATACTAAATACATGCAAATTCCATAGGAGAACTTAACGCAAACTGAAACCAGTCCTGAACTCCAAATAGTTGATTTATGTACAATTCATTGGAAACATAGTAACTCAGGAATCTGGTACTAGCTCTCTATACAAACCACAATGTTGTATAGGAAAATTAATTATGCAACCTAGAGTGAAGAATATGAATACTTCAAAATTATTACACAAAGGTTAATAACAAATACTTGCTAAGTATACTAATGACCCTTCACAGGGAATTTGTGTTTAAATATGAAAAATGAAACTTTAAAATAATTAGTTTCTTTTGCTTGCAAAGTAGAGAAAAGAACACTAGGGGAAATAGTTTTATTCAAAAAGTTAACAGAAATCAATGTTCTATCCCTGTGGTTGGTTAATTTTGACTTCCCAGTTTCTCAAGACCTTTATTCTGCACACTCTCATGGTTATTTTTCATCATTCTCACCTCATATGCATTCTCAGCCCTTACTAAGGATGTGAACTGTCATTATTTTTAAGCATTTTAGTGAAAAGATTGTGACTTCCCTGAGGCATCATGCTGTATCAACAGTTCAATAAATCTGCCAAATGTTTTACTTACTTTGAAGGGAAAACAAGTTTAGAAAATATTAAGCACTTAATATTTTGTGGACTTATATGAAGTGACTCTCCAGCAGGAATAAATGTCAAAAGCAGAGTTTTTCCTCACAATATCAAGTTTAGCCAGGTACAGTGTTTGTTGTAAGCCAAATGAATGAAAAGATACATGCCACCAATCCTCAGATTACATTTTATTTCTATTTTATCACGAGTTATTTTTCTCTAATTTGTTGGCAATATACAATGGAAGTGAAACTGAAAAGTGGATACAGAAACAGAAGAAGCACAAAATGATACAGGTTTGTCAATAATACTGCATTGGAGGCAGAGTTACTGAAGTCCTCCACTAATTTATTTAGAAATATAACTCTAATAGTTTTAAGACAAAAAAAAACATATAAAACAAGGATTTTTGATTTACTGAATGGAAATTCCATGTGAGAAATGAAATTATAAAATTATACTAAAGTATTAATTCAGCAGCATATTTCTTTCCAAAATTCTCATGACTTAATTTTTAAGTACACCCAGTTCAATCTAACTGAAGATCTGAGTTAAATTCCAAAGTGAGAGAATGTGTTAGTCAGCTTTCAGTCACTGTGACCAAAATATCTGACCAGGGTAACTTAGTTTATTTTGACTCATGGCTTTAGAGGTCTCAGTTCATGACTGGACAACTCTGGGCCTGAGGTGAGGAAGAACATCATGGCAGAAGGGAGAGGCAGAGGAAAGTTGCTCATCTCATGGCAGCCTAGGAACAGAAAGAGAGAGAAAAAGAGATCTGGGAGAAGATATACCCTTCTAGGGCATGCCCCCAGTGACCTATTTCCTCCAACCAGGTCCCAACTCTCAGTAGACCATTCAGCTATATGGATTAATCCAGAGCTGGGGTCAGAGCCCTTATGATTTGGTCATTGCCTAAAAGCCCCATCTTTCAAACTTGCTGCACTGAGAACCATACTCTCAACACATGAGCCTTTTGTGGGATAGTCTAAATCCAAACCATAACAGAGCAGATGCCATTTCTGTAAGGCACTAGGAAAAACATAATAACTCTAAAAAATTATCCCTAGATTTCACCAAAAAGTCTGTGATATACATACCCTTACTTATAATTCAGAAAGAAATTCAAAAGTAGATAATCAGTAACATTTAGTAAGATTTTTCAACCATAATCTATTTACACATTTAAAGCTTCCCTTTGAAATAAATGCATTATATCATACTATGCATCTATGGAAGTTTTAAAGAAATAGCTTATGATTTACTTATGTTCTCCTTTCTAGAAGAGCTAATATAATTCATTTTAAAATACTATTCTGTGACTTCATAGACTGCATTGATTATATTCTTTATTCCTTCCAGAGAGAATAAAGCAGTGAAAAACCATAGGAAAACTGGAAAAAAACAAATTTAGTGAGATAAATACCAATGCTACTTTTCTCTAAGAGATACCACCCAGTTCAGAAGAGGCAGGTGAGAGACTGAAGAGCTCATCAGAAACTTCAGTTGAGATTTCAGTAGACTTACAGTGCTAGGTGGACAAAACACTGGAGTTTAGTCAATGATTTTAATTTGCACAATGAACACAAGAAGCACACACACATACACACAAACACACCCTTTCAGGCACAGGATAGTGAGATGACTGAAAAGCAAAAACCAAAATTTTAAAAACAACCACAGGGGGAAATAAATGACATTTTACCTGCAATAGATAGTCAACTAAACTTAGAGCTGACTTTCCAATGAAAACAGTGAAAGTCAGAACATAATGAATGTTAAATTCAAGGGGCTAAAAGGAAATGAATGCAAAATTTAATTCTATACCAAGAAAAACAACTTTCAAAAATTAAAACTAAAAATTGACATGATCAGACTGAGAAATCCTGATAATTCATTATCTATTAAAAGAAAAACTAGAGTCAATTCTTCAAGAAAAAGAAAAATAATATTAATTGAAATAGAGAAATAGAAGTGGAAATGAAAAACAAGGGAAAGAATAATTAACATGGGGGTAATACCAATGATGTTTATGGGATAAAATAGTATAAAATAGTAATTGTCAAAGTTTGCAGAATTTAAAATGTATAGAGAATTACTGTATATGGCACTTATTTAGAAGGGTTAAGTGATATTAAAATAATTTAGAACTTTTGTATACTCAAGGAGGAGGTGAAGGCACTTTTACTATTAGGCATTGATAAATCAAAGAGGTTTCTGTAGTGGAGCAACCACAATAAAAGTTGTAAAGCAGCACAATAACCCTAAGCTAATTGAGATAGAGGAGAAAAATAGAATAAGAAAATACTACTTAGAAAAGACATACCTAAAATTTCTCAAAAGGTGAAAATAAAAAATGGACAAAAGATAAGGATTTGTTAAGCAGCACATGCTGAACACTAATAATAATGGAAAGAATTGGTAAAATGCATTACAATAAAATTAAGAACTTCTTTTCATAGAAAAACCATTATGAGGGAAAAGAAGGCAAATCTCAGAGTAGTGAAAGCTATTTGTAAAACCTGTCACTGATAAAAGGCTCATCTTTGTGACATTTAAACACATTTTAGAAAAAAAGACTTAGAAGCCAATGGGGAAATGGACAAGATAATTCAAGAGACAGCACAAAATACAATATTCACATACCTATTAGACACAGAAAAAAAATATTCAAAATTTATTGTCTATTGTCAACTCAGCATCCTTTGCATCTTCTTTTCAGTTCTTCTCTACATCACAATAGGAAAAACCAAGGACTGCTTTCTAGAGGCCCTCTGCCCTCTGTTTCTTGTTTAGAGTTTGCTAATCAAAGACAACTGGCATTGGAGTTGAAAAGTGCAAGAGAATGCAAGGCCAGAGGATCAAGAAAATGGGATAATAATATAAGGAAAAATGTGTTGCTTTTTTTCATATTTTTTGTTTGTTCTTTTTAGATATACATGACACTGGAGTGTGTTTTGACATGTTAGACAAACATAAGTATGACTTATTCTGATTAGGATCCCATTCTTGTAGTTGAACATGATGTTGAGTTATACTGGTGGTGCATTTATATATAAGCACAGGAAAGTAATGTTCGATTAATTCTATTTTCTTTCCTAATCCCATCTCCCTTCTTTCCCTTCATTCCCCTTTGTCTAATCCAATGAACTTCTATTCTTCCCTCCCCAGTCTTTTATTGTGTGTTAGTATCCACACATCAGAGAGAACATTCAGCCTTTAGTTTTGGGGGACTAGCTTATTTCACTTAGCATGATATTCTCCAGTTCCATCCATTTACCAGCAAATGCCATAATTTTATTCTTTTCATGATTGAGTTTTACACACACACACACACACACACACACATATATATATATATATATAATTTTCTTTATCTATTCATCTGTTGAAGGGCACCTAGGTTGGTTCCATAGTTTAGCTATTGTGAATTGAGCTGCTATAAACATCATTGTGGCTGCATCACTGTAGTATGCTGATTTTAAGTCTTTTGGGTATATTACAAGGAGTGGGATAGCTGGGTCAAATGGTGCTTCCATTCCAAGTTTTCTGAGGAATCTCCATACTGCTTTCTAGGGTGGTTGCACCAATTTGCAGTCCCCCCAGCAATGTGTGAGTGTGCCTTTTCCCCCACATCCTTACCAACATTTATAGTTACTTATATTCTTGATAGTTGCATTCTGACTGGAGTAAGATGAATTCTCAGTGTAATTTTAATTTGCATTTCTTTAATTACTAGAGGAATTAAACATTTTTTCACTTATTTGTTGACCATTTGTATTTCTTGTTCTGTGAAGTACAGGTTCAGTTCCTTTGCCCATTATCGATTGGGTTATTTGGTTTTGGGGTGTTAAGTTTCTTTGAGTCCTTTATATATCCTGGAGATTAATGTAGCTACTTGTGAGAAGATTTGAGAGAGTTATCACAGTAAAGTTGCCTGACAACGGGACAACCAGGGGACAAGATGATGTTATCCATTTGATGCATCTGAATACTGAAAGTACCTCTGACCAATGTAGCCACTGAGACAAATGCAATGTTGTTTTAGTTTTCTTTTAACAAGGGAAGCATGCATTCTCCAGTAGCCAATGTCACAATTTCCACCTTTCTAGGTGCAGTTCCTTAGGTTACAGGGATGAATGTTGGGTGAAAATACCGATGGTGAAGACCCAGCAGCTGCAGCAGTTTAATTTACTACTCTCTTTGGTCAGTTGGATCCCTGCTACCTACAGAGATAAACTACAGAATAAACTCTACTTGGCAATTTTTACTAAAAATGCTCTTTACCTTCTGGCCCCAAAATGCTTCTGGGCCTTATCTCTATGCCACTTCCTGCACTACTACCTCATCTTTGACTTGAACATCTGCAGTTGCATCCTAATCTGTGTCTCTGCTCAGCTCTTGTTCTTTCTATAGTAAGTTACACAGAACAAAGATTACCTTTGAAGGCATAAACCTTAGAAGGGAACAGACTTACTCAAAGCCTTAAGTAATTTCCAGTGATTGAAAGAGAACTCAGAATATCATTAGTGGTCTACAAGCACTACCTTAATTTTCTCTTTGAATCCTCTGTAACATCGTCTCTTACACTTAACCCCTAACCACTGTTGGACAACACCAAGCACACTCCTACCTCAAGATCTGTGCACTTATTGCCCGTCCTGCCTCAATTGCTCTTACATCAACTATCCCTGTGGCTTTTCTCCTTCATTTATCTCAAGATATACTTTTTCTAACCCTCATCTCTAACAAAACATCACTCATTACACCTGCACCCCACTTTAATTTGGTCTTTGCACTTATCACTATCCAGTATTATGTAGTCTGTTGGAGCATGTTTATATAGCCTTTCCTTCTTTTTTTAGATTGTTGCCAAGATCATTGCTACTGTGGTTTACTATCACATTTCATGCACCTGGAATAGTGCATAGCACAAAGGAGGTACTCAATAAATTTTAAGTGAATGTATGAATAAATAAATAATACATGAATGAAGCTTATGACTCACCTACTTAAAATACCAATTGTCTTTAGACAAAGGCATCCTAAGTACCTCACAAGGATACTTCAACTACTCTCTAATGTCCTCACCTAATGTCTTTGCAAAAACAATGCCTTCTAACCTTGAAAACTACAGGTTATGCTGTATCCGTTGTTATTTCTTAAGATTTTTCAAGATGTTATGTCTCTATATCTCTCCTTAGAATAACTCCTCTTCTTACAAACCCTCTTTGCTACTTAAGGAAATTCTACTTGTCCATCAAGATTTAACTCAATTTTCATCTCCTCTGTAAAGTCCCCCTAATGAAGCTTTATCTTCAGTCAGTAACAAATATGATTTTAATTGCACAATACATGAACACAAAAAAAATTCCATTGATTTATTTTTAATGATATTTAACTTAGTTTTAGTCCACCTTTAGCCAGGGTAGTCAGACTTTCATTCTCAATTATTTTTGGGTTTTTCTCGGGGATTGTAAATGAAAATCTTGGAAACTTTTAAGTCCAGGTTATTTGTGGAAATGTCCTACAGACTTCAGACTGTGCTTATCTTTGCCACCATGCTCTTTGTCTAAGGGTGATTTTTCCTGGAAAGGTGAAGTTCAAGGACTTCAAGGTTGAACTCAGGCCCACACTTGCCATTCTGGAATGGGTAACCTTCCATGTCTCCAACTTGGAGAGAAATTCTCTGGCTAATAACCTGAATGTAAGTGGAACCTAGTTGTCTACACTGAGTAGATTGTCAGTCCTAGAAACCCATAACTTTTGCCTTCTACCACTCATCACTATCTAAAATTATAAGAATATTATCCTTATACTAGTTTCAGTAATTTTTCAGATATTTCATTTTTATTCAAGTCTAACCCTAAAACCAAATACCAGTTCTATCTTTTCCTCTATCTAGATCAATCAAATGCATTCCCATTAATTAGCCAAATCATAGTTAGTAGGGAAGAATGACCAGAAAAGGACAGGATACCTTCTTGAGATGTGAGAAGAACAGGATAAAGCAGTGGGAACAAAATGCAAATTAACATCTCAAAAAATTATCCATGCTACCCACTGCTAAATAAAAGTTAGATAAGAAATAATAGATCAATTACTTCTACCTCTTCAAGTAGAGAAAGGAAAGTCACTTAGAAGAAAATGTTATTATTACAGTAACATTTTACTTTAGGGCAAAAATAAGGCAAGCGGGAAGGACCATTATGAATTACTGCTGCCCTTCCCTGTAACCTTAGCATGACTTCATAATCACGAGAGTTCATTGGGAAATGGGTAAGAAAATCTATATAAGGAACAAAGGGACTTGTTGAGAGGGAAGTATCTGAGACTTCAGTCATTTCTCTAGAAAATTCACACTTATGAAAATTTAATTGGATAAGATGAACCTCACCAATTTCTGGTGCCCCATTAGGATTCAAATTCCTCATGGGACAACCACAATGGAAGAAAGGTTCTATGCTAATGATCAGGGCTCAGCAAAAGAGCCAAGCAATTCCCACAAGAAGTACAATTCCAAAGCACATGGAGTGTCTGTTCAGTTGGGAAACAGTGACTGAGCTTGAGGGTGAACACAATGATCTCATCTTGAATTCCAACCATGAGAACATTCCTGAAGCCTTCACCACACATCGCCATGTTCATCTTGCCCAGAGAGTTAAGGGAACAATCAGAGCAACCCTGAGCCAGAAAATCCAGATACACATCATCATGAAGGACACTGGCTATCTTTTATTCACAATGAACCAGTTTCTTAGTTTTATCTGTAGAAACTTCTTTCTTGCATATACACCAGGATGGTTGCTCCTTGGGCTGCTGGTCAGACAAGCAAACTAAGCAAGATAATGTTGATGATGTCACTGCTTCTGCAGCCTAACTCATAAACCCCCTCTCTCAGTGGTGACTGGCATGGAACTGAGGACGTGGTGGAAAGCATATATGTCACTAGTCCAGCTATCACCACTGGACAAAATGCTGTGAAGGAGAGGAAGTGCTGGTTGGCAAAGCACCTTGAGGAATTGCTATTTTTAGTTTATCACACTGAACTCTTCTTGGAGCAGTCATAGATCTCTTGTAAGTGTTCTCCAATAAATCATATGGCTCACGTGCTTTCTCTAGGCTTTTGTTTTTCTTTGACTTGTCTGTAACCTACACCACTGTCTTGGCACAACTGGCCTGTGGATATGACACACAAACATGAACAAATATTCATCAGCTTCTGAAGGAACAATTTTTACCCATGACAATGCTTTAGCAGCAAGGAAAAGTAATCAGACTTCATAACTCAAACATACCCTTTTGTCCTACACAAACTTCAGGATGTTTGAAAAAAATCAAAAAGAATAAAGGTAAATGGGGACTTGCATAATTATTTGCAAAAATTATAGACATGTAACCATGTTTGCTTCCCAATGTAGTGAAGCAGATGACAGGCATATTTGCATGTCCAAGTATGCTGAACTCCTTGTGAATCTAGATTGCATTTTCTTTTTCTTTGCAATCACAGTATGGTGAAAAACATTCAATAACTTTTATTAAAGAATAATTTAATATTCTCCATAAGAATATTCTAAAGGAAATGGAATATTTATATAACCTTGTCTTATTTGGTCTATGCTCTATCATTCATTGTTGAGAGTTTTTAAAACCTATTCATTCTAGTAACCAGATCCTAGATGCACAATTAATTTTACTTTTCTCCTGTTCTTTACACCTTATTGCTTCTAATTCTAAAAATCTCAATATGACTCAGAAGAAGACAATAAATTATACATCTAGTGAGGGACTTTTTAGTCTATCTTTTTTAGTATATCACATTTTTATTGTCTGGGTTTCATTAAAATATTCAATGAGAACAAATGGAGTTTTCTGCTAAATGTTCAGAAAAAGGTATCCTGTGTTTCACCTAAATAATGTTGATAATTAAGGAGGGGAAACATGTTTTGTCATAGAAGTGTTCTCTGAATTCATTTCCAGTTTGGTTCTCCGCTGGCATGAGTTAAAGCAGATTTGGGAAAAACCAAATCCTCAGAGACATTGCTCATCCGTGGGCTCCAGGAAGCACTCATCTGTGTTCTGCTTTGACTCTGAGGCATCGTTTATGAGCAGCCTACTCAGAGCAAAGCATCAGTCTTCTCTCATTGCCTCAGACGCATTGATCTTTGGGGAGAAAGTGACACAATTGTGAACACAAGGTAAGCAGGCTCTAAAGTGGAAATATATCAACCCCATGAAACACAGAGAAACACATAAGCTCCATGTGGGATCTCTATAAATCACAAAGGAAATTCTTTACAAGCCTCTTCCTACCTGTCAATATCTATCACCCAAAGAACCAGGAAAGCCTTAGGCAAGCAACAATTACTTCAGACTCAGCATGCTGGCAGGTTCACTGACACCCGCCACTGGAACTAATCCCATCTGAATATTATGGATGTCTTCTTTCCAAGCTACCTGATATAAGTGTCTTGTCTCTCCCCATCTCTCTGCTCAGATACAGAATGAAAAATGGTCCAAATGCTAAGCTACTTTTGGAAAGAATAAGTCCAAGATCCTCTAAAAGGAAGGACTAGCCTGAGGTTCAATGGTTTAGCCTGGATTAACAATTTCACAAATAGTGAGACTGTGATCCTAGAGTCAGGAAACTCACTAGCTGTATCTGAGATAAAAATTGTCAGCAGTTTTTCTTCAGGTCTCACAATTTCTGTTTCCAGTGAATCTATTGACGTATCACCAAATCCTTTTCAGCCCAATAATTTAGGAGACATTTGGACTTACTTTATTATTATCTAGTATGTCTTTCAAAGGAATAGAGTCTTATAATTTGATTTTTGTCGCCTGATTAACAAGCACGTTTGCTGCTTTCACCTTTCCCACAAGAATCTCCTGCATTTTATTATTTTGATTTATACATAATTTCCCCTTCTGGAACCATCACACTTACAATTGATGTTAAAGAAACCCCCCCCCCCCCATTTTACTACAGCACAAGCATCACATATAGGCTTTGGTAGAAGAAAAATGTAATTGTCTCTTATGATAATCATGTTCATGTCAGTGCCTTTTCACATCCATTAAAAAAAAAAAATGAGGCTTCCATCTACAGATTCCACCCTCCTGAAGAGTGTCTACTTGATTGATTGCTATTTCACCTTATCAAGGACATAGACACTGACTCAGAGACCTAGTCCCCCTGCTATAATTCTAGGGGATAGTAATGTCTTATGTCCATAATTTGTATAATATCTTAGTAGTTCCTCGGTCTCCCAGACTCCAGTGACATTCTCCACTCTCCAGAGTCCATCTCAGTCATTTCCTCTAAAGGTCTCAAAACCTGGAAATTTTTCCTTGTCTCACTCACTCATCTCTTAAATTTGATATTGAAAAATTTCCCTTCCAACCATAAATTGGCAAGAGCTAAGGCAAACTGGGAAGTGGAATATTTACTATAACTTGGGGAATACAGGAATAGGTAATCTGCAAGAAATGATCTCTGAAATTAGAATTTAAGGATGAGTAGGTCTGTCTTTCATCTGACAAACCAGTCAGTTCATCTGGTCTGTCAGATGAAAGAGATGGAACAGGACATGTGGTGACAATAAGGAAGAGGGAATTCTAGTCAATGCAGACACCACGAATAATGGGAAGGAGGCAAGAAAGAAAATGGTTGTGGATTAACAATAAGATGGGAAATAGAAGATGGCTGGAAACAAGAAGAAATGAAGGTCAAAGGAGATGCAGTAGGTATCTTATCATCTGTCTAAGCAATTTTAATCTTATTTATGAGCAGTACAAAGTTATTGAAAGATGTTGAGTAGAAAATCTGTTTCTATTCTCAGGATGTATTTCTGTCAACAAACATATAGGTTTTCCACATGAAGTAATTCTTCACTTCTATGCAGATATCAACTGAATGTTCTACAATTGAGTCCAATTTTGTCACTATCCAGAGTTAGTGTGATCCCCACAGGTTGAGGACTCAGTTCCACAAAACTGCCCCAGTCAGATGCCAATCACAAGTAGTTGAACCCCAAGTTTCCCATGATTCTGTTAATTTGGATAATATCAGAGGTTCCCACAACACCCTTCTCAGATTTGATAACTTATTATAATGGCTCATGGAATTCAGAAGAACATTTTACTTGCTATTGTCAGCCTATTTTAATGGATATTATAAAAGATAAAAATGAATGGCCAGAAAAAGAGGTACTTAGGATGAGGTCTGAAAGGATCCGAACTGAAGGATCTTCTATTCTCATAGAATTGGAATATGATTGCATTCAACTCAAAGATCTCTAAACCCCGTTGTTTAGAGGTTTTATGGAGGCCCCATTATATAGCAGAGTTCATCCAATAATTGACCATCAGTGATCAAATTCATCTCTAACCCTTCCCTGGAGGCCAGCCAGTTGGAGCTGAAAGTTCCCACTTCTAGCCACAAGGCTGGTTCCACTGGCAACCAGCCTCATCTTGAAGCTATCTAAGGTGTCTCTCACCCCATACAAGGGTCATTTCATCACACAAACTTGGGTAAGATTGGAAAAGGCTTATTACAAATAACAAAAGATGCTCCTCTCATCTCTATAACTTGGGGAAATTGTAAGAACTTCAAAAGTCCTATGCAAGGAACCAAAAACAGAGGTCAAACATATATATTTCTATGTCCAGGTATTAAGCAGACAAAGTGATCAGGTATTTGGGGTAGGCAGTTTACATGAGAGTATTTGTGTTTTTCCTTCAGTTACAGAAAATTTTGAGGCTTGCTATCTTTAAACATTTTATCCTCCCCTGTTTATTTTCTATTTTCTAGTTTTCTACTATACCTATCTTAGAATTTTTTCTTCTGTACCTCTTAATTTCTTTTTTGATTTTCCATTTGCAAATTTTTCTGTGCTAACCTTAAGTGATTAAATATATCTTCAAATTCACCAATTTTCTTTGTATCCAGTCTGCTATTTAACCCATCTGTTAAATTCTAATCTCTCTGACTTTATTTTTTAGTTCTAGGAATGTTGTTTGGTTACATACATAATGTTCTATTATTGTTATGTAACTTCTGTTATTCCTTGTGTGTCCTTAACAATATATTCATTTTGATTTCTCTAAATTTTGGGAGTACTAATGTGTATTTTACTGTTCTACTTTTCTTTTTTCCTGATTCTTTCTTCTGTTGTTAATTTTTGTCTTTGAGCCTCAATTTTCAATAAAATATCTTCTATGTATATTGAGCAAGGAATGGTCCTGTCATAATGTAAGAAATTAAGACTTCACTATAGGGTAATTTGCTTTGTAACTTTCACTAGAGTCTTTTGGGGATCCATTTTTACCTTATTCCAGTTTCTCAATCCTAAGAATTATGGGAGAATTTGAGGTCTCTACTCAAAAATGATGCTATTTAGAAGCTCTCATATATCACAATCAGGTGTTTTGCAACCTATGTTGAGAATAGATGGCCTACTGTGATGTTTATTTTAGAGAATCCTATGGTTTGAATATTTGTGTCCTTCCCAAATTTATGTATGGAAATCTAAAATCCAAGGGAATGGTATGAAGAGGCTGGGCCTTTAAGGGATGATTAGGCCATGAGGTCCACTCTAGAGAAGGGGAGAGTAAGATTAATGTCCTTATAAAACAGTCATCATAAAGTTACCTGTCCCTGACATCTCTTCTACCATGGATACAGAATTATCCCCTTCTGCCATATGAGGATGCAACATGGTACCATTCTGGAAATAGGGAGGAGCTCTCACCAGACATCAAACCTGTTAATACCTTTATATTGGAAATGACAGCCTCCAAAACAATAAGAAATAAATTTCTGTTTTCAAAAATTACTTTGCATTGACTATTTTTTTATGGTAGCAGGAATGGGCTAAGACAGTCATGTTTTTTGACTTCTAGGGATTAGTTCTAATAAGTTTACCTCTTTCTTGACCCCATTCTTCTGAATTCTTTATTTTTTTACCATAATTTCCATATTTGTTTCAGTGTAGTTCCTCAATTTTTAAAATGTCAGGACTTGTAGATAAGAAAGTTTAGCCACATAATTTTATGTATCAAATTATTATAATTGTATTATATATTTAATTATTTCTAATTATAATTCTTCCTAAAAGATAGTTATTTTATCAATTTAAAAAATTCCTCCTCAGGTATAATTTTGTAAAAACACAAAACAAAAATATCACATAGCTTTAAAGTTACCTACATGAAATAGTTATTTATCCTTGAATATTTTGCAAAGGTATATTATCTACTATATAATATATAAATAAATATATAGTATACAAATACATATTTTATATAATATAAATTTATTACATATACATTTAGAAAATTTTTCAAAATAGCCTGCATCAAGGAAAAAAACTTCATTAATTTATTTAAGATTACATCAAGACAAAATTTCAAAAGTGATCCTAAGTCAGGCTATTTTATCCAATTTCTTCCCAATAAGAAAACCAAGTATGTTGCCTGGCATTGGACTGATCTCCCCAAGAGATTTTATTATAGCAATGTTGATGTATATCTCTTGATAAGGAAGCCTCCACAGAATTCAAGAAGCCCTCATATAAATATTCTATAGCCACTTTGCTTATGCTAAATTCTATCCATCTCAAAAGGTATCTTAAGATCCCTGAAAATCAATCAAGAGAGAAGAAACGCATAGCTTATAGTGTGTCTCTCCAGGGCCAGTATGATGGATAGGCCTAAGATATCCAAAGAAAACCATAGATCAGAATCTCATTGCAGTTTTATGTAATAGTATTTTTACTATCCAAAATTATCCAATAAATCTTTCTGTAAAACATAGTTTCAATATTCATCTGCCTGGGTATTATTTTAAATGTTTATTTCTATTTCCTTCACAATTTTTACATCTGGTCCATCTCATTTTATCCATAAAAAGTAAGAAGATTAAAGACACAATTTTGGACAACCAATTACTTTTATTCACTGTTGGGCTAATTCTAAACAACAAAAGACACTTTTATAGTGGTCATATATCTCTCAATAAGAGAAAGCATTTCTCAGGATGCAAAATAACAAATATTGGAGGGAAATGAAAATGAAAAAAATCACTGCTTTGTGATTTCCAATTAAATGATTGAATAAGCAGGTTCATCAATGGATGTTAAAACTAATAGGTAAAAGATGTATAGTATAGTCACAGGGAATAAAACCCTCATCCCACAACCAGATTTTTGCTAATTAGGAAGAAGAAAAACAATCTACAAAAGAAAGGTCAGATGATCACTACTTTCAGGAAGTAATTAAACCTATATAACATCACTAAATAATTAGGATATCACATAACATTAGGTGACTTCTGATATGATTCAAAATGAAGAGTTTTTGCTTTGAAGTGGAAAATATTTAAACTGAATTGAATAAAGCCTTAGATCTAATCTTCAATATTTAAAAAATATGGGGGATAGAATGACCTCAAGAGGAAATAATAGACCAATTCAGAATATGGAATGAAACTGGGCTTCTATCATCAAAAAGCCTGGGTCTTTATAGGAATTAAAAATGTAGAGGACTGTTTTAAATTAAAAGAAACTAAAGAGGCATAACCACATGTATATGTGAACCTTGACTGGAAACTTGATTGGTTGTAGAAAGCAACTATAAAAGATATATTGGGAATAATTAGGGAAATGTGAATGTAGCCTGGGGAATACATGATGTGAGGGATTTGTAACTATTCTGTAAGTATGAGAGTGATTGCAAGATAATGTCATTATTAGAAAATACATGCTAAGGTCTTTAGTTATAAAAAGTCAGAATTTGGGGCTGGGGCTAGCTCAGTTGATAGAGTGCTTGCCTTGCAAGCATAAGGCCCTGGGTTCAATCCCCAGCACCACAAAAAAAAAAAAAAAAAAAAAAAAAAAAAAAAAAGACAGAAATTGTATAGCTTATTTTCAAATAGTCCAACTTGATTTCCTCCCAAAAAGTAACTTGGTAAATAGAAAAAGTAACCATGGCAAAAATACAAGTAATTATTGAGTTCAGATGGCGAGGATATAGATATTGTTTGTTATATTCATCAGGCAGGGTTGGCTCCAAGATGTGGAACCACTGTGAGTGATACAGAAAAGGAGAAAGGGTTCACCCTTGTAGGGTGGCCATTGGGGAAGCTGGAGGGGTATTCTAGGTGCATGATTGTCCTCCCGCTAGTACTGAGCCTGAAGTTACTATGGATCAGCTACACTGGCAGTTAAGAAGGGAAGCTGGATGAAGATTTTCTAATTTTAGCACATATCCTTTCAAGCCTTCTCAAATCACTCTCCCACCCTGATTTCCAGTGGTTGTTACCTCTTTGGACATTATAATAGCCTTGGCGGTTCTCATATCTGATGTCAGATGCCAGGGTGCAATCTCCCTAAGAATTGTATTTCGGGTGGTTATTTGAGGCAGTCTTCACACTTTTTTCCAGGGATTCCAACTTGACCCCAAGATTAAGCAATCCTGGTAGAGAGTCTAATTTTCAAGCAAACTGCCTATTATTTTAGTCACTTGTTCAAATGCTCTTATCATTGAATTCAGTTGCATGAGGTTATTTAGACCAACTTTTTATACTTCATGGAAGGCTGATCAAATTCACTATTTGGGGTGAATTATATTAAGTACTTTTTTCTAAAAATGACAGTGTACATACATAAGGAATTTCAAGTTTATATTATCAGGGCGAAGAAAGTTTCTTATTTAGATCTTTGTTTTGGCAGGTAAGAATGAATCTATGTGGAGGTTCAAGATGGCGGACTAGAGGGCGGCTGCATTTCATGTTGCTCCAGGACTCAAGATTCAAAAGAGGAGATAGTGACTTGGGACCAACTCAAAGCCGCCGGGTGAGTCTCTCCCATTGGGGAGGCGTCCCGGATGGGGCAGTAGCCCCAGAATGCAGAGAACTTTGTGAAGTAGAGTGACTCGGCGAGATGCCCCTCCCCCACTGGAGCGGTAAAAACGGACAGCGAAGCGGAGCGAAAAATGGTGGATTGAAGTTCCCAGGACTGCGGGCAGCTTCTCTAACCTAAGGAGACTTGTCTGCGAAGGGTGAGGCTCCCAAGCCCAGGAGGGAGGTCCGGGCCCCTGGGAACGTTGCCTGAGAAGACTGCCCTGCCCAGGCGGCAAGACACACCTCCCCCGCTGGAGCAGTGAACTCGGAAAGCGGGGAACTTTGCAAAGGAGGTTGCGCGACACACCGCTTGGTTTTGAAGCGATCTGCCAGGGCTCCAGCGGCTGCCAGAGAAAGAGTAGGGCGGCAAGTTGTTTGGATCCAGCAACCGCCTGAGCAACGGGGAGGGGGCTGTCCAGAGGAGGTGGAGGTACGCAGTGAGTGGCTTGGTCTCCAAGCGCCCACACAGAGCACCGGGTGGCTCCCTGGAGGAAGAGACGAGCGACGGGTCACTGGGGCTTGGAGCATATGTACGAGGCTCCAAGTGACTGGTCAGAGGGCGGGTCGCACAGCCAGGCAATTAGGTGCATAGCACGGTCCAGTCCAGGGACCTAGGCACCTTTTCTTGAATGAACTACACAGAGACAAGCTGAGGGACGAAGTGAAGGTTCCAGGACTGCGGGCAGCTTCTCTAAGAAGGGACAACCTAAGGAGACACGTCTACGAAGGGTGAGGCTCCCAGGCCCAGGAGGTAGGTCTAGGCCCCTGGGAAGGCTGCCCTGCCCAGGCAGCAAGACACACCTACCCCCGCTGGAACAGTGAGCTCAGAAAGAGGGGAACCTTGCAGAGGAGGCCGAGCAGCACACCGCTTGGTTTTTTGGTTTTTTGGAGCAATCTGCCAGGGCTCCGGGGGCTGCCAGAGAAAGAGTTGGGTGACAAGCTATTTGGATTCAGCAACCGCCTGAACAACGGGGAGGGGGCTGTCCTGAGGAGGTGGAGGTGCGCAGTGAGTGGCTTGGTCTCCAAGTGCCCACACAGAACACCGGGTGGCTGCCTGGAGGAAGAGACGAGTGACGGGTCACTGGGGCTTGGAGCATATGTACGAGGCTCCAAGTGACTGCTCAGAGGAGGGGTCGCATAGCCAGGCGATTAGGTGCAAAGCACGGTCCGAGCCGGGGATCTAAGCACCTTTTCTTGAAAGAGCTACACAGAGACCAGCTGAGGGGTGGAGCGAAGGTTCCAGGACTGCGGGCAGCTTCTCTGAGGAGGGGTCACCTAAGGAGACTCGTCTTCGAAGGGCAGGGCTCCCAAGCCCAGGAGGTAGGTCCAGGCCCCTGGAAATGTTGCCTGGGAAGGCTGCCCTGCCCAGGTGGTAGTTGTGGACTGAGGGGAACCTCTAGGAGGGGAACGGACTAGTGAGACCTCCCCACCGGGTGGGTCTTCCCCGCCGAGTGAGGTTTTCCCACAAAGATGGTAAAACCAGAGACACAGGCCCAAACAGGCATTGCCTCAGCCCGCAGTCTAGTTCCCCTTTGGATGACCATTGGTCAACAAGTAGAGGCACCTCTGCCCTCTAGCAGGGAATATACCCCACCTGAAGACCACCACCCCTAGAGAGGCAGCTACCTAGGGGAACACCGAAGTATCAACTTCCTCTAAGACTTCAGGCTACTGAAGGATAAGAGGGGATACACTAGCAATCTTCAGGGACATTATAAGTCAATAGAAGAAATCTGCAACATCTCTGCAGTCCACTGATACCTGAACGACATGAGAAAACAAGGGAAGAAAATGCCTCAAACAAATCTGGATGTTATATCAATAAAATCCAATGACAGCATGGCAGAAGATGTGTCAGAAAGGGAGTTCAGAATGTACATAATCAACATGATAAGGGAAGCAAACGATGAAATGAAAGAGCAAATGCAGGCATTGAATGAACGCACCAATAGACAGTTAAAAGAGCAAATACAGGAAGCAAAAGACCATTTCAATAAAGAGTTAGAGATATTGAAAAAAAACCAAACAGAAATCCTTGAAATGAAGGAAACAATAAACCAAATTAAGAACTCCATAGAAAGCACAACCAATAGGATAGAACACCTGGAAGACAGAACCTCAGATATTGAAGACAAAATATTTAACCTCAAAAACAAAGTCGAACAAACAGAGAAGATGGTAAGAAATCATGAACAGAATCTCCAAGAACTATGGGATATCATGAAAAGGCCAAATTTGAGAATTATTGGGATTGAGGAAGGCTTAGAGAAACAAACCAAAGGAAAGAACAACCTATTCAATGAGATAATTTCAGAAAATTTCCCAAATCTGAAGAACGAAATGGAAAATCAAGTTCAAGAGGCTTATAGGACTCCAAATACACAAAATTACAACAGACCCACACCAAGGCACATTATAATGAAAATACCTAACATACAAAATAAAGACAGAATCTTAAAGGCTGTGAGAGAAAAGAACCAAATTACATTCAGGGGGAAACCAATACGGATATCAGCAGATTTTTCAATCCAGACCTTAAAAGCTAGAAGGGCCTGGAATAACATTTTTCAAGTCCTAAAAGAAAATGGATGCCAACCAAGAATCTTATACCAGCAAAACTTACCTTCAGATTTGACGATGAAATAAAATCCTTCCATGATAAACAAAAGCTAAAAGAATATACAAAAAGAAAGCCAGCATTACAGAACATTCTCAGCAAAATATTCCATGAAGAAGATATGAAAAACAAAGAAGCAAATCAGCAAAGGGAGGAGATATCCTAAAGGAACTCTCAAATAAAGAGGAACCAAGTCGTGTCAAAAATAAGCAAATAAATGAATAAAATGAGTCAAATGACCGGGAATACAAATCATATCTCAATAATAACCCTGAATATTAACGGCCTGAATTCATCAATCAAAAGACATAGACTGGGAGATTGGATAAAAAAGAAAGATCCAACAATATGTTGCCTGCAAGAGACTCATCTCTTAGAAAGAGATACCCAAAGACTAAAGGTGAAAGGATGGGAAAAAACTTACCATGCACATGGACCCAGCAAAAAAGCTGGAGTATCCATCCTCATTTCAGATAAAGTGGACTTCAAGTCAAAGTTAATCAGAAGGGATAAAGAAGGACATTTCATAATGCTTAAGGGAACCATAAATCAGCAAGACATAACAATCATAAATATCTATGCCCCAAAAAGTGGCTCACCCATGTATGTCAAACAAATCCTTCTCAATCTCAGAAACCAAATAGACCACAATACAATAATACTAGGTGATTTTAACACGCCTCTCTCACCACTGGACAGATCTTCCAAACAAAAATTGAACAAAGAAACCATAGATCTCAATAACACAATCAATAATTTAGACTTAACAGACATTTATAGAATATACCATCCAACGAAGAGTGAATACACTTTCTTCTCAGCAGCACATGGATCCTTCTCTAAAATAGACCATATATTATGCCACAAAGCTAATATTAGCAAATACAAGAAGATAGAGACACTTCCTTGTATTTTATCAGTCCATAATGGATTGAAACTAGAAATAAATGAAAGAGCAAAAAACAGAAATTACTCCAACACCTGGGGATTAAACAATATGCTATTATATGAGGAATGGATAACAGAAGATATTAGGAAGGAAATTAAAAAATTCTTAGAGGTAAACGAGAACAAAGAAACATCATATCAAAATCTCTGGGACACTATGAAAGCGGTACTTAGAGGAAGATTTATTTCATGGAGCGCATTTAATAAAAGAAGTAAAACTCAAAAAATAAATGACCTAACACTACAGCTCAAAGCCCTAGAAAAAGAAGAACAGACCAACACCAAAAGTAGTAGACTCAGGAAATAGTTAAACTCAGAGCTGAAATCAACGAAATTGAAACGAAAGAAACAATACAAAAAATTGACAAAATAAATAGTTGGTTCTTCGAAAAAATAAACAAAATTGATAAACCTTTAGCCACACTAACAAAGAGAAGACGAGAGAAAACCCAAATCACCAAAATTCAGAATGAACAAGGAAATATCACAACAGACACGATTGAAATACAAAACATAATTAGAAGCTATTTTGAAAATCTATATTCCAAAAAATAGAAAATTTCGAAGACATCAACAAGTTTCTAGAGACCTATGAATTGCCTAAACTAAACGAGGAGTACATACACAATTTAAATAGACCAATTTCAAGTAATGAAATAGAAGAAGTCATCAAAAGCCTACCAACAAAGAAAAGTCCAGGACCTGATGGTTTCTCAGCCAAGTTCTACAAAACCTTTAAAGAAGAGCTCATTCCAATACTTTTCAAAGTATTCCATGAAATAGAAGAGGAGGGAACCCTCCCAAACTCATTCTATGAAGCCAATATCACCCTGATACCTAAACCAGACAGAGACACATCGAGGAAAAAAAATTTCAGACCAATATCCTTAATGAACATCGACGCAAAAATTCTAAACAAAATTTTAGCAAATCGCATACAAAAATGTATTAAAAAGATAGTGCATCATGATCAAGTGGGTTTCATCCCAGGGATGCAAGGTTGGTTCAACATCAGGAAATCAATAAATGTAATTCACCATATCAATAGACTTAAAGTCAAGAATCACATGATTATTTCAATAGATGCAGAAAAAGCATTTGATAAAATACAGCACCCCTTCATGCTCAAAACACTAGAAAAATAGGGATAATGGGAACATTCCTTAACATTAAATGGCCATCTATGCTAAGCCCATGGCTAATATTATTCTTAATGGTGAAAAACTGAAAGCATTCCCCCTAAAATCTGGAACAAAGCAGGGATGCCCTCTCTCACCACTCCTATTCAATATCGTCCTTGAAACTCTAGCCAGAGCAATTAGACAGACCAAAGAAATTAAAGGGATACGAATTGGAAAAGAAGAACTCAAACTATCCCTATTTGCTGATAATATGATTATATACTTAGAGGAACCAGGAAATTCCACCAGAAAACTCTTAGAACTCATAAGTGAATTCAGTAAAGTGGCAGGATACAAGATCAATGCTCATAAATCCAATGCATTTTTATACATAAGTGATGAATCTTCAGAAAGAGAAGTTAGGAAAACTACTCCATTCACAATAACCTCGAAAAAAATAAAATACTTGGGAATCAATCTCACAAAAGAGGTGAAAGACCTCTACAATGAGAACTACAGAACACTAAAGAAAGAAATTAAAGAACACCTTAGAAGATGGAAAGATCTCCCATGTTCCTGGATAGGCAGAATTAATATTGTCAAAATGGCCATACTACCAAAAGTGCTATACAGATTCAATGCAATTCCAATTAAAATCCCAACGATGTACCTTACAGAAGTAGAACAAGCAATCATGAAATTCATCTGGAAGAATAAGAAACCCAGAATTTCTGAAGCAATCCTTCGCAGGAAAAATGAAGCAGGGGGTATTGCAATACCTGAACTTCAACTGTACTACAAAGCAATAGTAACAAAAACGGCATGATATTGGTACCAAAATAGACAGGTAGATCAATGGTACAGAATAGAGGACACGGACACAAACCCAAATAAATATAATTTTCTCATACTAGACAAAGGGGCCAAAAATATGCAATGGAGAAAAGATAGCCTCTTCAATAAATGGTGCTGGGAAAATTGGAAATCCATATGCAACAAAATGAAAATAAACCCATATCTCTCACCGTGCACAAAACTAAACTCAAAATGGATTAAGGACCTCGGAATCAGACCAGAGACCCTGCATCTTATAGAAGAAAAAGTAGGTCCAGATCTTCAACATGTCGGCTTAGGACAGACTTTCTCAACAGGACTCCCATAGCACAAGAAATAAAAGCAAGAATCAACAACTGGGATAGATTCAAACTAAAAAGCTTTCTCTCAGCAAAGGAAACTATCAGCAATGTGAAGAAAGAGCCTACGGAGTGGGAGAAAATCTTTGCCACTCATACTTCAGATAGAGCACTAATCTCCAGAATCTATAAAGAACTCAAAAAACTCAACACCAAGACTACAAATAACCCAATCGACAAATGGTCTAAGGAAATGAACAGACACTTCACAGAAGAAGACCTACAAACAATCAACAAACATATGGAAAAATGTTCAGCATCTCTAGTAATAAAAGAAATGCAAATCAAAACCTCCCTAAGATTCCATCTCACCCCAATCAGAATGGCGATTATCAAGAACACAAGCAACAATAGGTGTTGGAGAGGATGTGGGGAAAAAGGTACACTCATACATTGCTGGTGGGGTTGCAAATTAGTGCAACCACTCTGGAAGGCAGTATGGAGATTCCTTAGAAAACTTGGAATGGAACTACCATTTGACCCAGCTATCCCACTCCTTGGCCTATACCCAAAGGTCTTAAAATTAGCATACTACAGAGATACAGCCACATCAATGTTCATTGCTGCTCAATTCACCATAGCCAGATTGTGGAACCAACCTAGATGCCTTCAGTTGATGAATGGATAAAGAAACTGTGGCATATATATACAATGGAATATTACTCAGCCATAAAGAATGAGAAAATTATGGCATTTGCAAGCAAATGGATGAAATTGGAGAATATCATGCTAAGTGAGATAAGCCAATCTCAAAAAACCAAAGGAAGAATGATCTTGCTGATAAGTGGATGATGATACATAATGGGGCGTGGGAAGGGTTAGTTTTAGGGTTAGAGTGAGGGTTAGGGAGGGGGGCAAGAATGGGGGAAGGAAGGACTGTATAGAGGGAAAAGAGGGATGGGATGGGTGGGGGGAAGGGGAAAAAATAACAGAATGAATCAACCAACATCACCCTATGTAAACGTATGATTACACAAATGGTATGCCTTTACTCTATGTACAAACAGAGAAAGAACATGTATCCCATTTGTTCACAATAAAAAAAAAAAAAAGAGTAAAGGAGGAAACACAATTGGAAGTTGATCAAAAGGAATTTAACTGCATTATTTTATTTATTTTTTTAAGGAAGACAGTTGTTTCCTGTATGGCTAATGCAACAAAAATTCTAAGAAAGTTTAATTATTGTTATAGTTTATATTTGGAATATCCCTTAAAGATTCATGTATTGAAGCAACGTGGCAATGTTCACAGGTGGGGCCTTTATCCCATTAACCTGCTGACGGGTTTATAATTGAATGGCCTATTGGGAGGTTGTGCAAGGCCTAGATCTCCTGACCTCTCTCTGCTGTCCTGCTTTGTCTCCTGCCACTGTCTCACTTGATGCTCCAGCATCTGAATTTGTACTTTCTTCTAATAAGCTTGGTCTTTAATACCTCCTTATGTTTACATGCTTTGTTCCTTCTGGCAAGAAACTCTTTCAACTGATTCACCCAGACAGCTTGTTTAAGTCACCTTTCACATCACTGTTACTAAAAGAACTGACAATAACAATTTTAGAGCAGGAAAAGTTTATTTGGGGCTCACAGTTTCAGAGATCTCAGTCCACAGATGTCTGACATCATGGCCCTGGGTGAGGCAGAACATCATGTGGAAGGGTGTAGAGGAGGAAAGCTTCTCAGGACGTGGCAATCAGGAAGGAGAGAGAGCTCTGCTCACCAGGGACAAAATATAAACCCCAAAAGCACATCCTCAGTGACCTACTGCTCCAGCCACTCCCTCCCTGCCTATAGGTACCACCCAGTTAATTCATCAGTGTTTTAATCCACTGATTAGGTTATAAATCTTATAATCTAATCATCTCACCTTTGAAAATCTTCTCATTGTCTCACACATGAGCTTTTGGGGATTCTTCAGGTCTAAAACATAAGATAGCTCCAAGTTGTTTCTGAGTTCCAACTCAAAGAGTTTTCTTCTCTATGAAGTCTGTGCTGATTGAAGTTCCCGAGATGACTTAGTTGTAATTCTGCTATGGTTTCTATCACAATTTTCGATCCTTAAGAGAACTTATCCTCCTATAGATTTATTTATCTTTCATGTTTATTTGGCCAGTGGATGTACTAGACTTGCCATTATAGACAAGGTTCCCTAAGTCTGATATATGGAATGAACTCAGAATTTTTCTAATGACTGAAAAAATAGCAAGAAGTTGGTAATAAAGTCCATAATGATACCAAGAAAGATGCTGGGCAGGCTTTTAAAAAGAGGGTAAGATCTTGCTTCATACTTTCTATTAAATTCCTCCCATCTGAGATGTAACACAGACTTTAGGTCTTACAGTATGATAAACTTGAGCTCAAAGCACTAGTAATTCTCAGATCATTGACTTGAGATGATACTATAGGTTTGAGCCTCTTCCAGGAAAACAGATAACCATTTCCCACTCTTATTTTACCACCAACAAAATAACCAATGCTAAATTCAAGCCATCTACTCAGGTTAGGAGGAAGGCCATGAAAAAATCATCAGTGGTATCTTTTTGTGTATGTGAACATGGGTTGTAATGATGATATAAATTCTTTACATTCATTGTATTTAGATCCTTTACCATGTAGCATCCTGTACTCTGATTCTGGGCTCAGCCATATAACCTGTTCAGGAAATATGACACATATTGATATAAAGCCTAGACCTGGAGATGTCTTTCATGTTTCCATTCACTCTCTTGTACCTTTGCCATCAGCTTGCTAAGGGATTAGACAATCATGGAGCAGAGAAGAGGGTAGCCCAGATCAGCTGATACTCAACCAACCCAAGACATGCAAGAAGACTCAGCCAAAATCAGCAGAGCTGCCTTGCTGACCCCAGACACAAGAACAATACAAGTTCATTATAGTATGCCACTTTAGTTTGTCATTTGGTTGTTGTCAGCATTACTATGGCAATGAATTATTTATGTAGTAGTAAAATAAAATGGAAAGAAAATACCAATTAAATTTATGTACCACTGGTGAGATTAATAAGGAATGACAGTTAAAGATTAAACCACACAGAATAGAAAAAAAAAAAAAAAAGAATGAATCTATGCCAACTAATTTCTGTATTTCTGTGTCTGTTTATAGTTAATTTTTATTTATGATGGGAAAAACACAACTATAGCTTACAATAATTTCATTTAACTTTTCCTAGTAAGATAACACTCCACATGTATTACCACAATTCGTAACTAATTGTGTTACCACAATTTGTAAGACATCCTGCATGACTCCACACAGAGAGGATTCACCTGGTTTCCTCCAGACCTGGTCCCATGTGCTTTTCCCCTTTGCTGATTTTGCCATCTATCTTTGGTCTCAATAAATCCTAGATAAGGTACATGACTAAACACCAAGTCCTGTAAGTCTTTCTAGAAAAATCACTGAACCTAAAATAGCATTATGGACCACTTCCTCTCAACACAAGAATTTATATGAAGTACGCTTACAAAGTGGTGGCAAATTTATATGCACTGTTCTGAATATTAACCTTTTAATATATTATGTCTTAAACATTTTTCTTTTTTGTTTTTATTGGTATTGAATATTATTTATTTGTACCTATAGAGCCACTTTATCATTATTAACAACCAAATAATATTCCAGTATGTAGCTGTACAGTAATTATTTCCTTATTTATTAGAATTTGGGTGTTTCCAGTCCGTCACTATTACAGTAACCATGCAGTCAGTATCTTTGTAAATGGTTCATTTTTCCTTTGCATGAGTAGATCCATGTTTAGAAAAAAAAAAAAAAAGAATTGACAGGTCAAAGTTGATGCATGCTTTTAAAAATTTTGTTAATTTTTGACACCTGGGTTTCCTAAAAATGCAATTTTGCCTCCACAAAAAAAACATCTGTTTCCCTTGTAACTCACCAACACTATACTATGACTTATCAAAAAATGTTGTTGATCTTTGATAATCTGAAAAATGGGAAATGAAAATGGTAGTTTCAACTGATACTACTGTTTTGTATTTTCTCTATTAGATGTTGTGTTCAATTTTCTATTAGACACTTGGAATTCTTCTTGGTAATGTGCAGGAGTTCAAGACCCATTAAGAAAATTAGCAGCCTTTATGTGATATAAGTTGCAAATACTTCCCCCAAATGATTGCTTTTATTTATGATGAACTTTAAAGCAGATGTATTTTTGGTTATGTAAATTTTTGTGCTTCTTAGATTGTCAGAAAGGGGATTTTCCTTAGGTTTTAGTCTTTAAACAATATAAATAATTTGTGGCCGATTTCCACTTGAATATGAAAGTACCAAAGCAAAAACTGATGAAATTTTTAAACTATATTTAAAAGATAAAACTAAAATTTCTTAAATTTCATTTCAAATATGGATAAATTGGCAACAGTGCATCACATCTGTTTCACCCATTCCTGATCTACCATTAAGAGCATTAACATTGTACATGACACTTTCTAAGGATACCATATTTCAATGTTTTGGCACTAGTACATAAATAAATCTTAATTTCAGTCTCTAGCTGACATTTCAGCTGGCTATTATAAATTACTTGCATTCTTTTACAAGTGAATTTGTTTAAAAACTTCTAAAAAGAGGTTGATGGACAGGACGTGACAGTGATCAACCTTTATATTCACTGTAAATTTCAGGAATGCACATCTGAAATCTCTCCATATTCATTTGACGTTCATAACAGGAATTGCATTTAAAAAAAATAAAACTCAGGGCATGTGCCATCTATCGATGCAATCTAGAACTTGACTTCAGAGATTCAAAATGAGGACACACACTATATTACTCCGTTCTAATAAGTAGACCATTTCTATCCCTTCCAACCTCCTTCCTACAGTCCTTCATGTTTCTGTCTCTCTTTTCCTTTCTCCCCACTCTTTTCCTCCTTCCATTTTACCACCCATTCCTTTCTTCCTATATTTAGTCAGTAATAACTAATGATAAGAGCAAATTTAAATGCTGTGCTGGGTTTGTGTTGAGACTTGTGCTAAGTGGTTTACAGGCACCCTCTGTGAAGTGAGGTGTCTCTATAGCTTTATTTTATAGACAAGAAATTTGAGGCATCAAACTACTGAAAAATTATACCAATATCACAAACACAAAATCCAACTGTGTCTAAATCCAGTCCAGACTTTTCACTACTACAATGCTTTCTGGTACCTTTAAGTGTAAATCACCAAAATATATTTCACTTTTCATTCATTTTGTTCACATACTTACATTTTGACATTTTCATCACTATATGCAAGCAGAAATGAAATAACCTAAACATTTATAAAACTCAAAAGGGAATACTATTAATACTACCCAATAGTAGCACACCTCTTGGGAAACAAGTCTTCAATTTGTTCTATGTTCCTCCCAAAGCAGCCATAAGTTAGTAAAATAATTTGGTCACAAAGAGTTTCCTGTCTCCTTTACCACTAAAATATAATCTCCTGTCTAACTTGGACAGGATTAGATCCTCATTAGAGACTCATAAAGTTGATCTGGCTGGCATAAATTCCCAAGTATGAGCACTTGAGCTTATAACACCAGCTTGATGATTTTTAAATCATTGCTTATCCTCCTTTGTAACATTTTATTTTCCCTTCTTCACTTAACAAAACTGAAGAAGGGAAAATCTTCTCTCCAACACTGCATTCTCATTTGCTTTTCCTTTGGTTTCTAACCTTGATAAACTAACTCATGTCTTGGCTTTAACTGATGGGATTTTGCAACAGTCTTTGAATTTTTCCCTCTGCTATCCTAACTTCAATTTTGTTTAACACATTTTTGTGAAAAGTCCAACTTTACTTAATTTTTATTTACCTAAGTGCAGTCCCAAATTCCTAAGCAAAAGTGTGTCAAGTAGTTCCCCTCACACCCAGGCTTATATAGGAAGGAAACACCTCCATTGATTCTTATTACACACTAGGCATTTTTATGTACATTGCTGCAAACGTCCTCAAGTACCTAAAACTGAAACTCAGACAAAAGGCTTAAAATGCCACTGAACAGCTTGAACCCAGACATTGCCAAAGTCATTCTTTTTTACTCTACTACCCAGTATTAAAATCTTGTGTAGCTCATAACTCTATGAGTCATTTAATCACTTATTTGAACTAAGAATAATCTAATTCTTATATTTGAAAAGCACAAAACGCTTCATTATTTTCTTGCCCTTCATTTTTTTCTTGTTCATATTTGAACAAAACTGGTGGTGGGCAATTTGATCCATTTGTTTAACATTATCTTTGAGAGTCATACAAGATTTTCTTATGTCTCAGACTATAATGTTATACAAGTAATTTTGCTCTTTGTATTTGTAAAATTATATAACATACTAAAATACCCATTTCATCTTTATCTTATTATCAGTATGCACCCTCCATTCATTCAAAGTTTGTACACATTAAGATTTGTTCAATAAAGTAGCTAATTCATGATTTTCAGCTTCCAGTGTTCTTAAGTAATACTTTACATCCTATAACTGACCTACATAGTTACAACAAATAAGAAGCAATGTTAAAACATCAAACTAAAACAAATTCTTGAAAGTCCCATTCATAAAAATTCACTGAAATTTAATGGTCATTTTCCTAACACTACTAAACCTAAAAATAATATATATTTTAAAATATTTTAACAGATCTCTATATTAGAAGGTTGATATTTCCAAAATTAAAAATCCTTAATATATGAATAGAATGATTCATCATCTATACCTCAAAATCTCTTAAAAATCATCAAATAAATCTCACTTATTAAAAATCAGATGCTTAATGTAATAATCACCCCATCCGACACAATTAAAAACACCCTTCAGAAAGCATTATGATTAGCGATTTAACCTGAACAGACAAGTGTTCTTTCTGAAAAGTGGCTGCCAACCTCCTCAATAGTAGTATTTGGCAAGCACCTAAGTCATCACCACACCTCAACCATGGATAACATAATTTTCACTTAAATGAATACGGCCTTAACTACATTTTCTCTTTTAATTCAAAGCATTATCACTTTTTATCAGTAGGCTTTTTGGGGGAGGCGGGTGTGCTTGGTCTTACTACCTAATAGCTATAGTGATGTGAAACAATTGAATCATCAAACAAATGCCCTAGATTCATCTTTACACTTTTCATAATTTTTATTTTAACTCACTCATCTATAAAATGAATCTCTGGACTAGATGATTTCCAAACTCCTTCCAGCTCGAACGTTCCATGTGCTTCAAATTGATGGAAAGCAGTGTACTGCCCAAGCATAGAAAACAATTTTCAGGCTCAAATACATACTTCAAAATTTCAAGTCCAACAGTTACTGCCTTAAAATTTTGCCCAGAGTTTTATATCTTGTCTCACTTGAGTAATGGCACTTCCATTTCAAAGTCTAACAAATTATCATGCAAATGGATTTTTACATATATGCAATTATGTACAGAGAGGTAGGATATCAATGTTATGCAAGAGTCCAACCAAGAGTTAAAATTTAAGACAGCCTGAAAGCAGTTGTTTGCCTTATACTCATCACACATCTGCTTTTCAATCTTTCTTGACAGTTACCTTTCCTTCCCTTTACCTCAAATCTCACACTGCAGTAATATGTCATTTATCGCAAGAGAAAACTCCTACGGGTGTTTCACAAGAATTTTAGTCAGGGTTTACAGCTCACTCCTTTTGTTTACTACATTCTTTAATGTATTCCTTGGCAGATGGTAAAAGCGAAGTAATTAAGGAATACAACTTTATTACTGATTATGGACTTGATATTTATGACCAGAAGGTAATTTATAATCTTTGATTCTAAATGCCATTATCCAAAGCAAATGTTTTATTTACACATTCAAAGCACAGTAACAGGATATTAAGGTGCACTGAATGAAAAATATAGACTTGTAAAATTTTGACATTTGTCCTTAAATTTTCATATTTCTAAGTTCTTAAATAAAAAATTTAAAGCCAAGAGACTTTTCATTTCCTCTATGTTTCAAGAGGCTTTCAAGACAATTGAAAGAGAAGGAAAGGGAGATGAGTAATGGAGCTGCCACAGGACAAGAGAGCAGGAGGGGAGATCGCTGAAAGAAGTAAGTGGAAACAAAATTTGACTAAGAAAGCCTCCATGAGAGGCAGACAAGGAGTCTCCTTGCATTTTAAAGCCAGCGATCCAGATTTTTATGGAAGGGGTGCAGGAAAACATAATTGACAGCCATCTTAGCCTAGTGCTTGAATTTCATTAAAAAGAAAGAACCAGTCAAACTAAACTCAAAACAGTGAGCACAAGGCTGGCTTTGTTCATAAGACAGGCTGCAGTTGGGCTATGGTAAGATAAATACAGAATGGTAGTTATTAGGAATAACCCAGTTTATGACGGCTACAGTCCTATCAAAGTTGGAAAGAACACCTAGTGCAACCTTACAATGTGTGAGTATAAGTCTTGTCTTTGCAATGGATCCTGTTATTACAACAAATGTTCTTATAAAGACAAGACTATCATTCAGGGGATCACAAATGATAACATAGTAAGAAGAATTGGGGAACCAAGGCTGCTTAAGGAATAGTGGATTCATTTCTCACTTCAGGGCATGCACTGTTGATTAGAATGGCAGGCAGAATCACCTACATTCTTATATTATTTCCTTTTTCTTGAGAGGATCTTTTCTCATTTTAAAAATATATTGTTTGTTGTTTGTTTTCACCAAATACTTGTGTTTCAATTTCTGTCAGCATAATGGCAAATAATATGATTATGATGATTGTGGTTGCTTATTACCTTAGAAGAATTAAATGCCATTAATGACAAAATAATACAAGGGATTTGTGCAGCGAGTTTCTCCCTTCTGGATACTGGGTAAGAAAGAACAAGCACAGGGAGAAGAATGCATGCTTCCTTCCCTGGGGCAGACATTTGGGTTGATCACACAGGAAGTTCCTGTGGATGCAGAATAAGGCACGCAGGCAGGCTGACGGGTTACTGTGCCAGTATTATTATTCATCATGGTGTAAGAGATATTTTATTTCCCTCTTAATTTTACCAGAGAAGCACAGGAATGATGATAAACAGCTAAAGGTAACAGATCACAGGATTAGAAATACATTAGGGAATGTTTTGGTGTAGTAAATGGAGAGCTTCTGCCTGGTCTAAAAAGGGCAGCTGCTACCCAGACAGACAAAAGATTGTGCAAAAATAGTTAGAAGCCCAGATTGTAAAATATCTCTAAATTTCTAAATACTAGCAATCAATTCTGTGCTGGCCAATATTGCTCTAACCAAATAAAACACAGCTTCAGACTGGAGGCCATCTCAGTCAATGGGGGCAGGTCCAAGGTCGTAAAGCTGCTCCAGGCAGAATAATTAAAGAGGAATCACTAACCTTAGAACTGCTTCTGACCACAGGGTATTTCCCGGAAGAAACACTACCAGAGACAGGGTCTGCCTGGAAAGCGCTGTGCCTATAACTTGCGTGCAGACCTGTCCACATACAAGCTGAGCACGCTCCCCTCTCCAAAACAAAACATGTAAGGAGTGATTATTATGTGCCAGACAATATCATCCCATTCCCCTCACATTCCATCTTACTAATGTGTATCCCAGGGCAAGAGAGTAAGAGAATGAATAAAAACTAGGTTAGGAGGTAATGATATACACACAGAAGCACTCTAACATTTGCCTGAGGGGTGGAACTTGTGACACGTTGAGCTAAGCATAAAGCAAGTGGAGAAAGATCAGCAGTTTTTAAAAGCAAGCAGTGAATATTTCTTTTAAAAAAAATGAATGCTTACTAGAAAATCCATTTCAAAAACTACCTTCGATTGTAACTAATTAGTTCCAAGTAATTTCTAAGTTCCTCATTTTACCTATTAATCTCCTATTGCTTCATATTTTAGTGACACCTTGCACACTTCCTTGTACATGGCAGATGTCCTAAGCTGATGAATTGGTTGTCATTGCAAAGACGGAAGACTAATGTGCACTAAAAAAAGCTTTTGTCGATCTGTAAATTTTTATTCCAACTTAAAATCCCACAGAAGTCTTAAGTTATCTAACAAAATAAAGAAAAAGAAACACATGAAAAGGGAATAACAGCAAGAAAGCATGATTGTTTCTTAATAAGTTTCTTTTACTTCTAACAAAACTCTTGAGTCTATCACTAGTTTAAAATTAGAGGACAATCAACCTGACTTTGCCTCAAAACCATGGGAAAGAAACAGAAGTGGGCAGCATATATTAGACTTTCAAAAGCCTAAAGGGAGAGACACACTACTTAACACAGAAGTTAGTCAGTTTGCATTATTCCAAGAACGCCATTTAACTATCTCAGGACAGTTAAATACATAAACTACAGATTATGAAGGAATACAAGTTCAGCAGTAGAGGATAATACATTTACCAATGATATTTGAAATGGTAGTCTCAAATGTTTTATTGAATTTATGTCTATGGGATGAAACCAATAGAAGAACACAATCTGAGACATTTTGGTAATTGTTGGCACTAATGTCATAACTGAAATACACCACAGGTCCTGTGGTTTGGGCTCCCTCACTTGCCTTCGCACTTAATACCTTCTCTGGATATCCAGTCACTTGCGACCATTGACCCGTGCTTTGTCACTCTGGTTTTGACTGTCCTACAAGTTCAGTATATGGAATCATACAGAATATAGTCGTGTGTGTTTTACCTCTTAGTGTAATATTTCGTCCATGCTTAAACCTTTCAATATTTTGCTCCTTTTTTTAATTGCTGAACATTATTCCGTTGTGTAAATATGCCCCAAATTATCCATTCACCAGTTGATGCTATTTGGGTTATTTCCAGCATTTGGGTTCCTATGGATAATGTTGTTAAAACAATCATAAACAAGTCTTCACGTGGCATGTGCTTTCATTTACATTCTACGTAACGAGATCACTGGGTCATAGGATGAATATATGTTTAATTTTATAGGAAATTGCTCCACTATCTTCCAAAGTGGTTGCAGTATTTTGCATTCATACCAGCAGTGGGTAAGAATTCCAAATGCTCCACATCCTGGCCAACAATTGATAATCAGTCTTTTTTAACCACATCTATTCTAACTAGTGAGAGGTGATTTTTTTCCTTATGACTTTGTTTAGAGACATTCTCATTAACTTTCTGAGACTGACCTTGAACTTACAATCATCCTGCCCCAGCCTCCCAAGGCATTGGGATTACAGGTATGCACTGCCACTTCCAACTCATGACTTGTTTATTAAATTTATTACAAAATGACAAAAAACATAAAACCTGTACATAATAGGGTACATGTACTGTTTTAATACATGTATATACTGTATAATGTTCAAATCTGCTTAAACATATCTATCTCCTTGCATTTATCATTTCTTTGTAGTAAAAACTCACAAATTCTTCCTTCTAGCTTTTTGATGTGTATGTACCTTATTGTTATCTGCACTGACTCTATTGTGCAATTGCATATCTGAGCTTCTTTCTTATATCTAACTGTAACTTAGTACTCACCTATTAACCTTTCCATTTTTCTCCTTCTCCACTATGATCCCTGGCCTCAGCTTCCATGAGTTAAACATTTTTAGATTAAACATGAGTGAAATCATGTGATACTTGCCTTTCTGTGCCTGGCTTATTTCATTTAACATCATGATCTTCAGTTTCATCTATGTTGTCCCAAAATGGCAGAATTGCATTATTTTTTTATGGTTGGATAGTATTACATTATGCATGCATATCACATCTTCTTTATCCTTTTACCAGTTGATGAATACTTCAGTTGTTTCTATTTCTTGATTATTGTAAATAGTGTTGCAGTCAGCATAGGAGTACAGTTTGACATACTAGTTTCAATTCCTTTGAAAATATTCCCAGAAGTGAGATTTATAGATGGTGTGGGAGTTCTATTTTTAATTTTTTGATGACCCTCCATACTGTTTTCCACAATGACTGTTCTAATATACATTCCCACCACAAGTGTGAAAAGGTTCCCCTTTCTCCATGTCCTTACCAGCACTTATTTTTTTTCTTTTATAACGTTCTTATTGAGGTGAAGCGGTAACTCAGTATAGTTTTGATTTGCATTTCCCTGATGATGACTGATGTTGAACATATCTGTTGTCATTTGTATGTCTTTATTTTTGGTCTTTTTAGATATATATGACAGTAGGGTATGTTTTGACACATTATACATACATGGAGTATAACTTATTTTAATCAGGATCCCATTCTTGTGGTTGAACATGATGTGGAGTTGTACTGGTCACACATTCATACATGAACATAGAAACGTTATGTTCAATTCATTCCACCATTTTACTATTTTTCCTATTCCCATCCCCCCTTTCTCTTCATTCTCCTTTGTCTAATCCAATGAACTTCTTTACACCCGCTCCAGTTTTTCTGTGTTAGCATCCACATATCAGAGAGAATATTTGGCCTGTGGTTTTGGGGGATTGTCTTATTTCACTTAGCATGATAGCCTTCAGTTCCATGCATTTAATGGCAAATACCATCATTTCATTATGGCAGAGTTAAATTCTACTGTGTATATATACCACATTTTCTTTATTCATTTATCTGTTGAAGGGCATCTAGGTTGGTTCCATAGCTTAGCTATTGTGAATTGAGCTGCTATAAGCATTGATGTGGCTATGTCACTATAGTATCTGATTTTAAATCTTTGGGGTATGTAACAATGAGTAGGATAACTGGGTCAAATGGTGGTTCCATTCCAAGTTTTCTGAGGAAATCTCCATACTGCTTTCTAGAGTGGTTGCACCAATTTACAGTCCCACTAGCAATGTATGAGTATACTTTTTTCCCCACATCCTTGTCAACATTTATAGTTACTTGAATTCTTGATAATTGCCATTCTGACTGGAGTGAGATGGATTCTTAGTGTAACTTTGATTTGCATTTTTTAATTGCTAGAGATGTTGAACATTTTTTTCATACATTTTTTGACCATTAATATTTCTTCTGTGAAATGCCTGTTCAGTTCCTTTGCCCATTTATTGATTGAGCTATTTGTTTTTTTGGTGTTAAATTTCTTGGGTTCTTTATATATCTTAGAGATTAATGCTCTATCTGAGGTGCAGGTGGCAAAGATTTTCTCCCATTCCGTAGGCTCTCTCTTCACTTTCTTGATTGTTTCTTTTGCTCTAAAGCAAAAGTCTGATACCAACCCATTTATTGATTCTTGATTTTATTTCTGGTGGTTTAAGAGTTGTGTTGAAGACATGATGAAGAATTGGGCCTACTTTTTCTTCTAGTAAATGCAGAGTCTCTGGTCTAAATACCTAGTTCCTTTATCCACTATGAGTTGATTTTTGTGTAGAGTGAGCGATAAGGGTTCAATTTCATTCTGCTACATATGGATTTTCAGTTTTCATAGCACCACTTGTTGAAGAGGCTATCTTTTCTCCAATGTATGTTAATGACACCTTTGTCTAGTATAAGTTAACTGTGTTTATGTTGGTTTGTTTCTGTGTATTCTGTTCTATTGGTCTTCATGTCAGATTTGGGGCCAATACCATCCTGTTTTTGTTACTATGACTCTGTAATATAATTTAAGGACTTTTATTGTGATGTCTCTTGCTTCACTTTTCTTGCTGAGGACTGCTTTGGCTATTCTGGGCCTCTTATTTTTCCAAATGAATCTCATGACTGCTTTTTCTATTTCTATGAAGAACATAATTGAAATTTTAATTGGAATTGCTTTAAATCTTTTATAGTGCTTTGGTATTATGGCCATTTTGACAATATTAATAATTCTGTTCTACTGGTTGAAAGAACATGGAATATCTTTCCATCTTCTTCAATTTCTTTCTTTATTGTTCTGAGTCTTCATTGTAGAGTACTTTCACCTCTTTTGCTACATTGATACCCAAGTTTTTTTGTTTTTTTGTTTTTTTTTTTTTTAGGCTATTGCAATGGGATACCTATTTCTCTTTCAGTTGGTTCATCATTGGTGTATGGGAACACAATTCATTTATGGATGTTAATGTTATATCCTAGTACTTGGCTGAATTTACTTATGAGTTCTAGAAGTTTTCTGGTGGAGTTTTTATTGGGTCTTCTAAATATAAAATTATGTCATTGGCAAATAGGGATAGTTTGAGTTCTTTTTTTCCTATTCACATCCTTTTACGTTCTTTCTTTTGCCTAATTGCTCTGACTGGAGTTTCCAGGACTATGTTGTATAGAAGTGGTGAAAGAGGGCATCGTTGTCTTGTTCCAGTTTTTAGAAGGAATGATTTTAATTTTTCTCCATTTATAATGATGTTGGCCTTGGGTTTAATATGTACAGCCTTTACAATGTCAAGGTATGTTCCTAATACCCCTAGTTTTTCTAGTACTTTGAACATGAATGGATGCTGTATTTTGTCAAATGCTCTTTCTGAATCTATTGAAATAGATTCATGTGATTCTAAACTTTAAGTCTACTGATGCGATGAATGACATTTATAAATTTTCTTATGTTGAACCAAACTTGCATCCCTGGGATTTTTTTTTTTTTTGATAAATGTCTATTTAAAGCTATTGACCTTTTTTAAAATTGAGTTATATGTGTTATTTTTATTGAGTTTTTGGAGTTCTTTATATATTCTGGATTCCAACCCTTTGTCAGATGTATCATTGCAAATATTTTCTCCCATTTTCTATGTTAACCCTAAACTATGTTGATTGCTTCTATTGCTGTGCAGAAACTTTTCAGTTTGATGTAATCCCACTTGTCTATTTTTGTTTTCATTTCCTGAGTTTTGGGGTCTTGCTTACAAATTCCTTGCCCGTTCTAGTGTTGGTGAGTATTTCCCCTGTTTTCTTATAGCAGTTTCATAAGTTTCTAGTCTTACACTCAAGTCTTTAATCCATTTTGAGTAAATTTTTAGAACTGATAAGACAGAGTGTCTACTTTAGTTTTTCTATATGTGGATACCAATTCTCTCACATCATTTACTAAAAAAACTCTCCTTAAGTGTGTTATTGGCACATTTATTGAAAACCATTGGGTTATAGATGCATGGATTTACTTCTAGGCCTTCTGTTCTGTTCCACTGGTTGAACGGTCTGTTTTTATGATGATATCATGATGGTTTTTTTTTTTTATTCCTAATCTTTTTTTCTTTTAATTGTAAACAAATGGGATACATGTTGTTTCTCTGTTTGTACATGAAATAAAGGCATACCATTTGTGTAATCATAAATTTACATAGGGTAATGTTGTTTGATCCATTCTGTTATTTTTTCCCTTCCCCCCCACCCCTTCCACCACTCTTTTCCCTCTATACAGTCCCTCCTTCCTCCATTCTTGCCCCCCCAACCCTAACCCTAACACTAACACTAACCCCTCCCACCCCCCATTATGTGTCATCATCTGCTTATCAGCGAGATCATTTGGCCTTTAGTTTTTTGAGATTGGCTTATCTTACTTAGCATAATATTCTCCAATTTCATCCATTTGCCTGCAAATGCCATAATTTTATCATTCTTTATGGCTGAGTAATATATCATTGTATATATATATACCACAGTTTCTTTATCCATTCATCAATTGAAGGACATCTAGGTTAGTTCCACAGTCTGGCTATTGTGAATTGAGCAGCTATGAACATTGATGTGGCTGTATCTCTGTAGTATCCTGATTTTAAGTCCTTTGGGTATAGGCCAAGGACTGGGATAGCTGGGTCAAATAGTGTTTCCATTCCAAGTTTTCTAAGGAGTCTCCACGCTGCTTTCCAGAGTGGCTGCACTAATTTGCAGGCCCACCAGCAATGTATGAGTGTACCTTTTTCCCCACATCCTTGCTAACACCTATTGTTGCTTGTATTCTTGATAATCGCCATTCTGATTGGGGTGAGATGGAATCTTGGGGTAGTTTTGATTGGCATTTCCCTTATTACTAAAGATGCTAAACATTTTTTCATATATCTGTTGATTGCTTGTAGATCTTCTTCTGTGAAGTGTCTGTTCATTTCCTTAGCCCATGTGTTGATTGGATTATTTGTATTCTTGGTGTAGAGTTTTTTGAGTTCTTTATATATTCTGGAAATTACTGCTCTATCTGAAGTATGCATAGCAAAGATTTTCTCCACTCTGTAGGCTCTCTCTTCACATTACTGATAGTTTCCTTTGCTGAGAGAAAGCTTTTTAGTTTGAATCTATCCCAGTTGTTGATTCTTGCTTTCATTTCTTGTGCTATGAGAGTCCTGTTAAGGAAGTCTGATCCTAAGCCGACATGTTGAAGATTTGAACCTTCTTTTTCTTCTATAAGATGCAGGGTCTCTGGTCTGATTCTGAGGTCCTTGATCCATTTTGAGTTGATTTTTGTGCAGGATGAGAGGTAGGGGTTTAATTTCATTCTGTTTCATATGGATTTCCAGTTTTCCCAGCACCATTTGTTGAAGAGGCTATCTTTTCTCCATTGCATATTTTTGGCACCTTTGTGTAGTATGAGAAAACTGTATTTATTTGGGTTTGTGTCTGTGTCCTCTATTCTGTACCATTGATCCACCTGTCTATTGTGGTGCCAATACCATGCCGTTTTTATTACTATTGCTTTGTAGTATATTTGAAGGCCTCGAAACTCTAGCCAGAGTCTAATTAGACAGACCAAGGAAATTAAGGGGATACAAATAGGAAATGAAGAACTCAAACTATCCCCATTTGCTGATGACATGATTATATATTTAGAGGAACCAGGAAATTCCACCAGAAAACTTTTAGAACTCATAAGTGAATTCAGTAAAGTAGCAGGTTACAAGATCAATGCTCATAAATCCAATGCATTTTTATACATAAGTGTTGAATCTTCAGAAAGAGAAGTTAGGAAAACTACCCCATTCACAATAGCCTCGAAAAAAATAAAATACTTGGGAATCAATCTAACAAAAGAGGTGAAAGACTTCTACAATGAGAACTACAGTACACTAAAGAAAGAAATTAAAGAAAATCTTAGAAGATGGAAAGATCTCCCATGTTCTTGGATAGGGAGAACTAATATTGTCAAAATGGCCATACTACCAAAAGTGCTTTACAGATTCAATGCAATTCCAATTAAAATCCCAATGACGTTTCTCACAGAAATAGAACAAGCAATCATGAAATTCATCTGGAAGAATAAGAAACCCAGAAGAGCTAAAGCAATCCTTAGCAGAAAGAGTGAAGCAGGGGTATTGCTTTCAAGACTTTTCACTTATCTTTATTCTAAAGTTTGAGTATGATATTTATAAGTGTATCAATCCTACTTCAGGGTATTGGAGTGTCTTATATTTGTAAGATCATTTTTTCATAGAATTTAGTGATATTTTTAGTCCTTATTATCTCAACTTATTTTTCTTTTCAATTCTTTCTCCCCTTTTCTTCTGAGACACAAATTAAGGGTATGTTAGAATAATTAATATTGTATTACAAGTAAATAAGGTTCTGTTTCTGCAAAAATAGTTTTTTCTCTCTTCATAATGCATATTTTTATGAATTTGTCTTCAACTTCAGTGACTCTTTCTTCAGTCTCTAAAATGCTATTAACTCCATTCTTTCAAGTGTGTTTTCTTTATATTAACCAATAGGAAGTCACTGCTTTAATCATTCTTCAATGACCCACAAATATAACTCTTTCATTTCTTTATTCATTGCCTATGTTCTAAGAACTTTCTATAGTCCTCTACACCAGTCTTCAGTGCAAGTTAAATTCTCCTCCTCTGTGAAGATTTACATGTATATTTGAGATCTTGCACATCACTGACTGCACTATTATGTACTATTAGAAGGCTTATCGTATTCTCAACTGCCACATATGATCATTCCCTTTGCCCAGTATGCAACCCACATACAACACAGTGGTGTGACCTTGCTGTCACAATTATTTTATATTTTTATCTTTTCTTTCCAAGAAGCCTATAATTTTTTTGTGGGCAGAAATGATACATTGTCTGATTCTCCCATGGTGTTGAATAAGCACTAAACCTACAACTGTTACCATTCCCGTTTCTACTGTGACTACTCCTCCTACTCCTCCAGTTATTAGTTCCATTTCTAATGTCAAGATATCTGCTACCATATCAAATGTTTACTTGTGTCAGGCACATTGCCAAGTGTCTTATATTTTTCAATTAGTTTGATCCACACAACAACATTGAAAATGCTTTCCTCATTACAATGCTGTGGAATCCTAGAGATGGAAAGGCAAAGTCCTAGGTAATAGCTAGGAAGTAGCAGGGCTGACTCCAGGTCCTGAATTCTCAACCAATCTTCAGGTTCTATGATAGATATATTGTATGCATATATAAACACAAATATGGAAAAGATGCAAAAACAACACAGTGATTTCCCAGACACCTCTCACCCAACTGCCTCTAATGTGAACAGATTGTATAACCATTGCACAATAAGGATAACTAAGAAATTAACACTTTACAATTCTATTAGCTAAACTACAGATTCTATTTTAATTTCATCTATTTTTCTAATGGTCCTTTTATATTCCAGGATCCAATCCAGTGTTTCACACCTTGTTTTGTTGTCTTACTGCCTTACTATTCATCAATCTGTCATGCTTTCTCAGTCTTCCCTTGGTCTTCATGAAACTGACACTTTAAGTAATTCTGATCATGTATTTTGTGTACTGCTTTTGATTTGGATTTGTCTGATGATTTTTTCATGGTTAGATTTAGTTTATGCTTTTGTTTTTTTGTTTTGTTTTGTTTGGGGTACTGGGGATTTAACCCAAGGGTGCTCTACCACTTGAGCTATCTCCCCAGGCCTTTCTTATTTTTTATTTCAGACAGGATCTTGCCAAGTTGCTTGGGGCCTCGCTAAGTTGGTGAGATTGACTTTGAATTTGCAATCCTCCTGCCTCAGCCTCTCAAGTCACTGAGATTACATAAATACACCACTCCACCCAGCTAGTTTATGCATTATTGACAAGAATAACAAAGAATTAATATTGCACCTTTAGTGTATCACCTCCAGGGGGGGTGTTATTCTTTATAACAATTGCTATTATTACATTTTAAGATAGTCCACACCTGTATACCTTAAATTGTCTAAGAACAATGATGCAATAAATATCTTCATAAGTAAATAATATCTCATGTGTAAGTACATCTGCAAGACAAATTCCAAAAAGTAGGATTTCTAGATTAAAGTACAATTTGTGGACATTTTAACAGATATTGCAGTCTCCCCACCAACTTTTTAATAAGTCATCTTTCCCCCATAATTTAAAATACAGCTGTTTTTACCTTACTTTATAGATAATAATTTGTACCCATTTTAATCTTTCTTAATATATTGTTAAACTTTTGAAGACAGTATTTGTGTCTCTCAATGTTTCTAAAACAATATATTCTACATTAAAAGAATTCAGCAAGGAGTCATCAAATGAATGAGTAACCACAGTCAGTATTAGACTGTTAATATTGACTTACCTTCTTTTTGGTACTAGATCATAGGTGAACTGCTGTTTTTTAAAAATAATGGTCCAAATATGTAATAAGATTCAATAAAATATAAAGAAGTGCTTAAGTCACTTTTAACCAGGCACCAATCATTACATAAATCCTCATTATCAAATAATTTTGAGCATCAGGGTCTTATAGAGACTCAACAGAATTCTTCCTACAGAGTTTTTATATTCAGGCCTTTTACTTATAGGAGTTGGGGAAGGTTAGGAAGAGTAAAACTGATCCCAATAGCTATAACTAGATTTTATATGCCTTCTCAATGGAATAAAGTGGTGCAGGTAGAAGTAAAATTGAATAAACCTCAGTCAAGTTTCACATTATTAAGTAAGGAAAACTTCCAACTGGTGACACTTTTAAATGATTTTGTTTTTACCAGTAATAGAGAGAATTGGTCAAGCAGGTAAATGATTGTCTCTTAGAATTCTATCTTGAGGAACTTACCCTTGATGTGAACTGTTTGGGAAGATTAAGATTTAATGAACTACCTGCTAAAGCAAGACTCTTTTCAAAACCCCTGTTCCCTGCAAAGCCCCCACACTGCAAAGTTTGAGAGGGCAACAGTTTTCACTAGGTGTGTTCTCAGTCTTTTAGACCAACTGTCATAATCCCAGAGAGAGGATGCACTGAACTGTTTCCTTAGAGAACAGATTAGAATTATTACAGATGCCTAAGCCCTCTAAATACTCTTAAGAAAAGGGGGATTGGGAAAAGCCTAAATAAAGGTAACATATTAATTAGAAAATTACATATTAGCATTTTCATTTTCCAAGTCTTTTGTGGTTCAAAATTCATTTCATAAGAAAGCACCTATAAATACCTATGCACTGGAGTATCATTTCAAAGGAGAAAGGTATTGGTTATTTTTATTATTATTTCTATGTCTGTAAAAAGTTTGTCTTAGAATTTCTAAAATTATAACTGTAAATGTCTTCCGGTGAGTTTCTGTTTTGTATTTAATGCTACTGTTTTCTTGCAAAAACAGGAAAAAATCTTGTCAAACTATACTGTCTCCCAATTATCTTTGTAAAGAAAAAACTGGTAAATGATTATAAGCAGAAACAAAAAAGATTATAAGAAGCAGTTTTGGCTTCATATTGCACTTTTATCATATTTTGATATCTCTCCCAAAGGTTTTAATCAAATTCAATCATAATGAATTTTGAGGAGTTTATTATTCCCAAGTTTTTAAATCATCTTCAAATCTGAGCTTGCCTGAGCAAAAAGACCAATTATTAAGCAATTGTGACTAATATATATGTTCTCTTGTGGTGCTGGATGCTGAGATCTAAAAAAGAAATCGGACTCAAATAGTTTATCTTGATAGCTCCAGATTTCTGGTACAATATAGTTGCAACCACAGAGACGACTTTTCATGGGAAACCCAAACTCACTCTTCATTTTCTGCAAAAGCAGTTTTGGCCTGAATGGTTCAGATAATAGCTGCAGCCTTTTAACTCCATATTGCCTCTCTACCCACTGATACTTTAATTTAGAAAATGTCTTCTCTATATTCTGTGCCTGAATTTCTCTTCATTGATGGAAAGTTGCACATGAAAAACATTTTGCTCTTGTCTAAACAAAATCATGCACTTGGAATAAACGAACAGTTTAGTTGTTTAGGTTTTAAATATTTGAAAGCTTATAACTACCTCTCAAAGTAGTATAGCTATTTAAACCTCTAAATATAGTAATGAGCAATAAACACACACAGTTTGATACTTAATAACCCATATGCACTCTCATTTAAAGTGATTGCATCATAATGAGTTTTGCCTCATAGCAGGGGAAACTTGTCTAAATATATGTCATTGATATTTCAGATTAAAGTAAGAGTTTTGTATGAGAATGCTATTGAAGATTTGAAACTCCACATTTTGTTGTGGAAAACACAGTCATTATTAGAGGATCTTTACTCAATCTGAGCCATGGAGAGTAGGTCAAGAGGATATATTGCTTTTGCCTATTATTTGCCTGATTGAAGGCTGCCTAGGCAATTTGCCCAGAGCCTAGCAGCCTGAGAGCCTGAGCTAATTCTGAAGAACCTAGCAAAGGTTGCAGACTCTCAATCTATGTGAGTGCAGAAGAGTACAGTTTCCAGCAGACAATTCTGTGTCCTGATTTTATACAATTTTACACACTCATAAAAATAAGCTCTTTTTCAGGCTAAGATGTATTCTTCTTGAGGGGCAAGTGTTCACTTTGTTCAAAGTGTACCTCATAAACATCTTCATGGGAAAGAGGAGGTCATCCTTTGACCACATGGATGAACTCACAAGGTGAAGAGTATCAACTTTATCCACTTTAAAGGAAGCTCGGGTTTTCTTCCCGAGGAATATAAAAGGGCAGTCTCTGCATATAGCCAGCTGGCAATCACTTGTGCTCTCCTCTCCTGCCTTTCCTTAAACCTCTCTGGACAGAGATACCCTACAATATCCCTGGCAGTGTAAGCTGGACAGCCAGCTTCCCTACTCCACTCCCAGTGAAAAAGAACAAGGTATTTTAGTGCTGTCTATGTGACAACAGTTTAATGTGATTGAATGACAAAACTCTGAGCTATTTCAGTCAGGGACAATACTTGATGCATGTTACAAACCATGTGGTTCTCACCCCAAGTCCTTCTGAAAATCCAGAAGTGCTAAGTAGATGTTTACATGTATTTTGTGTATGTTCCTCAGACCTGATTCACCTCACTTATTTATGCAAGTCATTTTTGCTCATAAGTCCTCCTTTACTTTAAATCTCTTTCTTTATGACTAATGTGCATTTTAAGTTTGCCTTTCTATCTTATTTAGTTAGGAGTGCAATGAAAATAATTTTTTAATTTAGAAAACAGCTTCTTCACATTCATGTCCATATCACAGATAAAACGACTTTTTTAAATGGCAAAGTTATACAATTTTGTTAAAGTAAAAGTGCAAACATTTTCCCAGGACTCTCTCAGTAAGTTTCTGTTTTTTTAAAATCCTAGTTAGAAATCCTTCCTTCACATTTTTTCATGATTTGCTATAATTATTGCTTCCTGGTCCCACATGTCTTCTTCATATTTCTTTCTAAAAGTAAAGATTAAAAAAATTCTCTTATGGTTTAAAATTTCAAAACATATCCAAAAGGTACAAAATGAAGAGTAATGCTGTGTTTCAAGCAACTTTCATGTGTCAAGAAAAAAATACCTGCTGGTGTTTCATTCCACAGAGAGGCAGAGGTGTACGTGAACCTCCTCCAAAGTACCAGCTCCATATAATAAACTCAGAAATTCTCTTGCCCCACCCATACACCAACCAACAGCTAAAACCTACACCATCAGGGTTGTGGTAGTTAACTTTATGTCTCAGACTGACTGGGTCAGGGATTCCTAGTTATCAGGTAAAACATTATTTATGGGTGTCTGTGGGGTGTTTCCCAAAAAGACTTGCATTGGAATCAGTGGATTCAGCAAAATAGATTGATCCCCCAAGGTGGGTCATCATCCAATCTATTGAAGACCTGAGTAGAACAAAAGGCAGAGGAATGGGGATTCACCCCTTTTTCTTCCTGCCTTCCCATCTGAGCTAGGAAGTCTCTGGGACTTATCCCCATCGGTTCCCTTGGTTCTCGGGTTTTTCTACTCATCCTGAAATTACCCCAATGACTTCTCAACCTGCAACAGCAGATCATGGAACACCTCAGCCTTCATAATCATGTAAGCTGATTCCTCAAAATAAATTTAAATGTGTGTGTAAATATAAAAATATACATATATGGTATCTACCTATCCATCTATCTCTTATTGGTCCTATTTCTCAGGAAAACTCTGGCTAATACACAAGCAAAATTTCAGCATCACCTGAGTAGCTGTGTTAGAAGGCCCTCTATCTGGAAGTGCTGTGTTGATCTGGCAGTTTTCCTTAGAAAGGCAGAGCTCAGAGACAGAGCTTCCACCTGTAACTCTGAGGAGGTGAAGGAGGCCCAGTCCTCTGTGTCCCCGATGGCACTGCACTCTCACAGGTGGGCACTCTGGGTTATTCTCAAGTACTGCTTTACTGGAAAACATCCTAGCATCAAAAGAAAAAAAAAAGTTTGCTTTCTTTTCAACATCAACATGAATATGATCTGCTAGAATGTGTTTTAAAATGCTAAAATAGTGATGTATAACAGTAATGTAGATGCAGGTTCTCTTGGAACTCTATTTCAATTGCACTTAATTCTTCTCTTTTCAGAAATCCTTTGTGATGATTCTTCAGATTGCTAATGGAGGACTCCCAGGAGCTATCATTTACTGAAGTAAAGAAGACTGACCTTTGACAACAACTCATGGCTGGCATTTTAAATATTAATCATCTATTTATTTTCATTCCTCCTATAAACATGTATGAAGTGCCTATCATGCAGTAAGCACTGGAGTTACAAAGGTTAACAAGACACTCCTGCCTTGTCCTTGAGCAGCTTACAGCCTAGTGCGGGAGACAGGAATGTAAAGAATTCCATTATGACTTAATGTGTAAGAAGAAAAAAAATTGAAGCAATAAGAAAATGTTCTTTGAGTCTATTAATAGGGCAAAGAAAGCAATTTGGTATAACATTTTAAAAGAAAGACTTCTCAGAGCTGAATTTTAAAATGAGTAATTAGAGTTTCAAGAACTAAAGAAATATAGGGATGTCACAGTTGGTGCCTAAGTCTGGCCTATGAAAAGGCCTACAGCAGCCTTTCTCAACGTTGGCACTGTGGGCATTGGGGCTAGATAACTCTGTTTTGGGGTGCTATCTTATGCATTGTAGGATGTTTAGCAGAATTGCTGAGCTCAACTCCCTAGATCCCAACACACACACACACACACACACACACACACACACAACTGCTGAAAACAAAAATGTGTCCAGATATTGCTATATATTCCCTGAGATAGACAGCAAAACAGAATTGTTCCACTTGAAAATTGAGAGCAACTGCCTTAGAAGATGCTGATTTAAGCATCAGATATGGACAGGGACTGACAGTTGGTGAATGAGAGAGAGATTGAGGCTAGATTGTGAAGGACTTTATATATTAATCATACATTTTATTGAATGATGTGAGATATTTTACAGGGAGTTCTAGGTATTTATTCATATTAATTTGCAATGTTTCTCCAAATAAACTCCTGCTTAATAAGAATCTTTCGAGTAGTCTAACACTAAATATATCAAATATTAATTAATTCTAAATATGCCTCAGGAAGGTTGCTTTGGGCTTCCAGAATATGTCAGGCTATACGATTACTCCCCAAATCTTGTACAATCCCATTTCTAGGTATTTCTTGGGTGTCACCATTGACATCATTCTATTCTGTTGTCTATAGCAAAAAAGAACACAAAATTGAGCAGGGCAAGCATGGCATCTAATAATTTTATGTTGAATGGATGATTGAATGCACAGGTCAATTAAATAAGTAACTAGATGAAATGAGAAGGGAGAGAGTCAATTAAGTAAAAGAGATGAAGGAGAATGAGGAGGAGGAAGGATGAAATCTTCTGTCAATAAAAAATAAAAGAAATATTCTTGTGTAGTTAGCAAATTGTCTCTGAAAAACACTAAGTAATGCATCTTTGTTGGAAAAGTTATCTATGTTCCTGAGGGGATAACTGAAGGAATTAATAAATGCTAGCATGCAAACTGATGTATTGCTGAAAAGTCATTCTCACTAGGTTATATGTTCAGTTCTTAAAAATGATTGACAAAAGAATAAATAGTAATGCTCAATTGAGAACTGATATGCCTGCCTTGATTTTCAGGCAAAGGGAAAGATTTGTTTCTGAGTTGGAAAGACTTGATATTATATACTCAGTTAAATACCAAGTTCTTTTGAGTTTGGCCCTCATTCAAGCTAGAACTTTGAGGCTCTGATATTGTGAAGCAACTACCTACTAAGGATCAAAAAATAAAAACGTAGGGCAAACAAGTTTCCTGCATTTTAAAGCTGGGGTGCTGTGCAGAACATCAGGGTACAAGGGGAAAGTCCTGGTACTGTGGGCCATGGAGACATGGCTCAAGGGAGACTTCCTTTTAGAAGGTAGAGGTTGGAACAATTTGATGTTAAATGCCTCCACTGACCTCAGGAAATTCTGTAAGAGAAAAAGTGAATAGTAAGAAAGGAGACATCTCAGTACACTTCCTCAAAACTGATGTGACCAAGCATGATCTATGCTTGTATGGAAATGTCACAGTGAAACCCACTAATTTGTATAATTAATGTGTTAATAATTATAATAATAAAAAGAAAACCTAAAAGTAAATAATTCATTTTAGTGTGCATAAAATAACGAGAAGTAGGGGGAAAGAAAAAGCTTTCTGGTTGCCTTCAGTATCACAGACATGGAAAGAGGCTTTTCTGAATCTCTTGACCATGGTTAAGGTATGCTATCATTTCAAAGGTAAATAAACAAATTTATAGTTACAAATTGTATGTAGTGCAATGTGTTTTACAATATGAAATTTTATACTACATATTGAAATATTTCATTCTTGATATAAGAATATATCCAATTATAGTTGGTTAAATATTATGTTCATGATCCTGCAATAAAGCATTTGTGAATTAAGATTTTTGTCAGAAACATAATTCCAAGTTTTTTAGTATTATTTAAAGCAGTATTTTGAAATTTCATTCACTTCAGCATAAAATATCTGAGCCATAAACAAAACAATAGTAAGAACAATACAGTCAACTATTTTGTTTTATCACTTTTAGAATAATAAAAGCTATCCTTTTAAAGCCTAAAGAAAGCTTCTGATCTATTGTTCCAGAGTTGATGACCTGCTTTTCATCAGAGATTCTTATGTCTTTAGACATGGAAGTTGAAAGATTTTAAAATTGCATTCACATGACAATATGTTGAATGTAAACTGTTATCAAATAATTTATATTGTTTTTATATTTTTAGATAATCAAAGTAATACCTAACCATCAGAGAAAACTTGACAATACAAAAGCTATAAAATGTCAAGAAAAGTAGCAAGAAAAGTCACCCCAATTCCACTACTCTTAACATTTTGACACAGAAAAAAATCACCTCTGATCCCACCACAAACATTTTTAATGCACTTTCTTTCAGTCTTGTTCTGGAGCATTTTTCTTTTGCATTGTTGAAATATTACTCTGTTTTACCCCACTTTGGGTGTTGATACTGTACAATAATAATTTCTGCAAGTATTTAAAAACTCCTATGACAAATATTTGCTAATGACCAGGTAGCACTCCTTAAATGATGGTACAAGGTTGAAAACAAATTGAAAAAGTTTAGTAGTAATAAAATATGAAGCACTCATAAAAGTAATTGACTTGGGTCTAAAGGTATCAATATGAACATTTCTGTAAGGTTATTAATCAATAAATAAGCAGCAACATATATAGAATGATCTCACTCATAATTTTAAAATATACTGTGTGCAAATATACCTACCTATTAGCTTATATAAATATACAGATGATGGAAAGGCATCTCAAAAAGGCAAGAGTACTTATCCCATGAAGAGAAGCTTTCATAAATGAAAATGTATTAATATATTACTTAATTGATATTTTAATTAAAAAACAAAAATAAAAGTTAATATAGCAAAAACTTTAGACAACCCAGAAAGCTATAAAAAGTAAATCAAAACAATGAATTCCTACCACTCACAAAGAATCACTATTAATATTTTAAAATGTATACACTTCCAAGAAAGAATAAGGTTTTGCATATACATTGCACATATATTTTTTATAAAGATTATATCACACATACCTCTACCTGCTTACAACCCTACATTTATAATTTCCATATTACGTATCTCTCCATAATCAATTTTATAGCTGATCTGTAATCAATTTAAATTTTCTTCCTGCTGTTTTATTTCCTTTTTTTTTTTTGCCTTCTAAACAGTGATGTAGCACTATATACTTAGTCCATGACCTTTACATATTTGTACAACCATTTTTTTTCTATAACAGTGACTTGTCTGCCAAAATATCTCCTTAATAAACTTGCTAACACTTAACCCATATAAGGACAATTTCTTTTTATCCTATATATTTTGGAACTCCAGCTGAACTTGATTTCTTCTATCTATAAGAGACACTTCATTTTCTTTAACTGGATGTTAACTTCTGAGGGCTCCATTTTTAAGGCACTAAGTTTTATACCTAGACTAGGCCTTTCCAATTACTATAATATTAAAATTACAGAACAGTATTTTGCTTCAGAACTCAATTCCTTATTAGTTGTAGGTAATTGGTGATCTGGTGGTATTATTTTGTGGATAATAAATAATAATATATAGTTAAAAGATAGTTTATTTGAATAAGAAGTACAGATGGACATTAAAAAGCACTGGCATAATTATATGTCCATTTCCATACATTATGAGTTTTGCACATTTGAGCAGATACAGTGCTGGTTTAATAAACTCTAGGCTCTTTTTTTACCCTGACATTCTACTACTCTATGATCAATATGCTTGTCTTTCAATGTTTTTAAAACACACATCCTGGGATATGCTTGTCTAGTTACGTTACAAATTGCCGGAGCTTGATATATTTATCTGTATGCAAGTATTAATGCTTCATTTATCAGAAATGATAGGAAATAAAATTCATCAACTAAATCATTAAACATATTTCCAGATCACTGCTCTTAACCTCTTTAGGTAAAAATACATTTTTGAAGTTTGTTACAAATTTTTTGTGGGAAAATTTCCATTGTGTATTGCCATATATGGATAAAAAGAAATTGATCACATTGGGAATGACAATTATTGAATGGTGCAAAGTATGGCAGCTTCAGAACTCTTGAGGTGTGTGGAGATATTTGAGTCTATAGTATAGGACCCCAACTTAATATGATAAAGTTTATTAGGTAAACAAAATGCACACCAAATCTATTTAGAACCTGTCTGATTTTCAAAGAAATATTTTGTCTAGTTCCTCTGTTAATATCTGTCATTCTTCCTTGTCATCACTGTTTCATTAGTAAATCTGTTACCTTAGTTTGTATAAAATAACCTGGATGATGATATTACACTTCTCTATAACATTTAAGTTTATAAATATTCATTCACTGCTCAGATACCTATTTCATTTATCCCTTAATTTATCCTAGATCCTAACTGTTAATGTTGTTGGCCAAAAGTAGTGGGTTTTTCTTCAATTTCCACTGAAAATTACATATTATGGTATCTTCAATATTCACATTTATTAGTAAATTTATAATGACATTCTGAAAACAGAACTGTGTTGCAAACACAATTATAAGGCATTCTGCAGCATACTATGCATGAATGTAGAGGGGAAAGGGGAGAATTTCTGTCTTATGCCATCTTACCTACACAAAAGACATACTCCAATGTTTCTCCTCTCCTCACACGTCAAGTTTTTTCTTTCTGCTGATCATTCCCTTGCATATAAAAATAGTAACTTCTCCCATGTTAGAAATATTTTTCTTATCCCAAGTACCACCAGCAGCAAACTCCCTTTACATCACTTTAGAGCAAAACACCTCAAAATTTTTCTACAGTCAATGTATCCCGTTACTTTTGTTTCATTCTTTCATTCTTCTGCCTGGATTTTGCCCTCTAGCTCTCCACTATAAGGGCTCCTTATAAAGTTATCCAGTCATCTCCATGTTTCCAACTCCAAGAGTCAATCTTCAGTCTTCATCTCCACACAACATCAGCATTTGACAAATTATGTCTCTTCCTTCTTATTTATCCACTTCCTTAACTTGGAATTGATAATTCCCTGAGGGATGCTTGCCAGTTTCCTTTGCTTTTTCTAGTCCTTCCCTTAGTTTTGGAATACTGTAGGACCCAGATTTTGGTCTTCTCTCTCCCTTCTGTATTTGTTCAACTAGAGATGTTATTTATTCTCCTGGTCTCAAACACTATCAATGAAGATGACTTCCACATTTGTATCTCAAGTACGATTTCTGTCTAAGTTCCAGAATCATGTATCAACATCCTCTTGAAATTTTGATGTGTGAAACATAACATATCCAAAACTGACCTTCTGTTAGTCCTGAAGACTGCTTCCCCAGAACTCTTAATCTTGATTTGTGGCAATAACAGCCACCAAGACTGATAGACCAGAAGTCTTAGAGACATCCTTGGCTCCTATTTTACTCCCATATTCCACAGTTAATATTTCAGGGAACTATCAGTTTTGTTGTTATTGTTATACATTCAAAATATAGCCAGAAAACATGTAAACAGTAAGAAAAAAAAATGGCCTGAAGATGCAGCTCAGTGGTAGAGTCATTAGCTAGTGTGTGCAAAGTCCTGGGTTCAATCCCCAGCATCAAAAAAAAAAAAAAAAAAAAAAAATTACAAAGAACAAAACTAACTTTAAAAGGAATGAAAAAGATATTAAAATCTTAAGAAAACTAGATAGTAAAAAAGAGGGAAAACCAAAATCACCAATATCAGGAATAAGTTGCTAAATATGTGTAGACATTAAAAAATGATCAGAAGGATATTATGCATGACTTTCAAAATATGAGATAAGAAAAAAAATGACAAATTCTTTGAAAAACACATATTATAAAAACTGACTAGGAATTGAAAAACCTCTCAAAAACCTTCCATAAGGAACTCTTTAGAATGCTTCCTGTTTTATTTACCAGTGAATCCTTCCTAAACACCTGTTTTTTTGTTTTTGTTATTTTTTTTTTTTTTTACAGGACTGGGTATGGAACACAAGGGGCATCTACTACAGAGTTACGTCCCAAGCCTTTTCATTTTTTATTCTGAGATACAGTCTCTCTAACTTACCCAGGTTGACCTTAAACTTGAGAACCTCCTGCCTTGGCCTCACAAAATGCTGGCATTACAGGCGTGCCACCCTATGCCGCGCCAAAACACCAATTTCATACAAACTCTTAAAATCCTTTTTTTTTTTTTAAATTTTTATGCTAATAGCTTGAAACTGTGATAGGCTGACAGATCTGACTCCATGAGAATGTTAAAGGCCAGACTCTAAGGGAAATGACTAAACAGACTCCATTTTGCTCTGAGACTCCATGTTATGTAGGAAATAAACTTCTCCCATGGGAACACCCCGCTCTGTGCCCATCATCAGTTAAGTGGTGTGACATGTTTAATAATATACAATGGCAACTCCTATGTAGTAAAGAATTGCTCTCTTTTGATTCCTATTGCTCCTAAACAATGTACCATGTGAACAGTAATTGTGTGGATGTTAGCAACCATTCTTTAGTTTGTACCTAGGTAAGAGTCATTTTGACCCACTTCCCCCTCTGTCAATGATCTCATGATGTTAATGTGTAATTTCAAATCATAGCAACAGACACTTATGATTAATGTGATTTTTGGTATAAGAACCCCTACAACCCTGTGGTTGGAGCTGTTCTCCCAATAGCCATATTTTGGGGCATTGTGTGAGACAGTCAGCTGGCCAGCTTAATAAAGACTCTCAAATTTGGACTTCTCAGTGGTGATTGGTCTGTTCTTAAGTTGCACCCCATAACAAAACCCAAATCTCACAAAGACATTATCAAAAAGGAAATAAGTAAATCCCACATAAACATAATTTCAAAAATTGAAAACTACATTTTGGCACATGCTTTCTTTCAATCTTGTATGAATATCTGGTTAATACTATCAGTCAAGAAAAATAAAGTTATAGCAATTGGAAAGAAGGACATAAACTTACTATTATTCCAGACAACATGATTGTGTCTATAAGGGAACTCGTAGAAATACATAACATTTTCATAGACACTTGATAAAAGGTTGATATACAAAGTGTGCTTATATACCAACAAAAACATAAGACAGTATTTTATAAAGATCCTTTTTATAATAGTCTTTAAAACATCTACATATTGGAATAATTTAATGAAAAATATGCAAGCTTTATACAATAAAAAACACAAGATTTTGAGAGAAATTAAAGATGACCTAAATAAATGCAGTCATGTATCTTGTTCATGAGTTGAATCACTCAATATTGTTAAGGTACCAATTATCCCCAAGTCAGTCTTCAGGTTTAATGCAATTTCAATCAAAATGCAAACAGTGGAGATTCACAGGCTAATTATAAAATTTACATAGAAATGCAAAGGGCAAAGTATAGCCTGGGAAAAGAGGGAAGAAGAAAAAAGCTGAATGACTTGAACTGCCAGAAGACTATTCAGTGTAATTATAAAAAACTGTAAATTAGGGAAATATTTGTGTTTGTATAAACAAATGGACTAATAGACAAGAATACAGAGTCCAGAAACAGAACCAAACATAACACCATCTGATTCATGACAAAGGAGACAAAACAGAAAAGAAAAGATTACTGTTTTCTATAAAAAGTGGTGGATATAGGGGAAAGGACTATGATTAGACTCCACACTGTCTTACCAACATGAAAACATACTCTATCAAATTTCCCCTTCTCTATTAGTGACCATCGTGAAAATCATGAATCTTGACCTTTACTTTAGTCCATAAACAAAAATTCAATTCTGAATGGAGTGTTAGCCATAGAGGCCAGTTAAGGGTTGATAACTATTTCTTAAAGTAGTACATTAAAAACCACTATAATTAGACTTCTTGAAAATTAAGAAAACTTAAAATCACAACAGTACAGGAGTAAAACACAAGACAGAGCAGGAGATGCTTTCAGCAAATAGATATAACAAAGGACCCTGTATTAGTTTTCTTTTGCTATCAAAGCAAATTGTCAAATACCTCACACCACTCTCCCCTCTCTTCTTCATTCTTTTTCCATTTTGAAGGATTCCTAATTGAGTACATCTCAATAACCCAGAATAATTTTCTCCAACTCAAGGCCTTTAACCTTGATCACATCTACAAAGTCCCTTTTGAAGTAACACAGTCACAGCTACTAAAGATTTGGATGTACATAGTTTTATCGGCCTACAGATTACTATCTAGAGTATAGTAATCTAGATAACTTAATTATTATTATAACTTAATTGTTAAATTTTTTACTCTACTCATTATAAACTATAATAACTATATAACTTAGTTATTAAATCTTTTACTCTACTCATTATAAACTACCCTTTACCTGAAAGCAGAGATCTTGTATTTGAAGAACCCTATGTCTCCCATGTATTGAATAAATGAATTGACTGAATAAAAAAATAGTTCAGTCTGAGATGTGTTTCTGTTTAATGCTTAGTTAAGATCTCAAAGATAAATAATAGGGCTTACTTCAAATATTCTCAAAATCTAGCTGTTTCCCAAAGGAAATAGACTGGAATTCCTAACTGAGGTAGTTCTTGTCACAAAATAACAACCTATTTGATCAGAGATTATGCTTGTACAAAAAGAATAAGGGGCTTTTTCTTATTGCATATAAGAGTTAACATAGAAGGCCTGATTGCTTTCTTTAAAAGAATATTTTTAATAGGGTTAGCCCTTGGTTTATCTGATAACTTGAATTTCAAGAGTGTTTTCATATATTATTGGTTGGATATGAGGTGTCCCCCAAAAGCTCATGTGTGAGACAATACAAGAAGGTTTAGAGGAGAAATGATTGACTTATGAGAGTCTTAACCCAATCAGTGGAATAATCCCCTGATGGGACTAACTGAGCAAGATCCTGTCTCAAACTAAAAAAATAAATCAATAAAAAGAGCTAAGGATATAGCTCAGTGATAAGCACCCCTGAGTTAAATCCCTGGGACAAAAAGAAAAAAAGGAAAAGAAAAATGCTGGAACCTGAGCTCCTAATGAACTTCCATGATACACAACATTTTATATGTATTGCCATAATCTGATGCAGGAGGAGTTAAGCTTATCTTGTATGACTCCATGGAAAAGGACTATTGGATGCTTGCATTTGGGTTACTTTGGACTTTGTCCTATGTGTCCTTTCCCTTTGCAGATTTTTGCTTTGTCTCTTTATGCTGTCATAAGTCTTAGCCATTGAGTACATCTGTATGATGAGTCCTGTGAGTCCTCCTAGCAAATCTGGGGCTGGTCTTTGGGATCCCAACACACCCATCATAAACAAATGAAGGAGTAGAAAGTTCATAACAAAATCTTCTCATTTTGCACAGTGTTCAGAAAATAGAATGTCCAGGTTGAAATGGAATAGGAATACTTTGATACCTGGACTTACTCTTTAGAGAGACACAATAGCAATGACAGGTTTTGTGTGTTGAGAATGAACAGAATGTAAACTCAGTGTTAATGCCTAAATTGCTTCAAACATTTTTAAAATGAACTTTATAGGAATAAATAGATACTAACTAAGCTGCTTCTGATCATCAATACTAGTGCCCACAGAGACCAGGAATATACTGTAAGTGAGGTGGATCTGTTAGGACCTGAGGCAGATTGGAGGACACCTTCCTGGGCTACAAGAGATGACAGCTGTCCAACAATGGCTGATTGTGACCCTGCAGGAACAGGAGGCTGGTGGTACCAGAATGTTTTGATTTTTTAAGAGAAGTCACAAAAGCAAGTTCTCAAGTAAAGTCTCCCGATGTTTAAATCTTGGCAACAAACTAAACCAATTTAAAAGTATTAAACAATGAAAAACGAACCTATAAAGGAAGTTCCACCAGTTCAAAATCTCTCACCTGACATATGAAAATTCACAAATCTATGTATTTAATCCATTTCATATTGCTTCAACAAAAGAAGAGAAGTATAAACCAACTTTCCATTGAAAAGTACTGCAACAATCTGGGATCATTACACAGCATAATCTTAGCAGTGGTTTTCTTTCAGGTAATACAATTACAAGAGTTCAAGAGCAACAGTAAATTACATTAAAGCTGACAACATCATTTGAATAAACTAACAGGACCAGAGTGTCTGTGATTGCCTTCCCTGGAATGTCAACTTTTCCTTTCTCACAGATGCAAATGATAAATTCTGCATTTCTTTAGTCCAAGACAGAAGCATACAAATAGATAAGCCCTTCACAGAAAACATCCTCTGTAACCTAACCCATCCTCATCTTTAGGCTGAACAGTTCCAACAGCACCTAGCTAAAGATTCAGCTTCACCAGGATTGTGAAAATGCATTCAACCATTGTGGAATTGTCAAGTGTTTCAACCAGAAACTTCAATCATTTTGTCTTCTCTTAACATGTGCCATTTGTCTGAGTTATCAATTCACTCTCTGGATCAATCCAAGAAAAGTACATCTTTATGGAAGTTTGAATCCTCTAAACTGGACTGCTAGGATTGTGAGCATGATCTCACAATCTTATTCATTTTGAATGTAATGTGATTCTAAATTGATCATTTATTTGCTTGTCCAGAAAAAGCTGAGTAGGAGGTGGAAAAGCAACATAATCAGAAGTAAAAATGCTCATGTCATTATCTCAAATACACATTTTGGTGATGACTATTCTGGGAAGTTTATTTTGCTCTCCCTCCTTGTTTTCAAGGTTGTATTTCAATGACAACCTCTCCTTGCTAAAAAAAAAAAAAAAAAATTGTTTTGCAGAAATTAACCAAATATGTCATAGATATGTGTGACGCCTTGTTTGCCACAGTGTGAAATCTATAAGACTTCATTTCTTCTCAAGTTCTAGAAGAAAGACAAAATGCCCAATTTTGTTTTCAAATCAGGTAATATAAATAAATATACATATAGATCCTATTAAAGAATAAAATATATTGCTTTATCATAACATGAGTAGAAAATATAATTTTAGCATTCTATTATTTCATTCTATAGTTTCCTGTAAACTGCATACAACATTTTTCATAATTTTGATAAGGCTGAGAATGAATTTTAGGAAAGGAAAACATAAAGATACATCTTGATCCTTATTTATTAAGGAAAATGGTTCGGCATTACTATTTTTTCCCTTCTGAATAGGATATCAATTCTTTCAGACACAAGAATGAGAGATATTGATCTTAGTTAGGTTGTGTGGCCTCAGGAGACCATCGCTCTCCTTCGGGGTACTGAAGTTCCTATCATTCAACACAGAAGTTACTGAAACAGGCACTTGTCTAGGTGTTAGGAGAACCAGGAAAACTGTGTGTAGATGATTCTACCACATATTTCCTCCACTGTTTCTGCTAAAAAATTCTATAGTCAGTGATTTAAGCCTTTGTGAGTTTCTCTTACTCTGTGTTCCTATTTTAAAGCCTAAATAAACTGGAAGAGTGACAAATTAAGTGACTCATATCTTTATACAAACAGTGCTATCAGTGCTTTCTCCCTAACAAGAGACCTACAATCATTCTCTGTCCTGAACTTAGAAGCCCTTGAAAAGTTGGGGTTAGGGTTGGGGTTGAAATGAAACCACTTCACCTATTTCACATATTCACCATCCTTGCAACAGAGAAAATCTTTTCTTAAATATAAATTACTACTTGTCGACTTTTCATTTGAGTTACTTTAACGATAAAGAAATTTTACTAATAAAATAATGTATTTTAGATAAGATGAATATGGTACTGCTATGTTCATTTTTTGAAGTAAGATATAAATGTATGCATAAAGTAATATATAAATGTAAATATTTTATACCTTTCAAGTATAGTTGTCAAAGATTTTTTTCTGATTTCTACAAGATGGGCATATCTGAAAAAGAACCAGTCTTTTATGCTTAAGAGGAAAACATTTATTCTGAATGACACATTAGAGTAGAAACTAGTGGGAAAATATTGAAATTAAATTCAGCAAACTCAAATTCTTGATCTGGCTCAGTTTACAGCTGTTGAGTTTTGTGGACATGCTTCTTTTCTTCTCTGGAGAGATTTAGCCCTAACTGTATTAAATAAGTATCCAAATGTCTCTTCTCTGGGTTATGTAGAAAAAAAAAATGTCTGTGAAAAACATAGTTAATTTACAGTGAGACTGAAAAAGGTACATCCTTGCCTCTGGGGAGTCTGGTTGTCAGCTTTGGCCTTCAGCCAAGATGAGTACAGTGGGATTTATGATGTGCAGTATAAAGTCCAAAACTCCTCTGGAGTCCCCCAGGGCCAGTTTGTTTACTGATGGTTTTTACCTGGTGTAACTTGTTAGCCTGGCTTGATTCTATGACCAGAGGGACATAAACAGCCCTGCTGGGAACTTCTGCCTTGATTCCTCACATGAACATGGGAGCTTAATTCAGAGATAGTGTGTCCTTAGGCAAATAAGGATTCTGAAAATCTTGCAACTGTGTGTATGTCAGAACCCCCAATATGTGTCTGCACAATTTTTTCTGTTGTGATATTTACACTAAATAAAAAATTTCTGTTGAGTCTGGTGTGCCCTTTCAAGCTTCCAAACTTGTGAAATCTTTGCAATATCTAATTTAGAGACTCTAGGTATCTTTCCAATGTCATTGAACATTTGTGGTTCATTAAAAATCTGTCTTCACAATTCCTCTTTCTGAATTTAGTCATTGAACATTTGTGGTCCAATAAAATCTGTCTTTACAATTCCTTTTGCTGAATTTGGGGAGATTATAGGCAAGGTTCTACAAACAGATTATATTCTGCTTTTTCTGGTTCACAAATGACTTTAATTTTTCAGACTTTCTCCCAAATTAAAAAATATATTTGGTTCTCTTCTGTACCTAAACATTGCATAAAATCATAATGTTTATGTGTGGTATTTAACCATATTCAAAAATTGCTTTAATATTCAGAAAGGGTGTTGTGTCATTTTTGGTGTGTTATTGCCCCATTACAAATTATTTTAGTGCTTTTCAGTCTTAAGTACCTCCAAGGGAACAAGAGTCATGGAGCTACCACTCTGAATACTTACTTGTCCGCTCATAGTGAGGCCTAGAATAGTGCCAACAGAGTCAAATAAAGATAAAACCCAGGCTGTCCTCTGCTTACCCACAAATTATTACATAACAGAATGTCTTCTCATCGGATTATTTAGTTTCACATTTTATGACTTAATAATATTAGCACAAATTAGGATTATAGAAGGAAGATAGAAAAATCCAATCTAAAATGTTAAATTGACAATAGTTTACTGGCCTATTCTTTTATATTGATGAGCCATAACTTTGCCTGTGAAGATTAGAGTCTTTCAGTTCATATCATACCTGTCATAGACATTTGCCTTGAACACTAGAGATCTGTCTACTCTTCAGTCTATCCTAAAATCAATGAAAAAAATCACCATTGGGTTATGTCTTGGAAAGGGTCTTGTAGGCTCCAGACACCAGAGATAATTGTCAGAAACACTGAGAGGCAGAAGAGCTACCAGCAACCAAATCACTCAGAGTCAACTCATTAGGACCCATGTACTACACTCCATGCCTACCAATCCAATTTCGTAGGGGATGGACACTTTCTCATTATCCTTTGCCTTATTTTTTCCCAACATACCTCAATATACTGAGTACTTCCATTATTGCTCCTCTGTACCCCTACACTCCCAGATATGATCTGCAGCCTTGATACTGACATTCTATGACTAGTTTGAATTTGCCACATTTCCATCAAAACTTGTTCAATTTTTATTGCACCCTTTGATCTGGCATTCCAGTTCTCATCAGTGCCTCTGTACTGTACAAATCCCCTTACCCTTAACTCAGCCCCCCACTTCTAGCATGCTGCTCAGCTGGTACTGTGTTGCAGGTATTCCAGATCCTCCTCAAAGTTTAGACTGCATCCCTAATAACCCTTCCACTTAAAAATTCCTCTCACTTTCTCATCTGAGCTATTGTGAGTAGCACTCTATGTACATAGAGTACTAATATCTATTCAAGATTCTGATTTCAATCCTTTTGTATAAATGTCCCACATTTATACAAATTTGTGTATTTTGATTGCTGGATCATATGATCATTCTATTTTTACCTTTTTAAGGAACCTTTAAACTTTTCCATAGCATCTGTACCATTTTACATTCCCACCAACATTATGCAAGGGTTCTGAAATGTACACTTAAACATTTGTGAAGAGAGTAGATCTTATGTTAAGAGTTCTTAACAATACAGTTAAAGAAAATAAACTCTGGCTTCAAATTCTAATGCTTTGCCTTCATCCACTTCTGCAACACCATTAACAACAGGTACTTTAAAGGGGTTTTCAGGCCACTCTTTATGCTCTGACATTTCCTGTCACTACACTGCCACTCCTTTCCTTCATTAAGCTCCACCAGGTCTGATGAAAGGTTTTGTAAAACTCATGCTTGGAAAGCAGTTTTCTGCCAGAATAAGTAGTTGTTTTCAGTCAAACTGGTTTTTAGGGCTTATGAAACCAAGTGAAGTAGACTGTGCATTTCAGGTCCATGCCTCCCTATCCTCCTCTTTACTTCCTGAACAATGCAAAACTGTTAGATTGCCACTCACCCACCTCTATCCCTCCTTCACTTTGGTCTTCTCCATTTACAGTGGTACTGGAAACCTGACCGATCTGTTAGCCTATCTTATTCCAACATTCCCACATCAATGAGATTTGGAACAGGCCATGTAGGAATCAGGATGGAAATGGTATGGGTCAGATAACAGTGAACCAGACCACTCAGGAAGTCAGCTGAAGAGCTTAGAGATGATGGAAAATTACCAACTTGTGATCAATGAGCATGTCTGAGAGCATCATTTAGATTGTAAAAATAAAGGTGTTTTACTACATGAATTAGAGTTCTAAGTTATTGATTTATGACCCTAAAGAACTTCTGAGGAAATATAACACTTAGATATATACTCAAGAGTTAAAATAAGAGAATTACCAAGGATAAAAAATATGAAAAGATACTGTGTGATTTGGGAATTATATGTACATGTGTATGATTGGGGTTAAGAGTAATTATATCTTCATAAACACACCGCAAACCCTCATTTTAGATAAGAAAGAATAGATCTACTTGTTCAGTAAAATGTTTTCTCCAGTGACTATGACAAAGGAAATATTTTTGACAAATAAATCATTAGTAAATGTAAATTAGTTTTATTATTTCCTCTTATTGCAAATTTTCTATTCTACCATGTAAAAATACTGTGGCAAGTTTGGGGGGAAAAGGCCTAACTACATTAATCAATACCAAGAGAAAGCCTCAGTAACTGTTTCAAAGAACTTTTGCTCTGTGTGTGAAGTTCAAGTCAGAGATGTGACTTCAGTCTGAAAATCATTATGAAGAAAATAAAAAGCTTACTCTTTCAAAATCTACCACCTTATCAAGAATGAAATAATGCTCTCAGTGCCACAAAAAGAATTGAATTGCAATCACTTCAGTTATTCCTAATAGAAACATTTGCAAATGTTAGCTTATACTTTTCTGAACAGATACTCATGGGTATAATGCAAACCTATTTTACTGATCCTAGTTGAACAACTGCAAAATGATTCATTGTAGTGAAATCATTTCTGTTTTGCAAAATATACCTTTGATGCCTTATCCTCTGTTACTTAATGAAGTAGTTTGGTTAATAACATAGTTTGGTTAATAAAGCTTGGCTTACAGTCTTAAAAATCATTCTTCTGGCAAGAATTCATTGAACTGGAAATGGGTTTATTTTTATGCATGCATACATTATCCCAAAATGGATATGTAAAACATAGCAATTATTGTAACTGATAAACATGAATTAGAGAGCATTCATCCACTTGTCTTTTTGATTCATGAATACATACCAGGTATCTTCCAGAAAGAGGTTCCAAAAAGGATGTGACTACTATCACTGCTACTAAGTTGCCTGACCCCTAAGAGGAAAAGAAGTCAAACACTCTCACATTTGAAAAGAATTTATATTTACAGCAACAGAATTCTCTATATCAACTAAATTCAAAACATGTCTTAAACTTATAAACATGGTTACACCTCTTATTCTCTGCCGGTTTTTAGCAGAAACATATTTGATAAGATAGGTAAATGGCTGTGAGCTGCACATACATGCCTGCCCCTGTTAACATGCTCACTGGGAGGAAAATATTTTCTTTGGTTATTCTTAGCCTACTTTATACTAGGTAAATGATTGTACCATGCTGCAAAAGCATTAATAATACACTCTCCTCCACCTTACCAAATATATAATTTCCACAAATCCCATCTCTTTATAGCTAAATAAAACAATTCCAACCCTAAATTACCTCAGAAAAAGGATCATCTGAAAACAAAAGAGAAAACTAACCTACTAACATATAATTATGTGCATAGAGCTCGAAGGATCTTACACTACTATCTGACATCTTTAAAATGCTTGGCCAAAAGTATATTTTTGTATTACTTTTATTTCAATCGAATTCTACAATGCAAATTTGTTTCCAGTGAAAAACAAATTGTAGCAATACAAAACAAGATATTGGCCATAATTTAGATCTAATTCTTATAATGATGTTTAACATTATTTTTTAAAACTTCCGTTTTCCTAATAGCAAAGGAAATATGAAGCTCAGTCTATGTTGCTGGAGCACTTACAAGTAAACCATTTTTGTGTCGAGAAGCAAAACATTTGTTTTAAAATCAAAGAACACATTTATGGTTATTTAGAACAGATACTTATTGGTTATCAGATTAAAAGTGCTCCAAAAGTCTGAAGTTGTGTCCTCATATGATGTCACTTATCACTTCTCTATATTCAATGGAACAGACTGAATTAAAGAGTACAAATTTTACTACCAAAAATAATCCCATGAGCAAATGTCAGTGAGGAAGCAGTAGAAAGACATCAGATTTGAAGCAGCAAACCATCTTTCCAGGTCATTATCCTTGGATCTTAGCAAACCAGATTCCACATTAGTGCCACATTCTACCTACTCTATTGCTGCTCCACAAATACCCTGGGTAGCTTTTACATCTTATAACTCGAAATGTGGTCCCTCCACCAGCAGTCTGAGTGTCACCTGGGAACTTGTTAGAAATACAGAACCTCAGAACTCACTCCAGATACGTGGAATCAAACCTGCTTTCCAATAAGAACTCCAGGTGATCCAAAAGCACTATAAATCTCAAAAAGCCCTGTTTCAGAGTATAACCAAGAGTGGTTAGAAAAAAATGTATTTCTTTAATTCATAACAATTATGTAACACAATAGTCACCTCAGACAAACCACCTATTCCAGAAAAAGAGGTAATAGCAAAATCCAGAGAGGTATTAAGGTTTCATACTTTTGTTTGGTTTTATTTTGCTTTTTTAAGGCATAGGATGAAGGAATCATTGTCCTTATGTCTTCTCGGTGACAATTCAAATTTCTGAATAGAAGGAAAGATTAGAATAAGGAAACAACTATACTATTCTAATGGAGATACCTGGAATATTCTTCTGTCAGGTAAATACTAATAAATATTTTTTGCCAAACTAGGAATTAGTCTTTCATTTTTGCCACTGAATTGTGAACAAATATCCCCAAGAGAAGGAAACAAATATCAACAATTTCAGTTGGATTCTTTATTCGTGAAAAATTCTATCTGAAAATTTTAATGGTGGTTAAGGAGATCCCTTACTATTACTGATTTATTTTATGCATCTTCAATTGTTGTTCTAGATTCACATTTTCAACTTTTGGCAAAGTTATAGTTAAGGAAGTTAACTTGAATTCCATTTCAGTAACCTATTCATTTGTTCAACAAACATTTGTTGAATATTTACAATATGCCAGATACAGAGTATATGCTAGATGCTAGAAAAACAATGATGATAGAAAGACATATTCCCTTTCCCCTCAGAACACAGCTAGTGCTGTGATAGCTAAACTAAAAATTGCACTAAGATGTTTGAGGTGCATAGGAGAGTCTCCATGCAGGCTTCTGAAAGCATTCCATTATTGTGAGCCATAGAAAGCATCCACACACTGGTAATGCTAAGTGTTTCCATGAACTTAGGCCTACACACTTTACAAACAAACCAAAATATCATCCACACAAAATGTTACCTTGAGTGGTTTACATTTGTACCATCTGTGAATTCTAAAGTATATGCTGAAATTTAAATTTTTTAAGGCAAATTTAACAGTGATCAGCAGCAGTTAATGCCATTTATAAGTAACCTCTTATAAGACTGTATAAATTGCAAAGCACAATATTTGATAACAATGACAATATAAAAACAGGTAATTAATTCAACTATAATAAAGAAATAAGGTACATATAACCTTTTGCGGGGGGATACCAAGCATTAAACTCAGGGGCACTTGACCACTGAGCCACGTCCCCCGGCCCTATTTTGTATTTTATTTAGAGACATGTCCCCACCCGCGGGACATCAACGCGGAACGGCAAACCTAAGAGAGAAGGAATGAAGGGACAAGAGATGCAGGGAGAGGCAGCAAGACAGGAATTCTGATCAAGCTGCAAATTTTTATTGTTCACACAGGGGTATTTATATGCTCAGGGAATGAGGGGTATGACGAGGTGCAGCCTGGTTGGCTGTGTTCTTCTATTGGGCTCCTGATAGGCTGCAAGTTTGCACCGGCGGGAAGGTGAGGTTCACAACGGCGGGAAGGTGAAGTCCCGGAAGAGAAGCAGGGACGGCACCATAGGCGCCATACTGTCAGAATTATCAGCCAGGAGGGGGGAGGGGCGCTGCTGCTTATTGTAAAGGTCAGAATGTTCTCAGAATGAGAACTTCTTGGTCCCTGACATTTCCCCCTTTCTTATATAAAATTATTGACCATTTTCGATAGCCATATTTTAAGGGGGTGATAGAGGTTATGTGGCGAGACGGGGGCACAGCTTGCCTGAACAGGTATAGGGCTGGAGTGACAATTCCTCGGGAACTGCGCCTGTCTTAGGTTGTCCGTGATAGAGCAACATCCTTACCCGTCATTGGATAATGAGGCTCTAGCCCTCATTTCCTGTCTTAGGTTGGTATGAGCTCTTACGAATCTTACCCGTCATTGGCTGTCCAGTTCAGCTCACAGGGGTGATGGTCTTTTAAGATCACCATCACGATCCATCATCTCCAGTCGATGGTAATGAACCTGAATAGGTTTCGCCTGTATAGCCTCAATTTGAGCTTTAAGAAAAGCCATGATCTTGTTGAATATCAAAGGACCTATAGATACAATAAGCAGCAAGCAAAGGAGGGGACCTTAGCAGGGTCCTCAAGTCCTGCATGGCTGTGGGAGAGCAGTGAACAGGCAGCCATTATCCAGAGAAGCAATGGTGTGCAGTCACAGGGTCTGTCATTCAGGGGATTTTTCGCATAGATTGTCGGCTGCATCTATAAGAGAGGAAGATTCATCCTCAGGGGGAAGGTTTCCGTCCCTGGGTTGTGGTAAATCATTGACCTGTTTGACCAGGCGTTCTGGTACCCATCTTGGGGCTGCTTGTTCTTGATCTAAAATACAAGCTGAGCCTCGTCCCCAAATGAGGACGGGATCTGGGCCTTTCCATTTATTTGTTAAAGGATCGCGCCACATAACAGATGGGCGAGCAGAATTAGAAGAGGGATGCCAATGTCTGTCTGCGGTCGAATGTCCTTCATTGTCTAGGGTAAGAAAGTTAAGAGCAAATAATGTATGATTAAGGCGATCCCTGGGAGTGGTAAATGCAAGGGAAGAGGCCTTAAGGCGGGTAAGCCAGGTTTTTAAGGTGAGGTGTGCACGTTCCACAATGCCTTGACCTTGAGGGTTATATGGAATTCCAGTACTATGAGAGATTTGAAGAGTGGCACAAAACTGTTTGAACTTGGTACTGGTATATGCAGGGCCATTATCTGTCTTAATATGTGCTGGCTTTCCCATTATGGAAAAGGCTGAGACAAGATGAGAAATGACATCCTTGGTAGCTTCTCCGCAATGCGGTGATGCAAAAATAAAGCCACTAAAGGTATCTATGGAAACATGTATGTACTTTGTTTTCCCAAATTCAGGAAAGTGAGTAACATCCATCTGCCAAATCTGATTGGGCAGTAATCCTCGAGGGTTAACACCCAGATGTTGAATAGGAAGGGAGACAACGCAAGCAGGACACGCTTTTACAATTTCCCTTGCTTGTTGCCTGGTAATTTTACAGAGTAACCGAAGGCTCTGAGAATTTAAGTGGTGAAGTTTGTGTAAATCTGTGGCCTCTTGGATGGATCCAATAAGAACTGGGAAAAGGGACCGAGTGGCTGTATCAGCCTGAGCATTACCCCGTGATAGGGGACCGGGAAGATCAGAATGTGCTCTAATGTGTCCTAAGAAAAATGGATGTTTTCTAGCCTGAATTAGTTGTTGAAGCTGGTTAAACAAAAAGGCTGCATTGGAGGAAGCCTTAATGGCGGGTGAAATCTCCAATAGGGGCACAGAATGGGCAATGTAAGCACTGTCTGTATAAATATTAATAGGTTTATCAAAAAATGTCATAAAGACTTGTGTTATAGCAAACAATTCTACAAGCTGTGCTGATGGATAAGCAGTGTCAAAGGTGGTAGGCTGATTATCAACAACAAAGGCTGCACGGCCATTGCTGGAGCCATCTGTAAAAACAGTAAGGGCTTGTGGAATAGGAGCCTTCCGAGTAACCCGAGGAAAAATAAATGGATGTAACTGAGCAAAATGCAAAAGGGGGTCATTGGGAAGGTGGTTATCGATTATTCCCAAAAAGCCTGATAGAGCAATACCCCATTCGTCCCTCGTCTGTAGCAAAAATTGGGTTTGATCCTTAGTGTATGGAATCAGAATGTTATCAGGGTCTTTGCCAAAATGTTGTCGAGAAAGCAAGCGACCTTTAATAATGATAGAAGCTACCTGAGCAGGATAGACAACAATAACTTTAGAGGATGTGGCGGGCAAATGAACCCAGAGCAAGGGGCAACCCTTATTTTTAAAATGTGGATCCCGCTGCCAGAATAGTCCCGTGGGTGTATGAGGGGTGTATAATATAACCAAAACCAAAGGAAGGTTATATTTGTGTAACAAATTGTTGAGCGATGGCTTCTGTGACTTGAATTAATGCTTGCCGTGCCTCGGGAGTAAGCTCTCGAGGAGAAGAAGGGTCAGAATCTCCCCTTAAAATATCATTAAGAGGCAAAAGCACATAGGTGGGTAGTTTTAAATATGGTCTTAGCCATTGGATATCCCCTAGTAGTTTTTGGAAATCGTTAAGAGTGTGGAGATGGTCCACACGCAATTGTATATTAGGGATTTGAATTTGATTAGTTTGAAGTTTGAGGCCCAAGTAGGTGTAGGGGTCCTGTGTTTGAACCTTATCAGGGGCTATCTGAAGTCCCAAGGCAGTAAGGGCTTTATAGAGATCCAAATAACAATTGTTAAGATCATAGGTATTAGGTGCAGCAATTAACAAATCATCCATATAATGTAATATATAAACTTGTGGCCACCGCTCTCTCACAGGGTCTACTGCTTGAGCAACATATTTTTGGCAAAGACTAGGGCTGTTAGCCATACCCTGGGGAAGGACCTTCCATTGAAATCTTTGCATAGGGCCCTGAAAATTGATGCGGGGGAGGCTGAAAGCAAAATAGGGTCTGTCATCAGGATGTAAAGGAATAGTAAAAAAGCAATCTTTTAAGTCGATGACCATTTTATAATAGTCCCTAGGAATAGCTACCGGTGTAGGGATGCCTGGCTGTAATGCCCCCATCGGGCGCATAACCTTATTGATAGCGCGCAAATCCTGTAAAAGGCGCCATTTGCCTGATTTCTTCTTAATAACAAAAATAGGAGTATTCCAGGGTGAGGTTGAGGGTTCCACATGGCCGGCTGTCAACTGTTCCTGTACTAACATGGAGGCAGCCTCTAATTTTTCTTGGGTAAGGGGCCACTGATCCACCCACACAGGAGTTTGAGTTTCCCAAATAATTTTGTCTGCATGGGGTACAGGAGGGTCAGGGACCGACACTAAAAATCCACATACCCAAGTCCAAATTTGTCTGTTTTTTGTATGGGCTGTACAGGCTCAACCTGTCCTTGTCCTAGCCTTCCAAGGCCTGTACCAGGGATAAAGCCCATACGAAGCATTTGATGAGTGACTAAAGAGTCGGGACTAGCAAGAATAACTTTCATTTGGCTTAGAATGTCTCATCCCCAAAGGTTGACAGGGAGATCAGGAACAACGAAGGGGGTAACGGTTCCTTTATTCCCTGTGTTATCTTTTGTGTCAGTCCAATTAAGCACCCTGGAGCTAACTAAGGGGTTTCTTGACTGCCCTATTCCTTTAAGGTCAGTTAGTGATGAGGTGAGGGGCCATTCTGATGGCCAATATTTTTGAGAAATAACTGTGGCGTCCGCACCAGTATCTAGGATCCCTTGGAATTTCTTTCCTTCAATAAATAAGGTAAGAGTGGGTCTTTTGTGGGAGATAGGTTGGACCCAATACACATCAGAGGAACCTAAAGAGGCTGTGTTTCCTGGTGAATTTCCTGAATTGAGGGGAAGGAGTATTAATTGTGCAATTTTTGTTCCTGCAGGGATGGCAGCTACTCCGTTAACAGCTGTGGCCAGTATTTTAATTTCTCCAGTGTAATCATCATCAATGATGCCAGGGAAGACCTGAACACCTTGTAAGGTGGTAGGAGCTCTCCCAAGAATAAGAGCACACATATGAGGTGGAGGGGGGCCTACAACCCCAGTGGGTATTATTTGAGGTCCTTGCATAGAGTCTAATATTGTATCGGTGGAGGCACAGAGGTCCAATCCTGCGCTGCCTGGGGTAGCATGTTGGAGGGAGGTGATTGTGGAGAAGGACAGGGAGCCTGGATTGGGTTGGGAGTCTGAGAGGGAACAAACCTTATTGCCCCTGGGTTTGCTCTGGGGGTGGTCGGGGCCAGGGGCTGGCCCCGAGAGGAGTTTCCCGAGAAGTTAGAGGGAATAGGCTGTCCAAGGGCATTGGTCTTGGATCTACACTCCTTGGCCCAGTGGCGACCTTTACCACATTTAGGGCAAAGGGTGAGCGGAGGTGGTTTAGTCCCTGTTTGAGGAGATATGGGTCCTTGACCCAGTCTCCCTGTTGGGCAGTCTCGCGCAAAATGGCCAGGTTGTTTGCAAGTAAAGCAAGTACGTGGGCCAGGGTGGTGAAGGGCCTTGGTGAAGGCGGCACCAATGGCGAGACCCATGGCATGGGCTGTTCCTACCTCGGCACACAGCCTAATGAAGTCAGAAAGGTCCCCTTTATCTTTGTGGGGCCGAAGAACATCTTGACATATTGGGTTGGCATTTTCAAAGGCAAGATATTTTACAAAGGAGCTCTCATTTTCACTTGGTCCAAGTAAGCGCTCCGCAGTTAGATTAAGCCGGGCAACAAAGTCACTGTAAGGCTCGTCAGGACCCTGACGAATTTTTGCTAGGGAGGTGGTGGCCGAGCCCTTTTGAGGGAGCCGTCTCCAAGCATGCAAACCAGCAGTTTGAACCTGTGCTAGGAGCCCAGTAGGAAAGCGTGCCTGTTTAGGGTTAGTATCAAATGGCGCATTACCCACTAGTTTAACATAGGTCCAGGATTTAGAGGAAGCCTTGGTTGAATTTTTTTGGGCAGTTTCCCGACAGTATTCCCTAAAGTCTGCGTTCCACAACAGGAAGTCACCCGCACTGAGGGTGGCTCGGGCCAAAAATTTCCAATCATTAGGGGTGAGCCACTGTGTACTATGGTTCTCTAGCAAGGCCAGTGTATAAGGTGCAGTGGGGCCATACTGTGTACAAGCCTTTTTAAGTCTTTCAAGAAAGCGGAGGCTCAGCCTTTTATAAGAACCAAGGGCTCCACTCTGTCCAGAGGTGGGCTCCTCCTCATCCCCTGATTCCTGGTCCTCCTCTTGTTCCCTCTCTGGTTCTACCTCTTGTTCCTCCCCTGATTCCTCTTCCTGACTTCCTTTTAAATTCTCTGCTTCAGTTTGTGCGGGCTGATCTGCTTGACTGCGAGTGACTGGAAAGGCAAGAACAGGCTGACCATGTGGCTTCACCTTACGAGTATTGAGGGGTCTTGGGCCAGTTTGTGTTAACTCCGTGCCCAAGGCCAGTGAGCGAAGCTCGGCATCAAGGGCTTTTAGTTCTTTTAAAAGTTGGATTTGTTCCCGCCTATGTTGGAGAGACTCACGTAAAGGGGTTAGATTAGGCAAGGGAAGTGGGGAAAAATGTCTGGGGGGGCAGTAGGTCCCTGAGGGGCCGGAGCACGAAAGGCAGGGGGTGTATAAGTGGGAAGTGGATTTTTAAGAGGTGGCGGGTCTGGAGAATGGTATTGAGCCGCTGCCTCCTCCAGGGTAGCCTCCTCCTCTGGGGTCACGTCATCATAGGGATTTAAAACCGGATAAATCTTAGGGGGACTTTTAGGGGACTTTTTTGGTAAGGTGGGGTCTGGGAGGTTCCCGGGGTCTGGGAGGGTCCCAGGGTCCTGAGAAGGCTGAGTAGGGGGCATTTGAATACTAACCGAAGGGCATGCCGATGGGGGGGCGAGAGGTGGATTGCATTGCCTGCTCCCCAATCTTTACAAGTTTTAAAGTACCACTGTCAAAGGTAAGCTTTTAAGAATCTCATTAATTAAATTCCAATAAGAAAAGGCAGTGACAGGCACCTTTTGAGGACCAAAAGTCTCATAATAATCTTTGAGGCAGTCTCCTACTCTGAGCCACCTTTTACCATCGATTGACCCCTCCAGGGGAAACCAAGGACACAAATCCTCTATGTATGAAAAGAATGATCTTAAATCCTTTTTCTTAACACGCGCTCCCCGAGTCTTGAGGGCCTCCTCGAGACCCGTCAGAAACAAATCATGTGATGAAACTGCTTGTCCCATGGTGCGTCACTCACCTTGCGCTGGCCTCACTCTCCTCCTGGATCTGACTCCCGGTCGCGTCCACCGAGGCGATCCCGAATCCCGCTTGGCCAAGTCTTCCCCAGAGGGCAGCGTTCGCTTCTCAAACAAAGGCTCGAGCCAACCACGTTGGGCGCCAACTGTCCCGACCCGCGGGACATCAACGCGGAACGGCAAACCTAAAAGAGAAGGAATGAAGGGACAAGAGACGCAGGGAGAGGCAGCAAGACAGGAATTCTGATCAAGCTGCAAATTTTTATTGTTCACACAGGGGTATTTATATGCTCAGGGAATGAGGGGTATGACGAGGTGCAGCCTGGTTGGCTGTGTTCTTCTATTGGGCTCCTGATAGGCTGCAAGTTTGCACCGGCGGGAAGGTGAGGTTCGCAACGGCGGGAAGGTGAAGTCCCGGAAGAGAAGCAGGGACGGCACCATAGGCGCCATACTGTCAGAATTATCAGCCAGGAGGGGGGAGGGGCGCTGCTGCTTATTGTAAAGGTCAGAATGTTCTCAGAATGAGAACTTCTTGGTCCCTGACAGAGACAGGGTCTCACTGAATTGCTTAGCACTCGCTTTTGCTGAGGCTGGCTTTGAACTTGAGATCCTCCTACCTCAGCCTCCTGAGCCTCAGGGATTACACGCATGCACCACTGCACCTGATAGTACATATAACCTATTGAAAACCTGGTTTTACATGGACAATGAGATAAGGCAGCTAGGGCAGCTGTCAGTTCTCAACCTCATGTGAAGTTAAAGGTACCTCTACACCAGTCAGCAAAATGGATCAACATTCTTCCAATTGGAGGCATGTTCTGACAGTCACAGGTTGGTTTATGTATTGAGCCATAATTGGGCAGATAAAAAAGTATAGATTTCAGCATGCTTCTTGGTCTTTCCAGGAGAAAGGTAATTAAAAGTACTCACGAAGGTACATGGTTCATTGAAAGAGTTTATGAAGGTATCTCTAGCTTGATGATGTTTACATTTGACCATGATGTTGGGATCAGATGATGGTAAATTATTTTTGCAGATGTCAGTGCACATTCATGCACGTGTGTGTATTTGGATGTCTGGAGACTCTTTAATCTTTGTATTTTTAGAAATGGTATTGAGATTTTATTTGGCACATTGCTTAAAATATTTTGGAAGATTCTTTTCTAAGTTACCTCTTAATTATCTTAAATGAAGCAAATCATTTTTCCCTCACTGGGTAGATTTTATTTTTAAAATAGCAAGAGTTATTCAGATCCAAATCTGGTGAATTACATATATAATCATGAGAGATTTTTGAACAAAATCAGACTTTTAAAAATGATTACAAAGATACTCATTTTCTTATGCTTACAAACCAACTTCAAGGTCATGTTCAGTTTTAATAAATAATAACAATATTAGAATAAACAAAATCTTCAAAGGCTACCACTAATAGCTTTGTTTTATAGAACTGATAGTCTGAGTTATTAGGCATTGCAAGTTCAGGTTTATACCTTCTATTTTATGTTATAAAAAAAAATAAGATAAAGTAATAGGTTTATATGGTTATATTTTCTTTTAGACTAAGTTTATGGAAATTATAACTTAAACTCATACTTATAGTTCCTACCAAATTTCTTACCATAGAGTTGCCACTGAATAAATGTAGATTGAAAATTCAGTAATTTGGCAGAATTCATATAATACTATGGACTATATCATAAATGAATATAAACAAAATTCTATATTAATCTGACCTAAAGAAATCTTATATTTATATGATCTTAATAGAAAATCTTATTTCTGCCAAAAACACAGCTGAAGGCAACAGCTACATTCTATGGGATATGACATATCCAACTAAAAATAGATAGCCTAGTCAGAAAATTCAGTGTTCACACGGTTATGAAGGTAAATATGCTTCACCCCCACCAAACATACACATGCCACTTTCTGGGTTCTTATACAGTGTTACCATATTTAGGATATAGATTAGTCCTCAAAGGTTGCAGCTAATAAGCTTTTTTAATTATCCATTAATTTAAATTTTCCTGAAACTTTATAGGTTTAGAGGACATGATATATAATTTATATGAAGAAACACACATTGACTAAAATCTACATAATGTACATAATTTATATGCCTAGAAAAAATATATAATATATATGGTTTATTCATATATAAAATAAGTTTTACAATATGCATATGGCTTATCCTATATATATGATTTACACTATATACGTATGACATAAAAAATTACATAAAGTTAGCTAAAAGGGAAATAAAGATGAGTAGGAAGAAAGTATTCCCAGAAAAATAATGAAATTTTAATTCCTAAGACTGTATTATCCAAAAAAATCATATTTCACTCCTAATGGAAATGTTGCACATTAAGAAAAAAAAACATAAAATATCTTTTAAAAGTTTAAAAGATGCAGAAATTTAGGGCTCAAAAATCTCTAGTGAAAGATTCAAGTCTTAGGTTTTAGGTTTTATCCTAGGTTTTATTTGCACATGGCAAGCAACAGACTGCCTTTCATACCTGAGTGTCTTTAACACTAACTACATTCCTACTGTTGACTAACGTCTCATCCCCAAGGGTGAAAATATCAAATGTAAGTTTTTCTACCCTAATAAACTACTCCAAGCAAAGATACATTAAAGAATCAATTTTATATACAATCTAGTAGTCTTTATAAATAAGAGTCAACAATATAAATGCTATTTAACCTAAAAGCAGTATAATGAAATTTGCGCCAAGAGTTTCTGCTCACTCAAAGCAAAAGAACTGTCCTGGTAGAAATAATAAATGTGAATATTAAAGGAAAGTTAGCAATGGCCATAATTCATGACTACAAAAAGTCCAAAGACTTCCTTTAACAGAATGTAAGATTCTAAATCCTGAAGAAAGAGAATAGAATCATGGATACATTCAAATTATATACTCCTTCAAAAGAAGTGTCATATAAGAACAGTGGGGTTCGGAGAAAACACGAGTTCAGTTACACTAAGATAAATAAAGAGTTTCATCACCTAAAGATGTCTTTCTTACAAGACTACAAATTCCATAGGGAGATATAAGATCAGCAGAAAGGAATCTCTCTAATCTTTCCTCAGAGGCTTTGGTAAAAGGGGCTCAGACTTAGAAGCACTCACCTGAAAAACTTGGATGACAACCCAATTTCAAATCATTTAAACTGCTGTCCATCCATAGAAATCTGAAGCTGAATCGGATAGAACTATCTGATATGTGTGTCATCTTCAATTTTCTATGGTAGGGATTGAGTGTTTGAAAAATATGTACCAGACAGACCGAGCACCAAACTGCAATTTAGAAAGAGTCCCAAATATAATGGAGGCAGTCCTAAAGAGATTGAGAAAATGCTCACAATTGCAGAATGAAGGGCTGCCGCACCACCACAGACAACTTGCTATCATGCTTCAAGCACTAGTAGGGATCCCAAAGGTGTCAAGATGTAACAGTTATGAGAAGTTTACCAAGGATAACACAACACAGTATGAGGTTCTATATCTTTTAAGTTATCTCTATGATGTACTGTATTTTCTAAATATTACAGATTCCTGATGACAACCCAGAGGATTCCTTCACTAGGAATATTTTCAAGTTTGAAAAGAAATAATTTCTACATTTGTTTGTTTGTTTGTTTCTTTAAATATATCTGGATAGCAACCTGAAGTTTAAAAATATATCCAGAATTCTACTATGTCAATGTCTGGCCTATTATTACCTTCAGCTCTTGCAAGCATATTAAAATAGACTTGCAGACTGCAAACATGTTTGCTTATATATGCCTCTAAACATTTTTGCTGAAAATTAAATTTTTTTTATTATGAGTTGGAATTGATGAAAAGAACAAACTTTGCATTTTACGTGGATCTAAGTGTCATATTGATTAAACCCGATCATCTTCTAATTAAAATATATGTAAGCGCTTTTTTAACAGGTGGATTGTTAAATTATTTCATTTTCTAGTTAGATTTGTATTTCCATCCCATTCCCCAGACTAAATCTTATACAATATATTTATATATGTATTTAAAACTGAGAATGTGCTAAATAAACTTTTAGCCAATAGTCATATGTAACTATGGAATACAGTTAGTCCAAACTGAAATGTACCATAAGGTAAAATGTTCCCAGAAATCAGATTTTCACACCAATATGAAAACAGTATGAACTTTCATTAATACTTTTTATATTGATGGCATGACACTGAAATAATAATGTTTTAATATAATGAATAAAGTAGAATTACATTATTAAATGAATTTTAACTGTTTCTTTTCACTTTTAACATAAATTTAAAACTATGCAAGTAGTTTCTGTATGTAAAATCCATTAAAATAAAAATACTATTGAATAGTGCTGGCTAAGACTCTTCTGCTGATCACCTAGCAAACTTCCTGAGATAAAAAAATACGTAAAACTTGATTTTTCTCATTTCCTGAGTTTATAATATCCTCAGATTTTAAAGTACACTTTGATTTACATTGGTTTTCTCATGCTTAGTGGAAAACACAATTATGAAAACACCACCAAACTTTGAATTTTTTCATAATTATTAAAGGAAAGATGAAAACATTTGAAAAAATTCTCCTGAAACTGCATCTCCTAATAAGATATCTGGAAACATTTTTGCTCCAATTAGTATATCATAATGAAAATGTATTTGCTGTATGAAGCTTAATGACAATTTATTTTATATTACTTTTCCAAGATATTAGAGAGGTTAGAATAAACTCTTTAAAACTTTCTGAAGTATTTGAATTTTATGAAAAAAATGTCGTTTTATGAAAAAAATCCATATTGATCTAGCTTAAAAATTATTTTAACAATCTATCAACTTATAATTTAAATACTTAATTTTGTCAAATGTAAAATACTATTAACCACCAACCATGTGTGTGTGTGTATGTGTGTGAGCATGCGCATTGTTCTTAGTTACTGGCTTCACTAGATTTCTTATTTTGTGGAAAGTTTAGCCCCCAAAAATATTACCAATATTCACAAAGTTGCTACTCAGTATGCCCATTACTTCTTCACTTAGAGGCCTCTTATTATGCCATATATAATTAGAAATCACAAGAATTAATCAAAACATAATTATTTTTTAAATGACTTTGGCAAAACAAATTTTTAAATAAAATATTTCTTATCACAAGCTATAAATGTATGTTTTGCTTAAAGTTATGGACCTGTAGATATAGTTAAGTCAATTTAAGGAAGTTAAAAATGGAATTGGGAAAATGAGTTCTCATTATCAAAGCAGTAACCCACAATTAGATTTATTTTCTGTCAGTAAAGTTTGACTTAATTTGCTTCACTTTACATAATCATTTCAGTACAGATTTACTGAACAATAAACAATATTGGGAACAATCTTTTTCAAAACTAAATTCTAAGATAGATATGTAGATTTAAAAAAATGGGCAAAGAGATAGATGAAGCAGAGAACCTTGCATAAAACTGCAATATTATGATATAAGGTACTTCCCTGGAGTTTACTTTGTTTTTCCTCTCAAAGTGATCTCCCACAGGAATGATGGTTGTTCCAGCAATAGAAGGTAAGTGCAAGAGACGAAAATGTCAAACAAAAATATCTAGAATTGTCTCTTCTTTGTTTACTCTAGAAGGTTTTGCATTCTAGGGAAATAGACTACAGTAAAATCTGGGCTGTGTGAGAAATAAGCACTTCTTCCAGAAGTAAAAGAAGATATCAAGTGGGAAACGGAGCAGGGGGACACAATGCCTTGACCCCGGATCCACTGGCAGAAAGAAAAACTTTAGGCAGTGAGATCTGGAGAGTTAATCCTTTAAAGATTTGTGTTCCCTGCACAGTTTTCTAGTACTCCATTATCCAAATAATTGTTGTCTGCTCTATCCCTGATTCCTACAGCCTAATCTCAGCAGATACGGTGATACTTATAATTCCAAATCAGAATATGTCACTTCTCTGCTTAGAACTCCCCAGGGGGCAGTCAAATGTAAACTATGATTAACCACCAACCATGTGTGTGTGTGTGTGTGTGTGTGTGTGTGTGTGTGTATACTACTGTAAAGGCCAACTTTTTTGACGGTAGCCTCAGAGCCTCTAAACAATCTGCCTTTCTAATCCATTACCTCTCAAACAGGCTATGCTGCCAGTGGTTCACTTTGCCCAACCAGCTCTTCACTGGTCCTCAAAATTTCTCATCAGGCTGGCACCCAGGCAGATGTTCCCTCTGCTAAAACTCTTTCCCCTTTGACCCCTGTGACCCACCCCCTCATTTCTCTAGATCTTTATTCAGATAGCTTCTCAGAAAGGTTTTTCATGACCATTCTTTTGCTTTCCTTTCCTACCCCTTCTCGGCTTTATTTTTTCCCAATCTACTTACTATAATTTGACTGTATTTTCTCTGACTATTTATTACATAGGTTAATCCTCCATAGGATAGAAGATCATAAAAACCATGTTCTTTTGTCTATGCCACATCCTACTCTACCCCTAGAACAATGTAAGACATACATAAGGCATTCACTAAATATTTTTCAAATAAAAAAAGTAATAATTGCATGAACTTTCTCTAAATGAGACAAATATCTATACATATTGGAAAACTGGGTTGTTATATATGTTTGTGAGTATGTGAAATTTGAGGAGTATGTAATGTTTGAAGTATATTTCAAAGTACTGTTCCTGATGGTTCACTGGAATGGACATCAATATTTATGCTGAGTTTATCTAATTCTATACATCATTGAAGTGTGTGGATTCTATTTGTAAAGTCACATGTTATTCATATGCACTCAGTATTAAAACTGGTATTGTGCACATTCTTTTCAACTGTTTTTACTGAAATTTATTGACTTTTCCTTGACTCTAAAACAATTCCCTTAGATTTCTAAAATATGATTAATGGAAACATTAACTTTAACAATGAGAACTTATTAATTGATTCCTTTTCCATATATTTTGTCACAGGTCTAGGAGAAAAACATATGGGTGCTGCTCCTAAAATAATATGGCTTTTCCACATCAAAATGTCTGAAAAGAATGTAGCTGGAGTGTTAATCAATAGTAAAAATACACGGTTGACAGCACATTGGAATTGGGTACCCTGAACTGTAGCCAATCATGGTTGTTATCAATTTTGTCCTTAAAAGCATTTAAGGCAAGTTTGCCAGCTGTCACTGCCAGACTATAACTTTCCCTCTTGTCTTCTGAGTCATTTAAAAATCTCGTTGGATTTCATTTTATTAACAGGTTAACAAATCTATTACAGTCCAGTAGAGTACTATTGACTAACTTTGAAAAATTATCCACTTTACCTCATGTCACTTGTATATCACTTTTTTCCAGAAACCAGAGAGTCAAAAATGTTGTCAGTCTTGAAACATGTCTTATATAATTTGATTGCTAGGGAACATAACGCAGAAAAACCACATACCATAACTGCGTGTGTCCATTCAGGGTTGCTTATAATTTATTCCAAGCTAGTTGTTCAGAAGTTTTAGGAAAGTGGAAAAGATAGCATACTTTTGTTCAAAGATCTAAGCTAAATGAATACTTAGATCCCAGAAAATTCGTAAAACAATTATAGGAGTCAACTAATAAATAGGATGCATTGATGAAATTTCTTTAAAGAGACCAAACCAGATTTCTAAAAATCTAAAGGATATTTACTGCATAAGCAAATATTAAAGTAATCTTACTGAGGAATCATCCAGAGATTCCAGGGGATGTGTCTGAGTGAGCATGTGCTTACCGTGTGTGAGACTTGGGTCCAATCCTCATCATAAAAACAAGAAAAATCATCCAGCCACATATGGTGGTGCATGCCTATAATCTCAGCTACTGGGGAGGATGAGGAAGAAGGATCATGATTTTGACTCCAGTCTCAACAATATTACAAGACTCTGTCTCAAAATAAAAAAAATAATAATAAAATAAAAAAGGGCTTAGGGATGTAGCTCAGTGATGAAGCACCCCTGGGTTCAATTTTCAGTACCAAAAAAAGAAGGAAATAAGAAAAAAGAATCATCCAAGTCAATATCTTTGGCAGAGAATCAGATAATATTAGTTTATCTAAATGATTTAGTATGTTTGTCCTCTAGAGATGGTGTCCAGAGAGACAAAGATCAACCTGGGCAAAGTTAAGGGTCCTTTCCTCTCAAAAGAGAATTCATAACACAAGATTTATAACACAACTATTTTGGATTTAAAAGAAATGCAATCTTGGTAAATGATTCCAAACAACAAGTATTACATAAAAAATATTGTTAGCGTTACCAAAAGACGTAGCTTTCCCATTCAAAAAAAAAAAAATATTGATACTTGCTCTTTCAGTTTGGAAATTAAGGTCTTTTCTCAAAAATTCCTGTAACTGCATGATGCACTCTTCACTGATACTGAGTTCACAGTGGATGCACAAATGAATTATGATTCAGAATTAACATTCTTATGAGGTCTTCTTAAAATAATGCAGTAATCTTGGAATTTTTGTCACTTGACTGGATTTAAATTATGAAAGAGAAGAAGGAGGAAAAGGAGAAGAAGAAAATAATAATTGAGATTTTTATTGCAAAAAGTAACCAAAAGAATAAATATATTTTTTAAATAGTACCATGTTTTGAAATTCAGTTTTTAAAAACTGCAGTGTTAATGCAAAAATTATTTTATTTCTAATATTAAAACATTAAGGAGCCTTTTTAAATGATATTTTTATCATTTTTTCATTTTGAAAAAGTCTTTGAAGTCAGTTTTCTTCAAAGCCACTTTATAGCAAACCACATCACATAAGATCAATCTGCACTTAGATATTTATTATAAAGCATTAGTGCTCCAGAGTAGAATGACTCAGTATTATTTCACAGTAGAGGAAAATATGAACAAGAAAAGATTATTTTATGTGAACAAGAAAAGACTACTTTCCTAAAATATTTTCTTAAGATAATTACAATTTATGTTTGAAGGCAAATATAATGAATTTTTAAAAGATACTTTATTTCAAGTATTTTTCTTAATATTTCTTCTAATATTTGAAGAAGAATAACCAATTTACACTTACTATTGACATAAGAATTGAATAACACATAAGAAATACTAAATAAATTACATTTTAAATATGGTTATATTACCTGAGTATTGTAAAGTTTGAAACTAAAGATTAAATCACATGTAATTACATTAATTTTGTGGGATAAATGTTATTGCTTCAATTTTTGGATAATAAAAGTCCTAAAAATTATACAACCTTGAATGAAATGCTGAATAAAGTTTATGCTATGTAAGCAGCAAAGGTTGCACCATGCATATTCAATTCAAGTAGGAAAAACTGAGGATCATATAAAACATCGTAGCTTTATTCACACAAAATTTTAGCAAAAATGACTAAATTACAGACAAGAAAAAAGGACATTGGGAGGAAATAAAAATGTTCCATTTTCACAGTTTCAAAAACTACTGAACCTGGATTATGGTTATGTATCCGCAATGTCTAGTATGCAGATGGAGACTACACAATAATTATATTTTATCTGCAAAACAGCAAGTATTCAATTATTTGTTAACATCTTAATGACTAATTGAATTACACATAAATCATCTGCGTTGAGTGGAACTAGGATGTGGAGATGGCTACAACCGAAAATATCCAACTTTTCTTGGCACTCAATTCAGTAAAATGAACTGGAAACTACCATACTCAATGCTTTCTTTCTCATCTCTCCACTAGGGCTCCTTCAACAAGCCACTATAACGAGTGTCATTCAGTTCCCCAAATATGACTGATCTTCAAAGCATGACAACAAATAATACCCAACTTGTGAACAACTCCACTGCAACTCTACCTTCCACCTGTGGTCAGCGAAGTAGACACACAACACCAAACTTGCCTGGCAGGTGTCCCAAGGCAAACACTTTCCCTGAGACTTGGGGAGGACCTTGGAGATTGTGTTTTACCCACTTGTGCAAATGTCTGAGTAAAGAATGGATTTTCCAAATTTAAAAATATGTCTAAGATACAAAAATATTTTTCAAACAATCCAAGTATCAGATAAAATATTGTGTCTAAAATAAAATACAGAAAAGAATCAGTAAAAGAAATGAGTCTGTTTTTCCTTCTCTAGAAACTGCTTTCCCTGTTGCCCTGTAGCTCTGTGGAACAGAGTAGAGGGACTAGTAATCAGTTGCCAGGGGTTAGCCGAGGATACTCTCTAAATTTAATGACTGTAGGAATCAGTAACTGGGACTTTCTTGGCAAGTTTTAAGAAGGAGGTGTATTCTGAGGTATAAAATGCATTTTGTTAAAGTTCTTCAAATGCTCTATAAAATAACTATGGTTTATTCCCCATGGTCATTCTTTGCTTATAAAACTAGTTCCCCTATGGGAAAACACTTTTCATGTATAACATCCTAACACATGGTCCTTTTAAAGATACAGAACCAAGCAATTTTTCTTCTGAAGTTAAATAATCCCTTGCTGTTGAATCCTGGTGTCCTAAGGGCACAAGTGGAGTCGTGTGGCATAATTGAGAAAGGGAAGGAGAAGGTATTGTTGGTCACAGCGGGAGAAACAACCTCAAATCGGAATTTCTTTAACTGAATCTGATGACCAGATACCATAAGTATATTTATCATCCTTGAGTTCAAATTAAATTGCTTGACCTCAAGATGTCTTTATACTTTCCTCTAACGAAACTGAGATTCAAAACAGCACTTTTGCAACTTGGAATAGCACTGATCTGAAGGTAAGTTCATCCTTCTCATTTTTCAATTGTGATTATCTGGCAATATTCTTTATTTTACAGATGCTGTAGATAACAGGCTTATCCTCCACTTGAAGTGCTTATTTGATACATCCACTACATATCTTCACAAAAAGAGAATTTTTGAGATTCTATAAGCATAACATAGCAAAATGAGAATGATCATAAATCCTTTGCTCTCCGCATTCTCAACGAATGACCTTATCTTTTATTAAAAGCAATCACCTCACCTAAATACCCACAAATTTTCTTTCTTTAGTTCACTTTCTCTGTATGTTTAGTTAGCCTTTGTTCTTCTACGTGGGTTATATTTTGAAGTATGAGGTGATATGTTTCAAATCTCCTTTCCCTATCCCCTGTCAGGTTCAGCTTCTTCACTTGTACTTAGAGGATTGAGATTCTACTTTAGACCCACTTGCCCACGGCTTTCAGGCCAAGCCACAGTGAAATGAAAAATACATTCAATTTAATGTAAGAATTAGTATCAAATGTGTTTTCGTGGAACACCAAATAGAGATAAAATGCTTTCGAGTTTGGGAAGAAGAGAACCCAAGAGATAACGACAACAAACAAGTTAGAAAGCTGTGATGATCACAGAAGCAAGCCGTCTCCTCTCTTTCCATCCACTCAGTAAAGAGCACTGACCAAGCCAGTGAGTCACCCAGCTAGCAGGGGAGGGCTACAACCCTGAGTTCCCAGACCTTGCCAACAGCTTCACAACACTATTACCACCACCAGCAGCCATCTGAAGCACGTGGTGTAGACAGCTCCAGTTCATTTGGAAGAACTTATTGAAAACTCTGGAATGGTGGGTAGATGGATCCGAGCACCCCAAGCAATATTTATAGAGGGAAGGGACAGACACTGTGCCTGTCCGAAAGCAGACCAGACAGACTTATTTGTGATCTCCCACTATACTGAAGATTTCTCCCAGCTACTTTGTTACCTCCAGAGTGTAAGGAAAATTTAAGGAAGTCTCTTTCCTTGACTCCTTGCCATTTAAATGGTAAATCCTTCAATTCTGCTTTTATACCCAACTGCTCCTACCTCATCAAGACTTGGCTCCATTAATTTTCTACCCCAACACTTCTCAGTTTTTCTTTCACTTCAATGGCCATTTTCCCTCCTCCAGTCCACACTAAAGTCTTAAAGGAGATTCAAAAGAATTGCTGGCCTAATTAGAAAGCAATAATTCCCTTCTGAGGCCTACTTGCTGGACTGGTATTTCTCCCCAGAAAACTGGGTTAGTTTGAGCTGAGATTAAAAAGAGAGAGAGGGAAAAGGTAGAATGGTAACTCAAAAACTCAGAGGAATCTAACACGTAAGGCAGAAGGAACACCTTCAAAAAGAAGAACAAGTTCAGAGTGGAAGGGAAGCTGAAATTGAGCAGATCACCAGAGTGAACCTCTGCCTTGCTTCTCATCTGTGTATGTATATTCGGTTACTCTACATTCCTGGAGACCTGCAAAGACACTGGAACCCCTAGCTGAATCCCACAATCCTCAATGTGTTGTATGTTTATGATCATTCTGTTCAAAACAGATTCTAATTTTATTGTTTCTTCTTGGACCAAATGACGATTTAGAAGTCTTTGTTCAGTTGTCAGGTGTGGTGGCACATACCTGTAACCCAGTGACTTGTGAGGCAGAGGCAGAAGGACTGCAAGTTCGAGGTCAGCCTCAGCAACTTAACAATTTAGCAAGATCATGTCTCAAAAATAAAAAAAATAAAAAGTGCTGGGTATGTGGCTCAGTGGTAAAGTACCCTTGGGTTAAATTCCTGGGGAGTTTGGGGTTATCATAATGGTAGTGATTTGTTACTTCACTCCATCACTGTCAACAAACAGTGTAGCTTCAGTGTTCTCAAAGTTGTAGAGAAATGCTTATTACCAGAACACTGTCTATTGTGGTAAATTATCACATGCTCTTCAAATGAATATGTTTTGTCATTTCAGTCTGTATTTTCCTATGAATATCAATTAAGTCAAGTGACTAATAATATCCAAACTTCATATTATCTTCATTGTTTTGTTGTTGTTATTGTTTGTTTGTTTGTTGTCTAATTTTTCTATCAGTTTCTGAGAAGGGCTGTCAAAATCTACAACTGTGATCATACACTTGTCCATTTCTCCCTTTCATTTTGTCAGTGTTGCTACTTATGTTTTCAGTGTTTGTTACTAAGCCTGTGTACAGTTGTGAATATTATAATTTCTAAAGAACAGAGCTTTTATCATTATAACTGTCCCTCTTTGTCTTTGGTAATATATTTTTGTTTTGAATATTTTCTTATCTGAAACTGATAAAAAAAAATTCAGCCTTTCAATGTCTTACTGCTTGCCTGGTATATCTTTTTCCAACCATTTATTTTAACTTATGCATATATTTATATTTGGGGTCTTTTATCATATGTTTTATTATTTCATTATGTTTTCATTATAATTGCTAACACAAACTAATTATTCAAATTAATGGGTTTAACTGTGGTATTTCCATACATGCACTCACCTTCCATCAGGTTCCTTCTCCTACCCTCCCCTGATGCCTTCTCTTCCCTCACTCTGACCCCACCTCTAGACCTCACAGTCCCTTTTCTACTTTCAGGTTATTGTGTTTTTTGTTTGACTTAGTTTCTCTGTATGAGAGAAAACATGCAATATTTGCCTTTCTGTGTGTGGTTTATTTTGCTTAACGAGGTATCTCCTAGTTTCATCTATTTTCCTGCATATTAAACAATTCCAATTTTCTTTATGGTTGACTATACTCCATTGTGTACATATACTATATTTTCTTTATCCATTCATCTGTTGATTGGCACATAGGCTTGATCCACATCTGGGCTATTGTGAATCATGCTGCAATAAACATGGGTCTGCAGGTATCTCTCATGCATGCTGACTTCATTTTCTTCATAGATATACCCAGAAGTGGTATAGTTGGATCATAAGGTACTTATTTTCAGCTTTTAGAGGAAACTCCATACTCTTTTTTTCCTTAGTGGCTATACTAATTTGCATTCCCACCAACAGAGTATAAATAATCCTTTTTCTTCACGACCTCGCCAGCATTTGTTTTTGTTGTTGTTGTGTTGTTGTTGTTTTGGGGGGTATTATAGTCATTCTTACTGGGGTGAGATGGAATCTCAGTGCAGTTTTGATTTGCATTTCCCTGATGGCTAAAGATATTAAGCAGTTTTCAGACATTTATTGAACATTGTAATTCCTCTTTTGTGAAGTACCTCTTTTGATCATTTGCCAATTTTTATTGGATTATTTTTGTTAAGTTTTTTGAGTTATTTACATGTTCTAGATATTAATCCTCTGTCAAATGAATAGCTAGCAAAGAATTTCCCCCATTCTGCAGTTTGTCTCTGCACTCTGTTGATTCTATCCTTTGCTGTACAGACACCTTTCAGTTTGATATAATCCCATTTGTCAAATCTTGCTTTTGTTTCCTGGGCTTTTGAAGTCTTAGCCAGGAAACATTGCCTGTGCCATCATCATAAAGTATTCCCATGACTTCTTCCAGTGGTTTCAAAGATTCGGGTCTTATATTAAGGTCTTTGACTTGTTTTGAATTGATTATTGTACAGAGTGAGAAATAAAGGTCTAGTTTCAATCTTCTATATGGTGAATATCCCGTTGCCCCAACACCATTTGTTGAAGAGACTGTCCTTTCTCCAAGTTATGTTTATGGCACCTTTGTTCAAAATCAATTGACTGAGGGGAATGGGTTTATTTCTGAGTCCTCCATTCTGTTCCATGGTTCTGTAGGTCTGTTTTTATGTCAACATTATGCTGTTTTTGTTACTATGACTCTGGAGTGTGTTTTGAAATAAGGTATTGCAATACATCCAGTATTGCTTTTTTGTTCTCCCCTCAGGATGAAAGAGATTATTTCAATTTTTTAATTTGTTAAGATTTGCTTTGTGCCTGATATATGGGTTTGGGGGGGATGATAAATTCCATGTACTGATGAAAAGAATGTGTATACTACAACCGTTGGATGAAATATTCTGTAGATATCCATTTGATATATTTGATCTATGGTGTAATTTCATTCAGATATTTCTTTGTTTTGTTTTGTTTCATTTTGTTTTTTGGTCTGGAGGATCTATGTATTAGTGAGAGTGAGATAATGAAATCACCCACTATTATTGTACTGGGGCCTACCAAACCCATTATGTCTAGTAGTGTTCCTTGTTGCAATTGGGTGCTTCAGTGTTTGGTGAAAATAAATTTATAATTGCTATATCTTCTTAATGAATTGTTCCCTTGATCAATATATAGAGACCGCTTTTACTCTTCTTATTTTGCCTTAAAGGATGTTTTGTAGGCTATAAGCATAACCACTACTCCTTGCTTTTGAAGTCCACTTGCTTGAAATATCTTTTTCCATCCTTTCATTTTAACTCTGTGCATATCTTTTTAGGTGAGATAGGTTTCTTGTATGCAGCATATTGTTGAGTCTTGTTTTCCAATTCATTCAACCAGTCTGTGTCTTTAAATTGGAGAAGTGAGACCATTTATATTAAAAGTTATAATTGAAAGGCATGTGCTTTTTCCTGTTATTTATGTGATGTTCTACTGGTTGTTTGACTATTATATGTTCATTTTTTCCTCTCTTATTCTTTAGAAATCTGATGTTTCACTGTGGTGATAATGTTTGAGTCGTTCCAACTTATCATTCCATGTGTATTATTCTAATAAAATTTATTTTTTCACGTGCTCTCAGAACTGTGTTTGTCTTTCTTACTCCTCAGGACATAGAGTTACCATAAGGATCTCCTGTAATATTGGTCTAGTGGTCATTGACTTTAGTTTATGCTTATATTGCAAGGCTTCTATTTCTTCTTTAATTCTGAAGGATAAAATTGCTGAGTATAGTAATTTTGGTTGATAGTTATTTTCTTCCATGACGTGAAATACATTATTCTATGCGTTTCCAGCCTTTAGAGTTTCTACTGGGGAATCTACTGTTCCACCAATGAGTTTGCCTTTGGATGCAGTTTGGTGCTTCTGTCTCACAGTTTTTAAGATTTTTTTCTGTGTTCTCTACTTTTGGAAATTTAACTATTATATGTTATGTACATGTTCTTTATGGTCATGTTTATTTGGGCTTCTAATTTTCTGCTATTTGTTTTAAACCATCCTAACCATATTAACCTTTATTTGAAGTGTTTAGTCTATTAATATTTGATATAATTATTGATATGTTTGAGTATAGGTTTGCTATTCATTTTTTGTTTGCTATGTAACTTTCTTCTTGTTGCTGGTTTTTCTTGTTGTTGTTGTTGTTGTTGTTCTCTATTCCTCCTTTTCTACCCATGTGGTGGAAGGGCTTGAAATTTAGTAGAATTTTATTTCATTTTTTTGTTACTATTTTAGCTATTTTTGGCGAGTTTCAAGATGGCGGCCTAGAGGGCGGCTGCATTTCACGTTGCTCCAGGACGCAGGATTCAAAAGAGGAGATAGTGAAAGACTTGGAACCAACTCGAAGCCGCCGGGTGAGTCTCTCCCTTTGGGGAGGCGTCCCAGATGGGGTGGTAGCCCCGGAACGCAGGGAATTTGTGAAGTAGAGTTGTTCCACGAGACGCCCCTCCCCCCGCTGGAGCGGTAAACACGGACCACTGGGATCATTGTAGAGGAGGCGGCTCAGCACAGCGCTTGGACTCGGAGCAACCACTGGGGCTCCGGGCAGCTGCCTGAGGAGGAACTGCGTGGTGAGCTGTTTAGACTCAGAGTAATCGTTTCTGAACACCGGGGGGTTGCCCGGAGGAAGAGGAGAAGCACAGCCCGGAGGAAGAGGAGAAGCACGGCGGGTCGCTTGGTCTAGGAGTGACTGCATCAGAGCCACAGGCGGTTGCCAGAGGAGGAGGCGAGTGGTGAGTTGATTGCACTCAAAGCGACCGCTCCTGAACATTGGTGGCCTGCCTGGAGGAGGAGCGCGGTGGGTCACTTGGTCTTGGAGCCACCGCCCCTGAACACCCAGGGGGCTACCCCCAGGAGGAGGAGGAGGAACAGGGCGGGTCACTTTGGCTTGGAGTGACTGCCTAGGGCTATGGGAGGTTGGCAGGAGGAGGAGATGTGAAGTGAGTTGCTTGGACTCCTAGTGACTGCGTCGGAAACCGGGCTGCTGTCTGGAGGAGGAGGTGTGTGGCGGGTCTCTGGGTATCGGAGCTATTGTACAGGGCTCCAGGTGGCGGCTCAGAGGAGGGGCCACATAGCCAGGCGATTAGGTGCAGAGTAGGGTCCCAGGAGCTAGGTGGCTTCTTGCTGGAAGAGCCGCACAGAGACACGCCTAGGGGCAGAGCGAAGTTCCCAGGACTGCGGGCAGATTATCTGGGAGAGGCAGCCTAAGGAGACTCGCCTGCAGAGGGTGAGGCTCCCAGGCCCAGGAGGTAGGTCCGGGCCCCTGGGAACGTTGCAGAGGAAGACAGCCCAGCCCAGGCGGTAGTTGTAGATTAAGGGGAACCTCTAGGAGGGGAACTGACCAGCGAGACGTTCCCACCGAGTGAGTCTTCCCTACCGGGAGAGGTTTTCCGACAGGGACAGTAAAACCAGAGACACAGGCACAAACAGGACTTGCCTCAGCCCGCAGCCTAGTTCCCCGTTGGATGACCATTGGTCAACAAGTGGAGACACCTCTGACCACTAGCAGGGAACATACGCCACCTGAGGGTCACCACCCTAGAGAGGCAGCTTCTTCGTGGAGCTCCGCATTATCAACTTCCTCCAAGACTTCAGGCTACTGAAGGATAAGAGGGGATATACTAGCAATCTTCAGGGACATTATAAGTCGATAGAGGAAATCTGCAATATCTTAATGACCCACTGATTCCTGAACAATATTAGAAAACAAGGGAAGAAAATGCCCCAAACAAATCTAGATGTTACATCAATAGAATCCAACGACAGCATGGCAGAAGAAATGACAGAAAGGGAGTTCAGAATGTACATAATTAAAATGATTAGGGAAGCAAACGATGAGATGAAAGAGCAAATGCAGGCATTGAATGATCGCACCAATTGATAGTTAACAGAGCAAATTCAGGAAGCAAAAGATCATTTCAATAGAGTTAGAGATATTGAAAAAAAACCAAACAGAAATCCTTGAATGAAGGAAACAATAAACCAAATTAAGAACTCCATAGAAAGCATAACCAATAGGATAGAACACCTGGAAGACAGAACCTCAGATATTGAAGACAAAATATTTAACCTTGAAAACAAAGTTGAACAAACAGAGAAGATGGTAAGAAATCATGAACAGAATCTGCAAGAACTATGGGATATCATGAAAAGGCCAAATTTGAGAATTATTGGGATTGAAGAAGGCTTAGAGAAACAAACCAAAGGAATGAACAATCTATTCAATGAAATAATATCAGAAAATTTCCCAAATCTGAAGAATGAAATGGAAAATCAAGTTCAAGAGGCTTATAGAACTCCAAATATACAAAATTACAACAGACCCACACCAAGGCACATTATAATGAAAATACCTAACATACAAAATAAAGACAGAATTTTAAAGGCTGTGAGAGAAAAAAACCAAATTACATTCAGGGGGAAACCAATACGGATATCAGCAGATTTTTCAATCCAGACCTTAAAAGCTAGAAGGGCCTGGAACAACATTTTTCAAGCTCTGAAAGAAAATGGATGCCAACCAAGAATCTTATACCCAGCAAAGCTTACCTTCAAATTTGACGATGAAATAAAATCTTTCCATGATAAACAAACGCTAAAAGAATTTACAAAAAGAAAGCCAGCATTAGAGAACATTCTCGGCAAAATATTTCATTTGGAAGAAATAAAAAACAAAGAAGCAAATCAGCAAAGGGAGGAATTATCCTAAAGGAACTGTCAAATAAAGGAGGAACCAAGATGTGTCAAAAAAGAAATAAAAAAATAAATAAAATTTTAAATATGAACCAAATGACCGGGAATACAAATCATATCTCAATAATAACCCTGAATGTTAATGGCCTGAATTCATCAATCAAAAGACATAGACTGGCGGATTGGATTAAAAAGAAAGATCCAACAATATGTTGCCTGCAAGAGACTCACCTCATAGGAAGAGATACCCATAGACTAAAGGTGAAAGGATGGGGAAAAACATACCATGCACATGGACTCAGCAAAAACGCCGGAGTATCCATCCTCATTTCAGATAATGTGGACTTCAAGTCAATGTTAGGCAGAAGGGATAAAGAAGGACATTTCATACTGCTTAAGGGAAGCATAAATCAGCAAGATATAACAATCATAAACATCTATGCCCCAAACAGTGGCTCATCCATGTATGTTAAACAAATCCTTCTCAATTTTAGAAACCAAATAGACCATAACACAATAATACTAGGTGATTTTAACACGCCTCTCTCACCACTGGACAGATCTTCCAAACAAAAATTGAACAAAGAAACCATAGATCTCAATAACACAATCAATAATTTAGACTTAACAGACATTTATAGAATATGCCATCCAACCAAGAGCGAATACACTTTCTTCTCAGCAGCACATGGATCCTTCTCTAAAATAGACCATATATTATGCCACAAAGCTAATGTCAGCAAATACAAGAAGATAGAGACACTACCTTGTATTCTATCAGATCATAATGGATTGAAGTTAGAAATAAATGAAAGAGTAAAAAACAGAAACTACTCCAACACCTGGAGATTAAACAATATGCTACTATATGATGAATGGATAACAGAAGATATTAGGAAGGAAATTTAAAAATTCTTAGAGGTAAACGAGAACAAAAAAACATCATATCAAAATCTCTGGGACACTATGAAAGCAGTACTTAGAGGAAGATTTATTTCATGGAGCGCATTTAATAAAAGAAGTAAAACTCAAAAAATAAACGACCTAACACTACAGCTCAAAGCCCTAGAAAAAGAAGAACAGACCAACACCAAAAGTAGTAGAAGACAGGAAATAGTCAAACTCAGAGCTGAAATCAATGAAATTGAAACAAAAGAAACAATACAAAAAATTGACAAAATAAATAGTTGGTTCTTCAAAAAAATAAACAAAATTGACAAACCTTTAGCCACACTAACAAAGAGAAGATGAGAGAAAACCCAAATCACTAAAATTCGGAATGAACAAGGAAATATCACAACAGACACGACTGAAATACAAAACATAATTAGAAGCTATTTTGAAAATCTATACTTCAACAAAATAGAAAATTTCGAAGACATCAACAGGTTTCTAGAGACATATGAATTGCCTAAACTGAACGAGGAGGACATACACAATTTAAATAGACGAATTTCAAGTAATGAAATAGAAGAAGTCATCAAAAGCCTACCAACAAAGAAAAGTCCAGGACCAGATGGGTTCTCAGCCGAGTTCTACAAAACTTTTAAAGAAGAGCTCATTCCAATACTTCTCAAAGTATTCCATAAAATAGAAGAGGAGGGAACCCTTCCAAACTCATTCTATGAAGCCAATATTACCCTGATACCTAAACCAGACAGAGACACATCGAGGAAAGAAAATTTCAGACCAATATCCTTAATGAACATCGACGCAAAAATTCTAAACAAAATTTTAGCAAATCACATACAAAAACATATTAAAAAGATAGTGCACCATGATCAAGTGGGTTTCATCCCAGGGATGCAAGGTTGGTTCAACATCAGGAAACCAATAAATGTAATTCACCATATCAATAGACTTAAAGAATCACATGATTATTTCAATAGATGCAGAAAAAGCATTTGATAAAATACAGCACCCCTTCATGCTCAAAACACTAGAAAAAATAGGGACAGTGGGAACATTCCTTAACATTGTAAGGGCCATCTATGCTATGTCCATGGCTAATATTATTCTAAATGGTGAAAAACTGAAAGCATTCCCTCTAAAAACTGGAACAAGGCAGGGATGACCTCTTTCACCACTTCTATTCAATATCGTCCTTGAAACTCTAGCCAGAGCAATTAGACAGAGCAAAGAAATTAAAGGGATACGAATAGGAAAAGAAGAACTCAAACTATCCCTATTTGCTGATGATATGATTGTATACTTAGAGGAACCAGGAAATTCCACCAGAAAACTCTTAGATCTCATAAGTGAATTCAGTAAAGTAGCAGGATATAAGATCAATGCACATAAATCTAAGGCATTTCTATACATAAGCGATAAATCTTCAGAAAGAGAAATTAGGAAAACTACCCCATTCACAATAGCTTCGAAAAAAATAAAATACTTGGGAATCAATCTCACAAAAGAGGTGAAAGACCTCTACAATGAGAACTACAGAACACTAAAGAAAGAAATTCAAGAAAACCTCAGAAGATGGAAAGATCTCCCATGTTCTTGGATAGGAAGAATTAATATTGTCAAAATGGCCATACTACCAAAAGTGCTATACAGATTCAATGCAATTCCAATTAAAATTCCAATGATGTACCTTACAGAAATAGAGCAAGAAATTATGAAATTCATCTGGAAGAATAAAAAACCCAGAATAGCTAAAGCAATCCTTGGCAGAAAGAGTGAAGCAGGGGGTATCGCAATACCAGATCTTCAACTCTACTACAAAGCAATAGTAACAAAAACGGCATGGTATTGGTACCAAAATAGAAAGGTGGATCAATGATACAGAATAGAGGACACGGACACAAACCCAAATAAATACAATTTTCTCATACTAGACAAAGGGGCCAAAAATATGCAATGGAGAAAAGATAGCCTCTTCAACAAATGGTGCTGGGAGAATTGGAAATCCATATGCAACAGAATGAAACTAAACCCATATCTCTCACCATGCACAAAACTAAACTCAAAATGGATTAAGGATCTCGGAATCAGACCAGAGACCTTGCATCTTATAGAAGAAAAAGTAGGTCCAGAGCTTCAACATGTCGGCTTATGACCAGATTTCCTCAACAGGACTCCAATAGCACAAGAAATAAAAGCAAGAATTAATAACTGGGATAGATTCAAACTAAAAAGCTTTCTCTCAGCAAAGGAAACTATCAGCAATGCGAAGAAAGAGCCTACAGAGTGGGAGAAAATCTTTGCCAATCATACTTCAGATAGAGCACTAACCTCCAGAACCTATAAAGAACTCAAAAAACTCTACACCAAGAATGCAAGTAATCCAATCGACAAATGGGCTTAAGGAAATGAATAGACACTTCACAGAAGAAGATCTACAAGCAATCAACAAACATATGGAAAAATGTTCAACATCTCTAGTAATAAGAGAAATGCAAATCAAAACCACCCTAAGATTCCATCTCACCCCAATTAGAATGGCGATTATCAAGAATACAAGCAACAACAGGTGTTGGCGAGGATTTGGGGAGAAAGGTACACTCATACATTGCTGGTGGGGCTGCAAATTAGTGCAGCCACTCTGGAAAGCAGTATGGAGACTCCTTAGAAAACTTGGAATGGAACCACCATTTGACCCAGCTATCCCACTCCTTGGCCTATACCCAAAGGATTTAAAATCAGCATATTACAGAGATACAGCCACATCAATGTTCATAGGTGCTCAGTTCACAATAGCCAGATTGTGGAACCAACCTAGATGTCCTTCAATTGATGAATGGATTAAGAAACTGTGGTATATATATACAATGGAATATTACTCTGCCATAAAGAATGATAAAATTATGGCATTTGCAGGCAAATGGATGAAACTGGAGAATATCATGCTAAGTGAGATAAGCCAATCTCAAAAAACCAAAGGAAGAATGATATCGCTAATAAGTGGATGAGGACACATAATGGGGGGGTGGGAAGAGTTAGTGTTAGGGTTAGAGTTAGGTTTAGGGAGGGGGGCAAGAATGGAGGAAGGAAGGACTGTATAGAGGGCAAAGAGGGGAGGGAGGGGTGGGGGAAGGGAAAAAAATAACAGAATGAATCAAACATTACCCTATGTAAATTTATGATTACACAAATGGTATGCCTTTACGCCATGTACAAATAGAGAAACAACATGTATACCATTTGTGTACAATAATAAAAAAAATAAATAAAAAGAAAAAAAAAAGACTTGGCTCTTCACAATCTGCAGAATTAATGCAGGTACTTCATACAAAATATAGAAATATTACATACTTTTAAGTTTATATCCTCCTAACCTTTGTGTTACAGTGGTTATATTTGTATTATGCATACATGCATTTTGAACTCCTCCATGCATTTTTAACTCCTCAATTAGAGTTTTATTTTGTGATTTAAATACTTACATAGTTTATAGAGATACGAAGAAAAAGGAAAACCAAAAATGTCCATTTGCATTTACTCAGTTATTGACTGTTACTGATATTCTTCATTCCTTCCTGAGAGTCTGAATTTCTACCTACTACCCTTTTTTTTTAATTCTAAAGAATACCTAAAGAATGTTTTAGTTAATCAAAATGAATAAGCTCCAGAGAGCTAGTGCACACTTTATCTAGTCAATAATAATGCATTGTACACTTGAATTTGTTGAGCAGATAGACCTCATGTATCCTTATAATGATAAAAATAAAATTTTAACATAAACCATTAAATATATAAGGAAAGAATAACCTTTATCATTTCCTATAATGCTGTCTTGCTAGCAACAAGTTTTTATTCTATTTTATCTGAAAATGTTTTCATTTCACCTTCATTCTTGAAGGATATTTTTTAGTGAAATTAACTTCTGGATTAAAAATTTTCTGGTTTCTTTTCTTTTCTTTCTCTCTCCCGCTTTCTTTCATCTTTAAATATGTTTCTCCATTCCCCTGTGCTCTCTTATGAGAAGGCATTTATTAATTAGATTGTTGTATTCCCCATACATATGTCATTTTTCTCTTCTTTCAAGATTTGCTTTTCATCTTTGACTTTCAACAATTTGACTATAATATGCCTCACCGTAGACTTGTTTGTGTTAATTCTACCTGCTGTTCATTTAACATCCTATATCTACGAAATTTCTCTTTCATAATACTGGGGAGCATTTTGACATTTAAAATTTTTTTCCAGTTTCCTTCTTTTCTTTCTGTTTTCTTTTTTTCAGTTTTCCTTATATTGGAATGTTCAATATTGTCTCAAGTTCATTAAGTTCTGTTTATTTTTTCAGTCTGTTTCCTTTCTATTCTTTACCTTATATAATTTCTATTGATCTGACTTATGCTTTTCATTGCCATGTTTATTCAACTGTTAAATTCATCCAGTTAATATTTTTCTCTTTAAAATTATAATATTCATATCTAGAATTTCCACATGATTCTCTCCTTATTGTGTCTATTTCTCTGCTAAAATTTCATTCCTTAAAAACATGTTTTATTTAGCTTCCTAGAGATTAGGTATTTTAATAAGTTTAAAATTCTTGTCTATTAGTTCCAGCATCTGACTGATCTTGAATCAGATTCAAGATCTGTTTTTATTTCTATTGGTAATGTGTTCTATATTCTCGGTACTTTTTATATATGTTGAATAATTTTAGATTGCAACTTAAAGATTATAAATGTTAATTTGCGGCAATTTTTCACTCTGCTATTTTTCTTTACTGAATTCTTCACCTTTCTTTTATCAAGTAATTTTTCTAACTGAACTTAAACTGCAGACTCTGTTTCTTAGACAGTAGCTTCACATTCATTTCAATCTTTTGTTTTTGGTTTGTTTATCTGAGCTCCTTTGTGTCTGTTCTGCACATATATTATTCAGGGGAGAGTCAGAGATGTAGGTAGGCAGAGTTTGAAGATTTTCTTATTTTGGGGACTTTCCACATTCATTAGCACTCATGATTTTCTAGCTTTACTTCTGTGGCTCTTCAGCCAGAAGGAAAACAAGAAATAAGGAATTTTTTTCCAACTATGTTCCTGTCACCACTGCTTATAAAAACTGTGCAGTGTCATTTGATCTTTTGTAGGACATATACCCTGGATTTTAAGCCTCAAAAAGTGAAATTAGCAGCAAAGCTGATTATCTCTCTGTTTAATCAGCTGTTTCACTGCTGTGACTAAATGATTGACCACACAATTACAGAGGAGGAAAAGTTTATTTGAGTGCTCATGGTTTCAGAGGTCTTCATCCATAGAAGGCCAGCTCCATTTCTTGGGGCTCAAGGTGAGGCAGAAAATCATGACTGAAGAGTGTGGGAGAGGGAAGCAGTTCACATCATCAGGAAGCAGAGAGAGAGAGTTCACTCTCCAGATACAAAATATATACCCCATAGCCACGCCCTCAAAGAACCACTCTCTCCAGTCACACCCCACCTGCCTCCAGCTACCACTTAATTAATTCACTGATTAGTTTAAGACTCTCACAACCCAATCATTTCTCTTCTGGACCTTCCTGCATTGTCTCATATGCGAGCTTTTGGGGGACACCTCATATCCAAACTATAACACTCTCCTACTTCAAGAAAACATTCACTTATTCAAGTCTATTTGTTCATTTTCCAAGCTTTGGAGTTACTCTGTGTATTATTTCCATCTTTTATAGTGTTTCCTGTGAGAATATTATCTCCTAGATTCTTATCCCGATGTACATGGAAGCACAAAAACCTGGATCATCTATAATGCCTCTTTACCTCTCACATTTAATCTTTCCTCACATCTTCTTGTTCACACCAGAAATGTAGACATCATCTAGACACTTCTACAACCCCACACTGTTGAAAGCCATCAACCTATCTCATTTGGATGACTGCCGTAATTTTTCATTGATCTTCCACATAGTTTTGTTTCTCTGTACTAAGGAGACAATACCCAGAGCAACTTTTCTAAAATATAAGTCAAATTGTGTCACTTCATTATAACCCCAAATCCACCATTGGTTCATATTTCACTCAGAGGAAAAATTCAAATTTCCTTCAATCAGCTACAAGATTTTGTGACATAGGCCTCCATAACCCCTTAATGTTCTGATATTCCCCACTTTCCTTCACTCTTTTCCAGAACGTGGTCTCTTTGCTGTTTCTCAAACAAACCCCTTTGTATCTTCTAGAATGCTCTTCATTCTTTTATTTCCTTCAGGTCTATGGTCAAATGTCCTTTTATCATTGAACAGTTTCCTGCCCTCCTATATGAAATAAAGACCCACAACCTCTCAACATATTCTCTTCATTCACTCTCTATTCTTACCTGGCCTTTTTTCCTCAAAGTATTTAGGTATTTATAACTGATCATATATTCATTAGTGTATTTGTGTCTTGTCTATCTCCACTCACTACAATTAAACTCTTTTAAAACCATGGCTAAATTGGTTCCCCTCTATATATTCAAATGTTAGACAATTAACATTGCCTGATTCATAGTAGCCATAAAAAAAATCACTAAGAGGATGAATGAACAGTTTAAATTCCATTTTGACAATGAGTGCCATCATAAATTTAATTAAATAAATGTTTTTAAATATTTAAATCCTATTTATAAATATATGTGCAGCTTTGTCTTTCTTGTTTTAAGCCCCTCAAAAACATTTCATAACTCTAATACACATCCAAATACACACAAGGTGAATTCTTTTAATTTTTCTTTAAATTTCCAAGTAAATATCTGTCATTTAATAGCAATTTGAAGACTTAAATTGAAATATTAAATGAATTGTCACATTTTCTAATATGACTATATTAGAAATAAAGTTTTCCTGAATATTATTAACATGAAATGTGAAATATACAGATTGACCCATGAAAGTGAAATATACTCCTTCTCTTAAATTGTACAAGTATGAATAGAACAGATTTCATTTACTTCATTGTTTAAAAAAATCTTATCTAAACTCTCTTGAAAGAGTTACTGAGGAACACCATTCTTATAGCAGGTAAGCCAAGGTCACACTCTCAAGCTATTTGACAATCCTGAATAGAAAATTTACTATCACATACAGTGTTACAGACCAGAGATTAAAGAACAGGGAGGTGCTCCTGAGGCTGCAGCTTTCCAGTATAATGGTATTCAATCTCAGATGAACATAGGGAGCCATTTAGAGCCCTATGACAGCAGCAACTCAGAGGCCAAGTCACTCAGGATTGATATTACTATGTGTCCCCTGGTTCCATTTAAACCCTGAAGAACAAAGATCTCTTCTAGCTTCATCATCTGATTTTGGTAGCTGTACTTCCATAACCACATCCTGATCTACCCACAACCTGAGGGTACTCAACTCATCTGCTGACCAACTGAATCTGACCATTGATGAGAGGTGTGAGGTCATTTTAATGTGAGAAATCATTTTCTTGTGGATATCATCTGCTGATACCACCCCTCCTTTTGCTTTCAGTCTTGTTTTCCTCCCTGGAAGCACTCTCATTGTGTCAGGGGCGGGCTCTGAGGGACCCAGAGCTGCACCGTGGCCTGATCTCTAAGATGGCGCCTGGCAACTTGTCAGACATAGCTGCACTCATAAACAAGTTTTAGGAAGTAACTCTGGTTGGCTGTTGTACATGAGGCCATCCTGGTATCTGCCTGGAGACTGTTCCTTGATAGGCTGACTTTCCTGGTAGTCTACTCTCTGATAGGCTGATGTTCTCAATATAAGTCTGAGACTTGTGGAATAAAGCCCTCTTTTGGTTCCTGTGATCAAGAAAAGCGTACGCATTGTGATTGTCCCCGCGGGTGGTGGGCAATCATAAGTGGTGCCGAGACCCGGTTTCTAAAAATTTTTAAAATAAAGAGGCAAAGAGAAAGTTTATCTTTAGGGGACCTGAAGATCTCCCCTATCATTGGAGAGGTTCAAAGATGAATTCAGGTACTAGGGACTCAGCTGGGTCAGCAGCTGTTGCCTTCCCTCTCTTCTGCCCTCACCATTCGTCCCACTTCCCAGTTCTTCTCAGGGCTATGGTATAATTCTTTCACTAGATAATTATGCAAATCTTTTATGGAAGTGTGCTCACCCTATTATTATGACTGAGGAGGAAAATCTCTCTCTTGGTTCCATTGAGGAGACAAAATTAAACTTTTACTAATGAGTTAGCATTTATTTAGTGCCTATGTGCTAGTCACGTTATATATGATATTCCATTTATGTTCATAGAGAAGCATGCACTTTCCAACTTTGCAAATAAGAAAACAGATCATTGGAAAGTCAAATAAAATCACCTAGACTCACATTAGTGGAGTCAGAATATAAACTTGAGTATATGTGATGCTTCCTCCTATACCACTATAGAAGAAGATATAAAAGATATCCAAAAAATGGTCAAGAGGTCAGATGTACAGAACATCTATTTTTCTATTCTAAATTAATTAAAATCTGTCCATAACCTGACTAGGAAGCCGTCTAATCTGCTCAAATTCCTTTCCAATGGTCAGTTCTTTCTGTGTGTACATCAACAAAGGTAGGCTTGTTTGAACTACTCAAATTCTAATCTCATAAAGATTTGTTTTAATCTACAGCCAAATCTGAAAGGATTCTGTCTCTCAGCATATCTATATTCAGTCCTTTCACACAAAGTACATATCCTCATCTCTTTTCCTCTGCCTCTTCACCTGGCCTCACTTGCAGCCCATGTGACCTTGATGATTAGATCAGTAAGGAAGACTCACGGCAAGTTACCAGCTTTTTCTAGTGACCAAAAATCATCAATGGCAAAGACTGGATAGGCATGTTAATGAATTAGATTCACAGAATTAGGCAAAACTATCTAGGAAAGCCCCTACAGGGGGACAGAGGAAAGACAAAGTTTATGACTAAGAAACTGACCTCAAGCCATCGTCCAAGACTAATGCAGGAAAGCAGGCAATGTTGGAGTAGTGTGACAGAAGGTGGCATGAGTTCAATCACCAAAAGGAAGTCTTATGGTTATAAGAAGAACTGATAAAAGCAAAGCAGACTCTAAGCCTGGGGTAGGGGCATGCAGATGATGGCAGGGCTTCCTGATTAGGTCTCAGATCCACAGCAAGAAAACCAGAATCCCAGGTATTTACACCCTAGTAAACTGTGGAGAGTTATCACAAAGCCAAGACAGGTAGGAGTCCTTGTACTATAATCATGGTATATAATCTATAACACCAAAAGTAAGGTTGACTGTTATTGATTTATAGAGCTTTAATTCTTCCTAAAAATAACACCAATCCCTGTGTTTGAAAAATTCTAAATGGTAAGATTCCAGCAAAGGCAAGTCCTAGCCACTGAAAACCTATTTTAAGGTCTGTGTATTCCTTTAAACCAGAAGTCTGCACCCAAACTTGGTATATGCAGTATCAAAGAGTAAATATTTTCAAGTTTGCAAACCATAAAATTCCTGTGGCAGCTATTCAACCCTGTCATTGTGCTGTAAAAGCAGCCACAGATAATATGTAAACAAACAAGCATGGCTGTGCTCCAAAAAATAAATCTTTATGGATACTAAAGTGTGAATTTCATAAAATTTTTAGGAGTCACAAATATTATTCCTCTTGTGAGTTTCTTTCCTGAAATCATCTTCAGATCACAGGCCATGTAAAAAGAGATGACAGCCCAAATTTGCCCATAGCTTGTGGGTTTCCAGCCTCTCCTTCAGATGACATAATGCCATACAGTGCTCTGTGCAAAGGACCTTCCTTCTCTCCTATGTTTGCAGTGATAGCTCCCCAGCTGGGTGAATGGCCAAGCCCTCAACACATTAGAACTTAACCAATATTCATATATTTTCTCTTATTTTTATTAATAAAAGTATACAATAAGAAAAGTAATGTCTGCATCACCTTTGCATGATTCTTTTGTTTATTTTTACAGACTGCATTTTGATTCATTGTACACAAATGGGGTACATCTTTTTGCTTCTGGTTGTGCACAATGTAGATTCATACCATTCGTGTAATCCCACATGTACATAGGGTAATGATCTGTCTCATTCCACCATTTTTAATACCCCCTCCTCCCTCTAATTTCCCTGTACATAATCTAAAGTTCTTCAGTTTCCTTTCAAAAGGTTGCACTGTAACTTACAGAATGGCAGTATCAATATTTATGCAAACATATACATATACAATCAGTAATTTTCTTCCTGGGGTACTCACTCTTTTCAACTCTTAAATTTTTCTATGATTTCTTAAGTTGTCCTTTCCTTCTGTTTCCTTCTGGAATGATCTCAACAATGTTATCAAAGGATGCTTCTATATTCTCACAGCAATGGTCAGATTTTTCCAGAAGATAAAAGAGAATTTTCCTTTCCACATGCTCACCTGTTGCTAGTACTCTCACATGAAGAGCCCAGCCTTCAAAGGACAGCACCACAGTCTCAGATTAGTTGAGTCTAGTGACTACACCAATGGTGTGGGGGTACTCTTAACAACCAAAGCTTTTAAAACTTTCCTGAGTTTCTCCATAAATGAGAAAGGTTTTTAAAAGCTTTATCATGGTATTTTTTTTCCATCTTTACAAACTTCCTTCCTAACCATAAAAGCATACATGCTCCCTGGTATTTATGATTTCAAGTCCTTCCTCCACCCTCAAACCATTTTGGACACTTCCAAGATCAACTTTATAGAAGCTCTGGGATTCTGCTTCATGCTATTGTTCCTTGCTATTGTCATGCTCTCCACTATAATAAAACAGGAGAAAGTTAAAGCACATGTATCAGCAGCCCTACCTAGAAACATCCTTTCCCCAACCTAAGAGAAATTAAATCTAAATTAGGAAGGTGAGGAGTAGAAGAGAAAAACATTCAGAGACCCTCTCTGAATGTCAAATAAAAAGAAATACAGATGAAATCAAGAAATTTGCAAAACCAAAGAATTTCCTTGTTTGAACATCTTGTATGGTTCATGCTTAATTATTCATACTGATGCAAGGCAGGAAACATGAAAAAATGAATAAACTAAAACTATTTATAATTCTATTGGTGGTCCAACAGGGGTTTCCAAAGTCTGAGTGTTTATGTCTTCTTTAACATAATTCAATGATCCAACCATAATAAAATGCATGGCTATACATTTATTTAATTTATAAACAATTGGCAGAAATCATCCCCAAAACTACTTATAAAGTTACCACTTAACTGTATTCTAGGTTCAACAGTAGCTAAAACTGAACTGGAACAGATGCATCATTATGCACAGATTAAACATAATGATAATAATAGCAGTTATCATTTATTGGACACTAACCATGTGCCATGAAATCTTCATTTAATCCACTCAAAAACCCTACCAAGAAGCAATATTTTGGTTTCTATTTTACAAATGTAATATTTTTAAGTTGAAATGGACCTTAAGGATTATGAAGTCCTGCTCTACTCTTTTATACAGAGTAAATGACTGGTTTCCAAAAGAATGTGACTTGTCCTGGCTCACATGTCATCCGCAAAGCTTTGATTAGCAGACCCCAGGTCTTAGAGTTTGCTTCCTTCCTAGTACAGTCTGGTCTCCAAGGCTCTTGTGTGGCAGACCTTGTACGGATTCACAGTTAGAATCTGCACTGCGACTCTTTGGTCCAGTGAACAGAGCATACTAAACACTAAATGTTCTTATTTCATTCATCAAATATTTACTGTGCTCTTAACTATGTGCCACACATGGTTTTAAGAGATATAGACAGAGCAGCAAAAAATACCCTGGCATAGGCTGAAGAATGTTTCCCTGTTAATATTTTCTGTATGGAATGCCTTTGGTCTTTTAATTCCCAAACTTCTTAGACAACACCTTTCATTCAATAATTATTAGTGCCAATTTGAGTTAGGGGGCGGGGGAAGTACTTAGAAAAAACATATTTTCCCTAAAACCCCAATACAAGTTTTTAACTAATTATATATAAAGATCTCAAGTTATATTGTGAAAGAAATTAAAAAACATCAGAATCTCATGAAGACTTCTTGAAATTAATGGTGACAGCCAGAGGATGTGTCTGGAGTGCCTCTGGCTCCCAAAGTGACATGTTTCTGCATCTGTAGCAACTGTCTATGCTGTACAACTTACTTATCTGCTTGAAGCACAAAGAAAAGGACTTGCATGCATTTTACATTCTTACCTGATTTTTTTTTACTTATATATAAATGTCTTGCTACATCTTAGTTACATGTTGTGAAATAGGTTGTGTGTCTTGGGTTGATATGTAATGCATCATTTTTTTTTACTACTTATAATAATAGGAAATAAGTTCCTAGTTTACATTTCACACAGAACATCTGGTTTTCCAGAATAGATTTCTAATATTAGGAGGAAGCTGCCTGGTAGAACTAAAATCCTGACTCTGGCATAGCATACCTTCTGGAGGAAACAGAGATAGTAAACTTGATAACGGAATAAATCGCATAGCTGGTTAGATGGTGATAAGTACTAAAAGGAACAACTGAGACAGAAGCAGGGGCTGGAGGAGGTATATGTTGGCAGGGGAAACACCGTGTGGAGTAGGGTTCTCAGGAAAGGCCTCGCTGAGAAAGCGATGCTTGAGTAAAAACCTGAGGTAAAAAAGAATTCCAGGCAGAGATAGAAGTTTGAGGAATTTTCATGGTAAATTTCTGGATTAGCAAGTTGAACCTTGGCCAGAGAAATCCAAGCGAGGGGGAGAGTACATCGTGATGATGTCAGAGGCAAGGGGAAAGCAGGAGAGGAACATACAGAAATAATTACGGTGGCGACCATGGTGAAACAACAGTTCTTTTTCTGGTATGAATCACTGTCACTCCCCCGTGGCATTTTTATTTTCTTGGTACTTTACCTAAGATAGCAGCCTCGCACAGACATCTTCCCCCATCTGCTTTCTTGAGAACTATGTGATCATAGAACACGGTTAATTATAGGGAAGGTCTGCTTCACGGTCACTTTATTTCAGTGACCAATCAAATCCTGCAGCACAAAGCTCCATTAAAGAGCCTTTTTATTCCTCATTTCCTAAACTCACATCTAGTAGAAGAATGTGTCCTCTACTGCTGAGGGCCAACATGGCGGGATACCCTGGTACACGCTGACAGAGAAGACAGTGGAATCTGCCTTCCCTAAAAAAATGTTTAAGAATGGAAGCCCTCCCAGAGGACTGGGGTCCCACCCAAGGACAGAGGTAAGGGGACTTTGATGAGTCCTCTCAACACAATGATTCTATTATTTCTCTCTGAGGAGTCTGGTGGGGGTAAATTATTTAATGATTTTAGAGATATTTTATTTTCCTCATGGGGAAATAACATGCTTCATAAATCATATACAGATTGCTGTCAAGTTGAAATGTGGTCAAAACTATGTATCTCCAGAGCAGGTAGGATTTTTTTCCCCCCCTTTAAATACCAGAGGGCTTCTCTCATGAAATTTAATTTGATCCTGAAATGCTTAACAAAGACCAAGACATGAGGGAGGCAGAGGTCATACCCAGACACATGGGCTGGGAAAAAAGAATTAACGATACAGATTCCAGTGACAGCGCTGTGCTGACACAGAGGCAGATGAGGAGAAAGACACAGAAACTTTGAAGGTGAAAAGGAGGATAAAACAAAGAGGGTAGTCTAAAGAATAAGGAAAGGTTTTAAAATAGCATCTTCCAGGAAAGTAGTAAGTTAAATCTTCTTTTGCGATGGTACCAGAATGTTTCTTCCTGCTTCAGAGCAGCTTAGGTTTATTAAAGGGAGACCACCATCCAAAGAGTTTAAATAAGGAGGGGCAGGAAAGGTAATGGGGAACCTCTCCTGTATCATAAACGTACCTGAACAGCCAATGATTTATTACAGCCGTAAGAGAAAATAAAAGCCCTAATAGAGTCCTGGGAAAATAAATTTCACCACATCCTCCCACCATTACATTTATATGTGTTTTATTCTTATAGAATCAAGACTTTTTTTTTAACAAGTTAAATATAACTAAGTTATATAAACCTAGTCTTTTTTTCTCAAGAAATAAATATGGAAAACTTCAATGTATATAAAATAGATATAGCATCAACTTTTAAAGCAAAAAACAAAAAATCAAACAGAAACATGTTGACCAACTGTGAATAGTATAAAATGAGAAGCAAATTCTTTTGGGTAAAAAAGTCATTTCCAATTTAAATGCCAAAATCATCTCACATGGCTCAGCTGTGATTTCAACGTCTGGGGGGTTCTCAAAGGGTTCGAGTGTTAAGGAGTCATGGATGAGTGTGGAATGCATCTCGTAGTTAGAATCACTTCTCTCTGGTGATCAGAAGTGAGGAGAGGAAAATGCCACTTATTGGATTGCTCTCTATATCAGGAGCTACCTTTTAAAATAATTAAGAATGTTGTATTAAGAATGTTGCTCATGAGTTTCAGAACTCCAAAGAACTAGAAATTAGAGCAAAATAATTGTGTACCCAGAAAGTCTGCAATCATGAGTCCATAAAATGTCAATGCAGGGATAATTATACTGTCATGGAGAAGGAAGATTTTCTGTTACTGACAAAAGATTGAAATAAGATAAAATACAATTTTTTCACCAGACAATGACAGATATGCCACAGAGTGAGGTAGACAGACAAGGGGAACACGTCACTGCCTTCCTGACAGCGTCAAAGAAATGACAGAGGAATGAAAGGCACAAGACCAGTCACACTTTCTCTTTGATTACAGTGATTCCATAAAGCTTGTTATGGGAAATGGACATTTTTGAAACAATGGAAAATGTGATTTTCACAGTAAATGTTCTGGCTACAATCTGTCCCAGTGTTCTTCTTCCCAGCGTGGCATCGTGAAGACTTCAGTTATTGAGTTCTATAGCTGTCCTCTTTTGTCTTAGCATCAGGACTAGTCTTCAAATCAAGACCCTGAATCACATTGATCCTTCAGGTCCACTTTATGAAGGAGGTGACATTTAATTAAAACACATTTTTAAAGTATTGGAAGAAAACTCTTAAAATACAGAATGCTTTATAAGCCAAAGTATGAACTAGATATTCATAATATCAAGAGATCTTGGTTCTGAATGTTCTTTTGAAAATAAGAGAAATTGACCCTCTATTTTCTTCTAAATCCATAAATATGAGAAGCTGAAGTCCACCCAAGATTAAAGAAACATGAACAACAAATTCTTAATAAGTGGGTGATAAAGAGTGGTCCTCACACATGTTAGTTAGGCTGTGGAAGACTTAGAAATAATCCCATATTTTCCCACTTTTTTCAGTAAATTCTTTTCATACTCCAGACCTCTGCCCCTTCTCCTCATATTCAAACCATCACAGGGATGATTCCACTTTCAAGTGCACAATTAAGTATATGACTGAGAAAAAAGTAATTTCCCTCTACCTCAGGGGTATGTGTTTTATATGCCAATAATTAAGAATGTATCCTCTGGTTCATAGGGTCCACCTTGCTGTCAGTTAACTGGCAGCCATGGCTAAACTATGAGCAAGTAATGATGCTAGTATTCTTTGTAAAAGTTCAATTAGTAGTAGGGGATCTTCTTCTGTACATTCAAAAGTTGCCATGTGATAACTCAGAACCCAGTTTACAGAAAGATATGCTATTATCATTGTTTGTCATTTCAGAAAATAGATGTAGGGAAATTGGACCTCATGGTAATGTGTGTTGGTTTCATCCCTCCTCACAAGGCTGGGTGTCAGGGCAGGACTACAGCCAGGTTGGCAATTAAAATTCTTCTGTGTAAATTAATACAGAAAATGTATCTCTGACTAAATCTCTCTGGGCTTTCCTTCTTGTTGAGAGGAAGGTAAGCAATCTGGTTTAACAAACAAGAATATTTTTCTATCAGTCACATTGATATTATCATTGCAATCTTGGCTTTCTATGAGCCAACAAAATTAAATTGTTGGAAATTATACCTGCATATTTGCTCTTCAATGTTGCACTGAATCATTAGATAAATATATCGGAGGAGTTCAATATTTTTGTTATTTTCCAATTATTCCTAATATTCAGGATATAGGTATTTTCAAATTAAAGATTACTCAATCATTTTAAATAGTGTTCTGCTCTTCTCCTTGACAAACACTTTATTGTCTCCCTTTTCATTGAGAATTTCTTTGCTCTATTATCATTAATCTTTATGATTTTCCTACTAGATTTAGGTAAACCATACTTCTAACTATATTTTTACAACATATATTTATGTTATATTTTCATTAAACATTATGCCCCAGGGTATTCAATCTAAAGTAACCAAAACATTCATATTAATATTCTTTTTGAATTGATAAGATGGCAAACGAAACTATTGCCATATAAATATATAGATTTAGCAGTATAAATAGATAAAATTATATGTACAACCTTTATAAAGTCGTTTTATAAACTTAGAGTAAACTAAGTTATTTTCAAGAAACTTTTGGCAGTCAGGTTTGGGTCTATCTAATGTGCTGGCTCATTTTCCTCTAATTAGAAACACTCTGGAAAAATCCTTAGGGAAGAATTACTACAGACAAGAAGTGAATTTGCTTTGGTTATCCAGGCCTTGTCTTCTCAATTAATTAGAGCTGTGCTGGGAAAGTATGACTTCTGAAGCAATTAACATGCTCTTTGGACAAAAAGAGTAAAGAATCAGTAAAGTTATGGTGACTAGGTGACCTAACACATGGAGAAACCAACTTCTTATTAGACATTGTTCTAAAAATGAAATGTAATGAAAGGAACTAGTTCTGAGTTATAGACAGTTGAAGAAAAAAATTGTTATACCATCAAAGAAGATGTTTTGAATATTCTAATCTAAAAACTATTTTAAATAATAGAGGACTTTGGAGGAATGGAAATAAGCAGCTCACCCATCTGTATCTATACAAAGAGGAAGACATCATTCCTGAGTGTCAGCCCACTTCAGTGCAAGGAAGGTTGAGAAATTATGTCTTCTAGGTTTGAAACCGGACTCCATTATTTACTAACACCACAGCTTCAGCAAGTTACTTAAAAGTTTGCCTTCATTTTCTCATCTGTGAAACAGGGATAACATTCTCTTTAAATTCATAAGATAGCAGAATAAAACTGGGTAGAGGACCTACTTCTAAGGGTTAGTCTGAGAATTAAATGAGATAATATATGTAAAGGATATATAATGATGTCTAAGAGTCTGTGCTATAGAGAAGCATTGCCTACATTTAGTGTTATTAGTTCTGGAATGTTCTTTCATAACTCAACTCAAGTCTTGCTCCTTCCTCCCCATTGCTCACCTTTCAGAATCATTCAAGTAGGACTCTGCCCACACATCAACCTTGCTTTTCTGTTTCTAGGTATAGTAGTTTCCTAGGGCTACCATGACAAATTGCCAACATAAATATGTTGTTTCACAATTCTGGAGAACAGAAGGCTAAAATCAAAGTATCAGCAGGGTTGGTCCCTCCTGAATGGCCTGAGGGAGCATCTGCTCCATGCCTTTCTCCTGGCTTCTGACAGGTGTTTCAATACTTGGCATTTCTTGGCTCCCATTACTCCAATTTTTCCTCCATCATCATGTGGCTTTCTCTCCTTGTTTTCATCCATATCTTTATTTTTTATTGTCATGATAACAGTCATTGGATTAGACTGGACTGGTATCCTTGGATTAGGACTAGAGTCCACCTGATCCCGATGACTTCATTTTAGTTCAATTACCCTATTTCCAAATAAGGTTGCACTCACACTTCCAAGGATGAGGACTTTTATGTATTTGTACGTAGGCATAATTCAACACACTGAACTAGGTTTTTGCTCAACTGTTTCCACATTCTTCATTCATGGAATTCTTTTACTCTTATTTACATTCTATATTTCTGTTTTTCCACCCTTTATAGCAGACTTAATTTTTAAAGCTCCAACAAATACTACTGTACTCATCTCTCTTTATGTTGCCAAGAAGTTGAGAACTTAATGTTTCTGGTGTCTTAGAAGTTTCTGCCAAGATAGACTCTGAGTTATTAAAGAGCAAGCAAATATTAGGGCATCTCCCATTCCCCATGTTATCTAGCATTCTGATGGATAGAGAACGGACCCTTTATAAGTATTATTGATGGGTTTCTTTTTTTATTAGTTGAATATATTATGCCTGTATATATTGTTTGCCTCTGTTTATGAAATAATTTGAAAATGAAGGAATAACATATTTAAGTTGTATCTTATTTATGATGCTTATTAGATCAGGGAAATTGGTTTGAGAGCTCTTTCAAAAGCCATTTTAATAAAAAGCATAAAGTCTTTGGTCCTTGATCAAAAGCAACTTAAAATCTAGATGGGAAGACAAGGAATAGGCAGAGAACAATTTGAGGGAAAAAAAAAGTTTTATATGATGAGATAATTATAAAGATTTAAACTCTAACACTGAAATAACTAGAAAATAAGGCAACATGATAAGGACCTAATTATGTGGGACAAACTATAGGTATAATAAAAAGAATTTATCAAAGTTATACTTTGAGCATAAAACTGCTTTAAGTGTATTGTGGATGAGGGGTTCCTTTTACTTCAATTAACTCACAAAACAGATGTTTATGTCATTTGATTATTTGACAATTAGAGTAATGACTTATCCTTTAGAGGTTTTGTAGTCTGTGTTTTTCTATTCTATTTACAGATCAAGCAAATCTGATTTGCTTATATTAATGTCAGACAATATCATAGATTCTACAAAGACCTTGACAGAATAATTCCTCTTCTCACTGACTGGAGCAGAACCAGAAATCTCAGGACCAGAAGAAACATCCCTGACTGCTGTTCCCTCTTGGGATCACTCCAACTAAAGAATTTCAACCCATATGTTGTAGTGGAAAGCTGTCTTCTGGAAATTCTAACTCAAGGGTCTCAGCTGTGTTGGGCCACACAGGACCAAGGTTAATCCCTCTCCCCAATGACAACCTTTCAAACAGCTAAAACCTGTTATCGGTCTTACTGCACTTTCCCTCTCTCCAGCTTAAGTTGTACGACATGTTATCAAGACCCTTCCCTCCTGATCACGCTCCCCTGTGTGTGCCCCACCTGTCTATCACTTTTGGAGAGTGATGCCCAGAATGAATAAAGCTTCCAGGTGCTCACTGACAGCACAGCATGTTTACAGCAATAAAACATCTTCCGTCACCTGTCTCTTCTCCCACAGCAAAAGCTAAGGTCTTCACTGCAGAGAAATTCCCATACAACCTCCTTATTGGACTACTTACCACTACAGTGTTCATACTATTCTACATGCTTTGATGATAAAATTATAATAATAGGATAATAGCACTTCTATAATTCAAAGATTTCTGGAGACCCCCTATTTGCAGCATGAACATCAATAAAATTCTGTTTCTTAGGAAAGCATGAAAGACTGGCAACAAGTACCATTTTGGCATTGTGTTTAGCTCAGTTTCTCCCAAATTTCCTATGCATTTTTTCATGGGTTGAATTATGAACCCCTAAAATTCATCTACTGAAGTACTAACCCTCTAATACCTCACAACAGGATCTTTTTAGACATAAATGTGACTACATGTGTGGTTAAGATGCAGTCATTTAAGATGGGCCCTAATCTCCTATGACAGGTACATTTAAAAAATGGGGACATGTGTTTACAGAGACAGAGAAAAGGACACCACATGAAGATGAAGACAGTTTTCTACACACTGAGGAGCAAGGCCTGAAACAGATTCCTCCCTCGCGGCCCTCAGAAGGATACAACCCTGCCAACACACTGATTTCAGACTTCTGGCTTCCAGAACCATGAGACAGCCTCTGATTTAAGCCACCCAGTTTGTAGTGCTTAGTTATGGCAGCCCTACTCATCTAATACACCATTCTTACCCACTCTCCACAAAAAAGTCCCAACATCTAGTAAATGAAAATATGAAGAAATATTCAGCTCCAAAAATCAGTGGTTTTAAAAAACAACCATTTCTTTAGCTCAGGATTCTTCAGATTGGAAACAAGCTAGGCTCAGCTAGACAGTTCTTCAAGGCTGACCTGTTTGCAGCTGGACTCACTCATGCAGCTGGTCTATGATGCTCTTAGCCAGGACACATGAGGGTGAGGAGACATCCCTTCACATTGTCACTCATCCTTCAACAGCCTAGTCCAGGGATCCTATGGAGCTAAAAAGGAGGGAAATTCTCAAGACTATTCTTATGTGCCACTTTCTGCTATCCCATTAATTAAATCAAATCATAAGGCTAGGTCAGATCCAAAGTGTGGGGAAATCATCCACCTCTTTGTGAGAGGAATACAGATCCATGTTGCAAGGATGTAAATACAGGAAAAGGGAGAAAAAAAAAACATGCAATCACTTTCTCAACTTCCACCTTGGCCCCTGTTGTGTGTCCCAACCACTGTTGATAATGTGCAATGTGCACCTGTCATCAGGTTACAAGCTTCTACAGGAGAGACCTTACCTTATTCATCTGTGGCTCTTTAAGATCTGTAAATACTGTTGAATGAAGCACTGGAGGGACAAGTCCCGAAGAATACTTCATGCAGGTCACCATGTTGTCAGGTAGGGAAGTTTGTTATGTGTAAACCCTCAAAGTATGCAAAGCAGCATTAAAAAGGGTTGGCAGTGTCTATACTAATTCATCTCAGATTCCAGCACCACCAAGTATCCCTATGAGAAGACAAAATTAGCTTTGTTATTCTTTTCATGTAAAACTAAAGTTCAGTGAGGTGTCTCTATGAATTACAAATCTGCTCTAGGAAAGCCTGGTCTTCTATGAGGCTGCCCAGTGCTATTTAACCATGGTCACTATTTTAATTCATTGGAATTTTTATCTAACACTTGATTCGTGATTCTTTTCATTTTGGTTCTTTTTTCTATTTTTTTTTCCACTGGTTAACCTGCCTAAAAATATTTTTTCTTTTATTTTTTGTTTGAATAAATAGTCCTGTAACATTTTGCTACCACATAGTTTAATAGTCGTTGAAATATATCATTTAAAAATGCTTCCCCTCACGTGCAAACATCTGGCTTACCCACTTAGCATTTTGAAATAAGTAGTAATTATCTAGACTCTGATTGGCATGGTATTGGCATGACAAACTAAAACTCCAGCCTCTATTCCCAAACCTGATTGTTTTTTGTTACAAAGCAGAAACCACTTGATGGGAACTCTGGCGTTTAATTTAGTATGGCATATTCTTGCCTTCCAAAATTCATAAATGCTGGATACTGCTTAGCCACATATTAAGTGATATCAGAAAAACTAAAAATGTGTCTGGGTATTAGACATATAAGAGGCAAGAAAATTCTGTAGTTTGAATTCTGAGATTGTGAGATCCTGGAATTAAAACTTTTTTAAAAGATCAAAGAAGGAGGAAACAGGAGGAGAAGAGAAGGGAGGAGTTTACCAAGACATTACTGAAGATGTTCTCATGAAGATGTTAATTCTAGCATACCAACAAGACTGGCACTTTGGCATCCCTTCCTCGCCTCTCTGTGGAATTGATTTTCAAAGTTCCACATATAAGTGTGCCCATTTGGGGCAGAGACTTGCGAGTTAAATTGCCAAACCTCTTTCCTCTTTCCCTGGGACCAGCAGATGTTCACAATTCTCAAACTCCCTGCAGAAGAGGACTATCACTGGGTTCTGGACATCAGAATATAAGCAGAGATGATGTGTGCCACATGCCATGATGCATGTATTTCTGTCTCTGCTGGTTTGATTCAGATGAGTACAGTAACCTTGGAAGCCTGTGCTACACAGCGCAGAGCCAAATGACAGAAAGAGTCTGTGTTGCCAAATTGCTGCTTGGACAAGAGCCATCAGGTGGTGAGAATGCTCATTTTATACTTCTCATGGAAATCTTATAGAACTAAAGTATTGTGCCATGCTACTAGATTAGGGGCTTCATCTGCTATAGTGGCTAACATTACCTTAACCAACGAACAATCTCCCTTAGAAAACATTACCCAGAGAGATTCAGAGGAAAAGGAACTTAGGAAGAGAAGCAATAGACAACAGGGTTTATTTATTCATCAATTCATTTTTTTCAACAAATATTAAGTTCCTGTTATATGTAGTTTGTTATTCTAGGAACTACAGATAGTGAACAAAACAGACAACATTATCAATCTGTTCTAACAGAGAGAGTAGGAAACAGATGAAGTGATATATAAGTAAAAAACATTGGAACCCAGGCAGTAAATGTGTAATATGAAAAAGATCAGAAAAGGGCGAGAATCCAGTGGCAGAAAGCAATGAATAGGAAATGTGGGTTATTCTTATGGAACCATGGCTGGTACAGAGTCCAGGTGACACCTAGGGCCACTGACTGACAGAGGGAAAAATGTGTCACAGGCATAGCGTCTGTGACAGTGGGTGGTTATCAGACAGAAAGTGCATAGGTAACTTAGAAAGGCAGGGTCTCTTATCTCAGGATTCCCAGAACACAGAATTCCATAGGGGTGAGTATACCTTTAATAAGAAGAGGAAAAAACAAGTGTTTATGTAGAACAAAGATTCACCAACCTAAAAAGTGAAGAGAAGCTGACAGCATTAAATCTTCTAGTTGAAATGTTTACCTCCAACTTTTGCCCATCCACATGAAAGAGAGTTAAAAACTATGTAGAACTTGAGGGTAAAAAATTTCAAAGGAAAATTTAATAAGAATTCAGAACTGCATTAAAAATAATAGTACAGTGATGGCAACACATTAGTCACAGTTTCTACCCATCATAAGAAAAGAATTAAGGTCAGAAGCAAAAGAAGGAGATAAGTGATACTTAATATTCATGTACACCTGCTTTAAGAAAACTGAACACATAGAAACTCAATCCAACAAATTAGATAACAGGGAGTGATTTCTTATGTTAAAAATAAAAGGATTTATGACACTATAAGGCTTACTTTAGGCTTACTTGAAATACAGAATTTTCAGTGGGTGCTTATCCCAAGTGTATAAAAACTTTCCAAGCCAAGTTTTCTTCTAGAACAAAAGAACATGCTCCTTAGCATGAGACATTCAACATGCGAATTGGGAAACGTTGAACAGAAACACATGTGCAGTTCTTTCATGTACAGACAGTATACCTATATTTTCTCAATTTTTGCAGGGCACAGATATTGTAGATATTCACAGAAACTTATGAAATTTTTATTCTGAAACATACATTTTAAAACATATATACCATGTAAGATATTTGCAGTATTTATCCATTGCAAGGGTGATATTAGAAACTACACTTGTAGGAATGGCCATTATCATTCAATATTCCAACCAAGAGGAGCAAAGTAAAGTCATGTGATGCCATGATTAAAAAATCAGCTTTTTACATGGACAGAATAGAGATTTAATCCACCTATGAAACCTGTAACTGTGAACTGTGAAAGATGAAGTAACAGTTTATACACAATAGAGTTGAATTAAAAATCAAAGTCTCTTGGCTAGCAATTAAAAGCAAAATACAGTCATCCCTCAATATTCATATGGAATTAGTTCCAACACCCCTGTAGATATCAAAATCTGTAAATACTCAAGTCCCTTATATAAAATGCTTATATTATAGTATTTGTTTATAATATGTGCACATCTTCCCATATTCTTAAATCATTTCTGCATTACTTATAATACTCAATACAATGTATATGTTACATAAAAATGTACTGTATTTTTAGGGAAAAATGACAGGAAAAATTCTGTATATGTTCAGTAACGACAAAATATTTTTCCAAGTCTTTTTTATTGTGGTTGGTTGAATCCACAAGTGCAGAACCCGCAAATACAGAAGGATGACTGTTCTAAAGTAATATTCATAGGAAAAGTTCATAATATAAAGAGAAAAGCACAACTTCTGAAGTTCTGCTTGCAAGAGGGCAAAGGGTGCATGAAGTAAGAGGATGTAGGGTAGGAGAGAGACTAAGTAGACCCTGGTTGTGGCTTAGCTCTTTCAACTTGAGAATCTACTCTAGCGTGTTATTAAGATTGCAGTTCAGGAGAACTTTTCAAAATGACTTCACTGCTATAATTTTCATGACTTTTTATGAGTATGATTTTGACCACACCAACTTTACAGAGAAAATATTCTAATCCCAGAAAGGTAAAATGACTTTCCCAGCATATTCCAGACACTTCTATTTGATGATGGTGTTATTAATAGTAAATATGCTGGAATCTAAAGCACATATTGAAGAAAAAGATAATAGATAGTTATAATCGGAAAATCTGAAAACACATAGGTAGCGTGCATTATCTTCTTACCATATGTCAGACACAATTCTAAACATTTAAACCATTATTATCTCATTAAACACTGCTATTTATAGCCTGTTCCACAGATTGGAAAATAAAACTAAGAAATATTCATTTGCCTTTCCAAAGTCACACAGAGGAGTAGATATATTTTAAGTGCAAGCAATCTGATTTACATCCCATGCTTTTAATCATTCCAAAGGAATGTATTATATAAAGATAGCAACAGAGGTCACAGGATTAAAGTTTAGAAAGGTCACTGATACAGAATAAGATGGAACAAGGCCAGCAAAGTAAATGGTCAGAGAAATGAGTGATAGAAAATTGGAGGATTAGGATGGGTTCATCTTTAACATTTATTTCTTTATTCAATAAATATTTATTGAATGTCTACCATGTGCCAGTACCATGTTAGTTAGTGGGGAGTCAGAGGTAAAAGGGTCATCTGCTACAAGGGACCTTACGTTAATAAGCAATAAATAAGAATTGCATACATGCAGAAGAAAGTATCAGAGTAAAAAGTACTGTAGAGAATTCAAGTCTGGTGATATGATGAAGTGACTAGGTGACTTATTTACGTTAAATAACCAGGAAGAAAACCTCTGAAGAGATGATTTTTGAGATGGCATTTGAAAGACAAGAAGTAGCTAGCCATGAGAAGTTCAGCAGAACATTCTGCCAGAACAAAGAAGGTTAAATCTAGAGAGAGGAGACGGGTATAGCTAGCATCATTGTGAGCCACTGAATGGACAATGGCTTGGGTTGAAGTTGGAAGGAGAGGAAGAAAGCAAGGTCCTGAGCAGGGAGCTTTATTTCCATGTTCAATGAGAAGACACGAATGTTTTATGCAGGAGGGTGACCTCACAGAATTACATTTCAAGATCATCATGCAGCAGTTTGCTTATATGGAGACGGTCTAAAGGGGAGAAGTGAGGAGCAGGAAGAAGACTAAGGAGGTATTGCAAGAATCCAAGCTAGTCAAAAGATAATAATAATTTGGACAGAAGTGGTAGAGACAGAGGTGGGGAGCAGTGGATTTGGGGAAAATATTTCAGAAGTGGACCCCGCACAGCTTGCTGACATTAGCAAAAAGGGAGAAAAAATTGGGGCTAAGCCCTTGACATTGCACAGAGTTCAGATAGAATGAAAGCCAAGACAGCATCATGCTCTTAGGGAAAAAACTCATATCTGAAGCATTTCCAAATTATATAGAAAAAGAAATAATAATCACAGGAAAGACATACGTGGCTGCAGTTCAAAGACAGCGTAATAACAGTCTTTTAAAAACCATTATATGACTGCTACATCTGTCGTTCAGATGATGAGTGGTGCCTGGCTAAGGAATTCCAATGAAAAAGTTAACAGGCAACACAACAGATACTTTCTAAAAGTCAGAAATGAAGCCTTAAATTAAAATTAGGGTAGATTCCCCTCACTTAAACCATACCTAAACCGGGATGACTTATATATTTATTTAACTTGTATGAGTACATTTAAATTAGATTTTGGAGGACTTTCTTTTAGAATATGTACCAGAAACAACTACTCCTTGAAGTGAGTATGGTCCATTCAGAATAACCACTCTGAGAACATGCTTAATTCTAATGACACTATAATTCCTCAATTTATTTATATATATATACATATATATAATATGTATACAAATATACATAAATATGTGTATATGCTTATATTTTTTAACTGCTTGATGAGGTTAACTTTCAGTGCCAGCAGCACATTCTCAGACTAACAAGCCTGTGTCCTTGGACGTTGGTCTTATTTAGTGAGTTTGAAGTTGGGAGCACAGAGCTGCTGATGAAGTTGCTGCTCCAAGATGTTCTCAGAAAGGACTAAGCAGGGGAGTCCACGTTCTGTGGTATTTGCAGGCCCTCACACATACAGTTGAACTTAGACACAATAAAATTTCTATGCAGTAAATCTGATGGCAAGTTTACTCTGTGGGTTGAATTTTTTATAAGCAAAGCCATGGACATCAAAGAAACAAGTCCACACTGTCCACAGAAGCAATTTTTGGTGTAGTATTTTTTTTTTTTCCTCCAAGCAGGAATGGTGGTGTGTTCCACTCTAATATTGTAGTTTCTTTTCTCATCATCCTGAATATGACATGGATTACTATTGATTGCTGTGTTTTAATCTGTCATGTTCCCACCTCTTGACAGGGGGCAGTGGGGGATGCATAATGAGAAGTTTCACTATGTTTTATCTTAGTACAAAGTATTTGAACAACTTTTCTGAATTTACTTCATTTCTGAGTTTCATTTTTTTAAGAATTCCTATGTGTAATTTGTCTAAATTTAAAATTTTAGCTACCCTTTTTATAGTTAATTGTTTATTTGAATGCACCAAATAAATGCCTGACCTTTTTCGTACATTCTATGGATTACAATATGGATGAGTGGCCTCAACATTTTAAGGTGTATTTTCTTCCCTGGAGTGGAAAAACCATTGACATTGCCCTTTCCCATCAAGTCTTTTGACATGTCTAGTGTTTCACTTGCACATTTGTTCACTCACACATGAAAAAAAAAAATAAACCTAAATTATTTGCTCTTAAAAATTGCCACTACTTTATATGTTGTCACAGAGAATGTGTAATTCTGTTCACTTCCTTTGATGATACAAGAATGCCTGGCCAGATGTGAGAGTACTGCTGTCATAGATGGAATAGAGATCTTTATTACTCGTCTGACAATTTAAATTTAATGGCACATACACTCAAATTTACTACACAGGATAAATTAAGTATTTACTACACTTTATAATTGATTTCATAACGATTTTACTTCCTGTGACAAGATGAACTTCAGAAGGAATGGAAGCATTTCATTTTTAAAATCAGTCCTAGAACAATTCCTGCGTAGGCCTACATACCTCTCACATTTCCCTTTCTTCCCCAAACAAACACCACTAGCGGTAGAGATTTCCCACAAAGAGTTATCATCATGAAAATCTGATGTTTATGTGGAAGAAAGATTTGCTTTGAGTGTGATGGAAACCTGGGCTTTCCTCCCAAAGAGGAGGAGAGGAAGAAGTTGATACAATGAAATCAACTAAAAATTGATTATCAAGATTTGTTTTTTATTTAAAAGCAAGCAAAGGTCAACTTAAAATGCATTATACTTTTATTTTCAGTACTAGTCTTGAAGTAAATAAAGAAAAATACAAATGTTAAAATCAAGACTAGATATAAATTCATTTTAAACATAAAACCTGAATGGAAACATGGCTTTCATAGTATTTACAGAGAATATTATGTCATAAAATGACTTTTAATGTGTTATTTCAAAAAGTAACAGTATCACAAAATACCCCACTATGCCAGAGGTTTATTTGAAATCTTCTATTCCTTTAATGCCTAATAAGCCAACAGAATCCAAACCATTAGCATATACTTAACCCTTGCAAGAGCTACACAAAATTTAGCCATATGGCTAATAGGTTATTTCTTTAAAATTTGCCTCCAATTGTAACTATAAAAATATTAATTTCTCAAACCAACAAATAAAACCAAAATAGATCCATCATATATTTACATATATGTTAGTAAATAAATAGATATCATATGTTTAGAATTTTATTAACTTAGAATTTTAATGAAATTCAGGCTATTCCCACCATTATGACCATGCAACCAGTGTCATCCCCTACCTTGCTCTGTTACTACAGGGAGTCGAATTCTAGAAACATATGAGTGGACTCATTTAATTAAGGAGACTAGACATAAGTGATGCACGCCTGTTGTAGAAGCACAGAGCTTTTCACCATTCCAAAGAAGCACTCCCAGAAAAATAAAACTGCTTGATGATTCAATCAGATTTCATCATTAATTAAAAAAAAAAAAAAAAGTTATCCATGTGCCCAGTCTTGATGTGAAAAAAGTCAACCTCAGATGTGTTGCATCCTTCTAGGTTTAAGATAGCAAATACAACATTGAAAAATCACACCAAGTTCTACTCCTGTAGATGAAGAATGAATCCCATAACCCTGTCCTCCTCAGCATTCTGGATCCTTCTGTTGTATCACCACTCCCCTGTTGTGTAGAGCATGACTGTTTTAGGAATACCAGCTTTTGGAGACTTCTCTTTGTTTTGTTTTCTTTGCTGCCATATCCCTAATTATTTTCATTTATGTCCCATTTAATCTGTTTAATATCTTTCTGATTTTGTCATATGATAATATTTCTATCATTCCACTTTGTATTTGGGAGGGGGAAACAAAACCCAGTGGTACCTTACTACTGAGCCACATCCCCAGCCACCCAACCACCTTTTTTTAAATTTTTGAGACAGGGTCTCATTAAGTTGTATAGGGTCTTACTAAGTTTCTGAGACTGGTCTCAAACTTGTGATCCTCCTGCCTCAGCTTCCCAAATTGCTGGAATTACAGGCATGTGTCACCACCCCCAGCTCACATTGCTTTTTGATTGCTGTCTTTCAACTCTCTGTCTCTCTCTGTCTCTCTCTGTCTTAACTTTCTTCTCCTTTTGAGGGCTACTTAAGGATAGTGAGTGACACGATTTAGTCTAGTTTTACCTAGGTTTCTATTTTGTAATGAGACATTTTTCTTTTCTGACACTTTTGTAAAGATGTCTCAATTTTCCAAGAAATAAACACCATATTAGGATTAAATGTGCAGCTTATATTGGTGGAAGTGACTATGTCAAGGAAGAGAGCACCACACTGCTCTGCAAGTTTTACAGCAGTGAAGGAAAGAAGCTGGAGGAAGTACTGGGGCAGGGTAGCACCCCAAGCTTCTACTCAGGGTATGGCAGCATCAGGATTGGCTGCCACCAGCAGAGTGGAAGTGCTAGTCTTCACCAGGGCAAGGTAGCCACTTTTGCATGACCAGATGTTTTGAGAATATTATAAAGTTAATATCCCCATGGGTAGCCATCCAAATGTTTGTACCCATTTTACTTATATTTCTAAAAAGTTCTCATTGTAGTGCTATCTCACTCACATCTGTCTGCATTACTTCAGGTACATCCTACCCTTCTTCATTTAATCTCAACTTCATGTGCAATGTCACAATGTTACTTACATTCTAATCAAAATAAAGCAATTGCATCAGTGCTATGGCCTCACTTCCTGATCGATAAATTTGTGAATGCAACATTTAAAATGTCCCCCATAAAACCAACTTCAGACATTAAAAAATGTATATTCACAAACTCATATAAATTTTTCTTTGGTGATGCTGAGACCTGTTTGCAATGATTTAATGTTACATGGTTAGCCTATGAGAAACAATCTTTATTATTTAGGTACTGGTCTGGCTATAATAATGCTAATGCTAATGTTTCCTTTAAAAACCATGTAAACAATATACTTGTAGAGATATAAATAAGGTTACACAGTAATTGTGATCATCTTTGTCCAAACACACTTAAAATATTGCTTTCTGATATGATATTGGGAACACATGATAGCAAGTTTTAGACATAAACATATTAAGGGACCTAGAACAGTCCATACTAGGTAACCCAGCCCTTGAGTGCCAGCAAAGAATAGCTGAGGTTGAGAAAAGGGTTCAAGTAAGGAAAAAATATGCTTATTCCAGGGATTGACATGAGATACTAGAATCCAAAATTAGGTGTAAAAGCCAAATATGAGTTAATGGGGGTTAGAAAAGATATTATTAGAGTAAGGCCTTAGAGAAGAACCCAGGCCATTAATGAAATGCAGAGACTCAGAAAGATTGCAAGTTGATTGGGATTCAATTTTGGAGATAACAGAATTCCAGGGCTGGAAGCATAATTAATAGAACTTAGCAGAAAATCTATGTAAGGGATCAAGTCCCCCAGCCACAATGTGACTAATGTAGCAAAATAGGAACACATTTGTGTGTACAACTGGACATTAAGACTGATTAGAATGACATTCTCCAGCTTCTTTCAATTTAAAAGTCTACTGGCAACTTTGATCTTCAAGCCACCATTTGGTTTATCAAAATTCCTGAGTCCCACCCTTTTTTCGCACTTAGTAGATAATGCTGTACTGATTGGAAAACTAAACATTGCGATGAGAAGTCAGAGGCCAGGCTGATACATTTCCATTATTGGGAAAATTTGTTCAGTCTATGGTTCCAAATATTATTTGAAACCCATTACTTTACCAAAACATTTAACTTATAGTTTATTGATGTTTCATGGAATTCTTTCAAAGAATGTTAAATCATTTTAACTTGTAGTTAAACTCATTTTTAAAGTTAATATCTAGAAGATATTCTATAACTATACCTAAGTATGTGTTTGTTCCATTATTTCAGTTGCCTTTTTGGAAACATTATTATGTATTATATTCACTTCCTTTGCCTAAAATCCACCTCTCAAATTTTGTCTAGCACTAGTTGTTCTTCATAGCTGTGTCATTAGTTATTACTTTTCTTCATCCTACTTGTAAGTTTGTCTTTATTTCTATGACTATACCTTTTTATTTCATTTTTTCAAGGACTCCATATTCTATCTTTTATTGTTTTGTATCTTCTCTGAACTTTGTGTGGGTGTGTTTATATTTTACATTGCTACATATTTCATTACTTTGTAAAACTCAGCAATATACTTGCTCACAGTTAAAGGCAATTATCACTCATTATGTGGTGACAGCATTCTTATAATCTTGTTATCTGTTTTGTCTTATTTCTTTGTTCTTTTATTTTATGGTATAGTTGCTTAGATCTGGTGTTCACTGCTCCTTGGTTATTACTCCTCTTTTGTAACAATGTTTTTTTTTTTTTTAATTTTGGGTTTTTTATGGATCAAACTTTTCAGGTTTATATAGGAAGGAGCTAGTCTGGACTCTTTCTTTGTTACAAAAGATGTAGACTTTGCACTCCAAGTGTGCAGCTTTGGTCTTGACACCTGCAAAGCAGCTCCCCTCCTTCCTAGTCCAAATTTCAAGCTACATTTCCTTGAAGTTATAGTCCAGAGTCTTAGGTTTTAGGTATCTCTTGTTACATAGGAGACAGAGATTACATTTCTATTTCTGCTTTTCTTTCTTTCTTTCTTTTTTAAGTTTTTCAATAGCAAATATTTATTGAGAACTTAACATTTGCTTGACAGTATGCTAGGGGCTAGAAAAAAGAAAGACCTGGTTCTTATTACCTTTAATCTTAAAATCTAGCAGTAATATTTTGGTTCTACTTACAAGTTCATTGTTTTCTTTTTTATTTATGTATTAGTGCAAATATTTCTGCTTGTCTTTTAATGCTTTTAGGTGATTTCCAAAAGAATAAAGATAAAACATTATCTTACAAGTACCAATTTCAAATCAGAATTGTCCTATTAATCCACATTTTTGGGACAATTCAAAGGATCTTTTTCCAATTCATCACAATCAGCTCTCAAAATAGGCTCACTCTATTACTTGTTTATATGACCTTTTATGTTTGGCTTTGTACTGTCTTCGATCACAAGAAATTTTAGATGTTTACTTTGCATTAACCAAAGTACATTCGTACTATGATGATGGCTAAGAAAATTCCTTTTCATCAGTCAAGGTTTATTTTCCTAAATGTGTTGAAGGACTCTTTTGATAGTTTCTGGGATGTTGACCTAGGCAGGTTGTCTCTGGGAGATTGGAGGCAGCCCTTGATCCCTTTGGGAAAAGCTTTTACCTGCTGATATTCTGAGACCCAAATGCTTATTCCACATTTCCCTTTATATTTCTTCTAAAAAGCACTTTATGGATTCTATATTCTATTGAATGGGTAGGAAGGTTATCTTTCAACAGAACAAGACAAAAATCTCCTTGCAAATAGCCTAAGTTGAATTAAGTTGTTTAAAATTTCTTCAAAGACAACATTTCATGCAGACCCTGCCATCTGGTATCAATATTTACTGTTTATTAATATCATGTGTCTGTCTCTCAAGCATGATCGACATTTATTGTCTTCTGTCCTTGCTTAGTGCCTTAGCAGTCAATGAGGCTAAGAAATCCTGTCAGAAGCAGATTTTCTTGGATGTATTCTGCAACTTCTTCCATGAGAGATCATCTTTTCATTATTTTGGGGTAAAAATAAAAGTAAGGAGACACATGTAAAATTTAAGGTCATATACATATTTCAAAGCCTGGTCTCCAAAGTTGTAGTAATTTTGCTACCAAAATATTGCAAACCAATGTCCTTTCCTACCATTTTCTTACATAATCAATGATATAATGTCTGTATCATTTATTAATCAAGCTTGAATTCCATCTTATGCATGCACTCCTTCCACCTAGAATGCTTTCTCCTTTCCAGTTTTCAACTTTATTTTTTGCTTGTTTATTTACTTTTTTTGATTTTTCTTATACCTAAGCCATCTTTTATGGTAAAATTATTTTAATTTCATTATTTGAAATCACATTCATAAGGGTTTTCTGATTGATCCCTAATAGATATGATTTTTTAAACCAATACTGAACTCCTAAAATATATATTCCCTATAGCTCTTACCATTACATTTATCATTTTTAGTTATTTCTGAATTTGTTTCATACCATTCCCTGAAGACAGCATCTATAACTTTGTTCTTTAAACCCAGATACCATTGATGATAGATGATAGATTAGATAGATAGATAACAAGTGACAAATAGGTTAAACTAAAAACTATAAAAAGAATGTTATAATAATTATTAATTTCACACTAGTCTTTTAAGTAACCTGCATATCTAAAGTAAGAGAAAATATTGAAAATCAATGAATTTTATTAATCATTTCTATGCACTAGTCATTATCTTACGTGCAGAGTTATGGTGGAAATATTTTGAGGTACATGCACAATCAGAATGACCTCCTTTCTCCAAAATTGCCACCATTGCTCAAGGAGTGTGTCTGTGTCTACCTTGTCAATATTACTGTACTCTCTTTCCTAGCTACAGTTGACTGTCTATAGGTAAGCACAAACATGAATTAAATGTATGTCATAGGATTAGAAATCTAGGCTACTGGCATTCCATCCTTCTTTACACAGAGAACAAAAGAGATCTGTTTGTAGAAAGAATAAAGAGGAATTAAAATTTCACTGGGCATCCCACAATTTCCCTGTCCCCACCTGTTTCAGCTCTCACCCTGTTTTTCAACCTTTCCTAGCTTTCCTGCTCCTCTCTCTCAACTATTCTCCCCAGTGACCAGATGTTTATTAACATATGCTGAGGAGTTCAACCATCTCTTTGTATCACTGTTTCCTTCAAACTATGCTCTTAGAAAAGAGATTATACAGACATCTTCTTTGGTTTATAGGAACAAAAATGTTACTTTGTTTTAAACTAATTTGCTCACCTCTAAATCAAGTCCTGCCAGCATAATGATATAGGCTGGGTTTTTCAATTACAGTGGCAGAGTGTCTAGTCACCAGAAAGGCACAGTTCTCTGGAGACAATGTTTGGTACTCTGTAAGACACCACCATAGGCATATCAAGCAGAGGGCAAAATCAGAAGGGAAAGAAGTTCCAGATGCTTTAGGGAGATTGGGAGAAGCCTAGTGTGACTAAAGATGAGTTTGGTTTTGTTTTGATCATCTTTCTACTTTTACATAAAGGTTCTTCAAGTTTTAATTTAGATGTTGAGATTTTCCTGGATCTCACATCTTTGAGTGACTTCAAAATTTTTACCTAAAATACCCTTAGAGAGGCTATGAAAAAACTCCTTCAATTGGTTCTTCATCTTGTGTTTGATTTCTTGACATTTTAATTCTTGGGTAACCAATTCCCTGTGTCCTACTGGTTTTTGATCTGTACATGTAAACTACAAAGGTGAAACAGGGGATCTTAGGGAACCTCTCCAAGGCTCTGAGAGTCAAAGCAGCATGCTTTCTTGACCAAAGTTACCAAGAACCATGTGCACAGGGTAAGACACTGGGTCTCAAAATACTAGAGTACACTTGGTGTTTTTTATAGCTCTTGTATTGGTTGGCATTTATGTGGAAGTATGTAGAACTATGCTTTATTGTTTTATTATAGTGACTTTATTTTGTAGGAATACTTCTTGGTACATTATCTTAAGTATATCCCTAGCTGGTATTTATATATAATTCCAATCCTTGTACATATATCATCATATTTCACACTCTAATCAATGTTATAAAATAGATTTTGCTCTTCCTAGGAACATATAAAAGGAAGGAGAAACACATACAGAATGAGTCCTGCTCTCTGGTGATTCCATGACGTACACCTAGTTTTAATAGGCAAGAATGTCACACAATGAAATAAAACACTAATATAAGAAATTTTATGGTAATCTTTGTTGAGGAATATGTGGATTAAAAAATCAAAATCACATTATCTATATAGGAAAGGATAATAAACATTATAAATGACATTGGAATTCCATGCTAATGTTTTGTTCTTTGAGATTCCTTTGCATGCAAGTTTAGGCTCTTTGGGAATGGGGAGAGGAGAAGGAGGGTTCTGTCATTAGCCCAGATGTGCTTTCCAGAAAATAGTGCTATTTAGCCACAGGCCTGTGTGTCTCCAGTTCCTGTGCTGTTTCTACTCCATGCAGTTTTTTCTGAGATTATGATTATTACTATTACTTAACCTGCAAATGCCAGTAATATTGCATCTTCCACAGTCTGAATCACTAATGGAGGAGAGCTAATAGTCCTCACAAGGAGGTGATTTCACACTGGGAAGGTGTTAATAGATAAAAACTGTGCAATTTGCTGAAATCAGTATGATATCTTTATTATACCTTTTGAGCTCAATTGGGCCAAATTTGACACTCTAAATTGCTATAATTTGAAGCTCTCTGGTTTTATTATTAAATATAAGCTTAAAATTTTATATATTTGCAAAGAAAAGATAACTTTCCTAATATTTTTAATAATTAATTATATGTGGTACTGTGGCATCCTTGCCTTCTTTGAAGACTAAGAGACACAGGTAGACTTTTCAAAGGTAAGTAGAGCAGAGGGCACAGAGGGATTGGCTTGATACCAGCATGGAGATGGATAGGTCAGACTAGGCTCAGGGCAATGTTAAATAATCACTGTATGGAAAGAAAAGATACAGAAGAGAACTAGAGACAACACTGGGAAGACAGGTGGGTTCTAGTCATAAAAGTCTTTGAATAACAGGCTGGGGAGACTGCATTTTATTCTGTAAGTAGTGAGGAGATATTAAAGGTTAAGACAGGGGAGTGATATCATAGGAGCAGATCTCAAATTATGGGAACAAAATATGAGACATCAGAAAGTCAAAGACAAAATAGGTAGTGAAATCATTTAGGAAGCAATTGCATATCAATAAATGTGCTCTAAATAGAACGCCCTAAAAATAAATGCATGTAAATTTCATGGTATTCTATTACAAGAACCCAAGTCACCTACAACGTTGGATGTTGTGTGATTGATTACTGTCAAACCTTCAAAACACTTGGGGAGTTATAATATATTAATTAAGTACTCTTTCACTTTCACCACCTGAAATAGTCTTAATTTAAATTTATAGAAATTTTTTCCAAAAACACAAGTAAACCTACCTTCTGCTAATTGCCGAAAAAAAATTATTTTTATATTGTCTATGGCTTCTTTCACACAATGATGATGGAGTTGAATAGTTGCAATAGAGATAGTATAATTGCAGAGCCTGAAATTCTTATGTCAGGCCCATACAGAAATGGATCACTGATCCCACTTCTATCTGCTCCTGGTGGGGCCATCTTCATTGATCCCCTACATAAAAACTCTGGAAATGCATCAGACTTTCTTGCTCATTTCCTCCTGTCTTTCTAGGCTTCCACTGCCTTTCTCCATCTCCGTTTTCAATGCAGCAGTTAGAAAAATACTGTTCCAGAGGCCACCTGCCATCTTGTCAGCAAGGACTAGCCAGTGGGTTCTGCAGCCTCTATGATTACTTTGGTTACTTGTTAACAATAAGCAAAATGCACAAGGATGTCAATGTCAGGCAGTGAAATATCCAGGACAATGGAAGAGAACTAGAAAATCTATGTCCCACATCCACATCAGTCCCCCCTATTCCCTATTTCACACAGCTTCAGAACTTTACTGTGTAAAGATATTGTAGCAGAGTCTTGGGTGAAATTCCTACTGAAACACCAGACTAGAAAATAGTAATAACCGTGTCACACCCTTCCCATTTAATTATAAAAATACACAAAGAAATAAAGTGGTCAAAAGACTTGCAATTTTGTCATTGATAGGTGACTGGGCTAATAAATGTCCCAATAGAATCAATGTTTTATTATGGAGCCTTGAAATCTGCAGCTATTTTCCATCCCTGACAAATGAAGAAGTAAGTAGAGTGCTCTCATCAAGCCAATGCTGACAGCTAGGCTGTTCTTTATTGCCATAAAACAAGCAGGTGTTTTTGGCACTGCATGCTAATTGGTAAACTGAATATCCTTCATAATTTTGTGCTAAAAGATCATCTTTATTCATATTGCTGCATGTTCAAAAAAGAAAAAATAGATACACAAAATTAGGATCTTTTCAACAATGTCAGAAATCTAGTGAAGAAACACATTTCTTCCTTTAATGTCTACACACTATATCACTGTGGTACAGTTCAGCTTGAAACTATAATCTGAATGAGCAGCAATAAACATAACAGGGAGCAGCCAGAATGACAGTAAAATGTGGCAAAATGCAGCATAACACATTGTGAGAACATTCAGAATGCAGTAAAAATATGAAGAAAATATTTGAAGGACTGTTGTAGCATTTCTTTGAAAGTTCTCAGGGTACTTTTTGTAATACAACAAAAGGAAAACTTAAGCCAATACATTTCATTGAACTCTCGAAGCAAACAGTTGACAGCTAGATTACCTTGATTTGCAGAGAACTGTCGCCTAACACTATTTACTTCATGCTTTACTTTGTTCACAGCAGTGTGGATCTGTATGCAGGCTCAAGAGATCAAATGGACCCCTGATCCCACCAGGGTCTATAGCTAAAGATTCCAAAAGAAAGACTGTTCATCCAAAGACAGAGTTGTGAATTTAGGTGATTAAAAAATAAAAAGCTTTCACTCAGAAAAGAAATAACTTGGTTGTTAAGTGTGTCAGCTGTTAAGAAAGAACAATCATTCTCTTGGTTATCTTGTCTGGTAGGTAATATCTCACATTTGAAGAAGGATAATGCTTAGTGCTGTGCTCTAGCACTTGTATGGCATATAGCACATTCTTCCCTAAAAAATTTTGATTAATGATCTGTTTAGATCCAGAGGCATCCAAGTAGAGAGGAAAGAACATGAACATTGAAGGCGAGTAAATAGAATTGAAATTCTGGCTATCCTACTTATCCTCTAATAGGACTTTGAATGAGTCACTTGGCCCTCTCAACTTGGGTTTTCTCAACTGCATTACAACTACCTCCCTCGCAGAATCATCAGAAGAATGTGATAACATGTTTAGATCAAGCAGTTTATTATTAGTATTATTATGTTATTAATCTATCATTTGATCTTCTGAATAATTCAGTGAGATCAGACAGTTGATATTATGGCTCTTCTTGTCTGTGCATGTCATGTATCAGTTCAAAGACAGAGTCAGGAAAACAACTGGAGTCCCCTCACAGCTTGCTTGGGATTTTTTTTTTTCTAAAATGAAGTCACTAAAATGGCTACAAAATGGATTGTATTATCAGGAGTAGGCAGGTTCACACCGAGTTACTCCTATGTTCACCAAGAGGTCTTTTGTCTTTATTGTGTCAAAACTTGTCATCTGTAGAGAGGCAGAAATGTCTTCAGCCAAATATAAATACTATCACTGAGAATACCAAAGGTGAAAGGAGACTATGATCGGAAACCAGGAAGAGTAGAAGCAGGTCACCCAAGTCTCAGTTGCTAAAATAAATACAGGGCCAATGTCAGTAGGAGATGCCATCAGGAAGTAATATTTCAGAAAAGGTAAGTAAAAGAAGTAAAGTCTCAGTGCATTTTGAGAACAGGGCATCAGGGATTGATGAAAATACAAAAGGGAAAAATCAGGAACACTATTCTAAAGGTGCAGAAATAAAATTGTTCAACATGTTCTGCCAGAGGCAGTCTCTTCTGGTTTATTCCCTCAGTCATAGAAGAATATTCTCTACTCACTGGAAAGGCACAGAGCCCAGAGACAGCACTTGATATTCTATGGCACACCACCATAGGCATATCAAGCAGAGGATGTTGAACACAGGGAATTGGTTATCCAGGAATTAAAGAGTTCAGAAGTCAAACACAAGGTGTTAAGGAGTTTTTTCACAGTACCTCTAAAGATACCGTAGGTGAAAATTATGAAGTCATTCAAAGATGAGAAATCCAGGAAAATCTCGATACCCAAATTAAAACCAGAAGAACATTTATGTAAAAATAGAAATATGATCAAAACAAACTCATCTTCAGTCACACTAGACTTCCAACCATCTGAAATTTTTTTCCATTCTGGATTTGTCCTCAATTGTCTTTTCTTCCCAGTTTTGCTTCTTCGAATTCATCAGTTTTGAGATCAGAGTAGGGGTGGGAGTGGGAAGTGAGAATAAAAATAATTGATTGTGTTGGAAAGACTGTGAACTTCCCCACTGACCCTCCAACCAACAGTGGAAAGAGAAGCATTTTCTACTAATCCTATTCTCTCCTGAGCATCTTGGCTACCAACCATCCTTAATTAACTGAGATGCTCAGGAGACAAGCAAATGGAGAAGAATCATGATCAAGGCACATGCTCTATACCAATGTTCTCTGAAGTCTGCCTGCCATAACTTTCTTGAGGGGTTCATGTTCTTGGCAAGCAGGAAGAAGATCCAGAGTGTGCAATGCTGCTTTTACAACACTGGAAAAATTAGTGCTGTGGGGTCCACTCAGATTCCAGTCTGCCCCATTGTGGGCATCCGTCCTTGTACCTATCCCTCCATTCCATATATATTAGCCAGTTTGCACTGTTAACATTCTTATCACATTTGACACATTAAATATTTTTCTTCCCCAATTGGAAAATAAGCTCCATGAGACCAAGGAAATGATCTGTTTTATTTACTTTGCAAAGATATACTTATGGATTCTTTTTAAATAAATAAATGCAATAAAAAATCCTGTACTTTGGAAGCAAGAAAAACTTCTGGTTTCTTCTAATTAGGAATTGGGGGAAAATTTTTATATGATTTGGTCTACTAAGTACCTGCTTATCTAGTCTAGATTTCTTTTATTTAAGATTCAACATCTCACAAGGTGTGGTGAATCATGTCTGTAATCCTGGCAGCTCAGAAGGCTGAATCAGGAGGATCACAAGTTCAAAGCCAGCCTCAGCAACAGAGAGGTACAAAGCAACTCAGTGAGACCCTGTCTCTGAATAAAATACAAAATAGGACTGGAAATGTGACTCAGTAGTTGAGTGCCTCTGAGTTCAATCCCTGGTACCCTTCCCCCTAAAAAAATAATAAAGATCCAATATCTCCTGTTATTCTCTGCTTGCTCTTCCCTGTTGAATATTGCTCAGTCTCTTTAGGAGGCTTATTTCTATTTGTATAAACTCATTAATTTTTGCATCTGCATTTACATTTACTTTAAATGCAGAAATCAACTGAGCTCATTGGATGTATCATTATGCTCTGAAATGTTCTGGCTGCCTGCTTTGCTGGCTAACCACAACCAGCTTGTGTCCCTGGCTTAGTCCCACTGCACTCTGACTATTCAGTGTACTCTTTGTATTGTGTGTGGTGGGGGGGAGGGTGTTCTGCTATAGACACAGTTTTTTGTCTGGTGCATTCTCTCTGTGCTTCATGAAAGAAGAGGGTTACATAGAGTTTTCTGTCAACCTCTGCACCCCACACCATGGCAAATCATTGAGCCATGATATTTCCTTACAATCAAACATCCCTGCAAAATCACTGGTCAAGTAGAGGGTCTGTCTCCAATTTGAGTATTTCACAATGAAAGTTTTATAGAGAATATGAAAGCATGCCATAGCAATTAGTTTTAGTATTTGAAACATTTTATATGAATATAAACCTATGAGATTTTTGTTTGTTAAATACTACAATTAATGACTCCATAAAATGAGTCTTCATTGTACCCCAAACTATTTATATAATTAAATATTTACAAAATTACATTTTTAAAATATTTAAGCTCTTTCATTTAACTTGTTTTTATCATAAAAATGAATGAAAAGAATACTTCAAAATTATGTATATGTATATATAATGTGGAATTGAAAATTCTTATGTGGAAAACTGTTACACACTACTAAATACTAAATTATTATCAGAGTTCTACACTTTTAAAAACATAAACCTGTTTAAAGAAATAGTTTAATAACAACATCTACATGTAAAATCCAATTAATTTTGCTTTGTTAATTGAACCTCATTCAATCTTATGCATAAAATCCAAAATATATTAAACAACCAACATGAGCACTCTTTCTACCCTTTGGTCTACCAGTGACCTGAGTACACAAGTCCTCCTACAATGTTTATACACAGTCTAGGAAACACACCCTATCCTGCTCAGGCACTTGCCCCTGAAAGGTACTGATAATTTCTGATATTTGACTCCTGTCATTGCTCATAATGCTAATTTCAAGAAACGCCTGTTCCACTACAAAGGTTCATGCTGTGTTTGAGTGCTTGACAGTGAATTTAAAAGAGAACTGTACAGTTTCAGGCAAGGTCAAATAAGGCATGTGCTGTGGCATCTCAGGTTTCTGCTAGGCATGGACTTCCAAAACCTCCACATTAATCATCAGGTTCACTTCAATTTGGAAGACAGTAGACAGGAAGCAGGAATCCTGCACATTTCAACTTTGATGACAGCAGAGGCACCTGGCTTTCAGGGATCAAAGGAGGCAATCCTGGATTTTTTAGCCCAATCCCTGTATGCAGGCCCACCCTGAGAGTAGCAGGGGCTTTACCTATGAGGTGTGGTTGAAAGGTCATTCCTTGGAGGGATAGGTTGCAAACTTCCCCCTCTCTCTCCTGAGGATTCTGTGAGTCCCTAAGGGCCATCAAGAAAAGGCCTTTGCCTGATCCAACAGAAGTAGTTTCTACTGAAACAGAGCCACCTCCATGATATACTCGTCTTCTCAAATTTTTGTTTCTTCATTTTTCCTCTCTCCTGTTTCATAAAATGCTAGGTGTCTTCTGGCTCATTCTCAATCACATTCAAATTTACTATAATACCGTCCATATTCTAAGAAGAATAAAGAAAAACAAAACTTTCTCTGAATTTCAAACTTCCCTCAGCTAACGTGCCTTCTCTGTTCTCCCACAGTTGAAAGAACTATGCTCACCAATTATTTCTTCAGAATTCAGTTCAAACTGGCTGGCATCTCCCCACTTCACTGAAACTGTTCTGTATAAGGCTGCCCCCTGTTGTTGAATTAAAGGAGACCTTGTCATTCAATGTCTCACAATTGAGTGTAGTTAAATATTCCCTTCTCAAAAACCTCTGCTCTCCAGGCTACTGTCAGCGCATTCTCCTGATTGTTTTAACTCCCTTACCTCTACTTCTGCATATCATGCTTGCTTCTTCTTAGGAACTCTGGGCTGTCTTTTCATTTTCCTCTTGCCCTAAGTGATCTCATCTATGGCATTAAATTCCATCTTTACATAGATGGTTCCCAGATTCCAGTACCAAGATCACAAACTCAATAGTCTAGGCAATGAAAAATCATTATATCCAAAATAGAGCCTGTAACTTTACCTCTCTTAGATGGCAACTTACTTCCCAAGACACAATAGGACCAAGTTGTGCCCCTGTTTAAAATCACTCAATAGCCTGCTGTTGGACACAGCATAAAATCCAAACCACCTGTATGGCTTGATTCACATTGTGCTCCTCCATATCCTCATTTCCCAATCACAATGACCTCCTTCCAGCCCTTTGAACACATCAAGATATTTTCATGCGCACAGCCTCACACAAGGCATTTCTCTCTGCCTGAGATGGGATTTTCCTCCTGTGCTTTGAATGACTTCTTCATTCTTTTCTTTCTGGGTCAACTGGAAGTATCATGTGTTTGGAGAAACCATCTCTGACCACACAAGATGTTGTTTCATTAGAACCCAAGTTTCAAACAACTCTCTTATACTGTTTTGGTAAACAGTTTCTATGGGAGTTGAAAACTATTTTGTATAACCCCAGAAGTTAGCCGCTGTGCCCTTTGCACCCACCCCAGTCATTTCTTTCTTCTCTTTTCTTTGGTCCTCCCCTTTCTCTATTTGTATCTTTCTTTCTGTCAAAATCTGCTCTCAAAACAAATATTTATCCTCAGTGTGATAACTTCGTTCTTAAAGCTTCATCTCCAGCGGTATTAGATAAAACACACTCACTCAAGAGAAAAACATTCACAAAAAAGTACAAAGTGTATTTCTGGATTCCAGACCCTTCTCAACACTCAGGAAAGCACACTTAGGATTCCACTTGCTTCATCTCCTGTTGTGCTACATAAAACATCAAGAAAAAAATGTTTATGAACTCATCTCATTTTCATCATGGTACACAAGTTCTAAACTGCTCTATGGGAATATTGTAATTATCACATACTTTCTATATGCATGACATAAGTAGGTTAGCAGGCAAGCCCAAGAACAATATCTACTCCTAAACATAAGGACCAACATGATCTTCCCTGACCAAACCCAAGGTCTGAGCATGGTCTGACAGTTTGAGCAGCAAAAGACTTTAAAAGCAGACAAGCAGCTCACATAGATTGAAATAGTCACTAGGGCGAGAGCAATCCATCAGTGGTCACCCAGGAAGAAATTTCAACAGTCTGACATATAAAATTTTTTGACATAAAAACAGTCATCAAAAAGATATAAGCAACAATATATGTGTAAGTTGGACTATATTTTTAATTTTGATTTTATTCCATTCTGAGACCAATAACATTAAGACTGAGTACATAAGCCATAACTGAAGACAACAGAACAAATCAGAGTGGAAAAGGTTTAATTTATATAAACCGAAACAAAAGTCAGCTTTTCAAACACACAAATACTTGATGCTTATCCTTAGCATTACTGATATTTGAATGATCTAAATGATTCCCATTGCCTTAAAATGAAGACTACATAGTACAAAAAAAAAAAAAAAATATATATATATATATATATATGTATGTATGTATATACTTGCATCTCAATAAATAAAAGGCTGCCCTTACATGAATTCTTCCATACCACATATTATTACTCTATCCTCACAAGTGATTTGCACTGCCGCTTAAAACAAAGCAACGGTTCTACTGAGATTGAAAATGCCTTGGAATTGCATATTGCATTAACTTTAATTAAGCCATCAGAATTTATTTCAGGGCTACTTCTATGCTGTTTCTTGAGATCAGCTTGTAGAGAAAATTCTGTTTACTAGTAAAATCATCCTTTGGTTAAAAGAAGGAGGAATCTCATTTCAAAAGAGACACAATGGACAATGAGAGTCATGAAACAAGCTTAGCCACTTGTCTACCCAGCTGTGAAGAAATTTCTCGCCTGCACTGCCCCCTGCTTCCTGGCTTACTTCCTACCACAGTGCAGCCACATGGCCAGGATGGCAGCAGCCCACCATGGGGGACTGCACACAGTAGGCACTAAGTCATAGGGTTTCAGCCACCAAATTATAGTAAACACTAGGAGTCACACAGCAGCAGAGATACAATTTTAGAGATGTCATTCTAACCAGAGCCATGTAGAGCTGTTGGAGTTCAGGATGCTTGCCGTGAAATTGGTTGTCCTCTAAATGGTTTCATCTAAAAATGTAATTGCTTTGTTCTGGGTTCAGAAAGGCACAGGAGAGAGAGCGTGATTTCCATCCCCTACTGCTGCCACAGACTCCAACTGCAGAACAAGAGCTGGTAAAACAATAAAGTTGTCTACTTTTATCTCAATGCCAAATAGATTTTCTCTCCTTGGCTTCCAGACAAAATTCACTTATTATAATTATCTTCTGGGCTGGCAGTGACCACTATCTAAAACTTTATAAATGTTCCAGTGAAACCCCGTTGAGCTGCCACGTACATCAAGCTGGGCAGGTGACTCGCCCCCTCGCTGCTGCAGTGCCACTGTACCCACAGAGGCGAGCACACATGTGATGCACAGGCACAGTGGAAGGGACTGTGTGGAAACTGGCATATTGCAAAGCACACGTGAAATTCCCCTTTGGCATCTTTCATGAAACCTAAGTTGACACTTTAAAACTAAAGGTAGAGAGCTCTGCACTAAATACTCTGAAGAGTGCTGGATAGTTATTCTCCTAAGTGCTATTTGCAATATTTAATTTAATTATTCTAATGTATTATTAGCCATGTAAAATTTTTGTAAACTTAAATATTTATATCAAGAACCCTCTCGACATCTATAGTACCATCTGTAACAATTTTATTCAGTGTTTCCAGTAACAGTTGTTCGCACATTCTGCCTAAATTTATCCATATTTCCCTCTTCTTTAATCTCTTTTTAAAAAATCTTATTAAAGAAGTGGAATTAAATCATATGCCCAGATGTATTGAAAAAGTATATTGTTTCCAATTGAAATTTTTATGACAGTAATTAGTTTTAGATGGAGAATAATATCATGAACTCATTTATACAATGTTTATATCCAGGCCATTCAAAATGAGCAAATTGAACCACAAAGTTCTCTGTGTATAAACTGCCCGATAGAATTAAACTATTGAAATTCAGGCTTCACATACTTTTGTTTTAATTTAGGTTTTATCCTTAGTTTTACTTGGGAAAGGGAAAAACTTTATTTCACATGTCACAAACTGACACCATGTGCACTTTCAATCTCATGTGATGCTTTCTAGATCCTAAATGAGGAAATATCATCTTAGGTAGGTTAAGTGACTTGTTCAAGATCTCACACAACTATTATCTGGAGGATCCTGGACCTATCTCAGTGTCTCTTTACTATAATTGCTAATTTGTGCTTCTTTTTCCCCGAAGTGCCCTACATTCCCACTGGTTCACTATTTTCCAGATACCTTAAGGCAGACAAGCCAATCTAACATCTTGCTTCCATACACACTATCATCTGGATATCCTAATAACCTATGACTTGTGGTTAGAACTGATAAAAGATTTTGCGGTGTAAATGTCTATGCCACACAGCAAAGGGCAGACAGAGATAGAGATGGAGACCTGTATTCCTGAGGTCTGAAACTTCAAGTCCTCAGGTTGAGGTTATAAAGTCAGGGCCTGTGATCACAACCCTCAGGTTGAGTTTGTAATGGTGGGACCCAAACGCCTGCCAGCTACAACACACATAGCAATACAACAGTGTCACAAGGGACATTGCAGTGAGCCAAAGTCAAGCAGAGCACACCTAGTAAGACCAGCTCCGCTCAAGAGGTCTCCAAGTAGCATGAGCATTTTCTATGCAATGGAGAACATTGGATGTTGGCTGAGACATGGCTTCCAAGCAAGCTGAAAGATCCAGAGGGCTTTCTGGTTGCAATCAAGAGATACCAGAGTAGGAGGCAGATAATGAGTAATGTGACATGCAAAGCAAGGATAACCATGATTTCAGTAAAGCAAGAACCATGGATTTCAGTAGATCAGCATGAAGGACTGGTCACACTCCAGTCCCAAATATGCCAGTGTCACAGTGGAGATGCCACATAAACACATAAGAGAACTAGACATCCTCACTGCTGCCTTGGGGTTAATTTTACATCCCAGAACTAATTCCAGGGAGAGAAAATTCTGAACTAATAAAATACTCCAGTAATGGACATGGCTTTTTTTTCTTTGTTTGCTTGTTTGCCATCAGGTAAAATAGAGATCTGAACAGATAATACAGTAATTATAGATGAAGATCAAGTTGCAATACATACCCCTAAGTACATGGCCTGAAATAGTGTAATCTCTACATAAAAGAAAAACCAATTTCTTTCATTTGTACAGGGAATTGAGGTCAGGGGTACTTTACTGGTCATTTTAATTCTGAGATAGGGTCTCCCTGTAAGTTGCTGAGGGTCTCCCAAAGTTGCTGAAACTGACCTTGAATTTGTGATCATCCTGCCTCAGCCTTCCAAATGGCTGGGATAACAGGCGTGTGCTAATACATCTGACGATTTCTTTTACAAAAGAGGAGAAGGTATTTTCTTCTCTGAATTTTAAATCAAATACATTCCAGGTCAAATACAAAGTCTTAACATTCTTATTTCTTAGCGGAGCACGGTGGCACACTCCTTTAATCCCAGGGACTAAGGAGGCTGAGGCAGGAGAATCCCAAGTTCAAGGCCAGCCTCAGCAATTTAGCCCTAAGAAATTTAGCAAGACCCTGTCTCAAAATAAAATGTCTATTTTAAAAAGCAGGTGGGGATGTGGCTCTGTAGTTAAGCAATTCTGAGTTCAATCTCTGGTTCCCGCCCCCACCTCCAAGTTCTTATTTCTTAAAGGAACAATAACCCTTTGGGATCATTTGTTAAACAAAAAATTTCCACATCCCCTCACCAAGTTCATAATTTCTTATTGTTTGAAGTAACATGTAGGTTTCTAACTGGTGTTCTTCTGCATAACAAGTTTTAGAAAATACCTCATTTCAGACTTCTAAAGCATAGAAAACTTTTTCTTGTTCCACAAGTTTCAAATGAAGATCAATGTTCTAGTGATAGGATGTGAGAGTAAAGAGAGATCCTTGCCACCCCAATATCGCAACCTGCCTCCCCAGTCTTATAAAATAATACGTTTTAAAAACCCATAAGTGGAGATGGAGGTTTGGGGAAATATAACTCATCCACAGATGATATGGTACAAAATATGACAGTAAAACATAAGTCACAGTTCTTTATTTTTTTCCTGCCAAAGCGTAAACTTTATATTTTTATCAAGAGAAAACAAAAACTGGAATCAACTCGTGATTGCCATCTTGTGGAGATATCCAGCACTGCTGTAACAGAATATTTGTCCCTCAGGTGTTTCAATAAAAAATGCCTCTGGAGTTTCCTCAGGCACTTCTTCCATTATTTAATAATCAGCTCTGCCTTATAGCTGACCTAAATCCCTTGGGTTACCTCCTGTAGGCATGATGAAGAGTCTCTGCCATTTACTGAGCCATAATTCTTTACATACTCAGTCAAGTTTACTTTTCTAAGATAAAATGTTCCACTTTCTCTGACAATTCCACCATACTCCTATGTTCCAGTTCTTAATGAGTTTCCAAAATTCCTAAAACTTGATCTGCCTATTTTTTGTGTTTGGTTTTACTTCTTGGTTACTGCTGTGTTTGGTACTGCTATGTACAGGTTTTTAATGTTTGACTCTTCTCTGTCTTCTTTTGGGAACACCCCTGAGATTTTTGCAGGGCAGTACAGGGTTGAAGACTCTCCTGTGGCTTCCATCATTGCTGAAGAAGTCAGAGTCCTAGAAGAGTCATTACACTTCAGCACCTCTGTCCAGTCGCCAAGGGAACCAAAGTATAGTGTGGACACAAGAGAATCAATCTCTCTCTCTCCCTCTCTCTCTCTCCTCTCTCTCTCTCTCTCTCTCTCTCTCTCTCTCTCTCTGGCATGCACATCAAACACACACACAAAGTCCACCAAATAAATATTATAAAATAATTCTGAAGTTCCCAAAACATTAGACAGTCTTGAGTTTCTATTTCATGAGAGTGGTGAAAGATGCTCTTTCTGCCTTACTTTCTTATTAAACACCCTTCACTACTGGTCACTGAAAAAAATCCTACCACTGTACTTTCAAAATGAATCATACGTGACCATTGCTCATGACTCCCACCACCCAGATCAAAGACCAAACCATATCAACTGTGCTTGTATTCTTGCAGTAGCCTTCTAGCTGACATCCCAGTTCTACCCTGCTGCTGGTTCTCAACACAAAGCTAGAGTGATCCTGTGAAAGCAAAAGTCAATTACATTATCCCCTCCTTTGAACAGACCTTCCTATGACTTCTGTCTCAGAATGAGTACAAAAATGGTTGTATGACTTATGAGACCTTCAGAAAATGACTCCCATTCCCGCTTCATCTCATCTCCTACACTCTTCCCTGAGTTCACTCGGCCCTAGGCATCCTGCCTTCCTACCACCCCTCTCACATATCAAACCTGCTTCTGCCTCAGTCTTTTCCCCTCTGCATGGACTGCTATCACTCCAGTATCTTCATGGCTCACTCCTTCATGGCCTTCAGGTCTTTTCTCAAGAGACCACCTTCTCAGTGAGTCTTTTCCTGAAAATTCTACATAAAATGCCATCCTTTATCCCATTCAATATCTTCTTATATGTTTTTTCCTTTGCATTTATAACGTACTAGCAAATGCTTTTCTTTGTTCTCTTTTGTTGTTGTTGTTCGTTTATTGTCTCTTTTAGTTTTCTATCGCCATTATAAAAAAAGGAGCAGTTTGAAACAACACATGTATCCTCTCACTCTTGTATAGGTCAGAAGTCCTGTGATCTTGGTTGGTTTTCTCATAAGGTGAAATTGCAGGGTTGGCTGGCTCATCTTATTTTCAGAAGACTTTAGGAAAAATCACCTCCGAACCCAAATTGAGTTATTGGCAGAATTCAGTTCAATGTGGTTGTAAAATAGGCTTCTGTCTCCCTTTTGTCAGCCAGAAGTCAAGCTAGAGGCTGCCTGCACACCTTGGCTCATGGCATCCTTCCCATGTATTCAAAGCCATCGATGGAAAGCCCAGCCCATAATACACTTCAAATCTCTTTGATTTTCCTTTCCTCAGTTTCATCTCTTTAACTTGGTTTTTCTCCTCCTCTCTTTGACTTTAGCCAAAGAAAAACTCTGCTCTTTGGGGGTCAAGAAATTAGATTGGGCCACCCAGAAAATTCAAGATGTTCTCCCTATTTTAAGGTTTTAAACCTTAATTACATCTGAAAAATCCCTCCTCAGCGGTATCCAGATGAATTTTTGATCGAATGACCAGAGGATGGGAATCTTGGGGGACTTGTTAGTCAGCTTTCTGTTGCTATAATGAAATACCTGAGAAAATCAAATTAATAGAGGTTTCAGCTATGGTTTCAGTCCATGGTTGGTTGGCTCCATTGTTTTAGGGCTTTTGACAAGTCAGAACATCATGATGGAGAGTATGTGGTGAGGCAAAGCTGCTTACCTCAGGGCAAGTGGGAAGCAGAGAGAGAGAGGGGCCGGTATCTCAATATCCCCTCCTCAAGGGCACATCCCCAATGACCTACCTTCCTTCGGATAGGCCCTGTCTCTTTTATTACCTCTCAGTAGCACCACAGGCAAGTCACCCAGCCTTTAACACATATCTGAACTATTACTGAGACCATTTTTAAAATTCTGCATCCCACATTGTAGACTACCCCAACCCATAGAATAAAAATCCCATATGGGTGAAGATGTTTCAGTTTTGTGCAGGGCTGCATCTGTAGCATCTAAAAATGGTCCTGGGATAAAGAAGACAAACAACAAATAACTGTTGAATGAATGTGCTTAATCCAAGAGTTCTTAACATGAAGACATGAACTCTGCAAAATGATTCGTCAGAAAAAGTATCATAAGCATTAGCATTTTTGCCTCATAGGTTTCACCAAGTTCTTAAAATGACCATTGTTTTAGGCAACTTCTTCACTGCAGTGACAATTTTAGAGAAAAAGTTTATTTGGGTGCTTAAGGTTTCATAGGTCTCAATCCACAGATAGCAGGCTCCTTAAGTCCTTGGGGCTCAAGGTGAGGCATAAAAACATGGCAGAAGAGTATGGCTCACGTGAAAATCAGGAAGCAGAGACAGTGAGGCCACTCACCAGATCCAAATATATACCCCAGAACCACGGCCACAATGCCTCCTTCTCCAGCCACACCCCCACTTGCCTTCAGTTATCACTCAATTAATCCCATCCGGTTATTAGTTCACTGATTGGATTAGGGCCCTTGTAACCCAACCATTCCTTCTCTGAACCTTTTTGCATTGTCTCACACGTGAGTTTTTGGGGTACATCTCACATCCAAACCATAACAACCATCCTTTCCAGTCTGCCTGGGAAAATCTTTGTTTATATCTCTTCTCTCAACATGATTACTCAATGGAGCCCAAAAACTCTTTCGAGGTTTCTAGGTTTATAAGATAAATTGCAAGATTATTTAGAATCCCACAGCTGTTCATGATCCAACAAACATTTACACCCCTCTGGCCTCCTCAGTGTTTTATTCAGGATGATATTTAAATGTACATGAACAGATGCCCATTTTTATTTTGTGTATACATATGTATATATACAGATACATATTAATGTTTTGAGAGCACATAGGACTTTTTCAATTAAGACAAAGAATGAGAAGTATACCCTGACTCTTAAAACCCACCAATTAACCCTCTCACCAAAAAAAAAAAAACATAATTTAAATTATATATAATAGAAATGGCAAGGGTATGAAAACAGATACATGACATTGAGAATTTGACCACACTACCTTAAATGTGATTCTGTGTCCCATCAGCTCAATGATACCAGATACCTATGTACCTTCTAATATTTCTTAGAAAACCTGCACCAAAGGATTTTAAGAATATTTATTAGTATAAACAGCTCCTAATTTTAGTTGTCCAAAAGTTTCTCCCTTCTAAAACAGTCATGTATTATGGACGATTAACTTGATTGGGATATCTAATCAGTACTTGTTTTTGTTGTTCTTGTCTTCACTTTCTGCTTTCATTAAATTTTTTGTGTATTCACTTTCTTTTAGAGCAAAGAATTTTATTATGGCCTTACTGCCTGATCACAAACCCCATCTGCAAATTTAAGGCAAAAGATGGCCTGTGCTGAGAAAATTGACTACCTGTCTAAATGATTAAAGAGGAAAGGGACTTTGTATGGCTTTATAAATCCACCTCCCCACCCTCATCCTGTAAAAGAAAAAAGAGTTTTATTTGGAGACTGGATTACTGGGTTATTTTTCACCTCAATTAAATTCAAATAGTTTTTAATCGGTCATTCAAAACAAGGAATTTGTATGTATAGCATCATCTGTAGAATATGTATCTACTGAAATTATAAATTCAATTTCAAGTTGCATTGACAGACCAAGATACTTCAGGAAAAATTCAGAATGAAATAAACATGCCACTCACCAGAAGTACATTATTCCTATCAGAGCCCTTTTCTTCTTTGTCCTATTACCCATCTGACATGGTCATTTTTACCCATGTGTGCCTGAAGACACCTTTTTTTCCTTCATAGTCAAAATCAATTCAGGTTCTAAATTAAGGAACCCAGATGAGCAAGTGCATATTTCCAGTGTTCAACTGATATATCCCTGAATGCCTGATCAATCTCAGAGTTAGAAGACAAAACATTGGGAGCAGGGGCTCTTTGAAGCATGAATCCCAAGATGTAGTATCCTACATGGGTTAAACCCACACACGGACAAAACACACAGTTTTATATTTAGTACCAGGTCTAGAGATCTCTGAAGGTGACCTGAAGCAGCTTTAAAACACAAAGGAACTGACAGAGAATAATTCAGCAGGTTTTCATCTGTGCCTCAATACATCTTCTTCAAAAGCAACTACTGAAAGAATAATACCATCACAGGCAGAAGCCAAATGCTGTCAGTCTGGTAAACTGTGGGTGGTGAATCTACTGCAAGATGAATTGCTGAGCAATAAGTTCATCAGGAATGCATAAGCCAAACCTGGCCCAACCCAGTCTCCCTCATCTTTCCTTTTCTGTTCCCCACACCTACCTTTTTATCTTGAACTGTGTTAATATATACATGATATAAAATTACCACCTTCGCTATTGTCAAACTACAGTTACATGATATTAAGGACAGCCACACTGTTGCACTGCCATCACTACCATCTATCCACAGAAGTCTTTCCATCTGGATAAACTAAAACTGCACCTGTTAAACACTGGCTCCTTATTTCACCCCCTACCCACATTCACCTTTTAAAATTAACCTGTTGGGGCTGGGGCTGGAGCTCCGTTGCAGAGCACTCACTGAGCATGTGCAAAGCACAGGATTGCAAACCCAGTGCTGGGGGAAGGGGGCTGGGGGGAGAACAGCTGTTAAAATTACCTCATTAATTTAAAAAACTCTGACTTTTCCGTAAATGAGAGGAGGCTGTGGATAAGAACATCTTTATAGCAGTTGTCTTTTCTTTTTGAACATGGACCCTTTTAAAATAAGATTAATCTACCACAATCTATTATCTCATTAGTTAGAACTGTTTTGGTTGCCAACGGCAGAAATGCAACTCAAAATTTTTAGTGGAAAAATTATGGAGAAAAAAACTATACCAATTGAAAGAATGCTGGCATAATTCATATTACTGCGAAAAGGAAAGGAATATATCTGAGGCTTAGAAACAATGAAAGGAATCCAAATGTCTTTAAGAAAGTATCTGTAAGAAACTCTGACATTTCCAGTTTCTGCCTCTCCCCACATGTCACCTCTGTTGCCTCTACTCTGGGGGTCCCACCCAGGAGACATTTGGCAATGTCTGGAGACATTTTCAGTTGTCACAACAGAGAAATGCTAATGGAATCTAGTGGTCAGAGGTCACGGATGCTGCCGAATGTCCCACAAAACTAAGGATAGATCCCACAACAAAGAATTTCCCTGCATATCAAGAACACCCAAACTGAGAAGCCCTGATCTGCTCTTTACCCAGTCCTTCCACATATTCAGTCACATGATATCTTTTCATTCCTAAGCTACTCATCTGATGGCCTCTTGTAAGAACAGGACTGAAAATTCTCCCTACTTTCCATTTTTTTTTAATCCAGTAAGAAGTCAAATTAGACTTATTTGAGTCAATTACCAAACCACATGCCAGGACCATGGAACCATAGGGCCCAGGAAGCCTTCCTGACAACCCCTTCTTGTACGGTACCCGTCTCAGAGAAGAGAAAATGCAAGGAGCTGGGAAAGCATTGCGAACAGTGTGAACTGCAAAACAGAACTTCCTCGGTGACTATACTTTTTTAAAAAGGGTCTTAGTGCTTGCTCTTTCTGTAGAAAAATCTCTAAAATGGAAATATGTGTAATTGGAATAGGTGCTAGAACCATACTATAACCATATTTAGGTGCTTTTTGTAACCCCATAAAGTGTTTAATCATTTAGTTTTAGGCAGAAATCATTTGCCAAAAATACAAATTAATTCGAATAATGAGATATGCAAAACAGGGGGAAAAGCATAGATATTTATAAGGTTCACTTTTGAAATTGGCAAAAATAATGAATCTTTATGTCTGCAGTGATAAAGTTGGACTCCTCTCCTCTCAGTATCTCCATCTTCTGTTAGATTGCTTGCAGATCCGCTGAAATTAGATGTCAGTGTAAATTATGGTGCAGACCGACTTACTAGCCAAGGCTATGAAGGGTAGACACATAAAAACAAGGTGCTGTTGAATGTAATTGCTTCTGATCTTAAAATTCTTAAATGACAAAATTGGTGCTGATGCAGTATTTGCATCAGATAGTCCCTTTAATTGACACTGACTCATTTGGGGACATTATTTTTCTGAGTGGTTTTATTATGTGTTTTCTTCCTAATTCTTACATTCTAGAACAGGAAAATCAGCAACTTATAACCTGGATATATCAGAGAAGAGGATGACAGCATGTGATTGTGGGTAGAGGAAGTGGAGATCGCCAAACTTCTTACAGGGCCTGTGTCCCTATAAAGTCTGAAGTGAGAAAATAAATCTCAGCAAAAAGCATTTTGAGATAATCCTTGGAAAGAAGTTAGCACTTTCTTGAACCTTGCTAAATTAGGAAGAAAGCTCCATTTGCAAACATTTCCATTCTTGTCTATTTCAATAAGGAGAAAGATGAAAAAGCATGACCCAGAGGGCTCCTGGAGGAAGGAGATGCATGATTCTGTCTGCTCATTTAAATACTTAACAAGCCACAGGGAAAAAAGAAGACATCCCATTCCACTGCCCATAACATATGTCAGTAAGTCATAAAAATAAATCATCCTGCGGACGGCTTGTGAACATTGCTCAGCCTCCTGCGAGACATTAGCGCTTGTTCTTGAGCCAAAAAGGCAAACAATCCAACTGTCTATCTAATATTTGTTCTCCCCCTGCCATAAGAAAAGGTTTCCAGAAAAGAAAGGATAATTAACTAATTCTTGCCCTGCCTTTATGGCAAAGTTATAATGTTCTCTCTCATCTAAGTAATCATTGTATCTTACAGAACTTCTTTTAATTAGAGAAGAATATTTTAGTAATATTTTAGGCTTAGTGAAACTACACTATCTGAAAGAAAAGATAAGATGCTGCCTTTATGTGCAATATGGATCAAATTAAACATTGCTCAAAGATGAAGGTGTCTAGACAAATAATATTGGGTCTCAGGCCATTTGCAGGCATTATTTAGATGGGAAAAAATACATATATATACAGTGAATAAGATTAGTTCCTGCCCCATTGCGCTGAAGTTTGACTAAAGCTGAAGATCTTTGTGTTTTTCAATATTTCCAAAAATTATGTCACTGGCTATTTGGGGAAATATTGTTTAAATTCAAGTGTAGTATCAAAAGCAGAAAATTAGTCCTATGTAACAAATTGAAAACTGCAAGGCAGTTGTTTTTCTCCTGAGTCTTCTGGATACTATTAACTCAACTGAAAGAAACTTTATGTCTGTCTACTCACTTAAAATATGAATAATGCCAGGTGATCAAAGTTGCACAAGACACATTCCACCAGGTCTTTCCAGTCTGATGTGGGGAAAGACGAGAGGAGCAAGAATGACACAGGAAGGCGCAAAGTCACAGACACACTGAGACATACATGCAGCATGTACCTAGGACTCGCTCATTACTCAGACATGCACCACCCCACCCCGAGCCTGCCTCCACACCCAGTTATTTAAATTAGTCCCCAAATATTTTGAAGAGGCCCCAAATATTTTGAAATCAACCTTTCAGACCACCATGAGGCATCTGACTTTTCCTCCTCTGCTCCCACTCGCTTTGGTGATATTTGCTTCTACAATGCAGGTGGCCCAGACTGGTGCCTGACATCCCTGGAACAGGAGACACTCCACAGCATCAAAGTCCCACAGGGTGCTAAGCCAAAAACTGGACTGAATCTCTGGTGTACTGGTTTGCTCCAAGGCTTTCCTCAACTGCTATTGTCTCCTGCAACCTCTGTCAACAATGAGGGCTCTGACTTCTGTGCCAAGGGTGGCATTTTGTGAACTTCCAAAGGTACCAAGCACAATCTCTGACAGATGGTAGCATCCCCAATGCTTGTTTGGGCCAGGAGGCTGGCTGCTACTGTGCCCTGAACTTGCCCTCACTGGGGCTGCATCACTTCTGAGAGCCTGAACCAGGAATAGGCAGCAGCTGTGTTATTTTACAGAGTGCCCAAATGCATACCATGCTGGGTTCAGAAAAAAGGTTCAGAGATGTCCTCTCCCCCTACATGTGGTACTGTGTTACATCCACACCCAGAATTGTTTCCTGTTTCCAATATTTTACTCAGAAGGAACTAGTAATTGAGCCACACAGCTGACTACACCACATTACACCATATTACACCTCATCACTGAGCCCTGAGCTTAGTCATTAAAGAAAACTTTGAGACAGTGACTCTTCATGGAGAAGTTGGGTTTTCCAAAGCAGATTGACTCCTACTGGCTCATGTGTCAGAACACAATGTTGGAAGCACCCTGGAAAATAAAACTTGGGCTTCATTAGTAAGGATTGAAAGAAAAGACTTTCTGGTCCACCTTAAATTCAATATTTTTAAATTTAAACAATGAAAATCCATATTCCAAACATGTCCTCATTACTGTAACTGTGCAGAAAAACACTAGCAAGACATGAAGGACTTACAAGAAACCAACCTAAGAGAAGAAACCAAGTAATCAACAAAAGCAGAAAAGAAGGCTTTGGAACAAGGTCTCAATGCAGGAAGAATGAGATCCTGGGCTGCTTGAAATCAAGTGTATTTGAAGTAACAGCAAGCTCATAATCTCTGTCTCTATCTCTTTTGCACTACACACACACACACACACCCCTGGCTACATTCACCTACATTATTTCTAAGCATGTCTGATATTTATTTCCTTATTTTTTATACAAAATTAGAGCTATGGGTTTTCCTATTTTCCACCCTCTCCCTATTTCCCATATACAATAATACTTTTCATTTCAGTAGTCTCCTTGTAAGGTATAAATGCCCTGATAAAATGGTTAGGAAATACAATATAAAATGCTTCAAAGTAACCTTTTGTTTTGAAGTCATAGAACAATAACAACAAAGAAATTAAAACATTGAAGATTTTCACATATACTTAATCCCTGAAACTGAGGAAAGGAACTGGGGAATGGGGAGCTGACAATGTAAAAAATTCTCCGCTTCAAGAATGGTTGTATATAAAGTCATTATGTTTTAAAGGACACAGAAGTAAATAGGACCTGTCATTAGTATTCGTTTCTACGGGCTAGCTATTTTTTTTCCCATGATACCCCTGCAAGATTAAAGTCTTAAGAGCTTGTTCCCACCTCCACTTTCTCTCACTAAAAATATCTGTCTGCCTTCAGTTTTGTCGTTTAAATCAGGCATGCATTTTGCTGCACAGGATGGTTCAAGCAAACGAAAGCCTGAGCATTCAGTGACCTGAGATCTGTGCCCTCTTCCTGCAATGCATAATACAGTTCCTTCAAACTGATAATTGTCACCAGAAGGAATTCATATTAAAACCTTAATCTTGCACCGAAATTCTCACAGTAAAAGCCTATAATTTGTGCAACCTGATGTATTCAACTGTCAGGAACAGATCTATTAGCCTCACCTGCTCCTGACACAAAAGATCCCTTGCTTATTCTGTTTTTGTCTCCTGCCTTAATGATTAGGACTCTTTCCATCATCTCCTTCCACTCTTTGCTTCAAACGTCCTATTGCTGTCATTTATCTAAGAGCTGAATGCTAACAAGCAAATGTGGTTCTTGCTGAATTTGAGCTTCCTTTGGGATTTTTACCACCAAAAGTGAATCTCTCTCTTCTCTGTTTTCTCCCCTCCCTTTTTTTTTTCAATCTTACCACCTCAGTTATATTAAATTTTGCAACAGAGCTTAGTGATCACAGTCATAAAACTGATACCAAAAGGTAAATAGGTAGACAAAGTGACCCCAGGGGCCCCTCTGGCAGAGGACTACCAAGTTCAATGCCAGTCTGATTCCAATTGGAACAGTGGCCTCTCTACTCTATGGAAATTTGAAACAGGTCCATAGGGTCAAATCCACTCCCAATTACCAAGAACAAACTAACATTTTTCATAGAGCAATGTGCTGTCTGTCATGGACCCTTGCCAAAGGCCAAACTACAAAGACGAAACAAACAAACAAAAAACAAACCTGAAAACCCTGTGAAAAAAACCGGAAACAATCCCAGTATGGTTTATATTAGGTCTGTTTTGCCAACAGTAACGGATGTATTGTTGCAGAGAAAGCAAGGAATAGGCTTCAAGAAGAAGGAGGTAGGGCAGGGAGAAAGGAGAAGAGTAGATCAAGGAAGAAAAATCGCACGTTTAACCAGGCTGTGGGCCACTTCCTGAGGAAAGTCAGAGAGCCCTCCTGAAAAAGAGAAAAGATTCCCTGAGCCAGGACTGAAAATAAAACTAAACCATAAAAAGAAAAATCAAGTCAATGGTAAACAGAATCAGCCAGGTTACTTAATCCATAAAAATTAATTTAATTCCATGTGAAAGTTCTAATTCCCTTTTCATAAATGTATTCTAGTGTATTTCTCATTTGTTTACAATGCAAAACGTTTTAATCACTTTCTCACACACTATCCCATTCAATACTTTCATAATCTTCTGAGACAATGAGACAAGTAAACTCCATTTCTAATACAAGTTAATCAAAACATTAAAATAATATGCTAATTATCTGTCACAAAAGATGATACAAAGTTGGTTCCGTAAACAAAATATTATACTGACTCTTAGTCAAAAGTTTTCTATATTTGAATTTTAAAACACTATTGAAGACTGTGCTCTTTTAGCAGCAAATGTACCTGGATATTTTCAGTGATAGGTCCAGGAATAGAGAAAAGGACTCAGAATCTCCTTCTTTAAGAGATTAATTCTCCTCACATGGAAATAACTATAGTATCTAAATGTCATTCAATGGTATATAAGCTTCACTGGCCCATAAAAATATCACTTTCCTGTGAATGAAAAACAGGATTTAAGATCAAAGAATAAAGGCCATATTTTTAGAAGTCGAAGATAAATTATTTAAAAATATGTGAGTTGAATAAGCTGAACCAAAATACAAGAGAAGGTACCCATCTATTCTTTGCTTGGAATGTGTGTGCTTTATAAAGCACTGTCTATGTATATATATTAAATTAATTTACATTAATTATCTACCTTTTTAGCTATTTAGGATTCAGTAATAACTAGGTACCTCTTTAATATAATGTATTTTTCTGATTCTTTTATCTAGTTATTACATTTCTAAATAAGGTTAGAACTTGAATATGCAATCTTGGGACTTGCAGGAAATGAATGACATGAAAAAGACTTGGGACTACAAAAAGCATTCTTGGTGGTGTGATGATTAATCAGGACATGAGGTAGCCCACCTTGAGGAAAGGCAGAGTTTCTGAAGCCAGACTTGGGTGTGAGGTCCCCATGCCTAACACTTACAGTTACATGGCATGACCAAGCAAGTGTCCCCTTTCAGAACTGGTTTTCATTATCTGTAAAAGTGGAATGCTAACTCCTACCTTGCAGGGTGGTTTAAAGCATGTCAAGTGGCCGACACAATGCCTGGCACCAAAGTAGATTCTTCAATAATAAAAAACAGTTCCTTTTTCCTCCTCCTCTCCTCCTTTGTCGAGGGTTTCATAAAAACTAAATCCGATTTCTGGATACTTGACTGAGTTAAATGCAAAATTAGAGAGAATGTTGCATTTTTAAATTCCTAAGAGAACAAAATAGTGTTTGAAATATTGTCACCACCACATCTTCAATTCAGAGTTATTAAAAATCAATATTTATTTCTACTTTAAGCACCAAGGTGCCACCTGCCAAATCTGCTTAATAGAGAAAGTCTCAAATAAATCAGGAGATTGTAATTAATCTCAAGATTCACCAGTTAATATTGGTATATCCTGGGCAACACACTGAGATTATTCACTCTAGGGATTGTGAATTGCGTAACTGTCTTCTGTGTTTTGTACACTTCCCATCACACCGTAGCTATTTAATAATGGTTTATTGCTTAACTAAGAGCAGGAATTTAAAACTATAAAATATCAAAAACCATGTTCTTTACGTGTTTAATACTTTCACGTTAACTACAGTTCTCTAATTTTAGTGTTTCATTTATTCAATAATCAAAAAATATTTACTGAGTGCCTACTCTGTGTAAGGCATTGTACCAGACATGGGAAATATGAAACTGAGTAAGATACAGAGTCTTAAATAAAATAATTCAGGAAAATAGCCCAGTGCCTAACACACAGTAAGCTCCCTATAAACCACAAAACGGGTACAAAACACCCAGAAGCGCTGGCATATAGCACAAAGAGGTCCCCCGCCCCCTAATGCCTTCTCTCTCATTCACACATACCTAAAAATCTTTAATGACTTAGAGTCCATCTTCCCAGAAATTCACAAGAAAAAATGAACTTTTGTCAAAACTTTACCTTTCTTTCTTAAAAGTGTCGGCTATTCATAAAATAACCTTTCAAATTAATGAAAAAGTAGTTGCCACCATCAAAGAATCGTCAAGAATCTTCAAACTTCCTGTAAATTGGCAGCATTCTGCTCAAGCTGTTTAGTTCCCACAGAAGTGAGTCTTTGAAGTTGACAAGGTGTTCGTGGACGAAGCAGTAGTTTGATAAAAAACCATTACTTTTGTTTTTACTCAAGACCTAGTTAAACCTGATTTGGAAAGAACAAAGCCTGAGTTTCCAAAACTGCTGCTGGGCCCCTGCAGGATGGACTTCTTCCCACTGAGTGATGTCCTAAAGCTCCCCGAGCCGCCGCTGGAAGATATCGATGTATTCTATGTATTTCTACCTCTTGTTTGTTTTGTTTTAGGTGATTGAGCATAGTAGAAATTTCCCTGTTGGAAGATCACCAGCCAATACAATAAAATCACACTCGCCTCCATGAACCCACAATGGGAAGCAATGCAAGGTTAAGCATGTGAGCACCAGAGTCAGAAAAAACTGACTCCAAGGCTGGGCAACAATCTGATGCTGATAATAATATTAAGAGGTACCATTTATTGTGTGTTTCCAAGTGCCAGTCATTGTTCTAAGTGCTATGGATTTATTATCTTATTGACACACATGAGAGATTGCTAGTGTATACCTGGGAGGGGATTCACTGCACCACTAAGCTTGTAGGGGAAACGTTTCTTCTACATCCTTGCTATTTTCCTCTCTCCATTGCCTCATTTAGCCCTAAGAGCAAATGCCATAACTGATTGAATTTAGTAGGGGAAAGGGAGAATTCGAGGCCCAATGCCTGCCCTTTCTCTCCTTCAAGAGTGGGCTCCCCATTTAGAAAAAAAAAGAAATGCCAGTTCATTGGACAGGGGACAAGATGGTGAATAGAAGTTCTATTTGCATAACTGTGAGCAAGAAGAGTCAGGGCTAGGATGGAAAACTACATTCAGAGGAGAGAAATGAAGGGAAAACTCAGAACAAAAAGAGAAGTGACGAGAAATTCAAGCAGCAGGAGAATTAGAGAGAAAAGCACAAACAAGTTGCAGGGCTTGGGTCCCCAGCAAGGGAGAGGAACCAGGCACTGCAAGTTTAAGGTAGGTCCAAGACTGCCTTTCAGTCCCAGTAATAACTACAGACTGGCAGTCTAATTGCAGGAGAAATGTACAGTTCATGCAAGCTTTAAATTCAGTTCAGGGATTTGCTCTGAGAGTGTCTCCTCCTGCACAGCAAGCTAGCTTTAGAGAAGAAAGTCAGTGCAGGGCTCAGCAAACTCTCAGAGTGCTATTACCCATCACAAGAGGGGTCCTATTGTCAGGGACCAGACTGCTCTGGGGAGGAAGGGGCCACCAACAGAGTCCATCTCCTTCTCTGCCCACCATGCTCAACCTCTTCCAGGGCTCAACTGCCCTTTTAGACAGGGCTACCCAAGCTAGCAGACGAATCTCGAGGTTTGTTCTTAGGTTCAACAGCTTGCAGAAATACACCACATTCTAGCATGTCACTCATAAAGGTTGTATTTTGAGAGTTTGATTTTCCACTTGACTATCTTGACTTCTTTCCCACTTGGTTCTGAATTTGGGAAGGGAGAAGTGGTAATATTTTGGAGAACATTCTCTAAGATTCTGACACTTAGGAAAGTAACATAATCTGTCAATGCCTTAATTTTCCTGCCTGTAAAATAATCATTATAAACAGAGCACCTCTTTCAGAGACCCACTGTATCCATAAATGCGATAATACCTATAAAGTAAGTGAAATACACAGACTAACTACACAATAAAAATTAGAGATTATAATTCCTGATATTATTGTCATTATTATTTTGGTCATGTGATTGATATCTGGCAGATCTATTCACTTTCTGATGTTCTATCAGTTTCTGTTCATTCTAAAAGTTACTTTGCAAATAAATTTCATCTTTGAGCAAATCACTCTCTGAGACTCAAAAACAGTAATAATAAGAGTATAAAGATGACAGAACTTACTTGGGAATTATAGATGGGAAAAAAATGTTTAGTGCCTAGCACAGTGTCTGGTATATAATAAATGCTCAAGAAATTATTAGTATTATTACTATGATTATTGTTTTCTTTTTGTGTTAGCTCTTCACAGATATGACCAAAATACTTGATACAAACAATTTAAAGAAGGAAAGATTTATTTTGGCTCACAGTTTCGTAGATTTCAGTCTTAGCACTGCTGGTTCCATTGCTTTGAGCCTGAAATGAGGAAGAACATCATGGTGGAAGAGCATGGCAGAGAAAAGCTCAACTCATGGCAGCCAGGAACGAGAGAGAAAGAGGGTAGTGGGAGGGAACAGAGAGAGAAAGCGTCCAGGGACAAGAACTACTTTTCCAGGGCATACCCAGGATTTAGTTCCTCCAACCATGCTCCACCTCCTACAGTTTCCACTGTCAATGGATTGATCCATTGATGAAGTGGGATCATGAGACCTCATTATTCAGTCACTTCCCAAAAGCTCCACCCCTAAACATTGCTGCACTGGGGACCAAGCCTTCAACACATGAATCTTTGGGGAATACTTCATATCCAAACCATAACACTTTTATAATCAATCATCTAATTCTTCTCACCTTCATCCCTGCCTTATCAATTAAGTATTAACACTGTTTCTCATGAAAATATGAATTTTTTCTTATACCTAGAGGATTGTTAAGTTCATTTAAATCCCCCAAATCAATTTTCCATTTGTCTAATTTTAATAAAGTCTAGCATTGGCATATTTTTTTTTTTTGGGTAACAAAATGTAGAATGTTGTTTCAAAGAAAAATAAGACAATAATGAATCACATATCCCTTAAAAGTTTGGCAATGCAAGTCACATGCCAACCAGATGCTTTCCATTAGATTATTTCCACCAACACCCAATACATAATGAATAGAGGAAGAAAAATACATGCAGACCTCAAGTATGCAAAAGGCAAAGTAATTTAGAAAGCCAAGTCTCTTCTCTCATTTCATCAAAATAATTTCTCTGAGGACTTGGCATTTTCTAGACAATTTTCACTTGTGCTAAAGGCAATACAGCTTTGTATTTCTTGGTGATAAGTGAAAAAAAATGATGAATATTTTCAATCTCAATATGGCCATTATAAACTATAGTGAATATACAAATATACAAAAAAGAAAAATCTGTTTTTTCTGAATTGAATTGAATTAAAGGACCTGTATATTTAGCAGTGTTGTAGAAAGTTTGCTAAATCTTCAAAACACAGAGGGAGAAATAAATATCATATATCATATTAATCATGACTTTAAAAAGATCTGAATTGAAGCTGAAGGTTTATTAGGATTTTGACACTATAAACTCATTTTAGTCTTCAATGGAACATGTTTATCATCCAAGTTGACTTTTCCACTTAAAAGCACAAAATCTTTTAAGTAATCAGAAAGGCTTCCTGTTGTCAGTGTAGCAACATTTCCATAGAGTCATCCAGAGTTTCTAAAAGTGTGACTACTCTCTAAAGGTTTACTTCAGTGAGGAGTTATTTAAAACACATTCTTTCAAAAATCATTAATGAACAAACTCTATGACAATATACATTTGAGGAATTCCCTCATCATTGTCCTTATAAAGTTATACAGTTATCACAGAAGGTCCATTCTATTCTAGTTAGTCATCGTGCTCCAAAAATACAGAATTAACTATATGATATATATAGAGAGATAGATACATATTATATACACACACATATATATGCAAATACATGTGAATATATACATCTGTCTCTCTGTATAGAATTAACTATATAAATACACATATTCACATATATGCATAACTTTATATACATATACAATTTTATATATATTTATGTCTATATAAAAAAAAGAGATTTATAAAGAGTTGACTAACATGATTATAGAGGCTGATTAGTTGTAAGATCTACTATCCAGAGGGTTGAATACCAGGAGAGCTAATGTTATAAACTATAGTCTGAGTTCAACAGCCCGAGAAGACCAATGTCCCAGGTCAAGTCCTGCCAGACAAAAACAGCGAGTTCTCTTGCTTAGCTTTTTGTTCCATTCAGTATACTGGGTGAAACTCAGACACATTGGGCAGGTAAAGTTGATTGACTCAGTTTACTGATACAAATGTTATCTTATCTAGAAACACCCCCACAGACACACCAAATAAGATTCAACCAAATATCTGGGCATCCTTTGGACCCATCAATTTGACACATAAAATTAACCATCACAAACAAGTCTCTGAGACCAAGTAAAGAACAAAAAATTTTGTCACAAAACTTAATACCTTCAAGTACAGATTTTTTTAAATATTTTCAGTACAGTAGTGGTTAGCTATATCATTACCTTTATTTATATTTTCTGTCCCAGTTATTATGTCCCTTCAAAGAAAATAATTAACCTATCTCTAATGGTCTATGGAATTATTTTGGTGAAGAGATCTTTTTGTAGGCAAGAATAAAAATTATCCAGAAGTAAATCACATTTATTTTTCTCTTCCCTCAAATTCTTTCTATAAGATGATTTTACTCATATTAATTTTATTCATATTAATTTAAAGAGTAAACTATATATCCTAATTACCTATATGAAATTTTCAAAATATTATCTAATGATTTTAAAGTTTATCTTTATGTAAAGAAGTCAGAAAGCTCAATAGTTAAAAAGCAAATAACTCAGTTTAAAATGTAAGGAAAGGATCTAATTGTACTTTTTCTCAAAAGAAGACATAAAAATGTTCAACTGGTATTTGAAAAATATTCAAAATCACTAGTCATCAGAGAAATGCAAATCAAAATCACAGTGAATTATTATCTGATACCTATTGGGATGGATATTATTAAAATGATGAATGCTAACAAGTGTTGAAAAGGATGCGGAGAAATGGGAACCTGTTGCACCTCATCAGTAGGAATGTAAATTTAGTACAACTATTCCAGAAAGCAATACAATGAATGAACCCCCAAAACTAAAAATAATGCTACTATATAATCCAGCAATCCTAATACTGGGAATATAAAGGAAATGAAAGCAGTATGTTAAAAGGCATCTACTCTCCCATGTTACTGCAGCATTATTCACAATAACAAAGATTTGAAAACAACCTAAGTCTCCACTGACATATGAATAAAGAAAATGTGATATTTGCCTTTGTGTGTTCATACACAAACACAAACTCAACCATATGCACATATAAAATCTAATATTAGCCTTTTGAATAAAGGAAATTCTGTCATTTGCAATAGTTTCACTAATTCCTGTGGTTAAGACTAGGTAATTTCTCTCTTTCTATTTTCCATTTCTCTCTTTCCTCTGTTCCTTCAAAATACTACTCTTTAACCTATTCATTGATTACTGCAGCTTTCATTTCTAAAATTGCCATTTGGTTCCTCTTTGTCTTTATGTCTTTGATGAGAATTTCTATTGAGTTTATTTGTTTATTTAATATGTTTATTAAATATGCTCATAATTGCTAATGGGTACATTTTTATGATGGCTATTTTTAAATATTTGTTATATAATCCCAACATACATACCATATTAGCACTGGCATCTATTTCATGTCATTTCTTGTTCACTGTCAAATATGATGTTGATATAATGAGTAGTTTCCTATTAAAACCTCATCATCTATCAAGGACCTCGGAATCAGACCAGAGACCCTGCATCTTATAGAAGAAAAAGTAGGTTCAAATCTTCAACATGTCGGCTTAGGATCTTAACTTAACAGGACTCCCATAGCACAAGAAATAAAAGCAAGAATCAACAACTGGGATAGATGCAAACTAAAAAGCTTTCTCTGAGCAAAGGAAACTATCAGTAATTTGAAGAGAGAGCCTACAGAGTGGGAGAAAATCTTTGCCACTCATACTTCAGGTAGAGTGCTAATTTCCAGAATATATAAAGAACTCAAAAAACTCTACACCAAGAATACAAATAATCCAATCAACAAATGAGCTAAGAAAATGAACAGACACTTCACAGAAGAAGATGCACAAGCAATCAACAGATATATGAAAAAATGTTCAACATCTCTAGTAATAAGGGAAATGCAAATCAAAACTACCCTAAGATTCCATCTCACCCCAATTAGAATGGCGATTATCAAGAACACAAGCAACAATAGGTGTTGGCGAGGATGTGGGGAAAGAGGTACACTCATACATTGCTGGTGGGGTTGCAAATTAGTGCAGCCACTCTGGAAAGCAGTATGGAGATTCCTCAGAAAGCTTGGAATGGAACCACCATTTGACTCAGCTATCCCACTCCTTGGCCTATACCCAAAGGACTTAAAATCAGCATACTACAGAGATACAGCCACATCAATGTTCATAGCTGCTCAATTCACCATAGCCAGATTGTGGAACCAACCTAGATGCCCTTCAGTTGATGAATGGATAAAGAAACTGTGGTATATATATACAATGGAATATTACTCAGCCATAAAGAACGAAAAATTATGGCATTTGCAGGCAAATGGATGAAATTGGAGAATATCATGCTAAGTGAGATAAGCCAATCTCAAAAAACCAAAGGACGAATGATCTCGCTGATAAGCAAATGATGACATATAATGGGGGGTGGGAGGGATTAGCATTAGGGTTAGGGTTAGGTTTAGGGTTAGGGTTAAGGAGGGTGGCAAGAATGGAGGAAGGAAGGACTGTATAGAGGGAAAAGAGGGGTGGGAGGGGTGGGGGGGAAGGAAAAAAATAGCAGAATGAATCAAACAACATTACCCTATGTAAATTTATGATTACACAAATGGTATGCCTTTACTCCATGTACAAACAGAGAAACAACATGTATCCCATTTGTTTACAATAAAAAAAATTAATTTAATTTAAAAAAAAAAAAACCTCAACATCTGAGTGTTGTTTTGAGAGACTCCGAATTTATTTGTATCTGCAGTTTAGTTGGCATCCTCTGACACCACTGAGGTTAGGAATGAGGTTTATCACTTGCTTACTACAAGGTAGGGTAGAAGTCCAGTTTCTCCACTGGTTCTCTCTTAACACACAAAGGATGCCTCATGATTGTTGAGCAGGAATGAGATTTCTGCCTCCAACATGGTCTCCACTGACAATACAGAAGGTTTTTCTCTGACACCCCTCCAGCATTGAAGCAGGGGATACTTCACAGCCACTGAGTGGTGCACATAAATGTTCTCCATTGACACACCAAGGGAGGGGAGAGTTGTCTTCTTTCTACAATGTTGGAATGAAAATCCTGGCTCCTTACTGAACCTTTCTGATGGTGGAGTTGGAGGATGAGTTTGAATGCCTCATTACCCTTTGATAAATGTCCCTTCTAGGTTGAGTGGGCAAGGTGGGGGCCATGGATTGTTCTGTGATGTTTTATTGGAGTAGGACTATTATTGTTCAAATTTTTTCCATGACAAACTTCCCTTTTCCTGTTCTTTTGACTAAAGAATAGGAAGTTGATTGGTTGGTTGGTTGGTTGGTTGGTTGGTTTTAAAGTTCCTATTGTCTGTATCCTTAGGCATTTCTGTGTTGCTATTTCCTTCAGCTCCAAGATTTGGAGATACAAAAAAATTCAGGCTTACATAAAACCCCAAGGGACTCACCACAACATCAGTCCTTGATAAAATTTAAGAATTTCTTCTACTTTTAAAACCCACTTAAGAAATAAATAGATAAGCCAAAAACTGAAAGATAATATTCACAAAAACAAATACTTGACAAATAATTTGGGGCTGGGGATATAGCTCAGTTGGTAGAGTGCTTGCCTCACAAGCACAAGGCCCTGGGTTCAATCCCCAGTACAATGAAAAAAAAAAATAATGATAATAATAATAATAAAAATAATAATAATAATTTGGGCCCAGAATATTAAGGACTCCTAGAAATTAATAAAAATAATAATGATCCAATTAAAAATGTAAAAAAGATATAAACAGTTTTCAAAAGCAGATTAATGGCAGATAGCACCCAAAATGGTGTTTAATGTCATTATGCATTAAGGAAGTACAAATCAATACAAAGTGAAATGCTATTTTCATATACTACAATAACTGTGGGCAAAAATAAGAACAACTAGAAATCCCACGCATAATTGTTGGGAGTATGAAGTGGTTCAACTACACTGAAAAATAATTTGGCATTTTCATAAAATATTAAATATATGCTCACACCATCATGCACCAATTTTATTCTCATTTATTTTCAAAAGAAATAAAAATACATATCAATACACAAAAAAGATATTGTACATCATTGTTAATAGCAGCCAATACTCAGAATTGTAGAAAACTTGAAGCAACCCAAATGTCCAACAATAAATGGCTAAACAAAATATGATGTATTCTTATTAGTGGAGAACTATTTGTCAATAAAAAATAATTCACTTCTAATACATACAAAAAAGTAAAATTAATTGCACAAGTATGTTAACCAAAACTAGCAGGAAACATGCTGTTTCTCTTATATGCATATTTATCACAATAAAGTAGTGTGATTCAATTTTTTTAAATGCCTATGATCAAAACCAATGGAAAAAAATTGTTAAAAATTGGCAATATATAGAAATATGAAAATTGTGATTTTTAAAAATTATTTAAAGTTAAATGGGAAAAATATCTATAGCAAACATAACAAATGGCTAATATAATTAATATACATAATATAAAAGTAAGAAAGACAAACTATAGTAGATAAGTAGGTAAAAGTCTTAAGTAATGTGTAAAGGAGAAAATGCACTTAAGCAAATGTGCTCATTTTCTACTGTTTTTTCAACTACTCTCTATTTACTTCCCAAAACACACTCTATTATTCCCAGCTTCCCTTGTAGCTACTGGTGGCCTGTTATGGTTTGGATATGAGGTGTCTGGGTGAGAAGTTGTCTGCATTTTGCCTGTGTCCTGAGACTTTCTGTGAGGATGATTTTAGAAGCAATGGACTTCTTAATGCGGCAGAAGAAAGGTCTAGGTAGCACAGCATTCAGAAAGTGGCATGGATATTGCTGGCTGCTCTTAGTCAAATTTATTTTGATAATCGGGAGCAGAAAGCAGAGCAGAAAGATATGGAAAAAGTGAACTTGAAAGGCCAGAGTAAAACCAGGGCTAAGGAAGTTGCAGTAACGTTATTGCCACTACAGAAACGCTAAAGACTTTGCCTAGAGACAATAAGAAAGATGACTTGAGGGCCTCTCAGGAGCCGGCAAGACCACACCCACTTCAAGCTCAAGAAAGTAAAGGTGAAAATTCTCTTCTTTCACAAGGGGACTAGGAAGTTTTTTAAACATGCTTAGCCACCCAGACCCTCAAAGACTGCTGCAGCAAGGGCCCCTGTTTGAGATGGCAGTAGACTTAGGCATCAGCCATGTGCTGCTGGTTCTGGAGGAACGCAGGATGCTGGAGTTAGGGGGTCACGGAGGCTTCCACCAAGATTTCAAAAGAAGGCCTTGGAGGCCAGGCAAGGTGCCACAGGGGTGGAGTCCCTGTGGGCACTCCCTAGAAAGGTAAAGTATGGAGATTTGAAAAGGAAGCCTTCAGTGGAAACCCCAGAGATTAAGAAATGCCAGTAACAAGGGACATCATCCTAGGAAAGCTGCAGGAAACGAGCAGAGAAAAGCCAACAGAAAGACCACTTGGGTGGCAACCAATAAGGCCACAGGGGCGGAGCTACATTTGTCATTTGGAGAAAACATCACAATGCCATGTGCCCCAGATGACAGACATGGAGCTACGGGACCTGTTTGTCCAGCTGGATTTTGGTCTTGCTTTACTCCCATTCCTTCTTTCTATGTGCCTATTTTTGTAAATGGAAATGTTTAATCGGTATCTTTATATGTTGCATATTTTTAAATTGCTTTTAATTTTATAGGAGCTCACAATGCAAGATTGCCTTGAGCCTCAAAGACTTTGAACTTGAACTTTGAACAATCTTGGAAATGTTGAGACTGTGGGGACTCTTGGAAATGGACTAAATGTATTTTGCATTGTCAGATGAGTGTAAGCTTTTGGGGGCCAGGGGCAGAATGTTATAGTTTGGATATGAGGTGTACCCCAAAAGTTCAGGTGAGAGAGACAATGTAAGAAGGTTCAGAGGAAAAATGACTGGGTTGTAAAAATCTTAACCCAATCAGTGATTTAATCCCCTGATAGGGATTAACTGAATGCTAACTGAAGTGGTAGGGTGTGGCTGGAGGAGACTGGAATTGAGGCGTGGCTTTGGAGTATATATTTGTATCTGGAGAGTGGAGACACTCTCTCTCTCTCTCTCTCTCTCTGCTTCCTGATGATACAAGCTGCTCCCCTCTGCCATCCTCTTCCACCATGATGTTCTGCTTCATCTCAAGCCCCAAGGAATGGAGCCAACCTTCCACGGACTAAGACGTCTGAATCTGTAAGCCCTCAAATAAACTCTTCTTCCTCTACAGTTGTGCTGGTCGGGTCATTTAGTCACAGCAGCAAAAAAGCTGACTAAGACATGGTCACAGAACACAATTTTCAGATTATTTTCCCCCTCTTTTCTTCGTGCCATCTCTCTTCTTTCTTCTGGTAATTATAAAATTGATCTGGTCGTATAGCTGCTATATTGTGAGCATAAGGCAGCAAGAATGAGAGTGAGGACCAGGATGCTTGGAATGGGAAAGCAAAAACACAGAAAGAACTGTGTTTCTCAGATTGTTGTTGACCAGGAATCAATTCCACTCTCGGTACATGAATCAATGTTATTTGAGGAAAATAACACTCATATTTGTTTAAACCACAATTATAAGTCCTGCTATTTTTTCCCAAAGGTATTACTTACCAATACAGAAATCAAATTTGAAAAATATGCAACATCAAAGAATAGTAAATATGTAACAAAAATATTTTATTTCTTTACAAAATTAAAACTGCAAATATTTTTAAGAAATAAAACCAATGGCTAGGATAAATTGGAATATGCATTGTGTTTTCATTTACTACCACAGGGAATATAAATTTAAAACTGTTTTGAAGATTACTGTGGTAATATACAGAGATGACGTGCTTTTTATAATCTAGTTTATTGTTTTCTATTTTATCATTTAATTATGTATTTGTAATTATTAGTAATAGTTAATGTTATTAACATTGAATTCCATCCACTGTTAGATACTTTTCAAGAATAATGGCTTGTTTTTCTTTCAACTTTCAAGTCTCTTGCTTGTGTTTCTCATTGACACAATGACACCTATTCCCTGGTGATGAGAAATTCTGGGAAATATTGTTTACAGAGTAAAAAAAAAAAAAAACCAAAAATAAAAAAGCCTATTCAACCCAGTAGGGAATTTGTTAAGTGGATTATAGGCATACATGCAGTTCAGAAGGCCACAGTTAGACCCCTAATATCCTCAGATGCTTCTTAAAATCTAGTATTCCATGATTGAGGCAAGAAGATCCTATCCATCTCTTAGAAAGTTCTAATTTAGGAAAAGGAAAAGCCACAACAGAACCCTGCTTAAAATCACCTCATCCACCTTAACCCAAACTTAACTGACCAGAACACACATTAAGAAATTGCAATGTATTATATAAATCCTAAATTATTTTACGAAGTTTTTTTTAACAAAATGGAAAATGTATTATAAAATATACATAAAATAGAAATTAAAAAGGCATGACATAGAAATGTAGAACTTCTAACACTTCTCTTCCAAGTTCCAGATTATTCATTTTTACAGCCCCTGGAGCTGACTCACTCCTCCTTGGAGATCATGGTTTTTCTTAAAAATAATCTCTTATATGATACAACCCCCACCACTACCACCAGTACAATGGAAATGTCATTTAAAAAGGGATATTTTCTATCTTATTTACTGCTGCATTCTTAATACCTAAAAAGATTCTTGGTTAATATTAAACAAATTAGCGGATAAATGGGTAAATTTGACATAATGAATAAAGGACTGGGTTACTGCTAAAGTCTATCATAGGAAGGCAATCAAAGGGAAAGGGAAATGGTCCTGGCAGAGGCATTTTTTGTGCAAAATTGAATGATAATTAAGCATTAACTAGTCGAGAATAGGAACAGGCATCTTTGAGGTATAAAAAACTGGCAACACTGTAAGAGATTTGGGATGATTGTGGGTTGCAGAGAAACCAACATGAAGAACAGGCTGTGCAGTGGAATTAACAGTAGTCAAAAGAATAGTTGAAGGTTGAATGAGAAAAGAGCTTATGGGTTACATAAGGAATTCATATTTCTCTAATTTTTGCAGTCTAAAAAATTTCCCTGGCAGAAATATCTAAGTTGAGAATGTTTAAACACCAATAATTGCATTGAACTAGATGAAAAATAAATAGGGAATGACTTAAATCATTGACTTTATGAATAGAAGGCAGGTGTTTAGATAGAGAAAGAATAAGGCAAAAATAATGGACTTTCCTCAAAAGTTGAACACAAATTACTAAAAAGAGAAAGAAAAGATTATAACCTAGAAATCTGGTGGCATTATATGATGAAGAAGGGAATAATGATAATAACCACAACTGAACATTCTAATGCTGGCCTCTATTCTTTGGGGGCCTATTTCAGAAGCAAGTCTAAGGCATGAAGCTTGTCTTCTCCCTTTCTCATACCCAGGTTAGACATTGCTGACTAATTACAAATCTCCTTGATGAGCTTGAATAGTGCCTCATCCTCCTTAACAGAACACCCCAATGACTGCTGATAAACATGCCAATGGAAATCTCTTGGTCATCCTTAACCTATCAGGTTCCCAGCATTCAAATGGAAAAAAAAAAAAAAAAAAAAAAAAATATATATATATATATATATATATGTAACTCTTCCAACAAACATATTTTATCACATTCATTTTACAAAATATTAAACTGATACTTACTGTGGTAAGTATAGAAGCAAGATATACTGTCATGTCTTTTAGGTTCTATAACTATACATATACACCCATGCCCTCAAAACCAACTTTGCCCAATCCCATCCCACACTTGGAATAAAGTAAGTGACAATCTAGACAGCCAAGGCTTCCCATGGTTAAGGACCTCTGAGGCATCCAGTGAAGATTTCTAGTAGGGAGTTTGACATATAGGTCTGTAATCCAGGAACACTAGAGGAGATGCAAATTTAGGCTTGAGGATCAGGAGCATATAGGTGAGAGCTAAACCTAAAGGTACAGATGAAATCACACAAATAGTTATAGAGTGAGAAGAAAGGGGAGGAGAGCAGCCAGAACAGAAATAGAATTCAAGAACTTGCCTTGCTGCAGCTCAGAAGAGACACTCCTCTAAGTTTGAACCAGAGGTCAAGACCTGGAAAGTGCAACCAATAAGAAGAGAGAGACGGTTGTGCCTCCAGACCTCAGGAATGAGAACCAGTAACTGCTTTTATCTAAGCTGATCAACTTTGGCGTTTCTCTGGGGTAACTGAAAGATTGTGGCCATTGTCTCTTCTCACCAAGATGTCATAAGTATCACATGATAAAACCAGTGAAGAAACTAGATGAAGTTTGTCACATAAAAGATCTTCCCTAACTATTAATTACCACTTCTTCAGTGACCCTTCAAGTTGTGAATTCCAGACTTTCCATCCATTGCAACATCATCTTAAACTGGCCATGCAGTAGCTACTCAGATGGCATTTTTCACACCCAAACAAATCATGTTCTGTCTAGCCAGAGGGTGTTGACAGATAGCCCATGTTCTCAGACTGCAAATAGCTTAGGGGGAGGGCCCTATGTTAAGCATTTTATTCATGTTACTGACAGAGTCTGTTACGAGAGTATCTAGCACATTAAAACTGCACTATACATGTTTGTTCAATGAACATGACATCACAGGTTTCTCCATAGGTGCTGCATTCATTACCCATTTAAGACATTTCCTGATATCAAAGCAAAACCCTGATATTTCTGCAGCCAGACTTGCTAATTCCTCACCACAATCTGACTGATGTCAATGTTTTCTTATGTTATACTCAGATTGTTCAGCATAACTATACACATAAACAGTGAGAGATGCTAGAAATTGAGTGCTTAAAACATCCTTGAGGTCTCAGTGTCTAAGATCAAACTGTGATGCATCTCTCTTAGAAAGAGGAGAAATTTTTTATGAAAAACTTTTCTTGCTCTTGATGATGAATGCTGTGGAGGTTCAATTTTCCAATCTTGCCACACCTAAGTGATTTTCTTTTCTTCTTTGCATTGCTGCCTATGTATGTGCTTAAGTCTTCTATGATATATAGCTGGCCAGGTGTAACTGAATTAACTTTGTTAAGTCAGATTTGTTCTACTCTCTCATTGATATTCATTATAATAAAGACCTACATTCTGTGCTAATTTTCAATTCCCCACATAGAGTATTTCACTGTTCTGAGGTGAATCTAATTCCATAGTTTGTCATTAAACACCTGTTTCTCAATCATGGGTTCTTTGCCTCTTTACCTTGAAATAATTTTTGGCAGAGCATTGCATTCTGAACATGCTGAACTTCATATGACATCTAACCTCACCACTTCAACCTTTACTGACCAAACAAGCACATTTTGGCATTAAGACTGAATAAAGCTGGGTGGTAAGTAACAATGTCAATGGACTTTATTCTTTTCGTGACACAAAACTAAATGCACCCATGCTAAGACACACTGTTTGAGCAGGATGAGGACAAAAGGCATTCTAATCTTTCATCAGTGCCCTTCAGAAACATCAGTGTGTGTGCATGCATATACTGTTATCTTTTGAAACCAATAAAAATCAGTCACTGAGGAAATGTACTAACATCCATCAAAAGTAGAGCTGTTTGCAGTCTGTTATGCTCACCATGAGCATAGATGTACAGTGAGGAAAAACTGACCAGGCAGAACCCAAGGACCATATAATTTTCACAAAAGCTGGGGGAAAAAAGAGATTTTTTTGTACAATGTGACATTTCACAGAACACATTCAAGTTAGTACTCTCATGAGGGGAAATGCCCATAAACCAAAAGTTTCTAGACAAGCATGATTTTTTTTGAAAGAAGAGAGAACAGTAAGAAATATTCTTGGATGTGGTAACATTTATACTAACATGAAATTCAAGTCTGTATTATTGAATAAACAATAATCCAAGGGAGAGCTAAATTTTGTTAGGTTGAAATGACTTTCTAGTTTTCCCAGTAAAATTTGAATTATTTAAAAGATCATGAAGTTATTAAAGTCTTTATCTGAATGTCTGATAGCAAGAAAAATTAGAGATGATATTTTTCAAAATTAATTTCACTTTTCAGGAAAATTCACTTGATACAAATAAAGACTAGGTCTGTATCTTCTAATTTACATTTCCTACATGGACTAGCACACAATAAATTGTATGGACTAAATGTTACATGCAGATGTGATGATGATTGGTTAAAGGGCCTAGTTCGAATGCTCGCTCTGCCATGAAGTCCTATCTTGTTCCACCTACTTCACTCCAACCCACACACATATATACACACAGATAATCCAATCCTGAAATGGGCAAATGAGCTAAATATATGAAAAAATGTTTAACTTTATTAGCAATCAAGGAAATACAAATCAAAACTACATGGATTTCATCAAGTTACAATGATATCCATCAAGAATATAAGTAATAATAATAAATGCTGGTGAGGATGAGAGAGGAGAAAGGAATACATTGTTGGTGGGATTGCAAATTAGGACAACCATTATGCAAATGAGTTGGAGATTCCTCAAAAGACTAGGAATGGAACCAACGTATGACCAGGTATTCCTCTCCCCAGAATTTATCCTAAAGAACTGAATTCAACATAGTTTAGCAGCACAATTCACAAAAGAAAAATTATGGAACCAGGTTAGGTGCCCCTCAGCAGATGAATGGACAAATTAAATATATATTTTTATATATGTATATATGGATATGTATGTATATGTGAATATATACATATATATGTGTATATAGTTATACACACACACAATGGAGTTTTGCTTGCCTATAAAGAAGAATGAAATTGTGTCATTTTCTCATAAATGGATGGCACTAGAGAATATCATGTTCAATGAAATAAGCCTTACTTAGAAAGTCAAGGATAGGGCTGGGGAGATAGCTCAGTCGGTAGAGTGCTTGCCTTGCAAGCATAAGGCCCTGGGTTCGATCCCCAGCACCACAAAAAGAAAGTCAAGGATAGAATGTTTTCTCTCATATGTGGAAGCTAAATAGAAAAAAAAAAAAGGAAAAATTTTAAAAAGAAGGGGCAGGGAAATCTCACAAAAATAGACAGGAGATCAGTAGAGTAGAGCTAGAGGATCAAGGTCAGCAAGACCTTGACCCATCCTGGCAGATGGCACCACTGGTAGAAGAAGGTTAAAGGAGCCAAGAGGCTTTACACGTGTTACCAAGAGTGACCTCTAAGGAATCTCAACTGACTCTTAACAGTAGACAGGAACAAGGTCAGTTTTGACTAACTTGGCATTAAACACCTGGCAGGAGAGCAGCCAAAGCACAGTCCTACATGGACATTTAAAAGGAAAAACAGTGTGTGTGTGTGTGTGTGTGTGTGTGTGTGTGTGTGTGTGTGTTTTAATGTAACTTAAGACGTATACTGTGTCAGTCCTACTAAAAGTTAAGTAAAACTGGAGGCTATAAAGGAAGGGTTCTTGTGTGGGAGTGCCTAATAATAATGATCACAAAGGACTCTAGAGTCACAGGTTTGTCTTGAGTTAATTTGAACCTGATCTCATAGACCTACAAATATTCTTAACCTCCTACACAGATTAACTCAATCTGTTTTTTACTGGTTATAATTATGAGTTACTGTCTTCATGGTTTTCAGAGAATTGGCTGATATACTAATTGCTTTTGTGCTGTTTACAAAAAAGTACTCTCTGCTGTCTTGTTTATTTCTGTCTTAGCATGATCCCTGCCCTATGTATGCCTTGTCCAATCACCTGCCATCTGCCACTGTGGACCTCTGGACTGCTCTGATGCTGAATACCCTTAAATGTACACACCCCACCTGACAGAGAACAAGGACTTTGGGTCACTACCCCCAACTTTACCCTCTTTCAGCAGAAAGCAGCTTGGAGATGTCATCCCCATTTTCCCATACAAATGGAATGTAGAAATTGACAGTTGGGAAATGTAACAATGGTCTATTTTATGCTTTGAATATAGCACTTGCTGCTCTGCCACTGTGACTCTTTTTTTAAAAGACATGTTTCTTTCTCTTCCTCTCCCTGCTCCTCCCTAATCCCTCTCCCTCCCTAATCTCAAGGGAAACTGGACTACCTTTCATCTCCATCCTAGGCAGAGTAATCTGTCCTTGAGTACACACCCACCCCAGGAAGGAAGTAATTCAGACTTTGCAGATGACAGCAGATCTCAGAAATGATTCTTTCCCAAATTAACAAGTGGATTACAACTCCAAAGGAAAACACAAGGAATGTAGTCTTTGAATGATCTCTTTAAAAGCTCCCTGTTCCTGCTGATGGGCAGAATCACAGACTCTGGGACAGGAGTCCCCTGTGCTACTTCTTTGCTGGCAAAGCAATCCTCATTTTTCCTTTTTTCTCAAAGAGAGAGAGAGAGAAAAGAAGGAGGTTGGGGGGGGGGGGGAGAAGAGGAGGAGAAGGAAGAGGAGGAGGACAATGACCACGTCGACAACAGAGAGAAAGAGAAAGAATCAGGGAATAAAAGCTACCAAATTATGCTATATGCATGTAGTAATACATCACAAGGAACTTCACTTTTATGCAGAATTATACTGCACTAATGGTTTTATGTATATATGGAAAGAGACAGAGAGACAGAGACAGAGAGACACAGAGAAGTCCAAAAGAATAGAGGAAGGGGAATAGGGAGAGGACGGAGGGGACGGAAAAGAGAGGTACTGGGGAACATATTAGAATAAATTATGTTTTGTTTATGAACCTCACTACCATGTATAATTATAATGCACTAATAAAACTTTTTTTTAAAGAGTGTGTACAGCACAACCTGATTTCCTTCACTGTTCGTGTTATAGAAATCTGTTTGGAACACAGATTCTTCCTTCTTCATCTTTGCATTGCTGCAGTGTTCTACATACAATAGTCACAGACTCAGCACCCAGAGGAAGAATGAACCATTGAACAAACAACCAAACTCTCACCCGTTTGTATTTAAATGTCAATTTCTAAGTATATACTCTCAATGTTTCTGAATGATATATCTTAAGAAGGAAACTACTTAGTAAAGGAAAAGAAAATGCAAAGATTCCCCCCGGATATCATCTACCCCAAACATATTATTTTCCAGATAAATAAACTGAGGGCCAGATAAATTTAAGCAACATGTTTCAAGCTACTTCATTGTAGCACCAGAACCAGAACCCAGTTCTCTGACTTCTGTGTTGGAATACGTATTTTCTTAAATTCCCTACATAGATCAATATATAATCTAGAAAAAGAAGAAAGAAAAACAAGGAAAGGATGAACAAATGAGTGAAATAAAAATGAATTTTATTCTGTTGGGGAGTTCTTGTCAGAATTCCTTTAAAATATTCTTTTTTAAAAAATATTTATATAGTTGTCAATGGATATTTTATTTTACTTATTTATATGTGGTGCTGAGTATCAAACCCAGGACCTTACACATGCCAGGCAAGCACTCTACCCCTAAGCCACAACTCCAGCCCCAGTATTATTTTATTTTTTTATTTTTCCATAGAATATGTATTGTGTCCCCAATTAGTGGAACACAGAGGCTGAGTGATACACTTGCTTTCATCACCATCTCAACTGACACTTAAGCATCTTTTTATGATGGTTCTAAGCACTGAATGTCATAGATAAATTTCATAAAAGACAAATTAAGCATGTATCAAGCACACTAATTAAGGAGAAATTAAAAATTAGTAAAGCCTGGTTTTGAGATAATTACCCAGAATATGGCCACAGAAAAGTCTAACTTTTTAAATAAAACACACTTAATTTTAGTATTTTTTGAAATATTTATGACTTTTACTTTGTTCCCCCACCTTTTTTTAAAAAATATGAATTTCATATAGCAAAGGATAGGAGAGAAGGCACTATATTCTTTCTCAGTGCAAAGGACTTTAAAGCTTCATTCTGCTGTGCTGAGCAGAGAAGAGTAGTGGTCTACAAGAGTAAAGGTCAAAAAGACGGAATAAGGTACTAGATGCCTGTACTTTGACCATCATCTGACCGGGAGTAACATTTCAATAAACATCAGCCATTGTTGGAAAGACCACTGGCAAACAAGACACACAGTTTTACACCTCCCAGAACTTAAGTGTTTGTGTATGTTTAACAAAATTTGACTTAGAAATAAACCAAAGATAGTACTACTATTTACTTTATGCTTAAAACTAAAAGGAACAGAAACTAAAAAAGAATGCAGATGGTGTATAATTTGATTTAAAAAGAAGAAAAGAAATATGTTTGGTTTTATCATTTTCTATCCTCTGAGATACTTCTTAATTTTTAAAAAATATATCTAAATCCTTAACAAAATCTAAATTTCATCCAGAAGAAAGTCAATCTTGTCACCAGTACAATTATATCTTTATGCTTACAGAATCTGGTAAATTTTTTAGCATATGAAATTCTTGCAATTATACACAATTAAAATTTTACATACATACACAAAACACACAGATAGAGAAATTCCCGAGGCCAGGAATGCTTCTATAAGGTATTAAAATAATTAGTGATTTGGGGATATTCCTTGGCAAAATATATTCTAAAGATAAAAATTTACCACGAAACATTTAATTATAGAAATGGTCATTAATTATAGATATTACACATATTGCTGGCAAGAATTTGCTATTATAATTAGTCATTTTAAAAGTTGTATTCAATTTTTCTAAAACTTTATGGACCAAGGAAGCAAAGAAATATGGGGGAATTGTGCCTATTCAGTGATGCACCATAGTTGTCCTTTTTACCTTTAATTTCCTTTATAAGGTAATTTGGAATAAACAAAAGTGAACAAATAAAAATGCCCCATATGTTTTAACTTCAATTTACAAATTCAGTTTTTGAAAAACCAGAATTCCTGGCCAACTCTTTTTTAAATCCAATCACTCATCTTTCAAAGCAAACCGCTTCTCTAGATGATCTAAAATCTAGCAATTTTGCCACTTTCACTGTCAGCAAATGTTTCTACAGAAAGGCTGTGAACATTTACTGGGTGTATTTTTTTCCCAAATGTATGAAGTTTAAATGACAACGTATTTCAATTTATGGGTGAGTGTCCCATATAGTTTGGTCTGTATAAACCACACATACCACTATTTAGTATTCTAAACTGCTAACTTCATCTTCCAGCACAAATGGACACGTTTTTCTCCCACATTAATGCATTTTTAGTGTAGCAATATGGCAACTCCAGGTGGTGTGCTTACCGTAGACAATCACCCCTCCAAGAATGCCTTCACCCTCAGAGGTGATGATGGCCAAACCCGTCTTGCCTCCCTGCTTACATAGATGCTGATGGCAGTAATCAGAAATATTTGCAAGTCACAAGGCACATACAGAACTTAGAAGCTTTGTCCATTCGTTAATTATAAAAGCTACTGACACTCTGCTGGCAAGGCTGTGTACACTTTTACACTGTCATCATAATTAAAAAGTTTTAGTATGTGGTTTTGTGTTGCGACACCATCGATCAAAGTCCATTTTCTGACATGTGTAGCAGAGGCAATATGTTCCACATAGGTTATTTCTGGAATTGTATTACTTACTGTAATAAAGTCCTGTCATGTAACTCTATTGCACCAACTTTACCTGCCCTGCTGTGGCTGCCTGGGCTGTGTCCACTTTTAAACTCTCCAGAGCATGCACAAAAAAGGGTAAGGAGGTCAGAATGGGAATATTTTTAAAGAATTATATATTTTGACCAATAGACACAAATCTAAACTGGTTCTCTGGACATAGTTTATATTTCAGCTTTGGTTTCCTTTTCTTTTATTACAATATGAATTTTATTAAATAAACCCCTTAGTTTATTTAAAACATATGTCTAACATAACTGGTCTTCAAAAGATCAAAACGGTTTGGGCATTTCTTTTCATTAATTACTTAATAACTAAAAAAGACCTTCTGGGCAATAACAAATGTTGATTTTTTTAAGATAGCTGCAATTTCTACTTTATGCTGTTTGCAATTCTATAAAATATGCTTTGGGCAAGAGACAATCCTCAAGTAAGGAAAATTCTTCCTTGAAAAAAAAAGGACAAAAGTTAAAAACCATTTCTTTCATGCATTTGATTCCACATTATGGTTGTACAAGTATTTCAAGGAAGAAAGGGGGTTGAAAATGGAAACTGACAAAATGATAAAATAAGTTGGTTGGAATTTGACAGAAAAATTAGAGTATCTGTAAGCAATGCTAAAGAAAGCAATGTTTGTATTGCAGATGAAACATAACAAGAAGAACTTTCTTTAATTGTAAGGGAAAAAAATCTCAACTATTGCCAAATTTAATTTCTTCCCCAGAACTTAACTAACTGCATAAGATTTGACATGCTACATCAGTGCATTATGAAAATCAGTCACAATTACTGTCAAATGCACAATGTTCTGCTCTAAAAAGCTTTTGAATTAGACCTATTTCAAAATATAGCAAAGAAACTGACCTAGCACATGTTCCTACTGAGGGATATATTGTTTGAAATAAATCTTTTGTGATCATGTTCTTCATATTTGAGAAGTTAGAGGATTGAACATGTAAATTTGTTCATTTCTAATCAACTGCAATACAAATGGAAATCCCAAAATGAGCAAAAAAGAAGCTGAGACAAAAGAATAATTTTAACATGTGAATTTTTACCTTGTGAAAAGAAAGGTAAAATAGTAATAATTATTATCTAACAGAAATGCCACAGAATGAATATTGTCATTTTAAATGTTTTTAACAGAAGATATGGTACAATTACACATTCAGAATAGATAGATGGATAAATAATTTTTCAAAACAAAATAGACCAGTAACTTAATAACAAATGATGAGACATGCAATAAGATCATCAAGATAGCATTTATGTACATGCTTAAATTCTAGGTAGGTTAAGCAGCATTTGCTTCTAAAATCAGGTCAAATTATTGAATTTCTGCTATTTCTCTAACGTTTAATTAAAACTATGTGATTTCATTACATATATTCCCACCCTCTTATCCCAAATTTTCCAATTTAATTAAAAGTTTCTAGGAGTAACTTGCTAATTCCTTGAGGAATATGCTAAAGGTCCATTCTCTAACTAGAATGTTTCATCTGCCAGGAGGAGTGTGGAAAGACATAATCACTTTAAAAAAACATTATAACTGAAAATTAGAGTGTCTGTTATTCATATTAATAGAATTGCTAGCTCAGATGACTTTAAACTCCATTATCATCGCATCTGAAGGGTTCACAATTCCAGGGAGGAAGCCAAATCTTAAAAATATACATCCTGGAGAGTACTTGACAGTACAACCTTTGTGAAATAATAGAAGAAAGAATTACAATCACTTTTTCAGAATGTCATGGTTCAAAAAAAAAAGATATGACAGGGGGATAGATTGCTCCAGAGGCTTGGAAGGTGACATTGACTCTCTCACATGCATATCAACTCATCAGGGAGCGAAAGTCATTCCTATCTGAAAGCAGTTGAATTGACCTTTGTGCTATCGTCCATTTCTGCGGCCTCCACCACATTATAAAATTTTCACTAATTAGGACCTTTATTTGCAGACTGATGGCAAGAGTGGGAGTAACGAACAACACACACACACACACACACACACACACACACATGAAACCCTTGAACTATTTGCTTCTATTAGATAAAATTCTCTAGGCAAAGTACTACTGCCATAAACCTGTGTGCTCTAGTGTTTTCTTACATTTTCAGTCAGTGTTTATGTTATTCTATGAAGTCTCAGAAGACTAGAATCCCTGCTGGATATGCCTTTCTGTAATGCAGCCACAAACACAAATGTTAGGCCTTTAGCAAATGCCTGATTCATTTGACAATGAATATGGTTATGGTGATGGTAACTCTTTTCAGAACTAATTCCTAAATCATGAAATTTTGTCTGGGTAAACTTTGGGTACGTCTCTGTGCTCCCACAATGCCCAGGAATCTTAATCGCTGCTCTCGTAAAAGTCTTATTACATGTGGAAGCGTCTACCTCTTTTTCTGGATTTTGAGCACACAAATTCTGTCTTCACATAGATGCTTGATTTTCATGAATGATCCTTTTATTAAAAATAGAGTTTCTAATATGGCTTTCTTGCAAGGTCAGGAGCAGTTGAAAGAAACAATGGAAAGAGAGAGTCTTTGGGCTGCCATCAATGTAGTAACTCTGTAACAATTATCACCAAGCTAAGACACAATTCAAAAAAGCCACTCTTCAGGCTTAATCTCTGTAGTCAGCCACCCAGAGGGTTACAAAGAATTTAGCACATTATTCTTTTGCCTTCTGTTTTTCTTTATCTAGAACTTTGGTCCATCTTCTGATCATCCTGCACTGATGGGATAGTGGGGCTGAATCTATAATTCAGATGCAACTCCAGCTGTCTCAAAAAACACAGGTAAAAACTATAGACAAAGGGAGAAGGAACATCCACGTGTAATTCTGAAGTAGCACTGATAAGGTTAGTAGCCTCATTACCTCTTTTCATTGAGGATCCTAGAAGAGAAGAGTGTATAGAATCCTTATTTATAATAAGGTACACAATGTACCCCACATATATGGTTGAAGTTCTTGATTCTTACCTGATTAGAATATAAAAATTACAGCATCATAGGATAACAATTTTTATCTTTATAATTTCTCAGATCCCTAATACAGTGCCACAGATATCATATATCCTAAGTCCAGACCAATTATTATTTTTACATCCCATTGGGGTAGACATAGCAGTGTTGTCCATCATTTGGAGAGTTTGACACAGAAGTGTGAAAGGAATCCTCCCAGACTGGGTGAGCCTCATTGTTACACTGTCTAGTTACAGAACATAAAAAACACAGATGGTCAAATTCAAAATTTCTTAACCTGGATTGGTTTCAGGGTACCCATGCATGTATTAAAATTTATACAAAACCTTGTCCCTATATGTGGTTCTTTTTCTGCCTAGAAATTCTCACTTTTATCATATTGTAAACAGAATCAAGCCCCTAAACATTAATAACCAAGAGAATTGTCACATCCTAATAGGCCTCAGCATCCATTCCAGCAAGTGTTTTCTAAGGTTTCCTTCCTTAAAAATATCTCTTTTACACCAAGGAGAATACAAGACAAATGTGACAGCTGCATCTCTCCAGGGCTCTACAGCCTGGCAGAGAGAAAAGAAAAATCCAAAAATGACCACAAACAAGGCAATAAATGAGTTTTATGTGAGTGGTACAAATAAACGCCCCATGAAATTTCAGAACAGGGACAACCCTTCCTTGGGGGCACTCAAGCATTGAGGCCAAGGCTTGACATTTATATAAGCTATCTAGAGGCAGAAACAGGTAATGACCACAGAGATGATTGGTCGTCAGGCTCTGAGAATGAAATAATCAAATTAGGGAGGTTGGAAAGAAATAACTTTGAGAATTGAAAAGGTGCTCAAAAAATCTGACTATAACTTTCAAAGCATGGGAATAGAAAATAGATTTTGACATACAGGTGGCCACTTTGAATTATGAGGGGAAAACTTTGGACTTGAGTATGTAAAACAAGAAAAGCTATGAAAGGATTTGGGGACTGGACAGTGGCATTACCTAAGCAATGTTTTAGGAAGACTGACACTCAGCAAATATGTACAATTGTTGGGGAAACTGTGGAAAACCATCTTTATTTAGCAGAATCAGACTAGGTTGAGCCATGGGATGCAAAGTCCTAGCTTCTAGGAACTGCCAGGACGTACGTGGTGCTGTGTGGGAGTGGTTCCCGGTCTCCTTCTGGAATATTCCTCCTTAAGAGAATGGCTCCCCTAACTCCACCCTATCCTGTCTACCCAGAAGAAGCTCCTCCCGGTCCTTGTCCCCTTTACCTGTATATTATAAATAAAAGAGAGGTGGGCCAGTTGTGGTTGTAAGAGGCCAGAGCTGGTATGGCCAGACCCCCTCTCATTTAAAAGGAGTATTGACTCTTGTGTGTTTATTGAATAGATAAGTTTTTTGGGTAATTGAGTGATATACCGCCAACATCATCCTCCAACAGTTAACCCTTTTCATCCACGTGATATGTGGCAGAGAGGACCCCCACAGGAAATGAGTTCAGAAAAATACCAATAAAAACTATTGCTACTGATATCATTGATAGAAAGGGATGATTAGGGAGGATTTATGATCAAGAAATCAACAGGACTAAATGACTAATGAGGTCTCTGCCATAAAATAGCTTTAATAATGAGTAACTACATCGTAGTTTAAGTATTTAAATAAGGTGAGTATGTTAGTCAGTTGTTGCGACAAAATACCTGTGAAAATCAACTTAAAGGAAAAATGATTTATTTTGCCTCAACGGTTTCAGAGGTTTCAGCCCCTGGTCGCTTGACTCCATGGTTTCTGGGCCTAAACTGATGGAGTACATCATGGTGAGAAATGTAAAGTGGAGCAAGGTTGCTCACCTTGTGGCAACCAAGAAGGAGAGAGTGGGGAGAGGGTAAGGACAAAATAGACCCTTCAAGTTCATGCCCTCAGTGACTCACTTCCTGCAAATAGACTCTACCTCCTAAAGTTTCTACCACTTCCTAAATAGTTCGTTAAGTTATGAATCTATAAGTGGGTCAATCTACTCATGAGATTAGAGTCCTCATGATACTATCACTCCCACCCCCCAAGGGCCCCACCGCTGAACACTGCTGAACTGGGGACCAAGATTTCAACACATGAGCTTTGGGTGAATATTTAAGATCCAAACCATTAACAGTAATTTATTTAAAAAAAAAAAAAAAAAGAATCTTAAAACACTGTCTAGCACATGGATGGTATAGAACAAGCATTAATGATACCTGTTATTATTGTTATGGGACATAAGAGAGGGGGAAACCAAATGGTCATAAAATTGAAATCCTCTAATTTGAGATACTTTTAAGAACATTAATAAAAGGAGGAGCATATCTAAGGCAAAGGGGAGAATATAAAGGTGGACCCTATCAAGTTGACTACAAAAGCAAGGGGTTAATGTGGAAATAATCAGCAGACGATAAAAGCAAGGTACTAAGTGATACGTCCTGAGGGAAGGCCTGAGTGTAGAATCATAACAAACAAACTGTGGAAATGGATAGAATGTCTGAAGAGAGAGAATTGGAAGTGTAGACATAAACTGAAAGGCCGAAGCCTCTTCGAGTATACAAGTTTAGTAGATTTAAAAAAAGGACATTGCTGAAGCAAGTATTTTCCATGCTTATGTGCATCCCAAGCTCTATGGGAAGCTGCATCACTGTGTGAGTTGTGCCGTTCACAGCAAGGTGGTCAGGAATCCATCTCATGAAACCTGAAGGATCGAACACCCGCACCCCATTTTAGACCTGTTGGTGCTGCCCTACCACCTCCACCAAAACCCACATAAGGAATTGGTCCTTCATGAGTGAAGAAAAGCTATCTTCTGGAAAAAAATAAAATGGGAATTAAAAGTCAAACAAAAAAAAAAAAAGAGGAGGCTGCAGACAGTTAAACAGGAAACTCACAGTGTAAGGGAAGAAACACTCAGGCTACATTCAGAAAGCCACAGAAGCAAAATTTATGTTACTGAAGGTGGGAAGGATTTTGAAGACTTCTAGGCAGATAGAAGAAAATGTCAATGAATGTAAAGATGCAGAAGGAACTAAATAGAATGTTTCATTAGGAGACTGTCAGAGAGGGCACCCCTGCAGAAAGTGATGGACAAGTCAGAACTGAGGAAGGCGGGTGGTTTATGGAGTAGGAAATATGAAACCAAGTTGGCTGTGAGTCAGAGCTCCGGTACAAAATGAAATGGAAAGCCAGACATCCAGTCCTACCAACACAGCAAGCCCAAGAGATTAATCTAAGGCAGAATTCAAAATAAGTTGTATACAAAGCAAAATAGAAGCAATTTAATTCTGTGGTTTAATTCACTCTTAAATCTAGAGTCAGACTGGATGCTCCCCAAATTCTTACTAGCTTTGCAACCTAATGAATGTTTCTTACCTCTGAGTGTCTTTCACCATGGGGGATAATGATTTGAACCTACTGCACCAGCCCTTGTGTGAAGTACATGGTATAATACATGTTAAAGCACTCAGTGCACTCTCTAGCACATAATAAATGCTCCAAATATGGCACCAATTCTTATCAGCAATGGATAACACATAGAAAATAAAGAGGATTTCCAATTGTCTAGACACCAAATTGCACAAGTTTTATAGTAGATACACAAAACCAAGTCCTAGTGAGTCTACCTAAGGAATTAAAATCACTCAGCCTGTTTGAAAAAGATCTTGAAAATCAGTACAATAGGTAACCATGGTCCTATAGGCAACACGAAGCCATTTAAGTTGTTTTATTAGTACCAGGGCATGATTAAAATATATTTAATGTATTTAATATATTTAGTCATTAATCTTGAAGTGTTACACAAAATGGCCTGGACAAAGAATGTGTTGTTAAATTCATTTCCCATTATCAGTTTTAGAAGAGAGAGCAGTGTGACTGTTTCAGTTGTGTAGACATTGACTTAGAGGTACCCACTCCCCATGGACAATCTTTCTGTTATATGTCATTGAGCCCCTTCCACTGGGTGTATGTTGAAATATTTTTTTCTTCTAATGATTTGCAGTCTCCATGTGAAACGAGAAGGTAGAATCTTCAATACATCATAATGATTTGAAGTGGCCACATTGTGGAATCATACAAAAACAAAGGAATGACTGCAGAGATTACAATTGTCACTGACACCTCCAGTTTACTTAACTCCATCACATTTAAAGCCAACTTGTTGTTAACAGTGTTGGAACAAAACATATGTAAAATATTACATTTCCAGAAGTGACAAGTGCACCCAGCAAGCGAACCCTGGCCCATGACCCACCCCCACTTCTCCTTCCCTATGTGTCTAGAGGCTTGCCACATGCCAGGGATCCTGCAAGCCAGTCTCACATTTGCTAAAAATAATTGCTATTTTCTGTGTCTGTTCAGGCATGATGATCTGAAATAAAGTACAAAGCACAGCAACTTCAATTAGCAAATACAACTATAATATTATTCAATTCTACATAGATTCATTTTTACCCCAAGGATATTACAGCACATCACAAAGTTGAATATTATTCCTATAACATCTGTCGTCAAAACCCAAATCATATAGTCAGATGCACATAAATCACAACAAATGTGCCATCCTGCAGCAAGAGTCAAGCATCCACACAAGCAATCCATGGCTTGCAAAATATCAAGATAATTAATAGATAGCCTTCTTTTCCCATCTCATCACCAAGGTTTTGCTTCAGAGCAATACCACATGATGAGTCCACTTTTTTGATGCTAACATGTGAATACTGTTTTCATAATTTAGTATGCAGCATGCTGGTCAAAATCGACATGTTTGTAAGGGATTCCATCGTGTCAAACAGAGGAGAAGGAAAAATCTGACAGCAGGCATTTGTCGGATATGGCCAAATCTCTGCTGGATCCTTCTTTCACTGCACAGTCCCTGAAGCATATAAAACTTATCCCACTTTTATACAGCCATGCATGCATGAAACTGAGGGTAGAATTTCAAGTAGGAATTGATGACATAGTAAAATGTGTATAATTTCACCATATAAAAGAAAAATGGAAGGCACACCAAGAAAACATTGTTCCTGAGTAATATGATTAAAAATTCAAGAACCCCCTCTTTGAAGTGAAAATCTTACAAAGCTCATCAAATCTGTTTAAAGGTAGACACATCTTTAACAAAAAGAATCACACAGGAGTACTGAGCAGCAGCATTCTGGAGGTACTGCGGTTCTATTTGTGTCCACATAACACAGAAAACTCACTAAGACAGAATGAAAACAGGTGGATTTACTTGCAGATTAGCAAATACAAATACATGTGTTTTTCCAAGTACAGCAGTTCCAACTATTTTAAATAGGGATTCTGGCTTAAAGAAAGATTCTCGCTTTTTTATTTTATACTTGAAATTCAATGGTTGGATAACTAGACCTTCTGTATTTTTGAAGTCAAATATTTTAAAAAGTTATTATTGGACCCTGGAAAAACATCGACATGTTTACAATTGAAGCTAGTGCAGAAAAATCTTAAACGAAGGAAATAAGATCAGTTTACCATGGGTGAAAATAACTCCACATATTTCAGTAAAGAAAGCAGTTTGTATTGAATTCCAATTTTAGTTATTTTGATAACAGAATCACTTGTCAGATGATACAATTTCATTGCCCTGTGACTTTCCTATGTGGGTTGTGGGCTTAGAGAATAGGTAGTTAAGAGACAAGACTATGGAGTCCATCTGTGTCAGCTCAATCCCAGCTTCACCACATCCCATGTGACCATGAACATGCCACATATTAACCTGGGTCTTGATTTCTTCCTTTGAAGAATGCAGTTAATAACAATGTCTATATCACTGAGTTTTGATGAGTACTAGTGGGTTGAATACGTAAGGAGAGCTTGGTACATGGGAAGCACTACACAACTATTAGTTTTTATTCTCTTACTTGAAGGTTCTAGTCACCATCTCCATTCTCTCCTTTATCTATCTTTCTTTTCCGCTGCTACTCAGGGGTACTCGACCACTGAGCCACATCCCCAGCCCATTTTTTATTTTATTTAGAGACAGGGTCTCACTGAGTTTCTTGGTGCCTCATTTTTGCTGAGGTTGTCTTTGAACTTGGTATCCTGCCTCAACCTCCCAAACCACTGGGATTACAGGCATGAGCCACTGCACCCGGCTTCATTCCCAGCTTCATTCTTAGTCTTTTGACCAAATCTTTTTTAAAATTTCTTTTGAGTTGTAAATGAGCAGAATGCTTTTATTTTATTTATTTTCATGTGTTGCTAAGGATGGAACCCAGTGTCTCACACGTGCTAGGCAAGTGCTCTGCTACTGAGCTATAGCCCCAACCCTTTTGATCAAATCATATCTCCATCATTACAACCAGTGCTCTATTTTCAGGGAGACACATTTGATAAAAGCTCATTAGGGAGCACAGGAAAAGAAATTTTTTATTCTAAAATATCCTGCAGAAATATAATGATTTTGGTTTGAACAGGTGAGAATGCAGAGAACTATTTTATAAAATTTATGTCATATCATACCGATGAAGAACCCCACTCTGGAGGAGACCACTGGAGTTGGAGAGATGATGGCAGAGCTTTTTTTCAGAAAGCTCACCTGGAGAGGCAAGGCACAATAGGAAATCACCTCCCCACACTGAAGTGCACTTCTGATGTGGGGAGTAGTAGGTGGTAGTACCTGTCACAGACCAAGGCAGGATATAGGGAGGAAATCTTGGAAGAGCAAAATAAGACTAGAATGATGACTTTCAAAGAGAATGAACTTAAGGATAAGAAAAGTGTAGATGAACTTTGCTAGGCTTTGAAGGACTGTGAGTTTCTAAGATAGCTGAAGTTTGGAGATCTGGAAATGTTAAAATTTAAAAGTATGCTGCAGAGGAAAAGGCATAGTAAGGAAAAGATGAAAGAGGACAAAAAGGATACAGACTGATCAAGGTTCTAGAATAAAGAGACAAAATTCAAAAGTGAGATTACATTTTTTCCTGAGTCCATGGGAAGGAGGTGCTGGTCATCAATCTGGATACAGCAATACTGAGTAGGTAAAGGTTTCAGTGCAAGATGATAAGCCGACAGTTTCTCCTGATGGTCTCTGTCTTTGCCTTGGAGTTGAAAACACCTACAGGAATGTAGCAGAGACTTGGGGAGAGGCAGATTGGGATTGAAGAGAAGTAAGGCGAGGGGAAGAAGGATGTAGGGAACTCCCTTGATACATAAAAAGGATCGACTGGCCTGATGTTTTCTGGAGACTATTTTTGGAGGTGTGCATGTGGTGTAGTGGTCATTTGGCCAGCAATATCCTATAGCCAGGATGTTTGAATAGTATGAAGGGAATGTTTGACTTTCTTTGGCTTTGGTGGTTTTCTAGGTACAAGTGAGAGAAGGCTAAAGGGACAAAACAGTAGGATATAAGAGAAGTGTAACTTATGTACTAAATAATGTAACAATAATAAATAATCTAGGCTGATTAGAAATGTAAGCATTATAGACTGGGGAAATAGCTCAGTTGGTAGAGTGCTTGCCTTGCAAGCACAAGGCCCTGGGTTCGATCCCCAGCATCGCAAAAAAAAAAAAAAAAAAAAAAAAGTAAGCATTATAGTTCAAATACGTTTTGTCCCCTTCAAAACTCATGTTGACATTTAGTCTTCAATGTACCAGTGTTGTAAACTGAGGGACAATGAACAGGTGATTAGGTTGTTAAGAGTGGTACCTGCAGTTCTCATGGGACTGGCTTAGTTCTGGCCAGGGCCAGTGACTGTAAAAGCAAGCTCAGTCTCTGCATCTCTCTTGTGCGCTCTCCTCTAGGTGCACCTGCTCTCCCCTTTCCACTGTCCACCATAACTGAAGCGGCACAAAGCCCTCACTGGTGCCACACTCTCAGACTTCCCAGCCAAAATAAACCCTGTCCTTATAAATTACCCAATTTCAGGTATTTTTATAGCAACAAAAATGGAACAAAACAATAAGTAGTTCCAAGAAGGGATGACTAAAAGAAAAAAGGATGTAGGTGATGGAAAAAACAGAACAAGTAATTAAAGAAATACCTCTGATTCACCATATTTTTTTTTAATTGTAGCAGGAATACCTAACATGAGAGCTGCCCTCCTAACAAAAGCTTAAGTGCACAATACAGTATTGCTAACCACAGGCACAATGCTGTACAGCAGATCTCTAGAACGTATTCATACTGTACAAGTAAGACTTTAAACTTACAGAATAGTGTACCTTTTTCTTAAAAAAAAAATACATGGAAGTTCAGTAACTTTCACTTCAACTTCTCCTTCTGCTCAAATTATCCATTAAGACTATTAAACAGGTAAGTAGAGTGGTCATAAACTGAGGCACTACTGAGAGCAAATGAAGGTGCTACTAATAATGACACCAGAACAACAGAAATAAGCCTGGTTCATCCTCAGCAATTGGAGATGTGGGGACACTCTATGTCGTGACCAGCAGGCAAACTCTGGAATTCAGCGAGAGGTGAAGGGGGATTGGAAAATAAATATTGACAGACACAGATCTGGAAGATTAGGCTGGGATCAGGTGGGGCTTGCTCTCTGATGGAGATGCAGGTCTAAAGAGTTAGTTAGGCCAGCAATCTTTATTTATTTGTGTCTCATTATCAGGTTAAAGACTATACAACCATTATTCTTTGTATTCAGGAAAGTTACAGAAACTAGGACCTCTTATGTAGCTTTTCCATAGTTGCAATCCACAGTTGCAAAGTGCAATGTTAGGAGTTTTGTGTAGCTCTCAAGAAAGTCCATTGTTAAAAGTTGCTATAAGGCGGGCAGGAACCAGAGAAGCAGAGCTGGTCTAGCATAAGAATTCCTTTCTTCCCAGGAGCTGTGTGCCCGAGATCAAGTTTAGAACCGATAGGGCTCTTGCACAGAGCCTCCTCAAGTAGAGTGTTGCTACAGTAGCAGGCATCCTATGCCTTACACAGAAACATTCCCAGAAACTGGGCATGCCACAGACATGAGGGCATCAGAGACCCCTGATCTCAGTAACCGCTCTCCCATCCTCCATCACTGCTCCCAACAACTCTACACATGATGAATGTTTAAAAATAAAACAATTTTAAGAGGCATGGGAAGGATAAGAATGATGATGATAATAGGAGGTTCAGAAAGAAGAGAGAGAAAACTCCAGGATAAATTTAACTTATTTTACAAGTTTGTTTAAAACCAATTCTATGAGTAATTGCCCTGCATAGAAATAATCTTCAGCCAGGTAATGTCTCTTGGGAATAAAAATATTTGCCCAAATATGGATAAATGAAGTATCATAATTAGTCTTCCAGGTATGAAATAGGTTGAACTAGTTCAGATTCTTTGTTTTCAAGCAAGAGAAACAGATCCATTAAAAGTAAGAACATTTTAAAGTGGAAAAAATTGGTTTCTCTTGGTTTAAGAAGGGAAAGTATTACTGTATCTCCAAGGATTTCTGTGGCAGGGACTCAAGGAGAAGATGCCATAAAGTGGTTCTGATACCATTACCTAAGTCCTCCTTACCTTCCTCAAGGCTAAATTTCTATCTGAGGGAGATTCAGATTGTCTCTGCTTGAGGCAGCCATCTACTGCTCTGGTCAAGGGAGTGGGGTTATAGATTGAAAATGTACCATAAAAAAGTACTGAGCAAATGAAACTCTTTAATTCACTATATACTTCTTAGATAATCCTTAATAAATGAGTGGATCTTATGAATGGAATGCTAATTTTTCACTCTCATCCTACTACCACAGATTCAATTTCTTTGACTCCAAATTTCAATATGGCTACACTTCAATCAATATCTCTTTGATTATTAAGAAATGCAACCAAATAAATCTCATATACCACAAAAGCCAAAGTCAAGAGATCTTCATGTGTAACATTATTAAAAATAGTACTCTGAAATATATTTCCAAATGACCTTCCAGATTGACACCCTCCTCTTTGAAATCCAACTTCTTTTAATGTTAATTGAACAAACTGCAATGACTAGATGAATACAAGAGAAAATATGGTGGGAGGGACCAAAAGGAAGACTTGATCCACTTGGTGTGGCTTAGACTCATCAGACTGCTATTGCAATACAAATACCTATTCTGTCCCTGAAGTCAGTTGGAGATGACTGCCAATCATCTTTTTCAATGTCAAAGACCACTGAAGCTGTTCCTGTAATGTATAGATTCCCATAAATCCATTTTTTACTCTAAAATGATAATGATTTTAGTAATTAAAAGAAAAACTTTAAAATATGAAATTACACCTTCCTTTTAGTTATTAAACACATTTAAGACTCAATTACCCATAGCATCAATTTGTAATCAGCTGTCTGCATCTTTAATAAATTAAGGTAAGGTCTCTGTGCCATTTATTTCAATGTGTGTGCATACGACTAATTCTTATTGACTTATTGCTCACTTCTTGTAATATACTTTATTTTACATTAAAAAAAAAAAAGAAAAGAACTCCAAGCCTACAGCATAAGTCAGTTGGAGACCTGTTCAGGAAAGTGAAATAGTTTTAAAATGTACAATGCCCAGAAGCAGGGTTAAATAAGATTGGGCTGTGTGCTAAGAGATGTTAGTGTTATGACCTGAGGTTTTGGGACTCCAGAGAAATACCCAGGTCCAATTTCTAACAAGCTAAAGAGTAACATTAGCATTGATTGTAGCAATGGCTGCAAGCCTTTTGCCATACCTTGTGGTTAGAAATTGGGTCCTATGTGGCAACACCAACTATATAGAAAAAAAGAAAAACAGAAGTTATGCAGAATGTTGATTTAACCTTTAGTTGATTTAACAACTAAAACACATCAAAAGCTTGAGCACTTATTTAGAACCTGCAAAGTTTGAATAATTTTTAGAACCTGCAAATCTGTCCTAAAAAAAAAATTCTCATAAGAAAAGAATTTTTATTTGATATTTCTGGTGCTCGATTTATTATTGTTCTAAAATGTCACCAGAGTAACAATCCTCATGTGGTGTGGGTATTCTATTCTGTCTGATACAATTTTAAAAATTAAGAAATTCAAAAGGTGGGGAGCCAGTGAGGAAATTTTATGTTTGTGTAAGTTTCCATTGAGGATAAATTTGGTTTTGCAATTTAAATTATTCCCATATTGGACTCATGCATCCCTCAATATTTAAAGCAATTCCCTTTAAGATACATTATCCTTTCTCCTCTTATCTTTTCACTTCTTCCTTTCTCACCATTCTTTAAATAAAAACATCTTTATGTGAAATTATTATCAGTTTCCTCTTGCTCAGATTCTCAAGTGACACTGGATTTTTTCTCTGGGATCTTTTTGTCTGGATTACTGAGGAGTATATGAAGAAAAAAGGAAGACTTTTACAACACTATAAAGAAAGGAAGTACAGTGCATAACATCAAATAGAGATGCTTATAAGACACTTAACAAGGGCTCAGAAGCACTGGCTTCAAATACCCTGTTCATGTGCTGTGTATGTACCTTGGACAAATCCATTTTCCTTCATTCTTTAGTTCTCTCATGTATATAAATGTGACAATAATTTTATAATTTTTATCTGTAATTGAGAGTTAACCTTAAAAAATCTGCAGATATTATATAAATTTTGAATGCTATAAAATCAGCAACCATAATTTGACTATGATCATGATAATCCAAGCCAAGAATGCACTGAGTGAGGCTAGACCAAAGTTAGATTGAGCCAGAGATGATGTGATGAACCTTGGTACTCATTATCACCAAATATGCTGGGTGATAGTGCACACACAAGATGCTTTTCTTCAGACATCTTTGAATCCTTTATGCAACTAACATTCCTGTGCCAGAAACCATTCTAAATGCTGCATAAACAAGAGACATCAAAGAACTCAACAGGTAACCTGGCAACAACTGCGCATTTCAGTGATGCTACTATGGTTGCCTGTGTAAGTACAAGGAGAACACCAAAGAACAGCATCCAATCTAGTCTGGGGAGGAAGAGTTAGATGGTGGAGACTCCGTGGAAGAGACAGCCCCTACTTGCAAGAAGGAGTAAACAGGGCAGCCAAGCAAAAGCCAAGGGAGTGTGAGAGTCCAAGAAATGACCAGACACCTGTAAGTTTCCACACAGCTGCAAAGAAGGAAAGATGGGAAGAGCATAGAGGAGGGTCTAAAAAGGTCATCAGGAGTCAAATCATAAAAAGCATTTTGTGGCACATTAAGACATCAGAATTTTATTCTTGGAAGCAATAAGTTCTTAATCTTCAAAATATGGAAATTCAGCTAGATAATCTAAGTTCCTCTCTATGGTTCTATTCTGCCAGTCTACTTTCTCAGTAATCCACAATCTCTTGCCTCATCAATTATATAACTTTTGGTGCTTCATTCATTCATTGAATAAACATTTGTTCAGCACCAATTGTGTTCTAGGCACCCTTCAAAGAGCATAGGACAGAAAAATGAACAGTCAACATTCTTAATATCAAGAACTGGTGGGGAAGAAAGATAATAAAAAGTGTGAATGCTTGATGAGGAAACAAAAAATCTTGGGGGAAAAAAAGACAAAGGAAGGTAAACAATAAGGGACCAGATTTTATACAGAATTGGTAGAAAGAGCTTTCTGATATTAACATAGTTAAACAATGATCTGAAGTAAAGGAGAAAGCACAACATGCTTTTGTGATAGGAGACAATTTTATGCAGAGATGAAGGTCCCTGCTGCAGATGCAGTTGTGGCATCCTCAAAGAGTCACAAGGGATCCAAAGAAGCTGACAATAAGGTTGGAGAAGTAGCAAGAGGCCAGGGAGTTTAACCTAATTAAAGAAGGAAACATTTGAGAGTTGTGAACACAGGAGTGACATAATATGGCATATTTCAAAGGTTTCCTCTGCAGCTATTTGAAAAATAGATGATCACCAAGCTGGGCAGCAAGAACAATTAGGAGACTGTTGCAATTGTCCAAGTCTGAGATCATGGAATCTTGAACTAGAATGGTAGCAGATCAGCACATGGGAAGTGACAGGATATTTCAATTGTAGACTAAACAGATTCATTGATGGACAGGATACATGACATAACACAAAGAGAGGAATAAAGGATATAAGATTTTGGACTAAGCAACAGGAAAAAATGAAGGTACCATTGACTGAAATATGGCTGACTGTGGGAAAGAAAAACTTTGGGGGTCTATGAAAGAATCAAAACCTCTGCCATGAAGCTTGAAATATCAACTAGGAACCACAGTGACAATTGCAAATAAGCAATTAATTATATGGTTCTGCACTGTAAATACATATATGGGAATGGTTATGGACTAAATGTTGTTAGCTATCCCCCAACAACAACAACAAATTCATATGCTCAAGCTCTAACCACTAATGTGAAGGTATGGGAAGGTAATTAGGTTTAGATAGGGTCATGAATGTGGCGCAATGGAGTTAGTGGCTTTATAAGAAGAGGAAGAGATGCCAGAATTCTCCCTCCACCACTGAGGACACAATAAGAAAGTAGTCACCTGAGAGCTAGGAAGAGAGCGCTCATTAGGAACCAAATCCGTATCATCTTGACTTTAGTCTTCTTTTCCTACAGAACTGTGGGAAGTAAATATCTGTAGTCTAACTCAGTGTTTTGTTATAGTCAGACCCATTTTACTAAAACGGGAACTGTGAGTCTGAATAAGTCACCTAGGGAGCAAGTGTTGCTAGAAAAGACAAAAAGTCTAAGGACACAGCCTGAAGCACTCCAGCCAAGGTTGGGGAGAAGATGACCCAGCTTGGGAGACTAAGTAGGAGCAGTAGGTCAGGGAAGGTAGAACAAGAGAGAGCTGAATCCCAGAAAGCTAGAAATGAAAGGATATTAAAAAGGAAGGATAATCAGTTATGGAAAGAACAGCTGGGTAGATTGAGTATCATGGGGATGCTATTTAGCAGTGGGTGATATGGGGACAGAAATATGGTCTAAAAGGGAGAGAGATGAAACAGGAAGTGAGAAGAGACAGCACTTTCTAGGAGAAAGGGTTTTGCTGTAATGGGGACAGAACTGATGCAGGGCTAGAGGAAAATGGGAAAAAAGGAAGTTTACCTTAATGGAAGCTATTATAGCATATTTGTATCCTATTAATAAAGATTCAGAATAGAGAGGAACATTGATGATATGGAGACAGATAATTGTTGGAATGACTCCTTTGGCAGAATGAGATCCAGTGAATGAAAGGAGGCAAGGCCCCAAGTATTCTATTGGTGTGAGCGAAGAGAATGCTCATTATATGGATGCAGGTAATTTGGTATAATTTGTAGGGTGTGTGTGGAAGTTCTCTTCCATTACTTTGCTTTCCTCAGTGAAATAAAAAGTGAAGTTATGAGCTGAAAGTGAAAGGTAGTGGGGGTATTAGAGGTTTAAGAAAAAACATACAACCCTTTACTCAGTGAATTACCAGGGAAAGGCAGTAGGTTCCTTGAGTAGCACTAAAAGCCCTCCCTGAGGCTTGCAGTAATAAATTTAAAATGAAGCCAATCATTATGATTGTATTTTTTTTTCAGCTCCATTCAGTTGTACAGATGCAGTTACAGAGCAGGTTGAGATTAGCCTACATTGAGCACCCACTCCATTAAAGGCTTTGTGTTAGGAATAAAGAGTGAGCAGAACTTCATCACATTCACAATCTTTGGACATTGTGGGACAATATATAAGTGAAAAAAAAAGATAATACAAAATAATTATGGAGAACATCCAGAGGGAGAATATGGCTGCATTCGCGGCAGGGTAATCAGAGAAGCTGAGTGGAGAACATTACTATAATCTCCCTCCCTAACTTGTGTGCCAGGTGACTTCACACTTCTGGTGGTTGATTTCATGTGTCAGCTTAACTGGGTTAAGACATGCCCAGATGGTTGCTGAAATATTATTTCCAAATGTACCTGTGAGGGTGTTTCCAAAACAGATTAGAATTTGAATCAGGAGACAGTAAGGAAGAACTACTTTCACCAATGCAGGTGAACATGGTCCGAGCTGATGAGGGCTCACGTAGAACCAAAGACAGAGGAAGGGCAAATTCTTGCATTCATTCTCTCTCCCTCTCTGCTTGAGCTGGGATATCCATCTGCTTCTGCACTTGAACATTGGAACTCTTGGTCTTGAAACTTTGACCCCTGGGAGTTACTTAGGACCTTTCTCCCTCCCCCCATTCCTAGTTCTCTCAGGCCTTCAACCTCAGACTTGGAGTTACACCATAGGCTTTCCTGGGTCTCCAGCTTGCAAACAGCATACGTGGAATTTCTCAGCCTCTATGGTCAGATGAGACAATTCTTTTGGTTATCCTTTAATATCTCATTCCTTCTCTCTTTCTCTCTCTCTCTCTCTCTCTCTCTCTCTCTCTCTCTCTCTCTCTCCATATGTGTGTGTGTGTGTTCTGTTTCTCTGAAGAACCCCAACAAATATAGAATATAAGAACCCGTTGGGAATCATAAGTACCTGAGAGAAAGGTTTGGTTCCTTGGTTCTTTGTTCACTCTTTCAACTCTTCTCAAGTTTCCACTAAGAATCTCCATTCGAGTGGTCAATACTAACCTCACTCATCCCACACTGCTGTCTATAGTATTCCAAGTGGGCTTGTACATCTAGCAGGTGGATTCTCACATATTTATATATAAGGAGTGTTTTGATGTTCTATATTACCTTATTTTGAGTCTGTGAATTATTTTATCAAAATGCTAATTGGTTTCCTTCTCTTGTATGCAAATAACATGTTTTGGTAATCCGTATTATGTAAAGAACAAGAATACTTACTTCCCATGACATCTAATCAGCGTTCAATGACGTGCTCTTTCACTGCTCTTGTACTCTTAAATCTTTTTAATTGCAACCATACTTAATTTCCCTTCGGGTGTTGAAAAATTTTCTAAAATACCACCTAAGTTTGACTTACATTGGTTTTCCTCCTCATCATTATGATATGCTCAAAAATAATTTCCATTAAAAGATGAATCAAGATGAATTTAATTCCATTAAAAGATGAATAAAGATTTTCTAGGAGAAAACTGAGAGTGGTATTTCCAGGTCTAAAGACCCAGAACTGAGGATACCCTAGAGCAGATATTGAAGCAAAGTCCACAAGGAAAGAGTCTCCTCGAGACACTTGCACTAAGAACAGAGCTTCAGTCCCAGCTCTGGAGGGACAGAAGAGTGGAGGGACAGATTCCACCGAGCCTAATCCATCCACAAAGATTCCATTTTCCTCACCAGTGATGAGTTAGGCATTGACATGTGAAGCGGTTCTGGCCAATGACACATGAAGAGTCTGGAGGGGGTGTGAGAGGGAAAAGGTTTTCTCACACAAAGAGACTTACTGAACAGCTGTCTCTTGTCTTCTGCTGAATATTGTCATGTTTCTATATTTCAATACAATTGCCAAAGCAATATTATGAACAAAAGGGACAGTAGCCAAAAACTGGTAACTATACTGAGAACAACAGAGTGGAAATTTGATAAGACTATGAGTTCCAAATGATGTCATCATTGAAGACTAAATCACCCAAGAAGCTGCTCTCTCTTGGTATCTTTTTTTTTTCTTTATTGTTCATTAAAATCTTTTTTGTTTTTACAGACTGCATTTTTACAGGCTGCATTTTTTTCTATTTTTACAGACTCCATTGTATACAAATGTAGTACAACTTTTCTATGGTTGTACACAATGTAGATTCACACCATTCATGTAATCATACATATACATAGGGTAATACTGTCTGTTTCATTCTACTATATTTCTGTCCTCTTTCTGTCTCTTTTTTTGTAATACATTAAATTTGACTTTAGGGATGGAAAATAGGAATGGAAGGAGGGAGGGAATAAAACAGTTAAGAGAGAGAGGCAGGGAAAAAGGAAGGGAAATAACCAAGATAACTATAGAATTGTAAAACTTTATAAAACATGTTCTAAGTGACAGTTCAGAGATCATTTGGAACCATTTCTCATTAGTGAAGTTTTCTTTCTCAGACAAGATACAAGAATGCCATGAAAAACACAATTTTGAACCTCTTATTTGAAAGATAAGAATGCGAAGGTCAGACAGGCTTACCCAGACTCACAATGCTAGCTGAAGCAGAGTTCAAGCCTCACTTGAGGTTCACAATTTCAAGTCCACTCTCTAAAGCTGCCACTGCAACTGTTCTAGTATCTGGAAATAAAGATGCTGCTATTTCCCCCAATTACCTCAAAGGTTCATTGTAAGAAATGAAGGTTTATGGCTCATTTCAAATTCTAAGCCATGTTATTTCCCCACAAATAAAAGGTATTGATGTTAAAAACCACTGCAATTATTTGGATTCAAGTAAAGTGGTGTTAGATAGGAATAAATTACTCATAATCTCTAATTCATTAGTTAAAAATCACATAACCACATGAAAGTTCATAATTTGTTCTATTTATGTGACCTTTTAATACAAGCAGAGTAACATTGCATTGAGGGTGATATCAAGTTTCCCAGAATGTATCTGTATCACTTTATTTGAATCTGTTTTTAACCAATTCCCATAAAGATGATAACAAGATCAATGACCACTCAATTGTCCCTGTCCTCTAAGGTCATGTCAAACGTCCTATAAAAAAGCAATGCTAGGAAATTTTTTAAAGACCTTGCATATAGTATGTGGTCAATATTATCTATTGGAAGAAAATATATATAAATGCCTTATGTTATTTAGAATCATTTTAATTGCCTCCCACATTTAGTCACAAACAAGAATCTCTAACCTGCAGACTTTTGCTTCATCCTGTTTTATCCTAGTATGTTCTCAAATAAAAATTGTTAGATAATACTTAGTATGTGGCACATGGTAAGTACACAGACACACAAACATACACACACTTGCTTATGTATACACAATGATCAATTTCCCATCAATAATTCTTCCCATCTTCCATCTAGAAGATAGAAGCCTGGGTCTAAGGGGAAGAGAGGGCTAAGATTCCCAAACTCATTCATTGTAATAGTTGCCCCCCAATCTTTCAGATAGGCCTTGCCCCTGTGAGTGGAGTGTACCTCTGATTCAACCACTCAGCAGGCAAACTCCAGTGTTCCACAGTGTGGGGAAGAGACAGTTGTGCAACTATATTGAGTAGGGGAGGAGACATGTAACTTTGCTTCCTGAATGGACTTTGAGCCAATTTTCCTGACTGACACATGCCTAGTGATGCCAATTTCTGGGACTTTCAAGGTTCATCTTCCTGAATCGGCTTCCTTCTTCTGTTTCTTCCTTGAAGATTTACCTTTCTGCTTTCTCAAATCTGTTAAGTCAACAACCAGTTATTCATGGGCTTTCATGTTTCCAAAATCTCATCGACTTCTTTCATCTGATATTGGCTTCTTTCTCATTAACTGTTTCCCCATGGGTCTATACTTGTTTTTGTTTTTTCTTTTAGTGGCGTGTGTGTGTGTGTGTGTTTTCCTTTGGAGGCAATGGAGATACATGTTTGTCTACAGTTAACCATCTTTAACTGGATGTTCTTTAATGAATTTTAAATGATGAACCATCCTTGCATTCCTAGAGTAAAACCTGTATGATCATGACATGTTGTTTTAATATATTATTAGATTCAATTTATTAATATTTTATTTCTGGGGTTCACTTTTTTATAAGTGACTTATTTTTTTAATCTCTTTCAATTTTGGCACCAAGCTGATATGAACCTAATGACATGAGTGTGGTAGTTTTTGTCTTGTAAAATAATATGAGAAGTTTAAATAAGTTATTTCTAGACATATATTACAAAATAATAATAATAATAATAAACTAGCCTCCACAGAGTTGTGTGACTATAAGCAAATAAGAGTTTTTAACATATTTAACACTTCTTCCTTGTTATCAATTTCTCAAGTACTATTGTTTATGTGTTTGCCAAAGATTTTTACATTTCTTCTGAGTTTTGAAATCTATAAGCATAAAGTTTCTTACAGGACATTCTTGTAATTAATGAACTTCTACTTATATTAAATATCTTATATTTAAATGTATATCTTTCTACTTTTCTACAGATAATATTCTTTATTTGGAGTTTTACTATTTCCTATTTAGGATCATATTTGACAGGTTTGTCAATTTAATCATTGCATTAAATTTTAATTTTGTTGACTTTGTGGGGGGTCTTTTCCCTATTTCATCAATTTTTGCTTCCATCTCTTTAATTTCCTTCCCTCCAAATTCTTAATTTTTGTTGTTGTCCTTTTTATGCCCTTTAAATGATTAAGTCATTGTAAACATTCATATTGTCCTAACATTGGAATTTAGACTATCAGTCACTGAGATTCACTTTAATTGTATTTTCTAAGTTTTGATATATAATACTTTAATTATTATTGAGCTATAAATACTTTCTAGTTTCTAATTAATTTCCTCTAACTCATAAATTGCTTGTATGTTTTCTTCCCCCAAAATCATCATGAAGAATAGAGAAAGAAGAAATTTTTAAACATTTCTTATTTCTAAAATATTGTTATATTGTCCTTGAGAATATTGTCTTATGACATTGATATTTTTCACATTTGTTGAGATTTCTAGTGTAGTCCTGCACAGGGAATTTCTAAGTAACCTATATTTTGAAACACCATTCATTCTCTGTGTTGGATAGAAGCTTCTATACATATTTAATGAATCAAGCTTTCAATGGCTTATTCAAGTCTCCTATTCTCACTTCAGTTCTTCTGGCTATTTGTTCTGTGTTTCATGGAGAAGCATATTAAACCTTCTGCATTTGTGGGTTTGTGAGTTTCTCTTTGTAGTTCCTTTATATATTTTCACCCTTTGTGGTTATGAGCACTGAACTGAGAAGTTTAACAAAATGAGCCAGGAATTTACAGAACTGTGGGAGAGACTGAAAACCCAAGGCCCTGACCAGGTGACGTGAGAGAGAAACAGAGTACACTAGTCTGACAAGACACAGTCCCATTAATTTTCCTCTGTCTCCTCTATCTTCTTTAAATACCTCTGAGGGATGGTATCCCTCTTCTTTTAAATCTGCAAAATATTTTCAGGGGAAATTGTGGAGAGGGAGCTCCTTTATTTATGCTTCATCTCTTCTCTTCCCTCACTAGCTCTCTCTCTTCCTGGTCAGATTCCCTGTCACTATTATTCCTCCGTCATACTGACTTTTCTTTATCTCTATTGCCCATTCTTTCTTTTCCCATAAGTATTTCTATTTTTCTTTCTCATTTAACTGATCATAAAAAGGAACTTGAGCAATTTTATTTACTGAATAATATTTATACTTATGTGATTAAATAATATCCATTCAATTTAAACATATATAAATTGCTTAAGGCAAAACAAAAAACTTTCAAATTTTTCTCTACTTTTTCAGATAACTACTGATTCTTTTTACACTTATATGTTTGTGATTGTTTCTTTTTTCCCTTTAGTTCAATGACTAATGATTTTTTTTAATTCCTTTTGCAACCCCATATTTCTATCCCACTGATTTTTAAAGGGCAGAGGAATTTACAATGCCCTCTTTTACTGAAAGATTCTGTGAAAGAAATGTGACCTCCTTCTAGCTTTGTGCTGTGTTGTAATTGTAGAATAAAATAGAGCATGTATGACTGATTTTTTTCAAGATTAAAAATAATCTTTCAAAAAAAAAAAAAAAACAGCAGAAAATTGTTTCTGGGAAAGAAACTGGTCTAACTGGTACAAGAGCAGATTCCTAAACTGCAATGCTTAAATATTCCAGAGCCATGACACAAAGGAACATTGTCACTAGAATGTAAAACAGCACGTTACATTTAAATAGTCAGAGCATCTCCGAGGTTGCCATGTCTTTGAATAGCAAGGCTATGATGGATGCTTTGTTAAAGCTATGAATAACTTTGGCACTTATAGCTTTATCAAAGAGTAATTATGATATAGAGCAATAGGAGTATACTTGCCTCTGGAATTTCCATGTAACAGAAATTTTGTCATTTTCAAGTTGTATTGGACTTGTGTGTGCATTCATACCGCACACACACACTGTCATTTTCTGCATTATCAAGACATTACATGAAAAAAAGTATCACTGGACAGAACGATAACCCCTGCAAGGCTTGCTTGAAGGATAGTTTGTGTTGCATTTTGTGCAGTTTTCTGACAAGGTGATTTCTATGGTAACCCCTATTTGCATCCTTTCAAATGGTGGTAAAATCTGACACATCCCATTAAATATTGATAGCAATGTTTCATCCAATCTTAAGTTCACTTGGGAATTCTTCATTTTATCTACTAACTAAGACCATTCTCTTGCGATATCAAGGCAGCAAGCTTTTTACTGTTAAAATGTTAATTAGATTTTTATAACCATTTTTATAGTTCTGCTCTTCATCTCGATTGCTACAAACATATTTATTTACAATTCCATAATGTTCTCATTAATATGCTATGGTAATCTGCCATAGTGCACAGAAGTTAGCTTAATAACAAGCCATAGAAATATATCCTTAAAGACATCTGTGAAACATCTGTAGAATTGTAATGATGCAAAAATAACTTTACAGCAAATGAGATAATAAGCAGATGATACTTAAGGTCAGCATTCTTTATGACCATAGCCTGTCTGCTAGTATAACTATTTCATGCACTTAATAGCACTGATACCACTGCCTACTAATGGCTGTTTGCTAAATTCCATGCTCATTAAAAGGAATACGCATGTAGCCCAGAATGCCCTGAAGTCTAAAATAATAGCTACAATCACAGCATTTATTTGTAAACATTTTCCTCCAAGACATGTCAACAAACTCTATCCATACCTCACTCATTCTTGCACTATTCACTTAAGCATTTATTTCTCATTCCACAGACAATATAACTACTTGTCCATATTCATTTAACAGACAGGAAATGACAATGGAATTTCACATTGAATCAGAACAGATATCCATCTAAATATAATCAGCTCTTTCTCTAAGAGTTTTTAGTGAAAGTAGCTCTGAGTTCAAAATGAAAGGTTATTTGTGTTACCTTGGGCAAGTCATTAAATTTATCAGAACCCCCTACTTTCTTAACTAGAAAAAGGAATAAAAGTAAATGCCTCAAAGTATTTAGTAAGAAGTAAATATTATTTTATTCACTTCATTTCCCCAAAGCTTAGTAAAAACCATAGTCAACCAAATTAGATATCACTTGGCTAAATGAATGATAGGCTGATGGACACAAATGGTGCTTTGCAAACTGTAAAGCACTATGTATTTAGGCTGTTCCTTTACATGAGTCTATGGATTTGCAGGAAACTCTCAACATGGGATAGCCATAATATATTAGTTTTCTACTACTGATATAAAAAATTACACCAAACTTGGTAGCTTGGTAACAACACAAAGTTATTATCTTACAGTTCTGTGAGTTAGAAGTTCAACATGGTTTCAGTAGGCTGAAATCAAGGTTTTAACCCAGGGCCACATTCCTTTCTGGAGACTCTAGAGGAAAATCCTCTCTTTCTACTGATTCAGAAATCACCCCACATTCCTTTGTTCATGGACCCTTTCCTCCACCTCCAAAACGTGTAACATTTTGATCTTTGATGATTAAAAACATTCAAGGAACTAGGAGTAGAAGAAAACAACATCCACATAATAAAGTCCATATGGCAAACTCACAGCTAACATTGTATTCAATGGTGGAAAGTTGATTTTTCTCTAAGATCAAGAACAAGGCATTGATGCCCACTGTTATCACTACTGTTCAACATAGTACTAGAAGTCCTAGTAGGGGCAATTAGGCAAGAAAAAGAAATATTACACATCCAAATGGAAAAAGAGGAAGTGGAATGTGCTCTACTCACAGATGAGAAGATTACGTATATAAAACCCTCAAGATCACACACACACACACACACACACACACACATGAACTAGTAAATGAACTCAACAACATTGCAGGATACAAATCAACATACAAAAATCAGTTGCACTTCATAACACTAACAACAAATAATCTGAAAATTTAAGGAAATAACTTCATTTAAAATAACATCAAAATAAATAAAACACTTGAGAATAGACTTAAGGAGATGAAAGACTTATACACTGAAGACTACAAAATATTGCCATAATGAATTACATGAGACACAAATAAATGAAAAGACTGTCAAAAAAGTTCATCCAACCCAAAGAGATTTTTAGATCCAATGCAACCCTTATCAAAATACCAATGACGTTTTCTGATATAAATATGAAAACCATACGGAAATTCACATGGAATCTCAAAGGACCTTGAATCAGAAAACAATCTGAAGAGAAAAAAAAAATCTGGAGGATTTACACTTCCTAATTTCTAGCTAATTTTAGACTGCTTGACAAAATGCCACTGGCTGGGAGACTTAAACAACAGAAACCTACTTTCTTGCAGTTCCAAGGTTAAGATGTGCAAGATGGAGGGACTGGTTCATTCAGTTCCTCATGAGGGCTGCCTCCCTGGCTTGCAGTTGTCCTCTCCCTGTGGCATTCAGAACCTCTTCTTTGTACGCATGTAGAGAGATCTTTTAAGTTTCTTCCTATTTTTCTAAGGGCATAAGCCCTGTCTGATTGGGACCTCATACTTACCACTTCATTTAACATTTACAACCTCCTCATAAGCCCTGTCTCCAAACAATCACATTGGGGATTACAGTTTCAGTATATGAATTTGGGAAGAAACAAACATCCAGTCAATAGCAACTATTTCTGGGCTCCCTATTCCCCATAATCAAAACCATGTGGCTCTTGCATTGGACAGACATGTAGATCAATGGAACAGAATAGGAAACCCAGAAATAAGTCCTCGTGCATATGGTCAAATGATCAACAAAGGTGCCAAGGTTACACAATGAGGTTAAAAAAAAAAAGTCTCTTCAACAAATGGTATTGAAAAAACTGAATATTCATATGCAAAAGAGTGAAGTGGTGTCCTTATATCATATACAAAAATGAATTCAAAAGGTATTAAAGATATAAGATCTAAAACATTATAACTTCTAGAAGGAAACATAAAGGAAAAGTTTCATGGCATTGGATTTGGCAATAATTTCATGGATATGATACCAAAAGCATAGGCAACAAAAGTAAAAGTAGGCAATAGAATTTTATCAAACTTTACAACTTCTGCACAGCAAATAAAGTAATAAGAAAACAATGTATGGAATGAAAAAAAAATTTGTAGATCCTATATCTGATAAGGTGTTAACATTCATAATATACATAGAACTTCTACAACTCAATGGCAACAAAACAATAATAATAATAATAATGATAGTAATAACCTGGTTTTTAAAAGTGGGCAAAAGACTAGAACTTCAATAAACATTTCTCCAAAGACAATATACAAATGGAAGTAAGCATATGAAAAGATGCTTAACATCTCTAGTTATTAGGGAAAGCCAACAATTTTAGTGTATATATAGTTTAAACTTTGTGACTACAAAAGTTCTAGAGCTCTGTTGAAAAACAATATACAAATATATATATATATATACACACACACACATATATCTCATGCGAAAGTTAACACTATTGTACCATATACTTAAAAATGGTTAAAATGGGAAATTTTATGTGATATGTTTTTACCACAATTTTAAACACAGCAGCATTGTTACCTCTCTGACTACTCTTTAGTAGTCTCATCTGCCTCTGACTTTGTTTTGCCTCTCTCTTCCACTTTCAAGGACATTTGTGATTACACTGATCCAGCACAGGTAATCCATGGTAATCTCCCTGTTTGTGTTAGTCAGCTTTTCATTGTTGTGACCAAAAGACCTGACAAGAATAACTTAGATGGGGAAAAGTTTATTTTGGTTCCTGGTTTCAAAGGGTTGGTTCATGCATGATACACTCCATAATTCTGAGTTCAAGGTGAGAGAGGACATCATGGTGGAAGAACATAACAGAGGGTAGCTTCTCAGTACATGACAACCAGGGAGCAGAAGGAACTTGAGTGCAAGGAGTCAGGGATAACATAATCCCCAAGAGTATGACCCCAGTGACCTACTTCCTCCATCCACATCCTGCCTGCCTACAGTTACCACCCATTACTCCATTCAAATTGTTAATCCATCTGGTAGATTAATCTACCAATTATGGTACAGCTATCACAAGATAATCATTTCGCCAATGAATATTCCTGCCTTGTCTCACAGATGGAGCTTTTGGAGGACATCTCATATCCAAACCATAACACTGTTTGAAGGTCAATTAATAAACTTAAGTTTCACTGGCATCCTTAATTCCTCCTTGTTATACAACCTAATGCATTCACATCTCCTGGGGATTAGAATATGGAACATCTTTGGAGAACCATTATTCTCCTATAGGTACTTTTAGATTAGCCCTACTTAAATTCTAATCCAAAGACAATGCATCTTTTGAAGATATTGGTCCATTTCTACTTCTCTCCTAAATGAGATCATATTCAAAAATATATGAAATTGAAAAAAAATTAACAAGAAAACAAATATCTTGATTTTAAAATGGACAAAATATCTACGCAGAGATTTCTCAAAAAAATACATACAAATGCAGATGTATGAAAAAATGCACAATATCAGTAACCACCAGAGAAATACAAATCAAACCACAAAGAGACCTGTTAACAAAAAGGTATCAAGTAATAAGTGTTGGAGAAAATATGAAGAAAAGGGGATCCTTTTACCTTGTTGGCAGGAATGGAAATTAGTCCAGGAATTATGGAAACGATATGAAGTTTCCTCCACAAAACTAAAAATACAACTACCATGTGATCCAGCAATCTCACTCCTGGATACATCACCAAAAGAAATGAAATCAGTAAGTCTAAGAGTCATCTGAACTCTCATGTTCATTGCAGCACTGTTCATAATAACCAAGATATGGAATCTACCTAGGTGTCCATCAATGGACAAATGAATAAAAAAAATGTGGCACATATACAAAGAGAATACTATTCAGTCTCAGAAAAGAAGATAAGCTCATCATTTGCAACAATATGGATGAACCTAGAAGACATCATACAAGTGAAATAAGTAGACACAGAAAGACAAATAGCACATGATCTCACTTATTTGCAGAATCTAAAAAAGTCACACTCATAGAAGCAGAGAATAAAATGGTAGTTACCAGGACCTTGGAGGGGCAGGGTAATAGTGACGGTGGCAGAGACTAGTGAGATGTTGGCCAAAGGGCACAAAGTTTCAGTTGGACCAGATCTATTGTACAGCATGTGGCTATAACTCAAACAGTATTGTATACTTTAAAAGTATTAAGACAGTAGCCCTCAAATGTTGTCACCACACATACACACACATACACAAATAATAAATAAAGAAGAGATGAATATGCTAAATAGCTTGATTGTGGTAATTATTTTACAATGTTTACATAAATCAAACCATCATGTTGTATATCTTAAATATGCAAAATTTTTGTCAATTAAACTTCAATAAAGCTGAAAAAATAAAATTAAATAGAGATGAAACCTTTTAAAAAATGTTCCAATGCTTAATAAAATTTGTTTGTTATACATGACCATGTGTGGGTATCAGTGCATGCCTGTGTATGTTAATGTAATAAACTGAAAACTCAAGTTTCTTAATCATAGAAGCAACATTTCAAGGATTCAGTAGTCACATGTGGGTAGTTGGCTCCTCTGTTGAACAGCACAGAAATAAAACATTTCTATCATCTCAAAGTCCAAAGTAAAGAGCATATGGAACATAATATCCATATAACAGATATATAAACCCTGCAAATTCACAATAATTACTTTATAGAATTAACTTCAGTTCTTTGGGTCTTCTGATTTTTTTTTTAATATTGTATTTCTCATGTTTAAATAGCATATAATATATACGTGCTTAACACATTTTTAGAATAGCTTAATTTTTCTATGATCCTACTAGGAACAGGGATTAAGTCAAACTGTTAGCAAATCAGTTAGTTCACAGCACTTCTTTTTAATGGGTGGGTACTCCTTTAAAAACTGAAAGGCAAAAGTGTCTGGACTTGGTGATAACAGGAAATAAGGACAGCTCTGGAGTTTTCAGCACTTTTGTTCCTCTACAAAAAATTTTAAAATAGGCAACATAACTCCATCTCCCATCAGGCTTTGATAGGTAATCTGGGCCCGTAAAAGGGTAGGAAATCTTTGACCTTCCAGAATGTTACCAAGAAGACCAAACGGATCAGGTATGAAGGGATCCTACAGTCTGAATTGAAGTTGCAAAAACGAGGCTGAGAACTCACAAGTCTCCTTCACAGCTCCAGGTCCAGCTGAGAATGAGACTCCTCACATAGCCTTCCACTCAGAGGGGCCCCGTTTATGGTCAAGGGCTCAAGGGACCCATGAGGACCATGAGATGGAGCCACGGGTCAGAAATCACCATTTCCAGGCTTTGTGTTGAATTTCTTCTTCGATCTTTAGGAGACACTAAATTTCCAGCTACATGATAGAGAATGTGCCTTCCTAGTTGATAACTAGAATATCAGAGTATCAAAGATAAACTCCACACTCCCCATGCCGTTCCGGCAGTATTTCTTTTAACAAGAGGCGTTGGTTCATTTTCTGATCCCTTCTACTACAAAGGCTTCTGAATATTCTCTCAGGCGCTTGTCTGTCATCATTGGAAAGAAGTGAAAGAACGGTGATTATGCCAAGAGAAGTAAAATAGCATTGCTTAAATAATTCACCTTTATGTCATGTAAGCACACGAGCACTAAGGAAAACACAGAGAACAAAGAGCCGGGTGACACGCCCCGGGTTGGTGGGAATTTAATCTTAGATTTCTGTAAAAGCCTTTTATCTTCTCCCACCCCCACTTTCTCCCCCAGCTGACCCAATTTAATGCTACACAATCAGGTCGACTCAGTGGGAAATACAGAAGGCAGAAAAATAGAATTACTCTTCTTCCAAATGGAGAGAGAAAACTAGGAACCCAAAAAGTAAAGTTGAAGGCTTAGAAGAAATAATTTTAAAGTTAAAATAAAAAAAGGAAAAATAAGAAAACAGGATGTTAGGAATAAATAAGGGTCAGATCATAAGTTTTTTGGGGGGAGGGAATGTCAAGGAAAAAACCCTTTCTCTCTTATTTTTTGTGGTACCTGCATATAGAACACTTGAATTAATTAATTATGAGTTACTCATGCTGCACTAATGATAGCGAACATAAATTGAGAGCTTACTATGTGCCAGCACTTTACTTAGCATTTTAAAGGGATTAAGACTAAATCCTCACCAAAGTCCCACACCTCTACCCCTATTGTAGAAATTAGAAAACTGAGTTTAAGCAACTTGAACACAGATAGAGGAATTAGAAAGTCAGTTCAAGCTATTCAATTTCTGGGCCTTTGTCCTTAACAGCTTTGCTAAACTTCTTCACTTGATAACAAACCATTGTTTTCCAAAGAATGGTTTATGGAATGTGCCCATAGGAGTAACTTAGATTTGTTGTTTTAAAGTTTCCTGAGCTAAGTGTGGTGGTCCACACCAGTAACCCCAGCAACTTGGGAGGCTGAGACAGGAGGATCACAAGTTCCAGGCCAGCCTCAGAAACTTAAGTCCTAAACAATTTAGTGAGACCCTGTCTCAAAAAATTAAAAATAAATAAATAAATAAATAAGCCAGGCACGGTGATGCATGCCTGTAATCCCAGCGCCTTGGGAGGCTAAGGCAGGAGGGTTACGAGTTCAAAGTCAGCTTCAGCAAGAGCAAGGCACTAAGCAACTCAGTGAGATCCTGTCTCTAAATAAAATACAAAATAGGGCTGGGGATGTGGCTCAGTGAACAAATGCCCCTGAGTTCAATCCCTGGTACCCCCCCCCCAAAAAAAATTAAAAAAACAAATTAATTAAAAGGGCAGGAACTGTAGCCCAGTGTAGAATGTCCCTGGTTCAATCCTTAGTAACAAAAAACAAAAACAAAAAAGGTTCCTGGTATCCATTCCAAGCCAACTGGGTCAGAATCTATGGGAATGGGATGGAGACAACAGCACTTTCACAAACTCTTCACATGGTTTTAAAACATTCATAAATACATATTTTAAAAAGTATAGCACTTAAGAGACAGCATGTAGTAGAATCCAAAAACATAGTACTAAAGTCAGGTGACCTGGCTTCATATTTAGACTTTGTCATTCCCTAGCTCTGTGACTTGAACAGCTTAATCTCTCTGTGACTCAGTTTCCACAGATATATCTGCCTATTCACGGCTATATGTCTCTTCAGTGATTTTGTGTTTCACCTTTGTAGGGGAGACCAAAAGGATAGATGAACTAAAAGATGGACAACACTAAAATAAGTATTAACACTTTGAATGTGTTCCACTTGAATATTAGTTTTTCTCTTAATTCAATCAAAACAATAACCAAAACAACAAAAAGCGCCAAAGAAAAACTTCACTTTGAAAAAGTAAGGAAATGATCTGGTGTCTTCAATTTGACTATCTCTGAAATGTATTTCTTCCCCTGCCATCCCCCTCATTTATTTCCAGTGAGCCACAATGTGGTGGCGTTCCCCTTTCTCAAACTGACTCTCCTTTATCTCATTCCTTCTATGGAACTTCTGGGGAGATTGAGACCAAAGGTAGAGAGACACAATAGAAAAGAAAAACTGATAAAAATGCAAAAGAATATGTGGGTAGCAAATTACCTCAATGTATATAAAGAATATAGAGACTATTGAGCCAGTACTTACCTAAAATAGGTTTAGCTATAATAAAAGGAAGGCAAGATTTACCACAAAATACATATAATCAATCCAGATATAGAGGGGAGTTTTGATTGTCAAATAATGCTGAGTCAGATTTTTTTTCTAGGAAATTTGGGTTTAAATCTTGAAGATGTGAGGAAAAAAGCAATAAGCTATCCAACACTCAAATACCAATATTTACCAAATAGTGACAAACAAGTGTTTGCCCCAAATGACTTCAGGCATTTAAAAGAAAAATAAAGCATGGGTCCACACTCTCTAAAGACAACAGGTGGAAAATTTCAGAAACCCTCAGATTTTTGAACAACACTACACAGCTCTTTGAAAGAGCTGTTCGTTTTATAATTATTAAAATAAAACAGCAAAGTCCTGTGTGGACAGAAGTCCAAGCAATAAGCTCTGCTTCCGCATCTGCTAAAAGAATCAACTCACATGAGAGCTTTGCAGAGAGCTGGCCTCGAATTTCTTCTTTATCAGAATGATGTGTTGCTAATAAAATGTAAGTTTCACAAGTGTAGGAACCTCTTCTATTTTATTCACTCTCATATCCCCGGTTTTAAGACCAGTCTTTTTGAGTGCACAAAAGGCACTCAATAATTCTTAAATTGGTTGTTAGATTCCTAAATTAATACTATAGGTGTTGAATTTTGCAGTTATTTTTAAAAACCCAAAGTTGCCAACTTAATTCTTTAGATGCTGGTATAGATAAACTAGCTCCTTTGCCAACTTTGTACTTGGAAGGTTGTAAGGGAAATTAAAAAGGTTTAAGATTTAGTTCATTTTAGTTGGGTTAGTAGTAAACTATCCAACTCGATATAGTTCAATGTTCAAAGTGAGTAATATTAAAAAATAAAATTCCAACAACCATAGTTGAAATATCTAATTGGTTTTTATTATTGATTCATGAATTAGGCAGTCTTCCACCTCTAAATTTAGAACAGGCACTCCAATACGGAATATAGGCAGAAAAAAACTAAAGAAGCAAAAATAGGGACCAAAAACCTGATTGGCCATTTCAAAGATTTTTTTCCTTGGGGTTAAAACAAAAAGAGGACTTCCTTATCATGACATTTCAGGCAAACTGGGCCTATTCTAGTGGGTTGTTGAGTGTTTTGTTTTCTTTTGATTCGTTTGGTTTTTTGTTGGGGGGAGAGGGAGGGTTGTTGCTTTGATTTTTTTTAAACTACCCTTTTTAAAGTCCACTCTGATTATGCCACACCTAGCATGAGCACCTCCCTTCTGGGTTTGTTTACTCTGGTCTATTTGACCCTAGTGCAGGAGTTCAGTCCAAAACAGTGGCCTCCCATAAATCTCATTTAATAGTAACTTGGAATTTCTTAGAAAAATAAAAAGAGGTAAGTTTGGCTTTGAAATTATTGTGTCAAGAAGCACGTGGGTCAGTTTGGGACCTCATTGCCTTTGGGAATGACAGATGTGTGCTCTAGTTAATGGTCTCATTTCCCTGAGCGAAGTAACTGTAACTAAAAAGACAGAAGAGGAAGGATGACAAATATGTTAATTCTCCCTCTCTCCCTCTCTCTCTCTCTCTCTCTCTCTCTCTCTCTCTCTGTGTGTGTGTGTGTGTGTGTGTGTGTGTGTGTGTGTGTGTGTGTGTGTGCATGTGCCTCATTTTGCCTACCCAAGGTTTTTCCCAGCCCTTAGCTAATCTTTGACTCATGCGAACCAGGAAGGTAGTCAAAACAACTGACAAAAAAAACCTGTGGAATTATACCTTGTCCCTGCCCCCAGAACTCTAAGACCAGATAAGTGAGAGTCCTTCAATTAAGCAAGCTAAAATTGCAGATATGCCTCTGGAATAGTTCTTTCTCAGGAGAGGATGTAACACTTTCCAAGGTACTCTTGTTTTACCACACAGAGGCCTCCGTCACCTCCATTTAGTCTGTGCTCCTTCTAAACATAAGAATAAAACCATCCTGGATTGGAATGTCAGGATGCACTACATCTTTCCAGCAGAACATTAACTGTCCTCATATTAAAGTGCATATTTAATGAGGCACTATTGTTATTTGCCTATAATGCATTCTGATAATAAAGCACTTTGTGTCCATGCTGAAAGATTTCATTTCAGGTTTATTTGCCTGTGGACAGCCAGATAGAACTGCTTTGTAGCATCCTTGACTTCGAATGTTTCTGGAATATAAATGAGAGCTGGTAAGAGAAAGGGGAGGAAGACCTGAGTAGGACTTCCCTAGCCAGTGGCTGACTTATCTCCCACCACAGAGCAAGAGCAACATCTAAACTAATCAGGGAAAGGCTGAAAGGTGTGTTTTGGAGTTAAACCTTATATTCTGATTTAATCTAAGCACTGTAATGCCAAAACAAAGCCGAACCTGTGGAATTAACTGAGTATACAGTATATATGAGACTAAAGTGCTGGGTTAGTCTTTTGAAAATTCCCTCCTGCAAGAGAACAAAGGAGATGAGAGATGCGCATGTTTAAAACTGCAACCTGGAGCCTGGACTCTCCACCCTAAAGCCCTCCTCCTCCTGAGGTCAGTTTCTAAATGATATTGTGGCTAAAATATGACTCCTGCATTCATCATAGTTCACTCAATGGGTATGTGAAGAGAATTCAATGTTTGTCTTTTTTCTTTTTTTTTTTTCCTAAGAATAAAAAGCCACGGCAATCTAGGTTTTGTCAAAACCACACACTGTTCTGTCTGGTCATTGGCGCATCTCTGCACAAGGTATATCCTCAGCACTAAACAAGTACACAGACTGAGGCTGAATAAAGAGGAATCTGAAGCTCCACCGCATACAACTGGACTAGAAAGCTCTGAGATAGGATCCCAGCCAGGAGCTGTTATCTTTATTGTGCAGAGTGACTGAGTTGGACTTCTGGATCACTGGGTTGGGGCAATGCTTTTACAAAGTAAATGGTGCTGTCGATGTGGAGGAAAAGATGTCCCTGCAGCTTAGGTGTTAGAAATGAAGCAATAGAGGGGAGAGAGAGAGGATGCTTGTCAACTGATGCAGATAATGGAGAAAGATAAGCCTTAGATCATAAATCAGCTTGCAGCTACCACCTATGGCTTTGAAAGGGCACCGTTGCTTCTTACTGTACCACCAGCTCATTAATACCAGTCGGCAGTCATTACAGGTGGTACAAGAGAGAAGATAATTTACATATTAAGTAGTTAATCGTGGATTCCACTGCATTTCAATTCTCAAAGGCATGCCTTTCTAAAACACTTCAAGGGCACAGTTCAGGATCATGTCGATACATTAAAGTTTTCTTCTGTCTATAAAAAGGATGCTTGTTAAAAGTTATGATTTCAGTACAATTGCACAGGCTGTTTCACTGGATGAACCCGTGACCCATTGTCTGAAATGGAGGTGGGAACTTTTCCAACTCGGATGATTATTCCCACTGACATTCTGATGGAGTTAATGGACACAATTTACAAGAAGGATCATATTTGAGAGTTCTCAGTAGGGATAGGTATGAATAATATTAACTTTTGTAATGCAAAATCATAAAAATCAATTAATTTTATCATCATCATAAATAAAATTATATTAACAGAATTTTCTTTTTTGAAAAAATTTTATGACTACTAGGATAGCTGAATAACTTTTCAAGCTCCACATCTTGCAACTTTTGGTCACCATGAACAGCTGTGGGCTGCCAACAGGGTCGGAAAGACCAGGCTCAGAAGAGATCAGGCTCAGAGAAAAATTTATCAGTAAACCCAAATAGGGTGCATGTTGCATGGTTACAGTACTGTTAGATTTGGTCTGTAAATAAGTGCTTTCCTTAAAAAGCAAATTCCAATAATAAACTTCTTGGCACATAGCAGGGCAGAATGATTTGGAATAACAGGTGGTTCTCTGTGGGAGGACCCAGTTCAACAGGTCCTCTCCTCTTTCATAGGCAGATTTATCCCACCATCTGCAAGACCCAACTCAGTGGACTTCCCCACAGAGCAGACGGTATATCTGAGAAAAATATGACTTGAGATTGACATTCAGGAGCCCCGATTAGAACAATATTGGAGGATCATCAAATGTATTTTTCTCATTACTAAACTAACATCTTGCTTTAAAAAAAAATGATGCCTTCAACAGGATTGTGAAAATAGGGGAAAATACACATATTTCTAAAACAAAACCTTTTAGCCTTTTGGTGCTTGCTTTCAGGTATTTTTTTTTCCTGCTTATTTGAGAATTATCTGACACAGTTGTTTATTCCTCAGGAACATTAAGGAAATGCTGTATGCTATGGGATTCTATCTTCAGTGGAAACCATGGAGGGTGTAACATTAGATGAATTTTAATAAACAAGACAAAGGAATTTTTACATGCTTGGGGAATTTTTCCATAGTAGTGTGTAACTACTATGTCTTAATCATTATGATCATGAGATTAATGAATGTTATAAAATATTAACTGTGAGCCATTTGTGAGGGAGAATTCCGCAAATATTTTCAACGATTACCTGGAATCTCACCAGAATCTGCTTTTCTCCACACACCCCTAGCCTAAAGACATGAGGTGCAACATACATCTGCTGAAAACACATGCTTACTTATTAGCCCAGCACCAAAGACTCTGTTTCTGCACTCATTTGCAGAACGAAAACTGCCTGTGTTTCTCTCACTCTCCCTACTATCTGAACTTGGCACATTCCTGCCCACACTGTTTCTGCTCTAACTCCAAATCCAATCATTCATTCATTTAAGGAGTACTGAACGCTCAGTCAAGTGCTGATAGTATCACGACTATCAACCTAAATAAGGATCATCATCTCCTACTTGCCTTTTCCTGCATTTTAGAAGCCTTCCAATTTGAATATGGTCAAAGAAACAAGATCCTGATCTGGTTTTGAATTTCTTCATCTGACTTGGGGAATTTTAAATTTTAGTTGAGTTGGTACACTGCTGAGGAAATATGAAAAGCAAGGGAGCTCAGACCGATGGTTATTGTGTCCTTAGGATCTAAAAATGTAACTTGAATTCTGAAATACCTGGACATGTGTTATTGGAGCTTGGTTCTGTGGCAGAAGGTACTCTATAAAGTCAGAGAGAGAGACAGTTGGTTCTCTGGAAATCAGGGTAATGGAACTTTCTTTTGGGTCCACCTAGACCAAACACCTAGATCTATACCTGGAGAAATTCTAGCGGGGACATTACAACAAAGGGAAGGGATGGATTTAGATCAGTTGGATCCATATGTACTAAGAATTCTAACTATTAGTAACATTAACTCCATTATTAAAATAAATTGTGACTGTAAAATCTAGCAGCTCTGCTCTAGGGTGCCACGGCTTCCTAACCACTTGGATCTTTCAGATGAGAAAACTATTCAGTAAAGATTTATATTCCAAGCTCAGTATGCAAACTAAGGAGAGCCTTCACTCATGTTTGAAACTTCTCATAACCCCCTTCTCATATATAAAGCACTATATAGCCCCCAAAATGAAGCTTCTTGCCAGAAAATTAATTTTTTCCTCAAGGAATTGGCAAACCTCTTTAATGTGGTGAGGAAGTCCTTCATATTTGGTGAGGAATACTTTATATTAGGAATAGCTTAAGGAATTTTCCTGAGGTTACATAAGTGGTAGTGCCCCCCTGAGTTTCAATACCAGGTCTACATGACACCAAAATCTTTAATTATTGCCCACCAAATTGCCTTAGGAAAGGCAGCTCCCCTTCCTAAACTCCACACCTTTCCCATCCTATGAATATCTTATTTCTTTATTCCTATCACAAATTTTTATTTAGCTCCTGTCAGCCAAATGTTGTGATAAGTGTTGAAACCATTGTTTAACAATAATTGTAGGTAATTATCTTTAAAGCTGCCATTAGTCAATAATTAAATATCAAGATTTTAATGTTTTTTATTTAAGAAATATTCTACCATAATGAATTATGCATTAGCTAATATAATAGACAACTATGTCATCGCCCAGATTTAACATAGGCAAATACTGTGCCACATCATTTTCTTTTGTTCATTAAGAGTCAGAATGTTATAGTTGCTCAAACTCCATTTCCCTTTCCTCTTTCTCAGTTTCTATCCATGGTGGTGTGTGTGGTTTGCAGGCCATTGTGCCTTCAAACTTTTACTACATATTTATCTTTAAAAGTCGGGCTTTCTCTCTTCCTCATGAGAGAAATTTTATGGGGGTCTCCTTTCCCTCTAGCACTTTCTACAAACCTCTGGTCACCAGTTACATGTTTGTAAAAGAACGAAGAGTGCCTATTTGCCTAGTGCTATAAACACCATTGTCTGCCTAGAGTGAGCCCAATGAAATCAAAGATGATTGTGAGAATGAATTTACAGCATTGGTGACTAGAGAGTAGGGAGAGTAAGTAGGTAACAAGGTTTTAGCATGCCACTGGTGTGATATTTTTGTTGTGTAGTGCTATTGACTGAAACAAGAAATTTGTTAAAACAGGACAGGTTTTGATGAGGAGAATGCAGAGTTTAGAAGATACTTTTTTTTTTTTTTTGATACCAGGTATTGAACTCAGGGGCACATAGCCACTGAGCCACATCCCAGCCCTTTTTTGTGTTTTATTTAGAGACAGGGTCTCACTGAGTTGCTTAGGGCCTCACTAAGTTGCTGAGGCTACCTTTGAATTCACGATCCTCCTACCTCAGCCTCCAGAGTCATTGGGATTACAGGCATACGCCACTGCACCTGGAAAATTTAGAAGATCTTAAATGTGCAGTGATTATAAAACTTCTATCTAGAAATGAATCATTGATCATACAACAGAAGAAAAGAGGAATATGTGTGTGTGTGTAAGGATCATAAATTTAATTCACACTACAACTTGAATGAACATAGAGAATTCAGTTTGTTTATTTGGTACATATTTCAATGGCCTTATTCACAACTTCCAATTACTATGTTGGCAGGGAACGGGGATATGCAGGAATAACTAAATGTATCATCTGATTTCAAGCATTTTCCAAACACTAATTTTAAAGCTCCTTTAAGATGAATTATCTAGGCTTTCTTACATCTAGCTTCTCCTCTCTTAAGCCCTTCTCTATAACATCACAGGAGTGGAACGTTCACGTAACTTCATGGCAGGAGCTGGGAGGGGATCCTCAGACCTCTATAGCATTCTGTGACTCTTCATGGCCTGGGAAGCAAAGGGCCAATCTGCTCCCCTCTGAAGTAGGGTTAGCCAAGTTCTATACACTTGTGTCTTCTGTTACTCTCTGCAAATTATGTCATCCACTTCTTGCCTACTCTCCCTTTGGGTTTTATCATAGCCTGGTGGCCCTCTGCTGAAAAAGCCTCACTTTGTCCCTCCTGGCCGTAGATGCCTGAGTCACGTACCCATCCTCCATCTGGCACATCATGTCCATAGCAATCTATTCCCAGTCTCTGCTTTGGGCCCACATCAGTAGGCCTGAGGGAAGACCTCAACTCTAACTCAGGGTCAGCACCACGGGCAATGTAGCAGGGCAAACAAAACTCTCTTCTCTACCTGATTTCAAGGCTCTGCCTGACTAAATAAACAAGTCCCTTATATGTTGTTGGAGATCTACCTAGTATAGCAGTTTTCTCCTAAATTTCGCAGTGAGGATTAAATTAGCCTGCCTGCTTTGGTTGATCTCCTCTTTATTTGAAGCCTGGGGTGAGACCAGAACACACTTCTGACTGTGTATTCGCTTCCTCCCTTGTACTCTCTTTTGCTTAACAAGTCCCCAGAAACAGAAAAGATATTTCAAAAGAAAATCTTCCCTATGTATAATCCTCCCTGGCTCAGGCTCCTGCCTTTGCCTTAAGAAAGAATGGAGTTTAGTTTCTTCACCAGGAGGAAAACTCAGTGATCAGAGTCTTTGGATTTAACACTTTCTGAGTTAAATGGAGGACTAAAGAAGTTTAGCAAAACCACCTTTTCCACATATGTCTTGGCTTTCCATGCAAAACACATCAAGTATTAACCTCCTTTTTCCAATAGGCCATAGAGAAGTAGGTTATTGCTCTAGTCAAAACTGGAAATGTGGGCTGGGGATATGGCCCAGTTGGTAGAGTGCTTGCCCCACAAGCACAATGCCCTGGGTTTGAAGCCCTGCACTGCAAAACAAAAAAGTAAAAACAAACAAACAAAAAAAAAAAAAAAACTGGAAATGTTTGGAGAATATTGTATGTAACAGTGACTGTCCCTCATTATTTGAGAAATAGCTTCTGCATAAATCAGGATAGCAGAGTAAAGTTTATAATTTAATGATTAAAACCAAAATCTCTAATTTTTCAAAATATTTCCTTAATTGCACTTAGGTTTGGAATCATGGCTAAATAAATGAAAATTAATTGAAACTACATGAAAAGAGAAAGAATGAAAAAGTATAGAGGTAGAAAAAGTTAAATATACTCAGGATCATCAACATTTGAAAAGCAAAGAGTAGAAGTGAGGCCAAGCAAAAACCAAAAGGTTGAGAAAAAAGAAACAAGGAAGAAAATGAGAAGGGAATGGTACCTGGAAAGTTACCAAAAGTCAACAGTGCTACATGCTGTACAAGGTCAAGTATGGTAATATGTCTGTCCACTGGATCTGAAAATTAAGAACTCATTGGTAGTTTCAGCAAGAATGGCTCTAATAAAGTGATGGGGTCAGAATGCATTAAATAGAGCTAAGGAATCAAAGAGAAGTAGAAAAGTTAATAAAGGCAAGGTTCTTTCAAGAAAATTGGTTGCTAAGAATAAATAGTATAAGTGAATGTAAGCAGAATCTCAGGAAGGTTATTTTTAAGAAGGGAAACCATCTTTGTCAGGACAGGTTGTTCTAGTGCAGTAATAAACAACTCAAAAATATCAAAGCAATATTTCATCTGAACATTACCTATCCAGAGCAGGTCAGCAGGGGCTTGTTCTGTTCATCATAGTCATTTGGGGACCCAGAGCATAGAGACTGTGTCACCTTTGCTCATAAACTTACAGCCATCACCACTCATCACCACTGCTCACCTGTTATAGAACAGAGCAAGTCACATGATCATATACAACTTTAAAGGGAACTGGGAAAGGTGGCCATAAGAATGACTTGCCAAGTTGAAAGCAAGTGAATCAGTAAGGAGGGTGAGGGAGAGGTTAAGGGCAGGCCAGAGACAAGCATTAGTTGAAAGTGCACAGTCTTGAAAGAAGGAGAGGAGGGTATAGAGCACAGGATGATGATAGAGCTTTCATGGAAGGACTTCTTGTTCTTTGAGGCATGCAGAGAGTGAGGAAGGGATGGTTGGAGAAGGGTACAAACTGTTCATATTCGATCACCTTTTTTTAAGTGTGTGAAGTAGGCAAAATCAATGATTATGAGTGCTAGCTAGCTTGAGGTTTAGAGTAAGGCTACTGAGAAATCTGATGCAAGGTTAGTATTAACTTGAGAACTGAATGAGGAATTTCTTGATAACAGCATGATTCTAGGTGTTTTCAGTAGAGAAGTTGAAAATTGCACCAACTGACAATTGCCTAATATTCCCCAGCAATGACAGTAAAGGAAGGGTACCTAGAGGGTTGGATCAGTTAGACTGAGGATTTTCAGGGCAGATGCAACAGACACTTGAAAGGATGAGGGTGTTAAGAGCATTGACCAGAAAGAAGTTGAGGGGATAAACCAAAAAAAATAGCTCACCAACTGGGAGGAAGGAGAGTATTGACCACATTCTTTTCCCTAATCAAAATGATGACTTTTTAGACTCCCTGATAAAGCAAATCCCTTGAAAATATAATGACAGCTGTTTACAGGAGTCCAATTAAATCAAGCAAGATTTGCATGCGCTCTTTGGTAAACCTCCCAGAAGAGACTTCCAGCACAACTACTCTGTCACTGCGAGTTACTACTATGGAGGTAGCTAATAAATCTAGTCCTTTTGATGAACACATGAATGTGTCATGGGAGCCTAATATATTTTATCCAGCAAGAAAAGATGGATTCTAGTAAACTTGGTTTGCAACTCTAAAACATAAATCATTTTAAGAATGATCATTAGAACTAAAGACAATAATGTAATAGATAGCCTGGGAATCATTTAAGAAAAACCTTTATTAGGACCAATATAAATTCATATTTTTATTTTTTCCTTTATTGAAATAAATTCTGGATTGGGGAATATTATGTGTAGGAATATTTACTTCCCTGGTTTAAAATTCCAGATAGAGCTAGCTATTGAAAAGCTATCAAATTTAGCATACTGACATCCAACTGCTTCATATTTGCATATCCAAGAATGTGAGGATTATTTCTGAAGAGAAAATTGAAAAAGCTGAAACGATTTTTATTCTCATTTTCCCATCATTTTTCCTTGGATCACAGCTTATTTCCTTTGCTGCTTAAATCCCAAATGCAACTTGAATTGGACACACTTTTTATTATCTTCTATCCTTTAAATGAGGAGAAGAAATGTTATATCTGCTGGTGAAAAACAAACCAGAAAAAGCATCATATGTGAGGCCAACTTTGTCTGATCCTGAAAACGTCAACCAAAAATGTAACCTGTGCTTTAGTTATTGCCAATGAGGATTGGATCAAGTCCAGAAGGAGGTAGTTTTAATCAATTGTTTTTAAGAGGAGAGTCTATAACCTACTGGCTTGAAAATCTTCGAACAGTAAGTCTTGTAGAGATATAGCAGACTTGCCAAAATTGCATTACCGCTTCAAACCATCACAAATTACACTGCACTTTAAGTTTTATTACCAAGTAAGACAGCACACAAATTCATTTCCATGTCTGTTGCCAATTTAAATGAATGGCTGGCTCCTGCCAGCTCAGGAAGACACCAGAGGAAATGTTGCACAGATCATTGGTGCATGGAATAAATGATAGCAGGCCTCATGGTCATTTAATCTCAGAGAAAAATTTATATTTTAAGCAGGCTTTAAAAATGTAATGTGAATTATACCATCGGAGGGATATAATTCAAAAAAAGCAACCATATTAAATGCCTACTATGTACTCCAAACCATTCTAGATGCTGTGGATGGTATCAAATTAAAAGGTAAGAGCTCTGCTCTCAAAGAACTTTTCCTACAGTTGGTGAAAATAAACTAGCACACAGAAAAGGACACTCTTGAGGGCTGAATTATGTCACCCCAAAATTTATATGTTGAAGCCCTAAACCCCCACCACCAATATGTCAGAATGTGATTGCTTTTGGAGATGGGGACTTTTAAAGATAAAGTAATTCAGTTAAAATGAGGTCGTTAGGGGTCCCAAATCCATAATGATTGGTATCCTTATAAGAATAAGACAATAGAACACAGAGACACCCAGTGAAGATCATGTGAGGACATAATGAGAAGAATATGGGTGTCTACAAGGCAAGGGGAAAGGCCTCAGAAGAAACCAACCCTACCAATACCTTGACTTTAGATTTCCAGCTTCCAGAATTATGAGAAAATGAGCTTATGTTCTTTAAGCTACCTTTTACCACAGACCTTTAAGTCTGCAGCACTTTGTTGTGGTATCCCTGGCCAACAAATAAAAATACTCTAATTCAAAGTTAAATTGCATGGTACAACCTGTGCTATAGGAATCACTGGAAAAGAAAAATCAATAGAAACTAAAATAGTCACAGGAGCAAAGTCTTGAAGAAAGAGAGAAGAAAAAGAAATGATCCAAGCAAACAAACAATATGAAGAGCAAAGAATAGGGATTACATATTCCCTGAGCTAGTAGAGGTACTCACTTGACTAAGGAGGTCTGACTGATGGAAGAGACTGGAGATATGGAATTTAAAGAACTAGCAAGGGACATTTAGACTTGAATATTGAGTAGTGATGGGTTGTAGTTTATTATTATTATTAGTTTTCCAAAAGTCCACTTCAAACATCTTTATTAATGGTGAGGGGGGCATGTATTCATTTACAATCTACCTGAGCTAAGAAGTACTGTTGTGCCAGTCTGGAGCCCCAAAAGCACCTAACAAGAGAATGAGTGGGAAATGGCGAGAGAATTGGAAAATAAGGCCTGCAGTCCCTTGGGAAGGGGGAGGGATAAGGCCAGAGCACAGGTTGAAATGTGAAAGAGAGAAAAATGAAGCAGAAATTGATTTTTTTAGGAGAAAAAGAAAAGGAAAGGTCAAAGAATAAAGACTAGAAGGATTAGGATGCTTGAGAAGATATGAAGTATATAAGCTGATAAAAACAAAAAGATGAAAGTCAGAGAAAGTGTAAGAGAAAAATAGAATAAACGTAAGGGGATAGGCCAGGGAATCAGAAATTGAAATAGCATGAGAAGAAAAGGATCAAGTACCTAAGGCAGATATGTCATGAAGTGACAGGAGAGGATGGTAGGGGAACAGGGAAGAGGCTGGGAGAAGAGCAGGCATAAGAACTGGAGAAATGAGCTGGGAATGTTTTAAGATATCAGAGGCAAATAGAATGGAAAGGAAAGGGTAGGGGAAGGTGTTGAACAGATGAACTCCCATGAAACAGAAAAAACATTCCTTATTGCTTCATTCCTTTACTCTTCTCCTGAACCAGCATCGCCAGCCTCAATCTCCGTAAACCACTCCACGGCCCTAGACTCCTGCCCTGCCACACAGACAGCTCCCCGTCCCTCATCCCAATGTGTAACATGTTCAAGCACGTTAAAGTGTGGCTGGGTGAAACTACTCACCCCCAGACTCCATAACCTCAATTACAACAGGGTGTCACTCAGTGGCTTTCAATTCAGGTTTTAGTTAAGTTTTTACTGCCTTTGTTCCTAAAACTTTTTCCCTCTCTAACCCTCAAAATCACCCCCTGCAAACCCTGTTATCTCTTATATTATTGTGTTTCCTCCACTTCCTTCTCTCATAACTTTAAGATTTCTCCCCAGCCTCATCAATTTCTTCTCCTCCCCTGCCTTTTTTTGGAAAGGAAGGAGGGAGCCAGCATAAAAGAAGGAAGGAAGGAGTGAGTTTTCACATTCTCTCTAATGTTAGTCCTTCCACATATGCCTGAAGTCTCTGTCTACACTCCCCGCCCTGCCCACCAACACACACACACACACACACACACACACACACACAAACACAAACACACCCCTTGTTGTATCTAGTAGCCCTGGATCCTTTCATTTGCAATGCTTCCTTTAATTTCCCTCCTCCACAAACCTGTGTTTTACCTGAAGCCTCTATTCTTCAACAACTTTTGTTGCAAACTCTAGTGTACGGCCTCTGCTCCATACAAGTATCAATACTTTTATCTATCTTCAACAACAATCCCAAAGATTACACCTCCTGAAATCTTCTCCCTTCAGTTTCTACATCAGGGTTTTTAGTAGCAAGTTTTAGAAATTAACTCTGGTGTGTAAGACAGAAAAGGAATTTATTAAAAGACTATATGGAGGTTGACAGAAACTCTGAAGGGCTGAAGAACCAGGCTGAGGCCAAAGCTTCTAGAAACAGCAATCCAAGACAGTCTTTAAAAACAGACCTGGGCAGCTACAGCTCCTGCAAACTCATGCCTGCCAAGAACTCAATTCTGCCACAAGGACACTACCAATAATACTAATGCCATTACTGACCAGGGACTCACCTTGCAGACACTGATGGCTGCAGAATCTCAATGCTGTTGCTTTCTCCTTTGCCAGCAAAATGCATGCACACAAACCTCTTGCTCTATATGGCTTGCTTCAGAAGTGAAATCTCACAAAAGTGCAACTGATTAGCGAAGTCCAAGAGGTAGTCACTGCAAATCAGTTAAATGAAAGAAGGAAAAAATAAATTATAAGAAATATTAATTAAAATCATAATCATTAACTCTTGACACACAGAATGATTTATATTTTCTTTGCCTGCATTTGAATTACAGTCACACCCAGAGCTCAACATGTCTATGGCTCCATTACTGTTATATACTTCCAGGATGAGTAAAGAAAATTCTATCAGCTACCAACTGGCACACATAGATTGGAATTTGTTTCTAAACTGATGCCCAAGTCAGCTTCCTCCATGCTACACCCATATGCTACCCCAGATGTTGTGCCTGTTTCGTTTTAGAGGCTATTATGCCTGCCTCATCTTTGCTTCCAGAACATCTATGCCTACACAATAATAATTCCTGCAGACAGAGACATTTGAAAAGTTTTGTAATAGTAAAATGATGGCTTTTTAAATTTGCATAAGTCATATCCATTCGTGACTCAAGTTTTCCTCAATATACATTCTACATTCACATCAAACCAATGCAATAAAAACTCATTAATCCGAACCCCACTCATTTGACACTCACTCCCCACTGATGACTCCCAGTTTCTGCTTCTGTTTCTTTCCTCTCACCTAGGATGCCTTTTTCATTCAACTTAAATTTGTGTCATTCAGCTCCTTCCAAACAGATTTCATGATTACCTATTCCAAAAGCCTTCTTTGATTTAAACCCACCTGATTCTGATCTCTCCAGGATGCTGCACCCTATCAGACCTTACAAACTCTGCCCCTTGCTTTTGCAGTTACAATTATGATGCTTTTATTGACTTTATGTCATTGTCTGTGTATGTTTTCTCCCCAGCTAGGGGCGAGCTCCTGGGGAGAGGAGGCCACAGCTGGATCCTATATATCCCACCCTATAACCTACCTCTGAACTACCCTTGAAGTAGGGACCCAGGACATGCCCAAAGAGGGAAGGGAGGTGCTCAGGGTTAAAGCAGATAGTGCGAAATGCAATCTGTTCTCTTGATAATCATTTCAAACGTTAATCTTACCAATAACAGAAGTGTGCCACGGGAGCTAACAATATCTACAATGTCATCTTGAAAGAGGATGAGAAATGATGAATCCACATATGCAGCAGGCAACAGCTAAATTATTTAAACAGAAAGAACTATGTGTAGGGATTTCAGCACTGAATCTCAGTTGTGATCCCTGACAGAAAACTTGCTACACATCTTGATGAATTGTCATAACCCAAGTTACTGAGAGAATGAGATGCAGAATATTTCATTCCACAATACAAAGAAATGTGTTTGCTTTCTGGGGCTGAAATTTGAAAGGAGCTAACTTTTGTGTTAATGATCTCTTTGGCAATTTTTCATTATATACAATTTATAACATTTTCCCCCAAAAAATGAATTGTTAAAAATGTGAGAATATGAAATTTGAACTCAGAGAAGATATTTGATGGCTTTAATTTTTTTTGTCAATTTGGAAGACCATGATAATGATATTTATTATGTTTATATTTAGTAAGAGCTCTTATATTTAGTAAGAGCTCTTATCTTCTCTACATATTTAAATACCTATGAATGGAATTATATCTATAATTTGCTTCAAGATAATTAAAAAGTACTATATACACATTAGTTTAATTATCAGAACATTCTGTAATTAGATATTGTTTGGCTTCTTTTGTGGATAAGGAAACAAGTTTAGAAGGTTAAGCTTCTCACTCAAGGTCACACAGCTAGTAATTGGCAAAGTCAGGATCCAAACTGAAAATTATTTGATATCAAATTCCATATTCACCACTGAGAGATATATTTATTTTTTTTAAATATTCTTAGTTGTAGATGGACACAATACCTTTATTTTATTTATTTATTTATTTTTATGTGATACTGAGGACCCAACGTAGTGCCTCACACATACTAGGCAAGCACTCTACCACTGAGCCACAACTGCAGCCCCACCATTGAGATATATTATATAAACATAACCACAAAATAAAATATTCCTTTGATGCGGTAAGAAATTTTTATTAAGCTGTCCAAAATTATGATCTGAAGTCATAGCCTTTTGACTAAAGGATAGTGAAGATAATGCAATGTACTTAGGAAGACAAAATATTATTTAGCAATGACACCAATCGTCTATGACTGATAAGATACTACCAAAGGGAAAAATTTATGTATATAACATTTATTATTGTTTTTGTCTACTTATTTGAAAGATTTCTGTCTTAGGTTCATTATCCCAATATTTCCTATATCTATTCAGCTAGTGAATAGAGATTTATTGTTTAGAAAATGATTAAAAAGTCAATCCAATTAGGCAAGTATTTATTTAATAACTTTTAAATTGCAAGCCCTGTGTATGAAACTACAAAGTCTAAAGCATGTGTTAGGAATTGCCTTTCTCTCCCTCTCTGAAGAGCTTAGAATTTAGTTGCAGAGAAAAAGTATAAAAGTGACTATAAACAAAGTATAATAAGTGCTGTGAAAGAAGAACAAAGTGCTATTGGCACCCAAAAGATAAAAATTACACTGATCTGGGAGATGAGATGATATCTGAGATTAATAAGATAATAACATTGTTATCAGTGAGGATATAAACTGAGCTGAAACAATAATGACCTCAAAATACAGAGGCTTAAGTGAACTCATTTACTTCTCATTCCTGTATGAGTCTACAGGTTAAAGATCAGGGCTAACAAGGAAGCCCCTTCATCATAACTTATGAATTCCATGGTTGCTCCAGACTTTATCATTTTTCAACCAGGGGAGGGAGAAAAGACAAGTCCACAGTAAACAACCCTCTTTAAGTAGTAAGCTTAAAGATGTGGCATCACTTCCATTCATATCGTTCAGTCATTCAATCACATGAGTGTCACTGGCTACAAGAGAGTCCAGGAAAAGTGTCCCTATCTGTGCAACTATATGCCCAGAAAAAACACAGAGCCTTCCATGTACAAAAGGAAGAAGTAGGGAATTGACTCTGTCTTGTTCTCTGTAACCCATCTGGCCAAGCCACTCAGTTCCTGCCCAAGGGACAGGCAAAGCCCTTTCCAACATTGCAGCCAGTTCAGAATCTAGTGTATCCGGTGATGTGCTATCCTTCTGGTAACATCTAGAGGTGCATTCTCAATCTCTAGTCCTATACACCAAATGGCAAGTTATCTGCTTCCCAATACCTAATAAGCAATTAAGAGCCCAGGAATGGGATACCCACAACAGTCATTCCCACACACAAAGGGGAAGAATGAAGAAATCATCAATCACTGTACCTGTCAAATCCTCCTGGACAGGAACTACAAATAACTCCCCACAACAGCAGTGAACTAAGTTCCCTGATTGGGCCTTCCAACTGTCCCTTTACTCTGCTGAAGCAAAATATTTTGCCATTGTTCAAGATATTTGATGTTGCCTTCAAGGGCAAGGATTCCCCAACATTTATAGGACCATAAAATCAAAATTTTTTTAAAAATTTCTTAACTCCTAGAACATAAGAAGTTGCAGATTTATTAATAAATGTATTTATTTATATTACTTTCATTTAGTCTGAGGGCCACAGTTAGCCAACACCTGCTCTAGAGTTATTTAAGTTTTTTTTCTGTTTTTTTTTTCCATTTTCACTGTGGCACCTTCTGAATTGGATGTTGGAGCACATTCTCTGCTTGAGAGATACACAGTTCTAATCCTATTTCCTGTGACACAGTTTAAGAAAAACTCAAGTTGTATTAGGTATTGAAGCATCACATAATTTCCATATCCATCATTGGTTAAGTTAGCCATACAATTTTCCCCCAAAATTTATTTGCTTTCTGCTTTCCTGTGGTCCTGGGCTTTAAGCCTGTCCCTCTCCTCCCTATATCTCTTGCTTCTGTTTATCCCATCTCCCTTTCCCTTGTTTTCATGGAAGCTGCCTCACAGTCATCTGATATAGATGGCACCCTTTAACCTGATCATCCCTACTAGCAATCCTGAAGCAAATCTGTTTTCTTGCTTGGTGGGCAGAAGAGATTGGTTTGTATCAAAATTTCATTTTAGATTGTGCACCATAGGCAAAGTGAGTCTCGTTTTTTCCTGTCATTTTAATACAAATTGCAAATTTCTATTACCTCACATCTCTATTGGAAAACTGGTCGATCCTGGCCTGAATTTAGTCTTTTCATGTGATCTTTTCTAGAAATGACCAAGAATCGTGCTATCTTTTCTGATCACTTTCCCTAGAACCATGGACTCCAGAGGCAAGTAGTCTACCTTCCAAGTTACCACAGGAAGAGTTTAGCTTTTCAAAAGAACAAAAATCAAATAGCTCAAATGGGAGCTAAGGACACCACTCAGTCGATGTGCATCAGGAAGCACCTGAAGACCTGGAACCCCAGTAGAAGCAGGCCTGGAGTTTATGAGTGAAGGGAAGAAGGCCATGTGTACTTGCAGTTGTTTATGTTTATGTTCGTTCAAATTTTCATGTCGAACTTAATCCTAAATGCAAAAAAATTAAAGAGGTGGGACTTTAAAAAGGAATCAGGGCATAGATAAGATTAGTGCCTTTTAAAAGGGTTGACAGGCACTCTCTAATCCTTCTGTGCTCTACCATCCCTTCCAAAATGTGAGAACACATGTTCATCCTCTCTGGACCATGCAGCAATGAGGCACCATCTTGGAAGCGTAGAGACCAGGCCCCCACCTGACAAAGAACCTGCTGGTGCCTTGATCCTAAACCTCTAGCCTCCAGAAATCTAAGAAGTAAATCTCATTATTTGTAAGTTACTGAGATTGAGGTATGGATGCTCCTTGACTTACATTGTGGTTATATTCCAATAAATCCATCATAAGTAGAAAATAAAGCTAGTCAAAAATGCACTAATATAACTACTCTACTGAAGTAGAAAATACAGCTAGTCAAAAATGCACTAATATAACTACTCTACTGAACATCTTAACTTACCCTAGTCTGTCTTAAACATGCTCAGAACACTTACATTAGTCTGCAATAGGGGAAAACCCTCTAACACAAAGTCTACTTTATTCTAAAAAGTTGAATATCTTGAGCAATTTGTTGAATATCTCTATCCAAGAAAAGTTGGCAACACAGTACAGTGTATGCTATATAAATGATCCCAGGACTGAAAGGGAACTGTGACTTGCTGCCACTCCCCAGCACCATAAGAGATTATTGTACAATATATCATTAGCCCAGGAAAAGATAAAAATTGGAAACATTTTTCCTACTGAATTTCACTATCATAAAATTGAAAAATCAAATCATTAGGTTGAACTATGTTAAGTCAGGGACCATTTTATTTTGTTATAGCAGCAGGAATGGACTAAGATAGGTTGGAAGTTATTTAGTTTTCAAGGACTCTGCCAAAATTGTTGGTGCAAACCCATTCTTAGAATTCTCAGAACAGTACTGTGTTAGTCAGCTTTCCATTACTAAAACAAAATACTTGAGATAATAAAGTTATAAAGAGGGAAGGTTTGGGCTCACGGTTTTGGAGATTTTAGTTCAGAATTTGATTGATCCCCTTTTTTGAGCTGCTCCCTCTTTTGCTCCACTTCCTATTCACCAAGAGGTGCCCATGATTTTCAGTCAGAGCACAAGCCCAAAGCAAAGAAGCCAGCTGATAATGTATTGAACTCTCTGAAATCATGAGCCAAAATAAATCTTTCTTCCTTTACATTATTTTTCTCAGGTTATAGTCACAATGAAAAAAAAAACAGACTAACGTGGCAGGATGGAGGGAGAATCCCATTCTCCTCATGGACAGATGCAAAAGATGAAGGGATAAAAAAAAAAAAAAAAAAAAAAAAAAACAGTGTCTCACAAATCCCTTTGAGGGCATGCCCCCAATGACTTAAAATTTCCCAGTAGATTCCACCTCTTAGAGGTTTCCACTACCTTCCATAGGACCACGCTGGGGAGTAAGCCCTTAACACACAGGGCTTTGGGAGATACTTAAGATTCAAAGCATAGTAAGTATTTATCTGTCCTTCCAGCCTTGTGATTTGTGTTAAGCTCATGAGACAGGAAAGATACCTAAGGATAGAAAGAGGAGGCAAGGTTCAAAATCAGGGGGAAATTGGAGATTATCTATCATATCTGCTTTTGCAATTTATATACCAAATATTTTGCCATAGCTTAATAAGTAATTGTCATCATGTATGAGGAACGTGATATTACTGGCAGGCAGAAGTTACTCAATAATTAGTACTTATTATGAGTACTTGTTCCAGTGACAAATGGAGGGACTAGAAGTTTCTTGTGCAGAACATAAAATCATGAGAGCTATGCCTTTATGAATAAATATGACAGCCAGGAAGAGGCTGAACAGAAAGTTTCAAAAAAGAAGGCAGGAACAATATAAAAGAGAGGGATGGATGTAAGAGGTTGGGGGAAAAAAAAGCACAGAACAGAGCTTGGAAATCAAGTCAATGTGTTAAGAACTTACTTTGCCTGGGCAACAGCAAACAAAGTCACTGTTGGGGATGTGGCTGAGCTGTAGAGCACTTGCCTAGTACATGTGAGGTCCTGGGTTTGATCCCCAACATCTCTCAAAAAAAAAAAAAAAGAAAGAAAGAAAGAAAGTCATCAGACCAAAGCTATTTTATGGAGAAGAAAGAAGTTTCTGTTTTGGTAATTATAAGGTTAAATTGCAATTAAGCAACCCAGAAACAGCTATTGAGCAGATGGCTTTAAATAAAATTCTAAAACCAGAGAAGTAGGCCAAGGTCAGCAGTAGAGATGATGTTTGCTTTTCTGGAAAGTGAATAAAATTTCTGAAAGAAATTGATGTTGAAAAAGTAATAATTGCCTCAAAACTAAAATATCCATATGGTCTTAAATTTTTTTCTGAAAGAAAAAGAATTGAAAGACAATGGTCCAGAAAAAAAAATGCTTATTTTTGGATTAAAAAAAATACCTGGGATGAGGGAGAGTGGACACAAAGGAAACAAGGGAAATTCTCAGGGTGACAAAGCAGTCTGCCTTGATTGCAGTTGTAAGTACCCAGGCAGACACATGTATCAACATCCAGAACGGTACAACGAAAATGGATTAGCATTCATGATTAAAAGAAGATTGGGGTAACTTAAAGATGTAGAAATCTGGAAAAATAGAATTCATAATCATAGAGAGCTATATCTCAGTGCACTGGAACTTAGCAACAAAAAAAATTTCAATGAGTACTAAGACCTGATAGAAATTTATCATGAACCAATGAGGTTAAGAAAAATGTTAACAGATTTATTTAGATCACCATGTCAAAAAGTACGTGAAGGCTACACTAAGCACAGCAGCCAGTATCTTTAGTAACTAACCCTTCTGCAACAAATAATAATATTCCAATTCAGTTAAATTACAGCAAAGAAATAGAACAGGAAAATCTTTTGCCACCAGTGTAAGCATTGACTTGATTCAATACGGGTAACGTGTTTCTGGTTTCAACAAAAAAGGTATTTGCTTAGGTGATAAGGACTTATATAGGAAAAGATCCAGTAATATATCATGTCATCTTTAGGCAAATTTATATAGCTCCATTAAAAAATGCCAAGGTTAAAAATCAGAATGTATAATGAAAATGCTAAAATGAAGAATGGCTTATTGGCAAGAGCATTAAGACATTATGTTCTATAAGAAAGGCATAAACGTGGGGCAAATATTCAAAGAATTTAGATTTTTAGGATAATTACTGATGACTCCCCACAAGTCATTTTGCAACCCAAAGTGGACTATGAATTATTGATCTTTCAAGTTGAGTCCAAGTTGATGTTGAGATCCTCTTCTAAATGTCATTAAAAGAATCCAAGACACAGAACATTTCCCAGAAGTTCCTCTTGGGCTTCTCCCAGCCCACACCCTCTCCAAAGGAAGCCACTATTCTGACCTGTCACCAGAGTTCAGTTTTGCCATTACAAGAAATATTATACTAAAATAGTTGACCTCTGTATCCACTAGTTCCACATTCTCAATTAAACTTTGGATTGAAAATATTTAGTTAAAAAAAAATTCATCTGTACTGAACATGTACAGTCATTTTTTTCTTGTCATTATCTCCTATGTAATACAGTATAACTACTATTTTCATAGCATTTATATTGCATCAATACAAGTAATCTGGAGAATACTTAAATTATACAGGAAGATATATGTAGCTTATATGCAAATATTACCTCCGTTGGGACTTGTTGGATATGGAGAACCAACTGTACGGCATCTCATTTCAAATGTAATCAGATTATTAAAATCTTTCCATGCCCTTATATTATTCTAAAATTATTTGGAATATGTTAAACAACAAAAATTATATGCCACTAATAGGTGGGAAGCATTGAATTGCCAAGATTTTTTGACATATCAAGATGAATACATATAAATCTGAATCTTTTGAGGCACTTATCCGTGAACAATATACAGTATCAGAACCATGTGTTACAATACAAATTTAATCTTAAAAGCTGCTGCTTTTCCTATGACTCTTTCTCTAATTGAATTGAAATTTTCCTCAGCTCACCTATGGATGAGATGTTATTTTTCTTTTTCAGATAGAAACAAAATTACAAAACAAATAATTGACTAAACCAAACTTAAAATCAATATCATCTTCTTTTTCCAAATAAAGGTATTATAACATATTTGAGAAACACTGGTTTTCCACAGTGGTACATTTCTCCTCGGTATCCAGAAATAGGTAAGAACTCAGGTTTTCCTACCAATTACCAAGAAACTTGCATACATAGCTAACTCTCCAGTTAGAAAGAGTATGTTTATCGTTTGCTTTTTCTTACCACTATGGGGCCAATTTCTTTGATAATGCATTTAAAGAAGTCGGAGACACCATGTTGAGAGTGAGTATTGGATCCTAATACTTCACTTTCTTCCTTTTATTTTATTTTTCCAAAACAAGCAAATGGCCCAGAAGCCCAGGTCCAATGCAGAAAGAGAGAGAACATAACAGCAAATAAGCCAATACATTCGCCAGAGGCTGACACTGGCAGGAAATTAGGGCTCTGGGAGCAGGCATACTTACCTGAACCTGACGAGACACAAAATGGGGAGTCAAAGATAGCCAAGCAAAAAAGGACACCTGATCACAAGGGGTTTAGTGGTAAAAAGTACCTGTTGTTTCTTCTTTTATTTTACTGGTTATTTCTGGAAAAAAAAAAAAAAAAAAAACTTGTCTTAATTTTTTTAAATGTGTGAAATATAAATAACATTACCTTTTTAACATGTAAAGATAGAAAATTTTTACCCCAAAAAAAGTTTGATCACAGGTTCAGAAATCAAAGTCACAACTGGTTACCTGCTTCCCCATCCAGGGGAAGGCAGAAGTAGGGGCAGGCTCAAGAGTGCAAATGTCAGAAATTCAACAGCAGCACCTGGAACAAAAAGAAAAGATCATTGCAAGAAACACCAACAATCGTGAAGCACTTCTTAAAAAAAAAAAAAAAAAAATCTGTTACTGATTTATAAACTTGTAAAAGTGAGAGTCAGGGAAAGTATCTATGAAAAAGAGAACTGCCTGGGGAATAAGGAGACAGCATCCTCAAGAAGGCAATGATTTACTCTATGATAGCTACTCTATGATTTATCAAAAGACAGCTACTCGGCTTTGCCTCTTTATTCACAAATATTGTTTTCATATATTATATAATTTTAGTCATTCAACAGCAGCTTCATTGTACCAATAGCCTCCTCTAGTTAGTTGAGACCTTGTGGAAAATACTCTGTGACAGGCCACAGGGATTCAGGAAAGGATCTTTCCTCCTCCCCAAGAAGACAGGGTTCTTTCCAACCTTCAAAACGTGTCCAGAAATGGAGGCCAGGGAATGTCATCATCAATGCAAGAAGGGAGAAATTTTGAATTCTCCTAGAGCAGAGTCAAGACTCAAACCTTATATAATCTAAGTTGTGAGAATTAATATTTTGGAATAAGAATATATATATGAAAGAATTTTTCATGGGAAGCCTCATTGCCTTGTGGAATGAATTCATTCCAATACCTTTACTCCAAAGAGGCTGCAGAGAATAATGGGAAATGCATGGAATTTGGAGTTTCTCATTTCCCCACCTTGGAAGTATATAAATTAACCTCTCTAAAGCTTAATTTTCTCATTCGTAGAAATCAGGTACATATTTTTGTCCCAAAATGCAGAGTAAAATGCAGCATTAGACTTAACGGTGATGCTGGCACTGAAAAGGATTAAATGGCATTATTATTTCTAGGTGGCACGCCCCTTCTTCATGCTGCCTCTGCTGAGTCGTTCAATTTTCCTCTGAAGCACTTGCCTGGCTTCTGGAGTTCCACTCAATCATGGCAAACTTTTACTTCTCCACTCTCCCTGTGGAGCTAGGAATTTATTCTGCTCCTGGTTTTCCCCTAACTCCATACTAGTAGAGCCCATAACTTTGTCCCTGCTGCTTCTCCTCAGCTCTGAGATTTGTAATATCACTAAAGTTTAGTTGCAGGTCACATTTCCCTAAAACAGGCCTCTAAAATATTGTGTACTGACCAGTAAACTCCTTAACACCCAGCCTGCAAATTGTACCTTATTTTATCATTCCCATAAGTTCTCTCCTACTTTTGAATTTACTCAGAATGAAATCTCTACAACTTCTAAGAAAATCAGTTTTTTACTTGAATTCGACATCATGGGGATGGTGGGGTTATTGGGGATTAAACTCAGGGGATTAAACTAAGCTATGCCCCCACCCTTTTTTATTTTTATTTTGAGATAGGGTCTCACCAAGTTGCCAAGGCTGGTTTGGAAATTGTACCTCCCAAATCCCTGGGATTACAGGAATTCACCATCACACCTGGCTTTTTTCTTGAATTCGAGAAAAAATATAAAGATAATGAGGCTAAATTGCAAAATAATCCTCTTCCTCATCATCATCATATCCAAATCTTACAAAACACCTAACTAATCTGCAGTTAAAAATCAAGTGAAAGGCAAAATCAAGAAGTCACCTAGGAAAGGGTGGAATTTAGAGATCACCAGCTCCATCTTTCTCAATTGGAAGAAAAGAAACAGGCCCCTGGTTGGATAGGAGAATACTGATGTCCTGAACTATACACGTTTTAACTCTGTGCTGTAACACAGGTATAGTGACCTTCCTGTGTGCATGAAGGTTCTCCTACCTGCAAGCTTCAAGTGAAACCAGGATGAATATTTTAATTTCTTATAAAGTTATCATACCTATTCTTGATAAACAAAGAACAATAAGTAGGGAAAGGAAGAAACTACTTCTGTGTGCTGTTTCACAGGTCACAAAATGTATGATATCTTAATTTCTTTGGATCTTCACAACCTCAGTTTGGAGAGAAGAGCAGAGCAGGTATTATCTCCATTTTCAAATGAGGAGCCAGGAGCTGCAAGATTTTTCTCAGGGCTAGCTAGTAAATGAAGGACGGGTTTCAAATCCATACCAGACTATAAATTTCTCTTGATTTCATTTTTAAAAAGTTTTCAAATTTATCACCCAATATTTTGTAGTAGGATGGTGATTAAAACGGGTTTTAAAGGCAAAACACCAAAGTCTGAGGGGAGACTACCACTTCATTAGCTGTGAGGTCTCATGGAATCATGCAACCACTGCTTTGTACCTTAGTTTATTTGTCTATAAATGTGAATAATAATTCTGATCCCTCATAGAAAATATAAGAATCAAATACCATAATATGCCTAAAATCCTTACATCAGTGCCTAATAAACAGTCATGAATTATAACTCTTATTTGTTGTATTTTCTATATGAAAATACTTAGTGTAAGCTCTCTCATGTCCTGTGAGGGGGAGGAAGTGGGTACCCAATTGAAGGATGGACTGGCTGCAGAATAAAAGCAACGAAAGTAATATATCAAGAAATAAAGACAAAGGGCAAGAATTATATATTATCAAAGCAGAGGCATGACCAGTTGAGCTGACTAGAGGGGTCTGACTTCTAACCAAGAAAAAGCCCATGCTTGCTTTATTTATAGCAGTAAGATCAAAGGGGATCTGTAGGTACAAGGTTTCAGCATAGCAGGGGATCTCGGGTAAAGGATTGGTTGGTGCTTGGCAGGTTAGGTTCATCTCAGCCCATCTCCAGAAAGATGTGTTTGAACTTGAAGCTATGAACTAAGTCAGGGTACCAGCATGATCTGGAATTTCTCAAACTGGGGAATTTCACCCAGGAGTTCCCAGAAGAGAGGCTTCCTTGCCTTAATGGCTCCAACAAGTGTCCATAGTTCACAAACAGCTCCCAACAGTAAGTCCTCTATCAAAACAAAACTCTTTAATCTAAATGCTTCTCTTTACATGGGTAAAATATGTGTAAACTCAAGACAGGTTTTCCATGTAGAGTCCTTAACAAGATTATATGTTCAGGGATCAGAACATCTACCAACTAACCGCTCAAAATACAAACTGAGGATTAGCAGTACTAGCTGCACCTGGGAGCTTATCAGAATTGCACAATCTCAAGCCTCCATTCTAGAGCAGATGTACCACATCTGCATCTTTATAAGCATCCCAGGGGATCTGAATACACATGAAAATCTGGGACAAACACATCTGCATCATGGCACTGGAGAGCTGAGTGATGGTATTGTGCACAGACACAGATATCAATCAGCTCCAGAGAAAAAGGACGCATTTCATCGAGCTTCTAAAATCATTTGTTTCAAGTTTGGTAAATCCTCCATAACTAAGGTACTTTCTATGGTATTTGCTTTTATTAACTTTTCATTGATTATTTATTCTCCAACCCCACCACTCTACCCCAACCTGGAGGAAGACACTCACACACACTTAATAGATCAAAACACTCTAGAAACTTGTGCTAGTAGAAGTTAAAGACAACAAATGTTCTATAAGTTTTCTTTTCCTATCTATCTCTCTCCCTATTCTACCTTAACCCAAAAGGGCAGCAGCTGCTCAAAGTAAATGAGGAGGTTTCTAAAATTAAATCAGGAAAAAAATCATATTTATTACTGAGGTTGGAAGGGAAGGTGACATTTTTAAAGGTTAAATTAGGTAAATTAATTGAAAACAGAACGAGTAAAAATCAATCCTCCTTGCTGAGAGTAAACAAGCACTATTTTTCAGTTGTTTGATTTTTTTTTTTAATCTTTTTATAGTTCTAAGAAGAACCCTTTGTACTAAAGGAGACAGGGACTTCATTATTCCTCTTAAATTCCATCAGTGCCATGATGGTGTGGCTCCATGGCCTAGAAGAGCTATAATGGAACACACTGAGACAGTATAAAGAGGAACTAACCCAGACTAGCCACTACATATCAGCCAAAAGGACTTCAATATTGAGGACTTTGAACTACGCAAAAAGCTTTCTAAAGCAAGGAAAGGTCATTTATCACCAACAATGAGAATGTTATTATAAAAAAGGGATTTGAAGATTTCCAGAGTAGAAACGTTCCTGGATTTCACACTTGGGCTTTGGGTCATAACTATGTTTGATACCAGCTCCTCCATTTTGTAGGTGTGTGACTGTGCGTGGGCTCCACTTCCTGAAACTCTTTCCTATGCCATGGAAACAGGACTCTAAGACCACACTAGATGTATATGAAGGTAGATTGAATTAGGACGTATGTAAAACACAGCATTCTGTGTTAGCCTTTAGAAAACTAATCACTATTCCCTACACTCCATGATATTGTGTCTAGGTGTAAATATTTTATTATACCTAAACATGTGGAAAGAGAGGTTTGCTTGCTGACATAGACTTCAGGGAATTGATAACATCTGAATTACAGGCCAGAGGTAGAGTTCAGTCATCAGTCCCCACAGTTTCCCCATCCCAATACCCTCTTGGGGGAAAAATAATTCTGTGCCACTGGTGACATCACACTTGCTCAGACACCCAGTGTCATAATACACAAAGTACTTTCTATTGTTAGAAATTTTGCTGCAATAATTAGATCCTTAAAAATGCAGTCTTATAGGAAGGTGATAAAACAAAGAAAAGTCTGCTACTTCCATAAAAAATTATAACTTTCCCTCTATTTGTATCCCCAGCAATAGCCATGTTGTGTCAGAGACCACGTGCATATATGCCACTGTAATTGGGGTATTTGTATTTGGTATTTTCGAGCAGTTAACTTCCCATGTGAGATGTCTAAAATGGTCAAGTTTTATTCTTTTACTCCTGACCAAAAAGTAGTCAAATTCCCATTGAGTAGTAGAAACAAGCATGTTTGTCATTTTGTCTCCAACACCCCCCAACACACACATACTGACACAGATATAGTCCCGCAACAATTAAATAATTATGTATTTACAAAAAGAAAACAGAACCTGGTGGAGGTCAAGATGGCGGGGTAGAGGAGGTTGATTTCCAAGTTGCTCCATGGCATTTGAGACCAGGAAACCAGACAGTGTTTCTCATGGAGGTGGGTGAAAAGAAGGACCTAACAGGAATTTAATGCTGGACTCTCAGAACAGCCTTGGGACTCAGAAGTTTGGATAGAATAAAAACAGAAAGAAAGAAAACAACGATTCAGGCCTCAGTAGCCTCTGATGCAGATCTACCACAGGCAAATCAGAGAGGGGAACTAGGAAAAATCCACATTTCAGGTGACACCATGGCAAATCTTGAAATGGAGAAATTAGTGATCATGGACACTGTCGAAGTGATCCAGTGGGTGAGCTACACTATATTCTCATATGGGAAAGACGCTGTACATCTCCCAGTAGCCGCAGAAAGCCAGCACATCATTGTCGCCGCTCTACTGCTGCCGGGTAGGTGTGAGTTCAAACCCAGGCGCCCAGACCTGTGTAATTCCAGCCGGGTCCAAAAATCCGACCTGACAGAGGCCCACCACACGAACCAGGGTGTGACCAGAAAACTGGGTGAAATCAGGCATTCAGGGTGTTGTACCAGGAGAATGTGGGACATTCAGGACCCAGAGATTCCAGGTGCCTCTCACCCTTCTAGTCTGGGGGTTCACAGGACCAACTGCGGAAGGAACTTGGTGGGACAAAAGGGGAGGGAATGTGTACTTTGAGACTGAGCCCAGGAGCCTGAGAAACACGTAGCAAAGGACTGGCTCCTCTGCAGGAGGAGCGGAACCAGGGGAGACTGACAGGGTGCAAACTTCCAGCGCGGATCAGAAGCAGCTGGGCTCTGGAGATGTGCTGATTTAAAAGCTCCAGACCCATCCTCATTCAACAAAGCACCAGGGGGTCAAGCTAGACCCAAACCCCACCTCTAGGAGCTCTGCCTCTGGGAAAACCTGTCACAGAACTCTACAGTGACCCCTCGCTGTGAGTGGAAAGACAACACTATCCAACCTGGCCTAGAAAAAGAATAAATCAACACCAAACGCAGAAGACGAGAAATAAATTAGAGCCTAAATCAATGAAATTGATAAATGCTTAGCCACACTAACCAAGCGAAAGAGGGGGGAAACTCAAGTTTCTAAAATGCATGATAATAAAGGAAATATCACCATGGATACCACTGAAATACAGAGGATAATCAAAAATTATTTTGAAACTTTATACTCCAATAAAATAGAAAATTGTGAAGACACTGACAAATTTCTAGAAACATAAGACCTATGCAAATCAAAGCAGGAGAACATAGAAGATTTAAACAGATCAGTTTCAAGCAATGAAACTGAAGATGACATCCAAAGCCTACCAACAAAGACCAGATGGATTATCAGCCAAGTTCTACCAGCTCAAAGAAGAACTAACACCTGCATCTCAGGTAGAGCATTAATCTCCAGGATATATAAAGAACACAGAAAACGTAACACCAAAAAAACCCCAAATAACCCAGTCAATAAATGGGCAAAGGAACTAAACAGACACTTCACAGAATACTTATGAATGGTCAACAAATATATGAAAAAGTGTTTAACATCTCTAGCAATTAGAGAAATGCAAATTAAAACTGCACTGAGATTTCATCTCACTTCAGTCAGAATGGCAATAATCAAGAATACAAGTAACAATAAATGTTGGCAAGGATGTGGGGGAAATGGTACATTTATATATTATTGGTGGGACTGCAAATTGGTGTAACCACTCTGGAAAACAGTATGGAGATTCCTCAGAAAACTTGGTATGGAACTACTATTTGACCTGGTTATCCTTCTCCTCAGTATATACCTAAAGGACTTAAAATCAGCATACTACAGTGATGTGGTACATCAGTGTATGTAGAAGCTCAATGCACAATAGCTAAGCTATGGTACACACCTACGTATCCTTCAACAGATGAATAGATAGAGAAAATTTGGTGTATATACATGAGGGAATATTAATCATAAAAAAGAATGACTTTTGCCAATAAATGGATTAATCTGGAGACTTTATTATGCTAAACAAAATAAACCAATCCCAAAATACAAAAGGCTGAATGTTCTCTCTAATATGCAGATGCTAACACACAACAAGGGGGAGTGGGAGATAGAAGTTCATTGAATAGACAAAGGGGAATGAAGGGAAGGGAGGGGGATAGGGATAGGAAAGACAGTGGAATAAATCTGACATAACTTTCCTGTGTACTGTAGGAATACACTACTGTGAATCTTCACATCATGTACAACCACAATACTGGGATCCTAGTTAGAACAAGATATGCTCCATGTTTGTTAAATATATCAAAATGTACTCTACTGCCATGTATAACTAAAAAGAACAAATAAAAAATAAAGTAAAACAAACATTTGTAGGCATTTTGGTAAGACAAACAATAACTGCTAGTCACATACGTTGCTTTTATGTAACATTCTAGAAAAGGCAGAACTTGGAGATGAAAAGTGATCCATGATTCCCAGGGTTTGTGGAAGAGGGGAAGAATTGGTTCAGATGTGTGGCACAGAGAAATTTTGAAGGGTGAGGAAACAGTTCCTTATTTTGTTTGTAGTAATAAACAGATGATTTCACACATTAGTCAAGGAACTTTAGATTACACAGAGGGAAAGGAGGGGGTTATGAAAGATGGTGGAATGAGATAGACATCATTACCCTATGTACATGTATGATTACATGCATGGTATGAATCTACATCGTGCACATTCATAGAAACAAAATGATGTACCCCATTTGTGTAAAATGAATCAAAATGCTTTCTGTGAAAATAAAAAAATAATATAGATAGATAGATAGATAGATAGATAGATAGATAGACAGATAAAAAAGAATCCCTGGTTTATCAATCATCCTCCATCCAGGAGCCATCTTTGGACTGCAGCATGGTGGAGCCTATGGAATCTGAAACCCAGATCTGCGCTGTTAATATTGGTCTACCCCTTAAAGGTGAAGTACTGGAAACTTTCAGGGACACTATAAGTTTGCAGGAAAGAAACTAAACTGCCTCAGATCCACAACTACTAGGTGGGAAGACACACAAACAACATAAAAAAAAAAAAAAAAAAAAAACAAGGAATAAAGCACCCCAAGCTAACCAAGATGCTCCAATTATAGAATCCATTGACAACACAGTAGAAGAAATGTCAGAGAAGGAGTTCAGAATGTACTCAGTAAAACTGTTCCGTGACCTAAAGGAGGATATAAGGAGTGAAAGCAGAGATGAATCTCAGGAGATGAAAGATCACTTCAATGAAGACACAGAGATCTTGAAAAAAAATCAGGCAGAAATCCTCGAAATGACGGAATCAATAAACCAAGTTAAAAATCCAATGGAAAGTAGCACCAACAGATGAGACCAATGGCAAGACAGAACCCTGGGCAATGAAGACAAAATATATAATCTTAAAGTTGACCACTCAGAGAAGATGTTCCCTCACCCAGACACAACGCCTGAACTGCAGCTGCTGAAGCCAACGGAGTGGCTTATTGACTTTAGGTAAAGGAGATTCATTACCTTACATAATTTGGTGGGTCTGATTAAATCAGTTAAAAGGCCTCTGAAGAGAAAACTGAGACTTTTCTGAAAAAGAAAGTCTAAGTGTAGAATATCTTCTGTCTGTCCCAAGAGTACCAGTTGCCCTTCCTGATAACCCACCCTATGGTTTGGACTTGCCTGGCCAGTCCTACAATCTTGTAAGCCAATTCCTTGCAATAAATTTCTTAGTAAATATCTTCTGGTGGTTCTGTTTTTCTGATTGGATGCTGACTGATACAAAGAGGGTTGAACTTTATTAAGTATAAACTTCCTCCAAAATCATTCTTGAATTAAGTACCATTTTATTTAAATTTCAACTTTTAATTTCAACCAATTAGAGAAACTGATCCCAAAAATTTTACAGAACAATAAAAACTCAAGAAATACCAGGATGTTCTTGAGGAAATAAGCACAAAATAGAAGTCTTACCCTACTGGATTCCAACACTTACGAAGGACAATTACAATAATGTAATTTTTCTGGTTAGGGTACCCAGGACTGAACTCAGGGAAACTCAACCACTGAGCCACAACCCAGCCCTAAAATTTTGTATTTTATTTAGAGACAGGGTCTCACTGAGTTGCTCAGCGCCTCGCTTTTGCTGTAACTGGCTTTGAACTTGGGATTCTCCTGCCTCAGCCTCCCGAGCTGCTGGGATTACAGGCATGTACCACCGCTCCCGGCACAATATGTAATATTAAAGGAGGGAATTTCAAAAGAAATTTTGACCCAATGGATCAGAATAAAAAGCCCAGAAACAGACTCTTAGGTGTAGAGAAGTATGATATATGGCAGGAGTGGATTGCAGAGCACTGTTTGAAAGAACAAACTACTCCACCAAATAATCCCAGTGAATCTCAGGACACTATGTGAAAAAGGCAGGCAGCATAAGATATATACAAGAAAACTAAATACCTCGTTTGGAGATATATACAACTGTTTTGTCAATAGCTCGGTTGTGCCAGAGCAGGGGGGTAAGTTACAGAGAGGCCAGGTGCCCATAAGCTTCATTGGGAAAGGCTTACAAAATATCAGAGAAGGCTCCACAAAGAGTTCAGTGATGCAGGTTGACAGCCCCTCCATTCCTCGTGGTGCTTATGGTGCTTTGCCAAGCAGTGCCTCCTCTCCTTCAGTGTTTTGTCCAGTGGCAGCCAGCTAGACAAGTGACACATGTCACTTCTCTCCACAGTGGCCTCAGTTCTGCACCCATTCCTGCTCAGAGAAGACTTTTGTATCTTATGCTGCAGAAAAAGAGACATAATCAGAATTAACTTGCTTGATTAGTTTGATTAGCATCCCAAGTAGTAAGTGCCCAGCATACATGCAAGAAATTAGCCTCTACAGATAGCACTAACTTCCCAGTGTGCATAAGAGAGAGCAAGTGTCCTCCAAGATAGTATGTATCTGGATTGTTCTCATTGTAGCTTGGAGAGTTTGGGGGGAACAGAGGCATTCTGGCATTTTGCTGTCCCCCTTTGCTTTAGACATGATACAACCTAAGTTGCAAAAAATTTTTTTAAAAAAGCAAAGAAATTACATAAACATAACTCAGGACAGAAGTCACCTCTAGGTACAGGGATCTGCCTAGGGAGGGAACAAAAGATATATGCAATGGTACTTACAGTGCTCTTGCTCAAGAGTTGGGTGGTGATGCTGGAGTTATCCAAAATTTTAAACAAACAGTAGGACATAAATCCCAAATCAAATAGAACAGAAGCAGCCAGAAACAACCTGAGCAGACAGTAAGGGATGTACCCACTCACAATCAGCTGGAATGCATGTGTTCGTGGCTGTTTATTATTGTGCTTTTATCATGATGTATAAAAATGTTACATATTTTTGTAGATCTTAAGTCTTCACATAGTGATATTGTAAGTAGGCATATGAATTAGTAAATCCACAGAAGAAACTTTCAAATATTGTTAAAATTCAACCTTATTGTGGATTCTAAATACATCAAGAAATTCAAGAAAACAGTTCCTTTTTATCCACTGCTAGAAAATTTTTGTCACAATTGAGTTGCAAAGTTCCCATGAATGTGAAATCATTCCCTAAAACAAACAAATCAGAAATAATCTCCTATGTAACTCTTTATTATAAGCCTCCCTTTTCATTGCTATATCCTTAGCACCTTGAACAGTAACTTATTTATAATAGGTCTTCAATAGATATTTTCAGATTAATAAGCAAATAGAAGAACATGTGAAAGAATTACTATAGCAGCTCCTCACAAATAAAATTACTAGGTTTAGTCAGGGCAGCCACAAGTTCACACAAGAGCTGCCCTGAGAATAAATCTCTATTTTAATTTCCCTGTGGTTCTTCAGTGCCTCTCCTGGATGGGTTCCACAACACGCTCATCTTGAATTCCATTACTGAATAGATCAAAGACAAACACATGGAGTATGCACCATGTGTCACTGTACCTGTTGTCCATTGGGTCACCAAAAAACCACTTTCTAGATCCACCTCTAATCTCTAGATTTTTCCAGAGCATCATAATTCACAATGTTACTTAAAAAAATAAAATCAGTTTGGTTCTTTGAACTCCAAAATGCATTTTACTAAACCCATAATGTCCCCTATGATTTTGAGGTGTTCACATTTATGTAAAGCACACTCCCCTTCCCAAAATGCACCCACACACCATAGTTGGATTTGATGTATATCCACAAAAGAAGCTCAAATGCATGTATTGGATGATAACTTAAAGACAAAATTTTAAGTACAAACACACCACTGTCATTCAAGGAGATTAAAAGCCATCCTTAAGGATGCTGGTGACCACCTACATCAGTGAAGAGGGCAAAGATCATACAGGCAGTAGAACATTCATAGAGAACAAATCCTCCCAGCTTCCAATGCAAAAGTAAAGCCAAAGGCAGGACACGAAATGGATGTAGGAAATAAAAGAAAGGAAATATGGGCATTGAGAAGAGGCACTTCAAGGGCTGGGGAGATGGCTCAGTTGAAAGAGTGACTGCTTCGCAAACACAAATCCCTGGGTACAATCCCCAGCATCAAAAAAAAAAAAAAAAGAGAGAGAGAGAGAGAGAGAGAGAGAAGAAACACTTCAGAATGTGAAAAAGGAATGACTAAAAAAGCACTCTGAAAATGAATGATTGGAAAAATGTTCTGAAACTATTTCAGACACATATACTAATGGTGCATACATTGTCTTACATCTTAAATTTTGAAATTTTTTACATGTGTATTTTTTATGTATGTATACATTATATGTTTCTGCTCTTACTTTACAGATGGGAAACTTGAGGTACTGGAAATTTATCCAAGGTCTTCCAGAAGATTAAAGAAGGTGTGATAGAAGAACCCAAATATTCAGCCTGAAAATTTCTCCATTCTGTATTATTCTCTTTCTAAAGAAACCAAAATCTGAATAAAAATAATACCAAAACAAATCTATTCAAAAATAAAATATTGTCATTTCACCAGTAATTTGTACATGACCCTGCCTCATCCATTTTCTGGGGTTTGTACAGAATCAAATGGTCACTATTATTGTATCTAAAACAAATACATCATTGAAGTGATTTTATCAACTAAAGTGCATTTAATTAAAAAATAGTAATTCTTCAAGTTGTTCAGTAAAGATTTCAAACTAGCATAATTAAAAAGAAGTCTCAAAGTATTAAAATATTCTAAAAATCATTTGACATCACTCTGTAAACATCCTTTTATATTTACCTTTTATTTTCTACCCTTTTTATGCAATATACATATCAATGCCATAAAGTGACCTTTGATACTAATTAAGGATATGATGTGTGCTGTGAAAAGAATAATTTTCTTCCCTGTATATATTACAACTAATGTTGTCTGTTAACCATTTTAAATGAAAGAAAGTGGTTTTATTTTTTCTTTCTTTTTTTCTTTCTTTCTTTTCTTCTTTCCTTCCTTTCTTTCTTTCTTCTTTTTTTAATTCAACCAAGGAAAAAGTTTCTACCAATGAAGAAGAAACAAGGAAGGTCATTCTTGTCACATAACAGATGGGCAGACTCAAGAGGGAATGAATTTTAGAAGAGCATTTGACATTATTAACATAAGTAACAAAAACTGAATCCCCTCAAAAACTTCAAAAGGTAGTGAGTGCATTGTATCTCTTGGTCTTAATTTGAATTGTAAAAAATAATATTAAAATTGTAAGTACACACATTAATGAGTGACATTTAATTTTGCATTTTCACTTATACTTTCAACTTTTCCATGTTATCACAAGAAAAACTGATTCTGTTTCAGCTGGAAGTAGGTGCAAATGGGTCTCCTGGATCACAGGAGGTCATTCGGCCCTCCTGTTCATAAGGTTTTCCCTGTGCATTTATGAACAATTTGAAACTCCCCCTTTTTCAGTCCGGGACAGGAGAGCTGATTAATCATTTTCTAAAACATTAATGGACAGGCAAGCACCTTGCCAGCTAGTGAAAAATGGCAGCTGCTGCAGAATGTAAAACGCCTTTGACATGATTATGGAACGCAGCCAGGGCCAGAGCCATGCAAGGGAGAGCATACCTTCAGTGACTTTGTCAATCAGTAGGGTTAAAATGTCAATGTGTATCAATAAAAAAAAAAAAAAAAAAAAAAAAAAAAAAAAAAACTAAAACTGGTTTTTCTTTGCTCTGATGACAACCTCCAAGCTGCTTGATTAAGAGTTTCACTAACAACAGAGGGAACTTTCACCCTAAGTAATCACAGTGGATTAAGTTCATAAACACCCACCATCAGCAACTGCTTGCAAATTTCATCAGAATCTTTGTCCAAGGTTGGTAACCACTGAATCTCACTTTGGCTTAAAAAATTACCCAAGGAGTCTTTAAAAACAGAAGCAAAGTTAAGTTGTCTTTTCATTCCATTCAAGGTATCCTAGCAGGTTCTAACAGTGTTAATACCAGCCTAGACCCAGGAGATCTAACTTTTATTCCCCACCTTAGGACTAACAAGGTGGATGCCTTCAGAAGCTAAATTAATTTCTCTAAATTTCATACGTAAAATAAGAAAATGATGCACATTTAAGGTCATCTTCAATTCTAATATACTAAGACCAACTTTTTTTTTTCATTTAAAAATTCAACATTGGTAAGCATTGGTTGACTGCACAATACATTAATCTCAAAGGAAACAAATATAAAACATCAGAATTAAGAACTGTGTTTATATCAGGTTGGAGTCAACACAAACATTTTACCATGCTCTCATACTCTTGCCTGTGCACATTCTCTTTCTACTTTTCATCTCTCACCAAAAACGTCTCGTCTCTATTGTCTTTCCAAATCTTCTTCATCTTGAAACCACAAACAAGTAGATCAGTCTCCAAGAAGCCCTCTTCAGCAAATCACACTAATATCCTTCTCTTAGAGTCTATTGTTTATATAATAAATAAAACACACTTTTTTATGTTTAATTATTTAATGCTTTCTATATTGGTTTTCCATGACAAGACTGCAAACTCCTTCTAGGACAGGAACTGCTGAGAATTTTTTTGGACCCCATACAATGCCTGGCAAAACACCCATATGTTAGACTTCCATAAATGCTCTGTGAACTAATGAGCAGTTCAGTTTATGGATGTCAGAAACAATTACCACACATTTACCACATAAAACCGATCTATGGCTTAACAATTTCAATTCAGCTGACCTTTTTCCAACCTTAAGCTTCTATGAAACTCTCTTTTTAACTTATCTTCTTTATCTACACAACTTTAAGAGCACAAAAACCAAGATGGAGCACGATATCTTAAGAATTTTCTGATTAATGTGGAAAAAGATATATTCTGGCTTACCCTTTTTCATCTGCTCTTAACATAACCTAGGAATATAACGGCAATATTTTTTCTGACCAAAGTACCACAGTGATGAATGTAATTTATACTTACATTCATAAATCTATTTAATTATTTTACTTAATAATCAGGAGAATCTAAAAAGAGTTAGACACATACATCTTAACATTTATTTTTGATCAGCTGTGGCTTTTTATTTCCATACTCACTCCTATCCAGGCATCTGCATTTTTATTTTTAATTATCCATGAGTTTACTACTTTTTGCTTATTTTTAAAGCAAATGTAATTCAAAGTTTGTAGGGACATATATACAATGATCAACATCAATTATCAAAGTGTTATTCCTTTTTTATTAGCAAATCTTGCCTTATAATAATCTATTAGCATATCATGATTCATTTTGCAAATGGTGATTGGAGTGGTTAAAATCTCTGCAACTGGCTTCTAAAGAATATCTTTATGAATGTACCAAAATCTCAACTATACTTGTGAGCAAAGATTTCTTTTAAGTCAAACTACTTCTACACAAAAGAATCTCATTCTTATCATTTTTTTATTTTGGAACATCTCCTGAAATGAGGGGACAAAATCTAATATCTTTTTATTTTCATTTTTTACTATTACATATGAAATTGAAACTTATTTTCAGAAAGGAAATGGACTCAGTGAAGTCACATTGCTTTGCTGCAAGTGTGGTTCTCCATTTAAAACTATACCCCACTTCTACAATGTTTTTACATTCCTTTTCCCTTTCTATTCTCAGATTAGTCATGATTTTTCTTTTTAAGCCACTATAGTTCACATAGTATTCATAATTTACATTCACAAGTAATTCAACTAACATAGTTTTTAATGTAATACACTATTACATTTATCTTGCAAGAAAGTTAATGTCACTGGGTGCAATGGCACATACCTATAATCCCAGAGACTTGAGTCTCAGGTAGGACGATCCCAAGTTTGAGGCCAAGCTCAGCAACTTAGTGAGACTCTGTCTCAAAATGAAAAATAAAAAAGGACTGGGGGATGTAGCTCAGAGGTAGAGTGCCCGGAGTTCAATCCCTAGTAAAGAAAGAAAGAAAGAAAGAAAGAAAGAAAGAAAGAAAGAAAGAAAGAAAGAAAGAAAGAAAGAAAGAAAGAAAGAGGAAGGAAGGAAGAAAGGAAGGAAGGAAGGAAGGAAGGAAGGAAGGAAGGAAGGAAGGAAGGAAGGAAGGAAAGAAAGAAAAGAAAAGAAAAGAAAAGAAAAAAAAAGAAAGGAAGGAAGGAAGGAAGGAAGGAAGGAAGGAAGGAAGGAAGGAAGGAAGGAAGGAAGGAAGGAAGAAAGAAAAGAAAAGAAAAGAAAGAAAGAAAGAAAGAAAGAAAGAAAGAAAGAAAGAAAGAAAGAAAGAAAGAAAGAAAGGAAGAAAGGAAGAAAGGAAGGAAGGAAGGAAGGAAGGAAGGAAGGAAGGAAGGAAGGAAGGAAGGAAGGAAGGAAGGAAAGAAGAAAGGAAGGAAGGAAGGAAGAAAGGAAAGAAAAGAAAGAAAGAAAGGCAGGCCACATAAAAGAAGAAAAGTTGCATATAATTTCTCTGCTTCCAGCAGAAGACATCTTTTCACTTAATGATGAGAAGTTCCTTCTTTCTTACTAGCTGAAACCATATTGTAAGTTATGTCCTCCTGTTCAATAGGACGACACAAGTTTAATTTGGGGGAAACAAATCTTTTGCCAAAAACTACTTATGAAATAACCAGCACATTTTTCCATTCATCGGTTAACCATTTTAACAAATGTGCTATGGAATGTAAGTTAAATATTCCAAAGACATTTTCTAATGTTTTGAAGGATTTAAAAATATTATTTGTAGAGTTATCTTTCTGCTAGTCCCTTGATTTGAGATTTCACAGAATGAGACTTTCACTGACAATGCCTTCAAAAGAGTAAATTAAAAGATTCTTAGTGGTGTTTAGAAACACACACATATGCATACACACACACACACACACACACACACACACACACAATGCAAGTGCAATTCTCTGACTGCCTGATGTTCTTATTACAGGCTCAAATATGAACCAAACTCAGCATTTATTCAGAAGAGACTAGGAAAAGTATGACAAGTTAGTTAATTTATATATACTGCTGGAGAGAGTGGCATAGAGGAGCCCTCTATTTCTTCTGTGAAAATTTTCATGCGTTCTACCTGAATTAAAATTACAACAATATCATATTGGACCAATTGTGCAAAATATACATTTTTAAAGGAAAAAATGCATATACAATAGGAAAAATAAGCAGAAACATAATTTCCTTCCTCTGTGCCTTTAAAGAACCTTGAACTAGACCATCTGTATGTGCTTCACAATGAAACTCAACAGGCAGCCACTGAGCCTCTTCTCCATAGGTATGAAATGAGAAACACGGAGAGCTATTGAACGTTGCATTTTCTCAGTGGAACAACACACACACACTTAGCACAAGGGGTTTTGCCACTGAGACGCACTGGGCAAATTCAGAGTGTTCAATGGCTTCAACTTTCCACCCCACAGACATCGAGTCACTCATGCTGCTGCACTCAGCTTGGTGTGTTCCATAAAACAAGGGAAAGCACTTTTAAAACCCAGCAAAACGATAATGATTGGAGCTGAGTTGCTGGGTTCTCAGACATGCAAAAAAACAAACACAATCACAAACCATCAGTTTGAGATGCTTCTAAACACTGTCAGTTCTTTGCCCCTGAGTCTCCAGAATAGACCAAGAAATACACACATGCACAAAAACTATCCAAACAATATTACTTGTAAATACGTGTGCCTTCACACTGCCGTTTTATAACATTGAATATTTTTGTTGGCAGTTACATAAAACATTCCCTTTATTCCAGGTTGTTTATTTTAGCAACAGTAAGTTCAGGCCCACGATAGTACACTCAGCATTTTGGCTCTGATCATTTATGAACTAAAATGCAAACCTGGTGGCTTATGACTTGACAGTCTGCGTACACACAACTGTGCCTCATGACAGTCATCACGCTTCTGGCATGACCTTATATTTGCACTGGTCTCAGACTCTAAACAACAGGAGGGAAAACCCCAAGAAGCCGAAAAGAGAAGTACAATACAAGACAACTTGGAAATCATTTTGCTCCATCTTCACCGTGGGAGTTAATTGTAAAGAAACATTTTTCTAAAGGGTGCCATCAGTAGGTTTGTAACTACACCAACAAATTACACAGTAGAGTATTTTGCAAGCATTGTTTAGAAATAACTGTTCAGCATAGCAACTATAATCACTGGCATATCATCTGACACTTATAAGAATGTACTGCTGCAACTAGGTAGAAATGTTTTCAAAAATGTTTCCTGCGGAAACCCAGACATTCCACTACTAAAGAAAACAATTCTAAAAGGAAGAAAAAATTCAAAAATCATTGTTGCCTCAAATTTAATCTATGCCATTAATATATCTCCACCTTGTCTGGCAAAAAACTGCTTTCTATAGTAACTGGACTTTGCTCTGATATTCCCATCATCCCTTAGTATTTAGGCATTATATATACATATATATAGATAGATAGATATAATGGATATATATATATATGTACATATATATATATATATATAATGATTTGGGATTTGGGGTGTGTGTGTGTGTGTTTGTGTAGGGTTATTTCATTCTTTATTAGCAAATCACATACAAAATAGCCAAATCCAAACTCATATAATCTATATTATTTCTACAGTCACTTTTCTAACACCATTTGAATAATTGTTCAAACAGGGAGGTCGTGTTTGCGTTTGTGTTCAAACGTATGAAAGTATGCACAAAATTTCTATGGCCTATCTGATTAGATCATGTTGTTTAAGGGCCTGGATAACAAGATAGAGATCACAGATCTGAACTCCATACAGGTCACTGAGTTCAGAGTTGTTTCCTGATTACCTGCTTCAGCTTAAGCCCAGCTAGCTGTATAACAAACACTAGCCATTGATTATGAAACACAACGTAAAACAGGGACTACAAACATATGCCAACTGATCTCAGTATAAGTGTATGTACTATCAGTGGTGTGACCAGGATAAAAATAGCATAAATAATGCTCACTAGAGCTGGGAGTGGTGGCACACACCTGTAATCCCAGTGGCTTAGGAGGCAGAGGCAGGAGGATTGCAAGTTCAAAGCCAGCCTCAGCAACCTAGCAAGACCATAAGCAACTCAGTGAGACCCTGTCTCTAAATAAAATATAAAAAGGGCTGGGATGTGGCTTAATGGTTCAGCATCCCTGGGTTCAATTCCTGGTACCAAAAATAAATAAATTAAAATAAAAAAATAATGCTCACTACAATATTTCATAATAACTGCAATTTTGGATTAAATTTAGAAATCTGAACATTTTGTCTTTAGCACTATAGTAAAATCAACCATAAATAATTGAAATGCCCATCACAGGAATCACTCAAGGCTTAGCCTAACCTGTTTAGACTACTTTTGCCCTGGTAGACCAGATCATCTCTACAGTATCCACCAGTTTAGGACCTAAGGTTTCAGTGATCTAGTATTCAACATATCTGTTTACATAAGGATCAAATATTCATTTTAACAGAGGCCAGTGTGATCAGGAAAAGCATGACATACTGCAAAATGCTCATTGTACTTCAAGGACCTTTTGTGGGAATCAAGGAAAAGTGTATAGAAAAAGAACTAGAGAACGAATCATTGTTTTATTTAACTTTATTTACTTTTAAAATCAGACAGATCTTCACTCTCTGAAGTTGTTCTCTCTGAGTTGTTCTCTCCAATCTATTTGGTCTCCCTTTTCTCTCTGTATCTCAGGAGTCAGAACTACAAGCTTCAGAAGTCAGTTCAGATGGTTATCTGCAATTTCTCTTTGTAGTGTGTTTGAGGTCAAATCCATTACAGCATATGTGCACACTTAACTCCACTGGGCTTTCAATGACATGCTCAGCACTGCACCTGAGAACCTGTTATCCATAGACATAAGAGATGTTAAAAACGATACACACAAAAAACAAGAAGAAAGAAACCTGATTCATGTCTACACAGTACATTTATGGCTGACTAATCTACAGCTTCTAAAATGATATAATAAAGACCATCTCATCTGCTTTAACAATTTAAATCATTTTACCACTAAATGAGATTATTGCATTCCCAAGTCACCTGGGCTCCAGTCAGATATGCATAAAATGTTGCCTCCACAGACTTTCTAGGGAAGACAGCAACATAATCTTGTTATTGCACCATTTGCCACTCACAAGTGGCAGGAGACAAAGTTCATCATCAAGCATTGGCAACTGATTCAATAATAAAAAATACTGAATGGTTTTCTTTTCCTTTAAAGGAATACAATACACTGTCCTTTGTAACTGTGGCCCTTGGATTCATCAATTTGAACTCCCCTGCAGAATTTTTTACATTTAAAAATGCAACCTGATATGATTTTCTGTATAACAATTGATTAAGACAAGGACCTGGGAAATGATGATATACACACAGATGGAGTTTTTTGCTTTTCCTTTAATTTTTCTTTTGTCGTTCATTGGAAAATAGTTTATTGCCTACTTATATAGGCAACAAAGATAGGACTTAAACTATTGTCATCATAGGCATAGTGTATACTGCAGGGATAGTTCTAGATGATGTTCTTTACTTTTATTATTAAAAAGTCTGCCCACAAAAATAATAAGAATGAAAGCACTCACCCAGCATAGCTTCAATGCTGGGCATTCAATGTATTTTTGCTAAAACATTTTCAGTTTTCAGGAACCAAGCCTTCTCCTCTAGAGAGAAACACAGCCTTCATCTGACCTGCAAATGCCTGTCATGGCTTCAAAAGTATCAGGAACACACACACACACACACACACACACACACACACAATAACATTAACCAAATACTCCCAGGTTGTCTCACCAGCTCTACCGACCCAGAGTCGAGAGGAGGTGAGAAGAGCCGGAGATCTAGTTGATGTATTTCATGCATGCTTTCTTTGCTAGATCCTGGGCAAAGAATTTTTAAACATCCAACTTTTATCTTCGGAGATGTAAAATTCTAAAATGCACAAAACAAGCAGCCCCCTGCTCCTCCAAGAACTTGTTCTAGTTGTTACTCACTTTGTTAATTACTACTTTCATTGGCTCAAGGTCAGAATTTTAATCTCTCCTGACATTTTATACTTTCTGTTCCACCCTACATCCCCAAATATTCCATCTTAATCTCGTTTCTTCCTTTCTGTTTACTCCTTTCTATTCCTTCCTTTCACCCTGCTCCAGTACAGGCCCTTCTCGCCTAATGGTTGACTTCTAAAGTCTTTTAAGGTTGTTACCACCTGGTTTAGTTAAGAACTCTGATAACCTGAGACATTACCCTATTTGCAAGCTAATGTGTTAGTTCATCACAGAATCAGAGATGCTGAAAGAAGACATAAAACTACCTCACTGGATTCTTGTAAGAATTAAATTAAATAATGTACTTAAATGTTAGCCCATCTCCTGACCCAATGCTGCAATATACCAATTTAGTCTTAATTATTATTTAATTAAGTATTCAAGGCCTGCCCCTTTCCAGTCAGTCAGAGCCGAACATCTAAACCTACTTCACATTTCATTCCCCTCTGCATCCTACCCTCACGTTCACTAAGGATGTTCTGTTCACTTCCCATTAGAGTATGTGCGTTTTATCTCTGCAAGTTTGCACATCTTCCCTGTGTCCAAAACCCTTCCCAACTTCTTACCTTAATCCCAACCACTGTTCATAGCCAAATGAAGCTCTGCCAATTCTTCAAAATGCCCCCAAGTCACTTCAGGGTGCAGAGAACTTCCCTTCTGGCAGCCTACTGTATTTGCATATAAATGCCTCAATAAATGCCAGGTTCCCTTCCCTTTATTATATTTACACAATGATGGATTTAATTTCTCCCAGCTGATCTCTCACTTGACTTCTTTTTAATATTTCCACGTGGCTTTCTTACTTCCCAAGAAACAGTCAATTATGTACACAAAATAAATTATGCGGTAATATAGTACCATGATACAATTGCCAGCAAGAACCCTTCTTTTTCCCTAAGGTGATTAAGAAAACCTTTATTTACTAATTTATTTTAATTGACCAACCAAGTTTCATACCTTCAATCCTCTGAACAATCCCTCTGAATTTTTTTTAATCCTGAAAATAACTGTTCCATGCGGAAAAAGGACCTGTGCTTATAACTTTAGCTAACTCCCTGAGCAATACCAAAGTTAACTAGAAACTGGAAGTTAATACACTCTTTCTGGGCAAGTGATCTAAGTTGAACTGAATTGAGAATTCAGTGCAGGTGTCTAGCTGTCACCAGAAATGGCCATCATCCCTGATGCTCTGGGTTACAAAACCTTAGTAAAGGGAACAGGATGTATTAAACTGTTATTTGAAATGGCAGAGTCGCTCCTCTGGGCAATCCCATAAAGAATACAATTCAGATCTCAGGGTAAATTCCCTGGGGAAACTTGTGTCTCAGCTCTGGAGCAGCTTGCTTGCCACACTAACCATTTCCAGGAGAGCCACGAGTAATACCAAGCCCAGAGTCAGTCATGGCTGCAAGAAGAAGTTAGAGGAGGCTGGTGTGTGACAGACAGCCCAGGACTGTGCACAAGTTCTTGACTGACAACTCAGAGGGAAACCCAGTTTCAATCTAAGCCTACTTCTGAACTTCATTTTTAAAACTTTTAAAAATACATATTATCAACAGATCAACAGACTAACTACATAATTTAGAATACTAATACTTTCAGGAAGACAACGGAAACATCTCTCCAGAGAAGAGGGCCTTGTCTAGTACAAGTCTCTGTGGTGATGGAAATGGTCTATATCAGGCCTTTCCAGAATGACAACCACTAGCCACATATAGCTATCACATACTTGAAGTATGGCTAGTGCACCACAGAAATAAATTCTTTCATTTTATTTAATTTTAGTCAATTTAAGTGGCCATATGTGACTAGTTGCTCCTGTATTGGATGGCATAGTTCTAGAACCTACCATAGAGCTGCCCTTACTGTCACATGAGCATTGTGCCATTTAACCCTCATAGTGATCCTGCAAGCTAGGTATTGTCATGCTTATTTTTACAGATGAAGAAACAGAAACTGAGCTATTTGCCATCACCTACATGATATTACGTAATTAATAATGGCAGCACCAAAATTCAATCAGCTTGACTACAGAGTTCAAATGTGTTATTCTTTTTTTCATTTATATCATCTTACCTTTTCAGAATCAAGTTCAAATTCTTTAACATGTCACAGAGACACTGTGCAACCTAATTCCCATCTATGCCTCTAGGCTCACCACCATCCCCTTTATTCCCTCCATTTCAAAAAAAAAATATTTGTTTTCCAAACCCCGATGCATTTTCTAACTCCTTGCTTTTTCATGAGATCCATAGCCTAAAAGACCCTCCTCTACTGCCCATCTCCTACCCTACTTGGTAAACTCGTGTATTATATTCTGAATATCTGCTTAGTTGTCCATTTCCTTGTCAAGAAAGCAAGCTGAAGGAAGAATATCTTATTCCTTTTGTGTAACAGCATATATAGTAGTCACTCAAAAGTGGTTAATGACAACCAAAAGGAAAACTGAAGCTATCAAAGAATTAAATTTATCATATAATCATAGAGCCTTATAATGCATGGTCCTACTCTAGCAAGTAGAATTGTTTGGACAACGAACGAGTATATTAAGGAATGATGTCTCTTCCCAGGTATTGAAAATTCTGCTTTAATACTTTTCAAGGAGAAAATATATGTATGACCCAGATTGCCAGTGAAGACCATCAGTACTCACTCCCAGGCTAAAAGCAAGCAAGACCATAGGGTTACTGAGGACCAGCTACAGTGGAGTAGCTGCCACTTTATACCGCGTCCAAGGTGACTGGATGATGCACAAGTTGCCTAAATTGGGGGCCATCAACATACCTTCCCAACCCGTAGACTAGAAAGTTTTAAATCATGGGAAAGAGTGCTCAACCTGTGGTGGGTACCCAATTGAGGTGGAAGATTGTTGCATTGATCCATAAGGGTATGAGACGAGTACTGCTGCTTCTCAGAATGGATATTCATTTTGACAGGACCAGTCCACTGTGTGTTCCTTGCAGAGAAGATCAGGAACTGGCTACTGATTCAGTTTCTGCAAGTATCTCAGGTGGGTTAATTTACAAATACATTACTATCCTGGAAAACAGGAAACCTTTTTCAAACCTCACCTCTCTCACTTCACATGTACATGACAAGACTCTCTTGGATTGCCACCATGATGCAAAAGCCATGTCTCTACCAGAAAGCAAGCGTTTCAGAAGGGAACTCCAATATTCCCTTTGTTGTAGTTCAAGTGCTCATGGAGAGCTTGCACCCTCTCCAAAAGCCTTAACAACAGTCCCTGATTAATGGTTCTATACCCTAGCTGGACACTAGGATCATCTGGAAATTTTTTTTAAATATGGATGTTCCCATCCATATGATTATTCGACTTACTATTTTATGACTTTATGATGGGGTAAAAACAATATGCATTCAGTAGGAACCATACTTTGAATTTTGAATCTGGGCCCTTTTCCAAGCCAAGTCTCCACAACGTCACTAAGCTAAAATGTTTGTTAGGTTAAGTGTATTAAATGCATTTTCAGGGAACATCCATACATCCACACCAGAGTCCCACCCCCAGAACTTCTGGCTCAACTGCCATGTGATGAGGCCACAGCATTTTATGATACTCCCCAGGGATCCCAGTGATCTCATCTCAAGGTTGAGATCCACAGGTCTACCTCATGAACCCAACAGCTCAACCACCAGAAATTCCCTAGAGAGAAGGACAGCAACAATGTTGTCTCTCCAACCAATGTTGCAAAACAGAGAGTGCAGAGGAACTGTGCCAAAGAGAAAGAACAGAGACTTTATCAGGACAGCATTCATACAGCTGAAGAGTATAAATGCATTATTCTACCAACTCATTTGTCTCAGAATTTATCTGCAGTTTGAGTCATATTTTGTTCTATAACATTGTGCAATTCCTGCTACTATGATTTGGTTGTTGCTATAATTCAATTCAACAAACAATAATGGAGCGTTTATAATGTGCATGCATTCTCTGGGTCAGAAACAGAGAAGAATGAGATTGGAAAATAACATTAGAACCTGAGAGTCTAGCAGGGGGAAAAGACACAAACAGTTTAACATGATGTGTTACTTGGCTGAAATAGATATAAGTACAAATGTGCTGTGGGAGTTCCAAGTCCAAAGGAGGGAGTGAATTAAATTAATTCTGTCACTCAGAGTAAAAGTCAAAGGCCTTACAATGGTCTACCAAGCCCTTGATCAGGCGCTCCATTACCCCTCTGACCTCATCTCTTGCTATTCCCCTGTCATTTATCCCAATCCAGGTGTCCTGGCTGTTACTGCAACACCCCAGCATGCCACCAGCGTGGGGCCCTTGCTCAAGCAGTTCTCACGTCTTGCCTGCTCTTCTACTGCCTCACAGAAACTCCTACACTGACTTCGAGTCTTTTCCCAAACACTTTAATAAGGCTTACCCTGATGACCCCATTTAAAAGAGAGACCTACCTATACCCAACTTCCACCTCTAGCACTCGGATCCCATTTACTCTTTTTGTGTTTTGTTTTGTTTTCTTTTTGTACTAGGGATTGAATCCAGATGTGTTTTACCACTGAACTCTATTCTAATTCTTTTTTTATTTTATTATTTGGAGACAGGGTCTCACAAAGTCACCAGACCCGCTTCAAATTTGCCATCCTCCTGCCTCAGTCTCCTAAATTGCTGAGATTACAGTCGTGTCCAATCCCATTTACTCTGCTTCATTCTTTTCACCCCTGGGTGACATGCTAGCATACTACTCAATTCATTTATGCTTATTATTAATTGTCTGCCTGCCTGCACTTGAATCTAAACTCCCCAACTTCATGGATTATTTTGTCCACCTTGAATCTCAAATAACTGAAATGCTGCCTAGTAGGTATTAGGCCCTCAAAAATTATGTCAAATTAATGAATGAGGAATTTAGAAAAACTTTCATTTAGTAATAACAGGCCTCCGTATTCTTTTAATAGAATCTAATTTGCTTTTCTGCAGTCCATGTGCTTATGAACTGGTACAGTTGATTACAGCCCACTGGACCTACAGTGAAAGGAGAGTCTTTTCCTCCAGCATCTATCTGAGTACCGTCAAATCATCTCCATTCAATCAGTCAACAAATGTTGATTATACTACATGCATGGCAATATGAGCATTCAAAATTCTGACCCCAAAGGGACTTAGTCTGAAAAAATGAGATGAACCTGATAAACATATTAGCACAATGAAGGACAGGATATGCAGGACCCTGAGAGGAGCCCTGAGCAGTGTGACTTTGGAGTCCTCAGATGGTACTTTAAGTATGACATACAGGACAGAATGTCCAGCCATTCTAGCTGTACTCATTGAAGACACAGGATGACACTAATAAGTTCATTTACCAAAGATGGGGCTTCTAATTTGGGCCTCTAATAACCTGCTCCCCTTTCTGAGATGCCTGTCAAGGGAGTGGAGAGATGCCATTAAGCTTTCTAAGCACACTTGAACTGACTTTTCTGATAACCTTTACCTACCAAATCAGGCATGAAGACCATGAGCAATGGTTAAAACACTTTTTGTTTTCCTTCTTTTCTTACTCTGACTTTAAGACTCATAGCTATTTGTTCTAAGCCATATGCAGGAGAGTAATGTTTCAGGAGAGGTCTGCGGAGCAGAGCTCAACAATAGTTTAGCACTTGGGATACTCTTTTGAAGCCCATGCACATCCCTACTGTAAATGTAAAATAGCTTGGATCAAAATGCATCCTAGGTTCCACACGGAGGTGAGTGAATGATTTGTTCCTAGGAATAGAAGCCTTCAGACAAACAGTGTTAATGGGTCTCACCACAGAGCAGTTGGTGATGATAACGGAGTTAATTTTAAAGAAGGGGAAATTAAATAGTGGTTGCAATAGTCCTAGCCACTCTTAATTATTGTGATGGCAAATTATGAACAATTTCCTGTCACTTTCCCTTCTAAAGCAATTATTGATGTTTGCCTTATGGCTGAACTGGGCTGAAAACTCTCTAAGCAGGAGGCTGTCTGATTCAATGCTTTGTGGGCTCATATTCAGAAAGCCATTTGGCCTGCAAAGTTGCTGGATTATCTGTAAACACAGTGAAAGGAGACAGTGATTGCATGAAGCAGAGGGAATGCACCTGAATGCCAATAAGGCAAATGTCATGACAGGAACACAAAGCCAGCATTCCATGTGACCTTTTAGATAGAAACCAATTTACTTTGGTACCATCTCAAACAGAAAATTATGGTGTAATTCCTCATGTCAATACATAATTTATTTTGTAATAAATAACTACCCGCATATTTATGGAGCACCTCTCCCCTCCTGTTTATGATGCTCTCGGGCTCTCTCCCTGCGACACACGCTGCCAAATCACAGCAAAGCTTTCTGGTTTTAAGGCTGTTCTCTTCCCTATGCTTGGTGGTGACTGAGGAAAACATTATAGGATTAAAAGCCTCTTTCTATCTCTGCAAAGAAACCTAAGTTATTTATTTTCTCATTTCCAAATTACCTATCAGGCTGAAGGATTCATGAGACCAAGTTAAAAAAAAAAATCTACGAAGTGCAGCATTAAGCCCTAGCCACAATTCCTAATAAAGGCAAGCCTCGGCATTTAGAGCGGCATTAAAATCAGGCAGTGAATCAACAGACGAGGAGAATTCTGCCTTGCCCAGTGCTGCCGCCCCCTTAAATGCATCTGCTTCTTTGTGGGGAACTGGGTACAAGGGCTACCTCCCAAAGTCACCTCACTCTCTGTCTTTAGGAGGCAAAGAGGGTGAGTGTTAAGCAGCTCTGCTCTCTCCCCTGGGGTCAGCACTCTGACTCTCCCCCAAGCTGGCACTGACAGGAGACTCTGCCCAGCTGACAGCTGGTCACTGACCCAGCTGAAAGCAGTTGGGGGTCTTCGTTGAGCCTTGAGCCACAGGTGACCTCATCACCCACAGAGCCATCACAGCAAGCAGTTGGTGTTCTCAGCCCATGGCCTCTGTCAAGGACAAGGGAGGCCTGAGCTGGCGTGGAAGCATGGCGGAGACAGCACAGGGCGGGAAGGAAGCGGGCCTGCTGGCACCGGAGCACTCTGCACCCATGATGGTCAGAATCACATTCTTGGATAACCAAAGCGATTTGGGACCCTGGTGGCCAAGGTCCAGCATCTTTAACATCGTGCAGAAAACTGAAAATGAGGAGAGCTCACAGGAGGGAGAATAAAGAACAGTGTATACACTGCTTAAAAACAGACTGTATTTATATTTTTTTGGCTTTGAAATATCTGTTTTGAAACCATTCTGGCATTAATGATTATAAACATTTTTTTTATAATGTGATATCCATCTCCGGCTAACTTCTGGAGTTTAATAACACAAAGAAATGGCAAAGGTAATATGAGACCCCACCATCATGCCTTTGGAAATTAGCCCCCATGCTACACAAATACATACACACACGCACCCACACACACACCACCAAACCAAACACATTTCTTTGACTTTACAGATAAAGTAGTAGCCCACAATGTGGAGAAAATAAGGGCTCCAATTCAAATACAACATATTGTGAAGTAGAAATCAATACCCAGAGAAGGTTTTACATAGCACTCACATTATTTTTAATGAGTTGCCATATAGAACTAGCACAACAGAAAGGAGTCCAGGATTCTCTGAGAGTTAATTGGCTTCATTCCTCCAGTGAGCCAACAGAGTAGTTCTGTTGTGTTTAGAAAACATATGTGGGACCTAGATCAATGAATCGATAAGAACATATTGGCCATCTAGTGGGTGCCCCACAGAAAGACCTCTCTTCAAGTTTAGGGGAAATCATTTCTGAGAATATGGTCATTCCCAGGTCAGCATTTCCTGGTCCAAACAGACAAAGGAAGCAAGTTTCTGAAATAATCTTCAGATGTTTCAATTTTACTGCAGTAAATAGCCTGAGTCTTTGTGATGGTTTTGTCAAATATAAACCAATCATTTCCTTAAAATTAAAACTTGACAAAGATACTATCAAATTGTATCTGCAAAAATGCATCTGTGCATTTTTTCTGGTAGGATTTTATAAAGAACAAAATGTTAGGTGAACAGTGTTTAACAAGATAGTGTTATTGCTTAAAGAAATTAAGTAAATTATCATTAGAGAATAATAAGTTAAAACCAAATCTTAGACATCAAAAGTTTCCTTTTCTTTTTTTCATACAATGGATTAGAGGGGAGGCTACAGACTTTCTTAAAGTCTTCTAATATTTCAAAGTTTATTTTTAGAACAATTGTAGCTATTCATCATTATTGAAGATAGAATTGGTAAAATTGGCTTATGGCAAGGCATGAGGAATATAGATAATTATGTATTTATAAGTGGCCTCAAAGATGAACTGGTACAATTGTGGAACGTGTATTAGTGAAGAAACTGAAGTCCAGAAGGGCTAAGACTAGCCCAAAGGAATGCTACTAAAACAGTTTAGAACAATGAACATTCATTATCTCACAATGTCAGTGGGCTGAGAATAGGGGCACGATTTAATGGGGTACCACTGGCTCAAGATCCTCATGAGGTTCCAATCAAGCTTAACTGTAAGCCAGGGCTGCACTCTCATTTGAAGGCTCAGAGGAACAGATACAGGTGGAGGAAAGAGGAGAAATCCACTTCCAAATTCACACATGTAATTGTTGGTTGGCCTTCATTCTTCACCACATAGACCTCTTCCCAATGCTGCCTCACAAAATGGCAACTTGTTTCCCCCAAAGAACACTCCAAGAGAGAGCAAAAGAATCCCCAGGATAAGAGCCATAGTCTTTACAGCCTCAAGTGTAATAACATTCCTCCACATTTTCCGTGTTCTCTTCATTGGAAGCAAGTCCCTAGATCCACAAGGGCAAGGGATTACACAAAGGCAGGAATGTGAGGAGGTGAGGGCCACAGGTGCCATCTTAGAGACCATTGTCTATATGTCCATAACCACAATCAGACTCATGACTCATTTTCAAAACTGGTTCTCTTTCCACTACCTTGTACTGAATTGCAAAGGATAATTTCCTGGCCTTACAGATTTGTAAACATTAGGACATTTTAGAAGACTATTGGATTTTTATCTATTTGGGTAGGTTTAATTTGAATATCTCTGGTAGATAAGAGGAGGTACAGTGTACATTGTGTGGCATATGCTGGAGCTTGAATATCTAAACAGCTGCCTGGTTAACTAGGCGAGTCAACTCATTTTATTTTCTAAGCCTAGTTCCCTTACCACAAAAATATTGGAAAAGAAACTGAGTTCTAATATGTCTCCAATTCCACTACAGTTTAAAAAAAAAAAAAAACCCTTATATCTGGTCATCTTCAGGATTGACTCTACACATAAATGAATTCAGTAACTATACCCATGGTTTGACATAAAGACAAAAAGTTCTGTACCAAAATATTTCTTTCTCTGGCTTGAATTCCTACATTACATGAAATTTTCTGTTATTAAAAGCCTCTGCTAAAATGCAAATGTGGTATCTGGAATAACAAATTAAACTATCATCCCAAATTAATATTTAACTGAATTTGTTTCTCTTGTTAACTAACATATCAGCTGGTAAGGATCCAGGGAACAGGGCAAAGAAACAAGTGTTAATGAGAATGGATTTTTCTGAAAGGGTTTCAGGGTTTGGAAGGACAGACTCAGATGGAGCTCAGTATTGGGTTATGAGGGGTGGCCAGAATCCTCAGTAGTAAAGTATAAGGACACATGAAAGGATTAAAACAAATGTAGAGAAAATAAAACCACTTATGTAGACAGATTTTTCTTTCTTTTTCTTTTTTCTTTCTTTTTTTTTTTTTTTTTGTATTAGGGATTGAACCCAAGGGAACTTTACCATAAGCTATTGAGCAATATTCCTAGTCCTTTTCATTTTTTATTTTGAGACAGGATCTGGCTATATTGCTGAGGCCATCCTCAAACTTGGAATCCTCCTGCTCAGCCTCCCAAGTCGCTAATCAAGGCAGACTTGCAAAAAAACACACCATCCCTTAGGTCCTCTAAACCTTTGTTTATATACATGCCCATCGTCATGACCTCTCATGACCAAGAGTGTTCCTTGCTCTCTGCCTCATGGCCATCCCTTGGTTGTTGTCTTCCCCTCTCCAGCCAAGGCCATCAGTTCATTTGCCCTGCTGCTTACTCTCAATCTGTACCATCCCTCCTGGCTGTACATTCATCCTTCATTTTAGATCCTTAGATGGATTCGTGAAGTTATTCCTTGCCCTTCTTTATATTTCCCTCAAATCCCTACCTCTTTCTTTGCCTTCACACTTACGTAAAGAAAAAAAAAAAAATTAACCTGAATGAACCCAATTGTTTTTCTATCTCATCCATGTCTACACCTGTGTTTCTAAATGAGCTAAACACTAAAACTTGGACATGCAGCTTCACTATAAATTCATGACGACTAGAATGAACCCCCAGTGCTGCAAAGCAAGCCAGCTCAGAGGGTCCCTGGACTCTCCAGGACCCTTGCTGGGCTGAGGAACTTCCATTAAGGAGATTCCCTAGGACTCACGCTAATGGATATGGAGAATAAAAATTCCCAAAATAATGAAACCCAGGGACAAGAAAGGGGAGTAAACACGAAGGCCACACACTGACAGCTTTCATCTCCCAAGACGAATGTTTTCCAGACGCTGTTTGCAGGCAAAGAGGATGTTTTATCCTGAAAGAAAACAGTCTCTAGGAGGGTTATCTCCTCCAGCGCAAAATCCTTTTTAGGCACTGTCTACAGACCTTGACCGAGAGGGCCCACAATTCCTGACTATCTAAGCAAAACTGACAGATGTTCACCAGACCACCCCTCAAAACAACCTATATAAATCCAGTCCTTTTCTTTGTTCAGGGGTTCACTGTCCACCAGGAAATTGAGTTCCACGACGCCATGTCGCCCCTGCACCCCTGTTTCCGGGTGAGACTTCGTTCCTGAATAAAAAAGCTGATCCTGTCTCTCTCTTTTTGTGCTAACACACCCGCCATTCACAGCTTCTTTTCAGCCTCGAGTTTCCGCTGGACAATCTGAGAGGGTTTCCTTGACCCTTTCTACATATTGCCTCCATATCTTCATTCACTTAAATCTCTTCCAGCAGCTCTTTCCCTCATTGTTCTTAATCACAATTAGTGTTATATTGCTGGCTTATTATTGGCTCAGCGTTTGTCTTCCAGACTGGACTGTGAGCTCCATGGAGATCTGGAACTGTGACTTGTTAACCATTTGCAGCCTGCATAGTGGCTAGGACATAGCAGGTGTTCAGTGAAAACTCATGGAACAAGGGAATGAGCAAATTTTCTCAAGAACGGTCCTATGTACACATCTTCAAAGTCCTTAAAGCTCTTCTTTTTATTTGCTTCTGTATTCAATCAGAATTCTTTTAAACAGATTTCTAATGGAAACGCTGGCACAGACTTTGCTTCAGCAGCATAAATGGCATCAGTAGCTGACATGACCCCCACTGTTGCCATTGGCAACAATTAAATTAGCTATATAAAACCTGACACAAGAGCTGCAACATCCATTCAGTAAAATAACCATTCAGTCTCTCAGCAAACATAATACTGACCTGTGACTGTGCTTTTAGTACATGAGCAAGTGCTGAGCATTGTCTTGCCCAAGACAAGGCATTAACACAGCTCCTGACTCCTGTTTCCATTGTTGCTTAAAAGGGTTGCCTAATTAATTGATTTTATTGAATCTCCACCAAGGCACATTTGTTCCTTGGTAAAGTAGTGAAAAAGCTGAGGAGCAGAAGAGCTCCTTTCATACAATACAAGAAAGGAGTTGTAGAGGTCCTGTTTTATGCTACATATCATTGTAAATAAAAGTGTAGTTGACATGGTTATTGACTACTTAATGCCAAGAGGTAGACATGAGCACATTTGATCTCTGTGCTCAGAGAAAGACATTTTACCTGAACCAGTGGAATATTCTTACTCCTTATATCTGGCTATACTCTCACTCTCTCCTAACACAGTGACAGTATATACTTTGTAAACGCAAAGAGCCAGTATAATAAGTGCAGTTCAGAAGACAGATCAGTCAGTGGAATATAGCAACTAGCATTGGCATAATCCTCCACAGTGACCATGATTCCTTACCTAATCTGATGAGCACAAAAGTCCTTTTGTATGCATTATTATGCTTATTTTTTGCAAATAAGGAAATCTGCGCCTCAGTGATGTGATGAATGTCAGACCATTCAGGCTGCCACACAAAATACCTTAGACTGCATGACTTACAAACAACAGAAGCTTATTTCTCACCGTTCTGGAGTTTGGGAAGTACAAGATCAAGATGCCGGTGGCCTGTATGTCTAGTGAGGGCCCACTTCCTGGTTCACAGATGGACAGTCATTTTCTTGCAGAATCCTCTAGTGGCAAAAGGGGAAAGGGCTCTCTCTTGGGCTTGTCCTACACGGGCACTAATCCTATTTATGAGAGCTCTACACTCATGACCTAATCACCTTCCAAATTTCTTGCAATCAAATACCATGATTTTAGGGATTAAGTTTCAAAATATGAGTTGGGGAAATTCACAAAACATGCAGATCATAGCAATGACCTACTTGACTTTACAAAACTAGGAACCCTAAGTTAAGTCAAGATCCTCTGAATCCAAAATCTACAACCAAAATCCCCTAGATCCAGGGCCACCACTTGGCCAGGTGTAAACTGAGCCAATAAAGACATGTCACTTTCAAAAAAAAACAACAAAATCTGTCATATAGTTAAGTAAGCTGGGCAAGAGAGTAACTCAAGACTAGTAAACATAAAAATGAAAATAAAAATAAAAGGATAGACATGAGAGGAATTATTAGGAATTGTGATCAACTTGAGGTGGAATGAGGGGGAAGTAGTTTCCAATCCTGTAAAGAGATGAACTTCAATATCGTTCCCCAGCACAGAAAGGAAGGAAGAGCATATTTAGGCAAGTAGGGAGTAGAGAGGGAAAGATGAACTGGTGCCCTTAGTTTGGAACCATTGATCACAGGATACCTATAGAAATGGTACATGCAGACTTAGATAGAAAAATCTAGTTCAGAAAAAAAAAAAAAAAAAATGAGAGACGTCTTTAAGAAGGGAACTTTTGTCACAGAATGAAGTAAGACTTGTATTGAGAAGTTTTCCTTGGAGTTTGCAGTGAGGAGATCTCTGGTTGCCCTGAAGTAAGTTATTTTCCTAGCTTGCAGTTGCTATCTAGACTGTGGTCATGAAGAGGTAGCTAACATGACGACAGACGACACTTCTCAACAATTTGGGCCACACAGAGAATACATATGAAATGTGTAGTATCTCGAGAGAAATGTAGAATGGTCGGGATTTTTAAAAATTTTATTCCAAAACGACTGGAGACTTCCAGTAAAGCTATACAAATAGAACAAAGTATTCCCATGTACTCTCCACACAGATTTTCCAAATGTTAACATCTTCTCATATTTGCTTTATCATGTGGGTAGTGAGTCTCCTGAACCATTTGAGAGTATGTGGCAGGCATGATACCCCTTCCACGCTCAATATTCTAAATATTTCAATATGTGTTTACTTTAAAAAAAAAAAAACAAGAAAGAAAAATTCTATTACTTAACACAATGCATTTATTGAAATCAGAACATTAATAGTGACACAATATTATTGCCAAAGCCTAAAGACCTCACACAAATTGATCTCAATTGTCTTACTAATGAGCTTTTAGAAAAAATATTAATTCTGATTCAGATTCCAACTCAGAATTGCATAATGCTTTTAGTTAATTGTCATGCCTCCTTGTTCCCCTTTAATCTGCAAATCTCACCTTCTTTCTCTTTTACAGCTTTGATTCTTTTGAAGACTGGAGATCATTTTTTTTTATAGGTTTCACTCTACTTTAGGTTTATATGAGGTTTTCTCATGATTATATTCAGGTTCTGCATTTTTGGCAGAAAAAACACAGCAGTGAGGCATGTCCTTTCCCTGCATCCCAGTGGCAAGAGCAGACATCCATCTGTCCCACCAGTGGCCATGTCAACTGTAATCATTCAGTTAAGGTGGCATCTGCCTGTTTTCCTTTCTGTAATGTTGCTAATTTTCCCTTTGTGTCTTACGGGAAAATTCTTTGGGACTACATAAATATACTGTTATTCCTAAGAACATTATCCCCATGATTTTTGCATCCACAGATGATCTTTACCTGAAACAATTACTAAATCAGCCAAATTCTGATTCTTCTAATTCAATTTCACCTTCTAATTGTTGATATAAGAAAAGCTTTGTCTCCTCGATATATTTTTTTCATGCATTTACTTAGACCAGTTTGGACTCATGAGTTTCTATTTTATTCTACAGGTTACCTTCATAAGTTGATTTTCAAATTGACCCAGACTTGACCATGAGATAAGAGCCATGAGAAATAAGTGTTTTATAAGAAATTTAGTAGGGAAGAATTGATGGAAGAGGTGAGAAAGAATACCACTCATGAACAGAAGTGCTTAAGAGTGTGTCTTTGCCCATGTTGTGTTGCTATAACAGAAATCCACAGTTGGGATAAGTTTTAAAGAATAGACACTTACTTGGGTCACAGTTCTAGAGATTCAGAAGTTCAAGATCAAAGGGCTGCATATGGCAAAGGTCTTCTTTCTACATGATAACAAGGCAAAAGACAGTGTGAGAGCAAGAGAGAAGGTGGGGTGGAGGGATAAATTTGCTTTCAGAACAAACCCACTCTTGTCAAAACTCACTCGTTCCCTAAACAGTAACATTAATCCATCCCTGAGGGTGGAACACGACCCAGCCACCTCCGAAAGCCCTCTCCTCCCAAACCTGCTGCATTTGGGATTAAGTTTCCAATACCTGAATTTGTTGGGGGTGAGGGGAGGGGACACACTCAACTATAACAGAGAGCAACAGGGAATGGTGTGCAGGGCACTGGTAGAAAAATAGTTTCAGGCAAGGGAAGAGAACATGCATTCGCTGAACTGAAGCAAAAGGGAAACGGATGGGGCAGGGCAGCACTCCGGAGATCAAGAAATTGTGATGGCCTCTTTATTCCCTGTGGGGGCAGAGATGACATGGTTTGCTAGAATGAAGAGGCTGTGGCAGGCCAGGAAGCAAAACGAGAGCAATGATACGTGGTGCAGCAGTGCTACCGGGAATGGAATGGCCTCTGGCTGGTGACATGTAGGGGTGTCTTCCTTGTCCTCAACCTGAAGAGTTGGTTGGATCTGTTAGATCTGTTTCCTGCACCTCTGACGCTCACTCTGATATTGTTCAATATCAAGTTGTAACAATTGCATTGATATACTGTGGAAATGATTTAGGTGAGTGAAATAGAAATATGGAGAAGATAAGAGAATAATTTTTTTATTTTGTTGCAATTATGGCAACATCATGTAATCTGCTTGAGTTAGTAAGGAAATAAAAACCAACCAACAAACAAGCTGATAACAAAGAAAAATTGAAGGGTCAATGCCCTGGAATTTCAATGAGAAATTTTGAAAAGAGACAGAAGAGTGATTAGCTCAGTAATTGAGCTCAGGGATGAAAGGAGAGGTTCAAAGAAGGGGACACAGGAGTGAAGATGAAGGCACAGCATTTCTTGGCAATGACAGTGTCTTCTCACTTGGTACATGGACATCAATCTCTCACTCTTGGTCCAACAAGAGGAGAATGAGATACCACACTGACCCAGGGCTCTCACCTGCCAAACCCCCATCATCCAGAACACAGCCAGCTTCCAAGAGGAGAGCAAAACCTGCCTAAAGCAACAGCGAAATAGATGAGAATGCGTGCACCAAATGCTGGAGGCACAGAATGGTGAAGGTGCGTTAGGTGAGAGGCTGCGGGTGCTGGACACGGACATGCTGCACGTGGAAGTCCAATTCTGTCTCTCCTGTCAATTCACCACTCCTCAGGAGGATGAAGCCCTGGATTTACCTGTGAGAAGATCTTCCAGAGAATAGCAGAACCCAGTATAGCAGAACCCAGAATAGCAGAACCAGAGCTGGTTCCTCCCCTTCCACCCAACCTGCCTTCTAAGAGAGCAAGGTTCCCCCAAGGTTCCCTATCACGTCCACTCTACACACTGTCCCAATGCCAATTCAGTCTCTGATCCCCACATAGGAAAAAAGGTAGAAAAATATTGCAAAGCAAATGTAACACAAAAAACTGAATCAACATGGTGTGAGCTGATGGGAAGGCAAAGATACCTTATTGTGCAGAAATGCCTGAAAGATAATCTTACTAAAGCAAGAATATCATAACCTGGCTCCATTCTGTTGGCCCTGAGCTATCTAGAAATGACTGAACTGTGCCGAGTGTATGCAGAACAGCAAATCCTACGAATGTGCTATATCTCAAAAGTTTTCAATAGTAAGAAGTAAAACAGAAAAGGTGCTTGAAAGGAGATAAAATCCAGTTATTTGCAACAGTCACTTCTGGAGAACACTGTGAATCTCCATGAGACCAAGTACACAGATCCACAGAGAAATGGAGTTCACGATAATATTTATTGGACATTTCCCATCATATGGGCACTGAGTTAGGTTCTAATAGCTTCATTTCTTGTCATTCTTACAAAAGCACCATGAGACTGGTGCTATGTGTTTTTCCAGTTTAACAGCTGAAAAACTGAAGCTTTACAGGGTTTAATTTACTAGAAAATAGCACTTAGGATTCCAGCCCAAGCTCCCTAATTCTAGAAGTCATTTCCTTAATAACTTCATAACTGTGACAAGCTTCCTGTCTTTTAGTATCCATCACTGGCAACTCCAAGATAAATAAGAAGTATGTATTTTTTTCTATTAAGTTTTTTTCACCCCAAACATGTAATAAGGTTGGTATATACAGACTCAGTGTAAATGTTTTACTAAGGAGTAACTATATATGAAAAATGATCCCCCAAAATAGAAATCTACTAATTTTTAAGTTGTAAATTTTTCTATTTTATAATTCTTCAAGAAATCTGTAATAATGAGCAATATAATCACTGATGACATTAAAGAAGTATTAGATCAACAGGTCTTTTTCCTTGACAGGGAAAGATGAAGGCCTTCATGTATAGATTCAGTTGTTGATCTTAGCCAAATATGCAGAATCAAAAACGATACAGGAAGGATCTCTATCAGCTCTTTTGGAAAACAGCCTACCCAGGCCTTTGTAAAAATGGAATGGAAAGAAAAGTATAATTCATTGTACTTTAGTTTTCATATTCTGACATACTAATTAAAAGATAAGAAACCATGAATTATTTGATCCAAAGGGACAGCTACTGGTCACTTTTAACGCCATCTCCAAGTGCTGTTTACCAGAATAGCATATGTTTTTTTCTCCTTCACAATCCTAGAAAGCCCTGTAAAATTCAGACCCACAGGAACTCTGTGCAGGAACCAGGTATTATTCAGCATTTTTCCCAAAGTTCCTGTAGTTCATTCCACTTTTTATATTGCAACATTTCTAATAGCCTAGTCTTGGCTTTTGCAACCATCAGTCTAAATTTGCCAGGCTGCAGCCTAGAGTTGTTTTCAGCTATGGAGAAGCATCAGTGAAGCAAGAAAACTCATTTCATGTGCGTGCCAAGTGTCACAGAGTACCAGATGGGTTACTGGATTCTTAGGAGAACGAGAAGAGAGAATGCGTGTCACACTACCAGATCCAAAAGTCCTTTGGAAGAAGCTGTTTGATAGGATGGGAAAACTCAGCTACAACAAAGATGCCATTTGTCTGATGCTAGAACAAGTTCTCAACTCAGGAACGCCAGTAATTCACAACCAAATCAACCGAGGAGGCCTGCTGAAGTAAACCAAAAGGAAAAAAGATATACAGGTGATCACATTGGTCAAATCCAAACTGGTTGTTCTGGTATTAAACTGATACAAGTATTGGTGCTGCCCAGAATTTTACATTTGATTTTCATTTAAAAAGCATCTCGTGGGGGAGGGGCACAAATGTGTATGCAATTCATATTTTAATAGATGATCATGATACTCTTTAAGGCTAATTTTCTAAGCCTCAGATTTAATCTTAGCATTTTAAGAAAATCATAATGACCAATGATATCTCAAGATCATAAAGCTATTTGCTGGTTTGTGGGTAGGAGACTGTCTTAGAGCAACACCTAGTGGTTCCTTTGATTTTTCAGTTAAATATTTCAGGATCAGGAAAGAGCAGCTAAAAAAAAATAAAAATAAAAATAAATGCTTATTTTTAAGAAAACTTTGATAAGATGTCAATATTAAGGATAATGAATGATCTTTGCTGTTTCATGTTTGTTTTATGTTCAATTTAACTTCCATTTGGTGCAAGCCTCACCCCAGTGCTGACTTCTGTTAATCTGGTAATTCTGTCACAAGGTTAAAAAGAATCCACTTCGTTGCAATAGCCAGAAAAGGTGTGGCTGTTTTGCACAAAGATCATTATTCTATAACCAAAAATGACTCCCTAAAAAGTCATTGGTAAAGGGAAGCTAACTATACATTTTAAGTAACATACATAAGTGCTACAGAGAGGTGTGGTAAAATATTTTTAAATCAACAAATATCACGACATTAATTTGTGTCAAAATGTTGTTCTATGAAAGAGGATCTTCGAAAATCATCAGGCTTGCTGTATGTACATTGCCAGAAGATTCAGAAAGAAGTATCACAGTTCTGTGAAAATCTATTACTCCTCTGCGTTTGGAGGAGAGTTTAAAATTCTTTTTTTGTCAGGTGTTATATTGAAATCCCTTCACCTCTTCCAATAATATAATCCTAAGTGGGGAAATTCTACTCTCGTCATTTACAGTGCCTGCAGAGGTCTACAAGATCACAATCTTCAAATGATTCAAGAAATGTTGACATTTATACCATTCCCCGGTCGTGTTATAATCATTGTCACTAGCATGAATTTGTGAGGTTTTTATTTTATGTTCTTGTCAAAATCTCTGTCACAAAAATGAGGCTGAAAAAGTTTAATGCTTTATGTGCTTGCTGAGAGATGATAATAACCTCCGCTTCTCTGACCTCCTCAGTGTTTCAAAATTTAGTGGCTGGTTAGTTCTTCACACTCCTTTTGCAGTCTCAGCAGCCTGCAAAGAAGCCAGATCATCAACCAATCGAAAGGCAGAGTATAAAAATGGCTCAGAGCATTCCCTTCCCAGCCACCAGGCTTAAGTGGCATCTCTGATACATCCACAGGCAGGGGGGTTGTGGGACACATATTTCAACATTTCCTAATGACACTTTACATATAATGGAAAGTAAACAACAGAACCTCTGTGAAAAATAATGAAATACATAAAAGTATTCATATTCAAATCAGCAGATAATAAGACAGGAGGTTTTTGCATCTCAACAACAAAACAATTTGCTTTAAAAAAATGGATGAATGACCTGAATAGACGTTGCTCAAGAGAGCATACACAAATGGTCAAAAAGTATCTGGAGGGAAAATGCTCAACACTACTGAGTCATCAGGGAGATACCAATCAAACCATAATGAAAAATTACCTTATCCCATTTAGAGTGGTTATTATTTAAAAAAAAAACAATAATAAAAAATGCTGTTGACAGAGCAGAGAAAAGAGAATGCATATACTCTTGGTGGGTAGGTATATTACTCTGGCCATTATAAAAACAATATGGAGTTTCCAAAAAGAACTAATAATATAACTGCCATGTAATCTAGAATCCCACTCCTGGGTATACCTCTGAAGGAAGCAAAATCAGGATGTCAAAGAGGCACCTGCACATTTATGTTTACAGCAGCACTATTTGTCATAACCAAGAGATGGAAAATTGAAATCAACTTACCCAACAACACATGAATAAATAAAGAAATCATGTTATTTGATCATTACACATCGTATTCATGTGCTGAAATCACACCATCCCCCATTTAATACACATGCACAATGCAAACATACATACATGACAGTGGAATATTATTCAGTCATTAAAAAGAATGAAATTCTGTCATTTGTAGCAACATGGATGGAACCAGAAGACATTACATTAAGTAAAATAATTCAATTACAGAAAGACAAAACATCACATATTCTCAGCTATATGTGGAAGCTGAAATGTTGATCTCAAAGAACTAGAGAATAAAACAGTGGTTACCACAAATGGTGTGAGGAAGGGAAGGAAGATGAGATGGAGAGAGAATATTTAATGGCTTCAGGGTGCAGTTGGACAGGACGAATAACTTCCAATGTTCTAGAGCACTATAGGGTAACTATTCTTAACAATAATTAATTGAATATTTTTTTAAAAACTAACAGAAAGGATTTTGAGCGTTTCCAACAAGAAGAAACAATATACGACAGAAGTAATCTGCAACTACCTGATCATGACACGCTGAACACATGAGTTGAAACGTTGCATTGTACCCCACACATACATACAATTCCCAAGTGTCCCTTAACACTAAGATATATATATATAAAAAATTTTAAAATAAAAAACTAGAAGTTTTTAAAACCAAAAATTAGAAGTTGTACATCCACAAATTCACCTCCAAGCCTTAAAATATGTGGCCCAGCCAAAGATATTTTATCTCTTTTCAATTCTCTCACCATTGTTTTATTAAACTATTGCTTACCTAAAATGTCAATGCCAGTTTTATGGACTTAACATATCTGTAGAAGAGAATCCGCCACGTAGAGACTCTGAGCTTTATGTTCACATTTACTGCAAGAAGACCCTACCAACATCATTGAGGAACCTTTATTGGACAATGTTATGCTTTAAATACTATCCTCTTGTCTTTAAGTTCAGTAAAGTTTCTTTACTATTCTTCTGTCCAAGGCTGAATGACAACACCCTTTGCCTCCTACCTAACTTTACCTTTATTACATGGAAGGGCATTCTTTTAACACTGTTGGCTCAACTCCCAGGGCGAAAACAGGTAAGTGTACTCTGTGTTAGTCTATCAAAAAGCCAATTAGTTAAGCAATTTCAGGAAACATAACAAAAAATCCAGTTTTTCCACAAATTCTTTCCTTCAGTAGATAAATCATTATTTTAGCTACATACAGAAAAAAATTGATTTTTTTCACAGTTGGTAACAGTACAGTCATTTATCCTGCATCTGCCTATTTACCTTCCACTCTCTGCCTAAGGTATATTTGCTCTTATGCCAATATATATTCAGATATAACTAGTGCAACTCAAGTATGAAAGCACTTTGATTGTAATGCAAATGTAAATGGCTAAGCAAAGTTAAGTTTCCATCCTACCTGCCATGGCCTACAAATAGTACATTTTAGCCTAGCTTTTTATTTTCTGCATACTTCAGCATATGATGAGAAAGTTTTCAAAATAAAGTATAAATACAAAAGCAATGTCAATTTCCTTTTTTACACAAAGTACTTAAAATCAACATCAATACTTGGTTATACCACAGGATGATGCTCTAAATTAGTCCTTATACTCTGGAACAATTTGTATATATTGAGAGAAAGAAGCCTGTTTAAAAGCTCCAAATGAGTTTACCATTCTGCATTTAGAGAAGCTCTAGTAAAATAGCCAAAAGAAACACCAAATGGTCCTAAAAAGCATCTATTGAATTCATACTCTCCAGGCAATGCTTTCTAAAATGTAGAATTTCATCAGTTCTGAATTGAAAAGATTGATCTGCTTGTCATGTTGAATAGACTCTAAAAGTAGTTTAAGCAACAATTGACCCTGAGCACAGTACTAGCGGATTCTTCTGGGCATCGGGCTGAAGACAGCTCCCGATTTCTAAGATAACTGAAATTGTCTCTGTTGTGAAAAACAGCGCATCCCCTTACACCAGACTGAAATGCTCAAGAGGATTTTCATAATTACGGCTAAGAGAAATGAGATTTACTGGAAGCAGCAGTTATAACAGTATGGCTGTGTCTTTCCTCATATTTTCTTATGCTAAAAGAAAAATCAATTTCATCTTCTAATTCCATTTGGTTTATTTTTCTCTGAATATCAGTACCTAAATTTAAGCTACATTATAAAAGGCAACTATTTTATTAGTGATTAATCTATTGGCACTATTAATTTTCATCAGATATGTCAAGCCCCACTTATCCAGAAAAAAATAAATAAATAAAAGGTATGTGATAGAATCTACATGCTTTATCCACTGTTGAAATGTGGGAATGCGATTCACAGGTGTAACACTAATGAGCAAATGTGCATTCTCTAAAAGAAGGATGCTCAACGTGAGCCATTCAAGAGATGTGTGTTGAATACCAAGCACACCATCACGACAGGAGGATGCCGTGCTAAGAATATAAACCGCACACTGCTGCATCCCTTTGTGTTAATAGCCTTCACTCCTCTTCCTCTGGCCTAGGACCAGTTTCCTCATTAAGTTCTCTGAGCTCCGTATGAAGACATTGACTTTTTCTCCACTTGAAGTACTTGGGTGAATGGAGAGAAGGAACCATGAGGCACTTCTGTAGCTGCTCTTGTGACTCACCTTGTTGATGCACAGCGACATCTGAACTGCCATTGGTCTTGATCTACCTTCCCTGGATCCCCTGCAACTTCTCTGACTGCTGGGCTCGTGCCTGGGTTTAACTCCTTGATAAAGGGCCATATCTTCCACAGGACTCTCATCACTAAGGCCAGAGGCACCAAGGAGAAGCAGGTTTCAGGTCATCCTTGTGGGGTTCCAGCTCATGGCGCAGGTTCCAGCTGGCTAGTGATCTTCCCTTTCTAACTGCTTACCCTGTGGTTCTAAGCTCCCATGTAGGAGACAGCAGTCCACGCTGAAATAAAAACAAATTCATTGCATGTGTGTGTGTATACACATATATTAAATAAACATATATGTTGTATATATTCTATTTCTGTGATTAAGCTACGACTGACAAAGAATGGAGGGGGTGGGCAGGAGGAGTATTTGAAAAGCCTTGCCTTGCCCAGAGGATAAATATTTGTGGCTGAATATTTTAATTATTTTTAACTTTTGAAATAATCTGTGTTCAGGATGAACAAGAAAATTTTTAAGGTCTTCGAGACTAACTTTTACCACATTAACTCAAAGCCCAGGAGGGGTTTTAGAGTCATGATCCAAGGACCAGAGCATCAAGATCATCAAGATTTGAAAATATGTGATTTTTAAAAGAAAAAGAGGCTTTGGAGAATACCCAAGCGCAAAATCCCAGTTATGAGACAGCGCATGGCGGGAAGTGAATGGTGGATCCACTTAGGTGGCAGTAGAGATCCTTAGGCAAAGAGGCTAGTCTTGGAAGCCTTAAGGAGCAATTAGGTTATAAAAATTAGAAGATGAGACAAATGTTGACATCTAGTAAAGAGTTACAGAAAACATACAAGGAGAGAAACCAATACTTTCAACACAGTTCTGAATGTAAGCCATTGTTCTTTTTCTTTCAAGCACAGATCGGTTCATTTTTATTAGTATCAGCTAGAAACACTGACGTGATTTCTACCCAAAGATGATTATTCCAGTAAGTTCCATTGATATTTCTAATCTCACCAGCAGCAGCCTAGGTTCTTTCTATACCTGTCCTGGTAACAAGAGTTTGTCATTTCAGTAACACTTCTGGCATTTTCTTTTTAAAACTCAGTAACAAACATTCTTCCTCTATCTTGTAACTTATTTTCAAATTAAATTAGTTAACTTTTACTTTTTCACAGGAAAACAGAAAAACAGTTTGATTCAATGCTCCAGCCCATATAAATTCTGTGTAAACAATACATTTGAGAATTTCAATATTGTGATTGATCTATGCCACAAACTAAATGGAGTTGGTACATATTTCAGAGGGGATAAAAATGCCCTCCTGCTCAAATTTAATTTGCCTTTTATGTTTGGGACACATCTTTTGGCATCATAGATAAAATTCATTTTAGAATGCATCAGTTCATATACATACAGCTAGCTCTCTTTTCAAAGATCTTTCCATTGCATTCCTTATTAGATTATTAAACTATCACAATCTGTTCTGGTCATTCCACTACAAATGACTTTGCTGCAATCCATAATGCTGCTATTATCTTAATGAAAACAAAAATATGAGAAATTTGCTTTTTTCTAATAAGCTAATGATCAATCAAGCTTATTTCCTTTTTGACCAATTTATTAGAATTTTATACCAATATGGTATAAGTGTATTTTAAATTCCACTTTCTCCATTAGTCAATTGTATTGTAAATATATCTTTCTGACTTTTCTTTACTTCTTTATACCCTATCTGGAGACATAGTTTATACTAATTCAAGCAAGACCATTGTTCAGTCTTAGATTACTTGGTGCAGCCTCTGTGTTATTAAATCACAGCATTTTTTTCTAACATGGTATTTATGCTGCAAAAGTTCAGATTGTTCGTTTTAAGAAAAAGAAATTATTCTTCAATGTCAACCAACAACAAAAGTAAAATTGAAAATATCTATGAAAAGGAAAAAGTGTTGATATTGTTAAAGATAAAAAGGAAATGTGAGTCATTATCTAATCATTTGAAGTGAACTCATTGGTATCCAAATATCATAAAACTATGAAATAAAAAAAGCATTAGTCTTCAACATTCTCATGTTTCTTACCACCTACTTTATTTTTAATAATAGGAAACAACATCTAAACCTTTAAATCTCTAAGTTAAAAATTCAGCTTTTCATGTTTTAGTGCCTATCTTGCCAAAGGATGGAAAAATATGGATAATCTATTATTTAAAAATTGAATCTTTTTTTGTGAGGAAGGGAAGAGCCATATCTTGCTTCCTAGGCATGTGTAGTTAAATTCCACCTAGAAGTTCAACCAGGAGATGGAATTCTGGAAATTTCCCGAGCCTGCTCCACAGAAGTGCTACAAATCGATCCTTCTCTTCAATTTGATAGGCAGCACTATCGCTGAATTTGGGTATCAGAGCCTTACAATCTTTGTAGATCTCTCTCGGGAATGGAACTAAATGTACTTTTAATTAGCACATCTCCAAGAAATAAAACCAAACAGCATCTAATATAACATCCTGCACAGGAGGCACTGTGAGACAACAATAAAATAAAAGACATATCTGTGTTTTTCTTTTAACATGTTCATGCTAAATTCAAGGGAAAAGGACACACACATCTTTGTCTCTAGTAGTAATTGGGAACATAGCAGACTTTTACTTCTATAATTTGTTGGAAGAATGGACAAAAAGATAATTACATAAAAGAATTGAATAGGATATGGAAAATAAGTAGTGAAGAAATTCAACAACTAGAGACAACAAATTGGTTTTGGATAATTAAGAAAGTCTAATTAGCAATAAAGCTTGAACTGAATCTGTATATATGGTAAAACTGAGATTAGTACAGAGGATTAAGGAAGTTTTGGGGAAGACTCAAAAACATAGGCAAAGGCATGATAGCAGTGACCCCCAAAATTCCAGTGGTATATAATCATCAAATTTGCTTCCTGCTCATGTAATAGTTCAATGCAGATATTCCTGGTTGGCAAATTGGTATATTTCCTTCACATGGTGACTCAGATATCTAGTGCCATTCCATCTGAGAGTCCCACTGTCCCTCAAGGTCTCCGTCTTCTCATCCAGTCACAGGGGGAAAAAAAAGAAAGAGGTGAGGTTGGGGGACTGGAGAAGATACACCTACTTCTCAAGCACCTTGACCTGGAACAGACACACATCATTTCTGCTCAACACTTTATTAATTAGAACTGTACACCTGGCCTTACCTGTATGTAAGCAGAAATTAGAGAATGCAGCCCCCAGTTAGGCTATTATTTCTCAGTGACAACTACAGGTTGTGAAGGAGGAACATGCATTTTGATGGGCTATTCTTCATCTGTGCCACACCAGGTTAGCCAAGAAGGTAAAGATGAAGTGTTCATCTATACAAAGTAACCCAAATAGAGAAATTTAAGGTCTATTCCTAAGTACAAACTGAAGTTGGTGCACAATTAGAACAGAGGTAGGGGTGGAAAGAAGGCAAAGGAAAGGAAGCTAAAGACAATGTTGACAATTCAAGTGCCTGTCGTAGTCCCCAGGGACAATTGGGAAGTAATTTTAGAGAGAACATGAGTTCAGCAACAGGCTCAGATGCCTCATGGGAGTATCTACATGTATCTGTGTAGCTCACAGGACAAGATGAGGATGAGAAAGGATCAGGAGAAGAGGCCTCATTTCCTGATTTTCACCACTGTGCAATTTTTCCTAGACTACTATAGTATCTACAAGAGGCAAATGAACTATCCCGTGACATGGCAAATCCATTCTTCTTGCCCGTCTACACAATCGATACCAATCGCCACAGCCAAATTGATCTGGCTGCAACTCAAATCAATTCTTAGAAGGCTGAAAGGAATGGATTGGCCGTGCCATAGGCCAGCCATTTCACATCCTCAGACATGCCCTGTTCTGCCTCAAAAGTTATTAGGCCAGAGGAAGAAAAAAACCAAGGTTACCACCCCATTCATTTTTTCAGTCTCTAATATCATATTTGTGTTTTTCTAGGGTCCACATCTGCTTATGCAATTTTGATGTGAAAACTAAGAATCAAATTGTTTCAATTTTTAATAAGCCTGACCAATAAAATTTGAGCATCTTCTATATGCTCTATCTTGGGTAAAGAAAAGTTTGTTACATGGAAGAAACTCTGATAGGAAGAGAAGCACATCAACACAATTGCTCTGTGACTCTCCTCTAACTCCTTTCTGTCCTTTTAGAAGAAAGTAATGCATTGAGTGTGTCTTTATGCTAACTCCTGCTCTAGGGTAGTTATGCCCTTTGCATTTCTGATTAGCCTGGTATAAGCTGTATAGCTCCATTTTAAAAGAACTTAATTATTTACCCAAAGTGATACACCTAGTAAGTGACAGAGATGGCAATTAAGCCTTGGTATGACCCAAAGCAAGAGGTATTTGACATTATAAAGCCTTTCCTGTGGATCTAATTGGGCCCATTAAATCAGCCATGTAGAGTCAATTCCTGACACTGGATGACCAAAAAGCCTCATGCCAGAACTCTGCCCCCCTTTATTTCTGACATAGAGAATCAATTCAAGAGTTAAGAACAGCAAACATTCTCCCCGGACAAGTTAACATATTGAAGTGGAACTGGATGATTATTTTGAAACCAGAGTATAGTGAAGGGCAATTAAGTAAACTTCAGTTTATACCTGGTTCATTCATTCTGTCTTGAATTTTCCAAATGCAGTAAGATATCCTTGATGAAGCAGAAAAGCATACAGCCATCTGCTTAAGAAAGCAACTCTACTGGAGCCCATGTCAGCCTGTGGCCCACAAGGGCATCTCTCAGTGCTCCTGGGTAGACAAACTGAACTCAGAAAGCACAATGGAGCCCAGCAGGTGATGTCTGGGACATCTGGACAGGACACTTAGTATCTACAAGATTGCCACTAGTAGGTGTGCTGTGTTCGTAAAACTCAATTACTTAAGGCAAGTGCCAAGTCAAGTCTGGCTGGCCGGTTTGGAATTATTGAGCTTAGAAATTGGCTAGGTAAAGGGTTACAGACCAAAGTCAGTGTAGACAGAGATTAAGGAGATTTGAAGAGAGAGGAGGTGTGACTCAGGTGCCAAGGGACAACAGAGGTTGTTTTTGTTTGTTGTTTTCTTTTGTTTTTTATCTAGTGTCATGCCAGAGCCAGGGAGAATTTTTAAATCTGGCCATGGAGCAAAAACATTATTTTACCTTGCAAGCTGAAATATTCACAGGCTGTGAAAGATCAAGGAAAATAAAAAGAATATTGTTATTGCAAGGTGTCACAGAGAGAAGCACCATTTTGGAATCACCCCTGAAACAAATAATAGAATGAGCTTAATCGGTTTCTCTAGCAGCCTTTGCCATGCTCCTCCTTACACATGCTCCAGGTCAAGTAGCAGATCATTTCTTTTCTAAAACCTAGAATGTGTGCCCTTTCTTTGTAATACATTTCCTAACACCATAAAATAAACTGCACTATGGAGTGTTTTAATTTCCTATCGTCTTTGGGAAATCATGCTAATAAGACATTTAGTGAAAAGAGTAGTTGCCCAGTAAGTGGCAATAATCTTTTATGAGAGCCGCTGTGAACACTATGAACAAATATGTTGACCTTGAAAGTTCCAGTCTTCCCATGAGTGCAAGAACAATGATACAAATATTCATTTAGATGAATGCTTACCAAGCTTGGCCTTATCATTTTGAGCTACCCACATTTCAATTTTCCTAGTTATGCTCAGAAACTATGGTTTGTGATGGAAAGCAAGAGAAGGATACTGTTGCCATGGTAGCAAAAACATTTTTTTTTCTCTCTCAAAAATAGTATGTCAGAGACTGGTGGAAAAAAAGAATGCTAACTGCACTTGCAGAGAAGATGAAATTTAAATACAAGTGCTTGCAATTTTATCAAGTGTTGTTTATATATATATTTTTCCATCTTAATGTGTAAGGATGTCTTACAATGAGCTTACTGGTTAAAGTACAAGTTACTTTTCTCTGTTTTGAGCAGGTTGTCCAACATACAGAATACATCTTTTAAAATTCATGAATGAAAGAGTGAAGATCCACGATGGTATAAAACCGCATTTGAAATAAGTTTTTAAAAGCTGCCTTAACTTTACGGCTAATTTTAAAACGATGAACAAGCAACTACAACAATAACAACAACAAAAACAATGACTGTTATCCTTTTGAATTGCTTTGCCTGTCATTCAACTGGGACATTACCCTTTTCAGGACTAGCGGAATAACTCAAACTAATGCACCAACCTGTGCTGCTCACGTTCTCTAACGCATTCCATTTCGGTGATATTACTTTTGCAGCTACAACATTGGCTTCTTGCAAAATAAAATCCCTAAAATTTTCCTGCATTCAATGAGCTGTTGACATTTTCTAATAAGAGAACACAGCACTAATGCTGCTGTCTTAATTCTGTGCATTGCTTTCCCGCCAAATTCAGTGGTGTGCCGATGTCACAGACAAGCAATCCGTTAGAATTACAGTCACCTCTGCAGCTGTTGTTATAGCTCCTACTCCTGCATTTCCCATCCTCAGCGTATTTTCTCTTTTATGTACTAAGATGAATGTCAGTGTCAGGTCTTCAGAGGAGCGGGGATCATTTTACTGCATATTCGAAAACATGTTCTTACCTCTTGTTTCTATTCCATGACAGAAATTCTGATTCAGAAATGTTCATTTTCACACAAAGGCCCTTGAGAAAATCAACGAAAGAGTGTTCTAATGTAATGATCACTGGTTAATTATCATATGTAAATGTATTTAAGATATCCCTGGTGGCATTGTTTATTCCTCCTACTGTTTTGTTCATTTTACCAATGCTTTTGAGATTTATTTAGAAATGAAACAATTCCCAGTCCTTATTCTGAAGCCAGTTTATTCTGTGAGACATATCTCCCAAATAAACATCTTCTACTGAAACAAAGAATGAACAAACTGGTTACTGTATTACAGGGACCAATTATATTACCCTTTCCTGGGAGATATAAAAAGCACAGTTTGGCTGCGGGGAAGACTTTTCTGTCTGGTCAATGTTCTTCTTCAGAACCAACACAGTGCATCACTGTCTTTTCTTTTGTAATTATAATCAAGTGGGTTCAGAAACACAGAGAAATCAGAATGGCCTTTGGAAACTAGACTTACTCTATTATGTCTATCCCAAACCAGGATCCTATAGGACCCAAGAAAAAAATAAAGCAATATTTTGCTTCTCTGAGAAATAGTCACAGTAAAAGGAGGTGTGCTTGCTTGAGCTAGAGGCAATGAGGTGAAATCAAGGGTGGCAATTTCATGTAGGGAGCTTTCCCAAGATAATGCTGTCAGAGCTTCCTAGGAGTGGCAGACTGTCTCCAAAGATCACTCTGTCTTTCTAAAGTCATTTTCTGCTTTCCCCCATTGTCATGATGTATAAATTTACTGTTGAGAATTGTACTTTGGAGTGTAATGTAAAGACTGTGTTTCAGCCAGGGCCTAAAAGCAGCATAAGCTCCAATTCTGTTCCAGCTTTGGCCTTGTTTCTGGATGCCATCAATAGAGGTGCCAAAAATTATGCAAATGGTTAGAAACAAGAGGCCACACTGCACTTGTGCTGTTTGCCTATCCCCAGCATTCACACTGATTATTTTTAATGTCTCACAGAGTCTTCAAGATTACATTAGACAGAACTGGATACCAGTTGCTAAGATATCTAAAATAGGAAAAAATATTTTCACTGGACTTCTAGGAATGAAAATATATTCTCAAGAATGAAAAGTGCCTAGAAAACTAGTCATATAGAAAATAATTATACAATGCTTTCTGCAACCAAACTAACTGGCCAAATCTCACCATAACCAAGTTATACCTGCTTCTATATTCTGTATCCCTATGCAAGTAGCAAATCAATAGTTTTGAAATTTCCCACTTCCTTATCCTGAGTAACTTAGAAATTCACATCATGAACAAAACAGATGAAATTAAAGCAAAGGTAAGAAGATCCAAATGTCCAACCAGGTGTCTCTTTTCACAATGCCTCACTTACTTCATCTTATTTTTAGCTTTCATTGAGTCTATATGCCACAAGCTAATCAGTCAACATCCAAGTAGAGAACTGCCAGTAACTCAACAGGTAAAATTGTGGCCATTTATAAATGAGTTTGGAGAATTATATCTAGTTCTAACATCCCAAGGCTAGATAAATGCAACATGTAGGGAAACACTGACCAACTAGGTAGCATTCAATTATGCTTATCGGGGTAGCCAGGGGTTTACAGCCAAGACCAAGCACATTTTTACAACAAGTCTCCAAACATTCCTCAGATCCTCATAGTTCTTAAGTCTCCCCATAATGGACTGTTATCTATTTCCTATTACACACTCTCACACTGCTTTTCTTTTAGAGTCTTGCACCTAGAATATTCTCTTTCTCAGATTAATCTGATATACTCTTAGTCATCAATGTTTAGCTCAGATATGACCTTCTCTCTATAACCTCTCTGGTTTATGTTATATACTCGTTACCACACTCAGCAGTTTATATTATGGTGAAACCCATTGTTATTTTTCCTTTGGACTCTCAACTCTGTGGGCTCAAGGACCTTGTCTTATTCACCTATCCACCCCTCATTGAACCAAGCAGTGTACTTGAACCATTGCCACAAAGATAAACGAAAAGGTCTTTCTAGCAAATAAAATTGTTCTAAAGCAAAAAGTAGCTCTAGTAGTTGCCAACAAATTTCCTGGATTATAAATCAGAAATAGGAATGTAATTGCTTTTGTATAATTAATGCCTAACTATAGAAAGTATCCTATTTAAGTGGTAGAGATGTTTCCCCAAACTCCAAACTCTGAAAGCAATTTATTGTTGAAAAGAATAGTAATATGCTCAGTAGAAGTTTTATGAACATACAAAAGCAGTCTCTATTTACTTGTTGCTGTACCCACCCTTGAGTTTTTAAAAATTCAAGACTATATATCAAATCATAGTCCTTTTTAGGCATTTATTCATAGGGTGGAAGTGATGTAGTTCAGACCTTGGGTTTTCCAGTCATCTAAACTTTAAAAGGGAGTATTTGAACTGGCTCAGTGTCCCTTACAGCACCTGGCTTCACTTGGGCCAGGCCACACATACATGCTACAAAAAGGATAAGCATCTTCACTCTAGAACCTCAGGGAATCTGTCCAGGCTTTGCCTTCAACTTTCCATTTCAAATTTCTTTGCTCCATCTTGTTTTATAGGAATCCATCCTAGTGTCTCATAACAAGTCCTCGCCTCTTTCTCATCTGAACTACTTGCAGAGTCTCAACGCGAGCTCCACCGCTATCTACCCCATCCTCAGCTCTGGGCTTGTGAATCTCCTTTGGTTCCCTGCTCTGATGCACCACATCTTGATTCCCAAACCTAGCCAGAATATTCGTATTGAGCTAGAATCCATGCTTCCTTTACCTCAAAGGAGACGATTCAGAAGAGACCCCTAGAAGAATAAATGACAAGCATTTTCATCTTATTTGCCTTACTGAACTTTAAATTCAATGACTTTGAGCATAGAACAAAGTAATTTTTCAAAATGAAGTCACCAATTAGTCCCTAAAATCTATATTTTATGTATGATTGATTTTTTTAAATTCCATTTGTTTTTAATAGGAAGCCTTTCTTAGGAAGCATTGGTTCTGTTATAAAAATCAAAGTAACTCATTTGTCTTGCTGCCCATATTGAAATTATACCATTGCCCAAATCACACTACATCAAATCAGATTAGAGATAAACATGCAGAAAGCTAAAATTTTCTTCAAGATTTCTCAAATCCAAAATGAACAACCAAGTACTTGGTTAAAGTCCTAGAACCAGAGCTCAGAGGCAAGAGATTGTTTTGATCCAGAAGCCTCTGGCCATTCTTCTAGAATGTTTGACTTTTTTTTAAATTGGGTGTTCCCCACAGATATACCACAACTTACAAAATGAGAAATATGTTTTGCTAACTAAATACAGCAACCTGGTAATGTCTAATGGGATTGTGTGCATGAATGTCAAAACATCTCCCAAAAGAACTTGGGATTGGACACAGTGGGTTCTGGACTATGATCTGACCTCAGCCTTCCAACAGCCAGATGTTTCCAAGGCCACTCCTAGAAGATGGTCGAAAGAGATCTGTCTTTATGTTTTCTATGGTAGAATTTCAGGCAATTGACCATGTCTTCTACACCAGTTCTAACCCAAGTTCTACTAGATTTTTTGATTACTGATCTGTGACTAGACAAATACAGAAACTGAGAATAAGCATTTAGAAACATACAGCAACTTGACAGTGCTGCAACAGTCAAAATTTGGGGGTTTTTAGTTATTAATTTTTATCATATTTAAATGGTAGTCTGCTGAAATTACAAATAAAAAGAAAAAAACTGTCCCCCCCTCAGAATTAACAATTTTAAAAGTACTCATATAAACCATTACATTAACTTAACTTGATGTCCCTTGAGAATGTCATTGTAGACCACAAATACTCTACAGAAAGTAATTCCTATATACCATACAGTATAAAATTATACAGGTAATATAGCTGGTCCACGGATTCCCTAAAATCCATTTAAAGCCCCTCCCTGGTTTTAGTAGTCCCCAATTCAGAACCCTTAAACCAAGGTAACAAAGTCTGGAACTGCTTTATCAATAGCTTCCTCTGTTTCATTATTGTGATAAAAGTTCCAGTCGAACATTAGAATCCTGAGACCCATAGCCAGAATTCTGTAGCAACCCACAGATAATCACTGAGCTCAAAACTAAAGACTGGACTTGCTGAGCAAGTGTTGACAAGGTCTTTTGTGAATTTTAATAGTTTCTTCAGGTGAAACAGAACAGCTGACTATCAAATAATAAAATAATAGAGCCATAACCCAGCTATTCCTTATGTGGATTATAGAGTATTGAAATTCAGGCCTGCAGTTTCTAAGACGAAAGCTAGCAGGGAGAAATGATGGGTCTATAATGCGAGGGAAATCATCAACCTCTGCAAATAGGACGAGCAGACTAAGGTCCATTGCACTCCACGGTATGTAGAACAAATCATTTGTCTGTTTGTCTATTTTTTATATCCCAGACCTCATTCCAGAGGAGAATTTTATGCAGTTCACATAAACACATATAATCCAGTATGATTTTTTTTCTTAAAATGTATATTGTTTAAATCAGAGAGACTGGAAAATAAAGTTGGAAAAGAACATGTACCCCAGGAGATAGGAGCCAGGGCTACTTTGCCTCTGCACACCAGCTCCCATCACATGCTGTCACATGGAAGATGGTAGACATTGAAGGTGAAAGCAAAGATGGTATCAGTGCACAAGTAGCACACATAACTGATGGGGGCCTGCAGCCCCTTGAGTTGCTGTGTCATCAAAGCAAAGCGAAAATCACATTTAACTAAGATGTACTTTACCTGTAGATAGAAACTTCCAGATACTCAGGAGCATCAGTGTGTTTCTTCTACATGTCAGCCCTGTGAAGGCACTGCATCATGTGTCAATCCGGTCCCTTATAATTTAGGATAAGAAATACAATATCCAAAACAGACATTTACTTCTCCCCTCCCCCACCCCTGTGTTCACTGAAGTAATGAAAGTTTTATACATCCCTACAAAGTCCCCCAGGGCAAACTGAGTTACAACTCTCAAAGCACCACTAGGTAAACCAGATTCCAAAGGGACAAAAGTCATATCCTCTCGTGCAAGCTCTTTGATGATCCGGCTTAATACAGACTAAGTCTGGACATACAGTGCAGATCTTCACACTCTAAGACCCACCACCTATTTATGGAAATAAAAATTTGGGGAATTTAGCCACACCCATTTGTTTATATATTGTCTGTGGCTACATTTGAGAGTACAGCAGAATTAAGTAGTTGCCACAAAAACCATTTGACCCACAAAATCTTAAATGTTTACTATATGGCCTGTGACAGAAAAAGTTTGCCAGTCTCTGATCTAGTGGATATGTGAACTACTATTATGAGTTCTCTACAACTGATTTTGGAACACAAAGAGTTCAAAGTCATATTTTCAGAAAGTACCTGCAGAACAGATATATTGTCAGTTTAGGGAAGAACTGTATGGAACAATGGCAGATGTGTGGAAAGGCAGTGTTGGAAACCTCTGCTTCATTCAGCCATACAACATTTATCCTTTCATTCCAACTCTTGAATAAACTTGTAGTTTAAAACACATTATACAGGTGGTTAAATTTCTCAATTACATGTTTAGTCCATATTTCTTTCTCATACTATGGAATTAAACCTCAGTGACCAATGGACTCAGAGATATAAAATACAAAACTTCGCAGAGAAATGGGATCTAACAGTCAGAGAAGAATGTAAACAGTTCTGACAGGAAGAACTTGAGGTGATTAATTAGATATGTCACCAAAGCTCTGTGATTTACCAAACACTGGTTGAACTTCACAGATTAAAGGTAAATACAAACAAAGCCTTAAATTGTTGATATTTTTATAACAGTCCACATAAGTTAAGGTAACACATAAATCCAAATACCTCAGTGGCTCAACACAAGAGAAGATTATTTCTCACCCACAAAATAGAACCATACATTTTACAGTGTACAGATTTAGGGGCCAGAATCATTCTACAAACATAGGGGTACATGCATGCAGGATTCCAGGGATGGAAATGGTACATGTCTCTTCCACTTATGACCACACCTAAATGCAAAGGAATCTGGGAAATGCGGTTTAATTGGGAATACTTAGTGAAGCTATTCCATTTCCTCTATCAGAATGTGAAACTGAATTCATATTCAATCTGCTAATGTGGGAGGTATAAGCAATTTTCCAGGGAACTAATCAAGAAGCATCTCTAAAAAGAATACTAATATTAGAATATGCAGGGATGACTCTAGACATTTCACCCAAAAAGGTTGCCTAGTGTATACCAACTCCATCTCCCAAATGGACAACTCAGAATACACCATCAGTTACCTTCTTTCATATTTTATACATGGCATTACATTTAGCTGCAGAATTTATTACTTTTAACAAATTCCAGCCATGCGGGTAGGTCTGCCACTAGTGAATCAAAGTGAAAAAATATGATACCCAATGAATAAGCCCTTGGGTCACTGCAACTATCTCTCTTGGGTTGTCCAAGACTCACAGACCCTGCCAGCTTAATAGAGATGCTCTTTGCTCTGGCTCTTGGGCTCTTCGTAATTAATTAAAGTTTAATGCTTCAACAAGGTCCTAAGCAGATTACCACAGCCTTATCTTCTAGTGTCAGGATATCTGTTTACTTCAGCTGAACAAAATGCTTACACTCCTCTGATGGACCAGGGCCAGACTTGCTGTAGGCTAAGTGATGCATTAGGAAATAGGACAGGAAAGTATATTACTTTGGCACAGCAAGGGTTTCCTTAGATGGTGGATGGGTAGACCCAAGCATGATAAGTGAGACCTCTACCAGCCTACCAACATCGACACAGTAAGTACATAGCCCTGGCATTCTCTATCTAACCTGGAAGATTTCTCTTTCCATGAGGACTCCATTGGCCAATGAGTTATGGACTCGCCTTCAAAAGGAAATGAGGAAGCATCAGAGAGTTGAATCTATTCATTCATCTGCATCCTTATCTCCAATATCTTTTGCTCTTTCAATTTTTTGGAAAATGAAGTGGAGATTATTTAAGTTGAATCTCCTTTATTTTCCTTCCCAAGCATCCAACCCCACTCAAACCTCTTTTCTGGTTGAACTCCAGTCCCTCATACACTTAGCTTCAACTTCTCTACAGGCTCCTGACCCCTCTCATCACCAATCTACTGGATGTTCCCCTGGATGTCTCAGAATGACTCATCTTGCCAACTTCTGCCCCATGTTATACCCTACTACAACTTAATTTAATAGTGCCACCATTTTTCTAATTACCTGAACTTAGTCATGTTTTATTTCTCCCTGTCCTTGGTGCTTTTGCATTCCAACAGACACAAAGCACTTCTCATCCTTTTGCATCAGAGTACTAAGTTGCGAGAAGCTGAAATAACTTGGGTTAATTTAAGTAGAATCTGCTTATTCAGTGATGTTAGATAATGCACAGAATGCCCAGGAAAGCCCAAGAATGAAACCAAAGGTCCAAGAATAGTGAACCAAACTGCTGTAGCACCCATTCTAATAGGATGTAATGGTCACCATGTCAGGGCCCAGTCACAGCAGCTCACTCAGAGACACCAAGGTTACTGGGCCCTGGCTGATACCACAAAAACTGTGGCCCATGATGACATTGGGGACAGATGATTCTGCCACTACTACTGCCACTGCCACCCTCCAGGTGAGGATCCTGTACCACTCTCATCTCTTCAGATGTTCTCTTCAGTAATGTTCAATTTAATGTCTTGGGTGGATGGATCTGACTGGGGGAGTTCAAAGTCCATGTCTGAGCTACAAGGAGGATTGGACACAGAAGAAAGAGTTTCAGATGCTATGTGTCTGTTAGTCAGCTTCCAATCACTATGACAAAATAGCAGAGAAAATCAACTTACAGAAAGAAAGATTTATTTTGGCTCATGGTTTCAGAGGTTTCAGTCCCTGGGAACTAGGCTCTGTTGTTTCTGGGCCTGTAGTGAGGGAGAACATCATGGTAGGGGACATGTGATACAACAGGCTACTCACCTCATGGTGACCAGGAAGCAAAGAGGGAGTGCTTGCTTTTATCACAAAACCCTTCCCCTGAAACTCATTAAACTATGAATCCATAAATGGATTAAACCACTCAAGAGGTCTTAGCCAGCATAATCCAATCACCTCCCAAAGCCCCCACCTCTGAATACTGTTGCATCAGGGATCAAATCTTCAATACAAGAGCTTTTACAGGACATTTAAGATCCAAACCTTAACAGTACCTGAGGAAGGTACTAGGTAATCAGCACTCATTTCAATGCCTTCTGTCTTTCTGACCTGTAAGATGCAAGCAGTGTTTTCTCTTCTGCTTTCTCCTGTTTTCTGTCTAAATATGAGACTGGTTCTGGGTAAGGGAATTTGGTTACCTGTATGTCAAAGTTACACTCATATAATGCTAACTCTGTTAACTGGAAATGGAAATTGTGAAAATAGCTCACTGAGGACTTGAACCTTTAAAACACTTGGTCACATTAGTCACCTGCTAGATGAAGAATGAAGAACAGGCAGGACCCAAGGTGTTAGAAGATATGGAGGGAAAATCATAAAGTTGACTGCTGCCAAATCCTTGTTGCTCTTTTCAGTCATGTCCTAAAAGAGAGGGATGAACCAGATTAGAACTACCAAAAATAAATGAAGGGAAATACCACTTTGTTTAAAAAAAAAAAAAAAAAAAAAGTGCTTTCTGTCTGAAGCCTGCAAACAGCTTCATCAAGAGTCCTACAACATGGAGTTCAGCATGTTTGCAAAAGCCAGTACTCCTGTGCCAAATTTCATTGTTATAGGCAATGACTGGGAAGAAGCAGACCTTAGCAGTAAAGAGTTCTATGGTCTCGAGGTTTTCTCAAGCATTAGAAAAGATGATGTAACAAAGTGAGGAGGATGCAGGATCCCTGATTGCATTGTTGAAGTGCTTTCTTGCTCTGCAGACTTCCCTGAGTTCTTATTGAACGAGATAAATAAGTCCCTATGTGGCTAGCACTGTTCCTATATATAATTGATAGTACTGCTGAGACAAAGCCAGTATGAATAACAAATGTCCATAAATCACCATATAAAATATTCTTCCTTGCATATGTTTATTCTATTCTATTCCAGGTACTTCACTTAGACTGGATCCTTCTGGATCTCAGCAATAGGCTTGCAACTAATCTGCTAGTTCCCTTGCCCTCTTCTTCAGTCTATAAACTACATAGTATTTGTTGCTGTAGCAGATTCTCAGCCCCTTAGCTCAATGCCTGACATACAATAGGTAATCAGTACATGTTTGTTACAGATGGAAGATAAACAAGTAGAAATAGCCTGACCAAGGACTCAGAAAATTATGCCTCAACCACCAGTTGGCAGGTTTAACTGCATAACCTGCATGTAACTACTCTGACAATATTTCTGGATTTTAGGGATTTTAATCTGGAAGAACAAGCTACTGATAGGAGGCAAATGTATAATATAATGTAGTATTACAAAGAGTACTATTTTTGGTTATTCAAGTAAGAAATTGCATAGAACACCAAATTAAGCTGACACATAAAATAACAGTAATTTAGAAAATATTAATAGCTATATAACTCCACTAATAGGTACAATAATCAGAAGCAACAGTGAAAGATACCATAAATAAAATCACCATTTAATTTTCAATGCTAGGACATGACCAAAAGATAGTGATTCAGGAAGCAGAAATGATATTTGCTACTTATTTCGTCATAACATAATATTTACTCTATAATTGCATGGTCAATATTTACTTGGTGATTATATAGCTTTTCACATGGTTGCTTGAACCCAATAAAATAAAGGAAAAGCAGTTAGCTCAGTTATCTTGATTTTCCCAGGGGATAGATTAGACAAAGATGAACTTTCAAGAAGATCTGCCTTTGGGGCTTATTTAACCCTGAAAATTGCTAATATTCTGAACCCATAAGTAATTTTTGTGGCCTAAGCTCTCATGTATGAGCTCCAAATTTCTAAGTCAATCCCCAAAAGAAAGGGACTGTCCCTTTTTCTGAAATTTTTTCCTATCTGCCTGTACTCCCAAAATATAGGACAGTATTTTGCAAGACAAATAATAATGCTTGCATTTTTAAACTTGTCACATAATATGACTGAAGATAAAGTACAAAGTATTGGAGGCTGCCTCCAAATCCCAAATCCCAAAATTCTGAAATGACTTATATATTTGCAATTCTATAAAACTATCTCATAGATTATGGGGAAAAATGCTTTAAAATCTTGCATGTTTCTTTTTTTTTTTTTTTTTTTTTTTTTGCTTTCATTGTGAAGCATCCTTGTAAATTCACTGGAAGTTTAATAAGGGGTGTTACTTTCAGATAGTGAAAGGGTCTACACAGTGAGAAAACCTAGTTGCTTCAGAAATGCCTCCCAAGATCCAAATTTTTTCCAGACTGAAATATGTCATCATTACCAACTTATGGCAGATTTATTGTTTTGTAGTGTGGCAAATTTCAGAACTTATCTGTTCAATTTAAGGCACTTTAAGAATTCTAGAACTAGCTGGGCTTGGTGGTGCACACCTGTGATCCAGGCAACTCAGGAGACTGAGGCAGGAGGACAGTGAGTTTGAAGGCAGCCTGAGGAATGTTGCAAGATTCTGTCTCAAAACAAAATTAAAAAAAAAAAAGAATTATAGAACTGAAGTAGCTACATTCAGGTTAATAAAACAAAGAAATCCACTAGAGAAAGGGGAGCTCAGACAAGTAGAAAGAGAATACCGTAAGGCTTCTATGCACATGAAACAGCTTCCATACTCAGTATATTTGAGTATGAAGGGGAAAAAATATTTAATTTCTCTAGTTTAATTGGGAATATTGTTGCCTTTTGCTATACTCACTGTTTCTACATATTTTATCTTCGCCCTAGTTGTTTCTATATATGAGATGGGCAGAGCAGAACAGGTAAATATGGCTGAAAAATACAGTTTTGTGGAAGGTATGATGTAATTTTTATTGGTGAAATAAGAGCAAATAAAATATATACAACTTATGGCCAATAATAGAATTTTCTTCATATAAAAAAAAGTGAATGGGTCTCAGAACTATTTATATGTTTCAATGACACTTACTGAAGATATGTGCTTTAAAAGACAAAGTTATTCCTGAACCAATCCCATTCACAATAAATGAAGGAGAATTAAAGATACATACTACCTGAATGCCTGCTATCTTTTACTTGCTACCCAGGTTCCATCTATTTACAAAAAGGAAACATGGCCAAACAAAAAAAGCCATGTGGGAGCCCCTGCACACATGTACATATGTGGAGTTGAGGAAGGAAGAGAGATGGTAAGAGGATGTGTCATTGTGACTTTGAATGGAGCATAAGAAAACAATTACATTTCACAGAGAGACTAAAAAGGAAAACATAATGATTTATAAAACATTTAAAGATCTCCTGCAACAAAAGTTTGTTATCATAGGAATTCATAAGTTAACATGTTAAATCAACTCACACAGACTCTGGCACATAATAGACTCAATATTTATTAGTCCATTTATTCATTCATTCAACAAATACTTTTATGACCTCTACTATGCCCTGATAAATGCAAATCTGAAATCTGAATATATCATCTGGAAGCATTGCGAGTCAGACCTCAAATGTAGGTTTGCTGGAGACTCAGAGGTTTAGCAAGATCCTTATGCCCATCTTTAATAAAAGTCAAAAACATAAGATTAAATGTTAATTCTGTGAAGGCACATCTACTCAGAGCTGAAGTATTTTCAGTCCAGACATGGAGGTTTCTAGAGTTCTGACTTGACCTAATACCAGAGCTAAGACAGTCTGTTCTGGAGAAATAGATTTGTAACATGAAGTCACTGAAAATCATTCTCAAGATTGATATCCATGGCCTTTTCTTTACATTCAGCTACTTTGAATTGTTGATTGAAATACCAATTTGTTTTAGATAAAAGGCAGAAATGGAGGTGTGATTTGAAGCCCTCCTGACCAGAAATATGTTTCTCACCCAGTCATGAGGCACCTGAAACATAAAACTCCACTATGGGAGATTTATTGTGTTGGGATAGAAATCATGTTCTCCAAGCCTCCTTTCTGACACTTCTATTATAGTACTTCTTATACATGGTTTATTTTCCTTTCTTTAATAGATGAGAACATATTTTGGTTCCTTCTCCATAACCCCAGCACCTAGCACAGTGCCAAGCACATAAAAGGCAGTCCATAAATATTTATATAGTGAATGAATAAATATGCTCTTTCCAGGGGTGCACCTCTTCACCAAATGGCAGAGATTTGTCCATAGATTCCAAGGACAATATGAATATTATTTAGTCTAACACTCCTTTGTCTCAACAGAGAGTTATGAGTATGCCTGCCAACAACACCAAACTGCCTTCAGGAAGGGGCTTGAAATCAGTTTGGACATTCAAACAAATTTGTCATCAAAGTCCTACAGGCTGACAATACAAAGCATGAAAAATATTACCTTTTCCTGGAGAAGTTGAGGGTAGGTGTTATCAATCATTTATTTCCACAATAAAACAACCATCACACAACTCACCATGAACTTTCGTGGACCCCCTAGAAGTTTATTCACCAAATGTACCCCTGACTACTAAATCAATTCACCTCTGAAATGAAATAATTGTTCAGACTGCCTTAGTCTTAGGCAGGACTAAGAAAGAAAGGGCCAAAAAGTCTAAAAAATATCATCCATCTCCTTGCTTAGTGGAAGTTAGGACAACTAATTAAATGAAATTTTTATTCCGGGTCCTAAAATCAACTTAAAATAATTAGTTATTCAACTGTATTTAGCAAAAAAAAAAAAAAAAAAAAAATGAGTACCCATTAGATGCTTTTAAAAAATTTGTTTTATGGTAAATGAGGATTGAGCTGTTTACCCCACTACATTTTCCTTCCCAAATTTTCCAGGATAGTTATGTGATATTTTTTGTTAAGTCAATGATCCATGTTTTCTGCAGAATATTAGACAGATGCATTATGATTATCTTTCCTTTCATGTATGACTTCACATTTTCTCATTTTTCCTGTACTTGGTTTTTGATGTATATCTCCAACTCTTTCCCAGAGTTCTAATGTATCAATTAATATTCTTCTTAATTTTGTTTTCCATAGGGTTCTTCATGTAGTTCATTTGGTCTTCATGTATTACACATAAGTTCCTTTCTTCTCCCTCCCTACTTCATCTCTTACTCATGTAGCTCCTTCATGCTTCCCAAACCCCTCCACCTTCTTGCTCCCATTTGGTGTAGTTAATTTCAAGGTCTGTGGTACAGCTGTCTCGGGATTTACCTTTGCATATTTCCACACTCTTTCCACTTCTTTCTGGATCCAATATTTTATTTCCAGGTCTATGATCTTTTGAAGAATATTCTTCAGTAGCTTTCTGAGACAAGATGTCTCAAGGGCAAATTTTTTTAATCTAGGCGTGTATGAAAATGTCTTCATTTTACCCTCATTCATAATTGGTAGTTGTTTGTATACAAAATTCAAGGTGGGAACTCATTTTTCCTCATAGTTCTAGAAGCATTCCCCATGGTCTTCTAGCTTCCCATGAGTAGTTAAGATGTCAAAGCAACTCTAATCCAGAACACCCCTTTTCATTCAAAACCCCATGCAACAGTTATTCAAAACCATTATCTCCGTTCCTTCACCCTGTATTTCTCCTTAACTCACTTGCTTTAGTCAGCTTTGTATTACTGTGACCAAAAGACCTGACAAAAACAAATTGGAGGAAGAAAAGTTTATTTTGGCTCATAGTTTCAGAGGTTCAGTCCACGGTTGACCAACTCCACTGTTCTGGGCCCAAGGTGAGGGAGAATATCATGGCAGAATGTCATGGCCAAAGAAAATAGATCAGGACCTCACAGCCAGGAAACAGAGAGAGAGAGATCCTCTCACTAGGGACAAAATACAAACCCCCAAAGCACACCACCAGTGACACACCCTACCTGCCTATAATTACTGCTCAGTTGATCCATTTGAATAGATTAACCCACTGATTAGGTTAAATCTGTCACAATCTAATCATTTCACCTCCAGATTTTTTTGCATTGTCTTACACATGAGCTCTTGGGGGACACCTCGTATCTAAACCATAACACCATTCAACTTTGGGTTTTCTTTGACACCACTCCAGTGAATCAAGTTGTATAATGATCACAAAGGTCCTTATGAGGCCAATCCAATAATCTTTCATTTTGATAATATAATAATCTTAATCTTAATAATCTGACCTCATCTTAATTGATCTCTCAGTAACATTGCTGAATGCTCCAACCTCCTTAGGACTTTTCTGGGTTTCTGTAGTAAAACTATCTCCATGTTTACCTCCCACAAAGGCAGCTCTCCTTCTCCAATCTCTTTTGCCAGTCCCACCCCAACCCTGAGTAAGTTCTCAGTCTTCTTTTCTCCCTCCTTTCTTCTCAGGTGATCAGTCTCACTTCCACAACTGATAAGCCTCACATGGCTCTGACCAAACTCATATTCAATGGTATTTTTAATACTTTTACCTGAATGTCTAAGAACCATCTCAAATTAACAAGTCTAAGAACTCTTGATTTTCTGATCCATACCTGCTCCCTCCCCCAAGGCTTTATCACTTTAATAAGTGGCAATACCATCACCTGAATCCTCAGGTACCATAACTGGAAGTAACCTTTGACTCTACTCTTTTCCTGGAACTCTGCATCTAGGAAATTAGTTAAATCCTGATTCTTCTATTCACAATTTCTAGTTGCAGTTACCATCTCTCTTCTGGATATTTTCACAGCCTCCTACATTTTGTGGACTCTCTTACCCTTTGGCTTATGGTAGGTTTGACCAAAGGCAGGCAATAATAGAAGACAAGAGGAAAGGGTCCCACTTCCCACTGGAGGGTCTTAACTCTACATCCTCATGTTATTCCTCTAGCCCTCTGTTAGTACCAACCTCCCACTGTTAAGGGAAAACATCACCATCTCCTCGGGCTTCTCAGCACTTCCAAAACAATCTCCCCATGTTAAGTCCCCCATATTCAAGAGTCCTAGTCTGGTTCCCATTTTCCAGAGTGGACTTTAACCAGTTCTATTTTCTTATGGCCTTTCTGCCACTGCAGAGTAATCTACATGAAAGCAAGAACTTCAGTGCCTAGGACACTGTCTGGCCTATACTGGGTGCTCAGTAAATACATTTTTTTGAGTAAAAGGAAAAAGAAGTCTTATTGCTTTGCTAACAATCAATAAATACATTTTAAAGGAAAAAGTGTTGAAACAGTTCTCCAAAGCAACAAGTCATTAAGATTTATAGTTAAAAATATAACTATGATAAAATTCAGAATTTTGCAAGGCTTACCAGAATTTTTTAAAGTTTTATACAAAATCTGGAGTAACTAGGATAAAGATCATCAAAATAAAAATTAAAAAGTCAAATTAGAAAAAAATGAAAATAAAGCAAAGGGTTCAAATGAACTGAAGTATAAAGAAATGACTTTCTGAAGGTCATTTCATTCCATTAATTTGGGTACTAGCTTCAAGTTATTTTTTAAAGTTTATTTTATCTATAAAATACATGCTTTCATTAAATGCATCATTACTTTTATGACCCTTGTAATCAATCTTCTTTTCCCCTTCTAAACATGAGAAACAAATAAGGCAGACACAAACATTTATATTGATGAGCTTTAAAAAAATACGTGGGAGATGGCTTAAGGGAAAAGGAATTAAAGATAGCTTTATGATAAAATCTACATTCAAGACGGAACTTAAATGACTAAAGATTCAGAGAGTATTTCACAGCTCAGAAAATACTCAACCCAAAGTAAAATGGACCCAGAACAGAGCTTGTATAAAATAAGAACAGATGAGTAATTAAGGCCTACTTTCAGGCACTGAACTCTTTTCAAAAAGAAAACTATGATCATGGAATTTTTCATTCTCTGGAAGTGTAGGGATTTTTTTAAAAGCAATAAAACAGAGATTGCAATTCAAAGGCTAGCTGGTTGCACCTGCTTCACAGCCTGGTTCTGTTGGACACACACAAGAGTTTTGTTTTGTTTTTTTAATTTCATTTTGTTCAGGCTTTTTAATTTGAATTTTTTCCAATATTTAAAAATCAGGCAGTTTCTCATAAAAATCTAGAATTCTGACACCTCTTGAGAATTCTTACAGAGCCACAATCAACTCCACCAAAGTCATGGATGCACCTCAGACAAGCACAGTTTTTCAGAGTCACCCTATCACTTCCTCTCTGACCCCATCTTCCCTCAGCTTCTCCAATTTCAGTCTCCTACTTGACCCACTAAGGGTTTGCATTTGTACACACTGCAGGAAAATGTCTCATTTACTTTCTGCTAATTTGAAAAGTCTTATAAATTCCAATCAGAGTTACCTCTACTTTTACTTATTCCTAAAATGGAATACTTAGGTTAGATACATCACGGTTGGCATTAACGAGCTCAGGTAGGGAGCCAAGAGGATACCAGTCTTACCTCTTCCTCCCAACACAAGGTCTCCTCTGGCCACCCTGGCATATGTGCAGGGGACCACTGCACAGTCCCTGCCTCTGGCAGCAGTGTAAGCTCTTACTCTGCACCACCAGCATGCATGCCCTGGATGCCCAGGTCTTAGTGTCTTTGCTATAAAGAAGCAACCCAGTTTCTGCAAGGTACTACCCAGGTAACTTACAGAGAAGAACTATTTTATCAGTAGCATGGATTTCATCTAATTTTCAAAGCAAATATAAAAAATACCAAGTGCTTCTAATTCTATGTATCACATGCACCACATGATATTTCTCATATTCACAAATATTTTCTTTTCTGCTGGGAAACATTCACTGATTCCAGTATTCCGTAGGACAAACCCTTGACATTTGAAACAAACCTTCAAAGCTGAAGACTAATTCCCATAATAACCCCATTTATTTTTTCATTAACTCGTAGGTAGTTGACTTTAAAAATTGGCTTTAAACTCACATAGAAATTGAATTTTGTAATGGCTTAATGACGTTAATGCATATAATTTACAATCCTCACAAAAGCTTTTGTCTCTTGTGGTCCCATTTTTACCTCCCTTGATTCTGCACTTTTATAATGATAAGCATTATAAAAATGCCCAGGCAGCTAACGAGATACTTCCTGAATCCATATTTGGGTGTATGAAAGGAAAGATGCTGCCAATTAAAAATGCAGTAGAGCCCACTATTGTTGATTTATGACTGTGGAAGACATAACTTTTTCTCATTTTGGTTATTCAATTTGGATAACAACCCAGTTGCTATGTGAAATAACTTGATTTTCCCATTTGATGTGCAATTCTTCTAACACCATCATTTGGCATACTGACTGATGATTGGACAAATTTTCTCGACTTTTACTATGAATCATTTAAATTACTCTTTTGCATAAAGATTTAAATTTACTTGGGAGAAGCCATTAGAGAATTATTTTTAAATACTGTTTTGTTTTTAGTGATATTGTCCCACTTTCTGCACTGGATTTTTTTTTCCCCTTTCAAGGTTATTACTATTAGTTGTCTTTCCCCTTTCACTTTACTGGGATACAATCAAAACTCCTTCCCAACTGAAAAGACAGAGGGCAGTGAAAGGGGAAAGGGTAGAAATGGGACTCTCCACCTACCTCCCCTGCAACCAGAGAATATTATCTCCACCCCTATAAAACTGCCTCCCTGCAGAACTTGGCTCAACCAGTCTTCTAGGATTTGTTTGAATAGGCAAGATCAGGAATTTATCAGACGTTTTATAAAATTGCAGCTCCAGTAACCCCTAAGCCTAGAAATCCATACTCTATACACTGAATCAAAGTCCCCAAGTCATTTATAATTTACCAAGAGCAGCTTGGGTTATTTTGTTAACACCAGAAGGAGAAGAGAGCAAAGCCCATTCTCAGGCAGATTAGAAAACCACAGAACTGGATGCTCAACAGATCCGCAGCTAAAGCAGAGATCCTCCTCCTCTGACATCCTGTCTTCCAGGACATCCTCACTGGAGGTCACTCATTTTTGTGAAACAGAAGCACAAGCATCACATTTAGAGATGCTACCAAAACAATCTTATACATCTGAAAAGACTCGAAAAATGTCACCAATGGGTTTTCCTTCTGTTAATTTCCTGTGAATAGATTGGACGTTACAGGCTATACTGTCCTGGATGGCATCCACTAGGCACATATGGTCATTAAGTACTTATAATATGGCTGGTCCAAACAGAAAAGTGCTGTAAGTGTAAAATACGCACCAGATTTCACAGACTTCATCTGAAACAAAAGAATGAAAAAATATCTCAATGATGTTTGTATTGATTACATGCAGAAATGCTATTTTGGACATACTGGACTTATTAAAATCTATTATTAAAATTAATTTTACCTTTTTGTAACTTCTTTAATGTGACTTTTTCACAGCACACATTGTACTTCCATTGAACCTTGCTAAATGGAAAATGAGAGAATTGTTGCTTGTAGCCTCTAGAATCTGAGCTTGAGAAAAGATGGTATAAAAGAGGGGTGGGGCACAGAGGTGAGCTTGAGATGGCATCCCCTAAGGGAAAGAAAAGGTGAGGCTTGGGGCTGGGTTGTAGCTCAGTGGTAGAGAGCTTGCCTAGCACATGTGAGGCACTGGGTTCAATCCTCAGCACCACATAAAAATAAATAAAATAAAACAAAGGTATTATGTCCACCTACAACTAGAAAATAAATTTTTTAAAGGTGAGGTTCACAGTCCAAGAGCAGTCTGGATGTGCCCTCTTAAGCTGTGCAATGGGACCATACAAAGAAGAGAAGGGGGACTAATAGGAATTAAAGAAGCACTGTGCCAGATTCATCATTTTTCCTAGGACCGGACCTTAGGACATGAGAATATAAGCTAACTTAAACAGTCATCCTTTGGCTTCTGATGGGGATTGGTTTCAAAACCCTCTACAAATACAAAATCCAAGATGCATAAAATGGCATAGTATTTACATATAACCTACCAACATCCTTCTGTATACTTTAAGCCCATCTTATCATACCTAAATAATACTAAGCAATACTAAGGCCATAATAGTTGTTACACTGTATTGTTTATGGGATAACAATGTAAATAGTTGTTATACTATATTGTTTATGGAATAATAACAAGAAAAAACTCTATACATGTTCAGTATAGGTAGAATCTTTTTTCAAAATTTTGATCCTTGGTTGATTGAATCTACAAATGCAGAACCCAAAGGATACAGAGAACCAACTGTATTCCAATGTGTGGTATAATTGGAATCCATGTGTTCAAGAACAGCTCTATGAGAATAGGGTTGTCAATCAAGAGTATTTTCCCTACTTTTTGCCTGCTATTTATATGATTTTTATATGATTTAGTTTGTGGCATATTTGTTTGTCAAGATAAAGTGTGAAAACAAAGTACCCAAAAGTCTCAGTGGCTTTAAAAGGCAAAGCTATATTTCTCAAGTCTATATGTCCATCATAGGTATGTGGAGCTCTGATCCACTCCAACTGTATTATTCCCATCTGAGACTCTGATGATCAAGCATCATGACAGAGGGAGGGGATGCAATGCAGAATCATAGACTGGATTGTTAAATGTGCTCACAGGTGACAAAAGGCACTGTGCTGACAATCACACTGTCCAAAGCAAATCCCATGAACCCAACTAAAACAATAAGGCTAGGATTTATAATCTTCCTGTAAAGAATACTGAAGAACAGAAATGGGACTGTTTGACAAGGAGTAATACCACTGTCCACAATACTTAAGCACTGAGGTCTTGTGGAAAAATTGCTGCCCTGAAAATCTTGAATGTGCTTTATAATGGATGTTTTGTTGCCACCCTAGTATAGTCTCATTCTCTAAGAACTGCATTCCCCTTGATATTCACATCCTCCTTCTTCCTTTCAGATAACTGGATCAGAATGAGCTCAGAAGAAGAGCTCAAACAATGGTGACTTCTTGAAATAAACTGTAGAGCTGGGCAGTAGGTGGCCATTTTTAGACACATGCATGGAAAAAAATATGAAAGGTACAGGAAGAAATGCAGAAAAAAGACCATAGGGTGAAAAACAGAAATAACGTGTGGATAGGTACCCTGAACACATACAGGTACAAGATGCAATCCTTAGATACCTTAACGCCTATTCATGCTTCATTTCTGAGAGATACCCCTCACCACACACTTTCTGTGGATCATTTCATTTGAAATACTCTTGCATTGGATAGATTGCAGCAATACAGCAGGGTGATTCCAAATAGACATTAGAGCCAGACTGACAAGGTTAGAAGCACAGCCCTACACACTTATATACAACTTCCAGCAAACTTTTGTTTGGGCTTCAGTTACCTCCATTATAAAACAGGAAATATACTCATACATAATCTCATTGTGTGTCATGAGGATTAAATGAGTCAATATGTCAATGCAGTAATAAATAATTGTCAGCCATTTTTGCAATATTATTACAGCTAAAAAGTTCAGAATACTATTTCTGAAATGTAGTTTCAATGACTCATGGCACCTACTGTGAGGTGCCCTCATCTCCAAATTGGCTATCTATGCATGACATGATCCAGATTTACTAAATACTTTATCACCCCCAGTGTTCTCAGCATTGCTATATCTGGATTAAGGAAGAGGGGAGATGTATACCAACAGAACTGTGCCAAAGTTTTCATAGGTTCAGCTGGCAGCTGAAAGAAGATTTAGGTAAGCATCTGAACTCGCAGAAACATCTTTACTTATTAGCATTCTTCTAAATTAGCACTCTTGAGATTTGCCAATCATACATAAAAATTCTTTAGTTTTGCTGCCTTTTCAGAATGGCCTGTAGGTTGAATTTATTCCAGGCAGCCGTATGCTCAAAACATATGGAAAAGAGAAAAAAGGGGATATTTTCCAAAGTATTCTTAAATTTTGCTTCTAAAAGAAATATATTCTTGTCAGGATATTTTTCAATGTTTTCCCTTCTTCACTAAAAGAAAAAATAAACTTATGAGCTTTTTACCCTACTGGTGTTCATGGTACAAGAGCTTGACTTTTACTACTAATCATGAAGAGTAAAAGCTCAGTAGTTCCTTCTAGGGTACATGGAGTTAAATATTAAATCTTTGAACTTGGAAAACTCGAATTCTGAATAGAAAAATGAAAGAAGTCAAGAAATAATGTTTGAAATAAATAGATAATGCTATGGACTGTGAGAAATTTCCCCTAAGGATCTTTACTCCTTCAATTTGCCTTTCTCTATACCCAACTAATGTTTTCAGAAATTCTCCATTCTCCTTTCCAAAGTCTCAAATGCCTTCTACTGGCACAACATCATCTGTGTTACAGAAATCAAGTAAGCCCAACTTACTCTAAAAAGGTCTGGACCCTTTATTCAAGGGAATTGTTTTGGAAAAAGATGTGTCACGTGTCACTTGGTTGCAAGAGAAGCCTTCTGGAACCTGTCCTAGCACTCCAACTGTGGATTCATCCAATCTGCCTCTGGCTGATGCTAACCCTGTGAACACAGACATGCTGACAGGCAGTCACGGCTCCACTCACGAGGGTGTGTGGTTACCAGGATAATCACATCGCTAAAGATGACATAAGCATTTATGATTCTGTGTTAAATCATGTTTTAAAGTCAAAGAGCTAAAGGTCAAAACCACAAGAGTCACTGAACACAATCATTTCAAGAAATAATGGAACTTTAGCCATTTAGAGAAGTCAGGGGGAATTCTACTAATCACTATTGAAAACCTTTATTCTATGTAGGATAAAAACCCCTGGTTTCTGCTTTTGCCTAACTATCAAGGAGTGCCTACAATGATCTTGATGGGAGATGCTCCTTCGTCCCTCAGGTAATTTGGGACTTACAGGTGAGTGTCATCACCACCTAATCATGTCCTTCAAATGTGTTCATTTGCTTACTTGTCCAATAATTACTTCAACATTCAAATGTCTTAAAATGAGAAGCAAAAATGAAGACAGAGTTTGAATATCCACTCATGACTAGTGGATACTTTGGACTAAAAGATGTGTTCAGATATGAAACCATCAAAACAAATTTGTATACAACTGAACCAGGCATTTCATAGGTCAGTTGTGGGGTGGTTATTTCTCAAGGAATGAATATTCACCATAGCTGTTCTTTTCTTGTTATGTGCAGATGGAACCAAAGAGTTTCAAATCCATTCAAAAGGCTAGATATTGTGGTAATGTAATAAGAAAGGTAATCCAAATTCTTCTGAATGCATATCTATGTTATTGATGTCATTAATATCCTAAATATATTTTCATAATTTTTTGCCAAAAAATTCTTAAATTTAAGGAAATCCACCAAAGAGAATACACTAAGCAAGAATTTTTTAAAAATTCAGAAAGCCAGAAGAAAAGAATAGAGAATTAAAAAAAAAAAAAACAGAAAACAAATATAGAAGGAGCACCAGCAACAGAATAGCCAGATTAGTCCAGCAATATGCTGAACCTTGCATTACTAAGAAATTGACCATGTTCTAATTTAACCTCCAGGAGTGGCAATAATTAAAAGAACTATTAGTAGTCCACTTGAAAGGCAAAAATCAAACCTTAGCAAGATCCCACATCATTTTTAAAACAAGTTTCCCCTTAAGATGGAGAGAGATGTGCTTCAAACAGTTCAATAAGGACACATCCTCCCTGTCTCCTTTCCGCTCCCTGTTCTAGCTCCTCTCCCTCTGCCTTGCCCTCTGCCTCTCTTTCAGTCAGCAAAGCTTTACAGGGGAAACAGATGAACACACAGGCACATACATCCTATGTCTACTGGGGAAAAAAATCTTATTCACATTTTCCTGTTTTTTCTTGTTGCACACTCTTAATAGTATCACTAACTCAATTTTAAGAAACCTTTCACCCACTTTCATAAACGAAGGTCATAGAAGGGAATGACTGGCATAATAATTCTCAAATCTAAAAAGGATAAAATTCTGGGCCACTTTCCCATAGGACTGTTGTTCCTTCCACACTGCTTCTTGGTTATTCAATTAAACTAGAAGGCAGAAAAGCACCCCATGCAGCACTTAGTCTTGCCCTCCTCCTGCATCCAAGTAAGCCTGGATATGCCAAGTTTCTGAGCAATTGATTCGGAACCAATTTGTGGCAAACAAATGCTCTCCCGCTACTTAGAGTAGAAAGATCTCTCCATGTACTTTTGTCTAGACAGTCTCGACTACAGGAATATAATGTGTTTGCTGGCCCTCCAGTGATTTATTAAATGCCAAATCCATACAGCACAGGCCCTAAAGCTTAAGAAATGGAAAAATAGCTTACCCAGTGGACTTGTAATGACTTATTAAGATTATGTTGGCAGAGAGACTTACACAGTATCAATAAATAATAGTGATCTATCAAATAACCTTGGTTGAAATGGTAATGTTTAGAAATACCTACTTAAAGTAGGGAAATGTACCCACTGGGGATTAGTGGCATGGAAAATGTTCCCATACACTGATGTGAGAGAATCTCAGGTCCACTGCAGCAATTCTGCTTACAATATCCATTGCCTTTAAAAAATAAAAATAAACCCTCAACTGAAACTTGGTCTCAAAAAAGAAAGGCTCAGTCCAAGATCAGCCTAAGAAAAAACAGCCAGTATATTTTCCTCATTTCTATTTCCCAAATAGAAAATCAGATGCATATTGTTATTCCTGTTATTCATATTTTTACATTTTCCTTTGATAATCCTATTAAAATTAGACTCCTTTTCATGAATTCCCTAATCAAATACTAACCACCAACAGACATTTCAAAGAATGATTCTAGAAAGAGGAAAAAGAAGATGCAAAGAATTGTTTTACATTAAAAAGAAAAATCTTGTTTGATAAGAAAAATACTTTTGACAGGTGTTTACTAAATAAAATTTTTCCATATCCTCACAGTCAAGGTATTATGTTGCCACCTATTTATCAATTAAGCTCAGCTATACAAGAATGAGAAAATTCTTAACAGTTTATTTGCAAATCATAAGACATACCTTAAGAAGTCTTTATATGCTATGTGAAACTGATCACTGCAGTACTTTCAGCAATATAGATTATTCATGAAGGTATTAACTACTAGTAGTTTCTAATTTGTACCACTGGGAAAAGCACTATTGCTAAGAAAATGATGTTTATTCACTTTCTTTGGAGGATGCCATTCGGAGATAATCTAAAAACCCATTAATCTTTAGGGGGAAAATGGCTCTTTTTGATCAACTTGGTGCAGCTAAAGCAATTTTCTCAAAAATAATATATGATTGATTTCCCTGAATTGTTCTTTTTACTATTTAAACATTTGTTATACCCAAGAATTGTAATGAGATATTTGACAGCTATGAGATGTATATTATTTCTCGGCAGGTATTCAAATTTTTTCCATGGAAGAAAAAGAGCACACTGTTGAAGTGTTCTGGATACCCCATCACCCAGCTCCTCTCCTCTGTCACGGTCCTCATTCTGTGCTTTAGGGAGCCACCTGGAGAGCTGGCACCAGGTACTTTTACTGAGGGTGTACTAGGTGGCTGGCTCAAGGCTCTTTGGAAATTATTACTTCAGTGAAATTAAACGAGGTTATTGGGGAACCAAATTCAAAACCGTATTGGGTTAAACTCCAGAGTCTATACAGTTTTAGTTCTCCTTTCTACAACTAAGCCTGACCACAGTTTCAATAAATTTAAAGTTGAGCTTTTAAAGCAAAATAGTAGCAGTTGAGGAAAACTCCATCCTTTGTGTATGTATGTATATGTGTGTGTGTGTATCAAATTTTCTTTATCCAGTTGTCCATTAAGGGACACCTAGGATGGTCCCATAACTTGACTTGTGAATCATGCTGCTGTAAACATTGATAGGCAGGTATCATCCATAAAGAGAATGAAATTTGGCATTTACTGGTAAACGGATGGAACTCAAGAACATCATGCTGAGTAAAAGAAGTCAGACTTAGAAAGTCGAGGTTTCTGTGTTTTCTCTGATAGGCAAAATGTGGAAAGAAACAAAGAATTTTAAAAAGGGAGGTGATCTCATGAAAATAGAAAACAGTGAAGCAGAGGAAGGGGAATCAGAAGAAGGGAAGACTGCAAGGAAAGGGGAGGAACAGCAGAATAAAATTACCCAAACTCTGTCATGTGGATGTTTGAACATATCACAATGAATTGCACTTTTATGTGTAACTATAATGAAACAATTAAGAATAAATCAATAATAAGAAACAAGGTATTTGAAGTATAGATGATCAAAACAAATGTTCAGTTGCATTTTACTGCTGTCGATAAAGATCAACATTAGAAAACAACCATTGTAGTTAATTTTTAGAAATTTAGATTTTAAATGTAAATTGGATTTAAATCTCAGCCAGTGGAGGGGGTGACAGGAAAAATATAATTGGATGTTCTAAAATGTTTTGGATATTTATTATGAATTATTTTAGTAACATTTTTAAATAACATTCTCCTACATAGTGCAAAAAATAAGAATAAAATCATAATTTGATCATTGTAAAGTTACATCATAAAAGTCAATATTCTTGCTGGCACATGCCTATAATCCCAGCAGCTTGGGAGACTGAGGCAGGAGCATCACGAGTTCAAAGCCAGCCTCAGCAAAAGTGAGGCACTAAGCAACTCAGCGAGACCCTGTCTCTAAATAAAATACAAAATAGGGCTGGGCATGTGGCTGAGTGGTCAGGTGCCCCTGAGTTCAATCCCCTGTAGAGAAAAAAAAGTCAATATTCCTGGTGGAAATTTGTTATGTATGTTAGTTACTGGTTGACTAAGTTTGGATATTTTTTCCTATAGTATTTCTCAAGAGGGTGAGACATCCATCAATATCCTAGAATAACCAATGAACATTGACCTACACCACAGCACACACACCGCTGTAAAAAAAAAAAATTTTCAGAACATCTAGGATAATAAGAAGCAGTTTTCAAGATGGCATTTAGCTCACCAAAAGCAACATTGTCAGAATATAATGTAACAGTGCCTTCAAAATAATTCCCAGCATATAATTCTATTCTTTGCCAAAAACATGATCAGACATAAAGTGCAGAATAAATTCATTTCCACATGTGCAAGTTTTCAATTCATTTACTCTCCAGGCAAGCTTTCCCCTGCAATTTCCTCCAAAATGCAAAGTGAACAAAGATTAAGAGGAAGATGTGGGACACCCAAACAGAAGATCATTCATGGGAAAGCTGTGGCAGGGATCCGGGTCCAAGGGGAAGGGGAAATCCAACCTGCTGCCTGGCAGCAGATCTGGGAAGTAAAATCAATTAAAGACCAAGTGTGAATTATACAGCTGGGCAAGTTTAAGGGTAAATTAGTGGTAGATACAAAGAAAATTAAGCAATCCTAAAACTGAACAATTTTCAATTCAAGGAAACAAAAACAAAAAATGGTAAGGCAAGCAAATGATATTCCACGTGCTTAGCAAGCACAGTGACCACACCTGTAATTCCAGCCGCTTTGGAGCCTGAGGCAGGAGGAGCGGTCCGTCTCAGCAATTTACCTAGGCTCTAGGCAACTCAGTGAGACCTTGCCTCTAAATAAAATATTTTAAAAGGCTGGGGATGTGGTTCAGTAGTTAAGCATCCCTGGGTTTAATCCCTGGTACCAAAGCGGGGGAAAAAGTTGAAAACATGCTACCTGGTTCACCTAGGATTAGCACTTGCATGGTCCTCAGAAAAGTGATCAAGATGAATGGATACAGAAACTGTGGTACATATACACAATAGAATATTAATCAGTCATAAAGAAGAATAAAATTATGGTATTTGCAGGTAAATGGATGCAGTTGGAGAATATCATGCTAAGTGAGATAAGCCAATTTCCAACCAAAAAACCAAAGATTGAATGATCTCTCAGGTAAGAGGGATGATGATACATAATGGGGGGTGGGAGGGAGGCAAGAATGGAGGAAGGATGGATTGTATGGAGGAAGGAAGGATTGTATAGAGGAAAAAGAGGTGTGGGGGGTGGGTGGGGGAAGGAAAAATAACAGAATGAGACAAACATCATTACCCTATGTACATGTATGATTACACAAATGATGCGACTCTACTTCCTGTACAACCAGAGAAACAACAGTTGTCCCCCGTTTGTGTACAATGAATCAAAATAAAAATTTTTTTTAAAAATTAAGGAGGTATAAAATAAAGATTCTGCAATTTAAAAAAAAATGATCAAGAAAAATTAAGATGCAACTAAATGAAAAATATGGGACAGGAAGCGTTCATGTGTGTGGTTAAGGGTTAGGGTTCCAAGATTTAGCATATAAAAATACAGAACACCCAGTTAAATATTAATTTCAGATAGGCAACTAATAATTTTTTGTGTAAATATATCCCAAAGTCTGAATGGATAAGGGTTAAAAAAAAAAAAAAAAACAGCTGCATCCTCATCCTCCATAGTGCATCCTCATCCTCCATAGTAGAAAATCAAAACTAAAAAAAATGAATAGTAGTATTATAAACCCCACAGATACCAAAATATTTGAAATCAGTTGCCTCTGGAGAGCAAGAAATTATGAGAAGGGAGTTCGAGGTTGTACTGTTTTTTACAGCAAGTATTTGTTTAACTTCACTCTTTCTCTATACTTAGATTATATTACAAACTAGATTGTTTAATGACTGAAGCGAATATGACAAAATGTCATAATTTGAAAAAAGTTGGGCACATACGCTTTTTGGTATAATTCTCAATCTCTGGGCTCAGAAAGAATCAGAGCTACCCAAAGTAAGGCCAATGAATATTTAAAGATTTGTAAGGTTTCCATATTCCTGTACTATTTGGGTTTATGGTGGTGAAAGTTGTGGAGGAATTTGAAGGCAAGTCTTTTTATTCATTCCTTCCTTCAAAAAAAACTTATGGTGCACCCACTATGTTAGGGAAGCAGAAAAAGTTACAGAAAATGAATTTGTTAAATCTCAACACGGCATATACAAAAAGTACAACTCACCAACCAGTTATCAAAATTTCAGTCCATTCAAGGCAACTCACCACGGAACACTCCTCCAGTCCTCAGAGATCTTGCAATCACACATTCTTGAGCACAGGAATGGCTTAGGAACTCCTTGAAGATAGTGACCCACTCTAGGGGATCTCTGAGAAGTCCTTCCCAGTCTAACTCAGTCTACAGCCACACTGAGGAGGAGCTCAGGGAACCTGGGTTGAAGGGGTAAGTGAAATTAATCAAGAATAAGAATCTTCAGATAAATTGTATTTTATAATCTCTGACAGTTTTCATTATTAGAAAGTGGAAACATAGACTACAAGGGTATTAAATAATCTTTATGTTAGTGCCATTTAAATACTTTTATTTACATATTAAATCATTTTATTTACCATTAAAATAATTTTATTATGTAATTATCATTTAAGTCACACTGAGGTGATGGCAGTTGAACAGAAGGGGAAACAGGGAGCTTTGAGGCTAGCTTGAAGCAACGAACAATAGGACTTGATGACAGAACAGGGGAAAGGAAGACGTGAGAATCAAAGAAATTCAGAAAGCACAAAGCCCAGGAGCCTGGAAAACAGAAAAGTGGGGAAAAAACCAGCTTTGGAGAAAGGTTAAAAACTCAGTTTTTGTGCATATTAATTTATCTACTTTGTCTATGGCCCAGGAACTCTCATGTCAGAGACATCTAAAATTTTTAAAAATGTAAATGTAAGAAAGCAGACAGGGACTTCCTACTTCTCATCACCTCAAATATCATCGATTTGATTTCTTGCAAGTCTCTTTTACAAACTCTATTTGACATTCTGGCTCCTTCATCAGCTCATTTATCAGGCTCAGCCATCACATTCAGGGATTGTGGAGGATCCCAGCTGCCCATGGTAAAGCAGGTGAATCCAGGGTGGACTCTCCTATGCAGGAGTGCCATCTAGTGGTCAGAGAACATCACTGCAGACTAGACAGCTCACAAGAAATATAGAAACTGGGAAAGGACCACTCTGCTTTAGTTTCCGATTTCCAGGTGCTCTATGGCAAAACCCAAACCTCTCATTGTCTAGATATGATTTTGTGAGATCACATCCAGTCATAGTGTGAATCAATGAAGTTCAACACTTGCTTTTCATTGTATCCTCATCAATGAGATGGATATGATCTAATAGAATGATGAAATTGATATAGCTCTATTCTGTTTTGCAGTTTTTCCTATGTGGTGAGGAAAATGTATTTTTAGCTATAATATCATTTGGATATCTTTATATAACTAAGGCAAAGGTTCACAAATAACTAACTTGTAAATGTCTCACAAACGCACCTTTCCTTAGCCATCTTAAACTCACCCCTTTTGTTTGCTTTTCTGTGCATAACTGACTCACTCTTAAAGTACATTAAGCTGTACATCACCCAAAGTCATCTCTTGATCTCAGAACGGCCAAGATATTTTTGTCAAACCTTTACAGCTATTTATGTGCAGGTCTTATCTCCCTTGCTGGGCTTTAACTTCTTGAGGCCGAGTTCACTCCTGATTCATGAGTTAAAAGCTCCAAATAGCTGATTACCAAACAGTGTTCTAACATCAGGGAGCCAAAGCCTCCTATCAGGCTCCAGTGCAAGCTATGGACTTCCTGGCCATTAAACATACATTCTGCAGATACATGTAAAATTTTGCTCACAGTCTCAGGAACTTCAGGGGTCCCTTGAAACCCATTAGCATGCTGCTCAGGTGAAGAAATCCTGATCCAAAATGAACTTCTAGAATACCACCTACTCAAAAGTTGGAGCATCCTATGTGGACAGAAGAGATGCATGTGGAGATTCAGAGTAAAGCTTGTAAAAACTGACTTCCTCTTTATGGTTACCAGAAAAAAAAAAAAAAAAAACTTTCTTCTTACTGAGATTAGTAAAAGGCACTGCTGAAATTCCTCAAACCTGTGGGAATGAATAAAATGTGAAAATGCCCCACACAAGGGGCCGGACATACTCTAGATTCCTTCTTTTGCCAGGATCCTGAGATGAGTCTGCCCCATCCCAGCCCCAGTCTATGGGATACTCTGGTATCCTAGTTTTCTGAAATAACTGTAAAAAGAAAATCTTTCCTCCATGCTTGTCAACATTAGAATTTTTTCATAGTTAACAGCCTCTTCCTCCCCCATCACCCACCCACACACACAAATATTTACACACACAATCTAAGTGGGAAAACTTCCAAAGCACAAATATAGATTGTTCACCCTAAATATGGTTATGCTTTGGTCCTTGGTTTGGGTGACAAAAATATGGCCATGCCTTGGTTTGGATGGCAAAACTAATACTTTCTGTGTCCACATTAATCCTCCCTAAAACCCCCTTCTCAATCTAAGAGCTCAATGACCTATTTCCAGCTTTGGACCCCCTCCCTCTTCCCCTCCTTTCTTTCAAGAAAAGAACTAAATCAAAAAACTGTAGCATCCTAACCACATGCACAAAAGTTTGCTGTGGCTGGACAGGCTGTCCCTGGTAAGGTTAGGAAAGCCCTGCCAGCTCCTCCTGAGTCCACATCAGGACTGCAGTGAACCACAGACCCCTGCTACACACTCAGCATGATGCCTCTTCCCTTTCTCGTGGAAAGAGAAGTGTCTTTGCTCCACAGGAAATTTTGATCTTCCATAGTGATTTTCAATAAGGCTTTTAAAATATAGATATCTGTTTTCACAGCATGCTCCAAATACAAACATTTCATTAGAAGTTAGGCAAATAAAGTTTTGAGAGTTTACAGGAAGAGTACAGCTGCAAACTAGACTTAGTAGTTGTTGCCTGTGGAGGAGAGAATAGATACCGAAGGAATAAAGTTCAGAGCCCTGGCCTTAGTGCAGTCTTACATAACTGAGGTCATGTTATAGAAGAGCTGTTATAACTGGGTAAGTCCATCCCAGAGGGACCCCAATTTCTCCATCTGATGGGGGCTGCATGTTAATCTAGATAGATGCTAGCTCTGATATTGCTGGTGAATGGTTGTCTCAGACGCAGGTAAAGACCAGAAGTTCAACAGGACGGTCTGTAGCCAGTTAATAAAGGCTAGAGGGCATTAGACACAAAAAAGTAGACCAGAGAGTAAACTGAGGCACTCTCAGTATCCCCTGGTATGGGGACAATAGCAAGTTCTTCTCTGGTTGGCATGACACTGACACTACTGTCTTCAAATAATATCCAACCAATCTGAGCAGACTCGGGCTCATGCATGTTACTGAGACTCCTGTGGAGGTTCAACCCAAAAAGGAATGATCAACAAGAGGCCTCGGAGAAAAAGGTGCATAAGAATCACGAGTTCTTCCAGGCTTAATGTAACCATAGGGCCAAGTGCTGAATCCTTAAGACAAGCTTTCTCAGTCTTGGGATCATTGACACTGTGGGTTCAATCATTCTTTGTGGACTGTCCAGTGCATTGCAGGATCTTTAGCAGCACCCTGGCCTCTTCCCAGCAAATTTCAGTTGCATTCCCTGACCCCACGTTACAACAAAAATGTCTCCATACGTGGGACAAATTGCTTTTGGGGAGAACCACTGCTTTAAAAAAACACTCTGAGTGGCTACCAATTAGATTAAATGATGCCTGGATTTCTCACCCCATCTCTTCCCATGTACCCTCCCGAACTTGACTGTGCATCCCTTTGCCCTGCCTTCAATTTGCTATCTGATGCCTCAGCCTTGGCACTTCAAACCATCACATGCCTACAGCTTTGCCTTTTTTTAGGATGTAACACACTGTGAACAAATCTAGATCAATCCTTTCTCACCTTCAGACCCTCCTTTCCCTTCCCCCAAAGCCACATGACCAAAATGCAGTGTTCCTTCACCTGTGTACAGCACTGTCTCCTGAGACCTCAGCCCTAAGATCCCAGTGGCGCAATGCCCAGACCCCTCCCAAGATAGGGAATGTGGCAAGAACCATTTAAAATACAGATCTCCAGGTAGCAAAGGAAAGAACAAAGCTGTTTTCTCCATACTCCTGGGGATCCCAGAGGCTGACCAAATTGCTGTTCCCTTGCTATACCATCTTGAGTGACAAGGCATGAGGCAACCCTTTCTCTGTTGTCTTCACACATGCTGGAACAGAGGCCCTCTGGAGAATACCAAAGGCCTCCTCTCCTCTCCAAACACCCCAGAGCTCAACCTGCCACTTCCTCTCTGCTCAGTGGGGTTCCATCCAGCTCCACATCTGTAGTTTCCCTGTTAATGGGTTAGCTTTGCCCCCTGCCTTGTCAAAAACTTGTCTGGCCACGGTGATAAGGTGCCTGCTCCTCAAAAGAGTTTCAACTGCATGGCCACCTGTTTTTTTCTGGTAATACTAGCCTGTCGTACAAGTTTATTTATTCAAAGAGCCCGTTTATTAGACGCGTTACTAATGTTTCAAGTAAACATATTCCTTATTGCAAAAATGCAGTCACTCGGTTGTTTACTTAACCAGATTCTAGAAGACACTCTCCACTCTTCACTCTTCCACTGATTGTGTGATTCTGTGAAAGTTAAATTTCTGTCAACTTCAGTTTCTACATCCATTTGAAAGATAATCATAATTTGACATACCTTTCACAGATCTTGAGAATTTCATAAGGAAGCACATGGAAATGCAATAAAGTTTACCAAAATGCCCAATAAAATTCTAAAAACTGTCTTCCTTTTCTAGTTGGCTAAGAGGACCTTCAATTCAATAATGCGGTACATTTTATTGCAGATAGAAAATATACAAAATGTAAAACTGGTGGTGGAACTTTAATAGAACAAAAAAGTTTCTTAGCAACCACAGGTTTCCACAATGAAAGACTGGCACGTGAGTGAGGAGTTCTCTATGGGTGAAGCTATATATGGAGACGGGAGATGACAGATGTCAGGACGGTAGAGCCAAGATTATGGTGTTGAGTAGAATGTAGAAATAAGTGACCTCTGAAGTCCTTTGAGGGTCTAGGATTCTCATATGACTTCTCTTGGTCATCAGTGAATATTCATTGCAATCTAGGATGAGCAGTTCATTTACAGTGGAAGGTTTCTCTCTCAAATGGGATCTTTGTATTATTGCTTTAGGCTATCTTCTCCAGCGAAAGTGAGAGTCATTGTTGGAACTGATATGCTTGCTCTTTACTTAGAAGGTTCAGGAAGGCCAGGATGAAACTTATCTAAAGTGCATTTCCTCTGCTTTCAAATCCTTCTCAAGAATAAGTGCTGGAGACTTTTTGTTCCATGATTATCACTGCCCTTCTGTGGCCCAGGAACTCACTCACTGTGTCAGGGTCCTTCTGAGACCCCATGGACATTATAATGAAGAGGTGTCCACGTTGGTGGCTCAGCAAGTGAGGGACATGGGCGAACATCAATTCTGTTCCAGAATTTTTAATATTCAAGACTCTTTTCTCACAAATGTCTAACAAATCAAAAAAATCTCCACTTGCGAAAACATTGTTCCTACTTTAAGTCTCCTTTTTCCATCTCTGCTATAAACCTATTTCTCTTCAGGGTCATGGGAATACCTACAGCAGAATAAAGGAAGAATCATGTACAAGAAAGGACAAAGATGAACATGGCAAGAAACGTTGCTGCATAGAATTACATTATATAAGACAATTCTCCTAGTGGCAGAGGACTGTCATTCATAGAACAGTGTGGCACTTTGGGGGTGGTTAAAGACATGTCTTTAAATAATTTTGTGAAAAGACTCAGCAAAAAGAAAGAATAAACTGATGTGGTATCAACCCTGTTAGTAAGATCGGCTCCACTTAACAATGTAGGTCAGGTCAGAAACGACCAGAAAAGCTGCAGGTGGCTGCCTTCCAAGTGTTAGAAATTATTGGTACATTTTTTAAAAGCGTGAACTACCTTTTGAAAATAAAAATGCTGCTTCTATAATTAATAAGATATTTATTCAGTTATATGCAGCCTTTTACTAGACCTTTAAGTACTAGAATTTTTTTTTCATCTTATTATCAGACTACAGAGGGAATACTGGTAAGCTGATAAAATACTCTGTGGAATTTAGCATTCTTTTATCTGTCCTTCCCTGGCCTTCAGTTTACTCAATTTTTTTGTCTCTCAATAGTTTAATTACATGTGAAAAGAATCCAAATGGCACACTTGTGTTATAGCATATTAGAATTAAATGAGGGGAAAAACTTTTCATTATGTGGTTTTATTGTTATTCATTCGTACATTCATTTGACAATACTGACTCAAGCTGCTGTGTGTTCTCTTAAGCTGCAAGTATTTTATATCCCAGAGCTCCCTCGGAGAAGCTGCATAATTAAAAGGAAAGAATAGCTCTTTTTTCCTAATACTATATAGAGATAGCATAATTTCAACAGGTCCTATTTCTCCACCATGAAGCTGTCTTATATAAATGATACACTTTTCTTTATGAATGAGCCAATTCTTACCATTCTAGTACCTAATTAGGCATATGTATTACAAAAACATCAAAACGAAATGAAAGTCATTGGTCAGATAAATCCATTACCAAGAACTTAACCATTAAAAATGAAAGTAAACACCCACCCTACTCAATGGCTTAAGGAATTCTCTCACTTTATTAAAACATGTACATGAACCAGTTAAATTCATGGAAGAGTTTAGCTAAGGGATTTAACCAAACAACCATTTCCTTACCATCAGCTGAAACGGTACTCGAGTACAATTGTAAGAGGAAGTAAGTCTTAAAAGAAGAACATCAGAGAGTTACTTTGATACTGGAAATAGTCCATCCCTGTTCTGAAATAGGTTTGCCCTTATGACTTGGCTCCCAAGGTAGGCTTTTCTGGCATAAGTAAATTTAGCTTTATTTCTGGAACAAGTAGTCTTTCTTCATAAGTGTCACACTGAGCTAGGCTGATTTAGCTTTCTGTCTTCTTGATACCAGCCTTAGCAAGTTTTAAAATATATGGACATTCAAAGCAAGTCGTATTGCAAGTTTCTCTCTTTTGTTTTCACTTATCAAAAAGGGGAAAGAGCTTTGTGAAACCCAAGTTCTTTAGGCAAACTCAAGGTCATTTCATTGGTTAGCAAGGTGTTGCTAATGCAGATCATGTGCAAATTCCCAATCAAGAAATTAGGCCAGAACCTGTAGACTGAAAATTTTTCACTAAGATTGAAAACTGATGAACCCCAAAGATCTCTGAGCTAGGAATCAAGGGAACAAGAACCATACACAACTAAAGTCTCCAAATCACGGTCTTCCTTGAAGATTTTTTAAAATACGATAATTTAGCAAGGAGATTCTAATTTATCCTGACGTATCTACTAGTAAAGAAAGGAGGTTAATATTAAGATCACTACAAAGTAAATGCTTTCATTTCTTGAGTATTTTAAGTCTTCCTTCCTGACATCATTGTTATATGTGTCTGCATCTGGCTTTTCTGTCTTCCTTTGTACGTCTGCATAATGCCAAGTTCTTTTTCACAAAGACTGTGGCTGATGTCGTTCATGACATTCTATGGTGGAGATTTATTCCCTGACCTTATACTTTGAGAAGGACAACCTGAAATACTCAAGAAATTGTGAGCCTTTGTAGATTATACTATGAGTTATTTCTCTTCCCCAGAAGAAGCATTACCAACCAAAAGCCGAGGCCAAAGGAGAGTTCTTCCTGATTGCCAATATACCAGCAAAAGAGCCATCAGAGTAGGATCCCTTTTAGAACTCAATTTGAGGCTAAGATGTTGGTCATGATACAGAATGAAAGCCCTGGCAACTTGTCATTCATTTTTGAAACCTTGTGATCCATCAGAAGACACTGGATCTAAAACCGCATCAGCATCTAAAATTGACAACTAATGCCAAATATCACAGTGCATACTGTGTTTGACTTTTTAAAAATACTACAAGCAAAGAAAATCCTCCCCCACCCCAAAAAAATTCCAAATTACACTCAAACTCGGTTTTTAAGATTTATGTTTTTTATGCTTTGATTTTCTGATTGCATTTTTATTTATATGTACTATTATTTATATACAACATGAGTTGAATTAAAGATGCACTTAGTACTGGCTAATTGACTAAGACCATAGGAATTGTGTTTACTTTTAATTCATTAACTGTGTACTGCTTTGTGACTTCTTAACATCAACATAAAAGTTGTACCACTTAATTTTTCTGGTGTGTCATCTTTAATAACTACTCAATGGCTAGTTATTAAGCATCTTTTGTTAGTCAAGTACTAAATTCTTGGAGGCAATGGGCTCTGCAAAGCAGGGATCTTACAACTCTCAGGAAAACATTGCCAGTGCTTGGGATTAAAATGGATGATCCAGTTATAAAACCAACCCTGAGTCTGTACAACCTGTCTTATTTTATGCTCACCCTCTCACTTCCTGCAAGAGCAACCTGTGCATTTCCATACCCTGAAAATGAGGATCACAAAGGAAAAGCATAACCACTCCTTTGTGTGTCCCTCAGCACTACTCACTGACCTCAAGATGGCCTCAGTCACCTTGACCAAAATGCAGCCATAACTGCTCCCTAACAAGCTGCCAATACCCAAGTCCATCTCTCTCCCAGCCTATCTCCTGAGCTTCAGGCCTTCGCACTCAGATAGATGCTTCTGCTCTTCTATAGAGTTCAGTCCACATGGTCTGAAACTGAGCTGACCATTTGACCCACAAACATAACTCTCCTCCAAAAGTTTTGGTCTTCTTGAACACGCCACCAAGAGCAGTTATAGTCAGAAATGAGTCATCCTCCATACTGTTCCAATCTCTCTCTCTCTCTCTCTCTCTCTCTCTCTCTCACACACACACACACACACACACACACACACACACACACACACACACGCATGCACACTTTACTCAATTATCAAGTCACCAGTTCTGAAGTTCTGATAAGGGGGACTTTAAATGTAAATAGAGGAGTTAGCATTCTAGATTCATCATTCAAGTGATAGGAGCTAGAACCAAAGTTGTTGAGATTCATGTTTTTCTAAAGAAATCCTGAAGTGCTAGCAAATGTAATAACCATATCCACCTCTGGAATATCCAACTGTGGGGAGGATATGCTCTGTTTAGAATCAAGGGTATACTTATACATCTTTCCTTTTACTCTTCAGGAAGGTAGTGTAGCATTTCTCTTCTGTACTGATTAAACATAGAGATAAATGGAGCTCCCTTTTGTTTTAGGACCCTTTGGTTTCCTGTTCTTACCAGTTGAATGCAGACTTTAGGCTATTGATTAAAGACCATGATGATTGACCAAATTGCAGTCAAGATGTTAGTAAAGACCAGTTAAATCCAAGAAATTGTATAGCAGAAAATGCTGGAAGTTCACAAGAACATGAGACATCCAAGTATAAATTTAGAGCACAGATTCCCCCACTTTATGATAAAAACTGACTACTTATTACAGATATAGGTTCTAATGATTGAAATAGAATTTGAAACAAACCAATGAGAGAAAGTGCAATAAAACTTGGCTGGGTTTGTTGTTGTTATTGTTGTCATGGTTGTTATTACTGGGGATTGAACCCAGGGGTATTTTACACTGAGCATATCCCCAGTCCTTTTAATTTTTTTAAGACAGGTTCTCACTAAGTTGCTGAGGGTCTTGCTAAGTTGCTGAAGCTGGACTTGAAGCTATGATCCTCCTACCTCAGCCTCCTGTGTCACTAGTATAACAGCATACACCACTGTGCCCGACTTTGGACGGTATTTGATCAATTAATAATCCATTTGAGCTAGGATAAAATACAAAACCTTGCTCCCCAAGCTGCTGCTATCATAGCTGATTATAAACACAAACCAGATAGGGCTCTGTCTTCTCTTCCTTCCTAGGATTCCAGAAGACCATGTAAGAAGAGAAAACTTTACCTCTAAAATCTTTATCAAGCTGTGTGTCCCCATTTCCTCTCCACCAGCTCAGGCACCAGTCGAATTTCTGATTATTTTTCTGTCACCTGCACTTCTGCTATAATCTCGTAACTGGTCTCTCTTCTCTCGAATCAATTGTCCTCACTTTGCCTTGACAAACTATAAATATGCGAATGTATTTATTTACTTCTCTATTCTCGCTACTTCCAGTGCTTGTCCTTAAATTCCATGCAAATCTATCAGTAATCCAGGAACACTATAAGGCTTTACATAGCATGTGCTAAATCAATACATAAATGGCACCATCAACATGGCCTTTCTTAGATTCACACCTGGCCCTTGGGCAAGATTCTTAATTCTTCTCTGACTTTGTTACATCTTTTATAAATGTAAAAATCATAAAACTCTCTACCTCCAAACTTGTTAGGAGGCTTTGGAAAGCAAAATTAATATATGTCAGACAATTAAACAGTTTAATTTTACTGCCAGAGTGAAAGAAGTAAATAAAGCTCTTCAAATTCATTGTAGTATTGTTGTTATTGTTGTTGTTGTTGTTGTTGTTGTTATTCTCCTCTTAAAAAACATTCCTCTTGCTTAAAGTAACCTTGGAAAGGTATGCCAAACTCAGCATGATTTGGTACATGCCACCCTCCTGCTATATAAAACCACCTGCAATTCTTTTTCTCACCTCATCCCTTGGTGAAAACAGCCTTCCCCTTCACTGGTTATTTAACTTATGCTCATTCTTGAAGAATATTTTCAGCATCCCCTATTTCATGAAGATTACCAAGCTCCCATGACTCTTCCTCTTCTGCAAGTGTGCTCTGTGTTATATTCATCTGAACACTGATGACCTCTGACACGACTAGACATACTGGAGATATTTCCCTAATACATAATTAAACAAATAAATAAAACCCATAAGACACCTTGGATATTCTTGACCTTTGGCTGATGGATTGATATAATAACAATGCAAAAAAAAAAAAAAAGAAAAGAAAATACAGTATTAGGTACATCTGTTATTAAAATCACCTGGCTTGTTTTCAAGCTTCTTGGCTGTTGCTTTTCTGTCATCTGTGTCCCTCTCTTTTTCCTGTCCATCCCCATCACCAATGACTGCACCAGCACCAGCACCTTAGTCTCTGTTATTGCTAACTTGAAGCATCTTAACTGTCTCTTTTGCTTGACCTCCAATTTATCCCTTTAAGATATCACCTCCTACTGAAATAGAGTTTCCCCAAAGACAGTTATCTTTCCTTATTGGGAATTCTCATAACTTATGCCTAGAAAATAATTGTGTATTTCATGCTATAAAAGAATGATGGAAACTGGCAACTAAATTAGTAGTGTCAACCAAAAGTGATTCTGTCTCCAATGAAGACAGAGCCCAGAGGATTTAGCCCTACTGTGTGCAAAGAACAGAACAGGAATATTCAAGACTTCAGCAAGCATCATAATAGCCAAAGCAAAAGAAAGAAGCTAACTGAAGAAAAGAGACCGTGCACAGGTCAAGAGGGCTGAGCATACGAAAATGTAGCTGCAAAGGACCAACCAGAGACAATCTGCCTCTTTCTTGACCAATTCCTTCACTTGACCCAAAACACAAAATAAATTGGAAAATTGTATGCTATAAACAAGACCCAAAAAATATTATGTTATAGACACTGTCAAAGTATGTCTCTAAGTCAGATGACACAAGGAGAACCTAACAAGAAGTCCTGGGGAATTGGGAAGATCTATTTTAAATGTTTACATTACAAACTATGTTTATACGCTTCATCAGGAACAATCTCAACGTACCTCATTTCAATTTGGTTCTCTCTTCTAGGGGCTCTTTGTAGTCATCTTTGGATTTCTTCATTCTTTTCATAAACTCATTTACAATATAAAACAATAAGGGCTGGTTTAGTGCAGTTAGAAGAATGGAATTTTCCCAACATTTTGATGTTATATAAAATGATTACCCAATACAGTATGTATTATTAGAAGTGGTATCAAATTTTCAAATATGAATACACATAACTCATCTTACCTTTCCTCATTCCTGGTTGAACTTTCATAATAAAAAATAAATTTATTTCTTTTTTCAATTTTAGTTTAAACATTTTTCCCTGGTAAATAATTTTAAACAAGTGAATCAATATAGTCCATCCAGAGGAGTAACAATGATGATTTTGAACATGGAAGAAGTTTCCTTGTAATAAATTATGATGATTAGTACTACTAGACAAAGTGCTTCAGTTCCTGTAGCAAATTCTTTCCAGCTCCTTTCATTAATCAGACTGCTTACCTGGCTTTATCATTAGTCCCAGGTTTTTCAATTTGGTGCCTGAACCAATTAATACATAATTTAAATCAGAAGCATGTTTAAAATTCTCTCATAGCACCCTATAGTAACTGGGATAAAAGAACTTAAATATGTAAACCTGCATTAATTCCATACATTAGTTTGTAAAGGTAATTGATTATTTCTGACAAGAATAAGTTTTTGAAGCAAAAACAACTTTCTCTTATTTAATGTCCCTTTCTGCTAGCAACAGATAGTGTTATCTGAAAGAATTTAATGACAGATACCTATGGGATGAAAAATGTCTCACTAAACTCACATTTGCCCTACTCAAATGATCGTTCTTGAGTTTTTCAATCTATCATGTCAACCTCTCAATATTGGTGGCAACAGAGGAAAAAACTTGCAAAGATCATGGAACTTAACAATAATAAATTAAACTAGTGCAGGTCATCATTTCCCCCATGACCTGCAGCTGGAGGTATTCAGAAGATCATCTGCATAAAAATCCAGAAATTATCTACTTGCCACGAATGTAAGTGAAAATAAAGAACTTTGCTTGCAAGGTGTCAGGCACTGTCAACTGCTGGTAATACTCTTTGATTATCCTTATTCCAGTTATCTTCATAACCAAACTGTCATTAATAGCTATTTAGATCCCGACTATCATATTAAAATGGTGGCCCTGGTGGGTTAATACCAGCTCACAGACTTTAGTATATGTAATAACCTTCTCTTGGAATAAAATCTTTACCTGCTGCATTCAGCTGAGAAAAAAATATTATTTTAGGTATTTCTTGTTACCCAAGGTTGATTTACACACCTACTCCCTACATATCCACACACAAATGCAGTTCTTTGTGAATAACCCTGGTTGCCCTGTGCCTTAGGAGGGTCTGGAACCCTTTGCAAGCCTGAGTGCTGATAAAGAGAGAAGGAAAAGCCTAATCTAAACTAGTCATGGTCATTTCATTCTCCTTGCTGGACACTGACTTTAAAATAGTTATTATGATACAACATTAGCAAGGGTGACCTGAAGGGAATATGCTGGGGTAGTTCTGGGAAATTTTTCCTTACTTTAAAGACAAGATGTATCTAAGAGAACAATTTTTTTTTTTCTGCCTTTGGAATTGGCAGTGATGCTGAGAGCTGCTGCAACCACGTTAAAACAAGAGAATAAAATATGAGGGTAAGATGCCAACACACTGAGGGTGACAGAGCAGAAAGACAGGGAAATCTGAACTCTTATGACATTATTGAGCTGTCCCATTGTCTGGCCTTGAAACCACTTTATCCCAGAGCTTCCACTTATGTGAGATAATAGACATCATTATTCTTTGAGCCATTTTGTTATAACAGATTTATTTACAATTGAAAGCATCTTGTCTGATAAAACAGCCAAGGTCTTTTGCTCAATATCTTCCAAAGACACCATTTTTTCCTGAGAAAAAGGACCTAGTTAATGAAAAAGAGAATAAGGTACAAATTGAACTAAACCATCAAAACAATCTCACACCCTTACTTTCTGGTTAAATATAATAATGCTACTTGTCCTTGCGATTTTTATGAGAAGACATTAGAATTCTCTTCTTTACATACAGAGTAAGTATTCATTCGGAGAATGCATTCACAGGACACAGGACAACATGCAGATGGAGACCTCAGCCTCTGGATGCAAGCAGTTAGGGATCAGGTCCTGGGTCTGCCCCTCCCTAGCTATATATATCGAACAAACAAAACCTTTCTAAGCTTCAGTTCCTTTATCGGTACAGTGAAGATGATGAGAGCATTTAACTTCTCTGGACTAATGTTAGCATGATAAGCTAACCCATGTATACCTGGCCCAGCACTGAGCATGTAATAATGATTCAATAAGTATTGGCCACAAAAAATGTAATTTTTATGCAAATACCAATATTCTAAAGAAATAAAACTTTAGTCTTTCAATATATTAAAATATCAACCTGTGAAAAACAGCTATATATATATATATTTATACTGGTATTTCTATTCAGAAATAATCCAAAGAGAGTCCAGGAAGACTTGTGAAAGAAGTCAAAATTTCAGTTTTTCTCTCCAAAGAGCAAGATCAGTACTGTGGTTTGGATCTGGAGTGTTCCCCAAAGGTCCCAAAGTTAAAATCTTGGTCTCAGCCCATGAAACTACAAAGAGATGATGGAGTCTTTAGGAAGCAGGGTGTCATGGGAGGTCTTGGGTCATTGGGGTTATGTTCTTTAAGGGGATATTGGTCCCTTCCCCTTCCTGTTTCTTTCTGCTTTCCAGCTGCCATGTGGTAAACAGCTTGCTCTGCCATGTACTCCTGACATGATGCACTGCCTTGCCAAGACCCCAAAGCATGAGGCCAACCAACTATGGGACTGAAACCTTTGAAACCATGAGTCAAAATAAACCTTTCTTCTTTTTAAGTTGATTGTCTCCTCAGGCATTTTTTTATAGTAACAGAAGCCTAACGCAATTAGACTCAGTTAAGCTAGGATTATTCAGGTAACCATTTGCTAGTTTTATTTACAGGTAATGTAGCCTGGGTGCAGTGGCACATACCTGTAATCCCAGAGGCTTGGGAAGTTGAGGCAGGAGGATCCTGAGTTCAAAGTCAGCCTCAGCAACTTAGTGAAGCCCTAAGCAACTCAGTGAGACCCTGCCTCTGATTAAAATATAAAAAAGGGCTGGGGATGTGGTTGAGTGCCCCTGGGTTCAAAAAAAAGAAAAGAAAAAAATGTGCTTCATCAAAAAAAATAAATCACATTGTATCTAAAACCCATTGTGAGATGAAATCTTAGAGTAGTTTTCATTTTCATTTCTCTAATTGCTAGAGATGATGAACATTTTTTCATGTTTGTTGATCCATTGTATTTCTTCTATGAAGTGTCTGTTCAGTTCCTTTGTCCATTTATTGACTGTGTTCTTTGGTTTTTTTGTTTTAATTTTTTTTGTTTGTTTGTTTGTTTTGGTGTTACGTTTTTTGAGTTCTTTGTATATCCTGGAGATTAGTGTTCTATCTGAGGTGCATATGGTAAAGATTTTCTCCCATTCTCTAGGCTCCTTCTTCACATTATTGTTTCCTTTGCTGAGAAGAAACTTTTTAGTTTGAATTCATCCCATTTATTGATTCTTTATTTTACTTCTTGTGTTTTAAGAGTCTTGTTAAGGAAGTGCAATCAAAACTACTCTAAGATTTCATCTCCCTCCAGTCAGAATGGCAATGATCAAGAATACAAGCAATAATAAATGTTGGCAGGGATGTGGGGGAAAAGGCACACTCATACATTGCTGGCAGGACTCCAAATTGGTGTGACCACTTTGGAAAGCATGGAGATTCCTCAGACAACTTGGAATGGAACCACCATTTGACTCAGTTATCCCACTCCTCAGTCTATACCCAAAGGACTTAAAATCGTCATACTACAGTAATGCAGTCACATCAGTGTTTATAGCAGCTCAATTCACAAAAGTTAGATTGTGAAACCAACCTAGATGCCCTTCAATAGATGAATGAATAAAGAAAATGTGGTATATATACACAACGGAATATTACTCAGCCTTAAGGAAGAATGAAATTATAGCACTTGCAGGTAAATGGATGGAACTACAGAATATCATACTAAGTAAAATAAGAGAATCCCAAAAAACCAAAGGTCGAATGTTTTCTCTGATAAGTAGATGATGATCTATAGTGGGGGGTGGATAAGAAAGAGTGAAGGAACTTTGGATTGTGCAGAGGGGAGTGAGGGGAGGGGTGGGGTGGTGGGGATGGGAAGGATGGTAGAATAAGACAGACATTATTACCATATTTCATGTACAATTACACTACTGGTGTGACTAGCACCATGGTTCAGTCAAAGGAATGAAAAGTTATGCTCCATTTGTGTATAGTGTGTCAAAATGCATTCTATTGTCATGTATAATCAATTAGAACAAATTAAATTTAAAAAAACTATTGTCTAAAACAAAATTTAGTACATAAAAAGTATAAGGCAAACTCAGCAGCTTTATTTAAAAACAAATCAAAGGGCTGAATATTAGAACTAATCAGAGGTTCAAATGAACACTTACTTTTTAACTCTAAAGGTAACCTTTGGTTGCCTCTCAAAAAAAAAGGTGAAAATTATGATGAAGTTGAATCAATTTTTAAAGCAAAGAGAGAAATAAAAGAAATATATTTCTAATAATCAATATACTTTCTACCTACTAAACTATAGAGTCAGAGGGGGAAAAAAAGTTTTTTTCAAAAACCTGCACAATGAATCATAGGTTGTTGGCAATAAATATGTATGTGTAATTATGTAAGAACAATAGCCAAGTTTCAAAATTAGAATCTGATCTAGCTTACAGTGATAAAAATAATTACTGTTTATTTTTTAACTTTTTTTGCTCTAAAAATACCTTAAACCATTTAACAAATATTTACTTAACACCTACCAGATGACAAGCCACATGGCGTCCAGGCACTATAGGTAAGTGAAACACGACCCTTCCTCAAGGTCACCACAGTCGACTTAGGGAGGCAGAGATGTGATTACTTATGGTAATGAGATTTAAAGAGGTAAGAGTACAATATTTCCATTTTACCATTAATGATAGCTCAAAATAATGATTGTATCTATAAACAAGTATGAAAATAAACACTAATAGACTAACTAGGTAATGAGCTCCTAGCAGCTGGTATCTAGGTGGAGGGTCCCCTTAAACCCCTGAAGTCACTGTCAGACATTCTTCAATTCTTACACGGCCTGGTTTGGTGCTCTCCTGAGAACAAGCATCCCTTGAATGAATTTGGCAAGACATTCAAAAACCCATTTGTTAAATCTTCATCTAGATGAATGGTAACAGGCGTGTATCTGGTTTAAACAAAGGCCCTGCCACTTTAACTCTCCCCTTTTAAATAATAACCTTGTTATGTAAACTTGTCCTTGAGTTTCAATTTTTTACTTGTTTCTAATTGGATGAGTCCACTAACCTCCCAGGGAGGTCATGAAAATTAAATAAGATGACATATAAATTTTCTGGCAAATACTAGGCATTCACACAGCAAATATCATTGCCTTTTTCCTTTTCTTCACTCCTCTCCCCTCCCCATTCTACATAAGCAAACATGACAAAGATTTTTTTTTCAATTAATCCATACCAATGACAATTGATGATAACTCAGAACTTTTGAGCCTGCATTGGTTACCATTAATATTTAACATCAAACATATTAAGTGTAGATAGAATAAATCTATATTTTACATTTACTTTTTTAAATTATAGATTATAAACTATTTTATATATAGGGCAAAACTATTTTGTTGAAGGAAATTACTGCAAATGCAAATAGGACTAACATTTCTGCTACTAGAATAAAATATCTTTTTGTAGGACTTAAGCTGATTTTTCCATAGCCCTGAACCTAAGAATGAATATTAATTACAGAAAATCTTATTAAAGGACTGAAATGCCTCTGTGCCTGAGGAATTGTACATTTGAAGGCATTTTACCCTCCTTATACAAAGTAGGTGCAAGCTAATGATCTAAGAGAAATGTGTGTGCACCCACACACAAGTTTTATCCTTTGGGGTCCATTCAGACTCAGTGTTGGTTCTCAGTACCTGACCCCAAACTCCCAAGAAGAGTTTGGCTTAATAATATCAATGGAGGAAACAAAAACACACTGAATGAGTGTTCTTGGCTAGCAGCCCTGGGCTCTTTTCACCACATTTTCTCTCTCTCTCTCTATCTCTCTCTCTCTCTCTCTATCTCTCTCTCTCTCTCTCCCTCCCTCTCTCTCTCTCTCTCTCTCTCTCTCTCTCACACACACACACACACACACACACACAATCTTCCAAAATAAGTACTAGTGCCTCATTGATTGATAGTAAAAACTGAGGCTTTGAAATTAAGTAATTTCCTCAAGGTCACAAAGCCAGTTCTGTCCAATGGCAAAGGTTGTTGTGCTAGTCTGGGTTCTTCAGAGAAACAGAACCAATGAGATAGAGAAAGAGATGGGAAGATAAGTGAATTGGCTCACTTGATTATGGAGACCAAGAACCCATATCTGCCCTCTGCAAGCTGGAGAACTAAGAAAGTCAGTGGTAAGATGCAATCTGAGGCCAAAGTCCAGAAATAAAGACAGAACTTCCCCTTGCTGAACCTTTTTATTCTATTTAGACCCTCGGTAGATTAGATGATGCCCATCTACAGCATGAGAGCAAATCTTAACTCAGTCTACTATTTCCATTGCTAATCTCTTCCAAAAATACATAATAATCCCTCAAAGACACACTCAACATATTTTACCAGGTATCTTCACCCAGTCAAGTTGACATATAAAATTAACTGTCACAGCCTGGCTTCTAACTAAACATCCTTTTGTCCTTTTGTTTACCTTCAGCATTTTCCAAAACAATGATTCTGAAAAAGCCTATCTGTAAACTGCTTATTATCCATGTGCCTAGAGTCAGGAAGCTGATGCCTAAACATAAATTGGCCACATCCAGTGCTCAAGTTCTCTGACATTTCTTGGGGCAGAACTTTCCAGATGGAGCAGCAGGGTGTTGACTTAGCTCTGGTGCATGCTCCCTCTCTTCTGAGACCACTTTGAGTAGTTGCTCTAGAGTATTGCCTCATATGTGAGCCTTCCACCCTGCTGCATCTTGGCACTCCTCTGTTTACATGTTTGACTCAGCAGCAGCAGGACTGTGGACTCCTTGTGGACAAGCATTTGGGTTTACTTTGTTTCACTGGAGTCACTACCCAATTAGAATTGGCATGTAGGGTGAAACCTACTTGCCACCCATATACCTGTGTGTTTCCCTGGGGAATTTTCAGAGTACCTGTTAAATTTTGCATATGAGTTTTCCCCAAGAAACTCTCATGTGAGAAAATGCAAGAATTTTTGAAGTGAAATGATTACATTATATGAGTTGTGACCTAATCAGTGGATTAATCCTTAATATGGATTAACTGGGCAAATTCCAGAAGCAGATAGGGTGTGGTTAAAGGAAGTAGGTCACTGGGGGGTGTACCTTTGGGAATTATGTTTTTGTCCTTGGTAAGTGGAACTCTGTGCTTCCTGACTGGCCTATCCTGAGTTGCTTTCCTCTACCACACCCTCTGCCATGTTAGTTTGCCCTACTTCAGGCCCAGAGCTAAAGAGCTGCCCAACCATGTCTGAACCTCTGAAACCGTGAGCCAAAATAAACTTTTCCTCCTCTACATTGTTCTTGTCGGTCGGGTCTTTTAGTTACAGCAACAAAAAAGCTAACACAAACGGTACCTCCAGGACTTTGTTCTAAAAGCAGGTGGTGTATGAAAACAACCAGATTAAAAGAACTCTTAGAAAGTACCACCGTTATGCCCTCAGAAGTCCCTGGCAGGTTGCCCAAGGAAACTCTTAAAAATTAAGAACCATTGCCTCTGGATGCCACTGAAAGTTGTATGGCAGCAGCTCTCAAGAAAGTAAAAACCGCCAGGTACATTTGGTCCTGCATACACCTTCCATGAAGCCCTGGGGGAAAAGCATCAAGTCTCCTAGGAACAGAATTTTTAAAACCAAAGCTTACAATTTTTCCTCAACCAGCCAACCAATTTTCTAGTCTTTGTGCATGAGTTCTGTGTGCGTGTGTGTGTGTGGCCAGCACATGACCCAAACATCTTAGCTGAATTTCAACTAGTCCCCCACTCTACACACTAATTTACTCTTCTGCTGCTTCCCCAGCGAATTCCGGGATCACTCAGGTCATTTCACTTTAATAAACATATTTGGCTTGCCTTTCTTTGACCAGGAACTCCACTAGGAACACAGAAATCAAAGATACTAATGTGTGGATCTTTTCATTTGGAACATCCAGCCTAACAGATGAACAGGTCATGTGCATAATGTATGATAAGTGGTGTGAGAACAGCATGCACAATATGCCAAGCCTGGAGAAATCTGGCTATACGACATGTCTAAACAAAGTTCTGAAGGACACATGAGGGTGAATCACACAAATGAGATGGAAAGGATGTTCCAGAAACAGAAAATAACATGAGCAAAGGCAAAAAGTCAGGAAAGGGCATTGTGGTATAGAAAAGCAACATGTTTCCTGTTAATGGGATGAAAGGTTGGAGATGGTGGGACATGGGATGGGAGAGGTCGGCAGGAGCAGGGACAGAGAGGATTTGTCAGCCTAAGGAGGTTAGGTTCAGTTTAATCCTGTAGGTGAAGATCAGCCATTAATCTAAGCAAGGGAGGGGCAAAGTCATATCTTCATTTTTTAATTGACCACTCTGACAGTCAGGAGGACATGAGGATGGTTTAGAGCAATCACAGAAATAGATGATAAATAGAAAGTGAGGTTTAACAGAGAGCAAGGTCAAGAAATATTTGGGAGGAACTAGTAACTGAATAGAGGAAGATAGCAATGTCTGAATGGGTCATAGACATGTCATTGGCTTAGAACAGAACACTGTGCTGAGAGGGAGTCTGGAGTGCAGCAGGCTTGGCCAAGAGCAGGGTGGTCCATGAGCGCTATTTCGAACATATATTTTAAAGGTTATGCAGGCAAAATCCCCAACCAGATTTGTATCTAAGTCTGTTGCATGGGACAGGAGAAATAGTTTTGAAAGCAACCACCACATAGACCAGAGCATGGACCAAATCTGAGTACACCATTTGTTTGTCTTCTTGAATGTTAGCCCATGCAATATTCAAAAAGTATATTCATCCATTTTTATATTGCCAATATGTAAAATATGAGGTACTTCACAAAAAATCAAAATTTATGACCCCATTAGAAAAACTGGAAGAGTTGGAAACATTGGGCCCACTTTTCCTTGTGGCACCAATTGTGGTACCAGGTGGCAGTTGTCTTCCCCACCCTTCCCACACCTAGGCTTTATCCTATTGCTCAACCTCTACTAAGATCAGGATCAGGTACTACTTATAATCATTAGAATTAAAAGTAAAATATTAAGGATGCTTCTATTACCATAAAAAGTTAACTTTAATACACGTGCATTAACTCTAGATTCCCTGAAGCAGTGGCTTTTTGATTCCTGTTTTAGACCTTGGTTTAAGAAAATGAATGCATAGAAATACACTCATTTTTTTAAATGAACTAACATGACCACCCTGTGCTTTGCCTCTGGGTGTCTATACCTATTTGTTACCAGAAGCTGTTCTTGTAGGGTTCATGGGGGCTTGAGGGCAGGCAGGCATGGGTTCCTGAAAGTGTACATAGTTGAGAATTTATAAAACCTATTGAAGTTTTTGTCATGTATATTTACCACCTGTATCAAACTATTTGGGAGTCAATATAAATGTGCAGATCAGATATTTTGATCAAATCATCCACATTCAAACAATAAAACTTCATTCTACAGAATATAACAACAGATAAACAATAAGAGAAAACCCCACAACATGAGCTAGTAATTGGTAAAAATGGCAAAATATTTATAGTTCAAAATATCTGATGCTTAGTGTTGTCTTTCCATTTCACCTTGGTAAAATGAAAGCATGAATGTACTTTGAAGAAATTTATTTCTACATTTAACTGGGGGAATTATAACTCAAGGTCAGTTTTATACTATTAGACTTCATTCTCTAATACTTGAGACAAAGAAAAATCTGGATACATGAGGATCTATGATTTTTTAAAAATAAATACCACTCTAGTTGATCTGACCAATTTGTGTTCGTTTTCATTATTTTCCCTTTACTTTATCCTCAAAGAGGTATAACAATTTCACAAAGGGCTCAAGAGACAGTCCACAGAATGGAAAGGAAAGATGCACACTGTTCTCATGCTCACTCCCTGTGAAAAATCCCAGTTTCCAATTCTTGTGGTGGCCAAAAGGATCAAATAGTTCTCTAGGAACAAGAAAACTTCCTGTCACAGTCAAATCGCTTTTTTTTCATAATTTAAAGAATACTTTATTAATTTCTGTAATCAAATCCATATAGATAAGACCTTATGTATTTAATACAGTGTGTTATCTCTGTACAAATGGAAAGAAATTAAGTTTAACATTTCTAGACCAATATGGCTGTTCATTTCTGTACCATGCCAATTCAACACAGTAAACTGGGGTATTTTTTCCAAAGTTGACAGCCCAGCTAAAGTTTCCAAAAATTCAACAGCAGTAACATCTTTTCCAGATTCTGTAGTCATCTGAACAAAATTATAGACATATCCAGCATACTCCATTAACAAAATGGGGGGAATAAAAAGATAAAAACAAAACAAAATCTGAGAAAACATCAAAGTTCTGTTAATATTGTGATACTTAACACCCTTCTTTTTATTAGCGTCTCAATAATCATCTGAAAAGAAAACATTCTAGAGTAACATCATTAAAAACAGCTCTGATAAAGCATGGTCACTACTACATATCATAAAGCCGGTACAAGAGGTTTTACATTCATAGAGTATGATACAGTACTCTCTGACACCTATAATACTAGAGGCACAGTCAATTCTTAACTGAGCTTTTTCTTCAACAGAATGGCCCTAGCATATTTAGACCTTACCTTCCACTTCACATTAATACAGCATAGTGATTTATAACCTTTCCATAGTTATCTCCTAGGAAGAAATATATTTGCAAAGTTTTTCAAAGATAAGTTTCTAGTATTTGAGTTACATATTTAATTTTTTCCCAAAAAGGAATATAATAATAATAATCTTGCCACTTGCCATGTTTGGGATAAAGTTATTGAAAGAAAATAGATTGTAATTTATAAATAAAATGAATATATCCATACATAATCCAAACAATATTTCTGAAATCTTCTCCAAGAAAGTCCCAGAACATCACCAGATTGTATCTAGCAATCCTAGTCATGTCAGAAATGCTGAACAAAATCTCTTGTATGCTGTTAAACTGAGATGTCTAATTAATAGAAAACATTGCATTGCTCATGCACTTAACAGTTGATAAATCTCATAGAAAATTCCAGAAATATTTTAATTTAGCCTAAATGTTCATTCACCTTAGCTATAAATTCTCTTGTTTTACCTCTCCTTTTAAGTAAGAATCATAAGGTAAAGCTACTTTTGATTCCAAGATCAATCCCTGTTTTTTTTTTTTTTAGTCAAACCATTTTTTCTGTTAGAGAGCAGGAATGGTTTCTAGTTGCTTTGGGACTGGTTCACTCCTGCTTTCTAGGAAACCACTGACCCACCACAGCTGTTGATGGTTGAGTCTCCTCTCATGAAATAAATGACTCAACCAAAGGATAAGATCTTGATTCATATGGTTAAGGGGAAAGGAACTGTTAGTCAGATGTCTTTTGCTGTGACAGAATGCCAAAATAATAATAATAATAATAATAATAATAATAATAATAATAAATCAACTTAAAAGGAGGAAAGGTTTATTCTGGCTCATGATTTCAGAAGTTTCAGTCTGTAGTCAGCTGGCATCACCGTTTCTGGACCTGTGGTAAGGCAGGACAGCATAGCGTGAGCATGTGACAGATCAAAGCTTCTTGACTCATGTCAGACAGGAAGCAGAGAGAGGGGAAGGGACCAGGGTTCAGTATTTCAAGGACATGCCCCCCAATGACCTAACTTCCTTCCACTTGGTCCTACCTCCTAAAGAGTACATCTCTTCCAATACTGTCACAGGCTGGGGACCAAGGCTTTGACACATGGCCCTTTCAGAGACACTTCAGATCCAAACTATTGCCGGCACCTAACCTCTTTTTCAGCCAATTGACTTCTTACATCTCCCTCACACTTTTTTATTTTGTCCTGTCTAATGTCACTTTCTGTCCCCACCTGGATTGCCCCTGCCTTCCTCTGCCTTTCAACACAGGCCCAGTCTATACAGTATATCCTTTTATAACTCTTTGCACATACATATGAAGGGAGGCCATTTCAGAGCGTGATGAACAGGATGATAAACAGATTTGCTAATAAAGATATAAAAACATCTTTGACAACCTAGGAACCTCTTCACTATCAATTGCATTCTGAAAAGGAACCTTTAAACAGTGCTGAAATCAAAGATACCTTGAATGCCCCGCCATGGTACCCAGAACTTTGATTTCCACATACAGTATTAACTTCAGTTAGATTAACCTGTGACTTTTTAAAAATCACTAATCCCAAATCATTGTTAGTTCCAGCAGCTTCATTCTTGCTTCAGTTTCTTATTCACAGAAGGAAGACACTTTTAATGGCACTTGACAGAAATGCTATAAGCCATGCATGCCACAATAGATGGGGTCATGAAGATGAGAAGACAGCAGCCATGCATTTGTGAAACAACCTTTGGTCAGGGTTGTCTGGAGAAGGAAGAATCCTATCACAATAGAAGAAATGAGTTTTGTACTTCATCTGAAATTCTTAACCAAATATCCTTCTATTCAAACACAACTCTCTACCTTTCTATAAGGAATAATAAAATATAAATCGTTTTACAGTTACTCATTCCAAAAAAGATAAAAGGCACCTTATACATTTTAGAACATTTTGAAATACTTATTCTGTTGTGACTTTTCTTCTAAAATACACAGGAAGCTGTGATGCTAGCTATTTTGCCATTCGGATCCATAATTATAAGGAAGCAAATAATTTAAAATATAAATTGTCACTGCATTAGCCATCACATTTACATATCTGTTCAAACCAGTAATTGCCATAAAAGCCAATCTTATTTTTAAAGGCCGAAATGTAAAATAATTAAGTTGTTGTTTTTAACTCTTTTTAAATGAGATTTATTTTACTGCAAATTTTTTAAAAATAAATAAAAAATAAATCCAGTCTGTAACATTCAGCCTTGAATGACAGCTTGTTAACAAGGCAGGAAAGAAACAGGTGAATGTTTAGTTTAAAGATTTCTGTAATGAAATGAGCATCATGCCGACCAGATTGGGTGACCACAAGGAATAGGACCTGAGAAAATAATCCAAAGCTGCCTGAGTGTGATACAACTTCCCTGGCTTATTTTGGGAAGAAAAAACTCCTACTGTATTTTTCTTAACTCAAAAATTAATTCCTTCCTGTAGGGGAAAAAACTTAATTTGTAAACTAGGACAGGCTGTTTTAACTGCAATAACAACCATTCCAACTCACCACAAACTCAATGTAAGCCACTTTGTTCACCTTAAATTCCAAGGGTTTCATAACTTCCTTTCTGTTTGTCTTTGAAATAGGAGAAAAAAAAAAACATGATAAAACACATTCTCTTCTAAGTATTCATTCCCTGACTTGGGACTGAATACTGGCTTGCAAAATTATGCATTGGCTGAGCCAGGAAATGGGAATACCGTGTACACAGGCAAACTCCTCTTCCTGACCCTCATAGGGCTCTGCCCCAAGAAGTTCCAGAGAAGGGGCAAGACCACATTCTTCTGAAATCCCTTCACCAGCATTTCTTTCTACCACTGAGTACATACTCAATATATATGAGGGCCACATAAACAAGTTGAGACTTACATTAACACCAAAAGAAGATCACATAAAAGTAAAGAAAAATGCAACTCTGTTTTTGAGGCCATTACTGTTGCGAATAATTATAGCATTAGAAATTCCTATCTAGCATTCTGTCATGATCATTTTCCTCCCTGCATTAAATTATTTAAATGAACATCGTCTCTGGCATAATTTTTTTAAACTTTGACTCAAAGAGCAATGCGTTTGACAGCTTTTAACCTTCACATGCCATCACCGTACAACCAGGACCTCAGATGGCCACAACACCTCCTGTTTGCTTATTTTCTTTACTGTGATCCTACTGCTATTCTGTAGGAAAATGTCACCTTACATTGTGTTAGCGCAGTAATAACCTTTTCTTGCATTCCAAGTGAAGTTATGATAAATAATGTCAACCTTAATTTTCTGGTATTTTACACTAAATCACAAAGAAACCAAGTGTAAAATGCTTTGCCCCACTTTTCCTCTGGTGTCAAAACTTTGTGAGCTGATGCAAACTTTACAAATCATCCAGAGTTCACCCCTCCAACTTGTGGCAATAGAAACTGAGGCACAGAGAGCAAATGACTTTAAATCACACATCCTTCCTGGCAGATGCAGACATGGACTCTCTTCCAGCTGCTAGGTAGAGATATTGCTCCCCACCATTCTTGTTTTGTTTTGTTTCACACCACACATAGCTTTTATTTATTTGTTCGAAGTAATCAGTGCTATGAGGAAAAAATCAAAAACCCAACAACTTCCCCAATACTACTACCTCAAAATGAACCTATCACACCTGATTTTCACTAGAATGAAGTTATTGTTTCACATTAATAAATCAAAAGCCAAGACCCAGCTTTGATATAAGTACTGAAGTTTAATAGTTATTGAACGTCATCTTGTGGACAAAAATACCAAGTTAGTGCCTCATATTTGTCTCTTGCCAGCACCAAGCCCGCTTCATCTGCATCTTTCCATTTTAAGAAAATGTTAGTTCTCTACTATCTGTGACCCCAGTTATTCATTCAGGATCAAGACCTGTGGCAAAGCCTCTTGGTTTGTCAGCAACATCTCTATTCTTCTTCAATTTGCTCTCCTCAGGGTCACTGTCAGATTTTCTTTTTATACCATCTTGTTCTTATCCAGCTTTCTGAGAATTAAGAAAGTCTTTAATTAATTCTAGGAAATCTAAATTTTCTTCAGGCTACCAAGGATCATATCTGCAAATCCCTTCACCTCAGGAAATAATCTACCTTCCCATTCACTTCACATCAGTCCAGGACTTTTCCTACCACAAATGTTTTAGGATCTGCCTCTTCCACTTTTTTTTTTTCCCCCTTGGGATTCTTCCCATTCTGTTTCCCTCCCATTTTTTACAATGCAGTTTTATTGAAAGCTATACGTTATTGCAGGCTTAAAAGTTGTTATTCAGTACCCTGAGCTGCTCCAGGATCTGTGGCATCTCCCCACTCTTGTTTACTTGGCTTGCAATATAACTGAATGAAAATGATCTTGTAGTTGAAGAAACCCAGAACACAACCAGCAACTTTAGATTCTCAGAACTTTCAGGGTCAGAAGTGACACCATTTAAAAAAAAAAGTGCACGTCAGAGGAAGCCCAAGAATGACACCAAACAGACCTATGCTCCAATACAAGAAGGCTCTAGTCATGTGCCATCTCTTTGCCTCAGGTTCTGCTTGCCCTAAGAAACCTTGCAGGGAAAGTGACTGAGAACCCATTCAAAGTGACTTAACGAATGAAAGGAAAATGTATTGGCTTTTGTAACTGAAAAGTCCAAGGGAAGCTTCAGGCATGGCTGAATCTAGGAGTTAAACAATGTCTTTAGGAACTTCCCCCTATTTCTCCCACCTCAGTAGAGCAAAGAGGACCCCAAAGGAAGGGTAAAGACAGACTGGTTAGGGACCTTGGGACCCAAGGATTGACACATGGTGAGTTCTCTGGGTTTTCTTTTTATATTATATATCCCAGACTCGGACTTAAAGTCAAACTCAGAAACAACAATGAGTGCAGACAAAAAGGGTTTCCCAGAAAAACCTATTCTCTAGCCAAAGAATTAGGAAAGGGAAGTTGAGAAATACAGGAAATTTATAGACAATAAAAGCCCTACTTCAGCCAAAGAGCATGGAAAAACTGCAGTCCCACCCACGGCCCTGTCAGTGCAGACTGAGTGAGGACCTCTCCTTTCTCCAGGGGCAGGCCATAATGAAGTGCCCCATGCTGCCACTGGTGTGGTGTTTAGAGGAAACTAAGTGGGGAGTCAGGACTTTTCATCCCCATTTGGTGGTAACTGGGTCCCTCTCCCATGATGGTCGTCATAGAAGGCCATATAGTGAGCATTGACTCCCACTTTCATTCAGTGGCAAAGAGGCCACCCTCCAGCAGTAGTGAGGCCCAAACCGCAGTGTCTTTGGAGGTCAAGGAAAGAGACAATGACATACCCTATCCCCTCCCAGGTAGGGTGAGGGCAGTGATGGTCTAGTGTGGAGCCTGCACTACCACAGCCATCTGGCTTTAATAGAGAACCCCTAGTTACTCCTCCCAACGGAGTACCAAGGAAAACTGTCAGGAGCAGCAAATGAATCATGGTCCTTGAGCTGTCCTGCGACAGAGGCAGTGCCCCTCTTGGGAACTCTTGGTGTGAAGGCATGGATCTGAGACTTCCCAGCCGCTGTGGTGATGCCCTGTTCAAAGGGAGGTTCCATGCCATCCACGGATTTATCCATTCCTAACCTGGAGTTCAAATGCCAGCTGCCCAGGGGTAGAGAATTATGGGCACACGTTGGTAGTTCTAATAGGGCTGTTTATACCCTCAGCTTCAGTTCTGTTTATCTTGAAGAAACTTTCTCACAATGAATCCTTTTGATGTTTAATCTATGTAATGGATATTCCAAGCTTGCTTATGGTCACTGTTTCCCTATCAAGGTTTAGTGATCTACGGGGCCCAGCTTTTTCTCCATCTGTATGCCTTTTCTCCATCCCCTCACCGCTGGTCCAGGAACCTGAATTAATGGCCTTGCAGGACACAGCAGAAAACCAAGTGGGAAACTTACACTCCCATGTCACCTGGCAGTTATAAGGCAGTGACTCAGTCTCCCACTGGCCTGTTATCAGAAGAGGTCTTCCAAAACAAGATTTAAATAAGATCTAGAGTCACATGATGTAGGACCAAAAATATTCATAATATAATAAAACTCATTTATCATACCATAAACCAGAAAAACCTCAACTTGAATAAGAAAAGATAAGAGATCCAACACTAAGACATAACAGTATTGGAATTGGTTGACAAGGATTTCAAAGTTATCATAAAAATTTTTTGATGAGCAATTATAAACATATTTGAAACAAATAAGAAAAACATAAATTCTAAGCAAAGGTATTTCCAACAAAGAAAGAGAATTTATAACAAAGAAGTAAAAGAACAAAACTGAAGGCATCACACTACCTGATTTAATAATTTACCACAAAGCTCTAGTAATCAAAACAGCATAGTAATGGCACGTGGTAAAAACACATAAACCAATGAAACATAACAGGGAACCCAGAAAAAAAGATCTATGCATTCATGGTCAATTAATTTTCTACAAAGCTTCCAAGAATACACAATGAGGAAAAGACAATCTCTTCAATGAATGATGTTGAGACAAGTGGATATCCACATGAAGAATAAAATTAGACCCTTATCATATACCATTCATAAAAATCAACTCAAAATGAATGGAATACTTAAACATAAGTATTGTAAACATAAGACCTGAAACTATAAAACTACTAAAATAAAACAGGATAAAATCTTCCTGACATTGACCTTGACAATGATCTTTTGGATGTGGCCCCAAACAAGCAAAAAATAGATAAATGTGACTACATCAAATTAAAATCTCCCATACATCCAAAGAAACAATCAACGGAGTGAAGACAAAACATAAAATGGAAGAAAAATTTCACATGCCATTCATTTTGGTTTAAAATTCAGAATAAATAAGGAATTCAAACAACTCAATAGCAAGAAAACAGCCCAATTTTAAAATTGGTGAATGATTTGAATAGATGATTCTCAAAAGAAGATATAACAATGGCCAATGAGTATATTTTAAAAAGATAAAATGTAAGCACTGCTGAGGGTATGAAGGCAAAGGAACCCTGTATCTTGTTGATGACAATTTAAATTAATACAGCTAGTACAGAAAACAGTATAGGGGATCCTCAAAAAAATTTAAAAACTTACTGTGTGAGCCAGAAACCCTACTATGGGATATCCAAAGGAAACAAGTAAACATATGTTGAAGAAAAAGACACACTCCCACGTTCATTGCAGCATTGTTCACAATAGCCAAGATTTGGAATCTAAGTGTCCAATCAATCTAAGTGTCCACCAACAGATGAATGGATAAAGAAAATAGCGTGTGTATACACAACAGAATACTAGTCTAAATTTTAAAAGAAGGAAATCCAGTCATAATGTGGATCAATCTGGAGGACATTATGTTAATTAAATAAGCCATGTACAAAAACAAATACCTCAAGTTTTTTTTTTTTTTTTGAGGCTATTGTGAATGGAGTGGTTTTCCCAATTTCTCTTTTAGAAGATAAAATACTTGGGAATCAACCTAAAAAAAAGAGGTGAAAGAGTTCTACAATGAAAATTACACAAAAAAAAAAGAAAAAGAAAATTACAGAACACTAAAGAAAGAAATTGAAGAAAACCTTAGACGATGGAAAGATCTCCCATGTTCTTGGATAGGCAGAATTAATATTGTCAAAATGGCCATTCTACCAAAGGCACTATACAGATTCAATGCAATTCCAATTAAAATCCCAATGACATTCCTCATAGAAATAGAGAAAGCAATCATGAACTTCATCTACAAGAATAAGAGACCTCGAATAGCCAAAACAATCCTGAGCAGAAAAAGTGAAGCAGGAGGTATCACAATACCAGACCTTAAACTATACTACAGAGCAATAGTAACAAAAATGGCATGGTATTGGAACCAAAATAGACAGGAGACCAATCGTACAGAATAGAAGACACAGAGATGAACCCACATAAATACAGTCACCTCATACTAGACAAAGGAACCAAAAACACACAATGGAGAAAAGACAGCCTGTTCAACAAATGATGCTGGCCAAACTGGAAATCCATACACAGTAAAATGAAATTAAACCTCTATCTCTCACCCTGCACAAAACTCAACTCAAAATGGACTCAACTCAAGGACTTAGGAATTACACCAGAGACCCTGCACCAAATAGAAGACAAAGTAGGCCCAAATCTTCATCATGTTGGCTTAGGATCAGACTTCCTTAACAAGACTCCCAAAGCACAAGAAATCAAAGCAAGAATCAATAATTTGGCTGAACTCAAACTAAGAAGATTTTTCTCAGCAAATACAATCAATAATGTGAAAAGAGAGCCTACAGAGTGGGAGAAAGTCTTTTCCACACACACTTCAGACAGAGCACTAATCTCCAAAATTTATAAAGATCTTACAAAACTACACCAAAAATACAAAGAACCCAATCAATAATTGGACCAAGGAACTAACTGGACAGACACTTTACAGAAGAAGACATACAGGTGATTAATAAATGTATGGAAAAGTGTTCAACATCTCTAGTAATTAGAGAAATGCAAATTAAAATAACTCTAAGATTTCATCTTACTCCAATTAGAATGACTATTATCAAGAACACAAACAATAATAGATGTTGGTGTGGATGTGGGGAAAAAGGCACACTTACATTGCTGGTAGAAATGCAAATTGGTGTAGCCACTCTGGAAAGCAGTGTGGAGAATCCTCAGAAAACTTGGAATGGACCCACCTTTTGACCCAGTTATCCCACTCCTTGGTTTATACCCAAAGGACTTAAAATTAGCATACTACAGTTTTAACACAGCCACATCAATGTTTATAGCAACTCAATTCACAATAGTTAGATTGTGGAACCAACCTAGATGCCCTTCAGCAGATGAATGGATAAAGAAACTGTGGTATATATACACAATGGGATATTATTCAGCCATAAAGAAGAAGAATTTTAAGGCATTTGCAGATAAATGGATGGAAATGGAGAGTATCGTGCTAAGTGAAATAAGCCAATCCCAAAAAACCAAACGCCAAATGTTTTCCCTGATAAGTGGATAATGATATATAACGGAGGTGGGAGGGTGAGGAGTGAGAGAAGAATGAAGGTACTTTAGATTATGTAGAGGGAAATAAGGTGGGGGTATGAAAGATGGTGGAATGAGACAGACATCATTACCCTATGAACATATATGATTACACAAATGGTATGAATCTACATCATGTACAATCATAGAAACAAAATGATGTACCCCATTTGTGTACAATGAATCAAAATGCAGTCTGTAAAAAATTAAAATTAAAAAAAAACAAATACCTCATGATCTCACTTATATGTGGAATCTAAAAATGTCAAACTCAGGAAAGAGGAGAGTAGATGGTGACTTCCAGAGTCTTGGAGTTAGAGATAACTAGAGAAAGGTTGGTCAAAGGATACAAATTTTCAATTAGAGAAAAATTTTTCATGAAATCTACTGTTCAACAATGGTATTATAGTTAATAACTATGTATCCTATATTTGAAAATGGCTGAGAATAGATTTTAAGTTTTCTCAAACACAAATAAATGATAAGTATGTGAAGTAATACCTATATATTAATTAACTTGATTTAGTCATTTCACAATGTATACATATTTCAAAGCATCAATTAATACTCTATAAATACATAAAATTAATTTTTTAAAAAAGAACCAAATGGAGTTAGAACTGATAAATACAGTAACTGATATGGTTTGGATGTGAAGTATCCCCAAAATCTCACATGAAACAATGCAAGAAGGTTCAGAGGAGAAATGATTGGGCTGTAAGAGTAACCCTATTAGTGATTTAATCCCCTGATAGTGATTAACTGAGTGGTAACTGAATTGAGGGTGTGGCTGGAGGAGGTGGGTCTTGGGGAGTGGTTTTAGGTATATATTTGTTTCTGACAAGTGGAGTCTCTCTCTGCTTCCTGATCACCATGCTGTGAACTGCTTCCCTCTGCCACTCTCTCCTACCATGATGTTCAGTGTCATCTCAAAGCCCAGAGGAATGGAGCCAACCTTCTATGGACTAAGACCTCTGAAATCATGAGCCCTCAAATCAACCTTTTCTCCTCTACAATTTGGCAGGTTGATTCCTTTAGTCATAGCGGCAAAAAAGCTGACTAAAACAGTAACCAAAATAAAAGCTTTATGCATGGATTCAGCGACAGAATGGAGATTACAGAGGAAAGAATCAATGAATTTGAAGTTGGAAACACAGAAATTACCTCCACTCTGAACAACAAAAATAAAAAAGACTGAAGAAAATGAGCCAAACTTCAGGAAACTGTGGGGCTATAATAAAAAAAAAAAAAAATTCAACATTTGTGCCATTGAAGTTCTAAAATGAGCAGAGAAAGAGTTTCCTCTGCACATGTTCCTTACGCTTCTGGTCAGGGTGCAATGATTGTGTCTTCACCTGTCTTTCTCTTCACTAGAATCTGAGCAGTAAAAGAGCACAGACTGTTTTCCATCTCTGCATTCCCAGCCCCCAGTACAGTGTTTCACACATGGTTAACAATCAGTAACTGTTACTGAATGTATGAACTCCATTTTGTATTTTCCTATATATTATGCGTAACATTTATGAGACTCAAAATTAACATTTGAATTTTTTAAATTTTATTTTGTCATACCTAGAGGATGTCGGAGTGGCAAATTCTTTGGAAAACCTATTCACCACCAAATGAACATCTAAAAAGTGGAGAAGTAGTTTTCTCCCAGGGAAACAGTCTACTTGAATCCAATTAAATATCAAGAAAGATACTTTCCAAAGAATACTATGGTTGCAAGGCACTGAGTGCCTTCTGAACTTTTTAATGTACAATGATGTCATTAAAGCAGAATATAAGATTATTAAAGCATTTTATGAAGAAATGGGTTCTTTATTCAATTTCTCATTTAGAGCACAGTAATAAAAGTCAATTCATATTCTGAATTTTTGGAGGCATGTTGGAAAAAATCTATGAAAGTAATTTCATGTTTTATGGATGCAGGAATTGTAGTTCAAAAATAGATCATTTATTATCCTTACTCTGATGCACCTGCTTTATTAGCCACGTAGATCAAAGAATACTAAAATTTCCAAAGCACAACCAGGTATGAAATATTTTAAGAAGTAAAATGACACAAGCTCTATTATATGCTGTTCCTAACAGGGGGTCTCTGTTAAGATTTAAGTGCACCAAGGGAAGAATTGGATGACCCCATCTCCCAAGACAATTCAGAAGCCTTAGCAATTTTACCCTGATCTGACCTCAGCTTCATCACAGCTGTAGAACCGACAGGACTCGATGACTCAGATGACTTACACTCTCAGGCTCACATGTGAATGGTATCACCTCCTATAGGGACTCAAGGAGACATCTCCACTGAACAGGATCGCTTGTCCTCCCTTATAACACCTGTAATATTCTGTTTCCCCCTTTTGTCCTACTGATAAAAGCTGACCTCCATGGATAACATCCTAGATTCTGGACTTCCCTGATCTCTGGTCTCCAGCAGGAGATTGGGGTGAAGAAGGAGGATGAGGTTGGAGTATCTGTCCCCTTGCTTCTTCTCTCTGAGGCTGCCTCCGACTGGCTAGCACTCTCTCAATGCACGTGACTCTCCTTTCAGATTCTGGAATCCTCCTTCAATCATCTTGGTTTGAATGAGTCATCTCTATTCTGTTGAGACCCTGACTGACAGACAGACAAAAGGAAGAAGCTCATCTCCAGTCATATGGCCACTCTGAGGTCTCAGAAATAATCATGGTGCCATACAGAGCACCTCTCTCCTCTCTTGTATGTGTCCTTCTGTCCCTGTCCTGCCTTTGGATATTGCTGAACAGACTGCCAACTTCTGTTTCTTGAGGCCTCCTTTTCCTCTGACCTTGCTGAGCTCCCTTTATATATATATTTATATGTATATATAAATATATAAATATATATATTTTTTTTTTTTTTAGTTGTACATGGAAACAATACCTTTATTTATTTTTATGTGGTGCTAAGGATCAAACCCAGTGCCTCATGCATGTTAGGCAAGCGTTCTACCCCTGGGCCCACAACCCCAGGCCCTGCGCTCTCTCTCTCAACCCCAGTCATTTGCAGTGCCTTCCTCCAGAAAGGGAACAGCAGAGGTGACTACTTTTCTGATACTGAATTCTAATCATTTTGCTCCCAGGCTTACCTGACTTTTCATACTTTATTATATAGAATGTGAGGTGTTTCTAAACTCTTTTTGTAAATTTTTATTTGTTCTAATTAGTTGTACATGACAGTACTGTCTATCTTGACATATTTATACAAACATGGAGTATGTCTTATTCTAATTAGGATCCCAGTCTTGTGGATGTACATGATGGTGAGATTCACCATGGGGTATTCATATATGTACATAGGAAAGTTATGTCAGATTTCTAAACTCCAGTCAAATATTTAAACTTCTCTGTTTACCATCAAAAGCAATTACTTTATTTTTTGTGGATTTAACTAGTTCATTAAAATGCTAATCTTATTGTTCTCCTTTTAAAATCTAAAAGAATGATATTGTTTCCCCATACAATGGGAAACATGAAAAAACAAAACAAAACATGAAAAAAGCTCATATTCTAATTAAAAATCCAATGAAATAAATTTTTTCCTAATGGAAAACAAAACCAAAAAAAGAGTATTGATGATACAGAGCAATATTAGAAACATCTTTCCTTTACTGATACAGCTTTCCACAAACCCAAAGACACCTGCCTAATTGGAAGAATTCCACCTGTGCCTACAATTTCACGAGTTGTCACTCAGTGGATTAGGTCTGGTCACCAAAGCTTAGAATCCATACATAGAGTTTCTTCAGTCATGTACAAAAACAATTGGGGGTAAAATTTAGAATTCATATACATGTGAGTTTTTCCTACAAAGATATAATTTCTTGTTAAGAAAGTAACAGGCATGGGCTGGGGAGATAGCTCAATTGGTAGAGTGCTTGCCTTGCAAGCATAAGGGCCTGGGTTTGATCCCCAGCACTGCAAAAAAAAATTAATAGGCATATTCTAATTGTAAGTCATGTAATTTACATCAAGGGTCAAATGAAACAGTGAATTCTAAGTACAAATCAAAAACTATCCCTTTAATAAATTCTTCTTGCTTAATATTTACTTTTCTTTATATAGCTGCCCTTGAGACTTCTGTGGTTCCTAACTGCTTGAAATCTTGTCTCTCATACCTTTAAAAGAATGATTCCTGAATGTGTCCCAGTAAACCATGGCTTAGGAGGCTCCTCATTTTTCTCCAATCTTGACTTTCTTCCAAAAATGCTGAGCTTTTTCTGGTCTATCTCTTGTGCCTGCTTCCTCTCAAAATGCAGAACTGTAACATCCAAATGTGAACTGGCAATCTAGCAATTAAGTGACCTAAATATGCAGAATTGTTCTATTCATGTAGCCTGGCTTATTTATGCACTAATGCATAATAATTTACTGCACCAACAAAACTAGAAAAGCTTCTGTCAACAAGTCATTCTACAATCATAAAAATATTGACCACTTTGACAAAAGGGAAGGGCATCTCTTTTTTCCCTGTTTCTTTTGTTTTTCTTTTTGTTTTTAGCCACAGAAAAATATTAGTGACATTTAGGTGATAAAATGATCTCAGCTGAATAAGACAGTTAAGTTACCATACAGTTTACAACATTAAGATTTATTTTTTCTTGAAGCTAAGTTAAGATTAAAGAGAGGATGTTGCTAACACCATGCAAGCTCATAAAACACTAAGCTATTACTATGACTTTAATATGGAACTTAGGATTCGAGACATCCATATTGCTTTATAATGGTCTCATATTCATTTAAAATTCAGTTGTAGTTTGTCATAGTTCTATTTCCCATTTTCATCCAAACTGCCTAGAACTTTGGTCATGTAAAATAATTTTTTATTTCTTTGTTAACTGTGTACTTTCAAAATTCACAGGGTCCAAAGGTTAAAGTCAATGAATTATTTAAAATATCAAGAAACATTCACCCCATTTCCTAGTATGTACAGTACTTTTGCAGTGAATGAAGGAATTGTTGTATACACTAATATCAGCAAATATGATAACAAGATCATGGGAAAGTACTTGGCAATTTTTTTAACTATATTACTTTTGTCAATGTTTCCTATCTGTACCTATGTATCTATTTTCCTAAAAATCTCGACTCTGCCATAAATTATGCTACCTGAGGATAGTTAGTTTCTTAACCACTCAGATTCTGTTTCTATAAAATGGGACTAATGATGCTTCACACAAACTTTATGATGTCTAAGTAAATGAAATAATATATATAAAAATACTTAACTCATAATTTAGATCACTTTTACTCCCCTAACTCCATTCTGCACAAATATCTCTAGACACTGATCCAAAATTAAATAATAAAGACTTTAAACATTATGATGGGGAAAAGAACATCTACTTTGTACCACTATAAATAGTACAAAAGCAATTATAGTTTAATTCTTTATACTTGAAGACATTTTGCATATTCCCATGTATTAACTAACATAGAGTTGTTTTCTAAATTAACAGCCTTTCATATCTATTTTTAACTGGTACATAAAAACGTAAAAGTTATACCTATTTAGGAGCAACTATGTAATATTTAAATCAGGATAAAAGTATTTCACGTAAATATTAATCATTTCTTTATACAAAAAACATTCAAAATCCTTTCTTCTAGCTTTTGGAAATATGCAGTTCATTGTCCTTACCCATACTGACCCTCTACTGTGCAAGCATACCTAAACTTTTTACTTCAATTTAACAGTAATTAAGTACACATTGACTATCCTCTCCTCATCCCTCCCTCCCCAGCTCAGATAACCACTATTTTACTCTCAACTTTTCTGAAATCAATTTATTTTTTGCATTTCATATATGAGTGACATCATCTGGTATTTGTCTTTCTGTGCCTGATGTATTTCATTTAAGATAATGATCTCCCATTCATCCACATTGCCACAAACCACAGAATTTCATTCTTTTTATGGCTGAACAGTATTTCATTATGTACATGTGCCATGTTTTCTTTAATTATACATTTATGAACACTTAGGTTGTTTCCATTTCTTGGATATGTTGCCCTTTCTCCTATCAGTCCACTGATAGAGACTGACCTTAACGGATTATATTGGTAGATGGACCTCCTGAATTCTGGTTGGGGTACTCTAGTAGATCAGAGAGGGGAAGGAAGATGACTACTGAAGTAAATGTGGGAATACAGATCTCTTCAAACACTGATTTCATTTCCTCTGGAGATAGTACATAGCAGTGGTATTGCTGGATCACGTTTTATTAATCTGAAAAAATTCCAAGTGTCCTTGGGCAAGTCATTGTCTATGTCTTTGGACTCAACTTACCAATAAGATGAGGTGCTTGGGGGCTGGGGATATAGCTCACCTGGCAGAGTGCTTGCCTCACAAGCACAAGGCCTTGGTTTAAATTCCCAGTACCACAAAAAAGAAAAGATGAGGTGCTTGAACCAAATCATCTCTTAGTTATATTCAATTCAAAGTTACCATAAAACTAAGTTTCTGACAAGCTATAAGAGAAATTCCTTATTTCTACTTGATGTAGTCCTAGGATTAGACCATTTAGAGTATTTCTAAATTAGTTAAGGCAGACTGGGCTGCTGTAACAAAAAGGCCCAGAAATAAAAAGACTTAAATAAGGCTCAATTTCCTTTCCCTCTCAAGTAACTGCCCAGTCATTCTGTGCTGCCAAGGCAGCTTTGCTTCTAAGATCATTTAGGAGTTCTGTTTACTTCTTCCTCTGCCATCTGCTAAGCTAGTGTTTCCAGGAGGAAGTCCTTCCTGGCATTTCTTGGGGAACATGTATGTTTTTCCAAATCCTGAGAAAAATTGGTTGAGAAGAAAACAAGGGAAAGTATCATAACTTTCCCATGAGAATTCAAACTTATCAACATATAGAATCACTGGTTTGAAAAGACTCCAAAGGAGAAGTGGTAGCTATTAGACAGTCCTGTTTATGGTCATTGGCCTGTTATAAGAGTGTGCTCCTGGCCCTTCCTACCGCTAATGATTTATTCCGCAAAAAAATAAATAAATAATAAGTATTACTCCATTTATACATAACAGTATACTTTATATAAATCTTATGAATGGCATTGCATGAAATAACAAGTTTGGGGAGCAAAATAAGCCTTCAAACTGGCAATTTTGACACAAGCTTTAATGGAGGGCTGTTAACCTTTCTGGGAGAGCAGAATGTGACATTATTTGAATACTACTCCAATCACATTGGCTGGCATTTTCCAGAGTTTGAATATTACTTATAGGCTAAAGTTCTTTTTAAATATTACATGACAAGAAATGCAAAGAGAAAAAGATATGAGTGTTGTGGAATACTCCAACATGAAATCAAAAACAGATCTAAATTCTGAATTAGAAAAAGCAATTTGATTTCAACAGCAAAACTAAAATAAGAGCAAGTAGGTCAAATGTTTTCAACCCTGAAAAAAAGGAAATGAGCTCATGTGAACACACAGGTGCCCTCACAACCAACCTGAGGGTGCTTTTGAAGGTACTTACGACAGTTCAAGCAAGGTCAATGAAACATGAGAGTCTTCTACCACTTCTTTATTAATCACAAAACAAAGAGCAAGACGATCAGGGCAAGTAATGCTCTGTGTATCTTCAAATATCTTTTTTTAATGATAATTTTTAGATCTCAAACATTTGTGACCATATCTTTTATTCTTTTTTTGTTGTTGTTTGTTTGTTTTTGTGTTGCTGGGAATTGCAAGCACTCTACCAACTAAGCTATATCCCCAGCCCATCTTTTATTCTTTAATGATTTGAAGTTCATATTATCTTAATGTTTCTACCTTTTAATGCTTTCCCTTGTCAAATGTCTATATCATGTACAAATTATTTTATATGCTACTAAAGTATATACTCTTGCTACTATATATTGGTTCATAGCAATAATAAACCAAGTATTCATTGTTATATCTTTTTAACAGAAAACCTCTGAAACACTTAGTACAACTCTATCACAGAAAAAAAAAGATTCATTGTTTATTAATTATTATCACTCATTACATTGAAAAACACATAAAGCATAATTTTTAAAATCTAGAAAAACTTGTGCTTTGGGGAATTACCTAGATGACTTCTCATCCTGAATCCCAGTCATTAGTATCCATGGGAAAGGTGGAAATATTTTCATTTTCCTCATTTGCAAGTTGAAGTCAGGAACAGTTGCACCCAGATTCCAGCTTCATGAACAGGAAAGAAAGGGAGTCTGAGACAAGCAGTTTCTCTTAAAGGAAAAGGGACAAAATCCACACACATCTTTCCATCCTATTAAAGGTGAACTTAGCCTTGTGGCCACTCACGGCCTCTCCTTGGGTGCTGTGAGCACAGGAAGAATAGGAGGTCAGGGTATGAAGACAGAGCAGGCACCTACACTACCCAAAGGTTTATGCATAAACTCAGTCATGTTTTCAAAAGTCAATTAAGGTACTAATGAGTTTTTAGCCAAAGATTTTTTTTCTTAAATATATAGTAGTTCAGACATTGTTTTCTTTGTCTTTGAATAAAGTAATGAGGGGAGAGAAAGGAATTTAGGAATAACATGATAGAGACTGTCAAATCCTAGGAAATTTAAGGGCAAGTTGGAATGAAGACCATATTAACCGTAATGAGAAATAATGTACATGGATACATGAAGATGAAAATAAGTGATACTGGAGGAACGCAAGATGATATTAACAGATAAAAGATATTGCTGTGGTTTAACAAAAAGAATTCCCAGATATTTTAAGCTCTTTGTATCTAAAAATGCCTATGTTTATAGTGTGTAGCACACTCATGTAGGCATCAATTACATACAAGTCATTGCCAACCTCTGGTTGACACTTTAAACATTAAAATGTTGACCTGAATAATCAAGTATGAACCAAGACAGATGTACACCTCTCACCTTTCTTTCAGGGGCCACTGAAATCCTTGCACCCATAGCAAGGAACAAGAATTACACTCTTTTATGTCTTAGTTTACCTTAGGAGTATATAAACACCCACCTCCAAGAAATAAGAAATAAACATTCTACAGTGAGTAAAAACTTTATAGCATGATATCAGTTCCTGTTCATCCTAGCTGAATAACTGGTGAAAACTATTCTTTCAGCATGGTTGAGAGAAAAATCTGTTTGAATTTGGTATTAATTAATCCCTTCTTTTTTTCTTTGCTGAGCCACCTCAATGGGTCACACACTGTGCTTGTCCCTTGTTGGTCTGGGATGATATTGATTTCCTCTCTGTTACAAGTTGTCTTGATGCCCAGGTCTCTGCCACTGCACTGATTGCTAAAGAACAAAGACCACTCTGTGATGCTGCCTGCTTCGCTCCTTGCCCAGGAATGGACAGAGGGACCACAGTGTCATGTCCTCTGACTCCATTGGATGTTTCCTGTATGCTCAGCTATGAGAAAATTGTTTTCTTAGAGTTCAGGCAAAATGAAAAATATACCCTCTTCAGAGCAGAAATATGGTGATAGTGAAACTTCCTATGGGTTACTAATAAATATCACCCTTAGTCATCATTCCTACAGTTCCTGCATTAACCCTGTCTTCAAAGCATTCTTGTAGTGATAGCATCTTACAAACAGCCCAGTTCAAAATAAAAGGACATCAGCCAACTCTACACAAAGTAATACTTGAAATACATGTTCCACCTTTTTGCTTAGTTTTATTTTTGCGTCTCTGAACATGGAAAGTATAAATGCAGCCCAAAGTAATGTCAGTGAGTGCCTGCATGTGAACAGTGCCTCCCATGTCCACAGAGCCATTAATTCCCTTCACACAGTCCTGCTTCAGAGGGTTGATCACTCTCATCAATAAGCGGCATTCAGTGGTCGCTGAGTTCAGAACCAAATGCTTTAACGGAAAGCAGTCAGAAGTTGAAACACTGCAGAATTTGCCATGTCTTCAAAATTTAGTGAAAATTTTAGACATATTTTCTGGTATTGATAATCTTGGCCACTTTCTGCCCTTTGAGGGATGCTACAGAAGTTGAATGTTTGACCTTGGACTTTGTTTTAAGAATCTATGCTTCTGCGATTGGAGTGCAGAACCAGGACAGACATACTGATCCCATTTAACAGTCTTCAAATAATGCTGGTAACTTGTGAGTTTTACAGTGATTCGTTGTTTTATGAAAAAATGATAATCTCAAGAATGCTTCATTCAACCAATTTAGAGACACAAGAATAACAGTGTAGATAGAGAAGAAACCAGGGTGAAAAGTGGGGAAATCTGAGTTTCTTTCCCAGAGGTATATCCAGATAACATTTGACTAGTCTTTGAACCTCGCTGGACCACTGTTTTCTTATCACTTACACAACAAGCTGATTGGATGATGGCCAGCTCCATTACGAGATGCTAGATGGGACAAAACAAATCAAGTGGGACAATGCTGTGACAGAAGTCAACCTGCTGACACTATGACTCTGAAGTTAGATAGCTTTCAGGACCCAGTTGGTTGAATCTGAGAAAATCACTCACTCATCATCTGAATGAGGATTCAATTCTCAAGGAGGAGTCAATAGCTCATTTATGTCAAGCACTTAGCACAATGCATGGTATTTATAGCTAAATAAATTATAATAGTTATTAATAATAGTTCATATCTATAGCACATAGTTTAGCATCTAAATGGTATACTAGGTTTTTGTATTCCAAAATTATAATAATTGGTTTATCTAAATGCTAAGAGGGAGGGGAACAGAGAGGAGAGGCCCAAAGACAGGGGTCCAGAGCACTTCTTTAAATTGGTATGAGGACTAGAAATAATGCTTGCAAAACCCCCATGCACAAGCATCCATTAAGCACCTTGGTTCATTGTATATATTGAAAAATGTTAAATAATCAAAAGCCCATTGCCCTGATTTATAATAAGTAATTATATTTATAATGCATACACTACCAAACTCTAAGTATTTTTTCTCCATTCAGATTTTACACTTTTAGACTTAAAAAGTATAACTTTTAGACTAGTCTAAAAGAAATTCAGTATCAAAAGGGAATAACACAAAACTATCAGAGGACCAAAGTGGTACACTGCCCAAAAAACAGTTGTGTTTGATTCCTGTTTTCTAATCATCCTCCAGAGAAACTTAATTCAAATACTTTTGGTCTCATACATGACTTGAAAACGTACAGAGGAAAGTAGATATGAAAAAAAAACTTAAAGAGAAGTTGGAGTAAAGATTTATTAAGATTGGAAAAAAGTAAAGAAACAGTTATATTTTTCATTACAAATATTGAAAGATAGCCAATTTCTGTTTCCTGGATTTAATACTTGTGGTTTGCCCAACACAGCTATTTCACATTTGTTGTAGAAGCAATTTTTTCAACTTTTGGTGATATACTAGGATTGAAATAATAACCTAACTTTGCAATACAGGTTAATGTTGTCTTCACATATAAAAAACATATTTTCTATGATGATAATCGCCCTCTCCTCCCTCACTTTTAAAATCAGTTCAGAATATTGCCTACAAAGTAATCCCCTGCTGTAATGATTTTACATATCTAAAGCTCTCCTATGACTTTGAATTGACTTCAGAATCAGAATTAAGTTTCTTGCCTGGTAGGTCAACCATCTATCACGAAGTTTCTCGGAATTGGTCTTCCGTTGTTTCCTCAGCTCATTTTTAGCCTTTGTCCAGTTTCTTTCACTCTCCAATTATTCCCTTCTCCTTAGACCCTTCTCTTCTGTTCTTATGTACATTCAGCTCAGAAACCACATCCTTCCAAATCAGTACTCTTCTCAATTTTCATCTACAACAAAAACTCCCAAGTCCTAAATTTGCCTATTGCAAACATATTGAATTGTCCACTATAGTCCCATAGTTCACAAGATTTTTTTAAATTTAATATAGGGCACAAGCGGATGGTTTTTAAGTGAACCCTGTGCTCATATCTGCTTTATGAGTAATGCCTACCTCGGGCTACCTCACTCTAGTTTTCAGTTAAAATATGTAATTACCCCTGTAGCAGTCAGTCAATAAATATTTATTGAAACAAGCCATTTTAAGTACCAGAGATCCAGCAATAGATAAAACTCCCTGCTCTCTTGGAATTTACATTCCAGCTAAGAGAAAAAAACAAAGTCATGAGCAGCAACATCAGCAATAGCAATAAAGATGATATTGTGTCTGCCTACATAGCCCTCATAAGATGCTTTTCAGCCATCGCTGTTCCCCTAAGACCCTTGAAATATTCTGTAAGAGCAAAACATCCTAAATGTGCTGCTCATGGTTTCTGTACTTACTCATAGCACATTCAGCCATCTTGCAGAAGACCTTAACCATTTATAACATCATATTCAATTATAAAATTTGGGTAGCAATAATAAATTTGTGAATGATAAGCAGCATGATGTTATTTTCAGTGCCATCTGATAACATACTTTTTTTTTTTTCTGTACCCTGGACTCAACCCCAGATCTAATTTCTCTTTTGCCTAAAACACATGTTAACAGTGAAGCCTCAGTCACTCACACTGACCTTGAGTTGTAGTAGAAGGTAATATACCTTCACAAGCAGAGGTGACATTCTAAGGGGATTCATCACCAACTGAATGTCAGAATGTTCACTATTACAGTAGTACCCCCTTATCCACAGTTTTGGTTTCCATGATTTCCATTACCAAATCAACCACTGTCCAAAAATATTAAATGGAAAATTCTAGAAATTATCAAAATAATGCATAGGTTTTGAATCATGGGTCATTCTGAGAAGCATGATGAAATCTTGCACCATCCTTCTTTACCTTACCCAGAATGTGACTCATCCCTTATCCAGTGTAGCCATGCTGTATACACTACCTGCCGATCCACCACATAGTACCATCTGAGTTATCAGATTGACTATTGCTTATTATAATGCTTGTGTGCAAATAACTCTTATTTTACTTAATAATTGTCCCAAAGCACAAAAATAATGATGTTGGTAATTCACATATGCCAAAGAGAAACCCTAAAATTCTTCCTTTAAATGAAAAAAATAAAAGTTCTCAACTTAAAAAAGGAAAGAAAAAAATGTTATGTCGAGTTTGCTAAGATCTACTGTATAATGGTTTGAGGAGACCACATTTGTATAACTTATTATAGTATAGTTGTAGTCTTAATATTCATTATTATTATTAATCTCTTTCAATACCTAGTGTGTCATTAAATTTTATCACAGTATGCATATATAGGAAAAAACAGTGTATATAAGGTTCAGTACTATCCACAGTTTCAAGCATTCATTGGGGCTCTTGTAATTTATCACTTGAGGATAAGGCAGGACTGTTCCATCTTCAGTCCTTGTCTTCGATCCCTATCTAAAGTAAACAAACTTGAGAGAAGGGCACCAACTATAGGTTTGCATTTATTTTCTTAAAGTATTAGACCTCAGTGGAAATATTTGAGAACTATTTCAAGAATAGCAAAAATGCTACAAATATATATATATATACATTTTTAAATGCAAATGTAAACTTAAGCCTTACAGATCTTAATATGAGGAATTGTATGTCAAGAGGTTTTCATTACATATGTATATTATTAAATCTCAGTATTTAAAATTAATACAGCTTTGTATTTTCTTTGGTACAAAATGTAATAAGGAACATGATGTGATGGACTGACAGATCTGGCTCCATGAGAATGTTATAGGCCAGACTGTAAGGGAAATGACTAAACAGATTCCATTTTGCTCTGAGACTCCATGTTATGTAGGAAATAAGTTTCTCCCATGGGAACACCCTGCCTCTGTACCCATCATCAGTTACTTAGTGTGACATGTTAAATAATATGCAATGGCAACTCCTATGTAGTAAAAATTGCTCTCTTTTGACCTCTATTGCTCTTAACCAATGTACTATGTAAATGGTAATTGTGTAGATGTTAGAAACCATTCTTTAGTTTGTACCTAGGTAAGGGTCATTTTGACCCACATCCCCCTCTGTCGGTGATCTCATGATGTTAGTTTGTAATTTCGAATCATAGCAACAGACACTTATGATTAATGTGATTTTTGGTATAAGAACCCCTACAACCTTGTGGTCGGGGCTGTTCTCCCAATAGCCATTTTTTGGGGCATTGTGTGAGACAGTCAGTCGGCAGGCTTAATAAAGACTCTCAAATTTGGACTTCTCAGTGGTGATCTGTCTGTTCTTAAGTTGCGCCCCATAACAATGACAGATATTATAAAAAAGATATTTCAGCAGTCAAAATGTGTCAATAAGATTTTTCTTTCCAGTAATATGAAAATAAACTAAATTCATCCAAAAATAGTCAATTTTATCAAATTCATATAACATTAAATGAAAACAAAAGACTGTAAACATTTCTTGTTTTTTGTTTGTTTTTATGGTACTGGAGATCAAACTCAGGGCCTTTGCATGCTAGGTAAGCACTCTACCACTGAACTACACCCCCAGCAACAGTAAATATTTTCTATTAAATATTTAGAGCTTTTAACTCCTCTTCTACCTATATTTATTAATTTATTATGATTTCAGGAAGAAATTCATTTCTGAAAGACCAACCTTCTACCAAGGCCCTCTGGCAAAATTCAATTTTAATTATGATTCATAATTACTAAGAATATAATTTATCTTTTGGGGATGCACAGGTAGAGTCTTCTAATCTGGGCAAAACTGATTGGGCCTTAGGGAACTGTAATTTATTTCCTCTCAGCAAGATAATTAACCAAGAAGGATGCCCTTATTTTCTTTAAAATTGCAGAAAATATTCATCGATTCTCTTTTCAATAGTAAATTCATTTCCCATGTGAGACACATTTTGTAACACCATGTTTTGGTGTGAAATTTTGCCCTGCCACTTTGGAGTTTTTAAATCAGTATGTCATTATGCCCTATAGCAGCCACATGTACTCGTTATTACACCCAGCTCCAAAACAAGAAACTAAAGATAGGCATCAGGTGGCTTACTTAAAGCCACACAGTTTTCAAGTAGGAATGAAACCTCAGTTTCTTGCCTTAGTCATCATAGACTGAGCTTGAAAATAATACAAGTATACAAGAAGGAAACGGAATGAGGATTCTGCCTGGCATTCACCCTTAGGAATCCCCAGAGGTCAGCCAGAGTCACATTTAATAGTTCAGATGCCCAAACAAGTCTATGGTCACAAGCTGAGGAAAAAACAAAGGCTAGAAACTTCACCATCTGGGCCATATCCTGCAATCAGTGCAGCAGAGACATCGGGTAGCATCTGTTGTGTGGGGGTCAGGAGGGGTGGTGCCTAAGGGTATTTACAGCAACCTTCTAGAGGCAGGGTATGGGAAAATCTTAAGGGGAAAGAAATGTTCTCCAACAGGAGTTCAATATCTCATTTTTTTTTATTTAATTTACTCTCCTATATTTAATATGAGATAAGTTGAAAAGTTTCAGTAACTTTCTTTTGATGTATTTTAGGACATCAGTACAAGAAATGTAGACTTCATCAGACGATATTACCTAAAAACAAAGAAATAAATAAATACAGAAACGATGTCCAAGATGGTGTTACTTTTACTGAAATTTTTAAATGTTTGCAAATAATAAATTGTTTTCCAAAAAGATTGGTAATCATAAAATTTTATCAAAAGTTCTGACCTTGAGAATAATTGCCACTTAATGAAAAGAACATTTAACTGTTTTTAATAGATCTTTCTACTTTTTTCTTTCTTTCATTTTTTAAAAACTTGTGTTTTCTTTTTATTATGGAAAATATCAAACATGCGGAAAAGATGAGAAAACAGCATAATAAACCACCATATAGTCACCTCCTGCTTCAGTAATCCTGGCCAATCTTCTTTTATCTATAACACACCCAATGCCCCAAGTCCCAGATTATTAAAGTAAATCCCATATTTAACATCAGTTCTTTCATAAATATTGCAGCATATATTCCTAAAATGTTTATGCAATACCATAGTACCTCAAAAATTCATAATTACCTAATATTCACAAATATCCAGGTACTGTTCAAATTTCCCAAATTGACTCATACCTTTTAAAATTTGCTTAAAAGTTAATACATATGTTAACTAGCTCAACTGAGCCATTCTACAATGTATACATGTTTTAGAACATCATGTTGAATACAATATACACAATTTGTATTTGTTAATGAAAAATAATAAAATGAAAATGAAAAAAATAATTCCAATAAGTTCCACACATTGTGACTGGGCTGGTCTTACACCTCTTTGATCTAGGACCCACTCTCTTTCTTTCTGTAATGTATAAAGCCGCTCTCCCGCCCACTAGGTACACCATTTTGCCCGCCTCCCCACCACTTGTCAATCTGCGCTCAGCCTGCCTCTTCCCTTACAGGAATTTCCGGCCTCCCCATCACCTGTCAGTCTGTGCTCTGCCGGCCTCTTACGTTAGAGGAATTTCCAGCTTATGCTGCCGCCATTTTCCTGCCTTTCACGTTAGGTCCTAACGTGCTATTGATTCATCAGTCAGCCTGCAAGAATTCTCTTCCACAATTGGTTCCTTCCAGCCTGGGAGATTCCAATATCTAGGAGAAGTCATACGCCATCTTTCTCTTTTTTCCCTTCTTTTCTCCCCGAGGGGATGTGAATCGTCCACATAAATAAAGTCTCTAGCGTGAGATCTCCTGTCTGCAGAGCATTTTTTTCTGGGAGCTATTGGCGAGCCACAACTGAGCCAGTGACCCCTAACACTTTCCTTCTTCAGAGTTTCCTGTTAAATAAACCTAGAACTTTTCAGTGTGGGTCTTATTGTTTTCCTGTAGTGTTGTTTCAAATGTTTTCCTGTCCCCTGTGTTCTGCAAAGCAGAGCAGAAAAGACTGATATGCTCACACATTTTATACTCCGTTGACTGCTAGGAAATTTCACCTCTCTGCGCTTGAACTCCCCACTTGTGCATCCTCCATAATTGACTCACTCATTTATGGAGCAACAGTGGGCATGTGACTGGGGCTGGTCTTACACCTCAGAGCTGAGTGCCGTGTGCAAAAATGACTGTGGCCTGAAGTGAGGCCTGGACCTGTGCTTGCAAAGAACGCAGAGTGGTGATCAAAACTTCCTCTTACAAATGCATGAGAAAGTAATTTAATTTTCTAGTCATGGTTGAGTAGCTCCGTCTTAATAAATCTTCACAATAATCCCATGAGAAATGGACTATTCTTTCTTATCTTTCTTTTACAGGTGAGGAAACAGGTTTTAAAAGGCTTCTTCGTTTACTCACATTGACACTGTGAATCAGTAGTGTTACAGGGATTTGAACCCAGAGCTTTCTGTTTGTGCAAAGCTGCCCCACCTTTCTGTTGCTAATTGTCTGTCCCACACTCTCAATGGCAGAAGCACTGAGCAGCTCTTGGCTAACTAGCGTGAGCCTTCACATGAGCTCTTTTGACTCGTGCAATCCTTTCAAACGATTTAACTGTTTTGAGTGGTGACCAATGTGTTTATTCACAGACCTAGGATAATGTCTACACCCAAGTCAAGAGGCATAAAGGACATAAGCTTTATAATCACACTAGCCTGGTTTGAATCCTGTAATCCAATAAATAGCACACAATTCACTGTATGACGATGCATTCCACTGTAATACTATAACGTGATACAATTCACTGTAATAAGATGCATTTCACTGTTTTTTTACTTTCAATATTCTTTTCCTTAACTCTTATTTTTTCCAATTTAGAAACCATTTTCTTGAAAGTCAGAGTGTCTTATTTTCAAAAGCCAAATATCTTTTAATTCAAAATGTAATTCCAAAAGGAAACCACAATAAATACATAGAAATCTAATGTCTATTGAGAATAAGGAGTCAGTTCCTCTTCCCTTAAGAGCCAGGCTCTACCTAGGCTGTGTAGGCCCCAGGCCAATACTTTTTACTCTGCCAATATAAAAATCTGATTCAAAAAGATATTACAAAATTCATGGACTCACATGAGGTAAAGCAATTTATCAATGAAGATTTACAATGATGGGGAGAGAAAAGAAAATTTTATTATCTAATCAATGCATATAAAAGTTCTTCATCTTGTATTTGACCTGAAAGTCACCCCAAAGCAGCCTGTCCTCACTATCCTGGAAATCCCAGGGCGAGAGGGGAGAGATATATATACACACTTGTCATGCTGACCTGCAAGAAGAGTCTGCCTACCAGGATGTCCTCCTGGGTCTGGGCCCAGTCGCAGAGCCCTCGGGCAAATTCATAGGCAAGAGTTCCACAGTTTCATTGAACCATGTGCCCCAGAGAAGGACAAAGAATGCCCCAAGAGGGATACAGAGTCAGGTCCACTTGGGTTCCAGTCTCGCCCCACGGTACCCTGCTCAGATGGCATGGCTAACCCTATCTCCAAAAGTAGCCTTGGACATTTTAGTGGACTAAGAGTCCCACTTGCACCAGTCTAAGGACAGTCCTGGGAACATGTAATTTATTGTGAAAGAAGGGAAGAGACAAAGGAGGTTTGAACATGGAAAAAAGTCACTTTAGACATGACACTCTGTAGACACCTATCCAGTTACCTGTTTTTTTAACATGGAATAGTGGTTGTTTAGAGAGCAAATCATCTGTATTTTAAAAGAACTAAAGATAACCAATCTTCCAAAGCTGGAATAGTGGTGATACACTCTCAATTGCATTAGCTCTATGATGTCACTTAAGCAGTTACTCATTTACTCTAAATTTCAACATCCTCATCTATAAAATGGGGGTGGTAATATCTGCCCCCAGGAAATGCTGTAAGGATTTAAAGGGCTAATATAGAATAAATGTATTTCTTATATGAGGTACAGAATAAGTGCTAAGAGGTACTACAAATATTTTCTTCTAATTATTTCATTCAAAGAAACTATGCACTGGGCATTAAATATAGAAAACAGAAAAGGGAAAAGAAAGGAAAAGCACTTTCTCCATCAGCAAGGAATTTGTCATTTAACCGGCACAATAACAACTTACAGATATAGGGGGAAATGAATGAGAAAGATGAATGGGACTCCTTTAAGGAGACAGAGACGAGCCATGTGTAGAGATTACTGCATTTATTGCAATATTGGAGAAGACTTCCTAGAGCTGGAGAGCTTTTGAGTCAGACATGACTCAACAAAGTGAGGAATGCGAAGAGTCAAGAAGGCAGGAGCTCTGAGAGAGAGCTGGACCTGGTTTTCGTAATGAAAAATGTCATCCCCAACACCACCAACACAGCACTGGCAATTTTTTTTTCCATTGTACCAATTGTGAGCAACAAACCCAGACAACACATTGGTGTGCTGAAGGCTATTTCACAGGTTGCAAATAAACACAGCGAGAAATTTGCTAACACTGATCATTCAAAAAGAGAGCTTTGCTGGCTTTTATACTCGACCAAAGAAATCCTGTGGGTTTCCTAACTGGATTCGGATATAAATACATCCATACCGAGTTTACAAAAGGTTGGAGCTCCCAGGTAAAAAAAAAAAAAGGATGTCAAGGAAACCAATAGAGTTGTGAATATCATCGAAATCAGTTGCTTGGCATCATGAAGTCTGTGAAATCTCTTAGTCTATAAAACAGCTATTTGGACTGCCTTAAATGGAGGGTTAGAGGTTAGAAGGAAGGAAGATAATGCCCACACACAGCCAGAGCACTTTCTGCACAGCTCACAGAGATGAGAAGGCTTCTGCATGTGCCGTAGTGGCTCTGGAACCCAACAGAAACTCCAGCAGCCACCTCCACACGGGGCATCCATCACTGGCTACTCAAGTGCTCTGCACAGTAGTGTGCTAATAAATCTTTAACAACAGGTTTTGTGAGGGAGGAGCCCTCGTTTGAAGCTTTTCCCAATTTCCAGAGCTTAAAATAGCCCACCCTGGCTAAAGTGAAGCTATCCAATTTTTGTTGTGCAAAAATCTCCACCATGGCTGATCTCAAGTTATCAGCACACTATCACTGAGCAACAGAGACGGGAGAGATGGGTGTGATGGGTTCTTGGAGTACCACAACTAATGAGTCAAAAACTCTGACTTGGCCTCCCCTGCTCAATGGCTTCCCTGTGTTCTCCTCTCTGCTTCATGTTTCCTTCTTACATTTCATGTTTGTGAGTTTTGCTACCACCGATCTTATGTTTCATTGCTTAAACGAAGGAGTCTGATTGAATTAGTTATTCTCTCAATTCTAGGGAATGTTTTTGGTGAATAAGATGGAAGAGGAAGAAGAAAAGAGCTCTCCTCATGGTAGAGATTTTTTTTTAATTTAAGTAAAGCTAAACTTGTTTTCATGTGGGTCTTTCTTAAGTGTGTAAAACGGAAGCTCCTTGGGTTTAAAGAGACCGAAGCAACACGAAGGGGTGAGGGGCCTCGTATGGCCTCCTTCCTGCATGCTCTGCCCTCACCTATGCTGTGGACACCTTGAGAGTCTCAGAACACAGACAGGAAATGTGGTCCCTGCAAAAGTAAGGTATTTTCACACCTAGAAGTTTCCCTCCTAAGTCAACTTAGAACAACAACAACAATGAAAAAGGAATATTTCCTTATAAAAACATTTGGAAATTCTAAAAACAAAAAAAGTATCTCTGGAAAAAATTATTGTGGTAAAAACAAACTGGGAAGTATCTTAAAAGGTGTTGGTGTTACTGGAACCATGATTTGTAATCTCCTACTGGGAACTACATCATGAATGGCCCTTACTTCTACAAAAGTACAACAGAATATGTGTTATTATTGCTGCTGAAGGGAAGAAGAGAGAAATAATTTAATTTTATCCCAAACTCTATCCTATTTTTCCTCTTCTGTTTATTACAACAGATCTGATTTAGAATGAGCAGAGATAAGTCACATATGTGAAAATGCCTTCATTATTATTGTTAGTAGTACTATTATAAGTATTGTTATATCATCCTCCAAACTTTTTTTTTTTGCCTTATCTGTGTATCCGTGTTTTGGATATCAACGGCTAGAGAAATACAAAAGGAGGCTTTGTATATGAGTCATGACTTTCTGTACAAGAAAATGTTAGTTTCAGATTTTTCTATTCCAGTTGAAGGTACAGGTTTAATCAAAGTGAAGGTTGATATGAGTAAGAAATATATTAATAATGTTAACAACAACAATAAAAATTCTTTCACATTAAGAGTTTCTGTAGTCATTTTAGATAAGAGTAGGTCAATAATGTTTAGTTTTCCGTTATTTCTAAGTCAAAGGTAGATGATCAAGGGTGAATTTTTGTATTTTTATTTTTATAGACTGCATTTTGATTCATTGAACACGAATGGCTTACAACTTTTCTTTTCTATGGTTGTACACGATGTAGAGTCACACCATTCAAGTAATCATACATATACACAGGGCAATACTGTCTGTTTCATTCTACTATCTTTCCTTCCCCACCCACTCCCACCCCATTTACGCTACTCCCTCCAAATCTCCTTCATTCTTCTCTTCTCCCTGCCACCACCCCTCCTCGTTATGTATCATCATCCACTTATCAGAGAAAACATTTGGCCTTTGGTTTTTTGATTTTGGCCTATTTCACTTAGCATGATATTCTTCAACTCTGTTCATTTACCAGAAAATGCCATAGTTTTATTCTTTATGACTGAGTAATATTCCTTTGTGTATATATACCACAGTTTCTTTACCCATTCATCAATTGAAGGGCATCTCAGTTGGTTCCACAACCTAGCTATTGTGAATTGAGCAGCTATGAACCTTGATGTGACTGTGTCACTGTAGCATGCCGATTTTAAGTCCTTTGGGTATAAACCAAGGAGTGGGGTAGCTGGGTCAAATGGTGGGGGGTCCATTCCAAGTTTTTTGAGAAATCTCCATACTGCTTTCCAGAGTGGCTGCACCAATTTGCAACTCCACCAGCAATGTATGAGTGTGCCTTTTCCCCCACATCCATGCCAACACTTATTGTTGCTTGTGTTCTTGATAATAGCCATTCTAATTGGAGTTAGATAAAATCTTAGGGTGGTTTTAATTTGCATTTCTCTAATTACTAGAGATGATGAGCACTTTTTCATATATTTGTTGATCACCTGTATATCTTCTCCTGTGAAGTGTCTGTCCATTTCCTTAGCCCATTTATTGATTGGGTTCTTTGTATTCTTGGTATAAAGTTTTTTAAGTTCTTTATAAATTTTGGAGATTAGTATTCTGTCTGAAGTGTGTGTGGAAAAGATTTTCTCCCACTCTGTAAACTGTCTTTTCACATTGTTAATAGTTTCCTTTGCTGAGAAAAAGTTTTTTAGTTTGCATCCATCTCATTTATTGATTCTTGCTTTTATTTCTTGCACTATGAGGGTCTTGTTAAGGAAGTTTGGTTCTAAGCCAACATGATGAAGCTTCGGGCCTACTTTTTCTTCTATTTGGTGAAGGGTCTCAGATCTAATTCTGAGATCCTTGATCCACTTTGAGTTGAGTTTTGTACAGGGTGGAGAGATAGGGGTTTAATTTCATTGCACTGCATTTGAATTTCCAGTTTTGCCAGCACCATTTGTTGAAGAGGCTATCTTTTCTCCATTGTAAGTTCATCTACATGCCTGTGTCAGAGTCGATGTATAAGTCAGGGTCCTAATAGGAAACAGAATCACTAGGTATAACTGCAGGAAAGATTATCTAGAGAAAGATTAATTACAAAATTAAGAGGCAGGTAGGGTATAGAGAAACTTCAAAGGAAAATGCAGGACCCAGCAGTAGCACAGCTGTCCCCATGCCTAGGGCTGAAGGAAGAGGAGATGCCAGAACCCAGGAGGAACTGGATAGACCAGTGCTGCTCCATGGAAATAAAATGAGTCCCACAAGTGCCAAGCAAAATTTTTAGTAGGCACTTTTTAAAAACAGACAAGTAATTGATTTTAATAAAGTATTTTATTTAATCCAATACATTGTTTCAACATTTAACCCATAGAAAAAGAATTAATGTGGTATTTTACTTTATTTTTTATCAAGTCTTCAAAATCCAGTGTGCGTTTTATACTTACAGCACATCTCAATTTGGAGTTGTCACATTTCAAGTGCTCAAGAGCCAGTTGATGGCCACTGTTTGGAACATCACATGTATAGAGCATAGACTGTCTGAATCCTCTGCTGTGGTGAGGGGAGAAGAGACAGTGGCCAAACCCAAGTCAAAGGCAGAAGAACCCCACGGCACAGTCCAGACAGACAAGGAAGTCTGAATGGAATCATTTGCTATCATTAGCCATCGTGTTGACAGTCAGGTATTCCCAAGATCATAAATTCAGAGGCATGACTGTAGAGAGGTTCAACTGAAAATATGATGTATGGAATTAATTTTATTTTATCCAAATTGTACTTATCCTGTATGACAAGCATTCCTTGAAGTGGTAGGAATGAGCAGATAAGGAGTGTGAATATGCTGACTAGGATCATTCCATGTAACTAATCACTTGGGATGATTTGAGCAAGAAGAAGCTGGCACCATAATTCATTTAATATACTAAGTACCCTCCAGGCCAGGCCAGGCACTATGCCTAGTTAATGATACACTTCAACATTACTCAACCTGTTAAGGTGAATTATCTAAAAATAGACCAAAAGAAAGGGAAAAGACCTAAAAATTTGTTTCCCAAGCAAAGTTCTTATTTTGTTTTATTTCATTAGATCAGTGCTATGATCATATGAAATATGCATTAACCTCTCTAATTTACGAGGAAGTTAGAGCTTTAGCATCAAAGGCATATGGAAATGATGGACTTGGATTTTAAATACCTGAATCTTCTCTACTAATAATAGCATTTGAAGGTGAAGATAGTGGTCTTTCTGAGTCTCAGTAGCCTCCTCTATAAATTGAAAATATAGAACTAAATATTCCCCCATATATATTATGTATCCAATGCATTAATTCAAAATTCAATAAGATTCTATTATGTGCTAAACACTGTGCCCCATACTGGTTATAACCAGGTAAACAAGATAGGGTCAGAATACAGACATACAAGCAATACTTAAGATACAGTGAGGAGGATTTCAAGATGGCGGACTAGAGGGCAGCTGCATTTCATGTTGCTCCAGGACGCAGGATTCAAAAGAGGAGATATTGAGAGACTTGGGACCAACTCAAAGCCGCCGGGTGAGTCTCTCCCGTTGGGGAACTTTGTGAAGTAGAGTTGCCCGGCGAGACGCCCCTCCCCCGCTCACTTCTGAACACAGGGGGTTGCACGGAGGAAGAAGAGGAACGCAGCGGGTCGCTTGGTCTAGGAGTGACTGCATCAGAGCTATAGGCAGTTGCCAGAGGAGGAGGCGAGTGGTGAGTTGTTTGGACTCAAAGCGACCGCTCCTGAACACTGGTGGCCTGCCTGGAGGAGGAGCGTGGTGGGTCACTTGGTCTCGGAGTGACCGCTCCTGAACACCCAGGGGGCTACCCCGGGGAGGAGGAGGAGGAACAGGGCGGGTCACTTGGACTCGGAGTGACTGCCTAGGGCTACAGGTGGTTGGCAGGAGGAGGAGACACGAAGTGAGTTGCTTGGACTCCTAGTGACTGCATCAGAACCCCGGGTGGCTGTCCGGAGGAAGAGGCATGTGGCAGGTTGCTGGGTCTCGGAGCGACTGTACGGGGCTCCAGGTGGCGGCTCAGAGGAGGGGCCACATAGCCAGGCGATTAGGTGCAGAGCAGGGTCACAGGACCTAGGCGACTTCTTGGTGGAAGAGCTGCACAGAGACACGCCTAGGGGCGGAGCGAAGTTTCCAGGACTGCAGGCAGATTCTCTGAGGAGAGGCAGCCTAAGGAGACTTGTCTGTGAAGGGTGAGGCTCCCAGGCCCAGGAGGTAGGTCCGGGACCCTGGGAATGTTGCAGAGGAAGGCAGCCCATTCCAGGTGGTAGTTGTAGATTGAGGGGAACCTGTAGGAGGGGAACTGACCAGCGAGACCTCCCCACCGGGTGAGTCTTCCCTGCTGGGAGAGGTTTTCCCACAAGGACGGTAAAACCAGAGACACAGGCACAAACAGGCCTTGCCTCAGCCCCCAGCCTAGTTCCCCTTTGGATGACCATTGGTCAACAAGTGGAGACACCCCTGCCCACTATCAGGGAATATACCCCACCTGAGGGTCACCACCCCTAGAGAGGCAGCTTCCTTGTGGAGCACCACATTATCAACTTCCTCCAAGACTTCAGGCTACTGAAGGATAAGAGGGGATATACTAACAATCTTCAGGGACATTATAAGTCAATAGAGGAAATCTGCAATATCTTAATGATCCACTGATTCCTGAACAATATGAGAAAACAAGGGAAGAAAATGCCCCAAACAAATCTAGATGTTACATCAATAAAATCCAACGACAGCATGGCAGAAGAAATGACAGAAAGGGAGTTCAGAATGTACATAATTAAAATGATCAGAGAAGCAAACGATGAGATGAAAGAGCAAATGCAGGCATTGAATGATGAGATGAAAGAGCAAATGCAGGCATTGAATGATCGCACCAATCGACAGTTAAAAGAGCAAATACAGGAAGCAAAAGATCATTTCAATAAAGAGTTAGAGATAATGAAAAAAAAACAAACAGAAATCCTTGAAATGAAGGAAACAATAAACCAAATTAAGAACTCCATAGAAAGCATAACCAATAGGATAGAACACCTGGAAGACAGAACCTCAGATATTGAAGATAAAATATTTAACCTTGAAAACAAAGTTGAACAAACAGAGAAGATGGTAAGAAATCATGAACAGAATCTCCAAGAACTATGGGATATCATGAAAAGGCCAAATTTGAGAATTATTGGGATTGAGGAAGGCTTAGAGAAACAAACCAAAGGAATGAGCAATCTATTCAATGAAATAATATCAGAAAATTTCCCAAATCTGAAGAATGAAATGGAAAATCAAGTTCAAGAGACATATAGGACTCCAAATACACAAAATTACAACAGACCCACACCAAGGCACATTATAATGAAAATACCTAACATTCAAAATAAAGACAGAATTTTAAAGGCTGTGAGAGAAAAGAACCAAATTACATTCAGGGGGAAACCAATATGGATATCAGCAGATTTTCAATCCAGACCCTAAAAGCTAGAAGGGCCTGGAACAACATTTTTTAAGCCATGAAAGAAAATGGATGCCAACCAAGAATCTTATACCCAGCAAAACTTACCTTCAAAATTTGACGATGAAATAAAATCATTCCATGATAAACAAAAGCTAACAGAATTTACAAAAAGAAAGTCAGCATTACAGAACATTCTCAGCAAAATATTCCATGAGGAAGAGATAAAAAACAAAGAAGCAAATCAGCAAAGGGAGAAATTAGCCTAAAGGAACTGTCAAATAAAGGAGGAACCAAGTTGTGTCAAAAAAATAAATATATAAATAAAATTTTAAAAATGAACCAAATGACCGGGAATACAAATCATATCACAATAATAACCCTGAATGTTAATGGCCTGAATTCATCAATCAAAAGACATGGACTGGCAGATTGGATTAAAAAGAAAGATCCAACAATATGTGCCTGCAAGAGACTCACCTCATAGAAAGAGATAACCATAGACTAAAGGTGAAAGGATGGGGAAAAACATACCATGCACATGGACTCAGCAAAAAAGCTGGAGTATCCATCCTCATTTCAGATAATGTGGACTTCAAGACAAAGTTAGTCAGAAGGGATAAAGAAGGACATTTCATACTGCTTAAGGGAAGCATAAATCAGCAAGATATAACAATCATAAACACCTATGCCCCAAACAGTGGCTCATCCATTTATGTCAAACAAATCCTTCTCAATTTTAGAAACCAAATAGACCATAACACAATAATACTAGGTGATTTAAACACACCTCTCTCACCACTGGACAGATCTTCCAAACAAAAATTGAACAAAGAAACCATAGATCTCAATAACACAATCAATAATTTAGACTTAACAGACATTTATAGAATATACCATCCAACCAAGAGCGAATACACTTTCTTCTCAGCAGCACATGGATCCTACTCTAAAACAGACCATATATTATGCCACAAAGCTAATGTTAGCAAATACAAGAAGATAGAGACACTACCTTGTATTCTATCAGATCATAATGGATTGAAGTTAGAAATAAATGAAAGAGTAAAAAACAGAAACTACTCCAACACCTGGAGATTGAACAATATGCTATTATATGATGAATGGATAACAGAAGATAATAGGAAGGAAATTAAAAAATTCTTAGAAGTAAATTAAAACAAAGAAACATCATATCAAAATCTCTGGGACACTATGAAAGCAATACTTAGAGGAAAATTTATTTCATGGAGTGCATTTACTAAAAGTAGTAAAACTCAACAAATCAATGACCTAACACTACAGCTCAAAGCCCTAGAAAAAGAAGAACAGACCAACACCAAAAGTAGTAGAAGACAGGAAATAGTTAAACTGAGAGCTGAAATCAATGAAATTGAAACAAAAGAAACAATACAAAAAATTGACAAAATAAATAGTTGGTTCTTCGAAAAAATAAACAAAATTGATAAAACTTCAGCAACACTAACAAAGAGAAGATGAGAAAAAACTCAAATTACTAAAATTCAGAATGAACAAGGAAATATCACAACAGACACGATTGAAATACAAAACATAATTAGAAGCTATTTTGAAAATCTACACTCCAACAAAATAGAAAATTTCGAAGACATCAACAGGTTTCTAGAGACATATGAATTGCTAAACTGAACGAGGAGGACATACACAATTTAAATAGACCAATTTCAAGTAATGAAATAGAAGAAGTCATCAAAAGCCTACCAACAAAGAAAAGTCCAGGACCAGATGGGTTCTCAGCCGAGTTCTACAAAACCTTTAAAGAAGAGCTCATTCCAATACTTCTCAAAGTATTCCATGAAATAGAAGAGGAGGGAACCCTCCCAAACTCATTCTATAAAGCCAATATTACCCTGATACCTAAACCAGACAGAGACACATCGAAGAAAGAAAATTTCAGACCAATATCCTTAATGAACATCGATGCAAAAATTCTCAACAAAATTTTAGCAAATCGCATACAAAAACAGATTAAAAAGATAGTGCACCATGATCAAGTGTGTTTCATCCCAGGGATGCAAGTTTGGTTCAACATCAGGAAATCAATAAATGTAATTCACCATATCAATAGACTTAAAGTCAAGATCACATGATTATTTCAATAGATGCAGAAAAAGCATTTGACAAAATACAGCACTCCTCCATGCTCAAAACACTAGAAAAAATAGGGATAGTGGGAACATTCCTTAACATTGTAAAGGCCATCTATGCTAAGCCCATGGCTAATATCATTCTAAATGGTGAAAAACTGAAAGCATTCCCCCTAAAATCTGGAACAAAGCAGGGATGCCCTCTTTCACCACTTCTGTTCAATATTGTCCTTGAAACTCTAGCCAGAGCAATTAGACAGACCAAAGAAATTAAAGGGATACGAATAGGAAAAGAACTCAAACTATCCCTATTTGCTGATGATATGATTATATACTTAGAGGAACCAGGAAATTCCACCAGAAAACTTTTAGAACTCATAAGTGAATTCAGTAAAGTAGCGGGATATAAGATCAATGCACATAAATCTAATGCATTTTTATACATAAGTGATGAATCTTCAGAAAGAGAAATTAGGAAAACTACCCCATTCACAATAGCATCGAAAAAAATAAAATACTTGAGAATCAAACTCACAAAAGAGGTGAAAGACCACTACGATGAGAACTACAGAACACTAAAGAAAGAAATTAAAGAAAACCTTAGAAGATGGAAAGACCTCCCATGTTCTTGGATAGGAAGAATTAATATTGTCAAAATGACCATACTACAAAAAGTGCTATACAGATTCAATGCAATTCCAATTAAAATCCCAATGATGTACCTTACAGAAATAGAGTAAGCAATTATGAAATTCATCTGGAAGAATAAAATACCCAGAATATCTAAAGCAATCCTTAGTAGAAAGAGTGAAACAGGGGGTATCACAATACCAGATCTTCAACTCTACTACAAAGCAATAGTAACAAAAATGGCATGGTATTGGTACCAAAATAGAAAGGTGAATCAATGGTACAGAATAGAGGACATGGACACAAACCCAAATAAATACAATTTTCTCATACTAGACAAAGGGGCCAAAAATATGCAATGGAGAAAAGATAGCCTCTTCAACAAATGGTGCTGGGAGAATTGGAAATCCATATGCAACAGAATGAAACTAAATCCATATCTCTCACCATGCACGAAACTCAACTCAAAATGGATTAAGGACCTCGGAATCAGACCAGAGACCCTGCATCTTATAGAAGAAAAAGTAGGTCCAGAGCTTCAACATGTCGGCTTAGGACCAGACTTCCTCAACAGGACTCCCATAGCACAAGAAATAAAAACAAGAATCAATAACTGGGATAGATTCAAACTAAAAAGCTTTCTCTCAGCAAAGGAAACTATCAGCAATGCGAAGAAAGAGCCTACAGAGTGGGAGAAAATCTTTGCCAATCATACTTCAGATAGAGCACTAATCTCCAGAATCTATAAAGAACTCAAAAAACTCTACACCAAGAATGCAAATAATCCAAACGACATATGGGCTAAGGAAATGAATAGACACTTCACAGAAGAAGATCTACAAGCAATCAACAAACATATGGAAAAATGTTCAACATCTCTAGTAATAAGAGAAATGCAAATCAAAACCACCCTAAGATTCCATCTCACCCCAATTAGAATGGCGATTATCAAGAATACAAGCAACAACAGGTGTTGGCGAGGATGTGGGGAGAAAGGTACACTCTTACATTGCTGGTGGGACTGCAAATTAGTGCAGCCACTCTGAAAAGCAGTGTGGAGATTCCTTAGAAAACTTGGAATGGAACCACCATTTGCCCCAGCTATCCCACTCCTTGGCCTATACCCAAAGGACTTAAAATCAGCATACTACAGAGTTATAGCCACATCAATGTTCATAGTTGCTCAGTTCACAATAGCCAGATTGTGGAACCAACCTAGATGTCCTTCAATTGATGAATGGATAAAGAAACTGTGGTATGTATATACAATGGAATATTACTCAGTCATAAAGAATGATAAATTTATGGCATTTGCAGGTAAATGGATGAAATTGGAGAATATCATGCTAAGTGAGATAAGCCAATCTCAAAACACCAGAGGACGAATGATATCACTAATAAGCGGATGATGACACATAATGGGTGGTGGGAGGGATTAGTGTTAGGGTTAGAGTTAGGGTTAGGGAGGAGGGCAAGAATGGAGGAAGGAAGGACTGTATAGAGGGAAAAGAGGGGTGGGAGGGGTGGGGGGGAAGGGGGAAAATAACAGAATGAATCAAACAACATTACCCTTTGTAAATTTATGATTATACAAATTGTATGCCTTTACACCATGTACAAACAGAGAAACAACATGTATCCCATTTGTTTACAATAAAAAAAAAGATACAGTGAGATTAACATCAATAGAGATAGAGGATGGATGCAGTAAAGGAAAGGACACAAGATTTGAAAGCTTTTGTTTTGGATATGAAGCTGATTTATGTTATTTACCTCGGTATATCCTTAAGTAAAGTACCTGATCTCTCTGAGGTCCAGTATCATAGTCGATCAAATCCCTTTGAAGGGTTTTTGTGAAGACTATAAGATATAGGCAAATCCATAACTTATGATCTAGTTTGTCGATAGGTAACATTTGAAAGTTGAGATTCCATAAACTTCATTCCTTACATCAAATGGGTATAACACTATTAAATAGAATTAATTACACTCCTAATAAAGAACACCAAATACATATTTTGATCAAATGTCAAGTGGCTCAGTATTAAAATCAATATTTGGTCAAAACTGAATATCACCATCAAAAAGTAAATACATGGGACATAAAATAAATTTAATTTATATTTAAAAACTTATTTTACTATAATTTTATTAAAAATAATCCAATTTTCAAAGCATGATAACGTGTAAACTAATATAAAAGTGATAATTTTTCAGCTTTGTCAACTGCTTGATTTTCCCGAGGTCATTTACTATAGCACATTTGGGAAAAAATTATGCTCACTTTCAACAGGTTGACCTGATATTTTTGAAGTACCTCATTATCCTATTATCCTTTCTTCTTTTTTGTCTTTGAATAAACATAACTTGTTATACCTATTTTTGTTCATATTCTAGAATTACTCCAATTTGAGAAATTTAAAGTAATAAATTCTGACTTTAACTTATCCTTATGAGATAAGAAAAATTGCCAATAAAGACTTATTCTTGAAAGGCTCGTGGTCTTAATGGAATTAAGTAACTAAATATTAAATATTAAAGATCATATCAAAGATATAATTTAAAATAAGAATCCTCAATTATAGGACTGGGATGTGACTCAGTGGTAGAATGCTTGCCTCATATGTACAAGGTCCTGGGTTCAATCCCTAATATAGAAAAAAAACAGAATCTTTAATTATTAGAATTATGATACAATTCCTAATATATGTCTTATGCTACTATTTAATTTTTAAATGCCCCTTGGGTCAAAAAGGATATAATCTTCCTAAAGTAATCTAGTTCGCATACACTATGAAATTCATATTAATAATCTATATATTTCCTCTTTATTTGGCTATCAGAAAGACCTTAATTGATAGTTTATGTAAAGTTAACTGTAATAGTTCTCAATTTATGATTTATATTTTATTTCATATTTCATGTGACAAAGTTCAACATTTAAAGTACATAAGGATACTTCGACCTACATCTAGGTTGCTTAGTTATACCTGAAAGTGAATATTAAACTATTAAACAAAAATCTCAAGGTACTCTTTGTGCATATTATTGGCATTTTTACATATTTAAATATGTTACACAATGCAGTCACATGCTCACCAAAGGAAGATACAAGAAATGATATTGAAATAGGCATTACAAGCTGATGTCAAAATATAAGTGAAATAGCAAATTTGACCAAATGCTACAAATGATGTCAAATTTTAGTGTGTCCATAATTCCCAGAAACTGATTTCAGGTCCTAAATATAGTAAAACTCAGACCTAAATATAAGTAATACAATTTACAAAAATATACTTGAACCTCATTTTAAGTATGTAAACCAAAAGATTTTTATTAGAGTTATGTTGGGATATCCCTTTGTGGGAATTTTCTGCATTAGTTACCTTGGATAAAGCTTCTTAAAAATAGAATTAAATTTGGTTTTAACTAAGAAAGATGTCTGGTAATCTTCCTGAATTAAACACAGGCACTCTTTCTCATCTACATTTAAAATTTTGTTGTTACTTGAGAATTTTTTTTTTTCCCTCCAAGAAGCATGAATAAATTCTAAAGAAAGGACAGGTCCCAAAATAAAATCAAATTGGAAGAATAGTTCTCACAGTGATGTCTCCATCAAGGACGCCCTCTCCTTCTAAAGCAATAAGATATTCCTGGCTGAGTGCTTGTGAATATTATGTTAGTAGTAGAAGGACAAGTAAGCCTCCAAGTTTGAGAATCACTACATGCATATAAAACTGAGGTCACTGGCCCTCTTCTGGTTCTGCAGCTTCACCTCAGGCCCTTTAGAGTCTAGCAAGACTAAGTCTGGTGCCATTCCTCAAATCTCTCAAACCTCAAGTGTCTCTCACCATTTTGCTCAAGCTGTCCCCTTTGCCTCAAATACTTTCTACCCAACTCTCTCCTACTAAAATTAACTATTCCTCATTCTTTAAGAAACAAGTTAGGGGGCTGGGGTTGTAGCTTACTGGTAGAGGGCTTGCTAGTATGTGTAAGGCACTGGGTTCCATCCTCAGCACCACATAAAATAAATAAAGTATTATGTCCATCTACAACTAAAAAGTTAAAAAAAAAAAAAAAAGAAAAGAAACAAGTTAGTTCTAACTTCCTCCAAAACTTCCTCCTAGCTGGATCTGATGCCCAGTTTCCTGCTCCCAAGCTCTGTGTTTCTGTCACTAAACTGGTGAATGCCTGGGGCTTTTCCTTAGATGGTTCATCTTTGTGTCCCTGACACCTACCTGAGGTTTTGGCATATAGCAAGATCTCAGTGATTATGTTTAGCATTTCAATCACACAAAACTGATTATATAAGAATCACATATTTATCAAATACCCATGTGACATAAGGATTAGCATGAAAAATGGATCAGGGAGTATATTTTAAGACTTTTTAAATCAGGAGATTAGAAGAACCAGAGAACAAGAATTAAATGAAGCGGAGGAAAAGATGTACATATACAAAACTTACCAAGAGTGAAGCTTCAGGAGAATCAGTCACAAAACAGACCAGCTCACTCTGGGAAGGAAAGACATGAGAAGAGAAAGTACAAGATTACAAAGGCTATAGTCATCTATTTTAAGTCATTTTTTAAAAGGAAGCAGAAGTTTCTAAGAGAAAGTGCATTCCAATTTCTGATAAAATGTTCTGAATTTTAAAATTTCAATTGATCATGAAACATTTAAAATTTTATAGAGGAAACAAAAATAATTTTTTCATCTCATATGAATAAGCAAACATCTACTAAAACAGAAGGAACCATCCAATACTATTTCAGTCTCCTTTCCAAAGTAGAAATAAAAATTCAAACTAAAAAAAAGAGAGAAAGAGATAAGAGAATGGAAAGAAAAAAATAATAATAAGCAGGGTGTAACCGTTCATTACTCAGTCTCTTCCCCTGCCCTCCCTACCTCCACCAAAGGACTAATAATAAAAAGGAAAATAAAAAGCCAGGTTTCATTTGGCCTCCATTCAGGACTTGGACTTATTACTAATTATCTTAAAGGTTGAAAGGACCCTCAGCCAGGAGAATTAGCAACCCTTAAGATGAATGAGGGTTGAACCAGGGCAGTCCATGATAGTACAGATTTTTAAGAGATCAATCTACATATTACTGTCAGTATTTCAAGGGGAGAGCCTTTCTCACTGAATTGTTTTCCACCTAAGAGAATGAATGAAGTCTTGGCAGATAGTCACACAAAACCACAATTCCACTGATGATCTCATATTTCTTAAGAGAGGCTAAATATTACTGCAACTGATCATGATGATAAGAACTGCTCAAAATTCTGATGATTTCTCAAGAAAAACTGCTTATAAGTGTTCCATTCATGTCTACAGATTGGAATCTAAATTGTGTTTGGTCAGACACACTCTTTTTGGGAAGTGGTAGAGAAAAATTTGGCCACTACTTTCTCATCTGCCCAGATATCCTAACTGATCCAGTAGGATAGGACCCTTCCCTTGATGCTCTGGAACAGTGGTTTCACCGCATCATTTTTCACTTGGGATAAAGTTCTAAAATGTCACACAGACTGCACGAGTATAATGCAGTTCTGTGATACTAAAAAAAAAAAAAAAAAAAAAAAAAAACTTTGCTAAGAACTTTGCTTTTCCTGCTAAATTGGAATTTTTTAAAAAGGGAAGTTATTGTGGCTAGAAAGTTTGAATACTCTTGTGTAGAAGGGTGGGTCAGGGGACATAGTCTCCTCAGAGGTTCCTCATTTTCATTTTTGTGCTCTGCATCTATGATTAAAAGAGAACTGCATATAAATCAGTATTTCTTTTGTTGTCCTTGTTCTGTTTGCACATCATAGATATAGCTTATGAAAATGAGCTGGGCAGCTGCCACCTCTACCACAGTCCCCAGCAGCAGCTGCCTTGCCGTGGCTCACCCTGTCATGCACCTTCATCCTACAACAGAATGGAATTCTACATTGTTCCTATGCAGCTTCCCAGAAGCATCTCTATGTTGACAAAAATATGAAGGTTATTTGCCAGGGTTTCACTGAAAAACAGGACACCATTTATACCCAGCAGGCATTGGAATATGGCACCAAACTAGTTAGAGAACCACTCCAGGGAAGGGAGGCAAGACACCTCTGGGCTTACCTGACATTAATCCTATGAAGGACAAAACAGAAAGGACAGCTTCTATCACCTACATCCCTCCTCCTCCTGCTGCTGCTGCCACTGATGAAGTTGTTGAGGCAAAAATGTCCTCGGTTGTGTGCATGATAAAGGTTTCCCACAATAGGAGAGGGTGCCAGTCAATCACAAGTTGCTGTACCAGGAAAGGACAAGGAGTCATGGGCCCTGGGACTCATCGGTCATGGAGAATGCAAAATTGGCCTCATGCCTAGACATGTTTACAAGAAAGAATTGATAGTGTGTCCAGATCTGGCACCCTGACTTGTGAAGCAGTTACCAGACACCACAAGATGTGTTGGGGAACACTGTGCATTGCATTGAGGGGATTTTTTTTTTTTTTTTTTTTTTTTTTTGGTACCAGGGATTGAACCCAGGACCACTTAACCACTGAGCCACATCCCCAGCCCTTTTTATTTTTATTTTGAGACAGGGTCTAATTAAGTTGCTCAGGGCCTTGACAAGTTGCTGAAGCTACCCTTGAACTTGTGATCTTCCTGCCAAAGCCTCATGAGCCAATGGAATTCATTTTTAGGGAACAAATTTTATTGACTGCCTTGAAATCTTTCTGAATGATTCAGTCACAGAAGGCATCATACTGATTGATGAAATTGGTTGTTATGCAGGGAAAAAATGCTGCAGAATTTTGAAGCAACACAATTCAGGTCCAAATGCCAACCCTGTAGTGTCCTTCGTTGCTGGTTTAACTACTCCTACAAACAGGATAAAGGGTTACACAGGGGCAATTATTGCTGGAGGGAAAAACAGAGCTAAAGAGAGGACCTCTGCCCTCAGAGCACAAAAGTTGTGGTCAGTGTATCTCCTGCACAGCTGGGAACCACCATCTACAAGGAATTTGGAAAGAGAAAGATGCTATGCTGTGAAAGAAAAAAACAAATGAAAAGGTCCCTGAAACAGCAGAGTGATTCATGATAGACATGTGAACCAGCAGCAGTTTATTTCTCTTGTCCCCGATTTTCACCTATGTGCCCGACACTGGTCTTTCATTACAACAGGAAGCCAAGACGAGCTTTGGAATGTACTAAACTGAGATATTTTCACTTAAATTGAGATGATCTACATTTGATTTGAAAAAAAAAAAATGAGGTAAACTTTATTTTGTCACTGAATGAATATATATATAAAATAAGAATTTCTGTAAAATTTATCTGGAAGACCATCTGGACATTATATCTTTGGGAGAAAGGAAACTGAATTATTAATTCCATTTTTTAGTATTTATCCATTTTATCTTGGGGTCAATTTTGGTAATCTTTTTTCTCAAAAAATCATTTTTTAATTTTCATTTTTATAAGTTGTTCATAGTATTCATTTATGGTTTTTAAATTTTATTTATATTTAGTTTCTCTTTTATATAACCATATGTGATCTATATTTTCCTATATATTCTCTCTTGGAAAAATTTCAAAATTTTTTTAGACCTGTTTTCTATTTTCTCAATCAATGTTGCTAAGAGTTTGTCTCTTGAATTAGATCTTTAAAATTATAAGTTTTGGATTATGTTGATTTGTGCTTTAGGGTTTTTTAATTTCTTTCATTTTTGTTCTCATCTTTATTATTTCATGTTATAGTTTTGTGTTCATTTATTTTGTTTACATTCTTCTAGTTTCCAAGATGGAACATGAATCACTTCTTTTCTGAATTTCACCTTTTCAATAAACTTTCCTCAAATACTGCATTAGATGCCTCCCATAAATTTTGATATTTTTTATTCTTTAATAAAATTACATGTATTAATAAGGTCCTATTTATATTTTAATACATGTATACATTGTATAAGTTTTCAAATTGGTTAAAGTTATCATTTATCATTTCTTTATAGAAAACTTTCAAAATGCTTTAACTTTTTGAAATAAACAAAACTTAAATGTTGATTGACATAAACAGAACTTACTACTATCCAATCTATGTCTGTTTTTACATTAATACCAAGCTGTTTTGAATGTTACAGCTTCATAGCATATTTGTAAGTCATGTAGAAGAATGACTCCTGCTTTGTTCTTTTTGTTTGAGATGGCTTTGGTTATTTGGGAGATTTTGTGACTCCATATAAATTTTAGGATTTTTTTTCACAATTCTGTGAAAAATGTCACTGGTATGTTAGTAGGGATTGAATTGAATCTGTAGATCATTTTAGGTAGTACGGACATTTTAACAAGTTTGAGTCTTCCAATTCATTTAACATGTGGTGTCTACCCATTTGTGTGGTGTGTGTGTGTGTGTGTGTGTGTGTGTGTGCATCCTCTTTGTTTCATAAATGTTTTACAGTTTTTATTATATAAATCTTGCACCTCTTTGGTTAACTTTATTGGTAGGTGTTTTGTTTTTGTAGCTGTTGTAAATGGGATTGCTTTCTTTTTTTTTTAGGACTACAATTTATTTATTTATTTATTTATTATTTTGATTCATTGCACATGAATGGGGTACAACTGTTGTTTCTCTGGTTGTACACGAAGTAGAGTCACACCACTTGTGTAATCATACATGTACATAGGGTAATGATGTTTGTCTCATTCTGTTATTTTTCCTTCCCTCCACCCCCTTCCCACCCCTCTTTGTCCTTTATACAATCCATCCTTCCTCCATTCTTGCCTTCCTCCCACCATCCACCCTTGTTATGTATCATCATCCACTTAACAGAGAGATCATTCAGCCTTTGGTTTTTTGGGATTGGCTTATCTCACTTAGCATGATATTCTCCAACTGCATCCATTTACCTGCAAATGCCATAATTTTATTATTCTTTATGGGATTGCTTTCTTGATTTCTACTTCAGATAATTCACCAATGTTGTATATTAATGACATGATTTTGCATATTGATTGTGTATCCTACAACTTTGCTGATATTGTTTATTAATTCTAATATTTTTAGTGCTGTCTTTGAGGTTTTCTATATATAAGATTATGTTATCTACAAACAGTAACAATTGGATTCCAATTAATAAAAGGTCACAAATAAAAGGATGCCCTTTATTTCTTTGTCTTTCCTGATTGCTCTATCTAGGATTTACAGTACTGTTGAGTAAGAGCAGTGAGAGTGGACACCTTTGTCTTGTTCTAGATCTTAGAACTTTTTCAACTCCCATTCGATATATTAAAAGTTAATTTAATATATTTTCTTCATTATGTTCCTTGTATTCTTAATTTTGTTCTGTGATTTTATCATAAAGGGATATTCAGTTTCATCAAATGCCTTTCTACACCTATTGAGATGATCATATGACTTCTGTTCTTCATTCTGTGATATGACGTGTCATTTATTGATTTGCACATTTAACCAAACTTGCATCCCTGGACTGAATCCCACTTGATTGGGGTGAATGATGTTTTTAGTGTGCTCTTAGAACCAGTTTGTTAGTTTTTCAGGGTCTTTTGTTTTTGTTTTGAAGATTTTTGTATCTATGATCATAAAGAATATTGGTCTACATTTTTCTTTATTTTTGTTTGGTCCTTCCTTGTCTGGTTTTGGTATCACTGTAATGCTGGACTCATATATTTGGAAGGATTCCCTCTTCTTCAATTTTTGGAATACTTTAAGAATTGATATTAGTTCAGCAGTGAAGCTATCTGGTCAGGGGCTTTTCTGTGATAGAAGGCTTTTTATTACTGATTTAATCTTGTTGCTTGTTATTTGTGATTAGTCTGTTCAGGTTTTTTATTTCTTTATCACTCAGTCTTAGTATGGTGTATAAGTCCAGGAATTTGTTCATTTTTCTAAGTTATCAAATTTGTTGATGTGTAGTTGTTCCTAAAAATCACTAATGATCCTGTGTATTTCCATGGCATTAGTTGTATCTCTTTTCATTCCTGATTTTGAGTCTTTTCTCTTTTTCTAGTTAGACTAGCTAAGGGCTTATCAATTTTCTTTATCTTTCAAAGCACTGGCTCTTCATTTTATCAATTTTTTGTATTTTTTAGTCTCTCATTAATTTCTGCTCTCATCATTATTTCCTCCCTTCTACTAGTTTTGGGTTTGTCTGTTCTTGTTTTACTAGCTCCTTTAACTTCTGTGATAGATGGTTTATTTGAGGTCTTTCTGCTTTTCTGACAAATATTTTGATTACAATCAACAGCCCTCTTACTACTGCCTTTGCTGTATCCCATGTGTTGGTATGGTGAGACATCATTTTCATTTGTTCCAAGAAATGTTTTGATTTCCTCCTTGATCCATTCAATTACTCAAGAGTAAGTTGTTTTCAAAAACAGAAGAAAGATAAATAGAGTGGAGGAAGGGGCTCACGAGGGAGGGAAGAAGAGGTGGGAGGGCAAGAACAGAAATTCAGTAGATTAAACAAAGGGGAAGGAAGCGGGCATAAGAAAAGAAAAGGCAGTGGAATGAATCTGACATTATTTTTCCTATGTAGGTATAGGAATACACCACACTGAATCTCACCATCATGTACATCCACAAGAATGGTGTCCTAATTAGAATATGACTTATTCCATGCTTATATAATTATATCAAAATGGATCCTACTGTCATGTATAAATAAAAAGAACCAATTATAAAAAATTTTTAATTAACAAAAAAAAGAGAGAGTGGGGAGGAGGGAAGGACATGGGGAAGTACCTGAGAATGAAATCTAACAAATCATGCTATGCCCATCCCATGCACAAATACATCATAACAAATTGAATATATGTGTGTGTGTATATATGATTATGCATATATATAATTAATTAAATAATAATAAAAATAATAGAGTAGAGCTAGCAGATGGGGAGGGAAGAAGGAAGGAAAAGAGGAGGTACTGGGGAATTAGTTTTCATATTAAATGCATGCACAAATATGGCATAACAAAACCCACAATTATGTATAATTACAGGGCATCAATTTTAAAAAGTTCGCTGTAAAAACAAGAGTAAGTTGCTTAATTTCCATGTATTTGTATAATTTCCCATCTTTTTCTTATTGATGTCAGGTTTTATTTCACTGGATTTGAAAAAAGATACTAGGTGTTGTTTCAATTTTTAAAAATTGGTTTGGTTGACACTCATTCTGTAATCTAGCATATGATCTTTCCTGGATAATGATCCATGTGCTGACAAGAAGAATGCGTATTCTGCAGCTATCGGTTGAAATGTTCGGTAGGTGCCTATTAGGTACAATTTAATTCTCTGCTTCTTTGTTGATTTTCTGGATGAATGACCATTCATTGCTGAAAGTGGGCCATTAAAGGCCCCTAAAATTATTGTATTGGTATCTAAATCTCCCTTTAGGTCTATTTAATATTTGCTTTATGTATCTTGGTGCTCCCATAATGGGTGCATATATATTCAGAATTGATATTTCCTCTTGCTGAATTGACCCCTTCATCAATGTATAATGAACTTCCTTTATTTTTTTACATTTTTATTTGTTATTTTTAGTTACTCTGACAGTAGAATGTATTTTGACGTATCATACATACATGAAGTATAACTTCCCATTTTTGTGGTTGTTCATGATGTGGAGTTACACTGATCATATTCATATATGAACATAAGAAAGTTATGTTCAATTCATTCTACTGTATTTCCCATTCCCATCCCCACTCCCTGTCCTTCATTCCCCTTTGTCTAATACAATGAACTTATATTCTTCCCTCCTCCCCCTCTCCATTAGGTGTTAGCATCCACATGGCAGAGAGAACATTCAGCCTTTGGTTTTTTGGAGTGGCTTATTTCACTTAGCATGATAGTCTCCAGTTCTTTCCATTTACCAGCATTCTTCTGTAAGGTTGAGTCATATTCTGTTGTGTATACACACCACATTTCCTTTATCCATTCATTTGTTGAAGGGTACCTAGGTTGGTTCTATAGCTTAGCTTTTGTGAATTGAACTGCTATGAACATTGATGTGGCTGCATCACTATAATATGCTGATTTTAAGTCCTTTGGTTATATACCAAGGAGTGGGATAGCCAGGTCAAATGGTGATTCCATTCCAAGTTTTCCAAGGAATCTCGATACTGTTTTATAGAGTAGTTGCACCAATTTGCAATGTATGAGTGTACCCTTTCCCCCACATCCTTGCCAACATTTATTGTGACTTGTATTCTTGATAATTGCCATTCTGACTGGAGCAAATGAAGGCTCAGTGTAGTTTTAATTTGCATTTCTCTAATTACTAGAGATATTGGACATTTTTTTCATGTTTGTTGGCCAATCGTATTTCTTTTTTTGTGAAGTGTCTATTCAGTCCTTGTCTACTTTAATTGCTTTTACTTTGAAGTCTAATTTATCTGGTTAAAGAATGGCTACTCCTGATTTTGAGGTAAGAAGGGCTCACTTACATGGAATATCTTATACCATCTCTTCACTTTCCATTTTTGTGTATTCCTAGAGGTGAAGCAAGTTTCTTATAAATAACATATAGTTGGGTCTTGCTTTTTTATCTATTTGACCACTCTGTCTTTTTATTGGAGAATTTAATCCATTGACATTTAAGTAATTATGAATAGGTAAGTTCTTACTACCACCATTTTGTGATGTGTCTTCTAATTGTATTATAGTTCCTTTCTTTCTATCTCACTGTCTTATACTCTTCATTTGCAGGTAAGTGATTTACTCTACTAGTGTATTTTTATTCCTTATTACTTTTGGTTTGTCTATTATAGATGTTTGCTTTGTGGTTGACAAAAGATTTTGTTTAACAAGCTATTTGAAATGATAGCAACATGAAAGAAACAGAAAGTTCCTATAGTAGGGTAGTAGGGTAGGATCAAGGTCCATGCTTTCTATGGCTGCTTACTGCTGAGGCAGACTCATGGCCCAAGACTGCCACGAGTAATGCTGCCTGGAAGAGAAGTCTCATAGACCAGGGGTCATGTGTCTCTGCCTGTCTCCAGGGCTATTCCAGAAACTCCATCTGTGGGCATAGGCCTGGTGATGGATGCTGTTGGGATCTGCCCAGTGTAGATTTCACTAGCTAAGTACCAAGTTCCAAGGCAAAATCCTGCTCTAACTACCATCAGCAAATGAAACCTTACTTCATACTATGCCACCCACGATTGGGATATTGTTGGTAAAGGCAGTCCTTGGCCTTGAAGGCTGATGATTCTTGCATGGATTTTTGTATAGACAATTCTAAACTTACTTTTATCTTTCCTCAGGATGTCTCAAGTTCTACTGCATTTTCTCTGGCATCCACTGTCTCAGAGGAAAAGGCAGCAGTTGTTCTAATTGTTAATTGACAGCTCAGTTGTGCAATTTCTCTGATAACTTAAAGAGTTTTCTTTACTAATGACCTGGTTCCACTATAACATTTTCTGAAAGAGAATTTATTTTTCATTTATGTAGTTTCAGATTCTAAGTATACCTCTAATCTATGGGTAACAATCTCGAATTTGAGAAATTTTATTAACAATTATCTGCCAAATGTTTATCCTCTAATATGTCTTCCATCCTTGCCCCCTTCCTTGGTAACTCATATACAATGAATATTAAAGCATCTCAAACTTTCATGTTTTTTAACTACCTTTTCCATGTATTTTCTTTATGCTGCATGATGAGTGTGCACTTCAGTACTATCCTCAAGTTCATTATTCTTCTTTTGATGATGTCCATTCTAGAATCTGCCCAATATATTGCATTTTTTGTTTCACTGACTACATTTTTATTTCTGAGGCATTTGATTGGGTCATTTTCACAGTGACCTACTAGTACATTCTTTTATTCCTCTCTGCTTTGTCTCACACTTTTCGTTCTTTTAACACCCATTTCAAAGTCTTTCTCAGACTCCTCTACAATTAATTAGTCAGAATATGAGTTTATGTTCTGATTTTGGTTTTTGTTCATTTTCATTTTAGGTATCTTCTATAGTACTGTATTTTTTCAGGAGTTTTAGAATTTTTATTCATAGGCTAATTTCTAGTGTCGGTTTTTATTACACTTATTTCCCTCCATGCTTCTTCCTTCATATCTAAAGGAGTAAACTCCAATTGCCTGCATTCAACCAATACAGAATAAGTTCTTTTGATGATAGTGACTGCTGCATGTATATTAATCTGCAGTGCACTTCTTTCAGAGAACCTTTGTGATGTACAAATCTAGACTGGGTGCTTCTTTAACACTCCTTTTCTTAGAATATAATAATTGCTATTTACTATAGATTTCTCCTCAAGGAAGAATATACGTTCCATGAATGCCAGGACCTGAGCCATTTGGTTTACCATAATATAATCCAACACCAAGAAAAATGCCTGAAAAAGTAACGTTTGTCAAATAGTTGCCGAATGAGATAATCCAATGTTTGCATTGCTGGGTAATGTGTATGATGGTATTGTCATCGTACCTTTTTTTTTTTTTTTTTTTTTTTTTTTTTTTGCGGTGCTGGGGATCGAACCCAGGGCCTTGTGCTTGCAAGGCAAGCATTCTACTGACTGAGCTATCTCACCAGCCGCATACCATTTTCTCAAGCCCCATGTGGTTAATGTCAGCTCTCTAAAGGAATGACTTTCCTAGGTGATGGATGCTTACTTCTGAATAGTGATTTAGTAAGCACTTGGCTTCTAGTTCAATCATTATTTCTTTTTTCTGAGTTATTTTCACACTGGGTAGATCTGATGGGCCAGCAGCTGTGAAACCTGGCAGGATGGAGGGGATGAGCTCTCACACTTTGCATTTTGTTCCATTGGTGTAATTACTACAATGATTGTAGATTAAACCTGCTCCTACTTATTATAATTCCCTCTTTGAATCTCAAAGATGAAGGGTTTCACAAAGATTTTTTCATTTTATTTTTTTCTGAACAGAAACAATAAAATTAGCTCCAAGTCATTACTGGGCTGTCAACAAGGAAGTGTCTACAGCATGCTCACTCCCTGTCAATACTACTGAAAATCCTAGATGCATTTAAACCATCTCACAAGAGACTGTTGGGAAGCATATCATTTCATAGCTTACTAAAATCATATTGAAATTGTTTATAAAAATGCAGAACAATGTCTCTTGATGTTTGCAAACCGTTATAATTTTACTTATATAGGTACTGTTTTATTTTTAAGATCTCAGGTAATTACTAACATAACAAATAAAATATATACATTTTATTTTTACCAAAAGAAAAATTTTTGTTTTATGTCAGTTTTAGTAGTAATACTTATGCTAAGAATTTTTAAAGGGAGCTTGATTTTTATCAACAAGCTTCTTTAGTAAAGATAACAACTACTCGTTAAATTTTCGACAATTTTTTAGAATAGACATATCAACACTATCTACTAATGGGCATTAAAATCTACATGTCTCCAAGGTCACAATTTTTAAAAAATGTTACAATATTTCTGCCTTCCTTTATATAGTCAGGAAAATATGGATTGTGTTTTGGTCTGTGGTCTTTGATCATTTTCCTAAATTTATCATATTTCTCATCTCTTTTTTTTTTTTTTTTGCAGTGCTGGGGATCGAACCCAGGGCCTTGGGCTTGCGAGGCAAGCACTCTACCAACCAAGCTATCTCCCCAGCCCTCATCTCTTAATTATACATGGAAAGATAACAGCAATAGTCCCTTCCAACTATTATGGCTGTATTTACAGAACATTTTCCATTGCATGTAGAGACCAGAAACTCAGTATTTAGTATATAATTTATAGTATATAGGTGTATATATATATTTTTTTTCATTCTATGGTTGCAATTTCTAGCTGGTTTTTTTTGGGGGGGGATATTTATTCATTTGTTTGTTTGTTCTGGTGATTTTTGTTTATTCTGTTTCCAACAATTGTACTTATTTTTATAATAAAAGTCAGTCATAGTCTTTACTAGGTCACAAACTAGACTAATGGGAGAAAAATCACAATTACAGAAATAAGTAAACACTCCCTTATAAGTGAGAAATAAGAATAAGAAATAAGTAAATGTTCCCTTATTAACTTCTTTCAGAAGCTTCTTCTTTGAGTAGTTACACAAGGAGTTGGCAAAAGTTCACATATTCAGAATAATCACAAAATTATTATATTGACAAGATGAATAATGTTCACTACAACCATAGACTATGAAATATTCAAATTTTCTGAAAGTTGTAAATTTAGATCTGAAGATTATTGGAAATAAAATAGACCTAATTAAAATATTATATTATTGATTAAAATATATTTAATACTTAAATATTGGAGGGAAATAAACAGGAATTATCAGATGTTTTAGCCAACTTTTTCATGGCTGTGACTAAAAGACTAGACCAGAACAATTGTAGAGAAGGAAAACTTTGAAGGCTTATATTTTCAGAGGTCTCAACCTATAAAAGGCCAGCACCATGCTCCAGGCAAAGCTGAACATCTCAGCAGAAGAGTGTGGCAGAGGGAAGTGGTTCACATGATGATCAGAAAAGAGAGAGATCTCCACTTGTCAGATACAAATATATACCCCAAAGCCACACCCCCGGGACCCAATTCCTCCAATCACACACTACCTACCTCCAGTTACCAGTTAACCCCATCAGGGCATCAATTCACTAATTGGGTTAAGGTTCTCACAATTCAATCATTTCCCTTCTGAACCCTCTCACATTGTCTCACACAGTGAGCTTTGGGGGGTACCTGCCCACTGTTGCCTGGAAGTCCATTGTCACAGTACCTACAGGTTTGGTTACACACAGCTGCCGCCATCTTGGAACACAAACCAGGGCCTCAGGTTTTCCACTGCAGCTGCCACCATCTCAGGGCCTGGACACTTCGGTCTGGGAACTCAAGCCAGGGCCTGGAGATACATCGGGGTTCCTTCAGGTCTGGTTGCACCTGAGATCTTGCTATTTGGTGTGGTAGTGGCCACCATCTGGCTGCCTCTTTTGCAGGGTCACACCTTTGTGTGAGTGCATCCTTGGTGGTCTCTCTGTAAGTTGAAAGGGCATTGAGATCTTGGGACTACAGCAAGACAGGGCTTGGGGAAGCTGAAGCCAATGTCCATCAGATTGCAACTGGGTTTGCATGGGCCAGTCTGAGTCTGGAAAGCTAGAGACTAGGGGCAATTCCCTGAGGGGAGCACAGGTAGGAGAAACTGGAGAAAACTGGGTTCTCTCCAACTTAGTGAGTCCTGAAGACTGCAGGGACAGACGGGGTGAGCTACAATGGGTGGGAAGACTATAAGAGGGTGAGAGGGAATCTTGCTATCAGCTCACCCACCCAACCTGTCTGGCACCCACTGGACTAGAGCTAACATCAAGCTTCAGACAACCCCACCCATCAGCGGAGAAGGGAAACTGAGAAAATTTTTGAAAGCCAACAGAAGCAATCATTCAATTTTTCATTGAGACTTTCCTCCTTTTTTTCTGTTTTTGCCCTCTCTCTCACACCTCTACCACATTTGAATCCAAATATTTTTCATGCATCAGTTTATTGAGAAATGGAATGTCTGAATAGTATATGATGGTTTTGTTATGTATTCTTACATTTTTACTTTTTTTAAAATCCATACTTTTTTTTTCTCCCACCTACCTGTCTCCATGAATTCTCTTTCTCACTTCTCTCATAGTGACAGCTAACCTCTATTAATGCCTCCCTCGCTCTTACTATAAATTTTTACCTCTATCTCCCTCATAAGCACCACATCTTACACTACTTCTGTTCCCTCATTATCCATCATTGGAAACTGTCAACCCTTTTAGCACACTTACTGTTTATATTGTAGATGATAATTGAATACTTCATATCTGTCTATTGTGACAAAACTGTAAATGTCTTAATAGAAGCCACTTGGTTAAGGTGGTATATCTTTTGCATTAGGTGCTGTTAATATTAATCTCCCCCTTAAAGGTGAGGTACTGGAAGCCTTCAGGGACACTATAAGAATGCAGGGTAGAATCTGTACTGCCTCAGTTCCTTACCACTAGATGAGAAGACACACAAACAACATGAAAAAACAAGGAAACAAATTGCCTCAAACAAACCAAGATGTTCCAACAATAGAATCTATACACAATGCAGTAGAAGAAATGTCAGAGAAGAAGTTTAGAAAATATGTAGATTGATCTTCAAAATAAAAGAAGGCACTGGAGAGAAAATACAGGAAGTGAGAGATCATTTCACTAAAGAGGCAGAGATTATAAAAAGGAATCAAACAGAAATCCTCAAAATGAAGGAGACAATAAACCAAATTAAAAATTTAATGGAAAGTATCACCAACAGACTAGACAACTTGGAAGACAGAAACTCAGAAAATGAAGACAAAATGTGTACTCTTGAAAATAAAGTTGACCACACAGAGAAGATGGTAAGAAACCCTGAACAGAACTTTGAAAAATATGGGATAACATAAAAAGACCAATTTAAGATTTATCAGAGTAAATGAAGACGTGGAGATATAAACCAAAGGAAAACACAAACTTTTCAATGACATAATATCAGAAAACTTCCTAAATCTAAAGAACAAAATGGAAAATCAACTACAAGAGGCTTACAGGACACCAAATGTACAAAATTATAGCAGACCCACACCAAGGCACATTTTAATGAGAATGACTAACATATGGAATAAAGATAGAATTTTAAAGGCTGTGAGAGATAAAAATCAAATTACATATGGGGGATACCAATTCAGATCTCATCTGATTTCTCAACCCAGACCCTCAACACCAGGAGGTCTTGGAATAACATATATTAAGGTCTGAAAGAAAATAAATGCAAACTGAGAATTTTGTATACAGCAGAATTAAGTTTCAGAACATTCTCAGCAAAATATTCCATGAGGAAGAGATGAAAAACAATGATGCAAATCAGCAACAGGAGGCGTTAGCCTAAAGGAATAGCCCAATAAAGGAGAAACCAAATCACGTCAAAAAACAAAAATGAATCAAATGACTGGGAATATAATCGTATCACAATAATATCCCTGAATGTTAATGGCCTGAATTCATCAATCAAAAGACATAGACTGGCCTGGCAGATTGGATTAAAAAGAAAAATCCAACAATAAGCTGCCTGCAAGAGACTCATCTCATAGAAAGAGATACCCACAGACTAAAGGTGAAAGGATGGGGAAAAACATACCATGCACATGGACACACCAAAAAAGCTGGAGTATTCATCCTCATTTCAGATAATGTGGACTTCAAGCCAAAACTAGTCAGAAGGGATAAAAAAGGACATTACATACTGCTTAAGGGAAGCATAAATCAGCAAGACATAACAATCATAAATATCTATGCCCTGAACATTGGCTCATCCATGTACGTCAAACAAATCCTTCTTAATGCCAGAAATCAAATAGACCACAACACAATAATACTAGGCAATTTTAACACACCTCTCTCACCACTGAATAGATCTTCCAAACAAAAACTGAATAAAAAAACCATAGATCTCAATAACACAATCAACAATTTAGACTTAACCGACATATATAGAATATACCATCCAACAAAGAATGAATACACTTTCTTCTCAGCAGCACATGGATCCTTCTCTAAAATAGACCATATTTTATGCCACAAAACTACTGTTAGCAAATACAAGAAGACAGAGATACTACCTTGTACTCTATCAGACATAATGGATTGAAATTAGAAATAAATGACAGAATAAAAAACAGAAACTTCTCCAATACCTAGAGATTAAATAATACACTATTATATGATGAATGGATAACAGAAGACATCAGGAGGGAAATAAAATATTCTTAGAAGTAAACGAGAACAAAGACACACCATATCAAAATCTTTGTGACACTATGAAAGCAGTACTTAGAGGAAGATTTATTTCATGGGGCACATTCAACAAAAGAAGTAGAAATCAACAAATAAACGACTTAACACTACAGCTCAAAGCCCTAGAAAAAGAAGAGCAGACCAACACCAAAAGTAGTAGAAGACAGGAAATAGTTAAAATCAGAGCCGAAATCAACAAAATTGAAACAAAAGAAACAATCGGAAAAATTAACAAAATAAACAGTTGGTTCTTTGAAAAAAATAAACGAAATTGATAAACCCTTAGCCACACTAACAAAGAGAAAGAGGGAGAAAACTCAAATTACTAAAATTCGGAATGAACAAGGAAATATCACAACAGACACGACTGAAATACAAAACATAATTAGAAACTATTTTGAAAATCTATACTCCAACAAAACAGAAAACCTCGAAGACATCAACAAGTTTCTAGAGACATATGAATTACCTAAACTGGACGAGGAGGACATACACAACTTAAATAAATCAATTTCAAGCAATGAAATAGAAGAGGTCATAAAAAGCCTACCAACAAAGAAAAGCCCGGGACCAGATGGGTTCTCAGCCGAGTTCTACAAAACCTTTAAAGAAGAGCTCATTCCAATACTCCTCAAAGTATTCCATGAAATAGAAGAGTAGGGAACCCTCCCAAACTCACTCTATGAAGCCAATATCACCCTGATACCTAAACCAGACAGAGACACATCGAGGAAAGAAAATTTCAGACCAATATCCTTAATGAACATCGATGCAAAAATTCTCAACAAAATTTTAGCAAATCGCATACAAAAATATATTCAAAAGATAGTGCACCACGATCAAGTGGGTTTTATCCCAGGGATGCAAGGTTGGTTCAACATCCAGAAATCAATAAATGTCATTCACCATATCAACAGACTTAAAGTTAAGAATCACATGATTATTTCAATAGATGCAGAAAAAGCATTCGATAAAATACAGCATCCCTTCATGCTCAAAACATTAGAAAAAATTGGGGTAGTGGGAACATTCCTTAACATTGTAAAGGCCATCTACGCTAAGCTCATGACCAATATCATTCTAAATGGTGAAAAACTGAAAGCGTTCCCCCTAAAAACTGGAACAAGGCAGGGATGCCCCCTTTCACCACTTCTATTCAACATCGTCCTTGAAACTCTAGCCAGAACAATTAGACAAACAATAGAAATTAAAGGGATATGAATTGGAAAAGAAGAACTCAAACTATCCCTGTTTGCTGATGACATGATTATATATTTAGAGGAACCTGGAAATTCCACCAGAAAACTTTTAGAACTCATAAGTGAATTCAGTAAAGTAGCAGGTTACAACATCAATGCTCATAAATCCAATGCATTTTTATACATAAGTGATGAATCTTCAGAAAGAGAAATTAGGAAAACTACCCCATTCATGATAGCATCGAAAAAAATAAAATACTTGGGAATCAATCTCACAAAAGAGGTGAAAGACCTCTACAATGAGAACTACAGAACACTAAAGAAAGAAATTAAAGAAAACCTTAGAAGATGGAAAGATCTCCCATGTTCTTGGATAGGCAGTATTAATATTGTCAAAATGGCCATACTACCTAAAGTGCTACACAGATTCAATGCAATTCCAATTAAAATCCCAATGATGTACCTTACAGAAATAGAGCAAGCAGTTATGAAATTCATCTGGAAGAACAAGAAAACCAGAAAAGCTAAAGCAATCCTCAGTAGAAAGAGTGAAGCAGGGGGTATCCCAATAGCAGATCTTCAACTCTACTACAAAGCAATAGTAACAAAAACGGCATGGTATTGGTACCAAAATAGACAGGTAGATCAATGGTACAGAATAGAGGACATGGACACAAACCCAAATAAATACAATTTTCTCATACTAGACAAAGGGACCAAAAATATGCAATGGAGAAAAGATAGCCTCTTCAACAAATGGTGCTGGGAAAACTGGAAAACCATATGCAACAGAATGAAATTAAACCCCTATCTCTTACCCTGCACAAAACTCAACTCAAAATGGATCAAGGACCTTGGAATCAGACCAGAGACCCTGCATCTTATAGAAGAAAAAGTAGGTCCAAATCTTCAACTTGTTGGCTCAGGATCAGATTTCCTTAACAGGACTCCCATAGCACAAGAAATAAAAGCAAGAATCAACAACTGGGATAGATTCAAACTAAAAAGCTTTCTCTCAGCAAAGGAAACTATCAGTAATGGGAAGAGAGAGCCTACAGAGTGGGAGAATATCTTTGCCACTCATATGTCAGATAGAGCGCTAATTTCCAGAACCTATAAAGAACTCAAAAAACTCTACACCAAGAATACAAATAATCCAATCAACACATGAGCTAAGGAAATGAATAGACACTTCACAGAAGAAGATCTACAAGCAATCAACAGATATATGAAAAAATGTTCAACATCTCTAGTAATAAGAGAAATGCAAATCAAAACTACCCTAAGATTCCATCTCACCCCAATCAGAATGGCGATTACCAAGAATACAAGCAACAATAGGTGTTGGCGAGGATGTGGGGAAGAAGGTACACTCATACATTGCTGGTGGGGTTGCAAATTAGTGCAGCCACTATGGAAAGCAGTATGGAGATTCCTCAGAAAGCTTGGAATGGAACCACCATTTGACCCAGCTATCCCACTCCTTGGCCTATACCCAAAGGACTTAAAATCAGCATACTACAGAGATACAGCCACATCAATATTCATAGCTGCTCAATTCACCATAGCCAGATTGTGGAACCAACCTAGATGTCCTTCATTTGATGAATGGATAAAGAAACTGTGGCATATATATACAATGGAATATTACACCGCCATAAAGAATGATAAAATTATGGCATTTGCAGGCAAATGGATGAAATTGGAGAATATCATGCTAAGTGAGATAAGCCAATCTCAAAAAACCAAAGGATGAATGATCTCGCTGATAAGCGGATGATGACACATAATGGGGGGGTGGGAGGGGTTAGTGTTAGGGTTAGGGCTAGGGTTAGGGTTAGGGTTGGGGGGGGCAAGAATGGAGGAAGGAAGGAAAAGAGGGGTGGGAGGGGTGGGGGGAAGGGTAAAAATAACAGAATGAATCAAACATTACTGTATGTAAATTTATGATTACACAAATGGTATGCCTTTACTCCATGTACAAACAGAGAAACAACATGTATCCCATTTGTTTACAATAAAAAAAAATTCCATGAGAAAGAAATGAAAAAAAAAAAAAAAAGAAAACCAGCAAAGGGAGAAACTACACTAAAGGAAAGGTCAATCAAAGGAGAGACTAAGTCAAAATGACTGGGAATACAAATCCTATCTCAATAATGACCACATTGAGAATCAAGAATCAAATAGACCACAACACAATAATGTTGAGTGACTTTAACACACCTCTCTCATCACTGGATAGAGCTTCCAAACAAAAACTAAACAAAGAAACTATAGAATTAAATAATACAATCGATGATTTAGACCTAATGGATATATACAGTATTTCATTCATCAATGAGTGAATACACTTTCTTCTCAACAGTATATGGATCCTTCTCTAAAATAGGCCATATGTTATGCCATGAAGCAACTCTCAGCAAATACTAAAAAACAGAAATACTACCCTTCGTTCTATCAGATCATAATGGAATAAAACCAGGAATCAACAATAAAATAAAAAATAAAAGCTACTCCAACACCTGGAGACTAAATAGCAAACTATTGAATGATGAATGGAAAAAGGAAAAAATCAAGGAGAAAATTAAAAAAAAAAAAAAAATACTTAGAGGTAAATGAGAATACCCATACAACACATCAAAATCTCTGGGACATTAGGAAGGCAGTACTAAGAGGAAAGTTCATTGCATTGAGCTCATACATTGAAAGAATAAAAAGTCAACAAGTAAATTACCAAACATTATATCTCAAAGTCCTTGAAAAAGCAGAACAAATCAACACCAAAAGCAATAGAAGACAGGAAATAATTAAAATCAGAACTGAAATCAATGAAACTGAAACAAAGAAACAATTGAAAAACTTGACAAAAACAAAAGGTTGGTTCTTGGAAAAAATAAACAAAATCGATAAACCCTTAACCACACTAACAAAGAGAAAGAGAAAGAAAATGCACTAAAATTCATGATAGAAAAGAAAATATCACAACGGATACTACTGAAATATAGAAGATAATTAGAAACTATTTTGAAAACTTATACCCAAATAAAATAGAAAAACTTTAAGACATCAACAAATTTCTGATTATGTTTTGTATTTCAGTCATGTCTGTTGTGATATTTCCTTGTTCATTCCGAATTTTAGTGATTTGGGTTTTCTCTCATCTTCTCTTTGTTAGTGTGGCTAAAGGTTTATCAATTTTGTTTATTTTTTCGAAGAACCAACTATTTATTTTGTCAATTTTTTGTATTGTTTCTTTTGTTTCAATTTCGTTGATTTCAGCTCTGAGTTTAACTATTTCCTGTCTTCTACTACTTTTGGTGTTGGTCTGTTCTTCTTTTTCTAGGGCTTTGAGCTGTAGTGTTAGGTCGTTTATTTGTTGAGTTTTACTTCTTTTATTAAATGCGCTCCATGAAATAAATCTTCCTCTAAGTACTGCTTTCATAGTGTCCCAGAGATTTTGATATGATGTTTCTTTGTTCTCATTTACCTCTAAGAATTTTTTAATTTCCTTCCTAATATCTTCTGTTATCCATTCATCATATAATAGCACATTGCTTAATCTCCAGGTGCTGGAGTAGTTTCTGGTGGGGCTGGAAAGCAGTGTGGAGACTCCTTAGAAAACTTGGAATGGAACCACCATTTGACCCAGCTATCCCACTCCTTGGTCTATACCCAAAGGACTTAAAATCAGCATACTACAGAGTTATAGCCACATCAATGTTCATAGCTGCTCAGTTCACAATAGCCAGATTGTGGAACCAACCTAGATGTCCTTCAATTGATGAATGGATAAAGAAAATGTGGTATATATATACAATGGAATATTACTCTGCCATAAAGAATGATAAAATTATGGCATTTGCAGGCAAATGGATGAAATTGGAGAATATCATGCTAAGTGAGATAAGCCAATCTCAAAAAACCAAAGGACGAATGATATCGCTAATAAGTGGATGATGACACATAATGGGGGGTGGGAGGGGTTAGTGTTAGGGTTAGAGTTAGGGTTAGGGAGGGGGGCAAGAATGGAGGAAGGAAGGACTGTATAGAGGGAAAAGAGGGGTGGGAGGAGTGGGGGGAAGGGAAAAAATAACAGAATGAATCAAACAACATTACCCTATGTAAATTTATGATTACACAAATGGTATGCCTTTACTCCATGTACAAACAGAGAAACAACATGTATCCCATTTGTTTACAAAAAAAATAAATAAATAAAAAAAAACAAATTTCTGGAGACATATGATCTACCCAAACTGATGCAGGAGGACATACACAATTTAAACAGATCAATTTCAAGCAATGAAATAGAAGAAGCCATCAAACTTCTACCAACCAAGAAAAGTTCAGGACCAGATTGATTCTCAGATGAGTTCTACAAGATCTTCAAAGAATTAACACCGATACTCATTAAATTATTCCATGAAATAGAAAAGGAGGGAACCCTACCAAACTCAATCTATGAGGCTAGTATCACCTGATACGCAAACCAGACAAAGACACATCAAGGAAAGAAAACTTCAGACCAATATCCCTAATGAACATAAACACAAAAATTCTCAATAAAATTCTGGCAAATTGCATACAAAAACATATTAAAAAGATAGTGCACCACAATCAAGCAAGGTTCATCTCTGGAATGCAAGGCTGATTCAACATCTAGAAATCAATAAATGTAATACATCACATCAATAGACTTAAAGACAAGAGTCATATGATTATCTCAATATATGTAGAAAAAGCATTTGTCAAAATACAGTACCTCTTCAGGTTCAAAACACTAGAAAAACTAGGGATAGTAGAAACATACCTCAACATGCTAAGTCCATGGCCAACATCATTATAAATGGAGAAAATTTGAAAACATTCCCTCTAAAAACTGGAACAAGACAGGGATGCCCTCTTTCATCACTTCTATTCAACATTGTCCTTGAAACTCTGGCCAGAGCAGACAGATGAAAGAAATTAAAGGGATACAAATAGGAAAAGAACAACTCACACTATCACTGTTTGCCAATAATATGATTCTATATTTAGAAAACCAAAAAAATTCCACCAGAAAACTTCTAGAACTCATAAATGAAGTCAGCAAAGTAGCAGGATATAAAATCCCATATATATATAGGTTTACGTACCCATAAATCAAATGCATTTCTCTACATAAGTGACAAATTCATTGCAAGAGAAATTAGGAAAACTGCCCCATTCACAATAGGCTCAAAAAAAAAACATAAAATAAAATATTTGGGAATCAATCTAACTAAAGAGGAGAAAGACCTCTATAATGAAAACTACAGAACACTAAAGAAAGAAATTGAAGACTACCTTAGAAGATGGAAAGATCTCTCATGTTCTTGGATAAGCAGAATTAATATTGTCAAAATGGCCATGCTACCAAAAATCTTATGCATATTCAATGCAGTTCCCATTAAAATCCCAATGACATTCTTCATAGAAATAAAAAAAGTAATCATGAAATTCATTTGGAAAAATAAAAGACCCAGAATAACCAAGGTCCTTAGCAAGGAGAGTGAAGCAGGAGGTATCACACTACCAGACCTTAAACTATACTATAGAACAAAAATGACACAGTATTGGCACCAAAATAGACATGTAGACCAATGGTACAAAATAGAAGACACAGAGACAAACCCACATAAATATGGTTATCTCTACTAGACAAAGGTGCCAAAAATATACATTGCATAAAAGATAGCTTATTCAACAAATGGTGCTGGGAAAACTGGAAATCCACATGAAACAAAATGCAATTAAACCTCTATCTCTCACCCTGCACAAAAATCGACTCAAAGTGGATTAAAGAGTTAGGCACTAGAACAGAGATCCTGTACCTAATAGAAGAAAAAGTAGGCCCAAATCTTCATCATTTCAGATTAGGACCTGACTTCCTTAACAAGACACCTAAAGCACAAGAAGTAAAATTAATTAGTAACAAAAACGGCATGGTATTGGTACCAAAATAGACAGGTAGATCAATGGTACAGAATAGAGGACATGGACACAAACCCAAATAAATACAATTTTCTCATACTAGACAAAGGGGCCAAAAATATGCAATGGAGGAAAGATAGCCTCTTCAACAAATGGTGCTGGGAAAACTGGAAAACCATATGCAATAGAATGAAATTAAACCCCTATCTCTCACCCTACACAAAACTCAACTCAAAATGGATCAAGGACCTCGGAATCAGACCAGAGACCCTGCATCTTATAGAAGAAAAAGTAGGTCCAAATCTTCAACTTGTCAGCTTAGGATCAGACTTCCTTAACAGGACTCCCATAGCACAAGAAATAAAAGCAAGAATCAACAACTGGGATAGATTCAAACTAAAAAGCTTTCTCTCAGCAAAGGAAACTATCAGAAATGTGAAGAGAGAGCCTACGGAGTGGGAGAATATCTTTGCCAACCATACCTCAGATAGAGTGCTAATTTCCAGAACCTATAAAGAACTCAAAAAACTCTACACGAAGAATACAAATAATCCAATCAACAAATGGTCTAAGGAAATGAACAGACACTTCACAGAAGAAGATGTACAAGTAATCAACAGATATATGAAGAAATGTTCAACATCCCTAGTAATAAGGGAAATGCAAATCAAAACTACCCTAAGATTTCATCTCACCCCAATTAGAATGGCGATTATCAAGAATACAAGCAACAATAGGTGTTGGCGAGGATGTGGTGAAAAAGGAACACTCATACATTGCTGGTGGGGTTGCAAATTAGTGCAGCCACTCTGGAAAGCAGTGTGGAGATTCCTCAGAAAGCTTGGAATGGAACCACCATTTGACCCAGCTATCCCACTCCTTGGCCTATACCCAAAGGACTTAAAATCAGCATACTACAGAGATACAGCCACATCAATGTTCACTGCTGCTCAATTCACCATACCCAGATTGTGGAACCAACCTAGATGTCCTTCATTTGATGAATGGACAAAGAAACTGTGGCATATTTATACAATGGAATATTATTCCGCAATGAAGAATGATAAAATTATGGCATTTGTAGGCAAATGGATGAAATTAGAGAATATCATGCTAAGTGAGATAAGCCAATCTCAAAAAACTAAAGGACGAATGATCTCGCTGATAAGCGGATGAGGACATATAATGGGGGGTGGACGGGGTTAGCATTAGGTTTAGGGTTAGGTTTAGGGTTAGGGATAAGGAGTGTGGTAAGAATGAAGGAAAGAAGGACTGTATAGAGGGAAAAGAGGGGTGGGAGGGGTGGGGGGAAGGGAAAAAAAATAAACATCATTGCCCTATGGAAACGTATGATTACACAAATGGTATGCCTTGACTCTATGTACAAATAGAGAAACAACATGTATCCCATTTGTATACAATTAAAAAAAAAAAAAAGAAGTAAAATTAAGAATCAATAAATGGGATGGATTCAAACTAAAAGGAAACAATCAACAATGTGAAGAGAGAGCCTAAAGAATGGGAAAAAAAATCTTTACCACACACACATCAGTTAGAGCACTAATCTCCAGAATATATAAAGAACTCAAAAAACAACACCAGACTTAGGGTTCAAGATGGTGGACTAGAGGGCGACTGCATTTCATGTTGCTCCAGGACTCAAGATTCAAAAGAGGAGATAGTGACTTGGGACCAACTCAAAGCCGCCGGGTGAGTTTCTCCCATAGGGGAGGCGTCCCCGATGGGGCAGTAGCCCCGGAATGCAGAGAACTTTGTGAAGTAGAGTGACTCGGCGGGTCGCCCCTCCCCCGCCAGAGCGGTAAACACGGACAGCGAAGCGGAGCGAAAAATGGTGGATTGAAGTTTCCAGGACCGCGGGCAGATTCTCTAACCTAAGGAGACTCGTCTGTGAAGGGTGAGGCTCCCAAGCCCAGGAGGGAGGTCCGGGCCCCTGGGAACGTTGCCTGAGAAGGCTGCCCTGCCCAGGCGGCAAGACACACCTCCCTCCGCAGTGAACTCGGAAAGCGGGGAACTTTGCAAAGGAGGTTGTGCGACACACCGCTTGGTTTTGAAGCGATCTGCCAGGGCTCCAGCGGCTGCCAGAGAAAGAGTGGCTGCCAGAGAAAGAGAACGTTGCCTGCGAAGGCTGCCCTGCCCAGGCGGCGAGTTGTTTGGATCCAGCAACCACCTGAGCAATGGGGAGGGGACTGCCCAGAGGAGGTGGAGGTACGCAGTGAGTGGCTTAGTCTCCAAGCGCCCACACAGAGCACCGGGTGGCTGTCTGGAGGAAGAGACGAGCGACGGGTCACTGGGGCTTGGAACATATGTACGAGGCTCCAAGTGACTGGTCAGAGGGCGGGTCGCATAGCCAGGCAATTAGGTGCATAGAAAGGTCTGGTCCAGGGACCTAGGCACCTTTTCTTGAATGAACTACACAGAGACAATCTGAGGGGCGAAGTGAAGGTTCCAGGACTTCAGGCAGCTTCTCTAAGAAGGGACAACCTAAGGAGACTCGTCTACGAAGGGTGAGGCTCCCAGGCCCAGGAGAGCTACACAGAGACCAGCTGAGGGGTGGAGCGAAGGTTCCAGGACTTCGGGTAGCTTCTCTGAGGAGGGGCCACCTAAGGAGACTCGTCTGCAAAGGGCAGGGCTCCTAAGCCCAGGAGGTAGGTCCAGGCCCCTGGAAACGTTGCTTGGGAAGGCTGCCCTGCCCAGGCGGTAGTTGTGGACTGAGGGGAACCTCTAGGAGGGGAACTGACTAGCGAGACCTCCCCACTGGGTGGGTCTTCCCCGCCGAGTGAGGTTTTCCCACAAAGACGGTAAAACCAGAGACACAGGCCCAAACAGGCATTGCCTCAGCCCACAGTCTAGTTCCCCTTTGGATGACCATTGGTCAACAAGTAGAGGCACCTCTGCCCTCTAGCAGGGAATATACCCCACCTGAAGACCACCACCCCTAGAGAGGCAGCTACCTAGGGGAACACCGAAGTATCAACTTCCTCTAAGACTTCAGGCTACTGAAGGATAAGAGGGGATACACTAGCAATCTTCAGGGACATTATAAGTCAATAGAGGAAATCTGCAACATCTCTGCAGTCCACTGATACCTGAACAATATGAGAAAACAAGGGAAGAAAATGCCTCAAACAAATCTGGATGTTATATCAATAAAATCCAATGACAGCATGGCAGAAGAAATGTCAGAAAGGGAGTTCAGAATGTACATAATCAACATGATAAGGGAAGCAAACGATGAAATGAAAGAGCAAATGCAGGCATTGAATGAACGCACCAATAGACAGTTAAAAGAGCAAATACAGGAAGCAAAAGACCATTTCAATAAAGAGTTAGAGATATTGAAAAAAAACCAAACAGAAATCCTTGAAATGAAGGAAACAATAAACCAAATTAAGAACTCCATAGAAAGCACAACCAATAGGATAGAACACCTGGAAGACAGAACCTCAGATATTGAAGATAAAATATTTAACCTCGAAAACAAAGTCGAACAAACAGAGAAGATGGTAAGAAATCATGAACAGAATCTCCAAGAACTATGGGATATCATGAAAAGGCCAAATTTGAGAATTATTGGGATTGAGGAAGGCTTAGAGAAACAAACCAAAGGAATGAACAACCTATTCAATGAGATAATTTCAGAAAATTTCCCAAATCTGAAGAACGAAATGGAAAATCAAGTTCAAGAGGCTTACAGGACTCCAAATACACAAAATTACAACAGACCCACACCAAGGCACATTATAATGAAAATACCTAACATACAAAATAAAGACAGAATCTTAAAGGCTGTGAGAGAAAAGAACCAAATTACATTCAGGGGGAAGCCAATACGGATATCAGCAGATTTTTCAATCCAGACCCTAAAAGCTAGAAGGGCCTGGAATAACATTTTTCAAGCCCTAAAAGAAAATGGATGCCAACCAAGAATCTTATACCCAGCAAAACTTACCTTCGGATTTGACGATGAAATAAAATCCTTCCATGATAAACAAAAGCTAAAAGAATATACAAAAAGAAAGCCAGCATTACAGAACATTCTCAGCAAAATATTCCATGAAGAAGATATGAAAAACAAAGAAGCAAATCAGCAAAGGGAGGAGATATCCTAAAGGAACTCTCAAATAAAGAGGAACCAAGTCGTGTCAAAAATAAGCAAATAAATGAATAAAATGAGTCAAATGACCAGATATACAAATCATATCTCAATAATAACCCTGAATATTAACGGCCTGAATTCATCAATCAAAAGACATAGACTAGCAGATTGGATTAAAAAGAAAGATCCAACAATATGTTGCCTGCAAGAGACTCATCTCTTAGAAAGAGATACCCATAGACTAAAGGTGAAAGGATGGGGAAAAACTTACCATGCACATGGACCCAGCAAAAAAGCTGGAGTATCCATCCTCATTTCAGATAAAGTGGACTTCAAGCCAAAGTTAATCAGAAGGGATAAAGAAGGACATTTCATAATGCTTAAGGGAACCATAAATCAGCAAGACATAACAATCATAAATATCTATGCCCCAAACAGTGGCTCACCCATGTATGTCAAACAAATCCTTCTCAATCTCAGAAACCAAATAGACCACAATACAATAATACTAGGTGATTTTAACACGCCTCTCTCACCACTGGACAGATCTTCCAAACAAAAATTGAACAAAGAAACCATAGATCTCAATAACACAATCAATAATTTAGACTTAACAGACATTTATAGAATATACCATCCAACCAAGAGTGAATACACTTTCTTCTCAGCAGCACATGGATCCTTCTCTAAAATAGACCATATATTATGCCACAAAGCTAATGTTAGCAAATACAAAAAGATAGAGACACTTCCTTGTATTTTATCAGACCATAATGGATTGAAACTAGAAATAATGAAAGAGCAAAAAACAGAAATTACTCCAACACCTGGAGATTGAACAATATGCTATTATATGAGGAATGGATAACAGAAGATATTAGGAAGGAAATTAAAAAATTCTTAGAGGTAAACGAGAACAAAGAAACATCGTATCAAAATCTCTGGGACACTATGAAAGCAGTACTTAGAGGAAGATTTATTTCATGGAGCGCATTTAATAAAAGAAGTAAAACTCAAAAACTAAATGACCTAACACTACAGCTCAAAGCCCTAGAAAATGAAGAACAGACCAACACCAAAAGTAGTAGAAGACAGGAAATAGTTAAACTCAGAGCTGAAATCAACGAAATTGAAACGAAAGAAACAATACAAAAAATTGACAAAATAAATAGTTGGTTCTTCGAAAAAATAAACAAAATTGATAAACCTTTAGCCACACTAACAAAGAGAAGACAAGAGAAAACCCAAATCACCAAAATTCAGAATGAACAAGGAAATATCACAACAGACACGACTGAAATACAAAACATAATTAGAAGCTATTTTGAAAATCTATACTCCAACAAAATAGAAAATTTCGAAGATATCAACAAGTTTCTAGAGACCTATGAATTGCCTAAACTGAACGAGGAGGACATACACAATTTAAATAGACCAATTTCAAGTAATGAAATAGAAGAAGTCATCAAAAGCCTACCAACAAAGAAAAGTCCAGGACCAGATGGGTTCTCAGCCGAGTTCTACAAAACCTTTAAAGAAGAGCTCATTCCAATACTTTTCAAAGTATTCCATGAAATAGAAGAGGAGGGAACCCTCCCAAACTCACTCTATGAAGCCAATATCACCCTGATACCTAAACCAGACAGAGACACATCGAGGAAAGAAAATTTCAGACCAATATCCTTAATGAACATCGATGCAAAAATTCTCAACAAAATTTTAGCAAATCGCATACAAAAATGTATTAAAAAGATAGTGCACCATGATCAAGTGGGTTTCATCCCAGGGATGCAAGGTTGGTTCAACATCAGGAAATCAATAAATGTAATTCACCATATCAACAGACTTAAAGTCAAGAATCACATGATTATTTCAATAGATGCAGAAAAAGCATTTGATAAAATACAGCACCCCTTCATGCTCAAAACACTAGAAAAAATAGGGATAGTGGGAACGTTCCTTAACATTGTAAAGGCCATCTATGCTAAGCCCATGGCTAATATTATTCTTAATGGTGAAAAACTGAAAGCATTCCCCCTAAAATCTGGAACAAGGCAGGGATGCCCTCTCTCACCACTCCTATTCAATATCGTCCTTGAAACTCTAGCCAGAGCAATTAGACAGACCAAGGAAATTAAAGGGATACGAATTGGAAAAGAAGAACTCAAACTATTCCTATTTGCTGATGATATGATTATATACTTAGAGGAACCAGGAAATTCCACCAAAAAACTCTTAGAACTCATAAGTGAATTCAGTAAAGTAGCAGGATACAAGATCAATGCTCATAAATCCAATGCATTTTTATACATAAGTGATGAATCTTCAGAAAGAGAAGTTAGGAAAACTACTCCATTCACAATAGCCTCGAAAAAAATAAAATACTTGGGAATCAATCTCACAAAAGAGGTGAAAGACCTCTACAATGAGAACTACAGAACACTAAAGAAAGAAATTAAGGAACACCTTAGAAGATGGAAAGATCTCCCATGTTCCTGGATAGGCAGAATTAATATTGTCAAAATGGCCATACTACCAAAAGTGCTATACAGATTCAATGCAATTCCAATTAAAATCCCAACGATGTACCTTACAGAAGTAGAACAAGCAATCATGAAATTCATCTGGAAGAATAAGAAACCCAGAATTGCTAAAGCAATCCTTCGCAGGAAAAATGAAGCAGGGGGTATTGCAATACCTGAACTTCAACTGTACTACAAAGCAATAGTAACAAAAACGGCATGGTATTGGTACCAAAATAGACAGGTAGATCAATGGTACAGAATAGAGGACACGGACACAAACCCAAACAAATATAATTTCCTCATACTAGACAAAGGGGCCAAAAATATGCAATGGAGAAAAGATAGCCTCTTCAATAAATGGTGCTGGGAAAATTGGAAATCCATATGCAATAAAATGAAAATAAACCCATATCTCTCACCGTGCACAAAACTAAACTCAAAATGGATTAAGGACCTCGGAATCAGACCAGAGACCCTGCATCTTATAGAAGAAAAAGTAGGTCCAGATCTTCAACATGTCGGCTTAGGACCAGACTTTCTCAACAGGACTCCCATAGCACAAGAAATAAAAGCAAGAATCAACAACTGGGATAGATTCAAACTAAAAAGCTTTCTCTCAGCAAAGGAAACTATCAGCAATGCGAAGAAAGAGCCTACAGAGTGGGAGAAAATCTTTGCCACTCATACTTCAGATAGAGCACTAATCTCCAGAATCTATAAAGAACTCAAAAAACTCAACACCAAGACTACAAATAATCCAATCGACAAATGGTCTAAGGAAATGAACAAACACTTCACAGAAGAAGACCTACAAGCAATCAACAAACATATGGAAAAATGTTCAACATCTCTAGTAATAAAAGAAATGCAAATCAAAACCACCCTAAGATTCCATCTCACCCCAATCAGAATGGCGATTACCAAGAACACAAGCAACAATAGGTGTTGGCGAGGATGTGGGGAAGAAGGTACACTCATACATTGCTGGTGGGGTTGCAAATTAGTGCAGCCACTATGGAAAGCAGTATGGAGATTCCTCAGAAAGCTTGGAATGGAACCACCATTTGACCCAGCTATCCCACTCCTTGGCCTATACCCAAAGGACTTAAAATCAGCATACTACAGAGATACAGCCACATCAATGTTCATTGCTGCTCAATTCACCATAGCCAGATTGTGGAACCAACCTAGATGCCCTTCAGTTGATGAATGGATAAAGAAACTGTGGCATATATATACAATGGAATATTACTCAGCCATAAAGAATGATAAAATTATGGCATTTGCAAGCAAATGGACGAAATTGGAGAATATCATGCTAAGTGAGATAAGCCAATCTCAAAAAACCAAAGGAAGAATGATCTCGCTGATAAGTGGATGATGACACATAATGGGGGGTGGGAGGGGTTAGTTTTAGGGTTAGAGTGAGGGTTAGGGAGGGGGGCAAGAATGGGGGAAGGAAGGACTGTATAGAGGGAAAAGAGGGATGGGAGGGGTGGGGGGAAGGGGAAAAAAATAACAGAATGAATCAACCAACATCACCCTATGTAAACGTATGATTACACAAATGGTATGCCTTTACTCTATGTACAAACAGAGAAAGAACATGTATCCCATTTGTTCACAATAAAAAAAAAAAAACAACAACACCAAAAAAACAATTAACCCAGTCAATAAATGGCCTAAGTGATTGAACAGACACTTCACAAAAGAAGAAATACAATTATTCAACAAACATATGAAAAAGTTTTCATCATCTTTTGCAATTAGAGAAATGCAAATCAAAACTATTCTAAGATTTCATCTCACTCCAGTCAGAATGACAATTATCAAGAATACAAGCAATAATAAGTGTTGGAATGGATGTGGGAGGAAAAAGGTACACTCATACACTGCTGGTGAGACTGCAAATTGGTGCAACCACTTTGGAAAGCAGTGTGGAGATTCCTAAGAAAATCTGGAATGGAACCACCATTTCACCCAGTTAGCCCACTCCTCAGTTTATACCCAAAGAACTCAAAATCAGCATACTATGGTGATGCACCCACATCAATGTTTACAGTAGTTCAATTCACAATAGCTAAACTATGAAACCCCAACCTAGGTTCCCTTCAACAGATGAATGAATAAAGAAAATGTGGTACATATATGCAATGGAATATTACTCAATCTTAAAGAAGAATAAAATTATGGCATTTGCAGGTAAATGGATGGAAATAGAGACTATCATGCTAAGTGAAGTGAAATAAGCCAATCCCATAAAACCAAAGGTCAAATGTTTTCTCTGATAAGCAGATATTGATCCATAGTGGGAGACAGGGAAGAATGAAGGAACTTTGGATTGTTCAGAAGGGAGTGAGGGAAGGGGTGGGGTGGTGGGGATGGGAAGGATGGTAGGATGAGACAGACATTATTACCCTATATACATGTATGAAAAAAAGTTTTTTAAATATTTGCCAGCAAAAAAAAAGATAATGAAAAAATTTTCAATACCACAAAAAAATTTTGTAATAGTTTAAAAAAAATAGAGAGAAAACTTAGTATTATTTTTAAAAAGCAATAGTGAACTAGATGGAAAAGGAGCCAAAATAAATCCCATTCACAATATTAACGAAAATATATATCTAGGAATAAATTTAAACAAGGAAGTGAAAGATCTCTACAATGAAAATTAGAAAACACTGATCAAAGAAATCATAGAGGATACACACAAAGTAAAGATATCCCATGTTCATGGATTGTAAGAATTAATATTGTTTAAATATTCATACTCTCCAAAGTCATCTACAGGTTCTATGCAATCCCCATGAAAACACCAATGGCATTCATCACAGAACTAGAAAGAAATCACAAATAAATATGTAACTACAGAAGATCCAGAATAGCTCAAGCAATCCTGAGTTGGGGGTGGGGACAGTAAACCAACAACAACAACAAAATAAAAAACAAAAGCTAGAGGATCAAAATATCTGACTGTGAAACATACTACAAAACTATAATAATCAAAATAGCATGATATAAGCATGAAATGGACATTTAGGCCAATGGAACAGGGTAAAAAATTCAGGAATTGGTCCATATGTGCACAGCCAACTGATAGTTTTACAAAGGCACCAGGAACATATACTGGAAAAGGGACAGTCTCTTCAACAACAAATGATTCAGGATAGTGAGAGGGTGAATAGTAAGTACCAAAACACTGTTAGCAGGGGGCAGTGGTTCTAATGTTATATAGCCCAATAGGGCAATACACCTGGCACAGAAACCTTCTTCTTGTTTCTAAAGGTCAAGAGAGTCTCCACTGAAATACATGCACCATATGCACAATCACAAAGAGTCACCATCAACATAGCAACCCAATGTCAAGTTCAGCCCGACATCTGAAGGTAAGAATTGCTTCACAGGCTAATGTGGTTAGAAACCTCAATGTCTAGGTGATACCCCATATCTTCTCTAGATTTCTTGTGAAACCATCCACATATATTTTTTTCATCATTATGTCATCTACAGTCTAAATGTTCACCTAGCCATTCTCACTACATTGAATACATAATCATGAAAGAATATTAATGAGCTGGTCATAGCAACTTCTACTAAAAATATTTAAGTTTCTGGTACTTTTTCTTTGTTTTTATGAAAAGCAGGCTGCATTTTCTCTCCTTGGTAAGATTAAATAAACTGTCCAACAAGTCCTTATTTCTCTATATTTCCCTAATGACATAAGAAATTTCCAAATTTGTAGTGAAAGTCTCAGGTTCAAGTTTAGTGGAATCATAAAATTTTGATGGGGCTTACAATGTCCACCACAAGCTAGTTGGTCCAGGCTGCCCAGGAGAAAGATCTTGTCTATGCTATAGTCTCATGTACTAATTCAATTTATAATGACTTGTCATTCATAAGCAATTCCTACCAATGATACCTCTTCACTTTCTCTCAAATTCATCCATCCTCCCCTCACCTCCACTGCCACAGTCTTAGGTAGCACTTCATCACTTCTCATCTGCATTAACCACAACAGCTCCAACCAGGCATTATCACACAGCCCTGGAAGTGACATTTTACTTTTTAACTATGACACATATTTTTTGAGTCCCTCGAGAGCAGATTCATGTCTCACATGACATTTTATGCAAACAAAAAAATAAACAGCTTGGTATGTGCCAGATAGTCAGAAATATTTTTTTATGGAATAAATGCATCTCTCAACTTTTTCCATTACTAGACACCCTTTCTAATCTAGCCTCCACAGTACTCTCAAAATAATTTTCCTAAAGTATGAATTTTGTCATAGCATGCACCTGGCTAAAATCATTTGCTGATACCTAAAGGCCTGCTGGATATGCATGTGCTTATACTTAAACACTTCTGTCATCTTCTGCCACTCCCTTTGCCCCAAGGAAAATTTTATGATGTTTCATCCCGGCCCATCCAGTTCCCTGCCCACTATTCTCTTTCACAGGCACCGTCAAGCTTTCCATTAGACAGCTGTCTGCTCAGGATACCCTCAGGTGCTCAGGATACCCTTGCACCTCCATCTCTAAGTTAATTCATTCATCCTTAATGGTTCAGACCAAGTTTCTATCTTTCCAGAAACCACATCCTACCTCTTCATTCTGGATTAGATGATTCTCTTGGCTTTCAAAACATCCCAAGTATACTGTTGGTCCAAGCCTTTCTCACTTTAGGCAGTAATTTTCTGTTAATTTACATATTTTATTCAACTGAAAACTTCTAGACATCATGAGTATATCTCACTCATGTTTGAACTTTCACTGCTGGGTGCTGTTTTTGGATATACTGGGTGGTGGAAAGATTGACAAGTATAGGAAAGAATGAGTCATGTTTTGCATGATTTGTTTGTTAATCTTACATAGATTATTTGATAATCACATAGATATTTAATAATAAAAAGATCTCAGAAAGGATAAGTATTTTGCATATGTTTATAGCACTCATAAATCAAGGATCTAAGTTTCAAATCCAAGTCCTCCCAGATTTAAACACTCATAATCTAAGCATTCAGGATGCCTAAGGACCTCATTGGCACAGAATTTGACCACCTCATGTCCCCATTGCCTGAAACTCCCTGGGTGCCTTATGAAGTATTTAGCAGGTAACTTCAAGCAACCTGAATTTTCTGAATTTCTTCACTCAGGCCTAGTCACACTATGTTCATACAGTCTGTGGGCGGTTCATTCAGATGTACAGCACGGGGCAGGGACAACAAAGTCGGGAGGCTAGGACATGCCTGTGAAGCTATGTGGGATTAATCCAGCCAACTCTGCACACACTCTTCACTCACTCCGATTTCTAGCACAAAGTACGCTCAGTCAACAGAGACTGGTTGAGATAACTTGAATTGGTGGATGCAGAAATTTGTTCTGCATTCTAAAGCAAATAAGAAAATGAAGCAATTCTAGAAGTTGATTTGCCTGCATTTCCAGGAAGGGGATTGCTAAGGCAAAAAAGAGAGAGAATGTTCTCCAATTTTTGGAAATATTTGCTTGTTGAACTTCTGACATCTGTTTATTTCTGTTGCAAAGTAAATTAATTATCGTGCTTTTAAGTCCCAATTCTATCTGTAAACTTTTTTTTTTCTTTGCCTTAGGATTTTGTAAACTGTTAGGAATCTACAGACTGTACTTGCCGATTTGAATTTTAATGATAGCCCATGTTTTCACTGTGGTAGGAATGTGCACTGATTCATTTACAAACAATAACCACATACATATTATTTATCTCCTTTTACAGATGGTACAACTAATGTAACAAGAGTTTTCTCAATGTCTCAAGTCTGCCTAATAAAAGAATTGAGACTTGCAATAACTATGTCTAATTCCAAAGGTCATGCTTTATGCTACTCTATTACTGTGCCACATAGTAAGTGCTCAATAAATACTTTTGCATAAAAGAACTAGTTGTAGCTGAATCTGTTTTTACAATAGGATGTTGACACTCTTCATAAAAATGAAGCTTGCTCCAGATTTGACAGTCTAAGATAGTTTGTTAAGGAATGTACTTTAGGGTTTAATCACATTACTTTCACCTCAGTGGCCAGTGCAACCCTGAATGTTTAATTATGCTACTAGTTTTATACCTAATCAATCTTTTTCATTAAAATCCAGTGAAGCAGACAATGGGGATAATTACTACAGAATCATCTTAATTAAAAATTTTAGCTTCTAATTAAGAGTCATTGTTTATCTCATCAGAAAACAGAATTCATGACAGAGTTGCACTGTTCATTAAATTTTTAGCCTTTTTTGACGTTGGACATAGCATATGAAGCTCTTATGTGAGCATTTGTGTTTATACATGCACATATGCTTCAGTATATTTAGGAGTGAAAAAAAAAAAAGTGTTTTAATTGTATCAAAGGAAGAAAAAAAGGCTGAAACCCAAAGGAGACTCTCTTTGAAACCCTTGATCCAGTATTTATGTCTCAACTAATTACAAAATGTTCAAAGTGGATTATTTATACCTTGATTGCTAGTCAAATACATAATTATATTTGCAACTGAACAAAAGCTGTCTTAAAACTTTTTCTCCCAAGTTATGAATTTAAACAGATTGCTAAATGTTCACCCAAGTCTCTGCAGCATAAAGGAATAGTCATTATTTTGCTAGATTCCCATTTCTGGGAAATTACTTTTCACCATGAGAATCATGCATATAGGTCTTGAGAAGTAAGTCAGCATCTCCTTGGAGCACAGGAAACTCCATCCATTTAGCCAATAAATACAGTCATGTCTCCTGTCCCTGGGGAACACAGCTCCTTTGCTCACAGCTGCTGCTGCTGTAGTTGTGTAATTCATAACCAAATGCTGGCAAATCCTTTCAGTCGCTATCCTTTGCCTTAACAGCAAGAAGCCATTCTTTAAGTCTCGCAATCGTAATTCATGAACCTATTGCTCTATCAAATGTGATCACAGACCCAAAGAAAAAAGGCTGGCTATGGAAAGTGTGAGATAGGAAATCTGATGAATTTCTTTGGGAAAATTGAAATCCAAGGAACATATCTGATGGCCTATTCCCAAGAATCTATGTTTGGAACTCTGGGAAAAGGGAGAGAATGGGGATTGGAAAAGGAGGGGCCTAAGAATACTGGAAAAATAAAATTAATCATTGGAATTGGCTTAAGGATAATTTAAATGCTATGCATAAAACTCTACTGAAATCCTATGCAGGAATATTTGGAAGTCAGATGGCTTTCATCATCTATGACAATGACCAGGATGACCCCCCACAACATCAAAGTTGACACAGGAAACTCAAATATTTTAAGCTTAAGAGGAAAAAAAAAAGCCCATTCCATTTTTCCATACCAGCAGTAAGTTGACATAAAAGGTAGGGCGAGAAAGGTAGAAACAGCAAAGTCAAAGCCATATCTACACCAGAGGATTCCACACCCCTAAAGAGACAAGGTGCAGAAATTTTGAGGCAGTTTCCTCCTCACCCTCAACAACACATGCTTTGTTACTTTCCCTACAATTTCCACTCAACACAAGGACAGTGAAAACCATTATTCTTTAAAATCCTTGCTTTGCAGTTAGTCCTGGACAATGGTGATCTTAAATGTTTAGCATCTTCCTAAAAGACTTTAAAAATCATTTAAAAGAAGTAGAATCAAGGGGGCTGACTGGATAAAAATATTAAAGCTTTCCTTGAAGACGTCTTGATAGAATCATTGCTCTCAGTATGAAAAAAAAAAAAAAAGAAGTAGAAAGGAGTTAAGAACCTTGGGAGTTTCCCTCCCGGCTCCCAAAGTTACAAAACAACTGATTGTGTTACAGGAGACTCCATTTCTACAAAGCACCAACTTCAAGACATAAACAAAGCACAGATTTAAATATGCATACTTGCAAGACTTCCAAATAAATAGCAGCATGCAGATTTTAACACAAATTCAAAGGTGCACTTTCTTCTGGGAACAATTTGTACATAGTTCCAGATGTTCTTCCTTCCAGGAAATAGCAAATTCTGCCTAGCACCTATTTCACCACTATAATCAATGGTACTTTAAATCCTATCTGCTACACTGTGGCCCACTGTTATTACAGTCCATACCTCACCTACACCTGTACTGTATATTGATGCCAAAAGAATCCATTCAGATAAATAACCAACTGGCAGAAGATGAGTTGATAAGGAGAGCATCATTATTTTGCAAAATGGTCAATGCAGGGTGCTGTAAAATAAAAATATCACCAAGGGATGCTCCACAGATGTAGCACATTTTACGGCAGAGGAGTTGGTAAATAATGTGCCTCTCGAGGCGGTGAACTCTTCCTCCCTTGAGCCATCTGTGACACATATGACAATGTCATGCTGCTGAAAGTATCCGGCCAGCAGGGTTAATTGGCTTATAAATTGTTTTGGCAGCAGAATACCGATGGCTTGATAAATGGATTATTAAAATGAAAGAGCACTAGGGGCATAAATGAGAACAATTCTCAGATGTGGAAGCTTCTATTCCTAACTCAGCTGCTATGGAAAGTTCATGACAGCTGTCACTGAAGCCACTATTTCTTGAGTACTTTATATGTTTAAGCATCAGGCTTGCATACACTCCCTATTTAATTCAGGAGGAACACTCCTGTGAGGAAAATATTGCTATCATCGTTTTATGGCCTTAGCTCAGAAAAGTAACTTGCCCAAGTAATTTGCATGGCCAAAATCAGGAACTAAACTTAGTAAGACTAGATTTCAAAATTCATGCTCTTAACCACTTTGCTCTACTGAGTGTGATATCCAAATATCCTACAATATTAAAAAATTCCAATCCTCTCAGAAGGCAAAGAAGTACAATTGTTAATATTGATGTTTTAAAAAAAATAAAAACTGTTTTAAAAAATTCCATTTTTAATCACCCAGCAACAAAAAAAAAAAAGATTTAAAAAAGATCTAATCATAGAACTAAGTCTTGCTGATTTAAATTGAAAGGCCAACCAAACTAATTTTTGTGAACATCACCTTATATTTTCAGCATCATTAATTTTGGCAAGTACCAGTTGACTGGATGCCCTTCAGAGGAGACCCCAACACAAACATAAGTATTGCAAAGAACCCACAAAGTACACCCAATGGAAACAGAAAAATAGGTTTTGAATTTGTTTGTAGATATTACATTTATCCAACTGTACCTCTCAACTGTCAATTGTAAATGATTTATCCAACTGTAGCCCTCAACTGTCAAATGTAATTCAAAAGGGAAGTTGTGATCTTTAGCCAATATGGTGTAAATCTTATATTTACAAAGTAGTAAAATTATACTAGTGAACTGGGCAATTTGTAAAAATTATTATCTTCTTTTAATTTATCAGAAATATGGTTCAATGGATGAGCAAATGGATGAATGAAAGGAAGGAGAGAAAAGAAAGAAATGAAGGGGAAGAAAAGAGGGGCGGGGTGGAGAAGTAGAGAGAGAGAAGACAAGTAATTGGGAGTAATTTTTATTTACAAGCAAACATCAGTATTTCAGATCCCTAAAAGTTATCTACTAATAATTCTCCATCAGGAATTTAGTTCCTAGTGGGCAAAGCAGACCACATGTACCTCAGTAGTTTCCTGTTGGTGTTATAGCAAATTACTCCATTAAAATGCCACAAATCTAGTATCTTAAGTTCCGAAGATCAGCAATCTAAAATGAGTTTCACAGGCTAAAATCAAGGTGTTGGCAGAGCTGTATTCTTTCTGGAGGCTCTAGCACTTTCCAACCTATGGAAACTGCCTGCACTCCATTATTCTGTGACTCTTTCCTCCATCTTCAAAGCTCATCACTTAACCTCGGCTTCCCCTGTCACATCTCCTAGTCTGGCTCTGATGCTCACACCTTCCTCTTTTATGAACCCTGTGCTTACATTGATAATTCAGGCTAATCTTCCTATCACAAGTTCTTAATCATATCTGCAAAGTCCCTTTTGCCATGAAAGATGACATATTCGGATGCTGGGGATTAGGACATGACCATCTCTGGGAGACCATTATTGTGCCTACCACAGGCTGTCTGTAAGATGATCCCACAGCTCTCTGGGCAAAGGATCTTCTCTTTCTGAGGAGGAAACTTAACATTAATCACAAAGACAAGCAGAGGAAGCTAGACCTCAGGGAGTGTCCCTAGATCTTCTTTATCTATATATTGCATCTGGTGATTTCATCCTGTTTCGTGGTCTTAAATACTACATATATGTCAAGAACTACAAAAATACCTCTCCAGATAAAATGCACATAGCCAACTTCCTACTGAACACACCCACTTGGATCTTTAATAGGCACATCTGACTCAAATGTCTAAAATTGAGCTCCTCACTTCCCCTCACCCAAGCCCGAAAGTCTCACAGTCTTCCCCACACTCCATAACAGCAATTCCATCCTCGCAGTTGTTCAGGCCAAAAACCTGGGAATTATCCTGGATTCCTTTCTTACTTTCACACCCTATATTCAATCCATCAGCAAATCTCATCTCCCTATGGCATGTCCTCAGCCTAGCAGCCAGCCTGGTCTTGATAAGACCTAAATGGAGTGGATGCTCACCTAGATCCACCCCCCGGACTGGGCACTTACTACCCTAGCCGCTGGATGTGTTCAATGCCCCTCTGGGAATTTCCCTCAGCTAAAGGGAGCTGCTTCCTGAAGCTTATGCCCTTCCCCTGGTGAAGTGAGCTTACAAAAGCCCTACCCTTTGCCTCAATTTGGGACAACTCCAAGGGACATGCCAGTTCTGCTGCTCAGCTGAGGCCTTGGTTGTAATTGTATCTTATTTCAGCTCCTCCCTCTGCCCAATCCTGCAGCTTCACTCCCTCAGAGGTGTTCTTCTAAAAACATTCCTAAAATAAATGCATTGCATGCAACTATACACCTCAGAGTGTCTGCCAGGAGATAGACTGAAGACACTAAATCAGAACATCCCTCTGGTCAAAACCCTCTAATGACCCTCAGAATCCTCCATTTTATATAAAAACTAGCGTCTTCACAATGGTCAAGGGTACCAAATGAACAGGATCCTGTTGTCTCAACTACTACTCTGACCCCAATCACAAGAACTAAGCATGTACCCAATACACACCTTTCTCAAATGCTCTTCCCCCACATATCCACACAGTACTTGCTCATCCCCAAGTCTATTCAGATGCCATTTTCCCAGGGACACCTTTCCTTAACCATCCTGGGCACTGGTTCTGCTCTCACACTTCCTACTCTGTTTCATTTTTCTGCATAGCCCTTAATCTAACGTACAATAAGGAACACTTATTTACTAAGTTTATTATCTTCCTCAGGTCACTATAAGGATTCATTTTTTCTTTCATTCTGCGTACTTAGAATAGAAGACCTTCAAAAATACTTGACGAATGAATGAATGAGTGTCAACTGTGTACCGGGCACTGCTAGGCACATTTACCTACAATATCTCATTTAATACCAATAGCAACACCAAGAAAGAGGTATTATAAAATCCATTTTCCTTTGAGAAAACAAAAACTTGGATAATCACATGAGAATATTACATGCATACAAAGCAATAGAGCCCAGATGTGAACATGTTGGTTCTAACTCACAACCATATTCTCACAGAACCTCCTCAATGCAACCAGGCTGCTCTCTTTCCAAACAAACCTCATCTTAACTGAAAAGACAATTCTAAGAATGAGGTGGAGAGACTAAATGAGACAGAAGTCATGATCTTCATCCATTGTGTAAAATACCATGTGTTCACTGTTACTATAGAGGGACTACAAAATGAGTGTGAAAATCCCAGCTTTGTAGTAATCAATGATATATATGACCACGAGGGACTCATTAACATGCAGGTAACTACTTGCACACACAGAAACCTGACCAAAAGCTAATTACTTTGTTAGTAGTATTTGGACCAGTAGGGGGCAGGTAACGAGTGTATGTGTTTATAGAAAACAAAAATCTGGGTTTTATTTCTGAGTTAATGGAAGAAAATAACTCACCATCTTCCATTTAGCAAAAGAAAGCTTTATAAAGGAAGTGGGATTACAAGAGCTTTCTGAACTCCAGAGAGGAGGAAGTTTGGCAGGTTGACACTACGGTCTTATTCAGTGCTCAACACCCATTAACTTCAGAGAGCGCTTCTAGCCTGGATCAGCTGGGCAGGATGCGACACAAATGGGAAATGAGGCTGACCCTGCCACAAAAGCCTTCAGCTCCGCACACATGTGGGTCTGATGGAATCCACTGGCATAAAAGGAAGGTGAGAACGCTCTAAATTGGCTTTTACCATCTAAGGATGTTCACACACAAAGCGTGCATTGTGGCCATTAATGAAAGACATGTGCGAGAGTGGTTACACATTGCAACTGACTGAAAACTAATGACATGAAACAGCCACGGTGCCTCCACACTGACCCCTGTAAAACCTCAGGCCCGACTTGTAACAGGCAGAGCTAAACCAATTTATCAGTGAATTATGCATCATTTAATAAAGACTGGTGTGACTCAACCTGCCAGGCAAGAATGCTAAGAACTTGAGGAAATGGCCCTACACCCCCTTCTTCCTTTCCTAAGCTCATCTTTAACCCTTCAGTAATTGATGGTCTGATTGAAGTAAAAGTCTAAACTTTATAAACTATCACTAAATAACCCTAGGTAGTTTGACCTTGCGGTTCCTGTGGTCGCTTACTTGAAAATTACTACTCTTATGGGGTTAACTCCTGTTTCTGTATTTCAACGGAGTGTGAATTAAGTGAAGAGGAAGATATTCTCTTTTTTGAACCACCAGTGATATCTTAAAACAGTGGTTTAAAGTATGTTCCCATGTGCCAAAAACAAGTGTTGATTTTACTGGTGTCATTTACAGAGTCATTGTCAAAATATATTTTCATTTATATTAAAAATTATTCATATAAGTGTTGAGGTTCTGCCCATAGTTTTACATCTTCAAGGAAAAAAGAATCCTGGCAACTCCATCATTGTTAGGAAAATGGAAAAATCAACACATTACAGAAAAACGTTTCAAGAGGAGTGAATCATGCAGGGCTGAGAATAGAGACATCCGCATCAAGTTATAGACCATTGGAGATAAATGATTTAGGAAAAATTCAGATGGAGGCAAGGAAATGACAGCAATTTCTACCACCAGGCCCATACAAAACCTTTTTAGTAATAGTCGAGGACATAATTAGAAATGCTCTAGAAAGTTCAGAAAGTTCCCCAAATTTTTCCCCATTTTATTTCTATTTTCAAGATATGATCATTTTTTATGAGAGCAAATTTACCACCACTGTAAAAACACTATGTCCCTTAAAATTTTTGAAAGCTGCTTCTTCCTGATGCTGCACCAAATATGTTTCTCTTCAACTGAACCAAAAAAAGTAGACAGCACCAAAATTCACTTTATTATCACATTCGGCGACCATAGGTTCTGCTGCAGACTGAGCACTGGGAATGACCCTTCATCTGAGAAGATGTTCTATTAAAAATCTGCACACTGTGCTTTTTTGCATTTCATTCCTTCTTCTTCCCCCTCAAAAATAATGAAAGCATCAAGAAGCCCTAAAATATCAGATAAAGAAAAAAAAATCAAAAGGACTTTTCACAGCCCAGAAAACTGTTACTAATCCTGAGGGGTTTGTCACCATCTTTTTATTAACTATTATTTTTCTTGAGCTACTTTATTATTTAAGAAGATTTAGACCATGAACAGTAGCTCAGAAGAGAGACACTATTCTAAGCACTTTGTATGTATTAAGTCAATTTGTACTCACAACGACCTCAGGATAAAGGTCCTATTATGGTCCCTCTTATAACTGAAGAAACCAAGGCACAGAAAGGTAAAGTCATTTACCCAAGGCCAGTAGCTGTAAGTGCCAGAGGCTTGATTCAAATAGAGGCAGTCATACTCCGAAACCTGAGCACTTATGCATGCCTTGCTGTCTCAAGAAAGGCAGTGAGGAAACCCGAAGCTTTCATTTTAATAATAAACCAAAAAGCAATTCTTCAGTCTCTGTGCACTCGATTAAGGCCCCGAGATTACACATTTCAGTGCATTTCTCTCAAGTGAAATAATGTCATTCCTAAATTCATTTCAGAATTTTGTACAAAATGTGAAGTATTCTCTTTCTAGGGTAAAGGTGGTTTATTTCCATTAAGAGGAAGAAAAGAAAATAATAATGAGAAGAGCTAGGATAATGAGAAGGCCAGTATTTCAGCTTCATTATTTTTAAGGCTTAGAATCATGTTTCCAAATTACCATATCAGAGAATCTCCAATGCAGATGGCCCTGGTGGAGGTTTTGAGTACCTCCATCCCAACCATATGTGGGGTGAAAGCAAATACAAATCAGAAGGTAACCAGAAAAGAAAGCCAATGCATGTTCTTTTGCAAAAACTGTGTGACTCCTGAGCTAATTATTCTGAAATTCAAATGCCTACCTGAAAAAAAAAAAGGAAAAAAAAAGGAAATGAAACAAAAATCTAGCAAGTATAAAGATCCTTTCTCTTTGCTGTGTTCTACTCAGTACGATTCATTGCCATCTTCCCCTTCTCGGGTGCATGAGCACTGCGCAAATTGATTTTAATTGTTATTTGAAATATACATCTTTTAAGCATTTTTATTATTGAAATAGGAAATTCAAAATCAATACAAAGACACTCGAGAAATCTGAAGGGGAAATAACAGGTCTGAGATCAATTTCTAAAAATGAGTTTATATAGGAAATTCAAGAGGCGAATAACAGAGTCCCCCAAACAAGTAGAGACTTGCTTATCCTCTGTAGTGAATATTATTTCCTTTGCACAGTTTGCCCTCCATGATTCCTTAATGAATGATAGTCAATGTACACACACACAGGTGCCTATTTACCTTTTGAAAAGATTTGTCTTGGGAAGTAAAAGGCAAATTTCTACTGAAGGCCTTGGCTCATGGGGGAAGTAGATGGCTGGCTGTCGTAGTTTGGATCTGGATGTCTTCCAGAGGCCGGAATGTTAAAGGCCCATTCCCCAGCCCAAGGCACTGCATGGAGGTGGTGGAAACTTTCAAAGATGGAGTTTCCTGGGAGGTTTTAGATTATAGGGAGCATGCCCTCAAAGAAAACTGTGGGATTCTGGTCCCTACCTCTACCTCTTTTCACATCCCAGCCATGAGATGAAGGGTTTGGCTACACCTCACACTCCTGCCATGACACACACCGCTGACCACCACCAGAGACCCAAAGGCAATGGGTCCACAGAGTCATGAACTGAAACCTCCAAAACTGTGAGCAAAACAACCCTTTTCTCATTATACATTGATTCTCTCAGGTATTTGTTATGGTAAAGGGAAGCTTGAAGAATTTTGGTAGTGTAGACATGACACCTCTGAATACAACATTAGGACTGACCCAGAGCTGTTTCTCATCACTCAAAATCACTTTAGAAGAACTCTTGACAATGATGAGCAACGACACATTGTGGGTGGCATGTCAATAGAAGCCCACATGTGAGACATCAACCATGAGTTGATGTTCCTCTAATAGGTGTGATTTAAAGATAGTCCATTATGGCCTTCAACTACCCATAAAGATGCATTTTCTAAAATCTTATTGTTACTTAATTATGAGCAGCACATTGGGCTCCAGGTTTTTATGTATGTCCTGAAGCTATCACTAAAATATTTCAGATAATGTAAAAGCATGTACCTGTGGTAAATGCTAATAATAATACCATGGCAGAGTAAAGCAGCAAGTTAGAAAAAAAAAAAATAGATAAAGGCAAACCGTGTGTGGGGGCTCTGGTAATTGGAAGAGTCAATGGCTATATGAGTCAAGAAAATAGCCTCCCTGGAGAAGGAGACTGATTGTCCTGCGTTTATCCAGCAGCTAACCAACACTAAGCAGACTTTTCTTTGCATATTATTGGTGCCAGCCCGATGAGGCAGAAAATTGCATCGTGTCATTTAATTTCCCAATCTTTGTTTTCATTGTATTAATCTTTTGGCTTTGCTTCACTTTATAATTTGAAGGCTCAGCAAGAAGCAAACCAAATGGAAATTCAGCTTACTTTCATGTCTAACTGAATGTGTTTGGTGCAGTTTCCAAAAGTTTAATTCTACGTAATACTGGCCATGAATAATAATAGGCTGTTTCTGCATGCAGACTTATTAGTGTTTATTAAGGGCCTTAAAGTTTCTGGGAAATGTGCCCAAAACTCAGTCACCAAAACATGATTAACAAATTGGTTACAGAAGGAGAAAAGATAATTTTTTAAAACAGAAGTATATCAGCCTGTCAATAAATAAGAACTAAAACCCTCAAAAACTGATTTAACCTAAGTGAGGTTTTCTGTCTCCTTCCTTCCCCCATCCCATTTCCTTCCTTCTTTCCTCCCCATCCCTCCCTCCCTGCCTTCCTTCCTTCTGTTATACCAGAAAGGAAAAGGAAAGAAATATGAACAATACAGATAACCGGAATACCAGAGAGTTACAAAAAAGTTAGTATCTTCGACTATAAATAAAAAGGCACTCACAGCTTTTGCAGGCTGACAATGTAATGCAGAGCCTCAAATTGTTTGAATTTAGGAATGAGTCCCACTGACTTCATATCCTGCCATCTCTATTTGCCAGCTAGGTATTCTTGGTACATTTTCTAACCTCTCAGAGCCTTAGACCCTGCTCTGTAAAATGAGAGTGCCTGACAGGATTGTTAGGAGGAGTGAACGTGAAACACACCTGAGCAACCAGCACCGTGCCAGGCACCTAGGAAGCCCTCGGCCAGGGCACATGACATTGCTCTGGGGCTACTCACCATCACTGCTGCTATTCTCCATGACTCAGCAATAAGTAAGGGAAGGACTATAAAAAGTGGTCAGGCCCCTTTCCTCTACCACAATATGCCACTGTTACAAAGACTGCATTTTAGAATGCTGAGGTCTGAAAACAGGGTTTTCTTTTCCTTTTGACTTCTATTATTTGCAATGACTGCAAGCTTATAATATATACCTGACTTAAAAACTGGAATATAACTACTATAGGAACTTCTTCTTTGCTACAAATGTCTTATCAACCTATCCAATTCACCAAAGATATCGAACTGGAGAAAAGTTTTGCCAATCATACTTCAGATAGAGTACTAATTTCCAGAACCTATAAAGAACTCAAAAAACTCTACACCAAGAATGCAAATAACCAATGAACAAATGGGCTAAGGAAATGAAAAGACACTTCACAGAAGAAGATCTACAAGCAATCAACAGATATATGAAAAAATGTTCAACATCTCTAGTAATAAGAGAAATGCAAATCAAAACCACCCTAAGATTCCATCTCACCCCAATTAGAATGGCGATTATCAAGAACACAAGCAACAATAGGTGTTGGCGAGGATGTGGGGAGAAAGGTACACTCATACATTGCTGGTGCGGTTGAAAATTAGTGCAGCCACTCTGGAAAGCAGTGTGGAGATTCCTTAGAAAACTTGGAATGGAACCACCATTTGACCCAGCTATCCCACTCCTTGGCCTATACCCAAAGGACTTAAAATCAGCATACTACAGTGATGCAGCCACATCAATGCTCATAACTGCTCAATTCATAATAGCCAGATTGTGGAACCAACCTAGATGCCCCTCAACTGATAATAAATGGATAAAGAAACTGTGTTGTGATATATATATATATATATATATATATATATATATATATATGATATATATATATGTGATATATATATATGTGATATATATATATGTGATATATATATATGTGATATATATATATAGTGGAATATTACTCAGCCATAAAGAAGAATAAAATTACAGCATTTGCAGGCAAATGGATGAAATTGGAGAATATCATGCTAAGTGAGATAAGCCAATCTCAAATAACCAAAGGACAAATGATCTCGCTGATAGGTGGATGATGATACATAATGGGGGGTGGGAGGGAGGCAAGAATGGAGAAAGAAGGGACTGCATAGAGGGAAAAGAGGGGTGGGGGGGAGGAAAAAATAACAGAATGAATCAAACACCATTACTCTAGGTAAATATATGATTACACAAATGGTATGCCTACTTTATGTACAAACAGAGAAACAACATGTATCCCATTTGTTTACAATAAAAAAAATTTTTTTAAAGATCTTGAAATACTGATTCTCCAAATTTTGGGGCCCATCTAAAACATGGTTTATAATGAGCATAAATAACAAAGAAATACCAAAGAAGCATGGAGACAAGTGCGAGGTCATACCTGGAGGAGACAGTGGGATCACTTAGCTTCTAGATCTCGCAATTCCTAGGTTCTTCTTCAAGACAAGGTTTGATAAGCACAGTGGGTCTTAGAAAAGCAGATTAGGGACAAAAAGAAATGTACAGAAAAATTCAGTCCACCTCTGAAAATAAAAGTTAGATTTAGCTAGAACTCCTTTCTAACTCTTCATTGATCACCAATTGCTTATATAGACCTCAACCCACATGACACACCAGCCTTGCAAAATAAGTAGGGCAGGTACTATTGACTCCATTATAAAGGTGGGAAAAACTGAGGACTGGGGAGGTTCTGTGACATGTCCAAAGCTAATCAGCACCGAACACAACAACTTAACATTGTTGCCATCTCTATTAAGAGGAATATACAGTGGTTCAAGAAACAGCCTTGAACCACGTCCACAGAAATGGATGAGTGAAGTGTACTTTTTTAAGAAGTGGATTAACCATGACTTAATTCTTTAATTTTAAAAGATATGTCATTTTTGGAAGAGATATGGGTGGAATTTTGCAGTGTTTACTTTTGTTAACCTTTAAAAAAAGAACATTTCGGTATCACATTTTTTTCTTTTTAGTTCAAAAGATAAGAAACTCTTTTTTCTCATTTTCCTCAGATTCCTATCATGCTGTTTGTGCCAACCAACCCATTACAAATTGTAGAAATGACATTTCTCCCTCATCTGAGCTCCCCAGGTGTCCACAAATAGCAACTGAAAGTCTCTAGGCTTCCTGTAACTTAGACTTCACTTTCCCAAGAGTCTCTGAAAACAATGTCAAATTATACGAATTTGCACTCCTAGTCAGCTCAAAATACCTGCTAAGTTTGTTACTATACATCCTTTTCAAAGTGAGTCATCACTGTTATAAAATGAATTGGTCTTATATAAATGTCAATTTTGGGTTACATTTGTCAAGAAACCCTACCTATTTCTAATACCTTGTTTGAAATCAGAGGATGGATGAGCTTCTGTCATACCATATGACATGGTATAAATTTATCGAGCCTATTTTTTACCCAACAGTAGAGGTGCCTTAGGAAGTTAATTACCAGCACTTGGTGCTAACTGACAAGCAACTTCTTAGCTCCCAGTTACCATGAATGCTATTCCAAACAGTTAATCATGGAGCTAATACAGATAAGGGGGAAGTGTGCATGAATCATCAGGACAAGCAAATTATATATTTAAAAAACTATTTCATTATGAGCTGTATAACTAATGCTTATGATTGTTCCTTAATGCTGTTGCCAATTGCCTTTTCAAGTTTTTCCTCAAGATTTTTTAACTGTTATGGTATCTTTTTATTAGCTCAATTCATTTCCTATTAGTCTTGGAATTTAACAAGACTTCTTGGCAAAGCAGGTCTGGGAAAGAGCTTATTAACTTTCCCTCTGGATAATAAGTCCCACATGGAATAAAGAGAGAATACCAATGTCTAGAAGACAGGAGTGATTACAGTCAATAGAGGGTTAATGTGATTTTTAATTGGAGGTCCATTACCATTCTCGGGACCCATAAAGTTGGTACCACACTGAGCCTCTGTTTAAATATAATCAGAGTGGTTCCTTCATTATTCTCCTCTAAAGAAAAGGTAACATCTTTCTCCCCATGGTCTCAGATTTTTCTAAGGAAACTATATGTGACCCATCACCCATTTCTCTTTAAATAAAAAAAGACAATTATGATGTTTGTCTTTCCTAAAAATTTTTCACTGATTAAAAGAAAACCTTCATTCAGTTGCTCATTAGAAATGGATTTGAACTTCAAATTAAAATACATGGCTCTAGTGGGAAAAGAAGCAACATGAAATTAAAATTTTACACAATTTTCTATAAGGTATGCATGCATTGAATGCACAAAAATTTCTAACCCCATCTGTATGGCTGAACACACACATTTCATCTATAACCTCTGCTGAAGAGCATCAAGTTGGGAAGGAAGAAATGGCCAGCAAGAGTGCAACACCATTCCAATACTTCAGGAAGCTGAGAATGATTTTCATCATGGAAATTGCAGAAGAAAATAAAGATTGTCATTTGAAAGAACCCCTAAAGGAGGAAAGTGTTGGGAAGAAAGATTTAGCCAGGACAATAGGATAAATGCCTGTTCGAAGTCAGGAGTCTTAGGCTTGGACCCTGGCCTTGATCCTAACCAGAAGAGTGACTTTGGTTAAGTGATTCTACCTCTGTGACCTTCTATTTCCTTGTCTGCAATACAAGATGCTAGATGTGATTAGGGACAGCAAACAGATTTCACTGAAGTCCCATTGATTGTGAGCCAGTAGTGGCTGCCTGGAAGACAGTGTTTCAATTCTCAGATGAGTCCAGAGGGAGCAGGAAAGAGACTTGAGTTCAATTAGTAATGTCTGCCATGGACTGGGAAGGTTGGAACATTGTAGCACAACTTAATCATCACCAAATTAAGCAATTTTGAAAATTCTCTTTCAACTCATTGTGAAATTTTGTGATTCTACTAACTCTAATACAAAAGAGATGGTTATATGTCTCTCTCAAGTGATAGCAGAATGATCTAAGTCACTAACTTTGGAAATATTGAACAGGATGATGTCCAACTTGACAAAAGAGAGACTCAAAATAAGTAAAATGCATATAATGAAAGTTGAGCTTAGCAGACCTGAAGACTTCCTAGGATTCCAGTAAGTTTCTAAATGGAAAATAGTAGTGTTCCTCCCACTTACTCCCTCACAGGCAAACACCTAATTAACTCTGTGTAACAAGAAGCTTCCTCTGGAAATGATCCATTTTCTCCCAATCCAATGATCCAGCAATATTCATTGCTTCTAATGAATTATAAAGACCAGATAATGCAGATTAAAGTATACCAACTTCGAGGTTTACCGATAAGCTGATTTGCAAGACCGCAATATTTCATATCATATGTTGTAATATTATTTATCAATGTTTAATGAGCACTTCATAACTTTTGGCAAGCAAATGAGAAATGGATTGCCATAGAGAAGTGATGAAATATTTATAATGTGCGACTGCTACTATTACACTGTAGCTGTTCAGGAAATCTTAATAGTAAATTGAATGGAAATAAAATACAGTAATGGATGTAGAACTGTTCAATTGGCCATTTGTAATGAAATATGAAAGTGTTTAAAGAGAATAAATACATTTGTAATGGTTTTTGATTAGCTATAACTGTATATGGTTCAGCCATTCTCTATGAATAGTATACAGTGTACACTAGGTTTGTTTATAATATTTATAATAAAAGTGGCAGCATTGGAGAAATTTTTCAAGAATTCTTACACAATGAAGAATGTGTTCATTAACTTATTGTGGTAATCATTTCACAAGGTATATAAACATCAAAACATCACATTATACACCTCAGATGCATACCATTTTTATTGGTTAGTTATATCTCAATAAAGCTGAAAAAAAATTCCTTGTACATATTATTAAATTTTCAGTAATTTAAACTTTGGAAAATATTCTTCTCTCATTTACCATAACTTCCTAAAAATTTTAAATTGTATTTCTTTAATAAATTATTCATACTTAGGATTAATGGTATTGTTCTTCATTTCTTATAAATCATAAACTTGTCCCCTGTTTTTGCTCACATAGACTTTCTGTTTATAGGAAATGGGCCAAAAACAACCAAGCAAGCTTTCTATATAGAGAGAGATAAAAATACATCTTCACTCTGATATACACACACACTATACACTACAGATAAAGAAATTATTTTCTAAAATCGGGGCAATTGTGTAGAATCATCAAAATTCAAGTCTCTTTCATATATGACTACATGACCTATGTGATCCTACAATATGTATAATCAGAAAAATGAGAAATTACACTCCATTTATGTATGATCTATCAAAATGTATAAATGCATTCTACTGTCACGTACAACACAACACCTTAGAACAAATTTTAAAAATTTTTAAAAAGAAAATTCAAATGAACCTTTAGCATAAAACGCAAAATTGTGGGAAATTGTGTCCCTGACACTTTGAAATGGGGTTTGTTACATTTCAGTGAAATTTCTGCTCCTAAATCAATTTGTACATGTCTTACACATTTATAGTATAGCTACTATTAGATTTTTCTGTATCATACGTATTTTAAATACTGCTTCAAATGACAGAAAGGAGAGAGAGAGAGAGAGAGAGAGAGAGAGAGAGAGAGAGAGAGAGAGAGAGAGAGAGAGAGACTATGTGATAAAAGGAATGAGAACATGATATTAAAGACAATCCTGTGAATAAATCTTGCTTTACTAAAAAAAAAAAAAAAAAGCCCGTCTCCCTGAGCTAACACAGTTACCTATATCTATAACTCATACACCCTACACACTAATTTTTCCATTCCTCAGGGAACACATTGCACCCTGCCTAACACAGGCAGAGACTGCCCAGTTGCCCCAGGGTACAGACCAAGAGTTCCTATTGGTCTTCAGGAGTGGGACAGCCCTCCGCCCACCTCACAGCCTCAGGCCTAGCCCTTCCATTCTAGCTCTCCAGCTCCGACAGCACCTGCTTTCTTTTGATGCCTCAAAAAAAGTCCACCTTGCTCCAACTCAGTGCTGACAGGTACGCCCTCCGCCTCAAGCTCCTCTCCAGCCCCCACTCCGTGTCCTCGTCACCCCACAGGCTGGGTCAGGCTCTCCCAGGGTGAGCTCTCACAGACCCCTTGGCTCTTTAAGCACTTGTTGCAAAAGAATCTAAATAATCTGTGGTGTCTCTAGCTGTCTCTAGGTGTTCTCCCAGAACATGGGCACCAAGAGGGAAAGGACTGTGTACCTTTTATGCATTAATTAACTGCAACCTTGGGACACTGCTTTGTACATAACAATAGATATTAATTTATTAAAATATTAAATTAATAAATATATAAGCAAAAAGCCAATTTAGGTCAGGTATCAAGAAGAGATAGACAAGACTGAGCCCTGATAGGTTATAATCTATGGGACCCCAAAATTCATTAAACCTGAATTGGAGACCAGTTGTGATAGTGTAATCAGAAAATGAGAGAAGAATGGAGAAACTTTAAATTATGTAGTGGGAAATGACAGGGAGTGGGGTATGAAAAATGGTGGAAAGAGACAGACACCATTACCCTATGTACATGTATGATTACACAAATGGTATGAATCTACGTCGTGTGCAACCATAGAAACGAAATGATGTACCCCTTTTGTGTACAATGAATCGAAATGCAGTCTGTAAAAATAAATAAATAAATAAATAATTTTTAAAAAAGAAAAGAAAATTATTCACAAGTTCAAGTATTTGGGTTTTAGGTTTATAACACATTCCTACTGGTGAACTACAGCCCAGTGACTTTTTTATCTAATTCATCCATTTACTAATTACCTTGCCTTCCACTACACTGTTGATATGGGAGCCTGGTTCAGGGCCTGACCTACTTTCTTTATCCTTGAACTGTTGACTCTTAACTAAAACTTTACTCACTAAGGGTAAGTCCTCCTAGGACAAGAGAATTTTTTTTTTTTTTTTTTTTTTTTTTTTTTTGGTACCAAGGATTGAACCCAGGTGCACTGAACCAGAGTCACATCCCCAGCCCTTTTTTATTTTATATTCTGAGACAGGGGCTCTCTAAGTTTCTTAGGGCCTCACTAAGTTGCTGAGGCTGGCTTTGAATTTGCTATCTTCCTGCCTCAGCCTTCCCAACAGCTGGGATACAGGTGTGTACCACCACACCCAGCTAAGAGAAATGTTCTTGATCATACAATACCTATTACAAACTGGGCAATGGAACAAAGGAAAAATAGCATACCAAGACCAATAAGACTGTCAATAGGGATTTTCCACAGGAAAAAAATCCAGTAAATGATAGATAATGGAGTTTCCTCAACAAATTAAAAATAGAACCATATGCTATACCAATCCTACTACTTGGTATATGTACAAAGGAAGTGAACTCAGTACATTGAGGAGATACCTGCACTCCCAAGTTCATGATAGCAAAGAAATAGAAACAGCCTATTCCCATTAACTGATGAGTGAATAGGGAAAATGTGATACATACACACAGTGGAATATAGTCAGCTATAAAAAAGGATCAAACCCTATCATTTGTGACAACATGAATGGAACTAGAAGATATAATGTTAGCTGAAATAACAGACCAGACACAGACCACTACTACGTGATCTCCCACATATGCAGAATCTAAAAGGTTGATCTCTTACAACTCAGAGAGTAGATAAGAGGATACCAGAGCCTGGGGAAAGTATGGAGGTGGGAGGGATGGGGCAGGGTTAGTAAATAAGTTTCAGTTAGATAAGAGAAATAAGTTCTGGTAGCCTAATACACATTAGGATGATGAAAGATAACAATTATGTACTATATATTTCAAAAAGGCTAGAAGGAAGGATTTTAAATGTTCTCACAGAAAGAAATGATAAATACTGAGAACACAGACAGACTTACCCTGATTTGCACATTGCATAATATATATACATATTGAAACATCACATGGGATCCCATAAATATGTAGCTTTTACTTGTCAATTTAAGAGAGAGGAGGCCACCTACCGCCCACACCACAAGCCAACACTGGACACCGCACCCACCTCCTGTGTGGCCACCATTATTAGAGGGGTAGCTCCCTTACTGAGACACCTACAGGAGACTGGAGGCCCTTTGACAGGTACCTCTATTTACTCACTTACATCCTACACCCTTCCCCATCCTCTTCGTTCACCACTAGAAATACTGTAAATAATAATCTAACTCATCCTGTTTATTATAATAATATTTAAGTCTTTATAGGGGCTATCTGGTTTAGGGCTTCATATTGCTTGTATTGGGTTTTACTAATGTTGATCTCCCCTTCAAAGGAGAGGTACTGGAAACGTGCAGGGTCACAATAAGCCTGCAGGGGGGAAACTTCAGTACCTCAGATCTTCATTGCTAGAGGGGAATATACAGAAACAATATGAAAAAACAGGGGAAGAAAGTGTCCCTAACAAACCAAGATGCTATTTTGATAGAATTCAATGACAGCATGGCAGTAGAAATGACAGGAAAAGAGTTTGGAATCTGAATAATTAAAATGATCTGTGAAGCAAAAGATGAGATAAGAGAGCAAATGCAGACAATGCATGATCACTTCAATAAACAGTTAAAAGAGCAAATGCAGGAGGCAAAAGAACACTTCAATAAAGAGAGAGAGATTCTGAAAAAAAAAAAAAAAAAAAAAAAACAGAAATACTTGAAATGAAAGAAATGATAAGCCAAATTAAAAACTCAATAGAAAGCATCACCAACAGAATAGACCTCATGGAAAACAAAATCTCAGACAATGAAAATAAAATATTGAAAATAAAATTGAACAAACTGAGAAGACATTAAGAAATCATGAACAGAACATCCAAGAATTATGTGATAAAATGAAAAGACCAAATTTAAGAATTATTGGGATTGAGGAAGGCACAGAGATATAAACCAAAGGAGTGAACAACCTGTTCAATAAAATAATATCAGAAAATTTCCCAAACCTAAAAAATGAAATGAAAAATCAAATACAAGAGGCTTACAGAACACCAGGTGCACAAAATTACAACAGATTCACATCAAGTCACATTATAATGAAAATACCTCACATACAAGATAAAGAGAGGGTTTTAAAGGCTGTGAGAGAAAAGAGTCAGATTACTTATAAGGGGAAACCAATATGGATATCAGAAGATTTCTCAGCCCAAACCCTAAAAGTAAGAAGGGCCTGGAACAATATTTTTCAAACTCTGAAAGAACATGGATGCCTACCAAGAATCCTATACCCAGCAAAACTAACCTTCAGATTTGATGATGAAATAAAAGCTTTCCACAATAAACAAAAGTTAAAAGAATTTACAAATAGAAAGCCTGCACTACAGAACTTTCTCAACAAAATATTTTGTGAGGAGGAAGTGAAAAATGATACAAGTCAGCAAAGGGAGGAACTACTCTAAAGGAAAAGTTAATCAAAGGAGAAACCAAGTCAAGCTAAAAACCAAAAATAAGCTAAAATGACCAGGAATACCAATCATATCACAATAATAACCCTGAATGTTAATGACCTAAACTCAATAATCAAAAGACATAGACTGGAAGATTGGATTAAAAAGAAGGACCTAACAATATGCTGCCTTCAAGAGATTCATCTCATAGAAAAAGACATCCACAGACTAAAGGTGAGAGGATGGGAAAAAACCTACCATGCACATGGACTCAGTAAAAAAGCAGGGGTTTCCACCCTCATATCAGATAAGGACTTCAAATCTAAGCTAGTCAGAAGAAATAAAGAAGGACATGTCATACTACTTAAGGGAAGCATAAATCAGCAAGACATAACAATTTTAAATATTTATGCACCAAACAATGGAGCATCTATGTTTGTATCAAATAAACCCTTCTCAATTTTAAGAATCAAATAGACCAAAACACAATAATAGTGAGGGACTTTAACACACCGCTCTCACCACTGGATAACAAAAACTGAACAAAGAAACTATAGAACTAGTTAATACAACCTATGATATAGACTTAATGGACATTTACAGAGTATTTCATCCATCATCAAGCAAATATACGTTCTTCTCAGCAGCTCATGGATCCTTCTCCAAAATAGACCATATGCTATGCCACAAAGAAACCATTAGTAAATCCAAAAATAAATAAATAAATAAAGATACTACCTTGTATCCTATCAGACCATAATGGAATACAATTAGAAATCAACAATAAAATAACAAACAAAAATTATTTCTACACCTGGAGACTAAATAATACGCTATTGAATGATGCAATGATAACAGAAGACATTAGGGAAGAAATAAAAAAATTCTTAGGTAAATGAGAACAACTATACAACATATCAAAATCTCTGGGACACTCTGAAAGCAGTTCTAAGAAGAAAGTTCGGGGCTGGGGAGATAGCTCAGTTGGTAAAGTGCTTGCCTTACAAGCACAGGGCCCTGGGTTCGATCCCCAGCACCAAAAAAAAAAAAAAAAAAAAAAAAAGAAGAAAGTTCTTTGCATTGAGTTCATACAATAAAAAAAAAAAAAAGTCAACTACTAAATGACCTAACATTACATCTCAAAGCCCTAGAAAAAGAACAGATCAACACCAAAAATAGTAGAAGACAGGAAATAATTAGAATCAGAGCTGAAATCAATCAAATTGAAACAAGAGAAACAATTCAAAAAATTGACAAAACAAAAAGTTGGTTCTTTGAAAAAGTAAACAAAATTGATAAACCCTTAGCCACAATAATGAAGAGAAGGAGAGAGAAAATTCAGATTACTAGAATTCATGATGCAAAAGGAAAGATCACAGCAGACACCTTTGAAATATATAACATAATTAGAAGCTACTTTGAAAATCTATACTCCAACAAAATAGAAAATATCGAAGACATCGACAAATTTTTAGACATATGAACCTCCCAAACTAAATCAGGAAGGTGTAAACAATTTAAACAGATCAATTTCAAACACCGAAATAGAAGCCATCAAAAGCCTACCAACCAAGGACCAGAAGGATTCTCAGTCGAATTCTATAAGACCTTTAAAGAAGAACTAATAACAATATTCCTCAAAGTATTCCAGGAAATAGATAGGAGGGAACCCTTCCAAACTCATTCTATGAGGCTAGTATCACTCTGATACCAAATCAGACAAACACTTATCAGGGAAAGAAAACTTTAGACTAATATCCCTGATGAATATAGATGTAAAAATCCTTAACAAAATACTGGCAAATTGCATACAAAAATATATTAAAAAGATAGTGCACCATGATCAAGTGGGTTTATCCTAGGGATGCAGAACATCCAGAAATCAATAAATGTAATTCATCACATCAATAGAATTAAAGTTAAGAATCATATGATTATTTCAATAGATGCTGAGAAAGCATTGATGACACACAGCACCCCTTCATGCTTAAAACACTAGAAAAAATAGGAATAGTAGGAATATACCTCAACATTATAAAGTCTATTTATGCTAAGCCCAAGCCAACATCATTCTTATTGGAGAAACTGGAACAAGACAGGGATGCCCTCTTTCACCACTTCTATTCAACATCATCCTTGAAACACTTGCCAGAGCAATTAGACAGACCAAAGAAATTAAAGGGATACAAATAGGAAAAGAAGAACTCAAGCTGTCACTATTTGCCCATGACATGATTCTATATTTAGAGGATCCAAAAAATTCTACTAGAAAACTTCTAGAACTAATAAATGAATTCAGGAAATTAGTAGGATATAAAATCAATACTCATAAATATAATGCATTTCTATTCATAAGGGATGAATCCTCTGAAAGAGAAATTAGGAAAACCATTCCATTCACAATAGCCTCAAAAACAATAAAATACTTCGGAATCAATCTAACAAAGGAGGTGAAAGATCTTTACAATGAAAATAACAGAACACCAAAGAAAGAAATTGAAGAAAACCTTAGAAGATGGAAAGATCTCCCATGTTCTTGGATAGGCAGAATTAATATTGTCAAAATGGCCATTCTACCAAAGGCACTATACAGATTCAATGCAATTCCAATTAAAATCCCAATGACATTCCTCATAGAAATAGAGAAAGCAATCATGAACTTCATCTACAAGAATAAGAGACCTCGAATAGCCAAAACAATCCTGAGCAGAAAAAGTGAAGCAGGAGGTATCACAATACCAGACCTTAAACTATACTACAGAGCAATAGTAACAAAAATGGCACAGTATTGGCACCAAAATAGACAGGCAGACCAATGGTACAGAATAGAAGACACAGAGATGAACCCACATAAATACAGTCACCTCATACTAGACAAAGGAGCCAAAAACATACAATGGAGAAAAGATAGCCTGTTCGACAAATGATGCTGGCAAAACTGGAAATCCATGTGCAATAAAATGAAATTAAACTTCTATCTCTCACCCTGCACAAATCTCAACTCAAAATGGATCGAGGACTTAGGAATTACACCAGAAACCCTGCACCAAACAGAAGACAAAGTAGGCCCAAATCTTCATCATGTTGGTTTAGGATCAGACTTCCTTAATAAGACTCCCAAAGCACAAGAAATCAAAGCAAGAATCAATAATTTGGCTGAACTCAAACTAAGAAGATTTTTCTCAGCAAATACAATCAATAATGTGAAAAGAGAGCCTACAGAGTGGGAGAAAGTCTTTTCCACACACACTTCAGACAGAGTACTAATCTCCAAAATTTATAAAAATCTTACAAAACTTTACACCAAAAATACAAAGAACCCAATCAATAAATGGGCCAAGGAACTGGACAGACACCTTACAAAAGAAGATATACAGGCAATTAATAAATATATGAAAAAGTGTTCAACATCTCTAGTTATTACAGAAATGCAAATTAAAACAACTCTAAGATTTCATCTTACTCCAATTAGAATGGCTATTATCAAGAACACAAACAATAATAGATGTTGGTATGGATGTGGGGAAAAGGCACACTTATATTGCTGGTAGAGATGCAAATTGGTGTAGCCACTCTGGAAAGCAGTGTGGAGAATCCTCAGAAAACTTGAAATGAACCCACCTTTTGACCCAGTTATCCCACTCCTCGGTTTATATCCAAAGGACTGAAAATCAGCATACTACAGTAACGCAGTCACATCAATGTTTATAGCAGCTCAATTCACAATAGCTAGATTGTGGAACCAACCTAGATGCCCTTCAACAGATGAATGGATAAAGAAACTGTGGTATATATACACAATGGAATATTATTCAGTCATAAAGAAGAATAGTGTTATGGCATTTGCAGATAAATGGATGGAATTGGAGAATATCATGCTAAGTGAAATAATCCAATCCCAAAAAAAACCAAAGGCTAAATGTTTTCCTGATAAGTGGAAATATATATAATGGGGGTGGGGGGGTGGGGAGTGAGAGTAAAAAATTTAAAAAAATTAAAAAACAAAAAAGAGAGAGAGAGATGATATAGATACAGATATAGAAGGGGCAAGAAAGCACAAAACCTGTAGGATAAGCTGCCAAGCTAGAAACTCAGTGAGGATTTCTAAGTTACAATCTTTTTTTATTAGAGCTTTATAGTTATACATAGTAGTTGGGTTTATCCCAACAAACTCACACATGCATGGAGTTCAATTTACATCACAATCTTGAAGAATTCCCCTTCTCCAGGAAACTTGGGTTTTTATCTTAAGACTTTCACCTGATTGGATGAACCCCACCCATTTTATCCAAAGCAATCTCCTTTACTTACAGTCCATTAGTTGTAAATGTAAATCACAACTATAAGAAGCCTGCACAGCAACATCCAGACTAGTGTTAACAGAACCTGGCAGCCTAGCCTAGCCAAGTTGACGCACAAAATTAACCATCACAAGAACTCTAGAAGGTTGTGTTCTTGAATGTCAATGTTCATCCTTTCCAGTGACAGGAATAAATTTTCCCGCCCTATGATTTGATGGCATGACCTGCTTTGACTAACGTGCTAATTCTGAGACAAATTTTCAGTGTGATCTTTTTATTGTGCTTTGCTTTTACCTTCTTTGATTGGCTTTTTCCACCGTCATGAGAATAAGTTTTTCCACACAAAGACTTTCCCCTATTTTAGATCCTACAATTAAGACAGTGTATGGAGCAGACCAAAATATGACACCAACCTGGACCAGAGTCGAAGCAGGGAGCAAAGCCAGCGACTTGCAGCCACTGATGTGTGACATGAGGGAAAAAAGAAAAAACTTACTTTATAAGTCACTGAGACTCAAGGATTGTTTGGTGCACAGAAAAATTAGCAGCAAAAGCTGATTCATACGGGACATTTCTGCGATGCCCACATTTTGATAGTATATGGCATTGCATCCAATTTATGCTCTGAATGATAATACATATTTGCTCATATTACTATATTATCATAATGCTATTATAATTAACATACTATTACAATGCACTATTAACATATATTAACATGATAGTAATGATAATACACAATGACAAATACACATTAATGTTGGGAGACTGATCCTTATCTGGATAGATGCACAACATAGTCCTTGTCACGGAGATTTTAGTTTTACAAAGCATTACACAAATAAAGCAATGACACATTTATTTATGTTTCAGACAATCTTCCCAGTCCAGCAAATATAAAGGTGGTATGACATAATTTCTCCCTTGGAAGCCAGTAGGCTAGTGAGTGAATCTACCTGTGGACATGCAGAACGAAGGGCAGTTGACACTATCCTTTACCTCGTGTATTCTGGCATGGCCTCTCTGTCGTACAAAGCCTTCCTCTCACCACCAGCACTTGACTTGTTACTGCTTCCTACTATTGACTCCTAAGAAAGATCCATTCTTTTCTGTTTTAAATTAGTGCATTTTAATTCTATGGAATTGTGAGTTTCATTATAGTTCATGCATACATGCAAATAACATACTTTAATCATATTCTCTTAAAACCATCATACTTTTTATCCATCTGTTTACCTAACCAAAGAAAGGCTTTGTACACAACTAGTGAGTATACAGTAGTTGCCCCTTTGCATTTTCAGTGACCTGTTGCTAAAAAGATATTCTAAGAGAAAGAGAAACCACATTTGCATTATTTTATCATAGTATAATGTTATTGTCTAGTTTGTTACTGTTAATCCTCTCCTGTGCCTAATGTATACATCGAATTTTATCCTAGGTGTGTACAGGAGAAAAGCCTAATATATGAAGGGTTGGGGCTATCTACGTTTTCCTCCAAGCATCTCAATTATATTGATACCAACATTTTCTAATTTTCCTCTAACCCTAGAGATGACTGCTGCTTCCTGTAGTTACTGGTGCTGGGACACCACCGTGGTCCCCGCTGCCTTTCCAGGTCTCTAATATCTGGTTGGTAATTCCTTACATTATATTCTCCCTGCTAAAATAAATGCTGTGGTTTCTTTTTCCTGATGAATCCTGCCCAATACACTTTAGTAGAGCATGTTTACTCTTAACTGTGGTTTGGGTTTTGCTTTTGCTTTTATCCCACGCTTTCCCCTCGGGCCAAATGAATGGTTGCACTTCGTCTATTCCCCAGGGCTTGACAGCAGAAGAAAACTCCTACCCCAACGCTCCCTCCCCACTCTGAACTCTAGTAGTACTATTAATACAAGAGGATTCCAGGCTTGTGGCAGACAGCAGGGAGAACTAGAAAGAGACCTTGTCTTAGACATGGAAAACCTTATTCAAGAAACAGCTCTGTTCCCCACCAGCCCAATAAGCTTGTATCTTTGAGTTTGGGTCTTTCTGGGGTTTAGATTTCTTACTTATAAAAAGGGATACTTGGGTATCTCAATTCCCTTATAAGTTTACTCTTCCCAGAACACTATATTCTATATTCTCTGAACCATAAATTTCTTGTTGGTAAATTTAATCTTTCAAAAAGAGATCATAATCCCTAAAGCCAAAAACTCCATTTTGCCTGACTGAGCACCCAGTGAGCACTGAAGATCCATTTTAACTAAAATTTCAAATTTCTGCTGAGATCCCTGTGAACCCGAAGTTGTAAAATGGTGATCTGAAAACCAGATTATGCCCTCAAACATGATTTGTTTGGTCCGTGATGGATCTTTGTAAACTAGTTGCAATGATTTTTAAACTAGGAGATCCAAAATCTATTCCTTGGATTTCACAGATGGGGAAACTTGTGATGAGGAGGTAAAGGAAATTGTCCAATGTCAAGGACTCAGCCACTCAATCTGAAGCCCTCTTGAGTTTTAGGTTCCTGAACAAGCTTGCTTCCATAAAGTGACACCATGAAACAGGGGTGGGGGAAAGAGTGCGATAACAAAGGAAATCTAAATCTTGAACCATACATTCCTTTTTTGTCTGTCAAATACCTTCATTGATCATCAATGTACAGCAGGTTTGAATGCTCTGCATCATAAGACTGTCATAAAACTTCTCTAATGCAATGTTATTTTCAAGTAATTATAAATGATTGACACTTCATTTCATTTGTATTGGCATTCATAATTCACAGAATTCACTGTGATTGATTTTAAAGAAAACTGATACCAGGGATATTTGTTCTCTGTAATGTAAAATTAATAGCAGATGCATGACTGAGGGAAAATTTTTCCTGCTGCTTTCATAGTTATTAAAACTCTTGGACTCTACTCTGCTTCTAACTCACATGCTCTGCTATCTCCCTTGCCAATCTAACTCCCGGAAGCATTTGAAAGCTGTGGCTACTCTCTCCTTGCAACTCCCCCTTTCATTGTTTTCACCTTTGAAGTAATAAAAGTAGCCACCAATGACTGACCATCTACTATTAGTCAGGAGCAGATTGACAGATGCTGTCTTGATTAGTACTTGTGAGAAGCTTTTTAGGTATTTTTATCCTAAATTTACAAAGAAAAACAAGGAGACTTAGAGACAACAAATAGATTACCATCAATAACCCAGCTAGTGCCTGGTGGCATAAGTGTTCCTAAACACTATATGATATTGTTTTTCTTTATTTTCTTCCTTCTTCTATCTCCTCTACTTCTTGGCCTCCTTCACAGACTCCTCTTCAGTTAGACCCCAATTTGTTGCAGTATCCAGGGCTTCCATCTTCACCCACATCATCAGCCACTATAACAGGCCAAGTGAGTGTCTACCCCAGACCTCACTCCTACACTCAAACCAGGACATGGGCTTGGCGTTGTAGTTAAGGAGAGCTACAGAGACTGACAATGCTGATTTCACCCTACACCAGCTATATAACCCCGGACAGGGTACATAACCTTTCCAGACTTCAGTATGTTTGTTCGTTTATTTGTTTGCCTGTAAATGGGATAGTAGAGCTATTGTAAAGATTAAATGAAAAAAAAAAAAAGATTAAATGAGATAAGCAACTGTCACTTACTACATATTCAATAAATAATAGTTATTATTATTATTACCTTTCAAATTGCCCGAGTCAGCCCCACGTATAATGTACTAGCCCTTCAAACTCAACCTGTCCAAAACAGAGACATCATTTTCTCCTGCAAGCCTGCCCCCCACCTCTGCATTCTCTTTCATGGTAAATGTCCCTGCAACTCACGAATTTTCTCAAATGAGAACTCTGGGTAACTTCTGCTCCTAATATAGGTACTCTCCAATGGGTTAGAAGAAAAAATTTCCCAATATTTTAGTAACCTCTGGAATCTATCATCCATGCTTGTGTAAAAGGGAGCCCTTTCCAAATTTCAAATCAGTTCACATCTCATCACCACATTTAGAATCCCTCAGTGGACCACCTTGATCTTTAGATGAGGTGCAAATGTCCCAGCAGAACATATACAACCTTCCAATAGCCAGTCTCTGCTGACTCTCCAGGCCTACCACCTCTGTTCTCCACAGGGACAATATCACTACTGTTTCTGACTTAGTATGCTGGCAAATAGTTTCTGGTAGACAATAATATCATCTTGGCTAACTCCTTCCTGCCCTTCCAAACGCTACACAGTCCTCTTATCTCCGTGTCCTCTCCAGCTCCTGAAGCTTGAGTCTGTTCCCACCTCTGGGTAGCCCTCAAAATCTGCCCTCACCTCTACCTCAGCCCTTACCAGAGAGAAGCCTCACTTCCTGTTCTCTGCTCACTCTCCTGACCCTTGCCTGAGATCCTGAACAAGTCAAATTCTGCTAGGAAGCCAATCAGGTCCTCAGATGAAAAGGAGGTTGTCAATGGTGTAGTTAAGAAGCATTGTGCTGGGCTGGGGATATAGCTCAGTTGGTAGAGTGCTTGCCTTGCAAGCACAAAGCCCTGGGTTCTAATCCCTGACACCACCAAAAAAAAGAAAAGTAAGCATTGTGCTAACACAAAATTTGAGTGCCCAGGATACTACAGGCCTAATCAAAGAAATCCTTTCAAATTGCATATGAGAACCATAGAATTTTGGGAGACTAAACAACTCCCTCAAATTTATACAACTGTTCACACAGTCCAGGCCCATCCCAGAACCTCAATTCAGGAGGGCCAGGGATCTGAACCTAGACCTCAAACTCCAACACAAACCCATTTTAAACTCACACAGATTATTTATTCACTTACACCCAATCTTATTAAAGAAAGGGATTGAGATAGTTTAGAAAATACTCAAAGGAAAATAAAACTTCAGTTTTCATAAAGCCAATAAAAATCCTATAGTGTTTGAAGACAAAGGTTGTCAAGTGGGTTAGGAGTAGGAAAGCCAGAATGAAAACAAAACCCAGAGACCAAAATCCTGGCAAGGTGATAAAACCTTGTGCATTTTCTGGGAGCGGGTTACAAATCTGCCTTTAAACCACTTGGTAGTCAATGCAAAGAACAGGTGCTATCTATTCTGGAATCACAGTGTGAAATAAAAACAAACCAGTGGTTCAGGATTCCTGATGCTGAAATCTGAAAAAAGTATCTCTGAGAATTTGTGAAGGGGAAAAAAAAAAAGTGAAATAGGGAAAGCAAATGTCTTAAATAATCCTGAGTTTTACAATATCGTTTGTATGATATTCTTCACTGATGGCCCAAAGCATAACGTGCAATTAGGGGAACTGAGAGGAGGGCAAATGGCATGGATAGCACATGCTTTCCTCTATTATACAATGCAGGCTGTGCACTCCATGAGGGCAAGCATTCTCCTCTCTTGCTCATTGGTGTGTTCTGTAGCACACCATCTACCCCAGTGGAGAGGCTCAATAGTTCAAATGTTCAACTGAGAACTGAGTCTGCATAAACAGTTCATACTCAGGCAGTCAAGTGAGAAAAGTAAAATGTGAGCAGTTACAGCTTTGCAAGGCAGAACCAGGTTATTGACTGGGATCCCAGCAGACATCAGTTCCAGGGCCCACATTGGTATGCAAAGAATTTGAACAACAGTTTCAGAAGAAACATTTCAAGTTTGCAGTTAATACTAAATTGGAAGAGACAGCAAATAATGAGAAACAAAGCAGGCAGATAAAAGGGTTTTAGATATTTCAAGTACCTACCCAGCTAATAAATGCAAATGAAGTTCAGTGCAGATAAGCACAGAATTATGAGTCTGGGAGCAAAGAAGAGAAAGGAGGACTATCTGCTTAATGGAAATGAGCTGCACGGTGCTGACCAGGAATGAGATCTGGGGAATTATTGCCGGAGAAATCCCTCAAGCTTTCAGCCCACTTTTCTGCAATGGGAAAGAAACTCGATGATGAGTTGTATTAAACCACAATACACAACGATCAAGTCACGCTCCACACTGGGTGAAAATGAAACCAAAGCAAGGAAAGAATAAGATTTTTTAATTTAAATTGCTATTCCATTCAGAGTAGGGCCATCCTCACTGATTTTTTTTTAATTTTTAAAATCTCAACCTTAAGCAGATTGTCTTCTGCAGATTTATCAGAATATGGTTTCTTGTGATTTGCTTGTATTCTCTGTCATTTTCCATGCCATCCCACAAGGATTCAACAGTTTCTAGGATGTGGTCATCAGCCCTCCCTGGAAAAATAGAAGATACTTGGATTGCAAAGATTCAGTGACTCCTTCTGCTAGAGTCATGTATCTTCTTTCTTCCATTCGTTCCTTCTTGTTGCTGCTGTTGCTGTTGTTGTCATTAGTGGTGATAGTAGTGGTGGTGGTGACGAATCCTAGATCCACGGTTTTAAAGCTGGAAGACATTGCAGTGCACCTTCATGAGCCTCCTAAATGTAGAGGGAGCAGCTCCTTCTAGCACCATTTTCCTGCTGACATTCTCAGGCTCAAAGGTCCTATGATGTGAGCCAACCAGGTTAGAGTCCAAACAAACTCAGAACAAAGTTGAAGAAGGCGAATTTGATAGGAAAGGTACGCAAGGCTCTCCCAGGAAAAACCAGTACTCCTCACTCCTGCTTTGATTCCTGAAAATGTCTTATTCATCCATGTAACATACATTTCTGAAGTCTCTTCCATGAGCTAGGCACTGCTCCACACATTGATGGCGTAATAGTAAACAGCAGATACTACATTCCAACCTTCAAAGAGCTTCAATTCTAGTGAGCAGAAAGAGGCAATAAATAAACATAGAATGAGGCAGGCAATGTCAAGTAATGGGAAGTGCTAGAAAGGTAACGAACAGGATGAAATGAAGAGGAACCAGAAAGGGATATGATGACTAATTCAGGTGGTCAAGAAAGACTATACTCAGGAGGTCACATTTCAGGACTGAGGACTTACAAGGTGCTTAGAGGGAAATTCCATGTCAAAATACAATTATGACCTGGGTAGGTTGAGGCATTTTAAAAAATTATCAGTTACTAAGTTATTCTGAATTAATTTCTCAGAACTTTTTTTTGGGGGGGTGGAGGAATTACCTTGTAGAACTGTACAAAAAAAGAACAGAAAATATATTCCATTTAATAGATGATAAGGACACAATGGGTATAGAACACGGGATTCAATCTTAAAAACTAGACCTTGAAGAAGAAGAAGACATGGGAAAGTGTTTACTGAAAGGAATAGAAAGATCTCAAACACAAGAAGAGCATGCTCCACCGGATTTAACCACATTTTCTCCACTGACCTTACTCCAGAGATGGCATATTCTTAATTAGTGTCTTCAACATAGAAAACACAAAAGCCAAGAGTTGTTCAATTTTCTTTTGAAGAAGGAAAAACAGTAATATACTGCGGTGACTGACCTTTAAGATGACCCCTAATGAGTCCCATGTCCTGGTGGTCTATGTAATTAACCACCTAAGTGTGGGCTGAACCTAGAGACATTCTTTTTCTTTTTTGGTCTTTTTTTTTTCCCCCATTTTGATTCCCAAAGTAATGTTCTTCGAGTAGAATACATAAAAAGTGATAAGATGTCACTTCTGAGATGAAGTTGCAAAAACGCTGTGGCTTCCATTTGCAAGCCATCTTATACTCATCATGTGTCCACTCTGAGAAGTCAGATACCATCCTATGAGCTGCCTGAAGCAGAGGCCCAAGTGGCAAGACATGAGGGAAAACCAAACCCTGTTAAAAGGCACCTATGTGAATTTGGAAGCAGATCCTCTCCCATTCCCACCTTGAGACAAGACAGAATTTCCAACCAGCACTTTGCAGCCTTATGAGAGAGAAACTGAGATAGAGGTATCCAGCTAAGGCATGTCTGGATTCCTGATCCACAGACACTGCAAGATAATAGATGTTGCTGTTTGAAGCAGCTAAGCTGTGGGGTAATGTTTTACTCAGCAGTAGATAACTAATACATACATCAAGAACACACTTTCATTTGTATCTGCTTCCATTTTATATTTTATGCTTTCCCCAACCCTGCTTATAGATTAAAATTCTGTCTCCCCCATGCCTCTTTGAGGATATACTAAAGGTTAGACCAAAGGTAAGGTCCAAAGACTGCAAGGTAAAGGACAAAAATTACAGTTGACCATTAAGTTCCATTATGTTCTCCATACAATACTATAACTGCACGTGAGAAATTAATAAGCACTAAGAAAGTGCCTATTATCTATCATTTTAATTATTTGTTCGACCAGTCAGACCTTGGGCGATTTTCTTTCCTGTGATTAATTTGGGGTTTCCCTAAGCTCAGGAAACCAAAGGATACCACACCTTGTCCACCTAAGGAAGAGATATACATCCCAGTCTTCCACTGACACAGAGTATTACAAAGAATCTCTCCAACAGCAACCCTTTTTTGTGGTACCCTGAAGTCCCCATCTTGATTTCACCAGAGAGGCAAATCTAATATGATAAACTCCCAAGTAATACCAGCAAAGAAAATTAAATCAATTAATAGTGTTGTGTTTGTAAATCAAATTGAATCACTCTTGAATTAAACACCATTGTTTCTCTAACCAATTTATTTAGATGAGTCACAGAGGAGCTCTTACTATCTCTAAATGAATAATAACCTCCTTGCTTATCTTTGAAAAGCTATGGAATTTCTCCAGAACCTGTACAAGGCTGTTCCTATAATCCCAAAATAAATGCAATACTAATCAAAAGCGACAGCCTCCATATAGCACCTGTCACTGGCCATCAGCCACAAGGCACTGCACAGTAGGTCCTCTTGACCACAGCTACCACAGGGATAGCAGCCTTTGCAAACTCAAAGAGGCAGTTCTGCACTACGGAGAACTTCCAAATAAAAAGACAAAAAAAAAAAAAAAAAATATATATATATATATATATGCTTAAAAGACCATGGAAAGCTTTCCTCCCTTGCCCCATGGCCTTACAATGCAGTAACCAGTCCAACAGAGACGATCCAAAGAAGGGAAGCCTCAGAGAATGCCCCTGCTTCCACCTCTTTGTCTAAATTTTTCCACAACACTGGCCTACATAAAAATCAATACATAAGCCAACCTCTCATAATCAACATTCTTTTAAATAGGCTTCCATTCCGGGAATAGCCACAGATTTAAGGCCAAACTCTCAGCTCTGGCACCGCTGAATGCCAAGTGAGAATACCTAAATTAGCATTTGGCCCTAACAACACTCCATCACCCTTGCCACCATCTAAAATCTACCTTCACAAATGGAACTTTATGGGAAGCAGTGGGAAAACGTGCTTTTCCTGTAAACCTCTCCTTCAAATAGATCATCTACGAATGAAGAAATCTAATTTCAGTTTTATAATGCCCTTTCCCACTTTCAATAAACATCCAGACATCCCCCTTTTTAATCAATGTCCCACCCATAACCCTCATTTTCACCTTCCTGAGAGTTCTTCCAGCTTCCCATTTTAAACGTCTCTCTTGTTGAAAATCACAACATACATCCTAGGGAGGTAATATTTGAGAAGTACTTCAATTATATATAGATATAGATGTATTTATATATTTGTATGTATGAATAGAGAAAGAGAAATACCTATATGTATATATATATGTGTGTGTACATATGTAGACACATATCTATACATGCACATGTTTTGCAGAAAAAAGATAAGAACAAAGCAATCCTATCAAAAGCTTCAAAGACTTATTCTTCTCTAACTCTCTAGAGTATTGAGTCATTAGAACTTTTTAAAGAGAAAATTCTTTTTTTCCTTTTTTTTTAAATGTGCATGGCTGCTTTATGTTTCATTGAGCTAGTGCTGAGGTATTTATAAAAGCAGAATGTTTGAAAAGTCAGCAATCTAAGGTATCATATGATGACTATATCAAACACAAATGAGTACAAAAGGGCAAAGTGGAAAAAAGACAATGTTTTGGGGGGGGTTCTTTTGGGCTTGTGTGTGTGTGTGTGTGTGTGTGTGTGATACTGGGGATTGAGCCCTGGACCTTGTACATGCAAGGCAGGCAATCTACCAACTGAGCTATATCCCCAACCCAACAATGGTTTTTTAAAATATAATAATGTTGCTAAGCTACCAAATAAAATTTTTTTAAAAACCAGAAGGGTTCACATAATGTCTTTTTTATGAAGAAAATGAAATTAAATAATTATGCTACTTCCCTTGCACCTTTGTATTTATCTTCTTCATGCATTATATCCTTGGTTGTGCTTTTTATGCACTCTTTAAAAATAAAAATCATTTAAGCTCTCATCAAAACTGGCAGTATTTTCCACATGTGAAAATTTCATTATAGGAAAAGACTTGTGAGAGAGTCATTGAATTTCAAGATTGCAGGATGAAAGATTGTTTATAGGTATTTCCTTGTATCTTCATTCCCGATTTTTAAGAAAAACAAAATTGTATGCAGCTGAAAGACATATCCACATAAATCACCCTTTATTCATTATACAAGTTGGTCAACATAATTGATTCCATACGACAAAATTAAGATGCTGAATTTTTTAACATTTCATTTTCTAAAATTACTTAACTATATTAATCTTCCCTGATAGGCTCCCTAAATTTTGTCTATATTACACTATTCAATTTCTTGACAGTATGGTTTCATTGAACTTTTTAAACAAAATAACTCTATAAATAAAAAAAAAATTTAAAACCTTATCTTTCCCAGGTAGAAAAAGTTGTGAAATCTAAATAAAGTCTGTAGTTTTATCAATAGTATTGTACCCATGTTAATTTCTTAGTTTGATAAATGCACCATGAAGATGTTTCACTAGTCCAAACTGGGTGAAAGATATACAAAACCTCTGTCTTAAAAGTCTTCTGTAAATCTGAAATTATTTCTAAGTAAGGGTTTTTTAAGCTATTCTTTGAATTTCAACTTAAGATGGGCATGTGGAAAAGAAAACCTTCTAACATTTTACTTTGAGTCTATTCATAAGCATGCAATTAACAGAGAACAGGTGTTCTCAATTGACTTCTGACACCCAGCCCATTTTATAGCTCTGGAGACCACACTAAGGCAAAGGGGTCAGGACTCCAGCATGAGCACAATACATTTGTATTCTCACTCAGACCACAATCTTTCAAAGTCTCTGAATCAACGTGTACTTTCAATCACATAAAAGAAGAGGAAGCAGTTATTCCTAGGACAAATTTCTCCAAACTACTAAAGTATTTTTAAAATCACTTGTTATGAAAAATTCATATGTAGGGAACAAAGCAGAACATTGAACTTCCCTGTCCATGTTCACTATTTACTTGGAAATATTACATACAGAATGTGTGTGTGTGTGTGTGTGTGTGTGTGTGTGTGTGTGTGTAGACTGGAGAATTCTGAAGTCTCTGCAGTTGTCAGATTATATATAATTATATAATCCCTTCGTAAACAGTGAAATCTCACTATACCAACCAATGGTGTCTGCATGTCTGCCCACTGAAGAAACCCCTATCAGTTCAAACCCAGTGGGAAAACTACTTTTTTTTACCAAAAACCTAAGGAACCCACAACCCCCACACCATGTTAGCACAAAGATAAGTGACAATGACTCATGAAAATGGGAAAAATGAAGAAGTGAGAAAATAAAAAAGTCATATCCTTTTTTCTTTTTCAATACTGGGGATTGAATCCAGGAGTGCTCTACCACTGAGCTATATCCCCAGCCCTTTTTATTTTTTTATTTTGAGAGGGGGACTCACTAAGTTGTCAAGGGGGCCTCAAACTTGCAACCCTCCTGCCTCAGCCTCATGAATCACTAAGACTACAGGTGTGTAAAAAAAAGTCATATGAATATAATAATGGGTCCACTTCGTAATATTTTAGAAGTAACCCATGGGAGTATTACAGATGATGAAGTCTCAAGAGACCAAATCTGAACTTTGAGTAACTGCTAATACAGAAAAATGAAGATTCCCTGCAATTAATAAAAGGGGTTCCAATAATAAGAGGGTACTGATTCCAGCACAAAACGATGGACAAGGACAGAAATGTAGAGAGAAAAGAGGGTGTTGAGAGCCTAAACAACTACCCACAGGAGAAACTGGAAGGAGAACACAGCAGAAACAGTTTCCATGGTGATTATACATAAAATTATACAGCATCAAAGCCTAGTCAGGAAGGGCCAGAAACTAATAGCTGTGTTCGCCGGGAATACCATTTGATATTTTTGTTTATTATAATTATACTTAAATTGTATCATAAAATCTATGCATCTATTCCATGTTCTGAATTCAGTGATTCACAACTGATACTTCTATTATTTTAAACTTGAGTTAAAGCATCTAGCTCTTCATGATCCTGCCTGCTCACTGGTCAATATGGTTACACCAACAAAGGGTTCACTCTGTGCCTGAAGGGTTCCCTAAGGGCAGGTGGACTCAGCTGATCCATCGACCATCCTCTAAGGCCACTCTACTGAGCCTAATTTCTGGGTACTGCAAACTAAGTGTCATTCATTTGGCTATGTTTTCATTTAAAACTCTTAAATTACCACCATTTCAATTTCCCTCCATAGCCCTTCAAAAGGACAACTAAAAAAGTGTTGGATATTATCTTAGTTTTAAATATCTAAATCCAAAAATCACAAAGCCCTCTGCAGTATCTCAAACTGAGTCAGCATAAAGACCAATTTTTAGAGTTCATAAAAGCTGTATGCTTTCTCAAGATTTTAACATAAATAATGAAATTTTAGTGAAAACAATTATTTTTAAATCCATCAAATCATAAATGTACTACATTCATAGACCACAGTCCATTACAAGGATCCCCAGGAGTTCTGAGCATGCACTGAAATAAAATGAACATTCATCCATTTTCTTCTCACATTCGTGACTTGAGATTAATTGTAAAAACAATCTGGGCTTCACATGAACTGGCTTCAAATGAGAGGTCGGCAATGAAACAAGCATTTTTAGCTAGACGTGTGCCTTTAGTGAACAAGTACAAAAATGTTCAATTTTCTAATCCCCTGGAACATTTTTTAAGATCCAACAGTTTATAAAGGCATTTGGCCTGCTTTCCTAGAAGGCAGGCAGGTGCTAAGAAAACGAAACCGTAGTGGAACTGGGGAACACTTGGGTGAGTGGTAAATTCATGAGACTATTCTAGACTGAAACACACTTGCCCAAAATATTTCCACATCTTCACAGTCCCTGGAAAGGCAGCACTTTTAAGAGGGATAAAGTGGAGGAAGAAAACAGGAGGCATCTTTACACTCAACCAGTAGTTTTGTGAGCCTTTTGACTGGCTAGTAGGTGCTTGCCCCTGGGCTACAAGGAAACAGGGCTAGGAAAAACAATATGGTACTTTCCCAACTGGAGTTCACACCTCATTGAAGAGACAGCAAGAAACCAGATATTTAATTTGCCCTTCTGATATCTACTAGAAAAGAAGAATTTGAGAAGGTGGAGCCAGCCTACACAGGAGGTTCAAATAGGGAGATGAGGCAAGTAAGGAGAATAACATTCATTTCCTTGAATAACAACAATAACAACAGCAATGCTTCTATTTGGGGAGATTAATCTGTAGTAGAACATTTTTCACATACATTATCCCATTTAGTTTTTCATAATTTTTAATTATCCCAATTATTCAGACTAGAAAATTGAAAACTGTGACTCAGAGAATCAAGGGACTTAAGGTCCCACCCCCTTCAACAATAAAACCTTGTCTGGATGGCCTCCAGCCCTGTGGACCCAATGCATTTCATATATCCTCAGTACATTGAGAAGGCATGCTGGCTTCCTAGATTAATTTCATGTGTGCAAGGGAGGCCAGACCCAGGAAACATCTCCATGACCAGGACAAGACTCTCCTTCAGTAACCTGGGAAGCACAAGAGTAGGCTTCTCTCCAGGAAATATCCCACCCCACAGTTCTAGAAACCCAAGCAAAGTAGAAGCATGTCTTATAAATATACATTGTCGAAAAGGAACCAGGTAAGATTATTTAAAAATCTGATCTTATTCCACAATAAAAATAAAGTTATACAACACAACAAAGCAGGTGACATATTCTATTTCATTAAATATTCTCTTCAAGGAAAATTAACCAAATTAATCAGACCAAGACAGCTTCTCAGATCTACTATCACATACTGAAATGAGAATTTTTCTTTCTCCAACCACCTCTTCCAAAATTACAGCATTAAATGAGACTGGTAAGTAACTGAATAACCTTTGGGTTTTTCTTTCCTTCTCATTAAACTGTCATGCTGCACACATCTCAGCAATGTATCTATATTCTCTTTATCGAATGCAGCTCTATAAAATCGAAATACAATGTAAAAAATGACCTCGAGCGAGAATCTGTGGTTTAGCTATAAAAGAGGTGGCTGTGCTTGGCATGCAGTTCCACCCCAGCCTCGTGGTTGCCACTCCGGAGAGCTGTGCAGGACTGCAATGCAGCAGAGGGTGCAGTAAAAGGAAAGAGGGTGGGGAGGGAGAGAGTGAGGTTGCAATTTCCTTGTGTGCATTGAGCCTGAGCATTTTCTATTTCAACTGAATATGAAAAATCATGGCCTCGTTTTAAGAACTTAAGAAAAAGAAGACAGTTGAAAACCAAATGTTTGCTCTCTGCTACAGCAGTTCTCCTGGCAGGCTGTAATTTGTCGGGGGTAGATAATGGAAATGCAGTTATGTTTGCATAATCCATGGGCTGTTTATCAGCTATGTAAAGCTTAGAGATATAGGTGTCAGCAAATCTTTCTGTCTGGAAAAGAAATGTTTCAACCTGGAAAAAAACACAAAAAGAAATTCCCACCATTTTTATATAAATTCTAGTTTCATTTCATTTCTTTGTAGGTAATTCTGCAGCAGAAAGAGGTGGGTAATGGAGGAAAATAATCTGTGAGACAGTAGGCACGTTTCATATCACACGTGGAACTTGAATGTACATTTTTCAGGAAGATGATATTTCCATTCACGTCCTGACTTATCTTTAGCCCATAATTTGAAAGCAAATACCACAAATGACAACTCTGAACACATCCCTCCTTTGATATTATGGTAGCAACAACCAGAAGCCTTTGGGAGGAAAAAGGTATTTGCAATCAGGGCAGGGAGTGATTTTGATGCATTTATTTTTTTTCTTGTTATTCTTGGCTTTTCTGGAAGAATCAAGTCCTCAGTAAAATATCACCCTTATCTGACAGTATTAAACAAGCATTCACGAGTTTTGTAGTGAGAAATAATGTACAGAGATATAAATATGATAGGCTCCTTAAGAACCATGTAAAGCAAGCTGAAAATTGCTTCTATATTCACAGATTTCAGTATTTACTTCTGAGTTTCCATTTTCTACCTTGCATGTTTTACTCTGAGATATAATCTTGCTCCATCTTTTCAATGTCATTATGTCAGTCTCCGACTGAATCAACAACAATGAATATAGAGCTTATTTAGTAATAAACAGAAAGTACATGCACAGACTACAAAAAACACCATGTAAATATATCTCAAAATACAGTAGCATTAAATTTCCATTTCAGTATATCTTACAACCAAACTGCATAACACTAAAGAGACTGGAGTGAAATGACATTTCAGACCAGGGTTTCCCTGCATGACTTCCATCCAAATCAGCATCTGCACCATTTAAATGAGAAGAGGAAAGCACATAAATCATAATCTTTTTCTCCTGTTTAAACATGCCTTACTTCTATTTCCCTTTCTGAAACCTCAAGTGAGCATCAAAAGTGAATTCTGTCACCAGCAGCCAGTCACACAAATGGCAAAACATTCTGGCTTTTTGTCTTATTATTCTTTAGGGAAATACTTGCTCCCTGGACTCATACTGACCAATTTTACCAAGCTTCTAAAGATATTGAGGTGCTTCTTCACAGGATCCTTGTCAAGATTCAATGCAGCAATTTCCACAAAGAACATTGCGCCACAGCTGGCACATAGTGAGCATCATTAACACAGCAGCAATGGCGGGTGGGATGAGAGGAAGCAAGTGGAAAAATGTGAATTAGAGTGAATTTCATTTAGGGCCGGTTAGGGCAAGCTATAACCATTTGCCTATCATTGCCAGGAACAAGTTTTCTATACCTAACCCAAGGGCACAGCCGGGAAGAACACATACTATGCCACAGAGTAGGACATGACCCAAGGATAGTCTGGTCAGAAAGAAGATGTGGAATGACAGGAGTGAGTCTAGAGACCCATGTGGGATTCCCAGACAAACTCCAGTCCAACCAGAGCAGAAACTATGCTGTCACTGAGTTCTAGGAAGCCAAAGAATTACAGATATGGGACAAAGGCGCAGATGATTGTCACTCCAACTGCTGCCTCTTTTCTATCTGGTGAAGAAATCAGTCTCCAAGCAAAGGGCACTATTGCACTCCTAGGTCTATATCAGTGCCCAATGACACAGTGCCCATCAATCTCTTATTTATTCCTACTTTTCACCAAAAGTATTGCACGACATAATTTGTAAATATTACCTAGTAAATCTATCTCTTGATCATAGAGCTGAAACAAGGGTCCATTTTAGCTCCTGTTATTGTTAACCACACCCCTGTGGAATATTCCATTTCTAAACCTGATTCTCCATAATTAAGTTTGTTGTTTTTTGGTTTTTTTTGCAGTGCTGGGGATCGAACCCAGGGCCTTGTGCTTGCAAGGCAAGCACTCTACCGACTGAGCTATCTCCCCAGCCCAAGTTTGTTTTCTTTTAAATTGTCACTGATTGGTGGCAATCATCTATTATTTTTACACTGATTTTTATAAATACAGATTTTCATTCAACAAGAATCAAATCTAACATTTATTAAGCATATACTATGTGCCATACTTATGTAAGGTTATGGGGACCAAAAGAGACACAGCTAATCCCCATCATCAAGGATCAATAGCCTAGTGAGGAAGGCAAATATAACTTTATTAATCACAATATGATACAAAGGGCCAGGGATGTGACTCAATGGTAGAACATTTGCCTAGCATGCATGAGGCTCTTGGTTCAATTCCCCAGTACTGGAAAAAATATATACATCAATTGATATGCACATATAATTATATGTAACTATATATCATACAGTTATACAAGTTAAACATATACATATAGTTACATATAATTGTATGTGCATATATTTTATTTATCTTAACTCACATATAATTCTATATATTATACTTAACTGTAATTATGTATATAATAATTACATGTTTGCATATATGTATATAAAGTGCTAAAATGAATGCATGAACAAGTTGTGGAAATACAGAGCTGGATATAATTAATTTCTGCCATTTTCTAAGATAGTACATAAAATCTTCACAGAGTGTGTTGTGAAACACAATAAAAATTAGATAGCCTTTCAATTAACTACTTCCTTCTGGCATTTTGTTCTTACCCTTTAACCTCCTTGCAATTGCCTCCCAGTTCTTTCACTCTTTTATTAATGGAAATGTTTCTCCTTATTATCCAAAAATGTTGTTATAGTCATTTCTGCTTTGGAAGATGCTTCAGAACCTCTTTAGCTGCTAAAATAATTAACCTTTTAGACTAAGGCAGTCACTTACTGCTAGGCACAACTCTCAGGGATTCTGACAATGTACAAAAGATAAAGCATCTGGTTTGCATGAATATGTAGCCCATAAAGCCTAGCAAATAACTCTTCGTAAGCATTTATTATAGTTAAGGGATTAAAGATTATAACCTGCATAATTATGTTTCTATAACAGCCAAATCTCATTTTTTTTTGAAATTCCAAAGAATAGAAATATCACTCAAAAAAGCACTGAAGCCCAAGGTCAACACTAAAGGAACAGAAGCAGCAGCCATCTGCTCATAGTGGATTGAGGATTGCAGAAGAATCTGGGCTATCTGCCCAAGAAACCTTCTTCAACAACCAGGAGACATGGTTTTTAGTAGAAATGTGAAGACAGTGCTCTCCTTACTTGCTCCAACTGAGAAAGAAATGAGTCAAATTTAAGAACGCAATACATGAGAGACTTGTGGTATAAGCAAGTTGGTGATTCATACTCTGAGTTCTTTAGATTGATGTCCTCCTTTCATCCTGGAACTCTCTGGAATCTGAAGAATAGAATCCATTGACTATCCAAGCCTTTAAGGCCCTTTGTAAACTAGCATCAATCTACATTTGCCTACCCCTCCTTCCCCATAATAAACCTCCACGCCAACCAGACTAGCATAATGGTGGTCTTCATTGATGCTTTCACCTTTGCCTCCGATGGAGATGGATCTTAATCTGAAGATGGCATATTTTAAACAAAGATCTGGTTAACAAAATCTTGGCCACTAGAAAGATAAGGGCATGACAATAATAATAGCTGACATTTAGTAAGCACTCATGGTCTTCCAGGCACTTTCTAAATGCTGTATGTGTTTTACAGCAGCTTTCTGTATATTCACGGGTTCCATGCTCTAAGATTCAACCAACTACAGATTGAAAGTATTGGGGAGAAAATTGCATTTGTATGGAACGTGTACCGAATTTTTTTCTCATCATTGTTCCCTAAAATATAGCATAACAACTTTTTTGTGGGGGTGGTTTACCAGGGATTAAACTCAGGGGCATTCCAGCCCTATTTTGTATTTTATTTAGAGACAGGGTCTCACTGAGTTGTTTAGCACCTCATTCTTGCTGAGACTGGCTTTGAATTTGCAATCCTCCTGCCTCAGCCTCCCAAGTCGCTGGGATTACAGGTGTGCACCACTATGCCCAGCCTACAACAGAACAATTATTAACATAGCATTGGCATTGTATTAAGTATTATTAATAACTTAGAGATGACATACTCATTTTATATAAAGGACATCTACAAATTTTGGTATCTACAGGGGTTTCTGGAACCAATGCCCCATGGATACAAAGGGATGACTGTAATGCACTTAATCTTCACAGAAGCCCTCTAAAGTAGATAATTTTATTATGCCCACATTACAGCCAAGGAAATGAGGTATAATTTGAGCAACTTGCTCAAATTCACACAATGCCTATGTGGCAGAACCAAAATTTGACCTTGTGCTAATTCTAGAATCCATGCTCTTAACTTAGTAAACAAGTAAGGAAATGTCAGCCCATTAGGTAGTACTATACAAATAAATATGGATATATGTATGTTTGTGTGATATATATTATGTATAATATATAATCTTAAAGCTTCAGGTTTCCCTCAATGAAATATTTGATTAAAAGAAAAAGGATATGCTTATTACTTCCAATAATCTCTAAATTACTTGCTTTACACAACTGAAAAGGAAAAAAATAAAAACTTTCCTACCAAATATATTTTAAGGAACAGAAAAAGTAAGCAATACTTTGTCTCAAATCACAATAACATTCAAGAACTCAGATCAAAATTTTCACCAAAAGTCTGGAAGAAAGAAATATAGACTGACCTGAGAGAATTAATGTGAATTTACTTCATTTGTCAAATGTCTTAATCTGAAGGAAATTTATCATTTTAGAAGATTTTTCACTGGGAGAAAAGACAATCCTACTATACTTTATATTGCCACTGATAATCATAAACACGAGTCATATTATTGATTTACTAAGTGAATATTTCATATACTTGTTCCTAAGTTACACAATGAAATAATATACACATATTAAAATGATCTTTATGACCAGTGTTTAGTAAGAAATTAAAAGCCTTTTACTATAGTATCAAGTAAAAAAATGATGCAAAATTTTATATGTGGTAAAATATATGTTTGGGAATATATATATATATATATTATGAACATTTTAATAAGATAGTTGTCTTTGTGGGATGTCATTTTGGGTTCTTCATTTTTCTTTGTGTTCTTATGTATTTCTAATTTTGTAGAATAAAAATCTTTATCATTGCAATTAAAGAAAGCAAAAAAATTTTAATGTTAGAAGTATATATGAACAAGAACGTCATTAACAATCCAAGCTCTGTTTCTATGCTCAACTCTTTGAAGGAACGTTTTACCATCTAGTTAAGAAAATTCTCTTTGAACCACACACCAGATGTAAGTCTACCTTTATGAGACCTTTCAGAATTTTATAGACAGCCACTAATCCAGAATAATAAAGAAAATCAGGCATTCTTTCTCAGGAGGAGGGGCATTTTTTTTTTCTTTAATTTAGAAGAAATAAAATGGGCTTTGGACTTCATTTGAATTCTGGCTCAAATACTTCAGCAAATTAGTTAATCTCTCTGAGCCTTGGTTTTCCCACATGTGAAAAGAAGTTGCTGTTAGAATTAAATTCAATAACAGGAGTCAAGTGGCTAACTCAGGAGACGGCAGCCCCAGTCGACATCTGACCGCAAATGCAAGGCTAGTTTCCTGTCCCTCATTGGTCCTTAAGCCTGGTACAGCATCCATAATTGGCGAGAAACACAAGTGAATTTCAAATAGGAACTTTTGGATTCACCTCAAGAACTAGTGACTCCAAATTGAGGGATAGAGAAAATCATATACTATTTTCCAGTCAGCATATCTTTATTGTTCTTATCAATATAAAATGGCTCTAGTTCTTAATGAGCATATAACTTTCTGAAGGAGAATGAAAAATGATGTGACTTGATTTTAAACACATTTCTCATAAAATAGCCCATTACATTTACTCACCTTGCTTGTTTTCTGTCTTTCTAATTCTCCTCTGTCCCTGACTTTCCTTCTTTCTATATGACTTTCAGTATTGTAGACATGGAGAGCACAATAGTTACTTTGTTGAACACCCAAAATGCTAAGCATTTCCTGATTACTGGATAATATATTAGGTACCATTTGATCCATAACGTTAAAATGTTACTATGTCAAGAAATACATCAAAGAAAACTTTCTTCTATTTGGCATAAGTGACTGGTTATCAGAATGGACTAGAACCTTCTTGGGATGTCTTATAACAGGCAGTTTTCTCCTTGCAATTACAATCTTGGCCTCCTCTCCTGATATTCAAAGTTACCTTAGCAGCATTTGAATACTTCATAATTCAATTGTTTTAACCAGGTTTTGCAGATCATACAGTCCTTGTCTAGTACAAGTGACAGAGCATGACAGAGTAGGATTAGGCAAGCATAACTGAGACTTTATCATAAGAATACAGCTTAGTGAGCATTCATTATTCTTATATTTGTGAACTTAGCAACTTCTCTCTCCCTTGCTATCTCCCACCTATTTTTCAGACTTTGGAGTAAATAACACCCCTTCTGGGAGACTTTTCTCAACACTTTCTACTCCTACTCTTCCCACAACTTACTGTCTTGGATGAGGTTGGGCCTCCTTATATTCCCTCTACACTGGAGTTTTACTTTACACCATTATCATAATAGCGTCTCCACTTACAGTCTATCTATCTGAATAAGCTACACCTTCCTCGAGATACCCATCTTGTTTCATCTTTTTACCTCAGATCCTCCCATGGTGTCTGACCTAGCAAGATGTTTAATAAATAATTATTGGATAAATTAAGGAATGAAACCTTCAGTTGATGCCAGTGAAAGCATTAGGGTCTATGCTTTCAACTCTGGGTCAAACAGCCTGAATCTCAATGCTCCACTTAAAATCAAACTGTATTCATTGTATACTTCAGTAAACATGCAATAAATGTCAAAGGGCCATTTTTCAGCTTCCAGTAAATATCGACACCAAAGTAAGCAAAGATTGGCTGCTGTTCACACAAGGTATGTGTCTTACTAAATTGGCAACAGAAAAATACTTTTCAAATCCAGATATGTGTAAGCTACTGCTTTTCGTGTTTTTTTTTTCTTACAGAGTTTACTGTGAGAATTGATGGAATGTCTATTTCAAGCATAATAGGCCCTATTTCTGATAGTTATCAGAAAGATCATATCCAATGAAGATAGAGTACATTGTAAGACATGAACAAAATTAAAATGAGAAGAATATTTCAGTGTGCTTAGAAAGAATATAAAACAGAAATTTCCCTAGTGAATCTGGGTCAGATCCTCAAAGTAACCCTAAATCCCATAACAATAAACAAGTCCAGATAGCTACAAGGTCAGTTTTATGAGGGATTGATAGCCACAAGATCAGTTTTATGAGTTTTGTGAGTTGATGGAATGTCCACCGTGTGGTAGCCTCTAGTTTTATACATTAATAATGGTACGATTCAGGTTACTCTACTTATCTTCTGAAGTCAAGGCAGGACCCAGGCATGGAGTCAAGTGGACAGCTTAAACTCTTATCATGTGATAAAAAAGGAAATGACAAGAACATAAGATTGGAAAGAAAAACCTTCAAACTCTCCTTAGTGCAGCAATTACCAAAAAGTGACACCAAAGATTTCAAGATGATACTATAGGCTTTTTCCTAACTTAGTTCAACAAATAATTATAGACTTTATGTCAGGCACTGAACATAGTTCCAGTGAATAAGACAGGCATGTCCTCACTGAATTTGCAAAGCATCTTCTGAAATACAAAATAGCATCAGTAGTTTTTCAGGAGTGGTGGTAAATGTTCTTTACCCTTTTATCATTAGTGAAATGCTGTAAATGACATGTCACGTCTACCAATCACTCAGTAAGCCCTCCTAAGATTTGAACTAGACTCCATGGTCACAAATTACTATAATGCCGTGGCAAGTTAGTGACCCAAGTGATAAAGGTTAGGGAGTTCAGCAACGGATGAGGCTTGGGTTGTTGCAGTAGAAAGTTGTTGTATCGCAGGTTAGACTTAAGCATATCTTAAAATAATACAGTCCTAAAAGAGATGGAAGATGCAAAGAAGACGTGAAATTGCAGATGTTGTCCAAGGAGCCGTCAGTGGGTTGGACTGAAGCAGAGAAAACCAGCAAAGATGCAAGGAAAGATGGAGTTAGAAAGGTAGGACAGCCCCTCAAAAGCCCAGTGCTGTATCATGGTAAGTCCAGAGTAGTGGAAAGGAAAGTCGAAGAAATCCGTGCATTAAAGAGTACTCTGGTAGTGAATGGCTCCTAAAATCAGGTTTGAGAATGAGGTCAGTCGGCTTAATCAGAATCACCCACAGCACTGTGAATCCTACACTTCCCTGTTTTCTAGAAATTTCAATTCTATATGTCCAAGAGAATAGTTATGTATATATTATCTATGTGTATATATAATACACATATATATTGATAAAATATATTTTAACTGGTACTCAAAGTGACTTCCTACATGATTCTGAGACATGACTGGGTTTGGGAAGCACTGATATAGAAGATGAAATGAAACCTCTGAATTATATGTTCAGGGAAAGTGATGAGGGCCAGGCCCAGGGAGTTTAGATTAGGTCACTCAGTTAAGTCAAAACTATAAGGTCTAATTGACATCTGGAAATGTTTGTGGGAACTTTTGACCCCTGAAAGTATATTGCTCTTATGCCATATGAACTTGTTGACCCCTGAAAGTACATTATTCTTACGTTGCTGTGCTCCATGTTTAGAATAAAAAGGTTATTGTGCCTGGGCTCTAAATGCATATCAAAAATACATCTGCACATCTTGACTCCATCTGTTCTCTGCTACACCCATCCCATAAGGCGAAGGCAAGTTCCTCAAAGGCAGAGAACTTTTTCCCTGCTGCGTCCAGCCCTTACAAAGATGTTAGTACAAGCTAAGCAAGTTTTGTTTCTGTTTTGTTTTGTTTTGTTTTAATGAATGAATAGTCTTTGGACCACTGAACAAAGATATTCATGGAGCTTTTCAAATCGTGTCTAAAATACCTTCCTAGGTGAAAACGGGGAAGATTCAGTTGTGCCCACCAAGGATTCCCAATGAAAAGGTTCCAAGGTAAGAGGATATCTGGGAGAAACTTCTTTAAAACAAACAATAAGACAAGGAACAGAGGCAGCAAGAGTAGCAAAATCCTCATGGTGACCTAATTTCAGCCTGATGCTAAAGTATTTGCCATCTGCCAACATCATGCCTTTGCAGGTGCAGAGGGTTACCTCGCAATGTCTGCAAGAGCATTTCCAGGATTCCTTCTCTTTCTACTTAAGAGTTCTAGAAATCTGAGAGACCATCTCTAAATGCCCAAAGTTTAGTATTTAAGAGTTGGTAGAATTTAAATCTTTATTTTTCTGAAAATGGACTAGACTGCAAAGGTTATATAACCAATTATTATTTCCTAAAATTGGATTTTAAAAATCACCTTAACTTGGCATAATCAGTTGTACTGACCATTAAGTAATCTAACTAGTTTCTTCATTAGTATCCTTTAAGTACATCCTTTAAAGCCTGACTTTAAAAGAGGGAAACCAAGGCCCAGAGATCTAATGCCCTAAGGTCACCGGGTTTGTTTCAGGGCATCACTGCAATTAAGCTCTTTACAATTGAAGAGTGAACTGTACTATATGAGGTTGCCTCTCAAAAAAAAAAAAAAGAAAAGAAAAGAAAAAGAAAAAGAAAAAAACTCAGGATTCAAAGTATGCTAAACCTGGTACTTTTAATCACATAGGTATTTTTCCTTCTATAACCAATAAGAAACAGTATAATGAGAAACTAGGTTTAGATTTTTGTGGATAAGAGTCTTAATTTTAAATAATTCCATTTTACCACATAAGAGAATTGAATTGATTGAGACAAGAAGAAAGCATAAAATACAAAAATATATTATACTTAGTTTTTCCAGTACAAGTTTCTAACAGGGATCCCTAGGAAGCAGGGGAACCATCTCCCCCTGCAGGTAGGAGTATTTTTATTAACGGAATTATTTAGATTCACTGGAGCAGGATGATTAAAAAGCAGAACAACCTGTTTTACTATTGCCTTTCAATTCTCTGCAGACAATGCACCCCTGACCTGAGGACAGCAGCTCTGCCACTGCCCTTGGTAGGCTACTTCAGAAGAACAAGATGGGAGAATTGCTTAGAAACAATCTGATGACACAAATTGCTGTCAGTAGGGGTAGAATAATACTTGAGAAACACAGGAAATACTTAAAATCTTAGGGTACAAAATGGGTAGTAATTAACTAACCAGTTCAAAGTATTTCTAGGTGATGTGGTTGGGGGAAGGAGCTCTCCATACGTGGCAGAGACCTCTGGAAGCTTCTCTTCAACCTCCTGAGACCAAAGGAATTGCCCTTCAGTTTCTCTATTAGGATCAGACCCTGGTTTGCTCTCAGCATCCGTTAATTGATGAGTAAATTATTAATCAATAGATTAGCATAAAAATTAGGCAGTGCATATAAATACTACAGATTAATCAATGAAACTAAAGAAAGGCTCAAAATGTCACATGGAGGAAATTCCCCTACTCGCCTCACCCAGCCTCTTCTGTTCCTAACTGAACCATTCAGAATACAAATCTGTATCATCCATTCTTTCCAAGCCCCAACCTATCTGTGGGAAAAACATTTTAGACTTCAGAGTTGGGGGGCATCCCCTGACCTGGCTTAATAGGTATTCCTATTCTTACTCCAAGCTCAGCTTCTAACCCTCATCTGAGAAAACAATGACCTTCACAAACAGGGAATTGGTTTGGAGCAATACATTCCTCCACACTGTGGTCAAGGATTCCACCATCATGTCCAGGATACCCAGGACAATGCTAAGTACCACATCTCTCTCTCTGAGAGTCACAATGCACTTTAGTCGTATCATAGGCTTTAAGAAATTATGTGTTAAAGAAAAATGTTTAACTTTGCTTTACCAGGTGTTTTTGTAAAATCAACAGAGCACAAAACTCATTTGCCTATTAGAATCAATATACCTGGGAACCAGCACTCTACATTCATAAGTGGATCAAGGAATTTACCTATTAAAAGTATCTTCTGAAAGAAAACAATCCTATGCAGTAGCAAGTACTTGTATTTGGTTGTATGAATAAAGAAGTTATATGAATTATGGAAGTCTAAAACATAAAGCCCAGGCTAAATGATGGTCAAACTTGGAAGTAGAAAGCCTTTGTTGCATTATAATTGTTCATATATATGCTAAATTTCATAGAACAATGTTATAACATTTGCTTGATTCACCTTGTATGTACTCCATATACACATGGTAATGAAAAGCATTTGAGCATTCAGTTGCTCACCTCAACATTTTCCCCCTAAGAATCCTCTTTCTTTTTCTCATTATGAAATATCAAAAGATTAAAAGTGGGTTTTACTTTAATTCTCAATTTAAGTCAATGACTGTTTTCCATTGGTTGGATTTGGAGTACCTCCACTTTAGAAATAAAGACACACATTGTTTCAAAAGTATGCAATCATTCAAAAATAAGTTTTAAAGTTTTGAAAATTCATGGACATCAATTTAATTAGTGTGCAGTTTAACACATTTCTAACCACCTGTTATTCTGACACTACATTTAGTAGATGTTATGGCCAAGGCCTATTAGGCAACTTCATCTGAGAAGGGCGTGGGAAGTGATAGATTACTGTTGCCATGTAAGAGAAAAACATCCTATTCATTACTAGCAATTTACAGCCTATTATTTTCTGGCACTTACAATTTTTTTGTCAAATTCATTCTCTTGCCCTTTACAACAACCTCCTTTAGTGGACTTTCTCTCCTTGGGGGCTGTTAGTTACAAGATGCCCTAAATCAGATGTCATTAGCTGATAAGGCATTCATCTTCTTTCAGGACTTAGAAATATTACCAGATAATGATTTGAGACAGAGAGTTTTTAAATATCCTAACCATATATCTCGATTCAATATTAACTTAAGTGATTAATTTTCTGTGATGGTACAGCATCCTGACCTATCAAACATAATGTTCACAGGGTACATTAATCATGGTTTGCAGTATTCTTATAGGTATGATGGATAGTGAACATTTTATGAATCAATAAACTGGCAAAAATGTATCCAGCACTAGAAATACAGGAGCTGACACATGACTCACTCATTTTTATATGTTGTTTAAATTCCACTAGTCTTTTAATTATAAACACCATTTTGGACTTCTATTTAAGGTTTTTTATCAACTTGTTTTTCATCATTATAGAGTCATGGAAAATAGGTTCAAACCAGGAAGCTATTTCCACACTTTAATGTGATGTCAAATTGCAAATAACAGGTGTAGTATGATTTATCCAGAGAAAGCAATATTTTAGGTAGAACTGTATAAAATGATACATATCACTTCCTGGGAGAAAAACCAAGATTGAAAGATTAAAGCTAAGGTCTGGTAACAAGGAATGGATCAAGATCTTGCTAAGCAGAACAGAGATATTATAACAATAAAGGTTTCCTCTCAAAATATTCTCAACTGTCATGATTCTTTTTGTTTTTTACTCTTCAGCCTAATTCACACATTCATACTGTTATCTTATGAATAACTCATTGATTCGTTTGGACTGATTTTATGTTATTTTGATTTGGTTTATCTCTTTTTTCTTTTATACTTTAGTTCCACTTTTATTCTTCCTGTTAGGACCTAGGAATTACACATTTCAGTTTCAGAAGGACTTCAGACTCTCTGCTTACCGCTCTTTCTACGATGAGTAAATTGCCTGCATTGTTCCAATGGCTGTTTCTTCCCTGCAGCACATTTTGCAAAGGCAGAATTTTGAGTGGTAGTCCTTTAAATCTGGCATGTGCCTGAATGAAGCTTCTAAATATGCAGTGTTGGGAAAGAGGATCTCAAGGTAAGTACAGGATCATATTTTTCGTATTCCTGCACCCCCGGCTGGCACTGGGGAAATGCAGAATTGTGTGAGGATGAGCATCAAGACAAAAGGTGGGAAACAGCGAGACTCATATTCATGACATGTGTAGCTCCTGAGTCCCCTAGGACCAGGCTGATCTGGCCAGCAGGCAAGGTGGGAAATAGCATTGCTGCATGTCCACAGACAGCTCGTAGCTTGACTCCTTATCTGGTATCCAAGGAGCAACTCTGAGACAGGGTGCTTCATCTTAGGAAACAGGCTCTCGGAAATTTGACTGAATTTGAAATATTACTTTCCTGAGTTTTGCATTTAATTGGTTTCCTTTCAGAGTTTTAACCAAAAGATGCTTCAGTTTAATTCAGCAGCAGAAAGCACAGTGTTTCAAAAAGAATCTGATGATATCCTGAATGCAGGATTCATTTACGAAAGCATCCTTTTGGGGTACAAGATTAATATTAGATAAGGTAGCAAAAAACACTATTTTATGACACTAGCTTTTCATTTCTTTATTCCATAGTCACATATCCTGAGCTTATCACGTAATAGGCAATTGCTTTACACTGAGCACTGAAGAAAAGGATAAGACAGTCCCTCCTCTCAAGGAGCCCAGAATCCAGGAGGAAAGTAGACAAAAAATTATATACTTCGGAATAAAAGCAATAAGTACAGAGACTCAGAAACAAAAGAACTGTAAATGTTTAAGGTCCAGCTATCCTGCCTGAGAACATGAATTGAAAGTGAGTGCTGAAGTATTAGTAAAAGTTTTCTGAGAGAAAAGGAAATATGTTAAACATATTTAACATGTTTCAAGAAAAATTTAAAAAAAAAAAAAAAAAAACAAGTATAGGCACACAGACCTGCAAGAGCCTGGAAGTTCTAGGAATGATTGAAGAAAAGGCCCCCAAAACCATCAGTGGGGTGTTTGGGGATTAAAACACCAGCAGGAAATAAAAGAGAAGGGCAGGAAGGGGGGCAGATGGAATGCACCCTACGTTAAACACAATTTGTCTGACCCTTGCTAGCTCTTTTGTGGAAGCTCTCCCCTACTTCTCCGGTTGGCCATGCTGAAAACACCCTACTTCCAGCCTCAGTGGTGGACAAGGAAGCCAGGCCTCTGTTGTCAGAATGTTCTGTATACCTGAAACATGATATAGGCTCAAGGACAGATGAATGGCCCACCTAGGGGCAATCAGAATCCCCCTAAGGGTTATCAGCAGGCCCAGTTTCATGCTGACCTGTTGATTGCAAAGTTCCTGTCCTTAGAATGGTCCTGGGCTTGGTTTACTATTCTGCTGCTACCATTTTGAAATGTTTAATAACGTCAACTTTGAAGTTGTGTTTTATAAGTGAAGTTCAACTGGATACTTGTCCCTCCTTGTTACAAAAACCAACAAATTCTTTTTCCTTCTTTTGGAGAAGAAGAAGGCTAAAATAATTTGATTCGAATTCTTGTCACTTGTCATCAGAGTATTGACTAAGATGGCCTTGTATGCTAACCATATTCTTATTTATCAGGGAGTTTTTTTTACAGGCTTCAGAGACCAAGAAGAAAAGTGATCTGGATTTTAATTAGTTTTATAATTTTAAACTATAAAATATTTATTTTATTTGTTTTAAAATATTTATAAAAGGTATAAATAATATTTGTGAAGGAAAGAATACCAATAAAATATGTGTATACTTTCCACTCATTTTAAAAATATTTACCAGTAAATGTATATATATATAAAGATAGATAGTTATAAAGATATAGATAGATAGATATAAGATATCTATATATATCTGGGTTGGGAGCAAGTTCTGGTTTAAATGGAAAGCAAGCGCTCCTGGGATTGTGGGAAAAGAGGTCTTACACACACACACACACACACACACACAAATGTCCTTTGAATGGGCCTTCCCAAATTCCATCACTGCCTGTTCCCACCCACCCACCCCAAAGTAACCTGCACCTGACTTTTGGGATTGCCCTTTCCTGTTCTTCCATATAATTTGGTAGCTTTTTCTGGTGGACTGTGGAAGCAGATTTGGAGGAGGGCCGTTTTGAAGCTAGGAGGACTTCTAGGAAAACAATGTAAGTTTGAGTTTAGCTGACCATTATTTGTATAGCCATTACATCATGTTTAGGCAAATAAAATTTTGACAACAGATAAACCTGTAAAGTAACCTTTTTTCCCTCAGTCCCACAAGCTCATGCTTTCCATTTAAACCAGAACTCGTTCCCAATACAGAAAAAAGGCAAAAGCAGAAAAAGCATTTCTGACTTTTTATTTAATAATCATGAGCAACTTTTATTTAATAAGAGCAAGGATAAAAAAGCTTCACCACAACATGACCCAGGTACTAAAGCACAGAAATGAGCTTTGGGCCTGAGTTGAGGGCCGCAAAAGATAGCGGATTTTCAAGCTGCTTCAGCAGTGATACCCAAAAGGCAGTAGAAAAGAAGAGCCAGAGGAACAAAGGAGAAAGGAGCCAGGAATTCCACGTCTCGTGCTACCTTACCCTCCCCGACATGTAAAAGAGCTACATGACCCAGAATACGTTGCCTCTGACTTTAGATATGACTGTCTTTCCCCCTCCATCAAACTAATTTTAAATGAATCACACGAACAAAAAAGGAATATTTGGCCCAGAGCAATTAATCTCTAATTATAAAACTTCGTGCAGTATGGCACTTAGTTGAAGATATGTAGGAGTTCCTAGTGTATAAATGGAACCTTCTGTTCACATTTTCACATTCTTCCTGGCTCAAAAATAAGAACTTCTTCTCTACCAGAAACATTGCCTAGATGCTGTAAGAATGAGGACCTTATTCACTGGCTTCTCAAAGGAGGAACAGTTCCATGTTGAGCTGAGAACCTGACACCTATTGTCACATTTCCCTGTTGAGTGCATCAGTGGGTTCTTGGCTGCTGTACCTGAGTGGACTCTCATGTGGGTTCTCTGAGCCCAGTAGCTTGGGTCAAGTCCTTCGGGAAGATGGCTGGGAAATATCACTCTGAAGCCCAACCCATTTCCCATGAAGGTCCCACCAGTTAAACATACGGAGGAGAATAGGAAGTCCATTTTAGTCCAACATCAAAGCACATGCACTAATTTTATGCATAATAAAATTTCCTACGTCTACTTCTGTATTCTATTCTGAGGGTCTGTTTCTCGTGTCTATTTCTCACTTTATTCAGAACTCGGGGGGAAATGGAGTGAACAAACTAGCCCCTTCAAGTCCCAAGAGCCAACATCCCCCAAATTATATAATTTAATTACCATTTGTGAGATTATCTTGTACATCATAGAAAGATTTCCCACCTTATGAAGAAAATTAAGTGATCCAGTTATAAAACATCACTCTGAGAAGTAGAAAAAAGAGAGATAAAAACTCTTACTATGAAAATCAATTTCCTCCCTAAATCATAAACTTCTCAATAAAACTATATTTTTCACCCTTCTGTTTTTCTATAAGGTTTAGCCCTCTCAAATACAGACTCAGGATTCGTAATGCTCTCCAGACTTCATGTAACAATCTCCAAATACTTAAATCAGCAAAACAAATTTACCCTTGAGCAACCCAGGAGCTGCCAGCATCAATTAAAAATAAGTGATGTAAAACAAATTGATGGAGGATAATTTCAATGCAACACCATTTCAGCTCATATAATGCCTTCCATCTTTAAAAATAAGCAGACCTGAATAACAACAAAAATTTCCCTAAGAAACAAACAAACATTTGTTCCATTCAATAAAAACAAATTGCTTTTATGTTATCTGAAAGGGTTCAGTCAAACAAATATTGGCATTGAAACACAACATTTGAATATTTTGGCAGAAGTGCTTTTAAACCATTCCTTTACATGATTTAATGAAAATGGTACTACCATTGAAAAAATAATGGAACAGAAACTTTGCAACATACAATCAAATGAAAGTCAAGCTTTATTATGCTACTAATGGCTCTTATGGGACTTATTCCTTAATGTCCTTGAAATTAAATATTTGAAAAAGACTGGTTTTAAAATAATGTAAGATGACTCTAAGAGCTACAAAATATAATTTTCTACTTTTAAAACCATCATTTCCAAATAAATGAGGAAAAGCTCTTTCTAAATAAGTCATCAGAAATCCTTAAGTACTCATTACTCTTCAGGGCCTTCCCACCCCCAATTTAAATTTTCTTTTCATTAGTTCCCATTATGGTTGTTCTAAATCTCCTTACTGCTCAGATCCCATGCCGTGTTTTCCACCTACCTCATTGTGATAAGCTTATTTTATTGAATCTAACGGGCTCTGATCTTCCCTCCTCTCCTCTCCAAAAATCTGTCATCATGCATTCTCTTTTACTTGCCCACTTTGTGTCCTTTCTATCCCAGATTAACTTTGAGAAGCTTTTCTTTTATTCCACCTTCCCTCTGCCTGTCACCCCTCTCCTACAAAGGTCATCAGGGCTTCTATTTTCTCTTTCCCTGACAAATCAACCGACATTTGGATCAATCAGAGTTCCAAATTCATGTGACTTCAGAGGCCAAGGAGGCCATGCCAATGAGAGAAGTGGGCTGGGTATATAGGATAACTTCTGGAGTTGGAGCTTATGTTGCGAATGGAGAGAAAGCACATCATTCCTGGAAAAGACAACCTAGTGTTGCCAAGAGGTAGGGAAGGATGGGGCACGGTGGTGCACTCCTATAATCCCAGAGGCTTGGGAGGCTGAGGCAGGAGGATCTGAGTTCGAAGCCAGCCTCAGCAACTTAGCAAAGCCCTAAGCAACTCAGCAAGGCCCTTTTTCTAAATAAAAAATAACAAGGGCTGGGGATGTGGCTCAGTGGTGAAGTGCCCCTGGGTTCAATCCCTGGTTAAAAAAAAAAGAGAGAAATGGAGTGAAGTTAAGTGTCATCAGATCTCCCAGTTTTTCAAGAGAAATCAAATATTATGTTTTAAATGAACCTCTCAATTTTAAAATGTTTTAAATCAATTTTTTAAAATATTTGAACACTGTGTGGGACAATAATGTGCATGTCCAACAAAACACATCTGGAAGGCTGAGGGAGTCTGCTGCATCTGTCTGCACTTGCTACCTCCACATGTTCAGTATCCTATCCCTTACTTGTTTTGCACCCACAAAACTTTTTCTGATTTCCAATCATACCACTATACTAAAACCCAACACCACACTCTCTGATTTCTTAATCTTTACCAATCCTAAATCGACACAACAATTGACATCAGTGTTAAACACTAATGACTGACTCACTCTCCTGGAAGTCCTCCCTCTTGGTTTCTATGACATGTTCCCCCAACTGCTGAGCACACAGACAGCCCAATAATTCCCATGGAGAAGTGGTTGTGGAGCAGCAGAGTCACCCTACTGGACAGCTGGAGCACAAGCTGCAAGCACTGGTGGCAAGCACAGGCCAGGGCCCTGTGGAGCCCACAATGCCACTGTGGGCCTGAGGTGTAATGGGGCTCAATGGGGCCAGCATTGGGTCGAGCTAGGGAACACCAATCTGTCATCCCACAGCAGCCCAGTGAGGATCCCCACTCAGAAGCCAGCTCCACACAACAACATATCTCTGAACGCCGAGCACCCACCATCCCATACCTCAACCTCCTGCTTCTCCAAGAGCAGCAAAATGGAAGTGGAGCAGACCTGAATGGGATTGCCGGCCTAACCAATAGCTTAGTAATTTTCCAAACACTAATTAGCATAAATTTGGATTAATAGCATTGGTACTTTTCCAAACTCTGATTAGCCTAAGTTTGGAACAGTAGCATTAGTACTTTTGCAAGCCTTAATTACCATAAGTCTGGACCAATAGTGTTGACCCAAGTGTTATGTAAACCCCTAGACTAGCACACTCAGGCTGCAACCCCTGTCGGGTCCCTCTCACCCCGCAGGAGTTCTGTTTCTAATCAGACTTTAACAAATTACACTCACTCATCCTGGGATTTTGTTATTCAGATTCACCAGACAAGAACCCAGAAAGAAAAAAAAAAAAAAAATGGTGGTGAGCTTCTGGGAACTGCTGCAACATCGGAGGGCTTAGCCCACCACGAGGAGCCCCAGCACTTTTCTTAGCTGCAGAGGCCTGCAGCTTACACTGACCAGCGGAAGTGGAGAAGCTCCAGTTTCAGTATTTTCCTGGTTCTCTTCTTCCTTCTCTGTTCCTTTTACAACTGCTCTTCCTCTTTTTCTCCCATACCCTTCTACACTACCTTGGTGACACAGCCATTCACATGTGTGGGAAGTTCACATGCAAAAGACACCTGGACAACAAACTCCCCTGAGGCAGCTTTCCCAAGGACACATTGTTTAAGATAAGCATCAACTCCACTTTACATGCAAAAAGGGAAATTTGGCAGGGTTTCTGATCTTTGGGTGCACTTCAAAATCAGTAGAAGGGGGGGACTTACTTTGGGTTATAGTCTGACCTTGGGCTATTTTAAACACCTCCCCAGATAAATCTAATGTGTACCCAAGTTAAGCACCACTACTGTACTTGGTGGTAAGTAAGCAGGTGACTACTCAAGATTGGTGAGTTCTACCTAATGCAAATTGATACTTTCAGGGTCTTCCAGACAATGTAACTCCACATATTTATTGTAGAGTTTCTGAGTTTTAGAGAGAGCCCTATACCAATATATTAGTTAGGAGATACAGCATGGGGAAGGGATAGAAAAGGCAGAAAAGTAACCACCCATAGGCCTTCAGCCCAACTAATCCTCTGAGACTGAAGCCTATCCTGTGAGGGGAAACTGGGCTATGTTGCAGTTAAAAGGAGGAAGCTAGACCCCCACAAGGGGAACTCAAGACCCTGAAGGAAAAGTCCCTAATCTTGGGCATGAGCAATAGCCTGAGAGACTGACATAGAGTTAACCCACTGACAGTTAGCACATTGTAGGCATTGTGGTTTGCTCCTGCTCTGTGCATCTTGGGGAGTTGGGGAGAAATTTACTCAGGCACAGTAGAAAAGAAATTATGTAAGGTTTAGCTGTCAATTAAAGTGTCAATCAACTCTAAATCCATCCAGGGAAGAAGGCAGAGAACCAACACAGACCCAATAAAAGTGATCTCCACTGGGTAGAGAAGGCCTTGAGCTGCTTTGAAGCTCCATGCACTCTGCTCTCCCAGGCTGTCCTTTTGCTCTCAATAAAACTTCACTTGGTTACCAACTTCTCATGTCTCAATTCTTGGTTCAGGATACTAAGAACCTGAATCCAGGACTCTTGTTCAGGTGCCTAACAAATGCACACAGGAAGAAACGGGAATGGTTAAGCCAACATCGGTTGTTGTACATCCTCCCTCTATATATTCTAAATAAACTTTCTGTGAAAGGAAAGTGTTTCTTCCTTTGCATAATTTGAAGAAACTTCTGCTATACCAAAGCTTTTATTTTGGCTTCCAAATGGAAAGCTTCCAAATCTGTTTTCTGTTTCTCCAACTCTGCATACCCTTTCAAATTTTCTTCTGCATTTCCAGATACCTGTTGGACATTCCCACTTCTCTTCTACCTTCTTCTCAAATCTCTTCCTCTTAATTTTCCATTATGGTGTTTCCATTCTCCCCCCTATTAGAGTGTAAAATCTTAACATAGTCCTTGTTGTCCTTCTAACTTCTCCTTTGTAGCTAATGCTGATTCTTACCTCATACTTTCTCCCATCTGATTATACCTTATTCCATCTACCACCTTCCAACAACTTCAGACAAGGTAACTTCATGCTTGGTCTCAGGAATCTCCTACTTCCAACTTCTTCCTCGATCACTTTATTGTGCTTTATATTACATTTCCTCCTTAAAAACCTTTCTTGTAACCCTACAGGAATATACTTAGCAACCTCTATCACAGATCTGTTGAGGTGCATCATTCAGAGGGCTCAAGAATATGCTAAGCTTCTCTCAAACAGTTTCTTGTACCTGGTGAGCCAAAATCTACTGCACAGGCAGACAGGCAGCTAGGAGGCTATAAAACCCCCACAGTACACAAAAGTTAGACTTCAGCTCACATTTTCATCCACAAACGTAGATTTAGCAGCAGCCATGGTGACCGTACAACTTTAAGAGAGCCATGTCTCCACCTTGGGAACACCAGGTCTTCGACTTTAGTTACTTCCAAATAGATATGTTTCTGGATCCTTTGCCATTAAATAACTTTTTATTTTTTCATCAAGTCAGTTGGCACTTTTGTATATTCCACATTAACCTCCCCAACTGACATCCCCACAGATCTCCAATACCCAATAACTAAGATCCATGCTTCTGGGCTGGCCTTCCAGACCCTTCCCAGTCTGCTTCACCAGTCCTTCTGGCCTCATATCCCTCCACATCCGTGTTCGTACCCCAGGCTCTGATCCCAGTAGGCTGCTTACAAAAGAATCTGAATTGCTGAGTTGCCCCAAACAAAACAAGAATCCTATTTTCCACTTATTGAATTACAAAGACTCAACATTTCTAAAACTGAAACTCCAACACGATGTGCAGTTAGGAGTTATAATAAAAATAATTCTTGCTGAATCTAAAAAGACTGCCCACTTCTTACTTAAACATTATGACTATAATTTTATATTACTTGATAGCACTTAACAAGATACTTTGCTTATATTATCTCTTTAATCCACACAATAATCCTGTGGATATTTGCAGTGGGGAAATCGATGCCCGGGGATATTATTTTGACTCTCCCAAGGTCACACAGTTTTATAAGAGATACAGAGGATTTTCAATCCCAGATCTGATTTTTAAATCCTATCAACATTTTACGACCCAGTCCTGCTTCATTTATTAATGTAAATCTCTACATTGTTTACCAAAACTCACAATGAAAATTTACAAAATAAACTACCTACCTTTGAGCTTATTAATACAAAAGCTATGCTTCTTGATGCCATTCTCCTTTAGAGCTACAAGAAGGGGAATATACCTCATCTACACAAGACTATCCACAGAGGGAGAAATGAAAGTTCGTAAAAGGCCTGGAATTGAATAGAAATGACAGTAATGGAAACTAGGAAGACAAACAGCATTTCACCAACTACACGGTTCTAAACACAACACTTCCATTATCAAATATTTGCCTCTTTATGCTGTTCTATAAAATTTTAATTGCACCATTTACCTTCTATAGTGCCAAAGAAGGAACAAAAGAAAGTGTCGTTTCTGTACTATTGTCATTTGCCATAGATTCCAATATCAGAAGGAAGAAGCAGAGATTATAGGACTACAAGAATCTACACTGTTTGGCCCTGGAAAATCCCTTGGCATCCAGAAGAAATGTGAGGCTGGAAACAGCTTAAGCAAAGGAAGGAGAAATGGGATGGACTCAGGAGCTGGCTCACAGCACACTGCTGTGGTTCAGTTTAAAAGTCGGCAAGGCTGAAAATCTTTTACAGAAAAGGTTTTACTCACTCCTAAAAAGAAATGCCTCCTGAACCTTTAAGTCAGCTACTACCCTTCCAAAATGTAGCCCATAAAGAAGAAATAAGCACTCACATACCTACAAAGTGGTGAGACGGAGCGTGGCAGTAGGGCAGACTCATAGTCAAACAGGGAGTGAAAGAAGTCTAACTTTTATTGCATCTTTTAGTACCTTTGGGGTTTTGTCCAAGGAACATGTATTACACATTCAGGAAATAAACTATAATAGCATGAATTAGGTGTTTTTAAAATCCTTGCTTCAAATATACAAACACTGTGACCTAGAAATTTATCTTCAAATATATTTACAAATAAACACCAAGAAGAGAATTCTGTAAGGTTATGCAGTCATGTTTATAATATATCCAATTAGATGGAAAGAGCTTCTCATCAACAGGAAACGGTTCAATGAATTACATGGTTCAATGTAACACTCTGCAACTAAAAATAATAATAATAATAATAATTAATAATAACAAAATATTACCAGGCAAAATATCCATATAATAAATTGCTTACCAAAAAAGTGAAGAACAACATGTTACCAGTTTTCGTAAAAAGTGTATGTATGGGGGTGGATATTCCTGTATCTATTTATAGATGTTTTAGAAGGAAACAAAGGAAACCTGTAACAGTGGTCAACAGTTGAGAAAGTTTCTGAAAGACTGGTGATTTCAGTAAAGAAGATTTACTTTTTGTCGTATACTCTTCTTTGCTTTTAGATTTTTTAGTCTCAGTGTGGAGAAATTGTTCAATTAAAAATTTTTTTAAAAATCAGTACCTCTGGAATGGAATCAAACTAAAAGGCTTCTTCACAGAAAAGGAAACAATAATGGGAAGAGAGAGCCGACAGAATGGGAGAAAATCTTTACCACTCATATCTCAGATACAGCCTTAATCTCCAGGATACACAAAGAACTCAAAATACTTAACACCAACAACAACGAATAACCTAAACCATAAATGGGCTAAGGACTGAAGAGACACTTCACAGAAGAAGAAATACAATCAATCAAATACATGAAAAAATGTTCAACATCTCTAGCAATCAGAGAAATGCAAATCAAAACTACACTGAGATTTCATCTCACTCCCGTCCGAATGGCAATCATCAAGAATACAAGCAACAATAAATGTTGGCAAGAATGTGGGGAAAAACATACACTCATACATTACTGGTGGGACTGCAAATTGGTACAACCACTGAGGGAAGCTATTCTTAGATTTCTAAGAAAACTTGGAATGGAACCACCATTTGATACAGTCATTCCACTCCTAGGTTTATACCCAGTATAACCTAGGTTTATACCTATTAAAATCAGCATACTACAGAGATGCAGCCATGTCCAAGTTAATAGCAGTTCAATTCACAATAGCTAAGCTATGGAACCAACCTAGATGCCCTTCAACAGAAGAATGAATAAAGAAATTGTGGTATATATACACAGTGGAATATTACTCAACCTTAAAGAAGAATTAAATTATGGCACTTTCCGGTAAATGAATGGACTTGGAGACTATTATGCTAAGTAAAATAAGCAAATCCCAAAGAAACAAAGGCCAAATGTTTTCTTTGATATGTGGATACCAATTCACAATAAGGGGTAAGAGGGGAGAAAAGAATAGAGGTATTTTGGACTAGACAGAGGGGAATAAAGGAAGGGGAGGGGTCAAGGGAGTCAGAATGATAGTAGAATGAATGGGACATTATTATCCTATGTGCATATATGATTACATGACCTGTGTAACTCTACATCATGTACAATCAAACAAATGAAAAGTTATACTACATTTATGTATGATGTGTCAAAATGCATTCTACTGTCATGTATAACTAATTAGAACAAATTCAAATTATTTTTTATTTTTAAAAATCAGTGCCTCATCACAATGGCAAAGAAAACCCACATCAACTATTATTAACTTTGCTTTTCATTCATCAATATGATCAAGTATTGATGGCATTGGAGGAGCATCAACAACTCAAAATAGTAGGACAAAGATGAGCAAAGAAAGTCACCTACCCAATGTGAAAACTCCTTATTATTTCCAGAGATGCTTGAGAGGATAGGATAATACACCCTCCAAAAAATACAGAAACAGCAAAGTGCTCTTGGAAACTAAAAATAAGATTCATAAACATAAAATTGTCACACATCATAGAAAACAAAAAGATAAAGAAAACATTAAAGAAACATGGATACCTAGAGGATAAATTCTCAAGAACTTATATGCATCTAATATGAGTTCCAGAAAGAAAGAGTAAAATAAGAAATAAAAATAACCAAATAAATGATTGAAGAAATTCTCCCGGAACTAAAGGAAGACACAAGAGTTTGTACTGGGAGTCCCAATGAGAGCCAAGCAGAAGACAAGAACATATTCTTGTGAAATTTAAGAATCCAAAGGATAACAAGAAAGTACCAAGAGTCCTTCCTGGGGACAAACCAATAAAAAACAGATTTCTAGCATAGGAATGAGAACCAGAAGGGCATCAGGTTTATCATCTATTGCACTAAATGCTAGAGAATAGTGAAACTATGGCCTCAAATTTGGCAGAAATATTTTTTTATTAGAGATTGATAGTTATGCATAGTAGTTGGGTTCATCCCAATAAAATCATGCATGCATGGAATTCTATTTCGGTTTCTGATCTCCCCTTTTTTTCTCTGGCCTCCCTCTCCCCGCCCCCTCCTTTCTTCTTCCTCTACTCTGCTAGACTTCCTTCTACTCATCTATTTACTCACATTTGATTGGTCCTTTTTAATTATACAAAAAGGTGAAATTCTCTGTGAAATATTTATATATGCACATAACATGATTTTATATTTATTCTGCATTGCCTCCACTTTCCAGTCCTCCACTCTCAATCTCCTTCTTCTACAGTATTAATCTCTCCATATCTTTATGATATCCTGTTCTTTTCTCCTTCTTTATTTTACTCTAGCTTTCAAATGTGAGAAAACATTTGATCTTTGAATTTCTGAGTCTGGTTTATTTCACTTAGCATGATGTTCTCCATTTCCATTCATTTACCAGCAAATGTCATAATTTCATTTTTCTCTATGGCTGAGTTGAACTCCATTGTGTATATATACCACATTTTCTTAATCCATTCATCTGTTGACAGGAAGGTGGGTTGATTCCATAATTAAGCAATTGCGAATTGTGCTGCTAAAAACATTAAGATCGATGTATCACTATAGTATGATGATTTTAATTCTTCTGGGAAAATACCAAGAAGTGATAACTGGGTCTTATGGTGGTTTCATCCCTAGTTTTTTGAGATCTCTCCATACTGCTTTCCAGAGTGGCAGTACTAGTCTGTAGTCCCACCGATAATGTACAGATGTACCTTTTCCCCCACATACTCACCAGCATTTCCTATTCTTTGTATTCTTGATTGTTGCCATTCTGTCTGGAGTAAGATAAAATCTTACTGTAGCTTTGATTTGCATTTCCCCGATTGCTACAGTTGTTGAACATTTTTTTCATATATTGGTTGGTTATTTTTGTGTTTCTTCTTTTGAGAAGTTTCTATTTCTTTTACCCACTTATTGATTAAGCATTCATTGATTTATTTTGGGGGGGTTGGTGGTTTTTTAGTTCTTTATATATTCTAGTTATTAATCCCCTTTTGGAGAAGTAGCTGAAAAATATTTTCTCCCATCCATTTCATTTTTCTACATATAGCTATCCAGTTACCCCAACATCATTTGTTTAAAAGGAAAGTCTTTTCTCCAAAATATATTTTTGGCACCTTTGTCAAGTATCAGATGGCTGTAAGTGTGTGTGTTTGTCTCTGTTTCTTCTATTCTGTTCCATTGGTTTTCATGTCTATTTTGATGCTGATAACATGCTGCTTTTGTTACTATAGCTCTGTAGTATAATTTCAGATCAGATATTTTGACACCTCCTACATTACTTTTCTTGCTTAGTATTGCTTTGACTGTTCTGGGTCTTTTATTCTTCCAAATGAATTTAAGGATTGTTTTTTCTAATTCTGTGAAGGATATCATTGGTATTTTGATGGGGATTGCACTGAAACCATATATTGCTTTTGGTAATATGGCCATTTTTACGATATTAATTTTGCCTATCCAAGAGTGTGGGAAGGCTTTCCATTTTCTAAGGTCTTTTTTCATATATTTCTTCAGTATTCTACAATTTTCATTGTAGAGTTCTTTCATTTCCTTGGCTAGAGTAATTCCTAAGGTTTTTTTTTTGTTTTTTGTTTTTTTTTTTTTTTAAGGTTATTGTTAATGGGATGGTCTTCCTGATTTCTTCCTCAGCTGAATCAACGTTGGGTGTTGATCTTGTATCCTGTGACTTTGCTGCACTCATCTATAAGCTATAGAAGTCTTATGGTAGAGTTTTTTGAGTCTTCTAGATATAGGATCATGTCATCAGCAAACAGCGATAGTTTGACTTCCTTTTTTCCTATCTATATTCCTTGGATTTCTTTCTCTTGCCTCATTGCTCTAGCTTATGTTTTGAGGACTATATTAAGTTGGGGTGATGAGAGTGGATAGCTTTGTCTTGTTCCTGATTTTAGAAGAAATACCTTTAGTTTTTCTTCATTTAGTATGATGTTGATTTCAGGTTTGTCATCAACAGCCTTTATGATTTTGAGGTAAGTTCATTCAATCCCTAGCTTCTCCAACATTTTTATATGAATGGATGCTGGGTTTATCAAAGGCCTTTGCTGCCTCTATTGAGATGACCTTGTGATTCTTATCCGTAGTTCTGTTTAAGTGATGACGTACATTTATCGATTTGCATATGTTGAATGAACCTTGCATCCTTGGAATAAAAACCACTTGTTCATGGTGTATTATCTTCTTGACATATTTTTGAATGCAGTTTGCTAATATTTTATTATGGATTTTTTCATGTGTATTCATCAGGGATATTGATCTGTAGTTTTCTTTCCTTGGTTTGTCTTTGTCTGGCTTTAGTATGAGGGTTATACTGGCTTCTCAGGATGTATTTGGGAATGTGTGTTTTCTTTAAATGTCATGGAATAATTTAAGAAAGACTGATGTTATTTCTTCTTTAAAGGTTTGGTAGAACTCAGCTGAGAAACCATCTAGTCCCGGGCTTTTCTTTGTTGGAAGGCTTTTAATTGCTGTTTCAATTTAATTACTTGATATTGATATATTTAGGTTTTCTACATCTTCTTGGTTCAATGTGGGCAGATCATGTGTATCTAGAAATTTGTCAGTATCTTGCATATTTTCCATTTATTAAAATATTTCTAAAATAGTTTCTAATGATTCTCTTGATTTCAGAACGGTCTATGGTGATATCTCCTTTTTCATTTCTAATTTAATTAATTTGAGTCTTCTCTCTGTTTCTTTTGGTTAGTTTGGCTAAGAGTTTATCAAATTTATTTATCTTTTCAAAGAACCAACTCTTTGCTGCATTGATTCTGTGTATTATTTTTTATTCTCAATTTCATCAATTTCATCTCTGATCTTGATTTTTTCCTGTCTTCTGCTGATTTTGAAATCAGTTTGTTCTTTTTCTATGGCCTTGAGGTGTAACATAAGCTTATTTAGAATAGTTTTCATTCTGTCCAAGAGATTTTGATATGTTGTATCTGTTTTTGTTTCTAAGAATTTCTTGATTTCTAGTCTCATTCTTTGATTCAATTTTCATTTAAAAAAATATTGTTCAATCTCTATGTGTTTATGTGATTTATATTATTTTTCTTGCTATTGACTTCTAGTTTCATTCCATGATGATATGATAGACTGAAGGGGATTATATCTATTTTTTGATTTGTTAAGATTTACTTTGTGGCCTAGAGTATGGTCTATTTTGAGAAAATAGCTTCTGAGAAAGTAAATTCAACTATTTTGGGGTGGAATATTCTATAGATATCTGTTAGGTTTGCCTAACTTATAGTTTTATTTAGGTTGGAAATATCTTCACAATTTTATGTTTTGATGACCTATTAGTGATAAGGGTGTGTTGAAATCACCCAGTATTATTGTATTGGGATCTGAGATTTAATGTCATGGAATACTTTTACTTTTTAATGTAAATGGGTGTGCTGATATTTGAGACATAAAAATTTACTCTCATTATATCTTCTTGTTGGACTGTTCCCTCTACCAGGATGTAGTGGCCGCCTTTTTCTCCTCTGCTTAGTTTTTCTTGAAATCTGCTTTGTCAGATATAAGAATAGCTGCTCCTCCTTGTTTTTGGAGCCTGTTTGCATGGAATTTTTTTCCATCCTTTTACCTTCAGCCTGTGGATGTCTTTGCCTATAAGTCTATTATAAAAAACTGCATAGAGTTGAATCTTGTTTTCTGATCCATTCTGCTAATCTATGTCTTTGATTTGGGAGTTGAGGCCTTTAACAGTCATTGTTAGTATGGATATGTGTTTGTAGTTTCCTGCCATTTTGATTTTTTGCTATATTTAATACTGTCTTGATTCTCTTTTTTTTTTTTCCTTTTTCATTTTTTTTCTTTATTTTTTTTTATTATTGTACACAAATGGGATACATGTTGTTTCTCTATTTGTACATGGCGTAAAGGCATACCCTTTGTGTAATCATAAATTTACATAGGGTAATGTTTGATTCATTCTGTTATTTTTTTCCCTTCCCCCATCCCTCCCACCCCTCTTTTCCCTCTATACAGTCCTTCCTTTCTCCATTCTTGCCCCCCTCCCTAAACCTAACTCTAACCCTAACACTAACTCTTCCCACCCCCCCATTATGTGTCCTCATCCACTAATTAGCGAAATCATTCTTCCTTTGGTTTTTTGAGATTGGCTTATCTCACTTAGCATGATATTCTCCAGTTTCATCCATTTGCCTGCAAATGCCATAATTTTATCATTCTTTATGGCAGAGTAATATTCCATTGTATATATATACCACATTTTCTTTATCCATTCATCAATTGAAGGACATCTAGGTTGGTTCCACAATCTGGCTATTGTGAACTGAGCAGCTATGAACATTGATGTGGCTGTATCTCTGTAATATGCTGATTTTAAATCCTTTGGGTATAGGCCAAGGAGTGGGATAGCTGGGTCAAATGGTGGTTCCATTCCAAGTTTTCTAAGGAGTCTCCATACTGCTTTCCAGAGTGGCTGCACTAATTTGCAGCCCCACCAGCAATGTATGAGTGTACCTTTCTCCCCACATCCTCGCCAACACCTGTTGTTGCTTGTATTCTTGATAATCGCCATTCTAATTGGGATGAGATGGAATCTTAGGGTGGTTTTGATTGGCATTTCTCTTATTACTAGAGATGTTGAACATTTTTCCATATGTTTGTTGATTGCTTGTAGATCTTCTTCTGTGAAGTGTCTATTCATTTCCTTAGCCCATTTGTTGATTGGATTACTTGCATTCTTGGTGTAGAGTTTTTTGAGTTCTTTATAGATTCTGGAGATTAGTGCTCTATCTGAAGTATGATTGGCAAAGATTTTCTCCCACTCTGTAGGCTCTTTCTTTGCATTGCTGATAGTTTCCTTTGCTGAGAGAAAGCTTTTTAGTTTGAATCTATCCCAGTTATTAATTCTTGCTTTTATTTCTTGTGCTATTGGAGTCCTGTTGAGGAAGTCTGGTCCTAAGCCAACATGTTGAAGCTCTGGACCTACTTTTTCTTCTATAAGATGCAAGGTCTCTGGTCTGATTCCGAGGTCCTTAATCCATTTTGAGTTTAGTTTCGTGCATGGTGAGAGATATGGATTTAGTTTCATTCTGTTGCTTATGGATTTCCAATTCTCCCAGCACCATTTGTTGAAGAGGCTATCTTTTCTCCATGCATATTTTTGGCCCCTTTGTCTAGTATGAGAAAATTGTATTTATTTGGGTTTGTGTCCGTATCCTCTATTCTGTACCATTGATCCACCTTTCTATTTTGGTACCAATACCATGCCATTTTTGTTACTATTGCTTTGTAGTAGAGTTGAAGATCTGGTATTGCGATACCCCCTGCTTCACTCTTTCTGCCAAGGATTGCTTTAGCTATTCTGGGTTTTTTATTCTTCCAGATGAATTTCATAATTGCTTGCTCTATTTCTGTAAGGTACATCATTGGGATTTTAATTGGAATTGCATTGAATCTGTATAGCACTTTTGGTAGTATGGCCATTTTGACAATATTAATTCTTCCTATCCAAGAACATGGGAGATCTTTCCATCTTCTGAGGTTTTCTTTAATTTCTTTCTTTAGTGTTCTGTAGTTGTCATTGTAGAGGTCTTTCACCTCTTTTGTGAGATTGATTCCCAAGTATTTTATTTTTTTTGAAGCTATTGTGAATGGGGTAGTTTTCCTAATTTCTCTTTCTGAAGATTCATCGCTTATGTATAGAAATGCCTTAGATTTATGTGCATTGATCTTATATCCCGCTACTTTACTGAATTCACTTATGAGATCTAACAGTTTTCTGGTGGAATTTCCTGGTTCCTCTAAGTATACAATCATATCATCAGCAAATAGGGATAGTTTGAGTTCTTCTTTTCCTATTCGTATCCCTTTAATTTCTTTGGTCTGTCTAATTGCTCTGGCTAGAGTTTCAAGGACGATATTGAATAGAAGTGGTGAAAGAGGGCATCCCTGCCTTGTTCCAGTTTTTAGAGGGAATGCTTTCAGTTTTTCACCATTTAGAATAATATTAGCTATGGGCTTAGCGTAGATGACCTTTACAATGTTAAGGAATGTTCCCACTATCCCTATTTTTTCTAGTGTTTTGAGCATGAAGGGATGCTGTATTTTATCAAATGCTTTTTCTGCATCTATCGAAATAATCATGTGATTCTTGACTTTAAGTCTATTGATATGGTGAATTACATTTATTGATTTCCTGATGTTGAACCAACCTTGCATCCCTGGGATGAAACCCACTTGATCATGGTGCACTATCTTTTTAATATGTTTTTGTATGCGATTTGCTAAAATTTTGTTGAGAATTTTTGCGTCGATGTTCATTAAGTTGATTCTCTTTTAGTAGATGATTATTCTATTGATCTTCCTCTATTTGGGAGCTTTGCAATTTGTTTTGAGCTCCTCTATGTACAATTTATCTTTGAATAATCTTTGTAGTGCTGGTTTGGTGGTCATGAATAGTTTTAGTTTATTTTTATCATGAAAAGTTTTATTTTGCCCTTGAATTTGAATCTGAGCTTTGCTGGGTATAGGAAACTTAGTGGCAATTATTTTCATTTAGAGCTTGGAATATCTTATTCCAGGCCCTCCTTTATTTTAGTATCTAAATTGAGAAATCAGAGGTGAACCTTATTGGTTTGCCTCTAAAAGTGGCCTGATGCTTCTCTCTTATGGCTTTTAGTATTCTTTCTTATTTTCTATAATAGGCATTTTAATGTGTCTTGGAGAACTTCTCATTTGATTAGGTCTACTGTTTGTGGATATTTATCTCATTTCTGATATAGGAAAAATTTTCAGTAACTATCTCATTGAAAATATTGTTAATGCCTTTAGATCACATCTTCATGTTCTCTTCTATCCCAGTGATTCTCAGTTTTAATCTCTTGATGTTGTCCCAGAGTTTCTATATATTTTGATCATGTTCTATCATTTTTCCCTTTATTGCTTTCTGTCTACACAAGTTTATACACTCTGTATTCAAGGCCTGAAGTTCTGTCTTCAAGTGTTGAATTTCTATTTTCGACACAATCTGTTAGTGATACTTTCAAGTGGATTTTTAATTTGAAATTAAAAATTTCAATGGATTAAAAATTTAATGGATTGTGTCTTTCATTTCCAGGAGTTCTGATTGGTTTCAATGTTTTAATTTCTTTATTGAAGTGGTCTTTCACATCCTGTATTTGCTCTGTTAATTCATTCCTTAGATACTCTTTTAGTTTGTTAAACATTTTAATAATCAATTTTTTTATAATCTTTTTCTGGGATTTCATCCACTTCAATACAGTGGGATTCTTTGTCGGGGAATTGTGAATTTTGGGGGGAGATTTATTTCCTTTTTCCTCATGTTTTCAACTTGCACTTCAATTGAGATGAATTCCCCTACCTGTTTTTTACATATGTCCTTTTGTGTATAATTATCTATTTGTTCTGAGACCTCTCTCTGTTTTTATATATGAATAGATGCCAAGGGTTGGAACCTGAGGTCCATTTCTGATTGTTCCTCCCTGGGTTCTGGTGTTTGGTTTGGGGTGTTTGTCTTCTCAATTCTTTGAGTTAAGAGTACTGTTAAGTCTAGATTGGGTGAGGAGTGAGATTCACTGTAGCTCTGAGATGTGAGTATTTCTCAGCAGCAGGATCTCTACTCTGTGATCTTTATTTGGTGGGATTATAGTTTAAGTAAAAGAAAATAGGGTAGGAAAACAAGAGAAAGTTTGAAGTGTTTGGAAAAGTGATCAGAGGAAAATCAGGACATAAAAAGCAGGTGTCAGCTGTAAAAGGGATAATTAATGAAAGTAATGGAAAAACAGAGGAGGAAGAAACAGAAAATTTTGGCTATTACTGGGGGAGGAGAATAAAGGGGAGAGAGGAGGGCCCAGAACCTAGGTATGAAAGAATCTGCAGATGTAAGATCAAAAAAGATCAAAACAACTTGAACCCTCATATAATTGTACCCCACCTAAGTCTAATCTAAGCTAAATAATGAAAACATGCAGGAGAGAACTATTAACGGGTTATACAAATACACACACACACACAAATATGTATTCAAACCTATCCATGCAGTGAGCATACACAACCACACACACACCCACATACACACAAAATCATGCATAAGGAAAAATGAAGAATAATAAAATACAATGAAATGATGCTTTAAAAAAAGTTAAAATTTTAAAAAAGTCTAAAAAATGGGAATATGGAGAAATAAAGGGGAAAAAATTGAAAATCTTAATGAGAAACAGGGGACTCACTTCCACTGTGGTGGTCAAATCTGTTTGCAGGGATGGCTTTTCAGTCTTTGTTTCTACTTTTGGCTCTGTATTTGTGGCCACCATCTTCATGTTCCTCACCTAGCTGCCAGCTGTGTGTAGTAGCTCTCTGCTTCCAATCTCCCCCTGTTGGGGCAGATGGCCTGGAGAGTGCTGACGAATTGTGTGATCCTGAGGTGGGGGGTGATGCAGAGTTTCTAGTTGCTGGGGTTTGGAGCTCTTTTGGTGGGTTTTTGAGATCTGATTCACTCCCCTTATTAGTTTAGAGTTGTTGATCTCTGCTGGGCTTCTGGATCTCTGGGATTTCCAGAAAAATCCACTTTTAGGGTTTGGGAACTAAGCCTCCTTAAGTTTCCCCTTCACCACTATGGGTGAGAGTTACTGGGTATCCACCCTAGAGTGCAGATGTGCTTGTGTGGCCCGGGGAGCATATGAACAGTAGCTGTTATGTGTTGCCAGCTATTATGGAAGTTTTCTCCCTTGGGATCAAGAGGCTGAATGGTCCAGGTAAAATATTCTTTGTGCCTGTTTCAGTCTCTCTGGTTCAGAAACCCTCTGGGAATTTTTTTTTTACTGGCTGCTGGTAACTTCCTTTATGAGTTCCCAATCCCCATCTATTCACAGCTGTGTGAGCTGCACACACTGTGCAAGGTGCCCAGGGACAGCTTTCAGCACCTGGGAACATCTTCCCACCTGCCAGCATGTTCTGGGCTCAGAGGGCTTTCCACTGGGCGCCTCCAAAGGGCTTACTGCCCACACTGAACACTCTCTCCCCGGAGGACTGCTTTGGATTTGTTTTCACTGAGACACTTACCCTACCAACTCTGTGTCTATTAAGATCAGTCTTCCTCTGTAACCTACAGGTTTCCCTAAGTCAATTTTTCTTTATTTTCTAATTTCTTTATCTACCAGCAACGTGTTTCTTTTGTCTGCACTTCCTGCTCTGCCCTGCTTAAGATATTATTTCTTATGCTCAAATTACCAACTTTCTATCACTCTAATTTTTTTTTTACAGTGCAGTATTGTTTCAGTGAGGTTCCTTTGTCATTCACCTCACTGAAGTGCAGTGTTTCCGCCTTTTAAATTTGGAGGAATTTTTTTCTCCCCTTTGATATCAGGAATTGAACCCAGGGGTGGAGAACTACTGAGCCACATCCCCAGCCCTGTTTAATTTTTTATTTTGAGACAGAGTCTTGCTAAGTTGCTTAGGGCCTCATTAAGTTGCTGAAGCTGACCTTGGACTTGCAATCCTCATGCCTCAGCCTCCTGAGTTGCTGGGATTACAGGAGAGTGCTAATAAACCCAGTGTTATGGTTTGGATATGAGGTGTCCCCTAAAAGCTCACATGTGAGACAGTGCAAAAAGGTTCAGAGGAGAAATAATTGGGTTGTAAGAGTCTTAACCCAATTATTGATTTAATCCCCTGATAGGGATTAACTGAGTGGTAACTGAAGTGGTGGGTGTGGGTGGAGGAGGTGGGAACTGGGGTACGGTCTTGGGTATATACTTGTGTCTACAAGGTGGAATCTCTCTCTGCTTTCTGATCATGAAGTGAGCTGCTTCCCTCTGCCACACTCCCACACTATGATATTCAGCCTCACTCAAGCCCCAAGGAATGGAGCCAGGCCTTCTATGGACTAAGAACTCTGAAACCGTAAGCCCCAAAATAAACTTTTCCTGCTTTAAAATTGTTCTGGTCAGATCTTTTAGTCACAGCAGAGAAAAACCTGACTAAAACATCCAGCATAGGAAATAATTTAAAATTTGAAATTCAATACCATGGAATTCTATCAAATGTCGGGATAAGATAGAGATCTTTCCAAATATAAAAGAACTGAAAAAGTTTATTCCTTTTACCTAATATGTACCTAGTATGTTTAATCCATATTAAATACTGTGATTAAGCAACTGGGCAACCTTAAGATTTGATGTCTTTCCTATGTAAAAAAGAAAAACAATTAGAAATTTTAAGCAAAACAAACAAATGTAGAAAAATGTGGTCCAAATAAAGAGTGGCATGATTTTGAACAACTGATAGACCTAAGAAAAAAACTAAGATCTTTTTGAGATTTATACTTAGAATATTCCTTTTTTTAATAACAGGCAATATTTACAATTGTATTTTCTCTACAGGTCCAATCATATAATCTAGTTCTGAAGAGAACAATATTTATGTAATCATAATACTATTAAAGCTCATTATTGATTTTCAGTTTTCAGAATCAACCTATAGAACATAAAATAGGTAATTACCAACAGAACATAAATATGGCATGTGTCGACCACCTAAAAGTAATAATGCATCTGATGACAGTTAGGAATTAGTGATACAGAAAGGGGCAATGGAAAGAAGGAGAGGAGTATTGATATCTTCACATTACAGGTGAGAGCCAGAATTTTGTCTGTTTGAAAGATCAAGATATAGGGTTTGTATGTATAATTTAAAGTTATAAAAATGAAAACTAAAATGTAATTACCCAAATGAGTATCTATGGGGGGAAGAAAGGAAATATTTAAGTAGGCTACATTCACCAATTTTTATAGCATGAGTCAGTTACCACCAAAGTTGACACATCATCATAATGAATGCTGGAAGATACTTTACTTTAAAATTAATGCTTATTTTAAACATTTTTTCAATGGCTTTGTCTGGCAAGTGAGGTTAAAGATTTTTGTTGTTTGGTTTGTTACTGAAGATTTAACCCAGTGGTACTTAACCACTGAGCCACATCCCCAGGTCTTTTTATTTTTATTTTGAGACAGGGTCTCATTAAATTGCTTAGGGCCTCACTTAGTAGCTGAGGTTGGCCTTGAACTTGCAATCCTCCTGGCTTAACCTCATGAGCTGCTGAATTACAGGTATGTGCCACCACACCTGACTCAGGTTAAGGTTTTAAGACAACAAAATTTCTTTTTTTTTTTTTTTTTTTTTTGCATTTATACTATTTGAATTTTTACTTCAATGTTCTTATGCTTTTTAAGATTTTAAAAAGAAATGTGTTTCTTGTACAGGTAGGAATCCTCATAAACTCTAATTAAAACATTTATGTAAGTATTGTTATTAATTACAACAGTAATAATGAGTAATAGCTAAATTTTACTGAGGGCATTTTATGTGATAAAAGCTAAATGAACACTTCCCTTGAATTATCACAACTCTTATGAAATAGATTCCATTATTCCTTATATTTTAAGCATGAGGAAACTAAAACTTAGAGATTAATTCATGGATAACTCCTTTGAAAACAGTTTCCAAGTCATATAATATATTATATGTATTATGTAAATACATATAAGAAAGAGATGTATATAGAGATGTAATATATAATATACATATAACATGAAATATATAGAAAAGAAATATGTTATATGTAGAAAGAGAGACAGGTTGTATACATAGAGATATAATGTACAGATAAAGATGTAATATATATTAGTCTGTCTTGTAAATTGTTTTCAGTTGAAGCCATCCATGAATTCAAATAAAAATCTTTCAGAGCTGATATAGTTGATGGAGACAACAGAGTCTTCACAGTGAAAGTTCAAATTCACAAGGTAAATATCCAGATATAGATATAGATATATACGTATGTAGTAATATATAGGCATATATATCTCAGTTGCCCTAAATGCTAGAAGATAGCAAAACAATGGTCTCAAATTTAGGAAATAATTTTGACTCTGAAATCTGATACCCAAGGATCCTATCAAATATAAGGTAAGATAGAAGTATATTCAGATATAAAAGGACTGAAAATTTTTATTTCTGTTTTATCCTTTTCACAAAAAACAGGAAGAGATATAAAGGGGACCTGCACAATTTGAACCTGAAAATATGTGTCATTCCTCTTCCTAGGAAATTTAAAATTAGGCAAACAGAAAGCACTCATTACTTGTGTGACAATTTACTTAGTGTCTACTTCCTGCAACCATGAACAGATTCAAGTAATCCTGACAATCGACAAGTGTTTAGAGAATAAATCCCAATCACATCAGTTGGTGCCGGGTGGAGGGATTTTGCAATGAACCAGGTGGAGTCCCTGCATTTAAAGAACTCAGCACAAGCAAAGAATGGTTTGAGGGGTGCTATCGGCTCCAATCTCAACTAATTCCCACACCCACACCCACTGCAAGGACTCTGATTTTTCATGATTATGTTAGTATTAGGAAGACAAAACTTTAAACCCCTGACACACCCACCCCTTCAAAGAAATTGCTGGCCCAAACCTCCCATATAAAAATTAGAAACCATCTGGAGATCTTAGAGTCCAGTGGAGATGGACACACAATTAACTAACATGTAACTCACTACACAGGTCTGGGTGGGAGAGTAAAGGGACCTGCTTATTAGATCATTTATGTTGTTATTACATTAAGTGGAAGATCAAGAAGCTATGGGCCAGGCTGTGGCCATATCGCTTCAAAGTAAAAGATAAAAAGAATAAATGCCATTTTTCCCTTAATGTATTTTGATGTTGTGAATTGTATTTTTAAATTCCAAAGATATTTAAAATTTCCACATTTCTTATATAGTTCTATATACCAAAATCTCTTTGGGAAGGACATGTTTCTTTTTACCAATTTCAAACAAGCCTCAGGAAAGTACATATTATTAAGATAAGACCAAACACATCACTTTTTTCTTTCTGAATCCTTTTCATAAACTTTATGGCCAGATATTTTGCAGGAGTCTCTGTGGCTTAAAAATAGAAATTTTTTTTTTCCAGAGATAGCTAAAGAAAGATTTGAGATGAACAAGGTTAACTGCCCTTTGGTGGGTCACAGTACTGATGTGCTTCAGCCTCAGAGCATGGTTGAATTTTTAATCATTGACTCCATCAGTTCCTATTTTTTTCTTTTCTTCAATGTCTGTAAGTTGAGTTTTGAGCACACTGGTTTATTAACTCATGGACCCAGGTATGGTAAATTAATTTGCTGATTTCTCCTAGTCTTTTCACAGTGAATATTTCAGTTAAATTAGAGATGGGTAAAGTGATGCAAAACCCAGCCCTCTCTTCCTCTGTGCTAAGAGAACCTGTCCTGTTTAGGCATCCCCTCATCTCCTTATACACTGGTGCTCAGGAGATGGGTCCCTGCCATTGTCTAGGTTTCCTATTCCCATTAACAAGGATTCATTTGAACATGAGCATACATATAATTCTGGTTACTCTGATGAGTAGGAATTCTGGAGAAAGCTCTACTCATTAACAGGGGGAAAAAAAAAAAACCCACAAGGTTGAGGATAAACATCTCCTCCTAGATACCATGTTTCCATGATCCCCTGAGCTGGGACTGTGATCTTGCCACCACACAGGTGAGCTAAATCAGCAGTTCTGGGATTGCAGGTCACAGAGACGCAAAAAACTGAGGTGCTGCTCTTGAGCAACTGAGTCAGCCAATCTGGAGTGGCCCCCCAACATTTGGACTTCCTGTTACATGGGCTACTAAGTCCTCCTCTCTGTTTTAACCATTTTGAGTCAGTGTTTTCTGTCACTTGGCTAAACACTTCCAAACTGGTCTATGTGGATTAGTTCTCTCTATAACCTTTCTTCTCCTGTCCAGCCAACATTTTAAACATAATTCTAAACCTTATTTAATTGGTATTAAATTTTCTTCATGGGTAGTCTTTAGCTTTCATTAGTGATATATTTAAATTTATCTTTGTGTTTTATATTTTACCTCAGCAATCTATCTTTAAAAAGTGATCTTATCAAAGATATCTGGTTACTAGTACCCATGGGGCACTAATTATATTCATAAGGTCATGGAAATAGAAATATAAGGCTATGGTATTCTTTGATAGTCAAACACATCCATTTTGACTGAAGACTTTTCCCCTATTTAAAAAAAAAAAGAAAGAAAGAAAAGAAAAAGCGTTATATGTAGCTTTCTAATTCTTATCTCAGTTTATTTTTCCATAAACTTTCATTACAGCAACTCCTTGAAGCCTGACGATTTGGCATTCACAGTTTAATTTCTTAGCTTTGAGTTAACATTATTCTCTTAATCTCACTAATCCTCTAAGGAAGATGAACATAATGGTGAACTTCCTATAAAAATATTCTATTAAATTCTGAAATGATTAAATTGTACACACAAAATTAAAATGTGAATTCATGTTGAATTTATATAACTTCTTTCCAAATTCCTGAATTTTAAGTCATTTTCATCAATACCACTTCCAAATGTCTCCTCTCTATGTGGGCTTTATCAAGACAAATGTCAGAATTCATAAAATCAACGAGAATAATTGAAAGGCCTGTGTTAATTATAAATCATAACACAAGTCAAGGTTAATTACAATTAAATTTTAAATGTTTTGCTTGAGGATGCTAAGCTTATTTAGTCTGGAACATATTAAAATAAAAATGAAATGCTTATGTATGAAAGATATAACAGTATATACTGCAGCTGCCAGGAGTGAAAAGCACTGCCCAGCACTATTTAAACATATTCACCTAGAAAGTGAGAAAAAATAAGCAGTTTGAATGTAAATTATTCTCAGGACTTTTTAGTAATAAATGGAAAAGTAAAGGGCATAATCTCTTAAGCACCCCTGGGCATAACGAGGTTTTTAAAATCTAACTGGGAAGAAGCTAAGATGCCAGCATTCATTTCTGGACTTTACAGTCAATTTTGTAACCAGGGCTTTTCTAGGATTTTTTTCACCCCTGTGTTTAATTCTGAGAGTTCTCTAGATTGAAACTTCAAGTATAAGCCAAAGGCAAATTATTCTGAACCCACCCTACCATATACTTAGTGTCTTGCAAGCTCCTTCTAAGAAAACATATTGAAGACGGGATTAGTACCATCTTTAAAGATAAGTATCATGATGCAACAGTGTGGACATGAGAGTTTTAAAGTCCAAGATTAGTGTATGGTCTACTATGAAACTGAATGGAGATATTTATTTAAGCAAGAAGCCCTTTTCCTCAAGCAAAATGTGAAGGCATTTCAATAACTGTACTTTATGCAAAAATGTAAACGTCTGGGGAACCTGGGTGGAAAGTGCCCTGTGTATAGGGTTCCTATTTCTATAATATCTTTTCGTAACATCACCTTTTTTTTTTTTTGGTAGTGTTAGAGATCAAACCCAGGGCCTCATGCATGTTAGACATGCACTCAACCACTGAGCTACATCCACAACTATTATAATTTTTGAAAACCTAAAATTATCACAAAATGAAAAGTTTTTTGTTTAATGCTTACAAATTATTGTTCTACAATAATATTATGTTTACTATTTTGGCCTGATAAAATAATTCAATTGTCTTCAAAGCTTACTTCCTGAGCAGGGTCAGAGTTGTCAAGGTTTCTGTGCTGGAAAAAGCTTCAGTAAGTGATCTGTGACCTCAGTTCTCTGCTTTGTTCTCTGTGGTATTTAGAGACATCAATTACCATAGATAGATATTTATTTTCACACAGCTGAATTCCCCATAGAAGAAATACTTTAAAATTTACATGGACAGAGCCTGAGTGTGGTTAGTACTTGAAATCTGACTTAAATACATTGCTCTTGTACTTGCAAGTTCACTAGTTCCTGTCAAACTGCTCCATAACTTTTCTACTTTTATGGTCCCTTAAAAATAAATCACAAAATTAAAGAATTAAAAAGATGCTTAACTTCAGACTTCATAGACTCTCACAGCACAAATGGTATTAGCAGTTAACCTATACTGCCAGGAATGTGAAAGCCCTCACCCAAGGTCACATACTGACACCACACAACATGCCTATTCTAGTGGGAAGCTAGAACGGAGCCTAAGAAGTCGTCCTTGTAATAACCGGGGAGAGTTCAACATAGAATGTCTACTAAATGATATTATGTAATTGTTAATTTATCAAGTGCAATAAAATATTTCCATCATATTTATTCTTGGATGATGCATGTTGAAGCATTTAGGATTTTGCATTTGATTACCAATTTACACATGTGTTGTGGGTATAATCATTAATGTAAAGAGATAAACAAAATGTAACAAGATATTAAAAATTATTTTATTTGAATGGAAGACACATGGGTATTCATATTTGAAGATATACCATAGCACAGTAGTTCTTCAAAAGTCACAATAGCTCTTATAAAAATTGGATGAAGGACTTAGAGTCATAATGACTCTTTTTAAATGTATAGTTCTTAATGAAAATTTTCTGTCTTTCTGCAATACAACAGAAGAAAGTAGAAAATTAAACTGATATTAGGAATAATCATGATACATTCAATAAACATTTATGAATTGCCTACCAGACTTGGGAAACAACAGTAGCCACAGTATGATCCTGGCCTTGAAGGATATCCTTCAAAAGGTAAATGCATAAATTGTGGAATACCCATACAGTGGAATATTAGTCATCAATAAAAAGAAATGAGCTGGGAGGGAAAGGGAAGGTACTGAGGCATGAGACTGATCAAACTGTGCTATGTGCATACATAAATATGGCATAATGAATCCCATGGTTGTATATAATTACAGTGCACCAATAAGAAAATGAACTATTAACCCACTAAAAACAGGATTAAGATTAAGGAATCTTAAATGCATGTTACTTAGTGAAAGGAATCAAGATGAAAAGTCACACGCTGTATTATTCCAATTCTGGAAAAGCCAAAACTGTAATGACAATAAAATCAATGGTTGCCAAGGGGTTGAGGCAGGAGACTGGGGAAGGAATGGATGCAGCACAGGGAAATTTTAGGGCTGTGAGACTATTCTTCAGAGTACTATAATGAAGGCTACAGAGCATTGTGTGTTAATCAAAACCCATAGAACAGTACAGCACAAAGCAAGAACCCTGATGAAAACTATGGATGGTCGTTAATAGTAAAGTATCAATATTGGTTAAATTGTAACAAATTCACCACTCTAATGCAGATTGTTATTAAAAGGGGAAAACGTGAAGGGCGAGGAATAGAAGGAGTATATGGGATAGGCTATACTGTCTGCTTAATTTTCTGTAAACCTAAAACTGTTCTTTAAAATACAATGTTAATTTTTTAAATTTTATCTTGCTTTGGCTGTTCATTTTCCCCAAATGCCAGCTAAGGAGGTTCTATTGGAATAAGCATCTATTGCTCACAGTTAAGTCTTTATCTGTACTAAACTCACTTTTAATGAATTGCCAGTCACTTTTAGATATGCTCAAATAATGAGCACATAAATGATGGGTAGGCCCTGGGCAGGGTTTCGAAAAGTGTGGTCCTCACGCCACCTGCACCAAAGTCGTTTGGATGCTTGTTAAAAATCTTATCCCTACTAAACCAGAACCTCAAGGGGTGAGCAGTCTGCATTTTTAATAAGTTCCCTGGGGACTGTGATGCACGACAAGTGTGAGAAGGACTGCACTAACAGTATATAAGGATACTTATGGAATACTCCTTTTATTTTACTACTTATAAAAAGCAAACAATTAAAACATACCAGCTGCCCAGTAATTGAGAACAGGTTTTTCTCCATCTCCTTCACACAAAATGACAATCATGGCTTATTTTGCCATTTCAGGAATTTTAGCCATAAGGACTGAATTCTCCAGAAGCATTTTATTATCTGACACCATGTTAAAGAAATACCGGTATTTCAAAAAAGAAATAATAAATGGTGAAGACTTGAATGACACTTGTGGACCTTTTGTATTTTTTTTTTTAATTGAAGTCTTATGAATCATAGTTTTAATAAAAGACTAAAGAAGATTTCTGATGCTTTATGGTTTATTACTCCCCAAATTGAATAAACATTTTTTCAAGAAAAATTTCAAATGACATTGCCAATTTCCTTCCCCCCCTCCCCAAGAAAATTAATTTCTATGAAATAATTTTGGTCTTGACCTTTTCAGAAAGATACAATTTTGCAGCATCTATATCAAAGAAGGTCACAGTGTCAGTACACAAGGCAGCCTCATAACAAAGCCCTAGAACAATCATAGAGTGGGCCTGATCAATCCTAGTTGTCATTATTTCTTTCAGACTCTCCACCTTGCCCTTTTATGATCCTAGCAATTCACCTTTAAGCTGTATGATATTGTTATTACCTCCATTTATCTATGGTAAAATTTTCAACCGATCTTAACCATTTGAGATATGGCAGAGACATGTGTTTCTCAAATCTTTGCTTTACATTTCTGTGTCTTCCCCTCACCCTGCCATAACAACACTTAGAGTCTTTGCTTAAGGGAAATGATCTGGTATTAGTCATTTATACTCTAAGGCAATACTGCTCAAATTTAAGTGTACATCAGAATTACCTGTAAGGCTGATTAAAACACAGATTTCTGGGTCCACCTCCAGAGTTCCTGATTAGTGGTCTGAGGTAGGGTCTGAGAATGTGCATTTTCTAATATATTCCCAAGTGATACTCACGCTGCTGGTCCAAGGATCACATTTTGAGAATCACTGGTGTAAAGTAATTTGCCACCTTTCTCTGGTACTTGTTCCAAATTATATTGTGATTGGTGTTGTAATTTATATAATTTTTCCAAGATTTTTCAGAGTGAGAATCCTAATTAACAATCCCTAGATAGTATATTAAGATTATGCAAACTGACAAATGCTCCTGACACTGGGAAAGGCAATCATCCAATTATTTTTCTAACTCTACAGAAAACAACGCAATAAAAATCTCAAGTTAGCATGTGACAGGCCTGGCCTTTTAGCATTAACCAATTCTTAACTAGTCAACCACTCACCTGTCCCTGGTTTAGCTTAAGCATTTCTATTTAATTTCCACTTGCCTCCCTTGCAGTCTCAGCTAATGTGTTGGACTTGGCCTCACTCCATCAGGACCTGCCTCTTTTCACCAAGAACCTATGTCCCACATTGCCACCCACAGAAGACAGCCTGCCTTTCTGATCTCTAGTCATGGGTCCTCTCCATCCTGGCTCCTGAGAATCTGAGAAGTTTCAACCTAACTCCTTCCAGGACTGCCAGCCTTCTAGGTATATGATAAACCACTTCTTCTAGGCTGCATCCTTGCCACATTTTAGGGAAAGATGTTTACCCTCTTTAGATGGAATTTTTAAAATGCTAAAGCTAAGGCATGCAAGGGCCATGTGAGAATTGGGCAAGCAAAAGTGCCCAAAAGTAGATGGCAGGAGAAAAGGAAGATTTCACACACAAGAGTACATGATTAAAGAAATGAAAAGTCCTGCTTTCTTTGATTCTCTGATATTTTCATTAAGTGCCAACCAGAATGGCCTCTTACCTTCATATAAGATGGGCATACTGCTGAAAGACATTGCACTTGGGGAGAAGGGGAGAAAGTCCAGAGGAAAGCAAGCAACCAGAAAGGCAGACCACTCCACCAGCAGAGGGCAGCAGACCACGCTACAAGGGGGACTGCAACCAAGGGCAGCACTTCACAGGAAATCTGGATCTGTTAAGTGCTGGCAAAGATGGGGGCACAGAAGGGGCCCACTGAACTACTATTATTGTTTCCATGTTATTAAACCTCATGGCCATAATACTAACAAGCACTGTATAAGAAAAGAGCACAAGACTTTGCATCTTAAAATGCAGATTCCAGCATTTTACAACTGTTGACTGGACCAACCACCCACAGCCTCCATTTTCTTAACTGTGAAATGGAAGGGAAAAAATAATACCAATAGCAATGTGACTTACTAATTTCCCCAGTTTGATTATATATATATATACATAATATATATATATATCTCACACACACACACACCCTTAGTTATTTCCCAGTTTGTGAACAAAAGACGTGCATTAATACCAAAGGCCATCTCAGCAATTCATGCCACAGGATCCAATGCCCAAGAATTCATTAACCTTTTCTTGTATTGTGGAATAATACTCTGGACTCCATCCTGCAGGAACAAACAGAGGGAATTTCTGGAGTAGGGGGTCCATTCAGAGAGGAACTAATTCCCACTGGGTAATTAATGGTACATGTCACTCCACCCTGATCCCAGCACTTAAGTAAGGCTGGTAAAAGAGAAACCAGGAGCCACAGTTCAGGGAATGATTTAAGAGAAAATCCAAATCTTGGGCTGTCTTTCCAAAACAATTACTAGAAAATTGCAGAACCTGTCCGCCCCAGGAAACCTCAGGGAAAATATTACTTTGATTGTGTGATTGCATCTTTCACAGAGCATACAAGAGCAGGGCCAGGCACTGCAAAGCAGAAGCTAAGAGCCCCAGTAGTTATATTGTGCCTTTGTGGAATTGCCATGCTTAGCTTACATTGAAAGAAGCACAAAATTAAAATGCCAAAGTTACAAATCACAATTCTGGTTTAAACTACAGGACAGAGTTCCAGATGATTTCCTTCTATTTTTATGTGACAGGCTATTAATTGCAATCACTGCACACAATTTTTATTTTAGGACAGCTAACATTTCTCTTGCCTCCAAGCCCCAACCAACATTGTACTCTCAGCTGGAGAAATTTCTCTGACCAATCTTACTATATTTGCCTCACAGTCTTTTTCAAATTGACACCTGAGAGTTCATTTACACCTTACAATTTTACAAAAACAATCCTGAAAGAAGGTACTAAGTGATCTATCCCATTTGAATTAAAAGTTTAAATTCTAATTTCAGTCTCTCGTATGGATTGGATAAATGGTAACACTTTATGGGGAAGCTCAGATGAACTTGGATAATTTTTCTATGCTTTAAATTACTTTCTCAACATACATGTGCTGTTGCTTTTAAGTCTACCTCTATCTCTTCTTTAAATTCTGGCTAACAAAAAATAATTATAAACAGTGCCTTTTTAAGGGAAAAAGACACATTACCACTGAGTTATTCCTCAAGGAATTTATTAATGTAAGTAACTCAATTAGAAGGCCTGTCTTTTCTGGACAAGCAAGTCTAGGAAACTTTTAAAAGTGTAACTGCTAAGTATTAGAATTTTTAAAAGCTAATGTGTATTGAAGACCAACATGGCTTTCTTTAGAATGTGTATGATATGTGTCACTCACTGTCTCCTGCCCTCCAGGCACATTGTAGTACCACTCTTAACCACCCAGTGAAGTTAGAGAGGGCCAAGTTAATTGCTCTGGCCAATGAGATGAGAGAGAAAGTGATGCATTACTTCTAGTCAGGTTTTAAGAGCCAATGTCTGATTGGTCTGTCCCTTCACTCTACCACAGGGTCCAGCAATGTTCTCACATAATGGAGGCCCCAATCACCTGGCCCTGAGTAAGGAAATCATGTGTCAAAGTCACCTCCAAGATAGACATGTGGCACCAATAACATTGGACAGGAAGTCTTTGTTGTTTTAAGCCCCTTAGCTACCAGGATTGTTTATACCGAAACATAATCCATCATATACTGACTGATACATTTCAGAAAAATCTTACCTCTATAATGCTTCCTACACAGGTCTTTGTGCCTGGTGAAAGTCAGGGAAGGGGTCATGGAACAGAACTGCAAAGGAATAGTTCCTGAAAAGTGATGGGAAACTGTAAAGAAGCACACTTTTAGAGTCATGACATGCCAAGGTTCAAAATTCAGCTTTGATGTTACCCTTGATTAAAGAGGCAAAAATCTCTCAGTCTCAGTATCCTCCACCCTAAAATGAGAATAATAATATATGCCTTTCTTAACAGAGAACTACATGCAAAATACCTTTCACATGATAGATTCTCAAATTACAGCTGGTTTTATCACCTATTCCTGTAGAAGAGATTCTGACAACAGAAAACATAAGAGCAGAACAAACACTTCCACTTGTTCATCTTTGAAAAATGTTATGTTAAGTGTTGCCACTTATATTTTCTAGTTTAACTACAAACCTTGTACAGGAAACACAAATTTTATTAATAGCAGTACTGGCATCTTATGCATGCAGAAAGTAATGAATGTATGGATGTTAGTACACAGAGTCAATGGTAGAGAGGGATTTATTTACATACTCGATTTATGAAATGGTGACCTTGAAACTGTTATGCAAAAAAGACATTAATCCCAATTTGTAAAGCACATGAAACTAGAAACAGGAGTGGTAATATAGATAAAGAACAACACAAGAAGAATTAGAATCGTTTTTAAAGCAACATTTGTCTGCTCCCTTCTCATTAAGCCTATTTTAAAAGGTGAGGTATATTCCCGACCCTAAAAATTAAAATCCCTCACCCCAATCAATCCGATGTTGAACATTGAGATATATTGCCTTCCTCCACAAGCTCTCAAAGATTTTATAAACCCTGGGGTAACCAGAGATGAATTTCTTAATAAAAATTCAATTTGTAGGGTTTAGAGATTATTTACTCCTTGATTGTAGAGTAATTTGTGAGCCTTGCCCCACATGGCTACATAACTTCTTCCTCTGGCAATGGGAGTAAAATTGATTGGATCTTTTCACAGAATAACACATGAGTTAATACAAATTTTTTTCTCTCAAGTCTCACGTATCGCCTTGCTATTTACTTTCTGTCAAAATAATCCCAGCAAACCAGCCACAAGGCAAACACATAGATATTTATCTATGAATTTTCATCTTTGGTTAGTATATGATTCTGTGTTAGACACATTCCTCTTGTCACACTAAATCCACAGAGGAAGAAAAAAACAAGGTCACTCAGGCCTGTCCAGTTGTTTTACCTTCATCAAAAATTTGCTGATAAAAATCCTTGCTACTTATTTGCACTAAATAAGTGCAAATTTTCCTTATTTGTACAAATTTTTCTTATTTTGCACTTCCAGAGCATTAGTTATCTGTAATAATACATCAGGATTTAATTACACCCCTAGAGCCAGAAGAGATGTATCCACCAACCACACCATGTGACTGCCCAGTTGGAGGTACTGTGTTATGGTTTGAATGTGAGTTGTCCCCAAAAAGCTCACATGTGAGACAATGCAGGAAGGGTCAGAGGAGAAGTGATTGGGTTGTAAGACCTAATCATCAAATTAATCCCTGATGAGATTAATTGAATTGATAGGGTATGGCTGGAGGAGATTAGAATTGGGACGTGGCTCTGAGGTATATATTTTGTATCTGGGAAGTGGAGTCTCTCTCTGCTTCCTGATGATGTGAGCTGCTTCCCTCTGCCATGCTCTTCCACCATGATGTTCTGCCTCACCTTGAGCCCCAAGGAATAGAGCTGGCCTTCTATGGACTAAGACCTCTGAAACCCTCAAATAAACCTTTCCTCCTCTATAATTGTGCTGGTCAGATCATTTGGTCACAGCGCGAAAAAGCTGATTACAACACACTGGTTCTTTGATTCAGCCATGTTTTATGGAACACTGGCAAGACAAGATAGTCCATATGGGCACTGCAATGCAGGATATTCAGAGCCTAAAGAAAAATTCCATTATGTTCTCCCTGACTATCAGTTCAGGTAATAAATACTTGGACAGAGTCCCTCTTTCCCAGGGAGGGAGTCTTTACTGAGAATGAGAAACACAAGCACATGGGGGTCTGCAGTAGAATTCCAGTAAGTGGTGCCCCCTGAATAACCTCTCTGACCAACTGTTAATCATTCAACCAAACTTCATTTGGGGGAAAAAAATAACAATAAAAAACTCAAATCGCACACTACATTTTAGGATAATCTCAAGCAGCGCCCCTGAGCCCAATAATATAGAGAGGATATTTCAAAATTGAAAACCATTGTTAATTTCTCTGGGGCTAGGACAGAGGACAAAATAAAGGAGACTTCTAATTAAAACTGCCCAGAAGTCTCCAGTCGGTGCTTCAAGCTGACAGTCCCAAGCACTGTGTGGAAATTGACTGGGGTAGTCTGCATTTCCTTTGGGCCACATGCTGGGAATCTGGTTGCAATCATGGTTGTTATAGACCAGAACCAGACTTTGGTTGATGGTGTATGAAGTGGTATAAGTGGGATGTGTGCAAATGTACACAATTTATTGACTTTGCTCTCAAATTCCCAGGCAGTGCTCATCAAAACAGGACGGGAGCTGCCCTGGACAGGAACACCAAATGGTCAGTTACAAGATAGGCCAAGGAGATGACAGCCAGAGAAAGGAATTCCAAAATGACAGATGTTTGACTGTTATAAGTTCAGAAAAGCAGAGAAAATGAGAAACAGAAGCATGAAGCTGAGGTTAGAAAGGCCTTGCCACAAAGCAGCTGTTCAGGAAGCACAAATTCCATAAAGCCATGTTCTAAGACGATCAACAAGCAGGCTGTGCCCAAAATGCTTACGACCAGGGCTACCAACATTTTGGTCCTAGCCTAGATCACAAGTCAGAAAGACCTCCTGGTAAGAAATCATAAACATTTGGTCTGACAACATCTGCAGGGCCGATTTTAAAAACAAGCCAGGGCTAAGAGCATATAGCTCCTTGGTAAAGCACGTGCTTAGCACACATGAGGTCCTGGGTTTGATCCCCAGCAACAAAACCATAAAAATAAATGAATGCAAACAAAAGCCAAACTCTGGGTCCTTTCTGAAGGTTTTCATAAAGAGGAGCTCACTGAGAAGCAGCAGAGGTATAAATTACAAGGCACACTAAAACTTTCTAAACAGCCTCCTTACTTATCTCTGCCACCCCACCCCCAACTTCTGCTGTGCCTACTTTCTCCGTCTCTTAAAGTAACCCAGCATCAGCTGGCTGCACTTCTCACTAACTGGTCAGCATCTTTCCTTTGTTCCTCAGATAGTTTCAGGCTCTCATGTTCAAACATCTGTGCCTTCCTCAATTTTTATCTTTGACCATTTGCCCAACTGGGTATAGACATTCTGCAAGGAAGATAAAGAAAGAAACTGTTTCTATAAATTTTCCTTTGAATATTAGTTCTTCTTTGTTCTCTGTCACTCATTCATACACCATAATTACAGGCTACAGGGAGAAATCAAAGTCACGAAGATGTCTGCTAATGAACTGACTCTGTCCACCCCACACCCCACGTGACCTCCACCCACTCCCGTGCTCTTCTCAGAATTCTGGTCATTATTGGGCTGTGCTAATTTCACACTGCTGCCGAAACAAATTCCTAGAAACTTAGTGGCTTAAAGCAATACAAATTCATTCTCTCAAGTTCTGGAGGTCAGAAGTCTGAAATGAGTCATGAGAGGCTAAGAGTGAGGTGCTGGCCAAAGATGTTCTTTCTGGAAGTTCCAGGAAAAAAGTCCGTTCTTTGCCGCTCCCAGAGGCAGTGGACCTTTCCTTGTCTGGTGGCTGCATCACTCTGGTTTCTTGCTTCTTTCATTATCACATCTCTTACTACTTACCCTCATCTCTTGCCTCCCTTATACATAAGATTACACAAGACTCACCTGAATAACCCAGAATAAGATCATATCTGCAATGTCCCCATTGCCATGTGAGAGAACATGCACAAAGCCCAAGGGTCCATTTGTGGACAAAATTGGAGCTCATTATTCAGCCTACTACACTGGCTCTCAGATGTCACAAATTTTACCCTAAAAAAAAAAAAAAAAAAAAAAAAAAAAAAAAAAAAAAATTCAGTAAACTTTATCCTAAAAAAAAGAAAATCAGTAAAAATCCAATGTAAGGTGATTGCAAGTGAAATTGTCAGACTTGCAGAAGATAAATAAATTCAGTTGACAAAAGTTATGGCTGAGAACCACTGGAATTATGAACAAATCCCCTGGCAAATGAGAGAACTGCAGAGATAGAATCTTTCACAACTGAAAAAATTGGAAATTAGCAAGGATAACAACAGTGGGGCACAGCAAAGCCCAAATTATTTAAATATCACCTGATTAAGAAACAGTCTTAGAAAAACTGATAATCTTTTGCTCATGATGCAAGAATGTAAAATAAATATCACACATAATCATACAATTATCTTCAAAAAAGTTTTTACCAAGAATGAGTCAATTTTGATTCATTCCTTCTAAACTTATAATTGGATGTGTTAATGCTACCCAAAAAAGAAAACTAATTTTCATAATTTTTAGTTTTATTTTTCAAGATAAATAACCAATTTAAACACTTTTCATTATTTACTAAGAAGTTTGGGTCTCCATTCTAAGTGACTTTGTTTTCAGTGACTGTTTTATAATAAAAACTAGATAAGGTTAAAGGGTAACCTGCAGGGGTAGGCAAGAGGCCTTTGCACAGCTGAGTAGGGGACTGTGGAAAGCAAGACCATGCCGACCTTAAACACAGCTCCTTTCCCTGCCTGAGCCAAAGATTTCCCCTGTAACTGAAGTTCCTGCCTAAAGTTTCATCTATGAGAAGAAAAACAACAACCTGGTAAAAATACTACAAAGTGATCTCAAAGATTACAACTCACCAGGTACGGTGGTGCACAACTGTAATCCCAGTGGCTCTGGAAGCTGAGGCAGGAGGATTTCGAGCTCAAAACCAGCCTCAGGAAAAAGCAGGGCACTAAGCAACTCAATGAGACCCTATCTCTAAATAAAATACAAAATAGGGCTGGGAATGTGGCTCAATGGTCGAGTGTCCCCGAGTACAAAAAAAAAAAAAAAAAGATTACAACAACTCATGGAAGCATCATTAAATGTATATGTGTGTGTGCTTGTGTGCGCGCGCACACTGAAGATTGAACCAAGCGGCACTCTGCCACTAAGCTACACCTCCAGCCCTTATTTTATTTTTTATTTTTATTTTCATCTTGAGATAGGATCTTAGCTGGGTTTCCAAGGTGGCCTCAAACTTGGAATCTTCAGGATTAAAGGTATGTGCCACCATACCCCACTCACTAAATGCCTTTTTGAAAGGAAGGGGAGGTGTCATGGTAGCACACACCTGTAATCCCAGTAGCTGGGGAGGCTGAGACAGGAGGATCACAAGTTCAAAGCCAGCCTCAGCAACTTAGCAAGGCTCTAAGCAACTTAGAAGACACTGTCTCTGAATTTTAAAAAAAAAAAAAAAAAAAAATTTTTTTTAAAGGGCTGGGAATGTGGCTCAGTGGTTAAGTGCCTCTGGGTTCAATCTGCAGTACCAAAATAAAAAGAGAGGGGGAAATGCAACATTTATTGAGCAATTCCAAAACGTTAAATATTGTGTAGGGTGTGTTTTCACTAATCTTCTGCAAGTTGAGTACTATTCGCTGATTTTTGGAAAAGTAACTAAGTTTCTGTAAAAGTTGAGTAATTTTCCAGAATCTCACAGACAAGAAATAGCAATGACACAGTGTAAACTGAGGTCTTTCCAGGCCCAAAGCCCATGCTATTTTAACTATACCAGTTTTCTCTGGAGACTGCACAGGTTTGTCCTTAGTCTCCAGGACCTACCTTTCCTTGTCATAAGGAAACTGACTAGATTTGTAGACAGTGACTGGACTAGGAAGGTCAATATAAGCAAGAACATCTGGGCCTGTGCCCTTGCCAAGACTTGTCAGACCCTGAGAAATAAGGAATGTTTTCAATCTCTCGGAGATCTCTGCTCTCTTTGTAAAATATAAATATTATTAATACTCAAATCATGCAGTTTTTGACTTTGAGAAAACTCACCTTAAAATCCAGGTGAATAGCTAGGAAGACTCAATTATAAATTCAGGGTGTCAGCTGGGCATAAGTAGCACAGGCCTATCATCCCAGCAGCTCGGGAGGCCAACACAGGAGGATTGCGAGTTCAAAGCCAGTCTCAGCAATTTAGCAAGGCCGTAGATAACTTAGCAAGACCTTATCTCAAAATAAAAATAAAAAGGGCTGGGGATGCAGCTCAGGAGTTAAGTGTCCCCAAGTTCAATCCCTGGTACCAAAAATAAGTAAATAAATAAATCAAGATGTCCATTCAAAGTTATCCCAAATTCACCAACAGAAATATTTGGAATGAAGCAAACCAATTCTAAAGTTTAATATGGAAAAATAAACTTACCAGAGTAGTCGAGAATATTCTAAGAAGAGTGATGAGAGGATAAGCCCAAGCAGAGAGGAAAATTATAAAGCTCTACTAATTAAAACAGTATGGTATTACACCTGAAAGGATAGAATACAACAACAGAACAGTCCTGAAATGGACTCAGATACAAACTTACATCTCAGGAATGTAAGATATGATAAGAATTTCTTTCCAATTCAATAGGTAAAAGGTCAATTGTCCAATAAATCTTTTCAGAACAACAGAGTAATGATCTAGGGAAAATATATTTCTGCTCTTTACCTTTCAGAAAAACAAATTACACATAAATGATTTCAATATACAAAATGAAAAAAACAAAATTGCTAAGTGAAACATGGCAGAAATTTTTACAATCTCAGATTAAGATGGTCTTGAAACTCTTTAGAAGCTGTAAATTAAAAATGACAATTTTTAATTTCTGTGTGAAAAGAAATCACAACGTGAAGAAAAATAGCCCCATGGTTCCTTTTGTTCCTCTTGCAGGTCTCAAGGTATTTTTGCTTGCTATTCCCCTGCCTGATATGCTCTTTCTCTGCCTTACAAATAAGTAGGAGAAAATATTTGCCAAATATATAAATATCCCAACAAATCAATAAGAAAATATCAGCAACTCAAAGGAAAAATGAGTGAACACAGTAACTCACAGAATATGAAATACCAAGGTCTTTCCAGCATATTAGAAGGTAGTCAGCTTTGCTCAAAATAAATGAAACTCAAATAACTGTAGGATTTATTTTAAAAATTTGATTGTATATTTAAAAAGTAAAGTATGAACTCTCATACAATGTTGGTGAAAATGTCATTCTACCTCTTAGAACATCTTTTTTAAATTTATTTTGATTCATTGTACACAAATGGGGTACAACTGTTGTTTCTCTGATTGTACACGAAGTAGAGTCACAACATTTGTGTAATCATACGTGTACATAAGGCAATGATGTCTGTCTCATTCTGCTATTTTTCCTTCCCCCACCCACTTCCCACCCCTCTTTTTCCTCTATACAATCCATCCTTCCTCCATTCTTGCCTTCTCCCACCAGAACATCTTCTTAATAGGCAAATTTGGAGTTATCTATAAAATATATATGTACATTTTTTTAACTCAAATTCCATTTGCATCCAAATTAAATAACTGTGAAATTTTCACATATACATATTCTGACCCAAATATATCCTATGAAAATATTCTCATGTGTATACAACAAATATATTAAGAAAAATTAAATGCAACACTTACATGGTAATAGAAACATTCATATGTAAAACTGACCTATCAGTTGAGGACTAGTAAAATAAGTGATATCACATAAATACAACATTCTGCATTCATTAAGTAGGAGTGAAATAGCTCTAGGTGTATTGAATGAATAAATTTTACTTTTATATGAAACAAATGAAAGTACAGAATAAACTATAGGGAATTCCCCCATTTGTGTATGTATATAAGGCACATAAGTGTACACCTATATATGTACATGGCAAGATCAAGGATAGAGTAAAATTTCTGTGCTTAAAGTTTTGTATCATTTTATATATTATCTATTCAAAAAATAGCTGAGAAAGAAAATGTTCAAGCAAGTCCTTGAAGAATTTGGGCAGATTATCTGTGATTTACAGTTGCCAGCACCACTGAGCCTTGTTGTTGACGTGGGCAATGAAGAGTTTTGCACTGAAACTCAGTGAAGTCTTAAATTTAAAGGGAGACAGCATGATGCACTGCAAATGCACAATAAGCACTTGGTGTTGGAAGGCCTTGTTCCACGAGGTTTTTAGTTCCCCGTCTTAAAAGCTGTGTGATCTTGAAAAAGGCATTTACGCTTATAAACATCAGTTTTTCAACTATCAATAGGGACAAATACGATAGGGTTTCTTGTGAGGTCACAACTGGGTAATATAACTAGAAGTGTCATGTAAAGCTAAAGTGACATAAGCACGAGAGAAAATATCTAGCTAATTTCTAAGAATTGGGTCCCATGTAAACTGAGAGACATAAACAAGCTAGTTAATATCTAGTTTGTGAGAAGTTAGAAGTTCCGTGATCTGCATAGAAGAAAATAACTTGGAAAATGTTAATGAATGCCATGTGATAATGAGGAGTAATTAGAAGAGCCCTCAGCTGCAGCAGACAAAGATGCTCAATGTACTCAAGAAGGGGGCACTGTTCACACATGTGCAAAGACATTTGGCCTGGGGGAGACACATTTTTTTCTGTTCAACTTGAACCCCATTCAAGAAATTATGCTTCCTCTTTGAGGAATTCAATGAATTCAACCCCTCCCTTTGGCCTGGCAGATGCTGAACACAAAGGATAACCCAACAGATGCTGACCAGAGAGCAGAGGGCTCAGTGGAAGACAGAAAACTGACAAGCATTTCCACGTGAGTGGGACGCACTTCATCAGTGAAATTTGAAAGTCTTATTTCCATACATTTGTTAAAGATATGTGTTATGATCAACTAACTTCAAGTGAAAGACCGAAAAGGAAACTGCAAATAGAACCAAGAGCTCTAATATAAGGAAATGATAATCCACACAAAATAAGAATTTATGTAAAACTTTGAGAATGACCAGCAGAGAACAGGGAAGTAAAAGTAGGGGAATAGGGATATAAAGACTTTGATGCATATCTGCAAATATTCCTGATAATCCTATCACTAAAAGGTGGGTTTTATACCCCTCTTCTTGAGTCTGGGTTGACCTTAGTGACTGGTTGATCAATCGTGTTGGCAAGAGTGACTATGTTCCTTCATTGGCATGGAACCCTTGAAATCACAGAGGGCCCTGTGCTCAGAAGGGTCCTGCATTCGGTTTAACACTCTGTTGTTACAGGTTTTAAATTCTTGGTAATTTTGAAACAAAGGACCCCGTTTTCATTTTGCATTGGGTTCACAAATTAGGAAGTCAGTCCTGCTTCTGAGACTGGGTCATGCAAAGCAAGGCAGCCTCTTCTCTGGAACCAAGAGCTCTAAGCCACTACATGAGTCCTCTGAATAACCATGAGGCCGCCATGTTGTGGGGAAACCAAACTATCCCACCAAACACAGCCCATGCAGAAGTGCCAAGATATCACAAAGACATGCTCAGTCAAGGCCCCAGCTTCTCCAGGACCCTGCTGCTCCAGTTCCAGCCCATCTGACTGCAAGCACATGAGAGACCAAGAGCCACAACTGTCCAGCTCAAAACACTTTCCAAATTTCTGGTCCGGAACTATTGGAGATAGTAAAAATGGTTGTCAGCGTTCCAAGTTTTTAAATTTTAGACTGTTTTTTTTTTTAATATTTTTCAGTTGTTGATGGACCTTTGTTTTATTCATTTCTTTATATTCAGTGCTGAGGATTGAACCCAGTGCCTCACATATGCAAGGCAATTGCTCTACCACTGAGCCACAACCTCAGCCCCTTAGACTGATTTTTGACAAAACAGTTAATTGGAACAATGGGTTATGCCAGATCAAATTTGATTCCATAGAACCCTGCATGGGGTCCACAAGGGGCATTATTGGTCAGTACCTGAGTTGTAACAATTTATGTCTGGGGCAGGTGGGCAAAGCATGTTTCCTCCATGTTACAGAATAAAGCCCTGCTTCCTGATGTCAAGAAAACAAAAATGAGTTCTTAATCTTTTTGTGCAATAAAGAGAGAGGTATTCCTTAATAATAAAGAGAAAGGTACTCTCTTAATAATAGATTGAAACATTTTCTTTAGACCATTTCTTCTATTAACTATTAAACAAGAAAAGGAGATAATTTAGGAAAGCAACTGGGCCTAGAATCCAGTAAACAAGCAAATCCTAATGAGTCACTTTCTGCAATGAAGTCTCAACCTGGAGCCAGATGAACCTTGTGGTGTATTAACCCAGAAAGCCAAATTCAATGAGGTAAAGAGACTGAAGAAAGACCACATCTTTTTAACCTTACTCATCTCCATTCAGTTATCTCCTGAGATCAGCCCGCATGCTGCTGAACCCTTTTGCAGTTCTAACTTCTGATGGGGTTTGTGGGCGAAGGGATAATGGTCACCATTCATCAAGAGCTCACATATACTAGCTCTAATTCCACAGACGAGTCCATGGGGAGGGTTTTCTATGCACAATTTAGGAGTAAGGAAGGGAAGCTTAGAGTAATAAAATAACTTTATAAAATTAGCATCCATCAAATGCTGACCGTGCAGTCTCTGCTGCACATACCACATGCATCATCCCTCTGCATGCTCGAAACCACATTCTGAAGGAGAGAATATCATCACCTCCGCTTTACAATAGATGGTGCCTACTCTCAGAGAGGTAACTTGCCCAAGGTCCCAGAGAGGCAGAGCAGTGAGATGGGTCCAAAACCCTGAACGGAGCCTCTCCACTCTGGCAACTCCAAACCCCAGACTTGGACCATAGGATGCTCTATTAATTCTTAAAAGTTCCCTCTGTAGGAGAAGAAAAGAAAAGCAATGGTCTCAACATCAAGAGTATAGTCTTTGGAGGGGGAAAAGAGACCTCTCCCTCAAACCTCATCACCTGTTATTAGATTATTGAAATGTACAGACTTTACGGGTTGGTCAATTTTATAACGATGTCATCATAAACTTCAGTGAGTTTACTTTATGGTCCACAAAGGCTCCATCAGAGGAATGGCCCATTCAGATTTACTGTAGCAAATAGTATAAGATCTGGCAGTGACCTGGGGAAAGCTCTCTGGAAACATACAGGCTCATCTTGCCCTAACTGCCTTGATCGTCTCTATGTCTGTAGATCCAAATGTCATTTGGTTCCACTTCCACTTCAATTAAGCAAGCAAGGCAGAACCATTTCAAATAAATGCAATCATCTGCACAGTCCAGACTCAGCCCTGCCTCCATTACAAAGGTGGATCAGCACATACCCTAAGCTTTTCCTGTTTCTTGGCATGTATTCATGAGTTCATTGTGTTTTGTTTGCTTTCAGGTTTTTTGGATTTTTTTTTACAACTTTCAAAACTGATTTTGCTGGCAGTTTCTAAGGTTAGCAACATCACCTCCATCAGACACCTCTGTTCCATCTCCTAGATGGGATCTTACACATCTAGTCCCAATCATGTTTTCTTGCTTATTGTGTAAATTGCATTCATCACTCTAAAAGGACTTGAAACACCTTGACTGCTTTCTCTTATGTGGAACTTGAAATCCATCGATTTCTGTTGCAGTAGCCCCAGCTATATGTTTATTATCTGTCAGTTCTAGTTTACTTGGAAGTTATCTGTACAGAGCCCGGCAGTCAGAGGCTAGCTCACAAAATAGGGAATCAAAAGCCATAGTCATCTGCATGTCGACACCTGCCACAAAGCCTCACAGGGCCACTCAATGTGTTTCTACAGGGAAGGTCCCTGGCATCCAAGGGCTCTTCTTGCTCCTTCAGTGGCCAGTAGAAAAGCCCTCCATATGCCTCCCACTCCTAGAAGTTGTCCCTCCTTGGGATCAAATTCAGAATATCCCATTATTGATACCACCATCATAGATAAATGTCTCACTGCAAAGCTATGGTGACCCTCAGTTCCCAGGGTCCCATAAAACAAGGTACATGCTTATCCCCAAGTAGGTCCAAGGCAACCATCTCAGAGAAATAAAGGCTATCTGGAGGGCAGAGGGCTCTTAGATTCTGGAAATTCTTGTCCTTCAATTCTGAGATACGTTTTAAATTATTTTTTGTTCTACATTCTGGCTGATTTCCTTAACTTTGTCTTCCTTTCTTTGTTATGACTGAATTTGAATATTGTTCTCAGTCAACAAAGAAATTGAATTCTCTCCCAAACTGATAAAAAAATCATAAATTAGTGTTATGCTCAGATAAGAGAAAAGAACTATATGTGAATGTACCAAATGAGAGTCTTAAGTAAAAATTATGATGACTGAACCATAGCTTCCCCCAGTTTAGAACTATGTCCAGTGATGACATCAGAGCCATGTGGTGGCAGGAAGCAGTCATGCACTGGGCATCTGTTTCAAGGTCAGAGATGTAACATGCCTGAAGAACTCTCCTGTAACCTACTACAGAATTGGCATTAATGGACTTGTCTAACGTGTTTTTAAATAATTCTTTTTTCAATAGGTATGAACTCTTGGAAGATAGAAGCTCCATAAATTTGGATTTGAGGTACATCTTGATTATTTTTCATGTGCTAAATATCAGGAAATGCCCCACAAACTATCATTTAGGCTTATTTCAACAAGCCCTTACTGTTCACTTACTAGACAACCTAATACTGTACTAATATGCTAGGAAGAGATCAAAGACAATCTTTTTTTTTTAGTGGTATAGAATATAAAAAAATGCAGATGACTCTCTAGAGTCTTTTTCCAGTGATTAAGAGGGTACTTTAGAATCTTTGGCACATCCCAAAAGAATCACTGTGAACATTAGTTTCTATTCTCCATGAACATGTTTATTCAGGGAAGGCTAAATAGTCTGTAAGATACAAAACTGGCAAAACACTGAGTCGCTCTCTTCTCTGTGCTCCCAAAGCATTCCATGTAATGTTGTGGAATGTGGAGGCTTGTGTTGTAGTAACCCTTATAAGAGATTGCCCTCCAGATTTTGAAGTGGATCCTGTTCATTGTCGTATCTTCAGTACCTAAAATCAAGTGAAATGTGTAACATACTCATGTAGGGAGTTAGATCACTGGGCAAGTGGACAGATGGATGGATATCTACCACAGCCTTTCTATCTATTGCCCTAGAAAATGGATGGCAGTAAATGCTGATATTGAAGACACTACTAGCCCTAGAGCTGAGCATTAGCATTGCACCTAGTGCAATTAGCATTGCACCTAGTGATGCTACCATTTCTATAGCTGGAAGTGTGTGAATAAAGGGTTAACTGCAGGCCTTGGGTGAGGCAGGCCTGCTTGAGAATGACCTCTGTCATGGCCCTGTTTCCTTGGAAACAGTAGAGTTAAGATAAATGGGGAACAGTTGTCTCACCCTCATTGTGTGAAACAGAACCTGGGTTAGGGATCTGTGAGCTGGCATGCAGGCCTCAAGCTTGATGAAAAACATACACAAAATTGGTGGGGACTGTGGCCTTTCGTGACAAGGTTACCCCCCACACCTTGGCTCTCACACTTGGCCACATGTGGGTGAGGGTTCAAAGATAGCTGCTACTAGAGCAGCTGCTGTCCTCCCCATGGCCTGACAAGGCTCTGTCCCTTTGTTCTGCTGCCTTGTGTCCTTTTAGAAAGTTCAGTAAAGTATTATTAGATTAAAGCCTGTGGTGTCTCCAGAGTGCAATTCCTCCACTCCAACTGATAATCGCAGCTAAGCTGCCACAGTGGGCAATCTGCATATCTGGTGCTTTCAAATGTCACTCTCAGTACAGAGAAGAGGAGGGAAGGAAGGAAGGCAGGAAGGAAGGAAGGGAGGGAGGGAAGAAGGGAGGGAGGGAAGGAAAAGAAAAGAAAAATAAAATCTCCACTACTGCATTCCTAAGTATGGAAAATGAGGTGTTCATAAATATTTGATAATGCTGTGAACCTCAGGCAAAACCAGACCAGCTCCCAAGAGGGCAGTACTCTTGACGGCCACATCCTAGCAAAATCAGAATGCAGGGGATTAAAGTTAATCCAAGTGGCAATGTCTGGAGTAGGCACTGCACAATTTAAACTACATCACCAAAGAAAGGCCAGTTGGGAAAGGAAGTGCAAAAGAGGAAAAGCAGGATAAGGGTAATTGCATGACTAGGAAAAGGTCAAAGGGCGCATTCCCTGAAGGTCCCTCTGGATCTGTGAAATGAGGGAAGAAAAGCATACACATTCTCATTGAAATTAAAACCCCTCTTAGGTTTTCACCTCTGCTAAATTCTGGCTTGAAAATAATTCTAAGCCCCTACCCCTCTGAGTGAATGTTTAGCCACTTTGCCTGGGGGGTTGGTATGTGCCTTTAAGATAGAAAAGCAGGGTCTAATATTCCCTTCAGTCTTTTGTGGGGTTTTTTCCTAGCACCAAACAGAATTGTCCAGTTAATGAAGCCTAAAGAGGCTGTGTGGGGGACAGGAGAATCCACCCAAAACACCTGGCTCAGAGTCCTTAGAACTCATGCCCACTGGGCTGACCATTTTTACTGTCAATCAGACATCATCAACCCCTTTTTAATGTATTGAGAACCCACAAAGAACAAATCAAAGAAGCTCTAAATTTCTGACTCAATTATTCCATGCATTTAATTCCAAAGAGAAATGCACTACAGGCCATTTTTCTTCATATATATCTTTTATTTATTTATTTATATTTTAATGTGGTGCTAAGGATCAAAGCCAGTGCGTCACATGTGCTAGGCAAGCACTCTACCACCGAGCCACAACCCTAGCCCTCTTCATATATTTTTAAAAATGTAAACAAACTTCAGAGGATCAATTCCAAGACATACTGATAGTTGTTACATCAAAACAAAATTAAGGTAGATGTCTGTGAAATTATGCATTTTTTCCTACAAAAATTCTAACTGTAAAATATTTAGTCTAGATATACTACTGTTATTTTAGGTAAAATTGATTATATTAATATAGTCTTTTGCATGTCTAAACATTTTGCAAAAAAATTACCTAATTTCACATTCACAATAACCCTGAGATAAGGTAAGGCAGATATTACTATTACAATTCAGTTCTCTTAGAAGCAGAGTGGCTTTAAAATGACCCTAAGAACACAAAAAGTTGTTAAATGACCTTAAATAACAAAATAGATCCTCTGATTTCTGACAAAATACTTTCTTAAAGAACTTGATAAAATGAAGGCAAAATATTTTTAGTTCTATAAAATTTCAGACAGTAAAACCAAGTAAAACTTGTTAAATATATCCCTTTCCCTCAGAAATTTGGTAACTAAGTAATTAGTCTGTGAGTTACTACTTTTACAATTCAAGTGTTTGAAAAATCTAGCCATTAGTTTAAAGTCAGTAAGAAACTCATTCTATTTCTTCTTTATTTTCCAAGAGGAATTTCTTAGGCAAATACAAAGTCTAAAAAAATTCACATAGCTCAAGAGTAAGTTCAAAAAGTTTAATTCTAGCAATGGGACTACTTTAAGTTCCTGAGAATCAAAATCAAAATTTGGACCCACTTCCTTATTTCTAACAGTTCAGCAAGCTCTATATTTTGTTTCAGACCATAGATACTGGGTATTTCAACCTACTGAACTAATCTTCAGATTTACTTTAAATTCTTCTGGAAGATTCATGCTTTTATAGTTGGGAAAGGAAATTAATGACTTCTTTAAAGGATAAAAAAAATATTTATAATGGGACTTAGGGACAGGAGCTTTGCAATTAAAAATACCATTTAAACATTTTACTTAAATCCAACTAAAGTGGAGTGTCAGCGCAATTCTATTCGTTAATTTTGACATGATTTACTGCACATAATCCCCTTAAGTCAGAAGCTGACCTCCACAGCATTCAAACTTCCTGTGGGATCAAAAGGAATAATAAGAAACATGTTACTACTGTAAAATAAGCAAGTCTGGTGTTGTGTGCAGGTTTGTTCCTATGTTGTCAAATAGACAAGCATGCAGCAAATACTCAGCAATAACAAAATAAATGTCCAGAGACCTTTTCCCAACCGACAAGCAGACAACTCAGCAACTTCAAACAGTTTTTTTTTTTTTTTTCCTTTTAGAGCCAATTCACTTGCAGTGTAGGCTGATAAAGCAATATTAATCTCCTGCTTTAAATCAAGTTTCTGTCACTGGGCTCCATTAATCTCCCCCCTGTTATCAAGTGTCTCCATGGCAGGAAATTATATTTCTAAATTGAATTTTGTTCTGTTTCCATGTAGTAAGAAATATTTTCCAGACTACTAATAGGATGCATAAAGATTGTGACTCTGACAATACCGTTAGATAAATAAAAGCTATAAATTAAAACCACCTTCATTCACTAGCCAGCATAATAGCAAAATAGAAAGCATTGATTACCTGGAAAGAGTAATCAAATAAAAGATTTTAAATGAAAAGTGAGGTAGCAGATGGTTAACTTTTTAATTTACCTTTTTATAGCAATTGCCCATAAAGGTAAAAGAAAAAAATCAATCCAACGAGTCTCTTGCTGCTAATAAAACACATATTGATTCTTAGTGCATATGCTTACTCTACAAAATGCTCAAACTCGGATCTTCCACAGGTAATGGAAGCAGATACAGTTTACGAGCACTTCAGAGGAGACAAATTTACAGTAAAGAAAAGTCTTTGGGCTAGATTTATCATGAAAGAACAAAAACTTACAACCACAAGCAACAAAGAGATTTCATTTTATGGGCAGAGATCCACTCACAGTGAGGCCAGGACAATTTAGCCAAGTGGCAGTTCAGTGGCTGAGAGAGACCAGCAAAATAACAGTCTCCTTTTTTGTTGTTGGTGGTGAACAATACAGAAATCTCAATAAAGTTCAGATTTTTTTTTTTTTTCATTGATACAAGTTGCCTTGTACTTTCCTCCTTAAACCCAGGTCTGGGTTCTCTGACAGTAGCAATTGGGGAAAAGTCTCTTCAAAGTGTTTTTGAAAGCATGGTCCCAAATGTCCATTTAAAACTTCCCATATTTAAAGCTACAGTGAATGAAAGAAGTTTTTCATTGTGCATCAAGTAAAAAGCTCAGAGAACACATAATTTATGCCAGTAAGATATGAGAAGGATAAGTAGGATTTGACAGCTACACAAAGGAGTCAAGGGAAGTTTTCCAGACAGAAGAGGTAAATGGATACCTGCATCCTTTCCCACTCTAACCTATAGATCTTGACCTGAAGAAGACATATGAATCAAATCCATTCCCTTTAACTTCATCCAGAGCTTTTCAAACCTGAAATTATGATGGTAGATTTAAGCCACTGTTACACATACTATCTTCATCAATTTAAGTATTTTGATACTCTAGTAAATTAAACCCCTAACAGACATTTATAATGGATAAAGGAATAATAATTTGATATTGAAGATCTGAAAGTTTACAAAAGTAAAACTAAGAATCTGATGGGCAATAATCAAGACCTTCAAAGTAATAAACATTAAACCAAACTTGAAAGCAATCTGAAGTGGAGTTAAATTATTTTCAGAAAAGGAAAACATACATGTTCTTCAATATGAATAAAAGCAGGTGGTAAAGGGAAGACAGCATGTGAAACACACATCCTCCTCCTTCACCCTTTGAGCAGATCATACCTACACATGTGAGAAAGATAAAGAATGCAGCCTCCCAAAGGAGAGGGCACAAGTCACATTTATTTGCAACCAAGCAAGAATGATCAGTTTGGAAAACTATAAGGCTTATTTTTTCCTATTGTTGTTTAACACAACTTTGACAGTAGAGCAGACAATAATATGCTCCTGGGAGAAATGACAGCAAAAGAGAATGACAATCATTATTTTTCTATATGCTACAACTTGACAATGTATTTTGCATAAACATCACACCAGATGTCTAGCTTCTGGACCCACTTTTTATTAGAAAGGCCAGCCATCTCACGGAGTGTGATGTACACATCAAGCATTTATACCAGACTCCGTTCAATGCCTAAAGGTTTGGTGGGGTTCCACTTGGAATTAATTTGCAATGCTGAAATTGAGATTATTTAGACAAGTCCCAACTTAAAGCTGAGTCCATCTGTCTAGATGTTGCTTCATACATGAAATGTACTTGCTAATGGCTAATTTTCAAAAGCATCTCATACTCACCAACTAGTATATAAAATGTATAACTCAATTGCTATTTACTAAGAGGGTAGAAAATTACCACTACCTAAATAAAATTTAAAACTGAAGTCACAAACAAAGGTGTAAAAGCACTTCAGTCTTTCAGTAGAGAGATTCTTAAACTGCATTTATTGAGGTTCTCCAGCATCAGTCATCTCATTTTCATGAGTAATTAGTCCCTTCTTAAAAGGATCTCTTTACTTAGAAAACATTTACACATCTGGTTGTGTTGGTGCAAAGGCCATTCATTCCAAATGTCTACAGGTTAAAAAGAGAAGTGTTAGGAGTCTACCTCACCTTGCCTTTTATCCTGAGATCTAAAAAAGGCTGCTCAGCCACACTCAAGAGTGTCAGGATATGGTCTGAGGCTTCATTCTTCCTCTGCAAACCAAAGTTTCCTCAGGAAAGAAATCTTAAGTAAAAAAGATCAGGAAACTAAAGACTGTGCCAGTGATCTGTAGAGAACTCAAAATACTTCAGAGAGCAAAACGTTCAAGCAAGCTATTTTTTTTTAAAGGAATCAACTCCTGAGGACAGCCAAGGAGAAAAAGAAAAAGATCCCAAGGGATATTATCTCTAACTCCAAAAAGTTAAAAATTGACATTCATTTTCAATTTTTAAAATGTGTCTTTAGGGCTGTGGAGGTTGCTCAGTGGTAGAGCCCTTGCCTAGCATTCATAATGCACCAAAATAAATAAATAAATGCAATGTCTTTAGTCACTTCCAAGCATGACTTCAAATACGTTGAGATCTTTGCTTTAAATAACAGTGCTGGACTCTCTATAGGGATGCTCCTCAGGCCAGTCTCCTTGAAAGTCAAATTGCCCAGGAAGACTCTAAATGAAAATCTCACTTCCAGAAGACATTAATATGTAAACCTTGAGCTGAATAGGAGAACTGGTACTTGATTTTAAAGAATCTCCTCAATTTCTAGTTAAGTAGAAGGAACAATTCCCTATGTTAACATGAAGTCTCTTTGAAGATCCACCATTATAAATGACTTGTTCATTGAGCATAAAAGCTTAAAGAGGGAAGAAAGTTTATTTCCATAGCTTCTTAATACACATAAGGTTCCAAATAGCCACTATTTATATTTAAAGGCCAAAGTTAATAGCTTTTGTCTTATCTGTGTCCATCTTCAGATCTAGCTAGACCTACAGTCTCCTGGAATTCCTTCAACTGAACTCTCCATCAACATCTGTAATTAATCCACAAAATGCTGAGGGCAAAGCAGGATACAAATAAGCTAAAAGAATAGGGTCCTTAACTTTAAGTTTTAGGACCTTTGAATTCATTGCTATCATTTTAAAATTTAGACTGTACTTGGTGGCACATGCCTTGTCACCCCAGATACTTGGAAGGCTGAAGCAGGAGGATTGCAGGTTCAAGGCCAGCCTGGATAATTTAGCAAGATCCTCAGCAACATAGCGAGAAGAATGTAATTCAGTGACAAAGCACCCCTGGGATCAATCCCCAGTGCCCCCCCCCCCCAAAAAAAAAAAATCCCACAAATCCACAAATATCAGATTTCTGTTTCCTTTTGGGTTATTGGGTGTTTTGTAGTTTGGATTTTTTTTTTTTTTTTTTTAGCCCAATCACCCTGGGTCTTCAGTCTCATCTGTCGAAAACTGTTGGCACACAATGGCTTAATCCCTGAGCTAGATCATCTCCAAAATCATTTCAGGAATAAGTTTTAGAATATAAATATGACTGTAACAAGTTTGCTTTAAAATTTGAATTGAAATAGCATTTACAAAATAATAGTCCTAAGTGTGAAGCACAGAATACCTCTTTGAAAAAAACTGAATTCCTGAATTGTGGTTATTTTAAGTGACAGAGCTGAAGTCACTTGGGTTACATAAGATGGAACAAAGACACCAAAGAAACACATGTAGACACTGAAAAGTGCTTCAATGGACCCATTGATTAGATTTAAGAATGCGAGATAGAAATTTTATCCTCTTATACAAAGAAGAGGGTGAGCATAACTGAGGAATGAAAGGAAAAAAGGAACATTCTTTACCATTGTGGTAAAGAAGAGGAAAGTCACATCCTGGGAAGACCAAGGAGGAGGGACAAAATATCTTCAGGAATTCTTGTTTAATCCCTAAATTTAAATAAGCTCAACAGATAGAAGTCCTGTTCATAAAATAATATTGTACTCTTTATGTGAACTGACCAAGAGAAAAATTTAAATGCCAAAATCAAGAATAAAAAAGGAACCATTACCACTGATTTTACAGAAATAAAAAGGATTGCAAAGGAATACTATTAGCAACCACATGCTAATAAATTAGGTAATTTACATAATCAATGAAAAATTCCTAAAGAAACACAAACTACTGAGACAGAGTGAAAATGAAATAGAAAATCTGAATAGATCTGTAACAGGTAAAGAGATTAAGTTATTAATTAAAAACTTCCCATGAAGAAAAGACCCCTGACTAGACAACTCCCTTGCATGAATCGTACCCAACACTTAAATGATTACTACCAATTCTTTATACTTCTCAAAAATATAGAACAAAAGGAACTATCCAATGTATTCTATGAGGCCAGTATTACCCTGATACCAAAACGAGACAAAAACATCACAAGAAAAGAAAACTATAAACCAATATCCTTCTTAAATATAGATGCAACAATCTTCAACAAAATACTATCAAACCTGCAGGCATGGTGGTGTATGCTTGTAATCCCAGCAGCTCAGGAGGCTGAGGCAAGAGGATTGTAAGTTCAAAGCCAGCCTCAGCAACTTAGTGAGGCTCTAAGCAACCTAGTAAGACTCCATTTCTAAATAAAATATTAAAATGTCTGAGGATATGGCTCAATGGTTTACTGCCCCTGGGTTCAATCCCCACTGCCTCCCCCCATCCACCCCCCCCAAAAAAAACTAGCAAATCAAATCTAGCAACCTATAAAAAGAATTATATACCAAGACCAACTGGAATTTATCCCAGGATAGCCTGGGATAAGTTTAGGTTTTACATATAAAAATCAACATAATACACCATATTAGCAGCTTAAAGGACAAAACCTCATGGTCATTTCAATAGACACAGAAAAAAATTAACATAATCTAACATCCTTTCATGATACAACCACTTAAAAAAAACAGGAATAGAATGCAACTTCCTCAACCTGAAAAAAAGATAACCTATAAAAATTTTATAGCTACTATTATATTTAATGATGAAAAACTGAATGGTTTCCCCTAAGAACAAAAATAAGATGAGGATATCCACTCTCACTACTTCTATTCGACACTACAATGGAGGTTCTAGACAGGGACATCAGGCAAGAAAAATAAATGAGGTACTTACATGGGAAAGGAAGAAGTAAAACTCTCTTTACAGACAATATTTACCTATATATAAAGCCCTGAGAAATTCATAAAAAGCTATCAGAACTAATAATCAAGCCTGACTAATAAACAAGTTTGTAGGATTCAAGGTGAATAGTAAATATCAGTTGCATTTCTATCTGCTAGCAACTGAAAATCTGAAAATAAAGAGAAAATTTCATTTAAAGTAGCACCAAAAATAATACTTAAGGATAAATTTCATAAAAGAAATATAAGACTTATACACTAGAACTATAAAACTGTTGAAAGAATTTAAAGAAGACCTAAGTAAATGGAAAGACATCCCATGTTCATGGATCTCTGGAAAACCTGTTATTGTTAAGACAGCAATACTTCTCACATTGATCTACACAGTCAATGCAACCCCCCTCAAAATTTCAACTGACTTTTTAACAAAAATTTACAAAATGATCCTAAAAATTATTATGGAAATGCTAGGAATATAAAGTAACCAGACAAATTTCACAAATAAAAGCAAACAGGGTAAACTCACACTTATCAATTTCAAATTTTTCTACAAAGCTATTGTCCTTAACACAGTGTGATGCTGGCATAGGATAAACAAATAGAAGAATGGAATATAATTCCAAGTCTATAAATAAACCCATACATATGACCAATTGTTTTTCAATAAAATGTTGAAATGATTCTATAGGGAAGAAGAGTCTTTTCAACAAATGATACCAAGACAACTGAATATTCATTTGAAAATGGAAAGAAGTTGACTCCTTCCCTATACCATACACAAAAAGTAACTCAAAATGTATCACAGGTCTAAATATAAGAGCCAAAACTATGAAGAACACATAAAAATAAATCTGTATGACCTTGGTTTAGATAGTGTTTTCTTAGATATGACATCAAAAGCACAAGCCACAAAAAATAAATTAAACTACATAAAATGCTAAAACTTTTATGCTGAAATGGATATCTTCAAGAGAGTGAAACCAGAAGTCTGTAATCTCAGGGGCTCGGGAGTCTGAGGCATGAGGATTTCAAGCTCAAAGCCAGCCTCAGCAACAGCAAGGTGCTAAGCAACTCATTGAGACTCTGTCCCTAAATAAAATACAAAAAAGGGCTGGGGATGTAGCTAGTGGTTGAGAGTCCCTGAGTTCAATCCCTGGTACCCTCTCAAAAAAAAAAAAAAAAAAAAAAAAAAAAAAAAAAAATAGTGAAACCACAGAATGATAGAAAATACTTTCAAATCATATATTTAATAATGAAACTAAGAACACTTCCAACACAATTATAAAAAGATAAGCCAATTTTAAAATGAGTTAAGGATTGAATAAAACTTCTCCAAAGAAATAGACAAACATGGTCACAAAGCAAATGAAAACATGCTCAACCAAAATCATTTGCCACCAGGGAATCACAAATCAAAACCACAATGATATAATATTTCACACCCACTAGGATGACTGTAATCAAAAAGACAAATAATATGTGTTGGGAAAAAAATCTGTTGGGAATGTGAAATGGTGTAGCCCTCTGGAAAACAGGCAGTTTCTTAAAAAGTTAAATAAAGGGCTGAGGTTGTGGCTCAGTGATAGAGTACTTGCCTAGCATGTGTGAGGCACTGGGTTCAATCCTCAGCACCACATAAAAATTAATAAATATAAGGTATTGTGTCTGTCTACAACTAAAACAAACAAACAAAAAGGTTAAAAGAGATAGCATATGACCAGCAATCACATTCTTAAGTTTATACCCAAGAGAAATGAAAACATTCCTCCATGGAAAAACTTGCACATGAGTGTTCACAGCACCATTGTTCATAATATTCAAAAACTAGAAATAACAGAAATTGCCATCTACTGAAGGATAAAGTGTGTTCCATCCATACAATGGAAATACAATTATTCAGCAATAGAAAGGAATGAAGTACTGATACATGCTACATGGATAAATGTTGAAAACATTAAGTAAAAGAAATTGGTCTCAAAAGATCACATATTCTATGATTCCACTCATCTGAAATGTACAAATAAGCAAATCTATAGAGGAAGAAAGTAGATTAGCAGTTGCCTCGGACGGGAGAAGTGATTGCTGGTGGGTAACTGGATTCTTTTGGGTATTGAAAACGTCCCAAACTTGGATCATCATGATTATTACACAATTCCATGAATCTATGAACATGGTAACAATGCTCTTTGCTGCAAAGATAATTTACATCAAATTCACTACAATTGATACTGTATAGCCAATATTTTCTGAGCCTGGGACCACATAAGGATTGTGCTCACAGGGCAACTTAAACTCCTCAGAGAGAAGAGAAGCCCATCGAGCCTGGTTCCTCGTCTCCACTTTAAATATCCCAGTTGGCCTCCATATTCAAAAAGATAAGGAACCTAAATATAAAAGGAAGCTGTGATAAAAGTGAAGATGTATGTGAGTCCTTCCTCTTTCTTGCACTACTTTCAAAACTAATAATTTGCTAAGCACCATGGGTTTAACAATGGATTGGAAGCAGGCTCAATATCATCTCAGCTTCCCTTTTATTTATAGTATATGCAGGCTGAGAATGTAATTTCAGGCAGTAGGCTTAAATTTCATTTAAATCAGATGGTCCAGTTTTTTAAAAATAAAAATTAAATTTTAGCATACTGTTATTTCAGCTCCCTTGTTGCTATTGTTTTTCTATTAAATTCCTGGATCCATTCAGAAAGGGGAAAGAGGGAGATTCCCATATCCCAAAATACCTTTCATCATTCAGCCCCAAAGACAAATCTTTTCTACTCCAATTCTACTGGTGGTCAATGTTGAATGCATGTAGTGCAGAGTGGAAACTTACACATTATTAATGACTTAGCAAAATGCACTGGGCACAAATAGAGTTGCTATTAAAAGCAATGTACTCTCTTCTCCCTCATCATATGCCTGGGATTACCTTTGTTTGGCATTTATGCTCCCTCATGTTATTACAAAACCATACCCCAGAGTCTTGCTAACTCAGTTTTCTCTTCACTATCTCCAATGTAATTTTCACATCAAGGTGTTTCTATAGACTGGACAGAGTTAGAGTTCAGCTTCTTCTACCAAAGTGTTTAAATTTGACTAGACAGCAGCAATTGCTTTTTAATCTAAGCAAACTGATCTGTCAAAGCCAATCAACTCAGGGAAGTTATTCCAGGAGGATCCTAATAATCCCGATGAATCACACTGCCCTATGTGAAACTCAGCCACTGAACTCTTGACACAGTGTGTCACAAGTACTTAGAGGAATAAGTACATACAGCTGAACTATGTGTTGACATATACACTCTAGCCTCTCATGCATAAGCTAATGATCACCACATTTAGTCTGGAGAGGGAGCACACTGTTGTGTGTGGTGGTGTCAATTCATGTTTAATGATGTTATAGCAAGTAGGTTTCATGTTGCATAACCCAGGAATAAAGGTTATGCTTGATCTCTCTAGATGTACATAAAAGGTTATTGTTATCCTGTAAAATTGCCTCCTGTCTTTTAAACAAGAATCTCCAAACTCTTAATAATACCTGTACCAATTTAGAGCTTTACAGTTACCAAGAACTTCAAGGATATAAAGTTGTTTAATTCACAACATTGAGAGATCAGAAGGTGGCAACAGTCATTTACGTCGCTCAAAAGTCAAAGAACAGAGAATTAAACCTGGATCTGGTAGTTTCAAGTTTGAGGTCTTCCTAATGTTTTAAATTGTGTTATTGGAGATTTTGTTCTAAGGTTAGTATGACTGGGTACTATGACTTGAACCTTTGTCCCTTCCAAGACTCATACCCTGGAACCTTCATTACCAGTGATACACTGTTGGGAGGTGGGCCCTGAAGGGAGGTGTTCAAATCATGAAAGGTATGTCCTCAGAACAGATTAATGTCCCAAAAGGCCTTTGGGGAGCATTCTTACTCCTTTCTGCTCTGCTGCCATGTGAGGAACAGCATCTGCCCACTCTGGAGAATGCAGTATTCAAAGGCACCATCCTGGAAGCTGAGACCAGACCCTCACCAGACACCAAACCTGCCAGAGTCTTAAACTTGACTTATCAGCCTCCAAAACTAAAAGAAATTTCTGTTCTTTATAAATTACCCAGTCTCATACTAGGGAACAAAATTGACCAAATTATATTGTTATATTGTGTGCATATACAAATGTATAACAGTTAACCCCACTAATATGTATAATTATAATGCACCAATAATATTTTTTGATGAATTACCCAGTCTCAGGTATTCTGTTACAGCAACACAAAACAGATTAAGACACCAGCATGGGGGATGGAGATGTGAGATAGTGTGGAGTAGGGCTGCTTGGGTCTCTCTGCTTCCACAGAGAACTCTGCCAAACTAAAGTAAGAAATGAAGAGAATAGGCCTGATGTAGTGATGCACGCCTGTAATCCCAGCTACTCAGGATGCTGAGGCAGGAGAATTGCAAGTTCAATGCCAGCATTGGTAACTCAGTGAGGCCCTGTCTCAAAATAAAAAATAAAAAGGGCTGTGGATGTAGCTCAGTGGTCGAGTGAGACTAAGTTCAATGCCCACTTACTGCACTTACTTCTTGCTCTGTCTCCCAGCTTCTCTGATGTCAGTTAGGATGCTTCCAGAAATCAAGTCAGCACCAGTGCACACATAATGTGAAAGGACAGTAAGATTCTATCCCTGGGGTGACCCTTTACTGATGGGTTATGAAAGCTCATGGATAAATGATCTCATCTTTCACCCCTTTACATGGGAAAATTCACAATGTCAGCTCTTCAAAAGGTCCTGATGGAACAGAGTCCCAGGTGCCCCTACTGCTCCTCAATCTATGAGGCGCTCTTTCATTGGCTTCCCTCCTTCCTATTTCACTTCTCCAGTCCCCCACTCCCATACCCTGGAATTGCCTCCCTCAATAAACTACTTGCCTGAAAATTTAAAATCTGAACAAGGAACAAAAGACTATAAAATATGAACAGGATAACTTGGAAAAAAGAACCAAACGGAACCTCTAGAAATAAAAACTAAAATAATTTTTATTTAAAATTCAAAGGGAGATCAAATAAAGAATAAGAAAGAACCAATATATTGAAAGATAAAGCAGATAATTTTGCATAATACAGAACAGAGACATAAGCACATGGAAAATATAAAAGAGATAGTAGAGTAGAAATATCTACTAAAGTCAAATTAGAATTCCAGAGGACAGAATAGGGAAAATTTTAGGAGATAATATTCAAAGAAATTATTGAATTTTCCAGCTTAAATTATTCAAATCTTTAGATTCATGAAGTTCTAAATTGCAAGCAGAAACAGAATAACTGGACAAATAAGAACATGAATGAAGACAGTGGAAATAAACATAAATATGTGAGTAAACATATTAATGTAAATAGAAAAATAAATCTAACAAAAATAAAGATTATCAGATTGGATAAAATTTTTAAATCTACTTTAAACATGTTTTTCAAAGAATCCTGCAATGTAAATATAACAAACAGCTGAAACTAGAAGAATGAAAAAATTACATTTTATATATACATATATGCATATATATACACACATCCACATACAACCAAAATAAACCTGATATAGAATTTAAGGCAAAAACCATATTGACAAGTTTTCAAAAATCTGACAGTCTCAAGTGCTGGAAAGCATCTAGAATAACCACATCTCCTATACTAATGAGATGAGATGAGAGTATACTAATTGATATATCACCACTTCGAAAAGCAAATGGGATCATCTATTAAAGTTGGAGATGTAAATTCCCCATGACTCAGAAATTCTACCATAAAAACTTCAGCACATACACAAATGTATAAGAATATTTGCAATAACATTGTTTTAATAATCAAAATGGGAAATTAAATTTCTGCCATAAACAAGACCACAATAAATAAATAATGTCCCCCTTTGGACATGTGTGAAATTTCTGTGGGAAAAATAAAACATGAAATGTTTGGATCATCTGAACATATGTAATTAATTTCACCAATGTTTTCCAGAATGCATTCTAGAATGACCCAACCAGTCAATGCTCTAAATAGTAGAGCTCAAAGTGCCATATCCTCTCTAAAGTTTGGTATTTTCTATTTTCTAATATTTGCTATTCTGATGTGGAATCTAAGGTTTCTTTTAAATCATGTTTTTTGTAGTGGTTTTGTTAGCCAGTTATTCTTGTCCTTCTGTGAATTGCCTAACCATACCCTCTGTCTGTTTGCCTACGGAGTTTCCTGTCCTCCTTCTTATTGATCTACAGAATTTGTTTATCTATTCTATATATTAATCTCTTGTTGGATTTAGACATCATAGGTATCTTTTCCCAGTCTACAAGCTGTCTGTTAACTTTGTCTATGCTCTCCTTCAAATGAAAAAAATCCATAATTTATACTAGTCAATTTTCACCTAAAGGTTTGTGCTTTAGGGGTATTAAGTTTTTCCCTTTACGTAGATTTAAACTTTTATCTGCAAAGCTTTTTTGCATTCTTTGAAAGACCATTCCATAGTTTATAGCTTTAGCAGCTACTATAAGTAGTATCTAATTTCTGTTACATTTACTGGTTGGTTATTGCTGATAAAGGTGAATGTTATCATTTTTATCTCCAATCAGTTCTAAAAGTCAGCTCATTCTGCTTTATTTCTTACATAGAAAGAAATCTTATATAAAAGCATCTATCTTCTATATACAAATAATTTCAAATTTGTCTCTTCCTTTCCAATCCTGATAACTCCATTCTTTTCCTTATATCATAGTATTGGCCAAACTTTCAGTATTAAGCCAAACAGTGACAGTGTTTTCATCTGCTAGAAAAGGCAAGGAATATAGTCCCCCTCCAAAAAGAAAGAGCACTATTGACACCTAGATTTTAGCTCAGTGATACCCATTTCATACATCTGACCTCCAGAACTGATAAGATAATGTGTGTGTGCCATTGGAAACCACTTAATTTGCCATAATTTATTACAGAGGCAATAGGAAATTAATACAATATGTAATTGTTATTTTACTTTTCTATTATAAATTGTGGCATAGAGAAGTTGAGAAACTTGTCCAATGTCACCCAACTGAAGAGTCTGATTCCTGTTTTAAAATTTATCATTTTTCAAGCATGACAGCCAATTACAAGGGCTTTACCTAGGAGTTCTCATGGAGAAAAACTGCTCTTTCTACACTTGGCTTGGTAGGCCTGTTATGGGGCACAACTTAAGAACAGACCAATCACCACTGAGAAGTCCAAATTTGAGAGTCTTTATTAAGCTGGCCAGCTGACTGTCTCACACAATGCCCCAAAAAATGGCTATTGGGAGAATAGCACTGACCACAGGGTTGTAGGGGTTCTTATACCAAAAATCACATCAATCATAAGTGTCTGCTGCTATGATTTGAAATTACACATTAACATCATGAGATCATCAACAGAGGGGGAAGTGGGTCAAAATGACCCTTACCTAGGTACAAACTAAAGAATGGTTACTAACATCCACACAATCACTGTTCACATGGTACATTGTTTAGGAGCAATAGGAATCAAAAGAGAGCAATTTTTCTTTACATAGGAATTGTCATTCTGTGTTGTTAAACATGTCACACTAAGTAACTGAGGATGGGCACAGAGGCGGGGTATTCCCATGGGAGAAGTTTATTTCCTACATAACATGGAGTCTCAGAGCAAAATGGAGTCTGTTTAGTCATTTCCCTTAGAGACTGGCCTATAACATTCTCATGGAGCCAGATCTGTCAGCCTATCACAGGCCAAGAATGCACTGCAATTCTTTGAAGGGAGTTACAGAGATTCCAGAATTCCCTGGTCAATTATGCTCTTATGAAAGCATATTTACATTTCAAACCCAGGCATCTTCACTCTGTCATTTTCTGTGACATTGGGCAGAGGTCTACCTTAGACATCTCTGCCAACACCTCCTTATGGGGGAAAAAAAGAAAAAACCTTGAAAACACTTTTTTCCTTTTGACTCAATCCCTATTTTGACTAATACTCCTAGTGGGCATTCTCTCAGCAATGAGATGACTCCCACATCTGTGCTGCTGACCCTCAACCTAGGCACAGCCTCCACTGGAGAAATGGAATGGGGAAGCCAGTGCCTCCTCCTGTCATACCATCCCAGTAAGGAATTAAGAGCTTAACTCATTTTTGGCTTCTTGTTTTAATTGGCTACTCTAACACCTGACAGCTCAGCTCTCTCCCCCAGTTCTGGGCTTATAGTGTAAAGGCTGGAATTGAAATCCAGGGTTGAGAGCCAGCTGCTGGAGAGTTAGGAGAAGGGTGTTTGCTTTGGGTCAAACTGGAGGAGCAATTCCTGTGAGTAAAGGGAGTGAATGAGGATCTCCACAGCTCCTTGTGCTTAGGGAAACTCCCGCCTTCTCTCCCTGAGCAGTACAGTTCACACCATCATGGTCTACTTTGAGAAAAAGGAAACTGAACTCAGGAAAGTCACAACATCCTTGACCATCTGCAAGATCCCTGCCCTATGTTTACAGTTGCCAGTCACCTGCCATCTGCATCTATGGACCACTGAACTGCCCTGATGCTGAAAACCCTTAATTGTCCATGCCCCACCTGATGGAGAACAAGGCTTTCGGTTACTTTCCCCAATTTCATCCTTTTTCAGTGGAAGCAGCTTGGAGATGTCACCGCCCATTTCCACAGAAATGGAATGTAGAAACTGATGGTGGGGAAATTTAACAGTGGTCCACTTTATGCTTTGAATACAGCCCTTGCTGCTTGGTCACCGCAATTTATATTTTAAAAGGATGTGTTTCTTTCTCTTCCTTTCTCCCTGCTCCTCCCTCCTCTCTCCCCCTCCTTAATCTCAGGGAAACAGGATTACCTTTCTTCCCCATTTTAGGCAGATTTATGTCCTTGAGTACACACCCATCATAGGAAAAAATTAATCCAGATTTGGAGGATGGTACCAGAAGATCTCAGAAATGACTATATCCCAAATTAACAAGTGAATGACAACTCCAGATAGAACGAGTGGAATATAGCCTTTGAACCACCCTAAAGAGCCCCCTGTTCCTGCTGATAGGCAGAATCACAGCCTCTGGGATAGGAGTCCCCTGTGTTTCTCCTTTGCCAGCAAAGAAATAACACTTCTTTTTCCTTTTTCTAAAAAAAGAAAATGAAAAAAGAAATCCAGTCACCTACCTCTGTACTCCTGGGCATGATGCTCTATTGCCCCCACTTGTGTTAGGTCATTGTAGTCCAAGGAGCTGAAGGTAGTAGCTTGGGCAAGGGCAAAAGAAGCTGATTGATTTAAAATTTACCTTGACCAGGTAAATTTGACAAAAGTTGGTGATGAGCTAGATGTACCAGATGAGAGGAAGGGAAAGATAATGAGAAGTCTTCCCAGGTTTTGGCTACAGTGATTAGGTGGCGCCCATCTACAGAGCCTTACTGGAGAGTTTAGGATGGGGTAACAGGTGGCAGGTGATGGCAGAGAAATACAGCTCCTCTATGGATATACTAAAGTGTCAGGGACCAAGAAGAAGTTCTCATTCTGAGAACGTTCTGACCTTTACGATAAGCAGCAGCCCAGGGAACATTTTGCGGTTGCCTCCCCTGCGCAAACACCCTGCAGCTGACTCAGGCACCCTGCAACTGACGGCTGACGGATTCCCGGAGCGCGCCCCTCCCCACTCCCGGCTGATAGTTCTGCCTATGGCACTGCCCCCACTTCTCTTCCGGGATTTCACCTTCCCGCCGGCGAACTTGCACCTTATCAGGAGCCCAAAAGAAAAACACAGCCAACCAGCCTGTGTCTCATCATACCCCTCATTCCCTCAGCATAAATACCCGTGAGAACAATAAAAATTTGCAGCTTGATCAGAATTCCTGTCTTGCTGTCACTCCCTGTGTCTCTTGTCCCTTTCATTCCTTCTCTCTTAGGTTCGCCGTCCTGCGTTGATGTCCCGCGGGTCAGGACACTAAAGAACTGAGATTTCTAAAGAAGGAAAAGCCAAGTGATTACATCAAGAAGGCCATTCTGTATGGAGCTTGGAATTTGAATAATACCAATTTATTTTTTTCTCTATTTCTAGACATTAGGAAAAGACAGAGATTATTTAGAGGACTACTATACAAATGCCATCTACACCACTCCTTACTCCTACAGTAAGCTTTCAAAAAGAAATCAGATATTGCTACTGTTTCGAGAAAAACCTAGGGCCATCTTCAAGGACGGCTGCCATGTAGACAGCTAACAACCTCCAAATCATGGAACTCAGCAGAATATCAGAATTCTCAAGGAATAACCAGGACCTAAGTGCCGAGAAACTAATCATGCACTAATTAAAAATTCAAGAACTTAATAACTGCTATACAATAGCCTTATTTTCTATGTTTATCATTTTTACCCTTTCCAGTTATTTGCTCAGTCAACAACCTGATCAATTTATTTGACTCTGAAGCTAGAGAACAATTTAAGAATTCAGTTGGGTCAGATATTTGAGGCTGCCTTGGACAATGAGTTTGCATTAAACCCTTCTCCTGCACTAATACATTCCTGCAGCCGGTTTTTACAACTTAATCATATGCCACACTGCACAGTTTTAAACTGTTTTAAAATACGCCTTTCATCTGCCCAACTGAATTTTATTTCCTTTGAGGGCAGTATCTGGGTCACAGTTCCTAAACCAGTGTTGAGTACATAGAAGGCATTAAATGGAATTTGTTGAACTGATTTGAAAAGTATCTGTATAGCCAGCTCCCACCTAGGACCAGGTTTCCTCCATTTTAAACAACTGTATTTGATCCTCTCACACAAGTGTACGTGAAGTCATCAGATTCTCAGTTTATAGTTTTAATGGTTTTGCAACATTAGATGCACAACATATTTTGAAGCACCAAGTATGCTTGAAATTGAACATTTTTATAAAGATAATAAAAGTTAATGACTCCCTATGATCTATGATCTGACAATACATCTGTTCTTTCTCATTTTGAGATGATAAAATACCAACCCCAGCTTGTTGTGGCACAGTGGGAAAAAAGAAATATGGTCCTATTAATCACTCTTAACTATCAACTTATTAAGCTATAGTTTCTCAACAAGCTTGTCGTACATGATGGTTAATAGGCTGCAGGTGTTTTGTGAGTCTTTTTATACTGCAGTTATGTCACAAAGAGACAGCATGGTGTAACAGAAAACCTAGCAGACCAAAAATCAGAAAATCTAGGTTTTGAATTCCAGTTTGGTTAACAAGTAGCCCTAAAACCTTGAACAAGTCACTACTTGTCTGATCCCCAGCTTCCCATCTATAAAATGAAGGGACTGATTATAAATTAAAGTTGCAACAATTTGCACCAGATCAGTAGACAGGTAACCTAAACCAGAACCCAAGAAATTTATAAAGGGCATTCTAACAGAAATCTGCCCACATTAAAATAACTTAAACCAAACCATAAAATTGGAACTTCTGTTACTAATATTAACCTTATAAGACAACTCTGTTGCCTAACAGCTGTGGAAGGACACAAAGACACAGCAGCATGTTTCACATTAAAATAATCTTGACTACTGAAATATGATGATATCCCTTAAATTGTGCTGAAAATAACCAAAATTCGATATTGGCTAAGTACCTACTGATAATAGCTTCATAACACATTCTCGACTGACAAAAAGTTCCACTCCGTTTGTTACAAACATTCTAAATGCAGGCTAGATTTCCAGCTTATCTCACAAGAGTATAAAGACCCTTGACACAGTTTAACTATACATGATAACAGTAAATCCTTGAGTTCTGGGTCCCACAAATAGAGCTTTTATCATACAGAAGATGAGGTTCTTCCCCTGTTCTTAGGAGACTGGAAGTTAGTAATTATTAAAATAACTGACTTTGGTCACAGTCTTCTGCCTCCCTTCCTAGCCCATTTACACTCTAGCAGGATACCCAGTTCTGACTGCTGCTGTAGCAATCCCACTCCATCCCACTTACCAAAAGATCCTATGTTCCCAAAGCCATTTCTTAAGCCTCCAAGCAGTAAGCCTATGACCAAAGAGCAACTGGACATATCAACAAATAACCCAGATAACATTACTACACCTAAACTATAAATAATTTTTAAAGAGACTGCCTATTATTTATAAAAGGAAAAATATTAGAAATCTAAATGTTAACTTTAGAGACAAGGTCAAATAAATTAACGATACATCCATGTAACAATATTATGCCACCGTAAATGGCGTAACATTGCAAAAATGTTTACAAATAATTTTTAATGACATGAGAGATGTTTAAAGTAAAATGCTAAGGAAATAAAGATGTTGAAATACTATGTTCTTTATTAATTCAACACTGTAAAAAATAAACCGAGGGGACCTGGCAACATAGCTCAGCAGTAGAGGGCTTGCCTTGAATACATGGGTCCTGGGTTAGTTAGATCCCCAGCACCAGGGGTTGGGGGGAATACATTGAAAAGATTAAAAGGAAATGTAATACAATTATTGGGTAGTGGAATCATAATTTATTGCTAATCCATGCTTCTCAGGTTTTCCCATATAAACTGAATACCACTTTATTATTAAAGAAAAATGAGAAAAGTGTTAATTCAAATAAATCTCCAATTGGTAGAATTTTAGAATTCTAAAAACTGTTAATTATCAAGCAATGTGGAAACAGCTTTGTGGGCAAGGGAGCATTCCCTTTTTTGACTGTTTACAAAAGAATTTAATTAGGAGAGTTATTTTAACCACATTAATTTAATTCACTGATTAAGCTTATAAATTATGTTTTGTGATTATGAAAGTATTACTCATTGCTACTGCTGTGACATTTCACAAATTCAATAAAACCTACTACAACACACCATATTAGAACTGGATGTTTCTTTTGCTACATACATATATATTTTTTCTATAACAGGAAATAACACAGACATACGATTTATATAAACAGGAAAAAAAGGTTTTAGGCAGTGAAAAAAGTTCATCCCATCTTTCAATTCTTTCCCAGATATAGAAATAGTGTCTTGTCCTTCTCCCCAGTAATTTTCTTTACACATACCCCCATGTATATTGTATTTCACACCAATCACTTCTACACATCTTTATTACCTCATTTAATAAATCTTAGAAACATTTACATATCAGTACATGTCGGGACTAATGACACGTTAACTAACTCAGGCTGACTCCTTACTCCCTGGCGAGTGAGCAAGATCAAGGCCTCAAAGGCGGTTTCAATAGTTAATGACGATAAATGGGACCACTGTCAGGGATTGGTTAACAACAGTTCCGCTAACGTGATCAGCTTGTGCTTGCCATATAGTCCTTTGGGACTCTCACCTGCTTGAATCCTCCGTGCCTTGCTGACCTTTAAGCTGATTGGTTCCCGCCTAGCCCCCACCCTACATAAAAGCTGTGTGACTTCCTCAATAAACGAGATTCCTGCTGTGTCTCCTGTGCTGACAGCCCTCCCGGCTCTGGTGGGTTTCCTTTGCCACCAACACTCATCATCCTGCTCACCCCGTATTCTCCTCAGGTGGGCCCTGAGGAGGTACATCGGACCTTGTTGCCCGTCAGGGAGCAACAAGTACATATTGATCCATATCATTCTTTCTTAAATTCTTTGTTTTCTTAATTGATATTCTATTCTATGAATGTATTATTAGCACTCTATTAGACATTGAGATTATTATCAGTTTTCTCATCACACAGATCAAAGACTGTGCCTTTTACAAATCTGATACTGCTAAACTGTCTTCCAAAGAATTTGTACCTGTTTAGACTCCAGGGGAATATTTCTTTCTGAGTGTGTGTTTTTTGTTTTGTTTTGTTTTGTTTTGTTTTGGGGGGCAGGGGGGTACTGGGGATCGAACTCAGGGTCACTCAGCCACTGAGCCACATCCCCAGTCCTATTGGGTATTTTTTTATTTAGAGACAGGGTCTCACTGAGTTGCTTAGCACCTCATTTTTGCTGAATCTGGCTTTGAACTCACAATCCTCCTACCTCAGCCTCCCAAGTTGCTGGGATTCCAGGTGTGTACCAACATGCCCCGCCCAGGGAAACATTTCTAATGAACACAAATCCTGTATGGCAGTCTCCAAAGTTTTCAACAGCCAGGAAGGTAACATGAATTAGGAGTGAAGCAGGCTAGAGTAAACTGGAGAGCACCTCAGCCATCAAACTGCAGCTTCCACTCAATGCCAGGGCGCTAATAATGATTTGTAGCAAGTGCACCCTGTGTTGTCAGATTGTTTCATTTCTCAATAGAAACCAAAACCCTGGACATCTGCATGAAACCTCTAGATTTTCTTAATGTTGATAACTCAATTTTAGAATTAGCATGACAGACAAAATACACACGTGTAAGTAGGCCTCATTTCAACTTGTGCCCTGTGCTTAAGCTTGTTTTTTTCCCCCCACAAGCATCAGACTAGCATAATAGTAGGGGCTGTGTTCAGCAGATTGCTTTGAAGCTGGGATTTCTCTTACATTTTGGATCTGGATTAGCTTATCTAAGTTTTGAATGGGTTTTATTACGTATGTGGTCACTATCCCCTCAAATTATTTTGGATAATTTAATCTACTCTTGCCCAAATATTTTCATCAACCAGTTTCCAACCATATGCTTCCTTGCCTTATATTTTCATTCCTTTAGAGTGCTATTCTGTTTTCTTCAGATTGGTCTCTTCTACCTAAATATTTGCAAAGGGACCAATCTGACAATGTAATTTTTTATAAACAAAAATAGATGTTTATAAACATTAAAATTATAAGTAATATAATACCAAAGAAGTTATGGTTACCAATTTGAAAACTCAAGAGACTATTTTATAATTATATTTGGCCTGAAGGGATTTTATGTCCTATTTTCTTCATTTTCTTTTCTTGTACACTTAAGTAGAGAAAAATCATTGACTAAGTTGGTCAAAGAAATCTGAGCTAAAGACAAAATGTGACTGGTGGGCATGGTTTGAGCATTTAAAAGCTATTAGAGTCCTCACCACAAACAGTAAGACTCCATGCCCAAAGGATAAGCTGGTCACAGAATGAGCTAGTTGCCATTAGGTTATTCACCAGCCTCAAGAAAAATGTCCATGCAACAAGGTACGCTGTGAAATACCAGACCCAGTCTTACGGTATTTCCCTCTTAAGATTTATTTATTTTTTATTTTTTTGGTGGGGCCACCAGGGATTGAACCCAGAGGCAGCTAACCACTAAGCAACATCCTCAGTGCCAACCACCACCACCCTTTTTTTTTTTCCTACTTTTTGAGTCAGGGTCTCAGTTGCTGAGGCCAGCTTTGAACTTATGATTCTCCTACCTCAGCTTCATGAGACAATGAGAATACAGGTGTGCACCATCATGCCCAGCCCTGTTAGGTTCCTATCTAGCTCTGAGAGATCCCAAACCCAATGAAAACATGGGATCCTTAATTTCTAAAAGTCTGAGTACTTGGCCTTTTGGTACACATGCCTCTTTCATATATAAGAATTATGGTCTCAGAAGCTGTAAATGTTTAAAAGAAATAAAAATCTCTTAATTTAGTGTTAAGATGGCCAGTATGTGCAACATTGCAGATAAACAACAATGTACTTAAAGAAGTACATTTTACAATGAGGGTTCCATGGCTTGAATGTGCTTCCTCCAAAAGTTCATATATTGGAAACAATTCCCAAATTCATGTTAATGATATCTAGAGATGGGACTTTTGGGAGTTTATTAGGATCAGATGAGGTCATAAAGGTGGAGCCCCTGTGATAACATTAGTGGCATCATAAGAAGCAGAGAAAGCATGCTTGCTGAGTCTTGCCACATGACACCCTCCACCATGTTACGATGGAAAAAGCATTCACTAGATGCTGAGCAGATGTCAGAGCCAGCCTCCAGAACCATGAGACAAATAAACTCGTCTTTATAAATTACCTAGTCTCAGTTATTTTATTACAATCACAGAAAACAGATTTAGACAGAGTGATCCCAAATTCATCCCACTCAGGGACACTTACTGATGTTCAGAAGCTTCTAAAAATGTTACAAAATTTTTATTGCCTTTTTAAAAGATTCTTTATAAAAGACAAATGGAAAGATTAAAGTGACTAACTGATTAGAAAAAAATGAATCTGCTAAGCTTTTCAGAGTTATTAAGATGAAAGAAAGCTGAAGTTTGGTGCTCTGGTGAGGAGTTTGGTTTTTTTAGGAGCCGAGGCATAGAAAATACTTTCTCTGCCCTATTTGTTAACAGGCTTTGCCCTGAACTCAGTAATCATGCTAAAAACACAGAAGCTAAGTTGCAAATACTACCCATGGTACTCAGATTCCAAAATACAACTTTCTGGCATTTAGTTGATTATTTTTGAAAAGCTTTTTAAAATATTCACAACTATAAAAGAAATCTCCATTTATAAAAGTATCTCCCTCTCTGCACCAGGAAAAGAGGGAGGATTAAGTTACTGGAAACTTACCATGGAGCAGGCACTGTCTTAAATTTATATAGCAAGCCTTTCCTTTGTTTAAGGTGTTTTTCTGGTCATCTTTTCTTCAATGTTCTTTTTTGGTTTGGGAAAATTAAAATTTCAGGTCTGTGTCTTTGAAATGTAAATTGTCTAAATTGTTTTATCCAAGAGTCATTCCTTAGGAAATACAAATTTAGGTCTGTCTGGCTAACAACTGCATAGGTTAACTGTTTTAGTCCATTTTTTCACTGCTATAACTACAAGACCCAGCTAGAGCAACTGTAGAGGAGGAAAAGTTTATCTGGAGGCTCACGGTTTCAGAGGTCTCAATTCATAGACGGCAGGCTCCATTTCTTGGGGCTCAAGGAGAGGCAGAACATCATAGTGGAAGAGTGTGGCAGAGAAAGCAGCTCACTTAATTAGGAAGCAGAGAGAGAAACTCCACTCTCCAAATACAAAATATATACCCCAAAGTCACGCCCCCAATGAACCACTTCCCGAAGCCACGCCCCACCTGCCTCCAGTTACCACTCAGCTAATTCCATCAGGGATTAATTCACTGATTAGGTTAGGGCTATAACCCAACAATTTCCCCTCCAAACCTTCTTGCATTGTCTCACACTGAGCTTTTGGGGTCACCTTACACCCAAACCATAACACTAATGAAATAGGTAATTGAGAGACTGACAGTCAAAATGGGGGATTAAAACTATTTGGAAACTGTTAAAAGTTACAATGAAAGATATAAGATCTATTTCTATGTTTATGTTCTATATGTATATATATTATATATATGTGTTATTTTTCTTTCTTGGATGATGTTGCCAAAATTTATAAAATGCTCTATTAAATTAACTTAAAAAATAAGTGCTTATATATAGCTGTTCCCCTCTTATCCATGGGGGATACACTCCAAGACACTCAATAAATGCCTAAATTCACAAGTGTAAATCCTATATATTTTTTGAACACAAATGTTGGCTGCTAAGCAGAACAGGTAACTTTAGGGGTAAATGCCTAAAGACTGTTATTGCATCTTTAATGTTGTTTGTTCTTTTTCTTCCAGCTAAAACTCTTTGAAGCCAGGCATGATGGCATTACCTGTAGTCACAGCACTGGGGAGGCTCAAGTGGGAGGATTCTTTGAGTCCAGGAAACAGAAAACAGTCTGGGCAACATAGTAAGACCTTGTCTCAAACTAATTAATTGATTAACTTTAAAAACTTTTTGGAAAAACTTAGAAGGAATAAGGCAAGGTCACTGAGTTACTCTGCCTCATTCTATTAGGAGACTTAGAGTACACTTGGCTCATCCTAACACTGAATTCAGCATGCCCAAAATTCATCTTTTCATTTTGAACATGTGCTTTTAAACTAAGCATGCTCACCAATACATGTACTTTCCTATATGAGTATGTACAGGTTCCCCAGTAAAACCCCACACCTTCTTTGTTCAGCAAGAGCACTGCTTTGCAAATAACTCCAGTGCTTTCCTTACTTGCTGTGGGTAATACAACTTTCTCCACCCTTATCTTGTGGTTGTGCTTTTTGGCTTTGCAACCACCAAGATATAAATCCATTGTTCACGTAAGCACTACAATACGGTTAGGTGACTGATGGCTGGGTAACATATACAGCATGGATCCGCTGGACAATGGATGATTCACTGCCAGGTGGGATGGAGCAGAATGGTGCCAGATTTCATCCTGCTGCTTAGAACAATGCATAATTTAAAACCTATGAATTTTTCTGGAATTTTCCATTCAATAGTTTTGAACCAGGGTTGACTGTAGGGTAAATGAAACCACAGAAAGCAAAACTATAAGGACTACTCTATTATCCCAGAAAAAAAGGAACTAACTCAAATATTTTTCAGGTTTATCTGACTTGAGCAAAACTTTGATAAATAACATTAGTTTAATGTTACTGGCTTAATGAAAATAGCTGTGATTTCTGAGAAGAAAGAATTTACCTCTAGACTTCTTGTTTTGATGATGGACCTGACAAGTAGGCACTGTGAAAATGGTTAACAGGGAAATAACTTGAGATGGTGGCTAGTTTTGTCTAATGACCCCTGGAATTTTCACGAACAATCCAAGGATAATTGTTAAGAACAAGAAAATTACATAAGGTGTTAGTAGGATAAAAGTTTATAATGAACTTTTTAATAATTACGTTTCACAAATTTTTACCTAAAAAGTTTTACAAATCTTTTTGGTAACTTATACTTTTAGAATTTTGTTAATTTAAATCTAATGACGAATAGTCATTGGCTATTTAGCTCATTTCCAAATAAGATAAAGTGCTGAAATATTAATTTCTGAACATAAGCTTACTTTACTTTTGGCTTTTTAAATTTTATTGAAAGACAAAAATATATCTGAATCTGTTAGTAAATATGTCCTGTTCCACGCTGAAAAAACTAGGACTGGAGGCAGGCAGTTCAGTGGTATTGCGCTTACCTTGTATGTGTGAGGACTGGAGTTCAAATCTCAGCTTGGAGGAGGGGGGAAATAACCTAAGTGTGTCTAAAAGGAAAAAACTGTTCTATATACTTCTAGAAATGAAGTATATATTCATAAAATTCTGGCATACAACAGTTAAAAATCATACTTCCTGAAGCTGTCACTACAAGTTAAGGTTACCAAGAATAAAAATTCTAATTAATACATGGGAATTTAAACAAACCCATATGTGAGGGAATTAAAACATGTTTCTGGTAAGAGAATCTTAAATGAAAGATGTGTTTTTGTTGAGAGTAATTTCTGTCCTACAGTAAAATGATTGCTGTTACAAAATGACAAAGAGGCAAAGTATAAGACAAATAACCAAAAGGACATAAAAAGGTTTATTAGAACATTGGTGGAAGAGTGATTTTATGGACAACACTTTCTGACCAACATGGCCACAACTGGAAGGGAATTGCTTATGCTTTTCTAAAAATTGAGCATTCAAATAAAAAGTATGATGATGCAAAACAAAAATTTGGTCCTGTCAAAACATTTTCTTGAAGTACTGATCTACTCTTAATGGAAAGGTTTTTCTTTATAGCTTTTAGGTAACTGATGTAGGAAACAAAAGTTCTGTTTTAATCAAGATGGTTTCCAGTGGTTCATGTTGTCTTAATTAAGTCTCTGAGTAATTCTTTAATATTAAGTTGTTGAGAAAACTGAGTCCTCTGGATTATAAAGCCAACATTTTTATCTGTAACCTTCTATATTTGCCTTTAAACACTATTATCACTTTGGTTAAATGGATGACTACTGTTCACAGTGACCTGTGTTCATATTTTGGTCAAATGTTTTAGACCTTTGATATTTTTTATAAACTTCTCAAAATCACATTCTAAATCGACTTTTTCTTGACTCAGATTAACTTTGAGATTTTCCAGTTTGTTCCCTGAAAAGCTGCAAAAAAAAAAAAAAAAAAAAAAAAAAAAAAAAAAGCTGAGAACCTTAAAAGAGAGATACCAAACAAATTATGTTTATCTGATACATATGATAAAGCACTTACAAATAATAAGTGCTAAACCTTCTTGGGTATACTTACATGATTTTTAATATGCTTCAAAAATTATATGGATTTCACAGAAATCTAATATTCTTGGGATAGCATATTAGTCATAATCTTAATTTTTAAATGTATTCAAAATAAAAGGTTGATTTTTTTTCCTTGTTTTTTCATTATTAATGTAAAGAACTCTCATCACACCTGGTCATTTTAAGTCTTGTCCATAGTTAATTGCTTTATTCCGATGCTTTTATAGAAGGTGTTTCCAAGAAACTGTAATCCTAAATTATTGAGTCTTCAAGGAGATTCATGGAAAGGACTCTGATGAGTACAGGTTTCTGGTAACTTTAAGACAAAACTGCTGGCCAGGTGCAGTGGCACACGCCTGTAATCCCAGTTGCTCAGGAGGTTGAGGCAGGAGCATCTTGACTTCAAAGTCAGCTTCAGCAAAAGCGAGGTGCTAAGCAACTCAGTGAGACCCTGTCCCTAAATAAAACACAAAATAGGACTGGGAATTGTGGCTTAGTGGTCAAGTGCCCCTCAGTTCAATCCCTGGTACACACATGTGCACACCCACACACAAAAAGATCATTCTATTGGACTGGATAAGAACTCTACTGAATAAAGTGACTTGTTTACAAAATTGCTAACCCCATATCAAGCAGAATGAGTATTAATTAAGTACCAAGGAAATACTTAGAGTTTCATGCTAGATCAGGCAGTACTAAAATTGTTAAGATATGCAATTTGAATAATCTCTGACTGATTGATCCAAGTCAAATTGCCCATGACAATCTATTTAATAAACAGTGCTATGCACCTGAATTGAAGAAATAAAATTGGTACAAGAGGTTGTAAATCTAGTACCAAGTCAGGACTCATGGACAGCCTGGACAGCCACCAGGTCCTTTCTGAGTCTTTAAGTTTCCACTACTGTTTATAGTCAGTTTTTTTTGTTTTTGTTTTTGTTTTTGTTTTTCCTACTGTGACTAAAAGATCTGACCAGAACAATTTTAAAAGAGGAAAATTTTATTTGGGAGCTCACGGTTTCAGAGGTTTTAGTCCACAGAAGGCCAGCTCCATTTATCAGAGCTTAAGGTGAGGCTGAACATCATGGCAGGAGAGGATGGTAGAGAGAAGCAGCTTACATCACAGTGATCAGGAAGCAGAGAGAGAGAGAGAGAGAGAGAGAGAGAGAGAGAGAGAGAGAGAGAGAGAGAGAGAGAGAAAGAGAGAGAGAGAGAGAGAGATTCTACTCTCCAGATACAAAATATATACCCCATAGCCAATTCCCCAATGAACTACTCCCTCCAGCCACACCCCACCTGCCTCCAGTTACCACTCAGTTAATCCCATCAGAGATTAATTCACATTAGGTTAAGACTCTCACAACCCAGTCATTTCTCTTCTGAACTTTCCTGCACTGTCTCACGTAAGTTTTGGGGGGACACCTCACATCCAAGCCATACCAACAACTAAAAGCTCTTCATTCTATGACTCATTATGGAAGGAATAAATGATACATATTATGAAAAAATATTGGTGTGGTGACTGTTCTAAATTTGCTAAAAAGGTTTATGATCAATGTTCTATATATCTAACCCATAACCCTGAGCAGACAAATTTCAAGTATATTCTACCACCTGATGGGCCATTTGAAAATTTACAAGGGAACTTCATTCAACTGGCACTTTCAGTTCATGTTTTCTGGTTGTATAGAAACCTACTGCTGAAGAATTTGCAGTTAAGTTGACCAGAGATGTTTCTCCCCAGAAGCTGATGGCATTATACACATGGACAGCTTTCCCAAGAACATAGATCAAGACTTCTTGGTCATACTAAAAGCTGTAGTTTTTATTTTCTCCTGTCCTAATCTTTACCTTTTCCCTAAAGGAAATCCATGGGACCATAATTTATGGATGGCTTCAGCTAGACCTTACACTCTAGGAAAAAAAACAGAGTAATTACTGAGGTTTATGAAGATAAGCCTCTCTACTAAAGGAAGACTCTACCTGGGGTTCCTAGAGGACTCACTCTTAGCACTAGTAGGGTACTAGTAGTATTAAACTTGAAACTAGTTCATCAACTGGGTAGAAATCTTGCATTCTGTGGCCAACCATGTAGGGAACATTCCTCAAGGTTATCTGACAGCAGTCGCTGACACCATGGTCTAAGTAAGTCAAAAAGTCTGGACAGAGAAACTGAGGTAATGATAAAGACTCACCATGGAATAAAGGTCTTTGCAGTTGCTGAGGCTGAGTTATGAGCTGAGGGGAAGTCTTGCTCTTCAAACATCCCAGCAAGCTGTGATGTGAGCTCACCTGGCTGCCTTGCCTCATGCTGTGTGCTGGAGCTTACCATCCCCCAGTCCTTTGTCTCAGACTTGTTGCTGGGCAGAATTACTTAGGCATACTTGGTTTGTTTACATTATCTCGAAGTATAGTTCACGTATAGGCTGAATATGTTATGCTTTAACAAGCATGTTAACCTGATTGGATAATGTGCCTATATATATCTTGTACAATCCTAAGTAAAATTAGATCTGTGCCTCTGGAGCCTGGTCTCCAGTGTCTGAACTGGGGTAGACACAGTACTCCTCACTCTCAGCGGGACCCCTAGTCTACAAACATCTACACAACCAGACAACCCCAGGGGTTCAGATAAGTCAAGTCACCCTTCAAAAGCCAGTCATGATGGAGCTATTCAGAAGACTGAGGCAGGATGATCCTGAATTGGAGATCAGCCTGGGTAATTTAGCATCTCAAAAACATAAAATTAAAAAAAAAAAAATTCTTTAAAAATCAACCTCCAAAAAGTAAATGACATATGTGTTCCAAAAAATACTTAACTGGGCTAGGGACATTAATTCAGAGGTAGAATACATGCTCAGCACATATAAGGTCCTCGAGTTCAATCCCCATCACCAACAATTAAAAAAAAAAAAAGAAAAGAAAACTTAATGAAACATCATGCAATTTTACATCTCCTTTTGCTTAAAGGGGAGCTAATGTATGGGATTTTATAAGCCTAAATTTTTATAAGCCTAACTACCTATCTTTCCCAATTTTGCTACTGAAGAAAGCTGAATTTAAAGGGTAGCTGATATTGCTGTTTTTGATACTGCCACCTAACACATTAAAGGAAATTTTTCAAATGAATACAATGTATGATGTATTTATAGAAGCAGCAAACACATGGTTTTTAGGCAACCTAAGTGGTAGATGGCAAAAATCCTAGATTTTCCAAGGTTTCCTAACTTTTATGTTCTTCTATTGAGTCTCTGGATCACTACTAATTGCACAACACAATTGGATACTTCATTAAATCAGACCATTCTATAGCAAATTATGGTATTCACCAACAACATACCCTGAATATAAAACTATTATCAACTGGGCTTAAATACTGTTAAACTATCTATACTGCCTGAAGTTTGATTAATTTTGATTAGTTCAGTTTATAGGGGCTCTTGTTCAGAAGTACACTTCAGTCTTTGGGATTATTCTCCTGATAGTCATCATAAAACCCCCTGTGCATTGCTATCCTCTCAAACCTTAAATGTTTGTATGTAGTCATTCACTGAGTGTTGAATGATCTCACTTCAACTATCCAACAAGAACATAAAGAATTATGCAACTAATATGACATTTTCAGATATGAATTCCATATTGAGACCAAGTAAGTCCACTTACAATGGTGACTGAGAATGTTGCCAAAGTCCAAAATTTTTCAATCTCTCCAAATTGAGAGGCCACCCAAAAGGGAGAAATCATTAACAAAATTTGGCCTAAGGAAGTCTCTTACTTGGACTCATATACCAAACTGCAACCAACTTAGTACACAAACAAACTGAAAACCTAATTGAGGAGTATTTTCCCATAATAAACAGCTAAGTTTCAACCAATACAGCAGACAAGCTTCAGTCAACCCACAAGCAGTCAAACGTTTAAACCATGTTCAAACAGGCCAACATTGAGCTGTAACCAATAGGGCTATCTCTGTACCTCATTTCCATTTTCTATTCATTAGTGCTTTTCGACTACACAGCAGATTGTAGTTCTCCAAACCTGTGCTGATTCTGAAAACTGCTGGATTCTAGAATCACAAACAAAAACCAATTAAGACCTTTAAAACTAGAATAGTTTTTAAAGAATTCCTAACATTTCACATAATTTGAGAGATATTTTAATGTTAAAAAAAAAAAAAAAACAGAACCCAAAACAATATATTAAAGAAACAAATATAAAAGTTTCTTTAATATATTGTTTTGGGTCCTGTTTTATTACTTTCAGTGTATAAATCTCTTGATTAAATATCACTGGACAAATACACTGGCTGCTCATCAACAATAACACCACTGGATACTTTTAGTTTCCAGAAGCAAGGTCCTACACATTTTCAAATGCCTCCATCAGCCTCCCTCAATGTGTGAGTGTGCCTGCCTGCCTCCTGCTAAATGCAAGCTGTAACTACTCATACTGCAACTGCTCAGTGTAACTTTTCCAAAATAAATAAATAAATAAACTGACTGGACCATCCAAAAATTCAAAAACCCAATGTTCTGTATTAGGCATGTCACTTGAGCAAAACATTTCAATTACAAAAAGCAAACTTTAGGAATAAAACATTACATACTTAAATTATAATCTATACAACAGATTACTTCAAATGTCATCAGAGTTCACAGACAAATGTGAAGAAATATGGTAAAATACTATATTTTAATTTTACCTTCATTACAAATTAAAATAAGGCATAAGAAAAATTTTGAAACCACAATATGTACATGTGAAAACTGACCACTGAAAGATGCAAGTAAGTCATAATAGACTAAGCTCTAATATACAAATTAGATTTAATTTCATTAGCTGTTATCACATCAGTCTAAATTTTATATATTAAAATACTAAAAAGCTAAAAAAAATCATTGCAATATAGATACAATGTGGGAAAATACATATTTGTGACTTTATACACAATCTAAATTAATCCATTCTATACAATAGTTTTCCAAAATATAAATGGCACTTTACATGCAGTAGAACATACCAGTTGGATGTCCTTATATAATTTAATATATAGGAAAATAAAGAGAAAATACCCTTTTAACAAGACAGTTACATAGCAGAGGTGGAATGTAGAATAAGATTTTGCCTTAATAAAATCTTTGATAAGTTTAAAGAAATAGGAAAAAAAAGTTTCTACTTTCAATTAGCATTTTTAAAAATGAAGTCTACTGTGATTTTATATTCTCTAATTGTATCACAGAGAAAACATAAATGGGAAAAGAGGAGGGAAAAAAAAAAAACAGAAAACCTGATCCTTTATAAATTTTAAACATCAGCCCTGCCTATGGGTTGCATTTAGGCTGCTTTTCTGTTGACAGTTTTCTAAATTGATTCTGCCACTTTGAATTGTGCATCAGTAGTCAAATGGGTCTTCTCGGCTCCATTATGCCATTGTGTAACCATAGCTGCCACAATGTAGTGCCACAAGAAGTCTGTCCTTGAGTATTTCTTTACTTGGATATTCAGGTAACTTGAGCATGTTGATGCTTTAAAATAAAAACATACTACCATTAAACAGAAAATCCATGAAATTTCTGATTGTTTTATCTAGCAGAGAAAATACTACTCATAATTAACATAAAACCACTCTCAAATTTGCATTCAAATTGGAAAACCCTGAAGTAGTATTTAAAAAGACAAAAACTGCTGCACTGCAGTTTCTTTCAGCATGCAAATGTAGTAGAAGAAAATAAGTTCCTTTCAGGTTAAAATAAATAACAGGGGAAAAACTAATAGGGCAATTTAGTTTGAAGTGATAATAACTTAGTGATATTTTTGACAACTTAAGTTTGGTGGTACTTGAACCATATTCAATTAATTAAACATTAGGTAGTTAGGGTTTCCCAAAATATTTTCCCTACCAAAAAAATAAGGGGGAGCAAAAGCTATGTAATGACTTATGTGTATGTGATTCCAGAATTCTGAATAGAAATCATAGTTGAGATTTTCCTTTCAATACATTAATAGTTAGTTAGTATTAATCATTTAAAATTAACCAAAACAACGCACAATGCATTTAAACTAACTTACCATGTGCTTGAAGTCGGTAAAAGATTTGGGGTATATGGCACGGCAGCAATTGTAAAGTTTTGCAATCCACTTCCACCCATGATATTAGCAAACCCACCATGTGGGACCCTGGAACTAAGAGTTTATACCATAAGTTACAATCACATAAGGAAAAATCTTTGTCCAACAGGTATTTTCAAGCTCTAAGTTAGAGTAAGTATATATTCAACTCTAGAACAATGACAAAATGTTTTACTCTGCAAAACTCCCAATTCATTACTGCATTTGTGGCCAGTTACCCTTCCAAATTTCCATCAACTATATACTATACTTACAAATGACCACAGCACATACATCTACTACTTAATTTAGCATGGTCATTTGTAATTATTTGCTTTCATGTGCTTCCCTACTAAACTTAGACTGATTTAATGGCTCAAACATGTCATATTTATATCTGTCTAAATAGAGTTCTAGCAAAATGCCTGGCATCTAGGAGACATTAAATATTTGCTAAATAAATGAATGTTTGATTGATTAAGCAACAAAGGCCTTACATGTTATGATCCAAATGGTTTCCTTCTTGGTGAAAAGTATCTAGATCCAAAGTGTTTTCTATTGTTTTGTTTTTCATAGTAGAAAAACTAGAAAATTCTTTACATTTCTCTTTCTAGATAAACAATACCAAATATATTTTTAAAATGTCATCTAACATAAAGAGGTCACAGGAAAGCTAAAATTTAATGCATAACACATCACAGAAATTGTAATCTTGGGTACATGGCTGTAGAGGATACAGTTACAAGCTCTCAATTTCTACATATTTGAAAATAAACTAAATATTTCAAATTAGTCTGTGTATATATATCATGATTAAACAAACTGATCCTGGAAAAAACTTGGTTGCTTTTAAAATGAGATGCTGTGGGATAGGGATGTAGCTCAGTGGTAAAGTACTTGCCTAACAGGCATGAGGCCTCAGGTTCAATTCCCAGAACCATGAAAAATAAATATTAATAAAAATGAGATGCTTAAGTTCTTTTTTGGATAATTAGAATTATGACAAAGAAACAAATAGGTAGTACATGACTAGAATTCAGAATGTTTCATAGTATAAAGCTTAATTCAGTCTACTTAAAAAACTGTTGAAAGTCAAATAGCCAAAATAATCTTGAAAAGAACAAAGGTGAAGGCTCACACATCCTGATTTCAAACTTATTATATATAAGTATAGTAATTAAAACAGTGCATGTTGGCATAAAGACAGACTATAGACCAATGTAACAGAATAGACAGCCATGAACTAATCCCTCCCATTGATGGCCAAATCATTTTCAACAAGAACACCAAGATCATTCAATGAGGAAAGAGCAACCTATTCAACAAAATGTGTTGGAAGAACTGGATTTAAAAAAAAAAAAAAAAAGTTGGATTCTTGCCTTATACCATATATAAAAACTAACCTAAAATGGACCAAAGATCTAAACACAAGAGCTAAAATTGTGATATCCTAGAAGAAAATATAGAAAAATAGCTTCAGGACATCGGATATAGCAATGATTCATAGGTATGACACCAAAAGTACAGGCAACACAAAACAGGTAAGCTGTACTTTATCAAAAGTAAAAATTCTGTGCATCAAAGGACACTATCAATAGCATTAAAAGATGATCTATGGGAGAAAATATTTGCAAATCAAAACTCTGATAAGGGACTGCTATCTAGAATATATTATTAAAAACTCCTACAACAACAAAACCATGATTTAAAAAATGAGCAAAGGACTAAATATTTTTTCAAAGATAAACAAATGACCAATAAACATATGAAAAGATGCTCAACATCACTAATCTCCAGGTAAATGCAAATCAAAACCACAATGAAGTATCACTTTACCCTCATTAAGATGATTATTAATATAAAAAAGATGAAAGGAAGGGAGGGAGGAAGGGAGGGAGGAAGAAGGAAATGAACCAGTGAGCCAGACTGGCATGGTGGCACACATGTTTGTAATCCCAGCTACTTAATGAGAAAGGAGAATGGACAGCTCTAGGCCAGCCTAGGCAATTTAGGGGGATTGTCTCAAATTAAAACTTTTAAAAAGAAGTAGGGGTGTAGGTAAGAGATAAAACACTTGGCTAACATGTATAAGGCCCTGGGTTCATTCCCTAATACCAAAGGGGGAAAAATAATTTTTAAATATGACTAATGGGCAAAATACAAAAGATAATCAATTCATATCACACAAAAAGTTATATATATGGTAAGAAATTCTAGCAGAATAAAAGATTATACATTGTATTGATTATTAAAAAAAGGCACTACATCCTCTCATTCCCTAATGACATCTTAATGAAAGGAAAATGAATCATATGTTATCAATGTTGTAAAAATTAACATCCTTGGGCTGGGGCTGTAGATCAGTGGCAGAGCACTTGCCTAGCATGTGTGAGGCACTGGGTTCAATACTCAGCACCTCATAAAAATAAATAAAATAAAGGTAGTGTGTTCATCTACAACAAAAAATAGTTTTTAAAAAAATTAACATCCTTCCTTTCTTTCTTTTGAAGTGCTAGGGATTGAACCTGGGACCCTGCACATGCTAAGGAAATCACTCTACCATTGAGCTATACCCCTTGCCCAATATACTCTTACATCCAAAAATTTTCCTCCTAAAAATGTATTCTATATAAATAATCAGACTGGCTCATGAAAATATAAGCATTAGAATTCCTTATTTGTACAACATTATTGATAAAGGAAATTTTAATAATAAAGGGTAAGAGAAATTAAGGGAGGTCAATAAAGAGAATAGGCAATCATTTGAGAAATTACACAGATCTAAAAATAGAACAGTTTTTAATGATCTAGGCCTAAATTCAAAAAGATATAAAATAGGAAAAGTGGTTTTAAAAAGTAAAATTTATATATGTGGGAATAATTCTAGAATAACCAAAATGTTAACAGTGATTATTGTTAGGGATTGAAATTAAGGTGATTCTTTTTAATCTGAATTTTCTAACCTTCCTACATAGAAAATATAATTAATGTTTAATTCTTTTTATTAGATCACTCAAATCTCTGAATATCCCTTGGCACTCAAGAGTCAAAAACCAAATAAACCTGAAAACAGGCTTCTTTTCATACATTTAGCCTATAATCTGTTAATATTAGTGTTTCATTTACTAATTAAATTAGATTTATAGGGCTGGGGTTGTGGCTCAGTGGTAGAGCGCATGCCTTGCACATGTGAGGCACTGGGTTAGATCCTCAACACCGCATAAAAATATAAAGATGTTGTGTCCATCTACAATTAAAAAAAACTTTTTAAAAAATTTGATTTATAGTATGACTCAATTATTTTTCTATTCATATAGTTAAAAGACTAAGAAAATGAAGTAAAATATTATTTGTAGTTATCTCTAAATAATGAGATTACTTAATGAAATTTTCTTTTTGTATCCTTATTTAAATTTTCTATACCAATTATATACCATCTTTGAAATAAGAAAATAATGGATTTTACAAAATTATTTATATAGATATGCACTGATGGTTATTTTTTAAATATGCAGAAAAAGAGGTAAATATCAATTAGTTAATAATCGTTACTGCTGGTTGGAGGAGTAGTTTAATTTTCTGTTTCCTAACTTGTGGAAGACCTACATACATATTTTATATAAAAACTGAACCATGTTTTCATAAGTAGAAGGAAACAGATACAATTCTAAGTTATAAAAACTGAAAATCCACTTCTTAATCTTACAGCAGTATAAGAGATTAAAGACATTTTGTTTTCTAATAGCTATTATATTTAATTGATACTACAAGTGAACTTTTCAAAGAAATGTTTTATCACAAATTATTTTTTAGACCAAGAATCTCAACATTTCAAAGTTTGATAAGAATTTGACAAAATTGCTATGCATATATGAGGTATACAGTGTGTGTTGGGGTGTGTGTGTGTGTGGGGGGTTTATCCAGGACAAACAAAATATCCTTTGTACTAAACCAAGCCAGCAACATACAAATATTATAAATTTGGCTACTAACATTCACTTACCTGTAACATGAAAAGATTACCAAATTATAAATACTAAAAAGATACATAAATTATTCAAATGTAATAAGATTATTCAAATATAATAATAAAGTGATTGTTTTAAAAGTCCTAGTTGGAACTCTTTTCAATGTGTTAAACATTTATCAAGTACTACTATAAATGTTTTATCATATGTTAGCATATAAATCTTTATTTAATACCTAAAATAGTAGAAAAAGATCTGTAAGATACTAGCAATTCTGACTACTAGTACTTATTTTTCTCTATGGTTATTTTCTAAGCCATTAGAAATAAAATACATTAAATTCTTTGTATGTCATCATAAAAACACTTCTTACCTGCCAGTAACAAACTGCAAAAGAAGAACTCTCTCCTCTTGAGTAATGTCTTCTACAACTTCCCAGAACCACTAACAACAACAAAAACTCATATTTCAGAACAAATGTAGACTTAATACCAGAGAAATATGCAATATTCATAAAGCATATTTTATTCTATGAAACTCATTTATCAAAAATGATTTCATACAAAGCTTTTATCTGCAATATTCCCACAAGAAAAATTTAGGGGGAAACTTTACTTTGTTAATTAATGTAGATTTTCATCCAACAGTGCTGAAGAGTTTACAAAATTAAACAGCAAATTTAACTTCATTCTAAGCTCTAGAGAGATTTTTACCTGAACAACTGGATCTTCTCTTTCATAGCCACTTGTGTATTCTGTATTTTTTATCCAATCGCTCACATCAATTTCAGGCATGCCAGAAAGCAGTAGCTCCTTTGGGGGAGAAGGAAAATATTTCATTAATCATCTTTGGGAAAAAAAAAAAAAAGGTTATTACATTTAAATAGTAAATCTGCCTTAATTAGAAACTAATCCCATAGAAAACTGATTTATTTTTGTGACAGTTTCTGCATGCCATCCATTAGAAGCAATACACAGGAGAAAATCCCTGATACTGATAATTTAAAATATTGAGACATGTAGAGATGTCACTGCTTTAGTACAATTTAATTAAAACATAAAAAAGATAGTAGCTTATAAGTTTATACGTGCAACAATTTTATATTCTTTGATTTACTTTATTTTTTTATGATTTTTTGCAAATATGTTAAATTCTATCAGAAGACCATTTTCTCAACATGAAAGTGACAAAAAAGTCCTGAGTAAATACTGGTTTAAACAAAGAAAGTTCTTCAAAACATCCTTATCACTAGGAAAAAGGGGATAATATAATAAAAAGTTATTGTTTATAAAAAATGGATTTAGTCTTTTGGGAACTCTATTCTGGAATAATTCAGATCAAAAACCAACTTTCCCCAAGACAATAAAAAATGAAACTTTTCCTAATGATTTTCTTGGGGATAGGGGGGACAGAGCTGGGGATGGAACCCAGGGCTTTACACACGCAGGCAAGTGCTCTACCACTAAGTTACATCCTGAGCCCTTCTAATGCCTCTTAATAGGCTTTTTTTTTTTTTCAAGAAGATCATCAAGTAAACACATACATAAAATCTCAATCATATAACTAAAAATGAAATTAAGACTGGCAGAGTATTTACCATTAGATTTTCCAAGGGAAAAGAGAACATGAGCTTATGTACATCTCTCAATATGGTGGTTGCACTGTGGATATGCTTACACAGTGGGGTAAGGCAATGATTGTGTACATGTGCTTACACATTAAGCCAAAACAGTATGTTTGCGATAACAGGGACTAAACACAATGTGGCCAAAGTCTCCTGTAGCACTTATAAACATATACCTGACTTGTACAGAGTGTATTCTGAACAAAATTAATGTAAGGCAATGTCTAAGAACTCTTAGTGGTTTTGAATTCTGTTCAGTGGGTCTGCAAGGTTCTCCCTTTTTTAAGTTATGTGTGAAGCTGGATTCTCTTCATATACTTCAACCAAACAAGACAGGACAACTCACTATATGTGCAGAAGCAGATCTGAGAATCAGCTGTCTTCTACTAAACCAGACATCACAAAATTGCAAAAACCTGTTAAAACACGCCACTCTTTTCCACTACTTTTGTTTTTTAAAAAATGTTATTTATGTTAATATGTAGTGAATGGCTATATGAATTAATAAAATATAAGTCTATTTGAATTTCAAATACCATAAATATTCATTGATATAACCCACAAAACAAAAACTCTTTTGTTGTAAAGGGTTCAAAGATCAAAAAGTTTTAGAACTGCTAGTATAGAGTGTATTATTCCTCCTTGCCCCAGTATTATTCACACTGGATAAAATGTCCTAGTCAATCTCAATTTACCACTCCCAAACACATTCTCCACCTTCCTCTGTACTGCAGACTGGCTCCCTTGCTGCTGGCTTCAGGAAAGAGTCTGGAAGCAAGGTTATTCTCTGCTCCCTCCCTGCTTCAGAACCACATCTTTGCAGTAGCCTGATTCCTAAACCACAGCTACCCTTTCTAGGCAATCCAGATGCTTCACATTAATTCTTCCACCTGCATCTTCAGTCCTAGTTATGATAAAGGTTTTCCACTGTTGCCAGTCTCTGGATGCCTCACCACAACTCCTTCATTCCTCATAAACACCTCTGTAATAATCCTTTGTAAAGTTTCTTTATTTGAGCCCCATGAGGAAATTCAAGGAAAGACCTGGATATAGATCTGGTAAAAGGGAGTAGGGATGAATTTTACACGTTTCTTATAATTCATGAGTTTAATCATTTTCCCTAAGCTGGAGATAAGTTTTTAATAATATTAAGTATGCTTTCATTGTTAATAATTATGAATAAAAATGACTGAGACTATATCCTCTCAAGAAATTTAAAACATTTTATGAATACGATATTCCAATTTTTTGTGAAGAGGAAAAAATCTTTTATTATCCTATTTAACAACTGGGCAAAAAAAGTTATTAAATTGACCAAAATCAAACAGATGAATACAAACTTCACAATAAAAAGTACATATAACAAAACTATTAAGACCCAATGAATAATTTACCCATTTAAAAAAATATGACAGAAGAAATGAATTTTTTAAAAATATAACAAAAGAAACGTCTGTTGAAACTGGAATGTGTATCACCTATACTAAGAGAATGTGAGTCATACAAATGTTCACAGCCATACCTTACCTAGTATTCACATGACTCAATGTTATTGTATTCTAGCACCACAGTGGAAAAATTCTTGAGCACCACAGAGGTGAAAGACAGTTCCACGGACATTAGGTAGGAACTCCTCAACTACAACAGTATTAGAATGTGTAAATGACAACACTTTTGTCAACATTTGCTTTTTCTTTCTTTCGTTTTTGGTACTAGGGGTTGAACCCAGAGGTGCTTTACAGCCCTTTTCATTTAAACTTTAAATCGCAGCCATGACTACAATGTTGCTAATCCCTAATAATTCCACCATCTGAATCAATTCAATTTACAGCTTAAGAGAAGGACAAACTAAGAAACCTGATCTAAGAACTACATCAAAAACTCATAGTAGTAGATCTAAATGTGAATGAAAAAAGAATAAATAGTTTTAAGAGAAAACACAGAAAAATGCCTTCATGACCTTGGAGTAAGAAAGTTTCTTACACAAGACACAAAAAGGTCCACAATTAGGGACTGCAAACTGGTGCAACTACTCTGGAAAACAGTATGGAGATCCTCAAAAAACTGAGAATGGAAAACACTATTTGATCCAATTATCCCATTCTTTGGTATATATCCAAAGGATTTAAAATCAGCATACTATAGTGATACAGCAACATTAATGTTTACAGCAGTTCAATTCACAACAGTTAAGCTATGGAACCAACCTAAATGCCCTTCAACAGATGAAAAGGTAAAGAAAATGTGATAGATACACACATACACACACAAAATGTAATATGACTCAGCCATGAAGAATGACTTTGTGACATATGCCAGTAAATGGATAGACCTGGAGACTATTATGCTAAGTGAAACAAGTCAGTCTCAAAAAGCCAAAGGTTGAATGTTTTCTCTGATATGTGGAAGATAACCCAGGGGTGGCAGGGTGGTAGGTGTTGAAGTTCAGTAGGTTGGACAATGGGGAATGGAGGGAAGGAAGGAGGGATAAGAAAAGGAAAGGTGGTGGAATAAATCTGAAATGATTTTCCTCTGTATATATATATATATGAAAACACCACAGTGAATCTCACCATCATGGACATCCACGAGAATGGGATACTAATTAGAATAAGATTATTCCATGCTTGTATAATTATATCAAAGTGGATTCTACTGTCATGTATAACTAAAATTAAATAATAAAGAAAAAAATTTAAAAAGCCCATTAAAATTTTTTTAAAAAGATAAGCTGAACTGTTAAAATAAAATTTTTTATTCACTAAAAGATACCAGATATTCACAATACACACACGCACACACACACACACACACATATATATATATTACACATATATAAAGAACCCACATAAAGAATCTGACAAAAAAAAAAAAACAACAGAAAATAGAAAAATAGACAAGTTACTTGAGACACATCAAAAGCAGAATTCACAAATGACCAATAAACAAACTTCATTTGTCATCAGGGAAATGCAAATTAATATCATAGACCCACCAAAATGGCAAAAATAAAAAAAAAACAGAAAATATCGAACACTCTTTGAAGATATGGAACACCCAGAAATCTTACTTGCTGATGGGAGTGTAAACTGACACATAACTTTGAAAAACTATTTGCTAGTTATCTACTAACATGGAATTCACACACACTTTATATTCCAGCAAGTCTACTCCAAGATATACATACTACAGAATGTATACATATTTTCTCCTAAAGATACAACAGAATGCTTATAGTAGCACTACTTGAACTTGCCTATGTGAAAAAGCCACAAATGTTCAAGAGTAGAAATGACAAAAAGGAAACTGACGTCATGAAATACTACACAGCAATGAAACAAATTACAGCTGCATGTAACAATAGGTGTGATTCTCACAAATAAAAATTGAGCTTTTTCTATTGACATACATTTTACAAACTGGTAAACCGGAGATGATTTTAGAAGTTAAGAGAATGATTACACTCAAAAGGGGATAGTGACTGGAAGGGGATGCGTGAAGAAAATCTCAGGTGCTAGGATTTCTGATTTATCTGGGAGCTGTTTTCAGAGGTGTGTTCAGTTCATTAAGATTCACTAAGTTTTTTACTTATTATGTACATCTTTTATTATTATAAATTTATCAATATCAGTAAATTATCAAGCAATCTTTTTACCAATTAATTTTGCTGTTGCTGTTTGTTTTTCACATACACATAGGTCCAGAAAATAACTTAATTCTGTCTTGAACTTCACACGGCTAATTTAACACAACTACAATATAGAAAAAGTCAAATTTCAGTCATGTCTAATAACATTTCATAAGTATTCCTTCATTTTTAAATGTTCAAAATAATAACTTTTATAATTACCTAAAAACTAATGAATCTATGCCAAATGATTAATTAATCTTACAGTTTGAAACAACTGCAAAACCTACATTTAATGAAATTAAGTTGCAATGAACTTAAAGATTAGCAAATTTTTTTCATTACTGAATGATAAATGGAAATACCAACATATATAAACACAAAGATAAACATCGGTGTCCATCATACAATGAAAAGGCAGAGTGAATTTACTATTCCTAATAATAATTTTTAAATAAGCTATTTTTATTTAAAATACTGTGTTTTATTAAGAACTATAATGTAGAGTTTGAAAATAATTTATTACAAAAAAAGGAAAAAGAAAATGGAAGAGGGCTGGGGATATAGCTCAGTTGGCAGAGTGCTTGCCTTGCAAGCACAAGGCCCTGGGTTCAATCCCCAGCACCACAAAAAAAAAAAAAAAAAAAAAAAAAAAGAAAATGGAAGAAAAACCCAGACATAACTCATATAAAATTAGAAATCCTGTTAGATCACTGTAGAAGGCAGGCAAGCTAAAGGAACAAAACAAAGCAAACATTAGTGACTAAAGGACAACTAAGAGAGTGGACTCCACAGAGGTTTAAAGTAGAAATTTATAAAATTACATATATGGTAAAATAAGAAGCTGAAGAAGATCATACAAATAAAGCAAGAAAAAGCCCTCTTAATTCCTTTTGTAAGCACAAAAAGTTACTATCAGCAACCTTACTTGATATAGCCAAATAAAAATTTCAGAAGACATGTGGAATATTTTTATGGGAAGGAAGGCGGGCCTTCAACATCTCCCAAGTAGAAGACATTAGAAATACATCCCATTTTTATTTATCAAAACATCACCCCATTTCACATTAAGGAATTGTTAATCTGCTTATTAAGTTTAAGAAAATTACAACCACAAAGCTCATAATAAATCTCTAAACCCGAATACTAAACCATAATGCCTCATTATACCTTATTTCATTCATTACTCTAAAATTATTTCTGAATTAATCAACTAGAGTTCTATACTCTTGAGTAACAACAACAAAAAACCATGTTTTTCCTTACCAATTCATATTCATCAAAAAGTTGTATGAGAGAAGGTGGAATGAACATATGAAAGCCCTGTAAAAAAGCATTGATCTGAGGCTGGATGGCTCTTGTCATTCGAAGTTCAGTAACAAGCTGGACATACTCTGCCTACAAAAAAAAAAAAAAAGTTTTTGTGACGACTTCTCTTTAAATCTCATTTACTTAAGATGTTGATACAATAATTTCTCATTTAAGAGGTAAAGGTTTAGAATTAATTTGGTGCCAATATTCATAAAACTCAACAAACCAATAAACCACCATTCACTAAGTTGTTTAGGGAACTATCCTAGTAATCAATCACCTATGACTTCTCTCACACTTTATCAGTAAGATCTACCTTTAAAAAATAGTCTCAGTCTGATTCAGTCTTAACTACCTCCACTTCTAGCACCTTGATCTGAGCCATCATCATCTCTAACTGGATTACAGCACCATCTGTTTCCATTTTTGTTCCTATACTGCTTCTGCGACAGCTAAAGTGACTTTTAAAAATAAAGACGTATAACACATAACTTTCCTGCTCAAAACCCTACAATGAGTTCCCATGGCACAGTAAAATCCAAACAAAAACCTTTCCTAATCTATAAGGCCCTTAATGATCTGGCCTCTGCCTTGCTCACTGCTCTCCTAAGTTGGTTCACTTAACTCTCTTCCTTAGCCTTCCAGCTATTCCCCAAACACAAGCTCTATCAGTCCTTTCTTTATATTTCAAGGTCTTTCTGACTAAAATGTCTTATTAGAATATAAGCTCTCTGCAGGCAGGCACTTTGTTTTATATTTATCCGTATATATCCCCAGCTCCTAAGAGTGGCTACTACTTTGTAAATATTCAATAAGTATGTGATAAAAATAAATGCATACATTTTCACTTAGCACATACTTTAAGCTTAATAAAATGGCTCATTTTATCATAGCCAATCCAATTCTGTTAAACCATTTTCATACATTTTATTTTAAAACACATTATTGTTATAGGAAACAATAACACTTAAAATTTAACTGATAATAAAAATGTATTTTGGCACAGACCAGAATGAATTATCATATATACATGTACATGTATATAAACTCTATCAGATGTTATCATTTATATATTTTTCTAAATTACTTTTAAGTGAAACTTTTTTTTTCCTGGTATTGGGGATTGAACCCAGGGGTGCTTAACCACTGAGCAACATCCTCAGCCCTTTTTTATATTTTATGTTCAGACAGGATCTTGCTGAGTTGCTGAGGCTGGTTTTGAACTCACAATCCTCCTGCCTCAGTCTCCAGAACCACTGGAATTACAGGCATGCGCCGCCACACCCGACCTAAGTGAAACTTCTGAGAGTTAAAAGCAACATGCTATGTAGAGTTCTCAACAACCAGGAATAAATACTCTAAAAACAGAGGAGAAAAAGGCCTTAACGAATTATGAAGTATGAAAATAAGATTTGTAAATTGCTCAAGTGAACTTTAACTATATTAGTTGCATTCCATAGCTAGTGGAATACACATTCTTTTTATCAATTCTTATATCCTCATACATTCAATTTTTTAATTTTTACATGTACTAATCTTTCCTCATACTTTATCTTCTATTCCTTTGAACATTAATTATTTTCCATATTTATTTCAGTAACCCAGTCCATAGCTACCAGATATGGATTTGTGAAAATCAGCTCCTTCACATCCCAAACCTCATAATAATTAAGTAATTTAAATGTTACTGTCTCTTGGTTTAAATTATCTTTCAGTAAAATAATAAAATCCTAGTCATTACAAACTTTGAGCTATTTCATAAAATAAAAGTTTACCAGATAGGTGAAAGATAACTGTGATTAATAGAAACACCTAAATCAAATTGCCTCTAAAATATGTTTCCCTGTCTCTTTAAACTGTACAACTTCAAATAAAACAACATAAATTAACATCTTCCTGGCAATTCAATTGTTACTATGAACACCTACTAATTTTACACACTAACATTGCAACTGTTTATGTTATACAGAAATAAAATAGCTACATTTCAACCACCTATGAAGGCTTTATGGGAGACTTTATACCCTTGCAAAATTATACCAAGTTTCATATAAGCTTTAAGGAAACAGTGCAGACATAAATGATAACCAATTCATAAAAGAATAGAATGAAAAGTTTTACAATTAAGCAATAAACATGAATCAAATCTAAAATATCACTTTGCTCTAAGGTATTAAAAGAACTAATTCACTCTCACTACAAAAATGGTCAGTATTTGAGGTAATACATGTTAATTAGCTTGACTTATTTATTCCACTGTATTCATAAGTCATGTAGCATCACTTTGTACCCATAAAATATATAAAAATATAATCTGTCAATGTATGATTAAAATGTTTAAAAGAACTGATAAAAGCTGGGAATAGAGATCTTTTCTCCCCAACAGAAAACATCTCCTGGGAAAGTCACATTTGCTCCTACTTAAGTTGTGCAATCAATTCTTTGAGATGCTATGTAATTAAATTGGAGAATTGACCATATTAAAGAATATATAAAATAATATGTTAACATACAGAAATTTTCAACCTGGAAAGCCTCAGCAGAGAGACAGAAAACAAATAGCCTTATCAACTTTTTTCCAGTGCAACCTCTGAGGCTGATAATTGATATAAAGATATAAGTGAAAAGTAACTGTAAAAGGAAAGATAAGCACATTAAGACTAAGGTGATTCAACTTTCAGACATTTACATTCCAGTTAAATTACCTGTCTACTTACAGAAACATTTTGCTTCAATAATCTCCTAATCTCCTAAATATGTGAAATGAATAACATCACCTCTCAAAAAGATCTTCCTTAAAATTTTAACTTTTCAGATTTTGGACCTAAATTATGTCTTCCTTATGGAGGGCATTTGGGACACTAAAAACTGACGCATTTCTTTGAACAAATTTTCTTCTTGAAAATCTTATTTTACTCTCTCTCTCTCTCTCTCTCTCTCTCTCTCTCTCTCTCTCTCTCTCTCTTTTTTCCCCCAGTCTCAGTTTGTTCTTAAGAGCAACAAGCATGGCATGGGGTTTGGGAGCTTCAGTCTTAGAGACAAGGGCAGGGTTGCAGGTCTGTCTTCTTGGCCTGGGAATATTTGGGATCCCCAGCTGGGTCATGCAGATCACCCTTCTGGAATCGCCAACTATCTCCTCTCTCCTCAGTGGACAGGAGAGTGGGTGGGAGGGCAGCTTCACCCAGCAGATGCCACCATCTCTTCTCTGTGGGACACCCAGCTCCTCTCCTGGGCAGACCACCAGGGTCACACAGGCATGTCTAGATCTCCGTGTCCACAGGGTCAACGTTGCCCATTTTGTGCTCTCTGACCCACAGCTCTCTGTCTTTAGCCGGGTCCACTTTTCAAAGCAGGTGGTCTACAGGCTCAAATGTGCTTTGGTTGAACATGTCTGTCTTGTGCCGCAGCTGTATGTACTGGCACAAATGGTGCCAGATCGTCTCCACCCTCTCCACTTCCAGCCGCTCCAGCTCCAAAGTGGTGGTCACCATCTCTTTGAACCATTTGGACTGGGGGTGGCTGTAGAGGTCCACACAGTGCACGAGGTCATCACCAGCCTGTGTGAACTTCCTCCGTGCCTTCTTGATGTCCTCCATCTTGTTGCTCAGCCTGATCTCCAGCTGCTGGGTCTTCATCTCCAGGTCTCTCTGCCGCTCTGTAGGGCTTTCTGGGCCTTCTCCACTGATGCATAATGGCTGGCAAGTTGCTTATGGAGGTCAGCGATATGGTGGTCACACTTTTTCATGTCTTTCTTGAAGTTCTCATGAAAGTTCATTAGGGGCTTCTCTACCTCACTGTGAAGCTTAGTGGAGACTTGAGATGAACTTCTGCTTCATCTGCCAGGCTCTTCTTCACCTGGGCCCACACTTCTCCCAGGGAGCCTTCCTCCTGGACAGCCAAGGAGTTCTGAGAGAGCTTAGCCAAGTTCTTTGCATATTCTTCTTAAATCTTTATCCTCTCTTGGATGAATTCACACATTTTTTTCTGCATTTATTTGCCTTTCAGTTGCTTTTGGAGCAGCAGTTCAAACCCTGCCATGGTGCCATTGCCTTGAGGGTCTTTATTATCAGCCCAGAAGCAGTCACAGTAGCTCCACTCCGTTGGCTTCAGTAGCTGCTGTTCAGGCATTGTGTCTGGGTGAGGGAACGTCAAACAATTTACCATCTTCTCTGTGTGGTCACCTTTATTTTCAAAATAATATATTTTGTCTTTATTGCCTGAGGTTCTGTCTTCCAAGTGGTCCCCTCTGTTGGTGTTACTTTCCATTGAGTTTTTATTTTGGTTTATTGATTCCTTCACTTCAAAGATTTCTTCTAGATTTCTTTTCAGGATCTTTCATCTCTTTAAGTTATCTTCCCTCTCCTGAAACATAGCTCTGATTTCATTCTTTTATATCCTCTTAAAGTTGTGAAGCAGTTTTAGTAAGTAAATTCTGAACTCCTTTTCTGACATTTCTTCAACTGTTTTGTCAACAGAGTCTATAACTGGAGCATCCTGGTTTGTTCGGAGTGCTTTATTCCTTTTTTTTTTTCCTATTTTGTTTGTGTGTCTTCCCATTTAGCTGTGGGGATCTGAGGCAGTACAGTTTCTACCCTGTAGACTTACAGCGTCCCTGAAGGTTTCCAGTACTCGCAAATCTGGGTTTCAGTTTCTGTAGGCTACATCACGCTGAAGTCCCAAGATGGCTCCTGGACCTCCAGTAGAGAGTGAAGGATATGGAAATAGGCCCCAAGGGGGAACTTCCCTTCCAGTTTCCCTGCCTGCCCTCCTGCCCTGCCCTAAATACCCCCCCCCTTTTTTTTTTTTAACTATTTCTTGATATCTCAATACATCATAGATATTTGAATAATGGTTCAATAATTTTTAATAATGCAAACAAAATGCTCTTCTCTCCTTCTACGGGACTGATATTCTTGGCCACATTTATAAAATTGTTTTGAAATGGTTTGTGGGGTTTTTGTTTGTTGGGTTTTCTTTTTAAGCAATGAACTACTTAAATGCTGTTATTACTGACTGTTTATATAAACTATTGGTAATAAAACCTTCCTTTCTGGATTTATCTACCTGATTATTATTGCTCTGGCATATATAGTTCTTATTGAAAATTTCAGATGATCATAGAGCCACATACCTGTAATTCCAGTGACTCAGGACAAGAGGATCAAAAGTTTAAGGCCAGTCTCAGCAATTTAGCAAGACCCTATCTCAATATAAAAAAAACAAAAGCTCCAGGTGCAGTGGCTCACACTTGTAATCCAAGTGGCTTGGGAGGCTGGGACAGGAGAATCTCAAATTCAAGGCCAGTCTCAGCACCTTAGTGAGGTCCTAAGCAACTTAGCAAGATCCTATCTCAAAATTTAAAAGGACTGGGATGTGACTCAGTAGTTAAGTGCCCCTGGGTTCAATCCCAGGGGTTGGGGGGGGATATATCTGAAGATACAGTTCAGTGGCAAAGCACCCTGGTTCAATCCCCAGTGCCATAAAATGAAAAAAATGAGAATTTCTCCACTGAGAACTTAAATTTTTTCAGAAGAAATACAGTATCTTGCTTACGAGCAGGTCTAAAAATGTATATAGTACAGCCTCACCAAACTATTAACTGTGATTTTGGGATTGTCATTTAGTCCCTATATATTTCCATTTCCCCACCTGTACAGGGTTGTTTAAGCTAAGGCACTTCAAACACTGCCTAGCACATCATAAGCACCTAATAAATGTCAGGTGTTTTTAATATTAAGGCTATTTCCATATTGAATAAAGAGAAATAATTAAATCAAAAGACTGCTACAGTAAATGAAAAAAGTATGTAATTCAAATGTGTAAAACATACAAAAGATACTCAATAAACAGCATCTTATTATCACTAAAAACCAGAACTAAAGGGCAATGAGATAAACAGATAGTAGGATGGCAACATTGCAAGTAACTGGGAGCCATATCCACAAAAGTTGCAATCACCCTTTATTCCTTCCTCTTTGTCTTTCCAATTATTACCAAATTCTATAAATTCTATTTATAGAACTATAATTCTATTTATAGAACTATTTCTTCTTCTCCAAGTCTCACTGCCACTGTGCCTTAGAAAATTCCTCATGCATGCCTCCTGAAAACAATGCAACAGCCTCCTACCAGTTGCCTTGACTGCGATATTGCTCCATTTCAATGCATTCTTCATGCTCGAAGATTAAGTTTAAAACGAAACAAAACAAAACAAAACAAAAAAACAAATTTGATCATGTCTCTCCCTTCTTTAACATTTGCAATCATCCCTACCTACAGCCTCATATTTCTCATTGTGGGTGCAGTCTTTCATAATCTGGCTCCTGTCTATTGCCCCGCACCTCATCTTTTCCCACTCACTCATTGTGCAATATAAACCAAGCTCCTCAACTCTGATCTACTGTGGTTCCCCACATATGCCATGCTCTGTGTCATCTGTGTGCCTTCTGGTATGTTCTGGTAAGCCAGAACATTTCCTTCTCCCCTTTCTTACTCTTACCTGACCACTTCATATTTCTCTATGATTCAACTCCCCGACTGCCTCCTCCATTCCCTGACATCCTGTCCCACCTCGTGACCATTCCACTACCCCAGTCTGCGTGAACTTTATGATTAATATTGTGAAGGCAATGCTAGTGTTTAAAAATCATGTGGCTTATCATTCAGTTCTAAGAGCTGAAATTGAAGATCTAAGCAAAAAAGTATGTTATCTAACTCAAGAATTATGGCTCTTATATTTCAGATTTTGATCAAGAAAAGTGAAATCAAAATTCTTTCTAAAGAGGTGGAAAAACTACTTAAATGTTAAATTTAAATATGGCTTCTGGTAATATGGCTATTTTCCAAAGTGAAAACAATGAGGGATTTCTTTTCCCCCCTCTAGATTTTAAAACAAATCACTGACAGCTACGAAATTTAAAAGAAAGAACATTATATATAAAAATGTAGAACTAACATATTTCTTCTGCATGTAATACTTACATTTATTTAGGAGGCAGTTGTTTGTTTTTAGTGTCCTTCATGGCGATAATTCAACCAATTATCACTTTTTTTTTTTTTTTTTTGCGGTGCTGGGGATGGAACCCAGGGCCTTGTGCTTGCAAGGCAAGCACTCTACCGACTGAGCTATCTCCCCAGTGCACTTACATTTATTTAATACATTGCTTTTTAGATGAAAGGCATTTTATTTTCATCTATTTGGTTTCATTCTGTAATTAACAAAGGTCTTTAATATAATTTTGGAATAAATGACTCCCCCATGTGGAAATCAGCTTACATAGGCTCTCTCTTACTAAAAAAGTTTGCAAGTCATTTAAGTTTCAAAACAGTTAAAATTATAAAGTTCAACTTCACATGACAATTACAACTTTATGCCTATAAAGGTAAGTAAAAATGGACTTACTCTAAAGTAACACTAAAGTTCATGGTAGAATGTACAAGTCAAAAAAAAAAGATATTCCAAAGACAGGTTTGATTTTTTTAAAAGAACATTTTATGTACTGAATACTTTTAACAATTTTAAGGCAAGTAATCAGTTTAACATGTGGTATGTTCCTAAAGATTTTAAGTTTTAAATGAATCTGCTTGCTTATTAAATAAACATTAAATGTCTAAACACACAATGATAATATAATTATACTGGTCACATTAGAAAATGGAGACAATTTATTGTGAAAAATGCTTATATCAGAAAAGTAAAAGTTGAGAATTATTATTAACATATTTATAATTGAGATCCTGCTATTATCAATCCTCATTATTTTTTTTTAAAGTTAGCCCATAAGCAACTGGGCAAATTAAAGCAACTTAGAAACAAACATCTCAGACCCTTTAATGTAATTACCATAGTATTCTATCCCCAGACAAGACTCACAATGAAGGGTACATCCTCCATGTGAGCATACTTTTATTTATAATTATTTAATTACTATTTTCCTCCTTTCTAGAGTTCAGTAAAAAAACCAAATGTAAAAACTAATAAGTATTTTTAAAAATCAAAACAAAAATCATGTCATAGTGGAGTGGGTAGGAAATGCAAGTATAAATACAGTTGTTCATCATACAGTTGTTAAAGGGTCTTTCTACTTCATCATATTCAATATATTTGAGAGGAGCAACAAACTACTCACCAGATATAGTATTCACCCATAAGAATTACATTTATGGTTCTTCCCTGAAAAGCAATCACCTGCTTAAGAAAGATTCTATGATTTCATTACCCTTAATTGAGGGTAGGTCTTCAGTATAAAATAAAATAATAAATGTACTTCAAGGTGGACAAGCTAAAAATTTTCAAAATATTTTCATTCACTCCCAAGTTCATATTAATTTAAAATTAATTCAAGCACTTTACTATCTTAATCTTCTACAGTCTAACATGACTCATTATATTAAAAATTAGGTAAGTTTTCCTCAGTATGATTAATTTTACATACAGCATGAAGAACATCAGACTTGAAATTAGGAGACCAGAGTTTTGGCACCACCTTTGCCATTAACTCTTTAGGATTCAGTGTCCTTGTGTATAAAATCAGAAGGCAAACTAAAAATTTCTAAGTACAGATGAGTAAAAATTCAATTACTGATTTTACTTCTAATAACTAAACTTCATGTTTTTGTGTAAGTATAGCATATAAGCATTCAGAAGTAAAATTATGTAGCTTAATATAGGTTTACAATTTCCTTTATATATGTGAAACTAAGAACATACTTTTAAAGAATACTAACAGCATTCTTTAATATTACTACTACAACCTTTATGCTGCTTTTCATGCTACAAAATGTCAATAACAATTCTGTATGGTAGGTAATATTAGCCCAGTTCTACAGGATATAGAAAACTGAGGCTCAATGAGTTATTAAAACATGACTAAGTCTTAGGCTAGCAATGCAGTTCAGTGGTAGTAATGAACATGACTATCATACGCAAGGTTCTGTCTGGGTTCACTCCCCAGCACCATCACAACAACAACAACAACAAAAAAAAAAGGTGACTCTTTATTTTATTTGTTCTAATTAGTTGTGCATGACAATAGAATGCACTTATACATTTTGATAGATCTTTTGGCCCTTTTAAATATAAACTGTAAACTAAATCTACAACAGACAATCTTTATGGTTAATCCTGAAGCTGTCTTGGAATTAAAACATGACTAAGGAAAGGAAAAAGGTTTTAGGTTTGTTTAACAAGAAGTTGCTACTCATAAGTTATAACAACTGGAATTCAAAAATCAGATTTTCTGACTCCCAATGTCCTTCATAATATAGCAAAATATAATACTGTATTATACATTTGATTATGATTTTCAAAAGTTTACAATTTTCAGCATTTAAAACAAATGCCAAGATTTTGTGATAACATGTATAGAGGAGATATAATAATAAAAATAATCAAGTTATAAAGTTAAAAAAAAGATCAAGAGGTCTGACAGATTTGCTGGAACAGAAAAGCATGCCCAAAGTTTAAACATTGGTATTTCTTCTTTTCTATATTAGAACTCTATAATCACACTTTGAAAATAGTGATTATTGCAAATACTATCTAGATTAAGCTTGTACTTCTTATTAAAATTTTCAAAATGCATTTGTAAATGCCCAATTTGTATGATCAACTAAATAGTGTCCAGACTGCTTCAGGAACCATCTCAGCCTAGGTAAAACAATACTGAAATGATACTTTCCAATTCAAAGTTTGGTATTTGATCGTTTTGTTAACTTAAACTTTTTAATCTATAACATAAAAGTTTTTCTAGCAAGTGCCAGAAAAATTTAGAGTAACTGGCAAATTATCAGGGCCAAACTTCAAACAATAATTAAGGTAAAAATTAAAATACTCACTTTGTTATTTTGTGTCACAAGAATACCTCCACCCCCAGGTTTCAAAGGCACCTCTTCCATTGCTCCAAACACATCAGTCTCAACAGAAAAAGTTAGTTCTAGACCCAGATCACTAATATCATTATCTAAAATCCACTGCAAATTTTTGGCATATTCTGGATCAATGGATGCTACATCTTGGTAATTTACAGGGATACCTAAAAAATGCAAAAACACAGCAGTTACAGTCTAAATGTTTCTGCCTTTCCTCATCTGTTTAATGGTAAAATACTGCCCTCTATGGATACACTGAAAAACTGCAGAACAGAATCCAATTCACAACATGCTTTTTAAATAGATATAATTCCTAAATTTGGAAGTCTGTTAAATTAAGCCTATGTTTTTTCCACATCTTTACAATGAAATATTTCTTTAAAATAGATATTTTGTAAGTTGTCATAAATTTCAGAAGTGCCAATTATCTTAAGTACACACATTAAACTGCATTTTTTCCACAAACATACATACACTAAAATGAAGGGAATAAAAACTTATGAGGGTTTTTTAAAAGGAGGTAATTTTTCTTTCCCTCTGGCCCCTGCATGCCTTACACACAGATGGTATCCAATCAAAATAAAAATTATCTCATTCAAATGTCCTTAAAAGCTATAAGAAAATCAATGTGGATACATGTCTACAGAAATAATAAAACCATACCAAGAATGTGTTTGTAGAATGATCGTGTGAAGTAAATATTGACCAACTGCCTATGGTTCAAAGCTAATCCCAAGATCTGTCCAGCAAACCGGAAATAGTTCAAGTGATCGGGATTTACATAGGAGTTGCTATTAGGCTGAAAAGTTGTTCCTAATGAAATAAATACAAAATAATTTATACTTAGGAATCTACATGCAGAAGAGAGATAATTTGAATGCAAATAAATTAATTCACATATAACTTCAGCAAAGCTAAGGTTATATCATACATAAGCTTCCAATGGAATGTTCCTTGTAGATATTTAAACAGGCAGTAGAAATGGAAGTATTGAAAATAACCACTGATTCACATAAACTCAGGATAAGTCTACTGAAAGTAGTTGGAAGAACATTAGATACCCTCAAAAAAATCTAGTAAAAGACCATACACTTTCACATACGCACACACATTTTCCTAGGTAGTGTGGCAGTAACTGCTAGGCTATAAACGAGGGCAGACATTGTCTCATTCATGTTTATGTGTCCAGGGCAATTGTTATTCACTCATTTTTGCTTCTTAAGGAAAGCAAAAAGTTATGAGAATGACTAAAACTTTTAAAAGTGCAACTGTTCTTAAGTAACAGACCTAGTCACTAAACTTGATGTCTGTTAAACAATGTTCAGAAAATCACCTAAGTCTCCAAGTCAACCACTTCTTTCACATGGCAAATAATCAAGTTTAAACAATTACTGCTAAGGTAAAAGGAAAAATGGCAAAAGTAACCATTACTGGTTAGAGTGTCAAAATCTAATTTTAAGAGTTAATTCCACTTTTATGAAATATTTAGAATAAGCAAATTCATATAAATTCAAAGTAGATTACTTAGTTACTTGAGGCTAAGGAAAGACTGAATGGAGAATTACTGAACGAGAAGAATTTGTACGTGGGCTGACGAAAAAGTTCTAGAATCAGACAGTGGTGATAGTTGTACACCACAGTGAATAAGTACCTAATATGCCACTAAATTGCAGACTTTCAAATGGTTAAAATGGTCAATTTTACGTTACATATTTTAGCACAAAAAAATTCGTGTCCAGTTGAAAAACCTAATACCAACTTCTCAACTTCAACTTTATTTCACTGATTTTTCTCTGATGATCACTAAACCTGGATTAAAAATTCATGCATTCAAGAAACATATGAGCTCATGCTATTATGTACTACTGTTCTAAGTACTGAGGCTAAAACAAAGGATAAATCTAACAGAAATAGCATCAAATAAAAATAAAGTGGAAAATATTATTACAAAGTGAAATGCTTGGCCATTTGGAATACATATTTGTGATAATAATTTGAGCTTTGATTTATCAGTGTTGATACTGGATTAAATTGCTGTCACCCATTTACATAGATCTAAGGGAAAAAATTTAGAAGCTTATGGCTGAATGGCTCAAATAATCCACATGAAGCTCATCATTCACTAATTTCTAGTCATGAGGCATAACTGAATATTAAAAGCCAAAGCAAGGCGTTGGAGATGAAGAAAGACTTCAAAAGATAAACATAACCATAATCCCCAAAACATATATTTTGAGGATAATCACAAATATTTTTTTACCTGTTCAAATAGTGAATGTTTAGGGCTATGGATGAACCAGCAAATATTTTTGATGAGTCTATTTTCCTCTCCTAGCTTTGTGTTTAATTCCTTCACTATCTAATACTTTCTGGGAAATCTGGATTTTTAAAAAGAATAAATAAGGAGAAATTAAAAGGAAAAAAAGGAAGCAAATGGGATAAAAATCTTCAGGACAGGAATAATAATAGTTTTTAACTTGAAAACTAGTTAAAACAGTATAAAATTTATATGAAAATTTTTAAGTTCCAAATAAACACAACTGTGACCCTTCCAGGTTCTTGTTTTCACTATTAAAAATTCCTAACTATTATTCAGATAAATATGGTTTATTGAGACATTTTTCAAGAACTAATGAAAAAACTTTTCTTTCATGGTGCTGGCAATCAAAGGGCCCCATGCACATGAGGCAAGTGTTCTACCACTGAGCTATATCCCAAGCCCTGAAAATACATTTTCAAGAAGGAAAGTCTTTATTTTAAAAGAATAATAGTAACTATCTAGTACTTATTTCATGCTTTCATTGTGCCAGGCATCAAGCTAAACAATTTCACATCTCAGCAAATTGACATATCAACTAACTAAATTCTCACTGTGTTATAAAACAAGTTATCTCCATTTTCAATTAGGAAAGTTGAGGTTCATAAAGGTTAAGTGCACTGATCCAACATCAAATCAAAGCGGCAGAGCCAGTATTCACACCTAGTATAACACCAAAGTCTAAATTCAACCACTATAATAAGCTGTTCCTCTACAGTAAGCATCTTAATTTGATTAGAAAATAAGTTTGTAAAAAAAATTGTTACAAACAATAGGTCTCTCCAAATGTTCCCCACATTCAGGAACTCTTAAATCCTAAATGAAATTCCTTCATGAAAACAAACAAGGAAATATTTCATCTAGATTTTTAACTCATTATTGAGTTAATAACCATGATCCCAAAGAGAAAACATATAGTTTACAAAAAGAACTACAATTTTTACAGTCTATGTCCTTCAATATTTGCTGTTATAAATTTGTGGTTTTAAGGAAGTACCTCTAAGTCATGATTTTCCCACAACAAATTTGAATTTCAAGTATGAAACTAAACAGAGTCAGAATGAGGAAGTATAAAGAAAGAAAAGTCTAAAATATGCTGAATCGAGTTTTAAAGATTAGGCCTAAAATCATTAAAGTTGGGGCTTTATTGAACTTGTCATACTATTCACAAAGATACCAAATTCACCACAGAGCAAACAATCAAAGGTTACAGAATTAAAGCAGGCAGTCTCATATTCTCAAGTGATTTCAAATACCCAAGGAGCGCATTACACAGGTGAATGCCTGCAGCTTCCTAGTTTCAGTGCAACCCGCTTCTGTTGGTCTTTCCAAAAGTAATCCTTTTTATTAAATGGAAATTTGCTGCTAAGTTTGTTTGGAAGCAGTTCAGAAGCTACAATTAATCAGATATTCTCTCCTTATAAAAGAACATAAACACTGAAGAAAGAAAAGATTTTCAGGAAAAACGAGGACCTGTGTAAAGCATTTGAAACCTAAAGTCCTACCTTCACTTCAAATACAAGTCTTTATTACAGAGCTCTGAAACATACCTCACAAAAATGAGGTGGTAACCAATTCCATTTAGTCTACAATATCAAATTACAACTCTATAGGTCCCAAAACCATTTCCACAAGAGAGCTGTTCATCTGTATTACATGGTTAGGTAAGAGCTTTTTAGTTGCCAGGTCTTGATAGCTTAAAAGGACTAAAAAAAAAGTTAGCATGCATAAATAGATTATGAGTTAAGATTTAACATCACAATTTCTAGATTTCTGTTTTTATAACCAAATTTTTTTTTAAAAGAGTAAAGTAACCGAATTTATTTTTGAAAAAGAAAGGAAGGAGAACTCCCACAAGGGAGGAGTCCTGAGTGAACTGCCCTCACAATAAAAAATTTTAAGACTCAGAAACTCAAATCAGGTTAGTAAATTTTTATTTTTCCAAATAAGAACTTTTTTTTAAGTCCATCTACTACTAACACTATTTTATGAAAGAAAATGTTAACCAAAAAAGTAGGTTAAAGAATAAATATTAAATAAATTTCAAAGAACAAATAAGAACTTGTTCAGAATCCTGTGGCAAGCATTTGGAAACCAACTGTTTGTATCAAAGAAAGTTACACTGAGTCAAGTTCCACTTATGGTTCTACCACTTGTCAGTTGTGTCAATGGGGACAAAAACTCTGAATTTCAGTTTTATTTTCTATGATTATGAGAACACCCCACCTACTTGACAGGTTTACTGTGAGAATCAATAAAACAAACTGAGGTAGTCTGAAACATATGACAAGTCACAAAAAAAAGTCAAAACCACCCAACTTACCATCAGCTGACTGGGTAAACAATGCATAATCGGGATTGACAATTTCGTTAGACAGAATATCAAACCACTCTCGCACAACACCTTGACCCTGAGGTTCAAGAAAATAAATTTTAGCATCAACAGAAATATATCATGTTGGGAAATTTTTTCCTGAATGAGAACAAAATTAAAAATCTTTAAATTTCTTCCATTATCAATTAAATAATAAGCTTTATTCAAATGTGTTTCTTTTATATACAGTTATTTCTAGATCACTTATTTTTATACCCACCATGCCTTCTTCTCCATGGAACCGTACAGCAATCCCTTGTTTTAGCTTTGCACAATTTGCTTTTGATACAACTTCACAGCTACTCCTAAAAATAGAATCTAAATATGTAGCATTGGTTAATTTTACATATTAAAATTTATAATAACAAGTACTTTGTGCCTCACATATATATGTTTCTTTTTTAAACATACCTCTGTGAACCAGCAGAATGTCATTTTCATTTACTGGCCTGTGCACCATGTCTGAATCTGGTTGTCCTGAATGCAAATGTTCATAGAACCATTCACAGCGATCTTTGAATGGCTACCCAAAAAAATGACAGGAAAATATATTAACAATATTCCAGTCATCTACTTACCAAATTTATTAACATACTAAATGCTAGAAAATTTCTACAAATAATCATTCCTAGACCTCTAATTTGCAATAAGTAATTACTAGATAATGTTTCAACATTTCAGTAACTATTCCCCAAAAGGCATCTCTGGGCTGAAATGCTTTGACAACCTGGACAATGTATTTTTTAACATCCCTACATTTTCATTGCTTCTCAGTCTTTTGGCTCAGATCAAACATAAAATTCCTACATTTTCAACAGGAAAAACTGATAATTATACCTAAGAACTTAAGATTAGATATATAATTAAACATATTAATTCTCGATTTCTTTTAAACTGAACAAAGCTTATAAGAATGAATTTTCAAAAAAAAAGAATGAATTTTCACACCCAGAAAAGTTACAGTGAATGTTCCATTTAATTTTCTATGAAAATAATCTTTCACCTAGCTTCATTCTTATTTCTATCCTTTGGAATATAGGAAGCACCTAGAAAATAATGTGTTATCCTTCTGTCTTCCCTTCCTCCACCCTAAAAATCGAAGAATAAGATCTCTTGAATAGTAAAGAAAATATCTGTCTTTTATTCATCTAACAGGTAAAGAAAATTGCAAGTGATCTATAATTTTTATGATTAATCAGCAAGTATTACTGAGTACTTAGTATGTGTCAATACTAAAACATAAAAGCAGTACAAATGTCAATTTCCTTGTTAAAAACTGCTTAGTAAAGTTGAGAATAACTAAAACAATACAATAGTATATATCAAGTTCTAAAGAGTGAAATACAAACTACTAATGTACTAAGTTTAGAAACTGTGCACGTTCCTTTTCTGAACCAGAAATGAAAGCTCAGGAGGACTTGTTCAAGCAGGGAGGAAAGGGGACACATCAGTTTAAGGGAAACAAAGAGAAAGGTATAGCACAGTGCAGGCCATATAGCCCATATCGTAGAGTGCCTGCCTCTCATGCTGGAGGCCCGGGTTCGAGTCCCCAGCACTCTGAGATTGTGGAAATAACAAACAAATGAGAAAGGTAAGCAGGAGAAATCATGTCTCTTTGGAAGATGTAGTGAAGGCACTGGTATAACCAGAGTTCTATTTCTATACATACTGAAGGAAGTGTTTATATAAGTAAACTGAGCACATTATTAAGGATTATGAGATTCCAGTAAAAGATACAGGGGCCACTATAGATATTGATTAGAAGAATATATAGTAATCAAAGTGAGTGTGGCACAAATATAAAGGGAGATTATCCAAGCAGAAGTTAAAAAACGGATACTAGATAATTAGGTCCACACTATGAAGTATATCTAAAAGCCATTACTCTTCTGAGTAAAAATGAAAAGTAAGAGAAGTTCTCTAAGAGATAGACCTTATTAACAGATATAACTTACAGGGGGAAAAAAAACTTTCTCCCACAACTTATCACCACACTCCTAGAAGGCACTGATAGGAAGACAATGAATAAGGTTTTATGCATCCTGAATTTAAAGTTATTGTAGGATATAAATATTAGGGGTTTGGAAATAAACACTTGATTCTGCTACACTTGACTGGAAACAGAGTCATGAAGAAAGCTGAAATTGGAAATAAGCTAACATACCTTGTTCAAGAGAATAGAGATAATAAACACCAAGAAGAAAGATCCCAGGTCAGGATTGAAAATTTGCTCAGCAAATGATACACACAAGTAACAAGGTCAAGGTTAAACAAGGTGACACAATACCACCCCTCAATACCTCAAAGAAGTTAACTTTCAGGAAGTTTCCAGGTTATCAGTTAATTTCTTCAGTTGAGTTAAACTAAGTATTAGTTTTCCTTTAAAAGACTTAATGCTTTTTATTAATTCTTAATAAAAATATTATTAGTTTAAATAACCAATATTATTAGTTTAGAAACTGGTGAGAGATTAACTTCTGTATTTTAATATTTGCTCTTGCATATATAGTATGCATGTAAGTATTTAACTTTTAGTAAACAGGTTGGAATACTGTGTACTTGAAATTCGAATGCTGATTATTTTTAAAACTTTTGTTAAAGAGAACAAAACATTATTCTGAATCAACATATATAGGGCTGGGGCTATAACTCAGTTGGTAGAATGCTTGCCTCGCAAGCACAAGACCCTGGGTTCAATCCCCAGCACTGAAAAAAACAAAAAACAACAAAAAAAAACATATGTAAGTATGAGCTTTGAAGTCAGATAAACAAGGTTTAAAATGCTGGCTCGATTACTTACTGAATTTGTGATCCTAAGGAAACTACTAATCCCCTCACAACTTTAGTTTTCTCACTTGTAAAATAGATAACATAATACCTGCTTCAAGGACTAACTGTGAGGATTAAATGAAATAATGCAACAGAACATAATAATCATAATTATAGTCACAAATTAGCTAATGTTTTTTAAGCACCTATGAGCCAGGTACTATTTCAAGCCTTTTAGGTACATTATCACATGCAACCCCTACAACACTAAATAAAAGGTACACTTATTTCCATTTACAGAAGAAAACAAATGTAACACTAAGACATTAAGTAATCTGTGTAAATACCATCCACAATACTCAATAACTAGGTGATGGTCTATTACCACTCTCAAGAATGTTAAAATTGTCAATAATTATGACGATAAATGACAGTAAACTTACTTGCCATTAAAATATATTAAACTGTCTTGAATCTATAAAATGTGAACCAAGAAATAAAAACTGGCAATTTTTAAGTAATTCATATAGAACATTAAAAGGTACTAACTACTACCTTCAAGCTCTTAATAAAGATATCTATAAGATCAATATACACATGTGCATACAGTCACACACATACACACAGAGTTCCACACAGCTAAAGATCACATTCTGAGTACCTGCATTTCCATATATAATTCACAAAACAGAACTGATTACAGAGGCTCCTCTTAATAGCATTTGTACAGCAATATAAAATGTATCTCCCTTTAACTACTGGCCACCTGAAAACCACCAAGAGAAGTAATAGTCAATCCTTCTGAAATAGTTTGTCTTCAACATTTTTTTGGAGGGAACAGTCTCTAAGTTACAAAAAATTTCTAAGTACAGAAGAGTATAGTACACTTTTTTTCCTTGATGTGAGAGTAAGTTGCCAACATGCTATCCAGTACACCCATAAATACTTTTTGCACATACTTCTTACAAAGAAATTATCCTATATAACCAGTTAACATCTACTAAAATCAGGAACACTGATGCATTACTGTATCCAATTCTCAGACCCCATTTCAAGTTTCGACAATTTCCCAGATATCCTTTATGAGCATAATGATTCATGAACTACATTTAACTATCCTGTTTCTCTCCATCTCCTTCATTCTGGTTACAATTATTCAATATTTTCTTAATTTTCATAACCTTGATACTTTTAAAGACTGCAGGTCAGTTAATTTTGTAGCACATCCCTGGATCACAATTAGCTTAATGTTTCCTCATGCTTAGATTTACAGTGTACACCTTTAGTGAAACCATCACAGAAGTGAGGCCATGTTCTTCTTAGTGTATCCTATTAATGGACACACTGATATGTCTGCTCTGATTAGTGCAAAGCTTCTCCACTGTAAAACTCCCATTTTCTCTTTGTAGTAAATATTCTGTGAGGCAATATTTTGAGCCTATAAATAAGCACCCCTCATTAAACTTTTCATATTCATTCATTAATTTTCCAGTATAGATATACAAGTTTCTGTCATATTTATAATATGCTGTTATCATTATTTATTTTTATGTTCCACTTGTTCCAAATTTGGTAAATGGGAATCCATTTCAAGCTGCATTCTGAGTCATTCTGACATAACTCCATGATTCTTTGAACACATCTTTACTTCCTTGCACAAGAAAATGTTCCAAGTTCATCCCGTATTTTCCATAACCTGACCTTGGAATTCACTATTACTCCAAAGAGCCCTGCTTCATTAAGAATCATATTTAGAAACCAAGAGCTGTGTACCAGATTTGTTATATCAATAAAGAATGAAAACTGTGTTCACACTGATATCTTTTAATCCAAATTCAATAGCATAGAGTTTGTTCTAGTTTCCTCCATTTTGTAATTCCTTTCTCTAATATTAGGCTCCCATACTTACTTATCTGAACTCTCACTTCCTTTCCACCTCCCATATATCAACAATCTACTATTGCTGACATGGCCCCTTCACTGTAGAATGCCCGCCACCCCACTGAGATTCTGTTTAGTAACTATGAGAAAATGCCACCATCTTCCACGTGGACCTCCTCCTTATGCCAATTTTCTATCTCATCATGAGCACCTCTTCTAAACAGACACCTCCTTACCACACCCACACTCCAAAGGCCCACTAGGCCAGCAGGATGCACATGAACACCCTTCATCCTGGTAAGTTAATAAAACTCTCTCACTGGGTCAAAAAGAGTGAATATCTAATGCAGATTCATTTCAACTAAACTGTTCAGGAAAGGAAAGGAGAAAAATTAATGAAAACCAGAAATAGTATTAAAAATAGCAAAGTATCTCTTTTTCAAAAAACTAAAAGTTTTTTTCACCTAGTATCTCATTTGCCCTATAGGAGAGTCATGTAGTATAGGTTAACAAAATAAACTTTGGGGGCTAGTGATACAGCTCATTGGTAGTGTACTTGTCTAGCATGCACAAGGACCTGGGTTCAGTCCCTAGAAAAACACACACACACACACACACACACACACACACACACAAAAGGAAAGAAAATGAATTAAAAGATTGGTGATGCAGCTCAGTGGCAGAGTTTGCCTAGCAAGTGAGAGGCCCTGGGTTTAATACCCAGCACCACCATCAGCACAACAAAAATAAACACAAGAACCAGATAGACTTTTAAATCCTGCTTCTTACACTTAGTAGTTGAATGGCTTAAACAAGTCATTTAACCCCCTCAATTTCAGTAAAAGCAGCTGACTATTCTGAAAATTAAATAATTCATACACAGCAAATATATGGTACTAAAACTATAATTAGCATTCAATATGCATAAGTTATTATTATTGCCTTCTTTTACCTCATTTTTTAAAAATATTTTTAGTTATAGATGGACACAGTACCTTTATTTATATGTTTTTTAATGTGGTGCTCAAGATCGAACTCAAAGCCTCACAAGTGCTAGGCAAGTGCTCTACCACTGAGCCACAATCCCACATTATCATTGCTAAACAGGCCTATGAAGATCCCTATATGGGCTGGGGTTGTGGCTCAGAGGACATTATCATTGTTAAACAGGCATATGAAGATCCCTATATGGGCTAGGGTTATGGCTCAGTGGTAGAGTACTCACCTAGCATGTGTGAGGCACTGGGTTCGAGTCTTAGCACCACATAAAAAAATAAATAAAATATCGTGTCCATCTATAGCTAAAAATATTTTCTATGTACACTTGCATAATTTTATAAAAATGAATTTTTAGCTCTTCTAACCTCAGAAAGGGTTCGTGCTCCTAAAGACATTAAAACCCACTTATGGTATTTATTATCTCATGACTACTAACAAAACCATAGCTTCCATTCTATCCTATACATCTGATAAATTACTTTCTAAAATAAATGTTGCCAAGATTTGTTATTTTCCTGAAGCTTCCACACAGCCTAAGCAAACAAAAAAGATTCTGCAATCTGGAAGTCAAGGCTCAATGCAATATGTGAATATGACCCCAATCTACCTTTCCGGGCACTTCTCACCTAACTGAAATTTCCACTACAATCATTATAGTTTTATACACTTTTCTATCTGCATATGCCAGTCCATACTTTGTCCAGAATATCTGTCCTCCTCTTTACTCCCATTAAAATACTGGATGTTTCTCAAGCTTTTCAAAGCCATTTAAAATTCACCTCCTTTTTGAAATTTCCCTTCACCTACAGCAACCAAAAGCAAGTTCTTCCCCACTTAAACTCTGGAAGAACAAGATAATAATAATTACCAATTTACAGGTACAATTATTATCTTCCCTGCTACATGGAATTAGGATCCTCTTAGAGAAATGTGATTTCCATCTCCAAATCAAGTACTATTTATTAAGTATATATACCAAGCAATCTTTACAGTTTACTCTTCATAACTGTCCTATAAAGTTGGTGTCATTACCTCTATTTTATAGGCGATAAAATCCAGGGTCAAAGATGTTAAGAAATGTGCCAAAAGACACATAACTGGTAAGGAGCAAAACTAGTTTTTCCCTACCTTTTTTCACAAAACATGAGATATACGGAATAAACAGGTACAACCCTTGTAGGGGAAAGGTTGTCAGGTAAAATAAGTTTAGAAGGATTAGCAATGTTAAATCATTATTTTTACCAAAGATTTTCTCAAAGCCTTTAATATGCTACTCATGTGCTTTACATATTTCCACAGGACATAAGACTATTTCCCAACTGTATTTGGGGATAAAATCCTTTCCTCAAAGACCATCTACCATACAGGAGTAGTGATCCATGAAACTCACTTAAGGAAATGTAGTAATGAATTCTGTTGTCTTTATACAGGCATTTGCGCATAGTAGGCACTCAATACACGTTTCTTAAAGAAGAATATTCATTCCTCATATTAAAGCAACATGTAATTCCATCCCCTCTTACTTAGAGGAGGCTTTAAGTATAATACTGACCACACTCAACAATATTCAAATTTTAAAAACTGAATTCATTTCTATGACTACAAACAAGATGAAGAAAATTTCTACCTGTGCTTTTATGATATGCATGAATCTTGACATCAACTCAGGACATTCAAGGAGAAAGTGAAAGTGGTCAAATATAATTTTAGGATTTCTAAAAGAAAAATATATCTTGTTAAATGGACAAGAAAGATAAGTACCATTAAATGAAATGCAAATTCAGATGCATAAGACACTGAAATAGAAGAAAAACATATCAATCCCCACCTACTGCATTTTGAATTGTTATTGAGCACATTTTGAATAGTAAGAGAAATAGCATTTTTTTCTGTTTAGAAGAAACCAAACATAAAGAGAAGAAAGGCTGCAGGACAGTCCATGAATCTCAGAAAGCCTTACCTGTTAACAAAGCATTTTAAAACCTCATCATGTTTGCAGACAAATTCAATAAAACGGGGGGAAGTCATTCTGTGGGGATTAAGAAAAAAATCAGAATACACAAACAAACACTGGTAATAAGATACAGAAAATTTGATAAATATGAATTGAACTGGACTGGCTTCTAGACCAAAAGAAAGAACTTGGGTTTGGATCTTCTTTATAAATTCAGAAAACTGAGGCATGCCTAGTCAATATGTAAATGAAATAGTACATATAACTTCCCACCAACAGATGATATAAACAAGTACCTTTCTAAAAATCTTGAAATTATGAGCATCTCTGCTCTACGCATTTCAAACATAAAATAATTAAGAGATGCTATACAAGGTGACATTCTCCATTCTACAAGAAATTTTGTACTAGATCAAGATTAGTACAATGAGTACTCTAAACAAAGTTAGAATGGGATCTTAAAGCATCAACAATTACTTGTTACTGAAATTACAAAAATATAGTTTTTCTTCATTTATCAAAGCAAAAAATAATAAGCTGAAACCTTCTTACCCTGGAGGCATCTGACAAGAACAGCACATGTAAAAAGCTTGAATGACAGCACTTAGCCGGTTGGCTGTCATAGAAATAACATCCTGACAATCTGCATTGGCTTCCTGTTTCCCTGCAAGAGCATCTGGTTTAGATTCCCCTGTGCCAGTGGATAGATTTTCATAGCTCCCAGGTTCAAATGGTGGAATGGAAGTGGCATCTTGTTCTTGGCCTTTTTGTTTCAGTAAAATAGAAGTGATATCTGTTGAGTCCTTTTTGTTTTTCATCAATTCTGTAGCTATTAAAACTAGCCATTCATCTAATGAGTGCCAAAGCAATTCCAGAGGCTATAAGGAAAAGAAAACTTTTTAGACATCATTCTTAAATTGCTTGATTAAAAAAATTCCCATACATAATAAAAGAATATTTAGATATTTCATTTTTCCCATATTAATATGACAATAATGCTTCCAGGTAAGTAACAAAAATATATGCAAGTCATATAAATGATAATTTTTTCATTTATAGCAAAAATTTAATTTGTATGTATGTATTCCTGGTGATTAAAAAAAGAAAACTAAAATCTAACAAATTAATAAACAATCTTTGTTCTTTCAATTTCAAAAATTTAGTTTTAAGATTATGCATTACTTTCACAATACCCCTAACATTTACTGTATTATCATGATGTCAACAATTTTCAATAAAACAAAAATAAGCCATTTTCCAATTTTTTAAAAAATTACAATTCCCAAAGAACCTAATAAACAGTTTTAAAGTCTTCCTTTCTTACATGAATTTCTAGAATTTTGATAATTTATCACAAGAAATAATATATGACATTTATAAATATAGATTTACACACATACAATATAGGCTTGCTTACACACACAATCCACCTCTAATAATGGGTAATTTTTAAAACAAGAAGCATAATTACCAAACTCCTATCAAATTACTAACTAGCAAATTCTTTTTTTCTTCTTCTTGTGGTTCTGGGGACCAAATGCAGGGCCTCACACATATTAAGCACACAATCTACCATTCAGCTATGCTCCCTGCTCCTAGTAAACTATTAATTCTAAGTAAAGATTAAAAGTTTAAAAAATAATAATAAAGGGGAAGGGAGGGAATAAACAACTTCTTACTCCCACTATATTTTAAATATTTCTACTAAGACTAGTAAAATGTCATCTGTGAATTAAGAGCAAATAACATTTTATATTTTAAATATTTTCATTAGAAATGCTACAATAGGACCAAATACTAAAGGAAATGAAATATAAACATGATCTATAATAATTAGTAGTTTTTAAAACAAGCAGAAATATAAATGCCCAACTACTTTTTAAATAAAAGACCTGCTAGAATATTTTTAATCCCAAATAAAGATTAACAGTTCAAGAGGGAGTAGAGGGGTTATACATTTTACACAGTAATTTAAATATTCCTACTGAGAATGATGAGCTATCTTTTTGCAAATGAATATGAAAGTTAATCTTACCTTTTAAATCTTAAATGATCATTGAATACTACAAAACTATACCATGTGCTTTACAAATACCTATCTTAAAACATTTTTACTAAACAAATAATCTTATTTTAGAAAATTCTATGGATAGAGATCACAGAAGTATTGGTATTTGAAATTTTAAAAAAATATTTTAATAACCTGTTCTGCCTGAAAATTCTTCCCAAATGTTACCTAACAATACTTTTACATCATTTTCCTTGTTTGTTAAGGTATCCAGAACTTAATCTTTATCAAATATCAGAATACTGTACTTATTAAATTTGCAAAAAAATTAAATCATCCTTAGTTCTTCATTTACACATTAAACCAAAAAAGTAAAAACAAAACAAATAAAACTACCACTACTATAATCAACACAACTTGGTACACTAGACAGGCAGGAAAGCAGTTTCCTTTTTAAAGAGAAATTAACATTACCCTTGATGAGGTTGAAATGAGCAACCCACCAACCCACAAAGAGGGCTTTTCTAAAGTTAAGCCCCAGCTGAAAGATTTGAGGTCTCTGCTGTTTAAGGAGGGACAGTTGCTATAAACAGTGACATGATACTTTTACTGAAAATGTCTTAGAATTAAAATCACCATCCAAGTTTGAGACTATAGTTTCTCCTTATGAGCAAAACAGTAAACCTGCTGTAGAAACTGAAAAAGAATTTTTTGTCAGCAAACTATTTAGCTTTACATCAGAAAATGAACTCCAAAATAGAAAGAACAGGTGGTCACGTACACTGTTTCCAACAAAAGAAAAAAGAAATAATTGGCCTGTAAATGAGAAGTGATAAAACCTGGAAAATCAACACACTGGATAGAGATGAAACCTAAGGCAAGAAATGATACAGGCTGATCATGCAGATGAACACTGGGCCTACACTCTTATAATCCTATTTTCAAATACTGGCAATGTACAAAAATTTAAAGGCAAACTTTGAATAATCCAAAATAATAGTAGAGAAAAAAATGGATCTGTGCAAAAAGATAGTAACAAAAATCCTAAAAGTTACAAGTTTTCAATAAGGAATAGCAATAAAATGAAGGTTAAAGAATAAGACACTAGGGGCCTTTCTTTACTTTTTTTCTACCACCTTTCCTTTCTTCAATCACACATATACTAAATAAACCTAAATATACTAAAGTCAAACCATGAGGTGACTTTACCTAAGAAATGTATGTTCTCTTTGAAGACCTATTTGAAAATTCATTCCTCAATCACAACTAATACTGTAAAAATAACTTTATAATTGTGGCACCAGCCACAGACAAAAAAGATTAAAATACACACAAAAAAAGAATACTGTAAAAATAACATTAATTTCTAACCATGGCAATAGCCACAGACAAAAAAATATTAAAATAAACTTTAAAATTTAAAATAAAATATTGCAGTCTAGGTGGTTCAGAATACTTGGTTCGCATGTACAAAGCCCTGGTTACCATCCCTGGCACTGCAAAAATAAAAAAATAAATAAAAATAAGCTATTGCATGTATCTGTGACGCTTTCAATATTCATAAATAATAAAGTATATTAGATAGGATATAAAAACCCACATATATCAACTGTTATTGAAAAATAAGTCAGTTACTAAGGAAAATAGTAGCAGGTTCCTTGGTACTATGAAAATATTGCTTCATTTCATATTATTGAATGATTAGCACCACATTTATCTCTATAGTAACAATAAGACAATCACAGACGAGTTATAAACATTTTAAATTATATTTCAAAACTACAATACAGAATTCCAAATTTACTGGACAATTTTTTTAAATTTCAAGACATACTAAAGCAGAAATATGACAGGAAATCAATACTAACAGTTTAATTAACAGCGGGTGATATCTTGAAATTCTGTTAGTCTATCTCAACTTGATAATGTCAAATGTCACAACCAAAAAGATAAGATCTTAAAGTTTAATTTCCCAATCTTTCTTAGCTTTCAAATTTTCCAAAATACAATTCTATGAAACCATTAATAGTCACAGCTTACTATTTCACAAACAAAAAAGGGCACATCAGATTCAAAATAACCTAAACTGTCTTCCTCATGCTCACTAACTCACTCCAATAATAAAAACAACTTCCCCTTCAAATACTCCAAAGTTCCAAAGGCTCTAGATAAAAATCTCTTAACACTAAAAGAATGGCTAAGTGTTAAGATTAACTTAAAGGACTTCTAATATAAATCAGAAAACTAATAACAGGATGTTAAACAATTTCACCTACTAAAAACACATGGCCTATAAACTCACTCATTCTTAATGGAAAACCCATTAGTTAATCCTAACAATAAAGTGACATGTTAGAGTACCTAGTTAATGAAATGGAAAGTAGAGATCAATTGCTACGTTTCACAAAATGTGGTAAAAGTTAAAATAGTATTTCCAGTCTAACATTGTGCGACTCAGCAGCTATAAAGATTTTTAATTTGTATCACCCCACAAAGAACAGGAACTTTATATGCATGGATGGCAATGTACAGTTTCTACTTTCATCCTGACATGTGGGAAGGCAAATCATTTTGCCATCTTCCCCGAATTTCATGTTTTATTCATAAAATTGGATGTAAAGAGACTAATAAATTCCTTAAAAGTTAATACTTGTTAATTTTTTTAATTACCTGAGTTTTAGAATAAAAACATTTTACCAAAATCCAAATTCAAAATTTAAAGAGAAAATAAGTGGTCCAGAGGCAAGAGCATTTATTAATGCAGAATATACCTTTAAAAATAAAATGAAGACACTAACAAAATAAACTGGAAGAAAACAACTTTGTAAACAAACAGCTAGATAGATATAGAGATACACAGATACATATATCTATGGATATATGACAAAACACAAAGTTTGGATTCTATAAAAAGGAAAAAAGTAGAGAGAATGATATCCTCTTTTTCTGAATCTGTCTTCCAGATTCAGTAATAATGTAATAGGTGGTTGCCTATTAAAAACATATAATTCAATTTAAACACTAAATATTTCTATGCTTACAATAAAACACCAATGGAATAAAAAGGGCTGAGGATGTAGCTAAGTGGTAGAGCACCTGCCAAGTAGCACCAAAAAATAAAAGAATAAAAATATATACAATACCACAAACAAGCATCAATAGAATTAAAAGTCATATATACATATTTTTTTAACTTCATAAAATTACAATTTAACATGGGTAACAACACTGCCTTTGGCTTTATATGGAATAATTCTTCCACGGATTAATCTTCCATTCATTTGTACTTGTACAGAAGAGGTAGCTAAAGCAATACAAAATATTAAGAGAATATCTCAGTAATTCTTCCTTGAGGTGATCCCAGGAATTAAAACTGTTAGTACACCCAGTAAATGAGAGCATCCTTACTTCTTGGTTTGGCAGGGGATACTACAGATGAACCCAGAGTTGCTTTACCACTAAGCTACATCCCTAGCCCATTTCTTTACTTTTTATATTGACATAGGGTCTCACTAAGTTGCTTAGGGTCTCACTAAGTTGCTGAGGTTGGTCTCAAACTTTCAATCCTCCTGCCCCAGTCTCCCAAGTTGCTGGGATTACAGGTGTGTACCGCCACACCGGCATGTAACTTTACTTCTAAAAACATGGAAACACACACAAAACATATATGCACACAATAATAAAATTTAATAAACGAGTTATTTCCCTTCTAATAAGAATTTTTTAATGGTGGTGGCCTATTACATTAAAAACATACAATTCAATAAAATTAAATTTAAACACTAAGTATCTCTATGCTTAAAATAAAACTCTAATGGAATAAAAATTTTATATGTAAGAAAATATAGAAAGCTCACCAATTAAACTTTGTGTAGCTTAGAAAGAGCTGAAAGGAAAAAGGTGAGCCTAATTTAAAAAATGGTACAGGTGGGCTGAGGATGTGGCTTAGCGAAGAGCCTGCTTAGCAGGTGGAAGGCCCCAGACCACGAAACAAAAAACAAATGGTACAGATATGAACCAAAATTACATCCTGTTTGTAAGATTTGATTAATGAAGGCATGCTTTGTCAAATTCGTATTTAACATCTATCTTTCTAACATCATACACTTGTCTGACCTTGAACACCTGGCTTCTTGGAGTTTTGTTCCCATTATACCCCATGTCGATTCCATTACTAGGGGAGGAAGGACCAATTCGGAAGACATGACAAAATATTCTCACAATCCTTAAAAGGCTCTTCATTTGAGCATCATAATTGCTAGATAGGCTGAAAAATTAAAACACGAACAGATTAGATGGAACAAAACAAACTATATCTTCAAATACTTATTTTAAAATAGTTTCATTTCACTGACCTTTAGTTTCATAATATAACTGGGTAAAATTCTCTTCCTATCATTACAGGAAATGGAATGGTTTAATAGTAAAGTATCAAATACATATTATATGGATTGTTTATTAATGGAATACTAATTTTAAAGCACCCAGAATATAACCAAGATCAAGGTGTAAAATGTGAGAAAAGAAAAAATTCCCCTGTAGAACAATTAGTATCTAGACACACCAACTTCAAGGTAATCTTCAACTTTTCTTTCCAAAAGTACACTTATAAAATTGAACTATTTAGAACTCTGAAAACATTTCACAAAGAAGCAATCCTGTATTATGTTGTATAAGTATACTGCTGCACAAAAGCAGACCAACTCACAGCTCAAATGTTTAAACTAAGAAGCTGAAACTATGTAGTCTATCCATAACTTCATATCCCCTCCCTACCCAAGAACAGTAACCAATTATTCACATATAGAACATTCACAAATTGAATAATCTTAAAGTTACCAACTGATTACATCAGGGTTATTCTCGATATAAACTCCAATATGGAAAAGAAATGATAAATTCAACTAACACTAAATGATACTGAATATAAACTTTCTTAACACATCTGAAAGCCCTTCAGAACCCCACAACACCTTGGGATTGGTCATAATCACAAATATCAATCATTCCTCTTCCACAGAGAAACTATAGAAGTTCAGCTAAATTTGTATTGAGTTTAATGATATATCTACAAATGATTTTTTTTTTGTCCAGGGAATGGTCTTATTTTTGAAATCTGTAACATCAATATCTTATAACTGTTGCACAAAAACAGACTAAAGAGTTTCATAAGTTTTCAGGCAGAATGGCATGATTGTGTTTGTATGAATTTGATTATCAAAAGCCCTCTGTATATTTTACCCAGTTCATGGTAACATTTCTAGTATACCTTTAACATTAAAAAAACAATAAGGATTAATAATGCAAGAAAAGAAAATGTCTACTTCCAATTATTCCAGTTTGACCAGGGACAAATAGGCATATTTGTATATTTTACCCTGTGACCTCTAAACCAAACTTTCTTAACATTTTCATTTCCATAATCCTGTTTGTTTTCTGTTTTAAGAAATACAAAATTATTTTTTAAAAACAGTTGGATTGGGGTTATGACTTGGTGGTATAGCACTTGCCTGGCATGCGTGAGGCACTGGGTTCAATCCTCAGCACCACATAAATAAATAAAATAAAATAAAAGTATTGTGTCCATCTACAGTTAAAAAAATTTATTTTTAAATAGTTAATAAAAAATAGCTATAAGTTCCAGTATTTTATTATTAAAATAGCTATTGCTGTCCTTTCTGTATTTGGGACAGCAACAGCATAGCACATTAGCAAAACTTTTGTGTTTTAGAAACTGAATCAAATGGACACAGAATCATTACCTACTTTGCATTGACATTTACGTGTCATTACAAAGTGTTTCTAATTTTCACATTATAAGATTGGTTGACACTAAAAAAATGGAAATGTACTTTAGTTATAGCTATTTTATTGTGTTGCAGCTCTTAGAAAAAAGTTAACTACAATGACTCTCAAATTCCATGAGAAAAGTGTAAATTTGAGTTTTCCACTGCAACCACTTACACAAATACTTGACCAAAGGAACACTTTGTGAATGATCTTTTCAGGTAAGAAGCATTTTCTTAAACAATGGAATCTCTCTCTCCTTGCAGGGTCAGCAGGCTCCATTGTTGCTTGAGCCGGAGGTGGGGCAGAACATCAAGAGACAGAAGAGGTGGGGAGACTGACCAACCTCACCTCTTAAAAGTTCTGCCACCTCCTATTAGTGCCACAGGCTGCTGACTACTGTATTTCTTCCACTAATCTCCCTGTCATTTTTAAGAGCCAGACTGAAACACAGAATCTGCTCTTTATTAATGAAGATATGAATCTTGGATCCTCTATTTATTGACAAATCATTTAACTTCAACTTTCTTATATGTAAAATGGATATAATATCTAAATCACAAATTTACTGTGACATTTCAGTGAAATTAAGTTTTTTAATTCTCCTTAGCTTAGTACCTACCTATTAAGGGATAAAAATGTACTTAAAAACACAGATACAGAAAAACATAATGCTCTCTAATTACTGTGGAAGACCACAAAATAGGACAAAGATGTAAGGGAAAAAGTTTTCTATTGTAGGGAAACAGGTCAAATTATATTCTGGGAGCAATTAAAATAATCATCAGGATCTCCTTTTTCCTTTTATATAAATCATCTTTATCTCCACTATGTTCCAGACACTATGATTGGCACTTTAAAGAATCTTATAATTTCATTCTCAGAATAACTCATTAAGGTATTTTCTACCTCTTTCTATTAAAATGGAACAAAATCCCAACTAGACTGTAAATTGATATAAGGAGACATCTTGTCTGTTTTCTTTACAACCACCCAACAGAGGTCCTGGTATCTTACAGCAGTCATTCAAAAACATACATTAGATGAAGGGATGAACAATAAAGGGAAACTTCAAAAGGTAAGTTGCTAAGGTCACACAGTAAATGGTGTATCTTTAGTTAGTTGCTAAGGTCACACTGTTAGTAATGGTGTGGATTTAAACTTGAGTCCAGCTGACTCCAAGGACCATGCTTTTAATTAGCATATCTGAATCGTAGAAAGGCTTCATAAACTACATGGAATACTGGGAATGAATAAAATAAAAGAAGTACATTATGAGAACCTGGAATTCAATGATTCTTATTAGGTAAGATTCTAAAAGTAGTTACAAAGAGAATAATTTTTAAAATTAGCAAACTGTATACTTAGTAGAACTGCTGAAAAACTATGAATGACTTAAAGAATGCAAGAAGGTGATCTTGGTATCACAAAGATGTGAAGGGTGTTCGAGTATAGAAAGTAACTCTCATCTGAAATAAGTGAAAAGTTGAGACAAAAATTAAACAAAGAACTAAAATCATGAATTTGACAACGCAGATGACTTACAGAATCTGCAGGGTGTTGAGGAAAAAAAGTTCAGTAGGAACTAAAGAAGTGGGAGATAATCATGACCTGTCAATGTAGAGATGATTAATGAAAAAATAATTCTATAAAGGGGAAAGCATCCAAATTAGAAGAGGGTCAATTTTATAAATTAGTAAGTAGTAATAACATATAGAGAATGGTGCAGCTCAAGGGCAGAGTGCTTGCTTAGTATATACAAGGCCCTAGGTTTAATTCCCAGAACTGACAAAAATACATAAAATAAGAAAAAATAACACATTAACCTTTTTTTTAATAGCTACTTACTCCTAATTAGGGAGATTAACCACAAAAAGTGTAACTGGAGGAAAATACCATATATATAAAAATCAAGTAATATAAAGTTAATTAACTCCATGGACTTAGTGATAAGCCATTAAAACCACAGCAACTTCTGGAAAAAAATAAAGAACTGAAACGAGAGGGACAGTGCAGGGAGAAAACTTCATACTGAATCTCAAAAATGTGTTGAAAAGTTGAAGAGAAGCCTATATTCACTTTTATAAATTAGTGAGCAAGATTCCCAAACTACTTTTTGAATTCTTCTTCATGTGCATTTACTTACATGACTAGTCTAAGTAATAGTTTCATAAAATTCCAAACACATAAGCCAAAACTCACTCAAGTTTGCTCTAGTTTCTTTAGAGATCAACGTTTCTTTAGTTGGTTACCTTGGTCCTTTTAAACAAAACAATGATAAGTCAGCTAATTTTTATAACATCTTACCACTGACAAAAGGCACCTAACTGAACTATTTAGGCAGACACTGCTACCAACCGAAATGCTGATACACTTACCTAAGCAGCTTATGACCATTTGTTGTAGCAACTTCAGCAAGACTTGTTAGAATCTTCAGATATTGGCTTTCACTTTGCTGAGACAAATGCTCCAGAACTTGCCGCAACTAAATATTTTATAAGCAAAGAGACTACATAATAATCTATTAAATTTTGTCAAAAAATTAAGTACCTAATTAGTTTAATAAACACCTTAAAGCCAACCAGGTAAAATAGAGACCTTTACACTTTCTTTGTATAAATTTGTAAAAGTTAATATGAAAGGTGAGGACATAAATTTTTGTTGAAAATTACTCAGTAAAAAACAATAAAAAAATAGAATAAAAATCACCTAGCATATGTGAGAAAATTGAACTCCATACTTCTCAAAATTAAGAAAATTTTAAATTCTGTAATTTTTCTAAGAATATAACTACTATAAATAACAGAGCTCAGGGTTGGGGATGCAGCTAAGCAGTAGAAAGATTTGGGGTTAATTCCCAGCACAGCAAAAAGAAAAAAAGAATTAAAAAACAGTCCTCAGTAAATTAGTGATTACAAATTTTAACATGATATTCCTCCTCAGATTCATTTCCTCTATTCATGGGGAATAGTTATCTTAAGGAAAGATCAAGATTCAGAAAGTCAAATATTAGCCCAAAGTTTGTTAATTATCATACATAGTTGTTTCTTGGTATCTCTGGGGACTGATACCCGAATTTCCATGTATATCAGAATCTGCAGATGCTCAAGTCCTTTATAAAATGACATAGTATCTGCATATAAGGTATGCACATTTTTCCATACACTTTAAACCATTTCTAGATCACCTGTCATACACGGTGCAATGAAAATGCTATGAAAATAGTTGTTATACTGTATGGTTTAAGTAACGACAAGAAAAAAAATTGTAATGTTCAGTACATATGTAATTTTTAAAAATATATTTGATCCATGATTGGCTGAATCCATGCATGGAGAAACCATGGATATGGAAAAATAACTGCAGTTTATACTCATCATATAGTACAGATAAGCAAATTCAAGTTATTAAAATATTTGAATTAATAAATAAATTACTAAGCATATTTGTAAGGTTTCACATATATAAGCCTGAATAAAGCTTGTTCATTTACAAGTTACCAGCACAATTACATTACCATGTTTTCTCGGAGGTCTTCATTCTGTGTCATTTGAATAATAGTCTGGAAAAGCCTAGGGTGATACTGAATTAATACTTCACAAGTCTCTCCATATCCACCCTAAAAATAAGACTTAAAATTATTCTGTTTCAAAAACAAAGTTTCTCTTAAAGGTCATATACTTCACCAAATAAAACTCTTTGCACTCACCCACTCATTTAAGAAAAATATGATTTTACCATTCTCAGTTTCTATCATAAAGGAACTCAGAATATATATTGAAAAATACCTGTACACATAAATCCAGAGGGGTTACTCCATTTTTATCTGGCAAATATTTGGCTCCTCGTAATAGAAGAATCTGTGCTGTATCTCTCTGACCATGACTATATAGAAAGAGAACCAAGTTAAAAATGAAATCTTTTAAAGTCTTTCCCTATGAATTATGGATGGTTAATATAAATCAATAGAAGATTATCCATTAAAAAAAGACAGGAAAGTCTAAAACACATCCTCAGCAATAAGAAAAACTTTTCACAATGTTAAATCATACTTTTACTATATAGATAAGAAAGTGATCTTTCAAATCTAAGAATTGAACTTGGGTCACATTATCTACAATAACTCATAACATTTTGAGATAAGTAACTGTTTCCCAAGCTTCTGATTTTTTTTTCCTTCCATTCATTTCCCTTTCTCAACTCTATCCTGATCTCCTTTCTACCACACACATCCAAATTTTTAGACTACTTACTCCAAAAGAATTTAAATATTGAAAATAAGAACACATTTTATAGCACTTTAATTCTTTGATAAAAAAATAAAATGAAAAAAGCATCAAAGTAACAACCTAAGGGAAGAAGGCAAGTGGGAATTACTAAGAAAAAAATCTATCTAGCTTTCAACCTTCACTTTAACAACCCACTCAGTCTGACTTCTGTGAATAGCTATTCAGTCTAGTCTAAAATAAACCACTCCCTTATCCACATGCCTTTCTCTGAGCTCTCTCCTTCTTGTATTACTACTCTTTCAGTTAGAACCAAGATACTCTGGAGGTAGCAACCACTAGACCCTAGGTCTTGTTATTCAATGAGTTCCTCTGATTCAAAATAAAGGAATAAAAAGATACATTTACAATCCAGAAACATTAAAATATAAGGCTGATTTTAAGAAATGCCCAAGTAAGTTCCACAATTTAAAAGGCCATCTAACACAGAAACTTTACTTTGAAGATAAGAAAAGCAACTAAACTTAGCTAAAGATTTTTTTTAAATACTCAGATAATTTTCATTTCCTTGAAGAGGAAATAGAAGTGATTTCTCAAACACTTGCATTCTTTTAACTTCAGACCCTGTGCGTTTGAGAACTTGGATAGAATGTGTAATTGTACATATTGTACAAATATTTTGGATTTCTTATGAAACAAAAAGACCATATTTTCTAACAGGATATTCCAATTCTACAGGTTTAAAATTCTGACCTAAGGTCTGTTTTACCTGGCTACTAACTGAGTCTGGTAACTAAAAGGAGTTGCCTGGCAGGAGTTACAAATCCATGCTCTGAATTTTACCCCTTTATAACCATTATAAAGCTCTAAAACTCTGTGCACTTCTCACTGATTTACTGTATCTATACACTTCAACTAAATCTTACTTTCTTAACAGAATGAAAGTTATCTGCAGGTACAGAAAATACTTGAAAATCTAAATATCACAAGTACAATTAAAAGTCTGCCTGTAAACAAACCATGTTCCATATTCACCAGTCTTCTACAATGATGGTTTTATTTCTCAACATAGATTTTCATAACTATCTTTGTTCAAAGTTATCTAATGTTTGCTAGTTCAGAACCTAAGCACATACAAGGCCCTCAGTTAATTCAAAGCACCAAAACAAAACAAAAAATCCTTAATGGTGGGAATACAGTAATAGCAGAATGTACTTCTAAAAACATTCTTTTACCACATTCCAACATTCAGACTATGGGATTATCCCAGTTCTGTACGACCATGCTTACATTAATTATTATAAATATCATTGTTTTGTACAAGATATTTTTCAAGCATGAAATTATAGTAATTCATTCATTCAAAAAAAAACTCCTAAGCATCTAAGAGCAAAACACTGTACTAAGTGCAGATATAAAGTGGCAAAAATGAACAGAATTCTTGCTTTCACTTAAGTAGGAAAAACAGACTATAAACAAGTAAATAAACAATTACAAAATGCTACAAAAGAAATGACCATGATGCTGTAACAGAAAATTTAAGGAAGTCTACTTAGATTGGCCAGAAATTTCTTTCCTAAAAAATAATAGTTGAATAATGACATGAATAATAAGGAGGCAATACCACACAAAAAGCCTAGGGAAGAGCATTTCATCTTATAGAAAAAGCATGCTGTAAGGAGTCTGTTGCATTTAGGGAACTCAGAGAAAACCAACAGCTGAAGTACAGTGAGCTAAGCAGGGGTCAGACTATGTAAGTCTAATATGTCAAGACAGAATCTGAATTTTATCTGAAATGCAAAAAAAGAGGCACTGAAAAGTTATAAACACAGGATTTAAACACAAAGTGCCAACAGCTAACTCATTCATATAAAAGATCAGTTTGCTGAGGAAGAAACAGACTGGAAGGAAGCAATGGAAGAATCAGGGAGACCAGTTAAAGACACTACTACAGTACTCTAGGCGCAAGGTAACTGTTTTAAAGTGGTTTTGATGAGTTTAAGAGTATAAAGTTTCAGAACAAATTCTGAATGTGAAATTTACAGAACTTACTATTAAGTTCCACGCTGCAGTCCAGAGAGAAATAAAAAAAAATTACAATCTAGTTTCTGGGTTAAAGACTGGAAGAATAAGGGTTCCCCTGACTAAAATAAGGAAGAAAGGTTGAAGAGGAAAATCAGAAACTATATTTTGGACATGTTAACATCTGAGATTCTGTGAGATTTTTCAGGGATGATAGACACCCAAATTCAGAGCTTCAAAGAAAAGTCTGATCTAAAGATAAATCCTTGATAGAATATGATTTCAGGATATCAAACAATGACAATAGTCATAAACTGAGGACACTATGGAAGGAACTAGTATTCTAGCCAAGCAATCAAATTTTACGTATAAGAAAATGACTGGATTTAGACAAAATCTAGATGTATAAGGATCCAAAAATTCCTGTACTCCCCTTGAATATGAGTCTAAATCAATTTTAAAATCCATAAAATGTAAATCAAAGTCAAGAATCACTATAATGTTTTGTGAACTGCTTCTATCCTTCAATAGATGATCTGAATCAGTCTGATCAAGCTAACATCAGAGACCCAAACAAGAAGGGGAGGTCTTTCAGTCTAAAACAAACGTGCAGACTTTTTGTCATTATTCCCTAAACAACATAGTATATCAACTATTCATACAACATGAACAATGTATTAGGTATAAGTAATCTAGAAATGATTCAAAGTACACAGGAGGCCAAGCATACTTTATATGCAAATACAATGCCATTTTATATAAAAGATATGAGTATTAGGGATTTTTGGTATCCATGGGAGAATTCTAGAACCAATACCTAGGGATACCAAGAAAGGACTAGAATTTAAATTGAAAAGAAAAACCACTATAGTTTTTTGTGCTCAGCTGCTCTCTGTAAACTATCTTTATATAACATACACACACACACACACACACACTCACACAAACACACACACACACACACACAAACACACACACACTCACACACTCATCTATATCTAAGTGGATGTGAATACATGTATGTAATTACTGTATTGCTCTTTAGATACTGGGTTTTTTGTTTTTCATTATTTGTTTTGTTTTCTATGATGGGGTTGGAACCCAGGTCCTTGTACATGTTAAACAAATATTCTACCACTGAGCTACATCCCAGTACTAACTTATTACTATATCACTAAAACCTATAACAATGCATGGCACACAGTGAGTGTTAGCTAAATGCTTGCCAATTAAATGGCTAAGTGAACAAATATACAAGTCAAGAAAAGAATCAAGAAACAAGCACAAAAATAATGCATAACTCAGTAGCTAACAATACTGACTCAATATTTTAAAGTTACAGATACAGAAAAAGCAAAAGCATGGCTCTGGACCAAAACGTACTTCAATAGCTTATCCTAAAGGAACTCACCTGATTAGTTAATAAAGTGACCTATGGAAATTACTAGATTATTGATTTGTCTTAAAACTGAAATAATCAAGTAAATCAAAAGCTCCCACCTACAACATAAAAACATTGGCAATTAAATATAATAGAAAATGCTTTCACTCATGTAGTTAAGTAACAGAACCATAATGCTTTTCTTCATCTTAAAAGAGAACATAATATTTGTGGGAAAATACGGCTCTAGAAAATATACAGAAATATTTGTTTGAAAATATGATAGATCACAGCAATCTTTTTGGGGTATATATGAAAATATAAAATATCATACCTGCAAGCAAAGTACAATGGAGTGGCTCCTGACACATTTGGCCTGTTAATATCAGCACCACTGTCTAGCAAGCATTGCACTGTCTAGGGAGAATAAAAAATGATTAAAACCAAAGAAGTCAAAAGATACAATTTTCAGAATTTGAATTCATATAAGGAAAATTCTTCCCATAAATTAAAGGTTTAAAAAGAAAATGAGTGGGTATGTGACAATTATGATGGCTGCACAAACTCAGGCACTATGTGTTACGTATGGAATTAGCAATGTGATATAAACTGTGTTAGCATGAGAAGATTCCTGAGCAGCACTATATCATAGGTAGTCTGTAATCCTAAAAAAAAAAAAAAAAAAAAAAAAAAAAAAAAAAAAAAAAAAAGGAAAAGCTAATATAAAATCCTAAAAGTTCACACTTGGAAACACACACACACACACACACACACACACACCAAATAAATACACACACACACACATATTCTGGTTTTATTTCTATAATCTTCATTTGAGTTCCTCCTGAAAAAAGGAATAAAATATGTAAAAATATACTATAGTTTTTTGAATAAGACTGTTTCGTATTACTTCTGGGTTGAATACACATATTCACTTTTACTGCTGCTCTAGTAGTGTGTTGACAACATAATCAGACCATACACCCATACAAGGAAGAACAAGAAACAGTACCACAGCATACTAGATAAGCCAGAAAGTTTTTCAAAGATGACAAGCAAATGGAGGAACAATAACTGACTCTGCAGATCAAAGAAGGCTAAGTTCAAATGGGGATTCTAATAAGATGTAACCAATTTCTTAAAATAGCACATATACAATAATAAACAAACAAACAACAACAGTAACAACAAAAAACTACCACAGGAATTCCAAGTACCAGGTACCTTTGAAAACAGGATGTTAACATAGGGCTAAAACAAAAGGAGGAATATTTAAAAGTCTACAAAAGAAATAATTCCTCCTTACCCAAGACCCTTCCTCCCATGCTATAGTATTAGTCGCTATTCTTCTCTCTGCTATTTTAAGACAGGTGGTTTATTGTCTAGAGGAAGTTAAAATGAAGACTCTGGATTGGCAAACAAGAAATACAGGTACAAGAAAGGTTCAAGAGCCATGGTGAAAAGAACTAATTAAGTGAAAATCTCCAGCCCTTTCTCTTGGCTCCCCAAAATCTGCAGCCAGGTTTCAAACCTTAAGAGGAGAAATAGAAAGTTCCTACTCTATATCCTGGCACCAGAGAAAGTCTAAATACATTAGAGTCCCTAATGAAATAGTCCAGTTCAAGGCAATGTTCCTACAGCAGTGACTCTCAACCAAAAAAATATGTTTTCCCCATATAGGACGTTTGGAAATCCCAGGAGACATTTTGATTTTCATGACTGGTGAGTAAAGGCCAAAGATAGAGCTAAACATTCTATAATGTACAGGACATTCCTCACAACAAGTAATTATCAGGACCAAAATATAAATAATACCAAGATTAAGAAATCTTGGTGTACAGAGAAGCCAGTCAACAAATTTGGTCTACAAACACAACACTTTCAGTCAATATCTTAATATCTCACCCTTACAAATGAACAGACAATATTTAAGACACAACTGAAGCAGCCCACAAACCAGAGTAGCAAAAATTAAAACAAAAAGAAAAAAGAAACTCAGAAAAATCAAGAAATAAAGAAAACAACCAAAATTAGAATTGTTGATACTCTCAGGAGAGGAAAAAATGATATTACATCCTTAGAACAGAAACCCAAGGGGAAAATATTCAGAGAATAAGAAATTAAAATATGATAGAAGACATACCAATTAAACAATTTTAGAAAGACAATGTTTAGGAATTTATAAGAGAGAAAACAGAATGAAAAGACAAATAAGTAGAAAATAGGAAGGATGAGAAAAATCAGTGGATTAATCCAGGGAGACACATTGCAGAAAGTAAGCATAAAGAAAATTAAGAGGTTGGGGGACAACACAGGAATCAAGAAATAACACCAAAACACACCCCAGAACTAAAGAGTATGAACTGCCAAATTTAAACAGCTCATCAAATCCCCAATTTAAAAAATTAAAAGAATGTCAACAAAGCAATATCAAAGTAAAATTTCATAATACCAAGCATATAAAATTTCAGAGGTAAACTGAAGACAGATGGATATTACACATTTCAACAGTAACACCAAAATCTAAAAGGTAAAAAGCCTTTAAAACTTCAAGGTAAATGATTTCAAATACAAAATTCTCTACTCAGCCACACTACACTCAAATCAGTTATAAATTTAAAAACATGCTTAACTATGAAAGATTTCAAGTTTTTAAAAAACTAAAAAAGTACCTTTTCTCAAAAAAAGTAGATCTCAGAGATAAAGGATATCCTCCCCCACAAGGGAATAAACCAAAAGAGAAGATGTGGAAACTCGAATACTCGAGGTCAAACACAAGACAGACACTAAGAAATTTCCAGGTTTAAAGGGAGAAAAACACAAGAAAGGCAAACCAACAAATTATTTGACAAATATGCCTTTGTAGAAAACAGTACTGAGAGACACTTACGGGAACATATAATACAGAAAGAACTGCTGATTCTTACAAAGTAAACTGAGCAAAGTCAATTAACTTCAAGAAAGAAATGTTGTAGTTCCCTACCTGACTTAAGAGTAAACAATATTTACTTAATCATTCATACAATGAATATTGTTTAATCAAAATTTAAATTCTTGGGCTGGAGATATAGCTCATCTAGCAGAGTGCCTGCCTCACATGCACAAGGCCCTGGGTTCAATCCCCAGCACCACAACCAAAAAAATTATAAATTCTAACTCACCATAACAAGAAATGAATAAATAGTACCTAAACATCATAAATTGAAAAAATAAAGCCAGAGAAGCCTATTATTTAGAATTATTATTGAAAATTGTTCATAATCATGGTTTGACAAAGAATAGGGTTGGTTTAAGGGACCATTTTTTTATTTAAAATATTTTGATAAAAAAATAAGATTTTAAGATATAGTTAACATATATTGCTATTTGAATTTACTTCTATCCCAGTATGAATTCTAAAATATATATAACAAATACTTTCATAGGGTTGGGGTTGCAGTTCAGAGGTAGAGTGCATGCTCGGCGTGCACAAAGCACTCTGTTCAATCTCTTCCATCAAAAAAAAAAAAAAAAGGCTATATAAAACTAATATTATCAGCTATATACCTCCTTTAAACTCAGACAAGTAACTAAGTAAGCAACTTTCAAATATGAGAATGACAAGGACCAAAAGGTCACTATTATATAAGAGAAGCCCTATTTGGGTCTTTTGATCCTGGTTTTCAACCTTTCTGATTTTTAACCTAGCAGCTTTGTCTATGTGGTCTCAAAACATAAGTAAAATAGCACTAATGGTATCTACAACTATTGTAGAAATTATAGACAAGAAGCTTTCCTGGTTCAAAAGGACCAGGAGAGAGAGAAGAGAGATGAAAGCAAATACACTGAAAATATCTATTAATGTACATTTAAAACTAGTGAGCCAGAAACTGAAATAAATTTTAAAATATAGTATACATTTATATAAATTATAGTAAAAATTATTTAATAATAATGTGAATAACCTTAACATGTGCCTAACATGTTCGTAATAATAATCCTATTTACTAGAAAGTAAGAATTCTAATTTTTCTGAATTCAGATTACTAAATAGTATTAGGGCTAATATGACATATCTTCTTAAACTACATTAAACACAGATGATCTACTCATTTCCTACCAAATAACTGTTACACAGCAAAGCTCAAATGTCTTGATAGCTACTTGTGTTCAGTTTTAAAAGTCATTTTTTAAATTATATACTTTTTACAGTGCTTCTGCATTTTTATGTATATTATAAAGCTTAAAGTATAAAAACAAGTTAGCCATTAGATTAACATATTCCTCTGCCATTCTCAATAAAGCGATGAGACAAACTAAGCAAATCATAGCAAGAAAACATCATTTATAGTATGAACTGTCACATGTTTCTGTCATATCCTTATATACCCTACGAAGACATTAAAAATTCTTTCTTTTCTTATATTCCTGTCATATCCTTGTATATCCTACTAAGACATCAAAAATTCTTTCTTTTCTTATATTCCTGTCATACCTTGTATATTCTACAAAGACATTAAAAATTCTTTTTTAAGCCAGCTGCAATGGCACGTGCCTGAATTCTCAAGCTACTTGGGAGGCCAAGTAAGGTAAGAGAAGCAAAAGCTCAAACCCAGCCTGGGCAACTAAGCAAGACCCTGTCTCAAAATAAATTTTAAAAGGGCTAGAGATACAGTTCAGTGGCAGAACAAGGCTAGATTCAATTCCTAGTCCTGGAAAACCTTTTTTTTCCTTTCTTAAGATGAAAGAACATTGATTAAATTAGTGGAAATTGCTGATTCTAGCATTTTACCTTCAGAAGTCTTTCTGCTTTTCTATATTAACAAATTTATTCCAGTTAACACCCTCAAAACACATAACTAGTAAAAGAAACATTTTTTAAAGTTTTAAATATCTTCACTTGTAGATAAAATATTGCCTAAAGAAAAAGAGGAAAAAAAAAACATTTCTCTTAAGAGTAAGCATTAAATAATGTATAAAGGAATTTTAAAATGAAGGAAAAAAATTGCCTTGTAGCATAAAATGAACAAAAAGTCATCAACCTTTGTCATAAAAAAAAATGTTTGCTGGTTTCTTTTTGTAAAAGTTCTGACAGGAGAGGAAAGGATAATGAAGAATTCAATTATTGAGTCAAAGGTATAACAGAAGAGGTAGCAAGAAAGAGATAACCTTAACCTTATATACAGTTTTGTCTTTTTTTAATGACCAATCATTTCGCTGAGAGAGGCAAATTAAGATAATTCAAGTGCACAAGAGATCTAAGATGTATTCACACCAACAGTTAGCAGACTACACCGTGGTATGTGGTAAGGGAAACAAGTCAGGCCTACATGGTGTCAGACCAGGGGTACAAAGTGCAGCACTTACCCAACTCACCCTATCATTGTACTATCCTGGCTGTTCCTACTGAGTCCTGTAGGGGAGGTGAGACTTCCTGGGTCCCTTACTACATCTTAAACACAGGCTAGTGTACAAAATGAATTCTCATTCCCAGATAATCCAGAGTGACAATATTTCAATGATAAAGCAAAAGATCTAACCACAAAAACAAATTATTTTCTTGTTAACAATATACACATAAAATTTGGATGTGAAATATCATGAAAGATGAAGAGCTACATAAAATTGCAATAAGATACTTATTGCCTAACTTCAACAACTTCAGTTTAACTAGAGTCTGACACTACAATCTTCAAAAGTATGACAAAATAACAAATATTTACAACTATGTAAAACTATTACATGTATACAATGGATAAAATTCAGGAGGAAACAAAATATTCTCTACTAAATTTTAAAAAAAAGCTCTTGAAGAAACACTACCACTTGAGGGTTTTAAATTACATCAAAACCTAAGGCACAACATAATTGAAGAATTCAACTTTTAAACCCCCTAAGGATTTTCAAAACCAGGGGTTTTCACAGTAGATACAAATAAATCCAATACAACCTTTAGAAGAATCAGGGCCATCAATAAACACTACACTTGAAAATACAAAAGAAAAAGGATGACAAACATTCACAAATGCAAAGAAAATAATGGTCAAAATGATACTGCATTTGAGTGGTTCATTCCATCCTTTAACAAAAAAATCTCATGTCTATTATGTATTATGAATTATTCTAGATTCTAGAGTTATAAGAATTTTTTTTAAAAAGGGCAAAATCTCAGTCCTCATGAAGTTTACATTATAGTACAAAAGACCAACAGACAAAATATAAACAAACAACATGCAATGTGTTAGATGGTGATCAGTAGTAGCCAGAAAAATGAAAACAGAATTCTCATTTTTTTGGATACAATTTATTTTAGAAAATATCTTGCCCAGAAAACTCTACACATAAATACATTCTGTGAAAACTGTGCATTGAGCTATAAGCCATAAAAGATCCAAAAAACCATAATGATATTATGATTAGTGATCAGAATTTCTCATTTTCAGAATTTATAGTTTCTCATTTTCTTGTAAAAATTAAGCTCTGTGGCTTAAAATAAAAAGTAAACATTAAAAGTAAACCAACATAAATATCTGTGACTGATAGTCATGTACATAATTCTAATAACTACAGTGAACTGAGATCACTATAGATGAATAAAATGACATCAGCAAAATAAGTTCTTAGAAATTTCATAATTATAATTTCCTGCTCAACTCTTGCCCACCAACCACCACTACCACGAAAAACTATTCTCCCAATCCCTAATATCTAGAGTAGGGATTCCTTCTCTTTAGAAAATAAACTGCTCAGGAGGTACATAGAAAGAAAAGCATAGAAAAGAAATTTTCATATGATCTTCAACAGATCCTTAAGAAACAACACACTTTCAACAGCCTTCATAATGTTTCAAATGATAAAACAGTATCCTAAGTGGAAAACTAATGTGCAAAGCTAATGCTGGGTCAATCTCAAAAGTCATTTAATTGAAAATAGTGACTAAGACCACCTGAATCCAATACACTGATAAATCACAAAGCAAAAAACCCAAAGCAGCTCTTCTATATTGATGTCAACTTTCAAAATAACGCTGATCAAAGTAAAAAGCAATAGATATTCAATAATAAAGCTATAAGCAAAAGCCTAAGTTGTGGTATTATCATTTGCTAAAAGGGGACTAAACAACCAAAAAGCGTCTTTATTTTTTATTAAATAATTCTAATGACATAACTTATGACAACGTACAAATAACTTATACACTAAGGAAAACTGTCAAACCACTAATCAGCAAGTGAATCATATAGGGTTTCTTCAGCAGCCTGTTCACCTAAATATATTGAGGGTCTGAACCTGTATTCACTATCCCACAATAATCATTATTTTTTGGTTGTGTTAGGAAAATATCAGTGACAGGAGGACTTTCTAATTTTTGCTATTTCCCATAAGCAATTAAAGAGAATTCTAGCATTGAAATAAATAAAGTTACTCTGAATAAAAAAGTACTTTCTAAAATATTAGTCTACCTACCTTTGGGCCTCAAGGCTGAATCTGATTAATGTTTTTGCAAATACTTTATATTAAGCTCACATGACTGGTAACTCTCTGGATGAAAAGCTTGGAAGACAGCTAAGGATACAACAACCAAGAGAGCTAAATGAACGTAGGTAAGCATTGTTAACTAACAAATCTACAATTTCAGTCCACAATATCAATATCAAACAACTGTTTTTAAGTTATAAAAATGTAAATCTCCCAAACAAGATCCAACCATCACTTTACATTGCTTGAGAAGCTTTGTATTCGGTAGTATAAATTCAGGAATATAAAATTTACTCTTATAAAATATAATTTATTTTTAAATAAACTATAGATTAATCCCTGAACTAATCCTGCTACGTAACCTAACATTTAAATTTTGGTACAACTATATGATAGTTCTCTAGTGTTTCTAAATCCATGTGATTCCAGGAAGACAATAAACAATCATTTGTGGCAATTAAATATATTTATAAATCTTAAAGAATAAAAAAAGAAAAATCTACCAAAAAGGAAGTTGAATTTATGGTAAAAGAAAGAAAGAAAAGAAAAAACTGAAATATATATAAATATATATATATACATACACACACACACACATATATATATATAATTATGATTTTACTAAACTTTCTAAAAACAAAATTGAAAAAGAAAAAAGAATAATGAAATCAAACACAGACTAGCTTCTTATACAAAAGTAAATGGGGGGCTGGGGATATAGCTCAGTTGGGAGAGTGCTTGCCTCGCATGCATAAGGCCCTGGGTTCAATCCCCAGCACCGCAAAAAAAAAAAAAAAAATTAAATGAATAAAGGGGTCTAGATATTGCTCTATGTATTTTCACACAATCACATACCTATTAATAATGGTAGTAATAATGGCAATAGATATTAATGCTCTTAAATGTCCTCCAGAGTATTCACAACATTTTCCTCAATTATATTATCACTACACAGAAGATACCTTCTGAGAAACAGCAGAGAAAGTTGCCAAAGATTACATAAGTCAGATAAATAACAAAACTTTGAAATGATTTTGTTATTATTGTTGTTTCATTTTTTGAGACAGGGCCTCTATGTTGACCAGGTTAGTCTCAAACTCCTGGGCTCAAGCAATACTCCTGCCACAGTCTCAATATCATCATGCCCACATAGTCTAGAATCATTTTTTAAAATCAATATTCAAAGACAAACCATATTTTATTTTTTTTCGATGCTATTGTGAATGGAGTAGTTTTCCTAATTTCTCTTTCTGAAGATTCATCACTTATGTATAAAAATGCATTGGATTTATGAGCATTGATCTTGTAACCTGCTACTTTACTGAATTCACTTATGAGTCCCAGCTATCCCACTCCTTGGCCTATACCCAAAGGACTTAAAATCAGCATACTACAGAGATACAGCCACATCAATGTTCATTGCTGCTCAATTCACCATAGCCAGATTGTGGAACCAACCTAGATGCCCTTCAGTTGATGAATGGATAAAGAAACTGTGGCATATTTATACAATGGAATATTACTCCGCAATGAAGAATGATAAAATTATGGCATTTGTAGGCAAATGGTCGAAATTGGAGAATATCATGCTAAGTGAGATAAGCCAATCTCAAAAAACTAAAGGACGAATGATCTCGCTGATAAGCGGATGAGGACATATAATGGGGGGTGGGAGGGGCTAGCATTAGGTTTAGGGTTAGGTTTAGAGTTAGGCTAAGGAGAGCAGTAAGAATGAAGGAAAGAAGGACTGTGTAGAGGGAAAAGAGGGGTGGGAGGGGTGGGAGGGGTGGGAGGGGTGGGGGGGAGGGGAAAAATATAATAAACATCATTACCCTATGTAAACGTAAAAAAAAATAAATAAATAAAAAAAAAAAAAAAAATTACAAAACAGAAAAAAAAAAAAAAAAAAAAAAAAAAAAGAAAAGACAAACCATAATTCTGGTATTGTGTACCTAACAATGCAGTATTACAGTTGATATAAATAAAATTATATAAAAATAAAATTATTAGTTATAATCATTTCTTTCATCTTATTTTCAAATATGAATAGAAGTAACTTAAAATCATGGTGTTATTACACTGCAAGGACAAAAAAACCACCATGAATCACATGAGATCTTTATGATATTCCTGCTAACAAGACAGATGCAGGTACATAAAATCATGGTTAAAATTATTCAATTTCTTAATTATGACAAAAATTAATCTGTTTTCCAAACCTTTTCCCTTTAAAACAAAGTTGTGTAAATCTGGAAAAGCATTTCTGGTCATTAAATAAGAATATAATATTAAATTACAAAATTCTACAAAGCTTTAAGGTTCTTGGGCAGTTGCTCAAAATCTTTTCATTCACTCCTGAGACTGATACTAAAATGAGATTAGAAGACAAATTTCAAGGATTTCTTCATTATCTTGGTTTAATTTGAAAATTTTTTTAAATACTTTTACTACAGTCTCTTTCCCCCTGAAAGTTTTCTATTTTATCCCACAAAATATATATAACCAATATGCAAGCTTTTAAGCTTAAATTTTTTAAAAAAAATCTTGAAACCTAGTTGTGCTAGTATTTGTCTGCATGGACATAAGTTCTAGAGATTTTTCTAGTGAATTAGTGCAAGAGCTGGCTACTTTGAGACAATAAAAAAGGTCATTTTGACTAGCCACTAAAATATGTTGCTCAGAGTGCAACCTATGGAAAGATACACAAAGATTCTAAAAAGTCATTAATCCCTATCCTATAATAATTTAACATACTTCACAAACCAGTACATCATGTCCAACTCAGGATAAGAGTATATGCTAATCCACTGAGATTTGGACTAGTCCCAAAATTCTGAAACACAGGCAATATGAGCAAAATTATCAATACAGACTTTCAGAAGTATAATTCAGTCTGGAGACAAGGAGATAAGGATAATTTTTAAAGATTTCTTCTGTACAAATTGAAAAAGAATGAAAGATATACACAATAATTCAGAAAGTAGTGCTAAGTATTTCCTTTATCTGTGCACAAACCTCAAAAATAACCATAACTGACCAACTATGACAAGAGCAATCTCACTAGTCAATACAATCAATAAGTCAATATGGCTTTTGTACTGTTTCTCTTCTACTATATCTGCAAAATCTCACCCTGTGAAACTCATCATTAGTGAAGTCAGGCTCCCTATAAATCTTTTGAGCATACAATTGTTCAAAGGCATCTGACTATGAGGAATTCCCCATTACTTAACCACACCTGCTTTAGGTTGTAAACCATATGGAGTATATTATACTCATACCACCTAATCTTCAATAACTTCAGAAGGCAATTCTGAATTTAAATGCAGCCTGCAATGCACATGTTTTAAATGAAGGCATTCTTAGTAATCCCTTGTTTCTACACTAGCTCAAGGCAGCAAACATTAGTCTTTACAGATTATTTCTAATCTGAATCTCAATTGTTTTTTTTTTTTTTTCTATATAAGAGAGGCTTGCAAGACTTAATGATACTCTGCCCATTTGGTATAGCAGAGATCACTTACATTAAAGTAAGTGCTTTTCTGTCCTCTGAGAACTATATATAGAACTTATTTTCAAATATACAGTAGTTCCTTAAAAATCTGGGTCACTGGGGCCGAAGATGTAGTTCAGTAGTAGACACCTGTCTACCATGCATAAAGCATGTTTGATCCCCAGCATTACACACATTAAAAAAAAAAAAGATAATTTAAGATACCTCAGATCTTTTTTTTTCACATAGAACATTTTTTAAACTTAATAACACTCAGAAAGTAAGCACCAATGAGAAGTAACAGTTCTTGAAAACATTGGTTAGTTTTCAGACAATAAGACAAAAAATATAAACACTGTGGTGTTCAGAAGTTCTAAACTATTTAAGCAATACCAGTACTCATTTTCCTCACTAATTCCAATAACTGAGGTTTAAGCTAGAAGAAAAATTATAATTGCTTAGAATACATGTGAACACACATTTAAATTTTTAGTATATTCACCCAAGCATGGTAGGCTATGCCTAAAATCCCAGCTACTTGGGAGACCAAAGGTAGGAGGATCACAAGTTAGATGCCAGCCTGGGCAACTTAACAAGACATGTCCCAAAACAAATTTTTTTAAATAACAGCCACAGATATAGTTCAGTCATGCACAAGGTCCTGGGTTTGAGTACCAATACTACCAAAAAAAAAAGTTTATTAAGCTATCAAAATTTATGAATCAGAAATAAAATTAGAGTACAAATTACAAATATTCTGAAGAATTAAAAGTACTATTTTCTATTCCTTTTGCCTTATATAAAATATAATCTCCAGAAATCCACAGGAGTTAGAAAATATTTTCTTATAAAGCTTCATGTTCCAAAGTACACAGTGAAAAACTTTTCACAAATTTAAAGTTTTCAAAATCAAGCACAAGCAACTTCAAGTCTTCATGGGTGAATTTACCGTTTTGTGACCATTCTGGCAGGCCACATGCAGTGCTGTCTGCCCCATCGCATCCTCAACATCAACATCACTGACGTGTTGTACAAGGTCATGGAGCAGTTCTGTCCGCCCATTCACAGCCAGCCAGTGAATCTGTGAAGTCATTTAGTTACATTAATTATTTGTGTAAGAACATTTCATAAGAAAACAGAAGATAAATAATGCTATTATTTCTCAAATGAACATAATATAAAAATTAAAGATATTTTAAGCCCATATAGTTTTTCCCTTTTTTTTTAACATGAGAAAGATACGTGCATCAAAATACATTTTAGTCCATCAAGTATTACAAAATCAAGAACTCAAAGACTCAAAATAGTATGGTTCCTAGGCTGAGAATCACCAAATACCTTAAAAGAAGATTTAGAAGATTATGTTGAAGAAGTCTCCCACAAAGCACAAAGGAAAAAAAAAAGAAAAACAAGAGAAAACATAATAAAATTGATAAGCTATTCCAAGAGGTCTAAAATTCAAACATAAGAGTTAAGAAAGGAGAAAATGGGAGTGGGAATCATCCAAGTCATAAAGTATGAAAATTTCTCATGAACTCCCATTATATGAGTTACTAGGTTATTGGGCCTCAGCATTATCCAGCCAAATGAATAAAATAAATCCAACCAAAATATATAACCATGAAATTTTAGAATGCAGAAGTACCAAGTAAATTCTGTAAGTTTCTAGAGACAAACAAGTGTCACATAAAGGCTCAAGAATCAAAATGGTACCAATCTTTAAGAATGAAAGCTTGAAGACAACAAAGTAATGCTTTTCAAATGCAAAGGGAAAATCATATCCAGCCTAGAATTTTATTGTCAGCTAAATTATCAATTACATAATTGTGCAAATACAAAGAATCAAGTCATATTCAGACATACAAAGTAGCAATAAATTTACCTCCCATGCACCTTTCCTCAGTAAACTACCAGATGATATGCTCCAGCAAAGTGTGAGAGAGACACCTAAGACACAGATAACACAACTCAAAGCAAAAGGAAAAAACAAGTAAACTAGAACTAAATGAGTTCAGCAAGGTTGTACAAGATCAAAAAACACTGCACTTCTATACACTAATACTAAACCTGTAGAAACATAATAAAACACAACACCATTTACACAACTGCTCCAAAGAAAATGTAAATACTTGGCTAAATGCTTGATAAAACATATACAAAATCCCTATGCTGAATAACTGAATGCTAATGAAAGAAATCAAAGACCTATGTAAGTGGAGAGATGCACTGTGTTTATGGATTGGAAGATTCAATCAATCGGTGTAAGATGTCAATTATCCCCAAATTGATCTTTCAGTTAATACGATTTCAATCAAAATCCCAGAGAAGTATTTTTGTAGCCACAGACAAATTTGCTCTAAAATTTATACAGAAAGAAAAAGGAACCAGAATAGCTAACACAAACCTGAAAAACAAAAAAAATTAAAGTGGGGGGAAATCACTCTAGTGATATTTAGACTTGCTTTCGAGTAGCAATAATCACGACACTGTCGTACCCACAGAGGGGAAGACATATAAATCAATGAAAAGGCCCACATAAATACACTCAACTGATTTTTGAGAAGATGCAAAAAAATTCCATGCAGGAAGGACATCCTTTTTCAATGGTGCTAAAGAAACTGGACATTAATAGACAAAACAATGAACCTCCATCTAAGCCCCATGTCTTTTACAAATATTAACTCAAAAGAAATCACAGACAGATGTAAAATGTAAAACTAAAACTTTTAGAAAAAAAGGGATAAAATCTTCAGGATCTAGAGCTAAACAAAAAGCTCTTATAACCTTGATACCAAAATATGATCTAAAAATGGAAAATCTGATAAAGTCTACTCCATCAAAATCAAAAACTTTTGCTTTTCAAAAGACCCCAATGGGGGAAAAAAAGAAGAGAAAAAAATACCCTGATGAGAATTTGAAAAAGTAAACTAATGACTGGGAGAAAATATCTGAAAATCACATACCTGGGATAAAACCCTACTCTCTTGGATATATAAAGGATTCCCATAACAGTTTTTAAAAAAAAAAAAATCCAATTAGAAAATGGATAAATGACATGAATTGGCATTTCATTTCATAGAAGAAGATATACAAATGGCAAATAAGCCTATGAAAAGATGTTCAGCATCACTGGCAATTAGGCAAATGCTTACTGAAAACACGATGAGATCATATTCATCATAATGCCTAAAAAAAATTCAAGCTTGGTGGTACACATATATAATCCAGTGATTTGGAAGGCTGAGACAGGAGGATCACAAATTCAAGGTCAACCTCAAAAACTTAGTCAGACCCTGTCTCAAAATAAAATTAAAAAGCAGTAGTGTATCCCTGGGTTCAATCCCCAGTACTATAAGGAAAAAAAAAAAAATGACAACAGCGAATGCTGGCAACAAACTGAAAAACTCTATCACTCAGATATTACTGGTGGGAATATGTAATAACAGAATGTGCATTATACATTCTGGACAAAAAATATCAAAACTAGCACTCACAAACATTTCAATACAGAGATATGAAATTTTTAAATCTATTAAAATAGCTGAGAAGAACTGCCTAGAGATAGGTAGACTTGAAGGAGGCAAGTTTGGGAAGGCCAAAAGACTGTTTCCTACACTAAGCCTTGTAGAACCATTTGACTTTAAATTTGTGCATGAATAGTTTTATTCAATAAATTTTTTAAATATTTTCTACTCCATTTTCCTTGAAGTTCAGGAATTAAGCAAAGAAATTAGCAGATAAAAACTTATGTGATTCAACAGATTAAATTAACACTGGACATCTTTATCTTACCTAAGCTAGGTAGTATCCTAAGGAAAGATCATTTCTAAGGGTTCATAACTCTCTATGGCACCTACCACAGCACTGCAGATATACAGAACACAATCTTTCCTTAAGAGTGAATGGTATTAGGGCGCCACGCAGCCGACAGGGGGTGCACGCTGTGGACAACTCGGAGCTGGAGCTGTGAGTCAGCCTCACGGAAAAGTGACATTGCCATAGCCAGGTGAAGACCTCTGGAGACCAGGACCAAGAAAAGAATTGCTGTGCTTGGGAGTGTAGCCTATGGGCTCTCTTCTGTCAAGTGCTGCCTGGATGAAGACTTGGAATCTGTTTGCTTTGAAAGAACTGATGACATTGGCGGGCTGTGTAGGTATCAGAAATTGGGAAGTTCAAAGGACAGTACTTCCATAGTCAAGACCATAAAAACCCAGAAGCATTGACTGGAAAAAGTCTTTATAATTGTTGGGAATTCTGGAGGAGATCTGGCTGCAGAGATTAACTACACAGCCAAGCAGGTATTCCTCAGCACCAGGAGTCAGGCTTGGATCCTGAATTGTGTAGGGGACCATGGGTACCCTTTTGATGTGTTACACTTTTCTCAGCTTAAACATCTTATATCAAAGATATGTGGCCAAGCATTAACAAATACATTTTTGGAAAAAAGTATGAATCAAAGATTTGATTATGAAATGTTTGGCCTGAAGACTAAACACAGAGATCTAAGCCAGCATCTAACAGTAAATGATGATCTGCCAAATATATAATTTCTGGCTTGGTAAAAGTGAAAGAAAATGTGAAGGAATTCACAGAGACAGCTGCCATAATTGAGGATGGCTCCAGAGAGGACGACATTGTTGCTGTTATCTTTGCCACAGGCTGCAGGGCTAAAGAAACTTTACTCACAACATGAAAAGATGGCAGGTATAACTAAAACTCAAGAGGAAATGGCAAAAAGATAAGAAATTCTCCCAGCATGATAAGAAATTCCTGATTTTTCCTGGGATCCTTCCTCTGCATTTCACCCTATGTTGGGTGAGGTGGGAAGATGACCAAGTCTAAGAAATCAGAGCTTGGAAACCCACTGAAGAAGAAAACACAGTCTGCCAAGTTGGTTTAAACTGGTCCTCACAGACACTTTCAGAGGTCCTCAAATGGCTAGTAGGAGTTGAGCATGGAAAGCTCACTGCCATCTTGTAATTACAGAGGAGGCCAAAAAATGGGATGGAAACTAAGAGATGAAAAGACCAAAAACAAGGAAAGAAAAAATATACATCACTGAAACCAGCTGTGCCTGCAGTCAGAACTACCCCCAGGGTTATCACCTGTAAAAGAAAACACTGACCCTACCTTTGTCTATGTTAGTTTGAGTTGATTTTCTTTCACTTGAAAACAAGAGTGCTTACTGACTTACTGTTTTTCTCAATTCCCTTTCATTTGTAGTAATAAAGGGACAAGAGAATGATAACAAAGAAGAACAGAAGACTAACTATCCAAAAAATCCAATTACCTAATTAATCAATAGGCAAGTAAACTAAACAGACACTTCTCAAAAGAACAAATACAAATGAAAAAAAATATATATATGGAAATATGTTAAACATCATTAGTAATTAGGGAAATGTAAATCAAACCTACACTGATATTTCATCTCACATCAGTCAGAATGGCATTTATCAAGATCACAAATAATAAATGATGGAGAAATATGGAGAAAAAGGAACACTTTTACACTGTTGATGGGACTGAAAATTAGTATAACGATTATGGAAATCTGCATGGAAGTTCCTCAAAAGACAAGGCATGGAATGACCAGATGACCCTCTACCACTCTTTGGTATTTATCTTGAAGAATTAAAGTCATCATATTACAGGGATACTTACTTATTCCATATTTATAGTGGCACAATTCACAATTGCTAAATTTTGGAACTGGCCTAGGTGTACATAAACTGATAGATGAATAAAGACAATGTGGTAGAGATACACAATTGATTTTTATTCAGCCATAAAGAAAAATGAAATTGTGTAGTTTGCAGGAAAATGCATGCAACTAGAGACAACCATGTTAAGTAAAATAAATCAAACTGAAAACGTAAAGGGTTAGATGTGTCCCAAGGAAAGATAGAGAGGGAAAAAAGGAAAACAAAGCTGGGGGTGGATATCCTAAAAATCAAAGGGAGATCAGTAAAGGAAAGGAAACAAGGGGTAGGACCAAGTGGGGAGGGAGGGGGATGTGCTGGGGAATCATATTGATTAAATAATAGTGTTTGAATGTGTGCATGTACAAATATACAACAAATCTGAGCATTATGTACAACTATAATGCACTAATAAAAATGTGGGGAAAAGAAAAAAAAAAGAGTGGATGGTATTACATGGTTAATATGTAACAAAACCTGTAGATTCCATGTAATGATCATGATTAAGTTTATTATTTAATAAGCACTTAGAAAAATTCAAATTTTAAGGAAGATCCCTCTCCTGAGAAGACCCACTCTCTCCCTTGAGGGGTCTTCTTTCTCCTCTACTAAACTTTGCCATATTTTAAAATATATATGTATTATATATTATATAAGACACATACATTTATATTCTATATGCAATTTTATTTAGTTTTTTTTTTTTTATGTGGTGCTGGGGATTGAACCTAGTGACACACATGCTAAGCAAGCACTCTACCACTAAGCGACAACCCCAGGCCTCTATATATAATTTTAAATTTTGTATATAATATATATTTTATATATACAGATAAACATATATAAAAATATTATTTCTTATACCCCTCCCCCAAAAGTCTTTAATCAAAAAGACCTTGAACACTTGCCTGGTAAGTAAGTAGTCAATATTCTTCTTTATTTACAAATTAAAAGATAAAAGTCTACAAGTACTATCGAAGGTAGGTTAAATTCAATTTAACAAATAATACTTAAAATCTTCTGCCATGACTTCAAAATTTATTGTCTCAATAATTCTATTTTTTTTTTTTTTGGTGGTGCTGGGGATTGAACCCATGGCCTCGTGCACTCTACCAACTGAGCTGAATCCCCAGCCCTCAATAATTCTATTTTATCTCTACTTTCAAAACAAATAATGCTCCATTAAATAATGATGATTTGGTTAAAATTCTGAGATTTCAACAAGCCCTTTAGCAATATCCATACCACCTCCCTACAATATCTTTATGGATCAAAACTATATTAATGTGCCAGGCACAGGGGTACATGAGTATAATCTTAGAAACAAGTCTGAAGCAAGAGGATCACAAGTTTAAGGCCAAGACTGGGCAATTTAGAAAGACCCATTTCAAAATAAAAAATACAAAAGGTTGGAGACATAGTTCAGTGGTAAAGCACCCCTGCGTTCGATTCCCAGTACTTAAAAAAAAAAAAAAAAAAAAAAGGCAAAATGGACAAAAATACTAGTTTAAGATACAACACATCTAAAAGAATATAGGTCAAAATATTAACAGTGATTATTTCTGAGTACAGGGAATATGAGTGCTAATTCCCTTTGTTACTTTATTCCTTTCTCTCTAGCCACACCAGTTTTCCTAAAATGAAATATTAACACTACTCAAATGGACATAATGAAAACAGCTCTCCTACAATGAACTGATAACATACTTAAGCAGAAATGCTCCTAAGAAGTTCCTTGAATGTCAGTGACAAAAATTAGCAGAATAAGACTTCACAACAAGTAAAAGTAATAACCCAACAACAAGGGAGAAATACAGTGAACTACGACTTAAAACTATATCTCAAACCATTCTACACCTTCTTAATTACTATAAAGAACTCACAGAAACACTTGTATTACATTTCTCATTGCCATCACATTTAAGATCATATTCGAAAAATTATTTTGAAAATCTCAGATAAAATGCCCCCTGGGCCCTTACCTGCCTGAATCACTTTGGCCTTCCCCCTGCCATCTGCTGCTCACCTTTTTTTGCTATGTCACCTGCAACCCAACCCCTGGGCCTAGTCACATAGGCAGGAAGGAGAGATAAGGGGAGAGAGTGGGAGAACAAAAAAAGACCATAACCTATAAAAGATGTAGGGCGTGTTCACTTCTTGGGATTCTAGAACATCAGCCATGGCCGCCTTCTCCCTCCTGGAAGAAGTCTATATTATTACCTTTAAATAAAACCTGCTTAGTATGCTTGAAAAAACAAATCTCAGATAAAAGTGATAGCACTTACTGCTGTAAGGCCTTCATTATTACAAATGTTGACATCAGCACTGTATTCTAATAATTTACTCATACATTTCTTCTGCCTGAAAAGAAAGACAGTCACAGATAACTGGTACTGGAAAAAATATACAAATAACAATTATTTTAATGAAATATTAATCACAATCAACATTAGTTGATGATATACCTACATCTGTATTTTCAAACTATATCTGCAATATTTAAATGAATACTATTTGAAATAAAATATAAAATTGTTTCTATGATACAAAGATAATATGATAAATAACCATTAGGTTTTCGTGTCATTGGAACAAAGTTACTCAAACTATGGAGAAATTTCTAGTGTTGACTAAATGAAACAGTAATCTCCATTGGAAATAAAAGAAAATCCATAAAAGTCTATTGTATGAAGAATACAGCAAAATGTCTCAATGTTGTATTCCACATTCTTGATTGAAACATACTTAACACTGAGTTATAAAAACATGATCAGAAAATCAATAAAATGTGTCTATGCATCCCACTCTACTCCATTTTTTTCATTCATTTTTATTATGATAAAATACACATAACATAAAATTTACCATTTTAAACCTGTAAGAGTAAAGTTTTGTGATATTTTACATAGTACAAAGTCAAAGTTCATCCATATTATAGCTTGTCAGAATTTCCTTCATTTTTGAGGCTGAATAATATTTCATCAAGTTTATATGCCACATTTTGCTTATTCATTCATCAGTTGATAGACACTTGTTTCCACATTTTAACTATTATAAACACGTACATAAGTATGTTAATATTTCTTCAATACACTTCTTTCAATTCTTCTGAATATACACCCAGAAGTGGAACTGCTAGATCAAATAATAATAATTCTATTTTTAATATTTTTGAGGACTACCATATTTTGTTTTAATATTTGTTTGGTTTTCTTTTTTTTTTTTTTTTGCAGTGCTGGGGACTGAACTCAAGACCTCATGCATGCAAGACAAGCACTCTATCACTGAACAATATATACCAGCTCCAAGGAACTATCATATTGTTTCCCACAGCAGCTCTTCCATTTTACATTCTTACCAAATATACAAGGGTTCTAATTTCTTCACATACTGGCCAGTATTTGTTATTTTCTGGGGGTTTTTTGATGATAATCATTCTAATGGTTGCAAGTTGGTACCTTGTTGTAGTTTTGATTAGCATTCTCCTAATTAGTGATGCTGAGCATCTTTTCATGTGCTCACTGGCCATTTGCATACCTTTGGAGAAGTCTCTTCAAGTCTTTGCCCATTTTTGTACAGCCTACTACTTCATTTTGCTCACAAAGTTTCTTTTTATCCTGATCCATTCCTAGTTACTATTCAATATTCATCTTAAAACTCCCCTTCATTAATAAACTGTGTATGGATTCCTGTGAACTACATGGAACCTCATATTCCTCTGGAACCATATTACCTATTGGTATAGCTCTTTTGGCAATCATCTCTCTCTCTCTCTCTCTCTCACACACACACACACACACACACACACACATACAACTATGCTCAGCACTGAACTGACAAAATAAAATCTGTGGCATGAAGTCATGACCTAAATGAATAAATAGAGATATATATAAAACAGTGCATACAGTATAAATACATGTATTAATAGTATGGTATACATAGTATATAGTGGCATATGCAGAGTAAATGGTATATGTATATATTACTATTTATTCAACTAGAGAGTAAACTTCTGCCATGTATTATATCACATTTCCTTAAATAACTCATAATCAAGCATAGCCAGACACATAGTAACTCTCAAAACTTCAATAATCAATTGCTAAAATTCTTTTTCTTATTATTATTATTTTTATTTTTACAGACTGCATTTTGATTCATTGTACACAAATGGGGTACAACTTTTCATTTCTATGGTTGTACATGATGTAGGTTCTTTATTAGTAAATTAAAAATCAAATGATATCAAATATATGGTGCTGTCAAGATAAAGATTGCATCCAACGTGCATTTGTGTCAGGATGACCTGACTAAGCATGACTTAAGAAAACTACCTTTACCTCACATATGTGAAGACACAATGCAGGCCGGGTCTGAACATCACAATAACAAGAAAGAAAGGAGTTAGAGCAAAAGTTCTCCAGAAGTCCCCCCAACAAACCTATTCCTAAGTCACACTGGGCAGAACTAGGTCACTTTTCCATCCCTGCCTGCAAAAGAATTGGGATAAGAATGTTCTCAGGCATCCTTTTCAGCCCTAAAGTGATTCTTAAATGATCAAATGAACAGTTTAAAATAAAAGAAAAAAGGACTAGCAAATTAATTTTCTTGCTTTGAGTTTTACACAAAGTTAAACGTCATAAAAAAAATCACATTATAAGCTCGGAAGGCTGAGGCAAGTGAATCGAAAGTTCAAAGCCAGCCTCAGCAACATTATAATCAAAGGCATGGAAGAAAATAAAGCTCTGAATAAACTTCTAAGTTCGAATATTTACAGTTTCCTCATCTAACATATCATTATGAAAATCGTAGGAAATAAATTCTCACTAAGCAAGGTAGGGCACACCCATAATCCCAGCTACTCCAGAGGTTAAAGCAAGAAGATTTCAAGTCAGAGGCCAGTCTGGGCAACCAAAGAAGACCCTATTTCAAAATAATTAAAAAAAAAAAAGAGAGTTGAGAATGTAGCTCAATGTCAGTACTTAAAAAAAGAAAGAAAATTCTCAATAATTAAGAGACAGCAGACCAGACAGTACTATTAAAATAAAGACATTGTTTAATATATGTTTGTATTTATACCATAAGGGTGGGTTTCTAAAACCTATTCAGAAGCTCACCTGGACCACTGATCTATTCCAAAATAAAAGGTGGAAATAGCCCAGGAAATAGAAAAAAAAAAAAAAAAATAGAATAGGGGTTGTTGAAAAAAAGAAACAAACCATAAGGCTCCCCACTTCCCAAGAAAGAACTGCAAAAGGTGTAGGGTAATATAGGAAACTTATCCTATTTTTCTTACTTAACAACCATTATTACAGTTTTCCAGAATCTGAGTAAATCAAAACGCCTTATAAGTTAGCAGCCATTTTGCCAAAAACCAGACATAAAATGCTAACTAATATACAGGCTCGGTCCTTTTTTCCAGGGAGGGGGTAACCAGGGATTGAACTCAGGGGCACTCAATCACTGAGCCATATCCCAAGCCCTATTTTGTATTTTATTTAGAGACAGGGTTTCACAGTTGCTTAGCAACTCACTTTTGCTGAGGCTGACTTTGAACTCATGATCCTCCTGTGTCAGCCACCCAAGCCACTAGGATTACAAGGGAGTGCCACTGAGCCCAGCTAGGCCTGGTCCTTTATTAATTAGCTCATAATTCAGCCCCCCAATTTTTTTTAAATTGTATTTCACAGCTGAGCATGGTGGCACACACATATAATTCCAGAGGCTTGGGAGGCTGAAGGAGGAAGATCTCAAGTTCAAAGCCAACCTTATCAACAACAAGGCACTAACAACTCAATGAGACCCTGTGGCTCAGTGATTGAGTGACTCTGAGTTCAATCCTTGGTACCCACCCCCACCCCCCAAAAAAAAGAAAAGAAAGGAAATCCAACACAACACTAATAGTGACAAGAGAAATGCTAGCACGTCAATAGAAATATACTATCTATCTGACAATGACAGTTGAGGAAGCAAAAGAAAAACTAATGGACCAGCAAAAGGGGTAGAATTCTTTTACTTCATGCCTTTTACTTCAATATGGACAAATTTGAATTCATAATGAAATTACAGGAAAAAGTTATTTCTGAAAACACCAGTAGTTTTAGGAAGTAATAAGGATTCAAGTCATTTAGCAAACATTTATTAAACATCTCTATGTTGTACAAGACACCAATTTAATTTTTAAAAAGCTAAAATATTTAAATATTGAATGTCAAAAGCAATCTTTATTAAAAGTAAAAAGGCAACCAAACTAGAGAATGGGTCATGAACTCTTCTTATTCCTTTTCTTCTTGCTAATTGATAAGTGAATCATGTAATATGTCATATTTCTTCCTCTTTAAAATATAATGGTCTTTTCAATTACTATTGACAGAAACAGTGATCAAAGCTATTTTGTACATGATACTTAAAAGGCCTGTATACTGGAAAACAATTTACAAAACATCTTTTTAGCAGATCAAGAACATCCTGTCTTTCAAGACTAAGACATACTTCTTGATCCTCACATTGAAGTTGTATGACTAAGTCTACCCACAATTACAGTGGACTTTTTAAACCCTGCCTTGTACCAATGTCTTTCCATTTATGATGGCTGACAGAATACCTGTAACCTTTTCAGACTATTGTCACTAACCAGGCATAGTAGCATATCCCTGTAATCCCAGTAACTTGGGAAGCTAAGGCAGAAGTATTGCCAGGTTTGAGGTCAGCCTTAGCAACTTAGCAAGGCCCCAAGCAACTTAGCAAGATCCTATCTCAAAATAAAATACAAAAAAGGGCTAAGGATATAGGTCAGTTGTAAAGTGCTCCTGGGCTCACTCTCCAGTACCAAGAGGGAAAATAAAAAAATTGTGTCAATATCCTATTCACTCCGGATAATGTATCTAGATCTGAAATCAATTCCGCTCTATGATCTTGGATTGACACACTATAACACCCCTAAAGACTATTAGAAAAATCAACTGTTACCAACATGTTGTTATCTGTTAAAACAGCCGACAAATAAGTTGGCTCATGTGTTAACTCATAAAAGGGGACACCATCAGAGAGGGTGAAAAGACTATGCTTTCCCCTCCAACCCAACGTCACTATGGTTCTTATCTTTCCGGTTCAATCTGCATCCTTATATGCAAAATTTTGGCTTAGATTGATGCAGTGGGTAATCTTATTCCAGTTTAGAACAGGAAACAAAAATATCTCTAAGATTAATCAAGAGACAAAACAGGAATATACTTCCATAAAGAAGTTTAATAATACTCAAAGTTCCTCAAGACCTCAATTAAAACCTACTTATTTTCATTTTAAACTTAATTTCAATCATTTTGGTATCATTTCCTGGTCCAATAGAATTTTAAGAGAAAAACAGTGGCAGAGAGAGACACAAAAATGTGACTCAAAATGCCTCACAGAAAAGAAAAATAAAAAACATAAAAATTATAGTAGGACTTAGAATAGCACACCATAACATAATGATGCTCATCATGATGACCAGAATTATCAGGAAGAGGCAAAAATATACTCAATACACTATCTTCAAGTTTTACTTTTTAAAATACTCCCCCCTTTTTATTTTTAAGCACATTAATTTAGAAAACTTATTTTCAGAGTTAAAATGAAAATAGGTTTAGCACTGAAAGTTACCCTTAACTAGAAAATTTACTTCAATACAGTTCATTGTCAAACAACTATAAACTGGGTACAATATGCTCACTGTCCTTAATTCCACTACTAAAATTAACTGAACAAGTAACTTGGGAAATAAGCCATGGAGTTAAGAGTGGCAAAAGATTGGCAGGGAAAAAAAAGACAACAAAAAACGGAGGTTAAAATTATGCTTTTTGGAAAATGTCATTATAATACAAGGAATGAACTGCTGCAAATATATTTTCAGGAAGAAAAATATTAGTGAGCAATAAGTTATTACATGGTAGTTATTTTAAACTGTAACATAATGATAAAAGACCTACTTTAAAGAGGAAAAAATACTTATATATCCTTAAGAAACCAAAAAATTATAACAAGTAAAATGTATTATTTGTCTAATTTCTGTTAATACCAATAAAAAAGCCTCAGCAAGTTTAGGAAACTAAATATTTACCCATTTCTAGCTGCCAAATGAAGGGGTGTACAGCCTGAAATATCTTGATAGTTAGGATTTGCTCCTTTCTTTAACAGCAGAACCAAGCATTCCACTGATCCACAACTGAAAAAATATTAAAAGACAGTTCAAATACATTCAACAAAAGCCATACTTGACAAAGTTTAAATTTTAAAAAAACCTTGTATTAAACATTATTTTAAAATTCTATATTTATCTATAATTTGATTTAACTTCTGTCACAAATATCCTCTACCTTCAAAATGGTACATTCTATTAGGAAAGCTATAAAGTATTTGAGAAGTTCAAATAAAACAAAATCAAGAATTCATTTATAAAAGAAGTTATATAGTACTCTCAATTTTTTGGATGCATGAACAATTAATTTAAACACATCTACCTAAAACCAGAAAGAAGAATGGGTAACAATAAATTAACTGATTGATTATACAGCAGGAGACTATGGATAAAAAATGATACTCCCACAAAGATAAAAATAAAAAAACCAATGACTTCAAGTACAGTTAGCATAGTCCTTTTATTCCTTTTATTGATGGGATAAAAGGAAAATTGGGTGAATACACTCTACGTATATCAGGAAAAACAATCCCCACGCCCAACCTAGAACAAACTAAGACGACAGGAACATGAGACTTGAGTTCAATCCCAAAGTTAAAAATTTATCTAGAAAAAATACATAGCATACTATTCCCTCAACAGGATAAAGACCATTTGGCTGTCTGTTCTTATCTCTCCCTACAACTATTATGAGACAATGGTGAGTCAAAGCTCATGATTCTTACTCTAGACCCAGATTCTAACACAAAATATCTTTCGTCTTACTTTGCTGCAATGTGAAGCAAGCTTCTTTTCACACGTCCAAATGCATAATTGACATCAAATTTTGAATTTGACAGTAGTTCAGAAACAGACCTAGCCCCCCCAAAAAAAAATTTAAAAAAGAATCAGTATGTAAAGAAAAAAATTTTAAACATAATAAATCAAGTTCTCTTAATAATTACTCTGAAGGTCCTATCTTTTATCAACCAAAAAGTAAGGCACTATTCTGAAGTACAGAATGGTAGCCAGCAAAATATTATCCATAAACTGGTACTGCAGGTCTCCTAATCTGCCACTCAAACTGTGCTGTTACATGCGCTGAGGATACCTAACAAAGTAAATTGGCTTCAGCTCTCCCCAGATCATTAAGAAACAAAGGGAATAGGCATAGCTGCTTTCTTTATCAAAAGCTGGGCCTATTATTAATTTTAGCCAAATAAAAAATCAGACAAAAATACTTTTTAAATATACCAGATTTTTTTTTTTTTTTTTTTTGCAGTGCTGGGGATTGAACCCAGGGCCTTGTGCTTACAATGCACTCTACCTACTGAGCTATATCCCCAGCCCTATACCAGGTATTTTAAACTTGCTTCAAAATAGTTTCTCTTCACTTTCTTCTCATTATATACTAAATTATCCACTGGTCAACTACAACAGAGCTGGCTGCTACAAGAATAAAGATCCCTTCACAAAGCAGACACCGGTATTTTAAACATGCCCCTATTTTCCAAAAAAAAAAAAAAAAAAATCAACACAATATCAATAAAAAGAACATCAAAGTAGAAGCACAGAAGGAAAATAAGTGGGGCTGGGGTTGTGGCTCAGTGGTAGAACGCTTGCCTAGCATGTGTGAGGCACTGGGTTCGATCCTCAGCATACAAATATAAATGAATAAAATGAAGTTCCATCAACAACCAAAAAAATGTTAAAAAAAAAAGAAAGTTACCCCTCAGATCTAATCTTTGCTACAAAAATCAGTAGTGATCTCTAAAAGAAACCATTGAAACGTTTTTTTCTATTTCAATGACCAACCAAAAACTGGACATAAAATCTGATTATTCATTTAGAAAATCTCTTACCATAAAATTACAGCTTATATATAGTTCTTGGGAAATCTTGTTCCTTATTTCACAACAGAAAATTATGATATTTTAAAACAGCCCTCAGAACAATATCTAGGTGTAAACTGTGGATCTGTTATGTATCTGTGTGTCTAACGTTTAGAACAAAGTATAATTCTAAGGCATAAATTTATGAAAGAGACACTCACCTGTGCTGATCAGCCATAACCATTGGCATTAATGTGTAAACTGCAGTTTCATTATCTGAGTTTCATAAAAAAAGGAAAAAGAATAAATTAATCTCCTACTTTTTCCAAAGGGTGATACTTAGGACTAAAAAGTTTTCTTTTGAGACAAGGTCTCACTGTGTTGCCCAAGTTGGCCTCGAGCTCCTAAATTTCAGCATCATTCAGCCTCACCGTCCCCAGTATCTAGGACTACAGGTGTGCACCACCATGCTCACTTTAAGATTAGAGTTTTCTTAACTCTATATAAAAAATGAGGTATTTAACAATAGTGAAGAATACCAAAGGTACTGCAAAACTTACAACACTACATAATTTCTCATCTCCTCTACTGCTGTCACGAAAAAGGCTCAGCTTCTGGATACAAGGAGCAAATTGAATAGCTAACATTTTCTATAGTTTTAATAACTGAATTTTATTTCCAAAGTAGTATTTTATCATACTTACATGTACACTTTGTGAAATTTTAAGTATATATGAATATTAAAGATACATATACTAAGCCAGGCACAGTGATGCATACCTGTAACCCTAGCAAATCAGGAGGTAGAGGCAGGAGGATCCCAAGTTCAAAACTGTAACACAAGATAACAAGCTGTGTAATGGTGGCAATGAACCACGGATTCTATACTCTCATAAAACTACATACCTTATAGTATACCCAGAATGCACTATATACAATAACCAAAAGGTCCACAATACGATACACTCTAATTTGTTCTATCCTCTTCTGTTTCTTTCTTTAAAATGCTAACTGCAATCCAATAAAATGTTCTCAATAATCACCAATGAGTCAGTACCAAAGTTGAAAACATTGCACTAAGCCTCCCTTGGTATAACAACATTCTTTCTCTCATATAATACACAACCCAATTAAAAAAAAAAAAATCTGAACTTCTAAGCAATGGCAATTTCCATAATTTAAAAAAAGTCATAAACAGGCAACACCCTTGTTTGCCAATTTAAACACAAATCAAAACAGTACATAATTTTAAGTGAGCATTGTAAGGTTTGCATTGATTTTATTTATAAGGCTTTTATTTAGATAAAATATAAAAGCCAGGCACAGTGGTACACGCCTGTAATCCCAGTGGCTGGAGAGGCTGAAGCAGGAGAATCCCAAGTTCCAGGCCAGTCTCAGCAACTTAGCAAGGCCCTAAGCAACTTAGTGAGAGCCTGTCTCAAGGATGTGGCTCAGTGGTTTAAGTGCCCTAACATTCAATCCCTAACACCAAAAATAAATAATATATATATATTTTTTAAATTTAGACATGGCTCTTACATTTTAAGTCACATCTAACCTTGTAAAAAATATAGGTCATAGGGGCTGGGGCTCAGTGACAGAGCACTTGCTTAGCACATGTGAGGCACTGGGTTTGATCCTTAGCACTGCATACAAAAATAAATAAAATAAAGGTATGCTGTCCATCTACAACTACAAAAAAATTTTTTTAAATATATATATATGAATATGTGTGTGTGTGTGTGTGTGTGTACATGTCACTATGAGGATAGGTAAGGATAAAGAAAAACTATAGTGCTAAAAGGAGACGAAGAAATATTTTACTAAGAAAGGACAGAATAAAATTTGTTGCCAGATGCTTCCTTTTTCATATCTACATAGATACCATGAAACCTAGGTAAGTTTTCAAAATGTTAAGAAAAATTTAACCTCTTGCTTTATCAGACATGTTGACCATTTTTATTAATAGTTTTAATTAACTACTAAAAGGAAAATCTTAAAGAAAAAGGAGCTCAGATTTATTATATATAATTTCTCTTCAAACTATCAATGGGAATGATTTGCTTTAAAGTTGATAATTATTCTATGATCATTCAAATATGTATGCTAAAATTCTTATTAAGCAAACATGGTAAACGCAATACTTTAAACTATTTTCTCCACATAAGAACAATGTACACCAACCTTTTAAAGTTCTTTTGAGAATCCACATCCCTAAAGTAATTTCTTTGTCATCACCTCTTTTTCTCTCACAAGAATATTCCTGGATTAGCCCTGCCTAGGATGACTCAACAACCTAGACTCCAATTCTTGGTGATCATACCCACCTCAAGGAAACATAACTATGCCCCACCCCCAAGTGTTCAAGTCAGTAAATCGTGCAACGAAGTTAACTACAGAATAAAAGATAGTTAAAAACTTTACTGTTTTAAGAATTTATTCTAATTACATGCTTACTGACTGCTGAATTCTAACAAGGCAAAAATAAATCTGATTATTTCTTAAGTGTACAGTGTTAGCACTTCTGTTCATTCCTCAAATGTGAACACATCCATGTGAAATTGTAGAATGACTATACGCTCAGAGAATTCAAAAAGATTCACCAGAACTTAGGATCAAAGATAAATTTAAGGAACAAAATGAATAAATTCATCATAAATCAAAGAAAAACAGATAAACAAGATGCCAGTTTTTGCCTAGCAACATAGGGAAAAGTTTTACTTTTAATTGTAATACTCTTAGTTTATAACTACTCAGACTGCTGAGGTAGTTTCTAGGTGTAAATTGAGAAACTGATGACTAAAGCCTTAAAAAATGTTGATATAATTAGACCCTATTATTCTTTTTCTAAGAATTAACCCTGAGGAAACAGGTAGACTCTTAAGTACAAAGTTGCTCCTCATAAAATCAGTTATAAAAACAAAAATCATGCATCCTATGAAATCCTGCAAAGTCATTAAGTATATTTAAGAATATAAAAAATGTTTATGAAGGGATGAAGGTGTAGCTAAGTCGTAGAGCACTTTTCTGGCATATTGGAGGCCCTGAGTTTGATGCCCAGCACCATACCAAAGAAAAAATTGTTTTGTCGTTTTCTAAATCCAAATTAAAAGACTATATGCAGTATGATTTTATTTTGATAGAGAAAGAAAAGGAATTAACAATGGAAGGAAATAAAGAAAATGTTAACATTATTTATATTAGGTGGCAGAAACACTATCAAAGCCTCCCAAATTATATTTATGTAAAAACATTGGATTCACACTGGGCAATACAAATTGCAATGTCAATGAAACTACACACGAAGCCTTCATCGACTTATACCAATAATCTGACTTTGGAAAATAAGTAAGAGCAGCACTTAAGGAACCGCTTCAAAGGTGGAAGTTTGAAGAGAAAGAAAAATTTGAAGCTGGAAGTGTAGTTACTAAAACCCAGAACTTAACTGCTTATACTAACAAAATACCAAACGGTTCCCATAAATCGTCCTTACTCTGAATCCTAAATAGAGACTCAGGAAATTTTTTTTCAAGAAAATTAATCCCAAAGTCCTCAATCCAATAATTTTTTCAAGATTCCCAAGGCCTACTTCCAATAACTTATAACTTCCCCAGTACCAATTCAAAGAAAGTTATTTTAAAAAATGAAATAACAACATAAACTACAAAGAATTAAAAAAAAAAAAAAAAGGGGGGCAATTCATCAGCCCTAACTCCCTTCTAACCCTTCTCTCACTTGGGCATAAAAAAACAGTCCATTAGAGGCATCACTGCCAGCTCTCACAGCCACTAAAACATCTGAATTCGTGAGGCTACAAACGAAACGGCAGTATTTGTCTCTTTTATTATTAGAGTTTTACCTGTTCTGAAGGAATGCTGGCACACTGAACTAATAAGAGTCCTGAAATACAGGGAACATGCCTTATTCCTCTTTTTTGAAGCCCCACGGTTTCGAACTAGCCTACTGAATAAAGCATGAAAAGATACATGCCTATTAAAGAAAAATGTATATTTGCGTATACACACAAACTTTGACAATACCTATGTGATGAATGACAATCTTTTGTCTGTTGCCAAAACACGGGAATGCCCTACATTTTAAAATAAAAATGGCTTAAACCCCACCCCCGGTAGCAAAAAGTAAATAGTTTCTTTGGAGCATCTCCCTATCCCCAACAAGCAACCACTGTAAAATGGCTCGTAACTAACGTTTTTCTGCTCCTTCCCCAAACCCCTAATCGACAGTTAAGACCTCGGTTCGGGCTGTCCTCGCAGCAGATCCCGAACACACCCGGCCTCTCCCGCAAACTCCCACCTGCGGAGGCGGGAGCGACCCGCCAGGGGAGGCCCGGGGTCCTGGCCCGGCCCCTCCCAGTTCAGGAAAGTAAAGTGGGCGTTTTCCCAGCTTTGGGTTAGTTTTTTCGCCAGACCTTGGCACGGCTCGAGCCCTGGTCTCTCTGGTCCCTAGCCCCGCTCACCCTCCGGCAACTCCACGGTGCGCGCGCGGCGCAGCGAGCGCGTCAGGCGGTTAAGCTGTTCCATCGCTCTCTCCATCCTCGGCGCGTCCTCCGCAATCGCCGCGCCGAGCCGCGCTGGCGGCCTTCGCGCCCAGCGCCCTACATCCCGCCCCAGGCCCGGTCAGCAGGCAGAGAAGCGGGATCCCCCGGACCAGCACGCAGGGCTCCGACGGCGGCTTGGGGTTGCGTCCTGGTTCCAGGGCCCCCAGCGACTACTGAACAGACCACCTGCGCTGGGGACCACCCGCCGCCGCCTCCGTGCGCGGGTTTCCTACCGTGGCCGCCGCTCCCTTCTGGACTCGCAGGGCCTTCTGGGAACTGTAGTTCAGGGCTGGCAGGGCGCGCTCCCGGGGCGGAGCCACGCCGGAGATGCCCCGCCCCGCTCCTCCCCGTCCAGCCCCTCAGGCCCTGGGCAGCGAGTGAGGCAAGCAAGGCAGGACAGCTTGTACCTCCACGTCCCGGGGAGACACTTCCCGGGCGTTTCCTCCAGAGTTGGACAGGAATAGCTTCCTTCAACTCTATCACTCCCTATAAATGAATGGGTATAAATCAGGTTGGGATTGCACAATTATTCTTAAATTGAGTACCACCAACCATCTTGTTATTGATACCTTTTGGGGGTGGGGGATACCGGGGATTAAACTCAGGGGCACTGGACACATTCCCCGCCTTATTTTGTATTTTGTTTAGAGACAGATTCTCACTGAGTTGCTTAGCGCCTGGCTTTTGCTAGGACTGTCTTTGAACTTGATATCCTCCTGCCTCAGCCTGCCTAGTGACTGGGATTACAGGCACGCGCCACCGTGCCTGTTGATATATATATTTTTTTCCAGATAAATGACCTGTTTAAATATCATATGTCAAATTTGAGGAGTAATAAGTTAAACAAATGCGAAAGCAAAATTCGCTTTTTCCTTCACTGTAAGAAACTTAACAATAGCTTATTTGTTTCTCATACTGAGTAACTTCCAGGAGGCTGGGACACCACTCTTACCTTTTGCTTCATCCCTGTACTTAACCAACACCTAGCACCAAGTTGAAACTTTGGGGATGATAAAAACATCATGAATAAAAACAGCATGAAAGAAAAATTGTATTTGGTACAATGTGATGACATCCTAATGAGAAATGCAAAGACTTCATGAGTTATAAAAAACCTGGATACCAATAAGTGTGGAAGAAAGTAATAGAAAGGAAATCAGTGAGAAGAAATCCTATTTGTCATCTGTGCACAGCAGTTAAACACCAATGGAAATTTGAGCAGCTGAAACTTGAAAGAATTAATCCCATCAGGGACACAACAGGAGCCTGGTGAACACAATTGACAATGAAAAGTTAAGGAAGAAATTCTTCTTAAATCTGTTACCAGTGCTAAGGTGTTGCTTGAGTAAGGGAGAAGCAAAGGGTTTGACTCTCAACTTCTCCCTCAAAGAGGCAAAGGCAAAGCTATCCCTACAATGGATGGGCATTAAGTAGAAAAAATAAGTCTCACCTGTCCACACAAGATATGAAGGGGCAGAAAGTGGCTGGTACTGTTCGGGTGCTCCCTGTCAAAGCCATCCTAAATCAGTCTAGCCTGTAACTGACATCATCTTCACCTAACCAGTTGGTTCAGATAAGACTAAACCAGTCTGGCAACAAGGTGGGAGAAGTCAACACTTCAAAGGTAGGGCATATGCTGTGGGCCAGTTTGGACCATGCCCAACCTTTGCAACCTGGCTTCAGCTGAAAATGCTTTAGTCTTGTTTGGCCTCCCTAAGTCACTTAAAGTCGGGATTCTGGGCTGGGGGTGTAGTTCAATGGTAGAGCACTCACCTGTATGTACTGCAAAATACAAAATAAAACTTGTTTTGGCACCATTGTTCCCTGTCTCTTCCTCCATATAGATTAACATCCATGTCCTGTGGACACCAAAACTAGAGTTTATGTGTTGGAGCAGAAGCCCTTAGCAGCCTCCATTCTCCTTAGTGCTCCCTATGCTGGTCACTGTTCACTACAGAACCAAAAGATACTGGGAGAACATTATAATATGATGCTGTCTCCTGACTAGCTCTGTTCCAAGGCTTGTGAAGCTGCAATACACCTTTGTCCAATAGATATTGCTACAGTGACAGACATTTTTATAATTTGCACTGCCCAAAATAGAAGCCACTAACCTAATATGTCTACTAGGTGCTTAAAATGTGACTAATGCAACTGAATTTTAAATTTGTACTTAAATACAATTTAAGTTAAATAGCTTCATGTTCCTAGAGGCTACCAGATTACACAGAGCTTCACATCAGGAAGGAAGTTGTCCAGTAGGGGATCAGAAAAGCCAAATGGCTGCTCATCCATCATTACCTAAAGAATCAAAGATTTTCTTTCTTATGGATACCAACACTAAGAATATCAACTGTTAGTGTTAAAAAGACAGTCTGTATAATAAATTCCACTGTCAAAAACACAAAATAAAATAGTATAAGTTAAGTTCAAATGTATTCATTATACATTGACTAAATTCAACAGTTAAAACAATTTGTTTCAGGTCATATGTATGAAAGAAAAATAAATATGGAAGCCTCAGTTTAGGTATACCCAAGTTAAACTGTCTATGACCATGTAACCAAAACTTAAGTCATCCCAATTCCCCTAAATAACTCTCACCATAAACACAAAACATAAGTTTATGTCCCTATCAGTATGATTCAGTGAAATTAAACCAATCAGCTATATGTCCCTATCAGTATGATTCAGTGAAATTAAACCAATCAACTATAGACAAATCAGCTTAAATAGCTGTTTGGTATTAAAGAAAAAAAAGTTAACCATACCAGCCAATTACAAGAGAAATCAAAGTACTTCCTCCTTTATAGCACAGCATTAAATTGTGCTGTAACTATAAACTGTGCTATAACTGCAATAAGGTGAGTGTCTTACTACAGTTCAAAATCTCCTGCAACACAATATGTACTTTTTGAATGCCAATAAATTTTTAACTTTTTTCTAACTTGATCTGATTTTATTTTTTACATATGAAAGATAAAAATAAAGCAGCTATTTGCTCTAAGAGACTAACTTTTCCTTGAATTTCAAAGAGGAATTGGAAATAATATGTACCTGGCATTTGTCAAGGTTCTGCAGAGAAACAGAACCAATTTGTGTGTGTGTGTGTGTAAGAGATTTATTATAAGGAACCAGCCCACATGTTTACCGAAGCTGGCAAACCCAATGTTTATTGTGTGGGCCAGCATATTTGAGACCCAGGAGACCCAATGGTGTAATTCCAATCCAAAAGTTGGTAACCCAAACAGCCAGTGCTGCAGATGAAGTCAAAGACAATTAGTTGGAGAATTCCCTCTTGCTCTAAGAGCCCAGTCTTTTAGTTCTATTCAGACCTTCAGTTGATTAGACAAAGCCCACCCACATGATGGAGGACAATCTACTTCAACCACAGTTCACAAATTAATCTCATCCAAAATATTATCCAAATTGACACATAAAATTACCCATCATAAATAAATATTAGCATGAGTAAAATAAACTTTAAAGCAAAAATAATATAATTATTAGAGTGCTAGAGAATCAAAAGGCAGTTTATCATTGTCCTGAACCTATACCTAACAACAAAGACTAAAAATAAAACTACACTTGGCAGAACTACAAGAATAAATTTCACTACCACAGCCATAGATTTTTAACACCTTTATTATGAAACTGATAGAACTAGCAGAAAAAAAAAAAAGATAGGTATGAATATAGAACATTCAAAATATTCAGTGACAAGCCTCATCAAAGGGCATATGTGAACATTCACTTCACCTAACAAAGAGGAAACACACATTCTTTTAAAGTATAAATGTTAGGTTTACAAAAATACATAAGTGCTGGGCGCAGTGGGGTATACTTGTAATTCCAGCAGCTCTGGAGGCTGAGGCAAGTTCAAAGCCAACCTCAGCAACCTAGGCCCTAAGCAAACTTAGCAAGAACCTGTCTCCAAGGGGAAAAAAAAAAAAGGGCTGGCGATGTGGTTCAGTGTTAAGTACCCCTGGGTTCAATCCCTAGGAAGGAAGGAAAGAAGAGAGAGAGACAAAGAGACAAAGAAAGAGAAAGAAAGAGAGAAAATATTTAGGTAACAGTATCAATAAGTGTAAGGAATAAGACTGCAGCTATTTCTCCCCTGATTCTGCCCCCTCTTCACACAACATTTTGTAATCTAGATTGTTAACTTTCTTGTCAGTCATTGGTTCAATTAGCCCACAGGCTTTCACTACGTAAGGGTAATTCCCCTGCTATTTGCTCTCTTTTCTCTCTCACTTTCACTCTCACTCTTTCCCTCTCTCACTCTCGCCCTTAAGAGCAGACACTTTGTTTGTCTACTAATAAAGCTTTTTGGGTTAGTTCCCATGTCGGGAGTGGTTTCTGGGTGCTTTCAATAGGCAAACTAGAAAAACCATAACAGAAAACAGAGTTGGGTAGGGAGAAAAACCAAAGGAATGGCATAGACAGAGGCAGCTACCAGAGAAAAGTAAAACAGCTGGTAGGTCTACAAACAGCAGGGGACGCGGCGATGAAGCCAGCAGAGGAAGCCCTGGAGTTGAGCCAAGAGAAGCATCCATGGGTCTCACTAAAGCACGCTCTCTCATTCAGTACCTATGCAATCAAGCCCAGGGTCCTCCACCTGCCCTCTTTGGGTTCATCTTCAATTACTGAGGCCATTATTATAACCTGAAAAGAACTTTTGGATCCTGCATCTATCAATCAGACATTTCTTATCCTCTGCTGTATATCATGTATATAAATATGTAATATACAATAAGTTCTCTCTATATGTAGAAAATTAAGTCACAGGTAAATGCTGAAACAAAGGCTGTGGGTATAGCTCAGTGGTAGAGCATGTGCTTAGCATGCTCAAGGTCCTGGGTTCAATACTCAACACTAAAAGAAAAAAAAAAAAAGACTGAAATAAAAGAGGACCAAAGAGGGGAAATCATTAAAACTGATGATTTTTTAAATCACCTAAGACTTTCTGCAGATTATCTTTTATTCATTAATGGGTTCCTTTGGGGAAAATGTTTCATCATTATTGATGCATCTGTTTGTGCATTAAAAGCCATTTTGATTGTGTAGCTTTTGACCCGATCATTTCATCTCTGGGCATATAGCCCAAAGAAATAATCTGAAATAAAGACAAAGGTTTATAAATAAATATGTTCATTTATTCTTTCAGCAGTATACATTAAGTGCCTTCCACAGTTCAAGCACTATGCTACAAAAACACGATCATACTATCTATGGGGAGACAAATATTTCTTAAGTATATTTTGAATAATTACACTCAGGATATACAATCAAAACTAGAAACAAGTTCTCTAAAAGGATAAAAAAAAATTCAGTGGAAGACTGAGAACATCTAGAAAGGCTTTCCCATGAAACACACACTTAACCTACCAATTGAAAGATGAATAAAAGGTATCTGGGCAAAGGAGATAGGATAAGAACAGTGCTCTGGGTGGAGAGAATGGAATTGGCAAAGATCCTGTGGTACATGGAATGTTCATGAAATCTAACAAAAGTTGTTTTTGGTTGTGTTTATGAAGGACAAGTAATAAAAACAACAAAAAAGAGTGGACTTTGAAATGACAAGAAAAGAAGCATTCCACACAGAATTTTGTAGCCCATGACAGGTCCTTTGGAATAAGTAGTGCAAAAACACTTAAGAATTTTAGACAAATTCAGTAAAGTAGCGGGATATAAGATCAATGCACATAAATCTAAGGCATTTTTATACATAATTGATGAATCTTCAGAAAGACAAATTAGGAAAACTACCCCATTCACAATAGTATCGAAAAAAATAAAATACTTGGGAATCAATCTCACAAAAGAGGTGAAAGACCTCTACAGTGAGAACTACAGAACACTAAAGAAAGAAATTAAAGAAAACCTCAGAAGATGGAAAGATCTTCCATGTTCTTGGATAGGAAGAATTAATATTGTCAAAATAGCCATACTACCAAAAGTGCTATACAGATTCAATGCAATTCCAATTAAAATCCCAATGATGTACCTTACAGAAATAGAGCAAGAAATTATGAAATTCATCTGGAAGAATAAAAACCCAGAATATCTAAAGCAATCCTCAGTAGAAAGAGTGAAGCAGGGGGTATCGCAATACCAGATCTTCAACTCTACTACAAAGCAATAGTAACAAAAACGGCATGGTATTGGTACCAAAATAGAAAGGTGGATCAATGGTACAGAATAGAGGACATGGACACAAACCCAAATAAATACAATTTTCTCATACTAGACAAAGGGGCCAAAAATATGCAATGGAAAAAAGATAGCCTCTTCAACAAATGGTGTTGGGAGAATTGGAAATCCATATGCAACAGAATGAAACTAAACCCATATCTCTCACCATGCACGAAACTAAACTCAAAATGGATTAAGGACCTCGGAATCAGACCAGAGACCGTGCATCTTATAGAAGAAAAAGTAGGTCCAGAGCTTTAACATGTCGGCTTAGGACCAGACTTCCTCAACAGGACTCCCATAGCAAAAGAAATAAAAGCAAGAATCAATAACTGGGATAGATTCAAACTAAAAAGCTTTCTCTCAGCAAAGGAAACTATCAGCAATGCAAAGAAAGAGCCTACAGAGTGGGAGAAAATCTTTGCCAATCATACTTCAGATAGAGCACTAATCTCCAGAATCTATAAAAAAAAAAAAAACTCTACACCAAAAATGCAAATAATCCAATCGACAAATGGGCTAAGGAAATGAATAGACATTTCACAGAAGAAGATCTACAAGCAATCAACAAACATATGGAAAAATGTTCAACATCTCTAGTAATAAGAGAAATGCAAATCAAAACCACCCTAAGATTCCATCTCACCCCAATTAGAATGGCGATTATCAAGAATACAAGCAACAACAGGTGTTGGCGAGGATGTGGGGAAAAAGGTACACTCATACATTGCTGGTGGGGTTGCAAATTAGTGCAGCCACTCTGGAAAGCAGTATGGAGATTCCTCAGAAAACTTGGAATGGAACCACCATTTGACCCAGCTATCCCACTCCTTGACATATACCCAAAGGACTTAAAATCAGCATATTACAGAGATACAGCCACATCAATGTTCATAGCTGCTCAGTTCACAATAGCCAGATTGTGGAACCAACCTAGATGTCCTTCAATTGATGAATGGATAAAGAAACTGTGGTATATATATATATATATACAATGGAATATTACTCAGCCATAAAGAATGATAAAATTATGGCATTTGCAGGCAAATGGATGAAATTGGAGAATATCATGCTAAGTGAGATAAGCCAATCTCAAAAAAACAAAGGGCGAATGATATCGCTAATAAGTGGATGATGACACATAATGGGGGGTGGGAGGGGTTAGTGTTAGGGTTAGAGTTAGGGTTAGGGAGGGGGGCAAGAATGGAGGAAGGAAGGACTGTATAGAGGGAAAAGAGGGGTGGGAGGGGTGGGGGGAAGGGAAAAAATAACAAAATGAATCAAACAGCATTACCCTATGTAAATTTATGATTACACAAATGGTATGCCTTTACGCCATGTACAAACAGAGAAACAACATGTATCCCATTTGTTTATAATAAAATAAAAAAATTTTTAAAAAAGTCCTTGGTAAATAATATAGCAACCAACTGAAATAAAATATGCTGTAATGTTACAAAGAATAAGCACATCAAGCATTTGTATTAAGATCAGAATGTTCTAGGGCTTGTTAACTAGTTGGTTCTCAAAAAATAAACAACAAGTCAATATGGTTTAAAAAAAATAAATAAACCGTAAAAAAAAAAAAAAAAGAATTTTAGACAAGTGGGAGTAATGGGATCAGATTTGTGTTTTGAGGGTAAAAGTTCACTCCTCTTAAAGTATGAAGAATAAGTTGAATTGTCAATTTAGTAGATGAGAAGAGACTAGTTAGTGGACTACTAGTTAGTCCATATGAGAAATAATTATTATTATTATTATTATTATTATTATTATTATCATATGAGCACTGGGGATTGAACCCAGGGGTGCTTTACCACTGAGATATGTTCCCAACACTTTTTATGTTTTATTTTGAGATAGGGTCTCACTAAGTTGTTTAGGGCCTTGCTTAATTGCTGAGGCTGGTCTCAAACTGCAATCCTCCTGTCTCAACCTCTGGAATTGCTGGGATAACAGGCACATGCCACCATGCCCAGCTTGAAACGATTATTTTTAAAGACCGGAATAAAGGTACATGCCTGTGGTCCCAGCTACTGGGGAGGATGAGACTGGAGGATCCCTTGAGCCCAGGAGTTAGCGATTTGCCTGGGCAATGTAGTGAAACCCAATCTTAAAAAAATAAATAAATAAATAAAAAGGAAATAAGAAGAAATAATTATCTTTTTTGTTTTTTTTTCTAAAGTTATAATGTATAGATTATTTTATACAAAAGCAGTTTTTAAAAGAGACTCTGCTATCCTTATAAGTCCAGAGCTGTCCGCCTTCTCTTTGGAGTGATGGCCAGCAGTTTCTTGATTACCAGGGGAGTGCTGGTCAGAGAGCTGGCAGGGGTCTTCAGGGCTCCATGGAGGGGCCTCTACTCAGGGTTGAAGGCCATTTGGACAAGAGCCTATGGGACTGACCATACTCTTATCTGTCTTCTTCAGTTTTGCAGTTGTGTTTCTGTTCAATCCAAAGGTGACTTCCTTGGAGCTGGAGGGTGTTTTGTTTAGCTGGCCAGCTAGCTATGCAGAGTAGGGGACAGTGCTGCTCTTGACTTTTCCAAAGAACAAGGGTTTTGGTAAGAAATAGGTGTCAAACTTCACATAGTCCTTCTCTGTTCTACTGCTTCCCAGAGCTTGGATCTGCCTGACTTTGGATTCCCCTATTCCTTTGTGTTCTATCTAGTTCAACATTTCTTTCATTTTCTCCCTCTTTTTCAAAACTGTTGTTTTCTCATTGGACAGATTGTAGAGGTCAGAGCTGCTGGGTTCTGCCTTCTTTGTCTGTGGCCTCCTGCACTGGGACAGGGTGGCTTGGTCATGCTCTCCCTCTGCTAGGTTCAAGGGAGGATGGGTCAGTGTGCAGTTGATCAGGAGAACTCCAAGCTTCTGCTTCCTTTTCAGAACTTGAGCTTCATCTGTTGGGGAAGCTCTGGTGGCTGGTATCTGAGGCTGACTGCTGCCAGGGCTGCTCCGAGACTTGTCGTCCAGAGGCAGCTCTACGGAGTCCCCCCAGATCTCTCCCTGTGCCTTCGGACTCTTTCTTCTTAGCCTCTTCCTCCTGTTGTGCATGGGGACAGTGAGCTCTGAGCTGCCCTCCTCCCTGGTGCTGGACTTGACTCCTGCTCTAGGTAAAGCTGAAAGCACCTATGGGGGTCTGCCTCTCAGGAATTGAAGCCGGGTCCCTGCTCTGTGCTGAGGGTGTGGCTGCATCCCTGGCGCCCCCAGTTTCAGGCTGGGTGTGGTTCTTTTTTTTTTTTTCCTTTTTCTCTTCTGAATGTGGCCTTCACTGTCCTCTTCCTCAGCAAAAAAAAAAAAAAAAAAAAGAGTGTTTTCTTTCTCCTTCTCCAAGTCAGCTTTCTCTAAAAGCTTACATCTTTTTTTTCTTATGTCTTTCTTGACTGAGGGTTTGATCATCTTTGTCAGCAGAAAGGTCCTCAGGAAAACTGAGTTGAGATATGTCATCCTTAGTGAGACCTTGGAACTTTTTGATTAGTTTGCAGAGATGCTTCTGGTTGAAGGAAGGAATGCTTTTCTTGTTCCTTATTTCCAGGAGTTGGTCAGCAACAGCCTTTTAGCCGCACTGGAGTAGTAGCCCTGTGTCCTTGAAGATTCCACAGTCCTTTCTCTTTCGTCACTGATCCCGTTTCTCCTGGAGTGGCATTTTCCCAGTGCTGTCTTATTTCGGCTGATTGCTTTTCTCCATGCTGCCTGGTTTTCAGAAGTCTCCTCTTCAGAGGTCACCATCACCCACTGTCATTTACTGTTCCTCCATTGTCTTTTCATGTACAAACGGAAAGTGATCTAGAATGACTTCAAAAACACCCTAGCTATAGTCAGTACCAGTGTGTGGTCCTTGGTCTTGGCAGCAATTTTGCAGAACGGATCAATAAACTTGACGTTCTGAACCAAAACCTCTTTCCTTCCCATTTTGGAAAGTTCATCCAGACAAATATCAATGAAGTGGAATCTCACTCCATCAGGCGACTGACCCTCAGGATACAGGAACTCCTTTGTCAGAACATATAGAAAAAAGCTTGATTCGGTTTTCTTCCTAGCCGTTCCGTTTCAGAACTTCAAAAGACTGGCTCTGGACCACACGGATGAGCATATCGTATTTGTCCAGGCCCAGCTTGTCTATTCTCTTCCATTCTCTATTCATGGTTTGCCAACAGGTTTGAATGAACAAGGTACTCAAGTGCTATGAACGGAGAAATTTTGAAAAGTCATGAAGATCTCAGGACGTGGAGCTTCTGAGCTGTTAACGCGGATGAGTTGGGAAACAGTGTTCGCTAGCTCCTCCTGTAGAAGGAGTTCATCCTACACCCACAGGCAGTAGTCTAAGAGTCCTTTCTTCTTTCAGGAGTTCCTCTTGGCTGAAACCCCGTCTCCGATCTGCGTCTTCACGCTCGGGTACTGGCGCAGTTTCCTCACCACCCTGTAGTCGCGGACGCCCTTCTCGCTGGAGGCCAGCGGCGGAGCGAACTGGATCTCGGATGGCTGCAAGGCTGGGTCTTGGAGCCAGTCCCCAGCCAAAAGTCAACCGCTCGCGGTCGGTTGCGCCAGTGCAGAAGACAAAATAATTATTTTAGCAAGGTAAATCTGAAGGTAGAACTGGATTGAGAAATGTTTTTGTTTTTGTGATAAAACCAATAATATTTAATGATGGATTGGGTAAGGGAAATGGGGCGGGGATTTCTCTTCAAATTGCATGTATGATAGTACCATTCTCTGGAACAGAAAATCCTGGAATAGAATCAGGTTCGGAGAAGATCATGTCAAGGAAAATTTGAAGTGCCTTGGAGGTATTGAAGTAGGGATATCAGGTAGATGCTTGGACATGCATGACTATTCCGAGCTAGAGATACATACTGGATATATAACTGTATGGATGACATTTGCGGCTTAAGGAGAGAGTATAACTGGGAATGAAAAGTTAATTTGTCCATGACATCCCTACAGGTTGACCTCCCATACAGAGGAGGTTAGTTTCCTCAAAAGTTCAATGAATGCTACAGGCTGTGTCAGAAAAGAAGAGTAAGAGGAAAGTAAATAGAGTGGGATGTGGGCTTGATGGAAGATTTTTTTGTTTTATTTTAACCTTTTAAAAATTATCAGATCATTAAGGATGTTTTCAATGCTCTGGTTGAAACTAGGTAACTATTTCAGAGAAAGAGTAATAACGATATAAGATCCAAAGCACAGAAAACTTTGTGAATAAATAAGTTAAAACTGCAAAAAAGGGGCTGGGGTCACGGATCAGTTGCAGAAGAGCACTTGCTGAGCACTTGCCTGGCATGTGTGAGACACTGGGTTCGATTCTTAGCACCACATATAAGTAAATAAAATAAAGGTCCATAGACAAATAAAAATATTTTTTACAAAAAACTGCAAAATAAACCCCTCCCAACAATAAGAAAATTTCTCATTAAGTTGTGGTGTTTATATAATGTAATATTTTGCAGCCGTTAAAAATGATGCCTAAGAGCTGTGTGTGATGGTGCACACCTCTAATCCCAGTGACCTGAGAGATGAGGCAGGAAGATCTCAAGTTCAAGGGCAACCTCAACCATTTAGTGAGGCTAAATTAGTGAGACCCTGTCTCAAAATAAAAAATAAAAAGGACTTGAGATGTAGATAAGTAGTTAAGCACCCTTGGGTTCAATCCCCAGGACCAAAAAAAGATACATATGAGTAAAGGATAGCATTGACTTCAGGAAAAGCAGCTGTTGGAATGGAAAACTACTGACCCAGAGTTAATAGAAACAATGAACCCAGAAAGAATTTAAGATGCACAAAACTGTATAAAGGACTTCTGCTCAAGCCAGAAGGGAGACAACACATGAGGGACAGAGACCCCAAGTTGACTCAAGGAAAGAACAAAGGCAGGGGCTGGAGTTGTGTTTCAGTGGTAGAGCACTTGCCTAGCACATGTGAGGCATTGGGTTCAATCCTTAGCACCACATAAAAATAAATATATAAAATAAAGGCATTGTGTCCATCTCTGACTAAAAAATCTTTTAAAAAAAGAAGAAAGGGGAATATCTTTTATTCCATCCCCAGGGTAGGCAGGATCTTGGTCTCTTGATGTCATCACATGTAGAGGTGGGACTTCAGTCATGCCTGTGCTTTTCTTTATCATGCTTTTTTTTTTTATGTGTGCATGTTTCATAACCATCTTAAGTCTCCACCTAGGGATGTGTTTTGCCATGCTAATAAGGTGAAGGTAACTGGGAGTTACCTTAGTGACTATTCTATGCACACATTTGCCCCTTACCACCTGGAATGCCCTTATCATCTATGAAAGTCCTTAATATCATTACTTTCAGAACTGATATTTCTGCTGACCATATAATCTCAGACAGCTAGCCAGGTGCAGTGGTGCACATCTGTAATTCCATCGGCTCAAGAGGCTGAGGCAGGAGGATCACAGTTCAAGGCCGGCCTCAGCAATTTCGCAAGACTGTAAGCAACCTATTGAGACCCTGTCTCAAAATTAAAAATTTTAAAAAGGGTGCTGGGGATGTGCCTCAGAGGTTAAGCACCCTTGGGTTCAATCCCTGATATCAAAAAAAATAATAATAATCTCAGAAGGTTAAATTGACTTTCCCACCCTTTCATCCCCTGTCTGATTATCTCAATCCCATAGCCTTGAAAACTAGTTCACCTTTTAACTCCTCATCTTCTGATATGACCCTTAGCCCCATAGGACTGAGAGCTAGCTGTGCTCTCTTATTGCCTATGAAAAGTTTTATATTTAGTCCAAAGGGTGTCCTGTTGTTCATAGGCGTTCCCTGACTGTGCCAGGCCAGCCATGTGAAGGAGACTTATCATTGTATACGCCCTCAGATCACTATGATTCTTACCTCTAAAAATTCATTACCTAGTCAAACCTGTTAAAATGATTTTTTTTTTTTTTTTTTTTTGGTACCAGGGATTGAACCCAGAGGTGCTTTACCACTGAGCTACATCCCCAGTCCTTTTAAAACTTTTTATTTTGAGACCGATATCTCTAAGTAGCTTAGGGCCTCACTAAGTTGCTAAGGCTGGCTTTGAACTTGTGATCCTCCTGCCTCAGCCTCCTGAGTCACTGGAGCTACTGGCATGTACCACCACACCTGGCAGTGATAAAATGATTTTAAACAACCCAAATCAAGATGTACTGTGTATGAAAAGTATTAATAGAATGGGCATCATTTTGTATCCAAAACATTCAGTCTATTTTTTGTGACAATGTATATGTTCATTTTTTTTTAATGGATGACTTTTACATTTTTATTACAAAATTTTCTTATAAAAAAGTAAACAGCAGGACTGGGATTGTAGCTCAGTGACAGAGTCTAGCATGTGTGAGGCACTGGGTTTGCTCCTCAGCACTGCATATAAATAAAATAAAGATCCAATGATAACTAAAAAATGTGTATTAAAAAAAAAGTAAACAGCAAAATAAAACTCATCACCCAACCAATTTCATTTTGTCAATATCCCCATTTATTCTGCCATTCTCACACTATACTGTAATGTAAATTACTGTAATGTAAATCTCAAATATCATAGCATTTCACCTGTATATCTACCAAAGATAAGGATTCCACAAAATAATTATAATGTAATTATTATACATAAAATATTTGCTAAAATTAATTGATAGCATCAAATATCCAGAGAATTTTCAAATTCTCTCAGTTGTCTTACACATTTTCTTTTGTGTGTGTGTGTGTGTGTGTGTGTGTGTGGTACTGAGGATTGAACCCAGTAGCATTCTACCACTCTACCACTGAGTTACATCCCCAGCCCTTTTTATTTTTCTAAAATAAAAATTTTAAAAATGAAAAAAATTTAAAATAATTAAACTTGTGATTCTCATGCCTCAACATCCGAAGTACTAGAACTATAGATGTGGGTCTTACATTTTTAGCAAATTACTCTTTTGAATCAGAATCCAAGTAACAGCTTGCATATCTCATTTTGTTGAGATATGGCCGAAGGTTCTTTTATTCCATGGTATCACTCTCCTTTTCCCCTCTTAACATTAATTATAATCCTACTTTGATTCGGGTGCCCACACTTCTATACAGCCCATGTGTAGACTCTACCCCTGTCGCTAGGGGCATTTAGCTCAGGGGCCTAATCTCATACTAGGCCACTGCTGACCATTGGTAGTTCACAATTTAGACCAATGAGAAATGAGAAGTTGCTCAGAGCTGTCAGAAAAAACCTTCCTTATCCTTCTGAAGAAGTTTCTGGAACTTAAACACTGTGTCTTTCTCCTTCCCTGCCTTCTTTTCTCCCCCCACCACTTCTCCATGTGTACCAGTTAATTAAAAAGAGATCATGAATATAACATAAGAGCAAAAATTATAAAGCTTTTAGAAGAAAATATATGATACTATTTTCATGACCTGGGAGGAGGCAAAGACTTCTTGAACAGAACACACAAAGCAAAAGAGCATAAAGGCAAAATTTGATGTTAATTTTTAAAAACTTCTTAGCAGACATTATTGTAAAAAGGACTAGGCATTTTTTCCATAAGAGGAAATATTCACAAAGAACATATCTCAGGGACTGGGGTTGTAGCTCAGTGGTAGAGTGCTTGCCTCACATGCGTAAGGCACTGGGTTCAATCCTCAGTGCCACATAAATAAATAAAATACAGGTGGTGTTTCCATCTACAACTAAAAACAAACAAAAAAATTTAAAAAAAAGAAATATCTTAGAAAGCATTTTTACTTGAAGAACTCCAGTCAATCAAAAGACAAACTACCCAACAAACTGAAGATGTTTATTCTATACTACTCTCAAGAAATGTAAAACATGGCCCCTCCAACAGAAAGATAGTTTAATATCTCTTATGACACAAAGTGAATACATGTATATTCTATCAATGCAAAAAAGTTTCTTCTCTAAGACTGAGATGAAATAATAAAGGGACAGGGTAGATATTTTCCTCTTCAGTTGCCACATCTAGCTTAATATGTGGAGAGAATTATTCCTGGAAAAATCTAACCACACTAAAATAAGTTTTCTATTTTCTTGAGTTCTGAGATAACACAACAAATATTGAGGAAATTTAAGTTAAAATCTTTATCTAGGAACTGGAGGCATGGTTCAGTGGTAAACTGCTGCTTATCTAACACATACGAGGCCCTGTGGGGGGGGATCACTATCTAACTATGAATCAGCTCCATACATATCAATTCTCTTCTGTGTGTGTCTCCAATGGGAAGTAGATGCTAACAGGAGCTGACAGAAATTTTAGGCCACCAGAACTTTTTCAGGAGTATATTATTGCAAGCCTACTTTCATGTTATGTTAGGATTAAAAATGTATTAGCTCTTAGGAGAAATGTAAATAATAGGATTTTCACAAATCACATAAATTGTGTAAAGTAGGAGCTTTTGGCTATGCTTACAATAAATTTGATGCCTCAAAATTTCATATATCTACTGCAAAATTTCAGGGTATCTGCTAATATAAAAGCAGTGCTGGGGACTGGGGTTGTGGTTCAGTGGTAGCCTAGCATGTGTGAGGCACTGGATTCGATTCTCAGTACCACATATAAATAAATGAATAAAATAAAGGTCCATCAACATCTAAAAAAAATGTTTAAAAAAAGCAGTACCGGGCTGGGGAGATAGCTCAGCTGGTAGAGTGCTTACCTCGCAAGCACAAGGCCCTGAGTTCGATCCCCAGTACCGCAAAAAAAAAAAAAAAAAAAAAAAAAAAGCAGTACTGGGTCTTCCATGATAAGGCATTAGGATATCAGTAGACATAAATAACATCCAAAATGTGACTCATACTGAGAATTTTAAAATTTTAACCATTAAGGGATTTGTAAAAGTCTGTGACTTTAATAATAAGTAAAATCAATAATTAGTCTTATGAATGAATTTTCTGAAGCTTATAGTAAGTTCAGTGACCTTAGTGATCACTTCGGAGAGTAGCATGAAAAATTATTTCCAACCAAAAATAATAATGTCAAGAAAACTAGTTAACAGGACTGGGGGTGTGACTCAATGGTAGAACACTTGCCTAGCACATGTGAGGCACAGGTCAACATAAAATAAATAAATAAATAAATAAATAAATAAATAAATAGTATTGTGTCCACCTACAACATATATATATAATATATATATAATGTATATATGTATATATAATGTATATATGTATGTATATATAATATATACTATATATATATTCTATGTATTTATATATAAAGAAAACTAGTATCATTGAACTTGGGTATTTGCAACCATTTTTATTTGTACTTTGATTCCCCCATTTCATTGAAGTTCTGTCTTTTTTAAACATTTAATTTTGGTTAGATAAAAGGTGCTGGTGAAAATAAACCAATCCCAAAATACTAGAGACAAAAAAAAAAGAAGGTGCTGGTGAGTTCCCCCTGGGTAACTTAGTTCCAAGTTCAACACATACATTTTTATATTTTCAAAGAATTCAACTTCTGAAAAGTTAAGACACGTATAAATGTGATAGTGAAACACAGCAAACCGTGGAGAATCCTTCAAGTTTTACCAATGACCCTGGGAATGTGAGGGACAGTCACCACTTACAGGGTAGGGAGGGAGTAGAACAGGGAGATTTCATGCCTGAAGCAGGTCACATTTACACATGGGCAACAGAAAGGAGCAGGACAATCTGCTTAACAACAAATAATAACAGCTGATATTTGTTGAGCATTAATAGCTGATTTAGCCGAGGCTTATGGGTAATTGGAGAATTAAGGCTTACATGTTTAGCCAGATTTCAGTTAGCCGTGAATGACATGCTTAAGAGCTTGAAGCCTGTTCCACAAGCAGTGAGGGGCAACATCATCAGAGTGTAGTGGGAAAGAGTAGTAACAGCTGGATGAGTTAAGAGGCTACTGCAATCATACAGGTGAGTGGAAATACGACTTATTAAGGTAGAATGAACAATGAAGATGGGCATAAGTACTGTGGATTACCAGGATGCAGAATCTAGAATCTAGGTGGTTGATGGACTAGATGGGTAAGAGCTGAAGATGACTTGAAAGTCAGTGGTAGTCAGGATTACAGTAGACCTTTTGAGGGAGAAACGCTAATACAAAAGTTCTATGCACACCTTTTGTTTTTGGTATTGGAAATCAAACCCAGGATCTCATGATAGGCAAGTGCTCCACCACAGAGCTACAACCACAACAAAACCCTTTTTGACAGATTTTCATGGAGGAAGACAGTAATTTTAAATTTGAGTCATCCATTTCTCACAAAGCTAGGTCTGAGGCATTTGAATTTATTGTTATACGTGTTTGATTTTGTCCTTTCCTCCACTTCGATGCAGTGGACCTGCAGATGAATGCATATTGCTGTATTCCTTGCTGTTCTTATGCAAATGCTGTGTTTCTAAGTAGCCTGAGTCTGGAGCAGCTCAGTATCATCCATGAGTCTGCGATCATCCTATGCTAGATCCATTTCATAAATGCATCTGTCATCTGAGTACAGGTTTTCCACATCTGTATTATGCAGGCTTAATTTACATAAAATCACATTCAATGGGATAATGTTTTCTGAAAAACACCCATGAATGAGAACAGATAAAGGCAGAAGGTGCCAAGAGATTGAAGAAAGAGATGGATAGGCCAAAGTATGTCATAGGCAACAGCAAGAAAGACAGATCCCCACACCATGAGGAAAGAGGAAAGGGTTTAAATGCTCAGACAGACAGGGTGGACCAGCTAGAATGTACTTGGATTTTCTCAAAAACTATTAACATATCAAAGCATTAGTTAGGATACAGTCTGGTAGCTGGGGTGTAGCTCTGGGTAGACCACTTGCCTAGTACGTGGAAGACCCTGGGTTCCTTCCCTAACTCCTCAAAAAAGTAAATAAAGAATCAGAAGAGTTGTTTAAGAACAGAAGAAAATGAGGGCTGGGGAGATAGCTCAGTTGGTAGAGTGCTTGCCTTATAAGCACAAGGCCCTGGATTCAATCCCCAGCATCCAAAAGGGAAAAAAAAAAAAAAAAAAAAAAACAGAAGAAAATGGACTGGGGTGTAACTCAATGGTAGAGAGCTTGCCTAGCATGCATGAGGCTCTACAAAAGAAAAAGAAAAGAAAGAAAAACAACCCAGGTGTCAGTGGTGGGGACAAAACACTTGGATGACTATCTTGTATGCCAGGGTCACCTGGCAGGCAAAATGATGATAACAGCAACTGTCGTTTTTTTCTTTACTAATTTAGTTATTTTTAGTGCAGGGGATTGAACTTGGGGCTTCATATATGGTAAGCACGCACTCAACCCCTGAGCTAGCTCCCCCAGTCCCCTTATTGATTATAACTTCAAACATTTGTGGAATCAGACTAAGAAATTAAAAGAAATGAGCTTTCATCTTTCCAATACTTCTTCGTTAGTACAGATCCCTATTTCATCATGTGTTCAATACGTGGTATAGGTTGCAGAACTATAATTTGTGCTGAAAAAGACACTCATAAATATAAGGCACTATCTTTATCCACAAGAAAATAACAAGTGAGAGCTATTGGTGGAGATGGGAGAAAGGTAAAAGATATAGCAGATAGATTAAAATACTACACTTTTATTTAATGAACTCATTTATTGTGTATCTATTCTGTTTCAGGTGCTGTTCTAGGTACTGGTGATGTAGTATTAAATAATACAGATTTTACCCTGTCCTTGTGGATTTACATTCCATTAAAGAAAATGTAAAATACAGAAATAAGGATAAATAACCTGATACTAGATATTTAAAAGTGTCCCCCCAAATGAAGAATCACAAGTACAAAATTCATAATGTGGGAAAGTTGGACTATTTGAGGAACAGTACAAAGCCTACTAAGAGTAGAGGGAGACTGGGGATATAGCTCAGTTGGTAGAGTGCTTGCCTTGCATGCACAAGGCCCTGGGTTCAATCCCCAGCACCCCACTCCCAACAATGACAGCAAAAAAGAGTAGAGGGAGCTTGGGTGAAAGAGCTAGGAAATAAGGTGAAAGACATGGTAGGATAGATTAGGAGAGTTTGATGAGCCACTAACTGATTTGAACCAGTGGAGTGATGTAATACAATGTACATTTCTTAAAATACTGTCCTAGCTATTGAGTAGATAGCAAACTGTAGGGCTGTAAGAAAACAAACTAAGAGCTCAGTGAGGGATGATAGTGCCTTGGACCAAAATTGTTTTAGTAAAGGTGGTGAGAAATGATGGCTTTTGAGAATTTACTGGGAATGAGAAAAAGGGTTTGAGAAAAAGAGAGGCATCAAGAATCTAAGACTTCTAAGGATTTTGGCCTGAGTTACCCAGTGATGGAGCTGCCAGTTATTGATAGGGCGGTAACTGGAGAAAGAGTGGTTGGGGTAGGGAGGAAACAGAGTCCCTTAAATTTAAGATGTTTATCAGATATGTAAGAGGAGCCAGTCATGGTGGTGCATACCTGCAATCCCAGTGACTCAGGAGGCTGAGGCAGGAGGACTGCAGGTTCAAGGCCAGCCTCAGCAATTTAGCAAAGCACTAGGTAACTTAGCAAGACCCTGTCTAAAAATAAAAAGTGAAAAGGACTGGGGAGGTAGCTCAGTGGTAGAATGCCACTGAGTTCAATCTCCAGTACCACAATAAACAAAGAAAAAAGAGTTGTCAGCAGTGGATTGTAATAAAACCACACAATTGAACAAAATCACTTAGGGAAAATAAGAGAGACAGAGAAATTTGAAGTAGTAAGACATCCAACATTTACAGATAGGCAAGTGGAGGTGGATCTAGCAAAGCAGTGTAAGAAGGAGCAATCAGACAGTTGGTGGACATGAGTCATGTGAAGAAAACTTCTAAAGTATTTTAATGCTCCTGTTAGAGTACGAAAATTGAAGATCAATGATTGGATTTGACAACATAAAGATTTCATATCCTTTAAACTTATGGTTTTGATGGAAAGATGACTATAAAACCTGATTGGAATAGGTTTAATGGAAAATGGAACCACTTTGCTATATCACTGCAGATGTTAATTGTATAACCCGTTTGGAGGACAATTTGGCAATATCTATCAAATTTCAAATTTCAAATGCATATATCTTTGATCAAGCAATTCAACTTACACTTTATCCTGTAGATACATTTAAATTCGTGCAAAATTACAGATATAGAGATGATTTTTATATCATTATTCGTAGTGGCAATAAAGAATTAGTGAAACTGTGATATATGTCACGAAGTATCATAAAAATAATGAAAAAATGCTTTCTATTTTATGCTGAAATGACTCTATTGATATTGAATAATTTCCAAGAAGTATTGTTAAGTCGGGGTAAAAATCAAGGTACAGAAGGAAATTTATAGTGTGTTAACATTATTAAAAGAAAAAAAGACTACATAACTGCATGTGTGTTGGATATGCACAATTTACTGCTAACATTGTCTCCAAGTTGAAAAACTAGTTTATTGGGACACAGGAGCACTGGGTACCCCCTTATAACATCTAAATTTGAATTTATATAAATGTTTTACCTACTAATTTTTTAAAGACAGTGAGAGCTGGACATGGTAGTGCATGCCTATAATTCAAAAGACACAGAGGGCTGAAGCAGGAGAATCACAAGTTCAAAGCCAGTCTCAGCAACTTAACAAGGTCCTAAGCAACTTTCAAGACCCTGTCTCAAAATAAAACATAAAAAAGCCTGGAGTGTACAGTTCAGTAGTTGAGTGCCCCTGGGTTAAATCCCCAGTACAAAATAATAATAATAATAACAACAACAACGACAGAGAGAATACGAGGTGAAAAAGTAGTGGCAGTCAGAATAATTCTTTCACAATTCATTCTCTCTTTCTCTCTCTCTCTCTCTCTCTCTCTCTCTCTCTCTGTCTCTGTCTCTCTCTCTCTCTCCTGTGCTACTGGGATTGAACCAGGGCGCTCTACCACTAAGCTATATCTGCAACCTTTTTTTTTTTTTTTTTTTTTTTGAGACAGGATCTTACTAAGTTGCCAAGGATGGTCTGAAACTTGCAATCCTTCTGCCTCAGCCTCCCAAGTTTCTGAACAAACTACTGAGCCCAGCAATTAACTTGGTTTTAAAGGAGAATGCAGAAATGGGGCAACAAGTGGAGGATAACATAGGAATCTACACTACATTTCACTTATATTTTAAGTTGGGCAATATTATAACATGTTTGTATACTGCTATAGAAATATTAAGTATAGGGGAGAAAGTGAATAATAACACAGAGAGAGGACAATTGCTCTTTGTGAATAGGGAAGTAAGGATGGAACCCAGTGCTCAAGGGAGACCTCAGACAGGAAGTTAGACAGACTCTAAGGTCATAGGAGAAAAGGCAAAATTCATTGGTGTAAAGCACACAATTGGCAGATGTACCGGTGGCAACACATGAATACTCTCTTCTTATTGCTGCTATTACATCATTAAATAAATTGCAAGCTGAGAGTGAAGCACTGGAGTTAGTAGAGAGAAAAAACAATATGAGATAAGTTACTTAAGGAAATAAGAGAAGGGCTCAACTAAGGAAGTATAGCAATTCTGCTCTGTCATTCATTTAAAGTGAGACTAGTTAGCATTTGTATTTTTATACAGCCAATTTTGGCTTCTTGGATGTAGTTCTGGACCAGATGGAAAGTTGTATTTAATTAAGCCTGGGGATTTCCAGGTGAATATGCTAAGGGGTGAAAGAAGCAAAGAAGTTTAGGCATGTGCAAGGGAGTAACTACAGTGATCAACTGAAGAATCGAAGCTGGATAAGAGAAATGACCATGTTGTTCCTATTGAAACAAGATTCTCACAAAAATAAATAAAAATCTGCAAAAAAAAAATTTTTTTAAAGTAAGTACCTGAAGGCACTGGAAAGGGAACAAAGCTGACAAAAACTGAATGGGAGTCAACATTTGAAAGCAGGGATAATGGATGAATCTTATTCTTGCTGGAAGTGGGGCAGATCCCAGTTGGCATTAGACAGCTACAATTAAAGTAGAAAAAATCACTGTTTCACTAGCTCAAACAGGAAAACAGCTCCTACAAAGTCCATAGGGAAATTCTGAAAAGAATAAACCAAAGCAGGAGAGTTCCAATTTGGCATTTAAATTTGCCCACATCTCTGGCTGACCCATGAAGTACATGCAGGGGTCAGACCCCAAGCAAGGCTAAGGCGAAAAGAACTGAACTGAACACGAATACCAATGTTACCCTACCTGCTTTGAAGATGTGTGTTTCCCTCTGAGGGTCTTCTGTGATTGGCGTGTGCTCCAATAACGAGGACTTGGCACAGTCGTCATGTTAACCTAATTCACATCACCGCTAGTTAATTCTGGTATTCCTTTTCACTGAATATTTGATGGTGAAATCCTCTTTCTTCTCTACTACCTCCCCCACTGCTGTAGATACAACACTCAGAGTAAGTATCCTGGCTCATAGGCCGCAAAAAAGCAGCCAACATACATTAAATTTATTATTCCCAGGACAAAAAGACCTGAGGGGCCTAGGGAGGAAAGAGATGTCTCCCAACATAGAGAGTAGAATGGCCTTTGCAAAATTCAAAGCACATTTCTGGTATTTAATTTGAACAAAGGTATTGAAAAGTTTGTAAACACTTTTAATTATCTTACTATGCTCATAATTCTGTATCCCCAGAAGCTGGTGTCTGAACTTGAGGTCAAGACTGATGGTTTCGTGCCTTGCACAGAACCTACTCAGGCAGGGCATCACTATAGCAACTGGGCAATCTTGTTCTGCACCTTTGCACAGAAAGTCCCAGAGTATCACAGCCACAACCCAGAAGCAGTCAAAGACTATGATCCAAGTCACCTCTCTCCACAACTATCCATCTCCAAAACTCTTTTTTCCTGCAGTGCCAGAAATTGAACTGAGAACCTCATAAGCACTAAGTAAGCACTCTACCACTGAGCTATATATCCCCAGTCCTCCAGAACTTTTTTCATCTTGAAAATTTCACTGAGGTGTGGTTTACTGCTAAACCAGTAACCTCCTCAGAACCATGCACGGTACTTGGCAAGTATAGGAACAAAAATACTCATTAACATGAATGAGGTTAAGAGAGAAAATTGTTCATATTCTAATTTACTGATTAGTCGATTAGAACCTGTCCCAGGGATGTGTAGGCTGCAGGTCTCAAGCTCTCAGTTCTTTGAGTTTCTTCCTAGCTAGCAGTCCTCTACCAGTATGTTTTAGTCATCTTTTTTGCTGCTGTGACTAGATGACCCAACCAGAACAATTGTATAAGAGAAAAGGTTTATTTAAGGGCTCACAGTTTCAGAGGTCTTAGTCCCTAGAAGGCTGGCTCCATCCTCAGGGCTTGAGGTGAGACAGAACATCATGGAGGAAGAGTGTGGCAGAGGGAAGCAGCTCACATGGTGATCAGGAAGCAGAAGAGAGAGTCTCCACTTGCCAGAAACAAATATATACCCCAGAGCCACACCCCAATTCCCACCTCCTCCAGCCACACCTTCCACTTTGGTTACCATTCATTTAATCCCTATCAGGGGATTAATTCACTGATTGGGTTAAGACTCTCACAATCCAATCATTTCTCCTCTAAACCTTCTTGCATTTTTTCACATGTGAGCTTTTGGGGGGACAACTCACATCCAAACCGTAACACAGTACAATTTTTTCTTAGTGCCACCAGTTTTCATCTTTTGTCACTACTCCAAATTTTTAATGTCCTTGTCCTTCCTCCATTACCTCCTAAAAACTGCTATCTCCAGTCCATTGATGTCTCCAGATACATGAACATATTCACTATTTCCTCCTATCCTGCCATATCGATTAATATTATCTTGAATGCACACATGAGGTTCCTGAAGTAAAGACTAATTATAAAGTTCAAAGCAAATAACAACTGTGAATCCCCATCCCCTGAATCTTTCCACTGGGATGATGTAACAAAAGGCAGACACTACTCTACAAATATAAAACTTGTGTTGTTGGAAAAGAATGCTGACAAAAAAATCTGGATATTTATATAAAAGAAAGAGTGGCATCTATCTCTTCCTTGCTGAAAGTCTCTTTGGAATGAATTGAAAGGACCCTGAATTCTCATGTAAATAAACCTCTTGGGAAAGAGATTCATTGTCTCTCTCTAGCTTTACAACCCAGGGATGCCTGGAGTCCTTGCTCTCAGCCCCCATTGAAATGTAAACTTGCACCTCTCTAGGTAAATCTGGAATTCTCCCACTATCTAATTAGTCATAAATTACCTTTCAGGGTTTGTTAGAACCAAGTTTCAGTAACATTTGTTCAGAAAGTCTTGGCTGTACAAAAGCACAGTAATATGTTCTCCACAGCCCCACATGATTTCACCATCCAAGTTTGCTAATATCCATCAGAGACCTAGTTGCAAGCATGACAAACTTACTCTAACTGATTAAAACTGAAGTGGAGTTACTAGGAAGCCTAGAAAACCAGGTTTGGGAATCAGGGAAGTCCAAGACAATCTGGACAGAAGTTGAGGTGACAACTAGGATCACTCCACAGAAACCACCTGGTGGGACTGATAGTGATGCCAAGAACCACAGCCACACAGTGGCTACCAGCTGTTAGCTGCTGACCGCAACACAGCAGAAAGTCCATTACCACCACTGCCACCACAAGAATGGATTATTTGTATCATTGGTTCCGGTTTAAACTCTAGGACTAGAACTTCTGGTCAGCTGAGTTTAGGGCATGTAGTTCTGTCCTAGCTGCAAAGGAGGCTAGAAAAGTGAGTGAGTTTCAGTTTCTACAGTGAGAGGTGACCTCTGACAATAGCTAAGACTCATACTGTGGAGAGTTGCCCTTCCAAAAGAAGGGAGTTCAAATGTTGGGCAACCACAAAAACAACAAATTCCATTATTTTGTTACTCTATATTACTTATCTCAGTCTTTATCTACATCCATCCAAATGCATAAGCTGAAAATTATGGCATCATCTTTGAATTGTTCACCCCTACATCTGATAGTTCTCAAGGTTCTTTGCATACCCCTCTTAAGCATATCATATCTCACCTTTAATCTCTGTCTTTATCACCATGATGACAATAATTGGACCCTCATCATTTCCTCTTTGGATAAAGTTATAATATCCTGTGTGATTCCCCTGAGTCAGGCCTCATTCCTTGCAATCAATCTTTCATACTGCTCCTACCCAGAAATCTTTCTAATATTAAATCACATTGTTCCCCAACTTAAAAACTGTCAATGATAGTCTCTATCCCAATCAGAATCAACTTCAGATTAGTGGAATGGTACACAAAGCCACTTTGACCCAACCCATTTTCAGCTTGACCATTTTCCAATATTCTGCTTGACTCCAATGGTGAAAAAAATACTTGTTCTCCAACTATATCCTGTGCTCACACATCACAGCTGTGCCCAGCTGTTTCACTCCCTGGAATGTTGTTCCAACCTCATTTACCTGCAACTCCCAATCTTTCTTCAAGACTCAGCTTATCCCTAGATGAGTTAGGGCCCCCTGTCTGTCATCTGGGAATCTATTCTACACACATATGTTACCATGTGTAGGTTAGTTTATTGTCTGTGTCCCTCACTAAGTGATGATTTAAGGTAGAGTGTTACTATCTCTATATCCTCATTACCTTCAACATTTAATAAATCTATTTAGTGACAAATTAACAACATCAGTGGAGCAGAAAAATCAAAGAATTCCATTGGACAGATGAATGGATATCTAAACAGATTAGAGTTGTACAAAGCTACATAATTACGACAGAACTAAAACTAGAATTCTTTTTTTTTTTTTTCTCATGGCACTGGGGATCTAACTAAGGAGTACTATCCCACTGGGCTACATCCCCAGTCCTTTTCATTTTTATTTTGAGACAGGGTCTTGATAAATTGCCAAGGTTGACCTTGAACTGTGATCCTCCTGCCTTGGTCTCCCATGTAGCTGGGATTACAGTCATGTGCCATTTCCTCTCAGTTAAAACAAGAATTCTTAACACCTAACTCACTACTCTCTTCTTCTACAAGGGAAATTGCACCTCTTGTGAAAATCTCACTGCATACTTGATTATGAAATTATGCCCCTACCTATCATAGTGATGCATATGATTTCAAGTAGAAAATATTCAAAGATATTACCTCAGTAGAAACTTTTTTATTTTGAGCCTGGTTGACTTTGAACTTGGGATCCTCCCTCCTACCTCAGACTCTCAAGTAGCTGGGATTACAGAAGTACGCACACTGTTTCCAGTTTCTCAGTAGCTGACTACTAAGCACCCCCTAATGAATGGTAGTAGGGTATTCGGCACCTCAGGAAAAATTACCTAGGTTTTTATCAATGTCATGCCTACAAACATCCTTTCCATAATAAGCTATTTAAAAGTCAGCCAGGCATGGTTTCACACACCTGTAATCCCAGCATCTTTGGAGGCTGAGGCAGGAATATTGCAAGTTCGAGACCAGTCTTAGCAACTTAGACCCTGTCTCAAAATAAAAAAAAATAAAATGGGCTGGGGATGTAGCTTAGTGGTAAAGCATCCCTGGGTTCAATCCTTGATACAAAAAAAAAAAATTAATATTGGGTTGAGCATTTGCAGTGCCGCACACTTCTGTAATCCCAGCCACTTGGAAAGTCTGAGCAACTTAGTGAGACTCTGTCTCAAAATAAAATTTAAAAAGTGGTTGGTGATGTAGCTCAGTGGTAGAGGACCCTGGGTTTAATACCCAGTATTGCAAAGAAATTAAAAGGTGGGAGGTGGGAAACCAGATACATTTTAAGATAGTGACGTGTCAATATTATGGAGTGACTTTGTGCTATCACTGTTGTTAATCAAATCAGATCTGATTGTTTATGTCCTTGCCAATGCTTAGATGCTGTAACTGCAGTAATTGCTCAATGAAAGCAACAGGGTCAACTGACAAACAGCTGCCAGGACATGGATGACCCAAAACATAGTTAACTGACTTCACATGAGGTTATAAATTATGAGGTTAGAGGCCTCATAGTTTTTCATGACCCTGGAAAATCTAGAGAAGTATTTCCAAATCACTACTGCCTTGTGTTTTATAATCTTATGTTAACAAATTATCTTTCCTACACAGTATGTGGCAATAATAGATGACAAATATTTTCTTTTATCTTTGAAATTGCATCCTTTGTTTTATTTTCTATTCCAGGACACAGCAAGGCTAACAGCTTGTCATTAGAATAATGAGACAACAGATTTATTCCTAAAAGAAATCAGTTTTTGTTTTGTTTTGTTTTTAGAGTTGGGGTCCAATCCAGGGCTTAGGGTACATGCTAGGCAAGAATTATACTGTTGTGTCATATCCCTAAGCCTGTAGTAGGTATTTTATCTATTTATTTATTTAGTACTAGGGATTGAACCCAGGGGTGCTCTACCTCTGAATCACAATTCCAGCTCTTTTTATTTTTTATTTTGAGACAGAGTCTCACTAAATTGCTGAGGTTGGCCTCAAACTTGAGATCCTCTAGCCTCAGCCTTCTGAATTACTAGGACTACAGAGGTGTATCATAGCACTCAGCTGAAGTAGATATTTTAAATGGAGGAAGTAAATTCCTAAGTATTGTCTATTACTATCTCCCAAATGTATTAAGATTAAAAATCGAGCACGGCGTACTCGGGCCCACAAGCAGCTTCAGGGACCAGGACAGGGCAGCCAGAGACTTCCCCAAGCAGCCTGGACCCCTGCGGTGGGAGGTGCCTTTCAAGGCTAGCATCTCGGAGCAGACCGCCAAGTGAGAGCCTTTCTACATAGAGCCAGCCACAAGTCCCCGAGCCAAGGGAAAGCTTCGATCCACAAGCAGCCTCTGGGATCAGGGCAGAGCAGCCAGAGACCTCTTCAGACGGCTCTGCCCACTCCGGCCACAGGCTCTTTCCACGGGGTGATCCAAGATGGCGGTCTAGAGGGTGACTGCACCCCCAGTCACTCCAGAACCCAGGAGTTAGGAAGGGGAGGCATTGAGAGACTCGGACTGAAATAGAGCCAAGGGTGAGTCTGCCCACTGGGTAAAGCTCGGCCCGGGTGGCAGGCCCAGATAGAGGTGGCTTATCGGAGCAGGGCAGGGCAGCTAGAGTCTTCCACAGGCAGCCCTGCGCACTCCGTTGGTGGGCCCCGCCCACACAGCCAGCTTCTCCAGGTTCTCGGAGCAGGCCCCCCAGTGAGAGGTGAGAGCCTTTCTGACCAGAACAAGCTCCAAGTCCCAGAGCCAGCACGGCGTACTCCGGCCCGCAAGCAGCTTCAGGGACCAGGACAGGGCAGCCAGAGACTTCCCCAAGCAGCCTGGACCACTGTGGTGGGAGGTGCCTTTCAAGGCTAGCTTCTCGGACCAGACCGCCCAGTGAGAGCCTTTCTACATAGAGCCAGCCACAAGTCCCCAAGCCAAGGGAGAGCTTTGATCCGCAAGCAGCCTCTGGGATCAGGGCAGGGCAGCCAGAGACTTCTCCAGGCGGCTCTGTCCACTCCGGCCGCAGGCTCTTTCCACGGGGCGATCCAAGATGGCGGCCTAGAGGGTGACTGCACCCCCAGTCGCTCCAGAACCCAGGACTAAAGAAGGGGAGGCTTTGAGAGACTTGGACAAAAATAGAGTCACGGGGTGAGTCTCCCCCACTGGGCGAAACTTGGCCTGGGCAGCAGGCACAGATAGGGGTGGCTTATCAGAGCAGGGCAGGGCAGCTAGAGTCTTCCCCAGGTAGCCTTCCACACTCCGGCGGTGGGCTCCTCCCACACGGCCAGCTGCATGGTGCAGGCCCCCTGTGAGAGCCTTTCCGCACAGAGCCAGCTCCAAACCCTGGAACCAGTAGGGGGCTAGGGGCAGCTTTCTTCAGATGCACTGCATTATCAAATTCCTCCAAGACATCAGGCTACTGAAGGCTGGGAGGTGATACACTGGAAATCTACAGGGACACTATAAGCCAATAGAGGAAATCTGCAATATCTCAGGGTCCCACTGACAGCTGACCAATATAAGAAAACAAGGGAAGAAAATGTCCCAAACAAACCTAGATACTACATCAATAAAACCCAATGACAGCACAGCAGAAGAAATGTCAGAAAGGGAGTTCAGAATGTACATAATTAAAACAATCAGGGAAACAAATGAGGAGATGAAAGAGCAAATGCAGGCATTGAAGGAGGAGATGAAAGAGCAAATGCAGGCATTAAATGATCGCACCAATCAACAGTTAAAAGACCAAATACGGGAAGCAAGAGATCATTTCAATAAAGAGTTAGAGATACTGAAAAAAAAACAAACTGAAATACTTGAAATGAAGGAAACAAAAAACCAAGTTAAAAACTCCATAGAAAGCATAACCAATAGGATAGAACACCTGGAAGACAGAACCTCAGACATTGAAGACAAATTATTTAATCTTGAAAACAAAGTTGGTCAAACAGAGAAGATGGTAAGAAATCATGAACAGAATCTACAAGAATTATGGGATATCATGAAAAGGCCAAATTTAAGAATTATTGGAATTGAGGAAGGCTTAGAGAAACAAACCAAAGGAATGAACAATCTATTCAATGAAATAATATCAGAAAATTTCCCAAATCTGAAGAATGAAATGGAAAACCAAGTACAAGAGGCTTATAGAACACCAAATACACAAAATTACAACAGACCCACACCAAGGCACATTATTATGAAAATACCTAACATACAAAATAAAGACAGAATTTTAAAGGCTGTGAGAGAAAAGAACCAAATTGCATTCAGGGGGAAAACAATACGGATATCAGCAGATTTTTCAATCCAGACCCTAAAAGCTAGAAGGGCCTGGAACAACATTTACCAAACCCTGAAAGAAAACAGATGCCAACCAAGAATCTTATACCCAGCAAAACTTACCTTCAAATTTGACGATGAAATAAGATCCTTCCATGATAAACAAAAGCTAAAGGAATTTACAAAAAGAAAGCCAGCATTACAGAACATTCTCAGCAAAATATTCCATGAGGAAGAGATGAAAATCAACAATGCAAATCAGCAACAGGAGGCGCTAGCCTAAAGGAATAGCCCAATAAAGGAGAAACCAAATCATGTCAAAAAAAAACAAATATGAGTCAAATGACTGGGAATACAAATCATATCACAATAATAACCCTGAATGTTAATGGCCTGAACTCATCAATCAAAAGACACAGACTGGCAGATTGGATTAAAAAGAAAAATCCAACAATATGCTGCCTGCAAGAGACTCATCTCATAGAAAGAGATATCCATAGACTAAAGGTGAAAGGATGGGGAAAAACATACCATGCACACGGACACAGCAAAAAAGCTGGAGTTTCTATCCTCTTTTCAGAAAATGTGGACTTCAAGCCAAAACTAGTCAGAAGGGATAAAGAAGGACATTACATGCTGCTTAAGGGAAGCATAAATCAGCAAGACTTAACAATCATAAATATCTATGCCCCGAACATTGGCTCATCCACGTACGTCAAACAAATCCTTCTCAATTCCAGAAATCAAATAGAGCACAACACAATAATACTAGGCGATTTTAACACACCTCTCTCACCACTGAATAGATCGTCCAAACAAAAATTGAATAAAGAAACTATAGATCTCAATAACACAATCAATAATTTAGACTTAACAGACATATATAGAATATACCATCCAACAAAGAACGAATACACTTTCTTCTCAGTAGCACATGGATCCTTCTCTAAAATAGACCATATTTTATGCCCCAAAGCTACTGTTAGCAAATACAAGAAGATAGAGATACTACCTTGTACTCTATCAGATCATAATGGATTGAAATTAGAAATAAATGACAGAATAAAAAACAGAAACTTCTCCAATACCTGGAGATTAAATAATACACTATTATATGAAGAATGGATAACAGAAGACATCAGGAGGGAAATAAAAAAATTCTTAGAAGTAAACGAGAACAAAGACACATCATATCAAAATCTCTGGGGCACTATGAAAGCAGTACTTAGAGGAAGATTTATTTCATGGGGCGCATTCAAAAAAAGAAGTAGAAATCAACAAATAAACGACTTAACACTACAGCTCAAAGCCCTAGAAAAAGAAGAGCAGACCAATACCAAAAGTAGTAGAAGACAGGAAATAGTTAAAATCAGAGCCGAAATCAACGAAATTGAAACAAAAGAAACAATTGGAAAAATTAACAAAATAAATAGTTGGTTCTTTGAAAAAATAAACAAAATTGATAAACCCTTAGCCACACTAACAAAGAGAAAGAGGGAGAAAACTCAAATTACTAAAATTCAGAATGAACAAGGAAATATCACAACAGACACGAGTGAAATACAAAACATAATTAGAAGCTATTTTGAAAATCTATACTCCAAAAAAACAGAAAACCTTGAAGACATCAACAAATTTCTAGAGACATATGAATTACCTAAACTGAACGAGGAGGACATACACAACTTAAATAAACCAATTTCAAGCAATGAAATAGAAGAGGTCATCAAAAGCCTACCAACAAAGAAAAGTCCGGGACCAGATGGGTTCTCAGCCGAGTTCTACAAAACCTTTAAAGAAGAGCTCATTCCAATACTCCTCAAAGTATTCCATGAAATAGAAGAGGAGGGAACCCTCCCAAACTCATTCTATGAAGCCAATATCACCCTGATACCTAAACCAGACAGAGACACATCAAGGAAAGAAAATTTCAGACCAATATCCTTAATGAACATCGACGCAAAAATTCTCAACAAAATTTTAGCAAATCACATACAAATATATATTAAAAAGATAGTGCACCACGATCAAGTGGGTTTTATCCCAGGGATTCAAGGTTGGTTCAACATTCAGAAATCAATAAATGTCATTCACCATATCAACAGACTTAAAGTTAAGAATCACATGATTATTTCAATAGATGCAGAAAAAGCATTTGATAAAATACAGCATCCCTTCATGCTCAAAACACTAGAAAAAATTGGGGTAGTGGGAACATTCCTTAACATTATAAAGGCCATCTACGCTAAGCCCATGGCCAATATCATTCTAAATGGTGAAAAACTGAAAGCGTTCCCCCTAAAAACTGGAACAAGGCAGGGATGCCCTCTTTCACCACTTCTATTCAACATTGTCCTTTAGACTCTAGCCAGAGCAATTAGACAAACCAAAGAAATTAAAGGGATATGAATAGGAAAAGAAGAACTCAAACTATCCCTGTTCGCTGATGACATGATTATATATTTAGAGGAACCTGGAAACTCCACCAGAAAACTTTTAGAACTCATAAGTGAATTCAGTAAAGTAGCAGGTTACAAGATCAATGCTCATAAATCCAATGCATTTTATACATAAGTGATGAATCTTCAGAAAGAGAAATTAGGAAAACTACCCCATTCACAATAGCATCGAAAAAAATAAAATACTTGGGAATTAATCTCACAAAAGAGGTGAAAGACCTCTACAATGACAACTACAGAACACTAAAGAAAGAAATTAAAGAAAACCTTAGAAGATGGAAAGATCTCCCATGTTCCTGGATAGGCAGAATTAATATTGTCAAAATGGCCATACTACCTAAAGTGCTATACAGATTCAATGCAATTCCAATTAAAATCCCAATGATGTACCTTGCAGAAATAGAGCAAGCAATTATGAAATTCATCTGGAAGAATAAAAAACCTAGAATAGCTAAAGCAATCCTCAGTAGCAAGAATGAAGCAGGGGGTATTGCAATATCAGATCTTCAACTCTACTACAAAGCAATAGTAACAAAAACGGCATGGTATTGGTACCAAAATAGACAGGTAGATCAATGGTACAGAATAGAGGACATGGACACAAACCCAAATAAATACAATTTTCTCATACTAGACAAAGGGGCCAAAAATATGCAATGGAGAAAAGATAGTCTCTTCAACAAATGGTGCTGGGAAAACTGGAAAACCATATGCAACAGAATGAAATTAAACCCCTATCTCTCACCCTACACAAAACTCAACTCAAAATGGATCAAAGACCTCGGAATCAGACCAGAGACCCTGCATCTTATAGAAGAAAAAGTAGGTCCAAATCTTCAACTTGTTGGCTTAGGATCAGACTTCCTTAACAGGACTCCCATAGTACAAGAAATAAAAGCAAGAATCAACAACTAGGATAGATGCAAACTAAAAAGCTTTCTCTCAGCAAAGGAAACTATCAGAAATGTGAAGAGAGAGCCTACAGAGTGGGAGAATATCTTTGCCAACCATACTTCAGATAGAGCGCTAATTTCCAGAATCTATAAAGAACTCAAAAAACTCTACACCAAGAATACATATAATCCAATCAACAAATGGGCTAAGGAAATGAACAGACACTTCACAGAAGAAGATGTACAAGCAATCAACAGATATATGAAAAAATGTTCAACATCCCTCGTAATAAAGGAAATGCGAATCAAAACTACCCTAAGATTTCATCTCACCCCAATTAGAATGGCGATTATCAAGAACACAAGCAACAATAGTGTTGGCGAGGATGTGGTGAAAAAGGAACACTCATACATTGCTGGTGGGGTTGCAAATTAGTGCAGCCACTCTGGAAAGCAGTGTGGAGATTCCTCAGAAAGCTTGGAATGGAAACACCATTTGACCCAGCTATCCCACTCCTTGGCCTATACCCAAAGGACTTAAAATCAGCATACTACAGAGATACAGCCACATCAATGTTCATTGCTGCTTAATTCACCATAGCCAGATTATGGAACCAACCTAGATGCCCTTCAGTTGATGAATGGATAAAGAAACTGTGGCATATATATACAATGGAATATTACTCCACAATGAAGAATGATAAAATTATGGCATTTGCAGGCAAATGGATGAAATTGGAGAATATCATGCTAAGTGAGATAAGCCAATCTCAAAAAACTAAAGGACGAATGATCTCGCTGATAAGCGGATGATGACACATAATGGGGGGTGGGAGGGGTTAGTGTTAGGGTTAGGGTTAGGTTTAGGGTTAGGGATAAGGAGTGTGGTAAGAATGAAGGAAAGAAGGACTGTATAGAGGGAAAAGAGGGGTGGGAGGGGTGGGGGGAAGGGAAAAAAATAATCAAACATCATTGTCCTATGTAAACGTATGATTACACAAATGGTATGCCTTGACTCTATGTACAAATAGAGAAACAACATGTATCCCATTTGTATACAATAAAAAAAAAAAAGAAATGGTAGAAGCTACTACTCAGAAAAAAAAAAAAAAGATTAAAAATCAGGTGGCAAGCCAGGTATGGTGGCACATATCTGCAATCCTGGCAACTCAGGAATCTGAGGTAGGAGGATCACAAGTTCAAGGCCAGCCTGGGTAACTTAGTGAGACCTCATCTCAAAATAAGAAATAACATGGACTGGGGAGGTAGCTCAATGGTAAAGCACCCCAGTATAAAAAATTAAAATTAATAAATAAATAAATAAAAAGAAAAACATGACACTACATGTTGACACATATACTATAATAGAACTAAGTATTTCTACATTTACACATCAATATTAATTCATATTTTCAAAAGTTTATAGGGAAAATGCCCACTGTAGCAGAAAACAATATCTGTCCTTCATTCATTGCAAGGTTCATGGCTAACATATAAGAAAAGACAGATTAAAAAAGGAAAGCATGATAAATTTGTTTTACATAAAATTTAAATCTCAAAGGATCCTTCAGAAATGAAGGTCCAAAAACCCAAGGAAAATTGTGTATTTTAGGGATAGTCATGTAGGAGTAGAGTCAGAGGACAAAGGTGTATGATCTAAAGGTGATAAATTGGAAGAAACTTAACAAACCCTGTCTGTTCAGATTCTCCTTGGCCTGGAGTATAGGATGGAACTCCTCTGGAATGAGGGTTTATGACCTTCATGGGAGGTAGGTCAGAGGAATTTTGTATGGTCCACTACAGGGAAAGAAAAGTCAAAAAGTTCTAAGAATGGACCTTACCACATCTGAAGTTTCCTCATTTTCTTCATCTTAAAATACCCTGTATGCCAAGATGCCATATTTTTGAGCCCCAATCCAACAAAACTGATAATGGTATCACTTCTAAGGAGGAACATTACATTGAATGAATAAAGATTAAGGTCACATACAGCTCTTTAATTTATTCATCTCTGTATTTTTAAAATATTTTATTTTTTAAAAAATTCCAAAAAAAAATTTTTTTTAATGTGGTGCTGAAGATTGAACCCAGGGCCTCACGCATATGAGGCAAGTGCCCTGCCACTGAGTCACAACTCCAGCCCTCAAATTGTATTAAGTATTAATCTTGCCAATTAAAAAAAAAGACAATCTCATAAAGTAGTAGAGCAGGTTTTGACCCTAGCTAGATAGAATTTTCTATGCCCTTAATAACTATATAACTATGAAACAATTATATTACAAGCATCATTACATAGAACAGTCCAGAAGTAATTTAATATGTAACTGGAGTGTGTGTGTGTGTGTGTGTGTGTGTGTGTGTGTGTGTGTGTGATGCTGGGGATTGAGTCCAGAGCCTTGTGCATGTTAATAATGCACGCTACCACTGAGATAGACCCACAACCTGTATCTGGTATTTTATTGTATAGAAGTAGTACGATTTAACTCATGAGCCTTTTTTCCCGACAATTTAAAAGTAGCTTTTAAAACTTTTTGTTATGGAGTTTTCCAAACATGTACAAAAATGGAGCAAATATGTGTATAAGGAACTTTAAGGTATCTATAATGCATTTTCAACAATTATCAATTCATGGCCAACCTTGTTTGCCTAAAATGAAAACTTTACTTTCTCCTTTTATATAACTTCTTTCTCTTTGTGCCCATCTTTTTTTCTAAAGATAAAGAAGATATGAATATCTAGATTCTGATCCATTTACCATTCTCAACAACTTTACCCTTTAAAATATTCTTCCATAACTGGGCATGGCCTACAATACCAGCTACTTGGGAGGCTGAAGAAAGAGGATCACTTGAGGCCAGGTGCCTGAGGCCAGTCTGGGCAACATAGCAAGACCTTGTGGAAAAGAAGAAAAATCATCTTCCATCAATGACTGGGTTATTTATTAGGTATCCACAGCTATCTGTAGCAAACTTACTTAAATCTTATTTCCTTAGATTTTCTCTGTCCCTGAAATAATAAAAGAACATAAAAATCCTGTGCAAAAACTATAATGATAGTATATAAAGTACTTAGTATGTATCAGCAGTGAAAAAGTCAAGTAAAATAGGGATCAGAAAACAAAATTTGGGATAAAAAGATCTAAAAGTTGTATCCACACATAACATTTTCTTTCAAGCTGTGGTCTTTGGTTTTAGACACCATTTGGGTAAATGAAAATAAAATCACATGGCAGCCACAAAATCCAGTTCACTATTTCAGTGCCTCCACATAGCATCTTCCTACAGGCACTTTACATCCTCCAATAGTGTTCTTGTTCTGTGTGGCAGAACAGAATTCGGAGACCAGGACCATGAACGAGGCTGGAGAGCAGGATGATACGAGTGTGGGCAGATCTAAGAACACAACACAATGTTTCAGTTCAATGGTGATTCAGAACCATGGACAGGGTACATGGATGTTCCCCTCCTGCACCGTTCTCAGGGTATAGACAAAGAATACAGAAAGGAATTTGTATCACAGTGACTAGAATTGAAGGCACAGGCAAGGTTCAGAGGCTAATCAGGTATTCACAGAGCTCAGGCAAAGGCATGTTGAAGGCCACAAAATCCAAAGATAGATATTGGGGGATCATACTCAGGGAAAGAAAAAGTTAAAGCTAAGTACCAAAGTAAAGAGTAGGGTATAAGGAAGTCTGAATAAAATAGGAAAGGGAAGGGATCCGGATTTGAGAACAAGAAACAGCACTTTGTTGTTGTTGTTGTTGTTGTTGTTGTCGTTGTTTTGGTACTGGGTATTGAACCCAGTGGCATTTAACTACTGAGCCGAGTCCCCAGCCCTTTCAATATTTTATTTTGAGAGAGAATGTTACTAAGTTGCTGAGGCTGGTTTTAAACTAGAGATCCTCTTGTCAGCCTTCTGAGTCACTGGGATTACTCGCCTGCTCTACCATGCCCCGAGAAAGAAACAGCACTTTCAAGTACTGGAGCAGGCAAGTAGGTCCACACAACAGTGCAATTAGAACAAGAGCTTTCTAACCTTAGAACTGAATTCAATTTAAATTGGTTCAAACCTACAAGCACTCAATGCATGTCAATAATAGTGAAATCATAGTTTAAACTATAATCCTGCTATGGACAGATAGGAGTTGACATATTTGCAGTGCTCAGATGTATGAACAGGACTATACAGAGGCTATTGATTTCACCTCTGGCCAGGTCCTCTGAAGTCATCATAGTCTTGACATTTGAAAACAGGTGTTTTAATTCACCACCAATTCCTTTGCATTAACCCAGAGGAGTTAAAGAAAAACAATAAAAAGAAGGTAGTTGATGAACAGAAAAGCAATGAGCACTAACATGATTATTCCCATCTTAAGTTCTTTTTTTAATCTTTTAAGGCAAAAAACCCAACCAACCAACAAACGATAAAACCTCATAAGGACTTGCTTTAGGGAGAAATAGACAAGTATGTGTATTTGTGTGTATGTATATATAAACGTGCATATAAATTGAGAATTTCTGTCTTGGTTTTATCCAAAATAGATAAGAGCCTTCCTACAGTTGGGTGAAATGGACAAATAAGCATGGTTTATAGGAAAAGGGTTTTCTGTTTTGTTTGGGGCTTATACGGGAATTGAACCCAGGGTACTTTACCATTGAGCTCCATTCGCAGCTCTTTTCATTTTTTTATTTTGAGACAGGGTCTCATTAAGTTGCTGAGGCTGTCCTTGAACTTGTGATTCTCCTTCCTCAGCCTCCTGAGTCACTAGATTATGAGTGTGTGCCACCACGCCCACTTGTAGAGAAAAGTTTTTTTGCTTAAGAAGAAAATTATCTCTTGCTTAGGGCAAGAAGGTAATCATCACATTATCCTTTAAAATATTTTAAATAATTTCGAGAAATAATAAGGTCTATACCTGATGATTTTTCATTTGCACATGTAATGGTTAGGAGTTTTAAGTCAACTCGTAGGATAGGTATTGAGAAGCTTTTTATGTAGAGGCCTAGATAGTAAAAAGTTTGGATTTTACTCTTTAGGCTTTATCTCAGTCACATATTCTCCTTTGTTTTTTATTTTGTTTTGTGTTTGAAGTGCTGGGGTTTAAACCCAGAGCCTTGACAGATTAAGCAAACACTGTACAACTGATACCTCTGAGCCACATCCCTAGTCATTTTTTTTTTTTAAACAACAATCCCTGGTATCGAAACAAAAACAAACAAACAAAAAGAATTTAAAAATGTAAAAAGCATTCTTACTTTGTGGTACCCTCTGAAAATAGATGACAAAATCAGATTTGGCCCACCAGACACATAGTTTGTTATCTCCTGCAAGGAAAACGTTTAGAGGAAAATTAGGATTGCTTGATCCAAAGAAAGTTTTGGGATGAGGGCACATCATGGAATCAGGGAAATATAAATGTCTTTCTCAAGGAGACATGATATGTCTTTCCTCAAGGGAATGGTATGGCCATGCCATCTATATTTTGGTTTCTTTGACAACAATGTTATTTTGTCCCTTGGAAAAGTATGTGATTTTTCCATTCCAAATGAGCAGTTATATTTGTAGACGTGAACTAAAAAGAGAGGCTACTGAGGGGAAAGTGCTGGGGAGTGATATTGGTGTAATTATATTGTTATGTTGTGTGCATGTACAAACATAGAACAATAAATCCTATCATATGTACAACTATAAGGCACCAATAAAAAACTGTGAAAAGAAAAAGAAAGGCTACTGACAAACTCAAGTGAAGTGTTCAATACCCTCCTTGACCTTCTTGCTCCCATCAAAGCTGTTAAAGCAGCAATCCTAGGGAAGAAAACTGGTCTTTTATATCATATGGTGAAAATATGTATGCATATATGTGCATATATGTTTGTGTATAGGAAATATATATTTTCATATGTAATCATGAATATGTAAAATGTGTTTATATAATAAATATATAAATAACTACATTTATATAGTTCCTACAGTACACAGTTCCTATTTTGTAAACAAAGTTTTCAAATGTCATTTAAAAATATATGAGGGAAATCATCACTGCACAGCCATCTGGGTAGATTCCCATAAGATACTGGATATACTCGGTGACATAGCAAAGACGTCTCCAGCATTGCTATATAGAACAGAATACATGTCTGGAGTGAGGAGCGTTCTGCATTTGACTGACTACTATCATCAAGGTACATTTTATTTGTTTCACTTAATTACCAGCCACTCCTCTTAGAGGAAGAATTTTTTTCATAAATGTATATATTTAGGTTAATTAAACTTATTGTCAAGCAGGTTGTCTTTCCCGCGACAAATGGATTCCATATGTGCTAATTATCTTACAGAACACAGAAGCTATAGAGGGATTATGATAATGACTTGGATGGATGAACAAATAGGTCAGCTAGAGATAAGTGGACTGATTTGTCTAATATTAGAATTGAGCTCTATAAAACCCCTGCCTGAACTAAATCATTCAATAGAAGAGTTTCAAGTATGTTTTTACCTTCAGAGTTTTAAATTTTCCTGTACTTGCCAGGCTTCTGTCTCTGGAGAATTACAAGAGATGTTAAAAAAAAAATACTGTCACAAAACTGCATTCCTAGAGGAATTCCTGTTTGTCTACTGCCCTGTAAGTCTTCTATGATTTCCCAAAAGACCATTCCAGAATGACCCTAAACATGAAAATACTCTGCAACTACATGGATAGCAGTCATGAACAAATACCAAAATGCAACATAGAGATGTTCCCCCACAACATGAATCAGATTGATTTGATAGATAATATGAGACTTTATGATTTGAGTAGATAATATGAGGTCATAAGTTAAGCAGCAGACAGAGGTTTGCTGTTGCAGGAGTCAAGGAACACAGACTCTTAATTCATTTCTGCCTTAAGGGAAGTTCAGACATTTAACTCCTCAGTGCCTCTTTTTTCTCCTGTTATCTAATAGTGGTACCTATACCTCAGTTTACACTAAAGTTATCCAAAAGAAGGAAGAGGAGAGAGTTATGTCACCTTTTTCCTGCCTTTCACATACATCCTTCTAAACCTTCATTTCGGACCCACAAAAACAAAAATACCAGATTCAGTGATAGAATGAAAGAGATCATAAACTATACACATTAATATATTACTTAGGGGAATAGTTTAAAAGGGATTTAAAATCTCTATGTAATTACTCTCTTATCATTGGTTAAGTAAATTAAGGAAGCTAAGATACTAGTCACTGTGAATTAACACTTTTTAGTTAAAAGAGTTGACTTTTTTTTTTCACATTTCATGACACAAATAACTGCATTTTTTTTTTTTTTTGGTCCCATTACTTCTTCCCAAACGATTCTCTCTTTGATAGGAAGAGGGTAAGTCTTCTTCTGCTTGCTTTTAGAAATCACTCAGAATCACAGCACCATGATCTCCTGGCAAAGTAGAACAAATAATATAAAACTAATTGCCTATTTCTATTTCTATTATTATAACAAAATAACTGAAGCTGGATCATGTGTAAAGAAAAGAGGTATATGTAACTTGTAGTTTTAGAGGCAAAATGTCTCAGATCACGCAGTCCCCTCAGTTCAGCCGCTGCTGAGGGCTTCCATGGCTACATCACAACAGGTTAGATGGAATCATGCTGGGAGGGCATATGAGAGGAAGAGAGCAGTTACGTGATGAGATAAGAAGCCAGAAAGATTCAGGGGCCAGGTTTGCTGTTTATAACGATCCACTTTTGAGGGAACTACATTAATCCCTACTTATGACAGCATCCCCAGGGCCTAATTATTCCCAATATGCTCCATCTCTTAATGGTTGTGCCACGTTCCAACATCACCACACTGGGAGCCAATCTTCTAGAACATGAGACTTTGAGGAACCCTTTCAAACCATATCCAAGTCATAGCATTGATATAAAGATTTATCCCCTCTATCCCTATGGCTGGCTGAGTCATGTCTGGTGGTGTGGGTACCATCATGAGAAAGGTCTCTGTGGGTGTCTTCATTAGGCATTACTGGCATGTAGCTCCCCATGTTCAGCCTCATTCCAGAAGCAGGGCCAATTATTGGCATCATAGGAGTCCCATCCCCCATATAGGGTGCTGGTATCATACTAGAATAGGAAGGACCCAGAAACCTGAGGAGCCATAGGAGGGAGAGGAGGAACAGAGAACAGAGTAAGAGGTTTCCTTCCTTGTTGAAATACTGTCATTGTTTGTTCAGCTGGGCTCATGGCTTGGTATCTGCCCAGTTCTGATAATAGTCTTTCACATTCTTTTCGTGTTTCTTACCTCACGGGGTGTCTTTTTCATGAACTGAGAATCATGGGTGAGGTAGGTGTCATAGAAGTCAGGATAAAACTTGGGCATATTGCTCTGCAAGCTGTTGGCTACTCTGTTTCAGGCCACTCTGAAATGACTGATTTGACACTTGTTTCAGATTCCTTAGGCAACCAAAGACTGGCTCCAAATTGCTGCCCAGACTTACCCTTGTGGAGAGAATTAGGTCGGAGAAAGTTTAAGACCAGTTCTTGCCACCAGAGGAAAAATGGAAAGCTACCTACAAGCTTGAATATCACAATAGCTCCTATTGAGTCAAAACCAGCATTTAGACATGTCTGGGTCTACTTTTAAGTTGCTTTCTTCTTTTACTTTTCTTTTTTTCCCCTCCCATCTCCAACATCTGCACATTTACCCTAGCCATGCACCTGAGACAAAAGATGGAGAAAAAAGTGTGTTGTGTGTCTTGGGTACTGACTCAGTTCCAGTTAATTTGTCTTGGAACCCTACAAGAAACCCAGGGAACACTTTATATGGGACCCTGGGAGTCAAGGAGATGCAGCTTGATATAAGTGAGAAAGAGAGGCATTTTCCATGTTTATCATGGCACTGCATGAATGGATATCAGCAAGAATAGTTTCAGAAATTGCATGGTAACCTCAGCTCCTCCAGATTTGGCAGCTCAGAAGGCAAGGAAAGAGAGTTCCTTCAGTAGATTCAATGTTATATTGAACATGGCAGCAAAGGCAGACACCATTTTTAGGGGTTTCTCTCATCGGGCAGCAAGTTAACTTGGTGACCAGTATTCCAGAAGATAAGAGAGTTTCTTAAGCTGATTTGGGCTATACTTTTGGAATTTAGAGGGCACCTGCAGGTCCCAGGAATATTGAAATTTTATCAATCAATTACTTGTACCACAGACTGATGAAGACTGAGGAATTCAATAATTTGGATTTTCAGGTAAAACCAGATTTTAAATGTTCTACGCATTGGTTCATAAGCCATGGAAATTCATAAATTTCATCTTCTTACTATGTGCCTGATTCGGGGGCAGACAAAGTTACCGTTGCGCATATATTATAACCAGAGAGGTATTGGAAAAACACTTCCATCAAAGGAAAATCATCTCCATTGCTGAAAATCTGCCAGAAATAAAGCATTTCTCTTGGTTAAGCACTACTCTTTAAGAGAAGATCTGTTCCTTTATCAGGTGGGAAGGAGATGGGAAGGTTGTTGAGGGAGTAGTAAAGGAGTGAACTGAGAGGAACTGATGAAGTAAAGGCCTCAGACCTCATGATCTTGGTTTTTCCTTTGGCTGGGAGACAGGAGGAAAGGGACCCCCTTGGACTCTACTCCAGCCTTCCCCTCATCAGTGTGTCTCTGAGCAGTTTCAGACTATGCTGGTAAGATGAGTGGAATGGTTGGTGAAAGGATTACTGGACTTAAGAATGAGACATCTGGTTTTAGACTTCTCTAACTAGATAACAGCTGGTTCTTAGAATAGGAGTGGAAGACAGTTCTTAGAATAGTAACTGTCATTACTTACAGTTTTTGCCATTTTCTGTGATGTAAATATTCCCACTATGACCTAGTTTAAGCTACCAGTGTGATGTCAATGAACATGAGGTTGTGAAGAGATGCCAAGTGGCACACTGTCATATTGCATTGCCACCACACAGATATAATACATACAAACTTAAGAACATAATGATAAAATGTTGTTAAATAATTAATACATAATTTCTAAGTATTTCATATGTGTGTGTTCATCAAAACTATATTTTATTAAATTACCACTATGAATCCCAGCTCATTTTCTAAATTGAGATGTAGTTGATACATAATAAATAACATATATTTAAAGTGTACAATATGACCCATGTTGATGTGTCTATTCAACCATGAAAGCATCAACAAACTCATGAGAGTAAACATGTCCATCATCCCCAATGATTTGTTTGTGCCCTTTGTGATTCTTCTCTCCTGCCTCTCCCCATCTCCAGTCTATTTTTAGGCAAGCTCCGATCTGCTTCTCGTCACTGTAAAATAACCTGAATTTTCTAGACATTTATAAAAGTAGCTTTATACACTATGTACCCTATTTTTAAAATCTTGTTTCTTTCACAGTCTAATTATTTTGAGATTTACCTATGTGTGGCAATAGTTTATTCCTTTTTATTTCTGAGTAATATTCCATCGTATGGATACACACTCATTGGGAAATAATTGGTTCATCCATTCATTCGTTGATAGACATTTGGATTATTTTTATCCTAAAGTTCACTGACATTCTTTTCATTCAAAATGGATCATTTTACTCTTTGGGGTTCACTGTGGACAGTTCTTATCTATATAAAAATCTTACTTGGGTTTTCTTCTATCTTCCATGTTTGTACTTAAATGTTGGACACATAGAATAATTGTTAAAATGACTCTTTTACTGTTTTTTCCCACTAATTGTCACATCTGTGTCTGTTCTCAGCTTTAATTGATTAATTTTTCTTCTTGTAACATCTATTTTCCTGTTTATTTGTATTCCTTGTGATCTTAGAATAGATATTGGGAATTTTATTTTGCTTAGTTCTACATATTTCCATATTCCCATAATTTTCTTGAGATTTTCTAAAATGTAGTTATTTAGAAGTTTTTTTTGTTTTTGTTTTTGTTTTTGTTTTTTTTCCTTTTGGGTACGGATTTCAAGGTTTTGTTTTGTTTTGAAGGTGGCAGGCTGAGTAGTGGTTGGTCTTAGATTCGTTGTTCTCCACTACTGAAGAAAGACCCTTCTGAGTGCTCTACAAAAATTATAATGTCCCCCCACCCCAAGTCTGCGCTGGTGGGAATAGGCACTATTTCAGTCCACATGTGAACACAGAATACTGTCAGGTAGGACTGATCCTTTCGGGTAGTTCTTTTGCTGGCCTAAAGTAATTTCTTCGAGTGTGGGTTGATCAGTACTTTCCTGAATATTCAAGAGAAGTTCTTTGCTGAATTTGAGGTCCCACTCTGTGCAGGTATCTCTTCTGTGGTCTTGATTTTCCCAGACTCAGCTCTGTTTCTTAATCTAGGGTGTCCTGGCTCTGCCTGGATTCTCCCTTTTACTATGTGGCCTGGAAGTTTCCTCAAGGCAGTAAGTGGACGCAATTATATGGCTCACCTCATTTGTTTCTCATTTTTCAAGGTCATCCTTTTGTTATCAGATGCCCAGTGTCTAGAAAACTGTTGCTTCACATATTTTGTCAGAATTTTCTTATTTTTTCCAATGGGCAAGTGAATCTGGTTCTTGTTACTTCATCTTAGCTGGAAGCAGAAGTGGTTACCCTTCATTTATAGAAATGTAATTTATTTCATTGGAAGTTTATATAACTGAATTTTAATGATGATGGTGTAAATCAAAAAAGTCACAAAATTCCTGAAAATCTGACTACCAACCTTCACAAGCCAGTACAAGATGTGCCTCAGGCATATGTCTGCTTGAGCTTCACTTTATTTATTTATCAGAGATTGGTTTATGTGATTTAAGATTAATTTCAGTTTTTCAAGTCAAAATGAAGAACAGTTCTGATCAGATTTATTCAATAATTTAGTAAAACAAAGCAAATAAAATAAAACTAATAAATTCTTCAAGATTCAGATCCAAGATTCAACCTTACTGGACTACTCTCTCATTTTATTTTAGTAGAGTTTCCTGCATCCACGCAGGAAAAGGAGTGCTGCCAGTTCAGGCTTTTATCATCTGTAGACTAAGAAGTTGATGCAACTGGTATTTTTGTTTTTAGTCTCTTCCCTTTTCAATTTCATCTTCTGTGGCATCAGGAGAACCAGTGTTCTAGACTCTCAGATTTAGATTAATGTGATACTGGGGATTAAATTTAGGGCCTTGTGCATGCTAGGCAATCATGCAACCACTGAGCTACATCTCCCTTTTTAAATTTTATTTTGAGATAAGAGCTGACCTTGAGCTTGTGACCTCCTGCCTCAGCCACTTGAATAGCTGAGATTACAGACATGTATCATCAAACGAGGTTAAAAATCAGATTTGATCAGGTCTTTCTCCATTGCCTTCAGGATGAAATTCAAGTTCTGAAGGATAGTATATAAGACCCCTGCAATAAAAGATACAGCAAAATAAGTTACTGCTAAATCTTATTCCCCTTGGTGGTATATATGTTTATACCCATGTCACAGCTCTAGAGAGGCATGAAGTTCTTTCCCAACCCTTAACTTTGAATTTGGTCATCTAGTTGCTTCAGCCAATGGGATATTAGAAATGTGACATGAGAGGTTTGCATGGTTACATTTGTGCTTCTTTCATCACCATGAATAGACCATAACCTGGTAGCCTCTGTTTCTATAGCCGGAGCCCAGAATGATGTAAGTGGGCTGAACCCACAGCCGGAAGCAGAATCCCCTAACCAAACCACACCTAGATTGACTGATCTGAAATTGGTCTGAAACAGTGAGCATGAAAACAAATGTCACAAGGATTTCTTTGGCTTTTATATAGCAAAAGCTGATGAATATAATATTTTAGTCCTGAAATCATGGGAGGAACTTTCATGTCTATTAGTTCATTTAACTTTCACAATAACCTGTGAAACAGTTTTTCTTGCATTGTACAGATGGGGCATGTGATATTCAGTGTTTGTTACTTGTTTAAGTTTACACAGCAAGTAAGTGTGGTGAGTATAGGATTTGCCCTTTCTCATTGCACACCTTCATTTCCTGCTGCTTCCCCAGTTTCTTCTAGTTGCTGCTTTACCAATAACATATTCTAAAAATGCTGTTTACATCTCCAGCCTTTGCATATTCTGTACTTCACTAGGTATAAGGTAGGTGCTCAATAAATATTTATTGGATGGTTAATAAACAAATGACTGTCCAGACTGCCTCTCTTTTGTAATTGGATAATTTATAAATGATCTCCAAACCCTGGTTTAGGGATTGAAACCATGTGAAGTTTTTGCTCATCTCACCGATAATATCCTTTTTTTGTTTTTCCCTGAAATCCTTTATCAAAACCCATATAATCTATCACGCTAAATTCCAATTATTACAGGGCAGGTTTGTTTCCCTTATCTTAAAACTTCCCAATAAGGTTCATGAGAATTCATTTTGTGTCCTTAGGTAAGCACATGCCTAATAAATAGTGTATGTTTTCATTCCAAGTGTTCTCTAATTACCAAATGGTACTAGATTTAAGCTCCCACGAAACCACACTAAATTTAAGCATCATGGTTATCCAGTGATGTCATCTGCTTTCATAAACAGATATGAGTTTAGGAAACTTCTAACCTGACCCTGGGGAGTTCCAGCCCCTCTTCCATGCCCCTGTTGAAAATCATTGCATGTAGCAGGATGTTATGATGGGGAAATACTGCACTTGTGATTGTCACACTTACAGAGAAAAACAAGTTTGAAAACTGCATTTGAGGCTCAGGTATAGCTCAGTGGCAGTGTGCTTCTCTAGCATGTGTAAGGCCCTGGGTTAGATATCCAGTCCTAAATTTAAAAAGAAGGAGAAGGAGAAGAAGGAGGAGGAGGAGAAAGAAAAGAAAACTCTGCTTTAACTCTAAGGTTTCAGATTTCTTTAACACAGTATTTTACAATGCAGGAGGGTTTATATGGAGAAATAAATTCCCTAAATTTTAAAGTAAATACTTTTTTAAGAGGAGTAAAAAAAGTACACAAAATTTATTACATGCCTAAGACATGGGAGCATTATATTAGTCTCTGAGGTAAATCTTTTTTTAAACCACATATTATTGTGATGTAACCAGCAGAGACAACTTGGGTAGTCTGTTATCAAAGACTAGCAACAACCACTAGATGTCAGCACTTATGAACTGTAATCCAGACAATAGTATTCTCAGTTTAATTTTTATCTTACTTTTAAAATTATGATTTATTGTTAAAAAATTTTTTGGAAATCAAATAAAATGTTTGAAGTATATAAAATAACATATTTCTAAAATAACACAATAAACCCAATTATACTGATGATTCTTATAACAAGAATAAAAAGCTCATTTAAAATGGTCATTTTGTAAGTTGTGGCGATCCAAAAACTAGATCTAAAAACTTGTAACAGAATCAGGGCAAAATTCTACATACCAGGGCTCTCCATGGGCAATACTGTATCATCTCAAGAGCCAAATACACGTATTTTGAATCTATATATTGGAATTTTCTTAGGCCATGAGAACACAATATTCCTCTTCATAAAAAGAACTACATGTTGTCATCTTATGTGATGTGTCCTGTCTCTACAACTGTTTTTTCTTTTAAACTGTATTGAGTTTCTCCATTTACTTTTTGTTTTATTTTTTATTTGCTTTATTTTCCTGGTTGGCTTTGAACTCCCAAGCTGAAGTGATCTTCCTGTTTCAGCCTCCTGAGTAGCTGGAACTAAAGGCACATGCTACTCCATCAGGACTCTTTTAGAGTTAAGCTGTGGAATTACAAAATTCCATAGTATGTCTGTGTTTCTGTGTGCGTGTTTGTGTGTGTGTTGCTGGGGTAGACCCCAGGGGTGCTGGTTACCCTGAGCTACATCCCTCAACTTCTTCCTCATTTTTTTGAGACAGGATCTCCCTAAGTTGCTGAGGCTGGTCTCCAACTTGCAATCCTCCTGCCTCAGCCTTCCCAGTCGCTGAGATTACAGGTGTGCATCACTGTGCCAGGCAGTCCTTCTCTTTTGAAACACATTCAACAAAGCAGACTAAAATCAGTGCATTGACAGTATGCCTAAAATAAATTTTTTGTAGAATACAAAAATCTTTTTTGCATTGCTCTGAATAGCAAAACAGTAAGAGTCACCAAAAGCAAAGAACATGCCAAAGGTGTGTCCACTGGGTGGGATCTGTAAGCCTGTGACTGAGAGTAATGCAAGTCTAATTAGCTGCTTAATGAACCATTAGGAAGCTGTCTGGGGTTGAGGAAGGAATGCACACACTTGGCTCAGCTGACTGGCATTGTTTTCATCAGAGTCTAAAATGAAATGATGGAACTTTTTAAACCAATAGATACTTTCATAGGTAGCCTCAGAGATCTCTTTCACACTAAGTCAGATGATGCTAAGTAGCTTGTTTCTTCCACTACCTGTGTTGCCGCCTGCAGTAATGAGACCACGGGAAAGAATCAGAGGCGGACTGGGAATGAACAACTTCTTTATTTTTCTCCGAGGTGCTTATTTCTCTCTCTTTTAGAGGAAGAGAATGTCTTATATACCCCAAGGCAGCCAATCAGCTTAGGATTAAGTAGCATAATAGGAGCACTTTGCACCACGGTACCAAGTAAGAAAGAATGAGGAACATGTGTTGACCCTGAGAGCGGAAGAGACATCAACCAATCAGGCAAAAGGTCATGAGAGATCACGCCATGTTAACACTAATCAAGTGCCACCTTTTGGCCCAACTCCAGCCGCCATCTTAGGGCTACTTCCTCAAACAGCTGTAAACATGTCTCTACAACCTGTACTCCCGTCATTTTTATTTTTCAGTGTCTCAGAGAGGCTGATCTCAAACTTGCAATCCTCCTGCCTCAGATTCCCAGTAGCTGGGATTATAGGCGTGTGCTACCACGCCCAATAAGAAAGAGATTCTTGAAGTGTTTTATTGATGTTGCTGTTTGTTTGTTTTGTATAGATTATGTGGATAATTAGAAAGAATTAAGGTTATTCAACATTGTTTTCTTGTTTTTCCAAGGCTATATTTTCTTCAGTCTCCTTGAGAATTGAAGCAATTGTGTAAAATTTTATTCTTCCAAAGTGTGCCCTTCATTTGTAATCCACATCCTTGATTCCATTGTTTTTGTTCCATATTTGTTTACAGGTCCCGCGTGGGTTTTCCTTGCTGTGTGTCAAAAAACACTGTCATTAAAATGATCTTATGTTTATCCTTACTTGGGGACCATTTGAATCCTTACTATAAAAAATATGAGCTGAAGGGGCTGGGATTGTGGCTCGGTGGAGCGTTCTTATCTAGCACATGTGAGGCACGGAGTTCCATCTTTAGCACCATATAAAAATAAGTAAATAAAACAAAGGTATTGTGTCCATCTATAACTAAAAAAAAAATTTAAAAATGTGAGCTGGAGGTTTCATTTTTATGCCTTTTATTTTTAAATCAGTCCTCTGGTTGTTTAAGAGGAGTGGGTTAAAATTTTGGGGTTGTAGATAGTCACAGTATTGGGACTTTATGTTTTTTCTCTTAATTTTTTTTAGATGTTGATAGACCTTTATTTTTATGTGGTGCTGAGAACTGAACCCAGTGCCTCACACACTAGGCAAGTGCTCTACCACTGAGTCACAACTCCAGTCCTGGGACTTTATGTTGAAAACCATCTACTACTATCCATTCATACAGAATTGTGATAAGTGTTTGTTTATTCTTTAGCTTCAGGGTGAGTAGCACCGTGTGGTGAAAAACCAGTAAATGTGACATACCATGTTTTTAAGAACCACTTCCCTACTTTTTCTTAAATTGGTCAACTTTTTTCTCTTTCAAATCATCTTTGCTCCTTTGCAAATTGTCCTAATATAGACCTCAAGTAGTGGAATGTTTTGTTGATGCTTTGGAAAAGCAAATACCGAACTTTTAACTCTGCAAATCCTACTTAATACTTTATGTGCACCATCTTTTTCTAATTTTTTCAATATGCTTTTTTTCATTTAAATAACTTTCAGACCGAAGTTTTAAAAAAGTAATCAGTTTTAATATTGCAACAAATAAAAATTTAGTATATCTGACATTCAAATGTGGAATAGCAATATATAAATGAGAGCTGGGCATGGTGACACATCTATAATAACTGTGACTGGGAGGCTAGGCAGGAGGATGGCAAGTTTCTAGTCCAGTCTCAGGAACTTAATGAGACCCTGTCTTGAAATAAACAAAAAGGGCTGGGAATATAACTCAGGCAAAACACCCTTGGTTTCATTCCCCAGTACTAGAAAAAAAAAGTACACATTTTTTTATATACATATATATAAATACTTCATAGAAAAATGGATAAAATTATGATTGAATAAGTATTAATAATAAAATTTTTCCTAAATGAGGCTAAGTATGCTGCAGTAAGTACATAGACTGAGAATAGGCACTAATTTTTATTGAAATACATTGAAAATTGTATTCCATATCAATATCAAATTAAAGACTAATTAAGGAAAGCTTATTATTGAATTAATTTACTTCAAAAGTGTTCAAATATTGAGGATGTTGGAGTCGTTTTTGCACTTACAGAAGTGCTCTGATTTTCCTACTTATCAACTGAAAATGATTCCAATAGTTATCCACCATAAGTGCTTGAGTCAATTTGCAGGTGTTTCTGAGATGATGTTTGTATTATAAATACTCAAACACAGATATTATAACTTGAACCAGACAATTTCCTTATAATGAACGCACTAATTATTATCCAAACTCCTTCCAAGTCACTGGTTATCAAAATAAGGGTGCATGTACTTTAAACCCTTAGGGAAACCTGCAGAAATCTAAGTGTAGGAAATTTGAGCATCTCCATGCCATTCTAAATCAATCGTTTATTTTAGGACTAACTGCCCCTACTGCTTTGTTTTGAGGATAGACTCTGATCATGATAGAGTAGATCTGTGGATAAAACCACCATTGTATGAACCAATATCATGCCAAAAAAAATCTATATTTTAAGAGTAATTGTAGGATCACAGCAAAATTAAGATGAAGATATACAGATTTTCGATAAACTCTCTGCTCCTATAAATGCAATGTTCCCCATTGTGATATCCCTCATCACATTGGTATGTTTGTTACAACTGATGAAACCACACTGGCACATCATTCATTATCATTCAAAGTTCACAGTTTACATTAGGGTTCATTCTTGACATTGTAACATTCAATAGATTTTGGCATAAATGTGTAATGTTATGTATCCATCATTATAGTATCATAGAGACTTTAACTGCCCTAAAATTTTTCTGTGCTCCATCTAGTCAACCTTTCCCCATCCCAAACCCTGATCTTTTTACTGTCTCCAGAGTGTTACCTTTTCCATAATGTCCTACAGTTGGAATCATATAATATGTATCCTTTTCATATCGATTTCTTTCATTTAGTAATATGAATTTAAATTTCCTGCATGTCTTTTCATGGCTCCACAGTTTTCTTTTTAGCACTGAATAATATTCCATCATCTGGATGTACTACAGTTTATATCCAGGTTTGGGCAATTATGAATGAATATGCTAGAAACATCTGGGCAGGTTGTTGTGTGAACAAAAGTTTTCAAATCACTGAGGTAAATACCGAGAAACGATTCCAGGACCATATTGCAAGAGTATGTTTAGCTTTGCAAGAAATGACCAAACTGTCTTCCAAAATAGCTGTGCCATTTTGCATTTCCATCAGTAATAAATGAGAGCTCCTGCTTCTCCACATCTCACAGCATTCGGTGTTGTCAGTGTTCTAGATTTTGGCCATTCTATTAAGGGTATAGTGGCATCTCATCATTAATTTTGTGATACTAGGGATTGAACCCAGGGCACTCTACAACTGAGCTACATCCCCAGACCTTTTTTTCTTTTTTCTTTTTTGATACTTGCAATCCTCCTGCCTCAACCTCCAGAATAATTGGAATTACAGACACATGCCACAACACTGGGTTCTCATCTTTAATTTGTATTTCCCCATATCTTCTTTAATGAGGTGTCGGGGTTTCCAGGACCCCCAGCCTTGAGCACGGTCAAGATGGCGCCTGGCACTGAGCCAAAAGCGGCCAGCTATACAGTAAACAACCAGCGAATTCCAATGATTGGCTAGTTAACGATGTGATTAGAGCATGCCCCCCTCGTTTACCTATTCTATACCTGCAGCTGTCCGCGTGTTTACCTCGTGTGCTCTCCCCTGATTGGTTGAGGTGTATATAAGCTTGATGGGCGGGGGAGTAGCAGAAGAAGCTGGGAGTAGGAGCAGAAGCTGAGGGCAGAAGCTGGGAGAAGAGGCTGAGAGTAGGGGTAGAAGCGGAGAAGCGGAACGACCGGAGCAGGCGAGAGTTAAGCGGAGGGAAAGAGAGCAAGAGAAAGAAAAGAGAGAAGAAACTGAGAGTAGGAGTAGAAGCCGGGAATAGAGGCGTGCAAGCGGGCGTGAGCCGAGCGGGAGAAATGAAGCGGCCGGAGCAGGCGAGAGCCGAGCGGGAGAAGAGTGAAGTGCAGGAGAGGGAAAGAGAGCGAGAGAAAGGGATAGATAAGAAGGAAAGAAAGGAAGACTGTACGCAATATACTTCCAAAGCTTCAGACGTTTGTTGTGTCTCTCTCTGCGGCCAGAGGGAACGCGATAATGAGGTGCCTGTGAAGGTCTTTGGTCAATGTTTTAAAACCATTTTTTTTAAAGAGTTCTTTGTATATATTGGATAACAGTCCTTTGTAAGATGTGTCTTTTGCAAATATTTTCTCCCAGGCTATGGCTTATCTTCTCATTCTTTTGACATTGTCTTTCTAAGGGCAGAAGGTTTGAAGTTTAGTAAAATCCAGCTTATCAATGATTTCTTTCATGGATCATGCTCCCAGTCGTGCATCTAAGAAGTTAGCACTAGGACTAGGGGTATAGCTAAGTGATGGAATGCTTGCCTAGCATGTATGAGAGTCTGGGTTTGATTCCCAGCTCTGCAAAATAAATGAATAAATAAAAATAAAGGTATCACTATACCTAAGGTCATCTAGAATTTTTCCATGTCATCTTCTAGGAGTTTTATAGTTTTGCATCTTGAAGGTAGGTCTAGCATTGATTTTTAGTTAATTTTTGTGAATGGTGTAAGATATGTCTAGATTCAGTTTTGTTACAGATGATGTCCAGTTGTTCCTGTATCATTTGTTTAAGAGACTTTGTTCCTTTGTATTACCTTTGCTCCTTTGTCAAGGTCAGTTAACTATATCTATGGTTCTCTTTCTTAATTGTTTCATTCATTGATTTTTCTGTTTCCACTAATACCACACTGTCTTAATTATGGTAGCTTTATAAAACAAGCCTTGAAGTTGTGTAGTTTCAGTCCTCCAACTTTGTTTTTTTCGTTCAGTATTATGTTTGCTAGTCCAGGTCTTTTCTCTCTACATAAATTTTTTTTTTTTTTTTTTTTTTTTTTTGGTACTGGGGATTGAACTCAGGGCCTGTGCTTGTAAGGCAAGCACTCTACCTACTGAGCTATACCTCCAGCCCTCTACATAAAATCTTTAGGAACATTTTGTTGATATTCACATAATAACTTGCTGGTATTTTCTTTTTTTAATTTAGAAAAAAACATTTTTGCAGTGCTGGGGATTAAACCCAAGGCCTCAGACATGCTAGGAAAATGCTTTGCCACTGAGCCATATTCCAACTTCACTTGCTAAGATTTTGATTGGGATTGTATTGAAGCTACAACAGATCAAGTTGATAAAGGCCTGGGGATATAGCTCAGTTGGTAAAGTGCTTGCTTAGCATGGACAAGGCCCTTGGTTTAATCCTAAACACACACACAGAGTTGAGAAAACAATGTACTTGACATTATTGAGTCTTCCTATCCATGAACATAGGCTATCTCTCTACTTATTTAGCTTTTCTTTGATTTCATTCATCAAAATCTTGTAGTTTCCATCATATAGACCTTTTACATATTTTATTAGATTTATACCTAAGTATTTCACTTTTGGGTGCCAATATAAATGGTACTGATTTTAATTTTATATTGCACTTCATTTTTTTTTTTTTCCAGTACTAGGGATAGATCTCAGCGCCTTTCATATGCTAGGCCAGTACTCTACCCCTGAGCTACATCCCCAATGCTTTTTTATTTTATTTTATTTGAGTGTCTCGCTAAGTTGCCCATGCTGTACTTGAAATTGCAATCCTTCTGCCTCAGCCTCTCAAGAAGCTGGGATTACAAGCATGCACTTCACACTTGAATGTTCATTGATTTTTGCATATTGACCTCAAATTCTGCGATCTTGCAATAATTGATTAGCACCATGCATCTTTTTTGTCTACTTTGAATTTTCTATATAATCATATCATCTATTAACAAAGACAGTCTTATTGCTTTCTTCCCAATAGCATATCTTTTATTTTATTTTCTTGTCTTAATGAATTAGTTACTTCTAGTATGATATTAAAAAGTAGTAGGGAAAAGGGACATTCTCATCTTGTTCTTAGGGGGAAAGCTTCAAGTTCATCACTGTTAAGTATGATGTTAGTTGTGGGTTTTTTGTAGATTATTTATTTTTTTAGAGCACTATTAAGGACTAAATTCAGGGTCTAAGGCCTTACACATGCTAGGCAAATGCTTTACCACTGAATTACATTCTCAGTTCTGTTTTTAAAATTTTGAGACAGAACCTTGCTAAGTTCCCAGGTTGGCCTTGAATTTATGATCCTCCTGTCTAGACTCCTGAATATTTGGGATTACAACATGTACCAACATAACTGGCTTATAGATATTCTTAAGATGAGGAGGTTTTCTTCTATTCATAGTTCCCTGAAAGTTGTTTTTTCATGAATGGGTGTTGGATTTTACCAAATGCTCTCTCTGTATCTAGTGGTATAATTATGTGATTATTTTTCTCTTTTAGTCTGTTGATGCAATGGACTGCATGCTGAATCAGACTTGCAGACTTGAGATAAATCCCAGTTGGTCATGGTGCATAATTCTTTTTATACATTGTGGATTCTATTTGTTAATATTTGTTGAGGATATTTGCATCAATGCTCCTTTTTTGTTTAGTTTTGTTTTTGTAGTGTTAAAGATCAAACCCAGGGACCCATGCATGCTAGGAAAGCACTCTTCCACCCAATTACATGCCCAGCTCAGTTTTCTTTTCTTGTAATGTGTGTGATTTGGGTTTCAAGGTAATGCTGGTTTCATAGAATGAATTAGGAAGTACTCCCTCTGCTTCTGTCCTCTGAATAAGATTGTAGAAAATTGTCATAATTTTTTTTGAACTTATTGGTGAACCCACCTGGGTTTGGTGCTTTCTGTTTTGGATGGTATTAATTATTAATTCAATTTCCTTAATAGATACTGAACTATTCAGACTATATACAGGTTGTACCATACAAGTAGTTGTTCCAGTTCATCTAAATTTATGGACATAGTTATTTATGGTATTCCTTTATTATCTCTGTAATGTCCATGAGATCTGTAGTGATGTTTCCTCTTTCACTTCTGATATTAGTAATTTGGGTTTTCTTTTAGTTGTCTTAGCTTGGATAGACTTATTAATTTTATTGATACTTTTAAAGAAATAGCTTTTGGTTTTGTTGATCTTCTCTATTATTTTAAATATCTTTCATTTTGCTCTAATTATGCTTTCATTTCTTCTGCTCATTTTGGGTTTAATTTGCTCTTTTTCTAGTTTCTGAGGGTGGAAATTGCCTGATTGATTTTAGAACTTTCTTCCTTTCTAATTCATGCATTCAATGCTATAAATTTCCCTTTAATCAGATTTCACTGCATCCCATCACAGATAATATTTTAACACAAACTTATTTCTTATTATTTGTGTGAGACATAGAACCAGTTGTACTGTCCCAGTTGTTTGTGTTTTATTGTTGTTCAAACAATCGCAAGGATAATCAGGCCATCTCTTACATTCCTGTTCAAATGTGGCTTTGAGAGGCAATAAGAATTGGCATGAACCTCTACACACTATCAGGACTGGAACTCCCAAGTCAGTTCCCGTGAATGGCCCATGTGGCTCATGCTCTTTACTGGTAAACATTGTAGAATTCTGTTCCTTAACAATGCTTTTTCTCCTGGGATACTTCTTTAATTATCATCATAATGTCAAATGCTTCTTTACATCTCCAGTAAAAGCATGCTCCTGGTTTCTGTTGTATTGCTGCCACAGGGGAAGACAGAGAAGTGATAAACTATTATTTTTTGTGATGCCATTCTGGCCTCCAAACATGAATGTTCCAACTAAATATTCCTAAATGTTTACCAAAAAGTTGTCCCTACTCCATAAGACAGGAACCATATCTATCCATTTATATTTTTATCTACAAGATAGTTCATGGCACATAAGAAGAGTTCAATAACATGTATTTTATCAATATTTCACATACCTGAAGAATTGGCTTGAAAGAATTTAAATGATATACTATATTACCTTTGAAACTACCCTTTCTGGAGAACTGCCACTACAAACAAAATGGCACAGACTTACCTCTCCTTTCTTTTGCTAAGTACAACTATACACCTTAGAAATAATGCAAAAGGCTATCATAGACTCCAAAGGTAAAAAGGTAAGGGTGACTGGCTAGAGATACCAGGCAAGAGGAACAACACAATGGCCAGTTATCTTACGATCCCACTCACCAATACAAGGCAACCCCATTCCCATGTCTCCTGAACCCTAACCTAGTAGTAGAAGATGGCCTACAGAGACATTTCTTCCCTGGATGGAAAAGGAGTTCTGCCAACACTCTGAGAGAGGTCAAGTGGCACAGACAAGGAAACATTTCTTTTGATAACAAGTGCCCCAGGGAACCACTTTTCATCCCTGAGAGCTGGATGGAGTTCTTCTTCCCCCTAAAGACACAGGTGGTCTTGACTAAGGAAATGCCTTTTATCCCTATGTGAGGCAACTGCAGGGGTCAGTGGGATCCCTGTGATACCAGAGGAACTGAGAAGACCAAAATAGCTTAGAAAGGGCTCAGAAAATTAAATTGTCATTGGAATCACTGTCTATAAGTAGACCAGGATCTGCACATTAAACCTAAACAGAGTAAATGTCTGCTAAGACAGAAGATTTAAATAGGACCCAGGATACCCTAATACAATAGCTCAAATGTCCAGGATACAAAAGAAAATCCCATGGGGCTAGGAGTACGTCTCAGTTGCAGAACATTTCTGTAGCATGAGTGCGGCTGAGGGTTCACCTGAAAAAAAAAAAGAAGGAGGAAAAGAAAGGGCCAGAAAAATCACAACTTGGATGAGATCAGATAATTTAATCACACCAAGACCAAGGTGAATCAGATGTTAGAATTATCTGACATGGGTTTTAGAGTGGCCATCAACAACAAGCAATTTATGAATTTATTTGAAATGAATGAAAATATAGGAAACATCAGCAATGAAACAGAAATTTAAAAACAATTAATGGAAGATAGAAAACTGAAAAAAGTAACCCAAAGACAAAGAAACAAAACCTCCCTGGATGGGATCGATCATAGAGTGAAAAGAACCAAGCAGCAAACTTGAGGACAGATGAATGTAATTCACTTGAACATATGGGGAAAAAACTGGAAAAAAAAAAAAAAAAAGTCCTTTCCCTGTTGGCCAACAAGATCCTCTCTTTTACTATACAGTGAACTCCTTTCCTTATATAACTTCACCCCCATCCTACACCGAGGATGGGTAGATTTTTGTCTCCCTCTTTATCCTAATTTCAGCACCACAGAGACTAGCTGTCAGTCTCAAAGCTTTTCCAAGTGTAACTCCGGGGGAAAAAAGGAAGCCTTGAAACCTGCCTTGATCTTCTCATTGGGTATATAAATAACCACAGCCACTCTCTCCACCCTTCCATCTCCCATTCATCAGGTATTTCCATGTTTCCTTGTATAAGAGAGTATTGTGCTGCTTCATCAGGACTCAGAAGCACAGCTTCCTAGTTGTTTATCACAATCCTTGGAGCTCCAAAAGTTAGCTCTATTAAGTTTGAGAGTTAAAGGTTAAATCTAAATATGCAACACTTTATTAAAACAATACTATAATTATTCATTAAAGTAAAAAATATACAAAAATGATAAAAGAAACATGTCCTTTTAGCTACAAGTCACATTCCTGTCAGAGTGAACTTGAGCATTTATCAATGACTTTTTAATCTTGGATTTCTTTTGCTCTCTTTAAGGAAAATAGAATATTACACTTCTGATATTTTGGACTTATTCACAATTATGTCTGCTGCTTCCATTTGTATGTTCCACTTTGGGAACCATTTTGACACCTAAAGCCTTATTTAGCTGTTTCAGCTGTTTTGTAACTCAAGGCTTTCAGAGCTTAGATGAGAAGTCTGTTGTTAACTAATTAGCTCTGGCTAATTACTTGCATATTCTAATTGCCCTAGCTATCCGTGCTTGAATCTACCATAATCTCTAAGACCTGAATTCTTGGCCCTTCGCTCACTTGGCAGATTTGGCTTCCCTCTGTTCAGAAACCTGGCTGCTACAGCCTCTCCCTCCTCTCTCTTCAGACCAGGAGAGTAAAAGGAAAACATGAACTCCAAAATAAAATGTGATACTTTCCACTCTCTTCTCCTAAACTCATTATGACTACATACACACACACACACACACACACTCAAGTGCTTAGTGTTCTAGGCAAGGTACTAATAAAGGGAATTAGCAGCAACCACACTTAATGATCTCTTCCAGTTAAGTCTCTTCTCACCTACTCTACTGGGTTTTGTGTTCAATATTTTGCATATTTTGCCTGAGTTTAAATTCTAGCTTAAGGACCTACTTTCTGTATGCCTATGAACAAACTACTTAATACCCATCCTCCCCTCACAAAAGTCTCAATTTCTACATCTATAAATATGAATCTGTGTTAAGAATCAGTTGTGTAACAGCACCTGGAATGTAATAAGCACTCAATAAATATTGGCTATTGTTACTTGTCTTATTTCTTTTATTGGAATAAATTGTCCCATCCGACTTTATCTATTTAAGTATAAGTTCTGTAAGGAAAGTCAGTCTTACTCATCTCTGTATATCATTTTAGGAGACTTCACCCGAAGTGGACTATCTCTGGCTGCTATTGCCACCACTATCATGACTTGCTGGAGATTTTGTGTCATACTCCTCTAACTAGGACTCCCTGTTATGTGATTTAAAAAACAAACAAACCAGTCATAGTAGCCATCTAGCTTCAGGGAAATCCCATACTTTGTGACAGGAAGTAGTGGAGGTGTCCCTGGATTTGTTTTTCCAAGATCCCAATTCAAAGAGTCACAGATAACTGGCAGGAGACCTGGGCATCTGCATTTCTAAGAGCCAATATGTAACTTCTTAAACCATATATTAATTTCCACTGAATAGTTTAACATAATTCATATAATTAATCATAATTCTACATGATTTATTGAATCACTTCAAGTAAGTTTTTAAGCAAGGTGGATCTGGTAGGAAATCATAAAAGATTTCCTATAGCATCATTTTATCTGTGTTCTTGAATATTATTATTGGAAGAGAGAGCAGGGACTTAAGGTAGTAGCCACAGATATATGATTTCTTTTACATTTATTCTGCCAAGCCTAGCATCCCCACCCCTAGAACTGAAGTGGACTGAATTTTATTTATGTTCCCATACTTACATGAAAAGACATGTACTAATAATACACATGCACTAATACACACGTACTAATGTATTAATACACATGTTCTAATATGCATACCCTACTCAATTTAAACCTGTTTTCTAGAAACATGGCTGGAGGCTGCTTATCTTTCTTACTATTCTCGTGGCTTGACAGGTTTGAACAGTGATTACAGGTAAGTAGAACATCCCAAGGTTCAAGACTTGGTAAGAAGCATTGGGAAACCTGATTTTCTAAGCCCTGGTTTTCAAACTAAACTTTTTGTTTTAATCTCTACCTGTTTTCATTCTCTGTATATATCTTAACTGGTTCAGAACCAGAAAAAGGAAAATAAATTATTATTTTTTTTACTTTATTTTTGGTTGTAGATGGACACAATACCTGTATGTATGTATGTATGTATGTATGTATTTATATGTGGTGCTGAGGATCGAACCCAGTGCCTCACATGGGCTAGGCAAGTGTTCCACCACTGAGCTATAACCCCAGCCCTGGAAAATAAATTGTTATTTAATAGCTCATCAAGTATCACCAGAAACTACTAAGAAACTTAGGGCATAATTAGTGAAAAGAGAAAAAAAAATGGTGTAAAATAGGAAAGTAGTAGTAAAGAGACAAAGAAAACAAAATAAATAGAAACAAAAGATATATTTTTTAAAATAGCTAAAGGTAATTAAAATAGCACTAACAATTGCTTTGTTAGCAATAGCATTTACAATGGACTGTCAAGAGGCTACTCTTGACAGTCTACTGAGGAAGAGATTGCACATATGCTAAAGTCTAGAATATCAATCTCTTTTCAAATTTTTGTTTTAGTTGTTGATGGATGTTTGTTTTATTTATTTATGTGTGGTGCTGAGAATCGAACTCAGGGCCTCACACATGCTAGGCCAGCTCTCTACTACTGAGCTACTTCCTCAGTCTGTAGAATACTGATTTCTTTACTTTTTATTATACTGCCTTTACTTGCAGACAAAACATTAGTAATTGATACTTTATAATATAGAAATGTAATTATAGTTAGAGTTACTGATCATTAAGGAAGTCAATCATGAACAGAAAAGTCTTAACCAATGGCTTAATTGTTGCCCTCTGAGAAGAAACTTTTGTGTATTTTACAATTTAAATTACTAAGTTTTATAATTTAGTACACTGATTCTCTTGAAACTATTCAGGGAAATGTGAACTGGAGGCAAAGACTTTTTTTTTTAAACTGGGGATGGAACCCAAGGATGCTTTACCACTGAGTTACATCCCCAGTCCTTTTTATTTTTTATTTTAGGACAGGGTCTGCTGAGTTGCTGAGGCTGGGCTTAAACTTGTGATCTTCTTGCTTCAGACTCCCAAATTGCTGGGATTACAAGCATGTGCTACTGCACCTGGAAAGGAAAAGAAATTTAAATTTCTCTCAAGTGTTCTAGATGGTTTTGGTGTGATTGATATGTGGCACTTACTTTGAGAAACACAAAGTGAGTAGTCTTAGATTCCTCCTCTGCAAATGGAAATGATTATGCTCACTGCATAGATTTCTTATGAAATATAAATCAGATAATGTCTGTAAATACTAATAGTCTAGCACCTGGTAAAAATTCAACATGATGATTTGTCACCGTTTACCCTTTCCTTTCTATTTTAGTAGTTATTTTTCACCATACAAAAAGAGAGAAATGCTATATTGCAGTATAAATTCATCCCTCTCAATCGAATCACAATAAACATATTCTTATGTCGAGCTAGATTTACCTCTGAATAGCTTTGCTGATTGCTTAAAAATGTGTCTGCCACCTGTCCCACGTTAACAGTCATTATTTCGTGTCCTAATAAATGGAATCCAAAAGGCTTTTACAGTATTTTAATTCTGTCCCATAATTTAAGCTAACTTGCTCATGCATTACATATCATGCGTTTTAACTACTTGATGATATTTGCATCTTAATACTGTCCTTCCATGGCTTAATAATAGGTCTGAAGGTACAGCAATTTCATTTACTAAGATAGGATGATCAATGGAGGAAATGACCCTGGGTAGGTCATCACTTGGGAATTTTTCATTGATAAAGTCTATAATGACAAAAAGTCAAAATTAAATACAGTTTATGTTAAAGAACAGAAAAAGCTAGATGTGAATCTGGCAATGTTTTCAGGTATCTTCTCTTTTCTTTGACATTTCAAAATTTGGTGCAATGAAATAAAACTAATGTCTTTCTTTTTTAACATATAATATTCTTGTGGACAATCCTTGAACCCTCTGTTAACTTTTCAGGGGGAGAATATAGTACGCAAAGCTTGCAAATGGGCTCTAACAGTTAGAAGAGGCATCTTTATGCCTACCATCACCCACAAACCTGAGTGGGGTGGGAGTCCTATAATTTAAAAAAGGAGACAACTGAGCTACGACGTACAGTGGCATACACCTGTAGTCCCAGCTGCTCAGGAGGCTGAGGCAGGAGGGTGCTGATGAATTCAAGGTCAACCTAGGCAACAAAATGAGACCCCATATCATAAAATGGAGAAAAAAAAAACTATTTTAGAAATTATTAACAATATATTGCTTCATATGCTGTGTTTGTGACAGAGGTTAAAAGAAGGTAACTCCAGATGTTCCTTTCCAGATTAAGCAATGATCATGCTTCACAACCTTGGACTATGTTGCCTCTGACCTCTTCTAATTTATACTTAGAGAAATTCTGAGTAATACTATTAAAAGAAAAACTGTAGCAAGGTGGAAGTTCCTAACATTTGTGGATCACTTTTTAACCTTTAAATTCCGTGGTCAGTGAGTCAGCAATAATTTTAGGTAAAGGAGATGGGGCATGACCTAAAGGTTAGCAAAGTATTCTCCAGCTATGCCTCCTAAATACTACTTAGCACATCACCCATTGAAAGTGGTTCAGAATAAGACTGCTTATCCTGGAAATTCTTCCCCAAGCATCCTGGTTTGAAAGCAAATACAGAAAACACTATGAGAAGTCACATAAAAGATATTAGCCAATAATGAAACATGCACAGTTTACCAGGTTTGTTCTCATCAGGGAGAAAGTGGGTGTGGATAAAAATGGAAAAGTGATGGTAAAAAGGGCCATGGAAAAGTGCGTTGGCATACTTTCCTAGAAGTGAATGAGTGGGTTCCCACAACCTGGAGATATCATGTGATGGAAGCTGGTAAAGGGTCTGAGGGTCGGAATTCACATTAATTAATTTTTGCTATGTAACAAATCACCACCCAAACGTAGTAGCTTAAAACTTCAAACACTTACTATTTTGCATATATGTTTGGGTTGGATGGGTGGTTCTTTTGATCTGGATTGGCTGGGCTTGTGGCTAGGTGGTCCTGGATGGCACTAATCATTTTTGTGGCAGTTGGCATGTTGATAGGTCTAGGGGAGAACTTGGCTGGAAAAGTCCATTGTTGTTCCACATGTTCTCTCATCCTCCAATAGTCCAAACCTCTTTACTCGGTAATCTCAGGGTTCCAAAGAGCAGCAAGAGAACACCAGGGCCCATATGCTTTTCGAGTCTGTGCTTGTGTCACATTTGCTAATGTCCCTTTTCCAAAACAAGCATAGACAAACTCACAGTTGTTGTGGGAAGGGACCATCCAAGAGCATGGCAACAAGGAAAGGAGTTATTGTAACCAGTTTTGCATAGAATATACCACTTAGTTGGAAGGTCAATTTACCTTCTTCACACTTTGATCTAGGATTGACCCTAGAAATCTAGTTTGTCATTTTGTTGTATTCTACTCTTTCAATCTTCAATTTTTATTAAAATTCTAAGAGCACTGAAGAGTTAATCTTCTCTTAGAAGTAAATATTTCAGTTTTTGATATTTCTGTTAATTTCAGGAAGAGAACATCTTACCACTAAAATGTAAGAGATATTAAAATGAACTACATATATTTCAGGTAGAAATCATTAATGAATATATGGACATTGTTAATTACCACCCTGAATGCTGTATCATTCACAATAAGTTAAGTTATGCAGTGGCAATAACAAGAACAACCCTTCCACTGCCCCTTCCTAATATATCAGAAACATAAAGAACAACTTTTAAATCTTTTCTTGGAGCTGGGGATATAGTTCAGTTGTACAGTGTTTACCTAGCATGTAGAAGACCCTGGGTTCAATTCTCAGCACTGCAAAAATAAATAAACAAATATACACACACACTCTTATTACATGTCAATTTTATGTTGACTTAGAGCTCTTCATATCCTCCTTTCAGGACTTGGGCTAATGGACCTCTATCATCTGTAAAATTACTGGTCACAGCAGCAGGGGAGACACCAAGTGTTCTTACACTGGCAACGGAATGTTCTGGCCCAAGGAACATGTCACTTCTATCTATAACTCCTTACCCCGAACTTGATTATTCCCATTCGAAGAGTGGGAGGCACACAGTAGCATACAGATCTGAAGCAATTTTGGACTACTACTGGATAGATGTCTTGAGGCCCTCCTAACCAAGATGTGAACGGTCTTCCTGGACGAGTTTCCTCGATGTCTTTGCTGGTTGCTCTTGGTGGCCTCTGCTTCCCCCTTCCCACCATGCCCTCTCCAGAAAACTCCTTTTCTATTACCTCTTTGGCCAGAGCTTAAGTATTTGTTGGTGAAATGCCTTCCTTGAAGGATGCCCCTGTTTTTTTCAACCTTTTCCTACCTAAGAGTAGTTTTAAATCTAGAGCAGTTTCATTCCATTTTTGGCCAGGTTATACTTCCTTTGGCAGTATAACTCTCTCAAAATATAGGCTTTTCTCTCTCTCTCTCTTTTCTATATAACAAGCCAGTTACTGGCCACATGGGCCATTAAGAATATCCATGTTGTTTTGATTTTAATTATTTCCCTTTTCTCTCTCCCTTTCTTTCTCTAATGGTGATGTTTCAGGTGCTCTGCAGAAGTATCTCCCAGTTCCTAGCTCTCTCTTAGCTCTGCCTAACCACTCTCCAAATCCTGTAGTTCTTCCTTACTCCTAAGACAGAAAGATACATATTCTATGTTATCTCAGAACTATTATGATAATTCTTAGATTGATCCTAGAGTATTGATGATAGTAGATGAGGAAAAGCATGGACACAAGAGAAAAAAATTGAGTCTAGGATGGAGAAAGAAAGGAAATGTCAGGGAAAGGGAACTACAAATCAATATGATGGGTTTCTTAGGTTAGAAAGGCACCTCTGAAAACTTCCAAAAGAATGTCAAAAATGTTCAAAGTAGAAATGATGGAATAAATGTATTAAGTAGAACACATTCATGTTGATGGACACATTCAAGACTGTGAAAAAAGCAATCGCATTATCTTATGTTAGCACTTCATATTAAAATACTAAATTAGTTAAGATGGCTGGGAAAAGGAACACTAGTATAGTGCTGGATGCAAGCCTCAAATGATAATGTAAATGTGGAGAACTTAGTTTGACTTCTGGATTTAGGATCTGTGAACACTGTATGCATTGTGTTCATTCACCTTGAAATAAAAAACATCAAATGACATTTACTGAGAGTTTACTATATGCCAAACATCTGTTCATTTTATACATGTGAGCTGAAATACCAGCTATTCAGGAGGCAGGAAAATCACCAAGTTTGACTCTAGCCTGGTCAACTTAGAAGACCCTGTCTCCAAAAAAAAAAAAAGCACCCCTGAGTATAATCTCCAGGTCCTCAAAAAATAAAAATTTGATAAATTTTAAATGTGATTTTTTTAGTATCATTATTATCTCAGAGTTCTATTGTTATTCTTAATGGCAGCAGAATGTATCAGTGTACCATCATTAAACCCCTTCCCCATTGCATATCGAAGATCAATGATGGAAGGAAATGGGAAATGTTTTAAAAAGATAATGGGAATGAGGGCAAAGACCGCTAAAACAGAAAAAAATCAGGAAAACACAAATTTAAAATAAAACATTAAAAAAGCATTAATTATGAAATTGAATGAAAAAGTTAAATAACAAATTTTTAAATTTCAAAATTCTAGCTAAATGTAGGAACAGAGGGAAGAGATACTACAAGCAAGGGTTAAGACATAAATTTGAAGATTTAAAAGATCCGTAGAATGGAGGAAGAATAGATTTTTTACATACATGAGAAAAGTGGTTATTGAAATGTTCCTGTACTTGAGTTTAAGATCTAAAACAAAAATTTCAAACTGAGGAAGCCCTACAGCAGAAAAAGAGAGAATGTTGTATTAAGCATCAGATGATCTAAATTTGAACACTAGTTTTTTTTTTTTTAAATAACATGTCAGTTCTCACATCTACAAAGTGGGGCTAATCAATCTTTTTCTGACTCAAAGATTTGAGACAACTAGATGAAAGCAGTGGAAATATTCACTAATTCAATCTATTTTGCAAAGATTGAATATCTATTCTACAGGGTTTTTTTTTTTTTAAAGGGAAAACATGTATGTTTTGTACTTATGTAAATGAAAGTGTATGTAATGCACCTACATTAAATCTTGAATCTTAGTTTTCAGACATGGGAATAAATTTCCTGTTAATTTGCACTCTTCTGTTTTCATTATGCTCTTAAACAACAGCAGGGCAGGATTAGGGATCCCCACTCTCTAAGGTCTGTATCTGTGGCCCTAGTGACAGGATACTCAAAACCAGCAGTCTTCAAGTAGGTGGGGATCCCTACATGAAGACATTCCAATGAGAAATTGGAAATACATACTTAAAATGATTTTAAGTACTGGGGATCGAACCCACTAAGTTACGTATGCCCCCAGTTAAATTATTTTTTGAGACAGGGTCTCACTAAGTTGCTGAGACTAGCCTTGAACTTATGATCCTCCTGCCTTAGGCTCCAAAGTAGCTGCGATTACAGGTGTGCACCACCATACCTGGCTGTAAGTCATTTATAAGCCACGGAACACTTGTGGCAAGCTGGGAGGGAGACATGAAACAGATTCTCAACCACCCTATGAAGGAATCAATCCTGATGTACTTTTACTTCAGATGTTTAGTTGCCTTAACTGAGACAGTAAATTTCTGTTATTTCAGCCTCTTGGTTTATAGTACTTTGTTGACCATCCTAACAAATACTATTTTTACCTTGATCTTAAACTCTCTAATTTTCAAATTGTTTTAGAGTAGGAAAAGAAACATGGGAGTCCAGTTTGTCAACATTATAACAGTATTTGTAATTCATAAGTAAAACAACATACTCTGGTCATAAAAATAAAGAGCAAGAGAGATAAAACATATTGCATTTTATATTTTATAGGTGTCTTATTAATTTTTTGCTTGACGATGTAATCAGAGTGAATCTCATGCACTAATTTAAACATATTTCTTTCACGTTGCTATGTGCCAGGCACTGTTGTAGGAATGGGAGCAATTAAAGACTAAGAGCCTATTTTCTTTGGGAATAATTAGTAGACATAATTTCAAGAGTAAAGCAAATTATCACTATAGCCCCAGAGAGAAAGATTCATTTTTAGAAACTGCCAGAACCATGCCCTGTGGCTTTTTATTCACTTCCTTTTTTTAAAAAAAAAATTTTTTTTTAGTTGTTGATGGACTTTTATTTTATTCATTTATTTCTATGTGGTGCTCAGAATTGAACCCAGTGCCTCACAATGTGAGGCAAGTGCTCTACCACTGAGTCACAACATCAGCCCTTTTATGTATTCTTATGGTGTTAAGGTATTCCTTAGTAGGTAGACAGCCCATGAAGGTTACTTTCTACCTTCCATGTACCTGACGTGAAATGATGCATTAAATATTATAATGCCCCATTTTTTACTTTTGTGACTACGGCATGATGCCATGATAATTAATTGGAGATCAAAAAGATTGCTTGGAATACCAGCTCAGGTTTCTGGCATAATGTTTTCATTTTTATTTTCTGTATACAACTCTTCTCAGGACTAAACATATTATATAAATACATATCATACCTGAAGTTATACTAAAAGCACCTAAAACTACAATTACTTAAAAAAAGTTTGTTCTATAAGAGCATCATCTGTAAGCTCTGCTCATAAAACATTACTATAATGCTTTTAAGTCAAAGCATATTACATTTTAATGGCAATATATAATTATTTGCTATTTCTCATTTCCAGTAATCAATGAATCAATGTCTGCATCCTTTTCTTTTAAATTATATTTGGAATCATAATGCAAAGTATGTAGAATTATAACAAATCACCTACAATTGATAACAATGATTATAACTAAGAATTGTTTCTAAAAGAATTACCTGTACTACACAGTGAGTATTACAAGAAATACTTTTAAGTACTTGCCAGCGAAAAAAGTTATCTTTAAAGTCAGTCACATTCTCCACTTGCCTGATGAAATGTTGGGTAGCCATTTAGGGAATTTGCTGAAAGTAATCATCTGGGAAATTTATTTATTTATTATTAAAGCTTTATGGTTACACATAGTAGTTGGGTTCATCCTAACAAACTTATACATGCAAGGAAATTGATTTCCGTTCATGATGCCCCCTTATCCCTCACCTGCATTCCCCTTCTACTAGACTTCCTTTCACTCCTCTGTTGATTTGTATTTAATTGGTTTTTCATGTAATGTCCTTCTCTCCCCTTTCCTTTATTTTACTCTAGCTTTCGCATATACGAGAAAACATTTGGACTTTTGAGTTTCAGAATTTGTCTAAATTTCACTTAGCACAATAGTCTCCATTTCCATCCATTAACTGGCAAATGCCATAAATTCGTTCTTCATCTGGGAAATTCTTAAGAGGGGATCACTATGGGATTTTGCTTCTGATCAATCAGCTTGTCTGCATTTATCTCAAGACCAGACCAGAGATGCTTAATCCCTGAGGGATGAACTGGTTTCCTAATCCTAATCCAGAAACTGGAAGGGAGAATACAATCATCATTACACAGCAATGGTTTGGAGATTTGCCTTTTTAGTCAGTATTACCCAGTTAACTAGAATTTATTAGTCATATTCAGTTTCCCACTTTTAGTTAATTTTAATACCATATATACACATACACATTTTTTTGAAACACACCTGGTTTTAGTTTGCTGAAATATTTAATCTCTTTAATTTAATTTGTTCCACCATGTAGTTGAGATTACAAGGCTATATCTGATTTTTGTAGCTGGCTGACCAGGGCCATTTTAGTTCTGCAAGTGTAGTGAGAAACCTTGAGTGGGAAGAATTATGACATTATCAGGTAGAAAACAGGAGATAAAGCAATTGTATTTTGAGATGCTATACCAAAGCCAGGTGTATCCGTATCACTATTTCTCTCCATGGTGCTTTCTTCTCTGCGTGATAATTAGTAATTCTTTTAATAATCAGTTTGACATGGAGTATGTATTTTTCTTAGGAACAGATGATATTAGCTTCCTTAAACTTCTGACACCAGCTATGGTGCTCCGTGGATTCTAAGATAGATTACTAAATATTACTTTGAATTGCGCAGTTAGTTATTAATTATCTCATGGTGCCTCCTGAGCATTTGTAATAAAGGATAAGATGACTCCGGCTTCGGATACTATTTTGGCACCTTAGAGTTTTACTGTGCCGAAGTATCAGATGGGGAGCCAGGAGCAGCATCGTCTCGCTTTCCCCCAGGCTTGCCCCAGCGACTGCCATCAATAGACCTTCTCCCGGACCCAAACTGTGCGCGGAACCACCTGAGCGAAAGGCTCCGGCACTGGCCCAGCCTCAACCAGAACTGCGGGCCGCGGCGACCCTGCGCGCCCACGTCCCGCGCGGGAACGCGCCTCCGAGGTCGGCGGCGAAGTCGCGCGTCCCCGGGACTGCTGGCGCCCTGCGGTGCGCGCCCGCCTGGCCCAGGAATGAATGGAAGGTTCAATCTCGCGCGCTCGGCACGAGCAGCCAATGACGCGGCCGGGAACGGCGGCGGGCAGGTGTGCGCGTGCCGCCGCCTGACGCAGGGCTCCGGTCGAACCGCCTGGTGCGGCCGCCGAGCCCCGCGGCCCCCCTAGCCCAGTCCCCTCCTCCCCGCCGCCCGCCACCCGCCGGGCTGCGGCGGCGGAGCGGCGGCGACAGCGCATTTCGCGTCCCCTCGCCGGCTCACAATGTGCTGACCCTCCCGGCCCCGCCGCGCGCATCCCGGGTCTCCCGCGCGCCGCGCTCCCTCAGGAAGTGACAGACTGCAGGCCCCTTCCTCCGCCCCGTCCTACCGGACTAAACGCCACTCACATACTCACACCCTGCCCCGCTCACACCCGAGCTAACGACGCGACCATGAGGCCCCGGAGGTAAGCAGCCGGTCCCCGCGGCCGCGCGAGTGCGAGCGTGGCCGGGTGTGCGCGCGGGTGCGGACCTCGCTCGCGGTCCCGGGTCTGGCACGTGAGCAACGTCGAGGGGAGCTTGGCGCCGAGGAGCAGGAAGCAAAGAGGAGGCGCGAGCGCCAGGGAGGGGCGAGGACAGGGCACGGTGGGGAAGTGACAGGTCTCGCAGCAAGTTGCCGTTCGGGAGCCGGCGCGCCGCATCCCTCCTTCGCCGGCCCTGATTTATTGCCCCGGGGTTGCCACTGAGACGCGGGCGGTCGATGTACTTCCGGGTTCACACCTTTCTCTCCCAGCTCTGCGCCGCTGGGTCGGCGCTCCGGGTGGGCGCGGTGAGACCAGCGCGGTCGCCCAGGCTCGCCGCCACGGCCGCCGCCCCACCGCTGGGGCGAGCTCGGAGCCTGCGGCGAGGCGGGGCGGCTCGCGGCGCTGTGCTGCGGGCGGGCGGGGGTCGCGGCAGCGGGTCCGAGCGGCCGCTGCGGGCGCCTCGAACTCGCGGGGCAGTGCCGCCAGGGGGCGTCGGCACCTGCCCTTCCAGCTCTCCGCACACCAAGCTGCTTTGTACCGGGCAGGCGTCGGGGATCCTTTTTGCTTCGGTATCCGTGGCGCACATTTCAGGAGTTAAAATTAGCAGTTTGGGGAGAACGGAGAAAAACGCCCTTGGATTACGGTTTTTGAAAAGGAAAAGCCAAAGAAGAAATGATAGATTTGCAGAAGCATTAACTGACGACTGGAACACCGGATGCGGATGCTTTACGAGGATTTGTACTCCCAAAACTTTTTTTTTTTTTTTTTTAATTTCACGTTGGTAAATATTGAGTGTTTTCGAGTAACAGCTAACAATATGTATTTAGTAGCCTCATTGCGGAAATTTCTTGAATGTAAGTAATAGTAAGTCCGCCATTTTGAATTGTTTCATGTAACACAGGAAGAATCTTAGGTGCCTGTTTCCTTGAGTTCCCTCAGTTCTTTCTTTGGATTTGTTTTTATCCATAGGTTTTTAAGATTGCCAACTATTGTTGCTGTTCAGAGACCTAAATTCTCCCGTGGTGATTTTTATACCAATAGTTGTTAATGCGGGGGAGAATACATCATGCTTGTGTTTTATTGTAGTTTTTATTTCTTGATCACACATGTTGTCGAAGTGAAAATTTTATATGACAATATTAGAATTCATTTAAAACATTTTGCAACATGGCTGTAAAAAGTATAAATTAGTATGATTTTTACTCTGATCAAGAAAATCTTCAGTTTCCTTTTTTGTGCGGATTATCACCATATTTATCTTGTTATTATAAAAACTTTTTTAAAAGGAAAATTATAAATTCGGCAATAAATTTTAATTACATCACAATTTAATTTTCCAAAGCTTTCAAGGAAACTTTAAAAATCAAAATCGAATTCTTGGAAATTTATACTATTTTGGGTGTTTTTCAAAAAAAACAAATTTGTTGTGAGATTTATGCTATTTTTTTTTTCCTGCTGTGAATTTGCACAGATTTAATAGAGGAATTGTCTATAAATTGACAAAAGAACATGTAATAATCATTATTCCCTTTAGATTAATACCAGACCCTTGTGCATTTTGGGAGCAGTTCTTTTAAAATTATTTGTCTTTGCATGTATGAAATACTGCAATCCAGTGTGCCTCGTTTCCTAAAGAGCTTTAGGAATCAAAGTGACACAGGCCTCTTTCTAGTACTTAACTAGGAGGGGGACAATACCCCAATGAGTAAGAAGTTTTATTAGATTTTTGCATAGTACACATAGGATCAGCTAATCATTGGTTGCAATATAAGAATTTAAAGAGTTGAATCAATTTGTAATACATATTGGTTAATGAAACTCCCCCTACTTCTTGATAGATCTTGAGCCAAGTGATCCAATGATTATGTTCTCATTAATCCTTCTCAGTTTGTAGGTTGTCTTAAATGTGTTCTGTAACCAAACTTCTTTCAAAAAGAGTGAAAAGTTTTATATGGATTAAATCAGAAATTCAATAGAAAATATATTGGAATATAGGGGGAAATAGGATAAATCTTATATTTTGGAAGTGAAGCAGATTGAGCTTTAAAATGGCTCAAAGCTAGTTTTCAGAATCACTTATTTTAAAGGGTGTTGTCTATGTAAGTTCCAAAAGCCACCAGAATTTCAATAAATACAGTGGATTTAAGGTTTTTTGTTGTTGTTGTTGACTCTGAAGGAGGAGATTAAGCAAATCTTACTTGCCTAAAGCTTCAATAATGCTTGGTATCTGATTACATCACTTTTGAAATTTGTAGCACATGACTATCATAATTTGTAAATCACGATTAAGGAGAAAATAAGTTATTAAATAAAACATATACTTAACAGTCTTCAGGTATAGGGACTGATAATCTCAAAAATAATTTAAATGCTGTGCATAGCTACCAATTTGAGGATTATATTAACAAGCTCTGACCAGGAATTGATCTATAAACATTTATCTTAGTCCATAGTTGAGTGGATTAAGGAAAAAGAAAAGTGAGAATACAGAGATGTATCAACTTAGGAGTAACTGAAGCAATTGATTTTGAATGGGGTGTTAAAATTTTGGTCAGCTAAAGGGCCTTCTTATTTGGTATTTTTAGTAGAATTTTATTTTATTTTAAAATTATTAAATGTTCAAAGCTTTTATGTTAAAATTCTTTAAAACCTGTACCTGATTCTCTTGCCTTTTAAAGGAACTATATTTTCTTTATTAATGAGTACTATTTTGATGAGCTAAAAGGAAGAATTTCTAGCTTGCCAGGCAGAACAATGAAAATTCTTTATATTCAGATACTTCAGATTGATTTATACAAACATATCTAGAAGTATGTGATACATAGAATTACATTGGTTTGAGAAACTTGCTCAGCACAAACGTGTATAATAGAATTTACTGTGCTGAATTTCCCTGACAGGACACTCTATGAAGTCGCTGACCATAGTGCTGAATCAAGACAGCCATATTGGCCACTGTACACAGAAATTGTGTAGCAGTTCAAGTGGCATCATAACTACAGGAAATTATAGATACGTAATTCATACACGCATTTTTATTTTTACTTTTATATCTAGTTTATTGCTATTGCAATCAAACATTGGGATAAATTTTATCCCCAATTAATTTACTGTACAAAATTGATTTTGAATAATATCAGTAAAATCAATAGGATCAATGCTAGACATTTTGTCTTCCTTTGAAAGCTGCCATTTCCACATACGACTTCAAAATTAGTTTAAGCATGTAATGAACTCAAAAACTGCAATTTTAGTTGATATAAGGTTGAGTGTGAGCTTCATGTTAGCAATTTTTATTGCAGGTTATATTCTGGCATTATCAAAATAAAAAAATATGTGATTATAAAATGCAGTCAAACTGGAAATGACTCAGGCAATAAATTCCACTTGGAAACAATAATGTGAGCAATTTTCTAACTAAAAGAATATAAATTTTAAAATTGTAATGATTTTGATCTAGCACTTTTGGGAAATTTTCTATTGTTTGAAGCAGGACAAACACCAGGCTTTCATCGCTTACAGTAATATATTATGTTCTACATTGTGTGAGATGAACACTGGTATGAGACACGTGTAGAAATTACCTGATAAGGACTGTTGTAATACATTTAATATTTCAGTGAAAAGTAGTATTTTAAGCATAGAACTTTGACATTTTCCTAAAAATAGAATGGATTGATATGCAGGATCATCAAATAAAGGGTCAAAGGTGACAAACCAGGACAAAGGGCATGCAGCTCATTTTCAAGCAATCAGTTTTTAGTTTTTTCATGGCTGAACAAAAGCTTAATTATATAGAAAAAGAACTCCAGTTCTAATGGTGGAAAAACATGTTTTAAATTTTCTAAGTATTTTTAAATCAGTATCTCTTTTACTGATGGATTGGAAAATACAGGACTGAAATGGTTTTATGTTTTTCAAATAATTCTTTTATGTAATTTTTGTTCAGTTCTTCAAAAGTATTTCAGTTAAAATGTTCTAGACTTTATAGACTAAAAAATAGACTAGAGTTTTTTGGGTAGATTTTAAATTTTATTAAAATCTACAAATTACTGGAGTTTTTTTGTACATCAGTTTACTGGTTTAATCTTCTCTGCTAGTTAAAATGCTGTTATTTTTGTATAATATTATGTGTATGTCACTGTCAGTGATGGAAGGTGAGCAACCTATAAAACATCTTTTTATCTTTATTACACTGAACTGTTTTAAAACATGTTTATTGAAATATTTAGAATACAATGAAAGTTCTTATTCCTTTTTACATCTCTGGCAATATTAAATTTCTAATCACTAACAATATTGTGTATTAAAATTTAAAATGTACTTCAAATAAAATTTTCTTAATATTATAATTGTGTTCAATTTACCTGGAATTGTTTTTGTTTATTTTATCAAGAAGCTATTTTTAAGTATTTAATCTTAAAGTTATGATGGGCCCTTAAAATATAGTGATTAGCCTTTTAAAGGAATTTTGGTTCTTTCTTTAAACCACTATTGCTTTCTCTTATTTTTCTCCTATTTAATATGAACTAAGCAATAACTCATCTGTGAGCTTTATTACATAAAACTATTATTTCATATATTGGAAAATATAAACATTTGAATTGGAAAAACCAACTGTACAATACTTAAATTGTATTGAAGCTCAACTATGTTGTTTACATTTAAGTTAGATAATTGAGTTACTAATTAACATTTGTGCCATGACCATTGCTTTCACACAATCTCTACAGTATGTTAGTTGACAAGTTTTTATTCATTGAAGTTTTCTATTTTATAGAATAAATTATTATTACAGCATTTGAAGAGAATGATAAAGCTGCCCGTATCTTATGTGAAACCAATAAAAATTTCAATTTGTAAAATAATGGAGAAAGTTAAATTTATCTCTTGTGATTTAGCAATATTAAATACTATCCTCCAACTTGTTTCACATATTGTATTATAAGTTGAATCATATACTTTGTAACTATAAAAAAGAAGCTACTTTGAAATGTTTTTTGAATAGAAAATTTCCCCTCAAAATAATTTTCAAAATGTTTCACCAAATATGAATCTTTGTTTTAAAATGTCAATAACCTGTTTTTTTAATTGTAAAAGGTCACATATAAATATGTTACTTTCACTTTTAATAGATTATTTTCTTTACCTGTGTATAATTGAGTATGTAACAGAGAAGCAGCATGTCCAATTATGTCTAAAATTACAGTAGGATGTTTGGTTAGTATTGCAAATTATTTTATCTTGATTTTGCTTAGGGTGCATTTGAATCTATTGACTAATTTGAAGAATAGTTACAGTAAGCTTTTAATTCATATTAAATATTCTCTTAGCTGATACTGTAAGAAAACATTTTGATAAAGCACACGTGTTCATCTCAGGGTTGAATTTCCACATCTATTATTTGTACATGTTGTATCTTAAGTTTAGTTCATGTAAATTATTTTTGTGCTTTAGGTTTTACTCTGAAGTTTGTGTAATATGTTTGCTATATAATTTTAAGAAATATCATTTTAAAATGTTTTTCCCAACTGTTCTTCAAGAAAGAAAAATCATATTGCCTACGTTGACTTCCAAAGAATGTAGTAAATGTACTAAAGTACGTTGATAGTTGAGACATACTTTAGACTCATTTTTGTTATAAACTGTGAAGTGAATATTCAGTGAATTATAGCATATTTTACAATTATTTAGAAAATACTGGTAATAGAAACAGCAAATATTTTTTAAAATGTTGGGAAATTGTAATAAATAATAGTAAGATTTTTCTTTATTATGGGTAATATTATTGTCAATTGTTAAATCCTTTTTTGCTGCCATAAAGTAACTTTTGCATTTTATTAATGTTAGAAAAGTTAAGATGTAAATTGAATTGAAATAAATTATGAGTATTATGTTGTGAAGTTGTATTTTATTTTTATTCCATTCCTTAATTCTCTGGGTTAATAACTTGGCAGTTTTTGAATGAATACCATAATTCATAGTAATGATTGTTTTTGTTTACATTCAGTTACAAGTAATGAATCTTAAAAATGAACAATATATAAAATACGTGAAGAATATTTTTATATATTTCAACAGAAAATATTTAAGAATGTAATGGAGAATAGTTGTCAGGCAGTTCTAGCTAATGAATCCATAACGTATATTTTTTTCTTTTTCTTTTCTTTTCTTTTCTTTTTTTTTTGTGTGTGTGGTACTGGGGCTTAACCCAGGGCCTCGCACATGCTAATAAGCAAGTGCTCTACCACCAAGCTATACCCCATCCCCTCTATATTTAAAAAGAAAGAAAATAGAAATTATATATATATTATTTTGTAAATATTTATCTTAGAGAGTGTAAACCCAGGTATAGAAATCCATTAAGTCATTGATTCACTTATATATTTTTATACCTTTTATTTATTTATTTTGATGCGGTGCTGAGGATGGAACCCAGTGCCTCACAAGTGCTAGGCAAGTGCTCTACCACTCAGCCACAACCCCAGCCCCCTCATTTGATTCATTTAAAAAAGAAATGGATTGAACACTAAAGAATGCTGGGATTATAAGGAGAAAATTGTACAACAGGCTCTGCCACCATAGAGCTTTGAGTCAAATTGGGAGAAAGAACACTTTCATGTGCTATTACAGTAAATTACAATATAGTATTAGATGCTAGAGGCATGGTACCAGTATGGAACAGTAAGAAAAAGAGCTCTAAGTGGAGAGCTAAATGATGAACAGGGAGGAACTAGTCCAGTGAAGGGGCATTTCAGTTTTAACAAATGAAAGTTAATGAACAATGTTATATGAAATATCTTCCCATAATTATAATGTTAAGTAAAAACACCCACATATAAACAGCTGTTCTGCAATATTCATGCATTTAAAAATTTATTTTAATTCTTTATTGTTACTTCAAAAAAGTCATGAAAGAATATGAACATTTAAATTTTAAATAATTTATGTGACATTTACCTGTCTCATTGCTATCATGGTTAAGTAAATATATATGAAATATATATATATGAAAATATATGAAATATATTCATATTTAAACCAAATTGTGCTTACCAACTCTAGTTTTTGGAAAAAACTTAAACCTTTACTTGACATCAGTAAAATTTGTGGCTAGGAGAAGGAGTAGCTCAGTGGTAGAGTGCCATGCTCCTGTGTAAATCCCCAGTATAACAAAGAAACAACAAAAAAGCAAAAAGATGTCAGTGAGATACATGAATTGTTTGTGAAATCATTCCATTTTGCTTTTTCCTTTGAAAAGTATGTAATATTAAAACTATTAAAAACCAAAAATATCTAGTGGTAAGTTTGGATAGTGAAAAAATTGGACATTTTTATCATTCAAGTGATACAGGTCGAACTTTTCTATAAACAGGATTACACATAGGCTGTGAGTTATTAGAATAAAAAAGTATTACCTAGGATTTTGCCGAAATATTTATATATAACATGATAAAACACAAACTAGGAACATAGTTCAAATGTAAAGGAAAGCTATTTAATATGTTTAAATAATGAAGTTTGTAAAAGTTAGGGTCTGTCATCTTGTGTCTTTGTTGTAAACATAGGATGACTGAGGGATTTAATGTACAGAGGTTCATGTGCCTTTTGTTCATATTCTTCCTCTGTTCTTTTCAAATCTTAGTGGGATTGTCATCCTTTGTAAGAAGAATCTTCAGTCGACATTCAGTAGCACTCTTCACTTGGAAAAGCTTCCATTTCCTTGTGAGAAGAAAATTAGATTGCAACTTAAAGAATTTGCACATAATAGTTTTGTGTGTGTGTGTGTGTATGAGTTTATATAGTAGATGTGTGTCTAAAACTTAAAGACAACCATATGATAGTAAGTGAGTGGGTGCTCGTTGAAACCAATCTGTTTTCCAAATCTTTAATTATTCTGATCCAAGGATAAATATGATAATTCCATGGCAACCAGGAGTTTCCCTTTCAAGTGCTATTATTGGGTTGTCTCTTGATTGCAAGTTTCACTTGTTGTGGCATTTGTTAGTGGATATATTGGAAACATCAATACTTATATTTTTAAATGAACACTATTTTTGTTTTACAAAATCTGGGTTAATGCATATTAGATACTTTCAAATATACTTAGCGATTAAATGTATTAAAGTCATTTTCTATCAAAAATTTGAATATAACAGAGACCCAGTATCAATGTTATAGCACCACAATTAGTTTTTCATGATTTATCTTCCAAAATATATCTGAGGAGAATATTTTGGTTCATAAAGAAACACATATTATAGGTTAGGTAAATTTCAACTGTGGTTGAAAAAATATTGGGATTATTGAATTACAGTGTAAAATTAACAATTTTACAATTATATTGTTCATGAAATTGTGACCTTTAATGCCATCTTAATAATCTTGTTTTAAACTTTTTTAAGCCAATGTCTTTTAGTAGAAATAAAGAATAAATTTATGTCAATTGGCTGTCTAATTTTGCTAGGTGAGTTTTAAACTGTAAAAAAAAAAAAGTTTACAGATCATTTCACAGAGTCAAAACCTGGACATTTTATTGTTTTCTAATGATCCATTAAGTTGAAGAAGAGGCAAATAAATAGGCAATTAATGTAGTACTGACTTGAGCTCTCTGATTTTAGGTTCTTCAGAAGACGATGAGGTCATTCAACCAGGTTTCATCAGCCCCAGGTTAGTCTGTTTTTTAAATTAAATATTTTACCTAACATGTTTTAAAAGACCACTAGTGGTGCACAGGAGAACTTGACAGGCCCTCTAGAATTTCCACTTTGACTTTCTGCTTTGGCAAGATGAGCAACATGTCCTACTAGACTCCATCCAGATCAGTTCATCTATAAATTGCACCAGAATTGCATGGATGGCATCTTATAACTAACTCCTTTCCCCACTGGTTTTAGCAGTATTGGAATTTATGATTCCCTTTTTTGTAACTCAAACTAGATGGTAACATTTAAATGCTTATGAGGATGAATGAAAAGTATTTGTGGCTTATTCATTTTTGTAATTCCCAGTAGGCATTAACACTTATCTGTTGAATTAAACTAAAAATAGAGATGTGTTGTTTCAAATAATTCAGTAACATAAATTTTACAATATAATATATTCAACTTCTGTGAGGGAATTTCTCTAATCCAGAAAGCTCCATTTATATTGCTTTTCCTGTACATATGTCAAAATTTCTTACTAATCCTACTGCAAAACTAAATCTTCTTGAACTTTTAAAAATTTAAAGTGTATTTTCTTATATTATTGAAATTGACTTATATAACACTATTTTTGAGAAAATTTCATTTAATAATATTGTTGCTGACTTCTGCTCTGATGAATTTAGTACTTTTTTTGGTTAGTACTATTTTGAAAACACACATAAGAGATGATAAAGCAAAGTTTATGAGCATTCCAAAGTACAAATAAAATGATATTCTATTAAACTGAACAAATAAGGATATGAGTAATCAGAGGGAAGCTTTAAGGATCAAAAGGTTTAGTGGAGGAAGCTGGCAAGTGCCACTTTTTTTCTAGAATGAATTCTTTAACATGGAGATGATGCTCTAATGAGTATTATGAAAAAGAAGATTCTCAAAAGTTGCTACAGTATTTTAATATACCAACTATTTTCCCCTTATTATTGATTGTGCATTTTCTCTAGGGGCAAATAGGGGGCAGTCCAGGGACATTTTTCTTTTCTTTTGGGAAATAATGTTAACACCTATGTGTTAAGTGACTGCAATAAAGTTTCATGTCTGTGTTTCCTTGTGATTAAAAGGGGGTTGGTGAGGAGAGATACCACTTTCTCCAAATGGAAGGTTATTTCTAAAGTTTACATTTTAAGCTAAACCACTTTGAATATCAGCTGGTCCAATCTCACTTTGTAGATGAGGAAACTAAGGCCCAGAGAAGTTTGGTGATTAGTCCAAGACCACCAGGTTAGTAAATGGGACCAGAACTCTGAATTACAATTTCTAACTGGTTGCTCTTTCCCCACAGATTTCCTTCCCATACAAACTTCTTTAAAACCTGAGATTTCTTCTCATTTTCTCATCTTTTATTCCCCACTGTTCTTTTTCTCCCTATTTTTGTAATGCCTGCCCTTTCCCTGCAAATAAACACAGTGTGAATATTGAAATAATACCTGGGATACAGTTCATAGTCTTCTTTCAGTATTTTTTTTTTTAATGCAGTGAAATTTTAAAGAATAAACTTATTTATGGCTTTAGGGAGAGTGAAAGAATTATATATTTGCAGTATATAAATTATGGTTTTCTCCACAAAATCAGAACATTTACTACAAAAAGATCTTTAAATTGCTGGGCATAGCGGTGGATGCCTGTAATCCCACCTACTCTGGAGGCTGAGGCAGGAGGATCACAGTTCAAAGTGAGTCTGGGCAAATTAAAGAGACTTTCAAAAACCAACCAAACAACCCCCAGAAATCTTTAATTTATGAAACATACATGTTCAAGTAATGTAGATAAAAAACAGTGCCTTTTATTTTTCAAATCATAAGGCTTTCTTTTGTGCTTTTCTAAGCAAAGTAAGACTTATTACTATGTGATTTTTATAACATGAATGTAATGAAAATCATTTAAGCAAGTATTTGTTAAGCACGTTAGGAAAATACTTATAACTGTAAAATTTTAATTTTTCCTATTTATTGGGAGAGAAGTGTGTTAATATAAGTTGTTTTTGAAATTTCAATTTTTCCGAAAAGATACTTTCTACAAAATGGTGTTCCTAAAATAATGCTCCTTTTCTGGATTTTGTTGCTCTAAATGCTTTGTTGAAATGTAACTGACCAAAAAGAAAGAAGCATTTGCAAGTGCTTGTTTTGTTTTGTTTTTTGTTTTGAAATAATAAAAAATTAGTTTGAGTGGCAAACAAAATTTACACTAATCCATACCTGTATTTCCACGATTTTGCTTAATTATTTTGCTTAATTATCAAGAAGGCATTTAAAGATAAATTTCAAGATTTCTTGCAGCCATGAAAAATTCTAAAAGCTAGAGCTTGTCTCCAGATAAGAAAATTAAATAAAAACGGATTTCTGCTTTTGGCAACAAAAACAACGTGCCTGTATGTTCTGAAGAGCCTCCACCATAAGACTAACATGGGTAGTCGGTACTCCTTGTTGTTTAACTCCCATGTTTTCACGTCAAGAAAGTAACTGCTAAATGGTGTTGAAACGCAGTGGCTGGCTTCATCCTCCCCGACGTGTGGGTCGGCAACTTGCTTGCGGGAAGGGTGAAACCAGGAGTGACAGGGCTCCCCAGAACCCACGGGCTGAGTGCCCAGCCCCTCCTGCCGGCTGTTCCGGACCCTCGGACGGCACCGGGGTGGGGTGGTGGTGTTTTCATGGCTTCCTGATAGGATGGTTAGAACTGCGCCAGGGTCTGTCTGAAGACAGCTCCATTTTAAGTCTGGCCCGGTGGGGGCGGGGTCGGGCATTTTCATGGGTCCTCCTGTTCTCCTTTTCGACCTTACTCATCTTAAATTCAGAAGGGTCTGGTATCTCATAAAGGGCTCAAATCTTAAATAATATATATGTGGAAACTGAGTAAAAATGCTAGATCGTGCCGGGTTTTTTTGCCACATTGGTAAAGGCAAGGGTTTCTTTTGTTTGTTCTTGGCAACAAGATGAAAAATGTAAAAGTCCCTTAATTAGTGAGACAACACCAGCCCTTGGAATGGCTGGACTTCTAAAGAGGAGGTGGCAATAGGATGGTTAAAGGGAAAGGTGAATAGAGAAAGGTGAGAGGAAGTTGCTGGGCAGGAGGTGGAGGAAAAGGGCAGATTTGCTGGCCAGGGTCTCGGCGACTCTGGGGCGCAGGCTGCGCGTGGAGGCGCGGGACTGAACCTCCCAGGGGCTGTGGACCGGGTCTTATTTGCCAGGGTGGAGTCACTCACAACAGTGCCGCAGCCCCTCCTCCTAGTTTTAAGAACCGAAGCATTGTTTCTGCTTTTATAAAAGTTATTCATTGCTTATAGTTGAAAACAACCACGGTGGGCTGTGGCACCTTTCGGCTCCTTGCATTGTACCGCAAGCGGGGGCAGGGGGCGGTTGTTCAGCTGGGAAAGCATGTACCTCCTTTTTAAAATGAGGAAACTAAGATTGTGATAACCTTCAGACGTGTTAAATCATCTCTGATTTTTCCCCTCTCTATTGCATTGACGATTCTTTGTAGCTACTTGAACTCAAGTTTAAAGACATTTTGAAAGAACTATGATAAATCAAGCTATAAAACATTTGGCTTTCACAGGTATAAAACATGAGTTTTGAGTCAAACACAGGTCTTTCTGGCACTAAAAACCAGTAGGAAATGAGAAAAAAATTAAAACCAGAAGACTTCAGGAAGGTGACAAATTGGAAAACATTGTAGGAGACTCATAGGACTATTTTATATGAAAGAAACACTCTATGAGCTATAATAGTTTATGGTCAGTTTATAAAAGGATCTTAGACTCAAAAGATTTGGAGAGGGAGCAAAATTGGTGAGTGGGATTCTGTGTGTCTCCTGCCTTCCCTTTTCTCCCTTTTAAACTTCCTTTCCTCCTTCCTTTTTCTTTTTGGAGCCTCCTTCCCTATTCTCTCCCCCTTTACCCCACCCCAAGGTATGTAAATGCATTTGCCTTAAATTCTTTGTGAATGAATTTTAGAGAATTTCTCAGGGTTCCCAGTTGGAAAAAGCCTTCTACACAACTTGAAAGGCTGATGTCCCTCTCAGGAAATGAATGAGTCGATAACCTCTGACATCAGTGACCAGTCCAGTGAACCCTACCTTAATTCCTCTAATACTGGAAGCCCCCAATCAGGCACAACTGTGATGTGTATACCATCCAAATATGGTTAAGCCATGTTATCCCTCACTTTTCATTTACATATTGATAGGTTTGAATTTTATCAAATTTAATAATTCAGAATCACTAGCATATTGTTTCTGACTTATGAGTAAACTATTTTCTAATGAAAGAGATAAAATATGATTTAACATATGTTTAACAAAACCGAACTATACTGGCCTGTGAGTTTTATAATTATTTTTCCATAAATAATACCATTTCACCTCAATTTACATGAATACTTTTTCAGATTCTTTTCTATTGGTTTTTAAAAAGTCAACAAATACAAAAACTTAGTTTTCTATCTGTATTGCATGCAATATTTAGCCTTTACTGCTATCATTAAAGTTACTCAAATTAGTGTAATAATTGTATTAGTAATAATCAGTTTCTGCTATTTAAACAATGCCTAGTAAATGTTTTGTTAGGAAAGAAAATTTCAAAGGGTGGAACTTCTGTTACATTTCCAAAATCATTTGGAATTTTACATTTTTCCCCTCCCTACCAGCTGGCACGTTATTCCCCTCAAAATAAATGAAAGCAGAAAGCTTGTCCTCTTTCCTGAGAAACAAAAGAAACATAGGAAAAATTTCTTTCCAAATTGATCAGTTTTGATTGACACCTTTTATCAGAAACAGCTGAAAGTAACTTCCATTTTTATATTCATCGATTTCTTTATATTCGAACTAATTATTTTAAATTTAGTTGTTCAATATGAGGAAGAGGTATTAATTAGTATATGTGGGCTTTTCAATAGTTTTTCCATTCAAAATCCCAACATTTTGTGTGTGAAACACTGGAGAACCTGGACTTGTTTGGAGAGTTGGGGAGGGGGATTGAGGGCATGGTGGGGGAGGGTCAGCTTAGCTTTGCAGAAGGGAAGTGGTATCTGTGCAGTTTGTTTTTCCGTAAACTGCTTGTTTAAGAAAATGGGGGTGGGGGTAGAAAAAGACTGGTGGGTCTCTTAATTTTTCAAAACAGGCTACATTTTGCATTTTAAGAAAAGCAAAGCATTTCTAGTTAATCTATAGTATTTACTATAGTATTCAACAAGGGGGGGGTGATATGATCAGCATCTCATAATCAACAGCCGTTGAACCCATTTGAGAGGTTAGAAAGTAACATTTTGAAAGTGGGGGCCAGCAGAGAAGGAACGGGAAGAACCTAATCCGTTATTAAATTTTCGTTTATTCGACTGTTGTACCCGCTGGCAGTGGACTTTTAAAATGTCATGGCCCAGTCAATATTACACGAATTTACCTTTTCTTGGGCGTGTGGCTCTGCACCCTCCCCGCAGTGCCCTCCACCCCCACCTCCTCTGCTCCGCGTTGTAGCCGCCTCTCCTGGCCGCTCCTCGGCACCTCCCCTGCCCAGCGTTCCCCTCCCCCTCCGCCCTACGTGGTCTTGCTCTTGGGGAACAATCGCCACTGATTGAGGTTCACTCTATGTTAGGCTGGAAAACTGGGCTGTTATTTAGGAAGTCATTAATCACATCTCCTCCCCCGAAAAGAGATGGCGGAGAAACCTGTGAAGTACAATTCCTTACCAACCCCCTCTAAAATGTCCCGAACTGATAAATTTAAACACAATTTGACTATATGAAAGGTGATAGTGATTTTTCCGGCATAACTTTATTTTAAATTTGAAAAAAATTTAGAGACACATTTAGATAATTGTGTGCTTTTTTTTTTTGTAGGCGTATGTTGCATTATCTAAAGCTTAATGGGGATGTAATTGGGTTTAATTTGGTGTTTTATAATTATATATTTTCCTTTAAGTGTTAAATATGAAATTGGCCCAAGCAGCTTTGCTGCTATGAAGTAGCTGGATTTTAAGAGAAAAAAAAAATCAACATTTTTGGTTGCTTTATTTAAATGACTTCCCGGTATGAGATTATTTAGACAGGGCACGCGTGTGTACATATGATTTTTTCTAAATCGACGATTCACAAGGACCCTCCATTGTGTTTAAGTAGAAGCACAAAATCAGCACTCTGATTTATCGTAAAGCGTCCCAAATTGTCTTTAAGATAACATGTTTTGAGTTTTTCGTGTTCATTCATAAATTATTTTGATGTCAGCATAGATGAAATGGCGATTGGTTATCTCTTCCTCCTGCCGGCCCCTTAAGGATCCGAGGTGAAATTAGTAGCAAGAAAGCATGTAATTGACAAAGTCACGTGTGCTCAGGGGGCCAGAAACTGGAGAGAGACGAGAAAAAAAAATCAAAAGAAGGAAAGCACATTAGACCATGCGAGCTAAATTTGTGAACGCACAAAATCAAGATGTTAGATTGATGCAGAAGATCACTCCGTTCCAAAGGCAAAGTTTTCATCTCACGAGTTTGGAGCTGAGGGCCCGTGGGGCAACATGGCCGAAGGTTAATTTTCTTTTCTATTGTTTTACTGTGAATTTCTTTCTTCTTTTCTCCCCCCCACCCCCTTTCTCATCCTTCTTTGCCTGTCCCCCACTTCCCCCTTTACCCCAATACTGGGCATTACCTCCCCACCCCCTATCGTGCAATGGGGCTTTATGCAAACCTATTGTTATAGATCTCCAAAAATGTTTTGTACCGCCCACACTGATTCACAACTTGAAAAGCTTTCAGGGGGCTATTGTTTGAATTGTGTGAGTGTGATTAAGCGCAGTTTCAGTTAGTGAGCCCAAGAAAACTTTTATACACCTGCCCCCTCCCCCATTCCACCCCAACTTTAATTGAAAGTTATGGGGGGAGGGGAGTGCACATTGCGAATAACCGTGGATTCACTGCTGCCCGCGTGTGCATTAACTAGTAGTTCTTACCATCTTCACAATTTCTCTTTCCTCCTCATACCCGCCAGGGAAAATAGTTTAGATGAAAAATTTTTTTTTTCTAAATGGGATCGGTGTTAAATCTGCATTATGCAAGTAAAGTCTCGCATGCTGTACTATATAATATGAGGCTGTAAAAACGGGAGTTAAAAAGTACACGTATGTACAGAAACGTGGAAGTTGGTGTGATCGATAGAACGGTGTGGCCCCCCCCTCCCCGTTTCCTTTTAACCCTTTTCATTTAAAATATTTTCCGTAGATGAGAAAGGATTCCAACTATTGACTAACGTTTTTTTCTATCTGCTCCCCCTCCCCCCAAGCTGTCCCTTTCCCCTTTTTTCAATGAACACAGTATGGAAATACAGACTGACTGATTTTTTTTTTTTTTTTTTTTTGTCCTGTTCCATCTCAGGCGGGGCAAGCAAAGGTGGTGGCGAAGAGCCCGGGAAGCTGCCAGAGCAGGCAGAGGAGGAATCCCAGGTTTTGCACGGAACTGGCCACTGTAAGTGGTTCAACGTGCGCATGGGATTTGGATTCATCTCCATGATAAACCGAGAGGGAAGCCCCTTGGATATTCCAGTTGATGTATTTGTACACCAAGTAAGCCGAATTTTTTCCCCCTTTCACCCTTTTTCATGCGGAGGAGTTGATCTGTAGTTATTTTAATAGGTGTGCTCTTAGGTATATTGAAAGATAAAATTCTTCCTTGAAATCACGTGGTAAATCCAGTTTTTAGGGCACGTGCATGAGCTCCTTCCAGGATATCTTTTCCTAAACAGAAAATGAAATCTTTGATATTTGACTATTCGACCCCATTGACGTTATTAGCATTTCCTCCTTTTCATTCGGCAGCGAAATTGCGTTCTTGTAGCTTCCGGTGTTGTTGGTTACAGAAGACTGGGTCGCCTTGCCAATGAATGGGTGGAAAAATGAATGAAGAACCAGTGATCATTTTAAGGTTAAAAAACAAAAGCAACACATATCGTTGTGATAAGAAATGTATAGACTTTTATTTTAGTCACCTAGTCACACAGTAGCACTTCTGTTTATCGCTGCCTGCCTTGAGATCAGTAAAGCAAAATAGAACACTGTTGGCCTGAATGGATTTGTAGAAACGCCAAATAGAATATTGGTAATTAAACATTTAAGAAATGCACTCCCTGTAGGGCACCCGTGCAAGGATACTGTCTCTTTAAGAGACTGAACCAAAAAAAAAAAAAAAACGTGGTCAAAGGCGGCTTTAGATTGTGTGTTTAAAATGTCCTTGTCTGTTACTTGGGGTAAATTTCCACCTTTGCTTAAATTGTGCTGTAGCTTTTAAAGATGCTTTAATACTAGCAGAATGTCATTGCTTCCCATTCAAAACTTTGTCTAGGAAATATTAAATTAATACCACTTCCTCTTTCATTCCTTTCTATTAATTAATCATTTCATAGTAAAAAAAAAAATACAGTTTACAAGCCTATTTTTTTCATGAAAAGAAGTTAAGGAAATATACATTGAAGTGAATTCGTAGTAAGAAATAAAGAGGCTTAGGACTAAAGAGGTTTATTTTGGCTTGACATCTAAGTTAAAAAGAATTGAATGAATGACTGTTAATACTACAGGTTGACTGACATAGATGAAATACTTAGTATCTTTGCTTGAAAATGATATATTAATTTAATGCTGTGTTGTATGTTTCTGGAATTGGAAATATTTACACCTCACCTTAGTAATAACATCTTCAAATTATGTATATAAACAATAGGAACATAAGAACCATTCTGTTTTGTTGTGTTGTGCTGTGGTGCCTGGCAGCTTCCTGACCTTGCTGTATGGTGTGTTTTCCTTTCCTAAAGGCCTGGTCATCATTATTGGCTGTTTACATGTGGAAGGATCAGCATAATTTGTGAATCGAAATAGGGTTTAAATGCATAAATAGGAGTCCACATGTAGGCTACTGAATTTTATGCCTATTTTATATTGCAAAAAAATCTGTATTTTCGATTATGTTTTCCTCCTCCTTAGACTGAATGAGTAAAATAATTGACAAACCCATTTTCTCTCAGGCTCTTGCTTCCCCCTTTGAACCTTCTTTAGATTGTTAAATTGTTCTTTACGATCTCATAAATTTGTTTTATAGATGAATGAAAAAATAGCACTTTTCTTCTTTGTCTGATCATACCTTGTTATAATTTGGCTTTTAACAAAATCAAATATTAGACATTTTATTAATGTTAATATTTAGACATGTAAAACATCCAGATTTAAGCTATTTAATGGATATATGTTGACAAACATTCCTGTATCCATTGAATTAAAAATATTATGTTGCTGGTAAAGTTTTTTATATATAGCTAACAGTTTCCAGATTATAAACATTATTTTAAATATTTGACTTGCATTAATTTTCTGTTGCATGTTATGTATATATGAAAAAGATAATATTAAATGATACCTAGTTAAAGGTGGTTCTTTATTGAGATTTACATAAATTACATATAAATTGTATGAATAATTGTTTTGAAGAAGACAGGAATCCTACTGAGTTTAGCCAGGCAACAAGAAGTAATAATTAGATGGTTATAAATAGTCTGTATAGGTGTTATGTGAGTATCCCCTGTAGAATCAGATTGCAGTTCAGGACCATTTATAAAATTTCTAAAAACATTTTATTTTAGCCATAAATTTTACTATGTAAATGTTTTTGAAGACATGTCAGGTTTTATGCATGTTAAATTTTTCCATTGTGTCTACAATATAATTTTGTTGTATAATAACATGTACCATAGATACTTAGAAAATTTAACTCAATGTTCAACTGAACCAATACCTATGCAGATTATTTAGGGCTGGGGATGTAGCTCAGTTGTTAAGTGCTCCTGTGTTGAATCCCCAGTAAAAAAAATAATAATAATAATTTTTTTTTTTTTTTTTTACAATATATGACATTTTTTGGTGGGTGCCTCAGAAGTACATGTGTCATTCAGTGAGTATGTTGAACACATTTTTTAATGGTATCTATTTGGGGAAATAAAAAATGATTTTAATTTTTTAAAATAATACTTAAAAATTCATGCCATTATGTACCCAGGAACAATATTGACTGCAAAGAACTATATATCAAAACTATTTAGTTACTATGAAGTAGAAGATATATGTGTGTATATTTTAAAATAGAGCTATAGATTTATTGTTATTTAATTCTCTATAAAAATTTGCTGGTATTAATGTAATAAAACTTTTCTGTAGTTCTTTTGATGTTTCTAAATTCTGAAGTGGATACACATGCACAGGTGCTGTGCTTTCCCTGATGTTGATGAATGCAGTGAGATTCGGCTCTAGGAATATAGTAACAATTGGTGGTTTAAAATGACAGTTTTCATTTGATTTTCTGAAGTTCACTTGTGATTTAAAGATCATATTTTATGACTGGAAAAGGAATGAATGTATTCTGATCCATTTTAATTGTGAAAGGTTGATAATGGACATTAGTTTTTAAAAACTGACATAAATGTGTAAGCACTATATTTGTACATTTTGTCACATTTCACTGTTTTTGAAGTATGCGATAAAATATTTAACTGAAATTTGAAAATTTTGATGATGATTTTGTTTGTAAAATAGAATGAAGTTTTAGGAATGTCTCAAGAATCCAATGCAAAATCCAGAGATTTGTCTCAGTGGAAGTAAGATTTGTGTCATGGTTATTATGGATTTCTAAGTCTAGGTTCTTACTAAGGTGATTTCATCAATTAGAAGACAATTATTTTATAAGTGCCAATAATACTTCCTTATATTAATAAGTTTAAAAAATGCATGCTTAAATTGTCTGGAAAAGGTCACTAGTTTTTTTGAAATATAAGTATATTAAATACTTGATGGTATTTTAGAATTGCATGGTAATTAAATATTAGATCTTCTTTGGAAAAGGGAAAAAGGTAGTTGCACAATAACTACCTGTTGATGTTTGTTATTATGTAAGTTTTTCTTTACATACATCTTGATACTTACTTCCAAAGTCTTTATTTCACCTAAGAAAATGTGATCATTTGAATTTCATTTTCTTCTGGAGAAGCATAGAAACCATTCTTCCTATTGAGCCTGCCTCAGCTTATTTGCAGATCAACACTTTTCTTCACATATTGGGTTTATATATGTATTTGTAATTCTTTGCCACCAAATAAAATACAAAGAATTTTAATGTAAACATATTTATTTAATCATTTATGCAGTAAAATTTCCCAAAGAGAGTAATTTCAAAATTCTGTAATGAAATTATTGTTAACGGATGGCTTACATAGATATGAATTTATTTTTAAAATCATTCCTTACTTTTATGGTCCTTACTCTTATGGTTTTTATTTCTGATTTACATTCTCTTTTTTAAAATGCCCACGTTACAAAGATTTTGTGTGTTTTATGTTCCTTTTATTATTTGGCTTAGAAAGCACCTCAAGGAGTAATGGATAGAAGAAATCAAAATATATTAAGTTTAAAGCATTATTAACAGTATCAGGTGTGCAAATATTTGGAGATCAGTAATAGAAATATGAAAACTTTAAGTGTTACAACACAGTTCAATCAATTGATTTAGCAGAGTTAATGTCTGTGTATTTTCTTATTATGTTTTGTTTGAACCCAGAGGCACTCTACTACTGAGCTATATATCCCAGCCCTTTTTATTTATTTTTTGAGACAGCATCTGGCTAAATTTAGTGCAAACTGGCTTCAAACTTGTGATCCTCCTGCCTCAGCCTCCCTAGTAGTTTAGATTATAAGCCTGTGCCTCCATGCCCACCTTCATGTCTACATTTTTAATATTAATTATATAATTTATGAAGATAAATTTAGTCCAGTATGTTCATGTTTGAGGACTTTTCATAGTATTTCATTGCTAATCACTTAGTCATGTTTACTTTTTTAAAATGTTTTTGTCGTAGATGGACACAATACCTTTATTTAATTAATTTATTTTTATGTGGTGCTGAGGATCGAACCCAGTGCTTCACATGGGCTAGGCAAGCGCTCTATCACTGAGCTACACCTCCAACCCCACATTTACTTTTGTGATAGTTTGGCATGATAACTTTTTATATGCAGAATATATGTTTATTATCTTAGGACTGTTTAAAAAGGCACTTTTATCTTTTTTTTTTTTTCCCCTTGCTGGGCTGCTGATTGAATCTGGGTCTTTACGCATGCTAAGCAAATATCAGCACAACACTGTATCCCCAGAAGAAAATGCCAATTTTAAAATATAATTATGCAAAAAGAAATCTTGAAAACTTAAGAATGATTGTAAACATTCATAGCTCATTTTTATAACTCATTATGTATTTTAATATTCTGAAGATGGTTTCTAGCTACAAAAATTTGAAAGTGATTTTCCTAGTTGATCATTTCAGAAGAATCTCACTCTAAATCCTTTACAGCTGTTTAAAAAGATGCTCCTATTCAATTTAATCTTGAAGTGTGAATTTGTTATTAAGACATATTTATTGCTTTATTTTTAAGTATTTTCTCTTACCTTTTTTTGTGTGTGTGCTGAGAATTGAACCTAGATCCTAAGCATGTGTTCTAAGACTGAATCACATCCTTACCCTTTGACATTTTTTCTTACTTTTTTTTAAGACTTCTCCTTTCAAGACAGTTTTAGGGTCACAGCAAAATTAGGAGGAAGATACAGAGATTTTCCCGTGTGCCTCCTGTACCTATATATGTATAGTTTCCCCCATTAACATCCTCCACTAGAGTAGTTTATTGTAAAAGTCAATGAACCTACTTTGACTCATTATAATCACCCAAAATCTATACTTGACATGACTCATTATAATTACCCAAAGTCTATACTTGACATTAGAGTTAGCTCTTGGTGTCCTACACTCATTACTCATTTTCGATTCTTTTTATTTTGTTTTTCCATACTGGGTATTGAACCCGTGGGTGCTTTACCACTGAGTTATATCCATAGCCCTAATTTTGTGCTGGGGATTTGAACCCAGGGCCTTGTGCTTGCAAGGCAAGCACTCTACCAACTGAGCTATATTCCGAGCCCCCGCCTCCCCCCCCCCAATTTGTTTTTAAGTGTTTATTTGCTAAGTTGCTGAGGCTGGCCTGAAACTTGAAACTTGGCTATCCTCCTGCCTCAGCCTTATGTATCTCCAGGATTACTGGGGGAGCCACTTTGATTCATTGTCTTCTCCCTCTCTCTTTCTCTTTAAAGATAATCTACATCAAATGAAGGCAATACATGAAGGAATTTGTTTTTAAATAGGTAGTTAAGTGACCTCACTTACAAGCATTTAGTATTCCTTAAGCTGTCTAATTTATCTCAGAGTTCTGGGCTTTCATGAAAAGTTAAACTTGTTTGTTACCTATACTAAATATAGTAGGTTAAAAAGTGAGTCCTTGATTGTAATTTTTGTTGCTTTCAGGTAGCAATGAAACACTGTTTGGTTTGGTTTAATTCTTCCTATTCAGAAATTACATAAATATTGCAGATAGTTTTGTATATCTTACCCAAGCAGCTTTTTTGGTATTGGAATTAACCTCAGAGTTGTTAAGCAAAAATATTATGCACAATATTTTTAGTTCTAAACCAAGTATAACCTCAGCAAAGTGAGAATATTTCTGATTAATTAAACTGGAAATATCTTAAATGTGATATTCTATTAGACCTGATTTGGGACTGAATATGAAATCTTTTATCATTATCAACTATTATTAATTTCTTCATACCTTGACATATTTCCCCTAGAATTTTAAGAAAGGTTAGCTTGTTCTATATGTAGTTGCTATAGATTTATGGATTTGTACCATGTATAGTCCATTAGAAGCTCAAACAATTCTTCCCTATTTTATTATTCAATTTTGTCATCTTAACATCTTAGAAGTTGCTGACAATAATATGTTCAAGAAAGTACTTTGCAGACCAGTAGGGGTACATTTAGAAAATGATTTTTTAAGGAGTGTTCTATTAAAGAAGTAATAAAAGTGTTAGGTTGCATTTTGGTATGTTAAGATTCTATCTTTTAAGTAGCAGCAAGGTAGATGATAGTGTGATGATTGCTTCTTTCCCCTAATATCTAAATATTTGATAATTTGGAATTGACTTCTGAAATAAGATTTATACATAATTGGTAGAAATAATTTGTATTTTTATCATCAGCTATAAACCGGAGTAATAAGAGTACTTTGTTGTGAAGAGTAGAGATAATATTATATAAACTGCATAGTAAGTATGTGTTGAATAAACTGGTCTTCATGAAAATAAGATCATTTTAAAATGATTCATAATTGATATTCAGTATAAATATTTTTATACTCATATACTCTTGAAAATTAAATCAAATTATGAACTTTCTTTAAATTGGGAAAAATGTGTTATAAATATTGATAGCTCAATAGTTAATGTATGTTTGTTGGCTTATTTATTTATGCATATAGAGTTTTGACCCCAGGGTCTTGTGCATACTAGGCAAAAATACTCTACCACTGAGCTACATCCCCTGCAACAGTTTAATTTTTGTTACAGTGAACTCTAAGACTTTTTATTATAGTTTTGTGGCATAGACTATTGTTTAATATTGTTTAACAGGCCTATCATTCCAGATACTTGGGATATGCTAAGGCAATAGTGTGACTTGAGCTAAGGAATTCCAGGTCTGCCTGGACAATATAGCAAGATTCCATCTCAAAAACCATTGTTTATAATATGAGGGTATAAACTGAAGCTTGGAAATAATTTTGTTATATTTTTGGTTTGATAGTTTATTGTACCACGAGATCTTTTTTACCCATGTTTTCAGGTATAAATGATGAACTTGTATATTCTTCAGTAGAAGGGAAGGAAAAAAAATATTATTTATTATTATTACTTGTGTGTGTGTGTGTGCGTGTGTGTTTACTGGGGATTGAACCCAAGGTGGTTTACTGTTTAGCCACATCTCCAACCCTTTTATTTTTTATTTTGAAACATGGTCTCCCTAAGTTGCTTCAGATCTCACTAAATTGCTGAGGCTATTTTTTTTTAAATTATTTATTTATTTTTAAATTTTTTACAGACTGCATTTTGATTCATTGTACACAAAATGGGGTACATCGTTTCATTTCTATGGTTGTTCACGATGTAGATTCATACATTCGTGTAATCATACATGTACATAGGGTAATGGTGTCTGTGTCACTCCACCATTTTGCTATTCTTGAATGTAGGATCCTCTTGCCTCAGCCTTCAGAGTTGCTGAGATTACCAGTATGTGCCACCACAACCAGCTAAATTATTGTTTTAATTAGGCCTGTTGTAATAGTTTAGTTCCTACTGCTCTATTAATTAATCCTTGTGAGATTGAAATGTATGGTATAACATGGTATAGACTGGTCAAATAGATCAGAATTCAAATCAGTTTGTTTTATTAGATGTCTATGAGGAAAGTAAGTTACTTTGTTAATGTCTTAACAGACAAAAAAATTAAAAAATACTCAGGTTATTATGAGGGTTAAATGTTATTACATACGTAAAGCACTACACACAGACTTGGCAGGTGATGAGGACTCCAAGGAGAAGTAGTGTGGTATCATGGTGGAAAAAACATTGGGAATGAGGGTTTGGGCCTCTTGGTGGGTTTCTGGCTTTTGGCTAGTCACTTCCTGGTAACTTCAGTGTTCATGAGTAAAAAGTGGCCAATAATGTTTCCTCCCTATTTTACAGGAGTGAGGTAATAGTGGAAAAAATGTGCATGAAAATAATTCAAAGACTATAGCAATCTCAGATTTTAGTTTTAATCTTTATTTTGAGCACTGTATTTATATTAGTACTTTTACCATATAGACGGTTGCTAATACTTTTGAAAGATACTGTTTATGTCATTAATTTTATTAATTTTTTGCCTTATCAGCTTTATTGAGGTCTAGTTTGTATATAATCAAATTCAAATGTAAGTGTATACTTACATGAGTTTTGACAAGTTGTAACTACATTCCTATCATGACATAGAACATTTTCATCATTTCAGAAAGTTTTCTTATGCCCATTTGTAGACATTCTTGAAGAGGCTAAGTTGATATATACCTAAATAAATAAATAGAGGAACCAGGCCCTGTGTAGGCACTGGGGATTGAACACAGAGCGCTTTACTGTTGAGATACATCCCTAGCCCATTTTTATTTTGAGACAAAGTCTAAGTTGCTTAGGACTTCACTAAGTTGCTGAGGCTGGTCTCAAATTTGGTATCTTCCTGCATAGCCTCCAGAATCATGGGATTTCAGTTGTATGCCACAGTACCAGGCTTGGCCTGGTTTGGACACAGGTTATAGTCCGAAATATTTTGTCAAAGAAGATCCATGTTTATTTCCATTTTTTTCCTTCATTTTTTTTCTTTAGTTATTTCTGCCTGAAATTCTGGAAATATCATTTACACCAGCAGTTTCTATGCCTCTGAACTAGAAATTAATTCATATGTATTTTACGAATCTTTAGTCTTTTTGTTGTTGTTGTTGCTGCTGGGGATGGAATTCAGGGGTGCTTTACCACAGAACTACAAATGCAGCCCATTTTATTTTTATTTTGAGACAGGGTTTGGCAAGTTGCCCAGGCTGGCCTCAAGCCTGTGCTCCTCCTGCCTCAGTATCCCAAGTAGCAGGAATTACAGGCATATGTCACTACGTCTGGCTCCAATCTTCAGTCTTAATTTCATTTATCTTTATGGTGCTTTTTCATACACTATAAACTCACTGCTTGCCTAAAGGGTATAATTAGGATTATTGGTACTTCTATTTCTTGTCAGAAATTTATTGAATTTCTGTCTCAACTGGGTTTTTTCTTTAAATATCCTTAGAGGTGTAAATCAACAAGATGGTGGCTCATTGTTATTGAGAAGTATTAACTTTTAAGAAAAAGTTTACTTAGAAAAATTGTTTCTTAATTTTTTTCTAGTTATCTAATTTTTATTGATCAATGACTAAATATAAAGTATCATTGGATGGTATATTCAAGGATTCTTTGTTTTCACTACCTATGTATTTTTCAGTTTTTAAATTATTGCATACATTTTAACTAAATTTTTTCAATTGCTTCTTATTCTTTTCATAAAAGCAAAAGGTCATTTTTTTCCTATATACTACTTTATTCACTTTTTTACCAAGTAAAATTGTATTATCATTACTGATTTTATTTGGGGATAAATATGATAAAAATAAATGATAAAAAAATGTTAGTTTTAAAAAAATTTGAACTAAATACAGTGATTTCTCAGCTCTATTGGTTTTCAGATCTGTGGAGAAACTACCTTTGCCAGTACTCAAAATCATATTAATTTATTGTACTATTAATAATACACTTAATTTTTACCAGTTGCTTTAAATCTTTTTTATAAGTCTACTTTTAAAAATCAAAGTCCACTTAAATTTATTACTTTTGTTAATCACAAAGTTGGATTCTTATTTTAAAGTGTTGTAAGTTTAATTTGCTCATCAACCTAAGATTTTTTGTTTAGTTTTATAGTTTGTGCTGAATGGTATAAATTTCAAATTACTCTGACCAGGACTTGTTCATGACCATTTCTCTCAGCTTTGTAACTAATTTCCTTAGGCCATTAGAAATGGTGACTAGAATGCTCCCAGATCCTGTAAGATGCTTAAATTCTTCTATCTTATATAACATTTTTTTCATTTAAATGAATTGTCTTTGTCTTTAATTCAGTCTATAACAAAAATCTGACCACAGTTGTTATTTATGTCACTTTAGATACTTAGTAAGTCAGCGATAAGTTTGGAATGAATTATTTCAACTTTTTTTCTTAAATATGATTTTAATAATAAATGATTTTGCATACAATACAGAAACACTGGTGCTTGTAAATTATGTTTTTTAGCAACTCCTTTAAGTAGATGAAATAATATTAGAGATACATACCTAGCATAGCTTAGCGTAAGCCATAAATTTTAAAAGGTGAATGAATCTTTTTCATTTTCAACAAGGAAAAACGAAGCTTCCCTTTGTAGGATTGGTTAAGACTGCATCAGAAATTTAACCACAGTATTGACTTCATCTTTTTAAACTCTCTGAAATTTTAGTTGAATACTAAATCTAGGGACAGTTGGATTTGCATGTTTGCCCCTTTCCCTGTTTTCTCCCTCATGCCATTGAAGAATTTGAATGGTGAGGAATTTGCGCCCTTTGGCTCAGGTTGCAGACCCACTTGATCAAGCCAGAGAAGCCAGGGTCAGGACTATTCATTCCTTATCTTTTCCTTGAGATAATTGTAAATCGTGCTTTCTGTTCTGGAACTACAAAACAAAGCAAACACACAAACAAACAAAAACCCCTCTTTATATTGGGCTTATATAAAGCCCAGAGCATAAAATCGTATATAATAGTTGATCTTGTGACTCCACATGGGTTAATTCCATTTTCTTGAAAAGTTTTTCATTGCATCACAGCTTATTCGATTTATATAATTTTATTTAAGTACATGTTATTTTATATTATGAAAGTGCCTTGCTGAATGAAAGCCTATTTGTTGATATGATGTTTTCTCTTAGGTTGAGGGTTTGTATCTTTGAAATATAGTGATTATTTTTAAGAAAATAGCATTAAGTAATTTGAATCAAACTTAGCAAAAGCCCCAAAGTATTTTATTTTGATGTGCTTAATTTATGCTGACACTTAAAACTTGCCTAAATCAATAATAGCACAAGTTTATGAGCTGTACCATAATGGTGTAAAGACTTTACATCTAGACCCATGTTTAAACAAACACAAAACACTTTGTTCTTATCTCAGCATCCCTTAAAAGTATACAGCTCTGGTTCAGGACCTCAGGACCACCCATCACCCCGGACATTGGATACTCCTATTTATTCAAGAGGCTTGTGAAGTATCTGTGTAACAGTGGGGGAAGGGCTGTGTATCTATGCAGGGAATCACAGTTAAGGTGATTTACCCCAACAAAGCAGCAACATTGTTTGTAAACTGAATTATGTCCCTGCAGAATTTTGTAGTTGTGAAACCTAATTTATTTTACAGATTTGTTATTTTATGTAAGTACTGGTTGTATTCACATTTTTGATGCTTTGAGAAGGTTAAAGTGGGCCCCTGTTAAGATTAACCTCAATTCATTACAGCTTTTTGGCTTGCAGGCCCCAACCATTGGCCTTGGATAGCTAATACCAAGCTTTTGTTTCTTCCTGTAGAAAGAAAACTTTTCTTTCTCTTTCATTGCTTAAGTCATGTGACTTCCCTTTTAGTTAGTCACAGATAGGGCTGAAGTGAATCTCAGAATGAATAAGATGACAAAGTTTTATGTTTATCGGAAATTCTTATTGAAATGTGCTTATTCATGTATTTTACGCATTAAAGAGTTTTGAATGATCACCTTATTTTACATCCATGATGTTCTTTTTTAGGAGTCAAAAAAAATTTTAGTAATAAGTATTTAGTAATAATAGGTTTTTTACACTTTAATGAAGATCTACATAAAATGCTAGGTTCTATCCTAAAATAGATTAAAAAAAGACAAACAACCAATACTGACCTTTTTATCTCAGTGTACTCTTTTACCAGTTATCTTTTAGCATCATATGAGGTTTTCAAACTGTAGCTTATTTCTTAGAACTTAAAGTGTAAACAAAGTAGAGGTGGTGGTTGGGATAACTTTAGTAAGGAAAAATTCCTGGTAGAGAAAAAAAAAGAAACATTTTTATTTTTTTTATTTTTTAGAAACATGTTTTAGAACTGCACATAAATATTTTTAAAAATTAGATATATATTTTTTTGTTCCTTTTTCACCTCCAGTCGTAGTGTAGCTGGTGTTTGGGAGACAGTGCTGTCCAACTCTTAATATTTCATTTTGAAATTAAATGAGGATAAATGTTGGCTGCTTAGTCCTAATTTGTTGATTTAATCATGATAGCATGAACCATTAAGTATTTAATCTTTGCAGTTATTTCAATTTGTTCTTAAGTTACATTTCAAGTGTTTGAATTATATTTTAGTAAACAGTGTAGCTGTCTCCAAATAGTAACTAGATTATATGAAACAGTAGTAGTTTCCTAAGAAGTATCCTCTCTTTTCACTGATTACATATTGTTCTTTGGCACATGATATTTCCATGCAAGTAGGTACTTTTCAAGATTTACAGGAAGAATGTTATTTTGAATAAGTCTAATATGCATTTTAATTTAAATAATTTTATATCAATAAAATGTTTCAGAGCAATGATATGTAAAAAAAGATGGTTCTTTGCATTTCCATAGACTTGTGAATCTTAAAAAACAATGATTTTAATCAGATAACTTTGCTATCAATCCAAGATAGCTAACTAGATTTGTAAATATGATCTTTTGCTACTCTTCAGGATGAATACGAAAGAACTAAAATTCACGTAATTTTTAGCAATGTGTGTTGTGATGAGTTTTTGAAAAACCTTGAAAATTAATAAAAGTCTGTTGAGCTACACAGAAAGGCAACTGAGGTTTATGTTAATAACTGGGTTATCAGCTTTTCAACAACTAGGATCTGATGTGTTGGTTCATGCTTTTGCTAACATTAAAATTTATGGCAAATGATTTTTGTGTGTCCTTTACAATTGAATGCTTGAATGCTTCAATTTCTGTTTACTTAATTTTAAAAGTGTAGTGATTTTTTAAATTGTCACCAAAATTTTGCTTTTGGGAAAAGTTTAGGATTCTAAGTCTTTCAAATTCATGATCTATCTTCATTTATTATTTGGATAGCATGATACTCATGAAATACAACTATTATTAAACATTTTAATAATATGAATCAATCTAGTACTGACAGACATTGAAATAATCCATCTGGTGTCTGTCTCAGTAAGTTATGAGAAGGTAAACAAAAGCTTACTTTTTAAAAAATTACTACCAGGGGGCTGGGGTTGTGACTCAGTGGTAGAGCCCTCATCTGCACGCATGAGACCCTTCGTTTTGATTCTCAACATCACATAAAAATAAAATAAAGGTATTGTGTCCACCTATAATTAAAATTATATTTATATGTGATATATATCATATAAATTGCATATATATGCAATTGCATATATATATGTGTATACACACATACACACACACATACATGTATGAATTGATATTGCTACGAGGGTCTTTTGTGTGATACATGTATTTTTTTAACTGAACAGAATTGGGTGTTAATTAATAATAAAATTTGAAGAGGAGAAAAGTTGAATGTTTCTTCTTTTATAACCAGTTTTTCTTCCTGCAGAATTTTTCTTTAACCTATGTGGAGAAAAGTAGTTTCTAGAATGAATGAATATTTTGACTTTGTCTTCAGATGTTGTCAGATGTACAGGGTTCATTTGCGGGCAGTGGGTGAAGGTGACACCATTTGATGTATTTCTACTTATTTTCACATGAGTTATTGTAAATATTAGGTTGATGAGTCATTTAGTTTCATTTATTTTCTTTCTCTTAAAAGAAAACAATAATAAATAGAAAATACTTTTTCAAGTAGGTGAAATATATGAAGAGCCAAGTAAATGGAGCCATAGTCATATTATACCCACATTCTTTAGGATTGGGTGTATTTTTCAAAGATATTCTGATATTAAAGAATCAGATGGATGTTTGGGAGATTCTTTTTAGGTGATGACCACTGTTCCATCTTCTCAGCTTTTAGTTTCAAAGTATTTGGTTATTGTCAAACCATAACTATTGCTGAAAGTAATTCAGAATTTCCTGTGATATCAAGTGTTCAATATATTAAAAAATCTCATAAAACTTGGAATATTTTTAGAGTGAATTTTTAATGGGAAATAATTCATTATTTTGATTTATAGTTTTGAATTTTCAAGCTATAAACTGAAAAAAGAAGTTACCCAAATTATTATTGCCTTTTGCTCTTCCCATATTATTCCCTGCCCTAATATTATAATTTGATCAGGGACCAGGAATTATTATAGCCCTAAGTGGTCTCTTTCTTTGGTGTTGCCCCCCTCCCCCCTTCAACTTCCTCTTCGGGAAGGAAGCCTGGGGCCCTAACTCTAGAGATACCAGGAAAAAGCAGTTGCTCAGCACAAAGGGTCTGTCTTTAGGAGAACTTTCCTTGGAGAAGCGTGTGAGTTGAGAAGAGGTTAACAACATAAGAGTTTCAGATTTTATTCTAAATTCATTTAGAATTTATTTTTGATACAACTGGGTATTACTGTCATTATGAATAAAGTAATCTACATGGTGTGTTTAGGCATTAATACGGTCAATTCTAGTCCTTCACCACATTCTCTCATGTTTGGTTAAATCTTTTACACATTTTCTAAAGGCTTTTGCCAGTGATTTCCCTGACATTAAGGAGGTAAGTAAGTTCTTAACAAATGCTTTGGATGGTTAGGTAATTTAAAAAATGTCTACACACTTACTGCTATTACCAGTATTTTCAGAGAAAGTATATGTGAATGTTTTATTCTACATCATTTGTGTGCCTAGCACATTTTTACCAGGAAGGCTTTTTTTTTTTTTTTTTTTAAACTACAAACAGACTCATAAAATAGTCTGACAATGAAAATAAACAGGAATTGATAGATTGAGAAATGTCTTAAGTGTTTACGTCCTTGGAGAGACTGTTTATGACATCAATCCCTCCCGCCCCCCAGGGATGAGTAAGAAATGCAGATTCAGTGGCATGAAGTTTGAACACTGTGAACCATAGGGTAAGATTGCTGAAGGGCCAAAGTTTCTTTCCACTATGGTATAGATATTTCTGCTAGCCTTTCTTCGTCTTAAAGGGTAATCTCTTTACTTAGATCCACATGCATTTGATTAAATTTGTTATTCTTGTTGACCCTAATTTGAAAAACTTAAGTAAGTATGGTCATGGAATTTTACAATTAAGCTTAAACAGGATTTTATAAGTCATAATTTATATCTAAGAGATAATAAAAATTATTACATTATGCTTATATTTCAAAAATTTAAAATATTAGTCATTTAAAGGGAAAATACAAAAATATAACAGCTAAACAGATTTAAAGTTAAGAGTGTATAAGCAATCCTTTAACAGTATAAAAGAGAATTAGATTATAATCCTGTGTTCCTCCCTTTTGGTCTAAAACCCTTTTCACATTAACATTTGTGTGGGGGTGTGTGTGTTTTAGTTGCTTGCAACACTTAGTTCCCACAACTGCCAATCCCTAGGCATAGACACCATTTTGTCACCAAATGGCAAATGAGTCCTAACTGATCATCCAGAGCCACTGGTATCACACCTCTCCACTAAGACTTTTGTTCTCTTAGCACAAGAGAACCCTTCAGCTATACCAGTTGGTATTATAGTAAGGGTATTGAGGATAATCATGATATTGGTAAAGACAACACAAAATGATAATGGCATTGTGTTAGCCTTAAAAAGTACTTGCATGTGCCAGGTACTGTGCATTTTATATTTGTTAGATTTTCAAAACTCAGAAAGATAGGTTGCTCTTTGTTCCAGTTTTGCTAATGAAGAAAATGATCATAGGATTGCTGCTTGCCTAATTTCACACAACCAAGTTAACAGTATGACTCCGGAGCAGTGTTCTTAAATCGCCCTGTTCTAACCACATTTAGCTATTTTAATTTCATATCAGCGTGTTCACTTCGTGCTAGGTGCTAGAGCTTCAGTTGTGAACAAAAGGCAGAGAGGGATTCTGACCTCGTGGAATTTAAAGAACAGTCAGGGAGACAGATAATCCAATCACACACATCAAAGTAAAATTAGAACTGCTGTAGGTCAGTGAAGAAAAGGTGTACCTTGCTGTGAGTGTGATGGTGAGGGACCTAATCTAGTCTCCAGCTGAGGAAGACTTCTTTGGGTCAGAAGATTTGTGATGTGGAATGAAGAATGAGTAGACAAAAGAACAAGGGGGAAAACAAGCGAAAGGACATTGTAACAGAGGAAGAGGTTTTGTGGGAGCTTTGTGGCAGGAGGGAAAACAGAACTTCATTGAGCATTAGCTTTGCAAAGTATTGAGATTACAGTGACCAGTAATATTCAGTCTCTGTCTTAAGAGCAGTTCCAACGGAGTGCTAACTAGAGGATAAGAATATTATGGTAGGAATTATTCATGATTTAGTAGCATGGAAATCTATAAAGGAAGAAAATTGTTTTGTTGTGGTGGTGGTTGTTCATTTGTGTTTTTTTTTGGTGCTAATGGAGCCCAGGGTATCCAGTGTGCTAGGCAAACAGAACTACCACTGAGCCCAGAAGAGAACTTTTGAAATGAGTCCTGGAAATACCTAGGAACTTAGTCTGTAGGTGCATTCCATATCATAAATGTATAATGGTACAGTGTGTCCAGGTTAGTGGGACTTGATGGTGGAGGTGGGGACAAGAGTAGTAGAGGAATGGTGGAAGATGAGGTTCAAGCCAAGGAGAACTACTTGGTGAACAGGCATATTTATCCTTCTTATTGGTCCTGACCATGAACATTGCTATTTGTGAATTCCTTTGAATTCACTACCCTACAAGGTTAGTTGGCTGTTTGTTTCTGAACAAATTTAGACTTCTTAGGCAGACATCCAAGTTCTTTCTGATCTGATTAAATTTACTTTCTTTGCTTTTCTTCTCATAGTTCCTATTTAAATTGCTTGCTTTGTGAATAGGACCATCTACTTTGTGGACGTAGTCTACACTGTTTTGCCTCTTCCCTTTACATGAACAGTACTGCCTTCCCCCAAATTTTTCCTGCATTCACTTTCGAAGTCATTGCCGTCCTTTGGAGCTAGTACCAGAGTTGGTTCCTTTGTTAGACCTTTCCTCATCAATCTAGTCAGAACTGCTTACTTCCTTATAAATTCCAAAATGCTTTGTAAATAATAGACCATCTTCTATTATATTTTGTTTTCTTATTTTGCATACCAAATTATATACAAGTGGAAGTTGTTTCACCAAATTTTGTATTCCTACAATAGTATTTCTCTTATCACTTCTTCATTAAAATTTCTTTTTCTTTTTTGATACTGAGGATTAAACTCAAGGATGCTTAACTATGGGGCCACATCTTAGCCCCTCCCCCTTTGTGTTTTATTTTGACACGGAGTCTTACTAAGTTGCCTAGGGACTTACTAAGTTGCTGAGGCTGGCTTTGAATTTGTAATCCTCCTGCCTCAGCCTGCTGAGGATTATAGGCATGTGGCACTGCACCCAGCCCCAAACATTTCTTTTCTTTCTTCCTTTCTTTTTTTTTTTTTGTGGTGCTGGGGATTGAACCCAGGCTTGTAAGGCAAGCATTCTACCAACTGAGCTATATCCCCAGCCCCCAAACATTTCTTGAAAAAGAAAAAGGTATAATAAATTAGTACCATTTTTCCTGTCTTTTATTGGATAAAGTAGTTTTGATTATAGGAAACTAACTAGATTCATATTGTATAATAGAACATGTGTGAACTTTCTTGTTTAAGAAAATCTAGTGTTTAACTCCCTTTTAGCATAATTCTTTGGTGTTCATCATACATTGAGTGATGCATGATAAGCTGTGTTTGGAGGTTCAGGGCAATTTTGGTTTTCTGCCTTTTTATTTAACAGAAAAAATGGTGGCTTCTGTGTTATATTTATTATCATTGTTGGTAAGTCAAAAGTATCTGCAATTTATTGATGGAGAAGGACCCTGTGTATCTAATTCTCTTTTTAATTTCAGAGAACATTGAACTGGATGTCCAATAGATATTTTTAAGTGAGATGAGATATAACAGGGTAAATGTAAACCATGGAGATCCTGGAGTGGGAGATACCGGTTTGAATCCTGTCTGTAGTGCTTACTGGGTACTTGCATTTTGCCAAATTACATTATCTCACATTTCCTATCTTTAGAAATTAGTTATCAGTACTAATTTTATAGGATTATGAGCATCAGATTTAATGTATTTTAATTGTCTAGTCCAGTGCCTTGAAAGGGAAATATAGGATATTCTTACTATCCTCATTTTAATTTTAAAAAAATGCATATTGCTATAATTGATATAATGCAGAGAGGTGTATCTGGTGTAAGGGATGACAGAGCCAAGACTATGTATAGTAGACAGATGCAATTTAACTACACAATAGGACATTTAATGGTGAAAAATATAGAAACCAGCATTTTGGGCTGGGAATGTAGCTCCGTGGTAGCATGCTTACCTGGTATGAATGAGGCCCTGGGTTCAGTCCCCAGCACTGAGGAGAAAACCTATTAAGAAATTGGCATCTTAGTTAATAACACAAGAGCATAATTGATGTAGGTCAGTTCCACAAGGATAGTATGGGGCTAGTCTGTCAAGATATTGGATTGTGGGAGAAAGATCTATGATTCTTATACTGGGTACTCTTGGTTACATATCCAGCACCTTTTTCTTCCTTTCTGATCAGAATCCTCATTCTTTTGTTCATGTATCTACCTCTATTTGCTATATGCCCCCAGGAGCGTGACTCCATCTCCAGTATAAAGAGTAGTTCCTTATCAGTCTAAGCACATGACATTCTGCTGGCAACTATTATAAATCCAGAAGCTCGAATGAAACTTCAGTTGCCTGTTCAATCTGAGGAGAGCAGTTGCTTACATTATACTGCTAACAGATCACTGCCTTTTATTTCCAAGATTCTTAGCTTTTCTCTGCTTTAATTCAATTTCTCTGGGCAGAACTTTCACCACTTACAGTTCCTTCTGTGTATACTAATTCCCAGTCAGGGTGTCATGCCTCTCTCACCCTTCCACACCTCAGCCTTTCCAACATTTTTAGTTATTCAGATGTGAAAAGTTAGTGTTTCTTGCTTATGACTCATGTCCAATCAATAATCCAGCTCTATTTTTTTTAATCTCAAAATGCCTCCCAACTTTATATCGTCTATACTTGAGATCTTAATGATCAGAGCAGAGTTTGACTGGCTGCTGTTGGGTCCATGCCTGACAAACAAGTAACTGGAACTTAGGCAAATCAGATAAAGGAGCATTGCAGTTAAAGGCAGGTATATGATGTGACTTGAAGGCAGTATCTTGGTGAGCAAGTAGGTCACTTTTCCCAGAGACCTGGGGCAAACAGTTTCTATCAAGATTTAACTCTATTAGTTTGTTTATTCAGCAAATAGTTATTGGACAACTATTATGTGAGATACAGCAAGAAGCCCAAAAGAACAAATGGAAATACCTACCCTCATATACCAACTTCCACCCCTCTTTTCTTTTGTATTTCTATCTCCAGTGTGAAAAATAGGAAAATAGACTAATTATCTTTAGTACAAAATACAGCATCTTTTCTTTAATTAAACAGTAAATCTCATTAACATTTGAATTCTGGAAATTATTCTACGAAGAACATAAGAAGGTGTTTTATTTTGTGGAAAAGAGAAGGTAACAATATGAGAAGTCTGAAATCTGGAGAATTCTAAACTGTACTTTGAGGTGCCGATAGTAGCATTGTTAGTAAAGAAAAATTGAGGTTAATAATCTGCAGCAGAATTTCTCAACCTGAGCACTTGGGTCAGAGTGAACCTTTTGTGTCTTGTAAGGAACTGTACTGTTCTTCATCGGCTGTTTAGCAATATCACTGACCTCTACTCACCACACACCTCCCCATTGTGACAACTTAAAATGTCTCCAAACATCCCTAAATATCTCCTGGAGGGCACAATCACCTCCATGTGGGAAAGTCTGATTTAGTGAATTTGCTAAGTATTTCAAACAAACATATGATACTTAGCAGTTAACATGTATGTCTTTTATTTAAACATAAATATAGGAAAAAAATATTTTTAGGGCTGGGGAGATAGCTCAGTCGGTACAGTACTTGCCTTGCAAGCTCAGGGCTGTGGGTTTGATCCCCAGCACCAAAAAAAAAAAAAAAAATTTTTAGGGGACCTAAATACCACTGAGTTATTTAAAATATAAGTAATAATATGAAATGAATGCTAAATATGAAACATTTTAATGTTTTTAGTTTTAAAATTTTATTGTATTTTTTTGATTATAAATGTAGCACATATTGATGGAAATTTAGAGGCAAAGAAAGAGCATAAAGTCAATTTAAAAGTCTCTCATTATACCACCATCCAGAGATAACTTCTACATACCTTTTAGTGTATTTTTAAAATTCTCTCCCTCTATTACTTTAAGAAAAATCTATTTCTGAATAGTTTGTTATTTGCTTAAAACTGTAATTACACAGGTGAGGATAAAACTTCTAATTTCCTGTTTCATATTATTATGTATTATAAATTAGAGGAGTTTAAGATGAAATTACTAAGGAAATATAAAGGTATATAAATTTCTGGAAGTTGAAAAAGGAAAATGTAAGAAAACATTACACATTTCAGTGACAGATTCTAAATCATAATTGTTGCTGAAGTATACATTTCTTTAAATAAGAGTAAACCTAACATGGTTATTTCTTACTTAATCCACTTGTAATTTCAGTAGTCTGAATATGTGAGACATTAAAAAAAAATGAAGTCCTTGGGAAATTTTGTTATCTGGCTCAAGAAAAAGCAACAAAATTACATTGATCTCCTTCTCTCTCTCCCTTCCTTCCTATCTTCTTTCCTTCCTTCCTTGGAACCCAGGGCCTCAAGCATGCTCAGAATGTACTCTACACTGAGTTACACCTCCAGCCCCTGTGTTCTTATTTTCACATGAAAAAGTGTAGATGTGATTGGTATGTGTATTTATTTTGTACAAAAACTTAGGCCATCCCTAAGTATTCAGGTAATTTTTAAGTTTTATATGCAAGTTAATTTTTGTAGCTAATATGAAATTAAATTTTTGGTAACTGTCTAGAGATCACTTTCACTTCTAAAATATGTTTAAAATTCTGTAATATAGTTCTGTAATAAAATACCATGAAATAACTTATTAAAATTTATAGGTTTGCCTGAGTTTTGATGAGTAATTGAGAGATTAACCAAGGTAATTGAGAGAAGGTTAATTTTTATTTCTCTGAGAAAGGAAGATGTTTTGGCTGAAGAACAAGGATGGTAAAGTATTCTAGGTGGGGGAAATGGTGTTAAAAGGTTGAAAATTATATGTGACGTGGATTTGGTTTCAGAGATAAACAAATGTGTATTCTTTTGGTCATATATTGATTGAAATTTAAGTGGTAAATGTACTTCAAATTCTGTCTTGCATTGTAGAAATTAAACCTGTTTTAAAAGAAGAGTTTTCATTTAATATTAAAGGAAACAGCCTGTGCACTGTTTTTAAATGTTCCTTTCACTACAGTGATTGATTCATTATATGCTCATCCACATATTCATTGGTTTTCACTCCTGTATCTCCTCTTTGCACTAACATTCTCCTTCTGCACACAAACTGAATTAACCTTTCATACCATGTCCACTTAAATTGTGATTTTCTCAATACAACCATTAGCAACAGCCTATCCCTAACCCATTGTTACTAATTTTATTCCCACCGCATATTAAAATGTATGTCGAATGTATCATTTTCTATTATGTGTTTCCTGGTACATCACAAAGCATATAGGACAGACTTCCACATTATGAATTCACCTTAGCCTTATCCGTAGTGTTATCATTCCCTGTCTTTTCTAAAACACCGCTGTTTTAAAATGCCACTTATTTTTTGCTCCTTGTTGTTTTGCAACACCCCCGTTTCTCTACTCCCCATCCCTACTCTGTCTTCCTGGTGTAAAGAGCTTCTGTGGAAAATTGATAATCCGTGTCTTTCTGCTTCAAAGTCTTTTAACACATGGAGCTGGCTGCTGAGAGAAATTGACCAGGTTCCTGTGATCCTTGTCTGTTTCTCTGATTAATCAATTTTTCTTTACTGGAGAAGATGCTCTTAACAAAAGAAAACTAAACTGAAATTTCCATCATTTACCCATTCCTGCTTAGCTTCTATCTTCTTCTGGTCCTATCACTTTACTCTTTTATTATAAACTTTTCATTCTTACCCTTCAATTATCTCGTTTGTACTGGCAAGTAAGAACTAATTCTTTGTTTCTTATGTATCCTCAGTGATTCCAGCTAATTTAAATACTTGCATAATTTAATTTATAAAGTGAGTTTCCTATTCAAAAGATAATGACTACAAATCAAAATGAGTCCTTTTTGACTTTCTAGCAATAACCAAGGGAAAGCAATTCCAGCATGCTTAAAAGGGAATCATGCTATCATAGATACTATTGGAAGGACACCCAGAAAAATAAGAGCAAGTTATTTTTTTGCCCCTTTTATAGGGATATTTCTTTAAAATATGTCAAGTGCTATTAAATTTACAGAGTTAAAAAATTTGTCTGTAGGTCATGGATAAATTTGAACTGCTAAGTTAGCCAAAAAATAAGGTTATAAGAACTGAGAGAATATTTACAAAATGGCCAGAATGTATTTGGGATATCCTTTAGGCATTATATAAACTTGTTTGTACAAAGTGTCATAGACAGGATTATCATAGGAAAAAGGAATTAATTTGAACGTCCTTGCTCAGTGATAGAGTGAATGTCACTAATGCCTAAAACATGTTTTGTATACAAGTAGTTCTGTGGTATATTAATGTTATCTGAAAGAAAAAAGCATCCCTTATTTAATAAGTTTGAGAACTTCCTGGTTATTCAAAATTTGACCTGTTTCTTCGTTTACTATGTAAACGAAACTTTTGAATGTATTATCATACTGTATGTAGTTTGCTTTCAATTTCCAGAGACAAGGACATAGGATATAGTATATTTCATACTTACTGAATATTGGTTCCTTATATCCCTACACCCTTCTTTTAAAAAAAGCATCTCTTGGGATGTGGTTGTATGGGGACAAGCATTGGGAAATGCTTAACTGATGGCCAGTAATAAATCAGTGTTAACATCTTTATTACGTAACTCATAATCATTAACTTAAAATGCTTTAAAGTTCTTGTAAATGTCTTCTAAAGCATTTTTTTGTTTGTTTGTTTTGTTGTGCTGAGGGTCGAACCCAGGGCCTCATGAATGTTAGGCAAACACTCTATCATTGAGCTACATCTCCAGCCTCTTCTAGGCATTTTTAATGATATATTTTTATTTTATAAAACCAGAGACAATAAATGATGTTCAAGGCATCCAGAAAAACTGTGTGTGTGTGTGGGGGGGGGGGTGGTATCCATCATATAACAATGGCATTACAGATGAACTAAAATCAGGTATTTAGAAAACATCTACTTTGGACATCTTAAAAGGAGAGTGAGGATAACTCAAGATTAGCTGAGGTAAGTAAAGCCGAAATTTAGCAGGGAGGTTAAAAAATGGAAGAAAAATAATGCTAAGTGATATACTTTCCTATTTTCACCAGCAACTTCTCAGAATAGCCTCTGGCTAGGAGCATCTGGCTTCCTTTCCTCGAAGGCAGCTACTCCCTTAACAACCTAGTGTCAGGTTTATTCTGAGGGCAATTTTTGGTGTGCTGGGGCACTGATCCTCAGTCTTTTTATAAAAAGTTTTCTAATCTGTTCTATAGTAGATACTTGTACAAATGCTTACTCTTAGTTTTTATACTTGTCTTGGTCCAGTGATGAACTATTGACCAGCACTGAGCCTTAGACTACACTAGCACTGTACTAGGTTATCACTTCTGTCCAGCTCCTAAACTGAAAATGTACTGAATTTAATGACGGCCTAAAAATTTTCCTACTGAGGACTATAGGCAGAGAAAAGGTGTTTTAAAAGTATAAACAATTCTGGATGTGATTTTGGTAATTTTCAGACCAATAAGTATAAAAAAAAAACCCAGGTGGTTTAGTAAATGTTTAATAATTGACTTTCCAAAAATAATTGTGTATGTGCTATGAATTTTATTGATATAAAGGATACAGCACACCATTTGTAAGAAACAATGGTTATACAAGACTGTGTTATAAATTTCATGTAGTTAATGAATTCTTACCACATAGATTTTTTTTCCTGAACTCTCATCTCTCTTGGTAAACTTGCTTGCTGTAGATGAACAAGTGTGGTTCTTACATGAACACTAAATGATATTTTTTTAAAAATTTTTAATTTTTTTAGTTCTACTTAACATTAAATGGTATTTTTATACTGAGTAAGACAAAAATAAAACTCTAAACATAAAGACATATCAGAATTTTATTTTAGAATGCTGTGAACAATATTCTTTGTTGAAGTGGCTAACAGTTTTTGAATACTGTAAGATTATTCCCTAAGTTTTTCTGCTGTTTACATTGTAATGGCTATAGACATGATGCATTAATAAATTTAATCTGCATCTCTGATATTTTCTTCATCATTTTCCTAAGTATATAGACAATCAACAGAACAATAAATCAAGCCATAATTGGTAGCATATGCCAATTTTCATGCTATTAATACTTCTGTTGTCAATTTCAAGCTCTGGTTGTGGCTCATGTAGATTTGGAAAAGAGAAAAAGCACAATGACAAATTATAGGAGAGAGAAAAAAAATCTTTTTCTCTTTCTTTCCTGGGCCCTGTAGACTAACAAAAAACAGGCTAACAAGAGAAAAACATACTAAGTTTTATATGATACAGAGGCTTTTGAAAGGAAATAGACTTGAAGAAATGATTAAGAAATGAGCGTTTTGTACTAGGTTTGATGAAGTGTGGAAAATCATGATAAGACAAAAAAGGGTGTAAGCTCAGTGCAGTAAGCTAGCAGAAACTAAGAAAGGCCTGTTTTGAGTCCTGTTCAAATCTTTTCCTTGTATTTTAGTTGATTATCATTTATTGAGGTGTAGGAGGACTTTATGTAGTCTTATTAGTACTTTTTATTTTGTACTGTGCTGGAGATTGAACCTGGGCCTTTGTGCATGCTAGGCAAGTACTCTACCACTGAGCTACCTCCCCAGCCTTTTAGTACATTTCTTTATTTTTTTATTTGTTCTAATCGGTTATACATGGCAGTAGAATGCATTTGACACATTGTATGCAAATGGCAGTTAGTACATTTCTTGGTATGAATTTTTCGTCATACACATGTTCTTCAAGTATCTCCTAGTCTGTGGCTTGCCTTTTTAACTTCTATTCTTGGTACTAAGGATTGAACCCAGAGATGCTTTACCACTGAGCCACATCCCTATCCCCCCCCCCTTTTTTTTTTGTTTAGCAAACATTTATTAAGTATTAGACTTCAAGTGAATACCTAGACCTGACCACCAACCCCTATGGCAGTGGAGACTTGCTCCTCATCCCAGGTCTCATCATGAGGGCACCTGCTGCATTGCAAAGGCTCAACTTGGAGGAAACACACAAAGCAGTACCGGCAAGGCAGTGGTGCATCTCAGATCATATATTCACGCCACGTAGTAAGTGGTGCTTATGTGAGGGCATGGTGATGCTCCGTGTTCCCATCTAACAAAGTCCGCTTACATTTACAGGCAGACTGACGATTCTCTACTCAAGCAAGCTGGCTAATGATGACCATGAGCAGGTGCAGGACTTGAACCTTTCAAAGCTTTACTTTTTTTATCAGCACTCCTGATTTTATAAACAATGAAGCTCATCAATCCCATTCCTATCCAAATCTCTTGGTAAACCTGGGTATAGTAGCGCTTCAAGGGGATCCAGTATTTTCTAATAATGGTTTGAAGCATCTCGGCAGCCCCAAGGGCTCCCACCGCAGCAGCCCGTGAAGCCACCCTCAAAGCCCTACCCCTTTTTATTTTTTAATTTGAAACACTAAGTTGCTTAGGGCCTCACTAAGTTGCTGAGGCTGGCCTTGAATTTGTAAACCTGTCTCAGCCAACACACAAGGCCCCTTTTAACTTTCTTAATGGTAGATATACACAAGTTTTAATTTTTGATAATGTCCAGTTTTTTTTTTCTTTACAAAAGACAGTGTTCTGTGTCCTATTGAAGACATCTTTGCATACCCCAAGGATATGAAAATATTCCCTTTGTTTTCCTCCAGACATACTATAGGTTTAACTTTATATTTATATCTATGACCCATACACATACCAAGATAATTTTTTGGAATGGTGGTGCCAGGACGTTTTGCCTGACAAACATGCGCTCTGCCACTAAACTCTATCCCTGTCCCTCAAGTTAACTTTTGAATAGGTAAATCCAGTAGATGTTAAGGTTTATTTTATTTTGTTTTGGGTATGCAGTTAACCCAGCATCCCATATTTAAAAAGATCATCCTTTTTCCAATAAGTCACAATAGAACTTTTGTTATTGATCAGGTGACTGTAATGTGTGGGTCTGCTAATTCTTTGGTCTGTTTGTCTGTCCTTGCATCAGCATTAATTACCAGTTAGTGTAAATATAGTGAGGAACTGTCTGGTTGTTTAAGTTCTCCAGACTCATTCTTCTTCAATACTTGTCTCATTATTTTAGGTCCTTTCTTTCCATAGAGAAAATGAGCTTGTTATTTTCTACTGGAAAAAAACATTTCAATTGGGGTTTTGATTGTGATTATTTTTCATCCATGGATCACTTTAGGAGAGTGATGACATCTTCAATAATAATAATGTTTGTGCTTCTAGTTAGAGCTTCATTAATTTTTCTTTCTTTTTTATACATATTTTTTATTGGTTCATTTTAATTATACATGACAATTTATTCTGATACATTTACACAACCATGGACTATATCTTATTCTAATTAGGATCTTCATTAATTTTTCTCAAATATGTTTTTAATTTTCAGCACAGAGGTCTTACAGATCTTTCTTTGGTTTATTCCTATGTATTTTAGTTTTTAGTTGATCATGTTAAATAGTATTTAAAATTTTTTTTTCTGTTTTTTGTTATTTACAGAAAAACTGTATATTCTTTAAGTATTGTCCTTTTATCTTATAAACGTAGTAGATTTTCTTTTTCTTTCTTTTCTTTTTTTTTTAACAGTACTGGGAATTGAACGCAGGGCTTCACACATGCTAGGCAGGTGGTCTACCACTGAGCTACATCCCAGTCCATTGAAAGTGGTTTTTGTTTGTTTCAATGTTGTATTATTATTGTTGTTATTGTTGTTGTTATTATTTTGTACTGTGGATTGAACTTTACCACTGAGCTACATGCTTAGACCTTTTTATTTTTTATTTTGAGATGGGATCTCACTAAGTTGCTGAGGCTGACCTTGAACTTGCAATCTTCCTTCCTTAACCAACCCAAATCACTGGGGTTACAGAGATGCACCACCACATCCAGCTGTGTTACATTATTTTGTCTTTAAATACTTGAAAGGGCTCACTAGTGCAGCAACATGGCCTGGAGAGTTTTTTGTTATTTTGTTTCTTTTTATAGGTGGGTTTTTAATTACTGATTTAGCTTTTTAACTAGGTACAGAACTGTTAAATTTTTTTCTTGAAAATTTACAAGTTGTGATTTTCAAGGAATTTATATATTTCGTATAAATGTTCAAATTTATTGCCTAAAATTTTTAAAAAAAATTTTTAGATGTTGACAGACCTTTTTTTTATTTATTAATTTATATTTTATTCATTAATTTATAAGTGATACTGAGAATCCAACCCAGTGCCTCACACATGCTAGGCAAGCGTTCTACCACTGAGCCACAACCCCAGCCTCTCCTATTTTCTTCTTAATTTCCATATAATCTACAATGATGTTCCTACTTTCATTCTTTATATTAGAAATCTATTTTTTCTCTTTAGCTTCCTTTTCTTTTCTTTTTTCCCCTGCATTGTACTGGGGATCAAACCCAGAACCTTACATATGTTAGGCAAGCGCTCCACCACTAAGCTATCTTGCAAGAAGATAAAGAGAACTACCCTTTGGCTTTGTTGATTTTTTTTTTCTATTTTGTATCTTCTTTGTATTGTATTGATTTCTGCTCTTGATTATTTCCTTCTTTCCAGTTTTCTAGTGCTTATTTGTTATTCTATGAAATGAAATTTTAGATTCTTGATTTTTAAACCTTTATTTTTTTTCTATAAATACACTAAAATTGTACATTTCTCCATTAACATGTACATTGACTCCATTAACATGTTCTCCTGTATCGTATTTTCATTACCATTCAGTTTCAAATATATTTTCATTGTTTTCTTGTTTGACCAATGGTTATTTGGAAGTATGTTGCTACATTTCTAAGTATTTGGTGGTATTGTAGTTATTTTTCTTTTTTTGACTTTCTAAGTATTTGGTGATATTGTAGTTATTTTTCTTTTTTTGACTTACACTTAATTCCACAGTGATCAGAAAATACGTTTTGTTTGATTTCAATCCTTTCAGATTGCCTGAACCACACACCACAGAATGTGATTTGTTTTACATGCAATTGAAAGGACTCTCTGTTCTGTAGTATGGAGGGGAGGGCAAGCTGGTCAGTCATGTAGTTCAAATCTATCTTCCTCATTTTTCTGTTTGTTTTTTCTACCTGTTACTGGGTTATTAATCATTGGTACAAACCAATAATTGAGGATTATCTGTTACTTTTCAGATTCCATCACTTTCTTTTTATATGCTTTTAAGCCATGTTATTAGGTGCATACACATTAGGATTGTTGCATATTCCTGTTCAATTAACACTTGTGAAATGTCCTACATTTCTTTGTTTGCTTGTTTTTATGGTAGGGGGGATTGAACTCAGGGCCTTAGTGTGAACCATCCTACATTTCTTAGTACTTCTTGATTTAAAATCGATTTCTTCTGATGTTGAATAGGGTACTGGCATTCTTTTGATTGGTGTTTTGCATGGTATGTCTTTTTGACCCCTTTGCGTTTAACTTCTCTGTGATCTTACATTTAGTGTCTCTCTTGTAAACATTGTGAGTTTTTATTTTGTTCAAAATATTTGATGTTTTAACTCATTTATATCTTAATATAAATTTATTTAGCTTTACCATCTTGGAATTTGTTTTCTAGTTGTGCTTTCTTTTCTTTGTTCCTTTTTCCTTCTACTTTGCTTTCTTTTGTGTGGATACAGATTTTTTAAAATTGTTTTTTCTTCTCTATTAATTTTTATTTTTACTCTTTTCAAATTATTATTTTAGTTGTTACACTGGAGGTTGTGGCATGTATCTTTAATTTATTTTAGAGCACTTTGGTTACTTTTCTACTCTTCAGAAGAATTTCATGGTGTCTTTTGAGAAGTTGTTTCTTTTAATGTAATTGGATTTATCGACCTTTGTACTTACAATTGATGCCTTTCGTGTTTTGTCTTATAATTATTTAGATTAGCTTTATATCCTGAAATTATAAAGCTGCTTGCTTTCCTTCATTTTCTTCTTAAAGCTTTAAAACATTTTCTTTCACATTTAAAGGTCTTTGGGATTATGTATTTATGTTAACATTGTTAAGACTATTGTTCAATAAATGTCCATTATTTAATTTGTTCATCTCAGGATTTAAAAGTTAAGAGCCTACATTTTATTTACAGCTTGTGAGCATCAGTACAGTTAAGTACTTGTAAAAACAATAAACTGTTTATCCAGTGAAGTAACTCTTAACTATAACTTGTGCAAAGAAGCTGTTTATCTCTAAAGAGTCATTAAACTATACCAATAAATGATAGAAACATTTCGAAGCTTTTAACTTTACACTTTAGTGAACAGATTCATGGCAAAATTAATTTTATTTTATATTATTTTTTTGCTGAGAGCAAAAATCAACTACTTAACTTTTGTATTTAGTTCTATTTTGTGTTAGATGTCATATGTTACATACTTAGGATACAGGGTTGGGGATGCAGCTCAGTGGCAGAGAAATTGCCTAGCACACATTAGGTCCTAGTTTCATTCCCTTGCACTGAGACGGGTATTAGGTCGAAGAGGATATTTAAGATACAAAAGCAATTTATATTGTCAGCTGTGTGTTGGAAGACCTCGTGGTTCATGAGAAAAAACTATAGACGAAGAAGTGCATTAAAGTGACATACATGTTTTGGGGAAATTTGTACATTGGAATTCCAAAGAAAATGTGCTTGTTGAGGTGCTGAAAATACTTTTTGTAAGAGGTGATTATTAAGGTTTCCCATCGTAAGAGGAAAATCTTTATTATGCAGACATCTAGGGAAAGTAATTCTCAGTGGAGAGAGCGTTATAACCAAAGCCAGACGTTTTTAGGACATTTCTAGTATTTGAATGTGCTAGAATGATGAGGGAGCCAGTGAAGATGTGGGAAGTTCGAAGTGGCCTTTAAATTAATGATAATTTTGCCATTGGAGACCAAATTTGGGAGTCCCTGGAGGATTTTAAACAAAGAACTAATTGAAACAGATATTTACTCTGGTTGGTTTCTGCTATAATATATTGGGATTTGAGGGAGGTAAGAGAACTATAATTCTAAGAAAAGGGTGCTGAAGACCTTAACGAAGGCACTAACATGGGAGACAGAAAGATGAGAAATACAAAGATTATACCCAGGGTTTGGTGTAAACTATCGTGGAGGGTAGTTGAAGAGGAAAGTGTATGGATGACTGTTAGGTTTGTAACTTGGGTATTGAAAAGAATAGACACAAGGATGGGAATTCTAGGTGAAGGAGAAGGAACAACAGTTTCGGGGGGCTAGATATTGAATTCTGTTTTAGAAATGCGAGCATGAAGACCCTGTTATCCTCCAGGTGAATATATATATGTGGGTCTTAGAAGAGAAATTGGGTTCTATTGATAGATTGGGAACTAATCAGATTTAGGTCTTTGTGAAACTGAGGTTGATAACATCAAAAAGAAGGAATTACAGAGTACGGGGGAAAAAGGATCTTGGAACAGAACTTTGGAAAGTACCATGGTGGAGGGGGCTGCAGCTGTGGGTAAGTGGTAGAGTGCTTGCCTGTCATGTGTGAGAGGGCACTGGGTTTGATCCTCAGCACTCAGCACTACATAAAATCAAAGTATTGTGTCCATCTACAACTAAAAAAGAAGTACCAGGAAGTAAGAAGGATTGGTGACATCTGTGGTCCTCTTATAATGATAGAAAACTGTAAATGTTTGAACTGTAAAGAGATGATCTTTTATGTAAGTGGAGGACACCTGTGTGCGCACATGCACTTGTAATGAAGATTTTTTTTACTTAACTGAATACATGAAATATAGTATTAACTATAAAAACACATGATGAACTAAACATAAACTAAACTGAAAAATAAAAAGCCAAAACCAATTAAAAATAACTTTTGCTTAGTAATAAAGGGAGACTTCTTAGGTAATGTGTTTTGAATGAGGTTAAAATAAAAAGTGTTATGTAATAAAAACACACCACTAGAAACTCTTGAATCCAACAAAATTGGATTTATTAACTTGGAGCAGTGAGGGACATAGCACTTAGTGTGTGGCATCTAGAGCATCTCAGTTAAAAGAGTGTTAGAAAGGACTTACTAGGATTCAAGTTTATATATTAGGTGATTTGGAGAGAGGTTAAGGAAGTAGGAGTTATCTCTGAGTTGGGTACTGTTAGAAAGCAGGAGTAATTCTGTGATTTGGTGTCTTGATGTTATCTAGAAAGGAAGAGGTATGAATGTAGTGAAGCTAAAATTGGAGCTGGTAAGGGAGCAGCCATACTAACCAGGAAAGAGGAGTGTTCGATCGTTTTTCAGTTTGAACAGTGTTCTTGTTTTTGTCTCTGTTCAGATAAGGTCACCAAGTGGCCTTGTCTGATGTGGGTGTTCTCTGAATTGCTTTTAGTGAACAGGAGAACACCAGGCCCAACTGATAGTACCAGGCCAGTACCTTGCTGACGGAGTTTCCTCTTGTCTTTCTCAGTATCTAAATGATAAGAGGAGAATTTAGCAAAGACTTGGGCATAAACACTGCGTGTTAGGAACTTCTATAGTAAGCTTGTAGTTGAGATGCAATAGAGACAAAATTAAGGGAGGCGTGGGGGTCAGGTAAGGAAAAGCCAGATGGTACTTTTTTTTTTTTTTTTTAAGTTGTAGATGGACACAATACCTTTATTTTATTTATTTATTTATTTATTTTTATGTGGTGTTGAGGATTGAACCCAGTGCCTCACGCATGCTAGGCAAGTGCTCAGCCACTGAGCTACAACCCCAGTGCCCGGTACATGGTTTTAATTGATAAACTTAAAATGTAGTTTAGATAGATTCCTAAACCAGTTTGTGGTGTGATGAAATTAGTGTTTATGAACCACACTGCCTTCTAAAAGTGGTTTTAATGAACAGTGCCTTGCCTGTTACTTTACTTCAGGCAACTTTATTTTCCTTTAAAATGTTTGTTCATCTACATTTTTACATGGTTGTAATTATAATTTTATGTTCTGTTTTGAAGATGTAGAATAGAGTCAAAGAGAATAAGAAAAGTTTGAACCCTCAATAGTGACAAAATTGAACCATTATCTATATGCATAGTGTCTTAGTTGGATGCTGAATTATAATACATTATCAACAAAGGTATATAACACTCCCCAAGTGTTATTTCTAGGGGAAATAACAGACCCCACTGCTAAAATGATAAAAGGTTTTCAGGTTGAAATGTTTGACATTTAGTGACAACAGTAGAAAATAATAAGGGTAGAATTTCTAATGGTAAGATGTATACATGTACTGAAATCAGCATTTACAGTTTCCATGTGACTGGGTTCATATCCCATAAAAATTAAACTGAGCACATTAGCGGAGGCTGACACCTCTGGGTTTGTATGCTCAGCATCCCCATTAGTGTTGGTGGTACTCAGCGGAAGGAACATCCTTCCTCCCTTGTGCTTTTTGATGAGGTTGTCTTCCTTGAGATGCTTTTGAAAAAAAAAAAATGTCGTATTTATACACAGTAATAAACTGAGGAAAGAAAGCGTCCATTGTTGGAGAAGTCTGATTGTTGACAAATTGTTTTAAGTCTTTTTGTGCTATAAAATTTTTAAGTACTTTTGTTACCCTTCTAATTTGTTTTAATCATAATCAGTAGTTTTAGATAGAATATATAATATAAATCAAACCATACTATAACAATATTAAAATAAACATACCTAATTCATACCCATATTTTTAAGAATTTCATTTGTTAACTCCATAGGAAAGGAAATCTGGAAATAACTGAAGTTCATGGTAGAAGAATTTAACCTATCACATAATTGAAGTTCTGAGATGATCTTTCATTCATAGAGCATAAAATTCAATTTAAAGAGAGGTATAAAATTTTAATTTTTATTATTGTTTCATTTAATTTTAATTTTTTGGCATTAAACTATTAGTATAGGTTTTATTGTTAAAATATAGATTTTAATACTTAAATTATTATTTGTAAAGTTTGTTGACGTTCACCAGTTATATTTAACTGCTTTTTCCCCTCTGTAGACTTGCCAGCTGTGTCATATTACAACTGCATGTATAAAAAATTAATTTCTTCATGTCCATTCATTTCCTCTTAGACTCCAATATCATTAATCATTCACTGATGTTGACAAAATTAAAGTCAGTTTTATATTTAGATGACCTATATTTATTAAAGATAATTTAGTTAGTAAAATATATTATTTAAAATATATTTTAATTTTATAAAGTTGACTTACATATTAGAGTCATACACTTAAGTAAAATAAATAAATTGTGTATAAATTAACTATGAATACATCTGGAAAGTAAGGTAGACCACATAACTTTCTGATATTGTGCGTGATCATGAATCTTTGTCATTTTAATTATATTTTTGTTATTAATTAGACTTAAATAGCTGGTAGAAACTTGTAATGAAATTGCAAGGCAAATTGAAAAGTAAGGAAATTATTTATAACACATAGACATTTCAAGGTTAATATCCTTATAGTATAAAGAACACTTGTAAATTGTGAAGAAAAAAATTCTTATAGAAAATGGGCAAAAGAGAGGAACTGAAAATTCACAAAAGTATAAATACAGAAATTAAAGAAATGTTAGTCGAAAGTAACATTTAATAAATGAATGTTTGATAAAGCTGTTGTTAATACCTGAAGTTGGCAATGTTGCAGAGAAATAGTCTTATATACCTCTAATGGACATATATACTGATAACAGGTTCCTAGAGTATACTTTGGCAATCTTTGTCAAAAGTATGTAAATAAGGATAGAGGTACACAAAGATATTATAGTACTTTCTGTAATAACAAAGAATTGGAAACAACTAAATGCTCATTATGAACATCAGTATAATGGAACATTGTATAGCCATTTAACAAAATAAAATTCTGAAACTTAGATTGTTGAACTGTGTTCATTAGTTTTTTGATTTCCTTGGCATTACTTGAGTACCCTTGGGAGAGGGGAGGCTTAGCACATCTCTGTTCTGCATCAACCACAACAGTTCATTGTGTGTGTGTGTGTGTGTGTGTGTGAGTGTGTGTGTGTTGCTGGGAATCAAATTCAGGGCTTGAAGTGCTTTATCACTGAACTACACTCCTGACCTCTGTCTCTTTGGGTTTTTTCTTTTTCTTTCTTTCTTTCTTTTTTTTGTTATTTTTTTTTTTTTTTTTAAATACAGGAGTTTCAGATAAGATTTTTGCCTGGAAAAAGGACAGGAGAAGGGGCACATTTAGTTGCTAAAACCAGGACCTTAAAATGTTCAATGCAGCAGAAAAAAATTTGTTACTTTCTTAAATTAAAAAAAGAGGGAACCCAGTGTTTAAAAGAAAGTTACATTTTTATCCATCTGTGTGTGTGAATAAAAGGAAGTTTATGATAGTAATCCTTGCAGAAGGGTAAAAAAAGGATAATGGTGTCTGAGTTTTACTGTTTTTTTTTTTTTTTTTTTTTTTTTTTTTGTAGTACCAGGTGTTGAACCCAGGGCCATGCATATGCTGGACAGTCTACCACTGACCTACATCCTCAGTCCTTCCCTTGAATAGCTGGGAATTATAGGCATGCACCACCATGTCTGGCATTATCTGTATTTTCTAACATGAACAGACATTGTGATAAGTGGGAAAAAAACATTGCTGTCATTTTATAAATACTTTAAATGTGTTTACACATTTATATGCAAAGTTCCCTTTTCATGCTGATTTGGTCAGAACTAGCTTTGCCTTTAGGGTAACTGTTCAGGAGACCTTTATCTATAATAAGATGCTGTTGTAACTGAGTTTCTGTTGGACTAGGATTTTGAATTTAATAAGTGAAATCATTTTAGTTTAAAAAATATGCAAAAAGAATAAGCAAGTCTTAAATTGAGGATACTTATTAAACTTAAATTGAAAATCTTTCCATAACTTAGAATAATAAAGACTAAGCATATGATTTACTACATCCCAGCTACTGTTCTAAACAGTTGACCTATATTAACTTATCTAATTCTATTAAAATCCTTGTTTTTAAGGTATTGCTATTATATTCAGAAAGCTTAAGTAATATGACTGAAGTCATACTGCTGATTTAAGCTACCTGATAAATCAGAGTTCTATCTAATTGAAAACTGGTTCACATTACTAATTCCCTTAAATTTTAAAGCTTGTTTATAGATGGCAGATGCTAATACATATATAAATACATTGGCACATGTGTACAATATTTTATATATTATTTATGTCTTAGATCTTTTTAAAATCTCATTTTGTGAGAAGCCATTGACCTGCATTGGCTGAATGCAGATATTGTCAGTTTTTTGTTGCTCTAACAATATTCCTGAGACTGAGTAACTTTATAAAGCAAAAAGGTTTATTTTGCATACAGTTCTGGAGGTTCAAGGGTAGTCTGTTTTCCTGACTATATAATGACAGGAGCACATACAGGAGCCAAAGAAAGCATCACCAGAAGGGAAACCCAGAGCAATGTGTAGGGCCCATCTTGCTCTTATAAGCAGTTTACTCTCATGAGTGCTAACTCAGGATTCCATGAGAAGTAGCCCCTTCTTATGTTTTGGACCGTATATTAATGGGAATATACACAGACTAGTTTTTAATACTTGCAAATGACATTTCTTTTGGTATTATATTCTTAATCCAGGCTTCCCATGTCAGTAATATCTGGACCTGGCTTATTTATGAAGGTAACTGAATGTGCGGAACCATCCACGTATTCTCTTATCCCCATGACCCTCTATGCCTCTGTGGACCTAGCTGAGGAAACTGGGGGGATGTCTGCATGCAAAAGCTAATAATCTCTATGGATACCTTTTTTCTTTTTCTGGTTTCATGAATGTCTTAAAAACAAATGATTAGAATTCTAAGGGAAAAGAGACATGTGTAAGAGAAAGGAAGACTTATTAACCAAGATCAATGAAGTATAATGACAAATGGATAGAGAAGACAGAAAAGTAAGTCTAGAGGAACGTGCTACTGAAAATACCTTAGAAAACAGTAAACTGGGCATGGTGGCACACGCCTGTAATCCCAGTGATTCCAGAGGCTGAGGCAGGAGGAATGCTAAGTTCCAGGCCAACCTTGGCAACTTAGGGAGACCCTGTGTCAAAATAAAAGAGCTGGGGATGTAGTGTAGTGGTTAAGAGTCCCCTGGCTCAATCCCCAGTGTGGAGGAGTCGGGGGATGGTGGGGAGGAATGAAAACAGGAATATCACTGAAAAGTGACGAGCTAATTAAGGAGATGTGCTGCTGATATCCTTAAAATAACGTGAGGCCTTCAAATTTTTCTTGATTAAAAAAATATTCTTATCCTTAGTTAGGAGATAATTTTTTAAGACAAGTTTTCAAATATTAGAGAAGGAGCAGGATGGGAAAAATTGACCTGAACATCTTTGGCTTCATTGTATCATAAGTTAATGAAGCTCTTGCTTAAAATTTTATCTTTTTGTTTTCTGTCTGCTTACTTGGAACTATTTTGAGTAATGTAAAAAAAAAAACTTTAATATTGGGTAGATCTGAGGCATGACTCTATGTGTAGCCAGTGACTTATCCCATGAGAGAATTAGAGTTGCGGAACTTGTTTCATGCCTGGAAAGATCCCTTGGGGCTTTGTGACCCTTCTGTGATCATTGGAGCAGGCTGGGCACTTGGAAGAGATCCTCCGATTTTCTTAGAGGAGGAGGATTTGTTTATTCTTCACCCAGCCTTGCACCAGCCATAAAGGTTTCCTCACAAGGCATGTACTGTCCTGCTCTCTAACGTATAGTTTGGAAGCCAGAGGTGTTCAGGTAAATACAAACATTCCAAAATAATATGCTGCCTCATAGTCACTGCCTATGTTAATTCTTACATTAATGGGATTGACTTCAGTTTATGACATAGCAGTAGAATGTGCTGTGTGTGTGAGGAATGTCACTTGTCCCCATATGGTCTTTTGAATCAAAATTATTAAAAATTAAATTACTTCCTTTTAGTTGTACTAATATCATTTCAAGTCCTTGATAGCCACATGGCTAGTTGGTTGTACCATCTTGGACAGAGCAAGTGTTGAACATATCCATCATTACATAAAGTTCTATCCTTAGCACTCCTGTATGTATATATTTAGAGGAGGTCATTCTTTTTGTCTCCTCCATGGCTGTTGAAGTTTGGGGCTGGAGGTATAGCCTTGCCACTAGCTGGTTACAAGACTTGGGGTAGGTTACTTTGGAATTTAATTTCTTTTTCTCTAACTTATAGATCTAAATTTAAATTTGATTTTTTTTTTTTTTTCAATTCTAGGAATTGAAACCAGGGGTGCTTTGCCACAGAGCTATTTTATTTTGAGACGGGGTCTTGTCATGTTGCCCAGGCTGGCCTCCAGCTTGTCATCTTCTTGCTTCAGCCTCCTAAATGTCTGGGTTACAGGAATGTGCTTCTCCACCTGGCCATACTGGGTTACTCTGAGGCTTCACTGTGATCTCTAGGGTTTTTTAAAAAATTAATTTTTTCATGACCTGATCTTTTCTCTGTGAAAACTCATGTTTTCTATTTGTGACGAGCTATGCTCAATAAAATCCTCCTCCTTTTTTTTTTTTAACTCCAACCGGTGGATGCTGTATTTTATTTTAATCATTTACTCATTTTGTTCATCATTTTTGTCTTTTTAAAGCATTTCATCAACTGTAATTTCTGTTGATTCTTTTTTAACTTCCTGTAATTATAATTCAGTTTCCCAGGCTCTGTTAGGATTTTGGGAAGCTCCTTTTTGTTTTATAGATGCATTATAGTTTTATCTATCTGGGGACATTAATTACAGTTTTTAAAGACTTCTCTTGACATCATCTGTTTCATCTAGGCTCTCCTCTGTTGTTTTGGCTCTTTTCTCTCGTGGTGAGGTACATGGTGATTCTGGGCTTTTTTTTTTTTAGTGCTGGCGATGGAACCCAAGGCCTTAGGGGTACCAGCATGTTCTCTACTCTGAGGTACAGCCCTGTCTAGGCTTTCAGTTTTAAGTGACTTAGGCATCTACAAAAGAATCTGAGAAATGTGATATTTATCTTACCTGGGTTGATATGGGATTTTGTGAGCCAGTTTGCAGTGTAATCTATTGTACATACCTTTGACTTCTCAATAATCATGTGCATACTTCTCCTAATCTCCACACAGCAGAATAGCCAAAAGCATCATTCCTCAGCCTCAAATAGTGCAAGTATACTTGAGTAATATGGGACATGCTGGGCACAGTGGCACATGCCTGTACTCCCACAGGCTAGGGAGTCTGAGACAGGAGGATCACAAGTTTGGGACCAGTTTCAGCAATTTAGTGAGGCCCTAAGCAGCTTAGTGAGACCCTGTCTAAAAATAAAAAGGACTGGGGACTGGGACTGAGGTCGTAGTTCAGTGACAGAGGGCTTGCCTGCACGTGTGAGGCACTGGCTTCAATTCTCAGCACCACATAAAAATAAATAAAATAAAGGACCATCAATAACCAGAAAAAAGTAAAAAAAAAAAAAAAAAAAAGGACTGGGATGTGTCTCAGTGGTAAAGTGCCCCTGGGTTAAATCCCCAGAATAAAAAAATAAAAAAGTTTTTATATATATATATATATATATATATATATATATAACATGCTTGCTCTTTCTCCTGGAAGGGTTTTACCAAGTCATTGCTTGCATCTCTGGTTTTTATCCTTCTTCTAGTTCATACACAGACATTTAATATATGTACTAAATTAAACAAACTGTGAGTAATACAGCTTATGTTTCAGGCAAAGGGAAATTGAAAGATGAGTTAAATATATGTAAAGAGAACAATTAGGGGATAAAATGCAGTTAACTATGCTATTTCTTGGTTCTTTAAGTCTTTACTTACCTATCATTTGTGTATAACTTTCTCCACTACATCGTCTTCAGCTTGGCTGTAAGTTAAGTATCTTTTTCTGAAGATGTTTTTAAATCTTCATCCCTACTGGACTTTAGTTCTCTGAACTGCTTCTTGTAAGGATTTGCTGGACACAGAAGCAGTAAGTAGTAGTCTAAAGCATCCCTTGATTTCCAGAAACGTGCCTTCCTGCCCACGGGGTTTAGCAGTAACTTTTCTCTTTCGATAGTTAAGATCAACCATCGTAGCTAAAAATCTTCCCTTTTTTGCCTTTTCAGTGGCAGAAAGAGCCCCAGATGACAGAAAAGCATCTTAACTTAGAATTCAATGGAAAAACTGTCATAATCTCTGATGGAAACTTTCCTCTTTTAGATGCTGAGATCTCTAACATCTGAATCCAGCATAGATAGGGAACAGCCATTTGTTAATGGTTCACCAAGTGTAATGTGATAGATTCTTTAATATGAATAGACCCATATAATAGCTACTTCTTATGTTACCTCTTATTGACTCATACCATAATATCCAAGATTTAAAAATTTTGCATTGTTTCTTTTGACTGGATACCAAAAAACCTGACAGTTACACAAATTAATGGGCTACTGTGTGATGTTTCTGTACCATTGTGTCATGTTTAAATCAGGTTAAAAATACATACCACCTCAGACATTTTTCATTTGTTATGCTGAAAACTTTCAAAATTCTTCCAGCTTTCTGAAATATGTAATATATAATTGTTAATTGTAATCCCTTTACTATGTAGTAACACTCTAGAACTTCCTGTTCCTATCCAACTAACTTAGTACTCATACTTTCCCCAGTCTTTTTTGTCCCATATGTTCCCCAGTCCCTGGAAATTTTTCTACTCTCAACTTCTAGGAGATCAGCATTTTTAGATTCTGCATATGAGTAAGATAATGTGGTATTTGTTTTTCTGTGCCTGGCTTACTTCACTTAACATCGTCATCTCCAGGTGTATTTGTGTGTTTGCACATAACAGGATTTCACTCCTTTTTATGGCAGAATGGTTTTCTGTTGCGTACCACATTTTCTTTATCCATTCATCAGTTGATAGTTGCTTTTCATTTCTGGATATTGTGAATTGCGCTGCAGTAAACCTGGGACTACAGATGTCTCTTCAACATACTGATTTCACTTCCTTTGGAAATACACCCAGTGGTAGGATTGTGGGAGCATTTGGTGGTTCTACCTTTAATTTGGGAGATACCCTCCCTGCTATTTTTCATAATGCTGTATTAATTAACATTCCCACCAACAGTGTGCAAAGGTTCCCTTTCACCACCATATTCTTGCCAGTTTTTGCACTTTCTCTCTCTTTTTGTCTTTTTGAAAATAGACATTCTAACTGGAATGAAGTAGCATGACATTGTGGTTTTAATTTGATTTCCTCGATTATTAGTGACATTAAGCACTTCTTTGTATATCTGTCTTCTTTTGAGAAATATCTCTTTAGGTATATTTCCTATTTTTAATAGATTTTTCCTCTCCTTTGGATATTGAGTTTTTGGAGTTCCTTACACATTCTGGCTCTTAATCCCTGTCAGATGTATCATTGCCAAACCTTTTCTTTCATTCTGTAGGTTGTCTTTTCACTCTGATGCTCCCCACCCCCACTGTGAGGAAGCATTTAATTTGATATAAATTTTGTCTTTTTTTGCTTTTGAGATCTTGTCCAAAAAACCCCTTCCCTGTTCCAATGTTCTGCCCATATTTTCTTCTAGTTGTTTCACAGTTTCAGGTCTTACATTTAAATCTTATTCCATTTTGAGTTGATTATTGTAACTGGTGAGAGATTGGGATCTAGTTTCTTTCTTCAGAATGTGGATATTCCCCGCATTTTTTATGGAAAAGAATTTTTTCTCTTCTTGGATTGTTTTGGCACCTTTGGCAAAAGTCAGATTACTGTATAGGAGTGGATCCACTTTAGAGATCTGTTTGGTTAGTGGTACTTACCAACCTGTATACTGGAACCTATCATCATTACTTTAGCTTTATACTGAGTGAAGTAATCAAGTAGTATAAGTCCTATACTCAGTTCTTTTTGTATACTTTGTCTATTATGTTTCTATATGGATTCTAGAAGCAGCATATCATTTTGTACCCCAAAACCCTGATGGATTCATGATTGGGATTTGTTGAATTTGTCAACCTGTAGACAATGAACAGTTAACTACATCATTTCTTCCATTCCATTACATAGTGGATCTCCCCATTTATTTAGCTTTCTTTTGTTGTTTACGCTAGAAAGCTCTTCCACGTCTTTTCTTTAATAACTTCTCAGTTATTTTGTGTTTTTGATATGCAATCTATTTGTAAATTTGTTTTTCATTTTTTTGCTGTTAATGCATAAACACACAGTAGATATTGGTATCAGATTTGCTTCCCTTCCTTTATTATGGTGGTCTAGCTGTTGCCTTGAAGATTCCTTAGGGAATTTTTCAAAAATAGTTCTGGTATCTGTAAATAGAGACAGATTTGCTTCTTCCCTTCCAGTATCGCTGCCTTTTAACATTTTATTGTAATGGCTAGTACTGAGCATTGCTTCCCATTCCCAGAAGAAAGGATTCAGTATTTCATTATTAACTTTGACTTGGCTTTAGATTTTTTAGAAGTGTCATTTAGTGGATTGGGAATGTTTCCTACTGTTCATAATTTGCTGAGAATTTTCTTTGAATTATATTTTAGTTTACTCATTTTGTTATTTTCCTCTTGTGCCTGTTTCAGGAAGTGAATAGAAAAAAACAAACGCAGGCTCAATTTCTCCTACTGTATACTTGCAACACAGATCTCTCTTCTGTGACCGCAAAATGTTTGATTGTTGTCACCACCAGCAAGCAAGCAGACATGGGCTGGGAGTCCTCTAATTCAGTTCACTTCTGGCACTATCAAGATAGTGTCAGGTCCCATAGGTGGAATGCTCAGTCCCATAGGGCTGCCCTCACTTCAGACCTAGCTTTAAGGCCAGCTCTCCAGAACTTCAGAGTAACTGACTATGATTTGGGATTCCCACTGCTTCCTCCTTGAATTTGGTTAATTTGTTAGAGTACCTCATAGAACTCAGAAAAATATTAAACTTACATTTATCTGTTCATTATAAGGGGTATTTTAAGGATACAAATAAGCAACCAGATTAAGACAAACATAGGAAAAGGTCTGGAAGGGCTCTAAGCACAGGGAGCTTGTCTCTGGGGAGTTTGGGTGTGCCATCCTCCTGGCATGCAGGTGAGTTCTTTGTAATATTATTGCAATACCGGGAATTTAAGCCCAAGACCTCATGTGGTGTGCTAGGCAAGTGCTCTACCACTGAGCTACATCCCCAGCCCTGGGAATGAATTCTTGTTCACCTTCCTGTTAGCTGGCATGTATTCAGCTGTGTAGAAGCTCGTGAAACTCTTCCCTTTTTGGTATTTATGGAGACTATTACACAGACTTGATTGATACATGGACAATCACGCAGAAATTTGATTGAATGAGAAAGGTCTGATATAAAGCTGATGACTGAGTGGGGAAACACAGCGAGGCCTGTCTGTTCAGATTCTTCTTGGCCTCTGTGCAGCATTCCTTCCTTGAGGGAATGAGCAGGACACCTTGTGAAATGGGGGTCCCATGATCTACTATCAGACAGGATCGGTCAGAGAATTTCTTAATAGCCAGCAGCTCTCAGGTAGGGAAAGATAAGAGTACATTTTTGGTTTATGTGACCTGTTTTGAAGAAGATCAATTCTGGTCTCTGTGACCTGCCTTGGGGAAAATAAAAGAGCAGGTGAACAAAGGGCAGGAGTAGGTCAGAGGGAGAGGGAATTTGGTTTCTGAGGCCTGAAGAGCAACAACACAAGTTGTTACGTATAATAATAACAAGAGACAGGGAAGTGGCTTGGGTATGATAAACCCACTTTGAGTCCTGATTTCGGTAGTTTTTTGTGTTCTCTATTTTTGCTCTTGTCAGGCTACCTAAGGTTTTATCAGTTTTGTTGACAGCTCCAACTTTTGACTGCTTAGTTTTCCTCTGTTGTTTTACTCCCTATTTTATTGACTTGTGTTCTTGTTACTTTCTACTTTGGGTTTCCTTTATCCTTTCTTTCCTAGTTTCTTAAGGTAAAAACACTGTAACATTGGCTTGAGAGCTCTCTTTTTATAGTAAAAATATAATTACTGAATTCTGCAAGTTTTCCTCTATGGATGTTTTTAGCTATATCCTACAAATTTTGATACATTTTAAATTATTTGATTAAAAAAATAATTTCTGCTGGACACAGTGATGCACACCTGTAATCCCAGAAGCTTGCAGGGCTGAGGCAGAAGGAATAAGAGTTCAAAGCCAGCCTCAGCAAAAGTAAGGCACTAAGCAACTCAGTGTGACTCTGTCTCTAAATAAAATACAAAGTAGGGCTAGGAATGTGGCTCAGTGACCCAGTGCCCCTGAATTTAATCCCCTGTACCAAAAAAATTTAAATTTTCCATGTGATTTCTCCTTTAATCCATCATACTAATAATATATATTATTTAATTATAAATATTTATAATAACCATATTGGTTTTTATTTTAATTCTGTTTTGATCAGAGGACATGCTCTGAAATACTCTGAAACTTTATTTTCCCTTGGTGCTGGGGATTGAACCCAGGACCTTACACATATGAAACACACTTTCTAGAACTGAGTTACATCCCCAGCTCTGAAACTTTTTTTTAATAACCCGCTGTAACTGTCTATGGGCTGTGTGGAATTGCAGAGTTGTTGGGAATTTTATAGTTGTTAAGTGTAGTCTTTTTTTTGTATGAATGTTAAGTAAGTTAAACTAAAGAATAGTTTTTAAAGGTCTTCTATGTCTTAAGAGATTTTTTTTTTTCCTCTAGTTATTCTACTAGAGAATATATGGTGGTATATACAAAACATCTCCAACTACTCTTATGTTTGGGATTTGTCTGATTCTCTTTATAATTGTAATTCTTGATTTATATGTCTTAGGGCTCTCTTAACAGGCACATTTATATTTATGACTGTTAATGGCATCTTAATGAATTGATTTTTTTAAAAAATTCATTATGAAATTTCCTTATTTCTAATTATACTTTGTCTTAAGTCTGATTTTAGTGGTAAAACAAAGCCATAGCCTTCTTATTACTTTTTTTTTTTTTTTTTTTTCATGTTTTGTCTTTTTCTATCCTCTTTCAGGATTTTGAATCTTTTTTTGGCTAAAATTTTGTAGATGGCAAATAGATAAGTCTCTGCATTTTAGTTGTATTAGTTCATTGACAATGTAATAAAGGTTTGTGTGTCTGGATTTGAATGTATCATTTTGATAATTTTCTGTTTACCTCCTTTTATGGGATAACTTTCTCCATTTCTGCTATCTTCTGCCTTTTTTTTTTTTTTTTGGGGGGGGGTGCTGGGGATTGAACCCAGGGCCTTGTACATGCGAGACAAGCACTCTACCAGCTGAGCTATATCTCCAGGCCCTTTGCTATCTTCTGTATTAATATATTTCTAAAATTTCTCTGTAATTAATCCGTTGACTTTTTTTTTTTTTTTTTTTTTGTGCTTAGGGATTTGAACCCAGGGCCGCATGCCAGGCAAGCACTTTACCACTGACCCACACCCTTAGCCCTTTTTGTACTGTTTTTAGTGATTGCTCTAGGGTATCCATTCTAAAGAGGATGACAGATATCACAATATGGGGATGAGAATTAGTTTTTGTTGGGGCAAAAAGATTATAGATATTATAGTGGTTTGTGGTCCTTCGAAGAGCCACAGTACATAAGCAAATGTTCAGTGTGTTTATGGTACTAAAAGTTCACATGGGGAAGCAAAAAGGAAAAAAGGCTCCTAATTGGAGAGTATAATGAGAAAGTAAGAGCACTACTGTAGGTTTGCACTACATGTTCTTCCTTAATTATACATAGTATACGTGGACTTAATATTTCGCTACTTCATGTAAAGTCAGAGATGTGTATTTTTTAAAGTCAAGTCTACTTGGTGTACATAATTTTTCCATTTGATGAAACATAGGATCATAAATTTGTTTTTTAAAATTGCTTTTTTTTAATACAACTATCAGCTGTTAAGTAGATAATTAAAAGTTCACTTAGCCCTTGTCTACCAAATACTTAATTTCAAGAGAAATAAAATAAAATGCTCTACCATAAAAGAATCAATTTCATATGATTCATTGTATCAACCAAGAAGTTTTATACTAAAAATTTTAAAGCTGAGAAAATTAAGAGCTAAAGAGTGAGTATGAGTCGAGTAGGGAGATCCGCTGGAAGCCAGAACTTCAGGACTGTAAACCTTATATAGATTGTGAATGTGTTGTTGAGGAATGAGTGAATTATTCCTGAGGATATTATACTGAGTATTGTGGTGCACAGGGTTTTTGGCGTCAATAGAGATTTGAGTCCTAATTCTGCCATTTATCAGGTAAGACCTTAGGCTTTTCATCTCATCTTAGAGGAAAAGGTATAGCTAATTTTTATTCTCTCCCTTTCTCTTTTTCTTGATTCTCCTGTCTGCCTCAAACACATATTGAGTACTTGCTATATTTCTGGGATGGTTTTAAGCATGGAAGTGAGAAATTATATTTCCTTTCTAGAAGTTTGTAACCTTCTAAGAAACAAACACATTATAGTATGGAATGGTAAGTGTTATAATGGTGCTATACATGGTATGTAGTTAGAACACGGGAAAAGGAATAACCGCGTTTTCTTGAAATTGGCATAAAAGACTTTGAAGAGGAGGTAATGTTTAATTTGATATTCGGTGACGTACAGACTTTTGCCAAGTGGGGACAAGGGATAAGGGTAGGTTGGATCAAAAATTCTGCAGGTGAAAGCATTCAGCCAGTGCTGTTAATTATACATGCTCAGTACATGCTTGTTTTGTCTCAGCTCTCCCTTACCTGTGCCAGTAGGTGGAGAGCACAGTGGAAACAAATAATCTAAACGATTTACTGAGCTGCTGGACATTCAGCTAAGCACCATTTTAGGCATTTTACATCATTATTTGGGACCCATTAATAACCATAGCAGATAGTTGTTATTCCTAGTAATATTATTAGCTTATAGATAAGGAAATTGGAGCAGTTTAAAAACAAAATATTTTCAGCAGTTTTTGGCCAGTCAGCTTGAATTTGTGAGTAGGAGGATCAACATTCAAATTCAGGACTTGGGATGGGAATGTAGTTCAGTAGTAAAGCACTTGGCCTTGCATGTGCAAGGTCCTGGGTTTGAACCCAGGAAATATTTATTTTTGAAAATAAATAAATCCAAAATTGAAATTAAATGTTAACACCTGTGTGCCTTCATTTTTTGCTTTTTCCTATGCCATTTGAATAGTATTGCCAGTTTTAGTGTATCCTTTTCAGTTTTGAAGTACACGTCAGATGGAGGCTTCCTTTAATATTCAACATGAGTAGTGATCTTATTCTTATGAAATTTAATAATTTGACTGGAGTTAAATTGGATTTATTCTGTTTAAGTAAAATTCTCAGCAAACATTTACTTCAACACTGCCATCATAGTTTTTCAGCTTCTGTTTTCTTAAGGGATTTGAATTTAAAAAGAACTAAAATCTTGCTCTTTTTTAGTGAATTGGGACATACTAAGAATATATGAAGGGAAATATCAGTTTTGACTAAAAAATCGTTACCATTTATTTCCATCTGTGTCCACACAAAGAGAAGTCATAAAATTTTTAAAAAATTCTTATAACTAAAAGTAGTGATGTGCATTCTATTACAAAAAGAAAAGAGGGAGACATGTCCACTTTTATGCAGCTTGTCCAAGGTTATATAGGATGCTCATTTGTTTTATCCTTTCTCCCTCCTTCCTTCTTGTCTTAGATCCTTTCCCCTCTCCCTCCTCTCTTCCCCCCTCCTACCATTTCTTTGTTTTTGTCTATATTCTAAAAGATTTTTTCATCTTTTACTTCCAACCCACTTAATTTGAATGACCCCACCGCAGTATTGGGGCTTCTGTCCTCAAGCTACATCTCCAGCCTCCAAGCTACATCTCCAGCCCATTTTATTTTATTTTGACTCAGGTTCTTGCTAAGTTGCTGGGGCCGGCATTAAACCTAAGATCCTCCTGCCTCAGCCTCCTGAGCTCCTAGGACTACATGTGTGCAGCACCACTCCTGGTTCCAATGCACTTGAATTCTGTTTTCTGTGGCTGGCACCCCTCCCGTTATCTTCCTTATTGTATGAATCCATTATATTTTATTTTATTGTTATACTGTCATTTTGATGGCTTTTAAAGACCAACTTGAGGCATGTTTATACAGCCTGCCATGTTGAATTGGAATTCCAGAGAATAAAATGTATTCCTATTTCTGTGGAGGACCATGTAGCTACACTTATATGCCTTCCCAATCTAGTTGGAGAGAAATTATGTGCCAAAAGAGATAGGTAATGCTAGTACTGTCTGGAGACCTGGGTAGAAATACTTGACAGATAAAATACAGCATTTGAACTGTTCTCATTTCACTTTGTATTCCTATTACCATTCTTTTAAACAGTTGGGAGGATATAGGTATATATCAAGAAAATCAAAAGCTCATATATTTATAATTTTGTGATATATTTGTGGCACAATGAATTTTAAAAGTTGGAATAAAAATAAAGGGAAACAGGATAAAAGGGAACCTTATCTTGTTGGAAGAAAAGGAACCAAATAAACTGTTCTACGCACTGATGTACACATTCAGATTTGGTCTATTCCATCATAAGCACACTGTTTTAGTACATGTCAGTAGTTTCTTTTAAATGCTCTTCCTTCATTTATTATTTCTTTGTTCATTCATTCATTCAATTTGTATGATTCTCTTCTATACAGAGTATTTTTCTATTTTGCCCAAACAAATGGTGTAGATGAAAATATAAGCCCATATGTCAAAAGTCTTCCCTTAATAATGTGAAAGTTTTTAAAAACCATCATCAGTCTATATAGTCTTAGATCAGTCTTCAGGGATTGTGAGGCACATCAAATGTAGACGAATGATGGGTTGAAGTCATTGGCTAGCATGACTACCTTGAACCATTGCAATCCTGTCTGCATTTTTTGTTGTTGTTGTTGTTCTGGGGTTTGTACCCAATGGCCATTTATCCCCAAGATCTCTCTCTGCTTCTTTCTGTTTTGAGTCAGGGTCTCATTAAGTTGCTCAGACTGACCTCAAACTTGCAATCCTTCTTCCTCAGCCTCCTGATTTGTTGGGATTATAGGCATGGGATTATAGCCTGGCAGCATTTTATTCCAGATGAACCATATATGTGTCACTCTGACATGAAATGAATTTTTTAAAAAAAATTTAGTTATAGATGGACACACAATACCTTTATTTTATTTATTTATTTTTATGTGGTGCTGAGGATCAAACTCAGTGTCTCATACATACAAGGCAAGCACTCTACCACTGAGCCACAACCCCAGCCCCATTAAATGAATTTTGTGATATTCTTCTTGTGACATTCTTTTTATGACATTAAAGGAATTTTATGTACTAGAAGTAGAAGTAGGTAAGGAAAATTTGACTCTGCAGGTACAACTCACTTACAAAAGAGTTCTGTCCATTTTTTTTTTTTCCAAATGAGAATTGGACTGATAATCCTTGATTTTACTGATGCTAACTCTAGAATTCTTTTAAGTACTTATTGAGTGGTAGCTATTTGCAGGCATTATGTTCAACCCTTTGGAAAATACTAAGATATACATTCTCTAACCCTTAGAGGAAGATAAATCCAAAAGAGCAAATGAGATGTAAGGCATATACAAATATTTGCATTACATGGCAGTGTCCTGCAAAAACTATATAGAAAATTCAATTAAGTGAAAGAGAAAAGATCCAATTTGGGGCAATTGAGGACGATGACATAAAGGATCACTGAAACTATGCCTGAAGAGTAATAATTTTGTTATACAACTGTGAGTAGGGGAGTATGCCCCTAACCAAAATAAGCTGGCTTATAGACCCAAGGTGATCTTTAAGGAAATTCAGGTCTACCAGTTTTACTAAGAGTAGTATTGTGTTTTAGAGTAATGGAAAACGATATGGCAAGGGTAAGTAGAGGTAAGATTATAAAGTACCTCATCTTAGCAAGATCCATGTGTTAGTGTAGATTTTGAGTTATGAGTTATGAGGCTAAGATATATTCAGAGGGAGCATGTAGATGTGAAAGATGCTGTGCATTAGGAAAGAGACTTGATGTTGAAATATAATAAACTGTTATCCTTACCCTAGTCCCTTTAGTCTCGTGATTTCAGTAGTTGAACTGTACTCCACTTCATCTGACTTAAAAGAAATACGCACTTTCTTGAGTGGGAAGGAAGAAAGGGAATGAAAGCAAAAAAAACTATTTTACAATTAGTGAGGAGAAAGCTTAGGAGAAAAAAAATGAGATGATGCTTTAAAACTGTTAAAACAATTTTTATAATGATGATTTGTTATTTTAAAGAGTTTAGACAGTTGTGGATTTTTCCCCTATAGCCCATCAGGTAGCAAAAATGGTGCTGTCAAATTGCAGATTTCAGCATGAAGGATTTCACTGTCAGGTTATCTTCACTAGAAATAGGTTAGTAACTCATATTGCTTTTCACAATGAATAGTCTACTTTTGTGTTACATTTTGAAGTGTGTTTATTTGTTCCTTGTAATGATATGGATTATAAATAACTACAGAAGTCCCCTTTATCCAAGAACACACATTCCGTGACCCCCCAGTGGATGCCTGAAACCAGGGACCCATAGGAAAAACACTATGTGCCAATCCCTTTGTGTACTATTTTTTCCTTTAAACCCGTAACACAAATCCGATGCCTTTTCCAGCTTCACTAAGCTACTCTACTGTAGCTATAACTTTTGCAGTTTGAGGTGCAATAGCAAACTTAGTATGAATTTCTTTTCCTTCTTTACAATGTCATGAGTAGATTTGTTCTTATCATAGGTCTTAGTAACCTCAGCAGATGATTTTTTTTTTCTTTCCTTCAAGTCGAGAATTACCTTTTTTTAATTAAAGAAAGCACTTTATAGCTCTCTTTGTCGTTTTTTAATTGCCAGCAATGCTACTTAATGCCCTTTGGGATCATTATCAAGTAAAATAAGGACTACTTCAACACAAGCACTGTGGTTCAGCAAGTTCATCTGATAACCAAGATGGCTACTACGTGGGAAGTGTATGCAGCGTGGGCACATGGAATGAGGGGGAATGATTTAAGTCCCGGGTGGGATGGAGTTGGGCAACCAGAGATTTTATTGTGTTATTCAGAATGGTGTGCAATTTAAAACCTATGAATTAACTTGTTTTCTGGAATTTTCTATTTAATATTTTCTGACTGCCATTGACTTTAGACGACTTGAACCCCTGAGAAGCAAAACCATGGATAAAGGGGACTACTGTATTTAACTGCTTTATTAGTCTGTGAACTATAATAAAGTACTTGTGGCAAGTAATTTAAAAAGTGTTATTTGGCTTACAATTCTGGAAGTTTAAAGTCCAAGACCAGGTGGGGTGGAGAGCATTGGTTAGATTTCTGGCAAAGGCCCAAAGGCAGATGGCATCATGGCAGGGGCACATGTGAGAACAAAAGACTGCAGTCCTACAGTCCCTTCCAAAAGCATGTGACTAATTGACTTAAGGATCTCCTACTTAACAGTTCCACACTCTTTCCTAATGCTGCTATCAGGAGACCAAGCTTGGAGCACAGGAACCTTTTGGGGACAAACCACATCCAAACCATAGTAGATGCCTTTGAAATCATGGACTTGGTGGGGGCTGGGTGTGAAGATTTTCTGGTTTTGTATTTCCTTAAGTACACTAGTGATCTGTAAGTTAGACATATTGAACAAGATTTTTATTATGATGGCAGTAGTGGAGGGGAAGATGTTTCTGAGACTAATATGCTAATATGATTGGCCCAAGAAGAAGCAACATATAGCATTTCACAAACTTATTTTACCACAAATTCCTATTTGTATGGAGTCATTCAGATTCATTGTTAAATCAGAATTCCAATGGCCTGAATTTACAGATAAATAGAAAGTATACATTTTACTTGAAGAACTGGATTTGAACTAAGGTCTCCTATCATATTGTATTTCTTCCTTTTGCCCCTACCCTCTAGATGCAGAAAAGCCTCAACAAACTACATGGTATTCCAGGTTAGATCTGTCATTTGTACATGAGGGGGTTTGAAGAAGTAAATAAAACTAATTACTGAATTATTTTTAGTAGATTTTAAATGGGCATATTGACTTTGATGAAAATAGTAGGACTAAAATAACCAATGAGCAGTTGACATTACAGTTACAAGTTTGTAATTGGAAAATTTAATTTTTTGCAAAAACTCAGTTGTCTTTCAAATTATAAAAATAATTCCCTTTCAAATTATAAAAAGCTCAAGAAGTACAATAAAGTGTATATAGAAAGCTTTCCTACCTTCCTAGGACAAGATTGAAGAGAATGACTAATCACTGGGACTTAATGGACATTAGGGTAGTTGGGATTCTTTTTTTTTTTTTTTTTTAACCTTTGTGTGAGTTGTCTGTAGTAGAATTCTTGTGGAATTGCTGGGTCAAAGAATATGCACAATTACATTTTTGTACCTATTGCTAAACATTATAAGGTGTCACTGAGTTTTATAAAAACTATACTTTTGTAGTGTATAACAGAATATCTTGCTTTGTTAATTTTAAAATTATTGAGAGAAATAATAAATCAGTGATAATAATGATCTCGCTCTCCCTGTTCATTTTTCCCTCTTTACAGAGCAAACTATTCATGGAAGGATTTAGAAGTCTGAAAGAAGGTGAACCAGTGGAATTCACATTTAAAAAATCTTCCAAAGGCCTTGAATCAATACGGGTAACAGGACCTGGTGGGAGCCCCTGCTTAGGAAGTGAAAGAAGACCCAAAGGGAAGACACTACAAAAAAGAAAACCAAAGGGAGACAGGTAATCATATCACTTGGCTAATTTATGAGTTTGTTATATTTGGAAAAGATTTCTAACATTTCTTTATTTTTATTGTTTTATTGAACTTCATATAGTTTAGCCAAAAGAAAATGTTACCACTGTGTAGTTGATTAGAATATATATATATATCAAGAATATAGTCAGTCTTGCAATTTGAATTATCTGCAGAGTCCTGAACTGAGCTTTGGGCATAAAATTCTTCATGTTCATGGTTCCTTGACTACCACTTTTACCAGACTGAAAAGTCTGAGAACACACATGAGGAGCTGGAATTCCCAGTAGACAGAGGTGCTCTTCATACATCCAAAATTTGCCAACACTTCACCTGTTTTTTCAGATGAAAATTCACTTATGGCTTTGTCTGTTTTTAAAAACCAATTCACATGTGAAAAATCCAGACAACATAAAAAACTATAGTAAGGGGAAAAAAATCACTTGAAATCCTAACTATAGGTGGGAATCATAAAATATATGCTGTTTTGAAACTTGTGAATCTTTTCCACTTAACAGTATATTACTCTTTCATGTCAGTTATTAACACTTGCATAAATTCCCACCATATGGATATACCAGAATTTAATTTAAATGAGCAATACTATGTTAATAGGTAGTTAGGGTAATTTTAGTATTTTGAATTATCAATAATAGCACTGTACAAGTCCTTATATGTACAGTTTTGAACAGTCTGAGTTAGAAGAAGAATTACTTCATAGGGAAAATTTTGGATCAAAAAACTGATGCTTTAAAATGTTTGATACGTATTTCTCAACTACTGTCCAGAATCAGTAAGGCCCAAATACATCCCTTCCAAAAGCAAGACAGCTCACTGAATATAGTCATTTATTTAATCTTCAGAGATGTGGCTCATTGTTTTACTTTGCCTCCTTTGTTGACCTTAGAAGTTGCAAGTTTTAATTTTCAATTTTTATTCTACAAATTGCATATTTCTGATTCTTTGACCTTTGATCTGTTGATGTTCATTTGTTATTACTGACCTGTAATTTCTCTGTATATTTAGGATGTGAACCTTTGGTCTCATAAAACATTAGAAATATTTTTCAACTAATAAAGTATATTTTAGTTTTAATGATAGTGGTTTTTAAAATTAGTATTGAAGTTTTGAACTTTTATAGAAACAAGTTTGTAACTCTTCATAATACTATCTAACTTTAGTTTATATCTACTTTCCAAACTACAAAGTTAAAAGTATACTATATGGGCCTGGGGTATAATCCATTGGTAGAGCATGTGCTTATTAGCATGTATGAGTCCCTGAATTTAATCCCCAGCACCCATACACAGAAAGAAAGGAAAAAGAAAAAAGTATACTATATTCATCAATATTTTCTTATACTGTTTTTGTTAATTTACCTTTCAAATATTATGCTCTCTCTTCTCATTATAATATGTTTTTGAAGAGAGAGAGGGCTATATGGGTCTAACTTTTCTTTCTCTTCCAAAAGCCTAGCTACTTATCATTCTAGCATTTATTTCCTGGTCCCTATTTTCTCAATGATTTGAAAAGCTCTCCAGTAAGAGAATAAATTATTTCCATCCTCATTTTTTGGAGCTCATTTTCTACAAAAGAAAATCGATGAATATATTTGAAAGTTTAATAATACACTTAACAGTTGAAGTGGTTTTCTGCTCCCAGAGAAGAGATGATAATGATGACAATAATAAAATACAAGTAAAGCAAAGTAAAATAAAATAAAACAATTCTTTATTTTTTATATTAAATGTTTAACAATATAGTTCTTCTTTTGTTGTTGTTACTGTGAATTGAACCCAGGGGCGCTTTATGACTGAGCCACATCCCTGCCCCTTTTTAGTTTTTTATTTTGAGACAAGGTCTAAGTTGCTGAGACTTGCCTCAAATTTGTGATCCTCCTGCCTCAGCCTCCCAAGTCACTGGGATTACAGGCATGAGCCACCTCACCTGAGTAACAATATAGTTCTTAATGCTTTTTATGTTATCTTATTTGTAAGGGGTGGGAGGATGTTGGAGGCTGAGAGTTAAAGCATAAGATAGCAAGTCATTCCTTCATGTAGGACTTTGTCAATCATTGGAATAACTGATTCTGGAGAAAATGAGAAGGCATTGGAAATTTTTAGGTTAAAAAAGTAGCATAATATGACTTACCTCCTTAAAGTATCATTCTGGTAGCTATGATTACAGCATAATTTGAGAGGCAGGATTGGAAGCTGAGAGATCATTAAGGAGACTTTTCCAATGCTATGGGAAAGAGATGGTGGTGGTTTGGACTGGGATGTTAGCTGTAGAAGTGGTGAGCGAAAATTCCAATATGTTTTGAAGGTGGAGACGGCAGGATTTACTGGTGGATCAGAAGTGGACTGTGAGAGAAGAAGAGTCCAGGATGACTCCAAGGTTTGTTTGGCCTGGGCAACAGGAAAGGTGGAGAGAACATTTACCAAGATGGGGAAGACTGCAGAAGGAACAACATATCAAAAGAATGGTTTTGGATATATTTAGTTAGAATTAACCATCCAGGTGGAGATGTAGATTAGGCAGATGGAGTTCCCTGAGTAGAGATAAAATATTTAGAGAAATGATGATATTTGCAGCTCTAATATTAAACAAGATCACCATCGGAATAAGTTTATGTAGACAGTCTTTGGCATGCTAAGCATTGAGAAGCAAGCACAGCAAAGGGAATGAAGGAGAGAAACGAGGGAAATCAAGAGGGGATTTTGTTTTAGAAGTCAAGGAAAGAAACAGTTTCAAGAAGGGGGAGGTTATCAGGGGTGTTCAGTGGTATTATGATCAAGTAAGATGACCACTGAAACTTGAACTGCTTAGTAACACAGAAGTCATTAGTGAAGTTGGCAGGTTTGATGAACCAGTGAGACTTAATGCCTACATGGATTGTGTTCAACAGTGACTTAAAGGAGAGGAAGCAGAGACAGCAAGTGTAGCCTATAAGTGACACTTACTGGTAAATGGGCTGTAAAGGAAGCCATAGCTAAGGAGAAGGAATTATAGCATGTTTATGTGTTGATGGGAAATGATCTAATAGAAAGGAAAGATTAAATATGCAGGGGAGAAGAGGACAATAACTGCAGTGATTTCTTTGGATGAAAAGATTGGGATTTAAAGCACAACTGGGAGAACCAATTGTGAATTTATAGCTGGTTCATTCTTCAAAACTCAGGCAAGGTACAGCCTATGGGCACAGATACAGGTGGGCAGGTAGACATGAAGGTGGGATAAGGTAAGATTTCTCTCCATTTCATACTATTTGCTTAATGAAATTTGAAGCAAGGTCATTGACTGAGAGTGATGGTTAAAGAGGAGATTGGAAAGTTAATAAGGAGAAGGCATGAAATATGAAAATAGAAGGGTGAACACATTGTGGAAAAGAAGAAAAGTTCCAGACTATAAAAGTTAGTAGGCATGAGTTTAAAGTCAAGTCAGTTGATATGAATCTTTCTCCTCCTTTGTTGACTTCATGGCTATGGCTGTGAAATAGGCATTAAGACAGAATTTTCTACAGTTGGAAGACAAACTAGTTTTTCCTAGTTGATAAAGTCAAAGGAAGAGAAACAAGGGCACTGAAGGTAAAGGGAACGAGTGTAATGATGAAAACTATGGGATAAACTGGGTAAGGAGTGAAGACACTGGAAAGGTAGGGGTTCGTGGGCATAGGTTGCGGTGGGATCAAAGAATTGTAGTTGGAATCCTAGAAGGTGTGAGCTAGCAGTCAAAGGCGAATTACTGCGCCAACCACTAGCCTTAATTGCCTGTCTTATTGTGGTTAAGACTTTGACACATTTGCTGTTTAATGATTTTTGACTGTCTGTTTATTGAAGTTTGGGATGCCCATGATCTTTTTCACTCTAGTTGTCCATGTGCCACTTTTTATTATCTGCAATAAAATATTAAAATAAGCATTGAGGCTCCTGAATAGAAACTGAAATAAAGAGAAAACAAGATTTGACAGTGGGGTGGCCGGAAGTGGGTCTTTATCAATTGATGACTGGAGCAGTTAGTTACCAAGGCACTGATTTGCTCCCTGAATATTGAAGAGGCTTCAAGATCTTTGATAACTTTCTGAGTTCTATGGGTATTAACCTTATCTACTTCCTGAAACAGTTCTAGTAATGAGAATAAAATGGTACTTTGATTCATATTTCATGTTTAATTATGTAAAGTATCCTAAAAAAACTTATAAAACATTCTGGATTATCTAGTTATTGCCATATTCGATATTTATTTTATTGTATCTCAAAGAACAAAGTCTTGTATTAATTTGTTGTGCTGTTTTTTTCTAATATATTCTGTGATTATTCTTAATATTTCCTTTACTTTCATTTTATTTTTTTACAAAAGTTCAATGAATGTTCGTCAGTGGCATGCACAATCCATGGAACTGAGGAGTTACATGGGCCTGTAGTAGAAATTTAAAATAGAGCAGGTGCTAAAGGAAATGTTATTTATTGTCATCATTTGATCAGTCTCTTCCTCCAAAGATTCCTTAGCATGTTTCTCTGCTTCTTCCCTCTGGTGGAACAATTTCTTGTCTTCCTTAGGATAATTTACCAACCTAGCCAAGTTCCAGTTTGTTTTAGTCAGCTTTTTTGTTGCTGTCACTAACAGACCTGACAAGAATAAATAGAAGGGGAAAAGTTTATTTGGCTCACAGTTTCAGAGGTCTCGTCCATAGTCAGCCAATTCCATTACTCTGGGCCCGAGGTGAGGCAGATCATCAAAGTGGAAGGGCATGGCAGAGGAAAGCAGCTCCAGACATGGCACCAGGAAGCAGAGAGCTATTTTTACCTTTTTAAAAATTTTTATCTTTTGGTTCCAAGGATTGAACCCAGGGGCACTTAACCACTGAGCCACATCCCAGCTCTATTTTATATTTTATTTAAAGACAGGGTATCCCTAAGTTGCATAGGGCCTAAGTTGCTGAGGCTGGCTTTGAACTTGCAATCCACTTACAAGTCTCTTGTAATCTATAATAGCACCCTCTTATTTTAATGTAATTAATTAATCATTTGGTGGCATTGGGGATTGAACCCAGGAAGGAGCACTGTACCACTGACCTGCATCCTTTTTTAAAAGGCCATCCCTAAAATGATCGCAGTGGTACTCCCCTATAATCCCAGCAGCCTGGAGATTGAGGCAGGAAGACCACAAGTTCAAAGCCAGCCTCAACCATTTAGCAAGGCCCCAAGCAATTTAGTGAGACCCTGTCTCAAAATAAAATCTAAAATGGGCTGGGGATGTGTCTCAGGTATTGAGTGCCCCTGGGTTCAATTCCTGGTACCAAAAAACAAAACAACAACAACAGAAAGGCTTTTCTAAATTTTGAAACAGTCTCACTAAATTGCCCAGTGTGACCTTGACCTCGCAATCCTCCTGCCTCAGCCTCCCAAGTAGCTGGGATTACAGTTGTGTGCTGCTGTACTTAACCAACATCAACTTTTTGAAGAGACTAGGTCAGTTGTTTTAAATATACCATGAATTGGATTTATTCCAGTGACTTTAAACTGGTTTCTCTTAATCCTGCATTGCCTGTATATTGGAAGTGCTATGCTAAAAATTTTGGACTTGAAATTTACAAAATTATTCTGTCATGTAATTTTCACTTTATAAGCAATGGAAGGGTTGGAGGAACACATTTTAAAACACAGGATGAATCCAGATCATGATTTTAGTTTGTCTCATGGCCCCTTTGTTATTAGATTGTGGTTATTCACCTTTAGCAAGACTGTTGGAAATAGATCTGTGTTCTTGCTGTCTCCTGTTAGGTGGCACAGAGTTGATGTTTCCCACTGCTCATGGTGGGTGATTTTCTTTGCATGGTTGAGATGGTATCAGTCAGGCTTATTTCTCCACTTTAAGTTATTCTTTTTCTTTTGTAATTAGTAAGCATTTTGTGGGGAGATACTTTAATATTTCATTTATTAATTATATTAGAACCATGGGTTTTTTAAGGAGTTATAATCTGTAACTATCAAGATTTATTTTAGTTTAAATTTTCCACATTTGACTACTAATTGTCCCTTCAAGCTGACTTCTGGATCTTTTAAATAGGTCCCTTTCTTTTTTTGAGAACTTGTTTACATGTATAAGATATTTTTATACTCATAGTCCACAAAAATATTTAAAATAGCGATTGATGTGGTTTGCTGAAGTACTTGAAAGCTAGAATCCAGTTAATTTCTATTAAAAGAGAAGTAAACAGTATTACATTTCTGTATATTTCATTTGCCTGGAATGTTGTTTTATTTTATTTTGAATGGTTGTATAATAAAATTAGCCTTTTTCTCTTAGTATGCAGTTGTATGAATTTTAACACATGTATAAATTCTTGTATTTGCCAACATTCAGAGTCTTATCCTCCAGAAACCAGCCTCTTGCTATCTTTTATAGTTATGCTGCCTCCAGCCATACCCTGGCAACCACTAACCTGTTCTCTTTCACTGTACTTTTATCTTTATGAATGGAATCACACACTTTTATTTAGCATAATACCTTCGAAATTCACTCACACTATTCAGTGTATCAATAGCTCATTTTAAAAAATGCTGAGTAGTATTCCATTATGTGGGTAGAACACTGTTTATCCATTCATCTGTTGAAGAGCACTTGGGTGTTTTCCATTTGTGGCAGTTATGAACAGAGCCATTATAAAGATTTGTGTGCAGTTTGTGTGAAGGTTAGTTTTCATTTTTGAAGTGAGATTGCTGGATAGTGTGGTCATGGCCGTATGTTTAACTTTATGGGAAACTGCCAAATTGTTTTCCAGCAATTCTGGAAACTGCCACATTGTTTTCCCACCAACAATATATGAGTATTCTACCTGCTACACATCTTTGCTAGCATTGGGTATTGTCACTTTTTTTTTATATATATTAACCATTCTAATGGGTATGTAGTGATGGTTTATCATGGTTTCAATTTTTATTCCATACTAGTTACTGATACTGAGCATATTTTTATGTATTTTCATGTCATCTTCATGTCCTTTTTTGGTGAAATATCTCTTCTGGTCTTTTGCCCATTTTTCACTTTGTGTGTGTGTGTTTTATCTTCATTTAGACATTGTGGATACAAGACTTTGCCAGAAAGGTAATTTGCACATATTTTCTTCAAAGACCAGTCTGTGGCTCTTCTTTCCAATCACTTAAATACTTCTTACAGAGCAGCAGTTTTTAATTTTTGAAGAAGATAATTTTTTCATTTTTATTTGATGTTGTATTTTTATGAGTTCTTTACTTAACCAGAGGTCACAAAAATTTCCTTCTGTGTTTTCTCTAGTGTTTTAAGTTTTACATTTTCCCATTATATCCATGATCCATTTAGAGTTAGGTTTTTGTATAAAGTGTGAGACTTAGGTCAAGATTGACTTTTGCCTGTGAATATTATGAATTGCTCACATACCATTTGTTGAATATTCTTTCTCCTACAGTGTTTTCGGATTATAAAGTTTACTTTCCATCATTTCAAATTAACAAATAGAAACTTTGAAATTATTACATAGAATTGTTATGTTTAACAAATTCAAAATCTGATCCATCACTCAAGAGAGCTTATTGGTTCTACTCTAATATTTATGTGGAATGTTAGAAACATATTTTTGTGAAGAATTATATATTCATAGAAATAATATAATATTAAGAATTGTACCTTACTTATAACTATATATTTTTTTAAAGTGGGATTGGTTTTTCACTGTCTTAAAGTTCTGCTAAATTTAATATCTAATTCCTACTGTCCAGTTATTCAGTAATAGTAAATATTATTGAACAGTTTTATTTTATTTAAAATTTTCCCCATTTGAGATTTCTTAAAATTTCAAATGAAATAATTTCATATTTATTCTGTTTAGTTTTTCTTAGTTTATTTTAAATGGTAGGAGATTTAATGGCCTTATAGAGCTTTCTTTATAATGAAATCAAGATGATTATAACTAAAAGATTTTAAAAACTTATGTTTCTTCTAAAAAGCTGTCCTACTCGTGATAACTTTTAAGAAAACAATTTACTGTGATGAAGAAGAAGTAACTTCTAACAATAAAATTGTAGGGGAGAGTGATAGAATGATTTATTTTGTTGGCTAATGTTGACTTTTATATGAAATAATTATGTCAGCCTATAGTGTAGAATTATTTTATGAAATGAAATTTTTTGTTTATGTTTGCAAATATTTTAATGAGAAAAAGGATTAAAATAATTTAAATCCTTAATAGTTAATAAAATGTATAACTTCTAGGAACATTTGCAGTGCCTGCATATGTGGTAGATATGTGTGTTGAGTGTGCAACATACAGCTTTAGGGGTTTTTTTGTTTATGGCTTTTCTTTTTACCTTCTTTTTAGTACTATTTTTTCCCTGGGGTACTGACTATTGTCTTTGTTCTCCTTAACCTTCCACATCTTTTGACCCAACCACACTCTCCAAGATGTACTATTCATAATAATGCAAGTTCTCTTTTTCAGAACTGTTGACTTGAGAGTTTTAAAAATAACTTAGAAAAGAATACTGGAGTCTGCTGCTCTCCTTTCACTTGCTGCAATACTTGATTTGCATAACTACATTAGCTTTTTTATTTTCTACACAAGTTAAAGTGTTAAGGTATTTTGTTTAGAAAGGTAGTTAATTGTTGAGACATTTGGTATAACTGCTTTTGGTGTAGACGTGTAGGGAATTCCTTTTATTTGATCATAAAAGTTGATTAATTTATCATTTTAAAGAAACTATTTCTACTCGAAATTCATTATGAAACTTTACATTCCTTTTAGTCCAGTATTAAAATGGTACATTAGATATGTTGATCACTTATGGTCAGAAAGACCAGGGCGAACATAAACAGAAACTAATTATATGTTGTCAGATTTAGTTTCAGCTTCGAAGAGTTAATTTTTGCCTTTTGGCAAGAAAGTGGAGATGTGTGATAGTAAACTTATTTTTACAGGGCCATAATTTTGTGAGCTCAGTTTCTTTCTCTAAATATGCAAGAAGGTTTTGGAAGTGATTTTTATTTTGGGGGTTTAAAAACAATCTACTTAGGCCTTCTTTATTAAGAGGCTTTGTATTGTGTTTATTAAAATGAAAAAAAATTTGTTTATTGCCCTCATTTGCCTTAGAGCAAGTGAGCTCAAAATTAACCAGTGGTAATCCTGCTTGTTTTGCAATAGTACAACCTTTTCCACTCATTATCTCAGTGGTGTAATGTGAAGTTTTCCATTAACTTTATACTTAGGAAATTTAGTGCTATATATTTTGAAATCTCCATAGCATTCCTAAGGAATATCTGTTTTACTTTACAATTTCTGTCAGTAAATTTTATTCATATTTTCTTACAGCTCAGTACCTGTTTCCAAAAGAAGAATTAAAATTCTGTTTAAGTGCTAGAAGTGTTTGAAAATGTAAATCAACAAATTCCAATAAATAACTGTTTCACCCTGATACTTGTGTGATTAGATTTAGGAATTTGCTGTTTAGTAGGTTCCTATTGTGGCAGAGAAATCTTTCAGGCATGAATTGATAGTCCAGATCCTTTGAGGTCTGTCTATTCTGACCTATGACCCCTATTCTTACAAGGTCAACATCTGAGGGCAGGAGATTAAGGCAGTTTACAGACCAGAATGGTAAATGGAATGGAAAAATTAGCCAGCACATTTTGGGTGCAAAACATCAAAGTCATCAAATAGTTTGCTTATTTTAAACCTGGCTTATGGGTATGACAAGCTAATTTTACTGTTCATAGGAATCAAAAAATTAATAACCGTAATTCATTTAGAGGTACTGCTTATGTAACAGTAAATTTTAACTGTAGAATAAAAATTAAATTCATATTGCTTAACCTCAGAATATGAAAAACTGCAAAAATAGTTTGTCACCATATCAGTACATTTTAATCTTGTATCCAATTTGGATATTAAATTTAAACTTGGAAAGCATTTCTTTGCTTTTGCTGTGAAATATTTTAATTTATCAACAATGTTGAATAAAAAAATATATACCTATACTGGCACATAATTGAAGTGAGTGAAGATTTGACTGTAATAATGTACTGTTGACTTTTAAGTAAAAATAATTTTTAAAGCTGGAGGTACAAAATAGTATAAGGTAAATTGATCAGGCAATTTGTTCTTTTTTCTCCTTTGTCTTTTTGAGACTTTTATCTTTTACATCTTACCTCTTAAAATATTTCTCCTGCTTTTTCATTTTATGCTTTTCATTATAATTTCAAAATATGGATCAGTAGGTATTCCTTCTTAGTTCCTATATGTTGTTCCCTTGTAAGAAATTCCCCCAAATCCTTTATTTTATATTCGTTTGTATCCTGGACAGCTGTGAATTTGCATCTTAAGCTTCCTACTAATGATTAGCAAGGGGCTAGAGTTGAATAACTGAACTGTTGCATCCAAGTGTTCATTCATCTATGTAGTGACTAAGGAAATTAGTAAAACCAATAGAATACCCAAGTCTTCTTAATTCTGCATTTTTTATTCTATTCCAATTTTTGCTTATTATAGACCTAATTTTAGGGTGGTTTTCTAAGTCCTTTCTTCTTGTGATTATTTGGCCAGAGATCTCTTAATGAGGCAATTATAGTTGTTTCCTTCATTCACATTATCTTAGCAGATGCTCTCCCTGCTGTGACCTCTGTTCAGACCAAGCAGACAATGTGCTGTTCTCATCACCCTCTGCCAGACATTGTATGGGGCTGAGTTTCATTTTGGCGCTGCATAGGTCTCTCAAGATGCCTGATGGGAATGGTCAGAAGCCAAGTGGCAGATAATCAGAATTTTAGGTTGATATTCTGATTGCTGTTTTATTCTAAGCATAGAAAGTAGTAAAATAATGCCTAGAGGGAAAATAAGTTCCAGAGGCATCTCTAATAACATTGCAAGCTGAAATTATGGATTTAGGAAGTAACTTAGTTTTCATTCTTTATACTGTAGCCCTGGTGAAAATAAGATCAAATATTTATTGTATGATTTAATAAAAGTGTTTTGTAAGAATTGGGTAATATTTCAAAACCTTGAGATCCTTTCAAAAGAGAAATAAATTTAGCTTCTAATATTAAATATGTATGTTTTTTAATGAACTTTATGAGATTGTTCAAAGTCTCACTTGAATTTTAAAGTATGCTTAAATTTAAACACAAATTCTCATGTTTTTTGTCTGCTCGTTATGATGTCCAGTCTGTTCCTGTGTGAACAGAATAAGGGCTGATCAAGTTGAAAATCTAATCAACAGAAAATTTCCACCTTTATGCTGCTAAATCCTCCTGCTGAAATACTAGTCTTATGCCACCAATCCAAGTAACAATCCAGGAGCATCACAACGTTTTTAGCAGCCTTTATTCTCCATTAATAAGGAGTCTCAAGTCAAATTGTAGTCTGATAAAGTTGAAGTCTGTGCAAAAGTTCTTCTGTATTTATATTGGAATTTAAAATTTTGAAATTTGATGAAAATAAATGGATTAAAATCTAGGACTTAAAACCATTCTTATAAGAGATTTTTATTTCTGTTGCTATAGTATAATTATGCCATTCATTTTATAATTTATAACATAATGTAAATTATCAGCTTGCTGTTATCAGTAAGAAGTAGTAATACAGTGAAACAGATTATCTTTTTATAGAATTAGATTTATAGTCAATAAATTTTCATGTGAAGTAATGTTTTTAATATGTACATTCATAAAATGTTAAGCTTTTTAAAGTGTACTTCAAATTTAAGTGGAGAATAAACATTAAAATTTTAAAACATTTGGAAAGGAAGAAATGCTTTTATAATATTTTCTTAAAGTCTAAAATAAATAAAGGAAGTTTAAGAATTTTAGTTTCTAGAATGCTTTAAGTTTAATCTCATCTATTATATGATTATTTCAAACAATGGATTAACAAGGAACAAAATCAAGTGTTTCCCTTGCTTTGGGAGGAGAGCTATTTGTTGATTGGGCTATAGGAATGTTCAGTCTCTAGAAATTAAAAAAATGAAAAAGAGGTACTAGTATCCATGTATCAAAAATTATAAATTCTACAAAATATATTTTTTATTTTATAAAAATGAGATCAAATTGTATGTACCTTTTGTAACTTTCTTCACAATTGGAAACCTGAGTACAAATTTAAAACTCTGTTTTTCAAGAATCTTATACTAAGGGTAACTGAATTTCATAACCATCCTTATTAATGGAGAAAGTAGCATATGATATTTTGAGGAGCTTATTTGTAGTATGTTAAATGGGAACCAGCGGCTTGCCTACCTCCCCACTAGCCATTCTCTACTGTCACAAATAAAAGAATCCTTGGATAGCAGTTGTTTTGTTTTGTTTTGTTTTTTAAACAGAATCATTGTTTGAAACTACTGTTAACTCAGTTCCTACTTTTTTTTTTTTTAAAAGATGTCAATGGACCTTTATTCTATTCATCTAGTTATATGTGGTGCTGAGACTCGAACCCAGTGCCTCACACATGCCAGGCAAGCGCTCTAATCAATGAGCCACAACCCCAGCCCCTCAGTTCCTACTTTTTTCTTACTTGGTTGATTTCAGATACTATTCTTTGATTTTATTGTTTGATTTTTGTTCCCTCATTTTTCAGTAGTCCATTTAGAGTCTCGCCCTCTGTTTATTAACATTATACCAGAGGTACTACCAATGCAATAAGAGAAGAAAAACATGAAAAGATCTAAGGATTAAAAAAGAATTAACCAAATGTTCTCTGATACACCAGCAGATATATGGCTGAGATTATTTATAGATAAATTATTGGAATACTAATCAGAATAAAAAAATTTAACAAGATTACTCACTATAAAAGTACAACATACAAATTGAACTAAGAACAATTTAACATCAGGAATGTAAGAACTGTCCTATATTCAGGAACTCACAATTAGAAATTATAGCTTCAAAAAAGTTGATTTGAGAACTTGGAGCACATAGCTCAGTGCTAGAGTGTGTGCTTATGCAGGAGGTACTGGGTCCCCCCTTACAACCTCCCCCCTAAAAAAAAGAAAAGAAAAAGGAATAGGGTGGGAGGTTCATTTTGCATAAACTATAATTTCATTATTGTTCATTGTAACATAAATTATAATTTACTATATCCAGAAAAAATTTGGACAAAACTGTAAAAGACTTATAAAAAAATGATAAACTTATATTGAGAAGTATAAAATCAGACCTAAATAAATAGGATATTTTGTTAATGAATGGCAAAAATGATTTTCCCCCTTTGATGATGCTCAGAATTAGATCCTGGGCCTGGTACTTGCTAAGCAAGTTCTCCACCATGAGTAGTTTCCCCAACTTGAAACTCAATAGTTGAAAGAAAGTTAATTCCCCATTAGTTAATCTATAAATTCAATGCAAGTCCATTCAAAATTCCAATAAACTGTGCCTTGGGCTTGGTGGCACTTGCCTGTAATCCCAGTGATTCTGGAGACTGAGGCAGGAGGATTACAAGTTTTGAGGCTAGCCTCAGCAACTAAGTGAGGTTCTAAACAGCTTAGTGAGACCCTAACTCAAAAACCAAAAAGGGCTAGGGTTGTGGTTCAGGGGTGAAGTGCCTCTGGATTCAGTTCTCCAGTATCCCCCCCTGCAAAAAAGAAAAAAAAAACTACAAAAAGAAAAGAAAGAGATAAATTATGTAAGTATATGTAATTAAGGTGTTAGCCTGCTGAAGGGCAGGTAGACCATGGAACGACTATGTTTGTGTGTCTATGTATACATATCTTTATAATACCATATATATGTATATACATATCTCATATATATGTCTTGGTATATGACAAAGATGGTATTTCAGATCTTGGAAAATGAAGCACTGGACTAAGTGGATAAATCAGAGCATTCAGGGAGTTCCAAAAAGCCAAACACATCTGACTGTCAAAGGGGACCTGGAGGAAGGAGTCCTTGGAGAGAGGCCTCTAGAAACCACTGCCTCTGACTATACCCTCCTGAATTTTCAGATAAGAGCTGGTAGCAGGCTGCTGCTGGTTAGCAGAGCCAATAGTTTGGAAAGACAAGCTAGACACAGAACAGCAGAGAGAGAGAACAACTGGGACCTGCTGGGTATGTGTCTGTCTGTTACCATGTCTGACCATGAGCCCCTCCAAGAATAATCGCTTCTCCTTCATTTTTGCTTTCAAGCCTTTCACAGGTTCTTCTTTTGGGCAACCCTAACCTAGAACCATCTGCAGAAGGTAATTACCAGTTATAACCATATGAATTAAGAATTCCAGCACCAAGAATATAAATTAAGCTAGAGAATAAAAGAGAATGGGGAAAGGTATTTGAAATGCATGTAATTGGTAGAGTGTTGCTCTTGCATCAGCATCAGCATCACATGGGATCTAGCTCATTGTTAAAAACCCACATTCTCCACCCTCATCCCAGTTACCCTGGGATGTGGATCTCAGCTATGGGTTTTCCCAACCCTCCCCAACAAACACTCCAGGTAATTTTTTTTTTTTTTAAACATTACCCAGCTTTATTCTAACTTAACTTCTGTGACATCTAAAAATACCTTTTTTTTTTTCACGCATTTTTTATTGGTGCATTATAGTCGTACATGTTGATGAGTTTTGTTGTTACATATTCATACATGCACACAATAAGACAATATAATTTGGGCATTATCACTCCCTAGCACTCCCCGCATCCCTCTTTACCTCCCACCCCTTGATCTCTTCCCTCTACTGATCTCCCTTTGATTTTTAGGAGATCTACCGTCCACCGTTGTTTTCCTTTATTCTCTCAAATGTCTGCATATTAAAGAAAAATCTGTGACCTTATGAAAATCAATGACCTTCTGATTTTGACTTCTGTTGCTTAACAGAATGGTCTCTAGTTGCATACATTTTCCTATAAATGCCATAATTTCATTTTTTAAATGACTGAATAAAACTTCATTGTGTATATATACCACATTTTCCTTCTTCGTTTATCTGTTGATGAACACCTAGGCTAGTTCCATAGTTTGGTTATTGTGAATTGTGGTGCTATAAACTTGGGTATGCATGTATCACTGTAGTAAGATGACTTTAATTCTTCAGGATAAATACTAACAAGTGCTATAGCTGGGTCATATGGTTGTTCAAAGCCTAATCTTTTGAGGAGCTTTCATACTGATTTCCATAATGGTTATACTAATTTACAGTCCCACCAACAGTGTAAAAGTGTTCCTTTTTCTCCACATCCTCTTCAGCATTTATTATAATTTGTATTCTTGGTGACTGCCATTCTGACTAGTATGAGATGAAAACTCAGTGTAGTTCTGATTTGCATTTCCCTAATTGCTAATGATGTTGAACATTTTTTCACATTTTTTTTGGCCATTTGCATTTCTTATTTTGAGAAGTGTCTTTAATTAATTTGCCCATGTATTAATTGGGTTATTTGATTTTTTTTTGGTGTAAAGTTTTTTGAGCTTTTTATATTTTCTTGATAGTAATCTTCTCTCACATGGGTAGCACAGATTTTCTCCCATTCTGTGGATTTTTCTCTTCATATTCCTAATTGTTTCCTTTGCTGTGCAGAAGCTTTTAAATTTAATGATATCCCATTTATTAACTCTTGGCATTATTCCCTGAGCTTTAGGAGTCCTATTGAGAAAGTCCCTGCCTGTGCCTAAAAGCCCTTCCAGGTAATTTTGATATGCTCCCAGGTTTGAGAACCACTGACTAAATGAAGAGAATTCTAGAATTTATTGTCTCACATAATTTGTAATTCCAGTAATTAAAGTAGTTTCAAGTGCATCTGGATTTGAGTGCTTAATCCCAGTGCCAAGTGAGATATGATTCCCAGCAATTCTACCAAGACCCCAGGATTGATTTTATTGATCCAACCTAGAATGTGGCACTCTGATTTGCTGGACATGAATCATTTGCCCACTCCTTCTGCTGGGGAGACAGGTAAGCCCCATCCAGACCACACGGATTAAAAGTAGGGCAGGGAGGATTCTCCAAAAGAAAATCAAAGCATCGTTAGGAAAGGAGATGCTGAATGGAGATATGCAAAAATAACTGATACACAGAGAAACAGTGCTCCTCAAAGAAACCGTCTGCAAACTATTACCAGACAAGGAGGTTGAACGGTAGTTTGTCAGCCTCTCACTTCTTCATTGAAAGGTCTTGCTACAGGAAGTATTGCCTGTATGAAATATTCATTTCTTTATGTATTTAGAAATTTTATTAGTTTGTGTTTCTTCTTTAGCAACTGCCTTTTTTTCCTTGAATTCTGTACATTTCCTGCACATCTATAATCCCAATGACTCAGGAGGCTGAGGCAAGAGGATCACAAATTTGAAGCCAGTCTTAGCAGCTTAGGGAGACCTTACTCCAGATAAATCTCCTTATCTCAAAATAAGCCTTATCTCAAAAATAAAAAGGGTTGGGGATATAGCTCATTGATAGAGTGTCCCTGGGTTCAGTCCCCAGTACTTCAAAAGAAAAAAATATAAAATACAGGCCAACATTTATCTGATCAGTAGGTAGGTTGACAAACTAAGGCAGAAACAAAATGAAAGAATAATAAAATTGAATATACCAAGATACACCATACAGGTGGTAAAACTGTTATTTCTGGTAGGTTAAAAATATTTCATACCTTAAAAACCATAAATAAATTGAAAAATTATTATAATCACTACAAGAAGTGACTGGTTATAAAATTATACAAAATTAATCCTATTTTTTTCAAGGTCTTAAGAATCAAAGGAGGAAAATGTACCATTTTCAGTAGTATACACACACACACACACACACACACACACACACACAAAGATAATATGCCCAGGACATAATTTACATGTGTTAATTCAGTTTAGTTTTACTACTTTTCAATAAGGTCTTGTTTATCTCTTATTAAACTTTATTCCTAAGTATTTTCATTTTGTTTTTTCTTTGATAAACAACATATTCTTCAGTGAGCAGAAGAAGAAGGTACAGAGAAAGAGGGTCTTTCTTTGGTCATTCATCCTCTTATCTGTACCCTTAGGAAAAGAATTGTGGTTTGTCTGGTTACTGACAACTGGTAAGAGCAGAGATTATGCCTTCTACAGCTCATAATTTTGACTGCTCAAGAGAGCTAAAAGCCAGCTCTATACTCACGTAAAGGAAAGAAAAACCACAATTGGAGGAAAAAACAACAGTAACTCATAGAGACAAAGTAACCTGAGGAAGAAAACTGCCCTTCTGGAAAATGTGGTTCCCACTGACATCTGAAGAGATTTTAACATAAACAGATCAGGTTAGAAGAGAAAGGAAGGCTCTCTGGAACTAAAAACATAATTTCAAATTTTAAAACTGAGTAGAAAAAAAAAGAGTAGTGAAAGAAGACGGTCACACCTGAGATCTCAATCAGTACTCTGAAAGAATTCAATTAATGTTCAAAAAGAGCAATGCTAACAAGAAGAAACAAGACAAGAGATGAGGATGCTGAGAGGAGAGATAGGAATATTTATTTATTTATTTTCATATACTGATCATTGAACCCTGGAGTGCTTTACCACTGAGGTACATCCCCAACTGTTTTCATTTTGAGACAGGGTCTCATTAAGTTGCGTAGGTCCTTCTTAAGTTGCTGAGGCTGGCCTCAAACTTATGATCCTCCTGCCTCAACTTTCTGAGTCACTGGGATTAGAGGACCCAGCTAATGTTCCTTTTATGTATGTGCTATGTAGTTGTTTTGTTCTCAATTTGGAGGAAAAAGGAGATAATGAAATTAAAATATAACATTAATTATTGGTTAATCACTGGTTAGGTGAGTTTTCAAGACTAGACCCATTGCTCAAGAAGTTTGGTCTTAAAATTTAATTTTTTAAAAATTTACATAATAATACACAGCATTTTATTAAGAAATAGCAGCTCTGCTGGGCACAGTGGAGCACACCTGTAATCCCTAGGGAGACTTACTGTATTGTTCAAGCTGGCCTCAGACTCCTCCACTTAAGTGATTCTCCTGCCTCAGCTTCCCAAACCTGGAGTAGAGGTGCATATCTCCCTGCCCACCTAAACTTCCTTTTTAAATCAAGTTTCTGGATAAATAATGCTTTCATATGGTTTCAACATCAAAATGTGTAAGAAGGCATGGAGTGCAAGTTGTCTCCCATACCCCCAGTGTTTATCCTCCCAGTGGTTAACCATTATACTTTGTCAGGGACCAAGAACCTACTTGGGCCTCAAACTTCAAACTAATCAAATTCAAATCCCTAATATACAATTGCGTGTGGACCATCTCCACACTCTTAACGATTTCCAAAAACTACTAGGGGATATCCAATGGCTAAGACCATATTTAAAACTGCCCACCTATGTGCTTTTGCCTCTTAATGATATTTTAAGGGGAGATTCTGACCCTTCTTCTCCTCGAGAGCTTACTCCCGAGGCACAGCAAGCATTAATTCAAGTCACAGAAGCCATTGCTCAACAATTTGTTACACAAATATCTTATAACCTTCCTTTGGTTTTGGTTATATTACACACCCCTCATACACCCACGGGACAATACTTAGCTTCTTAAATTTTTATTGTAGAGTTGATTGAAAATGTTATATAACTAACAGTATTTGGCCCCATTTCAGTTTGTTAATGTTTTTAAAAAATTATCTTTTATTATCATAGAGTCAATAAATAAGCATTATAAAACTTAAAAACCCACATAAGGCAAGAGAGGAAAAAGTCATTTTCTCATCATATCCCTTATTTCACAACAGACATTTATTTTCTCAAGTTCTGGAGACCTGAAGTCCAAGATCAAGATGTCAGCAGGTTTAGTGTCTCCTGAGACCTCTCCTTGACATGCTGGTGGCTGCCTCCTTGCTCTGGGCATGACCTTTGGTGTCTCCTCTGAGAAGGACATCAGTCATATTGGAATGGGGCCCCACTCTTGTATTTAAGCTTAATTACCTCTTCACAAAATCTGTCTCCAAATACAGTCACTTCAGGGGTTAGGGTCTCAACATATAAATTTTGGGTAGGAGGTACAATTTGGTCCATAGCAACCTGATATCATTTCATCCTTCCTTTCAGTCTTTCAATATCCTTGTGTTTTATATGCCTCATATAAACAACATATAGCTGATTTTTGCATTTTTAAAAATCTTATCTGAAAACCTATAAATGAGAAATTACATTTAGGCTGTATGCATTTACTGTCATTATTGATACATTTTTTTACTGCAAGGGTTCCCTTATTTATTCACTTTGCATTTTTCTCTCTTGTCTTTTCTTTTTGGTTTTGTTCTCCTTTTTCCTGTTGCAGTTGATGGAAGTTTTTGTTGCTTTCTTATTTCATCTCCCCTTCCCAGTAGTCCAGAGTTCACATAATATTATTTCTACTTCTTTAGTGGTTCCCTTAAAATTCTGTCATGCTTACGAAAGTTAACTAAGTCTTAAGTTAGCAATTTAACTAAAGCTGATATTCAGTGATCACACATTGGTATAGACATCCGGTATATTTTCTTGACCATCCAGATTGTTTTTTATAGTATAACAATAGTTAAATATTTTTTACTGTTACTTCTGTTCAAACAATAACACTTAGGGCATTTTAAATTCTAAAATCCTCCTCCCAAGTTATAGACTGTGCTTTAGTTTTTATTTTTATTTTTACTTATTATTATAGTTACTTTTTATCTATATGCGTAACAAACTTAATTTTATATTCAGTCTTCCTCTCCCGTCTCTAATCTTTCTACTGGGATCATTTTACTTTTTTCCTGATATATATCTTTTAGATTTTTCTGTAGGAACAACTGTTTGTGGTAAACTGTTTTTTTAAAATCTGAATGTATGTTTATTTTACTCCTATATCTAAATACCATTTCCAACCAGACATGGTAGCATGTGCCTGTAATTCCTTCTAATTGTGAGGCTGAAGTGAGAGAATCATTTGAGACCCAACATTTGAGATGAGGTTGGACAACATATTGAGACTCTGTTTCACAAAAGGGAGCAGCTAATTTCACAGTGTATGCCTTTCTCGTTAAGATATTTTCTTAGCATTTAAACATACTGTGCTGGCTCTTAAAGTTTCCATTGTTACAGTAAGGGGTGTCTACCATCAGTCTAATTGATTTTTCTTTACAGATAATCTTTGTTTCTAGCTGTTTGTAAGATCTTTTTATCTTAGGTTTCTGTAGTTTTAGATATTATGTGTAGATGAAGATGTATTTTTACTTATTTTGTTTGCTATTTGTAATATTAGGCTTCATCCATCCTAGAAAATTGTTACTATTTCTTGAAATATTGTTTCCCCTTCATTGTTTCTGTTCTCACCACATATGTGTTTGTACATGATATACTTCAAACATTTTCACTGTAATCTCAGTAGTTTATAACCATTCTTTTATATTTTTAACCTTATATTCTGTCTCTCCTATATTCCATGTAATTTCTCAGATTTATTTGCCAATTTACTAAGCCTACCTTTCACTGTGTCTAAGATGCCTTTGAATTATTCCATCAAGTTTTAAATATCAACATTATTTTCAAATCTAATAACTTTTGGATTTTATACTTTGAAATGTACCCAATTGGGGCTGGGGAGATAGCTCAGTCGGTAGAGTGCTTGCCTTGCAAGCACAAGGCCCTGGGTTCGATCCCCAGCACCCAAAAAAAAAAAAAAAAAAAAAAGTACCCAATTATATTTGCTGGTCTCTTGCTGATTATGCATTTTTATGATTTCATCTTTTATTTCTTTAAAAAGTTTTATCTCTAGCTCTTTTGTAGTCTGTTTTTGATGTTTCAGAATAATGTCCTTGGAGATCTAAATCCCTAGTTTGTTGTTTAGGCTAGTTCTCATGTGCATAATGATGGATTGTTTTCCTTATTGTTTCATGGTCTTTGTTTATGAAATCATACACGTTTGATTGTAATCTGTGGAAATACAGCAGGCTTAAATTAGAAAAGCTTTCCATTAGAGGGAGTTGTGTTCGCTTTTGTCTGGAGTTGCCATTGCCACTGCTCTAATCATTGTAACTAATTTCACATATCCCTGCCTTGACATGGAAGTAAGTTCAGATGCTGTCACCCATGTTCTTGTATTACCAGTCCTTTTTCTTTTCGATGTGTTGTTTATGAATGTACTGCAGTATGTATATCCATTTACCTTTTGATAGGCATTTGGGTCATTAACAATGTATTGGTGTTATGAATAAAACTGCTGTAAACATGCTTGACCATATGTTTTTATTTATTTCTTCTGAGAAATTACATAAAAGTAGAATTGCTGTATCAAAAGATTTGTAGATTTTAAGAAACTGTCAGTTTTTATTTTAAACCAGACATTTTCAGGTTGTTCCATTTGATTTTATTTATTTATTTGTTTATTTTGGTACCAGGGATTGAACCCGGGGTGCTTAACCACTGAGCCACATCCCAGCCCTTTTTAATATTTATTTAGAGACAGGGTCTTTCTGAGTTGCTTAAGGCCCCACTAAGTTGCTGAGGCTGACTTTGAACTTGCCGTCCTCCTGCCTCAGGCTCCTGAGCTTCTGGGATTATGTGGGTATGCCATTGCGCCTGGCTTGTTTCATTTTCTTTGAATTTGAAGTTTTAGTCTTTTAAATTTTAACCTTTCTACTGATTGTATAGGAGTCTCTCATTTTGGTTCTACTTTTATTTCAATGATGACAAATGCACATTCTTTTGTGTGCTTTGAGCCATTTGTATTTGCTCTTCTGCTAGTTTGTTTCTTAGATTGGTGGCCTATTATTATTATTAAAAGAGTTCTTTAGACAAACATTGCCCTATGTAAATTTATGATTACACAAATGGTTTGCCTTTACTCCATGTACAAACAGAGAAACAACATGTATCCCATTTGTTTACAATAAAAAAAAAGAGTTCTTTATTTAGATTGTTCTGCACACAATTTCATTGATAGATAAAATGTACTCAGAATATTTTTTTGAACTCTGAAGTTTATTTTTTTATTTTTGTACCAGAGGCTTTCAATGAACAGAAGTTTTTCAATTTTAGTGATATCCAATTTATTATTTTTAAGAAAAAATTAGCTGGGGCTTATTGTGTTCTAAGAAATGTTTGCTTACGTCAAGGTTCTCCTATGTTTTCTTTAAGAAGTTCTGTAGTTATATCTTTTTTTTTTTTTTTTTTAATTTAGTGGTACTGAGGATTGAGCCCAGAGGTACTCACTCTACTGGTGAGCAACATCTCCACATTTTGCCCTTTTTGTCTTTTGAGACAGGGTTTCACGGAGTTGCTGTTCTGGAACTTGGAATCCTCTTGCCTCAGCCTCTCAAGTCGTAGGGATTATAGGTGTATACCACCACGCCCAGCTTATAGTTATAACTTTGTGTTTAGGTTGGTGATTCATAAATGAATTCATTTTGACATGTACATGAGGTAGAGAATGATTTTTCCCCCCCATTACTTGGTCTAATTGTTCCAATTCCTTTTTATTTTTTGGGTACTGCAGGTTGAACCTACGGTCACTTAACAACTGAGCCACATCCCAGCCCTTTTTATGTTTTATTTTGAGACAGGGTCTTACTAAGTTACTGAGGCCGGCTTTGAACTTGGTAGTCCTCCTGCGCCTCAGCCTTCCGAGATGCTGGCTTTACAGGCGTGTACCACCACTCCCAGCCCCAGTTCCTTGTTGATGAAGATTTTGTGTTTTTGTGTTTTCATTGATTTGCCTTGACACTTTTGTTGAAAATCACTGGCTATACAAAAGTACCATACTTAAGGCCTTTATTCTTCCATATTAACTTGTCAATCCTAATGCCAGTATTTACTTTATCAGTGATTCTCAACTGAAGGTGGTTTTGTCCTGCAGGAAACATTTGACAATGTCTAGAGACATCTTTGATGTTACTAGGGAGAGGGGTGGCATTGGCATCAAGTGGGAAGAGGTTAGGGATATTGTTAAACATCCAGTAATGCACAGGGCAGTCTCCACAAAATGAATTATTTGATCCAGAATATCATAATGCCAAAGTTGAAAAGCCCTACTATGTGTAGCTTTAGAGTAAGTCTTAAGAAATCACATTGTGTCAGTTCTCTAGACTTGTGGGTCTTTTTCAAAACTGCCTTGAATATTCAAAGTGTTTTGCATTTTTACATAAATCATAAATGGAACTTGTCCTCTGGAAATTTAATTTGCAATGCATTTAATCTGTAGTATAATTTGGTGAGAATTGAAATCTTTATAATTTTTTAGTCTTTTCTCTTTAAATGTTTTATAGAATTCACCTATGAAATCATATAGACTTAGAGACTTCTTTGGTATTTCATTATAAATAATTTTTTTTAAAAAAACAAGCAGAAGGCAAATTAGAGTTTACATAAACAGAGCCAGTAGGTGGAGAGATAGAGGAACAGAGTTTTTTAAGGAATTTTCTCACACTGTCATGGGAGCTCACAAATCTGAAATCTGCTGGGCAAGCTAGCAAGGTAGAGAGCCATGTAAGAATAGATTGTGACTTGAATCCTAAAATATTATGGAGGCAGAATTCCTGGAGGCTGGCAAGTCTCAAATCTGAGGGCAAGCCAATAGGCCAGAAGGGAAGAATTGATGTTTGCAGCTCCCGGCCAAAGGCACTCTGGGAACAGCAATCCCTCTTCCTCAGGTGTCTCTGTTTAACTAATTGGAAGAGACTCAACACAGTGGGTAGGGTTATCCGCTTTACACCACCTCTGTTTATTTCAGTGTTTATCATAACTAAAACTTAGATTTTTGTTGCTGTGACCAAAATACCTGACCACAACAGTTTAGAGGGGGAAAAGTTTATTTTGTCTCAGAGTTTCAGAGGTTCAGTACATGGTGAGCTAACTTTATTGCTCTTGGCCAGAGGTGAAGCAGAACATCAGGGTGGAAGGGTATGACAGAGGAGAGCTGCTCATCTCATGGCAGCCAGGAAGCTGAGAGAAAGGAGGAGGAGCCAAGGGAACAAGATCTAATGCCCAAGGACATGCTACCGGTGACCCACCTCCCCCAGGCACACCCCACCTGACAACAGTTACCATCCAGTACAGTAGACCTTTCAGATTAGTAACCTGGCAAATGTATTAACCCACTAGTTAGGTTGCAACTGTCGTAATCATATTCACCTTTGAACATCGTTGCATTGTTTCATAAGCCTTTGAGGGGCATCACTTATTCAAACCATAACATTCTGCCCCTGGACCCCAAAAGTTCATGTCCACAAAATGTATTCTGAGTTTACTCCTAGAGTCCTGGTAGTCTTAGCAGTTCCAGCATTGCCCAAAAGATCAAGTCCAAAGTTTCCTCTGAGACTCAGGGCAAACTCTTGATTGTGGGCTGCTGTAAAAACAAAAGCAAGTTACATATATCCAGTACACAGTGGCATAATCATTTCCATTTCAAAAGAGAGAAATAGAGACATAGAAAGAAGAGCTTAAACCAAAATAAGACTGAAACTCAACCAACCGGGCAATCATTCATTTCTGTAGCTCTACTTTCAGCATTTGGGATACATGAGATTGAGAAGTGATCTTGTGTAGTCCCTCTTCGATGACCTTTCTGGTTGCAGCCCACATAGCCTCTCTTTAGACTGGCTCTGTCTGCAGCCAGCAACTTTCCTCAGTGGACTTTCCATGTTACAAACATCTCTTAATATGTAGGGTCCACACTGCAGTCCTGGATTTCTTTTCACAGCTTCGTGTATTACACTCTGTGGGGATGTCTGCAGGAATTCCAGCCCTCTTGCCTGGCCTCCCAGGCCTTCCTTTGAAATCTCAGTGGAAGCCTTCATGACACACTAACTCCAGCATCCTGCATCACTACAGAACCAGCACCACATGAATGATGCCAAGCTCTGATACCAGCTCCTATTCCCAGGTCTCTTGGTTCATGACTATGGCTTCTGAATGCCTGGATGGCTGAGCATGGTGACCCAAATCCTGGGTATACAACTTTCTCAGTGTTCCTGTGTGAGCAGGGTGTCCCCATAGTCTCTTCTTAGAAGAGTTTTCCTTTTTCACACCATCCCATGGGTGTGGTCTTACTGAGTCCTGAGAAGTCCCCAAAGCATCTTTCCTATTGTCTCTGTGCTAAGTACTTAACTTTTCTTTAGGGGTGTTAATTTCTTCAGCAACCACACCTTCCTTGGCCTGAATTTTACATGCACTTTTCTGACCAAACTACAAGTTTTTAAATTCTTCTGCTCTATTTTCTATTCCTGATTGTCATAGTAAACCTGGCAGAAAGCTGCCAGCAATACCCATGCCATTGCCTGAATGCTGTGCTGACTTGGAATTTCCTCTGCCAGATTCATTAGTTCACCATTTTTAAATTCAACCTTATATAAAAGTCCCAACTCATGGGCAAAATGTAGACAAATTCTTTGCTGGAATGTAGCCTGAGTGTTCTCTAGTCCAGTTCCCAGTAGAGCCCTCATTTCCATTTGAAACCTCATGAGCACAACAAGCTTTGCTGTCTGTACTCTTGTTGTAATTCTGGTCTCCACCAGAATCACTTACTACATTCTGCTTACTACAATCTGCTTCCTACAGTCAAGGATTCTCTACCCTGATGCACACATGTTCAAACTTTTCCAAACTCCTCTGACAGACCAGCTCCAGTGGGCTGGGGATATAGCTCAGTTGGTAGAGTGCTTGCCTTGCAAGCACAAGGCCCTGGGTTCAAACCCCAGCACTGCAAAAAAAAACAAAACAAAACAGCTCCAAAGACTTCTGAACCACACAGTCAGCTGATATGATCACAGCAATCACCCCATCTCATGTCTACCTTTTTGTCACTATGACCAAAATACCTGGCAAGAACAGCTTAGAGGAGGAAAAGTTTATTTTGGCTCATGGTTTCAAGGGTTCAGTCTATAGTCAGTCAACTCCAATACACTGAGAGGCACAGCATCATGGTGGCAGGGTGTGACAAAGGAGAGATGCTCAGCTCATGTCAGCCAGGAAGCAGGGAAAAGGAGGAGCCAGGGGGACAAGAGGTAGTCTCCCAGGGATCACACCCCACCCATGGTCCACTTCCTCCAGGCTTGACCCACCTGCCTACAGTTTCTGCCTAGTATAGTGATCCTTTCAAATTTTTAGTATTCAAATGGATTAATCTAATGACTAGGTTATAGTTCTAATAATCTAATTGTATTCATCCCTTGACATTGCTCCATTGTCTCAAGAGTTTTGGCGGAACACCATATAGTCAAACCATAACACTTACATTCACAGAACTAACTAGACTGGTGTTTCAATAAATATTGGTTATTATGTCCTAGCCAAGTGAATGCATAAAATTAATCATCAAGAAGACAGTGCAAATTTTCCCTTTATTCATATGTAAATTTACTTTCATTGTTTCTTCCAGGAATGGGTTCTTTTAATGTTTTTGGGATAAAATTGTTCATAATATTCATTCATGTCCTTTTAATGTCAAAGATATTAACAATATTCTGTCTTTCATTCTTGATGGTAATTTGTTTTCTCTCTTGTTTCTAGTTCATTTTTACTAGGACTTTATTAATTTGATTACTGTTTTTGAACTGGCTTTTGGCTTTAGAAATTTTTTCTATAGCATTGGTTTCCTCTCCTTTGATTATCTTACTTTACTTTGGGGTTTTTTGTTTTTTTTTTTTCTCTCTTTTGCTAGATTCTTTAGGTAAAAACTTAAACCATTGATATTTAAACCTTTTCTAATGTAAACATTTGCAATTTGTTTTCCTGTAAGCACTGCTGTAGCATATTCCATAAATTTTTTTTTAATTTTTTTCTCCCTTGTGATATCTTATTTGATCTAAATATTATTTAAACATGTATTATTTCCTGAATATATGAGAATTTCTGTTTTATTTTTTCTTATTTAATACTGTCATATAGTCAGAGAAAACATTCTATAAGATTTTATCTTTGTGAAACTTAACTACTGCTAATTTTTTTGTCTCAAAATGTTCTATCCTGGATAATGTTCCATGATAGAAAAGAATGCACATTTAACAGATATTGGCTGCATTGTTCTGTGTTAATTAGGTAATGGTGATGCATAATGTAGCCTAAATCTGTATTTTAGTGTGTGTGTGTGTGTGTGTGTGTGTGTGTTGTTTTATTAGTTACTGGAAAAAGATTGTTGAATTCCAATAAGGATTGTAATTTTTCTAATTCTTCTCTGAGTTATAACAGTATTTGCTTGGAAATTCCATAAATAGTAGAGTATTTATGTTCATATTTAGGAATATTACATCTTCAGATAAATTCACCTTTATGTTTATAAAGTGTTCTACTTCCCTTGTAATACATCCTATTTTGAAGTATCCTTTATTTAATACTAATATGGTCACAATAGCTTTATTATAGTTAGGATATGATTTAGGTGTACCCAACAAACCTGACCATTCTTGCCTTTCATTTGGAGTGTTGAGACCATTTGTATTTAATGTAGCTATTGATATGGTTAGATTCTACCATGTCACTGTTTATTTTTTGTTTCTCTCTCTCTCTCTTTTTTTTTTTTTTTTTTGTTCCTCTGCTCTTCATTTTCTGTTTTCTTTTGTTTAACATTGTTTCATGTGATATAAAATATAAGAGCCTTATAAAAGTATTCACTCATCACCTATGTCAATACTCTACCGTTGAGTCATGTATTTTATTTAAACATTTTAAAATTCCACAATTCTGTTATTACTTTTGCTATGAATATTTACCTTTATTTTTTTCTCTTTTGTATGCATCTCTTGGTTCTAGTCCCTAACACCCAAACCTGGTACTGGGGATTGAACCCAGGGACTTCTTTGCACACGCTAGGCAAGCACTGTCTACCACTGAGCTTGTATCTTCAACTCTCTTCCTTTCTTTCTATAGGTGTAAGTTTCTACGTAGTGACATTTCTCTTGAACTTCAAGAACTTCAGTCAGCTGGCCAAAATTTCAGAATTTTTTTAAAAAGTATTTTAGCCTTTTAAAAATATTTTTAACTGATTTAGAATTTTCAGTTTAAAGTATATTTTCTTTTTGTACATTTAAGATGTTGTTCCATTGTTAACTAGCCTCTATTATTTCTAAGGTGACATCACACATCATTTGTTTCTTGGTTTCATAATATGAAATGTGTCTTTTTTTCCTTTACTCTTTTATTTGGGCTTTAAAATTTTGTTTAATTATGATGTATCAAGGTTTATTTTTCTTTTTATTTATTATGTTTGAATTCTCTGAGCTTTTTTAGATTTGTTGATTCAAGGTATTTCCAGTACAATTTGGAAGACTTACGGCCATTATTTCTTCGAGTAGTTTTTCTTCCCCTTTCTCTTTTCTCTTTCTGAGATTCTAATTACATATGTATCAGCCTATTTTATATTTTCCCATATATCACAGAGATTCTGTTCATGTTTTATAACCCTTTAGTTTTTTTGTGATTCAGTTTTTATTTCTTTTGTAATCAGTCTTTTTTATTGACTCTTCTGCAGCTTCTAAGATGGCATTATTCAATCAGTGAATATGTTGGTTTTAAATATTCTAACTTTCAGTTCTAGAATTTCCACTTTTTTTAATAGTTCCTTCATTTTTCTTCCTGTCAAGATTCTCTATCCCCCTTTTAAAAAAATGTATTGTGTTGCCTGTAATCCCAGTGGCTCACGAGACTAAGGCAGGAGGATCTAGAGTTCAAAGCCAGCCTTAGCAAAAGCGAGGTGCTAAGCAACTCAGTGAGACCCTGTCTCTAAATAAAAGACAAAATTAGGCTGGGGATGTGGCTCAGTGACTGAGTGCCCTGAGTTCAATCCTTGGCACCCCCCCCCCATGATAATAACAACAACAACAATAATAATAACAATAATTTATGTTCATCTTTACCTTTGAGTAATACAGAATGTGTTATTGAGCTTTTTTATGATAGCTATTGTGAGTTCTTTTGTGATGTTTTTAACATTTGGGTCTTCTTAGGGTCTGGACTACATGTTTATTTGCATATGGGTTGCCTTTTCCTGTTTCTTTACGTCTGATATTTTTTTTCTTGTATGCAGAATGTTGGACTAATAGGTTGTGAGGAGTCTGATTTACTTTGTTTTCTTTACAAGGTATTGAGATTTGTTCTTTCGTGCAGTTGTAGTGCCAGGTACATTTTAATTCTGCCAGCTTTGTTTTCATTCAGTAGTAGGGTAGATCTGTTTTGGTTTTTGTTTACTCCTAGTGTACAGCCTTCTTTCTTTAGCATATGGGCCTTCTTCCTAGGATCCTAGCTTACTAGGATCTTAAATAAATGCAATGTCCATTTCTAGATTTAAATTTCAGTGTGATTTCTGCACCCTGGATTGCCTAGAACTGTAATATCTTCTGTGTTGTGTGATCTTGAGTATTTTTGCTTATTTCTATGCCACATAATAAAGCCTCTTTCTGCTCTGCTTTGCAGGAACTCAGCCTATAGATATGCAGCTTAGCTCTTAATCAAAAGAATCAGGAGTGTGTGCAGGGAAGAGGATAGTCCTCCATGCATATGTTGCCTCTCTTCCACAGCCTGTTCCAGGAATTCTAACTGCTTCAGGAACCCTGAACCAAAATCTGTATTTCTTTGGCTCTTTGACACCACTCTCCTATATTTGTATTCTATTTCTTTGCCCCTTACTTTCCAAAAATTTATCCAGACAGAAAGCTAGGGCAAACATGGTAGCTTACTGTGAGTGCTCCCTTTTCACCAAGCATCATGGCATTTCTTTTCTTTCTTTGTGTGTGTGTGCAGGGGGCAAATGCTGAAAATTGAACCCAGGGGTGTTCTTCCACTGAGCTATATCCTGAGCCCTTTTTATTTTTTATTTGAAGAGAGGGTCTCATTAAGTTGCTAAGGCTAGCTTCAAACTTGTGATCCTCCTGCCTCAGCCTCCTGCATAGCTGAGATTACAGGCATGTACCTGGCCATCATAGCTTTTCACTGTATTTTTCTGTTCTCATATAGCTTTCAGTTTTATAGTTGTAGACTGAAGAAGAGCCAGTGTAATAACAGTAAGTCTATTATGGTCAGAAGCCCACTGAAATGATACATTGCTAAATTTTTTTTGTAATACAGAGATAAAATATCTATATTTTATAATTACATGTAGAATGTCTTTTAGCCATACTATGATAGCTGTTTCACTTTATTTGTAATCTCTTATATTTTGTTGTTTGTTTTCTAATTAGGTGTATTCCCTGTCATCTATTAAAGGATATGGTCTCTGAGATCTTTTTATGTAGTTGACACTGATTTTATTTCTCAGCACATGGTAAAATTGAATGTATGTGGTATGTTTTCTGCTATACTTCATCACTGTCATCTGCCATCTGATAACATAGGGAATTGTGCGCTACACATATATGTAAGATGTAGGTCATTTGAAGGGTATTATCTCATTTTTTTGTTATTAATTTGCCTTGATGTATTATGTTACTTAAATGATTTCCTCTCATTGAATATATGCACATTCATCTAGTGTCCCCCTGTATCTCCTTTCATGTTCTTGTTTAGAATGCCTTCTCTTAAATCCACATTTGTCATAGGTAAATACAGGTATTGATAATTTCATTGGTTTTCCTGTGTACTTTTGCCACTATATTTTTAGTTGAAATGTGTATTACTTTACTATAAAATACCCTTTTCCTATATAGTAAATTAGGATGATTGATATATATTAAATAATGTATATATGTAGACTAGATTATTTAAAAATTTTTTTAGGATATAAATGGGGCATTACAAAAATGTTTATTATAAAAAGTAAATATTAGCCTGATAATGTTAAGAAATATTCCTTTAAATATGTCAGAATGTATGTGTTTTATAGTCTGGATTTGATCAATCCAGTTTCTGAAGTCTTAGGTCTGTCTGCTGACTAGTTCATGATGCCTGATTTTATTTTGTCTTTTGTGACTTTTTCTTTTTTAATCAGAAAATTCTGTTTCCTGAACTTTTATCTATCAGAATTCTATGACTTGAAAGTACACTTCCTCTGGGGAGAATTTACCTTTACCTTGTTATGTACCTGCAGGTATTTGTACCAACTGGGAACCTTGTTAAAATAAATTCCCATCTTGAATCATAGTCCTTTCTTGAGCTGCAATACCATGTGGAGTCTGTTTTATGGTTGTCCTTTCTCAAGGGAAATATCTGTTTTCTCTTCCTCCCAGCACCAAGTTGGAATCAGAAAAGTCTTCTTTCCATCTCCTTCCTTGTGGCAACTTCTGCTTTCATTCATCTTTTCATTTCTATGTAATTTTAGGGAATTCCAGCTCTATGGGGCAAGATCTCTTATTACACTCCTAATTTCAGACAGGATCTAAACTTTGTTTCCTGGTTCCTCTGCTGCATCAACCACCTCACAAGGGAAAGCATAAGGTTGTTTCCAGTGCTCTGCAGACGTTTCCAGAGTACACATCTATTTCACTGCTCCTCTTACTACCCTAATTTTCATTTCATTTTTAAGTATGTGTGCCATTTCTCTTTCTCTGTAAATTGCCTGTTCATGTTTGTTCTCTGTTTTTCTCTTGGACTCTTGATTTGCAGATATGTTGTGTACAGCTTTTTTAAAAGTGCATCTTCTCTATTCTCAAAGGAAATTGCTGCTCAAGCAACATCTAATTCCTAAGACATGCTTGTCTAACTTTGAGGAAATTAAATTTAATGCTAGCAGTGTGGTCCAACTTTAATTCCTTAATCCTTTTGTATTCATTTTATGTTCTACCTGATGCCCCTACTACCTCCCACTTGTAAATTCATCAGCCTATTTTAATATCTTGTTTGATCTCTCCATTAGTAACCACTTTCTCCAGTATGAAAGTATATTTTAGATTTTAGCTGAGGAAATACCTCTTTTGTTATCTTCCTACTACTTCTCTTATTTTCTTCTTAGATGCCTGTTTCCTCTACCAGAAAGGTATTAAATAGTAGTATTTCTGAAAGTGTTGTCTGCAGTTCTCTTCCAGTCCTCACATGGCTTATACACCATTTGTCTGTTCAGTGATGTCTCCCAAATTTGTAACTTAAAACAGCAAAAAACTTCAGGTTTCAGACTAGCAGTATCTCCAGAGATGCACATCAAGATACAGTTAACTTACTTGATAATGGTTAACTTACTTAATAATAACTACATAATTACTTACTTGGAAAATTATTATAGCAGTAACTAAAGCTTAGTATGATTTGACAAAAGATAATTAGATAAAGGGAAGCTTAGAATATTTTTTCCTTTCAAAGAACATTAAAGATAAGTGGATAAAGAATGGAAAATAAATTAATTATAGAGCTTCCATAAGATATTATAGATATAATAGATATTATCGTTTCATCAAGTTTCTCTTTTCTTTTCCAAGCCAACCAACTTGCCTTTCTAAACAAGCCTTCCGGTTTTCTACTTCTCTCTAATTTGTCTTGCCATTTACTAATCTTGCATGTTTTCTTTTCTATCTCTGCATCTATGTAGACCTTACTCTTTTTCATAGTTTTTAACAACCTTACTATAGCCGGGCCAGCTCCTTCCCATAGCCATTTCTGTTGTTCCAGTAATGATGATGATGATGATGTCTCCTTTTGAAAAAAATTAACATTTTTTTTGTTACAGCAATTGTCAAAGTCTATGTTTTATTAGCCATAAATATGCCTGGAAGAGTAGCCATCATCTACTGGACTCCTTTAAACTAATATTACAAATAATTTACAAATTAAAGGATGGTTTTTACAAACCCAGAAATTAATAAGAATTTAATTATAACAAATCCAAATGTTTTATCCCATATTTTTCTGTCATGATGATATATGTATCCAAAATGGGCATGAGCCTTTGAATGCAAGTAACTGTACATAGATGATTCTGGAACATACCTGTGTTGTAAATACCCCTATTTCAAATCTATTTCTAAGACATGCCAGCACATTATTACTTCTGGTTCTTCTTTTACTTGCAACCCCAAGAGGAATACTTTTTAAAATTTTTATGGCTCTTAATTTTGATGAAAAGAAGATAGTCATTCTCCTTAGCCTGTAATTTCAAAACATGTTTCATTTTTGACACCAATTAGAACAATCATTTCAATGGTGTTTTTAATTTCTGTGCAACTTTCAGTGTCTTCACTACTTGCCAAGTGTGCAACTCTGAACCATCTTAAGTGAATTTCACAGTACATGCCTTTTAAAAAGTGAAAGAATACTGTTATGTATCCTTTTAGCAAAATTTTTGCTTAGAAATTATGCATAATACTGTCACTGTAGAATGACCAGCTAAATAGCCTATTTCCTTTTTGTCCTTAGAAATACATTGTTCACTCATTAATTCTTGAACTTGAGATAATTTATAGAGATACTACCTCATATGAAGACTCATAATCTGAGATTTTACTTATATAACTAACTTTGTCATCACTCTTAGCATCTGGAGTACAGCTCTTTTTCTATTTGTGCTTTTATTTGTCTAACAGTTGTAAAACATCTTCTGTCAGTTCTCTGCCTTTATGGACAGGAAATGAAAGATTCTGAATTCTCAACTGTATTCAGTGAAAGGTTAAAAAGAAAAAAGGCGGTAAAAATGCCGCCTCACAATGTCCTCTACACATTCTTGAAAGATCAGGCAATACCTTGAGAAACGCAGCAAGAAAACTGAAGGAAGGCGAGATAGAGGTGATTTGTTTCACTATCTTATTGTCTCTCTAGCGATTATATCTTTTTCTCATTTTAATTTCTTTCTCATTATTTTATTATTTTAATATTACTTTACTGTGTCTTATTAAATGTAAGAACTATTTTTATAACAACAAGCATATTTCTTTTACTTTAATCTCTTTTTAGCATATTTGGAAATAATTTCCAGAATTATGAAATAGCAAAATTTCAAAATATAGGAAAAATAAAATCATTGAGAAAAGAAACACAAAATCTAAATTGGGTTTCATAACCTTGAATTTTAAAGTTAGTTATGCATTTATCTTGTCTCCTTTCTAGATCTGTGTGCTTAAAAGAACAGACAGTGTCCATGATGATTTCTGTGTCCTATGCAGTGACTTCTCTAGTCCATATTTATTATATGTATCTTATACAGATACAAAATGAATAAAATGTTAAAAGATTTTATTTAATTCAATTAAGTGATATAACCAGGAAGCTGTTATAACTGGTTCAAAGAAGAATCCAAAGAGTTTACTCCAGATTAGGAATATTGAAATAAATGTGCATATGGGGGCAAAACTAACTCTTTCTGCAGCAGGGTAGGGAAATGAGTTGAACCTCTGTCTTTCAGGATAGAATTTATCTCTCTACAGAGAATAACTTGGCATTTCTGGCAGTCAGCAGTCATGTAAAGAACTGTAATACAGCCCTCATAGAGCCAGAACCAGATAATCCAGAATGTATGCTCTGGATCTAGACAAAGAAATTGAAGAGAACTTTGCACTCATTGTGATAAATAAGTGGCATTTTACCATATGCAGCTATCATATATTAAAACATTTGTTAGTTTTCTGAAATAAATATAATTTTAGAGTAAAACGATTAAGTATTGTCCAAACAAGTTTACTTTCTTTTACCACATCTGTTAGGGTATTTCTCAAGTTTTTATTTATTTACTTATTTTTTAAGAAAAAAAATATGTAGTGGCTTTGTTTCTCTTGTCCCACTGAGAAAATAAGTCAAGTTCTTCATATAAACTTCTCCTGGCCAAATCCAGAGGGTAATCAAAGGAGAGGAAAACTTGTCATTCAAAAACATACAGAATTACTCTCATTAAAAAGCCGTTTTTCCTTTGGCTTGTAGAGTATGTACAAATAAATTTGGTGACATGTACAGTCTATCCCTTAGGATCATCAAACACTGAAGATATTTGGAAATGTGGGTCCATTAAGGGATTTAAATGCCCTACTCGTATTTACCTTCTGTTTTTACCTCCATCTTTAGCTCAGTGGCCATGTGTTCGCAGGGCTGGGCTCAGTGGTACACACCTATAATCCCTGCTGCCTGGGAGGCTGAGGCAGGAGGATCACAATTTCAAAGCCAGCCTCAGCAGCTTAGTAAGACCCTCGGCAATTTAGTGAGACCCTATCTCACAATAAAAAATTTAAAAAGGGCTAGGGATGTGGTTCAGTAGTTAAGCTCCACTGGGTTCATTCCCTGGCACAAAAAAAAAAAACAAAACAAAAAAAAAAAAAACAGCCAAAAAACAAAAGAAAGAAAACGAAAAAGAAAGAAAGTTAAATAGGAAGACAAGATTCCAAAGGGATTAGTGACAGAGATCTGCAGGATGTATTAGCTACTTGACCATCAAACTTTAGTCACATATAAAACTTTTAAACATGAAGGACAGCCTAAGCAGTAAGGAGAAGAAAAAGAAGTAGCCATGAGGTCAAGAACATTTTCATGACTTTGTCTTCAAAACCTCATTTTCCAGAACTGACTTACACAAGAGGAGAAAATATCAGTTTACGGAGATTTTCTGGACATGATAAAATTGTTCAATTTTCACCTACCTACCTAAGTGGTGAACAATTTAAGAACTGCTGATTCTTGGCAAAGCTTGTCACAAGAAGACCAGGTCGACTAGATTAGAAATGGACAGGGTTATTTACTTCTCATCTATACCTCATCATTTTCCTCAGCTGTAACTGCTGCTGGAGTGGGAGATCAAACTCACTGATCATTAGAAGCCTTTCCTTGGTGATTTTAGCAAAATACTTTTAACTCTTTTCAATTCCTGTGTAGCTATCAAGGCAGGAGATGGTTTGGCACAGGTTTCTTTTGCCCTTTGCCCTTAAAGGCACATTTTGGAAAGATCACGTCAGACACTGTGCTCTAAGACGCTGGATCTCTGTAAATATTTTTTAATGCTGTTCATGGGAACATTGTCAAAATGGGAGGTTTATGAATATTTCTTAGTAATTCAGTAATATAGTACTAAGTCAGTGCTAGCAATTCAGTAATGCAGCAATAGGGAGGTGTTTTGACATAATCTTCATAAAAACCCAGATACTGTCAGCATTACTTGTATTAAAAGTAACTCAATCATGGTAATGTCACAGCTCTGAAAAACCCAGCAAGTACTCCCTTGGCTAAACCCAGGATAACATCTTTTAATCTATCCTCTTCTTTGCCTGTGACTTGCAAACAACCAGTATAAACTCCAACTTTTACGTAACCCTCATTTGTACCATCAGTCATGCCAACAAAATTGATTCTTAGCCTCTGTGTCTTTCTTTTCTTTGGAATTTCTCATGGTGTCTTCCTTCTGCTTTAATAGAGAAGTATGTGTGTGAGAGAGTGAGAGAGAGACAAGCTGGTCACTATGTTATTTTGAAATTTTTATTTTATATACCTAAAATATTTGTAAACCTATTTTTATTTTGGCATTTAAATTCTTTTTGTTTGGATGTTTATATTCACTTCTCTAGGTAACAGATTATTGCTTCACTTATTAAGTAATCATGATAATTCTTTTAAAATTTTTTGTGCTTCAGTCAAATATTTAATAAAGTTTTTTCAGTGCACTAAAATTTGCAATATGTATATATGACTTTAGAATGGCTTGTAAAATAGTGTCACAGATAAGAAAAGAATAATGCTGGCTTACAGAACCAAAGCCTAGAAGAAATAATGTGATGAGCAAGAAAAAAGCATTTATAAAAATTGGTACAAAGGACAGGAGATGTCTCTGAGTGGTAGAGTATGCCTAGTATGTACAAGGCCCTGGGTTCAATCCTTAGTACCACAAGAAAAAAAAAAGTTGACACAAGCACTAGCAGGATTATATTTCTTTAGGCCAAGCCGATGCTTATTCACATCAGATGTCACTCCACTGACACACCTTTGCTGGTGAATTTGGAATGGTCTGGTGGAAAGCGAGTGGTTCTGGGGTTTTAAGTTTCTGGCCAGTCTGCTGTAGTAGATATTTTCAGATTGCATATTATAATCTGTTTCTTCTATCTAAACAAGCATCTAATTTTAATAATTTAGAGATGGATTAAATATTATCTTTTCTTTATATTTAATAATAGCAACAACCTAAAATACTCTATACCTAAAGGTCAGTGTGATTGAATATGGTAAACTTCCAAAAATGATGAAAGTGTGCAGTTTGAATACTGCAACATGTGCTCTGTGTGTGTGTATGTGTGTGTGTGTGTGTGTGTAAGAGAGAGAGAGAGAGCAGACTGAGAGAGTGTGTCACTCCTGGACTAGACATTCCCTCTTCTCGCACCTTCATTGTCTTGGGTTTTGAAAGTAGCATTGGCCGAGTGCCCACTGCATGTGAGATTGGGTTGTTTCATAACAAAGTGCTTCTACTCCCAAGAAATTGGAAAGCATTAAGTTCTCTGTGTTTGAGTACGTCTTTCTCTTCCTCCTCCTCCTCCTCCTCCTCCTCCTCCTCCTCCTCTTCCTCCTCTTCCTCTTCTTCCTCTTCTTCTTCTACTTTTCCATTAGCCAGGAGATTACCTGTCTAGGATGTTATTTGTCTGTTAAAAGAGACATAACATTTTGATTTCAAATGAAGATTTAACTTATGATATACCTTCTTAAGTTAATGGTACAGAATAGAAGACACTCAACAAGTGATTATTATTCCGTGGGATTGCAGCAGTATCTACCACGTACTTTTAAATATAATGGAATGAAATATGAAAACCTGGTTTATAACTGTCCCTGATTGAAGTGCCCTAAGCCCTGATGATTTCTGTCCCCTTCTGTGGCCTCTTCTAAATCAGTTGTGTGTCTTTCTCAGTGACCTGCACTGCCATTTGAGTGTCTTTACCCCATATTTTCCATCTTATCATGTTGTTTTATAAAAAGAAAGGTTTGCAAAAAGAGCTATTGTGTGTTTTAGCTGGTTTTCAAGATACTGTGGTACATTTTTCGCTGGTATTATAAGGTAGACCATATCTACCATAGACCCCAAAAGCTAATAAATTGAAGACAACCCCTAGGGCAGTTAGAAGATGTCAGATGAGGTGAGGTACATAAACCTCATTACCCAGATGACTATTCACATACCTTTCACTGGCATCTCATGCATAGTTGTGCACATAGTATATTTAAGTCTTGTTTTCTTTTTCATTTGACTTTATGAAAATGATTGAATGCACATTATAAGCAGTTGAATCAGTCCACCAATAGGCAAGGTCTGTAGTTCCTCATCATATAACCAGACAAAAAAGAGAGGTTAGCATATCAGTGGGCAAGTAAAAAACACCTTTTTAAATCAGTACAAACCCCAAATCAGTTTAGTTTGTCTAAAAACTAAGCTTTAGAGAAGACATAAAGAATTAATTTCCAACGCCAGCAGTTTTAGAGTTTTGAATTCACTTTGGTTCCTTGCCACCACAGAATTAGGTAATGCAAAACCATCCAAACACCTTTTATTATTCATTATGAAGCACTGATTGATGATTTTGCCAATTGTCCCTTCTTAATAATATTGAGAACCTGCTCTTATGGTAGTCTAACAAGTTTTTTAACTGTCTTGGGCTTTTTTATTTTTAACCTTTAATTTATTTCTATGTGATGCTGAGGATCGAAACCAGTGCCTCACACATGCTAGGCAAGCGCTCTACCACTGAGCCACAACCTCAGCCTTATCTTGAACTTTTTAAATATTGAAATCCAGAGTGAGTAGTAGTTAATGACACTATTAATTTAATGACACTCTTCCAGGCAACATATAGTTTAAATATTAACTTTGTAAAAAATAATGACTAATCATTTTATAAAAAACAAGAGATCTTGTCTGCAGTAGGACCCAGGCATTAGTATTTTTAAACACTTCCAAGGTAGTTCTGGAAAGGGATTTGTATACCTTATATACATATTACTTACTTTCTTATGGGTATAGATTTATACCCATATTTTAATGTTCAGGCTTTAACTTATTTTTCAGTTTTACATCTTTGTAGTTTAGTGGTCTGCAGCCAGACCACCTGGGTTTGATTCTAAGTATTTATTTATATATATATATATTTTTTTTTTTTAATTTTTTGTTTATTTTTATGTGGTACTGAGGATTGAACTTAGTGCCTCACATGTGCGCTACCACTGAGCTACACTTCAACCCCTGAGTATTTATTGTTATTAACAATTTATTTATATTTATTGTTATCATTATTATCATTTTTAATTATCCAACTTATATCCATAAGAAAGTACAGCATTTTCTCTTTGAAAGCCAACAGAATTCGACCAATCAGGAGAAATTTTGCCAGAGTATATTATACCAAACAAATGTATATGCTTGTCAATGTTATTTTAGCTATGGGACATATCCAAAATAACTGAAAATGGGAAATCATATGTTACTTGTTAATGATGATGAAGTTTAGAGAAGGTAGCAGTTGATTAAGGTACTGTAAAGTTTTATCCATTTTAATGATGGTGACTACACATTGAACCAGTTCCTCATTATGAACTAATAATCATGTAAATGTCCTCAGAACAGAGAACCACTTATGAAGTTAAACTCAGTAGATTTGTAGTGTTTTCCTTCCAAAATAAGCAGGTATCAGTAATGCTGCAAGGTTGTAGCTGTCATAGCCAGCAATTACAGGGAGTCGTGTTTGGTTCCCAGAAAGGAAATAAGATACACACTTCACTCCCTCGCTTTCCCCTTTCCTCCCATCTCTCCCCCTTCTCCTTTCTGCGGCATCAGTGACCTGTTGAAAACAGTTTTTTGTTTTGGGCCATATTGCTTACAGTAGTTGGGATTATAGAGTGACCCCATGGTAAGATTGTCCTTGCAGAGTAGTTTGTGTACAGCTGCAGTTCTCAAGTAGCTGCCTGTCACTGTTCACCAAGGAGCTTTTAAAAAATACTGATGCCTGGAGCATCCCTCTGAAAGATTCTGTTTGAAAGGTCTGCTGGAGGACTCAGGCATTAGTAGTTTTTAAAGCTTCCAAGGTGATTCTGGAACCACTATTATATTAGGTTCACTGTCATGTGACTAACAATAAGAGGGAAGGTTAAATTACAAAATGGAAATTGAATTATGTAACTGTAATTGCTTTTTATTTTTTAACAAACAAATAATATATTCTTTCTTGTAATTTAAAAAAGGAACTATAAAAATTCATGGGAAATGAAATGCCACTTCATACACTATTTTCCTTCCTAGATGTAACCAGTGTTAATTTGTTAACTTACTATTTATCCTTCTGGTATTTTTTCCTTAGGATAAAAAATGCATGTAATTACTTATATGTATAGTGTCTTTGAAACATTAAGGTGATTATACTATATTTATGTATTATCCTGTGGTTTGCTTTTTTTACTTAAAATCTTGGAAATCTTACATAAAGATCTCAAGTTTTTGAAAATTATTTTATTTCATTCTTTTAAGTATCTGCAGAGTGTTTCTTGGTGTATGCAAACTTTAAGTTATTTTTCAGTTTCACATATTTATAGCTTAGGTATAAAGAGATGGACTCTGCAGTTAGACCTGGATTTGATTGTTACTATCATTTTTCTTTTCTAACTTTTTACCATTATGAACTTGGCTCTAGTTCTTATCTTAGTACCCACAACATTGTTGTTGGTGGTAAATATTCCTGGAGGACAGATTCCTAGAGTTAAAGTTGCCAGATCAGAGGGTATGTGTATTAATATTTTGAAATATGCTGTCAAATTATTCTCCAAGAGAGATAGTCTTAATTTACATTCACTGCAACCAGTGGAATCTGATGGGAGTGTCTCAAGGCCAAATATGTCATGCACACCATGGTATGATTTCATGGACTAACTGAAATGTCAGACCTCTCTTTTTTGACTTAACTTTTATGGAGTCAGTTTGATAACAGATTATAGCCTATCAACCTAAGGTTCCCAATTTCAGTCTTAGAAATATGATTAAAGAGAATGGAAAAAATATTTGCCAGTATTTAAAACAAAATTTTGCAATGTATGAAATAAAGGAGGATAGAAATAAAACCTGGCCTTGATAGTGAGAAAGAAATCTGAACTAATCTAGTCCCAGCCTTTGATTTTATAGAAAGAGCTCAAGAAAGGAGCTGACCTCTCCAGTGCAGTGATAAAACAGTAACCCAAATCTCAAGAAAAATCTACTTCAAATCATAAACACACATACACATTCATATGTGTGTGTGTGTGTGTGTGTGTGTGTGTGTGTATGTGCTGGTGTTTCAAATTTAAGATCTTTTTTTTTAGACTTACATATAATAAAATGACATCCATATTGTTGATTATAACATGGTTATGTAATAAAAGTGGAAATGGTTAGGCACGGTTATGCATACCTGTAATTCCAGTGACTCTGGAGGCTGAGGCAGGAGGATCACAAGTTCAAGGCCAACCTCAGCAACTTGGCAAGACTCTAAGCAGCTTGGTGAGACCCTGTCTCAAAATAAAAAATAAAAAGGGTTAAATATGTAGCTCAGTGGTTAAGTGCCCCTGGGTTCAATCCCCAGTACCAAAAATAAATAAATAAAGGAAGTGAAACATGCTGATTTCAATTAAAATTCTCTTCTAGGTAAATTCTCTGAGTTAATTTCTTCATCAATAAAGTATAGATATTGTAGTACCTATTTCATAGGGTTTGCAGGAAGTTTAAATTATGTAACATATTAAAAACCTTTAGCATAGTGGTGTCAGTACATAGTTAGTGCTCAATAAATTGAACCTATTTATTATTATTTCTATTATTTTAATTTTGTTAACAGTATGTTTAGCTGTACTGTGTATAGATTTTTTAGTTTTAGAATTAAGGTAATAGAAGAGGATGATACTGGCTTTTTAAAAAATATTTTTTTTTGGTTGTAGATGGACACAATACCTTAATTTTATTTATTTTACTTATATGTGGTGCTGAGGATTGAACCCAGTGCCTCACACATTTGAGGCAAGGTCTCTACCATTGAGCCACAACCCCAGCCCTGATACTGATTTTTATCTTTCAAGATACTAATAAAAACTTGTCTGATGTTAAATGAATTTTTTTTTCATATATTCCTTAGGAAACTTTTAAAAAGAACTTATTACTACTAATATTTTGAAAATTCAGTGTTCTTATTTATTGTACTTATGAAGAATATTAAAAATTAACTTTATTAAATGTTATATTGTCTGGTTTATGGTCTTCAGAGTTTGATTTAAGAAACTGAAATAAGGAAACTATAAAGCATAGACTTTAAGATTTTACAAATACTCTATTTAGAAATCTTTTTTTTTTAATTGTAAACAAATGGGATACATGTTGTTTCTCTGTACATGGCGTAAAGGCATATCATTTGTGTAATGATAAATTTACATGGGATAATGTTGTTTGATTAACTCTGTTATTTTTTTCCTTCCCCCCCACCCCTCTTTTCCCTCTATACAGTCCTTCCTTCCTCCATTCTTGCCACCCTCTTTAACCCTAACCCTAAACCTAACCCTAACCCTAATGCTAACCGCTTCCACCCCCCATTATATGTCATCATCCACTTATCAGCGAGATCATTCGTCCTTTGGTTTTTTGAGATTGGCTGATTTTGGTCCCTCTTACTCTCAGGAGGCACAGGGTGAGCAGATTGTTGCCATCAAGAGCTACGTTCTGGGTCTTTTCCTTTTCAGCTCCTGTGGGTTCTCTGATAACATTTCTATCCACCCACCTCCTCCACCACCAGGCTGGGGTCCAGCATTCCCATGTTCTGGACTGATTGACACTTAACTGATTAGAAACAAGTGTTCAGACTTATTAGAAACAAAAAATATAAAATTGAGGAATGTTATTAGTATCATTCCTGGGTTTTGTTTTTTGTTTGTTTGGGGGTTTGGTTTTTGTGTGAGAGGTTTTCTTTTTCTCTTTTTGGTGCTGAGAGTCGAATTCAAGGCCTCATGCATGCTAAGATACACCCCCAACCCCTCTTCTGGATTTCAGTTGAACCCTATATTAAAAATGATAAGTTCTTCAGAGAGTGGGTTATCTTTTCAATTTAGTTCCTGAAATTCTTTTCAATCTGTGACTTTTCTTAAGTCCCTCTGGCATCCTTTTTGGAAACTTTACAATACTTTTTCTCCTCTTTCTTTTCCAGGAATTTTTATCTATTCCTGTCTTATACCTTTTACCTCTCTAAAACTTTCACTTTTTCCACTCTATACTCTGTCCCTGATACTGCTTTACTCACTGTTCTCTCAACATTTCCTTTCTGTTGAGAAGCTTGCAGGTCATTGTCTTCATCCTTAATGTCTGACCCTTATAGATTGAAATTTCCATATAAATTCTTAGTAGTCTCAAAATGGAGAAGCGCCCTAACTTATACTTTTTCCCATTATGCATTTAGGCACATCTGACTCTCCCTCTATAGGATCACTTACTTCCCTAATTTTTGCTGTTGTTATCATTTTGGGGATTAAGGGGAACCTAGAATTGATGAAGCCTTTAAGACATTTGGAGTATCATTTAAAAATTACTGTACGCATACATTTTAATCTAGTGATCCTCAGTTGAGCTCAGGTCTGAACATTATTGCTGGTATCATTTGAAAATATGATTTACGTATTCCTTTGTTTGGAGACAAAGAAATCTGAGATTTCTAAGGATCATAGCAGACCTAAATTCTTATTGCTGAGTCATTTTTCCTTTTTAAAAATTGGAGCCTTCAGAAATTTGGATATGTTTTTATTATTGATTAACTAGTAGTCTTTTTGTCTTGATTTATAAAAGCCTAAAAGATTGGTTTCTATTTATTTGGCCATCTTATGTGCCTCTATTCTATCTGTTGATTGGCAGTTCTTTCATTTAAAAATTTTACTCTTCCTTTGATAGTCTTTTAAGATTTGACTCTAATTTTTATTTTTATCTTAAAAGCTTTTAAAATAAATAATACATAGTGAATGTGTTAGCTCATTAGAAGTACTTAAAAGTTTATGAAGAACTTAACCATTCTAAGATTAAATGGAATGTTTTTTCTTCTTTATGTTTCATAGGTAAGAAAATATACTTTGTCATTGGCTCAGCATTTTATAAAATACTTAACATGGATCATTTTATTAATTAATTAATTAATTAATTTTTTAAAATTTATTTTTCACTGTGGTAGGGATTGATCCCAGGGTTTCATTTGTGGTAGGCAACAGACTATTTTATTTTTTATGTAGGGCTATGGGAATGTATAACAAAGTACGATTGTAGTTTTCTTTATGTAGCCTTTGCTTGTGACACTACCCTTCCATTTCTTAAGCATGTAGCTGTATGTGGCCACATGTGCCATTTTTATACTCATATCACAATGTAAAATTCATACAAACTAATGAAAAACAAACTGATTTGGAGAAGTGTGGAGTGTGAACAAAAGGGACCAGACCACATATAGCTTGGTGGAATTTGTGGTTGTGGTATCATTTATGAGCTGCAAGGTAGCTGGACATTTCCATTTTGGTTTCAGTCCCTGGGGAAGGAAGGGATTTCATAATGGGGTGTGATCTTAGTAAGAATGATTGACATTGAATGATTAAATAGAAAAGGAGAAAAATACCACTCCTCCCCCTTCTAAGACCAAGCACATATACACTGAATGCAAATCTTTTCAGTGTGGAAGGCAGTCTGGACGTATGATAGCACATTATCTGAAAAGCCAAGGGGGTGAATTAACTATGCAGATGAGAATGCATGAACAAAATTATATAGTATCCTTATAAATAACTTTGATAACCCAAATGTAATGGTAAGTGCGTAGAGTGTGATCAGAGTTGCCATTTGTGAAAGAATTCTGACATCAAGGGCCTGATGAATGAGTGGGCAGAATAGTTTCCCAAAGAACACGGAGCATGCCAGTGACATGAAATCCACGTGTCTGCAGGAGAGCCAGCTTTTTACTGAGCCCTCTGTCCTGTTTTCTCTCTCTGAAAATGAGCTCCTGACTGGATGTTATCCTCAGCAAGTGGGTTTCATTCAAAAGAAAGATATTTTACAGATGGGCAAATCTAATGTAGCATTCACTTTGTTATAGAAGAGAACTGTGGGGGAAACATTATCATAAGTAATGGGGTCATATATTTCAAAGGTGCCATTTTGAGTGTGTTATTTTGGTTACTGTATTTCAAGCATTTGTCGGTCATTTTTATTCTTCAGTTTTACAGTCTCTCTTAGAACATATGGTTGAACAATATTGAATCTTCAGTATAGTGTTGTTTTGTTAACTTATATTTATGAGTTACACAACAAATAGAACACGTGATTTCTTGGTTTTCCCTTTGATTTTAGTAAGTATGATCCTGTCTTAAAGTCGTATACCTGCACAAAATGAAATCCTGTCTTGTGAATCCATTATTCTAAAATCTGTAAAGTTGATTTTGATAACTGGAGAAGCAGACAATATTTGCTATTGTTTTTGCCAGTTGAGAAAATTCACCTTTAAAACTGATCCCAGAAGATAAAATACTAAGTATCCTACATACACTGCTTATTAGGTCAGGAGTTTGTCTTGACATATTAGGTAGTATAGGTTGTTGAACTGGAAACACGTACAAATATAATTAGTCACAATTAATTTTTGTTGTCCCTATGATCTTACACAGTAATTCTCACAGTTACTACATATTTTCCTGTTTTTTTAAACATTGTGACCTGTTATTTGTTCTTTGTAATGAGAAATGTAGAATCATAAATTATTTAGAAAATAAATTTAAACTATAAAGCTCTCAAAACATTTCACTTGAAAACAAATCACTAACTACATTCTGTATTCAACGTTCAGATTACCTTTGTAAATATAAATTTTCCTTAGTTTCTCCACTTTCTTTTCTTGTTTTTAATATACAGATTTTAAAGAAAAAGTCTATTTGAAATTGAGCAGATACAGCTTCCAAATAATTTTGCTCAGCTTTTAGAAGTAAAGTCAAACATTTACCTCAAAACCTTATCCCTCGTGTGTACATTCAAATATTAATTTAGGGATGGATTATTGTTTATTTCAATTTAGAAAAAAAAAAAACCTAAGGAAAACTCATTTCTACAGGAAGAAGAAAGTAACTTTTCTTGTCACTAAACTAGTATCAGACTTCATTAATCTGATCCAAGTATTTAGAATGTTTATTTTATAGCATTTTCCTGGTATTGTTATAAAATTACTTGGTAATTTGCCAGATTGTCTGATTTGATATCTTCCTTATATATCAAATTTCAGTGTACTATTTAATTTTGTATGAAGGAAAAACTTTAGTTCACCTGGCTTCCATAGGCAAAATAATTAACACTCAAAATGGCGTTAAATTCATAAAATTTAATTTTGTCCATAATTTTCCCAGTTGCTGAGCAAATTGCTATTTCACATCATGGCAAACAGCTGTATTTTTATACTGTTATTTTTAAAGCTACCTGGCTTTTTTGTTGAATATTGACTGCCCTCTAGTGGACTAACTGTTCTTTAAAAATAACCTGTGGGACCAGTTGTGATGCACACCTGTGATCCCAGACACTTGGGATATTGAACCCAAGGATTCCAAGTTCAAGAGCAGCCTGGACAATTTAATGAGACCCTGTTACAAAATAAAAAGGGCTAGGGAGTAGCTCAGTGGTAGAGTGCCCCTGGGCTCAATCCCCAGTACCACAGAAATAAAATACAATACCCTGTTAAATTTAAACAAGTCATCAGTACATGGAAATGATTATATATTCTTTCATGTTTTTGTACTCATGCTTTTCATTGATTATTATGTTTAACAAAATTAATTTTTTAAGTTGCCAGAATGTTTGGTGCTATCCTTGAAGCAACCAGTATAACCAGTATAAATAACATTACTTTTAAGAAGGCATATTAAAATATGCTGATCTCATGGACAGTTTATATATTTTGGTATTTTAAAGATTCCACATTTCTGTATAAATGATTATTTTACATAATTGTATTGATTATTAAATTCTGACTTTAAATTTTTAATGACGCATGCTACCTACTTCTAAGATGTTTTCTTCATTCTTGCTTGCAGATGCTACAACTGTGGTGGCCTTGATCATCATGCTAAGGAATGTAGTCTACCTCCTCAGCCAAAGAAGTGCCATTACTGTCAGAGCATCATGCACATGGTGGCAAACTGCCCACATAAAACTGTTGCACAGCTGCCTGCCAGTTCTCAGGGAAGACAGGAAGCAGAATCCCAGCCGTGCACTTCGACCTCCCCCCGAGAAGTGGGAGGCGGGCATGGCTGCACATCCCCACCATTTCCTCAGGAGGCTAGGTCAGATATCTCGGAACGGTCAGGCAGGTCACCCCAAGAAGCTTCCTCTGCAAAGGCTTCTGCAGCGCCAGAAGAGCAAAACAAGAAGGGGCCTTCTGTTCAGAAAAGGAAAAAGACATAATACTTCTTAACCTATCTTGTTCTCTACCCAGTTGGGAAGTCTACCTCATGCAAGTACAGGGGAACAGTATTTCACAGACAGCAGCTGACCTGGGATTTTAACTACTGTTGAGGAACTGTGAATTTTTTTTAAAGAGACAAATCACTCTAAGCAAATTACATTTGAGCAGGGTGTCATGTTTTACATAATTCAGAGAATGAGAGACTGTGTTTATCAGTAAGTACATGTGCGAGAGGGGGAGAGCCTGAATTGTGTGTGTTTGTATGAAGATTTTACACAGGAATGTAGACATACATATAAAGAGGGGTTGTCTTTATATATGTGTGTATGTAGCTGGAAGCACACACCCTCCCTCACATAATTGGACATGTCCAAGAATTTAAAATCCTTGTGAATCATTTAAGATGGTTTCAGAACTAACCCCTGGAGTTCTTCTTAAGTACTGCTTCTTTTATATTACATAAAAATAAAAACATGACTGTTACCTTTTGTGTGAACCAAAGGATACTTCAGATCTCAGAGCTGCCAATCATATGGTACTAAAAGTTTTTAAGACATCCATTTTCTCCCAAGTTTGAGATTGCCTTTTTTTCTTGATATCTATGGAGTGTTTTTTTTTTTTTTTTTTTTTTTTCATATTCTCCTGTTTGAAGGTAGTACCTTAACTCCATAAGCCTCTAACTGCCATAAACTTTTTCGATTTTGGGATACATAACTCCAGAAAAGACAATGAATGTGTAATTTCTGTGCCGATATTTCGATGTTTTTAATTCTGTGTTTTGATTATAAATCACATGCCTATTAAGAGAAATGAAGGGGAGGATGATGTATAAATGTAGTGACTTGATTATTTTCAATGGCATTTTGATACCAGATCATTGTTATCTTTTACATGTTCTGAGGTTTTTAAAGGGTTGTGGCGGCAGCAGCTTCCCTTAACCAAGTCAATCTTCTGACCATCACTTAGAGCAGGGAGCCCTCCTTTTTTACTACTGAAGACCTTAGAGGAAAACACCAATCATTTAGTATATATTTTTGGTGACTGTTTTTATTTCCCCTGGAGAGTTCTCTAACTCGTTTCTAAAACAAAAGCAGCATGGAAATGAATAAAATACTGGGGTTGAGAATGAAAATTCAGTGGATGTTCACAGTTGCCCAGTAGGTATGACCTGTGAATGATGCTAAAAAGTGTAATGTTTGGTGGCAGGCAACTAGAGTGACAAACCTGGGGCAGAGGGACCAAAACCTCTCCCACCATATAGCTGAAAGTATCTTATACAGAAGCATTGATCTGATGGAAGTTACCATCAGTGCTTACGCTGAAGTAACCCATATGGTGAATTCAGGATGAACACAGGGACTGAGGATGGAGAATCATCTGGGGTTGGTTCTCGGTTATAGTAACTAGCTAGGGACCAATTGTGGTAACAGTCCCTTAATGTTTCGGTCATGAACAAAATTGGGAGTCATCCTGGTTCCAGATGTTATGGGCAAATTTCTGAAACATCTCCAAGAAGGTACCAGTTAATTGTATGCTTAATATTGGCAATAAATATAGTTTTGTATGGGCCTGTTGGTGTAAGCTCAGATAATCAGAAAGACATTAGCATGACTCAAATGTGGTGTATTCTGCTAAACAGTTCCTGCTCCCTCTCCCGTGCATCCTATCATGGGACACTGGTATAGTTGCTGCTGTTTCAGCAAGCCACCAGAAGAAAATGCCTCAGACTGACCTACCAGTGCTTTACAGCTCAGCTTGAATTTCATGACAGTGTTTGAGAATCTCCATGGTATATACTGAAATACCAGTGTGCTGAGATGCAAAGCTTATTACCTTTGACGATATTGAATGTGATATAGCTGTAGAGAAGTACTTCCTTGCCTTATGTGAGGATTTCAAGCTTATTTAAATTATGTAGACAAATCAAAGTGGCATTGCTTAATTTTTAGCAGGTATAATAAGCAGGTTAACAGTAAAATGCAAAATGTGATACGTCACTTTGAAATTTCAAACCAAAGTTCCTTGACTTTATAGACATAGGAAATTATGGACTTGAACATTGGACATTCCCTGTTTACATATGAAAGTTCAGAGCTGAGATCATGGTAAAAAATGAAAACAGAAAAGACAGAAACACTTGAGAATTGTGGACCATATAGGTGCAATTTGAAATCTGTTTCAGCATCTGACCAGACTGAACTACTAAGAGCACATATCAAACCTATCTTATGGTTAAGAGTTGGGATTTATTTTTTATATGAGAAAATTGCCACTATTACATAACATACTCAGGACAAAGAACTTTGCTCAGGGAACATACCATATAATGTTGTTGTTTCTTTACAGTGTAGTCTACAGTCCTGCTTACTCAAACCAAGCCAAAAAACTTAGACCTTCATGTGAATATGTGTACTTGATGTTAGTAACTACCTCTGAGTTTGACCTAGATCAAAATTCTGAATAGCAGATATTAGTCCTTCTGTCTTTATTTCATGTGAAAAGCCCTCAACTCCTTGCAGATGTGAAGATCGCTAACGTGAGCACGTGGTTCATTTACATGGGTTAAATACTGTGTTTACAGCACACAGCTACCTCATAGTTGATACATAGCACACCTTTATGCTGCTCCAGCCTCACGTGGCTGACAACTCTCTGGTACAGAACCTTTTTATCTATATTATAGATAGCAAATCACAACTATGTGTTTTTGACAAACTCTTGTGAATAATGAAGCATCTTGTTTTAGTCAGCAAAGGCTCCAAGCATTTCCTTGAAGTTATCATGTATTTAGTTTAAAGAATTAGGGGCACTCTTCAACTTAAGCAAAACAGAACACAGAAGCAATCTTGGAAATAGCTGCTTTGCCCAGAGGTGGGGGACAAGAAGGGGTAGCAGGAATTGGAGTATGAGGGAGCTCATGCTGGGCAAACAGTTATAAAAGATGCCAATCTCCTTCATTTACATGTCTCTGCTGCCCTGCAGCCAAAGCATGTTGCAGCCCCAGACTCTTAACTAACTAGCACTGGCTTGCCAAGGAGTGAACTTAGAAGTGCAATGCATTCCTAGCTACTGAGGGAAGAGGATCTGTGTGGACACCAGTTTGCAGGTGTCACTAATGGTGGGGCAGTGGACCTGTGAACTAAACTGCCCCTTGACCTCTCCCTCCTGTCAACGCAAATGTCATTCCTAAATAAGATGCACTACCAGTCTCTGTAGCCTGTAAGCTACATATTTGCTACATGGCAGATTATAGTGGAAACATTTTTATACTTGCATTTCTAGTCTTGGAATGTATTTTTAAAATAGAAAGGTTTTCACCTGCTTTTAACTTGGAAGTTTAGTGTGCAATGTAAAAAAATAAATAAATAAAAAATACCAGGAAACATGTTATTAGCATCAGCCCACCTTCAAATATAGGATATTTTTATTGCCAATATTTTTTTTCTCAAATTTTGGCTCAGTTTTATTTTGCACCAGTGAAGCCCCAAGTTACTGCTGGTTGTATTTAGTTTGTGAATAGAAGCCCATAAGTGTTAATAGATTCTAACATTCACTGTATGATGAATTAGACAGGCCATGGGAAATCTCATTAAGTCCTAAAGTTAAATTAATTTATCTGTTTTCTTTAAGAAATGTTTATCATAAAATATATATGTGTTTCCCATGGTTATAAAATTTGGGAAAGTATGTACAAGTACAGCCGCACTGACTTTAATTTTCTAGATGTCTTAATGAGATTTGTTTTAGGAAAGAACACTTGTTTAAAGCTTCAAATTCTGTGTCACCTAACCGTCAACAGCCTCTTTAAGATGTGATTATGTGATCTGCGTCCTAGTTGTTCACTTAGAGTGGAAGGTTGACCTATGATTCCTTGTTAATTTTATGTTTGGAACAAAGCTGCAAAGTTATGGTAAAGTACTGTACTGTGAGAAAGTATTATATTTACTACATCCGTGGCTTAACCCTTGTGAGAGTTAACCAGCTTCAACACAACGTCGTTGACTACCTCTTGAATCACCTACATCTATCAGCCACTGGCACCCGCCACCAAGCTGGCTTTAATTAGCGTGTGTTGCTTTTTTGGTATTAACAGCTCTAACCATACTAGAGACCAAAGTGGACCCTCATTTCTATATGTCTTTAATATGGTGTTTTATCTAGTGTTTTGAAATTATCCTGTGTAGTATTTAGATTACCTCACTGTCCATTTTGACTCATGTTGTTTACAAGTGAAAATAAGAAGAAAAACACTTGAACTGTCTGTTTCTAAAGGACAAAAAAAGGAGTTGATGTTTGGAATGGCACTTCTCGTGTGGTCAGTCACCTCAATGAACTAAAGCGCTGTTTGTCTTTCTGTAGACATGGGTTTATATTCTCATTTCATGCTTAATGTCTTATTCTTTCAATTATGGATATTTTGAGGCTTAAATTACTTGATTAAAAATAAAACATATAACGTTGGCATTTATGATTGGTTTTGGAAATTTGTGTGTGTGTGTGTGAGATTTAGGTGGTCGCTAAATTAAATAAATGAATAAAGGATCATTTAGTCAGTTCCTACACCAGTGTCACCCTAGGTTAAGTTTTTTAACATTCTCAGACAGTGGTGGTTATTTATTATCATGAAACTTATTTATGAAAATACAATCATTAGGAATTATCCTCTGTTATCCAACAGGGATTATGAATGTTTGTGAATCCAGACGCTTTGGTCAGAAAGAGTGGCTTGATATAAAATTTTTAAAGCCTTTGGAGAAATAATTTTAGAATTTTCTTAATAGGGTTTTTCTGATAATTATGAAGATTTTGAAAGGAGCAATCAAATCCTGGATCATCAGTACCAAAAATCTAAAATGTGAATGTAAATGGACCCAACCATTTATGCAGCAGTGTACGATTTGGTAAAACAGTTCTATAAACTGGCCAATCCCATAATTATTTTAATTATTTTACCACTCAACACGTGGATAATTCACTTTATTTTTTGGCAGTCTACTATGACTCCTACTTTTTTCTTTATTTTTAATTGTGGTAATAATAAAATTTGTTATCTTAGCCATCTTTCAGTGTATCAGGTACATTCACATGCACTTTCTTGTGCAATGATAGATGATTCACTTAGAATGTGAAGACTTTTTTATAAAATTGTTTTGTTAAAAAAGACAGTATTAACTGGGCATGATGGTGCACAGCTGTAATCCTAGCAACAGAGGCAGGAGGATCACAAGTTCAAAACCAGCCTCAGCAGCTTAGTGAGTCCCCCAAGCAACTTGGTGAGACCCTGTCTCAAAAACCAAAAAGGGCTGGGAATGTGGCTCAGCAGTTAAGAAACCCTGGGTTCAATCCCCAGTATCCGCCCCCTCTCCAAGAAAAAAATTGGTAGTATTGTACTTTAGAGAATATGGAAAACTTTTCAAAAAACAAGCCTATCACCTGAAAGAATGTAATACTTTTTGATTTTTTTTTTTGTTTTATTTTGTTTTTTTGTTTTTTGCGGTGCTGGGGATTGAACCCAGGGCCTTGTGCTTGCTAGGCAAGCACTCTACCAACTGAGCTATATCCCCAGCCCACTTTTTGATCTTTTTAAAAATGGAAACACTTCAAAAATAGAAGTAACACATAGTCTTGTCACCTAGAAATAATTATTAACATTTTATTAATTTTCATACATATAGGGATGATTTTTTTTTTTTTTATTTAGGTACCAGGTATTGAACTCAGGGCACTCAGCCACTGAGCCACATCCCCAGCCCTATTTTGTATTTTATTTAGAGATAGGGTCTCACTGGGTTGCTTAGCGACTTGCTTTTTGCTAAGGCTGGCTTTGAACTCAGCCTCTGAGCTGCTGAGATTACAGGTGTGCATGCACCACCATGCCCAGCTAGGGATGATTTTTAAAGTTAGGTTACATTACCATTTATCGGTTTAGAGCTTGTGTTTTTTTCCTTAACATTTAGGATACAATGCTTTGTCATAGAGCCAAGATCTGGTCTTCTGCACATACCAGCAATTACTAAAAGATTAATTTGTCTAGATAAAGTGAAAATACTGATTGTTGGTGTTGCAGGGCAACTGGTAGCCAGGAACGTGAGGGGCTATGAACCTTGAAAGAAGGGAAGCATTGGGACTAGCCCCTCCTTCACCCCCATCTTTTCCCTAAAAGCACTTGGAAGCTCCTTGAGGACCAGGGGAGAAGACACAAAAGGAAAGTGTCAGTCTTACTGAGCGGAGGAAACAATGCTAGAACTTTAAAGGACAAATCCCAAAGTCAAGACAATGACTGACTCCTAAAACTCAGCAGAAAACAGTAGCTAAGAGCGACCTCAAGGGCTAGGGTGGGGCCAGAGGCCCTTCTGGAGTACAAGTGCTCATTTTCAGGGTGGTACTTTACCTTAGACACCTTCCTTGTCTCACCCGAATCCCACCCTAGGCGGGAAGCTAAAGGACTTAAAGATTTCCTCAGCACATGGTCCCTCAGCAAGCTAGGCAAACACCCTGAGTTTTTTTGTTATCCTATAGAAGAATATGTAAATGTGGACCCCAGGAGGGCTCAGCTAGGAATAAAGATCATGCCCTAGAATACTAGGAAAAAGCAAAATGAAACAGACCAACCCTTACAAAGTCTAAAACTAACACTTAATAGAACCGAGGTGACTAGCTGGACATTAGCTGCCTGAAAAAGCAATCTTAGCCCTCCTTGAGAGAAGATACTCCCATCCAGTGCCTCAACGGATTTTCATCTGTAATGTCATATCCAATCATAGGAAGCTTGCCGGAAACGAAAACTACAGACCACACAAAGATGCACAGGAAGTTCAGATACTGCAGTTATTGTACAAGGACTTTAAAAATAAATGTGGTAAGTATAGGAGAAGTCCAGAAGTGAAACAAACTCTAGGACTAAAACTTAGTATGCCTGAAAATAATTCAACAGATGAGGTTAGCAGGCTAGAAGCTACTAAATGGGAACACAGGTCAATAGAAAGTATTCAGATTCATGGGCAGAAAAATTTGCTGCAATATGTGTGAAAGTAAAATTGCAGAGTCTTGAAAAATGAAAAAAACAATAGCAACATGACCTATACTGTTCATTTGAATATAAATAAAAAATACAATGCAGCAACTAGAAAAGGTAATTTTTCAAGATGAAAAGAATTGACTGCTCTTTTGCTTACTGTTTTATTTAATTATTGGGAAAAATACATAAAATAGCAGAAATACAATGTTATTACAATTAAACAGCTGATTCCTTAGCAACATTATTATATTGCAAAAACTGCAAAGCAATTTTCTTGCTAAAATGATAACTAGAAGCCCCATTGGACTTCTGCTCTTTGCTTTTATGCCTGAATATGGATGTCTTTCCCCAAACCTCATTGTGAATTTGAAACTTGTGATTTTGAAACTAGTCAATGTGACAATAAAATAGGTATGATGATTCTAATGCCAGCTTTAGAAACAACGCAGGCTCATTCCACAGACATCATTACCCTATGTACATGTATGATTACACGAATGGTATGAATCTACATCGTGTACAACCATAGAAGTGAAAAGATGTACCCCATTTGTGTACAATGAATCAAAAAGCAGTCTATAAAAATAAAAAAAATAATTCAACAACAACAACGCTGGCTTCTTTCCTCAAGAGTGTCTTCTCACGACCCGTTCTTCACACTTGGGGGATCCTGGAGCCCCAGTTTGAAGGCAGAGAGGAGTGGAACCAGTGGGGTGAGTCAGAAGGTTCTACAAGAGGGACACACTATGGAACTAGTTCCATGAAAAGTCAAGGGTGAAGGGACTTCTGTTTCTGCCTTAACTGGTCATTTATGAACACCATGGCACTATCAGTTTGTGTGTATATACTGGTTCTGAGAAAGAATTTGGGTGTTTTAATAATAAAACTCCCTAGACACATTGGAAAGTAGCTTTGACCATCTGAAGTCTTATAAAAGTTTTAAAATACACAATCATATTGCCCTTGCACCTCATGCTGACTTAGTGAAGCAGTTTACCACATTTGTCCTCACAGGAAGCTACTCTGGGGGAAGGCATGAAGTTGCAGTATATAAATGATAGAAGAATTTGATAATTAACGTATAGGTGATCAATTATGCTTCTCTAATGAATGTCTCTTTTCTTTTTTTCTATTAAAGAACAAATGTAAGTAAGGCCCATTTAGGATCACAAGAAGACCTAGAATCCTGTGCCGTCCTTCTGTGAAGGCAGAGCATTGCATTTGCTTTACCTACCCCAGTTTGCACCTCTCATGTAATGTGAAAGTCATCAGGATCAAAATGGAGTCAATTGTGTCAAGCTCTCACAATATCAAAAATAAGTAAAGCTGGGAGGTTCTGGAGAAGGAGTTCTCTTGTACATATGCCTGATAACAGGAATTTTTGCAAGTTTCTTTGGAAACTCATTACTGATTTAAAGATTGAACATGATGCATTCCTGTCGCTGCTCTAAACCACCAGAGGGCGCTCTTCACTCGCGCTCTGAGTTTATCACCTCAGCTACTATTGGAATAGTCTAAATAGTTCGAGATTGATAAACTTATCTAGGAGGGTTTTTACTGGGAAAATGTATAATTATGTGTATTTTGTGGGCTCTTATTGGAATTCATGATGCTGATAGGATACCAATATTGGTAACTGTCTAGGACACAGTATCTCTCACTTTTTCTGTGTTTACTGGGGACTGAATTTAGAACTTCAATGATGCTAGACAAGTTCTCTATCACTGAGCTAAACCCGCAGCTCTAGGATAAAGAATCTTATCTGATTATTTTTAGATCTTATTGTAATAAGAGAATTAAATGGTCATCACCCATATTGAATTAAACACATATCACATTACTATACCATAAATTTCTCCTTCAATTTTCAGGCCTTAATACATACAAGACTTTTAAACTTCTTGGTTGGGATTATATTACTTAAAACTTTGATGTTATTCTTCTCACCCAGACTTCTTAGAGGTATGCCCATGCACCCATTATCTTAGGAGAAACAATATCTCGTTAAGGTACCAATACTATCATACCCAGGTGTTCTGTGTATTGGATTTAAATGTTTGTGGGCACCTAGAAGTAAGGACAAATCAGATATGAGTTAGGAAAGGCATTTTCAAGTATATTTAGTGAGGAAATATTTCACCTTAAGCTTTCAGCTATGTGTCACTGATTAATAAATTAATAACTTTCACTTCTATAGTGATTTATAGTCTACATGGTTCTTTGAGATTTGGTTCTCACAAAACCCTCTGAAATTAAAGATGGCAGATATTAGTACTCTTAGGTAACAAAAGCATGTTTGACTGGGTTTGGGGAGATTATATTTACTGCTCAGATCACGTAACCAAGTTTGGGACTGGAAAAGACACTTCAGAATTCCGATTTGAATATTCTTTTTTCCCATACCCAGGATAAGTACAGTAAGCATCTTTCTGACTTTTTTTTCTTTTTTTCTTTTTCTTTTCTTTCTTTTTTTTTTTTTTTTTTCCGACAGGGTCTTGCTAAATAACCAGGCTGGTCTCAAACTTTGGCAATCCTTCTGCCTCAGCCTCCCAAGTTGCTGTTAAGGTGCACACCAAGCCTTTTCTGACTCTTTAAGAAGCTACAGGGAAGCCTGGTGTGATGACACAAGCCAACAATCCCAGGGTCTTGGGAGGTTGAAGTTCCCAAGTTCAAAGCCAGCCTCAGCAATTTAGCAAGACCCGGTCTCAAAATGAAAAAGAAAAGAACAGAGGATGTGGCTTGGTAGTTGTGCCTTGGGTTCAATGGTTCAATCTCAGTACTGGGGGCGGGAGGGAAGAAAAAATAGTTACAGGGAGCCAAAAAAGTAACTACAAGAGTTGAAAAGATCAAAATTACCTGCCCTGCCAAGGAAACTACCTGTGCCACCCACTTCTAATTATTCTGCAAACTCACTGCTGCCCTCATTGCGCTTCCCCTGGGGGGGATTAGGACCGTGCCTGACCACACTAGCCTACATAGTCCAGGCTGGACAGCAGCTTCACCCATATCACCTGCTGTGCCTGCATGAGGGGAAGCTCCTGCACCCTACTCCAGAACAGAGCTGCTCAGATTCACTATCCATCTGAATCCCTGGAAAGCTTGTAGGACTCCTGATGTCCAGATAAATTGCATCAGAATCTCTGAATCCAATGGGCAGCCAGAGTTAAGAAACACCATTCCCAGCCTGGGTTCCTGGGGGCTAGAAGTTAACTGGTCCCTTGAGTAACTCTTCTATGAAAAGTTTGGGAACCTCTGACCTAGGACTGTAATAGTGGTCCACTTTATGCTTTGAATACAGACAGCCCTTGCTGCTCAGCCACTGCAATTTATTTTTTAAATGGACATATTTCTTTTTCTTCTTCTCTCCCTGCTCCTCCCTAATCTTGTCTCCTCCCTAATCTCGTCCCCTCCCTAATCAGAGTGGAAGCAGGATTACCTTTCTTTCCCATCCAGGCAGTTATCTGTCCCTGAGTACACACTCACCATAGGAATGAAGTAATCCAGACTTCGGGGATGTTACCGGATCTCAGAAATGACCATCTCCCAAATTAACAAGTGAATTACAACTCCAACAGAGAACACGTGGAAGGTAACCTCTTTAAAGGCCCCTGTTCCTGCTGATGGGCAGAATCGCAGCTTCTGGGATAGGAGCCCCCTGTGTTTCTCCTTTGCTAGTACAGCAATAAAACTTTTTCCTTTTTCTCAAAACTGTGTCCTTGCTATTGGACTGGCATCAGGGATAAGGACAGAACTTTCAGCAACAGCACCAACAAAAGAACCGGACTGTGAACAAGAAATACTTGGGTTCTAGTCTCAGTTGGTGCTATGGTTTGAACATGTCTCTGGAAGTCAGGTATTGGAAACTTAATCGCCCTGTTCATGCCTTAATGACATCTGGAGGTGGGGCCTTTGGGAGGTGAGTAGAACTAGGTAGGACCTGAGGGCGGGGCCTCCAGGATTGCATTAGTTCCTCTGCAAGCAGGGAGGGGCCTGAGCTAGCAAGCTGGCTCTGTCTTGCTATATGCTGCCCGAGTCCCCACCAGCAAGGAGACCCTTACCAGATGTAGCTCCTCGACCCTTGGACCTCCAGAATTAACCTTTCTTAAAAGAATTTACTCAATCTCAGGTATTTTGTTATAGGAACAGAAAGACTAAGATGCTTGCATTCAATTTTTCTATCCACAGTTTCCTCATCTGTCAAATAAGGGGGCGAAATTGACTAGTTAAGGGGGTGTCAAAGTGTGTTCCCCTGTTTTAGTCAGCAGTTTTGGTACTGTGACCAAAAGATTTGATGAAAACATTGAGGAGGAAAAGTTTATTTGGCTCATGGTTTCCGAGGTCTTAGTCCATAAACTAACTACATAACTCTGGGCTCAATGTGAGGCAGAACATTATGGTGGAAGGGCGTGATGGAGGAAAGCAGCTCAATACATAGCAATCAGGAAACAGAGCTCCACTCACCAAATATATAACCCAAAGGCACATCCCCAGTGACACACCTTCTCCAGTCACACCCTACCTGCCTATAGTTACCATCCAAGTTAATCCATTCAAGTGGATTATTGCACTGATTAGGTTAAGACTCTCATAACCCAATCATTCCACCTCCAAACTTTCTTGCATTGTCTTACACATGAGCTTTGGGGGAGATGCCTCTTATCTAAACCATAATATCCCCCAAAATGACAGCATCATCTCAGAACTTAGAAATGTAGATTTATGATCCCTACCTCAGATGTACTGAATCAGACTCTGGAGGCAGGGTCCAGCAAGCTGGGGAGCATCCAGGTGGTTCTGATGCACACTTCAGTTTGAGACCTTTGCACTAGTTATAATATACATAGTCAATTTGCTCTAAAATTCCACAATTCTGTCTTCTCTAGAGGAAAGTCTCAATTAACATTATTTTGGAGGTGTTTTTTTTTTTTTCAGCTCCTTTTGAAAAACTCTTTAAATGGTTTAAAAGGAAACATTGAATATTGATGATGAAAGGACCTAATACATTTCTGAATAGTGAGAATGATAAGACTTTAAGCCAACACAGCGTTAGTGAAGGACAGGGCAAGTTTGTAAATGTTCATCTGGATAGGCAGCTGGGGGTAGGGCAGCCGGGGAGACTTTGTCTAACTACCCAGATCATTCACGTTAAAAAAAAAATTTTTTTTCATCCAGTTGGACAACAACAAACACATGGAGTGAGAAGAGATCGTACCAGTCTTTAAAGTGTGCACACTTGGAACTAGGGTCCAGAGGTGGAAGAGTTCTCTCCTGGTCTAATCTTACTGTACAGGTGAAACCGAGGCCCAAACAGGAGATATAACTTGCCCGATGTCCCAACCAGAAAAACTTCTTTCCTTCCTTTTCTTTCCTTCCTTCCTTCCTCCCTCCCTTCCTTCCTTCCTTCCTTCCTTCATTCATTCCTTCCTTCCTTCTTTCCTTCCTTCCTTCCTTCCTTCCTTTTTTTCTTTTTTTTTTTTTTTGGTACTGGGAATTGAACTCAAGGGTGCTTTACCACTGAACTACTCAGTGCCCTTTTTATTTTTTATTGTAAGGATGATTTTCAAAGCCAGAAGTTCCCAACTTTGAATTTGCAATCCTTCCTCCTGCCTCAGCCTCCTGAGTTGCTGGACTTACAGGTGTGTACAACCACACTCAACTCTCCATCTTTCTTGTGGTCAAAACATACCCATCAGGTGCTCCATGCAGATCCATTCCATCTGCTCACAGTTTATGTGTAGTTACCATGGAGATAAGCAAAGGGATTAATTAGTTCAAAATGTGCTAGATGCTTACCACAGCTTAACACATTCTTCCTTCTCGCCACCTTGTGGAGGTGATTGAACCTAGTGCTGGTGTTTTCTACCACCTCAGAGTCTCCAAGGCCTCCTTTCCCTTTCTGTTGTGGAGGATCGACTCTTCTTCTGCCCCAAACATGTCCAGAGAAGTAGGGAAGTGTTGGGCTACCCAGCCTTCAGCCATTTCTGCAGTAAGCAGAAGGAACCTTGGTTCCCTGACCGGCCTGTTCCTTTGGCTCTTCGTAAGGATGTGGTTGCTGAGATTCCAGAAGCCTTAAGGTTTCAACTTGACAACCATAAGAAAAAGGAAAAGGGGGTGAGTACTAACCTTATTGAAAGCCAAGTGTATGTTAGGGAAGGTTCTAGTGTACACATAGGACACTGTGGCCCTCAGAGGATTTGAGAGCTGGTGTCCAAACACACATCTGACCTCAGAGTCAAGTTCAAGGCACGATTCTGCCTCCTTTATCTCTGTGCTTTAGAGCTGCTGTGATCTAAGAGCAAGGTGGGGGTAAACCACATAGAAGAGAAATCTGTGAGGCAAAAGTGTAACTAGGACCCCACATTTTCACATGAGCTGACAAATCATTTTAAAGGCCAATATTTTAAGTTTGTCTAAGAAAAATTCTCTACAGAAATATGTGTGTGTTTCAGCATGCAAACCCCTCAATCACCTCAGGAAAAAATCTGAGAACAAGATGTGGTGGTGACTTCACACCATCTAAGAAAACTGGAGAGGAAGGAAGCAAAGAGGAGTGGACCCTGCAGTTGTTGGGTCTTAGCTGGGTTGTCTTGACTAACAAGATACATTTGAACCTCAGTTCGTTTCAGTTTTGGTGGTTTGTACAGATGGAGCTGCACTGTGGGGAGGTTGGGCCAAAGGTTTGTTCCATGTCTGTGTCTTTCTGAAGTTTCACGTCAGCCAGTCTCTGCACAAATGGCACAATTATATGTAACCATCAACAGACGTGAGCAGCTGTATTATTTGAGGGTAAGTACCAAGAGTTAAATGGCTATAATCATTTGAGGCACAAGGGACCCTTCCCGTATGAGTTATTTTAAAATAGCATAAAAAATATGGAGTCGTGATGCTACCTTCTCTAGGGAGCAGGCCTGGGTGCTGGCCCAGCAACGGGAGGTAAGAAGTTGGACAGGCATAGCTGAACATTGGAAAGAGGTGAATTCTTTCATGACAGGATGAAGAAGGAAGCTGGGAGACCTTGAAAGCCAGTGGGGATATGTTTGTCCTAGTAAATAGCAAGGTAATAGTTAATGCAGCATCTACCATCTAGGATCCAGTGAGACAGGAACCAAGACAAGGCTGGAACTATAAAAATGACCCAAAAATGCAATGAGAATCAGGCCTAATAGTAAAAACACTGTTAGAATAAACAGGGTTTTCAGATTTGTAAGGTGGAAGTGGGAAAGTACCCAGACCAGGAAGCTGTTGGGTCCTACTTGTATCACCTGCTAGCAGTGTGACCTTGGGCCAGTCATTTATCCTGTCTGTGCTTCCCTCCCTTCTAAAAAGGGAACACCAGTGCCTGCTCTGACACTTTTACAGTACTGTCGCACGTTCAAATAGAGGGCTTAAGTGAAAGGTTTGTTAAATTCAACTCAGCAAGGAGCTGAAGTGACCTTCAGAACCTATGCAAGTGCCCCTGCCGTGGCTATGCAGTCATCCCCACTACCTGTGGTGGATTAGTCCCAGGATCCCAGCAGATGCTCAAGTACCTTATGCCAAACTGCATCCCTAATTTGCATACAACCTATATATTCCTTCTGTATACTTAAAATCATCTCTAGATTTCTAATTGTATCTAATATAATGTAATGCTATGAAAATTATTATACTGTGTTGTTTAGAGTATAATGACAAGAAAAAAGTCTGTACATGTTCAACAGAAAAAATTTTCCCCAAATATTTTGATTTAGGGTTGGTTGCACCTGCAGGTGTGGTAAGTGCTGATAAGAACCGTTGTACAAAGGAAACTATCAACAATGCGAAGAGAGAGCCTACAGAGTGGGAGAATATCTTTGCCACTCATACTTCAGATAGAGCACTAATTTCTAGAATATATAAAGAACTCAAAAAACTCTACACTAAGAATACAAATAATCCAATCAACAAATGGGCTAAGGATATGAACAGATGCTTCACAGAAGAAGATCTACAAGCAATCAACAAACACATGGAAAAATGTTCAACATCTTCAGTAATAAGAGAAATGCAAATCAAAACTACACTAAGATTCCATCTCATCCCAATTAGAATGGCGATTATCAAGAATACAAGCAACAATAGGTGTTGGAGAGGATGTGGGGAAAAAGGTACACTCATACATTGCTGGTGGGGCTGCAAATTAGTGCAGCCACTCTGGAAAGCAGTGTGGAGATTCCTTAGAAAACTTGGAATGGACCCACCATTTGACCCAGCTATCCCACTCCTCAGCCTATACCCAAAGGACTTAAAATCAGCATACTACAGAAATACAGCCACATCAATGTTCATAGCTGCTCAATACACAATAGCCAGACTGTGGAACCAACCTAGATGTCCTTCAACAGATGACTGGATAAAGAAACTGTGGTATATATATATATATATATATATATATATACAATGGAATATTACTAAGCTATAAAGAATAATAAAATTATGGCATTTGCAGGCAAATGGATGAAATTGGAGAATATCCTGCTAAGTGAGATAAGCCAATCTCAAAAATCCAAAAGTTGAATGATCTCACTGATAAGCGGATGATGACACATAATGGGGGGTGGGAGGGGGGCAAGAATGGAGGAAGGAGGGACTGTATAGAGGGAAAAAAGGGGTGGGAGGGGTGGGGAGGAAGGAAAAAATAACAGAATGAATCAAACCTCATTACCCTATGCGAATGTATGATTACGCAAATGGTATGCTGTTACTCCATGTACAAACAGAAACAACGTGTATCCCATTTGTTTACAATAAAAATAAATTTTAAAAAAAGAAATAAACAAACAAACAAACAAAAGAAGCGCTGTGATACAACCAGCCACACTGTGGGTGTACACCCAAGGCAGCTGAAGGGGATGAGGCGGGAGGCTAACTCTCCAGAAGTGCAGCATGACAGCTGGAAGAGTTGGGAGACATAGGAGTTTATCATGAGGACCCTGCAGGAGGGGGACGAGCAGGCGTTTCCAGCAGAGGTGGGATGGGGTGTGCTGAACTCAGAGAATAAAGTCACCGCTTTGATCACATGGTGTGCAGGGAGAGGGGTGACTGGATAGGGTCAGTGCCTAAAACACAGGCTTTTCTCTTAGGTAAGGAGGCCCCATCGAAACGTTCTCATCTCTTTGCAAATTTTCAGATTATCCTGAGAGTCGCATAAAGGTTGATGGGAAAACATGAAGCCAGAGGTCAAGGAAAAAGTTGGGGTTTTATTGCTGGAACCAGGGATGGCAGAGGCCAGAAGCAGAGGTGCTTAAGAATGATGATGAGATTTCATTTAAAAAAGACAATGCTAACCCAAAGAACGTTTGTCTTGAAATAAATATTATGGAAAACTAAAGGAAAAACAATAACTTTGGGTTATATTTTTACAACTCTTTAAGAAGTCTGGCTTAATAGAAGATAGAACTAGATTCTCACATGTGCTTTGCATTCAGTACAACGCAGTACATTGATTTGGTTGAAGTGTATGAAGAATATATGGCTTAACACAGATTTTGAAAAAGGGAGGGGATTTAACAGACTTTAGAGGCAATTGTAATATTCTTTTTTTTTCTTTTCTTTTTTTTTTTTGTACCAGGGATCAAACCCAGGGGTGCTTAACCACTGAGCCACCAGACTTTTCTATATTTTATTTAGAGACAGGGTCTTGCTAAATTGCTTAGGGCCTCACTAAGTTACTGAGGCTGGCTTTGAACTCGAGATCCAACTCCCTCAGCCTCCCAAGCAGCTGGGATTACAGGCACGTACCCGTGCCCAGCCAATTGTGGATATTATTAATGTCGCAAGAAAAGTCTACCAGTGAGAGTTTCTGAAAGGTTAGTTGCAATGTGGAATCTGAAACCACATGACCTACTTGTGCTGTCACATTGTCCTAGCTATCAGTGGGACCTTGCACTCGTATATAACTTTACAAAATCATGTGCTAATTGTTTAAAAATGCGTGCTCACTGAGTTATGCATATGTTCTGATGTTAACACATTTCAAAATAAAAGACCAAAAAGTTACTCATTCGTTAAATATTATTCATTTATTCACTGGGGGAAAAATAAACACCTCCACACAATAATCTCTATGTATTAGGAAGCTGTCAAGCTCACAGTGCCATCTTTAGCTTTGAAGTCTGAATCTTCAGCCAAGAGCTCTCTACTGACTTCCAGACTTGGATATCCAGCTGCCTACCTGACAGTTCTCCACTATCCCAAATGCCCCTCTAACTCAGTGTGAAGAAGATACTCAGGCTTTTCACTGAAAGCTGGTTCTCTGCCACATCACTAGCCAGGGAAAGATTAACAAGAATGTGAGCCAGAAACCTTTGACATGTCCCTCTCCCCCACCACTACCTCTGCTCCCACAAACCCAGAGCCAAGGCCTGTCAATGCTACCTGCTGTCAGGGTATAGCCATGCCTGTCCATAGAAAACCTCTAGGACATGCACAAACTCTTAGGCCTTGGCACAGACAGGTAAGGGAAACTACCCTGCAGCTGGCTCAGCAAGAAGATCAGGGCCGGAACCTGGACATCAGCCTAGGTGATGTGGCTCATCGAGTCACAGAATCAATACCTGTCTGGTAGCGCGAGATGCCCTTTTCCATTGAGTCTAGCTTTTGAGCTGACTGGGGCAAGTTTATCAGGTGCCAGAGACTGGCTCCTGAAAGCCAAGAGGAGAACTGTCAAGTTTCCATTCCAGTATCTCAGAGAGGTCATGGAAGAAAATGTGGGTTTCTCCATGAGTAGACTGGTCCCCATTGCCCACCCCAGAACAGATCCAGGGGAGTTTTTCTGACTCTTTCATGTGACTCCTTTTTTTTTTTTTTGGGTGCTGGGGATCGAACCCATGGCCTTGAGCTTGCAAGGCAAGCACTCTACCGACTGAGCTATCTCCCCAGCCCCGCCTTATATTTTTTGAGTCATATGAAACTAGAAGGGAATGTCAGATGTGGTGAAATTCTGAAGTCTTCTCAATTGCTGTATCGTCAACACTGTCTGTGCTGCCTGTAGCCCTCTCCTTTAAGGCAGCCAAGATGGCAGACCCACCTTGAAATTAAGTGACACTGACCCAAGAGCATCACTCTGACACTCTGCTCAGACCATCTAAATTGGAGCAATTCCCGTAACCTCTGGAGGTAACTGAACCAAGCACTAAACCAGTCACTTGTAAGGGGAGTGAAATAAAACACACACACATTTTCTAAGAAATTTATTTGATCAAATAGCAATATATGAAGACATTTTAAACAATAAGGCTGTATTCAGACATAATGTATTGGATTATAATGTTATCAATGTAAATGGTACCTAAAAACACTTTGCTATAATAAAGCACTCATAAAATCCTTATGTATTTAAAAACTACATTGTAAGTATAACAGAAACCCTGTAAATAGTACTTAGAAGTAGACTTCTTAAGTTTATGACACACCAATGTTGCGTACAAGGTGTCTGGGGCTTTGTGGTCAATCATGGCTGAGTGGGTGAAAGCTGTCTCTGGAGGAGCAGACCCAGAGCAGAGCGTATGCCTCGGTCTCCAGGCCCCTCCCAGCACCCCACTGAATCCTTGCTACTCTGAACTGAGGAGGTGGGAATTCTAATTGCTCTAGGTAGGTGACAGAAAAAGAGGTCGGAAAACCAGGGGTTGGAAAGGGTGAAGGGGGGGAAACTGAGGCATGGCAGGGTCAAAGATTTCTGTAGAGTAGCTTAAGAAATGACCAAAGAAATGAATTAAAAAAAGAAAAGTGAATCCTTGGAGCTGCACCCTGGGATTTGCAAGAAGGAGGGCATCACCCTCCCAAAGGTGGAGGCTGCAGGTCATGTGCCCAGCTGGGAGCCACCACATGTGCATGGAATTTTACTGCAGGACTGCATCATTACCTGGGTACACTGGGGACATGGCAGTGTGTAGGTTATAGGAGCTTTCCACAAAGGAATAGCAGTCACGTGACTCTGTCTTTGGGACCATGATAGGACCTAAGAGGCAGAAACTGGCAGCTCTAAGTACAATATGTAACCCATGATTAAAATGAAACAGTGATGAGAGAAATGGAAAAGACTCCAGAAAGCCAAGGATGGTGACTGAAAAGTAATTATATAGCACCCATTATTACTAATTTAAGATATTAAATATCATGGAGAATTTAATATAGTATGTGATATCTTATTCTTTTTATAAATATAAATATGAGGGATCTCAGAGTATTTTAAATGACACATTCTAGTATAATTACATTCTAGATTCATACAACTGACTTGATGTTATATTTAAATATAGATTCAGGGCTATATATAGAATAATTTTTTCAGAACATTTTCAGAACATTGATCACACAGCTAAGTAAATGCCAAAAACACTGGAAGCATCTTATTGGGGACTTTGGCAGCAAACATGTTTTTATCTATGTATTTATGTGTTACACAAAGATATGGTTGTTCATTTGTATGAATGAATTTAAAGTCATCCATAGGTTTTACACTTGATACTCTATTCTGTTTTCTTATCTGCTACCTTGCAATCAAGTCCATGTGGGAGGGCTACTCAATGGCTATGGCTCCTTTTCTCTGAGTCTCATTGTCTTCCTTGGGGGTGTGCATTTAAAAATAGTTTCAGGTTTCCCATTCAGGCTAAGTGGCTCTTCTAATATTCCTAACATTGAGATTTCAGTCTTATCTAGATAGCTCTCTTCCCCCCCCACACACACACCTTAGCAAAACAGTAAACTTTTTTTTAATATCACCTACTTTTAGCAATGTGCTTTTAAAACAGATTTGTTCCCAGCACTATAGAAAATAATCTGCCAACACAACCAGGCTGTTCACTAGAGATGACCTTCTCTGCCACATGGGGTTAACAAAGTGAGATAAGCCGGCCAGAAGATGGGTCAGTGTAAGAAAACTCCAAGTTTCCATGGGTCTATGGAATATTTAAAATGTAGCTGCAGCAGAATCTAAAATTACTTTGTCCTTAGGGAAGGATGTTCTATCTAATTACTCTGCAGAGTGATTCTGTAAATTGGCATGTGTAAACTAAATGGGTTACCTGACCTTACTCCAGTGATTAAAGGAAAGCTACCATAACATAGTTGTGTGTGTGCTCAGGTCATAAAGAGATGGTTCAATCTAATAGATGGTTCCAATCTTAAAGCCAAGGCCAAGGACTCCATTCACCAATGCTTCATTTCTCCAAAATAAATTCTTAACTTAAACACCAAAGAGACTGCTGTACTAGTAAAAAGAAGTCAGCCCTTTCACTCTGACATGAATGGGCTAGTATTTGATAAAGGTGTCAGGAGCTGAAGGACATAGCTGGAGCAGTAAATGTCCTTGAGGAGTGACCTGGCATGTAAATTTAACTCAAGTGAAATACTAAAATGTCTAGCTTCAAAGAAATGGATGTGGGAAATGAGGAGGCCCTGGACTGGCTCATTTCCTTTACTTGTCTAATAGAAGTCACCTCATGGCAAGGGATACTTCTTTGGACTTGGTTCACCTGAAGCTAATTTCACTTGGAACTTTGCTTAGCTATTTAATGTGACAGGGGACTGACTCACAGATGGTTCTAGGGGGTGAGAAAAAATAAACGTGAACGGGACACAACTAGTATAGTCAATCAACAGGCCTCACTCAACTGAGTGGCCTGTCCACATGCCACAGCCACAATGACCAGACAGACTAAGCGAGACCAGTCAAACACCACTGTTGCCTGAAAGATGATGTTAGCAGAAAGGCAAGATCTGGAATCATGGCCCTCACAGTGATATCTAGGTTGGGCATCCATGGCATGACCTGACTGAGGTGAACCACACATCCACAGCTGCATTCATGTCCACAGCTCTGGTACCGAGGACCTGGCCTCCAGGGAACAATATGACACTCCAAAAGCAGGCCAAAAAACGAAGCCAATCTCCACCACCTCATCCTGTGAACCTTGCTAAGCCACCTGGCTCCCCTCCCTTCCCCACAGGTACAGTATTTCCACGTCTAGTGGTTTGGGGCAAGATGGCTCCAGATTGCAAGGAGGCTGAGTTTAGCTGAACGTGATGCTGTGCTCAGAAATGCTTTTGTTTATTATCATTCCAGCTTCAGGTTTCAGACCGGCAGATAATGGCATAATATAAGGGCAATATGAGTACACTCAGATGAGTTTGGTCATTATCGAGCTATTTACAGTGCCCAAATAAGTAAGGTGATCTAGTGGAGGAATACTTCTGGCCTGGGAGAAAAAGAAAACCAGTTGAATCATATCTTTCTTTAAAATGTCCCATTTAAAAAAAAATCAATTGAGCAAAGCAGAAGATTCCCTGCTTTTTAATGTTACCTTAATCTTAATTTCAACTTACATTGTTTGTTAAAATTATCAAATGGACAACCTGTTTTAGATTGCCTTGGTAGAAAAAAAAATTCTCCATGGGGAAAATAAACTGCAACTTGGAAAAATTAAGTGGAAAAGCATTTGCATTGACTAAGCCCTCTGATTTTAACAATTAAAACAATACTCTACTGTAGCTAGAAAATACTGTGAAAATATCTATCTCAAAATAGAATGAGGTTGAGTACCGAAGGCTCAATAAAACTTGAAAAAGCTGACGAATAAAAAGGACAGGAAAAATGACTTTTCTGTCTTTGATCCTTCCTCACTTTCCTGCCCTCAGACTGTGCCAGCCTGGGTGCAGGGAAGTCGAATAATCTAAAAGCCATGGAAAAGTGCTGGTATTTTATCAGGATCTCTTCGGGACAGTTTCCATCTGGGTAACTTGAATTCTGATCAAGGCAGATGATGAACTTTAAATGTGTTTGGAGACACTGGTTCAAAGACCTCGTCATCATCTTCTACCCCTTCCTCTATGGGCTTCATCTTGGCAGAAGCTCGCTGCTGTGGGGAAGACACGTCTGTGGAGAAAACACAGAAAGGAAAACAGTTGAATACACAACCTGCCCCAATGGTGGTGGGATGTGTCAACCAGAAGACCCCACTAGAAAAAAACCAAAAACCAAAAACCAACAAAAAAACTCCAATGGCTACTGTGAGGAGTACAATGTCCTTAAATTTAGCATTTCAACAAAACAAGTCAAGAATGAGTCAAGAATGGGAACAGATGTGGAATAGATTTCCACCACATGTGCTTAGATGATATGAGCTTCTTAAACAGAGATACTGCCCCATCCAATGGCTATTTAGGACTCAAAATACATTTTCCTACTTTAAAGTCAACATGGTGATTGATGTCCAGGACTGACCTTTGAAAGTTGATTTAATTCTTAATTTCCCTAAAGAATAGGTCTATTCCTAAGCTATGGAATTTAACTCCATCTGTACTATCACCTAAAATATGTTTCTTGCCACCTCTGGTCCAGCCATTCCCTGGACTGAAAGGGAAAGGGAGAGTCAAGCCATCGGGAGGGAAGACGCTGTGGAAAATGAGCTCAATTAAAATGGTCCAAGAACACAAACCTGCCACAGAGTACAGTGTGCAAAGTTCTCAGGCAAATTTTTATCCTTTTCCACTCAAGTGACATCAAACACAACTTTAATTCACAAGTCTACTCAAATGGCAATTAATACTACCTGTGTGACCTTGGGCACCACTTAGTGCCTCGATTTCCTTATCTGTGAAACAGGAATAATAAGAACAGTATCTACTTCAAATGGTTATTATGTGGATTAAATGACAATATTTGTAATGCTCTTAGGTCATACCTGGGATATAATAATCACTTTGTAAATGTTTATAAGAATATAACATTGATTAATATGGTCCTTGGAGGAAAGTGATATAAATAATGAGAATATTTGTCAAAACTCATCATTGCCCATAGAAATGTCAATACAGGAAATGGGATTTGTGCTCAGTAGGGGTTTGTGTTTATGGTCTCAGCTGTCCTGAGGGCAGCAAAATTGTCTTTGCAATAGGCATGGTTTCCATCCTATTCTAGCCTAGTTATGATCAAGTTTCATAAAATAATAACTTGGGTTGAATACTTATGATCAGATAAATCCTTAAGACACACAAGATGGCGGCATGTCTCAATCAAATCGAAACATAGAGCATTTAGACAGAACTGAAAATCCACATAACAGAAACCTGCTCCATTTATTTTGTCTGAGAAAGTGGGGCTAATTAGTCTGTAGTTGTTAAGCCTGTTTGTCAAACCGAAGGTAACAGTCTATAGTATATGAAGGCTGGTATCCACCTTGGAGCCAAAATGGTATCTGACCCTCTTAACTACTTCACTTATCTTTGCATTTTTTTCAGAAAGAAGAAAAAGTAACTTCTAGTTATTTGTGGTGGTAGGGGGGGTACTGAATCCAGGGCCTTGGTCATACTAGACAAGCACTTTACCACTGAGCTACACCCCCATAACCCTTGTGTTTTAATATAATTGAAAATGGTCAAGTGAAGACTTCACAAGAACTTTCAGCTTTTCTGTGAAAGAATTTTTTTCTGTTCCCACAACATTTGTTTGGGCAAAACAGTCATGGTACTTACTATATAACATTAAAAGGATATGAAGAATCTACAACCCTAGAGGTGGTATCCAGGGGTCGCCAAGGTGGGCCTCTTTGCCCCTCTGGTCTAAGCTCTTGGAAAGTCACTGTTCTCTAAAGCCACCCCAGCCTTTCCCTCTTTTCTTGCTTTTCTCTCCACCTCTTATCCTTGTCACCAAATTCCTAACCAGATATTCCTCAAGATGGGGCTCCTTGATGGGGTTCCTTCATGCGCAATCCTAACTCCCCCGGCACCCAGGGAGCTTCTAGATCAGTTCCACATCGCATTGTGGTGACAGTATTTGCTTCTTTCCTTTACTGGAAAGCAAGCACCTTGAAGGCTGTAAGATCTTCTCTCCTGCAGCCTCACAGAAGTACCCCATACAAAGCCAAGGATATCATAATTAAATACACGTAATGAAAAAAAGTCCCTCCTCTGAAACACCACATGGGGAATTCCAGAAGCTGAGGCTGAGGAAGTGGGAAACACACATGGACAACATGTTTAATCTGGGACAGGCCAAGCCCCAAATCACTGGCCTTGCTCATGTGCAGGCAGGCCTCAGGTCCTGGCAAAATCTAACTAGGAAACCTCACCCTATTCTGCATCATTCCCCTTCATGCAGTGATTTGAACCCTGGAAATATTTCCTGAGCCTCTTGTTTTGACCACCACACATGTGACTTCTGTCTGCATTGTACCAGAGGCCAGGGAATGGGCTACACACTTGATGCTGAGTGACTATCCCTCAGTGCTGTTGAAGGGAATCACTTTCACGTAACTGACTTGATGCAGCTTATGGCATGGCCAAGAGCTCTGTCTTCTCAAGGAAACATCGATAAGGCTTAACAGTGCATCACTTGCTAAAACATTTTCATGTAGTCAGCAAAAAGAGTCGGAGAGTCAGCAAGGTGCTAGGTTCTGGGTTAAATAGTCCTGGATCAGATCCCAAAAACGGATCAGACCTGGTCTCTGACTTTCACTTTATTTCTCAAGAACTCAAAATGCTTTTCAGAGCAATTCATCCTTATCATGTCTACACTATTATTTCTGTTTTATACTCAGAAGCTAAAGCAAGGACAACCTGAGGAAAAAAACAGAAGGAAGGCTGCTATGGATGATTTCATTTCTCATGAGGGGGAGTGAGCTACTCAGACAAACCAGGTGGCTTTAACAGCCTGGCAAGACTTAATTTTTCTACAAAATTCTGAGAATACTCAATTCACTTTTACTTCAGACTCTGTGTCTGAGTTAAAGCCTACAAACTTTACAAGTCCCAGGCCTCAACAATACTGCTTGGATGTGCTTCTTCCACCATGGCAGACGCAAGGAACAAGGCCTGACTGGTAGCTGCCAGAAGCTACCCAGGACATGTGGGCTGCCTGGCCCCTTGGTAGGAATCAGAGCCACAAAGGGTGTCTACTCTTTTAGCCATGTCATTCTGGGCCTCATGTAACAGATGCGATGTTAACAGCCAGGAAAATGAAAAGACCACCTGGTCGGACCTAGGAATTCAGGTCAGTGATACTAGCAGAAAGGCCAGCTTTGAAGAGCCAGAAGCTTACTTGGTACTACCTAGATGTGTGCTATTCTCCAACCCCACCAGGAGACCTCCTTGTTCAATAGATAGGTCATCACTACACAGCTGGAAATGATTTCCTTGCTCCCTGATAATACAAAACCAATTTGGAGTATAAACAGGAAAATGAGGGAATATCACACTGCAAGGGAACTAGCTCACATTTCACAAGTTGAACCTCAATACATTCCTTCTACAAGTTTGCCTGGTTTTTCATTAATTTTATGCACTGAAGCATCATCAGAAATTTGTCCTGAAGGCCCAACCACCTTACGGAAACATGAAATGAGAGGAAGAAATGGAGCTTGTCATTACTTAAGTGCCTTTTACATTACTTTTGCCCTTCAAGGACCTTACTAGGATATCCATGGCCTCTGAATAATGCTTTACTTTTCATTTACTCTAAATTCTAGAGAGGTAAAGAATTCCATTTCCATAATTTTCTAGAAAACTGATTATTAAATTCTATTAAAGCTACTTTTACATTTGGGAGACAGAGGTGGTTAACTATATCCTGTAGCATTTGTTATGATCAAGAAGAGATAATTATAATTATTTTTTGCTTTTAGCTAAAATTACCTTCCAATTTGCTAGACTCTGGCTTCTAATTAGCACAGTTTATTATGACAGTACATGAAATATATAGTTTCAGACTGAATTGTACTCCACACTTATATGGTGTGAAACTGTTAAACAGTAATGTCAAGAGCTACTGTTGCTTGGGCCACATTTCATATTACACCTAGTGGCAAAAAAAAAACATCTGCCCCATCCTTTCTCGAAGATACCAGCGCACAGAGAAGGTGCAGCCAGTGGAGCCACACTGGTCTCTGAGCTGGATGTCATGTTCCCCATATGCCCAGGTGACAGAGAAAACTAGCACTGGCTGCACTCTGGAGGGCCAGGAAGAATCAAAAGTACAGGCTTTGAGCAAATGTGGACGACCAGCATCTAATTAGCAGGAAAAGCCCTGAATCAAAAAGAGGAAATCTGCTGTTCCAGATGGGTGGTGACAGCACTATGGCACCCAAGAGGGGATCAGACAGGGACATCAGGGTCTCTCCTCAGCAGATTTGTTAGGACAGCAGCTGCTGCCTGCTCCTGGCTGAGGACAGGAGGTTGCCGTGAGGTCCCCCTGCATGCCCTCCACGGTCCTTGCCTGCAAGTACAAACCAGGCAGTGGAAGGTTGGGCTCAGGTACCCTGCACAGCCTTCCTGTCTTCCTGAGTTAAGAGGCCACAGACGTCTTTTTATACATGAACCAGAGAGAAGGGAGGTAACAGTCAAAACCATGGTATACAGAGTAGGAAAAAGGCAAGAGACATTTCCCTTTTTCAGAATTCTGTCCCTTCTAAGCCCATTTCTGCTTCACTGAGCTTGTAATTACAGGAAGGTCTGAGGTCCTCTTCTAGGAAGTAAAAGCAAACATATTTTTCATTCTCAAATCCACAGTGAAAGTCATGCCTGTTCCTGAGGATTAGTAACCTACCTCAAGTCAGAGCTGCAAACAAGCAGCATGATGTGAAGGTTGTCAAATGACTTCTTTCGGTACAAGAAACACTTTTTTAAAAGGAGCAATGTAATGTTCTAAGATTTTTTTCCCCCTACCCTGTTAACTTTCATGACATTTTCTTCATTCCTTTCAGAGTGTTATTATTTTTATTATGTTTAACCATCTGGCCAATAGCTTTAGCAAGTAATTAAAAACCTTATAAGGGTTTAGAATTTTAATTAGGTTATACAATTTTTGATGAATGAGGATGGGGAAGAATGTAATGACTTCTTAGCTAGAAAGAATTATCATCCTTTTTCTTGCTTTTGCCTATTTGTATCACATTTCTTTTTTGTCAGTGGAGGAGGGTCTTGTGCATACTAAGCAAGTGCTCTCCCATGAGCTAGAGCCTCCTAAGACTATTTGCCTTTTAATTGAGTTTGACATGAAGCTTTTTGAACAATAAAATTGAAAGGTAGCTATTGCCTTTACACTTACTTTTCTTTTAAATAGACTCAGCACCAGGACTGAGGAACCCAAGCAAACCAGGCACAAAATTAGAGTGATGGCTGGGTATACTGGCACACACCTGTAATCCAGCAACGTGGGAGGCTGAGGTGGAAGGATCGAAAGTTCAAGGCTAGCTTTGGCAACTTAGCAAAACCATTTCAAAATAAAAAGTAAAATTAAAAAAGAGCTGGGGATGTAGCTCCGGGGTACAGCACCCCTGAGTTCAGTTCCCAGTACTGGCAAAAGAAAAAAAGGCATGGGGAAACTGACTTGTAGGTTAGTGGCTCCTAGAAACAGGTTTTCTCTGGCCCAAGGGGTTGTCCTCAGGTCACTTCCTGACCACTCAGATGGGTGGGCAAGCTCTCAGCTACAGGGCATGAACAGCCCTGGTGAGTGGAAGTCCTACAGATCCTTCCTGCCTAAAAAGAGGATGCCGAGGGGTTGAGGAGAGTAGGAAAAACCCAGGAGAGTGAAGGCAGGTTCCAGGACAGCAGCTCAGCAGCAGCCCAGAGAACCACCAGGGTGAGGCAGGCAGCTGGGAGGCTCTGTGAGGAAGGTCACTGGGGAAAAAGACACCGAACTGGTGGACTGAGAAAGTGGGGGTTAAAGACAGAAAGGCCAAAGAGAAGGAAAAAGGACTAGAAGAGAAGGAAAAAAGAAGCAGAAAGCAGAATGGAAAGGCCCAGTTCAAACAGAGAGCAACCACTCAGATACAAAATGAAATGAAGTGGCTTTCAGCCAAAAGAACAGGAAGCTGGAAGACGGTGGGGATACAGCGGTGTTTCCTCCCAACACGAGCAGGACCACGAACTTCTGGGGAAAAAACAGGGTCTAAGTACTAAGTAAGCTGGCACGATGGGTACGATGTGAGGGTAGGAACACATCCCTGAGGTTCCACTGCACAGTAGGGTGACAGGAGTCAACAACAATGCATTGCATATTTCAAAACAGGATATTAAATTCTCACCACAAAGAAATGATAAATGTTTAAGGTAAGGCTGTGTGGCCTTGTCTTGAGCATGGCACAATGTACACGTGTCAAAACATCACATGGTGCCACAAAAACGGACAATCATGTTAATTAAAAATAAAATGACATGAAATAAATTCTCCTGAAAAAAAATCAATAAAACAACTTTGAAAAGTATCCAAATTAAAAAAAAAAAAAAAAAACTGGCATGAATTTTATGTTGTATCCAAAAAAAGAATACATTGAACTTAATATTCGGAACAGTTTCCTTTAAGAGGAGTCATATATTTGTTAATTGCCTGTATATCGTCTGTGAAGTGTCTGTCCAGTTCCTTGGCCCATTTATTGACTGGGTTCCTTGTATTTTTGGTACAAAGTTTTATAAGTTCTTTAAAAGTTTTGAGATTAGTGCTCTATCTGAAGTGCACGTGGAAAAGATGTTCTCCCACTTTGTAGGCTCTCTTTTCACATTATTGATTGTATCTTTTGCTAAGAAAAAGCTTTTTAGTTTGTATCCATCCCATTTATTGATCCTTGCTTTTATTTCTTATGCTTTAGGAGTCTTGTTAAGGAAGTTTGCTCCTAAACCAATATGATGAAGATTCAGGCCTACTTTTTCTTCTGTTTGGTGCAGGGTCTCTGGTCTAATTCCGAGGTCCTTGATCCATTTTGAGTTGAGTTTTGTGCAGGGTGAGAGAAAGAGGTTTAATTTCATTTTATTACCTATGGATTTCCAGTTTTCCCAGCACCATTTGTTGAACAGGCTATCTTTTCTCCATTGTATGTTTTTGGCTCCTTTGTTTAGTATGAGGTGACTGTACTTATGTGGGTTTGTCTTTGTGTCTTCTATTCTGTACCATTGGTCTACCTGTCTATTTTGGTACCAATACCATGCCATTTTTGTTACTATTGCTCTGTAGTGTAGTTGAAGGTCTGGTATTGTGATACCTCCTGCTTCACTCTTCCTGCTCAGGATTGCTTTGGCTATTCAAGATCTCTTATTCTTCCAGATGAATTTTGTGATTGCTTTCTCATTTCTGTGAGGAACATTGTTGGGATTTTAATTGGAATTGCACTGAATCTGTATAGTGCCTTTGGTAGTATGGCCATTTTGACAATATTAATTCTGCTTATCCAAGAACATGGGAGATCTTTCCATCTTCTAAGGTTTTCATTAGTTTCTTTCTTTAGTGATTAACAAATGCATGAAAAAGTGTTCAACATCTCTAGTAATTAGAGAAATGCAAATTAAAACAACCCTAAGATTTCATCTTACTCCAATTAGAAAGGCTATTATCAAGAACACAAGCAGAAATAGATGGTGTGGATGTAGGGAAAAAGGCACACTTGTACATTGCTGGTGGAGATGCAAATTGGTACAGCCACTCTGGAAAGCAGTATGGAGATTCCTCAGAAAACTTGGTATGGAGCCACCTTTTGACCCAGTAATCCCACTCCTCAGTTTATACCCAAAGGACTTAAAATCAGCATACTATAGTAATGCAACCACGTCAATGTTTATAGCAGCTCAATTCACAATAGATAGATTGTGGAATCAACCTAGATGCTCTTCAACAGATGAATGGATAAAGAAACTGTGGTATATATACACAATGGAATATTATTCAGCCATAAAGAAGAATAAAACTATTGCATTTGCAGGTAAATGGATGGAATTAGAGAATATCATGTTAAATAAAATAAACCAATCTCAAAAAACCAAAGGCCGAATGTTTTCCCTGATAAGTGGATGATGATATATAATGGGGGTGGGGGTGGGGGGTAAGAGAAGAATGGAGGAACTTTGAATTATGTAGAGGGAAATGAGAGAGGGGAGGGGATGGGGGTATAAAAGATGGTGGAATGAGATAGACATCGTTACTCTATGTACATGTATGATTACATGAATGGTGTGAATCTACATTGTGTACAACCATAGAAATGAAAAGTTGTACCCTATTTGTGTACAATGAATCAAAATGCAGTCTATAAAAATAAAAAAAAATTAGGAGTCATGACATTGGAAGCAAAAAGAAATAAGAGGCATAGCCCACTATTTGGTTCTGGATAAACTATAATAATGTCAGCTTTTATTTGTTTTAGACTTTGTGAAACAACTCATGGATAAGGCAAAAACGATTTAACTATAGTTACAAAAGAGAATGGTTAACAATCTCGGTAGTTAATAAGAGGTCCACAAAAGTCTGAAGTTCGAAGTGGGAAGAATAAAGAAGGGTAGGGCTACCCATGAACTTAGCTTTTAAAAATGGCAGATAGAGAAAAAGAAGGGGAGGTTTATGTAGAACATTTACTATTACGAAGTAAATGTAGATCATTTATTGTTACAAAGGTAAACAATAAAAAAATACAAACCATTGATGTTACCATATGGAGCAGGAAGCGGAAGGGAAGTTAGAAGTCAGCTACCTTAGAAAACAGAGATTAAATGGATAAATTAAAAAAAAAAAACAGTACACTATCGAGCATTCTGAACAAAACTTTTTCCAACGTAATTGTATCTTGGGAACAGGACTAAAAATAAGTGTGTGTGGGGAGGGGGGGTATCAGTTTTTTTCATAGTAAGATTTAAAAAAAAAAAAAACTACCTGATATAGATAATTTTTAAAATATTTGATTTAAAATGCCCCCATTTAAAATCCTTTGTTGTCACTTTACAGATGAGAACGCACTGTGAGGGTAGAGGCCATCTGCTAGACGGGGAGGACAGAGCTTGGAGTCAGAGCACAGCCCCTGCTGGCTGGGGACCAAGCATGCAGAGGTGTCATATTCCTCAACCTGAGAAGGGTGGTGAACACCTACCTACCCAAGGGTGATTGTGAGGATTAGATGAGATGTAAACAACAGGGCTCAGGATGAGTCAGCTGCTACAGTAGTGGTTGATACTCCTACCAAATTTATGCTCACATAGATAGGGATAAACAAGGTAAAAAGCAAATCAGGACCTTAAAATATATTCAACACTTCTTGTCTCAAGGCAAGTCAAGTGACTTTGTCCAGGTTATGTAATCTCTCCAAGCTACACTTTACTTACCTGCAAAATGCAGGTATTGCTTTTCTCTCGCCCTTTGAGTTGGTCTAAGAAGTACACATGTACTCTACCCTGGTGTGTGATGCCTGATCACAACTCCTTTCTACTCTCTGTATAATTCATGCAAAGCTTGTTGTTTACAAGTCTGTGGCTATTCACAGTGGGAATGAAATACAAATTGAGTTAAAGAGATTATTTTATGAAACCAGCCTTGAAACTAAGAATGTTATATTGTTTTTTTTTTTTTTTTTTTTAAATCTTTCCAGGTAAATGAATACCTAAGAGATCTGAGAAACTTGCTCTCAGACACATTGCTAGTCTTTGCAGACTAGAATAATAACCAGATGCAAACTAACTTCTTGAGTTAAGCATATTTGTACAACCAGGTCCTATGGAATTAGTAGATCCCAGAGCACCATCTGGATACTAATAACAAAAATATTCACAGGAACTTTTTTCTCAGTGAGAAATTGACTATAATGATTGTATTTTCTCTTGCCTTTTTTTTTTTTTTTTTTTTTTTTTACTTTTATTTATTTATTTTGGTACTAGGGATTGAATCCAAGCATGCTTAACCACTGAGCCACATCCCCAGCCCTTTTTTATATTTTATTTAGAGACAGGGTCCAGCTAAGTTTTAAGGGCCTTGCTAAGTTGTTGAGGCTGGCTTTGAACTCATGATTCTCCTGCTTCAGCTTTCCAAGCTGCTGGGATTACAGTCATGTGCCACCACATCCAGCTTTTCTTGATTTTTTTTTTTTTAAAAACACAATTCAGACAATAGGTTATTTGGCCCCAATTAACTAAAATAAAATTTTGCAACTTTCAAGGAAACATAACATGCCCTCCTGTTGCCACGGCAATGCCTGTGCTTGCCACCACTTATTAATGGGGAAACTGCCAAGCAAAAGCAATCTGTGTGTGAGAGAGGGGAAGAGGGGAGCATTTACACATTATTTGCAAGGAGATAAAGCCTTATGAGGAGAGGAGGTGGCCGGGTTCCCTGATGAGAAGCAGCTTGGCTCAGAAGCAGAGAGGAAAGCTAAGCATGTGATGGCATTAAACCTTTCTCACATATCTTGGACATTTTGTCCCTCTTGCTCCTCTCTTCCTGTATCACGATCATGTATACAAACATGGAACCCAGTACATGAAGCAATGGGAGAGTGAAAAGAGTTAACTGAATGCATTTTTCTCAGGTTGTCACATTATATCGCTTTCTCCCCTTTAAATGACAGTTTGAAGTGGAACACAATCTGTGTGGTAAGGAGCAGAGCTCTTGCTGTAGATTTAGCACTGTGTGACACGTACAAAAAGAAAGCACAAAGAAATGGAGTGGCAGTCACTTCAATGAAACAGTTCGTGTAAAGTTTCCCCTCACCTTTCAGCGAACTGCTTTTCTGTTCAATGGCACATCTGCTGTGTAAGGATATGAAGCATGTCTGTGGCATTATATCCCATACTGGCTGAGGTCTTTGCAAGTAGTGCCTTCACCAGAATCCATGAAAGTCTCCAGTTTGAACTCTCAGCAGATGAGAAATACAAGAACACTAATCATCCCACAGTATAAAAATCAGAATTCCAGAACACAGGGAATTCTGCAGCCTGTCAGAGGGTAGTTCACAGACCATCCATATCAGTATCAACAGGGTCCTTGTTAAACATGTGGACTCCCAGCCTCACTTCAGACCTGCTGCATCAGGATCTTTAATAGGGTCTCTAGGTGATCGAAATGTACATTCAAGAATCAATCAATGTTCTTCAGGACAATCAAAACAAAACAAAATGTAGAAATATATAAGAGAGACAGGCAGAAAGAGGGAGAGAAGGGGAGCCCATAAATTATTTTTGAGATGGGGTCTTGCTGTGTTGCCCAAACTGGCCTTAAACTTGTGATCCTCCTGCCTCAACCTCCCAAGTAACTGAGATTACATGCAGGTGCTACCATGCCTGCTGAAGTCCATAAATCAAGAGACTGGAAATATATCCATCAAATGTGATATATACATGCTGTTGGAATAATAACAGCTGCTGAGACTCACTCACAGAGTTGTCAGGTTCAAATGCAAGAATGGATGTAAAAATGATCTGTAAATCATATAGTACCAGTCAAATGCTATTTGCATCTATTTTCTTTTTAAGACACAGAGGCAATTTTGAAACTGAGCCATAAAATAGCAACTTCCTTCTTCCTAAAAACTTTCAAGCTATTTTTCAGGATGGAGACACAGAATCCTAGTACCAGACTTAAAATGACCTTGAGAGCCTGGTGGAACCAAAATTCTCTGAGAAGCAGAACCTGAGAAGGAGAACATGGCCTTAAAGACTTCGATTAGAAGCAAGGGATGCTGTCAACAGTTCTCAGTTACCCACAGGTTTCACCTTGACTGGTCTATGGGGTGAGGACTACATTAGCAAGATTCCCAGTTATAACCAATCAGCCCTAGATTTGCCCACTTAAATTACTTGGCCTGTGACTGACTGGCAGACAGAACTGAGCTTGTCTCCTGCCTCCTTGTCAGCTGGCCTTCAATAACTTTCTTTCTTTTTGCAAAAATCCAGTGTGATAGTACTGACTTCTATGTGCACTGGGCAGTGAGCCCTTGCTGGGTATCAATCTGGCCTACAAGCATGCACTTTACAATCAGACAGGATCCCTAGATTTGTATACCAGGACAGACCCTTGCAGACTGGAACAAGTGAATGAGCATCTCATATTTCCCATTTCCTCATCTGTGAAGTAAAATAATAGCCATTGAAGTAGATTGGGTTGCAGTCAAACTACCTGCTTTCTTTCTCTCATTAGTTCCTTTCTGCCAGCAGGAGGATAAACCATCTGCCATTGACAATTCTGGTCAAATACCTTCTCTGGCCTAGGTAACATGGATGCATGTAGCACATGCCACTACGGAGCAGTAAGAGGTGTTGAGACAATCTGCCACCACCATCTTCCCTCTCTCATAACAATGGCAACAGCCCTGAGATGGCTACTCCTTTGGTCAAGTGTAAGAGTGGGGAAGACATGGCTTGAGGCAAAACTCAACCTGTGCATGAGCCTCAGTCCATACCTTCAAAAAGTTATCATGGAATAAAATGCAATCATTTCCAATTTCTCATGAACATTGTCCTTAAAATCCCCTTTAGGGCCAGGTACCATTGCATTTGACTATAATCCTAGTGGCTCAGGAGGCTGAGGCAGGAGGATCACAAGTTCAAAACCAGCCTTAGCAGCTTAGCGGGACCCTGTCTCAAAATAAAAAATCAAAAGGGCTGGGGATCTGGCTCAGTGGTTAAGTACCCCTGGGTTCAGTCCTCAGTATCAATATCACCTCTAGGTCCATAACACACTTTTATGCCTAGACTTTGCTTGGGAAGCTTATATCTGAAGGAGTTAAAAATATGCTCTTATGGCATATTGATTATTTTGAGTTAAAGGCAAAAAAACAAAACAAAAACAAACAAACAAACCAGGTGAAAGAGAATCACTCTGACCTTCTGACCTTCCTTCCTTCCTTCTATTTCTTATAAGCAGAAGAAATTTCCAAGTGAAAGATGCCCTCCCTGATCTAAAAGGAAAATGGCATTTTCACCAAGGACAGGAAGTTGAGATAGAATTCTGTACAAACTTTGTTTAAATAACTCTAATCTTTGTCTTCCAACATAATTTAGTTGCTTTTTCACAACTTCCTATCATTGTGCAGCTCAGTACATAGAAGTGGTTGACTCCAACTGCTTCTTTGGGTCTTCATTTCCAAATGAGGGCTCCTGGGTCATGAAAAACTTGTACTAAATATATCTGCTTTTCTCTTGTTAATCTGTCTTGTGTCAATTTAATTCTCAGGCACAGTCAAAAAAAAAAAACCCTAAAAGGGAAGAGGTAAAGTGTTGCCTCCCCTGATCACCCATTATACAGCCTTGTAAATTCCAACCCCTCCCAGCTACGGAATACTTAAAATCCTTAATCCACTTTATCTAAAGCGGACAAAGTTACAAGGTCACATAAACAGGATTCAGAGTGACAGCATTAGCATTTTTTTAAAAGTCGCTTTGGTTTAGAATACAATTGGAAATGTGAAGAGTTTTTAGTTTATGCACTGGAAGAATGAATTTGTCTGCCTTTTTGCAATTTCACATGAATTTGTTCCAAGTTCTTATAAACTCAGAATAACTTAAATTTTAAGCACTGAATTCTTAAAATAATTTAGTTACTCCCGTTTTTCTTACAATTTTCATCATCTGTGTCATTAGTGCTACTCAAATTGATCTAAAGCAATCTAAACCTGAGTATTGGAATGATCTTCACCTTCAGGAATATCCCATTACCCCACCACTTTTTAAATCCCAGTGCTCAGAGTGAGATGATCAGTTAGCAGTAAAACATCCAGCAATGGTTTTCCTATCATTTTAAACCCATTGCTGGGTCTAACTTCCACTCCCAAATCATGAAAAACAACAATGTCAAATATCCATTAGACCACTTAGACTCTTTCACACCATTCCAGTGAACCAGTATTTAAGTAAAGTATTTGGCAGAACAAGTGAATGATTTCTGAAACAGCAATAAGAGTACTAAAGTTGGATTTTTAGCTGATATGAAGTAAAGGGGAAAAAAGCTAGGGAAGCTTTGGTGCTTTTGTTGCTACCTTCAGGCTGCTAACTAATTCTTTGCACCGCTATTTTTCTGATCAAAGTTGTCATTTGCCTGTTCCTAGGACATGGATCAGCACCCTGGAGTACTGTGTTTTGAGGTAACTTACGAAGAGAAGACAAGCTGGAGGAGCCCCGCAGAAACTGGTGTAACCCGTCTTCACCGTCACTGGAGCTGGCTATGCTGTTCCTCATTTCCAGCATGGAGATCTGTGCACAAAGGCTGAGCTGGTGCTCCAACTTTTTGGCCTTCTACAAAGCAAAATTTTAATATTTCAGAGATTTATGGAACCTGAATCACCTATTCCTTGTAAGCAGCGTGTACTTTTCCTTGAAATAAGTTAATGCAAAAAATAAATAAATAAATAAATAAATAAATAAGTACCTGGGACACATTAAGTGCCCAATAAATGTAAGCTATGATTTTTATTATTAGCTTTTACTATAAACACATTATAAAAATTTTATATGCTCAATAGCCTATTTACTAATTTGAAATAATAAGTACAAACTTAATGTGATAAACAGCCCAGACAAGATGAGTTACGAGGCACATACCATTCATTCTCTATGTTCCTGGAAAACAGTACCTTTCACAGAAACTGTTTTGTAAGTTCTCTTCTGTAATAAGTTACATTTCCTTCTAAAGAAACTTGGGAAATTATGATCAAAAAAATTGCAAACCGTTGAAGATATTTGCAGCTCTGTAAGTTTATACTCTCCTGTTACCAAGGGGCTTCCTGGGCAGGAGTCTGGCCAGGAAGATGTGCAAAACTAGAAGACACCAAGGCTAAAAATGCCAACCTCCTGTACTTGGACTTGTCTGTCAGCCTTTCCTTGTCTGCTGCCTCCCACTGCCACACTTTTCCTGGCCCACTCCAACCTGACTCTTGAAGAGGACAGCACTTTGTCCCCATAAATGCTGGTCCCTGACACTTAATAGACTCCTCACTATGTAATGCAAATTAAATAATTGCAAATACTTTCTTATTCTCAAGAAACAATTTGCTGAAGGATCTCTCCATTACAAGTATCCCTCTGTACTTAGCATAGAATATTTAATGAAAATTCAGGAAAACATATTGGGTAAAGTGGATAATACCCCCTATACATATTTATTTAACAAAAAAAATTTCAGAAAAGCACTTACTTTATCATTTATTGTGGGATCATTCAATGAGTACAGCTTATTTGTAATGTCTTTTCCTATAAGGTACCTAAATATTTCATATAGGAACGGCTCTGATTCCAGAAAGTAAGTTAATCTTTCTCTTGACCAGCATAAAAATCTGCAGTTATCATCTGCAATAATGGTGACCTGCCAAAGACACAAGCACACAAAGAAGAAAGCACATATGTGAATCTTTTTTTTTACATTTACATTAATTTTTAATTTTAATTTTTAAATTTACATTATATAAGAATTGCCATTTTATATTGTCAAACATGCTATGCTAAGCAACTATTGATGGGTACAGAGGTGGGGTGTTCCCATGAGAGAAGAGAGAAACATTTCCTACATGACATGGAGTGTCAGGGTAAAATGGAGTCTGTTTAGTCATTACCCATATATATAGCCTGGCCTATAACATTTCCATGGAGTCAAATATGTCAACCCATCACACGCTTCCTTCTTCTAATGTATTTACATACTCCCAGTTATTCTGACTTCTTACATATCTGTAAGTTTCTGCTTTCTGAATCTTTATTTTCAGGATGATTTACTTCTCATCTTTCTCCCTTCCTCTGAATAAGACCCATAAGCTTATTCTTTGACACTATAAGTCACTTCTTTCTTCCTCCTCATCTTGTCTAAGTGGCTCCAAAACATTTAGTAATAGCCCATGCAATGGTTGCTGCCCATATCCTGAATATTTTTATTGTGGAACCATCATTTGTTAAATAAAACATTTTATAAAATACTTCTGTTTTGGTCAGGAACAGTGGCATATGCCTGTAATCCCAGCAGCTAGGGAGGCTGAGGAAGGAGGATCAAGAGTTCAAAGCTAGTCTCAGAAACTTAGAGAGCCTCTAAGCTACTTAGCAAGACTCTGTCTCTAAATAAAATATAAAAAATGGTTGGGGATGTGGCTCAGTGGTTAAGCGCCCCTGGTATAAAAAAATGAAACAAAGCAAAGCAAAAAAACACTTCTGTTTCATATTATCCTTCATATTAACTAGTTATATTTATTATTTTTTCCTATAACCTCTTAAAAATTATTTTAATACTCAGGTTTATTATTAATACCTTTATACCTAAGCATTTCTCTTATTATTTTTTTTATTGTAAACAAATGGGATACATGTTGTTTCTCTGTTTGTACACGGAGTCAAGGCATACCATTTGTGTAATCATAAATTTACATAGGGCAATGTTGTTTGATTCATTCTGTTATTTTTTTCCCTTCCCCCCACCCCTCCCACCCCTCTTTTCCCTCTATACAGTCTTCCTTCCTCCATTCTTACCACCCTCCTTATCCCTAACCCTAACGCTAACACCTCCCACTCCCCATTATATGCCCTCATCTGCTTATCAGCGAGATCATTCGTCCTTTAGTTTTTTGAAATTGGCTTATCTCACTTAGCATGATATTCTCCAATTTCATCCATTTGCCTGCAAATGCCATATTTTATCATTCTTCATGGCAGAGTAATATTTCATTGTATATATATGGCACAGTTTCTTTATCCATTCATCAACTGAAGGGCATCTAGGTTGGTTCCACAATCTGGCTATGGTGAACTGAGCAGCAATGAACATTGATGTGGCTCTATCTCTGTAGTATGCTGATTTTAAGTCCTTTGGGTATAGGCCAAGGAGTGGGATAGCTGGGTCAAATGGTGGGTCCATTCCAAGCTTTCTGAGGAATCTCCATACTGCTTTCCAGAGTGGCTGCACTAATTTGCAACCCCACCAGCAATGTATGAGTGTACCTTTTTCCCCACATCCTCGCCAACATCTATTGTTGCTTGTGTTCTTGATAATCACCATTCTAATTGGGGTGAGATGAAATCTTAGGGTAGTTTTGATTTGCATTTCTCTTATTACTAGAGATGTTGAACATTTTTTCATATATCTGTTGATTGCTTGTATATCTTCTGTGAAGTGTCTATTCATTTCCTTAGCCCATTTGTTGATTGGATTATTTGTATTCTTGGTGTAGAGTTTTTTGAGTTCTTTATAGATTCTGGAAATTAGTGCTCTATCTGAAGAATGAGTGGCAAAGATATTCTCTGTAGGCTCTCTCTTCACATTACTGATAGTTTCCTTTGCTGAGAGAAAGCTTTTTAGTTTGAATCTCTCCCAGTTGTTGATTCTTGCTTTTATTTCTTGTGCTATGGGAGTCCTGTTAAGGAAGTCTGATCCTAAGCCAACAAGTTGAAGGTTTGGACCTACTTTTTCTTCTATAAGATGCAGGGTCTCTGGTCTGATTCCAAGGTCCTTGATCCATTTTGAGTTGAGTTTTGTGCAGGGTGAGAGATAGGGGTTTAATTTCATTCTGTTGCATATGGTTTTCCAGTTTGTGAATCTTTTTTAAAAGCCTTTATTTTTATTTATTTATTTATAATTTATTTATTTACATGTGGTACTGAGGATTGAAACCAGTGCCTCACATGTGCCAAGCAAGTGCTCTACCACTGAGTTATGACCACAGTCCCTACATATGTGAATCTTGACTATAGTGATTTGGGAGAAGGGAACAGTACATTTAGCAGATATTATGATAGCAATGATTCTGTCATATTAGTTAAATTCCAAGTTTCTATAATCATAATATTATGATATAATTATAAAATACATAATTATAAAATTATGTTTAAAAATGTTCTGCAGAGTAACACAAGCAAATTCTCTTGAGTTCTGTTGTTTTGTTTTGTGAGGTCTGGGGACAGAAGAATGGCCGTGTCAACAATGCTGCTGTAGTGTGTGCTCGGCTGATGTCACAACTGAACCTGTCATTTACAGGTAAATATTTCTTTAAATCCTATTGAAGACAACAAGCTTTAAGAACAGAGGTTCAAACAAATGAAATGAGGTAAGATGTGTCAGGCACAGTGCAGAAAAAAGAGCTTCTGCTCAGGTGACTCAACAAATACACACTTAAGACTGAGAAACTTTAAGGTCAAAGGCTGTTACCAATGAGTGCCTCTGGTGAGGATCCTTGGCCTGTCAAGGCTAGCTCCATGGTAGCCCACTGGGGATTACACAGAGATGTCTCGACAGAACTCAAATATTCCTGGAATATATCCTTTTTCTAGAGTGAGGGCCACCTTCTCACAGCTCAGGGTCCACAAGCCACTGTCCCATGCAGGTCCTCTTCCAGCACTGAGTACTCCTCTTCATCATGTCACTACCTCCAAACTTATCTGTTGACACATGTGTGTTTCCTAAGCATGCTGATGGCAGGGATCCTGTGTCTTTTGGTCTGAATGCTTGGCTTCCAACACACAGTGGTACACATGCATGATTATTGTATGAAGGAATTAACAAATGAACAGATACTGTTGAAGGCAAAAACCATTTTTACATCCTCCACATCAAACCCAATGCCTGTCCCAGTATGAGATTAATAAAGGTTTGTAAACTGACAAAGAGTTTCCAAAGAAACTCTTTCCCCTTCATAAGGCACAAAATTATACACATTTCAGATGGTCAAAAGTGTATTTTAAGTATACCAAGAGAGAAAATGAAAAACCCAGCTTCTCTCCTTTACATCAACAGGCTGAAATTTGAAATACTTAGTAAATTAGAGTGTTTGACTACTTTAAAAAGTGGTTCAATGTTCCTAGAAAAAAGAAAGTTGAGTCTTTTGTGTTAAAAGTTGGTGTCTCCAAAACCAAACATGTTTGAATTTAAGGAATGAACCAGCAGCGTTAAAACTCCACAAAACACTAAATTTCATTCATTCTTTCAATGCACTAATACAGACTGACTTAAGCCAGATACTTTTCAATGCATGGAAGTTGCAAAGTAAACAAGACAAGATCCTTGCTCCATGAAGCTTACATTCTAGTGGAGATGGCTGATCATAAATGAAGAAATGTGATGAACTCAGGTGGCAGTAAGTATCTGGCAAGTACAGAACAGGGGAAAGTGGTAGAGAATAACTAGGGCATGACAATTGAATATAATGCCACTTGCTTTATATGTGTATTTTTCTTTTAAACAAATAAGGTGCTTTTACATCTATCATGTAAGTATATCTTTAACACTGCCTTTAAAATAAGGCAGGGAATATTCCTCATTTGTCATATGCTAAATGAGAAAGACCAAAAAACTTATTCATGAACACATGTGAGTTAGGGGTGCTGTGAGCACTTTTGACTGCTAGCCAAACATTTTTCCACCAGGCCAAATCCACCTCAGTGTATCCAATGTTCATAGTCAATCGCATACAAAATAATTTGGCTGAGTACCACAAGGTTGACTGTACAGTGCAAGAGCTCTTCAAACAAAGAAGGACTAAACACAGGATCATGATGTCTGTGTCCTAGTGAAGGAAGCTGATAATAAAGAAGTATGATCAAAATATGAAAAGACTTATTAGAAGAGAAGTATAAAGTCCAGCCACAGGGAATTCCCAGAAAGAGTAGGAGGTGGGTAAGTAAATGAAAGGCAATTAAAAAAAGGTTCAATGGTAGAAATAACAGAAAGGTGAGCACTGGATACTCACAGTGGCACAGCCACACACAAGTGCTGAAGAGAGGGTCAGGGGAACTGAGATCTCTTCATTGTGCAGACGTCACCTGAGACTTTGGAAAATACAATTCACATGCGGTGGGGCAAAGAGTCACAGGAGGAGTTGGAAATCACCCAGAAGAAGAAATCTGATTTGGCTGATACGTAAGGCATTTAACTTCTTCACCCTCAAGTCTCCTCAAGTCTCCTCTGAGGCATGATACTTTTATCATGACACTATAAGTTGCTAGCAAATCCATCTTTTATTTATAGTTGAAAATTACTTTATATCTGTTAAAATTATCATTGAATATAAATTTAATAACAGCATGCATATGACAAACTCAACCTCTAGTATTTGGGAGCCAGTAGTTAGTGGATTAACCCGAGGCCATTTTACTTGATAGCTAATGTTTCATTTCTGCCAAATAGTTAACTTTAATGATTTCCTGTCACAACAGTCCAGTGTATTTTAATGAGAATTTTAAAATAAAGCAATGAGAATTTTTAAAGCTTCCATAAAATAAATTTACTTCTTATTAGGGTACTTCAGCTGTACCATGTTTGAATTCATGTGAAGAATTTTACTGAAGAAAGAAAAGCAAACACAGCAAGTCAAGTCACAAAAAGATCTTTCAGATGGAGAAGTAGACTGTTTGCAACTGGGTTTGCCCGGATCATCTCCAGGTACTGATTGAATCAGTCCCTCACTTTAGATTCCAAACCATTCTACACCTGTGATAAAGATAGTGGAATCTATCCTGGGGGGAAGGAGGGCATCTGGAAGACTTGCTGAATGAGCTAGTATCAGAAAGGGCTGTCTGAAAAAAGAAAAGAAGGAACTGTCTGACAAAAGGACTGTTCAACTGTCCTGAGGAAGAATTTGTTACTTTCTTAATGCATCATACAGTATTTCACATACCAGGAATATGAAAACATCCCAGAATTGGTCTATTTAACTGGTGCTCATCAAGTTCTCATGGGCAGTAAAATACAGCAGAGTCAAAATTGGCAAATTGCTTGTCAGCTTCACTGAAATATGTACTTAATATTAAGATACTTTTTAAAAAATACTGGTTAAAAGTTAGCCTTAATTTATTTCACAATTCATTTATTTCACACATACTTATTCATAATTTGCCCCCAAGACCTTCCTCTTCCCTTCAAGTGAATAAAACTGATTTTCAGGCTTTGCAGCACCAGGACATGCTATTGGCTATGGGAAGGCAAAAGTATGAGATGGAATGCAAAAGAAAATGTGTAAATGGTAATGCTCATTTCAGAGAAAACAGCTTCAGGAAGAAAAAGAAACCAAACACAAAACACTACATTTACCTTTTGTAATGATGATACTCAAGATTCTATCAACAAGTGTGAGTGGCAGCTTTGGTCTGTATGTACCTACAGTATCTAGGTAGAATCAACTGCAAGTTCACAGTCTGTTTTCTCAGCTCTGTCACTATGTGTATTGTTGTTATAATTACTATACATTCACCTGAGCAATACTCTGTGCTGTTTAGGGATTGTCTTTTCTTGTCTCCTTTTTGTCCTATTACACAATTCATCAGTACCCTGACCAAATAATGAATTTAAAGAAACAAAAATTCAAAGGATTAAGTTCCTTATTAGAATAATTCCCTGAACAGTTAGGGCTAGGGAAGAAGATGAGATTCGTAGGTAAAAAGCATATGGGGTAAGAAGTTTGACCAGTGACCATTTCAAGTGTCCTCTGTGATTAGCACAGGTAATAAGAAGTTAGCCCTGGAAGCACATTATATTTCCCATTTGTGAACTTGCTTCATTAAGAGGCCATATACAAAGTACTCTTACATAAATGTGCACCAGTTATTTCTCACTCTTGAGTTTCTGTCAACAGGAACATTCTGTAAACAATCAAAGCACCATCTCTCCCAGGAGCTTACCCAGATGGAGTTGGCTCTGACTGCACAGGCAGGTTGGGTGAGCTAGAGTCGTGTTCACCCCACTCACAGGCCAATCATGAAATGCCACCCTGGGCTCTATGTAGAGAAAAACTGACTGGGATTAGCCAAGGACCAACCAGTGTCTTTCCTCAAGCTACTGTATCTCAGTTTTGGTCACACTCTTAGAATCTTCACATTAGTTATTAGGAACAATTCTCAACTACCAAAATCCACCCTAGTTCCCAAGAAGAAAGAAAATTACAGCTACAGGTAGAAATAAATTTTCTCCTTCTCCTCCTCCTCCTCCTCTTCCTCTTCCTCTTCCCATCCTCCTCCTTCTTCCTCTTCTTCTTCGTCTTTTTTTTTTTTTTTTTTTTTTTTTTTTTTGGTTAACTTACTTATAATTTGAAATCCAGTGGAAAAAGACATGTTAAATATCTGACCTCTCAGGGACTACTTATTTTTGGAAACAAAGGTTTAGTTCCTAACCCCATCCTCAGTCCTAGTATCCTCAGGAGGAGACTGGGTCATCATATAAAACCACCTGCTGCTGCTATACACGGTAACAGATGCAGGAGATAAATATTGGGCTTTAAAAGAAATAGCTGTAAGGAGGACAAAGGAAAGGAAAGGAGGAAGAAGTGGCCCTGCTCCAGTTTGCACATGGTGGTGATTAAAGATACAATGAGAACATAAATCTCAGGGCACAGCGGACCCCCACAATAACACAGTGATAGTATAAACCAGAGGAACCAGGACAGAGCATCAGCATCCTCTTTCTGTATCTTAAGTGGAGCATGGGAACAGTAATACACACAGGGAACTTATATGAGACCTCCTAGTAAATGACCTCCTGGGACATGTCCTTCAATTCCACTTCCCACCTGAATGTTTGTACCCTCTTGCTCATAAGCAATCCTGTTCTCAGAATATTTTCTTACTGCTGTTTACCCTGAGGCCGAGACTAAAGGACAGCCTCACCCATGTTCTTAATTATTTTCCTACCAATAACAAATATAACAGGAGGGCTGGGCACTTTACAGAAGGGAATCAGAATGAAGGATCATGAAAGGGAGCAATTAAACACATACACACAGAAGGAATTACACTAAACAGTCCATGTTCTAACTACTGCTACTGTGAAGGATTTCATTCTTTGCCCTTAAATATATTCATTGAGTATAAAAGGGTAGTGATTAGGGTTTTGCCCTTAAATATATTCATTGAGTATAAAAGGGTAGTGATTAGGGTTTTTTTTTTCCCATAAGCATTGACAAAATAAATTCTCTAGGGCAAAACTGGTTTTCCATTTTCCCTAATCAATTACATGCTTCAGGAACACTGATTCTCTACAACTGACATTTTCCTTTTTTTCTCATAATAAAAATACTCAATGTTTTCTATGGGAAAACTATAGAAATGCAAATAAGCAAAAAGGAAGAAAACTAAAAAGCAAGTAAACCCACAACACGGAAACAACAGTGTTAACATCATGGCTAACTTTGGATATCCTTTTAGCCCTCTATTTGTACATAAACACACAATATTTTGAACTTCTTTTTAAAGATGGGATTATACTACATATGCTATGTGACAATATCTTTTTAAAAATAAATCATGGTTACTTTTCTATTAATATTCATTAAATTTTGAATGATATATGAAATAGTGTTCCTGTTTTTAAAAATCATGCCAAACATACCTGGAATTTTTCACCTTTGTGCATCTGAGTTGATCTAAATTCAGGAGAATCTATAAAGGCACAGGGGTAAATGTTATGCAGAAAATGTCCTCGATAGGAGACCTTCATTCTGATAACAGAAATCAATGTTAATATACATCTATTTCACAAAATAACATGACAATCCTTCAAATCACCATAATCTTATAGGATTATATTTTGTGCTAAAGTTTTAAAGATTCCACAGATGATAGACATGATTAAAAGCTCTTCTTGAGGCACACGTATTTATTTTTAAAAATAATGGAAGATGGCTGGGGTTGTGGCTTAGTGGTAAAGTGCTTGCCTAGCATGTGTGAGGCAATTCTCAGTAACACATAGAAATAAATAAAATAAAGGTCCACTGACAACTAAAAAAAATTATATTTTAAAAAAATAACAGAAGAAAAAAAAAAACTAGCTTTCAGTATTAAATAGGTTATCAGCACTCTTATGGCTGGAGTGACTGTGTAATTTGCTACTCAAACTAGGAGACTTTTGAGAGGGAAAGGGATGCTATTAATAATTACACCTGCACATCACACACTGGCTCTTTCCCAAGAAGATTGATATCCCTGGAAGGTATATTTTTATGATATTCAAAAGTAAGCAAATCACCTCTGTAGCATACATAAGCTTTTTAACTGTCAAAGCCAAATTTAAACCTACTTCAATTTTGACTTATTAATTCAACAAAAATTTGAAGATGGTTAAAAATGTTCACAATTGAAAACTTTGACATCAATAAGAGTCAGAACAGTAAAGGCTAACTAGCCTTAACATGTTGCTCCACTGAGAGACAGAGTTGACTTGTAAAATGAAATACCACACTCTGTGACTGTTGCCTCCATGAGTTGGCAACAGTCCTTCCATTCCTTTCCTTGCCAGGGCCCTTGAAAAGGTTCAAGGCAAGTTAAGCATTTCTGCCTCCACACAGCACTCACTTTCCCTTCAGGAGAATACTCAGACGGTCATCAACTGAGGTTTTATCCTCTGCAGCATAAGTCTGACCCTTTTTCAAGGTTTGGATCATGCAAAACTGTCCAGTCAATCTTCTGAACAAATCTGGAGGCACACGGAGTGGTTCAAACAATCGCCGGTAGATGCCACTGAGTTCCCTTTCAATCTTGACCTGAAATGGAGCAATGACCAGATGCAGCACTAAAGCAACAATCCCAACTCACTCACTACCGTGGCCTAAATGTGGCTGGAAAATAAACAAATCTGTAGTACCACCATCACCCTTCTGTTTGTAGGTCAATGGAGTCTGAGAGAGTAAGCAGTGATGTGAGTTTATGCTTTATGTGCTAAAACAGCACTTTTGCACAACTCTGAGAGTACAAGGGGAAGATTAGCACTATTGATCACAACTCTTTTTATGGACCCCGATGCAACCGTTACGGTTCTGGATGTTGTCAGGACCTGCACCTTCTTAACCCCAGAACATTCTACAAATAACACAAAACCATTGTTTCACAGAAAGAAATTACCGTAACTTTTAAATATTATAGCAAAAAGACATATACAAAAGTCAAAATGAATGTGAAAACAAATTGACAAAAATAATACTGTTACATACTCTAAGCATTGAATCACCATGTAACTATTATTTAATGTGCCAATATAAGAAAATAAATACCAACAACTGCAATCACTGCTTCACATTTATGTATTCTCAAGCAAAGTGAAGGGTTGGGGAAAAAAAGGGTTTAACAGTTTCAGTGCAGTGATCTCATCCTAAGCTAAAATGATCTCTGCAGAACGGAGAACGCCTACTGGTGAACAGGCTGGCTACTGGAGGAAGAGAAAGGCAAAACAGCTTAACCGCCTGTTTCAGATTCTCCCAGGCCCAGGTCATGCCCCATCTCCAGGCCCAGCAATGTCTCTGGAAGCCACACTAATTGGGTGGATGGAAAGCTGCACTGCTCTGTGAATGAACTCTGTCCTAGTTAAAGCTCTGGCAGATGCCCTTGGAAGCCTACAGACCCAGATCAGGAGAGCTGCTCCAACCTGTCATTGCTCCGGCATTTGCAAGTGATCTTACTTGTCCTCTATTTCATTTTGATGAAGAATCAGAATTTATATTTTTTCAGAATATAGGCCGATAGCCTGAGAAGAAACAGAGGCACAGATATGAAGTACTTTACCTGTTTGGTGCTTTAATCACATCAGCAACTTCTGAACCTTGTATTTTGGGGTTCCAAAAAGTTCTGATATTCAGGAACTGTTAGCCTCCTTGTTACAATCATCTACCCCCCTCAACTCCAAAGCTCTAGTAATGAGTATCTAAGTTTATTTGGTATGACTTATTTCTAGCATGCACCTTATCCAATGTGGCACAGTAAGATCTGAAGTCTAGTGGCACATACTCATATCCTGGTCATCCTGCAAGTCTCAGCTAAAGATCTGATTTCATCATGAAGCTCTCTTAATTCTTCTCCTCTTTGAAAGTATCCACTCATCAAGTTTTTCTGAGCACCTACTGTGTGCCAATTATGGTTAATAGAAATGGGCTATGACAGGTAAGAATGTTAGATATTACTGTTCCCAACCACTGTAAAAGGATTATACTTGCCCTTACTGCACCCCACCCATTGTCAGGCTTGGACATGTTATTTGCTTTGGCTAATGAAATCTGAACAGAATTGACATGTCTCTTCTGAGCAAATGTTCTCAGAAATGCTGGGTGTTTCCTTTTTTATTTTCTTGCACTTTTCCCTCTGCCATGAGAATGCATGGTCCAAACAGAACCTGCTCTTTCAGTAGACCCTGAAATGAATAAGATAATGAGACAGAATCACAGCTGACACACAGCTGGGAGTCAACACATTAGATGAGTGAGGAAAAAAGCCCATGGTTGTTACGTATCACTGAGATTTCCAGGTTGCTTATTACCCAGCATGACCTAGAGAAAAGCAAGCATTACAGTAAAGCAACAAACTGAGTTACTGTGTTTGAGGTTACAATCTAGTTGAATGCCTACTGCACACATCTTCTGTATCATTCGAATTGTGGCTTCCTGTGGATCTCTGTGTTCCCAGCAGCTCTCTGTGTGCAGGTCTGGCCTTGAACCTAAGATTAGAGCAAGCGCTACATCCTTCACTGAACGTTTGTGCTTAGGACAGTTAGGAATCATCCAGGAGAGGTTTCTAGGATCTAGGAGCCCGATTTTCCCGCTCTGTTTTTGTTCTGGGTATGACTAAAGAAACACAAGATAAATCAGACTTGAAAATAAACAGTTAAATAGGGTGTTTTGGCAACTATCCACCCCAAATGGTGATTTCCTTAAATGAAAAATCTGGACATATGAAAAAATATATAACCATTACACTAAGAAAGTAGTATGAACTCTTAGGAAATCATTAGTAGGTTATGGAAGTTGCCTGTTAGTTAGCCATTTCAGAAATAGGCAAAGATATTCCCAAAGTGATGTCTGAGTATCCATAGATAGAGAAATAATCAAGTAATAGATTTTAAAAAGAGAATATTATTCATGCTTTTTCATGCTCTAATGATTTAAAAAGTTTTAAATATTCATTTGTAGGACAAATTTCATAGTTCTAAAATGTTTTACTTTCAGGCAATATATAAACAGGAAGTCTACTCTTCAGAGAAATGATATTAAAAGGAATAAATGTGTTAGATGTTCGTTTTCAAGTCTGAATGAAAGTACTTTTAAAAGCTTTCATCTTTCGAATCACTTCCTTGTTAAATAATTTTAGTAATTACCGGTCTTTTCTTGTATAAAAGATATGAAAGATGCAAAACGTTGACACCCAAGAACACAGAGTTCCAGATCATTATATCCAAGGCACATCGGTAGAGGGTGGCCCAGACAATATAAAGGGTACAACCTGTTGAACAACAAAGTTAGCATGTTAGATATCTAGAATGGCTTCCACAAGTGGCTGAACAAATTTACCCTCTCTATATAAATGTACACATTTTAGAAGTGCCTATGCTGAAATATCACATTAAAATTTCATTTTTTTTTTTTACTAAAAAACTATTTGTTAAAAGGGGGCATAGTTCATAATTCTACACTTAAAGAAAATCACAGTTGATATTTAATATTGCCTTAAAGCTTTCATGTAGTTCTACCTGATGGAAAACCTATTGTATATACAATTTTAAAACCTACCTTTTAAACTTATTACAATGATTTTACCATCTCATTAAAACTCGTTGTAAGTATAGTTTTTAATGGCTATAATTGATTAAAACATAATTTAGGGGCTGGGGATATAGCTCAGTTGGTAGGGTGCTTGCCTCATATGCATAAGGCTCTGGGTTCAATCTCCAGCACCACAAAAACAAAACAAAACAAACAAAAAACTTCCCATAATCTATTTAACCATTTCCCTACTGACAGATATTTTGGGGGTATAGTTTTTGATAAGTAACAAAAACAACTTTATATATAAAACCATATCTTTTACTTGTGATTAGGAATGGACCTCTTAGTTTTGGATAATTTTGAGGAACTGGTTTTCAAAACATTTGTACAGCCAGGCACATGGTGCATGCCTGTAATCCCAGACGCTTGGGAGTCGGAAGCAGGAAGATCTTGAGTTCAAAACCAGCCTCAGCAACTTAGTGAGGCCCTAAGCAACTCAGCGAGACCCTGTCTCTAAATAAAATATAAAAAAGAACTGGGGATGTGGTTCAGTGGTTAAGTGCCTCTGGGTTCATCCCCTGGTACCAAAATAAATAAAAAAATAAAACTCTGTACAAATTTACGAGCCTACGTTGGGAACGCCAGTATAAAGTTGTGTTAACTAGTGGACTATTTCATACTTGTAATTACTGGAAAGTGAATCTGGGGAAGGAACCTACTAGTTGGGAATGTCAGTATCAAGTTGTCAATATTATAGAAAATTCTTAATAGGAATTAAATATTTTATTTTGTTTGTTTGTGATTACTAGGGAGCCCACGTGTTTTACAAAATGTTTTAGTCATCTGAATTTCACTTGGCAATTATCCATTCATCTACTAGAATCTTCCCATTTTTTTCTTATCGATTCTTGTTTCTTATATAAAATGTCCTCAGTTTCTTTCAGTTTTATGGTGGGAGAGTAAATATTTTAAATCTAATATGAAATTATCACTAAAATACAAACATATCAATACGTACACACAAAAGTTCACCTTGGACATTAAAAAGTTATTTATTGTAATTTTTTAACTTCATCAGAATGATTTGAGAGCATCTGAATTTTCATTCACTTTGCTACCTGTGTCTTACTTTCTTCATTTATAAAGTATTGGACTAGATGATCCCTTTGGGCCATTCCATCTCCAAAACTCTGATTTTAAAATTTATAATTGGATTTGTAAATATAAATTGTGGGTTTTGCCTTTTCTTTTTCCACCTTACATCCCGCTTCTTCCTACTATTTATTTCTACCTTATCTGAATCACACAGCTGCAAAAGACACACAAGCTACTTTCTAGCTGCCCTTCCAACCTCCTCTTGTCACTTTTCCTATATTTTAGGGACAAGAGCTACTCTTCATTCACCCTAATATGCTGAAGTTCCCTTCTTCTCTTCTGTGCCCCTTAGTAGGCACCACATACTCTCACTCGGTGAAATCCTGCTCATCTTCTAAAAGTCAGCTGCAGCGTGATCGCTTCAGTGGGCCCTTGCTCTGCTCTCCTACTGAGCCTATCACCTTCCCCACACTCCTCCTCATCCAGGCACTGGGAGGACATCTGCATCACAGCCTCTGACACCCCACGCTGTTGTGACTGCTTATAAGTTTTTCTCCTGGTCCCCATGACAGTCTTTACAAGGATGGAAATTGCCTTCCTCAGTCTTCATCTGACACATTACAGGTGTCAAAAACACACCTGAATAAATGAATAATCATGGAAATAATTTCATAGCGAATAATTTTTCAAGAATTACTGGCTAAAATAATAGACTCCATTGTTTAAATATTTTGATGTGAATCAACGTAACCCGTTTCACCAAGGTCACTAGGCCAAAACAATCTTCCTACCTATGTATACCATACATATACCTAGAATATTTTTACTTGGAACTATTTTATGTGGGTAATTGTTTTTATTTCCAAAGTTGCTTTACTGGCCATAGCCAAGTATCTTTTCAAATAATAATGACTAAGACTGTATAGTACCTACTATGTGCCAGGCACTATTTTAAGGCAAATATATAATATATACCTCATAGACACATGTCTTCATTTAACTCTCATAAAATCCCTGGGAGGTAGTTTTATTTTTACCCTTGACATGTGAAGAAACTGAGGTGGCAGAAAAACTAAATTACTTGCCCAAGTAACATAGTTAGCAAGTAGTGGAACTAGGATTAGAATCACACAATCTGGCTCCAAAGTCCATGCTTTTGCACACGAATGGATCTTCTGATATCTGGAAAATCTAAATACACAGTCTTTCAAATTAAGTAAGAGAGATGTAGTATATGAAGGCCTATGTTCTAAGTTACTTGATACACAAATAATTTGATGACAAAGATTTAAGAGTTTTTGGCATGTTATGGACCTGACAAGGAATACTCTGAAGCCCCAGTCAAGCCCATTTATATAAAATCTGTTAGGCAGCTCACCTATAGTTAACATCCCTCTAAGAAATATCATATGAAGGTGAAGAGTAGTTGGAATAACCAAACCAACTGCAAAACAAATATTTGCCACATGAAAAACTAGATGATGTATTTCTCTCCAGTTTTCACAAGTGGTCTCATTGGAAGGCACAGGTGTGAGACTTTCTAACCCAGGTGTAAAACCTATTGCAGTTGATTCTGCCAGAGGGCTGGACTCTGTATAATTCATGTTGAAAATTCCTGTAAAAACAAATAAACAAAAGGACAATCACAAAAATGGCAACTACACCTCATCACCCCTGCAATAGGGGCTAGGCCAAAATTGTTTTTGTGAATTGAATGTTGGTAAATAGACTGCTCCAGTGCTTAAGAATTAGATAGGTTCAAATATTCAAATATACTAATTTCCTTATCTGTTAAAAGATGTTAATAACACCTCATTTGTTTATGCTTTAATGGAATGCAATATAGAAAAGACTACACATAGTCCACAACTATTCCCTGATGTATTTGTATATGTGTATGTGTGTATTTTATGTATTTGGATGTATATATACATACTTGGTAGAAAAGAGTGAAAGGAATGAACAAATCTAAAAGACAGTCCACCAATGTTCATAAACCACAGCAATTACAAATTTATTCAGTATAGTGTTTCATCATATTCACACTGATGACACTAAATCCAAACTACAGGAAAAATAACCAGAAAAACTGATTTTTTGAATACTTTCAAAGATAATTAACACCCTTGTATTGACTATTTGAAGTCTTAGGATATTTAGGAGGTTCAGGATTTTGAATGCTCTATTTTATAACATTAAATCATTGTATCATATTATATTCATACTAAGTAATTATATATGCACATAATATAATCATACACATTACTATATTTATATACACACAGAAAGATGTAACATTCAAAGTTTCTCTTGTTGTCTAACTTAAATATATACTTTCTTTCCCATAATAATTCTAGTTAGTAGCACCTCACAAATTAAAAAGTTGTAAATTTACAATTTATTTATATGCAGAAGGGATCATGAATACATATTTGACTAATATTAAGATTCATTTAAATACATTTCAAGGAACATACATTTTATGCATGTTTATCTAAAACTTAACACAAAGTAACATTCTTTCCTGACTATATTTCCTATCTTTGATCTCTGGTCCTTAAACTTTATTATTAATTATACAATTTGGTCCTTGACCAAAACTATATAGGTTTATGGAACACATGAATTGATCTGTTTAGGAAAAGAATGACAAATGGGGACCCAAAATATCTTTTATTAAAAATTATTCTTTTAGTTGTAGATGTGCACAATACCTTTATTAATTTATTTGTTTATGTGCATTGAACCCAGTGCCTCATGCATGCTAGGCAAGTGTTCTACCACTGAGCTACAACTCTAGCATCCCCAAATATCTTTAATTTAGAAATATATACATTTTTCAAAATAAGACCATACAATTAACATTACTTTTCCATTCATTGTTTTTAACATACTAAAGATTTTAGGTGGTAAAATAATTGAAATAGGTTGGGCATTTTGAAAGGATATTAACAGACAAATGTGAAAGAATTTGACATTTTTTAGGATGATAACACACACATGCATGAAACATACAAATTTATAAACTGGATGAAATGATAGAGTCAAATTAAAGATCTCTATGTAATTCTGAAATAGCTCACAATAATTGTCAGTAATAATTGTCTTAAATGTTGATTTGCTGCAAAAGAAAAAAATAAAAATTCAACTCCTTTTCAAATCATTATTTTAATTACTCTATACCATGTTTGCTTTTGACAGCTAAATCAAAATTTATCTCATAATTTGTGCAAGAGAGTGGATGATCTTAAATGTCCCCTATCACTCATAAGCTAATGTCAACTCCCCTGGCATTACATAAGTTAATAAAAAGTACCATTTCTATGGTACTCTGGAATATATTTGCATCCCCATCATTCTATCTGTTCCAAATATTCTATGTCCTCTATGAAGAAAGGGTAATGCTTATTCATCCATGTACTTTCAAGGCCTCACCTCTATAAAGAATGCCACAGGCAGAGATGAAAGCCACATGGAAGGGACACAAACATGACAAACACTTTCAGAAATCACTTTTCATTGGTGAAGACAAGAGAGTGCCTAGCTTTCCTAGGCTGAGAGTCTGCTTCTGCACAACCCACCAGGGAGCCATATAAGCCAGGCAAAGTTGCTGCTGTTCCTCAGTCTGTTTCTTCCTTGGAATAGAGGCAGCTGGACTAGATGATCTTTGAAATTCCTTCAAGTTTTAAAGGTCTATGGTTTATATAACAACTTAATCACATTATCCCTTGTAGTCCACCCCATTATACTTATATTGCCTACTAAGTTCACTGTGGTTCAATTTCAGGCAATTGAAAGTTTCTTAAAATGGCACTATAAATACCAATTTCTGGCCCAAGAAAATTGATAGGAAAACTAAACGGACACAGGAACCAAAAAATATCAATCACAAATTTTAAAAAGGTAAGATGATCCTAAAACATTTTGATACACCACACCTTCTTAAAGATATGCAGATACAGCTATAGATATATAGATATATCTCTATTGTGAAATGCCACTTACCTGTTGTCATTAAATATTGATGGGCTCTTAGGGTTTCAGCTTACTTTGATTACTACTGAAGGGACTTAAATGTCTTATGTTGAACTGCCCTTAACAGAATGAATGGGTCTAATGAGAAAGGCTAGACTGGTAAATTGGTAAATCTTCTGATTAATTTCGACTAGATCAAGAAAAGTTTTCTTTTTTTCATCAGATCCTCAAAATCTAATTCTTTAAATTACCTGTTCTAGTAAAATCCTATATAACTATTGTTTTTCAAATAGGTATTTGCAAGGCTAAATAGCTAAATGGTGAAGCCTTTAATATTAAACCTTAACCAAACTACAAAAATGAAGATAAATAGCAGAGTAAAACCTTGCTAATAGATTTAACTCATTTTGTTATTTTAACTGAATCTTCAAACATCTCCAGAATTGCAAATGGTATTTTGCGCTGAGTCTTTTCGCACTTATTCATGCTCCAAAGCAGACAGTTTCTGGGGCTTGCCAGGTCAACAACCCAATTTTTGGGACCGAAGGAGCGGAGTAGGTGGTGAGGACCCAGTCATCTGCTCCCTGAGGCCCCGCTCACCTCGCTCTCTAAAGAACGAGGGTCAGGGTCAACTGATCTCCGGGACCAAAGGATCCTGTGCCGCGGGCAGTTAGCAGAGAGCATCGTGTCCCACTTGGCACTCCTACCGCCAACCCGGGATGGGCTACACCCTGCACGCTGCCTCCGCGGCCAAACAGTGGGGCAAGGAACAGCCGTGGTGTGCTCGGGGTCCGGGAGCCCAATCGTGAGAGAGTCCGAGCTCGCCACAGGATTTGCCCGCCGCTGAGTGCGGGAGCCGGCACCCAGTGGGTCAAGCGCCTTAGGACGCTGGCACTGACCTGAGCTTTGGCAACTGAAATCTGAGGGTCTGTGGTCGCGATGCCCAGATCGGAGCAGAAGGGTGGCCTCCAAGGACAGCGAGCCCCACGAGGGCACGGACCGAGATCAGGGCAGAGGGCGGCGCTCTAGTTGGCCGGGGCGCGAAACAGTGGCAGCTGCCCCGGAGGCCAACAAAGTTGTTCCCAGCGGAGCTGGGTACAACTTTCGCTTCCCGATTTAGCCTGGGGAGCGCAGGGCTGCAAAGAGCGGCACCCTGGGAGAGCCAGCGGCAGCTGTGCCTCCCGCTCCTTACCTGGTTTGTCCCCGGCACGGAGCCCGGGCTTCGCTGGCCAAAGTTTGGGGAGGCAGCGGCAGGGCACCGAGACAGGGACGCAGCGGCTCGACGGGCTCCCAAAGCGCAAGCCTCGGCAGGTCGGCGGGTTCGGAGGCTGTGTCGCCCGGAGCAGGTCCCCGCGCCCGCAGCGGCTTTGACTAAAATAGGCATCGCAGCGGCGGCGGCGGCGGCCGGGGCTGGGGCCGCACCGCGCACGCGCCAGTCGCCCGCTCTTCCCCGGCAGGCGGAGCCCGGCGCCTAGACCCGGACTCTCAGTCCGGCTGCTCGGGCTCCTCGGCCTGTCTGCATACACGTGTAATCAGTTTGAAACACCCGCTTCTTGCTTCTTCCTCGCTTCCTATCTACTTCTGAATTCTGCCCTTGTTTGGGCATGAATGGGGTTGGGCGGCCTTTTGGGGCCAGCGGTCCTGGTCTCCCATCCTCACGAGGATAATTCGAGAAGTAGGGACAAGATATGAGAACTAGAATTTTCATTTTCCCTCAAAGTTGAACGACCTACTCGCATAACTCCTTTCTAGGACGCTCGCCCGCAATTCAGCACAAGCAGGAATGGCCCCAGGGCACGCAGCTTCGCTTCGGAGCCTGGCGGTGGAAGCTGGACATTGACTCACAAGGACGCAGGATGCCGCCGTCGGGGACCGCTCCAGTGGCCCGCCCTGCTGCTGTCGCTCCAGAGGCCCCGCGAGACACTTTTGGCACATGTCACTTTTTACCTCCCCCTCAAAGAAGGGTACTTATCCGAAATTGTCTATCCCATGGTGATACAGGGCCCTCGATTGTGGGCAAAGCCCCGCCTGCATTTTTGCTACTTAGATTTGGGACCAATAATTGAAAAGTAAGATATGCAAGTATACTCCAATTAATCTTGATTGTTTACTGGACAACAATTTTAGGGAAGAAATGCAGGAAAAAGTACACAAAGGAAGAGTTGAAATTGGTTGGGAAAGGTTGTAGGACGAATGAGAAATGTTAGACTGAGATTCAATTTCCACTCGAAGTGTCCCATTATATCAGATAATTTTCACCAGTTATCGGAATATGAGGTCATTCATGTGTGCCAAATGTAGTTGATCCAAGTATTAAAAAGACCACCACGTGTGAAGGTACATTGTAAAGTGAGCTCCTGGAAGACACTGGCCACTCTTTAGTGAAGAGGCATGTAGCCTGACCTTCATTAGTATGAGCTGTGGTACACACAAGGTTTGAATCCTGTCCCTAGTACTAGCTTACTGTGTGGTATAGTTGGGATCTGGAGTTCTCCCAAAGGCCCCTAAGTTGAAGGCTTGGTTCATGACCTGTGACACTATTAGGAGGTGGTGTGGTCTAGTGGGAGGAAGTTAGGTAGCCCCTGTCCAAAAGCCTGGAGGGGTATTGGGACCCTGACCTTTCCAGTCCTTTTTCTTCTGGGCTGCAAGGGCTGCTATGAGGTGAGCAGCTTCCCTCCTCACCTCCTCCTCCTCCCCACCATGATATACTGTGTGGCCACAGACAAGAAAGCAGCCTGGTCAAGTGGCCATGGACTGAAACCTCTGAAACTGTGAGCCAAATAAATATTTCATCCTTTTAAACTGATTATCTCAGGTGTTTTGTACCAATGGTGGAAAACTAATTCACTGTTTAGTATAGTAGTTACTGGAGAAGTTACTTTGCCTTTCTGTGGCACCTCTTTGTAACATAGGGATTACGATGATATAGATAATTGCACCTGGAGCCCTCCCATAATATTGTTTTGAGGACTAAATGATGTTATGTGTATATTCCTTATATGCATGTATATATGTACATTACATATACATGTAATATATATACACATATATACATATATGTGCATATATATATGTATATATTTACAAATACAGCCTAGAATGATGTTTAATGTAAGTTCAGTGCACAGAACACATATTGTATTTATAAATCTTCTCTAATATGGAATTTGTGATAACTATGCTAGATTTGTTTTTTTTTTTTTTGGGGGGGGGTGCTGGGGATCGAACCCAGGGCCTTGTGCTTGCAAAGCAAGCACTCTACCGACTGAGCTATCTCCCCAGCCCAATGATTCGTTTTTAAGGCTATTCTTTCAGAGTCTGTTTCTTTCTAGATGCTCTGCCAGCCATGTTGGTGGCCACCACTAAATACATTTTAAGGTGTGGGTACAATATCTGTGCATAAAGATTTTACCATATAGATTCTCACGAGAGAGTGGCTTCTAATAATGAACAATGGAAATAATCTGAATTTAACCATGGGAGATTAAGTAAATCATAGAATATCCAAACAATTCTTATTCTAAACAGCCATTAAAAATAATTGAGGGGGCTGGGGAGATAGCTCAGCTGGTAGAGTGCTTGCCTTGCAAGCACAAGGCCCTGAGTTCGATCCCCAGTACCGCAAAAAAAGAAAAAAAAATAATTGATAGATATTATAGACATTATAATAATGTCTACTAATTATACAGAGCAACAATCAGCAAACTATGACCCAAAGACAGCCCACTGCCTGTTTTTGTACAACTCATGAACTAAACAGTTTTTTACATTCTTTCACGGTTGAAGAAATCAGAAGAATATTAAGTGATGTGAAAATTATATGAAATTAAAATTTTGTGTCTGTAAAGTTTTATTGAAACTCAGTCATGCTCATTTTTGTGACTCTTTTGTGTTACAAAGGAAGACTTTTGAATAGTTGTAACAGAAATACCATATGACCTAAATATTTGCTCTCTGGTTCACCATAGAAGAAGTTTACTGACCCTTCATATAGAGTATATTTTGTGCCAGTCACCATTATAAGTGATTTAGATACATGAAGTCATTTAATCCTCACAAGGGACCCTGTGAGAAGTAATTACTTTTGTACGTGGGAAAGTGAGGTAACAGAGAAGTTGAGCCAGGGTGTGAACCAGGCAGTCTGGTGTCAGAGCCTGCATTGTCTTACCCTAGCTACATAATTTCTGCCACCTTCTACCTCTAGCAATGCTACCTCCTGGGGAAAGATATCAAATAAAAGTGGAAAAAAAGCAATGAGAATATTACATGTCCTCCATGAGCATAAGCACTAAAATGCTGATATTACATTACCTCAGAGTTAGTGAGGTTGTAAATGTCCTTTTTCCTTCTCCATTCCTACCTTGCTTTCTTCTTCTCTCCTTCTTCTTAGAACTCCTCTTCCTGCTTCTTCTGCTAAAATTTCCACAGTGTTTCTATGTTATTTTATAGTTTTAAAATGTATTTTTTTTTTTAAAGAGTGAAGTCTAGGCAATGATTTTTGCAGACCCAGGAGAACCAGCCCCCAAGGTCTGACTATAGAGTCACCTGTTACAGGACACACTCACTGCTATCAGGATAGGATACCTATATGTTATTCATAGGAAGACAGCATACTTTTATGAAAAGAGCACTGGTTAAATATCATAAAACTTGAGTGCTAGCCTTTGTCAGAGTCTGTATTTTCTCTGAGTCTGTGTTCTATAGAAAGGGAAGTTTTGAAACAACCTAATCCTCAATCTGTAACCCATCTGGTATAGTTTGGATCTAAAATGTTCCTCAATGGCTCATGTGTCAAGGGCTTGGTCTCCAACCTGTGCTGCTATTGGGAGATGGTAGAATCATTGTCCAGATGGAGGAAGCTAGGTCAATCTGTGTGCCTTTGAAGGAGATATTAGAGCCCCAATCCCCTGCCCACTTTCTTCCCACCTACCATGAGGTGAGCTGCTTCTTCCAACTCACACTTCTGCCATGATGTGCTGCTTCTCACCACAGGTCCCAAAGCAACTGGACCAACTAACTATGGAGTAAAACCTCTGAAACTGTGAACCAAAACAAACCTTCTCATTTCTAAAGTTAATTTGTCTCCTGTATTTCTTACCATAAAGGAAAGCTGACTCACATCCTCTTTTAGGATTAAAACTGTAGACTATAATGAGTATCTTATTGTGTTTTAATTTCTTATCATAGATATGTGAACAGCAACTCTATAAAATTCAAAATAAAAATTCTGGACACAAAACCCTGGGTTTCGCTCCCTGGTCTCCTTCTTCTAGCCATAGAAAAGCCAAATGGAAAGAATCTGAGTACTACTTGAGAATTAACATGAAGCAAGGAGGTGTAGAATGGAAAGGACAAGAGGCAACAATAACACGACATAGGGCAGCCTGTCTCTTTTGTAAAAACTCTGGCAATTATAGCTTGGAGTGGCATAAACACTTATTTATTTCTACCTTTGTTTCTCTATGGTAATTCTAGTCTACCTTTACCAGTTGGACAAAATCCTGATGCAACTTCACAGTTCAGATAGAATAAGTTTTGTGGAAGTAAAACAAGACCTGAGGGAGTCACTGGTGTTCATGGTATGTCAAACAGCAGTATTTTTTTTTTACCTAGTGCATGCCCATGAATTATATCAGTGGAGACTTTAATTCAACTGTCACTCCTGATTGCATGGACACCATAACTTCTTCTGATATGGTCTTGTGTTGGACAGTTCTAGTCAAAGATGGATAAGTAAATAGTCTAACTAGATTCTTTCTGAACTCAAGTTCCTCTCTCCCTCTCTGTCTCTCTCTCTCTCTCTTTTCTTTCTTTCTTTGGGGGTGGGCTGGGGAGATAGGCAGGAACAGTTTCACTACACTGTCCAGACTGGCCTTGAACTCCTGGGCTCAAGCAATCCTCCTTCCTACATCTCCTGAGTAGCTGAAATTGCAGCTGAAATGTGCTACCATACCCAACTCCAAGTTCTCATTAAATGTTACATTAACTTCTTCATTGACCAGCTTGATAACTGACCTTGTTGATTATTTTAAAATTTCTTTTGCTTTTAAAACATATGAATAGACTTTTCTTAGAGCAGTTTAGGTTTAGAAAAGATTGAGCAGACAGTAGAGAAAGTTCCCGTATACCTACTCTCCCCTGCTCATTGTGGCTGTAATACAAAGCTGCTCCCCCACCCTTTCCATTGCATCACAACCTAGCTTGTCAGTCTGAAAGCTGCTTTCCCCATCCTTTCCGTGCAGCTATTTTCTCTGCCTCCCAACTACTGTCAGTCTGTGAACATCCTAGCTAGCTATTGGTTCATCAGTCAGCTTGCAAGTATCCTTCTCCATTATTGGTCCCCTGTTAGCCCAGCGGGATTCTTAAAGATAGCTTCACTGCCATCTTTTCTCTCTTGCTTTTCTCTCCCCCTGATTCACTTTCTTTCTCCTCCTCGCTTTTCCACTCTCTAGCACATGCCCTTTCTCTTTCCCTTTCTTTTCCTCTCATTTTCTCTCTTACCCTGCAGGGAGACTCTCTGTTTGCTTAATAAACTCCCTTATGTGATTTCCCGTGTCCGGCGTGGTTTTCGTGGGATCTCTTACATTGGTGCCATGACTCGGATGGGCTCTTCCACTGCCTCTTAAGGAGGTGGAACCCCATTTGACGCCCCAGTGACCCCTGGACACAGCCTCACCTTCCATTTTGCCTGGATGCTCTGATCTGCATCCATCACTGGATTTCCGATTGTTAAGTCCCCTAGGTGGGTTCCCCTAGGCCGATTTAAATACTCCTCTGCCAGCCTGAGAAGCAACCATTGATCCGGGACCCTCGAGGCGGCTGAGGGGTGGGGCTACCCCAGCCACAACTTTTGTAGTTACAGCTGGCTCCTTAGTTGGTCTTATCTGCTGGGTGGATTCCTGATTTTATGGTGGAGATTCTCTCTCAGGGTTGAGGCTCATCTCACACTCACACTCGCACTTGTACTCGATAACCCTGATATCAGGTCCTCAACTCTTCTTGGCTTTTGCCTGGCCCCACATTGATGTTTGTGTGACGACACCATCTATGTACTGCCTTCTCGTCTCCAGTTGACTACTCTGGCCTCAAGATGCCCTGGTCACAGACTCGGCTGTATCAGTCTCCACCATGGGATCTGGTTCCTCCATTCAGGCAGATTCACCCCTGGTAACTCTTCGCCTGACCCGCGGTTTAAAGCCATCAAAACTTGATTATATTTGGCCACAGTACCCTTCAGATAATCAATCCAAAATGGCCGTGTAATGGCACACAGCTTCCGTGAGCGAGTGGGCAGATGGAAAGGGATTCTTTATCTTCAAGTCTCTTCTTTCTTGTGCTTCTGTGCTCTTCCTGCAAACTCGAACGCCTCCTTCTTTTCCCCCTCTTAATCCCTCCTTCTCTTCCTCCAACTTTGACTCAGCTGTTTCTGCTTCCATTCCCCAGCCCAGCCCACCTAGTCTTCCTGCCACGAGGTCCTGCATAGGACGGTGTGGAGGGGGTAACCAGCCCAACAGTCAGTGGCATGTCCCAGTAAGGAGTATGATATAGCAGCCCCATTCCCCACAAGTAGTGGGAGATAATGTTTCACAATTTTCTGCATCCAAACCTGAATTGATAAATAACCAGGAACCTGTTAGCCCTTTTCAGATCTCAGTCAAGGCTTAGACCAGTCTCAAACCCAAGAAAAGGAAAAAAGTGTCCATTTTAAATTTCTCCTGCGCTGCCACATAGATCACTTTATCTCTCCTTCTCACCTTTTCTCTGTCCTTCTCTTTCTCATTTTCTCATGCTATAATTAATGGCCATTATCATTTTTCTTCTAGGACTCTTGTTTTTCTTAAATGCTAGCTCACAATTTTGATCCTACATACCTAGGTTAATGATTTTTTGATCAGTTCTTTTTATACAACTCTAGAGTTATTTTTGAACATCTGTTACATTGCAATGCAGATAAACATTACAAGGCCTTTGCTTTTGTGTTGAATATAAGCACGCATAAAATTAAAATTTAAAAAATGGATCCAAATATTTTTAATTCATGTGATTTAAAAAGGTTTAATTTAAATTGGGTAAACTAATAGAAGCAAAATGTCTTTAAAATTAACTCACAAGTATCTAGGTGGTCAAACTCATTAAATGTGATGTTTATAAAATGTCTAACATCAATTTTTCTAGGACTTTTCTTCCACAGGAAAGAGATGGCAAATACTGTTGGTATATCTTGGTTTTTTTTTTTATGCTTGTCTGATATTTTGTTTTTTTAACAATAAGATGAGTGAATTAGAGTCGATACTAAATGTGTTCATATTTTCCAGGTATAAAAGCCTTTAAAGCAGAAAATTTATCAAGCTGCTATTCTCCAAATTAACCTTGTCTGTACCTGTCATCAATAGGGTATATGTAAAATTTGTTACACTGAGAAATTTAAGTGTAAATGTATTTCTAAAAATTAGTGAGAGCCTGATTTGTTTAAAGGTTAATATCATGAAACATGAAAGCATTTTGCCACTTTGCAACACAAAAGGAAAGTTAAAAGCTTTCTCAGCCTTTCTTTGATTCATGTTTTAGATATAATGTTAAATTGTGCAAACTTCTTAAAATGACATTTAAGAAAGAGTGTAATGCACAGTAGCAAAAATGGGACAACAGTGACTGAAATTGGGGTCTCTGACCTCATGACTGTGGCATGCCTGGTGCCTGGGAGTGTTCCTGTGCAGAGGCACAAGATGCCTAACTCCCTGGGGAGGCTCTATACAGGAGTCCTATCAGCTCTGACATTGATCTCAGGCACACAGCTCTTGGGCAGGAAGGAATTCTTTTGCTAGATAACCAGTGTTTCATCAGCTCCCTTCTCTGGTTCCTGCCCACCGTCAGTAACTTTGGACAGTGGACTTCTTTGAGAGCCACACAGAGCTCCTAACATTGCACTTTGCAGCTCTGAAAAAAAAAAAAAGTTACCTTAATGTCCTAGTCTCTAAATTTCCTGAAAACAAAGAATAATGCTTACATACATATATAAAGATTGCTGACATAACTCTTTAGATCTGCATTTCCATCAGATAACAGAGCTCCATCTGATCTCAGCTTAATCTTCAAAATCTGTGTTTATAAACATTTATTTTCTAATACTCCTTTGCCCCTCACTGACCTTGAAAATTTGGTCATGCTGGTCATGGCAAAAGAGGAAAAAATTAGCTTCAGGAAAAGCCCCGCCTTACCTGAGAAAAGGCTCTGCCTCACAACCCTGCTGCATGTTAGAATGGCTCCAAAGTAAGCCAGACTTTAACTCATTTAAAGTTGTGTTCAAAAGTTTGATGTTTGTTGTAAAGATTACTGTGATCTCAAACAAGGGATATAATGAATAACTCAGCCAAAATTCAAGATAGCTATTGCACAAACTGAATGTTTTACTGTTATTGATTCCATTTTGTATTTTCCTTGTAAACTCTAACTGTTGCCTGATAAATATTTTGCAGAAGTACACCATAGATTAACTTTGAAATAAATAGTAAGCCATCACCTATAGGACAGATAATGTAGACCCCAATTAGATAAAAGGGGGTAAATAACTGTAAAGTTATAGACATTGAAGTTAAAGCCAAGTACTCTTACTTTATGACTGGTGAAACTGGCTTGCTTGATGGTTAAGATCAAACTTAGAGACTGAGATTAAATACAGAGGTCAAGAAAAGTCCATATTTGGGTCTTGCCCTCAAAGACAGCCTGAACCCAGGGAACAAGAGGACTTCTCTAAGGAGCTTTGCAACTATGGTGGGTCACACAACCTCCTGATCAAGGAGATTGATGAGGCCACTAGAGGATGAAAAGTCAATCAGTGCACCTGCTGCAGAGGAGGGTCATGGAAAAAGGGAGACACCCCTAATGCTTCCAAGGGAAGCCACCTCATCGAGGAGACCCTGCCTAATGGACAGCACTAAAGCTAAGGCTCTCAAGTTCTCTATGAGTAACCCCTGTGGGAACTCAGCTGACTCTTTAACAGACAGGAACAGGTCACTTCAACCAGCTTAATCTTAAACACCTAGCAAAACAGTTAAACCCAAAATATAGCCATTCTTGGGCATTTAAAAGAAATAATACTTAAATGTAACTTAAGATGTACACTTGTGTTAGCCCACTAGAATAAAGACTAAAAGCTACAAAAGAGAGATTCTTAGGCAAATGTGCCTGATAACTATCAAGAGAAACTGCCAGAGTCAGAAGTTTTTAGTCAGTTTAAGGCCTACAGACACAGGTAGGCTTAATCTATATTTGCTAGTATCTCTACTAAATGTTGTGTTTACATTCCTGATAACCTGGACAATGTTAAAAGTTCCCAAATAAAGACCTTGTCCTCTAGTCAGTTTAAGGCCTACAGCCAGCCTTTGCTAGGCTTTGTTATGGGAACAACTCAGTTCTTCCACCCTCTGGTGAGGAATTATTGACTTCTGTCATCTTTTTGATATTCATTGGCATGTTCCAGATTCTGCAAGATTTATATTGTATTAATCTCATTTCAGTACTCATGTCTTCTTGTTCTTCTCTCATGGAAGCACCCATCCCCAGATGCTTTTACAACCTGCTCTTCCCAACCAGACTTCTACCATGGACCCCTCGATTAACCCAATTTCTAAAAAGGGAATTCCAAACTGCTTGCCCCACACTACCCACTTCCAGCTCGAAGAAGCCAGATTGGTCATCGCCCCCTTTCCCTAAAGCAGTAAAGGAGTTAAGCCAGAATTGGGGACAGGCAGTTAGTGTAGAAATCGGGGATCAGTTAAATCAAGGAAATGAAGTCCATGAAAGCCATCTGCCTCTGGAAGTCTAGAAGATGAACACTGCCCCTGGGAGAATGGACTTTTTACATCTCACCTGCAAAACCAGCCCTACTCACTTAGGCAGGAAGGAGAGATAAGGCAGGAAAGAACTGGAGAACAAAATATTTTCTTATAAAAACAGAAATGGGGGAATGTAATACAAAGCTGCTCCCCCACCCTTTCCGTTGCATCACAACCTAGCTTGTCAGTCTGAAAGCTGCTCTTCCTGCCCTTTCCGGTGCAGCCATTTTCTCCACCTCCCAACTACTGTCAGTCTTTGAACCTCCTAGCTAGCTATTGGTTCATCAGTCAGCTTGCAAGTATCCTTCTCCATTATTGGTCCCCTGTTAGCCCAGCGGGATTCTTAAAGATAGCTTCACTGCCATCTTTTCTCTCTTGCTTTTCTCTCCCCCTGACTCACTTTCTTTCTCCTCCTTGCTTTTCTATTCTCTAGCACGTGCCCTTTCTCATTCCCTTTCTTTTCCTCTCATTTTCTCTCTTACCCTGCAGGGAGACACTCTGTTTGCTTAATAAACTCCCTTATGTGATTTCCCATGTCCGGCATGGTTTTTGTGGGATCTCTTACAGTTGCCCTGATTATTAACATTTTATATTAGTGTGGCTCAATTGCAAAACCAATAATGATAGGTATGTTAGGTAACTTTCCATCACTGTGACAAAATAACTGAGGAAGTAAAAGATGAAAGATTTTTTTTTTTTCCACAGAAGGGAGTTTATTAAGCACACAGAGAGTCTCCCTGCAGGGTAAGAGAGAAAATGAGAAGAAAAGAGAAAGGGCACTTGTGCAGGAGAGTGAAATGGAGGAGACAGCATGAAAGCGAGGAGGAGAGAGAGAGTCATGAAAGTGAGGAAAGGAGAAGAGAGAGAGAAAATGGTGGGTAGCTATCCTTAAGCAGTCAAATTCTGCAGGGTAATGGGACCAATAATGGAGAAGGATACTTGCAAGCTGATTGATGAACCAATAGCTAGCTAGGATGTTCACAGACTGACAGTAGTTGGGAGGCAGAGAAATGACTGCAGCGGAAAGGGCAGGGGAGTAGCTTTATATTATATTACATTCCCCCATTTAAGATGAAAGATTTATTTTGACTTGTGGTTTCAGAGGTTTCAGTCCATGGTCACTTTGACATCATTGATTCTGGGCCTGTGGTGAAGTAGAACATCATGGAGAGAATAGCATGGTGGAGCAAAGCTGCCTCATGGTAGTTGGGAAGTAAAGAGAGGGAGCTCAAGGAAGTGGTGAGGATAAGATAAAGCCTTCAAGGACATGCCCACAGTGATCTGCTTCCTTTAAGTAGGTCCTACCTACTAAAGTTTCCACCACCTCCCAGTAATGCCACCACTGGGGACCAAGCCTTAAACACATCAGATTTTGGGGGACATTCCAGATCCAACCCTTAATAATACATCATTATTAACCAAAAAAAAAAAAAAATTCCATAGTTTACGATAGGGTTTATCTCTTCTTTTCTTTTCTTTTCTCTCTCTCTCTCTCTCTCTCTCTCTCTCTCTCTCTCTCTCTCTCTCTCTCCTATTTTCTTTTTTTTGGCACTGGGGACTGAACTGAGGGGCACTTAACCACTGAGCCACATCCCTAGTCCTTTTTCATATTTTATTATAGAGACAGGGTCTCACTGAGTTGCTTAGGGCCTCACAAAGTTGCTGAGACTGACTTTGAACACACGATACTCCTGCCTCAGCAGCCTGAGCTGCTGAGGGTTTATTCTTTGTTTTATAGATTCTATGGGTTTTATCAATGTATGAAGTCCTGTGTCCACCATATGATATCATACAGAATAGTTTTAACCTCCCTTGTTCCACTTTTTATCTCTCTGCCTGTCCTCCAAACCTCTGATGACCACAGATCTTTTTATGGTTTCCATAGTTTCCTGTTTTCCAAAAGGTCAAACAGCTGGCATTATATAGTGTACTGCCTTTTCAGACAAGCTTCTTTCACTAAGAAATATGCATAAAAACTCCCTCCATACCTTTAATTTTCCTTATATTTACTTAATATATGTATATGTTGTGAAATGATTACCTGATTCAAATTAGTTAACACATTCATCACCCCACATGGTTATGTGTATGTGTTTGTGTGTGTGTTGTGAGAACATTTAAGACATCTCTTAGCAAATCTCAAGCACACAATATAAGATTGTTAACTATCATCACCATGCTGTACATTAAACTTCCAAAAAGTATTCATCTTATAACTGAAAGTTTGTACACCTTGACCAACCTTAATCTTCCTATTTTTCTCACCCCTCAACCCCTGAAAAACCATTCCACTCCTTGTTTCTAAGAGTTTGACCTTTTAGGTTCCACATATAGGTGAAATCCTAGAATGTCTTTCTCTGTTTTTTTTTTTTTTGTTTTTGTTTTTTTTTCCAATAGTGGGGATTGTACCTGGGATGCTTTTCCACAGAACTGTATCCCCTATTTTTGAGATAGGGTCTCAGTAAGTTGTTTAGAGCCTTGCCGAATTGTTGAGGTTGGCTTTGAACATGCGATCCTCCTGCCTCAGCTTCCTGATCTTTCTCTGTCTTAGTTATGCACGTAGCATAATGCCTTCCAGGTTCATTGATGTTGTCACAAATGGCATGATTTCCTTCTTTTTAATGACTGAATGATATTCCATCATGTGTATGTGTATATATGTGAAATATTCCATATATGTGTGTATGTGTGTATTTATTTATTTATTTATTTATTTATTTTACCACATTTTTCTTATCCATTCACCTGTGGACAGACATGCAGGTTGTTTCCATGCCTTAGTTGTTGGATGTGTGTTTTTTTTTTTCTTTTTCTTTTTCTTTCTTTTTTTGCTTAAGTGTTCTGATTAGTATTTCCAGCACCATGTTGAGTAGAAGTGTTGAAAGTGACAAGTCTTATCTGCTTCTTGATCTTAGATGAAAATCTTTCAGCTTGTCACCATTGGGCATATTGTTAGCTGTGGGTTTGTGATATATGGACTTCTTGATATTAAAGTATAGTCCTTCAGTTCCTCATTTGTTGAGTTTTTATCATGAAAGGATGTTGAATCTTGTCAAATGCCTTTTCTACCTCTATTGAGATGATCACGTTTTTTGTTCTTTTGTCAATGCGGTATATCACATTTATTGATTTGCATAGGTTAAATCATCCTAGCATCCAGAGTTGAATCCCAGATGATCATGGTGTATGATCATTTTAATTTGCCACTGAATTTAATTTGCTAGTATTATGTTAAGGATTTCTCTTCCATGTTCAGGGATAATGGCCTGTAATATTCTTTTCTTATAGTATATTCGTTTGACTTTGGAATCAGGGTAATTAATGCTGGTCTTATAAAATGAGCTTGGATGTGTTTATTCTTCGATTTTTTGAAAGAGTTTGAGAAGATCATTGTTAATTCTTTAAATGTTTCGTAGAATTCACCAGTGAAAAACATCTGGTTCTGAAATTTTTGTTGTTGTTCTTGGGAGATTTTTGATCACAGATTCAATCTCTTTATTCATATTGTTCTCTTCAGCGTCTCTGTTTCTTCATGATCCAGTCTTGGTAGGTGGTATTTATTGGTAGGAATTTATTTATTTCTTCTAGTTTATTCAGTTTGTTGATGTATAATTATTCATAGTAGTCTCTTATGATCCTTTGTATTTATGTGGCATCAGTTATAAATTCCATGTCTTTTTGTGTTAAAAAAAGCCCATTTGCTTCTTTAAAACTTTTTTTTTGGTTCTAATTGGTTATACATGACAGTTGAATGCATTTTGACATATTGTACACAAATGGAGCATAACTTCTCATTTCCACGGCTGAACATGGTGCTGAGTCACACCAATAGTGCAATTATACAAGTATATAGGGTAATAATGTCTGTTTCATTTTACCATCCTTCCCATCCCCACCACCCCACCTCTTCCCTCAGTCCCCTCTACATACTCCGAAGTTCCTTCATTCTTCCCTACTCACCCTGTACTATGGATCAGCATCCTCTTATCAAAGAAAACATTCAGCTTTTGTCTTTTAGGGATTGGCTTATTTCACTTAGTTTGATATTCTCCAGTTCCATCCATTTACCTGCAAATGCAATAATTTCATTCTTCTTTGAGGCTGAGTAATATTCCATTGTGTATATGTATCACTTTTCTTTATCCATTCATCTGTTGAAGGGCATCTAGGTTGGTTCCATAGTTTAGCTATTGTGAATTGAACTGCTATAAACATTTGTGTGGCTGCATTACTGTAGTATGCTGATTTTAAGTCCTTTGGGTATATACTGAAGAGTGGGATAACTGGATCAAATGGTGGTTCCATTCTAAATTTTCTGAGGAGTCTCCATGCTGCTTTCCAGAGTGGTTGCACCAATCTGCAGTCCCACCAGCAATGTATGAGTGTACCTTTTTCCCCATGTCCTAATTAACACTTACTATTACTTGTATTCTTGATCATTGCCATTCTAAGTGGAGTGAGATGAAATCTTAGAGTAGTTTTCATTTGTATTTCTCTAATTGCAAGAAATGATGAACACTTTTTTCATTTTTGTTGATTGATTTTATTTTTTCTTCTGTGAAGTGCCATTTGCTTTTTTAACAGAATACTATTCCATTGAGCCACAACTTACCCATTCACCATTTTAAGAATATGTTTGTTTCTCCCTTGGCAATTATAAATAAAGCCAGCTAAACATTCATGTATAGGTTTTTGTATGGACATATTTTCAACTCGTTTGGGTAAACATCTTGGATCCTATGGTAAAGCTATATTTGACTTTCTAAGAAATTGCCAAACTATCTTCCAAAGTTGCTGTAGCATTTTGCAGTCCCACTACCAAAGAATGAGAGTTCCTGTTGCTCCACTTCCTCTGTAGCCTTTGATATTGTCAGTTTTTAAAAACTATTCAATTGATTAACTTTTTCTAAGCAATCAACAGCACTGAAGAGTTGTTCTATATTTTGGTTGTATAGAAAAGAGGAAACAATGACTTAAAGCAAAGGGGTATAAACTTTCATGTTATTGCATTTCAAACCCCAAGTCTAAAAATGGTTAAAGTAATGTCCAAATATTTCTAATATTAAATTCAGGGATAAACTCCCTGAAAAAAAAGTTGAATTACTGTTGATTCATTGCACCATATGCTTTTACCCAAAGACTTCACTCATTCAAAAAATGACACAAAACTAAAATTTTGAATAGTAATTGAGATTTTTAAGAGGATAGTGAGTAATAAAGGCAGTTAGGAGTGGGGGCTTTGGAATTAGCAGCTGAATTTGAACAATGGTTTTGCATTTAAAAAACTGGGCAAATTCATGTGATTTCTTAAAATTTTTTGAGCCTCAATTTACCTGTCTATAAAACTAGGGAAATAACACATAGCTAATAGGAATATTTTTATCTTTAGAGACTGTTTTAAAATATGCATGGCTTGTAGCTTTTGGCGACTTAATAGTGTTACCAGGTGATGTGTTTCCTGGGTTCTTGTCTTCAGAAAGATTTCATTGGATAGACAGAGCAGGTAGGGTAAACAAGCACAGAAAAGTGAAAATAAAAGTAAATCCAGAGACTGTGGAGTTGACCTGCTCAAGAGAAAGGAGGAGGCCTTTGGGTTTTAGCAGTGAAACCCAATGGGGAGTGGAATCATGATGTAAGGACATTACAACAAACCTTGGGTCACCCAAGGACAGCATCTCAGTGCTTATGTGCATGCTGTAGTCCCTCAGGCGCTGACTGATTCATTTTCTCCAGATTAATAGGGAGCTGTTTGACCAAAAGAAGGCAGTCTTGGAGCAATGTAACTGCCAGTAGGATGCTGCCCAGGGGCCTAGCCTGAATTTCCTTTCCCCACCTCCCTTGCTTATATCTGTTTAGCTACCTGCTCACTGTAACCATAGGGTATGGCTTCTATCCCCCTTGTAGTGCTCTGCACATAGTACACAATCGATGAAAATTATTTGCATTTCGATTTACTTGTTTAATTGAAATGAATCCCAGTCATCAAAATTTCATGGTCTGAAGAACTAATTAAACTGTCTTATGAACACTTGACATAGCTAAGGTGTAGCTTCATTTTCTATGTATTTGCCTGTTTTAAATTGAAATACAGCACACACAAGATATTTCAAACAAAACTTGCTATAAATTGCAAGACTTTGGTGCATGCTAAAATTTCCAGTGGTTTGGGATTTCCCCGGAGTAGCCAGAAATGAGATATTGACTTCAAAGGCAAACTTATGAAATATGCAAGGATATAGATCCTAGAAACTGGGCATTGGCAGAGCTAGGTTACAGTAATTTACCCATCTTGGGGTTGGCAGAAGTGTGCATACAGTGACTATAATATTAAAGATTAGAGAGTTTACATTCCTTCTGTCTGTTCTTTCTTACGTGACTTTTCTTCTGAAACAGAGGAGCTCTACTTGTGATTTTTTGTTTTAAATGTTAATAATAACAAAGGCCACAGGTGAAGCAGTTAATTGGATTTCCTGATTCTTTAGGAAATTATTTCAAAATGAAGAAATTCATTATGAGTAACCAGGCAGAATATAATCTTGTTTAATTTTTTTTTTTTTTTTTTTTAAAGGAGATCAGAGAAGTTGCTCTGAATTCCATTTGATTCCCAAAGAAGGCTCAAAGGCAGGGAGCCAAGCTGGATCTTCAAAACAAAACCTGATCCAGGCCCAGGCAGTTATCCCCAGAAGGCAGACTAAAAGGTTTGGCAGCAACTGTAGTGACGACCTCTCTTGTCTCTTGTTCTTTCCCTTTTGTAAATTCCTAGGAATTCACAGACTTCTGAAGACCATCTCTGGATCCCAACTTGCACCTCTACTTTCAGGGAAAAGAAATGTGGCAGCCGTTTGATCTCTGGGGATGGAACTGTTAAGGTACTTTTTTTTCCCCAAATGTAAGTAACTCGTTTATTATATGAGGTATTTAATGGTTAGAAAGGAAAAGAGAAAAATGGTAGAAAAATTCCTTTTGGCAGTTCTTAATTACAATTCTTAATATGATGGTATAGATAAGACTTTGAAAGTAAAGCCATGGAATGACTTTTAAACTGTTTCTGGTGAGGGCAGAGTTCTCAATCATGGAGTTTCTATTGTACAATTTCATTGTTTAACAAATCAGTTCTCAAAAATGGCTGGTTTTGGAGGCAAATGTGAGGCCTGATAATAGTCAGCCAAGTAATTGACATAGGGCTGAAACAAAACCCAAAGCAACACATTAGAAAGATGGAATAATAAAGTTGGGAATGATGATACTGCCATCCAACATTAATTGATGTGCAGAAGCACTCAGAGTTCCCAGGAGAAAAGAATTATTTAAATGCAAATTTTTATTATTACTACTACTTAAATTGTTGTAATAAATTCATGAAAATAAGACACCTCTCTAGCTAAATGCATATATAATACCTAATAAAATATTTATGAGCCACATACTTGCATTTTCTTCATTTTGCATAAAAAATAGTAAACAGGATGAAACATTTCTTCAATCCAAGATCAATTTAGCACAATCTAGAGCTCCACACAATGATTTTGATGATATTTGGTTTGAAAATTATACACTTCCATAAAAGAAGCAAAAACGGTTGTGCTTTGAAAAGATAGGGATTTTAGTCTTCAGGTATCCTTTTAATGTGTGAAAGGCATGGAAACACTTTGGGTAAAAGTTTCTGACAGAAGACAATTTTGGTTTATATGTCATATACAAAACTGCTTGTGTGCATTTTTACTGTATACCTCAACTCAGGGGTTTCTTATGATTTTTATATCAACCATAAATCGAATAAATCATTTTATTTGATGGGAAATATATGAATACATGTATGAGCTCAGAAGATGCCATCTCAAAGAAATGGAGCATTATCTTTTAGTCAATCAGGAGCCATAGGAGGAGTGTAAGTGGGCTAGTGGGTTAATAGGATTAGTTTTCTAGATAGAAGCAAAGAGGAAGATGAGCAGAAATGAAAGATGAAGAACAGTTGAACTGTTGGAACAACCCAGATTAAAAATATTAAAAGTTTATTCTAAGGCAGTGGCAGTAGATATGAAGATGAGGCCCGATATGAGGTTTTTGTCTTTTCTAATTTTTATCCTGCGGTACTGGGGATCAAGCCCAAGGTCCTGCACCTGCTGAGCGGGTGCTCTACCATTGAGCTGTATACCCCCGCTCAGACTCTTAAAGAACTTTTGTTGACCAGTTTGGAATGGGTGACAAAAGTGTGAATTAAGGATGACACTGGTATTTCATGTACCACTGAGCTACATCCCCAGCCCAGTACTGATGTTTCTGTCTTACAGCGTCAGGTAGATAGATGGTGATGCCAGTCATTTGTCCAGTGATGAATAAAAAGGTATAAAATAAGTATTTGGTGGAATAAATTATAATAATATAGTTTGGAAAGTATCCCTAGATGAAGCAAGGAGGTCCAGGATTCTAGTTCCACCTCTGCTATTAACCTGCTGGATAATCTTAAGCACATGGCTTCACTTCTCTGAACCTCAGTGCCTTCATCTTTTACAGTGGTTCTCAGAGTGAGGTCCACAGGGGTCCACAGGCCGGAAATATTTTCATTGTAATAATAATAAGGTATTATTGTCTGTTTGTCATTCTCATTTTCTTGTGAGAATACAGGGTTTTCCATGGGCTGTATCTCTCCTCTATTTTTTTTTTTGTTTTGAAAAATATATTATTTTTTGTTAAAATGTCTACGTTAACATGTAATGCGTTTGTTATTTTAAAATGAACAATGACATGATTATATATTTAGAGGAACCTGGAAATTCCACCAGAAAACTTTTAGAACTCATAAGTGAATTCAGTAAAGTAGCAGGTTACAAGATCAATGCTCATAAATCCAATGCATTTTTATACATAAGTGATGAATCTTCAGAAAGAGAAATTAGGAAAACTACGCCATTCACAATAGCATCGAAAAAAATAAAATACTTGGGAATCAATCTCACAAAAGAGGTGAAAGACCTCTACAATGAGAACTACAGAACACTAAAGAAAGAAATTAAAGAAAACCTTAGAAGATGGAAAGATCTCCCATGTTCCTGGATAGGCAGAATTAATATTGTCAAAATGGCTATACTACCTAAAGTGCTATACAGATTCAATGCAATTCCAATTAAAATCCTGATGATGTACCTTGCAGAAATAGAGCAAGCAATTATGAAATTCATCTGGAAGAATAAAAAACCTAGAATAGCTAAAGCAATCCTCAGTAGCAAGAGCGAAGCAGGGGGTATTGCAATACCAGATCTTCAACTCTACTACAAAGCAATAGTAACAAAAATGCCATGGTATTGGTACCAAAATAGACAGGTAGATCAATGGTACAGAATAGAGGACATGGACACAAACCCAAATAAATACAATTTTCTCATACTAGACAAAGGGGCCAAAAATATGCAATGGAGAAAAGATAGCCTCTTCAACAAATGGTGCTGGGAAAACTGGAAAACCATACGCAACAGAATGAAATTAAACCCCTATCTCTCACCCTACACAAAACTCAACTCAAAATGGATCAAGGACCTCGGAATCAGACCAGAGACCCTGCATCTTATAGAAGAAAAAGTAGGTCCAAATCTTCAACTTGTTGGCTCAGGATCAGACTTCCTTAACAGGACTCCCATAGCACAAGAAATAAAAGCAAGAATCAACAACTGGGATAGATTCAAACTAAAAAGCTTTCTCTCAGCAAAGGAAACTATCAGCAATGTGAAGAGAGAGCCTACAGAGTGGGAGAATATCTTTGCCAACCATACCTCAGATAGAGCGCTAATTTCCAGAATCTATAAAGAACTCAAAAAACTCTACACGAAGAATACAAATAATCCAATCAACAAATGGGCTAAGGAAATGAACAGACACTTCACAGAAGAAGATGTACAAGTAATCAACAGATATATGAAAAAATGTTCAACATCCCTAGTAATAAGGGAAATGCAAATCAAAACTACCCTAAGATTTCATCTCACCCCAATTAGAATGGCGATTATCAAGAATACAAGCAACAATAGGTGTTGGCGAGGATGTGGTGAAAAAGGAACACTCATACATTGCTGGTGGGGTTGCAAATTAGTGCAGCCACTCTGGAAAGCAGTGTGGAGATTCCTCAGAAAGCTTGGAATGGAAACACCATTTGACCCAGCTATCCCACTCCTTGGCCTATACCCAAAGGACTTAAAATCAGCATACTACAGAGATACAGCCACATCAATGTTCATTGCTGCTCAATTCACCAGAGCCAGATTGTGGAACCAACCTAGATGCCCTTCAGTTGATGAATGGATAAAGAAACTGTGGCATATTTATACAATGGAATATTACTCCGCAATGAAGAATGATAAAATTATGGCATTTGTAGGCAAATGGTCAAAATTGGAGAATATCATGCTAAGTGAGATAAGCCAATCTCAAAAAACTAAAGGACGAATGATCTCGCTGATAAGCGGATGAGGACATATACTGGGGGGTGGGAGGGGCTAGCATTAGGTTTAGGGTTAGGTTTAGAGTTAGGCTAAGGAGAGCGGCAAGAATGAAGGAAAGAAGGACTGTGTAGAGGGAAAAGAGGGGTGGGAGGGGTGGGAGGGGTGGGGGGAGGGGAAAATAAAATAAACATCATTACCCTATGTAAATGTAAAAAAATAAAAAATAAAAAAAATAAAATGAACACATTTTTATAATTTCTCAGCTTTAATTTTTAAGCTCTTAAATACTGACAACTTTTAAATACAAGTGTTTTGGCTCGATAATTTTTAAAAATGTAAAGGAACCCTAAGGCTAAAGAGTATGCCTATTGCTTATCTATAAAATAGGAATGTCAGTCCATTGTATTTTAGCTTGGTTGTTATAGAGTCAGATAAGACTCTACAATTACTTTTAAAAGCTCAAGATGTGTCCAGCACAATGACACATACCTGTAATCCCAGTCGCTTTATAGGCTGAGGCTGGAGGATTCCAAATCCAAGACCAGTCTCAGCAATTTAGCAACACCCTAATCAACTTAGTAGAAACCTGCCTTAAAATAACAAATAAAAAGCTCAGTGGTAAAGCCCCTCTGGGCTTAATACCCAATACCCCCAACCCCTCAAAAAAGCTCAAGATACTATATAAGATTGATTGTTGTTACCATCATTAATTTGGGTGACTATTAAAGATGGGACAGATGAAGGTTATAAACTTTCTAGAAATCAAAGAAACAGTACTATAATGAAAGTCAGGAAATCTTGCATATGTTTTGAAGTTTTCATATGATTTGGTTTAATGAATAAATAAAACTTCTAATACCTAGAAAATGGATGTTGAATAGGAAAAATTTAGTAGAAAATATTACTATTAATCCTGAACATTCAGTACTTCTATTATCAATGACTAAACATGTCGGCATGTATTTCCCACTTATTTTTAAGTGATGTTATTGTTGTATATTCCCCAGGGTTAGAGATAGTCAGTCTCTATTTCTGTTATGGTCTTTATCACTTGCTACCTTTTACATATTTATGTAAAAGTGCCATTTCTCCTAGGTTGTAAATTCTGAAGGATAGGAAGTGTATCTGACTCATCTTTCTTATCTCCAGGGTACCTAGCATGCAATTTGCATACATTTTCAACTCAGAAATATTGGTTGATTGAAAAATTGAGTGAATTTACAATAGAAGAAATAGTAATAAATAAAATATAAGATAGGGTTGAGGATGTGGCTCAGTGGTTGAGTGCCCCTGTGTTCAATCCCTGGTACCAAAAATAAATAAATAGATAAAAAATAAAAAATGGTTTTCCAGTAGAAGATGTGGTTCATATTTTTTAAAAATTGTGTTTTGCAACTTAAATTATTATGAATAGGCAAAATAACAGAAGAAATATATACCAATATGTCAAGAGAAATTGAGTTAGAATAATGGAAGTATTCTCTTTTTCTGTTCTGACTCATTTATAATATGATCACATTATCTTTCTAATAGAATAAATAAATAACAACAAAATGTTAATATTCTACTGGATTAGATGGCTTTGTTGGAATTTTGGTGACTTTCCCACCGTGATGTGACAGCCCATTCCCCTGCCCCATTCCTATTCCCTATTGCTACCTCCATTTCCTCCCTTATCCCATCAAGCTGATTAATAAGGAAACAGCAAGAACAAGTTTGGAAAAAGTAGGAAGAATGATGGAGCCAAAAGGTTGAAGCCTGAGATTCCTTCACAATTCATTCATAAACAGAGTGGTCGGGTGGGTGAGACATGCCTGGGTGAGGCTGCAGTAGTTGGGGAAGAAGGCAGAGATCCCAATGTCAGAGGCATCAGCAGAGGCAGCCACCTCTAGGGGCCAACAGCCTAGATCCCAGAGATGGATTGGTCAAGCAACAGTGCAGCTGAATCAAGGAGGACTCAGAGGACAGAGTAAGGTTCTGCTATGCGATGGGGCTATGTAAACTTATCCCTGAATCCCTGAAACAAAGAGAGAAACACGGAAAGATGAGGGATTTATTTAAAGAAACTGTTTAAAATTGAAAGAAGCTTACAAGCAGCTGAAGTGTTTTCTGTCATCATTGGGAAGCAGGTGGAGTGCAGATGAGGTCAATAGCAAGTTAAAGGAAAGGTGTGGTTTGCACATGCTGAGTCAGTGTCTCCTCAGTTTATACCTGGTGCACATTGTTTTTCAAAAAGAATTTAATGAGAACTTGCTATATACTGGGCAGTCGACCAGGGATGAATTTTGCACAGAAAATTTAAAAAATAATGTGAGGTTGGAGGAGCTCCCAAACTATTTGTTTTTGAGAAAAATGAAATTAAATAACAGCCACATTATTTATCATTTAAAAGGAAATTATTTACAGGCAACATAATAATCTATTATCACTTTCTGTTTTTTAAAAAGTTTAATTGGGAGGCCATTAGGCTGAGAGGGCTCCAGTGCCTTGAGTTCCTGCATAAGCAAACCAAAGCCCAGCATAAACTGTAAAATGAAATACAAGCTAACCAACCAGAAACCACCAACCAACCTCTAACTGGGGACTTTCTATTTTAACCACTCTAGTACATTTTCTTTGTCTTACTTCCCCAAACACATGCAGTTTTTCAGCCCACAAACTGGGGAGTGCTGAACAACTTTTGGTCCAGTGCTAGCCAGTGTATAAACCACCACTGTCTATTCACACAAACTCTTTGAACTTCCAATATGCTTAAGTTCCTCTTTTAACATGTCCAACACAAAGAGTCTCTAAACAAGTTAATTTTCAGCTCAAAGAGTGATCTTGGAACCAAAAGACTATTAACTGTGCATTCAGAACAGGTGCAGTTCAAAGTCACTTCAACAGTTTCAGCAAGAAAAAAATGGCATTTTTATAGGTCTTATTCCATGATAAAATTGCCAATAGCACTGCATAATTGACATTAAATCAGGAGGTGAATTCAGTGTGAGAATCCAGATACAGATTCAAGAACAGGAATGAGTACTTTTCTTCCATGCAACAAATATTTACAAAGTTGTTATGTGCCAGGCACGTTCCCAGGTGCAGAACAAGGTATACAGACCTGGAGAGAATTTACAAGGAGAATTTCTTTTTTCAGAAAAACAGATATTGTGCTCATTCATTGGCTAAACTTTTCTCTCAAGGGAACCAATTTACATCTCACAGTAATATTCTATTCTTTTTATTTTTATTTTTTTATTATTGTATACAAATGGGATACGTGTTGTTTCTCTATTTGTACATAGAGTCAAGGCATACCATTTGTGTAATCATACGTTTACATAGGGCAATGATGTTTGATCATTTTTTTCCCTTCCCCCCCACCCCTCCCACCCCTCTTTTCCCTCTATACAGTCCTTCTTTCCTTCATTCTTACCACTCTCCTTATCCCTAACCCAAAACCTAACCCTAAACCTAATGCTAACCCCCCTCACCCCCCATTATATGTCCTCATCCGCTTATCAGCGAGATTATTTGTCCTTTAGTTTTTTGAGATTGGCTTATCTCACTTAGCATGATATTCTCCAATTTCGACCATTTGCCTACAAATGCCATAATTTTATCATTCTTCATTGCGGAGTAATATTCCATTGTATAAATATGCCACAGTTTCTTTATCCATTCATCAACTGAAGGGCATCTAGGTTGGTTCCACAATCTGGCTCTGGTGAATTGAGCAGCAATGAACATTGATGTGGCTGTATCTCTGTAGTATGCTGATTTTAAGTCCTTTGGGTATAGGCCAAGGAGTGGGATAGCTGGGTCAAATGGTGGGTCCATTCCAAGCTTTCTGAGGAATCTCCACACTGCTTTCCAGAGTGGCTGCACTAATTTGCAACCCCACCAGCAATGTATGAGTGTTCCTTTTTCACCACATCCTCGCCAACACCTATTGTTGCTTGTATTCTTGATAATCGCCATTCTAATTGGGGTGAGATGAAATCTTAGGGTAGTTTTGATTTGCATTTCCCTTATTACTAGGGATGTTGAACATTTTTTCATATATCTGTTGATTACTTGTACATCTTCTTCTGTGAAGTGTCTGTTCATTTCCTTAGCCCATTTGTTGATTGGATTATTTGTATTCTTCGTGTAGAGTTTTTTGAGTTCTTTATAGATTCTGGAAATTAGCGCTCTATCTGAGGTATGGTTGGCAAAGATATTCTCCCACTCTGTAGGCTCTCTCTTCACATTGCTGATAGTTTCCTTTGCTGAGAGAAAGCTTTTTAGTTTGAATCTATCCCAGTTGTTGATTCTTGCTTTTATTTCTTGTGCTATGGGAGTCCTGTTAAGGAAGTCTGATCCTGAGCCAACAAGTTGAAGATTTGGACCTACTTTTTCTTCTATAAGATGCAGGGTCTCTGGTCTGATTCCGAGGTCCTTGATCCATTTTGAGTTGAGTTTTGTGTAGGGTGAGAGATAGGGGTTTAATTTCATTCTGTTGCGTATGGTTTTCCAGTTTTCCCAGCACCATTTGTTGAAGAGGCTATCTTTTCTCCATTGCATATTTTTGGCCCCTTTGTCTAGTATGAGAAAATTGTATTTATTTGGGTTTGTGTCCATGTCCTCTATTCTGTACCATTGATCTACCTGTCTATTTTGGTACCAATACCATGGCATTTTTGTTACTATTGCTTTGTAGTAGAGTTGAAGATCTGGTATTGCAATACCCCCTGCTTCGCTCTTGCTACTGAGGATTGCTTTAGCTATTCTAGGTTTTTTATTCTTCCAGATGAATTTCATAATTGCTTGCTCTATTTCTGCAAGGTACATCATTGGGATTTTAATTGGAATTGCATTGAATCTGTATAGCACTTTAGGTAGTATAGCCATTTTGACAATATTAATTCTGCCTATCCAGGAACATGGGAGATCTTTCCATCTTCTAAGGTTTTCTTTAATTTCTTTCTTTAGTGTTCTGTAGTTCTCATTGTAGAGGTCTTTCACCTCTTTTGTGAGATTGATTCCCAAGTATTTTATTTTTTTCGATGCTATTGTGAATGGGGTAGTTTTCCTAATTTCTCTTTCTGAAGATTCATCACTTATGTATAAAAATGCATTGGATTTATGAGCATTGATCTTGTAACCTGCTACTTTACTGAATTCACTTATGAGTTCTAAAAGTTTTCTGGTGGAATTTCCAGGTTCCTCTAAATATATAATCATGTCATCAGTGAACAGGGATAGTTTGAGTTCTTCTTTTCCTATTCGTATCCCTTTAATTTCTTTGGTTTGTCTGATTGCTCTGGCTAGAGTCTCAAGGACAATGTTGAATAGAAGTGGTGAAAGAGGGCATCCCTGCCTTGTTCCAGTTTTTAGGGGGAACGCTTTCAGTTTTTCACCATTTAGAATGATATTGGCCATGGGCTTAGCGTAGATGGCCTTTATAATGTTAAGGAATGTTCCCACTACCCCAATTTTTTCTAGTGTTTTGAGCATGAAGGGATGCTGTATTTTATCAAATGCTTTTTCTGCATCTATTGAAAGAATCATGTGATTCTTAACTTTAAGTCTGTTGATATGGTGAATGACATTTATTGATTTCCGAATGTTGAACCAAACTTGCATCCCTGGGATAAAACCCACTTGATCGTGGTGCACTATCTTTTTAATATATATTTGTATGTGATTTGCTAAAATTTTGTTGAGAATTTTTGCATCGATGTTCATTAAGGATATTGGTCTGAAATTTTCTTTCCTCGATGTGTCTCTGTCTGGTTTAGGTATCAGGGTGATATTGGCTTCATAGAACCAGTTTGGGAGGGTTCCCTCCTCTTCTATTTCATGGAATACTTTGAGGAGTATTGGAATGAGCTCTTCTTTAAAGGTTTTGTAGAACTCGGCTGAGAACCCATCTGGTCCCGGACTTTTCTTTGTTGGTAGGCTTTTGATGACCTCTTCTATTTCATTGCTTGAAATTGGTTTATTTAAGTTGTGTATGTCCTCCTCGTTCAGTTTAGGTAATTCATATGTCTCTAGAAATTTGTTGATGTCTTCGAGGTTTTCTGTTTTGTTGGAGTATAGATTTTCGAAATAGCTTCTAATTATGTTTTGTATTTCACTCGTGTCTGTTGTGATGTTTCCTTGTTCATTCCGAATTTTAGTAATTTGAGTTTTCTCCCTCTTTCTCTTTGTTAGTGTGGCTAAAGGTTTATCAATTTTATTTATTTTTTCAAAGAACCAACTATTTATTTTGTTAATTTTTCCAATTGTTTCTTTTGTTTCAATTTTGTTGATTTCGGCTCTGATTTTAACTATTTCCTGTCTTCTACTACTTTTGGTATTGGTCTGCTCTTCTTTTTCTAGCGCTTTGAGCTGTAGTGTTAAGTCGTTTATTTGTTGAGTTTTACTTCTTTTTTTGAATGCGTCCCATGAAATAAATCTTCCTCTAAGTACTGCTTTCATAGTGTCCAGAGATTTTGATATGATGTGTCTTTGTTCTCATTTACTTCTAAGAATTTTTTTATTTCCCTCCTGATGTCTTTTGTTATCCATTCATCATATAATAGTGTATTATTTAATCTCCAGGTATTGGAGAAGTTTCTGTTTTTTATTCTGTCATTTATTTCTAATTTCAATCCATTGTGATCTGATAGAGTACAAGGTAGTATCTCTATCTTCTTGTATTTGCTAACAGTAGCTTTGTGGCATAAAATATGGTCTATTTTAGAGAAGGATCCATTGCTGCTGAGAAGAAAGTGTATTTGTTCTTTGTTGGATGGTATATTCTATATATGTCTGTTAAGTCTAAATTGTTGATTGTGTTGTTGAGATCTATAGTTTCTTTATTCAATTTTTGTTTGGACGATCTATCCAGTGGTGAGAGAGGTGTGTTAAAATCGCCTAGTATTATTGTGTTGTGGTCTATTTGATTTCTGGAATTGAGAAGGATTTGTTTGACATACGTGGATGAGCCAATGTTCGGGGCATAGATATTTATGATTGTTATGTCTTGCTGATTTATGCTTCCCTTAAGCAGCATGTAATGTCCTTCTTTATCCCTTCTGACTAGTTTTGGTTTGAAGTCCACATTATCTGAAATGAGGATGGATACTCCAGCTTTTTTGCTGTGTCCATGTGCATGGTATGTTTTTCCCCATCCTTTCACCTTTAGTCTATGGGTGTCTCTTTCTATGAGATGAGTCTCTTGCAGGCAGCATATTGTTGGATTTTTCTTTTTAATCCAATCTGCCAGTCTATGTCTTTTGATTGATGAATTCAGGCCATTAACATTCAGGGTTATTATTGTGATATGATTTGTATTCCCAGTCATTTGACTCATATTTGTTTTTGACATGATTTGGTTTCTCCTTTATTTGGCTATTCCTTTAGGCTAGCGCCTCCTGTTGCTGATTTGCATCGTTGTTTTTCATCTCTTCCTCATGGAATATTTTGCTGAGAATGTTCTGTAATGCTGGCTTTCTTTTTGTAAATTCCTTTAGCTTTTGTTTATCATGGAAGGATCTTATTTCATCGTCAAATTTGAAGGTAAGTTTTGCTGGGTATAAGATTCTTGGTTGGCATCTATTTTCTTTCAGGGCTTGGTAAATGTTGTTCCAGGCCCTTCTAGCTTTTAGGGTCTGGATTGAAAAATCTGCTGATATTCTTATTGGTTTTCCTCTGAATGTAATTTGATTCTTTTGTCTCGTGGCCTTTAAAATTCTGTCTTTATTTTGTATGTTAGGTATTTTCATAATAATGTGCCTTGGTGTGGGTCTGTTGTAATTTTGTATGTTTGGAGTTCTATAAGCCTCTTGTACTTGGTTTTCCATTTCATTCTTCAGATTTGGGAAATTTTCTGATATTATTTCATTGAATAGATTGTTCATTCCTTTGGTTTGTTTCTCTAAGCCTTCCTCAATCCCAATAATTCTTAAATTTGGCCTTTTCGTGATATCCCATAATTCTTGTAGATTCTGTTCATGATTTCTTACCATCTTCTCTGTTTGGCCAACTTTGTTTTCAAGATTAAATAATTTGTCTTCAATGTCTGAGGTTCTGTCTTCCAGGTATTCTATCCTATTGGTTATGCTTTCTATGGAGTTTTTAACTTGGTTTATTGTTTCCTTCATTTCAAGTATTTCAGTTTGTTTTTTTTTCAGTAGCTCTAACTCTTTATTGAAATGATCTCTTGCTTCCCATATTTGGTCTTTTAACTGTTGATTGGTGCGATCATTTAATGCCTGCATTTGCTCTTTCATCTCCTCATTTGCTTCCCTAATCGTTTTAATTACGTACATTCTGAACTCCCTTTCTGACATTTCTTTTGCTGTGCTGTCATTGGGTTTTATTGATGTAGTATCTAGGTTTGTTTGGGACATTTTCTTCCCTTGTTTTCTCATATTGGTCAGCTGTCAGTGGGACTCTGAGATATTGCAGATTTCCTCTATTGGCTTATAGTGTCCCTGTAGATTTCCAGTGTATCACCTCCCAGCCTTCAGTAGTCTGAAGTCTTGGAGGAACTTGATAATGCAGTGCATCCGAAGAAAGCTGCCCCTAGCCCCCTACTGGTTCCAGGGTTTGGAGCTGGCTCTGTGCGGAAAGGCTCTCACTGGGGGCCTGCACTGTGCAGCTGGCCGTGTGGGAGGAGCCCACCGCCGGAGTGTGGAAGGCTACCTGGGGAAGACTCTAGCTGCCCTGCCCTGCTCTGATAAGCCACCCCTATCTGTGCCTGCCACCCGGGCTGAGCTTTACCCAGTGGGCAGACTCACCCGTGGCTCTATTTCAGTCCGAGTCTCTCAATGCCACCCCTTCTTAACTCCTGGGTTCTGGAGCAACTGGGGATGCAGTCACCCTCTAGGCTGCCATCTTGGATCGCCCCGTGGAAAGAGCCTGCGGCCGGAGTGGGCAGAGCTGCCTGAAGTGGTCTCTGGCTGCCCTGCCCTGATCCCAGAGGCTGCTTGCGGATCGAAGCTCTCCGTTGGCTTGGGGACTTGTGGCTGGCTCTATGTAGAAAGCCTCTCACTGGGCGGTCTGGTCTGAGAAGCTAGCCTTGAAAGGCACCTCCCACCGCAGGGGTCCAGGTTGCTTGGGGAGGTCTCTGGCTGCCCTATCCTGGTCCCTGAAGCTGCTTGCGTGCCGGAGTACGCCGCGCTGGCTCCGGGACTTGGAGCTTGTTCTGGTCAGAAAGTATATTCTATTCTTTAGAAACCAAAAATTTCTTCCATACCTTGGAACCCTTATTGGCTACTATTTGAAAAAGTTGAGCTTACAAAATCTTATTGAACATGAAGTTTTATTCTACCTGAGGTAAGAGAGAGAAATAGTACCACAAGGAGCACTGAACTAATTTTCCTATAAAAAAGGGAGTGGATGGCACAGAAATTATGATGGACTGAAGTGATAGAAGATTCTCAGCAAAGCATCTAAAGAGATCTCACACAAGCTGTGGAGATATCTGAAATGAAATTGGACAGAACTCAAATTTAAAGAACTTATGTAAACTGCATCAATGAAATTTAGCCCTGCTCTTTCACCGTATAAACTTACAGCCATTTTAATAGCATTACACTTGGCTACACAGTTTACTTGTAGACCATGTTTGATCTCTAGCTAACTGCCGACGATTCAGAAGACAGGTTCTCGTTTGGTACACATGCTTCATGGGATCACTGACAAATTCAGAAGATATGTAATTAGCATTTTGGCATTGAATCTTCATTCAGTTCAGACTGGGGGCATTTGACTACTCTCCAAGTCAGGGATACAATTAGGAAAACCGTATAGCATGAAAAATGCAAAGACACTGACTTGGGAGAGCTAAGCTTGAGTGTCACCGTTTCTGTGATTCAGCCTTTAATCCTGATCCATAAAATGGAATTCCAGGAAACCAGTGAATAAAATCACATGTAGGCATGAGCTTTGTAAACTGTGACATACTAAATAGATGTAAAACAGTGTTTTATAATTTGAGAGATAATTTTACATTTAATGAGCGGTAATTTGGGTTTTGATGACCCAAAACATCTGGTGTTGTATCAAGTGGAACTAAAATCCTATTATAAAATTATGTTAAAAACAAATATTTTTGAATCCTATGAATAAAATAAAATTACACTTATTAAGTTCACCAAAGTCTTAGCTGAAATAAAAAAGTAAAGGGGAAAATTATAGTTCGAGGCACAAATCAGTTCTTAAGGAGAAAAAAAACATATTTAAAAGTTCCCTGTCAATCTTTAATAGCTAGCAGGTATTAAAAGTAGTCAAACTTAGCATAATAATAAAGCTTCAAATTATGTTCAAATCATGTTGATATTATATGCAAAAGTACAATCATTATTAAAATGATGGTAATTCTAATGGTGAGATGACTAAGAACTAAAGTAACTAATGTTTTAATCTTGTTGCATCATTTCATAAATGAAGATTTTTGGTCTTCAAGTAATATACAGTTCTATCAAATTAAATGACATTTTATTATCATAAGTCTATATAATACTAATATTCATTTGTATTTTATATGTATATATTACATTTTAGTACAATGAAAAATAGTGGAATAAATTTGACCCATTTATCTCTTTAATATTTATAAATACTTCTATTCGGGACATCACTTCTAAAGTTTAATTTCTTTAACAGTGTACAATATAGGGGAGCATAAAACACAATTAGAAAGTGCATCCAATTCCACATATGGATTTACGCCCTTGTTTCAATTGGGCATCTCATAAACATCATATGGTATATTGTATTGCTTTTACAATAATATGTACTATCTGCCTAGTTTTTTTTTTTTTTTTTTAATGGCTTCCGTCAACTTACTTAGGAGTATCACTTTGTCAAATCAATTCTGTCCTTCTGGGTTGGGGCAATGTTACAGTATGAGATTCAGGACTATCCAGATGAGTAGAGGGCAAATGAATTTCCTTTTGCTCCACTGTTGAAGGGGAAAGACCAATTCTTCACTCTGTAAGTGCTCAGAGAGATTAATTTTAATTAAATAGAACAGATTAATTAATCTATTTAAGATTAATCTCAGAACAATGATCTCCTTGGGGTGGAGAGTCTGGGGCAAACCATACTGGGGTCCTTTCTCATACTTGCACAGGGACCAAATCAGGTTCAAGATAATACCCCTGGGACTGTAGCTGTGCATAGAAGTGAAGTTTGTGAGGTTTCAAGCATCCCTTTCCCCCCACCTTTTCAGCATCCTTTCATCCCACTTTGTGTTCCTTCCTCCCCATACTAAAAATAGTTAGATTTCTGGAAAACTTGTGCATAAAGTCTTCTCATTCTCCACATGCCAGATGATTTCAGCCAAAAATATACATCCCATTTCAGTGTGGTTTTGTTTGCAGTTGACTTTCATGGTTAGAAAGTAATCTGATAATTAATCCCTATTAAATTAATACCTTGAATTAGTAGCCAGTATTCACTAAAATGGGAATTTACTTAGGACCCAGTATTCACTTATTTTAACACTTAATACCACAAAGTCTTTGAAATGGGAACATCTGAATTTCTTCCAGTGCCTCTGTGAAGCTCTCTGATGAGCCAGTGGGCTTTCTAAAGACCTTTGTACCAGAAGACAGCTACACCGTGACTGCTTGTAAGAGCTGCCTGTGATGACCATGTGTAGTCAAAGACAGAAAAAATCATCCCAGCTGTTCCCTTAGCTCAAGCTGACCTTGAATCATTTAGTAGCTCACCGAGATTAATGATTCAGACCTTGTCACACTGTCCCACTTAACAGCAGATGCCTACATACAGAAAAAGTAATGTACTTTATATAACCCCAATACTTTGTCTCCCATTTCCCTTGCTGACTCTGCTTCCTAGGTCACTAAGAAAGCAGAAGTAATCCCTAGGGAACTTTCATGAGCTTGTACCACATCTCTCCCTTGCCAGAAACCACACTCCCGTGAGCTCTGCCTCTTCTCATTACCTGTGTTCAATTCTTCATGGTCCTGTTTAAGGCCAGTGAATCCCATGAGCACTCACCTGCTCACAGGTCATCAGTCCAGACACTCGCTCTTCAATTTTGAGTTATTTTCATCTACATACCATCCACAGGCCATTATTTCTCTTTTTGAAAACAGCAACCGCCCCCTCTCTGGACCCACTTCCTGCTGAGACTACTGTCCTTTTCTATTTCCCTTCACATCATAACTGTTTAAAACACATACCTCTCCTTGCTCTTCCTACACCTTGCCTCCTGTCCCTCATTAATCTGCTTCACTGATGTTTTCATCCCTAATCATTCCACTAAAACTGTTCCTGCTGAGTCCACCAGTGATTTCTGAGTTGCTTGACCCAGCGATGTATTCTCAGACATCGTATCAGCTGATCTTTCAGCCATGTTTCACACAGTTCATCTCTCCCTTCTCCTGGAAACACTTTTCTTTATTTGGCTTCTGGGACACCATGTTCTCCAGGGGTTCTCCCTGTCTCACTGACTGCTCCTTCCCATCTCTTTTGCTGACTCTTCCCCACCTCCACCTCCACCTCCTCTTAACATTGGAGTGTCTGGAGGCTCATTTCCTTGGCCATGTTATCTGGATTTATGGCTTCAGAAATCATCTATATGCTAAATATTCCAAAATTATGTCTCCAGCTCAGATCCTTCTCTTGAATCTGGACTCATAATCGCCTACTTCAATGTTCAGTGGACATCTCACTCTGAATCCTGATCTTCCTTTCCAAGTCTACTATTGCCCTGCCTGTCCCCAGTCAGTTCTTAGCAGGCTAGCCAGAGTTCTGCTATGAACCAGGCCATATCACATCACCCTTCTATTTCAAACCCATGATGACTTCTGTTCACTCTCAGAAGAGAAGTCAAAATGCCTACTTGACTTATTAGGACCTACCCAATATGTAGTTTACTCTCTCTGTCCTTAGTGTCTGCTCTGCTGCAGCCTTGCTTGCCTTCCAATCATTCCTAGAATAAGCCAATTGTGCTCCAAGGGCCTTCTCATATGCTGTCCCCTCTGTCCAGATCGCTCTCCCCCAGCTATCCGCATGGAATGTTCTTTTGCCTCCTTAAGGTCTTTGTTCAGACATTACCTTCTTGCTAAGGCCTTCTGTTATGGTGTAGATGTGAAGTATCCTCCAAAAGCTCATATGTGAGACAATGCAAGGTTTAGAGGTGAAACGATTGGATTATGAGAGCTGCAACTCAATCAGTGAATAAATCCCCTGATAGGGATTAAATGGGTGGTAACTGTAGGCAGTTAGGGTGTGACTGGAGGAGGTGGGGCTCTGGAGGTATGCCTTTGGGGGTATACATATTGAGCTTGTTGAGCAGAGGTCTCCCTCTGCTTCCTGATGTGATGTCTTGAGCTACTTCCTTCCACCATGCTCTTCGCCATGATGTTCTGCCTCACCTCGAGCCCTGAAGAATGGAGCTGGCTGTCTGTGCAACCAAGAGCCCCCAAATAAACTTTTTCTCCAATTGTTCTTGTCAGTTCTTCTGGTCACAGTAGTGAAAAAGCTGACTAAAACACCTTCCTTGAACACTCTATTAAAACTGCAATGCTCTTCCCTATCCACCTTCTCTGATTTATCTTTCTTCATGGCACTATCATTTTCTAACCATAGGCTTTTCTGGTTTATTATCTTCTCTCTCACCCCCAGAATATAAGCTCCATGAGGAATAGATCCCATGTTACCTCAGTGCCCAGGTCTGTACTGAAGCCATAGAAGGTGTCCAGTACCATTTATTAAATGCATATCTTTATATCAAATAGCCTGCACATCAACTTCAGAAAACCAGTTTCCCAAAGACAGAGACCAGAACTACAAGTAAGGATGTGTCTCTTTTTGGAGATCTTCACAAGGCTGTAGGAATGGTGTAAAGCAGACTGCTGGGTGTATGTGTTGGGCTGAGTATTCACCATGAGGCCTTGTCCAGTCAAACCACTGACTCTTGACCTTTCAGCCAAACATATGAAATTGAAATGCTGTGCAACATTTTCACTATTTGTTTAAGGGCATTCTTTTAAATTCAGTAATTATATTATGCAGTTTTATTTCCTGTGTCATGCCTCTTTTTAAATGGCATTATAAATATTAAGCTTTGGACTTGTCTGTAGCAAGAAAATAGTCTTCGAGTTTGGCATATTGTTATCTTTTGCATTTATTCTAGTTTTTAGGCATATCAATTAAGTTCACATGGAAAATAAATAATTGCTGCCCACCACAGAAATACATCTTGCTTTCATCAGAGACCATAGCAAAAGAGTGAATTCTAGAAATGCTTATGGGGCATTAGCAACTTGCTGTTGTGCTGAGAGCACTTGTAAACAGCTGCTTGAGGAGCAATGCCTAAGTCAACAAGGCAAGACGATGCATTCAGAAATTCCAGAAATATCTGAGAATGTGCAATTTACATTCTCCCAGTTCTGATGCAGAGAAGGGCAAACTTCCCTCCATTATTCACTGCCTTCCCACAATGGTAACAATAAAAAATACAAGAACAATTTGTAAAATTTATTCACAACACAAAAGTTGAGATGATTGAAACAGTTGGCAATGGCCTCTTGTCTCTGCATTCATTTTATAAAAATATTAGCTCAATTTTCTTTAATTTTGCTATTTCTTTTGGGGAATGATGAAGAGTCTTTTTAATAGTTAAAAAACTTCAGATTTTGATGTTATTTATTACAGTATCCCCTGGAATTCCGGAACTGTTCTGTCAGTGGTGATCGGGGCATTTCTGGACTTGACATATGATAGTAGTTGGGTAACCGAATGTCATAGTGATATCTTTTTCCTACATACACCCTGTCATTCAAGGCGTAGAGTTTGTCTGCAATGTCACTGCCGATTAAAACTGAAAACAGGCGGGAGATGTAACGATGCTGAGCAAAGAGCAAATATAATTTCTTTCTCCTCCAAGTCACATATCGACAATCAGTTTCTGCTGTAAGGGTTACCTAAAAAACATAAGACCACATGTAAACAAAGATTAGGAGACAAGAAACCAAATCACAATTTTTTCTGCTCCAAATTTTGAGGGAGTCTGACTTGATGTCTTCTTTAGGTTAAAATAATCCCACCAACATGCAATATTTTGTAAAAATAGAAAGAGAAAACCACATAAACGTATTGCTATTTTCATAATTTAACATATGAATGTTTATAATGTGTTCATCTCCAGATTAACCTATTTTTCTAAGTTTGGGGATCTATATATTTCATTTTATTGAAGGCAGACCTACTTGATATTATAAACATGAAGTTGGCTAATGTTAGGGAAGTAAATCCACATTGGTTCTAAAGATTGTAGACATTTAACCCTAACTCAGTTTCTGTAGTACAAAATTTATAGTTCTGTAGTATAGAATTTATATAACTATTTTGCACATGTATATTAATTTATATTTACATGCATGCATATATGGTATTATTAATCCATAGGAAAAGAGTACAGTGTAATAAATGGAACCCAATGAAATGACCAGATGTGACAGCACAATAGTGACAATAAGCGTAGCATTCTGAAGCTAGAAGATATCTCAAGTTCAGCAGCATTTCAAATTTTAAAACTCATTTATTTTGTAATAAGTACAGTTTTTTATTCTTGCTGTTTTCTAAATTGTCATACTGGCAATTTTTAGGTTAGAGTTAAATCTCAATTAATTATATTTTAATTCCTAAATATGCAGTTATACAAGGAAAAGCTTAAGAATATTTATCGTGGATTCCTTTCTTTCTTAGGGAATACCTATTTTCCTTGTTGCTGGGCCTATAAGGTGGCATTAATCAGCAGGAGTCAAATAGAATTGGGAATTCATGTAGGTTGCAAAGTACGTCCCAAAGTTAAGCGTAATAATTCTTGTGTTATTGCTGTTCTATTTGTTCATTTACTTATTTTTAAGCAGACATTGTTTATCTTTTTGGGGAGGAGTGTTAACTGTATGGTCTGTTATCCCTTACCTGAAAAGTGCCTTCCTCTGTGGGTCTCAGTGAGTCCCACTCAGGAGAGTCCAGGAACTGGAAAGGGAAAATGTAGTGCAGAAACTCGCCATCAACTGTTACTCTGATCCTACCAAAACACAAGAATAACATTTGAGGGAAGGAGAAAGAGAACACACGATTGGGGGTGGGTGAGGGCAGGAGGGTGGAGAAATGTGCTTCAGATCTCTGGTGACTTTTTGTCCTTTAGAATTTTGAAGGGCAAAATACAAAATTCATGCATTGCAGTAAGTGACACAATATCCTATATAATTCACATACTGATGTTCTTTCCTTGGGAACCTGGAATATTGAGTGAAATCCATCAGAAAGTCCACTAAGTTGCACACTTCTCGTTTGTGTCCATTTATGTGTGTCCATTATATGTCAACAAGTTTCGATGCCCTCAGTCAGATTTTAAACTAAGTAAAAACATTTCAGATCATAACAGTGTTCTGCCATAAATACCTTTGTAAACTGAAGTTTTAACCTTCTTTCAAACATTAAAAAAAACACTATTATTTCCTCCCCCAAACTTTTCCAAGTTTATATTAGTTTATATTTCTATATATATTCTTGAAGCTCTCCTATCTTCTTCTAACAAGTGGGCAATTGCTAGAACTGACTGGATAAATTATAATTAGAAATTAAAAGTTCTCTGTTATTTAAAAGATGCCCTAACAAAGAGTCTATTTAAATACTTTTAAATAAGTATTTTGTTAATATAAATATTCTATTAATTCAAGCTGGCACCATCCTCTTTTTGACTTGCAGCGATCACCTCTGAAACCAATATTATATGCAGATAAATATATTCAAACTTTTGTTTTTAAGATTCACATCATTTGATTTCTAAGATAAAAGAGTAAGCCTCTGGATCATGTGCTGCTTCAAATAAACAGTGCCTAAATCTAGGCTTCATGTCTCAAAGACTTTCCCAAGCCTCAGGGTGCTAAATGCCACCCAGGGCTATGCTACGATGGAAAAATGTATTGCAAGGAAACACAGATAACACACAGAGGAAAGACATGCAAGCACCAAGGGTACAAACCTTCCTGAAACAAGCAGGGACAGTTTATCAATGGAGGTTTTCCCCTGCATGGCATAACAGTGCTCCTTTTCCAAAGTAACCACTTCAGAGCTCAAAGCAATCGTTCTGAAGACGGGCAAAGAGATCCCCAGGGGCTGGAAAAGGGAGCTGTACAACACCTGGAATTCTCGGGCAAAGGTTATGCTGCGAACTTGATATGCAATATGAACAAATTGCATGAAGCAGATGACAAACAGTACAAAATTCCAGGAAAATATGTCGGCAGCACAGACATCTACCCATGCCCAGACTGCAGAGCATAGAAAACCCAGCCCCAGCAAACTGAAGACATAAAGGAGCCCAAAGAATCCACTGCCACCCATGAAACCTACTACAAATAAAATACTGGCAAGATGATAAATGGCGCCTTCGGCCTCTTGCTTCCAGGTTGTGCAGACTGGATGTTCATCTATCAGGTTCTTCCATAAACTTGAATTCTTTTCCATGGTTGTACTACTGTCTGGTTCACTTTTCAGTTGACTTTAGGTGATACTGAAGCAAGAAGTTAAGTCCTTTGCTTTTCCATCATCAAAGTCTTCACAAAACCAGAGGAAGCCTAGACACTGAAGTTGGCCGTGACTAAGGTTCAGTGGGTATGGAGCTTGAAAAACTAAGAATCCCAGGCTAGTTTCTTCAAGTTCGTCTAGGCTCCTGATTTAGACCAAGTCCACAAATACTTTGCTATTTCCTGTGCAAGATAAAAAAGGATAAAGGATCTAATTAAAAAGAACAGAGAGATACTATATTTAATGAATCAACAGCACTACTTATATAAGTTGACCTCCTGTTTTCTATGGAGTTAGAATATTCTAAGCAAAAATACTGCCAAGTGTTAATTAAATTTTTATATTATAAAAAATATTTATTAGAATTAGTCTCATATTTTTCAGTGTAGCTAAGTGCTCTGTGATCGCTTGTAACTCTAGCAGTGGTTCAGTCTACTCAGAATCACTTGGGACTAAACGTATAGACTCAGACTGCTTCCAGACATTCAGAATCCCTGAGGGTGGGGCCAGGTGTCTATATTTTGAACAAGCTCCCTATGTGAGTCTGATGCATGAATCTATGATCCTCCATGGCCCTTTGAGGGATGCTGCCTGATGCTGTTTTTCACTCTTTAGACATGAAGAATTTGAGGCTCAGAGAGACCGTGTCATTTATCTGAGGTCACACAGTGGTCAGTGGCAGAGCAGAACTTCAGCACTGGTGCCCACGTGCTAGATCTAATCATGGGGCTTCTCCCAAAACATGTTTTAAATTTGGCACTGTAAGGAGCCCTACTAAAGGTCGATCACCATAAAAACACAAAATTAGGAGTCAGATTTTTTAGAACACATGATAGACTGTGAAAATATTTAGTAAATTAGATTGAAATTATTTCAGAAATATAGATTTAGTATTATTTTGCTGTGTTAGTGGTTATTTTAGGTTAAAGGTTGCAGCCATCTAACTAAATAAATACTAATACTCCTGCTACTTACACATTTATTTACCAGATGGTCAAAAATGTTTCCGACTCTGCTTCTCACACATATATTCTCTACCCTTTCAACCATATGGTAAAAATGCTAATATGTGATCTGAGTCAGGAGAGAATTAGCCATGATGACAGAACTACAGGATATATGTATTATTTACCACCAGATTTCTTAACAGTAAACGGTTTCAGTGTAAAGCTTTCATTAGACTGACTTTTTAAAAACAGAAACATTCAAAAGTCTTGAACTTGTGTGCTATATTTAGTATTTTATTTCCAAAATAAATTTCTAGAACACCTGTCAATGAAGTATCAGATAGCACAGATCCCAAGGGTGGGGTGGAGTTCACAGCAGAGGTGAAATGACTTGCTGGAGTAAAAAGGGGCAGTGTCCTCACCCAACAGAACTAGAAATAGGAATTCCTGTTGTTGCAGTTGCTAGTTTTTCTTTTTGGTCAGTGATTCTCTGCATTAGGAAATGATGAGCTTAAGAATACTGCCAGGTGAATCAGAAAGAAAGGAAAAGGAAAGCAGAAAGGGAGGGACGGGAGGGAGGAGGGAAAAATTACTCAGACCTACAACTTGCAGTCATATTGTTATTTTTACTTGTTTTCAAATACATTTCAAGCATTCTGCAGATCCCTAATTATTCTCTTCCCCGCCCTAGTCAATCTGTGAGACCATAAGACTCAAGGCAGACCAGCATCCCGAACATGTTCGATTTCTCCTCTTTTAAACAAAATACAAAATTTCACACTACTGGATTGTCACAACAAAGAAAAGTTAAAAAAAAAAAAAAAACGCAATGAGTAGTGAGAACTGCAAAATACCAGTCTGCAAATGTCAGTGTCCCTGCTGTTTTACTTTTGAAAACTAGGGTATTTTAAATCAATCAGTTCTTCAGGATACCAAACATAGCCAGGAAAGCCAATATTTAAAAGAATGGCTAGTGGAGCTCTGAACTTTGGTTTGAACTTCCTTAAAAATTTATAATCCTCGATGAAATGTTAAAACGATGCTAGCAGAGAAAGGCCATGGAAAACATTTGCAGCGATTCAGAAGGATACTTATGGGGACCTTGTCCCCTTAAAAATCTTGACTAGTGGGAGGTATTGGGGTCCCTACATTCCAGAAGTGTGACCCTGTATGATTATAAGAGAAATTATGCTTCCTTTCCAGTCTACTTCTGTTTCATTAAGCTGTGACCAGACATCTTTCTATCCTTGACACTCTTGCTCAAGCGTGCTGACTTGCCTGATTAAATTACTCCACCAGCCTTTCTCCACTTGGTGTGTTTTTATTCAGTCACCAAAACAGATGTACTTTATTGGAGGAGGAAGAACTGACAGGGGCAGGTGATGAGCAGGAGCATTCCTCTGATATGTGCCAGCAGCTCTGTGTGAATGCTGAAGATGATTCATCAACCAGCTGCCTGCCTTAAAGACCCTTCGGCCTTAAGTCATGTTTGTGCGTAAATAAATGCTGAAATGCCCCACTGGCACAGTGTATTTCTTCCCTAAGACATAAAGTTGACCTTCTCTGCAAAAGAAGTGAGCACTCTGAGCTACAAATGATGAAGACAAAATTCAGTGCAAATGAACACAATAGTTCCGGGCTCCCAGTCTTTTTTCCTCTTTAAATGGTAAGATTGTGAATCATATAAAGAATAGGGAAATGTGGAAGATGAAGGATGTTCCATGATAGGCAACATAAACCTGATGGCAAACTGATCAAAATTAGCTCCGAAACTGTTTTTATCTGCTCAAAACTTTTACATTTATTATCTCATTGCATCACTCCCATTGACTGAAGGAGGCAGAATCTGAACCATAATGCCCAGGCTACAAATAAGAAAAGCAGGGCCCAGATCCATGAAGTCACTGGCTTCAGGTAAAAGTCACATTCCAGGTATGGAAACGCAAGGCCCCCTTCAGCCAGCTTCATACCCTTTTCAGCAGGTCAAGTTGCCTCTCAAGGCTGTGAGTCAAGCAGTACAAATGTGTTGGGAAACCCAAGTGGGAAGGACTGATTTGCCAGGAAAATAAAAACCCTAACAGTGGTTATTTTAAGACCTGCGATACCTGCTGTACTTCTTATTCCATTAAAGCTCAGAATACTGGACACAACTCCTTATGAAATAATCTGCTGTACTATTAAACATTGACTGATTCCTCTCTTCCATGCTAAATTCTAAAGGGCAGCAAGGTCAAAGAAATATGTTCTAGTATGCCTGACCCCTGGCACTCAATGAATGCTGATCGAATTCACTGGATAGAAAGGCAAGCACTCTTGCTTTCTCCATCCCCCTTCTAACATGGGATGTTCTAACATTTTCTGTCCCCTAGGGGCATAGAAGTGAGGGAGATCCCAACATCTGAGATATTTCGGCACAAATACACTGAGGAGTTGGGGCATCACTTTTTCAAAATGTCTGGCACAACTCCAAATTCACAGGGGAATCCTTTTGTCTGCTTACGACCTTGAGCTTCTTAAGAGCAGTTTAATTATTGCTTTGATTAAAAACAACAACTCTGGTAGCCAGTGGTATTGAGTTAGTTTTGGTTGCTAGGCAACCCACAAGCTCAAAATTCCATCAATATTCTACTCATTAATTAGAATCAGATCCCAACTTCGGTATGTGTCCCATATGCTAAATTCTCATTTTCTTAAGCTGTTTTTTTCCCCCTATTTATCCTTGAGATGGTACATTTACTTAGCAACTATGTGCCAGACATATTTTAAAAGTTATCTCATTTAACAATCCCATGAGGAAGGTACAGTTATCTGCATTTTACAGATGAGAAAATTCAGAGAAGGTAAATAAGTTGTTCAAGGTCACATTCCATCCAGGTCTGTCTGATTCTAAAGCACAGTCTAAACCACATGATTTTGCTTCCACAATACAGAACCCGGATTTAGATAATGTGGGTCTTAGTCTCCTTTCTGCTCCCTTGGTGAACTTGGGCATTAACCGTAAAGCAGGAGCATACATCACCTATTTTATCCACTTTAAATGGTACTAGAAAAGATCAAATTAAAAGATTTGTATTAAAAAATTCTTTGCAAATTTAAGAATAACAAAGAAACACCATCACTATATTCCTTGCCTTACACAGCTGGGTCACTAGGAGAGTATAGTTTTAAAAAAGCCTTCTTTGCTCCAGATGATTACAACTTATGGCAGAAGTACAGATGAATCAATGGCTGCTATCCATCTTTCAATTATAAGTTACAAAGTTACTTAGTACTGCTGGGATGAGCTCTGTGTTTTTCTCCTCTGTGTTCTGACCTCCTGCTATGCAGGTATAGACCCATAATCAGCTCACCTATCTTCACTTTCCAGGGTTCTGGAAGCCACCTGCAATTTTCTACCTTAGGTTAGTGCTTAGTGCTTCTCAGCAGATGCCTTCAAATTACTCACATCAGAATCACCTTGGTGGTTAGTTAAAAATGCCCCTTCTCTAGATCCACCTAGAATAACTGAGCCAGACTCCCTGGGGTAGGTCTTTCTAAGAAGACCCCGATTGATTGTTATGCATAGTGAAGTATGAGAGTGAAGTATGTTTTATGCATAGCAAAGTATGTTTATGCATAGCAAAGTATGTTTCATGCATAGTGAAGTATGTTTATGCATAGCAAAGTATTTTTTCCTGAATGATCTCAGGGTTACCTTTGCTTGCTTATAGGACCTCAGCTTTGTCCACTCCTCACAGACTCTGGTTGTCCTTCCATGCTGACAATGCTGGTGACACTCTGGTCCCTAGGTGTCTGTCCAGGGGAGGGAGCTGGTGTGCATTTACTGCTCTGTTCTCTGCAATAGTCAACCCTCATTCCTACTTGCTAGATGGATCCTAGTGTTAGCTGTGCCCCCGCAGAGCTGTGTGATTTTAACCTTCTGAAGCCTATTTCCTCACTGGTAAATGAAAGAACTGGACAACACAATATGAAAATGAAAAATTTAACTCAAATAACATGGCTCTCTATGACATGGAGTAGATTATTTGAAAAACGGGTAAAATATAGAGCTGAGTGGTAAAGCTGAATTACGACTGCAGATCTTAACACTAGGTTTAAGATTGGGGCTCAACATTGAACACTATTACTTAATTATTGGCCTATGTGGGGCCCAGATTCCAGCTTTTTTTTCACACACTTCCCAGCATTTTGATATGCAACCAGGGTAAAGAACAATGGGACTAATCTAAGTCAGGGCAGGCAAGGCCCCACAGCATAAAATATCTGGATTTTAATCCTGAGTTCTAAGGGAATAAGTAAAGCATCTTTTCCTCTTGTATGCTGCTACAGTTTGGGTCTTAAATATCTCCCAAAGGTGCATGTGTTAAAGGCTTAATCCCCAGCTTGGCTCTAAGAAATGGGAGGCCTTCAGGTCATTGGGAAAGTGCCCTTGAAGGGCATATTGGAACCTCAGCCCCTTCCTCTTCCTCTTTTTTGCTTTCCAGGGGCCATGAAGCAAACAGCTTTGCTTCACCACATTCTCTCTGCCATTATGTGCTGCCTCCCACAGGCCCAAAAGCAATGGGATGAATCCATTATAGACTGCAACCTCCAAAATTGTGAGCCAAAATAAAACTTTTCTCTTCATAAGTTGACCTATCTCAGGTATTTATTATAGTAACAGAAAACTGGCTAACACATATGTTCTTATTCCATTCTTTGCTCAGGTGATGAGGCATTTTCCTTCCTCACACTCATTCCAAAAGGACTCAAGGCTTACAGGTTATTTCCCAGCAGATGAGCTGACAAGTGCCTTGTAGGCTCTGAGTTTTTAAGACTCTTGTTATCTGACAGCTGACTTCCATCATATATTGCTATATTGGTCACTATATATATATTTTTCCCCCCCTTTTAAAGCATCACAACTTGTTTTTCTCAGTTGGGGTACATATTCAAATTTTTTTAACAAAGAAAACAAATTATGTGTGTGTGTGTATGTGAATATATATGCTTCATTGGTCATTTTATATGTATGTTTTATAATGTATTTTTAGCATATGTACATAAATATGTGTGTATATAGTACATATACACACATACATATACGTATATATATTCTAAAATAAACCTAGAACTTCAATACATGTTCACTGTCTGATAATGGTAACAACACTTGGATTAGAACAAAAGCAAGCAGGTTTGGAATACAGTTTTGGAACAAGCAGTTGAAGCCCAAGTGGAATATGACTGAACTTAAGTCAATGGTTTAGATGTTGAAATGGAAAAAAAGGAGCCATATTATCAGATTATAAGGAAGAAATTAAAGTACCTGTTGAGACAGAGGAACAAATAAGGGCTGAAGACATTTTAGAATTATACAAGATCTGGAAGTTAGGAAAGTAATCAGTTTTAACCATGTTCAACATCACGCTTTTGGTCTGATTCACAAGAAGATAAGGATATGATGGAAGGAGACAGACTTGAAAGTTATATACACACAGGACAACTCTGAATAAAGTCTGGGGTTGTCAAGATTATCCAGATCTAAGGTGTACGAATGAATGAGGGTTGGAGCTAAACGCCATGATCAGAGACTTTAGACAGCACCTTAGAGCTGTGCTATCCTATACTGCAGGTGTTAGTCACTTGTGACTACTTAATCACTGAAATGTGGCTAGTCTGAATTGAGATGTGTTGTTCACAATGGGTTTTGAAGATAGTATGAAAGTAAAAATATGTCTTTCATGTTTTTTATATTGGTTATATGTTGAAATGAGTTTTGGAGATAATTGGTTCCATAAAAGCTATTATTAGAGCTACTTTCATCTGTTCTTACCTTCATTAATACGTTGCTACTGAAATATTTGAAATTACACATGTGGCTTGCATTATATTTCTATTGGACAATGCTGGTCTAGATAGAGCCTTAAGAAAGAAAGAGAGGAAATGGAAAGATTTGCATGATGCTGTGCAAACAGTGCATATGTATAATGCATCAATGTATAAATATGGAAGAATTATCCAAGATTATGAACAGAGAGTTGATATAAATGTAAATGATATTGGTTACAATATTCATATGCCACAGTCAATAAGATGTTACCCAAGGCACAGATGTCACCATCTGGTTTCTGCCTTTCGATTGGCCAATCCCCTAAAGTTCTTGGCCCCCTTACCCTACCAGGGGAAGCACACTTCCTCCTTTTGCCTTAGGAGAGTTCTACTTTTTCAAGCAATTATGTTACTTGGTTCAATTTTCTCATCTCATCTTCAAGGACACCTCACAGTACACACTGAAAATACCATACAATTCCATAATTTTTATACAGGCAACTGGACTGTGTCCTTCTGGATTCAGAGGGACTACACCAGCTTGTGCTTTTGCCCAGAGCACGGAGATTCCTCATGCACCACTAGTCCTACAGGATGAAGCATGCCTTTGATCCTCCTGACCATGAAAGCCTGGAGTCTCCTTGAGACTTTGAGAAAGCATTCCTACAGGCTATGCTGGACTTTTCTGATTCTCACGTTTCAGCTGATAACACATTTTGTTCTCTCCAACCATGATTAATCTCTTACTTTATCATGCACTACAGTGGGCAGAATTCTAAGATGGCCCTCAAGATTCCTCCATCCCCATCACCACACATGGTGCATATGCCCTGTATAATAACTCTGTCCCTTCCAAGGTGGGCAGAATCTGTGTATGGGACAGGATAGACATTCCTTTATTTAGGTAACATTAGATGGCAAATGGTGGTAGAACAGTCATTCCCATGATTATGTTAGATTGTGTAGGATCCCGTGTAGGACTGAAGAGGGACTAGAAGTCAGAGATATGTCTGTTTCTACTGTCCTGAAAGAAGGTGACATCCAGTGGTGAACTATTTGTGGGGATCCTGAGGATAGGAACTACAGGCAGCTTCTATGATCTGAAGGAAGTTCCCAAACAACAAGATAACTTCCAAGATAACTGGAACTTTAGTCCTATAACCACCTGAAAGCTTGGAAGAGAACCTCCAAGCTCCAAATGAGAATGAGACGTGTGTCTGACACCTTGATTATAGGCTTGTGAGGGCCTGGGCAGAGGATCCAGCTCAACAGACCTGAACCCTGACTCCCTAAAACTGAGATAATAAATGTGTGCTGCTTTAAGCCACTACGTGTGTGTGATTTTTACACAGCAACAGAAAACTAATCACACAAAGTCATGACCCCCTCACTATGCTTGAGGCTGTTCACTAAACTAATGCTCTATATTACAGATTGGATGCATCTGAAACATCAAGTATTCATCCCGAGACTGACACTCAAAATACAGCTTATAAAAACACAAAATAAATAGCCCTGTACTTTTTCTGTTTAGGTTCTCAAGTTTTTCCTGCAAAAGAGCTCTAACAAGACAATGTATGCTAGCTCCTTGGCTACATAATCTTTTCTTTATCTTTTTGCTGGCTAAATAACCTGGGCCAGGGGACGCACTTTGGGCCCTTAGTCACAACTGGGTACCTTGAGTACAGGGAATACCAAGAGCAGGTATCACCCTTATTGTCTCAATAGTGACATGAAGCAATTTGTGCTATTTTTAATTACCTAGAGTCAGTTTTGCTGTAACACGTTTGTGATCCCTAAAAATCACTGCAGTATGTGAAACTGCAATAGAAACAAAAGGATTTATGAGAACAACAGAGTGAGAAATAGAACACTTGAAATCTTCATTAGTGGCATATTTTTAAAAGAGAGGAATGTAATAAAAATAACAGTACATTTTAACCTATGTTAGATGGCTAAAAAATACATAAACATGACTCCTGACCTTTAAAGGACTTGCAGTTTGCTTAGGGAAGTGGCATGGGAAGGGTTGAAGTTTGTGTTATTGAGAAGTGGTGGAAGAAGGAATAACAAACTACCATTTCAAACTACCATTTCTCAGTCTTAAATCCTGGGGCATCTTTTTTTAACCTCTGAAATGTAGTTCCTCGAAGTATGCCTTTATAATAGATACCTGTCCCATCAAAATTGAAATTTTGACATAGTGGGTAGCTTTCTTCAATTAATATCTATATCACTGTTAGGAATTCTTTTGTTTTAGCATTTGACAATTAGTGGTGTTTGAAACCACCAAACCAGTATCAGCCACAGCTAGAAAGAATCACTACTGCAGAATGTGGCCATTTCTTTATCAGGTATTCATATAGGGCTGGTGCTTTCTCTCCAATCTTGAGAAAGACTGTCCACAGTTTAGTACTCAAGTCACATACCCAACAATCTCTTCTATTTCTTTAAACCTTGTTTTTACTGTCTTTGCAGTACCTAAGTTATTCCAGTCATTTGCTTTAATTTTTGTGGTGTTGTCTCTGATAATCTTCAATGTGAATTATTTCCTTATTCTTGTTTTTTTGGGGGGGGTCCAGGTATTGAACTCAGGGGCACTCGACCACTGAACCACATCCCCAGCACTATTTTGTATTTTATTTAGAGATAGGGTCTCACCAAGTTGCTTAGCGCCTCACTTTTGCTGAGGCTGGCTTTGAACTCATGATCCTCCTGCCTCAGCCTCCTGAGCCACTGGGATTATAGGCATGAGCCACAGGGACGGGCTTATTTTCTTATTCATGCTGCTCAAGAGATGACACATATTCCCTTGATTCTTTCAAAGTGCTCAGTTGTTTCCAGCTTCTCCTCAATATTAAAGCCTTCCTTTTACATGCACTATTTGATACTTTTGAACCAAGATCCATAGACATACTTGGGTGATGAACAAATGTGTTTTTTTATATAGGAAAGTTCATAGGTACGAAAGAGTAGCAAAAATGACTTGGAAGATAATGCACGGAGAACCAAGATAGCTTGCAGATGTCTGAGCTGTAGGTTTGCATTTGTGTATTCCGACATGGCCAAGTTCAGCTGGTTCCAGTTTAATGTACACACCGTCTGTCTTATGAAGTAAACCATACATAAACAAACCTTAAGGCTGAATTATGCTTAAACTGTTTCCTAATATATCAATTGTGTCAGAACAATGCCTATCTTCAAAACATGTAGTGTAACATAATTGACTGTATCACTAACTGTCAAATGGCCAGTAAAATATTATCAATCAATATGTACAATAGTTCAAATTCCTGCCTCCCCTCAGGCAAGTTGCATTTTGGTGAGATTCATGTTGACACTATTTAAGTCCAGTTTCCAGATTATGCAGTCTCTGCTACATATATTATGTTACATACCTGAAAGTATACCTTCTATGTAAATAAACTGTTTAAAACTCATTTAAAGTCAGTTATTGATTACCAAATTTAAAATAAGTGCTACATTTTAAAAGACAGTCTAAAGTCTTAAAAGTCAGAAAGCAAACAAGCTTGTTTTTTACAGTTTCCATCACAGACTAAAAACATCCTTAATGCCCAAACCCAATTCTCAAACATCACTGGAGGAGCACATTATATTAATATATCTCTTTTTGGATAACAAAGAATAGGTTTATTGAGGTATCAACTAATGTATAGTTAGTATTTTTTTCTTTCTAAATCCTTACTAGTAAAACTGTGCTTAAAGGATATACTAAAATTCTCCTATTCATCACAAAAACTATCATTTTCTTATGGGTTTAAGTATAAAGACATAAGTTACATGAAACTGAAAATAATCTTCACATATATGTTTCATTAAATACTTGAAGTGCTTCATTAAAACCAGATTTATTTTTTTATTAAATTAGCCTATGAAAATATTTTATCAGCACACTGACCTTTTAATTTCTTGCCTTGTTGCACATATTAGTGGTGAGTATTTATTATATCTGTCAACAATTCCAGCTATAATACTTTTGGAGCTTTACAATTTTATTAGTTCCACAAAGACTGTGATGAATATTAATACTTAAATATTAAATATTTCTTTTATCATTAGATTTCTTTGGTTACACAGAAATAAGTCTTTGGCATTGACTGTCAGTAATACATCACCATAAAAATTACAAGACCTTTTATTTAGTCTGAGGGGGTCAAGAAGGAGGGGAGCATGTAGTTAAAGTACAGAACTGGACACAGAGGACCTGGGCTCTATTCCTGGTTCTGGTATTTAAGCTCTCTGGACCTCAGTTTACATCCTTGAGATAAGGAATAGGGTGTGCTCTCATCACCTGGGGACACACTAATGGTTCCTACACAACCAGGCAGCCCACATAAGTGAGTAAGTCTTGGTAAAAGTAAAGCAACCTCAACTGTGTATGCTCCATCAAAGGCTACAGTCCATCCTTAGCTCTAGCTGACTGAGGTGAGCCCACGGTTAGAAGATATCTGGTTGTGCAAGAAAAGCCAGAAATCCAGATTTTATTTGCACTCTCCTGATTTTAAATGCTGGTAAATTACATTTGACAAACACTGTTAAGAGCCAGTGCTAAGCAGGCAAAACTACAGAGGCCAACTCTGGCTAGGCTGCCAATCTCCATGCAGCCTTGAGAACTCAGCTACTAAGATCTGTATTAGGTGAAATAAATCTAGACTAAACTAACTACACTTATATCTATTTATGGTTAGCTTTCTCATTCCCAAACCAAAGTTCTTTTTCAGGAATTATTTTCCCCCCAGAGTGAAATCAAAATCTTTGTTAAATTTCCTTTCCTATCTGAGCAGGCATTGGTCAAAGATGGCGCTCTAGTTGATGGGTTTCCATGAATTTCTAAGATTTCATTTAAATTTGAAAACGAACACAAAGAATTGAAAACAAAGCTTAGCTTCTACAATAAGTTAATATTCAAAACAGAAGGTTTAAAAGTGTTTTTGTTTATCTCTTTTGTCATGGAGATTAAATTTCCCTTTATAACAGAGGAAACAGGAATTATCTATCATTCATGCACCATGGCTTTCAGAACAATTAAAATGTAACATGTGTTTGGAGCTTGGTTTTTAACACCATCTATCCCCAATCTTGAATGGAGAGGAAAATATTAAGTAATAACAACCAACATCTGTTGAACAGTAACTATCAGGATTGCATGAAGTGCTCAATATATGCGGTTTCATAGCTCTGTGAATCCTAGGGAGGGTGGTGGTTTGGTATATTTTCCTATGTTTCAAGCAAGGAAACCCCTGATGGAAGTCTTTATGGAAGACTTGCCCAAGTTAGAATCCTGACATCTTCATTCCTGACCTATTGTTGTCCATGCCATACTGTTTTCATTTATGAATGAATTACTTTTTTTTTCTTTTTGGGTACTGAGGATTGAACTCAGGGCTGCTTTACCCTTGAGATACACCCCCAATACTCTTTATTTTTTTTTTATTTTGAGACAGGTCTCCCTAAGTTGCTTACAGCCTGCTAAATTGCTGAGGCTGATTTTGAACTCACCATCCTCCTGCCTCAACCTCCCTAGCGGGTGGGATTACAGGCATGTTCCACTACACCTGGCATGAATAACATTTTTAATCATTAGACAATCACCATAAACACAGAAGAAATCAGGAGAAATTAAAACAGACCATAATTGATATGGAGGACAAAAATAAGACATAAGAATTACTGGCATCATTGAAGTAGAGAATTACAAAATGGAAAGAAAAAATATAAGGAGAAAATCATCCTGAAATTAAGAACAGATTATTCCAAGAGAAAGAATGTAACAAGTTCCATGAAAAAAATAATGCAGAACTTAACCATGATATAGCCTAGTCAAGTTTTTAAACTTCAAGAATAGAACGAATACTTTAAGCAAGTCATTTGCATAGTGGAAAATCCACAGGCTGCCCTTAGACTTCTTTACAGCTTCATTAGATTCCAGAAGCAAATGGAGCAGAAACTATATAAATCGAAGGTTACGAATCTGTGGCTAGACAGTGTTATGACTAGCCAAACTGTACTTCAAATATAGGAATAAAAGATGGACATTCCAAACATGAAAATGCGCCCTTCTTTTAAACATGCATGCTTGTGCATGGGCATGCACACACACACACACACACACACACACACACACAATGGTGCCAAAATCTAGCCAGAGAAATATAAATCAAAATTTAAAAGTTGATATTTAAGACACCATGGTGAAAGGACCAGTAAACAGCTGTGATTCTATTTAGTTATAAAACAAAGTCTAAAAAATGTCTGAAATGAGGTTTGTGAAACAGTACATATGTTAAGGATCCTTACAACATGAAAACATAAATATGTGAAATAAAATTGGGATAGGAGAAGAAGTAAAAGTATAGGAAGGATAGTTTAAAAGTGCCAGTGCTTTGTCTTTTCTAACAGAGAGCCAATGATGGTCCAAACCAATACATATTTTAAACAGTCTGATCCTGAGATGTATCCAGAAGTCTTTTAATTCAGAAGATTTGTTTAGGACCTGTTATCACTTAGGATGGAGGAAAATGGATGTTAAGTTCAGCAATTTCTCCACTTTCACTAAAGTTTCTTCTTTGTTAAAATATCATATCATTTTTATTTAAAAAAGCATCTCTGTTATTATTCTGAGAAGAGAAAAACTTTAGACAAATTGAGTAAATTTGAGCAAACAATGATCCATGAATCAGGCAGCACTTAGGACCAGAAGAGATTCAGAGTTCTACTTAGTAGCATGAGTAGCAAACTTTCACAGCCTAACAGGGAGGCAAAGTTGAGGAAGAAATCACTTCACTGGTTACAGATCACAGTATGATGAGTAGTGGCTGCCTATGACTGGCTGAAACTTGGCTGTTTGTTATCAAAAAATACGCTTTTAAGACTAGAAGTCCATTGGATTAGACAAACGGGAATGAAGGGAAGGAATGGGAAGGGGAATAGGAAAGACAGTAGAATTATTGGTCATAAGGTTCCTAGCCTTGTATTTGTATACAAGACCAGAGTAACTCCACATGATGTACACCATAAGAGTAGGAACCTAAATAGAATAAGTTATACTCTATGTATGTATATTCTGCCAAAATACATTCCACTATCATGTAGAACTAAAAATAAAAAATAAGCAAATTAAAGAAATACACATATTAGGTTTTGTTTCTTTACATACAAAATTAGGTTGCAGTTTGTTATAAAGTAACTCAAAGTTGGGAGACAGTCTCAGGCTAATAGTTTCTTGCTTATTTAATAATCCTACTTTTTAAATAAAGCATTTCTGTCTTCTTTCGATATATTTTGTTTGTATAAATGCACAGACATAGAATGATTTTCCTTTAATGTTAAAGATGAGTATTTCTGGATAGCGGAATACTATGTTTACTTTTTTCCTTTTATAAACAGTATCTGCATTATTTGTATTCCTTATAATGATATTGGAAAACAAAAAGGTGATTTTACATTCATTGGAAATTTTTTAAATATAAAAATTTCAAATCCACGAATGCAACAACTGGAACTAACAAACATCAACATTGTCATATTACTTTAGACCTTTCCATAATAGATTTCACAAAAAATTGATGATCAACATGGATTCTTTTCTCCACACCATTCTTGGCCTATCCACTCCCTACATACCACTAGTGTTTATCCATATTTAAATAACTGAAATACACACACTCACAAAAATCATATAATTTAAAATGAACCACTGAACTAGAAATGTTTCTTATAATGTATCTTTTTTTAGATTCACTTAAATTTAAACATACACAAAAATAGTATACAATAAACTTATTATCCTATATAACCATTACCCAGATTCAAGTTTTTCCACATCAAAATTTTGAAATTAAAAGCAAACACTGAAACCTTCCATTCCACCTACAACTTAGTCAGACAATAAACACCTTCCAAGGGGGGCAGAGAGAACCAAGATTATCTATGCTCTTAGTAGATGCAGGCATTGCTCTTACACATACCAACCCACCTAAGAGTCACAGCAGCTCCACAATCTAAACATCATTACAGGTTGCGATCCCTTATCAGCAATGCTTGGGACTTGAAGTGCTTCAAATCTCAGGGTTTTTTTATAAAAAAAATATTTACATAGGTCTTACCAGTTGAGCATCCTTAATCCCCCCAAAATCCAAAATCTGAAATATTCCAAAATCTGGAGCTTTTTGACCATCCTATCAGCAGTCAAAAAGTTTTATATTTTGGAGCATCTTGGAGTTCATTCAGATTCTTGGATTAGGGATGCTCAACTGGTATCAGCACTGTGCAGAGTAGGGAACTAGGCTCAGAGAGATGCCGATTTTCATTTAAGCTTTGCCAGTTGCTTGTTCTTCTAGGACTGTTCTACAGTCTCTTTCCTCCTTGGCCAATTTCAGTGTGTGGCAGACACTGGAGGTTATTGTTGGGTTACGGAACACAATGTCAAAGTCTCATTTTAGGTCTGTGAATTAATCCTTGGGTTCTCTGGGTTGGAGGAGGACCCAGCATTGTTCCACTGTAGGTGATTTAAATCAGCGAATTTTGGTTATTTATTTATTTTAGAAAGTACCTGTTGTAATTTTCAAGACATTTTCCTATGACTATTCAGAGAAACATTTTTCCCTTTTCTTTAAAAAAGCAAAATGGCTCAATATACTCTTCTATTAGAGGTAAATTCATACTTCGTATAGCCCATAATCCTTGCTGGCCAACACTGTAATTAAAACAAAACAAAACAAAACAAAACAAACAAACAAAAAAATACTCAGTTGCAATTTGCAGATTTGAAAATCTATCAGATTTTCTCCAAAGCAGTTTTGAAATTTCTTACCTGCCATGTTGCTTATGTATTGTTATATGCTGTAGCAAAGGCTTCATAACACTCTAGATGTTTCCTGCAAACTGTTTCAAAATAAGCATGCAGGAGTACTCCAGTGTGTCAACACTGTTAATTCAGTCCTGTAGTAAGTGGTAAGGGATTTTGGGTTCCCATGACACATTTTTGACTTAATAGCATACACTGTGTTTAGAAGCACGGGAAGTACAATGATTCAGCTATTTTGAGGGACTTATCTATATGACTAAAGAAACTCAACTATCGAATATCTCCCATTTGAATGTACAATATTTTGAGGGCAGATAACATCTTAGACTACATTTCAATTGATATTTGTGGTCCCAACTCTTGAAGACACATAAACAAATTATTCATAATTTATCTAGGATCAGGTAGATTTCTTCATTTTGCAAATGTAGAAACTGAGATCCAATTTTTGTTTTCGTAGTTCTTGTTTGGTTTTCTGATGCCATAAAGAACAATACCAAGTTTCTGTACTTCAGAGGGGTTTTTTTTTTCATGCAGCAGTCCCTAGGCTTAAAAAAATAAGAGATAGAAAAATAGTCACTAAACTTAGTATGAATAGGCAGCAATAATGTTTTAAGGCTGCCATAAAACTCAGTTGCAGTTTGCTGCCTTTCAAATTTGAAATGATGTAAGAATTAGAGTGAAAAGTCAGGAAATGAGTTTAGTAATTTAAATTACGTTCAAAAGTGAGCTTCTAAATCACTTCCCAATAGATTAAATAAAATTTTAAATAATACAGAAACAATATTTTTCACTTTTTGCATATGTCTCCTGGCTAAATCAATTCTGTACCCTGACCCTCTTACTGTATTTATTTTTTCCTGTGGCTTCAATCTTTCCAAAATATAGACACTCAACACAACACCTCTGTAAACGACCTTGGTGAAGAGGAAATTTAGTCGTTTGCAAATTTCGTTCTTTTTTTTTTTTGGCAGGGGGATCCTCAAGTGTAGAAAACAAGTCAGAGCTATCTTCCACGAGCAGTTTCTTCGTGCCAACTCCGTTTGGAAACACTTGATCCCAGTCAGGGCCTCTGTTCACAGACAAGGGAAAGGAAACTCGGGCGGTGGCAAGACTTCCCCAAGGTGAAACCCCAGACCGTCAGGCCCCTTGGACCCCCTTTTCTCCCTTGCAAATCTGTCCTTTTCCTTCGACTCCAAAGTGCCTGGGGTAAAAGAGGGACCTGTGGGAGATCTAGGAGTATTCGCCTGGAAGCCGCTGGGGCAGACGATTCGCGTTTCGGGGCAGGCGCGGCGGAAACCGCAGCAGTTGACCCCAGCTCCTGAGCAGGGAGCAGCGCCGCAGGGACCCCGAAGCTCTCAGGTGGAGCGAGTGGGCGGGCAGCGCTGGAGCGCAGGGAGGCAAAGCACCTGCGCAGCCCGGGGTCGGCGGCCTGGCAGCCCCCACCCCGGGGCGGGGCCCAGGCCAAGCCGCGCCCGCAAAGTTGCCGAAGCGGTTGCGAGGTGCTGGGGTGCGGACAGCTGCGGAAGGCGGAGGCCGCGGCACCCCTGGGCTCCCGTCCTTACCTTTCCTTCTTGGGCCCTGCGCGGAGCTATGGCCTTGCGCCTGCAGAAGTTTCCCAGCGGGGTGAGCAGGGCCAGCTGGTCGGTGGAAGCCCCCAGTGCTCGCCTCGCGCGGTCTACCCCGCCGCGGGGCGCAGAGTGGCCGCAGCCCGCTTCTGATCGGCGCGGCGGCGCGGGCGGGGGCCGGGCACGGGCGCGCGCTCCGGGTCGCGGCCGGGCGGGCGGGGGTGGCGGCCGCGCCTCGGCCGGACATCCCCAACTCTTCTTCCCTAGCGAGCCAGGGGTGAAGCCGGGGTGCAAAACTGCTGGGGATCCTCGTGACCCCAGGAGACTAAAGTTTCCAAAGACGTCCTTCTCAAAGTGTACACTGGTTCCAAAATGAATCCAGAATTCGCTATTATACTACGCAGAGAGCGGTGGAGCTAAGTAGCAGATCCAAAACCAGCTGCATCTGCCCTCTGACCCCCTACTCCACGCACTCCATAAACAAAATGAAGAGGTAAATGACCAGAGAGGGAAAGGGAATATATGGGTGTATAAGACAGAGAAAGACTAATCTCTTCATCCAAATCAGTGAACATGATTACCCGTGTTTCCCAGGTAAAAAAGAATGGTTAAAGGTCGTAGACCCGTGTGCAAAGAATAAAATTGAAAACACAAATGGACAAAGCGTTCAAATAAGTAGTAAGTGAATGCATGCAATTTAACGTAATCAAGTACTTTCTTTCTAGGAAATTAGCAAAGTTTTGTTTTGCTTGGTTAACCAAACCACGTGGTGGTTGGTGAGGTGTCAGTGAAACAGCTTATCCAAGGATTTTCTCTACTACTTGCTCACTTTCATCTTATATAACTATGTTGGTATTAGTAATTCCAGGAACAAATATTTATTGAGTAATCAGTGTCTCTTCTGAGCCCCAGAAATAACCACAGAAGTAATGAATGACAAAATGAACTCCCTTTAATTGATACTAGAACTAAGGCTCAAAAAAAACATGTTCCTACACCTCACAGAAACTACTAGTCTCTCAGTTCTTAGCTGTTAGTCTTTATTTTAGGGATTTGTTCAAATGTTGCAAACTCAGTTTGAACTGGATATAGTCCATATATATGTCATGAATTAGAAATATGGCTAGGGAGATGAGAAGGCCCTGAGTTTTGACATCAGATTTACTCTGGGTTTAGATCTGACTTCCTATTTAATCTTCTGCATTTAAAGGTAATATACATTTATGTTATTCTGTTGTATATTTATATTATACATTTATATTATTTAATCTTCTACATTTTAAGGATTACATTCAGAATTATTGTAAACTTAAAAGCTCAGAAGCAACAAAGATGTGCTATGTGACAGATTCTATGATTCTCCACACCTGATTATTTGTTTGGAGCCCCTCCTCTTGATTGATTTGGGACCTGTGACTTGCTTCTAAAAAATAAATATAGCAAAGGAGATGAATGTCACTCCTGTGACTACAGTTCATTATAAGACTTCCCTCTTGCTGGCAGGCCCACTCTAGAGACTATCCTTCTGGGTTGATGAAGCTGCCATGCTGGGGACCTAGGAGTGGTAAGAGAGTGTGGATGGCTTCTAGGAGCTGAAAAGCAGCCTCCAGCCAACAGCCAGCCAGCTAGAAGTCAGGCTTTGCTTTCCTAGTGACCCACAGAAATGAATTCTGTCAACAGTCTAAGTGACCTTGGAAGTAGATTTTTCCAAAGTCAAGCATCAAGATGAGAAACAAAAATAACGTACTGTATTTGCAGCTTTGGGAAACCCTCAGCAGACGACCCAGATAATTCATACCTTGATTCAAAGCATACATAAATTACAATTCCTTTATTGGTAAATGTGTTAAATATTGCTGCCCTGTTATGTGTTCTGATTTTTCTTTCTTACCCCTTTACATGTATTTTCCTGCAGAGTCTTCATGGGACAAAAACTCTGATGGAATGGTGCCCCACAAACATAGGGAATCCCAGGGACTTCCAACTCATTTCTCCTTCAAAGATGGTATGTCCAGGATTCACAGTCTTCCTCCATTCAGGTCCTTCAGATTCTTCTCTTGATTGCAACTGCTGTGGCTGGACAGTTGTGTGGCTTCTACTGTCTAGAAGCTGCTTTCAGCTCTTAGAGGCCACCCACACTTTCTTACCTTGCCTAAGTCCCTAGGACTTCAGACCGGGTTGATGAAGTAAGCCCCCACTACAGTTAACTCTGCTTATGTAGTATGTTGCTCAGCAGTGTGTGGAATGTTTATGGTAAAGAACTAGGAGCAGGCAAAGTACTTAAATCAAGTTTGACTTAATCCATTTGGTAGAGCTTTAACTTGAGTCTTCTAGAGTCTCTGCTTTTCCTGCCCCTTGACATCAATTTGCTTCTCCTTCCGTCTCAACCCCTGGGGTTTATGTACTTATTTGCTTATTGCCCCTGCTTGCAGATACTAACCAGTCTGACTTGTTCTCCTTTGCTTTCTTCCTTTGGTGCTTCTTTGATTTTTTTTTAATCCTTTAATAATTTTATCTAGTTCTCTTTCTCTATATCCTTCATTTTCTTTTTTTTATCACTATGTATTTTTACTATACAAAGAATATGTGAATATAGTATCATATACTAATATATATTGTATGGCATCAAGCTATATCTGTTAACTATCTTTTCAGACAATAAGAGCTTGGAACTCATTTCTTCACATATAAAAATCATCCTTTAAATGATTGCATAATATTATTATATTATTAGTATATCACAACATATCCTTCCCCTTAACTATTTAGGTTGTTTCTAGTAGTTTGAAAAACAAACCAATGCTGAGTGCATGACTCCTTGTGCACATAGATGATTTCCCTAAGACATGCATCCAGAAGTACTGCTTTGAGTTACATCCATTTTTATTTTATTACTACCAACAAACTGTTCGCTAAAATGGCTATGACAGTTCATAGGACTGCCAGCTGCATAGGAGCATTGCATTCACAAAATAACTGCTAGAACTGAACCGAGTAGTATGTTCTCATAGAATGCCATGGAAATAAAGCATGACTGAAGCACAAACTCTTCACAGTTCTGAGACTGGACAGTTAGTTCCACCATTGTGCTCATGACTAAAGTGGGGTGGGCCACTGTTGAATTTTCAGATTAGCAAAGCCTAGAGGCTGATCAGTTTTAATTTCTGTTAGTTCTCCTTAGATCTTAATAATAACCATACCTCTAATGCTATAATTAAGAAGATAAGATGATTCAGATGTATCGTATCATTCTTTCTTTTTAAGGAAAGGGAAAGGAAATTTATCTGGCTTGCTTTTCTGTGTGTGTGCTGGGGACTGAACCCAGAGTTTTCACTCTACCAACTGAGCTATATCCCCAGCCCCTATCTGGCTTTTCAAAGTTGCCAGACTGAATTGGACTTGGAGGAAGTGTCAAGCATCTCCTCTCTGGGTTTGCTTTTATTCTGTGAAATGATGCAAATTAAGCTCTTAACAGTGTTTGGAACGGAAGCTGTTTCACAACTATTGTTATTATTACCCACATATATCTGAGTTTTATATGCAAAAATATGTATAATATATATATAGTAAATATATGATTTTTGATATTGACAGTGATCTCATTTTTACATCTTTTTCCTTTTTATATTGAATTATATTGTGTGTATAATTAAAAAGTCAAATACCTCTTTAGCAAGAGCCAAGAGCACAAGAAAGGATCTTGAGCTAGGCGCTCTGGTGCATGCCTGTAATCCCAGCGGCTCGGGAGACTGAGGCAGGAAGATCACAAGTTCAAAACCAGCCTCAGCAACTTAGTGAGGTCCTAAGCAAATAAGCAAGACCCTGTCTCAAAATTAAAGATATAAATTAAAAGGGCTGGGAATGTAACTCAGTGATTAAGCCCCTCTGGGTTCAATTTCTATACCAAAAAAAAAAAAATCTTGACTTTATTGTGGACCAGATGATTTATGGAATTGTCCCCTTTTACAAACCTATTTAAATATCAGAGATGTGCTGCTCAAATGACCACTGGAAGATGGCACAGTCACAAGAAACACTGCACAACCAACCTTTCCTCTGATCACACCAACCCACCAATTGCAAGTGACTAAGTACCTTCTGTGTACCTTCTCCAAGCCTGGATATTTTGCACACAATTGGTGTCATCCTCTCTCTGTTTCTGTCTCTATCTCTCTCTGATGTCTTTGGAGTCTAGGAAACTGATATATACAGCATTCTCGTTTGGGGCTTCCTGGGTAGCAGAAGTAAGTATCCATTGAACTGTCACTTTCCTGTGGATTGCATCTTTAGGTCTCATTTACTCATCAGTAAATGAGAGGAAGACAGTCCTGTCTGTTCCCCCTTTACAGAGGCATTCCAGGAGTTAGCTGAGTGGTGTCCAATCTCACTTACTTTGCTACATTTATTAGCAATGCCTGGGGTTGAATTCCTAGAATCATAAGATAGAAAGGCACATCTCAGGAGGCCACCCACCCAGCCAACCCCATCTTTCAGAAGGGCTGCAACCAAGCAGCAATCAGCCAGGGTTGATTCTCCTTCATTTTCCTGCATGACTTATTTATGGCCCTAAAACCCAGCAGAGTCAGTAATGCCCTTTCTGTCCCTCTCTAAATCTTTCCACTCTTAAACTGAATCCCTCTTGGGACTTCTTTCAAACTGGTTCCTTAATCTTCTCTGGATTGTCTCCAATGTCTTTGTATTCAGTTGAAGCTGTTGAGCTCTAAACTCAGAGTTCCCTGTAATACTAAGCAGTCTTGAGCAGAGTAAAGACAGTTTGTGTTCCTCAGTGCCATCTAAGAGTGACTCTAGGCAGAGGGCGCATGTAGTACAGGGAAAAGAGGGGCTTTTGTGTCCAAGAGAATTGAGATAAAAATTCAGCTGTATAGTTTGGCTGCTGGTGACTACTACTGTCATTGACTTTGCTTTTTCTCAGTCCTTCATTGGTGAAAGGAACAATAATGCTTCATAAGGTCATTATGAGGAGTAAATAAGTTGGCATGTATAAAGTCCTTGGTATACGTTGTACATATTTTTTATATAAAAGGTCCTTATATACAAACCAATTGCTTCATCGGGTGTTCAATGGAAGAAATATTAATTTCTAAAGCTGGAGAAACACATGCAAATTCTGGACTTGCTGAAAAACAGAACTGTCCTGTAGTCTAGTGAATTTTTAAAAGTTCTTTAAAACTTTCTTTAATTTTTGCTTTAAATGCTGAGTTTAGAGCCTAGCTCTATGACCAGAATCAATTTTACAACTTTGCAGTTCCCACAAGTTTATAAAGCATTCCTAAAAACAATTTTTAAAAACTCAGTGATTTTGGAACTATTGCCCAAAGATAAATAATTTAACACATCTACATATCTATAGCTCGCTCTATCTATCTATCTATCTATCTATCTATCTATCTATCTATTTCTCAAAGAGCGTTGACTTGCTTTAGAAATATCTCCTGCAGTTGCTGGAATGCTCTGCAATATAGAAAATACAAAGAAAAAACAAAAACTTATATATGAGCAGTGTTTGAAGTAGTCAGTACCTCAGAGATAAAAGGTACATACACAGATTTTTTTAAGACCAAATAGAAAGTGTTGCAAATAAAGAAATTTCCTGAGATCTAATAACAAACAAACGAAGAAGAAACACAAAATCTTAGGATGCCCATCAAAGTAAGTCACAGCTAACAACTGCTTATAGTGGGTGAGGCACTCTTCTAAGCAAACCCCATGTATTAAGGTGTTTACTCTTCCTATGTATTTGTGAGTAGGTATTGTTTCCAGCCCCAATTTCTAGATAAGGAAGCTCCAGTAAGGAGAGATTTTTCTCCCAATGTTTAGTAGCCTATGTGGCAGAGCTGGATTTCAGCTGGAGGGACAGGGGCTCCAACAGGCTCACCTTTTAAGGCTGCACCCATTGCTGCTCTAGCATGTTGCTGGTTGGGAAATTCTAGCAAATCCCTGTCTCTGGCCCTAACTTGGGAAGCAGCCTAACACAGTAATTGAATACACATATTTTGGTATCTAAATAACTCATATTTTGATCCCAGCTCACCACTTAATGAAGAAACAGGGAGGGGTGATGAGATTATCTTCTCTGCTCCCTCCTTCTCAAACCCTGCCTGGTAAAGAAACTGAGATCTAAAGGATTCAGATGTTTAAAATAGAAATCATGTTCTGTACCCAAACACTGAGTTGTTTGCCACCTTCTGAGTCAGATTGCTGTCATCAAATCATCATGTATTCAGAAAGCATTCTGTACATCAGTTTTCTCTGGTGCACTAAGTATTTTTTTTTAAATGTATAATCTACTAACTACACATAAAAAAAAACTCAGTGTGGATTAGGGAGAAACCTAGTGTATTAGCACTTGGAATTAGCACTAATTTAAATAAGATAAATTATCAGTATTTTCTCCAATTTGGTACGTCACCATTATCATCACCTAAAGCACATCCATTTACTATTTAAGCAGACAGTAGGAAAAGCTACCATTTGTTGAGCACTTACTTTGTGTTAGGAGTTCTACTTAGACTACCTCATTCAGTTTCTCATTGAGGTTGTTTGATGGGAAATTGAGGCACAGTATAGTCTCTGGCAACTAGTTTCAGTTCCCACTCTACCCTAAAGTGGTGGAGGCAGTGTTCAAACTCTCTCACTCCAATTCCTATGTGTGCGTATGTAGACATATGCCTCTACTGATTCCCAAAGTATAAAGGTCAGGCTATGTTTATAACTTCTGATCCACCACATTGTAACTTTAGAAGTCATTATCTAGCTAATATCTAGTTCATTATAAAATTTGCATAGTTGTCAATCCCCCTGAGTCCTCCGCATCCCCAGATGAACCTCTTGTCCTGGCAGATTCCATATTCTGATTCTCACTGAAAAATCTTCACACTGGAAAAACAAGAGTCTTATTTATGACTATCTCAAAAACTATTATCCAGAAAGGAAGAAAAATCAGATAACACAGTTCTGCAAATGTGAACAAAAGATTAACCCTGATTAACTCAACCTCTGGCTCTGAGTTATTTCACAGTAGCAAGGGCAAAAATTCTTGGCTGTGTTAATCACATTTGGATGAAACACCAAGTTTTACAGAAATCATCTCCAGATTGTTGTTTTGTTTCTGGCACGTTAATACAACTAATTCATCAGCAGAATGAGCAAGCCATCCTTGCAATGGAACCAGGCTTCCTTGGATCAAACAGTCACCGCAAGCTGTTCTCCAGAATCCGGGAAAGGCAGTGTGAAGGCTGTGCTATGCAGGTTTTGCTTTTGAATTCACTTGGCCACTGACAAGTATATGAATGTAATAGACATTTAATGCAACAGGAAACCAGGTTACATGACACCAGTTCCAGGTACTTCCAGGTGTTTCTCAAGTACACTGTGCTTTTTCTAAATCACCTAAACAACACACACACACACACACACACTCCATTTTGGGCCATATGAATTCCTTTGTTGTATGACCTTCGGCTCTCTAACCAAAGTGAGTGATAGAAAAAAAAAAAAAAAATGAACCAACCTGTTTTGGAAATGGAACCAAAGCAACTGATCTTGGTTTGAAAGACTCTGACTTCTTCTCCATCTCAAAGCCAAACACAAATGGACCAGATCTGGCCACCTTGTGTAGACAACCAGCAGCAATTCTTTGTCAGCCCTGAGCTGCCAAAGACCAGAGAGTGAAGAAGGTGGCAAAGGGATGGTAAGAGAGGGTATCCGTCCCTCCAATGTTTCAAGAAATTCCAGTTCCCTGTTAAGTAAAGAAAACAGCTTGTCAATATGCATGTAACTACATTCCCTATAAAATCTCTCTGACAGCTAGGTAAATTGTATAAAGTATATCTGGTGCACGATTCTCCTGATGAATTGGGATTATTGACTCTAAGAGTAAATTGATTTTTGGGACTAAGTGGGTTGTGAGGTCCTTCCTGGAGGCTCTTATAACATTTCCAAGCTACTTAGATGTATTACTGGCTCCTGTGGATTAAGATTTTCTCAATTTTACACTTGTGTTCTGGTAGGGATGGAAGAACTTATCCAGAGTCATAACAGGAGGATTTGAGAAGTGAAGCTGTCATAGTTGCAGAAAGAAAAGAAGTGGATGTAGGGAATTAACTATATCTAAATGCAAAATTGTCCCTAGTCCTAAGTGTGAAACTCTAATTTATCCAGCTTATGCCTTATAGAAAAACAAATATCTGCCAGACAAAGGAGAAACCATGAAAATTAATCTATACACCTAAAAAATTATATATGTAGACCACCTCTTAATTGTGGCTTATTAAAATCTACCTAGTATGGCCACTTATTGAGTTTAATTGGGATTTATTCCAAAAATCTCTTTTGTTTCTTGATTGTGCAGAGAGATCAATTTAAATGACAAACTGGCATGTTAAATACAAGCTCAAATTTAACTGAAATAATTTCATACTGCATGAAATATATTTAATTATATTTATTAATGTAATATAATTATTTTATTTGTTATTTTATTTTGTCTTCAATGTGGAAGAACAAAAAAAATGCAGAAATAATGAGTGACCTCTCAAATGACTCTTACCTTATCAAAAGCAAAGGCAGGAGGGAGGTTTAATTTCAGGTATTTCTATTTAGTGTTTGAGCTACTTGAGGAAATAAATTGGGTAGTGATATAGGGAATAATTCCCACTCTTTTGTGTCCTTTAGTTATGACGTGTGCCCTCCCATGTGGTCCCACCATGCTCCTCTTGTATTAGCTAAAGTGATTAAGTTTAGGTCAAAATATCCTGAGTGACATGTTCCTACAGAGATAGCCATGGCATGAGTGTCGGCAAGCCATAGCTTTCCTTGTGCCCCCATGACTCCATCCTCTTCATTCCATTCTGGGTAAACCCATCTGGCCTAGAGAGAAGAAACAGAAACACAGCAGAAAGGGTCTCCATTTGCTTGTGATGGTGGACAGGGGACAGAAGGGGCCTCCTCCTCCACTCAAAGAACCTTCTTTGAATGATGACAATGTCCTGCTTTCTCCCTGGGGTGGAGGATCAAACCCAATTACATATTCAATTTACATGACTTTGACTTTCGTCTCCTCTAAACCTCACCATAAGCTAGTGAGGGAGGTGGGAACTGGCATAATGTAATATATAACTCTTCTATTTATTGAGTATGAACCAAGGGCCAGGCACTCTGCAGGATCATAAATACGAAGATAAATTCAAAGAAATTCCTGTTCTGAAGAGAGTGAAATGCATTCTAGTGGCTATACAGCAGGGAAGTTGAGACATGAAATTGCTGTTAGTGCTGGTATCTATTTTGGGAAGAGGCTAAGCTTGAACAAATGGACTTAAGGATTCAGTTTTTGCAAGAAGATGAGAGATTCTGTCATTTTTCAAACCATTAAATTCTTTGCTGTGTGTTTTGGCAATTAGTATAAATAATTTTCCTTCATATCCACTTTATTATAAAAAGTATTTGAAGTGTCTTCAAGGATAAAACTACCATGTATTTCCCCTAAAACAAGATAAGGGAAGTATTCAAATGATTTAAGTTATATTAAGTTTATATTGGCATGCTGAATTCACTTTTTAATTTTTTAAGTTAACTATTGAGTAGTAGATCAAAAGAACATTTATAAAATAAATCACCCCTGGTAACTTAAGAAATATTCTGAATGAAAAACTTCAAACACACACAGATTAAGAGAATGTTACAATGAAGTCCTGTACCTGTTACACAGCTCCATCAATTATGGTCTGCCCTGTAATTATAAATTATAATTTCCTAGGAATTTATCTCTGACTTAACAAAACTGACTCAAAAGAAATAGAATACCTGGCTGCCATAAATAAATTGCTTTAATGATTTAAAATCTTACATTGCTGATTCTAGTGTGTATTACTAATTCCATTCCTTGACTTGTACACTAAGTAAAAATTTGCGCCTGGCCCTTGGAACATGTACAGGATATATTAAGTACATAAAACATGAGGAATATACACTATAAAGAGAGAAATGATATATTTTAAAGTTCCTTTCAAAATTCTCAAAAATACTGCCAATAAATCTGAATGATTGCAAAATGACCCACATACTCACCAAAAGGGCACAGGGAATATCTGTAGCAATGTTGATGGTTTTTTTTTTCTCCTGCCCCAAACTGAAAACAAGGACAAATATCTGTCACTGGTGAAATATTATGCAATAATGAAAGTAAACAATCACCACATGCATCTATATGGATTCTCATACATAAATGATTTTTAAAAGAACATTTTTAGTTGTATATAGACACAATACCTTTGTTTTTATTTATTTTTATGTGATGCTGAGGCTCAAACCCAGTACCTCACACATGATAGGCAAGTGCTTTACCACTGAGCCACACCCTAGCCCCCATAAACCTTTCTTTGTTTCTTCAGTACTAGGGATTGTACCCAGGGGTGCTTTTCCACTGAGCTACATCCCCAGCCCTGTTTTATTTTTTAAATCTGAGACAGGGTCTCATATGTACACTTTCTGTATATATACTTCAATAAAATTTTGCATTTCAAAAAACATCCCAAATGAAATAAAGTCATAAAAATATTTGATGAAGAAACAAGAGGGCTGGGGTTGTAGCTCAGTGGTAGAGCACTTACCTAGCATGTGTGAGGCACTGGGTTTGATTCTCAGTACCATATAAAAATAAATAAAAGTTATTTTAAAAAAAGAAGGAAAGAAGATATGTGCATGAGACTGCTCTTGATTTGAAATAAAGAATTGTGCTAACAAAAAGTACTAACATATGAAATTATAGCTGTTTAATTTTTCCAGAAAACTTGGGGTCTTTCTTGAGAAATGAGAAAAGACTTATTCTTCTAAGTATAGGAAAACATTACTTTCCCCTAAATGATACCACAGCTTATGAAGTACTCTGTTTTCTAGTTAGGTCATCAGAAGTCTGATCCATGTATTAATCTTATTCTCTGACCATTGTTCTCATAACTGTTCACTTTGAGCCTGTTTCTTCATCTATAGAAAGGGAATCCAGATGCTCCTTGGTTTATGACAAGGTCACATCCCAATAAACCCATCCTAGGCTGAAAAAACATGTAACACCCCTGACCTATTATATAGAACATCAGAGCTTAGCAACACAATAAAGCACAGAGTACCCTCATGGTCATGAGGCTGGTTGGGAGTTGCCTCTGCCCAGCATCTTGAGAGGATATTATAAGGCACATCATTAACCTAGGCAAAGATCAAGACTTAAAATTCCAAGTATGGTTTTCTACTGAATGCCCACTGCTTTTGCATCATTGTGTAGTTACATGATCATTAAGCCAAACCACTATAAGTAGAGTACCCTCTGTATGTATGAACCACCCTGTCTGGCACCTGGTAAGTTATCTTTTATTTCAGTTATTACTAATGTTATTAGAACTTGTCAAAAAGCAAGTTTAGTTCTAGTTTGTTTTACTTTGTGCAATGACAGTCATCTGAGTACAGCTATTTCTTGGGAATTCTGAATGATTCCTTTGTCTACTATAAAGAAAAATCTAAGTGGCTTCCATTTCTTGCCCTTGCTTTCTCTGTAACATGTTCTTTGTTTCTACTAAAGCATCATCATCTTACTAAGAAATGTAGTGGACTATTTCATTCTAGATTCATGATTTGTCTTGTGCTAGAGAAAACTCCTAAGTTGTCTATGGAGGTGTTCTAACTCTGTGTACTCATGAAGACTTGTCTGAAGATTCTTGAATTCTTCATGAGAAGAATTTTGGTTCTTCCTTTTTAATTTATGCCTTTACTTTAAACATAGATTATCCATTATTCTGCTATTTGTCAGGTTTCCTACACTTTTTCATTTTAACCTCATTTTCTGCATCGTAGGTTTCCATTCTGAGATGGAGATAAATCATGCTGTCCCAACATGTTTGTAGTGTATTAATCATCCAGTTCTCCTCAATGGGCTTTTCATATGGTTGCCTGTTTTACATCTGTTCATTCCTTTCTCCTATAAGATCCACAGCCCACTCTTATTTTCTATTTCTTTTAGAATTGGATGCAAAATAGTGTATTTTTCCCTCATGACATTTCTATTGGTTGAAGACTTATCAGAAACTATTTGGTTTAAGGAGATGCTGTCATTTCTATTTACATTACTTCTTTATTATTCTTGGTATTCATCCCCTCCCCATCTTCTTATGGAAAATAGTGCCTGCAATGACCTGAACTGATTCTCTCAAACTTTCCTTCTCAGAAAGTAGGCCTCAACTTTCTTCAGGGCTGAGATTACCTGATTTCATTTATCAGCTAATCCACAGATAAACCTAGTGACTCTTGTGAAGATAGGACGTAGAAAGGAATTTATTTGCAAAACAGTGAACAAAACTTTTATACTCTTAAGACAGGATGGTGGGAGAAACTTATTCTTCAAAATTATCATCTGTCCTGAAGACTCAGTCACTCCTGAGGTGAAAATAAAATGTAGTTTTTACTTTAAAAATTAGAATCAAGATAGAAATGATTACTAATGGCTTGTATAGACAATCTGCCGGTGTAATGCCAGTTATGTTACTTTAGTTATATCATGGCATCCTTGCTGTAACCTAATATTCCCTCTGCGTTTTGGATTATGTTAATGGCAGTGGCTTTTATCTGTGTTTTTGAAAAGACAGGAAAGAGATTACTGAGGGTTTTTTTTCCCCTTCCAGACAAACATCTGAAGGTTCTCATTGGTTTGTTTCAAGACCACAGTTTCTGCTACCATGTAAGTGGATGGTTGGAATTAAACACATTTGCAAGTACTCAAAAATGGTATGTCTGCAATTCCGAGGGCTGTGGACCTTGGGCAGCTCAGTTTCCCTTCTCTTTTCCCTTCTTTCATTTCCAGCTTTCCTCTTAAATGTCAATCTTCTTCAAGATTGAATCCTTAGGCTTCGTAGCCTGAATAGTTCCTAAGCAAATCTCTATAAATACAAACGAGTCTAAAAAAAATAGATGGAAAATTGAAGTGAAGGTGATTAAGATAGGAGAGTTTAATTCACAAAAAGTAGACCTTAAAAAACAGCTACAGAAGGGCCACCGAATCTGTCCTGCACTTCTTAGTGGCAAAAAAGGGGAAATTGTTGATTTTTTTCTTGGTCTGGTCTTTCTAATTTGGTCTTAACATTTACTTTATCAAGAGAGGCAGGAAGGCAAGATAGTTGTGAACTTGAGGGGAAAGTCAGGTTCTAGTTCTCCCATTACAAGCTCTCCTTGTGCCACCCACACCCTTTGGCTCTTAAATCTCCTTCTCTATTGTAGGCTTCTCTTCTTAGACTCCTTTTCTTTATATTCAACTTGTGATTAGCTCTGGAAGATGTTTCCCCTTAAAACTCACTACCTGAAGACAGGTGATTCTCTGAAGCCACTGACTCCTTACCCTGCCCCATCCCCCGTGCTACGGATCAAACCCAGGGCCTTGTGCATGCCAGGCAAGCGCTCTTCCACCGAGCCACACCCCTAGCCCTCACAGACATGCTTTTAATATGAGAACCAATGAACCATGTGCTTGATTATGTTTCTATCACAAATTTAATATAGTTTCTGCTCTGGCATGCAATTATAGGCTTGGCATTAAGTTGTACCCTGTCACATTTGGCCTTGTTAAAACTTTCCCTCCCTGTATGTGGTTGTTTACAATCAAGGCTACTTGTTCCTCATCCCACAGAACCCAAACCAATATACTACACAGCTGCTGACCATGATGAACCTACGGGTCAGCACCAGAGTCAAGCAAATAAACTACACGCCTTGCACCAGTTTTCTTAAATTAACCAATCCGTGAGGCCTGCGGACCTTACTAAAGGACTACTCTCCAGTGCTGATTCTGCTCTGTGATGCCTTCTGACTTTTCCTCAGCTACCTGTCAGCAACCGTAAGCTCTCTGGCTCTGTAACACTTTTCTTCTCTTTTATGCAATTTATGTTTATCTCCTCACTGTGTTTCATTTGATCAACAAACCGTAACCTAACTTTCCCCTCACGCTCACAGATATCTTAACTAATGGCCACTCTTGACAGAGTAAATGTTAAGACCAAATGAGAAAAACCAGACCAAGAAAAATCACAATGATTTTCCTCTGTTTTGCCACTGGGAAGTTCAGGACAAACTTAGTGGCCCTTCTGTAGTAGTTGTTGTTTTTGTTTGCTTGCTTTTTAACTGCTTTATTAACTTTACATTTTTCCATACACATGGGTAAAACTACTGCTGACAGAAACTTAGGCTGGGTGCAAAGGTGATCTTGAATCAGATGCTGGCAAGGCAAGACCCACTCGACACATGGAAATAACAAGGTTTACAGCAAACAGATCAGTAAAGGCATATCAGGAAAATGCAAAGAAAAGGAAAGACAGTGGGACTCAGTATTAATCTCACGGAAAAAGGCAGAAGTCAAGGCATAAGGCAAAATTCATCATGATGATCACGGTGATTAGAAAGCTCCCCTGTATAATACACAGAAAGTTCCTCAACTGCAGCTCCCTAAGATTTCTCCCGATTTCTCTCATCTCCTCTATGAACATTTCCATATCATCTCCATCTCCATCCATCCCATCATTGATCTGCCTATTGGATATGGCCCATTGAAAATTAGGGGCAAGTCAGGGCTTGTCCCCATCTATTATTTCCTGCTGGCTGGTGGCCTTCACCTCCCAAAGAACGGTCGTCTTCTCCATTCTGCATGGGCTGCCCCATTTCTTCGTTTTCCTGGGCCAGTCCTTGCCTTCTCCTCCTCCTCTGGTTTCTCGACACCAGTTGTGCCATAGTGACACTGGGCCCCCTGTAGTCCTGCTCCTCTTTCCCCAGCCAAATGCCAGCCCACCGTGTGCAGGGCAGCAGGAGCTGGTAGCCAGATGCAAGTCTGTGGCTGCTGTTTAAGGTCTGCCTTTTGTGGAGTAAACTCGCCTGTCTTCATCTGCTTCACCTTGATTTTTCATCTATTTATACAACCTTGAAAACTATTCAGGTTATGTCTATGAATATCATGATGTGATGTCGCACACATACACATGTATAATATACATACACACCCCTGCTGAATATTTCCTCTTTGATGGTCAACTTTAAATTCATGTTTGTTATGTTTTAAGATAAGAATTATCCTAAAAGCTCATGTATGAGACAAAGCAAGAGAGTTTAGAGGTGAAATGATTGGGTTATGGGAGTCTTAACCTAATCCATACATTAATCCACTTGAATGGGTTAACTGAGTGGGTTGGGTTGGAGGAGGTAAATCAGGAAGGGCATGCCTTTACGGTATATACTTTTTCCCTAGTGGGCGGAGATCTGTGCTTCCTAGTGGCCATGTCCTGAACTGCTTTTCTCTTTTATCCTTACACTATGGTATTCTGCTTCATCTTAGGCCCAGAGCAACAGAATAGACCATTTGTGAATTGAGACCTCTGAAATCTTGAGATGCAAATAAATTTCCCGCCTTTAAAACTGCTATTGTCAGGTCTTTTGGTCCCAGGAGTGGAAAAACTGACTTAAACAATGGTATACTTTGAATTCACCATGTTTGAAATTTATTTTCCTCCTAAATTCTCTGCCATGAACTAACCTGCCCAGTCTTCCAAACTAGCAGTAATCGTAAACTTCAACTCTTTCCCTTCTTCCACCTCACAACTAATTAGTCACTAAGTGCTTCCAATTTACAGTGGGCTTTCCCCTCCGGCTCCACCATCACTGTTCTAGCGGAACTTCAGTGGTCTCTTGCCACTCCAGTTTATTCTGTTCTTCTTCCAGAGCAACCTTCCTAAATTGCATGCTTGATCTTGTTAAAGATGCTTCACTATCTTCCTGAAATACTTTGAACAAGGCTTTTCATGATTACAATGGTGAGATCTTTTCTCTCAAGGTACATTTGTCCCCCTTTCTAGGGTCACCCCATGGCACAGGTTGAAATTCTTTACAAACAGGCTCTGAGACAGAAAGGAAAGCAAGAGTTTCATCAGCATGTGCTCTTGGGATTACCACCTTTAGAATAGAAGGGAAGAAAATAGAAAGGGACTGAGGGAGAAGCTATGAGTCCTGGTATGCTGTAGTTGGTTTGCCTGGAAATTGATAAATGCTATACATCAGGGCTCCTCCCTACCCACTCCCAAGAAGCCCACTTGCCAATTTACCCTTGGCTGCAGTGCATCTTAGTAAAGACCTTAGCTGAGCCCACAGAGAGTTCAATCACTGGGGAAGCCCTTAGGGCTTGTCCTGAGATTGAAGTAAGGAATCAGGCAACCTGTGTCATCAGTCATTGGATGAGGACTTCCCATTGAAAAGGGCTTGACCTTGGTCAGGAGAACTGTCTTCAGCTGCAGTGATTCCAAAGAGGTTAGACAGCACCACCCCAGCAGCTGGGGCAATAGGTCTTAGAACCAGCTTGCCCGAGTTCCACATGGCTTCCCCATTCGCAGCTTTTTGAATAGCACTGACCACATTAAGTTGGAAGCAGGATTGTAGTTTGAGACTGGCTTTTGACTCTAATAGTCTTGTAGATATAAGAGATAAGGGAGACATTTGGCAAAGTAAATGGGGTCCATGGTTTTCTTTATCCCTAGGACTAAGGACTGGAGAATTAAGGATTGTCATTGTCTTTTACTAAGCTACACATTCCAAAATTCTTCAGTTCATAGTTTTATCATATAATAGTTTTGAACCAGAGACAATGTTGCTTGCTGGCCAGGGGACACAGCAAAATCTGGGGACATCAGTGGTCATAACAGTGTGTGGTGGTGGTGGTATTGGCACCTAGTGTACAGAGGCTAGGAATACTGTTAAACATCATACAAGGCATGGGACGGCCCCCACAACAAAGGATGGTTCAGCCCAAAATGTCACAGTGCTGAGATTGGTTACACCTTGCTCTGTGGCAATAACCACTTAATGGGTGCTTTGTTCCAGATGGCCATGGGAAAACAGTGAAATCAATTCTTTTACCTCTGCAGCTCCCGATGGAGTTGGAGTCCCTTCCACTGCCTATCTTTTACTACTAACTGGATTTTCATTGCTTTTTACCTCAACCAGGTTAGGTAATCAATCTCAGGTTTCTCCCTATTTTCGGTAATCATTCCTATATGCTTTTACAAGAAAAATAAGCCAACCCACCTTGTTTTAAATAGTAATTTATTAAAAACATATTTGGTGCCTCATATAAATACCAAGAAGATTGAATTCTGCTATCCCCATTGACATCAGGTAGCCCAGATTGGACCATGGACATCCAAAGTTAGAGCACAAAGTTGGTTGAGTCAGGATACTGCCACAGGTACTGAACATTGGATTTTACAGCTTGGGTGCTGGACAGGGCACTCTGTCATGGTGAAGCCAAAATCATAGGTGATCGGGTTAAATTGAGAAAATGGAGGCCCATCTGCATCTGGGAAGTTAGAGACTGCCCCTGGGAGATTGGAATGTCAGTGTCTCCAGAGCCCTTTTGATCACCAGGTTACCTGCCTATACTACCCCTTCCAAAAGACTGCAGGCAGCGAATTGCTAATTAATGCCCTCTGGGCCGGTACCAGCCTGAATACCCATCTGCTTCTCACCTTTTTGCCATCTCCTAGGCCTAGTCAGGTAGGCAGAGGGGAGAGAGCAGGAGAACAAAGGAAACTTTAAACTATTAAAAGGACAGACGCTCTCTCTTCTTGGGATACCAGAATACCAGCCATGGCCCCCTTCTCCCTCCCAGGAGAAGTCTGTGTTACTACCTTTAAATAAAACCTGCTTCATATGCTTGCCTTGGTGTGCTTCTCTAGTGTTATACTTCAACATTTGAGGAAGCAGAACTCGTCACCAATAACTGGCGGTATCAATGGCACTGTGCCACTGCAGGCCCACAGCACAGGGACCCTCCTATGCCTGCTCCTCTCTACCCGCTGATTTAGTCTGTGGTGGGAATACCTATTTGATAGAGCCTGCAATTGATGCTCTGGAAATCTCAGCTTGGTGGTGAATGGTGGACTTTACCTCTGACCACAACTCATAAAGTAGGGAATTCTTCAGACTCATGAAAGTGTTTCAATGCTGGGGAGCAAATTATGACAACTTTCAGGGAAAGGTGTTAATTCCTCCTGACATTTGCATACATTTTATTGCATGTAGTTCTAAGAGCAAAAGTTTGATGTATATAGCACTCTATTTTTCTAGTGTGTTATCTCAGGTTAGTTAATAGATTTCTGATGATCTTAACTGCTGTTATACATGCACACACACCCCCTCCAAACCCAACCTTGGAACCACTTCAGATAATCACTATATATACTTCCTTAGGAGAAAGATAGACATTCGTCCCCAAAAGAGCTTACCTTTCTTGTTCTAATTAATTTCCACATGTGTTAGCAGTGCTGAAATAAAGAATGCCGGAAGTAGTTTCCTAATGAAATAAAGCTAGACAGCATGGCTTTTCATTTGTGTTCTTGATTAATTGTGTGCTTCTCTCCTCTTTTGTGGAAAATAAATCCACATGAAAAACTATGTCAATGCAGAAAAACAAAAGGCCCTTTTTGAGTGTTCTTAGTGCCACTGTGATATTTTTCTACTTTTCTTATTGTCTCTTGATGGATTTTTTCTATTCACCTTTTCTGACACCATCAAAGATGAAAAGCTATGTGCCTCACAGATGAGCCCATACCCTGACAGAGCTTTGCAAGAATTTCTGATAACCTATCTCGTAAAATACCAAGATTGTCTGGAAGCCTTGAATTGCCAGTGTGGTAGGGTAGTTACTTTTCTTTGTAAGTTAATGAGGTATCCTAAAGGAGGTAGCCAGAGGCAGACCAGTTTTGACTTTCCTGTGAAGAATGGGGGCAGCCAACTTGCCTATCATTATTGGAGATATTTTTGAGTTGTTTTGGTAAGAACCCAATTATTTTAGTCCACTTTTGGTTGCTTTGACAGAAAACTTTAGTTCACAGCTCTGGCAACTTTAAGAACACAGCATCAAAATCTGCTTTGTTCTGGTGAGGGCCTCTGGCTACACCACAATATGGCAGATGGCATGTCGAATGTGTTTTCAAGGGAGAGGTCACATGGTGAGGCAGGAAGCCAGAGAGGTTCAGGGACCAGGATTGCTGTTCTGATGATGATCCAGCATCACAGGAGCTAACTGACTGTGAGGCTGACTTTAATCTCTTTCAAGGGTGATTCCCCAGTGACCTAATTGCGTCCTACTAGGTCCTGCCTCTTAAAGGTTCCACCACAATGACACGGGCATATGGAGACTAAGCTTCCTGCACATGAACACTAGGAGACACATTCAAATCCTAACCAAACCATAGCACCAATCTTACAAGTTCATCTTTCCAAACATAGTATTTTCTTTTTATCATTCTCTAAGATATCTTTGCATACTGCCACCTATCATTACTTTAATTTTATAGATGAAAAACTGAATTGCAGGAAAAGCAGACCATAAGACTCCGAATTTTAAAAATCAAATACTTAAATATAAGTGATTAAATAAAAACCCAGTGCTTCTTCATTTATAAACTCTGGTGCAGGCAGAAAGAGAATCTTTTACCAGTCAGGCTGGAAATCACAACTCTCCCTCTCCCTCCCAAGTAGCTGGGACTTTAGGCACATGACACTGTGCCCAGCTACATCTAGTTTCTTGAAACATCAGAATGGAAGACTTATTTTGAAATTAACTTTACATTTTAAAATAGTTTTAGATGTACAGAAGAGTCACAAAGATAGTACAGAGTTTCTACATACTCCATACTTAGTTTCTCTTTTTGCCAATGTCTTAATAGGGTATGTTTGTCACAATTAATGAGCCAATATTGATGTTAACTGAAGTCCACATGGTTTACTCATATTTCCTTAATTTTTACCTCATATTCTTTTTTCTGCTCCAGAATCCTATTTGAGATACCATATTAACCTTTAGTTACCATGTTATTGGCTTATATTGCCTATGATCATTTCTTAGACTTACCTTGATGGTCTTAAGGCATACTAGCTGAGTATTTTGTATAATGTCCTCCTCCCACTGGAAAAATTTTAATGAATATATACATACACACATACGCATCACATATTAATGAAATGCTGTGATGTTTCCATACATATAGTGTGCACTAATCTAACCTTCCTTTGCTCATGCTTCCTCCCCTGACCAATCTCTAGTCACTATTCTACCTTCGGGTGGATGTTGTTAGCCTCCACATGTGAGAACAGGTGGTACTTGTCTTTCTGTGTCTGACTTATTTAACACAATGATTTCCAGTTCCATCCATTTTGCTGTTTATGACAGGAATCAATTCTTTATGGCTGAATTAATACTCTATTGTGTATATGTACCTCGTTTTTAGCATGGGTACTGGTGATTGAGTCAAGGGGCATTTTAATCACTGAGCTATGTTCTAAGCCCTTTTAATTTTTCAATTTTGAGACAGTCTTGCTAAATTCCCAAATTCCCCAGATTGGCCTTGAACTTATGACCTTCCTGCCCCCGCCTCTCAAGTTTCTAAGGTTACAGGCATCCACCACTGCATCCAGCTTATACTACATTTTCTTTATCAACTCAGTTGTTGATGGGCACCAAGGTGGATTCTTAGCTTTTATGAACAGTGTGAATAAATGTGTAGGTATCTCTTTGGTATGCTCGTTGCATGTCCTTTGGATCTATATCCAGAAGTAGGATAACTGAATCATGTGGTAGATCTGCTTTTAGTTCTTTGAAGAACATCTCTACTGTTCTTTAAAAAGACTGCACTAACTACATTCCCACCAAGAGTGTATAAATTCGTTTTTCTCCATATCATTGCCAGCAGTTGTTTTTTATTTTTGTTTTTATAAAACACATTCTAAACTGAGGTGAGATGATATCTTATTGTGAGTTTGCTTTTTGTTTTTGTGGTTTTGTACCAGGGATTGAATCCAGGGGTGCTTAATTACTGACCCATATTCTCAGTCCTTTTTATTTTTTAATTTTGAGATAGGGCCTCACTAAGTTGCTGAGGCTGGCCTCAAACTTGTCATTCTCCTGCCTCAGCCTTCCAAGCCTCTGGGATTACAGGTGTGTGCCACCATACCTGGCTCTCACTGTGGTTCAGATTTTTAGTTCCCTGGTAATGAATGCTATATTTTCATATATATTTTTTATATATTAGTTATTTGTATTTCTTTTTTAAAGTTTTTTTTTTTTTTTTTTTTTTTTTTTAGTTTTATATTCTAGACATTAGCCCTCTGTCAAATGAATAGTTGGCAAGTATTTTCTGTAGGTTCTCTTTATTGATTCATTTGCTGTGCAGAAACATTTTAGTTTGATGTCATCCCATTTGGCAATTTTTACTTTTGTTTCCTGTGCATTAAGGTACTGTCTAGAAAATCATTGCCTGTACTAATGTGTTGAGGTGTTTCCCCTGTTTTATTCTAGTAGTTTCAGATCTTGCATATAGGCCTTTGATTCATCTTGAGTTGCTTTGTACAGAGTGAGAGAGAGATTGAGTTTCAGACTTCAGCACAGAGATAGCCAGTTTTCCCAGCACCATTTACTAACTAGATTATTCTTTATCCAATATATGTTTTTGGTGCCTTTGTAGAGAATCAATTGGCTGTAGATATGTGGGCTTATTTTAGGATTTCTATTTTGTTCCATTGGTCTGTGTCTGTTTTGATGCCAATACCATGTTGGGTTACTATGACTCTGTAGTATGTCTTGAAATTAGGTGGTGATGTCCCCAGCTCTACTATTTTTGTTTGAGACTGATTTGGCTGTTTGGAGTCTTTTGTAAAGCTTCCATATAAATTTTAGGATTTTCTTTTCTAGTTCTGTGAAGAATGTCTTTGGTATTTTGATAGGAATTGCATTGAATTTATAGATTGCTTTGGGTAGTATAGATGTTTTAACAACATGCTTCTGGTCCAAGAATGTGAGAGATCTTTCCATCTTTTTGTGTCTTCAATTTCTTTCATCAGTTTTTTTGTCTTTTTTTTTTATTGTAAAGGTCTTCCCCTTCCTTGATTAAGCTTATTCCTAGGTATTTTATCTTTTTTGTAGTGATTGTGAACAAGTTTGCTTTCATGGTTTCTTAGTCAATTTGTTATTGGTATATAGAAAAGTTACCAATTTTTATGTTGATTTTTGTATTCTCTTTTACTGAATTCATTTATCAATTTAATGGTCTTTTGGAGGACTCTAGGTTTTTCTATAGAGAATACAGACAAGGATAACTTGACTTCCTCCTTCCCACTTGCAAATCTTTTCTTTCTTTTGCCTAATTGCTCTGGCAAATTTGATCAAATGCTTTTTCTGCATCTATTGATATGTTCATGTGAACTTTATCCTTCACTTTGTTGATTATAACATTAATTGATTTGTGTCTATCCTTACATCCCTAGAATGAAACTGACGTGTTCAGTGAACAATTTTTTTCATGTGCTGTTGAATTTGATTTGTGAATATTTTGTTGAAAATTTTTACGTCTAATAAACATCGTTCTTTTTTGTAGTGATTGTCGTGTTAGGTTTTAGTAACAGGGTAATGTTGGCATGGAATGAGCTTGGAAGGGTTCTTTCTTTAATTCTTTGGAATTGAGAAAATTAGCATTAGTTCTTCAAAAATTGGGTAAAAAACTCAGTAGCGAAGCCCTCAGGGCTGATTCAATCTCGTTACTTGTTATTGGTCTGCCTATTTCAGTGTTTGTTTCTTGTCCTCATGACTTTTTGGTAGGTCATACATATCCTGAAATTTTCCCATTTATTTTAGTTTTTCAAATTTGTTAGTATATAGTTTTAAAAAATAATCCCTTGGGCTGGGGTTGTAGCTCAGTGGTGACACACTTGCCTTGCCATGTGTGAGTCCCTGGGCTCAATCCTCAGCACCACATTAAAAAAAAAAAAAAAAATCAAATAAATAAAATAAAGGTATTGTGTCCATCTACAACTAAAAATATTTTTAAAAATTCCTAATAAAACTTTGTATTTCTCTGGTATCAACTATATTTTCTTTTTCCTTTTTCATCTGATTTTATTTGAGTATTCCCTTTTCTTTTTGGTTAGTCTAGCTAAAGGTTTGTCAGTTGCTCTGATCATTAAAAAAAAAAAACCACCCCTTTCATTGATCTTTTGTATTTTGTCTATTTTATTTCTGCTTTGGCCTGTGTTATTCTTTTCCTCCTTTTAATTTCAGGGTTGGTTCTGTGTTTTTTAAAACCTTGTGATGTAGGGGTAAGTTGTTTATTTGAAATCTGGTGGGGTTTTTGTTTTTGTTTTTATGTAGGCACTTACTGCCATAGACTTCCCTCTTAGTACATCTTTTATTCTATCCCACAAGTTTTGATGTTTGTTTCCATTTTCATTTGTTTCAAGAAAATTTTAAATTTCCCTTTTTCTTTTTTTTTTTTTGCGATCATTCAGTAGTATGTTGATCTTCACGTGTTTGTATAATTTCTAAAAATTTCTTTTGTTAACTTCTAGCTTTATTCACTGTGATAAGAAAAGATACACAATATGATTTTAATCTTAAAAACTTTATTAAAACTTGTTTTGTAGTCCAATATATGGTCTATTTTAGGAAAATTCCATGCACTGATGTATAGAACCTCAGCTTTGGGATGGAATATTCTGTAAATATCTGTTGAGTACATTTGATTTATAGTAGAACTCTAGCATTTCCTTTTTTCTAATCTGCACGATCTGTCCATAGATGAAAGTGGAGTGTTGAAGCCTCCCACTATTATCATATTGGAGTCTACCTTTCTCTTTAGGTCTATTATTATATGTTTAATAAAATTGGGTGTTTCAACATTAGGTTTATGTGGATTTACAATCATCATATTTCTGAATTGATCCCTTGTTACATAGTGATCTTCTTTTTTCCTTACAGTTTTTGTCTTAAAGTCTATTAAGTATAATTTTTGCTCATTTTGGGTTTCCATTTGCTTCCAATATCATTTTCGTCCTATTTAGTCTATTTGTGAATTTATTGGTAAGTTTCTTGTAGTCAGAATATCATTACATTTTGTTTTTACATCCATTCAGTCATTCTGTGTCTTTTAATTGGAGAATTTAGTCCACTTACACTTAAGGTTATTATTGATAGGTGAGCATTTAACTCCCATCATTTTGATTTTCTTCAACTTTTAAATGTTCTTTGTTTTTCATTTATTTTGTGGTTTGATGGTTTATTGGATTGGTAAAGTTTAGTTCTTTTCTCTTTTGTGTGTCTGCTATTATAGTGGAATTTATACTTTCACATGATTTTAAGAAGGTAGTTTGGGTTTCTTTCACTTCTGGATATAGGACTCCTTGAAGCATCTGGTCTGGTGATCATGACTTCCCTGTTTTTGCTTGTCTTGAAAGGACTTTTATTCCTCATGTCCAAAGAATATCCTTGCTGTGTATAGTATTCTTGGTTGGAAGTTTGAACTCAGAATATATCATTTTACTCCCTCCTGGTTTGTAGAGTTTCTGCTGAGAAATCTGCTGTGAGTCTTACAGGGGTACCCTTAAATGACTTGGTGCTTTTCTCTTCAGATTTTAGAGTCCTTTTTTGTCTTGTACTTTTGCCAGTTCAACTATAATATACTATAATGAAGATCTTTTCTGGTCGTGTGTATATTTGGGGTCCTGTAAGCCTCCTGTTCGTTAAGATTCATGTCTTTCCCAGGGTTAGAGATGTTTTCTGATCTTATTGCATTGAATAGGTTTTCAATGCCCTTACTTTTTTTCTCTTTACTTCAGGTATCAAAAATGTAGGTATTTGTAAATGGTAATCTAAATGTCTTAAATGCTTTTATTTTTTCTTTTTTATCTTAGTGGTATATTGTAAGAGACCCGTTCTTCAGGTTCACAAATTCGTTCTTCTGCTGGATCTAGTCTGTTCTTGGGGATGAATGTTTTTATTCCCAAGAGGGGGAGAAGTGATTTTCCCATCATGATTCCCCAGCAGGGGAGGGGAAGGGAGGACTTCTCAGTATTAGGCAGAAAACTTCAAAAATGATGTGTAATGAGTGATAACTTTGAGAGTTCATAGTGCTTATAACCATTCATGCTCTGCAGGAGTTATAGTTCTTATTCTGGAGGATTCAATATTAAAGACCTCATTATTGACTAAGATTTTTAATTTTTAGAGCACGTGAAGTTCTATTGGTTATGAAGGTCTGATTCCCTCCTTATCTAAGACTCAGAGCAAAGAATTAACTTCTGTTGCACTGTAGTTTTGAAGCAAGAACTTATCTGTGACTTTCAAGTATTAAATAAGATACATGGATATTTGAGATCTATAAAATGAGGTCAATCCTCAGGAAACATGAAACACAAAGAAAATCCACAGGAAATTTCCTTTTAAAAGAAAAAGAAGAAAATATCATGACCTTATTCAACTACTAGTAATGTGAGTTCTAGTAATGCAAAAATAAATGTTTAAAGATAAAAAAAGATATGTGGGGTCAATATAAAAAATATGCATACTGTGTCCCTCTATACAATAAGAAACATTCTTTTAACATTGTTTTGCTTTTAACATCACTATTTAAGCAAGATATTTTCTCACATGTACACGTAATCATTTTTTGCAAAATTTCCTATGTCACACAGGAATTTTTAGCACATATAAATTCAACATGCAGCCATTTTTTGAAAGAAAAAGAAGCCTTTTACTGCAAAGCAAAAGATGTATTGATAGAATTATAAAATTATAGCTATGAAAGTGGAGGATGTTGAAGAATTTGATTAGAAAGTATTCATAAAGTCTACTTTTTTCTTTTTGATAGTATAGATTTTACCATTAAGGTTTTCATAATTAAGGCAAATAAGAAAAAATGAGTAAGAACTTGAAGCATCCTGTCCTCATGTGTTATAGTACCTAGACAAAAATAAACCAGCTATCAGAGGTGTTTGTGGAAAATGATTTGCAAAGGACTAGGCAGAGGTCTTATTTAATTTACAATCAGCTATTCCCTTTACCTTTTATAACTCAAAGGTTAAAAGGCATTGATGTCATTAACCTGATGGAATGTCTGACTATATTTCTATGTTCAATATTATATCTTGAATAATTTAAGAAAAAATCTGCCCTAGAAGTTTACAATTATCTCAAAGACTGTTCATGGGCCGATTGGATGGAGGGGAAAAAGCAAGATCAAAGACAGTAGAAGGGAGGATGGTCATGATCAATGCATAATATATGCATGTAGGGCAGTATCACAATAAAACACATTAATCTGTACAATTAAAAGTGTTAAGAAAAAATATTGTTCACAAGGCTGGACCTGCAAGGTCCTGATGATTGATTAGTAGACCTAACTCAAAGAGCATCCAAAGAAGGTAAGGGAACTGTTTCTTTATGTGAAGGGAAGGGAACTGTTTCTTTATGTGAAGGGAAGGGAACTGTTTCTTTATGTGCTAGTAACTGTTTCAGGTATTTTACATAGATGGTTTTGTTGAATTTTCTCAACCATCGGACTGAAAATTATTATTTGCATAGTTCAGAAATGGTACTTAGAGGTAGTTGGGTCAAGGTCTCATGGCTTATTCATAGAAGACTTGGGAATTAAGCCTAGTTCCTGTCTCTTCATTCTTTCCAGATTTTCCCGCTTTGGCTTTCTGCAATGTCATTTGGAGTCTATGGGAGTATTTAAAAACAAATCCTACTTGGACTTTGTCAGGTTTCCTGAGTTTGTGGATTAAGGTCTTAAGAGTCTGGGAAACTGTTTTTGTTTCTTCCAGTATTATTCTGCTCCTTTCTCCTCTCTTTCTGTGACTCTAAATGAATGTAAACTTCTGCACTGCATCCTCTGCCTCTTACCCTTATTTTTAAATTTTCCTCTCTTGTTTCTCTGACTTCACTGGAGACTATTAAAAAAAAAAAAAAAAAAAAAAAAAAGCAACTGTTTTTCATTTCACTGATTCTCTCTTCAGTCATTTATCTGTTTTCTCAATTTCAATTGTTTTTTCTAAGCTCTGCATTTATCTAATTTCTCTGCGATCTTATTATATCTTTAAGTTTTAATTTCTTGCTAAAATTTCCAAGGTTGCCCTTTATCATCATGAACATGGTGGGCAAAGTTATATAAGTTTGTATCTAAAAATTTCAATGTTTGTGGCTCATGTCGTCTTATCCCTTTATGTACCTCAATTTTTGGTGGGAGGCCGGGCATTGTATTTGAAAAAATTACAAAAATAATTTAAACTAGAATGATGGTTTTCTTTCTTGAAGTATTTCCTTCTGCAAACACCTGAGGGTCATAATAGTACAAGGTCAAGGTTTGAGATTTGATTAGCCCACTTACACTGGACTGCCGTCAGTGTCCTCTCTTCCCCTGTGTCACCCTTTGGAGTCGCAGCCCTGGACCTTGGGAGGGGGTGTTCAGCTTCTACCCTGGTTGGTACTAGACTCTAAATTTTGACATGCCATCCTGCTACCTCCCTGTCCTCACAAGATCATCTTGTAGCTGCTGGCATAAAAGAGGTTCCCTCTTCAAAATTTTGACCTGTTAAATCCTTCTTATCATTTATTTCTGTATTGCTTTAAGATTAAAAAATTTTAATCCAGATCTTGTAGTGGACATGAGTGAAAGAATTGGTCCAAGAGAACTTATCTGCTATTTTCAGCAGGAGGTGGCCCTCAGCTCTTTTCATGATGCCTCTTGCTGCCTCGATTCCCACCAGCAAACTGTCTTTTACTGAAAAAGTTTAGATGCAGAGAAAGCCGAAGCCTGATCACTACGATGAAAAGTGAGAGCTAACTAAACGCCTGGCAGACTTCAGTTGTCCTGTGATAATTTTTGCTTTTGGTGGGCTCTCCAATTCTCACGCATGCACCAGTTCAAGAAGCTTGTAGCCAATTCATTTTCCTGGTTGACTTGGTGGTGGGGTGCAGGAGGGGTGGAAGAGTGAGATAGATGATGTGTGACTGCAGTCTGGCTTATATTGTTTTTATTTATTTGGAGAATACATGATCAAGACCTGACCAGACCATAAGCTAAGAATCACGTAGGCTATGTTGAGGGAATAAACCACCTTTCCTTTTCCCTTCGCTTGGTGTTTTCTTGCCAGATCTTAACATGCTTCGTGCCTTGCTGTGGCACAAAAGTCTCTCCTCTGGGCCCTTTCCCAACAGCCTACCTGGAATGGCCTCTGTTCTTTTGTCCTCTGCACCGCATTATTTTCCCTCATTTACAACATTATGCATTTTTTAAAAACTTTAATTTTAAAAAACAAGAACCGTATGGGAGACAGCAATCTCTCAGCTTCGCTTGCCATGTTCTGACTTCCTCCTTGCTTAATTAAGCTGTTCTGCCTTGTTTTCTATAAAATATAACACTTGATTTGGTAGCATAATCTACTTTTCAAAATTTTTTTATGAGAAGAAATTCAAGATGACTATTCTAGCTCATGTTTTTATACTAATTTTTTGGCTGAGAATTCTTCGTGCCTAAGTGTTTTAAGCATTATGCTTATTTTACAGACTCATTGGTGACATAGAAAGTAAATTAAAAATGTCTGCAATTGTGCTAGTCTAACAGTTCCTTTATTTTTATCTCCACAATTCAATTCTTATCTATATGGATGAATGTTTTTAAGTTGGCTATAGAGGTCTGCTGAATGAATTATTTAATAAATAAAGATATTAAATATAGTTTCTCAGAGTAGGGATTTTAGTGTTTTTTCCTTCATTTTTTGTTTTATGTTTTAAATATTTAAACTCTTAAATTTTTGACTTATAGTGAAAAACTGAATATTATAAAAAACTCAGTGTTTCTGAGGAAGATGAAAATATCCTTCTAACTTGCAAAGGGCAAAAAGTCAAGGAATAAAAAACCAGAAGATATTAAGATGATCTCTTATTTTTCACATTCAATGAGCCATGACAAATGCATGAATATAAAAGAAAGCTTATTTGGTAAGACAAGTAAAGAATAACTTTTACAAAAACAAGTTTTTAAGCTATGTATCTGCCATTACAGGTAATATAATACTATAATGCTATAGTTAGTAACATAATACTGGTCCTTGTTATCATACCATGTTCAGTGTCTATCCAATTATTTAAGCTTTTAAATGTTATTTTCATGTGTCAGTTTAACCAAAATTATGATCAATACAACTGGTTTTAACATTTTCATAGTGATGACACTGGATGCATCTAATCAAAATCCAGCAACTGTTTAAAAGTAGGAAATACTAAATTTACTACATTGTACTACATGTCAAAAATAACTGGTTCAGCAAATATATTTGAAATATTTGCTCAGTGGATAACACTTAACACCAAAAGACATTACTTTTTCATTTGTAAAAATAGGTGAATCTCAAAATCATTAATCTGAACAAAAGAAGGCAGTCACATTCTATGTATTTGTATGATCCTAATTATATGGAATTCTAGACCAGGCAAAAATAACCTAAAGTGGCATAAATCAGATTTTTGTTTGTTGGGGGAAAGGTGAACTACATGCAAAAGTATATGAGGAATCACTTTGGCATAATGGTTTATACTTACAGTTTAGTTATAGTGATGATCACATGGATATATGGTTGTCAAACTCAAATTTTGTGCTTAAAATGGGTACATTTTTATTGTATGTAAATTATACCTTAAAGTTGATTGGAAAAAGATAGGCAATCTATCTTTCCCAAATTGTTATTACTGTTTTTCATCAACACAATTCCAAACCATATGAAACATGATTGTTACATTATCTGTTAAAATATATTACTTAATGAGTTAACACTCCCAACAGTAAGTTATTAGCCATATTTTTTTAAACTTGTCATTTAGTAAACATCTTCTTTATCTTCTTCAGGATCTGCCCGATACGAGCCTCCACACCTAAATGTACATTCCCAGCAGTCTTTGAACACAATTGTTTACTGTTTATTCTCTTTAATTTTTGGCAGATGTTACAGGTTCAATCATTTTAACATAAATATCTATTTTAAAAAGTGCACTGAAGGAGTAAGGCAGATTGGAGAATGCAAATTTTCTTTTTACTTTCTTAGGGTAGTTATTGCAAATAATAATTTATTGAACATAAGTTTTCTTATAGTTAGGAATCAGATTTATATTAGCAAAATAGAGCAAACAAGGAAAAAGTAAATAGAAAATCCCTAGTGGGGTTGGAGGTGTGGCTTAAAGGAAAAGCACTTCCCAGCATGTGTGAGACCTTGGGTTCAATCCCGGCACAAAAAAAAAAAAAAAACCCAAATGAAATTACTTACATTGTGAACCTCACGGTAAAGAGTAAAGAATAAAACAAAGAACTCTTGGAATCAGTCCATGCCAGCAGCTTCTGTGCAACTTGTTATGAAGTCCCCACTTTTTTTGCACTCAGACCGAGAAAGTCTTTAATTTCTTCATTAACTATAATTCTGCTGATGCTGATTCTCTTATCATAGTCATCCTGCAGCTCGGTTGGCTAGAATTGGTTTATAGACTCTGGGTCTCTATTGATAACCCTTACCGACCTTGTAAAATTCAGTTCCTCATTAGGGCAAAAGTCCAAAGAGCTTCAAGAAACAAAATATTTTGGTACAAATATGTGATTCTGTGAACAATGGATGGAAAGGGACCTTCTCTGCAATGAGAGGCCATGATGCTGCCCAAACTAACAATGAGAAGCCCAGTGTGTGTGTGTGTGTGTGTGTGTGTGTGTGTGTGTGCATTCGTGTGCATTCTCCAACAGGATACATCTAGCTCCCTATTCCCGCATCTTTTGTACTGTTGGAAATTAAGGCATGCCTTGAATTCTGGTAATGTCTGTGCCAACACGAAAAACACTCACTCTCATAGTGATCTGTGTTGTTATAGATTGAGATCCTTTCCAGCTCGTATAGCAGAATTGAATTCCTGCATAAGAGAATTGTTCCATGCAATAAGATGTAATCTTTTAAATCTTCTACCATTGGTTTCTTAAGTCTGGAGAATTTTTAGAATTGTGAATGTGTTAGTGAAAATAACTTTGTGAAACCCAGAGAGGCAGCTTTTTATTAACATTCATAAAAACCAAATCCTTATTTCCTAGAAAAGCCAAGCAAATGATGATATTCCCTGCTGTAACTCATCAGTTAATAATTTTCATTGAGTGTCCACCCACGGTTTGCTGAAGCAAAATAACGGAGGAGGTTTATACCCCACCCCTGAGGCACATAAATTTTAATTAGGATTAAATGAAAAACATAAGAATATGGTGTGTGTCTATGTATTCACATGCATACACACATATCTACTGCTACCTATTTTTGGCAGACAGAGATTAACAAGGGATGGTGGGTGTGTGTAGGGCAATGGAAAAATACCTGGATTAGAAAGTGAGATAGGAAAAGAGAAAGACTTCTTCTCACTACAGGAACCAGAGCACAGGCGTTCTTTCTCTACCTGCTTCAATTAGGAGGAAGATCTTCTTATCTCTCTTGTGGTATTATCAGGCACTGATACAAAAATAGCGAGCGTTTCATAAGAGGTAGCAAAATGATGATATTCTACATCTATCAACTTTTTGCTGCTTCAACCATTTGGTTACCCTATGAGTTCCCTAAATTCCCTAGACCCCAAGCCTGAAGGAAAATTGGCACACAGGTTTTATTGGGGGATACAACCCAAAAGCAAAAGGAGTGAAGCCGAAGGGAAGTGATGTGGGAAGGAGAAAAAGCAAAGCAGAAAAGTATGTTACCGAGCCAGCATCACCTCACAAAAATACACAACTGGCTTCTTGGTCACACAGGACGTCTTCCTGGGTACCAGGGGGAGATACTCCTCTTGGGAAGTGTCCATAGGGGAGGAAGGAGGTAAGTTTATCTTGTTGAAGATTTCCCATATGCTGTCTTTCACTGGTGAAAGTTCACCTTAGGAAGGGTTTTAGTCAACTTTTGCGCTGCTGTGACTAAATGATCTGACTAGCACAATTACAGAAGAGGAAAGGTTTATTTGGGGTGGGAACTGGGATTCTGGATTTCTAACAGTTCACAGTTTCAGAGGTCTTAGTCCATAGAAGGATAACTCTATTCCTTGGGGCTCAAGGTGAGGCAGAACATCATGGTGGAAGATCTTGGCAGAGGGAAGCAGCTTGCATCATCAGAAAGCAGAAAGTCCACTCTCCAGATACAAAATACATACCCCATAGCCACACTCCAATTCCCACCTCCTCCAGCCACACCCTCCCACTTCGATTAATCCCGTTGGGGACTAATTCACTGATTGGGTTAAGACTCCCACAACCCAATCATTTCTCCTCTGAACCTTCCTGCGTTGTCTCACATGTGAGCTTTGGGGGACACCTCACATCCAAACCAAAACAGGAAGTGTTATCTCCTTTAACCTTCTGGAGACAGACTGCCCAGGGCAGCAGCTGGAAAAGCCAGATCCCTTCATCTGGGCCTAGAAGTAAGGGAGGAACCAGAGCTTTGATGCCCACCTCCCCATCAGAGTTGGGCATCAGATAACCATGTAGCAGGTGTGGCAGACCCAGGCCCAGCCTGAAATCAGGGAGGCTGAAGCAGATGGCAATGTTAGGAGAGCACTGGGAATGTCCTGTAGCCACTGGCCAAGACTCAGGAAGAGGTGTGGTATGCAAACATGAGGACATCTAATATGCTCTGGATATACTTCAAATGAGGAAGGCAGGATTAATGCTTGACTTCTTTTCTCTTTTAAATTCACATCCCATCCCAGAATAGTGCATTGGTTCTGTAAATCTCCAAGGTTGATCAATTGGGGTGTTTTGTTTTTCTGGGGCTGGGGTGGCCATAACATTACAAATCTGTGAATTTAAAAATATGTAATTGATTTTTAATCCACTGATATATTTCACATAAATAAACACACTTTTGTAAGCATCTAATTTTTCCTTCTTTGGCCAGTGGGAGCCTTGGCAAGTCGTTTCCCGGCTCCTGATGTGACTCCAGAAGTCTTAGAGAACCTCCATGCTTTCTGGTACCGACAAGGTGTCTTCTGTGTTTCCTGCCCCACACTTGGAACTGAGACTTCAGCAGGAAGCCGCGGTGGGGAATGGTGTCCATAGCCATAATCTAAAGTGTGAAATAGTAGGTGACTGAAGGTAAATCCAAGGGGGAGACAGAAAAATGTTGTTAAATGGAAAGTTTCAAAAATCGAAAAACTGGGGCTGGGGAGTTAGCTCAGTCGGTAGAGTGCTTGCCTTGCAAGCACAAGGTTCTGGGTTCGATTCCCAGCACCGCAAAAAAAAAAAAAAAAAAAAAAAAAAAAATCGAAAAACTAAGTTCTCAATAGGAAAACTAAAAATTTGGTAAACACATGAGGAAAAAGCACATGTAAAACAAGAAGACAGGAAAGAGAGTTTCTTTGGAATGACAAAGTATTTTGCATGGTCAACAGAAAGGGCACGTGGAAGAGTCCTGGGATGAGGAAGAGCATAGAGGAAATGGAGTCTGGAGTTAGATGTAGTTGTCAGTATGTGTTGTGAGCTGCGCTAACATGTTTGAGTTGTGTGGATAATTAAGAATGCTTGAATTCAGTGGGAAGCACCAATTGGGAATATAGTTTTGTCACTTCTTTTATAGGTGAGATGTTGACATTAGAACAACTTTTGGACTCAGCGGGGCATAGACAGTGGAAACTTAAGCAGTCTGGGTGTGAGGGCACAACCGGAAGGTGGCTTCTACAGACAAGCCAAGAGGATTTCTCAAGTCCCCAGAGTTGCAGCTGTACTTTCATCTACAGCTCCTCTCTTGATTTCTAGCCTTGATTCCCATTAGTGACCACTTATTAGGAACTCTCTTCCTCTTTTCAAGTTTCTGACTTAGCTCATTATCTTGGACAAGGATCCCCACCGAATGGCGGGAGCTACCTTTGGGGAACTGAGGTCACACCTGGTGAATCTTCTGAGTGCAGAACTGAGGGCAGCGTTTTAAGAGTAAATATCTTTAGAATAGGACCTATGCAGGCAAGTTTAAAACGAGACCCTGTGAACAGTGTCACATTACTTACAGATAAATCTAAGCATCTGTAGTGAAGATAGTCCAAACAGGATGCCTGAAATAAAAGTTTCTTCCTCTCATAAAGAGTTGCAGAGTGAGTGTTTCAGGTCAGTGGGGCAGCTCTGCTCACAGGAGGATGTAGGTTCATTCCCCGCCTTGGCTCTGCCATTCCCTGGCTAGCGTATATATTGGACTCCTCTAGGGATCTTATTAAAATGCAGATTGTTTTAGATTGGGGTGGGAACTGGGATTCTGGATTTCTAACAGTTCCCAGCGGGTGTGGTGCTGCCGTTTCCTGGACACACTGGAGTAGCAAGACCCTAGGGTATTCCTCTATGCACTGTCAAAACTAAACCTGCCACATCTGGGCCCTAACCTGTAGGAACGGGGAAAGCTGGGAGGCAGAGGCACCTTGGTGTTTTAAATCTGTGGCTGGAGGTGACACATATCACTTCTTACATTCTTTGGGTAAAAACTTCCATGGCCGCACCGGTGTGATCTTGCTGGGTAGCAGCGTACACAGCTGCAGTTCTCTTACTATCAGAGTGAAGAGCAGATGTTGGCAGACAAATGGCAGTCCCTGCCACAATGGTTTCTCTAAGATCGCCTCCCTTGCCTCTCAGAGACCTCTGGTGGTCACCCAATCAGCTGAGGTGCCCTCAGAAGCGTCCAGGAGGCTTTCCAGAGCAGGACTTCACAGCATTCTTTCCTTCAGCACATACTTGAAAAATTCCGCTCCCAGAATTCCCTGAGTACAGGGGTGGCCTCCCTGGGAGAGAAAGCCTGAGCAGACTTTCTTTCTACTTTCATGACTTTGGAAGTGAACAAGATGACCAGATTAAGCCTCTTCAAGATCTGCTTGTTTAATGCTGCCTATTTTGAGGAGAATAAATTGATGCTTCAAACCCAGCTTTACGTTATTCTGGCAATGACAGTCTTGCTGGGCTGGATCTGCTATGCTGCAGCCTTTTCTCTCTGATAAGTGAGATAGGATAATAAACGAGTCCAGGCGGTTGGTAAGATGCACAGGCAGCCTGAGAGTTGACTCATAGTCACAGTACATTCACAATAAAGCCTGGTTTATTTCACAGACAAATGGCAAAATTAGGTGGTCAAATAGCTCAAGGATATTGAATGAACAGCTTATATTATTCATAAGTGATATTTGCTCTTCTATTTTTATTTACTTGATCGAAAGTGTCTGGTTTGTTCACTTAAGGAAATTTTCATTTCCTGATATTCTTAATATTCAAGCAAATAGAATTAACTAAAAATGGAACCATATAATCTGCTTTAGCCAAAAGGCTAGAAGGGCAAGGAATAATCAAGTAAGCATTCATGGCTACTTTAATATGTCCTTCATAAACAAATATGAAGGCAGAGATACTAGAATGTTCTCTGAAAAGAAAATTAAATATGTATTTTTCTCCCTTCAGAATACAGGACTAGAGAACAATGAGCTGTTAGTTAAATTTTCTTCCTGGTGTGACATTTTTTATACTGCCTTTCACTGAAATGAAAAATTTCAGTGTAAGACAAAACTGGAATATAACTTGAAATCAGATAAATCTACTATGTCCTTCCATTAGCTCTCAACAGTTGTTTCCAGTTATTGTGACCAGATTTTCTCATTTGTGCTTTTTAGAAAAATAACATTTGGATTTTAGGAAGAAAGTGGAGAATCACTTTATTTAGATGCTCCAGACGGTAGCAGCAATGTGGAAAAGTTTTCCCTGGATTGAGTCAAAAGATGTAGACTCGTTCCCTGCTACTTTATTTTTGAGTAATCATGATAAAAATATCCAGGGTGAAGATGGTGAGGACAATAGCCTGTATTTATGGCAGGTTTACTGATTTTAAGAACTTTCCATGTGTTAGCTCATTGAATTTTTTAAAAAAAACTATGCAGGCAGTATTCTTTTTTTTTTTTTTTTTAAATAGAACCCAGATCTTTGCTTATGTTAGACAAGCACTCTAACACTGAGCTAAACTACCAACCCATAGTCTTCATTTTATAGCTGAGGAAGCAATGAGCTACAAAGATGCTAAATGATTCTGCCAAGGTTATATGGCTAATGTAGCAGACACCGCTCACAGGGCATTTCTTTTAAAATATATATATAAAATAAAAAAATATATATATATATAGTTGTCAATTGATCTTTTATTTATTTATATGTGGTGCTGAGTATCGAACCCAGGACCTCACACATGCCAGGCAAGCGTTCCACCACTGAGTCACAACTCTAGCCCAGGGCATTTCTTTTTGATGTATCACCAATGGGTATTTCCCAGCCCCTCTCAGATGAGAACAGCAACTGGAAGGTGAGTGTGTGCCATTTCTAGATGAAAGTTTTAAGAAGTGCTCTCCTTGTTCTTTCAATTTCTGTTGCTGAGTAAAATTGTGAAGAACCCTGAGGGATTTGGGGCCACAGGTGCAAGGAACCTGGGTCCCTGAGTGCCCCCGACACCCGCCAGGAACATCCTCCTTGGAGTATCACATAGATGTAAAACAAACTTCTACTCTGGACCTTTGTACCTTTGAGGGGCTACTTATTGCCAAAGTGTAGGCTGCACAAACGAACACCACAGGGAGTGGTAGAATCTGGATTTGAAAACAGACAGTCTGGCTGCATAGTCCTCTTGGAGTAAATCACTTCATCTGAAAAATGGAAAGGACTGGGGGTGTAGCTCAGTGGTAGAGCATATGTTTGGCATGCACAAGGCCCTGAGTTTAATCCCCAACCCTAAAAAAATAAAAATAAAAAAGGAATGATCATCCCAACCTCTGGCTCTCTAGGCTTCTAAACCCATGTTCCTGAGGTCTCTAAGGAGGCTAAATTCTGTGTAGTTCCTGATTTGATTTAGGACAGTAAGAAGTACCCTGTCAAGGTGTTATCCTGTGGCTTTGGTAAATAGTCTACCCAGGATCAGAAGCTTGCCATGGCAAGGGACAGGATACTCTCTGGGGTGCCTTAGTCATCAGCTGGGGGACATTCCAGGCTCCTAAATGATTACCATTTATCTGGTCCTGATGAGATGCCTTCTGGTCCAGGGTGTGCCCAGCCCATCCTGTCCTTGTGATGTGAGCTTTTCCTGTAACACAGTCCTGTCCTCTCAACTCCAGTTCTTTCTACTGTGTGAGATTCTGCCAACCTGCCTGACCTTCCACCCTGCCAGTACCTGCCCTGCCTGCATTAAAGGGTGGTTGTCAGAATGGATTCTGGTATAGGAAAGTGTGTTGTAAATGTATGGTATAAAACTAGATAGAACCATGTTTAAAATGTTTGCTCTCATGTGAAAGGGGGATTTAATTTTGTTCAAATACATATTGAAGAAATGATTCAAATGATTTTTAAGCACTATTTTTTAAAAAAATAGATTTTGCAGTTAAAATTAAAATATTCTGTTACAAGAGAGCTTTAGAAGAAACCAAACTGAAAAATGAAGGTGGTGTTAGAGTATAGAAGTAATTACCAAAGATCACAACTGAGAAGTGTTAATAGCTGCAAATAACACATTCACAAGCAATTCTTAATGGCACAGACTGCTGGTTCCTTTGAGGATTCTTTTATGCTGAATTATGGCACTGAAATAAACTGTTAATTACAAAACGCTGAGAGGAAGCCTTCTCAATGGTAACCTATAACCCTTATTTGCTCCTCTTTGGCAGTTGCTGCCCCAGAGCATCATAAGCTCTGTGGGGTTGAAAGTGTTTCTCTAATACTCATTTTGATTCATGAGGAGAGGGCTCTTGTCCAGATCCACTTATCCTGGTCGATCTTAAAGAATCAGGTTTCAGCTTCCAGGCAAAGCAAATTCAGAATAAATTAAGATAGAAAAATCAGGATATAGAGAAGACTCATTTGCTTGAAGTACCTTTATCTGCTTGAGTCAGTGCCCATTGCAATGTGCACATGCAGAGTAGCCCCCTTATCTGCAAGGGATGCATTTCAAGACCCCCAGGGGATGTCTGAAATCAGAGTCCATGCCTCATACGTATTAGTCTTTTCCTATACGTACCTATGATGGTTTAATTTGCAATTAGATATAGTAAGAGATTAAAGCAAAAAATAATAGTGATTGTAACAATATACTATAGTAAGTTATGTGAATGTGGTCTTTCAAAATCTAATTGTACTGTATACATCCTTCTTGTGAAGATGTGAGATGACACATGCCTATGTGATATGAGATAAGGTGAATGCTAGAGACATGGTGACAGATTATTGTTGACTGTTGCCATCGATTCTGGGAAGTAGTTCTGAGTAGCATGAGGAAATCTTCTGTCCCACCCAGGAATTGAATCATCCCTTTGTCCAGTATATCTACACTGTATATGCAACCTGCCTATTAGTCACTAGCCATCTCAGTTATTAGAACTACTATCATGGTATTGTGGTTTGCATTCAAATAACTCTCAGAACACTGGGCAATTGAAAACTTATGAATCACTTAATTCTGCAATTTTTCATTTAATATTTCCAGACCACAGTTGATGGTCCAAAACTGAAACCATAGAAAGTGAAACCAGGGATTGGAATGGAGTCTACTGTGTATGCTTATACCTCAAAGTTTTTTATTTTGGAATAATTTTACATTTATGGAAAATCATAAATATAGTACAAAGAGTTTCTGTATCAGCTTCCCTAAATGTTAGTATCTTATGCAACCACAATATATTTTTGTCAAAACTAAGAAATGATACTGGGATATGTCAATCAACTACTGACTTCATTCAGATTCCACTGGCCTTTCCCACTACTGTACTTCTGTGTTCCAAGGTGCTAGCCAGGATGCCACACTGTGGGAGCTGTGATATCTCCTTACTCTTCTCTGGTCTCTGACATTTTCTCAGTCTATGTTTTTTGATTTGTCTGATATAATGTTGTTCTTATCACATCAAAGGGTATGTACAGTGAATATGACTCATCTTGGCGATGTTAACCTTGATCACCTGGTCAAGGTACTGTTTGCTAGGTTGCTGCTACTTTGTCCTGGCTCCCCTTGCTGACATCCATCCTTTGGAAGCAGGTTACTTCATCAGGGGGAGGAGTGGTTTAGGTTCCACCTACCTGAGGGTGAATATCTTCATAAATTATTGGGAGTTTTTTGTAAGGAGGGCTCTTCTCATATATTTATTCAATTGTTTATCAGTGAGGACCTGTGAATATTCATGTTGTACTTTGGGTTATAAACCAATGCTATGCTATTTATTTCATTGCCTAAATCATTCCAGTTTTGTCCTGTGGAAGTTCTTTCAGGCTTGTTCCTGTGTTCCTTTGACATGCCTCATCTTTTAAACTTCCACTTAGTTTTTGAAATGCTTTCCTTGTTCTTTTGCTGCCTTATAATCAGTCACTTATTATATAAGCTCTGGTTCCTTTTATCAAAGCATTGTGCCATATATTTAACAATATTCTAGAAGCTTTAACTGTGCTTTTTATAGAGAAAATTTTGGCACAAGTGAATCTTCTTTGGGCCGAGACAGAGAATTAAATGACAGTAGTATCAAATGGCCCTACAAGAGGGGTTTCAGGGCATGAATCCAGAGGGTTTGATATTGTGAGGTGTCAGGAGACCCCCTCTCAGACTTTTAGCATTGATGCAAATTCTTTTGCCAGTCTCTCAACAGGAATTGGATGCCTGAGTCCAATAAATCTAAGTCAAACAGCTTTTGTGGTTATCTGTGATTGCTAGTTTTCCAGGATTAATTTTAATGCCTCTAGTGTCAACAGTTTCAGTTAGAAATCTTTCCTCAGTCATAGATCACTGTTGGAAGTTGTGCGTGTGGATGTTATAGACAAAGAATAAACTGGAGATGTCCTGTGGAGATTAGGTATCAGAGAAAGTTTGAGTCATAGTGAATTGCCTGTTAGCAGCAAAGAGATGATAAGGAAAGTTGCTTACTGATATTATGAAGTAGATGACTTTGGTCAGAATGTTCCTTAAATAATAAAGTTTACTATTTTTATAGCAGGATAGCATGTTAATTTATTATGTTTTATTCATATTGTTGCAGAAGAGTCAAAGAATAAAGGACTAATTTGCACCCACTCTTCCTTTATCCCTATTCTGCTCATTATACAGACTCACACACATATACATGTATGTGTGCCTTTACTCCCATATATTAGGTATATTAGGTATTATTATTATTATTATTATTTTTTTTTTGCTCTTGAACACTTGGTTCCTAGTCCATAGAAGTAATTAACAGTTTCTGGGGACTAGGGGCCAAATTTTGAGGAACTAGGATGTAGATTGATCCTCTGAAAAGGAAAGGGAGGCTATATCCTTCAAGAAAAGAAAGGATGGGATGAAATTCCTAGAAATGACATCCTGGGGTTGTCTGGACTTTGGTAGAGGGGTGGGATGGGAGGCATAGGGCATCCGTATGTCAGCTTGTGGACACCATTGCAGACTGCCTGAGCCATAGGAAAAGAAGAAATGGTGAAATAGCAGCCCTAGACTAGAAACTTCTTGTGGGATGCTCATAATTCTGGGGAGGGGAAGGAACCTTGAAATGGTAACAGTATATATTAGACTTGAATGATGGATATGGACCAAAATTGCTTTGAATAGAAAAGTGAGGAAAAATTACAGCATCTGATCTGTACCAATGACTTTCATGACTCACAGGACTCAGTTATAATATGACAATGATTTAGTACAATGAAAGGATACCAAGCACAATTGCAAAGAGAATAGTGCATGAGGTAAAGTCCAAGGAGGTAGGCACAGCTTCCACGGGTTTTCTTTCAGTGGAGTCACAAGATGTGCTTAACTCCCCCAGGAATGAGTTATAACAACACATGAGTAATGTTGCAAACATTGGAGACTCAGTGTCCTGGTTTTTATTTGGGGTCAATCACAAGAGGCATCTTCTGCCTGGCATATACCCAAATTCCTGACTCCTGCTAAGGAAGACATGTGTTCATGATAAACCACATTGTGCAAATGGTTTAGACACAGTGAATCATTCTTATTAGTTAATGGTGGTAAACATCACAAAATCTAGGTTCCTTGACACTAACCCAGGGCCCAACTTGTAAGCAGGTCTTCTAAAAAAGAGCATCAGACCTACTATTAATCCCTTTTGCATAGCATGGCTTTGGATTCTGTTTAAATAGGACAGTTAATAGAAGAATCTTGGCACTACTGTCTCCCCATCAGAATGTAGGGAACCCCACTGTGATTTTGACTGGCCCTTTATCTCTGCTGTACCTGCAGGGTTTTTAATTTATGGAGGTGACTGAGTGACAACACAGGCTAATACCACTGAAAGAAGAATTGATTACTTACAGCTTTCAAGAGAAGAAGGGCACAACATGTCAGAGCCACATGAAGAAGCACAGAGTTAGGCCATGAGGCAGAAGTAAAAGGAAAGTACAGCCAGGGCCTCCATTGTGCTTTCCACAGGAAAGACAAGGTAGGGTATGGGAAACTGCCCAGGGCTGGCTAGTCTGAAATAATGTTGGCATATATGGGCCATATGGGTGACTTATGTTATCTGGTACGTTGTTTGGTCCTTGGTTGATTTAAGACAAGGAAAATATTGGTTTGGTGTGTTTGAGTCTGAGAGTTAATTTTATGTATCAACTCATTATGGGGTACCCAGATTAAACATTCCTGGTGTGTCTGTGAGGGTGTTTCCAAATGAGATCAGTCTTTGAATTGGTAAATGGCCTTCTCCAAAATGGGGGAGAATCGAATCCATTCACCATTGAATCTGCTGAGGGCCTGACTAGGATAAAAGACAGAGGAAGGAAGACTTCCCACTTTTTGACTGATTGCTGGAGTTGGAACATCAATTTTCTCTTACCTTTGGCACTCCTGGCTCTTGGGCTTTCAGAGTTTGGGTTGGATTTTACATCATAACTTCTCCTGGTTCTCTTGATGTAGAATCCAGTCCATTGCAACTTTGGACTTGGACTGGATCGGGCCATCTGCTTTCCTGGAGTTTCAGTTTGTAGAACCTTCATGGGACTGTTCAGTCACAACTCACAAGCCAGCCTCTCTATGTACACCTATATCTCCATATTCTATTGGTTCTTTCTAAGGAACCCTGAAGAGTGCACTCATCTATGCTATCCTTGTTCAGTCAGATACTATTAGTTCTGCAGAGCCATCCTGCAACCAGCAAGGGACATGTCAAAAAGACCAAGTTAATACCATGAAGATTTCAAATGGGAAAAAGAGCTTGATCCATGGAATCATTCCTGAACTATTTAACAAAACATGAAATTGTCTACCTTGAAACTTATTGCATTAATCCCCATTATTTAATCCATTTTTGCTTGGATATTTTGCTTTGTCTAGCCAAAAGTATTTTGGATTTTATAATTAACTTCCTAAAAAATGCAACTTTATAAAATAGAATTGAAAGACAACTTCAACCTACCCTCATTAAATCTAGTAATCTGCTCCTGTGTGCTTACATGCTGCTCCTCTCCTATTTCAGTGGATGAATTATCCATGTTCCTGTACAATTTGCATAGATTTCATCTTCTTCTCCTCAGGATAGAACTTTCTTTCCTCATTGCCATTTTCTCTCTCTTTTGGATTATTCCTATTAGTGACAAATGCAGGGTAATATTTCCCATTCAAAACAGAACAAACAACAAAACCCCCTTGACTCCATTTTCCAGTCCAGCCATCACCCATTTTCTTGCTGCCATTATACCAAAACTTTTCTGTACTTTTCTATATTTTACCTTCTATACCAACCCTCTTCCTATTCTTTTGACCCCCAGGAATTCAGAATCATCTCTGCTACTCTTCAGATATATTAAAGGTACTACTGACTTCCATATTACCAGTCCAGTGGCCAATTCTCCTTCCACATAACCCATCAGGAGACTTTGACCCAGCTGGTTACTCTCACCCTGAAACATTTTATTCACTTGAGCCTCCCTGTACCCTTCTCTTATGGCTTTGTGCATGCTGGGAATCTTCCTCAGTCTCCTTTGCAGGTTCTTGTCAACTTCATCACGACTACATGTTGGAGTGCTGCAGAGTTCATTCAGTCTTCAGAACTCTTTGTCTTTCTCCATTCCGCACGTGGTTTCATTAAGGTCCATTTCTGTGATAATGAATCTCAAATATCTCCACCCAGAGCAACAGTTTATCCAAGTGTCTAATAGACATTTAGGTTTGGTTGTCTAATGGGCATTTCAATTGTAACATTCTCTAAAAGTGTAGTTTTTTTTCCTCCTAAAACTATTCACTTTCCTTTTTATTCTCAATAAATTGCATCTCCATTATATATGCTCTGGTGAAAAATCTCGCAGTCTTCCTTGATGCATTTTTAATTGGCAAATGCTTCTCACTTCTACTTCTGCTATCATCCTTGTCCAAGCCACTATCAACTCTCACCCACATTATTTCAACAGATCTAAACCAGTTGAAGATTACATTTGGCTATGAAGAAATTATCCACAAAAGTATTTCTTGGGTGAGGATTACTCAGTTGGTAGAGGTTAGTTAATGCCACAAATCAATAATCAACTGAATGTAAGATCTCTTTCCCAGCATCACAGTAAGGATTATTGATTACTTCTCTTCTTATCACCTTTGTAAATATTGATAATAAAAGCCAGACCTATTCACTTTTCCTGACAGATTGCTTCTAATTCTTAATAATGCTTCTCCAGGACAGGACTGTGACTCCCCACTTTAATTTGCACTTACACAGTGCTACAAAGGGCACTGCTGCAGGCTGTCTTGGTTTAACCTTGATACCTCCCAGCTCTAATAAACCGGAGGGAATCTTACATTGCAGGAACAGCAGGCAGCCATAACTTGACCCTTGCGTGGCCCCTCACAGAGCTGAATACTGTGCCATGCATTAAATATTCAGCAACCTATTCCGAGTTTAAAACAAACGGAGGTGATCTTTTCAGGCTGTCTAGTGGGTCTGCACTGCAACTGAAGGATGACTTTCCTGCTTCATTAAACATTTAGGCTACTTCTTGGCTTGGTGCAGCTGCCTGTCATCATGACAGCAAACAGTGAGCAGCACAGACTCCCTTTTTAGTGCAGGAAAACTTCTTTCTGATTTTTATTGATGATCTTTGGCAAAGGTGACAGGAGGGGGATGGAGGTGCCAGGAAGATAGCTGATATTAATTCACATAAAATCAGCACATATTCTCAAGAAATGAATGTTACAGCATTCAATTATGTAGGATGCTAGACAAGAGCATTGTGACTATTTCAGTTTTGGAGTGCATTCCTTCTTGCTCTGCACTCTTTATGAAAGCATGAGAGATTTCTAAGGGTTTAACTGATATTATTTATACACTTGTACTAATATTAATGAGGACCCAAAGACACTAAAAAAAATTAAACTCTCTTCTACTTCCTTTGCATTTGGAGTTATTTGGCCCTCCAAAATTTTCAACATCATTATTTAAATATTTTGTTATTTTATTAGATTGTCTTAATGGTCTATATATATATGTCGTCAACTTCTGTTTTTGTAACATATATTCAAATGTCTCCTAGAAAGACCTGAGTGCACTAGGGACTCAACCCATGCTCAACTGAGCTGGTTAAATGATACTGAATATGAAATGCTGGGTATTGATGAAATGCTTTGGAATTCTGCTCACAATTTTTTTCCCCCACAAACAGAAATTTTTGCCACTATTGAAAATATAAACAGATTTTTGGACTGGTGATTCCCAGTAGCTATTCAAGAACTACTAGTTTAACCATGAACCATGATGTGCTCAAACTTCATGCTTCTTCACCCTTTTGGCTTATCTAACAAAAAAAAATGGTCTGCCATTTTTTGGCCATGGAACCTGTTTTGTCATGGGTAAGATTCATGCTGTGGAAGTTAATTTTTTCCCTGAGCAGTCTCAATAATTAGCTTGAATTTTCTAAATGCAACTTCGTCTGCAGACGACCAAGGATCACTTCAAACACACAACTCTGGAGGCCATTGGTGCAGTTTTGGTTTCTTGGGTCCTTAGACCAGTGCTGCTTCCATATTTCTTACACTGAACCTAGCAGGTGCTTTCACATCATACCAGTCGATTGCTCTTGCAAACTGTCTGGTGCTGCTCAAAGAGCCAACAAGCAGATTTTTTTTTAAATTTTAAAATTTGTTTTATTAGTTATGTATGACAGTAGAATGCACTTTGATACATCATATATAATGGAGTATAACTTCTCATTCTTCTGGTTAGACATGATATAGAATACCATGGGTCATAAAGTTATATATGTACATGGGGTACTAATGTCTGATTTATTCTCCTGTCCTTCCTACCCACATACTCCCCTCTACCTAAAGTAACTCTATTCTTCAATAGCCCACCCCCAATGTGAATTAGCATCTGCATATCAGAGAAAACACTCAACTTTTGGTTTTTTGGGATTGGCTTTTTTCATTTAGCATGGTATTCTCCAGTTCCATCCATTTACTGGCAAATGCCATAATTTCATTCTTCTTTAAAGCTGAGTAATATTCCATCACTTTTTTTTTTAAATCCAGTAATCTGTTGAAGGGCATCTAGGTTGGTTCCATAGTTCAGCTATTGTGAATTGAGCTGCTATAAACGTTGAAGTGTTTGTGTCACTGTAGTATGCTGATTTTAAGTCCTTTGGGTATAAACTGAGAAGTGGGATAGCTGGATCAAATGGTGGTTCCATTTCGAGTTTTCTGAGGACTCTCCATACTGCTTTCCATAATGGTTGCACCAATTTGCAGTCCCACCAGCAATGTATGAGTGAACCTTTTCCCCCCACATCCTCACCAACATTTATTATTGTTTGTATTCTTGATAATTGCCATTCTGACTAGGGTGAGTTGAAATCTTAGAATAGTTTGAATTGCATTTAACAAGCAGATTTTTTGAAGATTTTCTTATTTAAAATTGAATTTTAACGGACATATCAAAACATAAAAATTGTACACAAGGGGTCCCATGTGATGTTTTGATACATGTGTACATTGTGTGATGCTTTAATCAGGTTAAACATACATATCTCCTCAAATATTTATCATTTATTCTTGGTTAAAACATTTAAAATTCTTTCTTCCAGCTCTTAAAGCTATACACAGTCACTACTATAGCCACCTACTGTGTGACAGAACTGTAGCTTACTGCCCACTGACCAACATTTCCTCATCCTTCCCCTTCCCTACACTCCCAGCCTCTGGTAACCATCATTCTGCTCTCAACTTCTATGAAATCAAAATGTTTAGCTTTCACATAAGAGTGAAATTATGTGGTGTTTGCCTGTGTCTGACTTATTTCACTTAGTATTTCCAGTTTCATTCATGTTGTGCAAGAGACAGGATTTCATTCTTTTTTTATGATTGAATAGTATTCCATTATGTATGTGCACCACATTTTTTTAACCCCTTTATCTGCTGAAGGACACTTATGTTGTTTGCATTTCTTGGCTAGGGCGAATAATGCTGCAATAAACTTGTAAGTGCAATTGTCTCTTCAAAAGACTGATTTCAGTTCTTTTGGCTATATACCCAGGAGTAGGATTGCTAGGTAACATGGTAGTTCTGTGTTTTACTTTGAGAAACATCTATAACGTTTTCCATAATGGTTGTATAATTCACATTGCCACCAATAACGTGCAAGGTTCTTTTTCTACATCCACGCCAGCACTTGTTACTTTTAGTTTGATAATAGCCATTCTTAGTAGAGAGGTGTGCTATCTCACTGGGGTTTCAATTTGCATTTCCCTGATGATTAGGGATGTTGAACATTTTTTATGTACCTATTGGCCACTAGTATGTCTCTTGAGAAATGTCTATTAGGTCTATTGCCCAGTTTTTAAATCAGGTTGATTTTTTTGTTGTTGTTATTGAATTTTTGGAGTTCTTTATATATTCTTGTCAATTGAATAGTTTGCAGATATTCTCTCCCAATTTGTAGGATGTCTCTTCACTCTGATAATTGTTTCCTGTGTTGAAGCTTTTTAATTTCAGGCAATCCCATTTGTCAAGTTTTGCTTGTTTCTTATGATATTCAGGTCCTGCTCAAAAAGAATCCTTGCCCATTCCAATATCCTGAAGCATTTCCCCTGTTTTCTTCTAGTAATTTTCATGTTTCAGGACTAACATTTAACTATTTGATCCATTTAGAGGTGATTTTTTAACTGGTAGGAGATAGGGTGTAGTCTCTCTTGCCCCTGGAGACCTAATGTTCCAACAACATTTATTGAAGACTCTTTTTTCTAGTGCATGTCCTTGGTACCTTTGTTGGACATCAGTTAGCTATAGATGTGAGAGTTTACTTCTAAACTTTCTATTTTGTACCATTGATTTATGTGTCTATTTTATGCTAATACCATGCTGTTTTGATGACTACAGCTTTGTAGCAAAAAGATACCATTCTGCATTGTTTTGCTCAAGAAAGCTGATTATTTTGATTTGTTCTGTGGTCCATTACAAACTTTACGATTTTTTCTTTTAATTCTATGAGAAAATGTCACTGGTATTTTGACAGGAATTGCATTAAATCTATGGATTGCTTGGGGCAGTAGGGACACTTCAACAATACTGATGCTTATTATTTATGAACATGGGGTGTGTTTTAATATTTTTGTCCTTACCACTTGCTTTCATCAGTGTTTCATTGTTTTCATTGCAGAGATCTTTCACCTCTTTGATAACATTTATTCCTAGATATTTCATCCTTTTGTAGCTATTGTAAATGAGATCAATTTCTTGATTTCTATCTCAGAAAATTCACTATTGGCATATAGCAATGCAACCGATTTTGGTATGTTGATTTTGTATCCTGCAACATTCCTGAATTTATTTATTCTGAAAAAAATAAATAATATATATTAAAAATATATAAATATACATTTATAAATAAGTATGTACATTGTTTTTTGCAAAGTCTTTGGGTTCTTTTTGCAGATCATGTTATTGGCAAGTAGTGACAATTCGACTATTTTCTCTCGCCTGATTTCTCTGGCTCTGATCTTATTTCTAGTACTCATTTTGAATTTGGTTCTTATTTTTATATTTCCTTGAGATGCAGCAGTATGTGGTTCACTTGAAATCTTTCTGTTTTTATGATGTGAACATTGCTTGCTAAAAACCTTCCTTTTAGTTCTGCTTTTGCTGAAGCCTATACATTTTGGTATTTTTTTCCATTTTTCATTTGTTTTTTTAATAACTTTATTGTTTATTTATTTATTTACATTATGTGGTGCTGAGGATGGAACCCAGTGCCTCACATGTGCTAGGCAAGTGCTCTACCACTCAGCCACAACCTCAGCCCCTTCATTTGTTTTGAGAAACTTTTAAATTTCCTTTTTGTTCTTCCTCGATTCATTGATTGTTGAATTGTTAATTGCTTAATTTCCATGTATTTGTTTAGTTTCCAAATTTTGTTGACTTTTAGATGTATTCCATTGTGGTTGGAAAAGATAATATGATTTTCAGATTTTAAAAATTGGTTGATACTTGTTTTATGGTCTGCCATATGATCGATCCTGGAGAATGTTCCAAGTGTTGTTGAGAAGAATGTGTATTCTGCAGCTGCTGGATGGAATGTTCTGGGCATACCTTTTAAGTCCGTCCGGTTCAGGGTCCAGTTTGACCCTGTTTTTGTTGATTTTTCTGTCTGGATGATCTGTGTATTGCTGAAGGTGGGTTATTAAAGTCCACTACTGTTATTGTCTCTATTAGTATTTGCATGATATATTTGTGTGTGCCAACATTTGGTGCACATATATTTAGAATTATTTCATCTTATTGAACTGACCCTTATTATGTAATGACCTTCCTTGTCTCTTTTTTGCTGCTTTTGATCTAAAGTTTATTTTATCTGATATTAGTATGGCTACTCTGGCTTTCTTTTGGATTCAGTTTGCATGGAATATCTTAGTTCATACCTTCACTTTCAGTTAATGCATGTTCTTAGTGTTGAAGTAAGTTTCTTGTGAGCAACATATAGTTGGGTCTTGTCTTTTGATCCATTCAGGCACTCTTTGTCTCTTAATTGGAGAATTTGATTTACTTGCATTTAAGGTAATAATAGATAAACAAGGTCTTACTGTAGTTATTTTGTAACTTTTTTCCCTTAATTTTATTGTGGTTCATTTCTTTTCTACTCCCTTTCTTAGGATCTTCCTTTGTGGTTAAGTGATTTTTTTTTCTACTTGTGTTGATTTCTTGCTTGGTATTTCTATTATAGATTTTTGCTTTGTAGACTGTGAGGCTTATAAAAAACATGCTTTGATTCTTAACAAGCTATTTTGGAATGATAACAACATGATTGTTAAAATAAGAAAAAAAGAAACAGAAAAACACACTAAACTCTTCACTTGTATTCCATTCCTCCTCACAGTCTGAATTTTTGATATCCATTTTAGCTCTTTCTACTTTGCCTACCAACATATTAATTATTTTAATTATTTTAGGTTTTAGTCTGTGCTAAATATATGAATGGTTTATGTGCCGTGTTGACAATCTTAGAGCATTCTGAACTTGTCTGCATAATTACTCTTGTCAGTGATTTTTTGTCTTCTTCCTAATTAATATCTCTTTCATTTTGAAGAGCCCATTAGCATTTCTTATAGGACAGGTCGAATGGAGACCTATTCTCTCAGCTTTTATTTGGGCATGACTTTATCCTTTTTAAAGTTTAGTTTTTCTGAGTACAGTATTCTCGATTGGCCTTTTTTTCCTTCAGTATGGTGAAAATCTCATACCCTCTCCTCTGACCTCTAAGATTTCTGCTATCGGCATATTGGGGTATCCTTATGTGCTATTTTTTTCTTTTGATGCTTTCAGAATCTTTATTTTTCACCTTTTGAGAGTTGATTATGATGTCCCGTGGTAAACTAGGTTGACTTAAAACAACAACAAAAATGACTGGTGACCTTGACCTTCCTAGCTATTTTTATGCTCTAGGTTGGGAAAGCTTTCCACTCTTATCTTTTAAAATAAGATTTCTGTTTCCATTCTCAAGTCCCTCATGAACCCCGATAACCCAAACCTTTGCTCTATTAATGCTTTTCTAAAGTTCCTATAGTCTTTCTTCATTGCTCATCATTCTTTTTACTTTTTCCTCCTCTTTTTTCAAGTAGCCTAACTCAGAGCTCTTTCCCCCCACCCCTACCCAGTGCTGGAGATTGAACTCAGGGCCTCACATGTGCTTGGTAAATGAACTACATTCCCCAGTCCTTAATTCTTTCTTCTGTTTGATCTATCCTGTTTTTGATATCTTTTATTGCATTTTTAATTTTACTTAGTGTATTTTTAGGCTCAGGGTTTCTGTTTGACTTTGAAAAATGCTTCTCTCTGTTATCTGTTAAAATATTAAATTGTTTGTTAAAGTGTGTCAAGTTTCCTTAAGTGAGCTATTTTGAATTCTCTAAGACCTCACCCGTATTAGTTACTGCTGCTCATTTTCTGGCACTTTATTTTTTATTTTATACAAGATTTATCTTGGTGGTAACTATATGAATATCAACAACAAAAAATTTTTAGGTTGAGAGTTCTCCAAATGTCTTTTTTCAAGATTGTTTAGCTATTTTGTGTTCTTGCATATGCATATAAATTTTAGGATCTTGTCAATTTCTGCAAAAATAGGAAACACTGATATTTTGATAGAAGTGTTAAATTTGTAGATTAATTTGCAAATATTGACATCTTAACAACATTGTTTTCCAGTCTATGTAGTGTTTTCATATATACTTGGATTTTCCTTAATTTGTTGACAACTCATTTGCAGACTACATGTTTTCACTTATGTGTTTAATTTACTCCTAAATATTTTTGATGCTATTATAAGTAAAATTTTGATCTTAATTTCATTTTTAGATTTTTATAGTTGTAAAAAATGATTTTTTCTATACTGATCTTGTGTTCTGAAACCTTGCTGAACTTGATTATCAGTTCTAAAGGTGATTTTATGGATTCTTTGGATTCTGTATATGCAAGATCATATCATCCATGAATAGAGATAGGCCTCCTTCTTCTACTTCTATCTAGATGATTTTTATTTCTTTTTTCATGCCCAAGTGCCTCAACCAGGATTTCCTTTACCATGTTAAGTAGAAGTGATGAGGTTTTCCTGATTTTTTTATTACAGCATCATATTTATACATAGTATTTGGGTTCCTTTCGATATAATTATACATACAAGGAATTTTATTTCAATCCTCATTCCCCAACTCCTTTCCTTCTCACCTCCCTCCCCTTTTTCTCCCTCCTCTACTCTGTTGATCTTCCTTTCAGTCATTTACTTTGATTGGCACTTTCTTCTTATACATAAAAAACTGTCTTTGGTACATTTATATATGTATATAACATAATTCTGTTAGATTCATTCCATATTTATTTCCCTTTCTTCCTCCCTCCCTCTCATTCTACTTCTACTCCACTGATCTTCCCTATATCTTTATGATATCTGATTCCCTCCTCCTCTGCATTCTTTCCCTTATTTTGCTTTAGCTTCCATATATGAGAGGAAACATTTGATCCTTGATATTTCTGAGTCTGGCTTATTTCACTTAGCATGATCTCCATTTCCATCCATTTACTGGTAAATTATTTAATTCCTATTTATGACTGAATAAAACTCCCTTTGTGTGTGTATCACATTTTATTGATCCAGTTATCTATTGACAGATAGCTGGTTTGATTCCATAATTTGGCTATTGTGGCACTGTATTTAGACTACTAGGTGAGTTCATGGTTTCCTGAAAGCTTTTGATGTTTGGTGTGTGATTTCAATTTTCCTATGACTTTGTGCTTATCTTCCCAGAAATTCTAAGCAGGCTGTTTATTGTCTCTGAGTCTATAGATACTTCTACTATTTTAGCACTAGATGATATCCTCAGTGTGGGTTTGGCAGGAGCTTATTGTTGGTGTGTTGTCATTGTTTCTGCAATAGAGAGTAATCCAAGTCCAGCTTTGTCCCAGATCTTCAGTGTATCAGACAGCCTAAACCAGGAAAGAACCTAAGAAGGGTGGTCTATTCCCCCAACGCTCTTCCTGTGGTTAGTGTAGAACCCAATGCCTTCTCTACAGTCACCAGCATGTGATCAAGCATTGTGGGATTCTGTACAGTTCTGGGCAAAATCACTGTGTAGGGATCAGTCCCAGACTACTGTGCCACTTGTGTCCACCAATACCATAACACTGTGTCACACCCTGAGCCTGCAGCCCACCTAACCCCAACATAGGGCAAGGACCAAGGCCCATGCTGTTATGAACTGCCTACTGCTGAGGTGGGCTTGTGGTCCAAGACTGCTGCAATTAACCACAGGTGATGCTGGCCAGAAGAGAAGTTTAATAGACCCAGGCCATGTGTCTTCACCTGGCATTGGGGTGATTCCGGAGACTCCATCTGTGTACACTAGCCTGGGAATGGGTGCTGTTAGGATCTGCCCAGTGTTATGTCTACCAGTCTGGTACCAAGTTCCAAGACAAAGTCCTGTGTTACCTCAGTAAACCCTGTCCTACTCTCAGTAAATAGAGTCTCGCTTCATGCTATGCTGTCTGAGGTTGGGACAGTGTTGGTAAAGGAAGTCCCTTGGTCACCAAGACAGACACTAAGCTTGGTTGTACCTGAGTCTCACAGCTGCCAGGACCTGCACAGTCTGTAAGGTAGGTTCCCAGCCCTACTCCAAGGCTGGCAATGATATAAGCACAACTCCAGTCCATCCTACCAGTGTGTAGGTCTCTGCCTAGCTCTCTGCCTGATGCCAGGGCAGGTTTAGAGGCTCTATGAGGTCTGACCTGGGTATAGTGGCCTTTGATTTCTGCTTGGTGCCAAGTCTCATCACAGTGGGCTCAGCACTGAGCTCCAAGGCACAGTCCTGTGCTAGTTTTCATGCCCTGCTTCCCACTAGGTGGAGTCTTACTCCCTGCTCGCCACTCAAGGGTGGAGAAAGGTGATGCTGGCAGTTAGCAACCTGGTCAACTGGAGTTCCATGACTTGGTCCAAGGTATCAGCCTTTGGGTAAGGGTCATGCTACACTTACCAGCCCTGGGGTTTACTGTGGTGGGGCTGGTACTGGGTTTCAAACCTAAGGACTGGACCTAATTCCTTCTCCCTCCTCCAAGTGGAAGGTATATCTTTCCACACTGTTTGAAGTTGGAGAGGAGTAACACTGGCAGCTCTTTCCTTCCTGCCGTCTTTGATGTATCTATTCTTATAACTCTAAAACCAGGCTTTATGCTTGTTCTTCAGTATCATTTGGTAATGAAATTTTTAAGCTGTATCTGACCTCAGAGATTGTCTAATTCAATTTCTATGTTTTGTAGATAAACTGAGGTCTAGACAGGTGCATGAACTGCCTGCACATCTTTCTCAATGTTCTCCATTAATTTTCTATTCCATGGGATAAGATTTTCCTATTTGTCCTCAGACCCTTGGCCTTTATACTGTTTTACTTTGCTCCACTTAACATAATCTTTTCTAGGACAAGTCTTTCTGAGTTTGTACACATCTTCCTCCCCTTCCTTGGTGTTTCTCCAGCACTATTATTTGTGTGGGGCATGTTTTGACCTTTGACACTGGGATCTTAGCATTTTCTGCTCTCAAAAAATTATTGAACTGAGAAATAAACAATGCCCTACTTCCTCTGATGATAGAGTCAAGAAATGCTTTTGGAGTCCTTATCCTCATATCATAGGACTTTCATCCATATGATCTTCATATACCCCACTGGGGTGAGACTTGTAGATTAGCACACAGCAAGTGAACGTCAAGAAATTTCTTAGTTTAAGTTTTGTTCTGCTTCCTTCCATTAACATCCAATTTGACATTTTTATTTTATCTTTTCTACTTGTTGTTCTATAGATTTTTTAAAAATATTCTTTCAATTCATAGGATATGGCAGGACTTATCACTGATCCACTTCCCATGTGTCCATCTTCAATAAAAATCTCATTTTTCCACCTTCTTTTACAGTTGTGCATTTTGCTTTGTTGACTCTCCCATCAGATTTTGAGTTATCTGATCTCACTGGCAAGTCAGAACACCATTTTATTCATTTGCAGAGAGACATAAAAATACCCAGAATTGGCATCCCTCCTCCTGAACTGGCCTGGCTACATCTCATATATCTGGCCCCTTGACTTACATTTTTCTAGAATTTAGGCTGAACAACAATTTCCTAAGCAAGTCAGATTATGGTACAATGAAGTGAAGTAAGCATTCTTTGGCCACAGCCCAGGCCTAGAGTTGTACCCTACTCACTCTGATAGGGCTTTGCCAGCACCCAGCACATGATGTGAAAGAAGAAACCCTTAAGTGTTTACTTAAATGGGTCTGTTTTAATTTCCAAGTTCCTAGTAAAATTTTCCCAGCAGATGTGTGGGTTGCTTATTCTCAACTTTGCTTAATTTCTCCCACTACATTTGGTAGCTTTCACCCCAGGGGCCTTTTCTGGCTCTGGATTCTTTCCTCATCATCCTTCAATGATTTATCCCAAGTTTATCAAATGTATGAACTTCTGGCTTCAATATTTAGTAATGTCAATGATCTCCAGTTCTTAACAATCTTCCTATTTGCCTTTACATTTAACCATTGCCAGCTCTCCTCATTCTTGCTTCTCTTCTTTCACTGTTCTCTGTAGACCCCTCTCTGCCTTCCATCTGGATGAAAATCCTGGGGATAAAAAGTGTGGTCTCAAGTTTCAGGGTATAATAGAAACCTTATCTCCCATTTCTCTGGTTTCCAAAGGCACTCACCCAATCAGCAACTTGGAGCACCATACGGAACTGCAGTGGATTCCTGTGCTGCCCATTGTACTCTATTCCTGGCTCCCTGCTCCATCCAGCTTCTAATACAACTTAGCATAGAGATGTTGCATTTAATTTGAGGGTCTTGTACTTCAGCCTCCTCAACTTGATCAGAAGCCAATGGACTTGAGCATGATGGTTTTGGTCTTAGTAACCATTAGGAAAACTCAAGTTCCACGGATTTTCCTTCTATACTGGATGTAGAACAAGGTTGAGGACATTTTCCAGTACTCCTGATATGAGATCACATGGGCAAAATACCCCCTTTGAATCCTGTTAGAACTTCTGAGCATTATTACACTTGTCATATGTTCCATTGCACACAGCTACTTTTGTTGCTCACCTCCCTTCTCTGCCCCTCACAGATGGCTCTTTCCCGTAGTACAGGACTTACTCATCTTTACATTGCCCACAAGAAGTGAATAAAATGTCTGTCTAAGGAATCTCATAAAATCCTCAGTGGGACAAAGTTTGAGAGGGAGAAGACTCTTTGAGGAGTTACAAAGAACCACTAGGGCATGTCACAAGCAGTAAGAGAGGAATCAAGTTTGGTTCCAACAAGTGGATTTTATTCTTGCAATACACACTCAACTTAACATTCCTAATAACAGCAAGTCACAAATACATTGAAGATTCACTCCCTTATTCACCTAGAGTCCAATCCCCATGGACTTACTCAATGCAACATCTCTTAGCCAAGAAGTCAGTCAACAAGACCGAGGGGATTCTCCTCAGCCTTAGCTTCTCTCAGCTCCTCAGATGCCTTTGGCTGGCCTTGGGTGTCTGATAAGCCAGGGGCTGGGTGGCAGTCGTCGCTACGGGAAAGGTGGTCAGCCATCTGGTCTCAGTGACAATGGTCAATCAGCAATAAGTGACAGAGTGGACAGCAGCCAGGGCAGTCAAGAGCCAGAGCGACATGGAGTCCTCTGGTCACGGTGCTGCTGACAGTTTGCTCTGAAAGTCCAGGGGTTTAAATAGTGATTTTCAGCCCAGTCGTGCTCTGGTCTTCATTGATAAAGACCAGAACATGAGTAGACTAGGAGCCACTGCTCAAATCATAGATAAAGGTTCATATCAGCATTGTTCAGGAGTATCATCCTGCCACAGAGCAAGTTTGTCACCAGGCGCCTTTTATGATTTTAGTTTTACAAATCCAGGCAAATACCAAATACAGTTTATTATTACTACATAACCACAACTATAACAATTTCTATTATTTCCTTGTCTCATTACAGAGCAGCAAAAGGACTTTCTATAACTCAGAGGTTTGAAAATCTGCTCTGAAGTTCTCACAGTATGGTATGCATTATTTTATGAAATAGTATCGAAAGGTGGATCTAGCCAGTCCGAGGACATAAAAATGTTGTAAAAGCAGTACTTGTGAAAAGTAAACAGCCACACTGACTTGCTTATCCTCAACTATCTTTTTCTGTCTTGATTTTCCTCAAGTTCTTAGTTTAATTTATTCCTCTTAGAGAAACTTTTCTAATTAGGAGAGGAGGAGTATGAGATAGAAATTGTTACAGGGAGAGATGTGGCCTTCTGGAGAATATGTATGTTTTTTGAAAAATATTAAAATACAGACTTACATTTTCTGACCAGACTTCTGTTTGCCTTGGGGGAGGATTAGAATTGCCACAGTGGGAATATAAAGAGAAAGATCAAAATTTGGTCTTGGACTTTAAGGGTAGGACTTCTGCATCTTGAGAAAAGCATGAGCTTTGAGATCCGCACTCTGTGGACTGAGAATTTCTTTAGCACCCATCAAGAGCTATCCTGGTGGACAAGACCTAATGAACATTAGGGTTTGAGAGAAATCAGTGAATGGCTTAGGGTGGATGGAACGTGTGAAAGAGAAGGGAAAATAGAGGGGAGGCAGGCAATGAGACGTGTATCCTGAGAACTCTTCTTTGGGGTAATGGCCAGAGAAAGGAATCAGGGTGCAGATGCTGACACCAGTAGGCAGATGGAGGGCCTGTTGAACCTCAGCTATCACCAGTACAGGGCACAGACCTGACCATGGCTCTGCAGCACAGGGCTAGCCCCTAGGAGGAGGATGCAGAACAAGAACAGCAAAAAGAAGAAGGCATCTCTGGTCAGGAAAGTCATTCACTCTCTGAACCCATATATTGTGTCATAGCTTTTTAAGATAAATAGCATTTTTATTTCATGGCTGAAGAAGCTGAGGCTCCTGAAGCTTAGGGTGATTTACCCAAGTTCATCTGGGAGTTAGACTCAGGGCTCATTCAGTGTTCAACTTCAGTTCAATCCAGGAACTGAACATCAGTTTCTCTGCTCCTTAAGGTTTTAAGGGTTTTTTTTTTTTCTTTTTCTTTTTCTGGTTTCTACTTTTTCATGTCTCATTTAATTTCAAAACATGCCTGTAATTCTTCCAAGGTGAAACAAATAAAATGCAGTGGTTTGGCCCTATAATGTAATAACTTAATCACCTTTTAATAAAAACATCATGATAATCCCAAATGCAAAATTCCATACAGTAGGAAATTGGATATTGGGGAAATTCCTGATAAATTCTCCCAGTTGATTTTATGAATCATTAATTTGGAGTTTGTTGGATTTACATTTTAGCCTCCAAACTCACAAGATTATAAAGACAGAATATTTCAAATTCATCACACTTTGTTCATTTTTAATTTTTCTTATTTTTGTGTGGTCAGAGTATATGATAAAACTTTTCTCTCCAACCTTTATTTTCCTTGTTAATTAACAACAACAAAAATGTATGATCTATGAGAAACTTCCTTTCTTTCTTTCTTTTTGTGGGTGGACAGTACCAGGAATTGAACCTGAAGGTGCTTAACTACTGAGCCACATCCTCTTTTATTTTTTATTTTGAAACAGTCTTGCTAAGTTGCTGAGGCTGGCTTTGAAATCGTGATCCTCCTGTCTCAGTTTCCTGAGTTGCTGGGATTGCAGGCATGTGCCAATGCACTCAGCAAAGCTTCACTACTTAATCAAGATTTTCATCATAATTTAAGTCCCCTAATTTTTCTTGAAAGTTAAAAAGTGATGCATTTATAGATTTCCAGTTTTCCTTCCACATATAAGGAGTTTGGAAGTCACTATTCAGTCCTAACAACATGTAAAAAGCTGAGCTGACTGAAAAATCAAGACATCTTCTTAAATATGGGAGACAGGGACAGACACTGGGCAAACCGTTGCCTCCAAGATGGGAGTGACAGACAGGCAAATTCAGGGAGTCATGGCTAGCTGGAGCAGAGACTCACACAGGTGGAAACCACTGTAGGAACTGGGGCTGGGGTAGGAAAACCTGAACGTTCTGATAAGTTGCTGGAGGGTCAGTGTGGACAAGTGTCGGTTAAAAACATTAGGAGGATCTGGTCACAGAGTGTCCCTGCAATATTCTGAGACTTAGCTCCAGGAGGGTGCCCAGGTTCTCATGGTTAAGTGTCACAGAAATCCCCTTGTACTTTGGCAGAAGCAGCAGACGAGGAGACATATGAAACTTTCCAGAACACTCTGTTATTAACAAAGTCCACCCTCAGGAGAAACTAGTAAACCAGAGCCCAAGTGACCTGGGGGAAGGAGAACCCAATTCCAGGCCCCTCTCATCATCCTGAGAAAACTGAGAAGCATTCGTGAAACACCCTCCAGAGATCTGGGCTCACTCAACCCTGAGACCAACTCACAGGGCGGTAGAGCACCTCCCCTGCCCACGCTTACCATCACACTGCTCAGGACCTGTGAGAACAACACTATGATCGTTGTTTGGCTATGGAGAAGGAATTACAAAACCTACTAAAGGACAAAAGGAAAAATCGGGAGAGAGAGAGCAAGAATCAGAATCACCAACATGAAAATGACATGGAAATTGTCAAAGTACAAATTTAAAAGAACTATGTTGAATTGGTGGATGGCCACCATGGATAAAGTAGATACTCAAAAATAGATTGGCAGTGTAACCAGAGAGTCAAACCCTAAGATAGAACTGAAAAGAAATGCTAGAAACCGAAAAACACTAACAGAAATGAAGGCTGCTCTGGGCTTCTTAGTAGACAGGACGTCACTGAGGAAAGAATCTCTGAGCTTAAGGATGTAATAACAAAAACTTCAAAAACTGAATAACAAGGCAAGACTGAAACAAAACAAAATACCAGAGTATCCAAGGGTTGTGGGACAACTACGGAAGATCTTATCACATCTGTGATAGGAATAAAAGGAAAACAAAAAAAACTGAAGAAATATTGGAAACAAATAATGACTGAAAATCTTCATAAATTAATGTCAGACACCAACTCCTAGAGCCAGGAAGCTTAGAGAACACCAAGCAGGATAACTGCCCCCCAAAATCCCTACACCATGTTTTTAATGGTGTGTATATTTTTTATTAGGCGCATGGCATTTTTTACTTAAAATCTTTTCAACTGGTAAGGAGTTTATTGAGATACAACTGTGATGTAACTCAAGGAACATCTGTATAATGGATGTGCTAAGAAAGGAGAGGAAATAGGATCCTAAAGCCATAAAAGGCATAAAAAGTTTGGAAGACAAAAATGGGAACAAGGAACAAGAGCAACAAGAAGACAGTAAAACATGGTAGGTAGTAATCCGATTATATCAAAATCACTTTGAATACCAATGGTTTAAATGTACCAATGAAAAGACAGATGATCAGATCAAAAAGAAGGGCCAACTATATTGTCCACAAGAAACCACTTTAAATGTGTAGACACAGATTAGAAGTAAATGGATGAAGGGCTGGGGGTGTACCTTGCCTGGCATGGGTAAGGTCCTGGGTTCAACCTCCAGCACCAAATAAGTATGTACCATACTAAAGAAAAGAAAGCAAAATTAGCTATGTTTTTTTTTTTTGCCAGTTATATATTTATAGAAAGATAGTCTCTGGCTTTAAATAGATATGTACATACAGATACGAACAAACTTAAAAAAAATACAAACCCTTGGATCACAAGAGGGCTTCTAGGAACCCTCTTATTCTTTTCCCTCACCCAAAGGCAGAGGGCATGAGTCTGCTTCTTAAAAATTATTAATTTTGGCCATCCTTGCAGCAATAAGCCTGAAGTTGGGTGATTTTCCCACAAGGTGAAAGTCAAAGGAAAAGTTCAGTTTACACTCTTTGAACTCTATGCATCTTCAAAATTAGGGCTACATGCTTTCTTGTTCTGTCTTAACTAGTATATCAGAGTAAAGGAGGGGGTTTCCCCCTGAAATGGGTCAAGAAATAAGATAGACTCAGTTTAAAAAGCAGGGGTGGGGTAATATCATCTGCTATAAAAGCAAATGACAAGACAAAGGCATACATACCCCAGGGAAATACCCAGTTCCCATACCTCAAAGGGATACATTGTCCAGCCTAGGTCCAAGCCTTAGGTTCTTTGCTCTAACCACCCCCTATTTCTTTGGTATTGTCAGAAGACAAGATTCAGTTCCTGGGTGCTGGGGGAGGAAGGCGAATGGTTCAGGGGCTTCCTATGAGTACTGAGTGAACAATTTAAACTTAAAATTTTCCCTTTTTAAAATATTTAAAAATAATCAAATCAAACTCCATCCTGTGCTGTACACAGTCCTTTTGACTCCCTGACATTGATTTGAGGAAAAAAGAGAAGGGGCTTCAACGTTGGAAGGGCCTCCTCACTTTCTTCCGCCGCTTGGGTTTGGCTTCTCCCTTGGGTACTGTGCTGTTGGGCTTGGAGGCTGCAATGGCCCCAGGACCAGGCTGAGGAGCTGCGAAGAAGTTCCCATTGGACATCTGGCCAGGGGGTACTTGAAAGATCCGATTCAAGAAATCCTGAAGGTCAGCGGGAGGGGCATCTGGGGTGGCTCTCTGGCGACCACTGGTGCCTGGGATCCGAGAACCAAATGAGATGTGATAGGGAACTCTGTGGGTATCTGGGGAGATTCCGACACGCTGGCATCCAGCCCACTCTGTGATGTCATACACCTTTCCATCCATCAGTGCAAAGTAGGTAATCTTGAGGCCCAACATGCTTGATTCTGCCCAAAAGTCTCCTTCTTCAGCAGGGTGCAGCCTATTACATTCAGCACAATATCTGGCACTTTTAGGTTCCCGGTCCATTTCAAACCTCCTGTGCTTTCCTTGGCATCGGCTACACATCATAGTATTCATCGCCTCCTTGAGGTCATCTTGCAGCTTGGACAGAAACTCATTCACAGACCGGCTCAACTCATTTTCTGCCATCCATTTCATCTCATATTCCTTCCGCCTTTCAGGTTTGCTGACAATGTCCCAAGCTGCCTGCAAAACCTTGAAGGCCTCTTCAGCCTGGGGATGTTGATTTTTATCGGGATGAACCATCACCGCCAGCTGCCTATAGGCCTTCTTCAGTTCAATATCTGATGCTGTGGTTTCAACCCCAAGCACATGGAAAGGGTTTAACTCATCCTCAGGAACCCCAGTCATACTCAAGAGTCGAGCCACTTCCTCTTCAGGATGGCAATAGCGTCCACTAGCTACGGGTGCATTCCCCTGTCTATTAGTCCTCTGCTTGCCCCAAGGCAACTCTAGCCAACCCCAGCTATTCTTACCAGCTGCTGCCATGGCCTGCTATCTCTCAGCACAGTCAAGCAATGCTGCAAAGCTGGAGAATCTAGCCAAGAGAAGAGCCAGGTGGCCTTATCCCTCCAGCCTAAATGGTTACCCAGTCCCACCAGAAACTGCCAGCCCAACTGCAGACAGCCCAAAAAGAGGGCCAGAGCCAGGAGCAGCAAAGCACCCACTAACCTAAGAAAACGGGTTAACAGTCCAACCCCATAGTAAAGCCCTTGGCTTAGAAAATGGAACATCATCTGGGCCCAGCCCCCCACCCTCCCTGCCCAGACTCCCACCCAAACTCGAAAAAGGTCCAGATCACTGCCTTTCAGCTACCTGCATGCATAGATGAGATGGCCACAAGTTTCCACATATTCTCCCACCAATACCAGAAGTTCAATCAGCCACCAGAAGCCTGCCTGTCCAAGTTGACATAGTTCCTCTGCTCCCCACAATCCCAGGCCTCTGCGCTTATCTGCCTGACTTCATTTCCTGCCCAATTGATGTCGACCAGCAGACTTGGGATCTCTACGGTCAAAATTAGCTATGTTAATGCCAGATATAACAGACTTTAAAGCAAGAAAAGTTATCAAGGATAAAGAAGAGCATTACATAATAATAAGGGGGTCAGTTCCCCAAGAACACACACGATCCTTAATGAATATGCCCTTAACAACAGAGGATCAAACTATGTGAGGCAAAAACTAATAAAATTATAAGTAGAAATAGATGTGTCCACAATCATTGTTGAACTGTTTTATCAGAAATGGACAGTCAGCTGACAGAAAATCAGTAAGAACATAGTTGAACTTGACACCTTAAGTCAACTGTGCATAATTGACATTCACAGAGTACTTCATCCAACCACAGCAGAATGCACATTCCTGTCAAGCACATGTGGCGTATTCACCAAGGTAGATCACATTCCAGGCAACGAAATACACCTTAACAAGAGAACAGAAATCATACGGTGTCTGCTTTCAGACCACAGCAGAACTGAACCAGAAATTAGTAACAGGAGAATAATGGGAAAATCCCTAAATACATGGAGGTTAGATAACACACTAGTCAAAGAGCTCTCTAGAGAAAAAATATTTGAACTAAATGAAAATATAACATATCAAACTATGGGATGTGTGAGAGTAGTGCTCAGAGGGAAATTGTAATGGAAGTCCTGGTGGGTCATATGGTAGTCCTGTGCTTTATGAAGAATATCCTCATGGTTGTCCATAATACATGTAATAACTTAGATTCCCAGCCAACAGTGTGTAAGTGGTTCCTTTTTCCACATCCTTGCTTGCATTTAAAAAAGTGTTTTTTAATGATAGCCATTTGTTAACTAGAGTGAGGTGACATCTTACGTGGTTAGTTTGCATTTTCCTGATTAGTAAGAATGAGTATTTTCATATACTTTTTGGTCATTTGTATGTCTTCTTTTTAGAAGTTTCTATTTAAATCTTTAGCCTATTTTTTCTTGTTGTTTGGTACTGGGGATTGCACCCAGGGGTACTTTTCCACTAAGTCACATGCCCAGCCCTATCTGTTTTTTATTTTGAAACAGGGCCTCACTAAGTTGCTAAGGTTTTCGCTAAGTTGCAGAGGCTGCCTTCAAACTTCTGATCCTCTTGCCTCAGCCTCTCGAGTTGCTGGGTGTACGCCACCATGCCTGGCTTTAATTGGATTACTATCATATTGTGTGTATTCAGTTTTTTGAGTTTCTCATATATTCTGGGTATTAATCCCTTGATGGATGAGTAGCTTGAAATTATTTTGTCCCATTCCGTAGGTTGTCTCTTAACTCTGTGGATTATTTCTTCTGTGCAGTCTTCTTAGTTTGATATGATCACATTTGTCTATTTTTACTTCTGTTACCTGTGCCTTTGTCTGAAAAACCTTTGTCTACACCACCGTCTTGAAGTGTTTCCTCTCTTTTCTTGTAGTGATTTCATAGTTTTGGACTTCACATTTAGGTTTTTGGTCCATCTTGAGTTGTGTGCAGTAGTAGGAAGGAATCTGCATATGTATATCCAATGTTCCCAATGCTCTTTATTGAAGAGTGTCTTTGTCAAAAAACAGTTCGCTGCATGAATGTGGATTAATTTCTGGGTTTTCCATCCTGCTGTGTTGTTGCTGTGTCTGTTTTTATGCCAGTACCCTGCTGTTTGGTTATTATAACTTTATAGTATGTTTTGAAGTCAGGTATTGTGATGCCTCCAGCTTTGGTGTTTTGTTTTCTTTATTTTTTGCTCAGGATAACTTTGGGTATTTTGTGTCTTATGTACTTCAATGTGAATTTTAGGATTTATTTTTTCTATTTCTGCTAAGAAAGTCATTGGTATTTTGATGAGAATTGCATTGACTATGTGGTATAGTATTTTTTTTTCCTGATGTCCAATTTTTTTGCTCTAATTAGTTGTATATGACAGTAGAATGCATTTTGACACATCATACATAAATGGAGTATAACTTCTCATTCGTCTGCTTGTACATGGTGTAGAATTAAGCCAGTTGTGTAATCATATATGCACATAGGGTAATAATGTTTGAATCATTCTACTATTCTTCCTACCCTCATTCCCCCTCCCTTCCCTTCACTCCCCCCTGCCTAATTCAAAGTACCTCTATTCTTTCCATCACCCTCCTTATCGTGAATTAGCATCCCCATATTAGAGAAAACATTCAGTCTTTGGTTTTTTGTGATTGGCTTCTTTTGCTTAGCATGATATTCTCCAGTTCCATCCATTTACCTGCAAATGCCATAATTTCATTCTTTAAGGCGGAGTAATATTCCATAGTGTATATATACCACTTTTCTTTATCCATTCATCTGTTGAAAGGCATCTAAGTTGGATCCATAATTTAGTTATTGTAAATTGAACTGGTATAAACATTGATGTGGCTGTGTCACTGTAGTATGCTGATTTTAAATCCTTGGGTTTAAACCAAGGAGTGAGATAACTGGGTCAAAAGGTGGGTCCATTCCAAGTTTTCTGAGGAATCTCCATACTGCTTTCCAGAGTGGTTGTACCAATCTGCAGCCCTACTGGCAATGTATGAGTGTACCTTTTCCCCACATCCTCTCCAACAATTTGTTTCTTGTATTTTTGATAATTACACTCTGACTGGAGTGAGATGAAATCTTGGAGTAGTTTTGATTTGCATTTCTCTAATTGCTAGAGATGTTGAACACTTTTTAGTATATTTGTTGGCAGATTGTATTTCTTCTATGAAGTATCTGTTCAGTTCCTCAGCCTATTTATTGATTGGGTTTTTTTTTTTTTTTTGGTGTTAAGTTTTTAGAGTTCTTTATAAATTCTGGAGATTAGTGCTCTATTTGAGGTGCGTGTGGTAAAGATTTTCTCCCATTCTTAGGCTGTCTCTTCACATTATTGTTTTCTTTGCTGAGAAGAAACTTTTTAGTTTGAATCCATCCCATTGATTGATTCTTGATTTTGCTTCTTGTGCTTTAAGAGTCTTTGAGAAAGTCAGTTACTAAGCTGACACAGTGATGATTTGGGTCTACTTTTTCTTCTATTAGGTGCAAGATCTCTGTTCTAGTGCCTAAGTCTTTGATCTACTTTGAGTCGAGAGGGGTTTCATTTCATTTTGTTACAAATGGATTTCCAGTTTTCCCAGCACCTTTTTTTGAATAGGCTATCTTTTCTCCAATGAATATTTTTGGCACCTTTGTCTAGTATGAGATAACTGTATTTATGTGGGTTTGTCTCTGTGTCTTCTATTCTGCACTATTGGTCTATGTGTCTGTTTTGGTGCCAATACCATGCTGTTTTTGTTACTCTGGCTCTGCAGTATAGTAGATTCTGGTATTGTGATGCCTCCTGCTTCACTCTTCTTGGTAAGAATTGCTTTGGCTATTCTGGGTCTCTTATTTTTCCACATGAATTTCATAGTATGGTAATTTTAACGGTATTCATTGTACCTGCTTAAGTGGGATATCTTTGCATTTTTTTGGCATGTCCTTGTTATGGTTTGGATATGAAGTGTCCCCCAAAACTTCTGTCATTGCAGGAATATTCAAAAGTTTGGCAATTAGATTATAAGAGCTGTAACCTCTCCATCCCAGTTTGAATGGGCTGACTGGAAGGTAACTGTAGTCTGATGGAGCATGGCTGTAGGAGGTGGGTGACTCGGGTGAGGTACCCTAAAAAGGTACACCTTCCCTGTTGCCCCTTCCTTACCCCTCCCCCCTTTTACCCCCCACAACCATGAGCTGAGCTGCTTTGCTCTGTTGGGCCCAGAGCAATGGAGTCTGCTGTTTATGAGCTGAGATCTTTGATACAGTGAGCCCCAAATAAACTTTTCCTCCTCCAAGTAGTTCTTGTTGGATATTTTGGTCCCAGAGACATGAAAGCTGACTAGAACAGCCTGCTATAATTTCTTTAATCAGTGTTTTATAATTCTTTCATTGTACGGATCTTTCAGTTTCTTGGTTAGGCTTATTCCTAAATATTTTATTTTTAGTAGTGATTGTGAATGGGATTGCTTTCTTAATTTCTTTTTCAGTAAGTTCATTATTGGTATATAAAATTCTACTTTTTCATATTTCTATTTTTGTATCCTGCAACATGACTTTTATTATCAGCTCTAACAGCTTTTTGATGGAGTATTTAGGTTTTTCTATGTATAAAAATCCTATCATCTGCAAACAGATAATTTAACTTCTTCCCTTCCAATTTGGCTGTCTAAAGTTTTTCTTTTGCATGATCGTTCTTGCTAAGACTTCCACTGCAATATGAAATAAGAGCGGTGAAGGTGGACATCCTTGTCTTGCGCAGATCTAAAAAGAAATGCTTTCAGCTTTTCCCCCATGATATTGACTGTGGGCTTTTCACACATATCCTTTAGCATTTTGAGATAAGTCACCTCTATACCTGATTTGTTGAGAGTTTTTATTAAGAAGGTATGTTGATTCTTATCAAAAGCCTTTTCTGCTTCTATTGAGATGATCATATGGTTTTATCCTTTTTTTCTGTTGATGTGTTTTCTCATATGTATTGACTTGCATATGTTGCATGCACCTCTGGGATGGATCCCACTTGATCACTGTATATGATTTTTTTGAAGTACTGCTGAACTTGATTTGTGAGTTCCCCCACACTCCCCATCACATGGTACTGGATATTGAACCCATGGATTCAGGCTTGCAAGGGAAGTGCTCTGCCACTGAGCTATATCTTCAGCTCTTTAAATTTTATTTTGAAATGGGGTCTTAACTATTTTGCCCAGCTGGCCTCAAACTTGTGATCCTCTTGCCTCAGTCTTTGAAGTAGCTGGGATTATAGGTGTTTGTGGTATTTTATTGAGAATTTTTACATCTATGTAAAAATATGAGTTTATAGTTTTCTTTGTTGTTGTTGTTGTTGTATCTTTGTTTGGTTTTTGGTATCAGGATAATGCTGGCCTGGACTTATAAAAAGAGTTTGGCAGAATTCCTTCCATTTGAATTTTTTAGAAGAGTTTAGAAGAATTGGAATTCATTCCTTAAATGTTTTGTAAAATTCAGTAGAAGAACCTGGACTTTTTTTTTTTTAAGATGGAAAAAATTTTACTACTTTGATCTTATTACTCATTATTTGTCTGTTAGATAGATGACCAAATCTATTTCTTCTTGATTCAATTTTGGTAGATTGTATGTGTTCAGAGATTTATCCATTTCTTACAGATATGCCAGGATTTTTTAAAAGCCTATAATGGTTCCTAGTATTTCCTTCATTTCTTTGTATTTCTGTGGCATCAGTTGTAATGTCTTCTTTTTCATCTTTGATTTTATTTGGATCTTCTCTTTTATTAGTTTAGCTAAAGGTTTGTCAATTTTATTTAGAAAACCACCTCTTGTTTAGTTGGTCTTTTGTATTTTCTTTAGTGTCAGTTTTATTTGTGCTCTGATCTTTATTATGTCTTTCTAATGTTGGGTTTGGTTTGGTCCTGCTTTTCTAAGTCGTTGGGGTACATTATTTGGGTGTTTGTTTAAGATTGTTCTATTTTTTGGTGTATGCATATATTGCTATAATCTTTTCTCTCTACTGATTTTGCTATATCCCACAGATTTTGATGTTTTTCTAATTTGTTTATAGAAAAAAGTTTTTATTTCCCTCTTTAATTTCTTCAATAACCTATTAGTCATTCAGGAGCATGTTACTACATTTCCATGTGTGTACTTTCCATTTGTCATTTTGTTGTTAACTTCTAGTTTTGGTTTGTTTTTTTCCCAGTACTAGGGTTTGAACCCAAGGGCACTCTACCGCTGAACTACATTCTCTGCCATTTTTTATTTTTTAATTTTGAAACAGGAAGTTGCCCAGCCTGGTCTCAAACTTGTGATCCTCCTGCCTTACCCTACCAAGTTATAGAATTGTGAGTGTGTGCCACCATGCCTGGTTGAATAGCAATTTTATTCTGCTATAGTCTGAGAAGATACATGATGTGATTTCAATTATTTAAAATTTATTGAGACTTGATTTATGACCTAATGTATGATCCATCTTGGAGAATGTTCCATGTGCTGGTAAGAAGAATATGTATTTTATATCTTTTAGGTGAAATGCTTTGTAATGTCTGTTACATCCCTTTTCTCTAAAATATGGTTCAACTCTGATTTTTTTTGTTGACGTTCTGAACAAACGTCTGTCTGAATGATATGTTAATTGAGGAAAGTGGGGTGTTGGAGTCCCCAGTTCTTACTAAATTCTAATTCTAATTCTCTCCATTTAGATCAAGTAATATTTGTTGTATATATTTGAGTGGTCCCACGTTATGTTCATATATATTTATAACTGTTGTATTATCTTGTGGAGTTGATTCTCATATCAATATAATGACTTTCTTTGTCTCTTTTTACAGCTTTTGATTTAAAGTCTGTTTATCTACTTAGAGCTACTCCTCAGTTTTGGTTTCCGTTTGTGTGATGATACATCTTTTTCTAGCTTTTTACTTTGTCTGTATATACTTTTCTCAATGAAGTGAATTTCTTGTAAGCAGCATATAGTTTGGTCATCTTTTTTAATCTGTTACTTCGGTCCATCTTTTAATTGATAAATTTAAACCATTTACATTCCAGGTTATTACTGATGGGTAGGAAGTACCTCCTGTCATTTTGTTGTTTTCTGCTCATTTTTCTATAATTTTCCTTCCTTTACACCATTTGTTTATTTTTATGACTTGGTATTTTCTGTCATGCAAGGTTTAATTCTGTATGTGTATTTCTGGTAAGTTTTGTAGGTTTCTGTGTACTCATCCTTTCTAGTGTTGAACACTTAAGTATTTCTTATAGAGTTGGTCTGGTGGTGAGTTCCCTCAGCTTATGCTTATCTGAGAAAAACTACTTCTTCATTTTCTAAGGATAGTTTTGCTGGGTCTGCTGTTCATGTCTGGCAGGTTTTTTTCTTTCAAAACTTGGTATTGTTTCCCTGTCTTCTGGTCTATAGTGTTTCTGCTGGGAAAGCTGCTATAAGTCTAATGGACATTTCCTTATATATGAATTGATACTTTCATTGCATTTAGAATTCTTTGTCTTATATTTCTGACATTTTGAATATAGCATGCCTTGGCAAAAGTCTTTTCTGAATTGAATATAGTTGGGGTCTTTTGAGCTTATTCTATCTGGATGTCCATATCTCTTTGAAGATTTTTCTATTATTGCAGGTAATAAGTTTTCAGTGCTTTTTCTCTTATGGAATTCCCATAATGTGAAGACTTGTTCACTTAATGGTGTCCCTAACTCTTGTAAGCAATTCAAAAATCATGTCCTCAAGTTTAGAAATTTTATCTTCTGCTTGATGTATTCTGTTGTAGAAGCACTCTTTTATATATATTTTTTATTTCATCAATTGATACTTTTAACTCCAAGGTTTCTCATTGTCTTTTTTATGATTTCTTTCTCTAACGAATTTCTCCCTCGTATCCTGAATTTTTTTCCCCATTTCTTTGTATTGTCAATCTGTATTCTCTACACATCTCCTTGAATTTCTTTAGGAACATTATTTTTAATTTTTTAGGCACTTCATAGATACTCTTCAAATTGGGATCTATATCTGGAGAACTATTGTTTTCCTTTGGAGATATCATGTTTCCTTTGTTCCTTTGTTGAATCTGTGCATCTGGTGTAGCGTTTATCTCTTCTAATTTTACAACTTTTGTAGGAAAAGTTGTTTTGTTTTGTTTTTTCATTTAGATGGAATACAGGGTGTCAGTTAAGTAGGGTCTTTAAGTTTAGTTATAGGTAAGCCCAGTATAGTAGTCTCTGATTTCTTCAGCTTTGATTGATGTCAGCAGTGTCTGAGTGCCTCAATAGTCTAGACTGAGGCAGTTTCTGAAGGTAGTTGAACGGCTTCACAGTATGTGTCAGCTTCCAAAGGTGTATGTCCCCAAGCTGCATAGAGCTGAACTCTAATGGCAGTGGGGCTTAGTGGTCAGGGTATGGAGAGGACTGTGCCCAAGTACCTCCAGGCAAGCACAGGTGACACCAAGGGTTGTGTGTCAGCAGTCATGGTCCTTAAGTGTTAGGATACGAAGGAGACCTTCTTTAGGACTCTAAAGATGAATGTGGGAGATGTTTGGGCATGGTGCCAGCATGGGGTGGGGAAGGGATCTTTCTTACTTTCTGTGGGTAAACACAGGTGGTTCTGGGGGTTGGGGTACAGTTAGCCATATTTCTGGGGTTATTGGATTATTGGATATGTTTATGATTTTCTCCAAACTCTGAGGGATATGTGCAGGTTCTTACAGGCTTTTGGCACCAGCAGCCATGGTCTCAAGACTGTGGGTTGGGGAAGAGACCCTCTCTCATTCCCATGGAATGAGTGGAGGTGGCCCCCAGAACTGGGGCCTCTGGTAGATACATCTCCAGAGCTGCAGGATGCAGTTGAGACTTTCCTGGCTCCTGATGACCAATTGGGTGAAGCCAGGACTTTGCACCTCCAAGGAGGCAGCAGCAGTCTCCAGGCTGAGCTGGGGAGGAGCCTGTTACTAAGACTGTCTCTAGGGCAAGAGTGAGTGGGACTCTCGCTTGAGGCTATTGCAGCTGCTGGTCCTGAAGCTGCACGACACAGAGAGGGCTGTGTTTTGCCCTGTGAAGCATGCACAAGCCCAAGGATTTGGGGGACAATTGGTGGCTTGTTGATAGCCTCTAAGGCAATATGGTATCTGGCAGTAGCTGTTGTAGCAGCTTGAAGCAGAGAAATCCATCTTAGATCAGTCAGTTCCCCAAATTGGATTTAAAGGGTGTGAGGACTGTGGAATTCTCCTGCAGTCAGGACTCCCAGTTTCCTGCTATGATTGGGGTTGTTGGCACTTTCCCTGCTTACCTGTTTCTAGCAGCACGGAGTCATCGGCACCCCATACCCTATCCCTTCCAGGGAGGGAGCTGGGGGCAAAGATGCAATTTCTTCTGTGCAGCAATTTTCCTAACAATGACTTGATTGCTGGACACCATAGGGCATACCTGTAATCCCAATGATTCTGGAGGTTGAAGCAGGAGGATAAGTTCAAGGCCAACCTTAGCAACTTCCATCCTAAGCAACTTAGTAAGACACTGTCTCAATATGAAAATAAAGGGTTGAGGATGTAGCTCAATGGTAGAGGGTCCTTGGGTTAAATTCCCAGTACCAAAAAAAAAAAAAAAAAAGACCGCACTAACTGCCTGATCAACCTCAAAGGTATGAGGTGATGATTAGGGATAATGTCTTTTGTATTTATTTGACATTAGCATTTTGATATACATTATAGGTCCTTGTTATGGTATCAATACTGGGTGTCCCCAAAAGCTTGTGTGAGACAATGCAAGAAAGTTCAGAGGCAAAATGATTGGGTTATGAGAACCTTAACCTAATCAGTGAATGAATCCCTTGCTAGGGATTAACTGAGTGCTGACTGTGGGCAGGTAGGGTGTGGCTGGAGGAGGTGGGTCACTGGGAGCATGACTTTGAAGTATGTATTTTGTGAGTTGAGCTTAATCTCTGCTTCCTGGTTTCATTTCCCCGCTGCTTTCTTCTGCACATACTTCAGCCATGATCTTCTGCCTCATCTCTGGCCCTGAGGAATGGAATCGACCATCTATGGACTGAGACCTCTGAAACTGTGAGTCCCCAAATAAACTTTTCCTACTCTAATTGTTCTTGTCAGATCTTTTGGCCCAACAGCAAAACAGCTGAGTAAAACTGTCCTTTTATCCTGCACTTCAGGTTGGAACTTCTTACAAAACTAAACATATCCTTGCTGTATGATCCAATAATTGCATCCTTTGGTGTTTACTCCAAGCAGTTGAAAACTTGTATCCTCACAAAAACCTGCATGTGGATGTTTATAGCAAGTTTATTCATAACTGCCCCAAAGTTGGAAGCAACCAAGATGCCCTGTAAGTAAATAGATAAACTGCAATACACATGGACAATGAAATATTATTTAGCACTAAAAAGAAATGTCATTAAGCCATGAAAAACATGGAGGAAATTTAAATGCATATTACTAAGTCAAAGAAGTCAATCTGAAAAGACTATATAATTCCAAGTATGTGACATTCTGGAAAAAGGAAAAAAATTATAGACAAAAGATTGGCAGTTGTCAGGTTTGGTCGGGGAGGGAATAGGTGGTAAACAGTCTATATGATACTAAAACAGGTACATGTCAGTAGATGTTTGTCCAAATGCATAGGATGTATAGCACCAAGTGTGAACCCTGATGTGAACTATGAACTCTGGGTAGTAATGTGTTCATCAGTTGGAGCAAGTGCACCCTTGTGGTGAGGGTCATTGATAATGGAGGAGGTTAGGCATGTGTGGGGTTAGGCTTGGGAAATCTCTGTACTTTCTTTTTGAATTTGATGTGAACCAAAAGCTGCTTTTAAAAACTTCTTAAGTATATGTATCAACACATATGAATACATCCATATGCATTTATCAAGAGAAAAAAATAAAGGAAGAAAATGGCATTACCTCTAGGCCTGAGGAAGGGCAATGTTCTGCAGAGGTTCCAACTCAGCAGAGGAGTTTAAGAAACTGGGTAGTTTTAGACCATCACAAACCAGTGTTCGCTGAGTCCCCTCTGCTCCCCATCTCCTCTCTCAGCCCCCATTTCCTCCAGGATGTTCAACTGCAAAACCTGCAAGTTCAGAAGTGGAGACAGGTGCACGTGGGCCATATACAAATCTGATTGAATGCCACTTATTTTGTTGGAAGATAAAATACTTATTCACATTATATAGTTAATTTGAACTTTAAATTTTTTGGTAGAAACTGTACTTTATCACATTAGAATGAGGTTAAAGGTTATAGTGGGAATCATGCTGAGGCTCTCATAAGTCTGATGTAGGGGTTTTGGAATGTCCTGACCCCTAATGAAAATCCGACAAAATTGACAGAATCACTTGCTTAGATTTTGGAAGGAAGTGAATTTTTATTTCAGTTTGAAAATATTGGGAACAACTAAAAAAACACATCTAGCATAGGTTAACCCTCTGTATTTATCTTTTTAACCCCAAGAATCAACGTGGTGCGTAGTTTCTCTGTGCTGCAGCTGGTGTGCACTGCTCTGCTGAGGACCAGAGCCTGGTGGGTGCCCTTGTTGAATGCTGGTTAGTGATTGGGATCTTAAAAATGGGACAACAGAATGCCATTTCATGATCCTAAACTGGACTGTAGCCATACCCAAGAAATTAAATTTAATGAGTCTTGGGAAATAAAATAATCTCTTTAAGAAAAATAACATTCTTGTAATATGTGCAAATGCAACAGAAGTTAAAACATGCCAAGACTTGTGTTTAGCTGTTTTTTTTTTTTTGCGGCTGGGGATCAAACCCAGGGCCTTACACATGCCAGGGATGTGTGCTGCCCCTGAGCTGCATCCCCAGCCCCTAGCTGATCTTTAATAAAACCTTTAGTGTAAGGCAATTTTAAATAAGATACATTTACAAATCACATCATGATGGCAACAGCATTACAGAAAGTTGGAAAGGGAAGGAAAAAATGTCGTATAGCTTCCCTTAAGAACCAACGTCATTTTGGTTCAGCTATTCCTCAAGTTGTTAATATCGGAATCATCAGGAAGCTTGTTGATGTAAAGGTGTAGACTCTAGCTTTCTTAGGCTGTCTCAGCATCTCTGGGCAGCACCCCATGGATTTACAATTTAAACAAGGACCTCAGGTGGTTCAGCTTTGCAGCAGCCAGGGGATTAATTTGTTAGCTACCCAGGGGACCATTTTACCACCCATTCATCCTGGGAGTGGGTGGTGGTGGTTGGGGGATGGCAGAAGGCAATCTGAGATTTGCTGCAGAGAGGATTTCTGTCTGAAGGCACAGGAAACCCCTGAAGGCTCAGAATAGGAGGGGACCTGATTTTATTTGCTTTTTCAAGTTTTGGAGTCAATGAGCAGAAAGAATTTGAGGGGGGCAAGATTTGGAGTCAGGAGACAAATTATAAAGCACGATGGGGAGAAAAGATACATTTGAGGCATATTCAGAAGTTAGAATTGGTAGAACATTTGAGGCATATTCAGAAGTTAGAATTGGTAGAACTTGGTGATGACTGATTTAAGAAGGAAAAAATGAGAAATCTTCCAGCTTAGCAGGTAGGATAGATGGTAAGGACTACTCGCCGGCACCTTATTTACATACATCTTTTATTATAATTTGTCTCAAATGCTTTCCCCCTAAAGTGGTGTTTGTGCATCTTAATTCAGGTAAAAATATAACTATCATCAAATTATAAGATAATAGTCAAGAGGAAAAAGTAGTCACTTTCCAGTGGAGGAGGTAGGCAGATGCCATCTTAACCAAATGATCCAAATTGATATCACCAATCAATAAGACATATCAGCACCATGTGCCCTCTGATGTGAGGCACTGGGAAGGGCACAATCTAACATCCAGGGATATTCTTGCCAAAAGTGCATAGCCTCAGTCCAGTGATGAGAAGACATCAAACTCTGAATGATATTCCACACAATAAATAACCAGTCTTCTTCACATGTATCATAGCCATTAGAAGATAAGACTGAGGTACTGTCAGAGATGGAAGAATAAAGAAGCCATGGCAATCATGCACTTCAGGCTCTGGGGGTCAGAAAGGATAAAGAAAAAATGAGAATTGAAAGTGTGGAGATTAGTTAGTAGTGTTATGTATAGTTACACATATTTTCCAGGTTTGAGAAATTGTACAATGCTAAGGTTACAGATGATGTCAACATTAGGGAAATTTGGATGAAGAGCATACGGTAACTCCCTGCACTTAAAAAAAATTGTTTTTTAGTTGTAGATGGACACAGTACCTTTATTTTATTTATTTACATGTGGTGCCAAGGATGGAATCCAGTGCCTCACACAGGCTAGGCAAGCGCTCTTCCACTGAGCTACAACCCCAGCCCGCCACGCTGCACTTTTAAAGCAAGTTTTCTTAATTACAAAGTTAAAAATTACAAACATTCCTTTTGCAACAATTTAAAAATATCAGTAAAAAAAAAAAAAAATATATATATATATATATATATATTTTTTTTTTTTTTTTTTTTTCCCTAAAGACATTCAACATCTGAGATAAAATGCAGGTACTTAAAACAATATATAGGTACTTTGGCCAGTGTATGTGGGAATTAGTTCTGGTTCCTGTGTGCCTAACCATTTTTCTAACCCATCAGTTAAGACTGGCAAGTTGCAAATCCTTTCTCCATCCCTTGATCAGAGTTCTCAGCTGGGATTCTTGACATTGTGGGATTGCTGAGGATAGAACTCCTGAGTGACAGGTAAGGTCATACAAAAACACTCATAGACTGAGACACCAAGAGCAGGGGTAACAGGTAGGCACCTTTGTAGTCCCCACCTCCCTACTCTGACTGCTCTCTCCCTTAGCAAGTAAACCTTAAACCCACTTTACCCAAGGGCCATCATTCCTCACAGCCCTGTTCTTCATTTGGGAGTAGCAAAATCAGTTCCAACACGTAGTTTTTAGCAAATGATGAAGCCCCTCCCAGTTATCTTCAACTCAAGACTTTTGCATTTAGCAACTCTTGGATGAATTAGGGAGTTTGATAACTCTGAGGCAGATCTGAGCAGTGACAGAGCTAGGCTGTCCCAGGTGTTCTGGTTCCTGCACTTCTGGAAAGAGGTTGCAGGGCTGGAATCCTGTAAAGTGCCAATTACCACCCCGATACGTGAATGTCATGGGAGAAATAAGAAAGCGTAACTTGTGTTGACATCCATCATTTTCCCTAGAATTTAGGGTTATGTTTTGATGCTGACCTTGTTTTCAGGTTAACGTCAGTTTGACTTGTCCTCAAAGTGGCTAGAAGCTCTTTCCTTTGGTATTTGCCAAAGCCTTTAATACTGTGGAACTAGAAGACAATGCATTTTCATTGTCAATTAACTATATGTGACTCACTTTCTAAGTCCTCTGTTTACAATTCCTAGGGTTATTTGGCATGAATAACTTCCACAAATGGTCACCAGGAGACTTTCTCTTGCTTAGTATGTAAAAGAAGAGCCTTCTTTGTCATTTAATGGAGCCTGCTTGCCCTCGCCTCTCCTGCCCCTCTGTGCTGCAGTACCCTGTTGGCAGGAAGCCCTGGATTCCTGAGCAGAGTGAAGTCAGAGGTAGATGCAGGGCATATTCTCAGGACAGGGATCAGCAGGACTGACTTGGTCTAAGGAACAAACTCAGGAGGAGGGAGCATCAGCTTCCCCTGAGACGTGGACTCCAACATAAGTTCTGCTGCTTAAAATAGCCCTGTCCTGCCTGCCCAAGCTGATAAGCAAGCTTTTATCTCTTTTGCCCCTGTCACCTGCCTCTTCCACTCCATTGCACTTCTCCAGGTGCTATTCCTGGATGGCACTCATCCAGGGACTTAGTGTTCCTTTCCCTCTCCCACTATAGGATTTTATTATGACAACTTTATTGAAATTACATATCATAAAATCTATCCTTTTTAAGGAAACAATTCAGTGACTTTTTTTGGGGGTAAATTTACCTGGTTGTACAACCATCACCTTAATCCAGTTTTAGAACATTTTCTTGATGGGATCCTTTATGCTCAATTAGTGAATCTCAATTTCCATCCCCAACACCACACACTGGAGATCTACATTCTGTCTATGGAATTTTCTGAACATTTCACCTAAATAGAATCATACTTTATATGGTCATTTGTGTCCGGCTTCTTTCACTTATTGTTTTCGAGGTTCATTTATGATGTAGCAGGTCAATTATTTGTAGGTTCTGCCACCCCAGCTCCAAAGTTCTTTCAAAGTGCTAAGACCCCCTGCTATCTCAGTGGCTTTCCTGCCCCAAGCTCTTCTGCAGTCAGTCTGTCCTGGGCTGAGCCCCACACTGTCCAGCCTGTCCTCCAGTGGTCTGGCTAGTTCCCACTTCAGGCTCTGCCCAATGTTCCTGTCCCCTATCCTACACCCCACGTCTTTGTTTAAACGCTGCTTCCTTGAAGAGGCGCACTCTAACCTTCTTGGCTAAAATAGCATTCTTTGTCATGGACTATTCACTTGTCCCGGTTTGTTTCTTCACAGCTCTTAATTTCTAAAATGATATTTTCTGCTTATTATCTTATTAATGGGCCAGTGGAAAAATATATGTTGTTTGGGCTACTATAAAAAAATACCATAAACTGGGTGGCTTATAAACAACAAATTTATTAGAATTCTGGAGGCTGGGAAGTCCAAGATCAAGGCACGGACAGATTTGGTTCATAGATGACACCTTTCTTGTGCCCTCACAGGGTATGAGGGATGAGGAGTTCTCTTTGACCTCTGAGTAAGGGCAAAGCCCTCATGGCTTGATCATCTCCTAAAGGCCCCACCTTCTATTAGGATTTCAACATATCAATTTTCAGGGTAAACAAACATCCAGACCATAACAGTTCCAGGGTGCAGCTGCTGGGGTTACTGCCCTGCTTGCCCACTTCATCTGGGGAACCTTTGCCAAATGGATTCAGGTTAGTACATGATTGCTAAGGTTGTGTGAGGACACACACACACACACACACACACACACACACACACAAGTGCATGTGGTGCACGGAACAGAGAGGCAAAGGATAAATGCTCAGCAAGAAAAATTCATTACTTGTCTCCTCCCCTGGAAAGTCACCTGATGAGGGCAGGACTTTCTCTGCACCTCCAGCCCCTGGAGTATGCAGTGTGCCTACACGCTCCTCATTCATCAGCCTTAGTCCTCATTCCACTGCCTGACCACAGTGATAACCTTTAGCCCTTCCCAGTCCCCTCACAGCTTCCCAACCTTTGAATCTTTAAGTCCTTTTGGGCATTAGCGGTGTGACCTGCCCTGAGGGAACTGCCAAGGCTGCTAAGATTGTCAACCATGGACAGATCGGCGACAGGCTTGCTCAGTTGAAATTTAACCTTTCCTAACTAGTAGCACCATCTGTGCATAGTTGCCTAAGTTCCGTAGGAGTATTAAGAAACGTGATTAATTAGTTTTATAATATTCCAAGTATGAATACATTTAGTATCACAAATATGACTATCCCAAGGTAACAAATGCTCTGTGGCATTCAGCAAGGCCCAGTGACAAGGCTGTTAGACCACATGTGCAAGGGTAGAGTTTTTTCCCCTAAATACCACAGACCAACATAAGACCAACATAAGATTTTTCTGAGAAAAATCCCAATCTCAAGTCTTACTTCCAATGTTTAAAGCTTAAAAGATACCTTTTAGTTCGTGGGAGGAGTTACTGAGTTAAAATTGAGATTGAAAAATTAGGTTGGAAAAAAAGAGTTCATAATTGTAAGCAACTGTGTGCTAGGCACTCATAAACACACTACTTTGTTTATTCTACATCATTGCCAGGTACCAGTTGAACAAGTTGGGATTTGAGCCCAGGCCTGACTCTGAAGCTCAGACCCTCCACACCATACTTTCTATTTTCAAGTAGGAGACCTCAGTGGGAAAGAATTGTTGGATCCTACACAAGCTAGAAATGCTCCCACTGTGTCAGCCGCTATCTGCACCTCAGATGACTCACCCGATCTAGGAAAGGGTTGCCTTGGGCAAAAATTTTATTGCTTTTTCCTGCTGCACTAGTCAGGGGTTTCTTTGTAGTTAGCTAGTGTGAGCATCTGTCTTGATAGACTGACTTCAGTCTCCAGGTGCCCTGCACTATCTGCACAGCTTTTCTCCTGAGAGGTTATAATGAATCAGATGTTCAATGACAGCTGCTTTATGCATAGTGCTCATTCAAACAAACAATAACAGAAAACATGGTTCTAGAACAGAAAAACCAAGTTGTGGCCACCTTTCAGTTATGCTTGGCGTGTGCTGATATACTAGGTAGAAGATGGTGCCTAATTTTTGACCACAATTTAAGTAGAGCAATTAAAATATGTTTGTATATGATTTAGAAGACAGAACTTGCAATTTTATATAAAGTTAAGAGACTTCATGTAGAATAATTTTCATCTTAGCTGATAAAGACAAACTTTTCTTATAAATTAGATCAGCATTTCATAAACTGCTACTCAAAGTAACACTATTTCATGTGATATTAAAACATAGGCCTTGAGACAACTTCTAAGTGAAAGTTTGAGGAATGGCATGCCCTCCTCTTAAAAGATTCCTGGGGAGTGGGATGAACCCAAACTTTCTTCTTACTTTTGCTGTTGTAGGTTTGTTTTTAAAGAATGACTATTTCAATTTCCAGGAAGTGGTTTACAGAGATGAAACAGCTTGGGAAAGGCTGAAAATTCTGACTGTACATTTGGATGAATACCTCTTTTGGATAATTTACTCATGGGGCCTCTTAGTTTCATATCTGAGGCACTCTGATTTCCAGGAACACTCTGTAACCAAATCAATATGCAGTCAGATAGGTGAGTAATCTGAATTTTCCACTTCACAGATTTTAAAAGGAGGCATCCAAACCAAAAGAGCCCCATATCAGATCATCACCCGTGTCTGAATAGGTAACATTTAAGACAGTGAGCCGCCTCTAACAGCTTTGCCCAGAGATAAGGGAGCAGGAATGGACAAGCTCAACTTCTTTTCTGTGTTTACATTCTATGATTTAAGGGTTTGGAAACTAACTTGTCGCATAAAAGTGAAATGTTTTATCCCCATGGTCAACTGCACTTCAAGTGATGCCCCTCAATGCAAAGGAACCAAATATAAAGTCTCCCATTCTTAAATAGCATTTATTAGTATTGCAATGAAATCTTTCATGAGAAGAGTTCTCACATTTATTTAAGGATATATAGGTTATGGTTATAGAAGCAAAATTCACTGAGTTGTTACGTATGAGGATGCCCGGCCAAAACCCTTAATTCGGCAATCTAGTATTCACACGTTTGCTGACATTGAGCTATTTATCCAAACATGCCTTTTAAAATTCTTTTTAAAATATGTGCCTGGATAGGGTGGGAAAAGAAATGCCAAGGGCTTGCTAAAAAGGAGAAGCCTAAAAAAGATAAAATTCCCACGGTAGTTCTGTTCGACTGTAGTCTGTGAGTCCAGGAACAGTGCTCATGTGGGGAGCGTTGTGCCCAGTGGTTTCTCAGTTGGAACAGTGTGAAAGCCCTTGAGGTTTTCTGTGGCTGTTGGAGGAGCAGGAAATCCCATTTACTGAATCCAGTCAATGTTCAGGCATCGAGCTATGAACGCAAACATATCTGAGACTTCTTCTATCACTTTGGCTGTGGGCTTCCCTGCCCCATGGCCAGCCTTGGTGTCCACATGGATGAGCAGGGGGTTGCTCTGCTTCCGGCTGCGGCCCACCACGTACTGAAGGGTGGCAATGAACTTCAGGGAGTGAAGCGGGACCACCCGGTCATCATGGTCAGCGGTGAGGAGAAGCATGGACGGGTACTGGATGCCATCCGCCTCAGGCAGCCTCACGTTGTGCAGTGGGGAATATCTGAAAGACAGAGGGACTTGTGTGAGGTTTTGTCAAAAGCAGAGTTGTTCAACAGGATGATCAGGGAGGACCAGTGTCACAGGCACCTGTGTGGTATACCAGCCATTAGATTGGATCTGAATGTCCCCCAAAAGCTTGTGTTTCAAAGACGTGGTCTTCAGTGCAGCAGTGTCCAGAGAGGAGGCTGTGGGGAAGGGACTGGATGGGGAGCTCTGACGTCTCAGTGGATTATCTGCTTGAGGGATTAATAATTTGAAGGGCTTCTGGGAGGAGATGGGAACAGTGGCAGGAGGGGTGTGCCTGGAGGACACAGGCCCCATGGTACCTATGTCTTATCCCTGACCCTTTCCTCTGCTTCCAAGCTGCTAGGAGCAGAGCAGCATACCTCTGCTGTACCCTGCTACCATGATGTTTCTGGCTTGGAGCCAGTGACCGTGGCTGAAACCTCTGAAACTATAAGCCAAAACAAACTTTTCCTTCTGTGAGTTGTCGGGTATTTTGGTCGCAGTGACAGAAAGTTAACACACCAGCCTAACTTCACTAGCAAGGAGGACTTCTGTTGCTTAATATGTGAGTGGAATGGAAGCCTGCTTGCTTGTCATTTAGGCCATGACTGTGGCAAGGGCTACTGCAAACAGGAGCTGTGTCATTTATGTGGCTTCAACTTTGAAATATTATGTAAGAAAGAAATTCACAGGGCCGTAGAGAGAACCCAAACTATATGCACACTTACTTGTTCTGAGTTGTATCTTTTTGTATTCTCTAGACTTTTTACTGCTACATAGTTGGACTAATGACTGGTTTTTGAAACCACGGAGTGTGACTATTAAGCTATTAATCTTTTGTTAAACTTCAAATCCAGTGTGCAGCAGCTTTCTTCCCCTAATCCTATAAAGCCTTTATTTCAGGCTCAGTTTTGCAATCTCAGGAAGAGCATGTGTCTTTCTTGTCTACAAGGAACCTGAAGTGAGCTCCTGAGCCTCTGCTGGCTGTCACAGTCCAGCAGAAAAGAAACTGCCTTTGGCCAATGGAGAGAAAGTTAGTGGAAGAGGAAGCCTTTGAAATTCAATAAAAGTTTCCAGGGTAAGCTAACAAAAAATGGTTTCAAGAATAAAAACAATAAATTAGACAGTGATTGATAATAACCAAGTTTGAGAAATATCTGTACGTGATATTTTTCAAAGTGTTTAGAATTAATGATTATAACCAAATGTTTTAGCAGAGTTTGATTCTGAAGGGCAAATAATGAAAACAGTGTAAATTCTTCTTAGTTCACCAAGTCAAAGCTAAAGCCATGGGGAGCTTGGTTTCCCAATACCTACCATGGGGGATGACAATGGATGTTTTCCGATCTAATCCTTCCTCCACATAAGGGTTAATTCTATGGGGAACAAGTCTGGAAAACTCTGCCTATTAAAAATATCCCCTCCTGGAGATTCACAGGCTACATCACAGATGTGGAGATGTTCTGTAGAAAGACAACCTGCTAGGCTTTATTCATCCCAGCCAGTCCCAGACTTGGAGATCCATCCAGCTCTCTTGGGAGGAAACACCTTTTAATATTCTAGATGGGGCTCCAAGGGACATGCTCTAGGCCCTTTCCAGCTAATTTAGCTCTAGCTAAATGAGACGTAAGCTCATTTGCTAACAGAAGGTAAAAGGAAAATACAGCCCTGTGAGAGCAAGGTTAGAAAATTGAAATCTGAGGTAGGAATATCACAGAGGAAAAAAACTTTAACTTTTTTTTTTTGCTTTCAAGTTAATTTTGTCTCCTTTGATATATAATTAACTCACTCAGGATTTTCAAATGAGTTTACACAGTACTTATTTCCCTGGGTACATGTCGTTGCTAGATAATTTGAACCATAGCTTCTTTGGATACACAGCTTTTACCAATGTGTGTCACGGAGGTCATTTGAGCATTTAAAAGAAACAGCTTTCACAGTGAACTTTTCCCCCTTAGAGAACAGAATTCAGTAGTTTCAAAGTACTCAATTAAAAAAATGCAGTCATTTTAATTATGAGAGACATAAAAAACAAATTAAAAAATTGACCAAGTTATTTTTGAGAAGGTTGGGATGGGGAATAGGCCTCTTGTGCGGGTCGAAGGGCCATTCCTAAATGATGCTAGTAAATAATCCCCAAATTTTGTCATTTACTCACTGTTACCACCAAAGTGGTTGAGGACTATGAAACTTGTAGTTTCAAATATGTAGTTATACTGAGCACAAAATGAGTTTAATTATGCTTGCCTGTGTTCTTCTTTTATGTCCTTATTTCTTGATTTAGAAAAGGAAATTATACATACTGATACAACATATAATGATAGTTTTTTGTATTAGTTTCTGATCACTGTAGTAACAAATTATTATCACCAATTTAGTAGCTTAAAACAATGGACTTATCTCACAATTCTGTGAGTAGTCTGATGGCTCAGTTGGGTTCTCTGCTCTGGGTCTCTTAAGGCCAAAATGAGGTATTGGCTGGGCTCTTAATCGGAAACTGGAAAAAAATTTACTTCCAGGCTCAGGTTGTTGGCAGAACTGTCTTATGTGGTTGTAAAACTGAAGTTTCCTTTTATTTGATGGCTGTTGTTTAGGGGTTGTTCTCCAGTTCTTGAGGCTCCTTCCTCCATCTGCAAAGTCCCCTTGGAGCAGTACCTAGATTAGTTTTTAATGGAATAACCAAGGACAGGTATCCTGGAGGGCCATTTTTGCAATTCTGCCTATCACTTCTTTAAAGTTTATTGTTTTTGTTAAAGACCATATTAAAACAAGGCAGGAAAGTATTCCCATCTTTTATTCTTGCAGTAAATTATATGCAAGGAAAACACACCGAGGGGTCAATGCATCAGATACTAATTCTGTTGACTATGTTTAATATTATGATATCAAATCATTAATAGCACATGTGAATCAAAACATACTTGATGAGCCATTCAAAGTGTTGTTTGCTGTCCGAGCACCCATAATCAGTGGTCCAGGCGTGACCGATGGTATATTTATGGAACTTCAGCATGTCCATTACTCCAACTTGGGCAATAACACAACCAAAGAGGTCAGGCCGCTGATTTGCACACGTAGCTGAAAACCAAGAAAGAAACATTTAAATATATAAAGCAAACTTACATGCTTTCTGAAACCTGGTTGCCTTTGTCCTTACAGCACAGGAAACTGTCAGAACCACACCACCCCTTTTGTCCAAGAGGGCAGGAAATCTTATCTGTAATAGAGATTTGCTCCCCAAAGTCAATCATGTTACCTGAAAAGCCTGAGGACTTTCTGAAGAACCTGTGTCCCCTCTTCCCCACTCATGTGCTTTCATAGCTGTTGGGGGAGGTTAAGATCTGAGGACCAACCTGAGGCACAACAGGGTCTGAAATGCAGCTTGAGGTTCTAACCAATGTTGGCACGTCATCTCGTCCTGTTTTTTGAACTTTTTAAAAAATACTAAACAGATATTTATTGAATATTTACCAAGTGGGACACTAGGCCTGGACCTGTTTCAGTGAATAAAACTAGATCTAGTGGGGAAGATTAAGAAATGAACAAGCCACTTAAAGTACGACAATCACCACTGTAGGGAAGGTGTGGTGTGAGGGGACCTAACTCAGTGCCAGGCAGTCATGGAGTGGTAACATCAAAGCTGGCAGGACTAGGAAGCAGTTAAGGGATCTGTATTTTTCCTGCCTCTGGCAATAAAACAGTTCCCAAGTACATTGATTTCAACACTTATTAACAATACTGACTCCTGAGTCCTACCCTTGGAACCCCGGTGCCCTTGGTTCACTGTCTGTCTCCGCCCCTAGGACGAAAGCCCGGTGACAGTAGAGAGGTTATCTGTTTAGTTTACCTACAGAGGCCAGTATCTGGAAAAATGCCTGGCACTTCTCAGTGTCCAATACGTATTTGCTGAAGGTCCAGATATGACTGTCAATGTCCTTTACAAATTAAAACAAATTATTTCGGACATCTATATTTTTACCTTCATGGGAATTCTTCTTTGGAGAGCTGGGATTAAACCCAGAGCCTCACACATGCTAGGCAAGTGCTCTACCACTGAGCTACATCCCAGCCTGGAAATGATTTTATTTTTTTAATGACTTCATCTTAGAACAGGAATTCAGGTTTTGAAATGACTGCATGTTTCAAGGACAAGAACAAATGAGCGCTCTGCCCCTGACCTCTCCCCATAATGGACTTGTCACACATAAGTAAGTGTCTATGTGCTCTTCTAGGTATGCATGATGGCACTTCATGCCTTAAATGCCGAGGGGTGCAGGACCGAGCAGGCACAGTCCAGGCCTACCACACACACTCATGAGTGTTGAGTGTGACTGGGGAAAAAGTACAATTAGGAAAAGCTGCTTAGAGGTAATGCCACACAGAAGAGCAGAACGCAGACTCACGATACCAGGTTTAACCTCAGCACCAAAGTTTTTCAGTTGTGTGACACCGACGAGCTCCTCAACTGCTCAGTGCCTCCCCTCTAAAATGCGGACAGTAGCTGTGTGCACATGGTGGGCTTGGACACAGGTGCTTAGCAAGTGGGAGCCACTCCTGAGAACAGCTAGGATTAACTGATTCATGAGTCAGGCTGTGGCCCTGCCTCTGCATACCCCATCTTCTTTCATGGCTTCTCTCTGTACCCTGGACATTTAGCACCACATGGCACAGGTATTCAACAAATGTTCAGGGAGGAGCCCATCTTACTGAGCAGCACAATCAGGCTGCCAGGTCAGCCCCTGGCTGGCCGAACCCGGGAACCCACAGTGGGGGAAGACCTCAGAGGAGGCCATGGGGTCTTGGTTCTGCTGCCATGAGTATGTCTACCATTTCTCAGGTGCCCCAGTACAAATGGTTTTGCTTTCTTTATACCAGTATAAATCAGAATCGCCTATGGAAAGAGTATCTGGAGACCCCACAGGGGTCACTCGGTAGGTTCAAAGAGTAAAATTCAGTTCTTACCCACTAGGAGACCTCCATTTGAACCTCCGTTAATCGTCAGCCTCTTGGGAGATGTGTAGCCTTCCTTGATCAGATACTCGGCAGCACACTGAAAGTCATCAAAGCAGTTTTGTTTGTTGGCCAAGATACCACCTATGATGTGCCAGAGTGAAAGGCAGTTAATTAACAAGAACACACAAAACTCAGTTTAACTCAAATGGAATTCAAATGACAATAGGGCACACTTTCAGCTATCGATCAACCTAAACAATGGTGGCTAAAACAACATTTAAAGAAATGACTCAACTTAAGTTTTATGTGCTGTGGAAATCTACCACGAACACCACTGGACTTGCTAGCCCATACGGTGAATTTGGATTTTATTAAAACCCTTTAGAACTTAAAAGGCAAGTGCCCCAAAGAGGATAGATCTGTTTTGTGAGAGAAGCATGACATCAAAAAGAATGTCTATTTTGGAGAAGTTGAAGGTAAAATGAAACAAGGCCTCCCGTGGAGTTCAGTCCTCAGGTTCCACCCAGCACAAGGCACAGGGCTGCTCCACACAGCTCCCCTCCTCTCTCTAGTGGGTACATGATCCAGTTTTGCCCTGGGTTACTAATTTACAGAAACAGTAGAATTGGTGGGGTGGTACTGTAGCAGAGCACACGGGGCTTCTCCATTCTTGAATGAAAGACCTTAGACACCTCCCCAGGGAATCCAGGCTTTATTGTCTATAAGCCATTCCAATGCACTAAACCAAAGAAATCAGAGAAACAGCTACAGGGTCTTGGAATAACTACAAGTAAAGGCCAAAGGCATGTCTTCACAGGAAGAGATGTCTGAAATAACTGGCTCTGAAATGAACAAAGAGCAGGCACAGATCTAATTAGATCTGAGATGAACCACTTTTGCAGAAATTCAATTAAAGATGAAGCAGTGCTACTGAAGAAATGTTTTCATATCAAAACAAATGTTATTAAAATCTTAATAAGAAATTATCGGTAATTTGAACAGCTAAGATTACTTAGTTTCCAGGAAAAATGTCACTTGGGCTTATGGCTATACTTTTAAGAACATTAAATTTTAAACTCAAGAAACAGAGGGAATTTAGATTTATCAATGTTCTATATACTAGGTTATAACTCAAAAAGGTCCATTTCTGATCCTTTGACTGCCTCACCTTTGAGAAAGTATATGAATCAATCTACTTTTAGTCTTAGTCAAGCTCTAGCCCATCTAACTCCTATGACTTTTGAACAATAAGTTGGTTCAAGTTAATAAATAGGGGAAAAAGTCAACCAGACTCAGGTATCTTCCTTATTAGATCACAGTGGCCCCTGATGAACAGAGGGGTTTAATGGAGGAGACCCAGTTCTTTCAGGATTCCATGTTCAGGAACTGGTGGCCCCCTTTGTCAAGTAGGCCTTGTTATAAATGTCAGCTGATGTTGAGAACGGGAAATGCAAAGCTGGCAGACATGGAGGTCCTGACCCACACCTTCCTCAAGGACACAGGACCAAGGCAAGTGAAGAACACCCTCATCAGACCACTGGTTGATCTATGAATTCAATTCCAGCTACAAAAAAGCCAGGTGAGGGTGGTGGGATGTTCCACATACAAAGAAATGGAAAAGGAAGGGTTTTAAAAGAAAGGTGATTATTAAAAGAAAAAACAAAAAACCTGTGGCCCCTCTGGGGTATGAAGCTGAGTACTAGCCAGTCAACTCAAGTATATGCTTCAGGAGGCCAAAAAAGAACAGTGACTGTATTCTTGTGTCTAAAACCCACACTTGATAGTCACAGCGGCAATTCGAGGGTACAGAATGTTTCAGTAATGTTGGGAAAAAGGGGTTGCCCACACTGAAAGCAGTCAAGCTGTAGACTGCTTTCTTCTCTTAGGAGAAAATGGCCTGCTTTGAAGTCTGTTTTGAGACAGACAAACGAGGCTGAATATTACCAGCAAGCTGTCGGGAAAAATATCAAAAAAGTTCCTTTAAGAGTCACTTTTGATTCTGATAATTAAAAATGCAGCTTGTGCATTGCTAAAAAAATCCAAAATTTTGATTATGGTCTTAAGGGGAATGCTTCTGAAAAATATGTGCTTTGTTATCAGACTACAAAAGAAAGTAAAATGTGAACAGAATGGATTCTTGCAACATGTATGAAAATAATTCTTATTTCTCACGTATCTCAGCAAAATGCCTTTCAGCCCCTCACCCCCTCAGCTCATTCAAATGGGAAGGTCACCACAACCTGAGCTTGGACTAGGCCAGACTTGAGATTGCTTCAGAGAAAACAGCCCACCTTTATGCCACGTCTCTCCATATTCACCGCCACCCCTGATGTTGGCCACAGCAAGGACGCCACCCATGTGTCTCACGAATATGAGCCTGGATACGCTGAGTAACAGAGACGACAGTTAATCTCTAAGCTCTCTCCCTCCATTGCAAAAATGCAAATGTATCCCTGAAAACACACCATGTGTAATAGTAGCTAAATATCAGCCCAATTGTTTTATATTACTTGATTATAGTGAAACATTAATGTTTAACTGCAAAGCTCAGACGTTTGCATGAACACTCAGTATGTTTCACTTTTCTGTACTAGTAAATACTTCATTATACACACACACACACACACACACACACACACACAAAACAGAGGCCCTCATTTCACACTGAATCTATCTTTGAAATAAGGCCAGCTCAGGTAAGAATGGTGGGGGCTCACAGGTGCACCTGACGATGGTCCCTGCTCTCAGTTTTTTCCCCCTTTTCCTTTTTGGTAACACTCTCCAGATTTTCAACCTGTTTTCCAGTTCTAAAGAACTTTGGATGTTTAGTCACTATAGGACATAAGAAGTGGAGGATAACAAGCTCACAGACTAGAAAACAAAAACAGCTCCCAAGGCTCCAGAGGACTTTGTAGAAATAAAATCATAGCACAACACTTCTAAGTCCTTTGGAAAAATCTGGATTTTGTTTCTACCCTTCTCTTTTCACTGTGGCACTAAAAGTGACATTTGCTTTCCTATCAGTTAATTTTGCCTTCAACTGTTTGAGAATTTTATAATTCTCAGTAAAGGGAAAAAGGAGGGCTTCTGCAAACCTAAAGCTCTAGTTGGCTTTAGTGTTAATTTCCTCGAGGTCAAGGATGAAGAAGAAAGATAACTAGCATTTAGGTAGATGTCACCAGGCCAACCGTACACATCAGCCAAATTCATTTTCAATCACTGGGTCTTCTACGTTTCCTGCATCTCTGATGATCTCCCCTGGAAGATTACATTCACTTGGTTCTGGGATGAAATGGTTTGGGACTCGACTTGATTCTCAGCACAGAAATTTAATAAGTACAAATGAACAAAGGTCAGTGCTTCTACCCACAGTAGATCCACTCAGTGATCAGTGTGGTCTAGATTTCTGTTGGTACCAAGAGAATGGGGCCTAGGGTGCAAGTTCCTCATTACTCCCTGGCATGTGTTCACTGCTTTTCCACTCAAGCATCGCTGACTTAAAGGTGAAGCCTGTAATTTTATCTCAGAATAAATACAGCATATGGTTCAACCACATAGTCATGGATGTACTAATGAGATAACAAATCTCTCTGCCGGGGAAGTCCATCTGGGGGCTGCTCTCACCCTGGGTTAAGGCAGGGACTGGGACATGGCACTGTCAGAATGAATTAATAGTGTCTGTAATAACATTCTCCTAGTGTCCTTTCGGTTAGTTGTATGATGCCACAGAAACCTGTCATTTTATACAACAACCTCCACTAGTTCCTAACAAACTCTTTAGCCACATGTTCAGGGAAGTCCACAAGCTGGTTATGAACCACTCGAGGAGGGCAGGGACCATGTTTTATACTTCATTCCACAATAATGAGTGGCTATAGTTATTGAGTATTCAAAACAAACGACTAGCTTTCTTCCAGTTCACTCTGGGATAGCTGATTGAACCCACTCCATATTTATGTCCTGGTAGTTACCAGTCTATGAATCTCTTCTCAAAGATCCTGAGTGACTCTGTGAATCAGATTTATATGAGGTTCTTTTTAGAAGGTGGGTTAAAGTTGGTGTTGCTTGTAGGAAACTGTTTTTATTAAAAACACTCAAAGCAAATTCCATACTAAGGAATGGGATATTAAAATCAAGTTTGTAAAAAAAAAAAACTGGCAGGCTGTTTATATAAACTATGGCAATGTATAAATGTAGATTCCCCCCGACCCAGGACATAAGTTATCTGGGAAATAATTACAAACAATAAGCACAGAACAGTTTTTAAAAAGAATAACAGAATTTTCAGAAAATATTTATAGCTGAATGTTAAGTCTATTTTAAGTCTGTGTGCTGGTAAAAAATTCAATCATCTAAAACATTCCCACTGAAGAGAATTCTGGGGGTAAAGGCTGATTTGGTAACAAATGAAAATGAAGATAGGTACTTCCTTTCTTTAAGACCTCAATTGATACTAATCTTTTGTAGCCAGGCTAAAGCCTCTAAATCTAGTGCTCAACCTTACACTGAGGACATTAAAACAAAACAAAACAAAAAAACCAAGATCAGCTTGTCATTATATTTCCTGCAATTCCTGAGCAAAAATTCAAGTTATCAATTAATTCCTTCCTTGTAAGAAAACAAGCAAGAAATATACAGTTAAGCATTTTAGAAAGAGATGATCTAGTAGACCAATCTCTAGTTCCCTTCCACTACATGGTGAAGATCAAATACATATCAAGTTCAAGAGTGTCCCAACACTTACCTGTAGTTGGGTGTGATAGATATGTTGAAGCCACCATAGCCATATAAGAAAGCAGGATGCGAGCCGTCCAATTTTATGCCTTTTTTATGCACAATGAACATTGGAATTTTTGTACCATCCTTGCTAGGGTAGAAAATCTAGGATGAAAGAAAGAAGAATACTTTGATTTAGCATCTCTCAGTAAACAGTTGTATACTTTTAAATGGGAAAAATAGGTAGTACTCTTTTCATGTACAGAAGCACAATGAAAATCTACCACCACCAAAGGGCTATTTGATAGTGAAGCATATTTCAGTTTTATAGGGATGGTTTAAAGAGTATGGGTCTGAAAGTAGGGAAACTGGACTTGAATTCTTATCTCACAACTATCTAGTTTGGTACAAGTCATTTATCCTCCCCTCAGTCTCAGTTCTTCACCCCCAAAATGAGGCTACCAGGCCCACCTCTTAGGGCCTTCAAAGGGCACCTGAGAGGACAAGCATTCAGTTCTCTGCTCAGTATCCTTCTCGGCACTGGGAAAGTCAGATTCTGCCATCTTGCCAAGCAACTTAATCTAGGGAGACTTCTTAAAAACAAAGTTCACATTCAACTTCTTCCTAAAAGGTGAAGACATTCAATACATCTTCATTTTTCTATGTTTGACTATTAAACAAATGTGAGCAACAAGAAGATATTAGCTTAAGCTGGTGAGGAACACCATGGAAATCCTATTATTCCTGGTTAAACAAAGACATTTTCTCCAGTATTGACAATTAAGGTTCCTCAAACTTTCCAGAATCTGGGCCACCTTGGGCAAGTTCAGTCAACATCTCCATATTCATTACTTTTGAATAAAGGATTAAGAGAAAAAGGATAAGGAAGGGAACATTAAATGCAATTCAAGCGATAAGCCATAGAATAAATGATAAGCCACGAAAAGCCGATAATGGCTTCTTCCAGACAGAAAAGCCGTAAATTGTTTTCCCTTCAGGCAAACATGGTGTCTGTACCCTGACACTTGGAAAGTGCCTCAGCTCAGAAACTTCTTCCTGACTTCCCCTGTGAGCCTTCGTGCTTTGTGTGACCTGGAGCTAAACTGTATCTACAGCTTTTGATGGCAGCAGTTCTGTTACAGAAAGTAGCCACAAAATCCTTGGAGATAAACAGGAGCAGAGGTACCACGGGTTTGGGAGCTGGGGGTGCAGGACTGTGATAAATGCTCTAACTCTGGTCATTCTCTGAATCCTGTCAATCAATAGCATGACTAAAAAGCATCTGTTTCTGACGTTGGAGAGAAAGACAAAGTACATTTGGCAGTTTAGGAATCATGGAGTCTACTCTGCAGAGTAGAGAGTTTTATTTGAAGTTATTTAGTGTTGGCAGCCACTGATGTAGCTGTGTGAGTGGGTTCAAGGAAATGCAGAGTAAGGAACCAGCCTGAAGTGACTGGTTGGGCTAATGAGCTGGAACACAAGGTCTTCTTTGAGTTGGGAACAACTGAGGGCTCTTTAGCCACAGAGGCACAGCATCAAAGAGCAAATGAATCATGTCTCACATCATGCCACCATAACTGAATCATCTGCTCATATTGGTATTTCCTCCAGCTACCTGCCACTGCCCATCTATCTGCAAGTCCCTGCCCAGTTCTCCCTCCCAGGCTGGCCACCCCTGTGCCCCCTGCTCTCACCCAGGTACACCGAGGCATCTCTTGTCTCTGCTGACTCTTAGACCCTCTGCCTGATCTCAAAGTGTTCTGTCTCTTGCTGCTTCATAATGATTCCACTCCTCCTCTCATATCACTTTTCCTGCTACCTCTTGTAAGATTTCCAAAGCCTGCAAACTAGCCTGCCATTCTCTCATCTGGCTGCAGGAGCAACATATCCTTTCAGAATATCATCAAAAGGTCCAAAGCCCCCATATGCCTGTAGAAATAAATCCACACTTTAGGTTGGTGTGATTCTGATGTTAAGATAACAGTATTCTAAACTGTCCAAAAGTGAAAGGGCATGGTAAAGATGATTTTACTGTGGGCAAGAAAATGCCTTACAAAAAGGCTACTGCAGTCTTAAAATATACATACCATGTATCCATGTGTACATACATTCTATCCAGTCTCTTTCTATGCATTCAAACACAGCAGCCATCTATGCCATTTCCATTTATGGAACAGCAGTGGACACTAAACTAACCCTAAACCTGACTCTTCAATAAAAGGGCAAATTGAATCCTGAGTCTTTTGATAACTATGGAAGGAACCCCTGTGAGCGTTTTGGAAACAGTCATTAAAAGTAGTCCAGGAATTTGCCATCATGTACTATCCACTGCTTGTTCTTGAAGCCACTTCGCTAGGTTAGGAGGGGAAGCTAGCAAATTCCTTGCTTCTGTCTGAGTCCCAAAACTTCACCAAAAAGTTCCGCATAAAAGTCTATATTGGTGCTTTTATTAGACTTACTGGCTGTGCCGAAGCATCTATGAAGAATCTGTTAGAAATACTGTTTTCCAGGCATCATCCCCAGATGGTGGAGTTCTCAAACCTGCAGATTTAGCACATTTCCTGTGTGCTATGTGGCAGGTGGAAATGGCCTCAACAAAACTGGCCATAGCATTTGCTTTTATCATTCTCTCTACTCTCACCAATAAATATAAACTAAAACCAGATATTTCCCCACAATCCTTGATAACTTCAATATGGTACTCTGTTCTTTTTACCCAGTTCTCCTGTGATTTCCCTTAGAGTTTAATGAAGAAGACCATGACCTGTCCCTCACCCTGACCAGACACTTGAATGTCTCAAGATCAAGACCTTCACTTCAACCCCACTTCAACCCCACTCCAACCCCTGCTTCATTCAAATGTTTGCTATGTCTATTATGTGCTAGGCATGCTGCTAAGCACTGGAGAGGCAAAGAGAACAGGACCTGCAGAGTCTCCGCACAGCATACACCCATCACCTTGGCCCTCAGAGCTGGTAGCTGTTCTGCAGGGAACTCCCCCTCTGACCAGCCTGCTCTTTCCTGCCCTGCCTCCCTCCCTTCCTTTCCTCCTAGGGTATCTGCTCTTACTATTATTTTTAAACTCTTTTCATGACATTCAGTACCTTCTATTCTCTGTCAGCCTCTCTTGCGTTTTCTTGCCCAGCTCAGGATTCCTTGACAGCCCTCTAAATGTCACTCATGCCCGAAGCCCTCTAATGCTAATCCCAACCCTTCTCCTCTTCTGGGCACCCAGACACTCAGGAAATCTCAACCCACTTCATCGCAAATTAGTAATACCTAAACTCAGCTGGGCTCTGGAATTATGACTTCTTTTTTCCCCCCTCCCTAAATGAATTCCTCGTATCTTTTCCTTCCCATGTCTTTCTTAATGCCTCCCTCCCTGACAATCTATTCCAGAGTAGCTGCTTCCAGAGTTTTCTACTTTTTTCCACACCTAGCACCACCCATTTGCATTCCCTTCCCTTTGTATGTGGCCTGCCTCCAGAGGCCATCCACCTGGAGTTCTTAAAACACCATCTTCCGTCCTCGCTCAACCTCTACAAACCCAGAGAAAAGGACTGCCTAGTCTTGATTCCGTTCCTTACCTCCTCTACGACTACCATGCTCCTTCGGGTACCACTGTTTGTGAATTTTCTCTTTCCCTGGTGTACAAACGGACCCAAATTTCTCCTCATCTATGTAAGAAAAAGAAACCTTTTGCATCACCTTGTCTGCTCCTCAAGCTGAACTTCCATCTCCCTCTTCCTTCCTGACCTGATCTATCCAGAGTCACCCACGCCACGGCTCACCGCTTTCCTACCTTGCGTGTTCCTCTATCCCAGCCACCACTGCTCTTTCAAGGATCATGCGACAGTGTTTTGGTCTTTTCCCTTGCACGTCCATCTCTACCTCTACTGAGGGGTGTATGTCCTTCCCAGATTTTTCATAAGCCTACAGAGAAACACCTATTTATACATGTTCACAAACACAGAGGTTATTTATATAGTGATAAAAAGAATCAGGCTAATATTGGGCTACAACTTACCTGCCCCCTGACTTCTCCCTAAGCAAGATTATCATGGAATTATTTTTTAAACCACCCAGATTTACCTCATTAAAAAAGTGGATGTAGCTGGGCAAGTGGTACATGCCTGTAATCCCAGGAGCTTGGGAAGCTGAGGCAGGAGGATTCCAAGTTCAAGGCCAGGCTCAACAACTTGGTGAGGCCCTAAGCAACTTAGTGAGACCCTGTCTCAAAATAAATAAAAAGGGCTGGGGATGTAACAGTGGTTAAGTACTCCTGGGTTCAATTCCCAGTACCAAAAAAAAAAAAAAAAAAAAAAAAAAAAAAAGAATGCTGTGTATTTTATTATATGGATATACATATATTTATCATTTGCTCACTGATGCATACAAAAGTATCATGCCACTCATCTACGTATATCATATGGCAGTCACTCATTCTTAGTGAACAGTTACCATAGCTGAAATCCAGATGTTGATTTTCCACTCTCTGATGACTGTTACCACAATACTCAGGTTCTAGGTAAAAAAGCAAAAATGTTTCCATTTCTCATACTTGTAACCAATGAGAGAGCTGCCAATATACACCTATTCTTCCTATAACATTTAAATGGGCACTTATCAATTCCACATATTTATGAAGTACAGTGTGACATCTGAATACATGTATTTGACAGATATACATCAGTAAAATGTGGATCTGCTGAGCTGCGAGTCTTCTTGTCTGTTCCTGCAGTACCCAGTCCCTGAGAAGACCAGCACTGCTGTCACCTCACTAGGGTGAACTCAGAAGATGAAGGGGCTCTGATTAAGCTGGTGGAAACTATGAGGATCAGTTATAAGTGACAGCTACCATGAGATCTACTTTTACTGGGCAGAGGCAACATTCTGGGTTTCAAAACCTGTGGCTCACATTGCCAGGCTGGAAAAGGCAAGGGCCACAGAACTTGTCACAAACTTGGTTTACTGTGCACTCTTTTCTGTACTTAAAAATTCTCCTTCAAAAAACAAAACAAAACCAAAAAACCAAAAAACCTTTAAGTTTTTTGTTTTGGAGACTCATAGCGTGGTGGCAATGTTATTCCACATTTCAAATGGAGAACATTAGGCACAAGGCTATAAGGAAGCACAGCCTCAGGGAAACTCATGCTGTCTCTTGACAGAAGACAAAAAAATGGTATTTTCTGAGCAGTTATGAGACTGAGTCACCTGGCAAACAAAGCTGGTGTCAGTTCTTTCTCATCTTTGATGAAATAAGATGATAATCCCAAACCCTGGGACTTTAAAATATTTCAGATATAAGGATAGACTGTCACTCTAGGACTTCATCCAGGCCAGTTGATAACTCTTATTTTTCAAATGACAAAATAAGATACAAGAAGATAAATACCAGTAAGGTGCCAGGCGCGGTGGCGCACACCTGTAATTCCAGTGGCTTCAGAGGCTGAGAGGCAGGTGGATCGCATGCTCAAAGCCAGCCTCAGCAACGGTGAGGTGCTAAGCAACTCAGTGAGACCCTGTCTCTAAATAAAATACCAAATACGGCTGGGGATGTGGCTCAGTGGTTGAGTGTCCCTGAGTTCAACCCCGGTACTAAAAATAAATAAATAAATAAACCACTAAGGTAATACTTCTGGCTTATGACAAACTGTCACCAATGTCTCTCAGGTTCCTGGTCCAGAGTTTTTACCCCCTACTGTATCACAAAGCAATTCACTTCAATCAATTATTTCCTCATAAGTATCTTTATGAGGTGCAACTATTCAAAATATTGCAAATATTATAACCTTTGGCATGGATTTAATACATTGATTTTTTTTCCCCCCTCAAGACAAGGACCACCTAGGAATCCAGGGGACAAATACATTCCATTAGAGGTGCCATGTCTTATTTATAAGCTTTTCTACCTTCATTATGCTCTTTAAAAGGGACTCATTTAAGCATTTCAAAAGCTGTATTCTATATATAGGGCTTGTTATTACTATTTTAGCAAAATGAGTCTTCTGGGAAAGATGAGTCTTCTCCACATAGTCAGCATTACCATTTTGAAGATGAATTATTAAAACAAGAAAAAAAAATCCCACTATATCTTGCCATGCCATTCTTCCAAAAAAATTCAATAGTATTTCTTAAAAGACATAATAGATGCAACTCTCTTCACAAATGAAAGAAAAAATGCTTGAGAGAATCATAAAGAATCCCAACTTTCTTGGTAACTGCCATGGTTCCACTGTGACTGCCCGGGCTCCTTCATGTTCCCTCATGCTCCTGTTGAGACTTATGTGTTGATGACATTGATTCCCCAATTTATGTGTTTTGATGATATTTGGATCTGAGGTCTCAGGAAGGAAATGAAATTAGATTAGATCATCAGGGTAGGGCCTCCATGATGGGCCTGGTGGTTTTAAAGGAGAGGAAAAGAGACCTGAGCTGACCTGTGCTTGCCCTCTCTCGCCATATGAAGCCCTTGCCATGTTATCATGCAGCAAGAAGGTCCTCAGTGGATGTGGCACCACGCTCCTGGGCCTCGCAGTTTCCAGAACTGTGAGCTAAATAAACTACTATTTTTTTTTTCTTCTCTTTCTTTCCAAACATTAGTGACCAGTCTAATAAACCACTGTTCTTCATTAATTAGCCAATCTCAGCTAATATGCTATAGAATCAGAAAACAGATTAAGATAGGTATCAAATTTAAAATAGCTTCTAACTTTGCACATTTAAAATCATGTTCTAATGAATGTTTGATAAAGGCTCACACATTCTTGAGCTGAATCCTTTAAATTAAAATAAGGACTACTAAAGAAAAGAAAACAAAGTTTACTTTTATGTAAAGTCCATAGTCTAACCGTTCAGAAAAGACCCACCTCTATTGGCAAGCATGGCTTTCCAGAGGCATCAACAAATATAAGGTGGTTTACCTCAGGAAGTGTTTGGGCACAAGATGGCCATTAGTGAATATGTGTCTAGTGGTCTTAACGTGTGGATTTGGCTTCAAACAAAAATAATAAAAATATCTTCCCTTAAAGGAAAAAGAGCAAGTAAACAACAAATCAAGTGAACATTATTATTCCTTGAAGTGAATGTCAGTAGTTATGGAAAGACCAACTATCTCCCCTGAAACATTACTCCTTGACATGAATATATTTAGTAATAAAATCAATTTCTCTAAAATAAATATGTGCAACCATTTAAGTTCCCCCAAGCAATCTTCAAGGGCACATCTGATCTAGTTCAGATCTGGTGCTCTCTGAGGACTCCTGTTATCACACTTATGGGGATATGCTCCTATATGAAAGAAGGAGGTAACTGCAAAGGGCAAGCCCTTTGGAGAGAAGAATGTCTGGCACGAGCAACTCCTGCCTAATTTTAGAGACTGACAGGTTTAAGGAGAATGTTCATAAAAGGGTGTTGAATTCCCTCTTTTATCAGAGTTGACAGAGGCCACTTGTGTGGCCTGTACTAAGTGTGGCCAATAAATCTGACAAGGAGCAGAACAGCCCAGAGATTCCACAGTCAAGACAAGGAGGGAATAAGACATTCCATTACGCAAAGGAGAGAGTGGAAGGCAACCGCTGTGCCTCAATTACTTTGCTAAACAAGTCTATGAAGAACTTTCTGGGACTTAGGGGAAGGTACTGCATGTTTCTGTGCTGTGCTAAGGTTAAAAATATTAGCCTGGCATTATTAGATTGTAATCCTATTTTCCAGGCATTTAATTTTGGAAGAGTGGGGAAGAGTTTAACAGTCACCTTTAGGCCGAAAAATATAACAGGAAAGTCTAGTCTAGACTGCTTAAGTTTTTCAAATGACAGCTGGACATTTTTGCAACACTGGAGATTTAAAAATCCCTTTAGGGTGCCTCAATAATGAGTGAGTCCATTTAAAAATCTATTTTCATTCTTGAGTGCCAACAATGTACTAAATGCTAAACTGAGTCTCTGCAAAAAGTTTCTGCAGAAACTCATTAGCTCTCTCCAGCGCTGCCATCTCTTTGGAATAATAAACCTCTTTCTGTTTCAAACTGGGGAACAAGCTATGAAACAGAAAGGGGAAAGTTCTGAACATAAAGAGAAAGTTCTGGGCATAAAGAGAAAGGAGCAGTGGTGGAGGCAACTGGACTTTGGTAGGCTGTTGGATTTGGGAGGTAGTCAAGTGTTTTGAGGTAGGAAGCCACCCAAGACTAAAATGAACATTTGTCTCAACTGTAGAAAAGTAAGGTCAGTGTCAGTTCCACTGCTCTACTCTGTGGTCAAAGAAAACACACCACCAGACAGCACTAGCTGCAGACGCCTAGAAGCAGCAGCTTCTGTTGGGGTACAAACAGAAATGGCCCTATAACAAGGTTCACTGCAATGGGGTTTAGGCCACTCATGGAATGCACATATGTGTCCTGCTCCTGTATAAAAACAGCATGATAAATCCACTGTTGGGGATCATGAGCTCTGCATTGATTGTGATCAATCAATATCTGCTGAAGAAATCAGTGAAGCAGAATTGTATAGTAAATGCTCTTTCTGACTCCCAAATATTGACACCAGCTTGGCTCAGCTCGCAGCTCAAAGCCATCCTGGCTGCCTCTTCCCCATCTTATCCCTGCCTGTCAACATGGCGGCCTCGCCTGCTAACATGACTCCTAATACTAGATTAATTCGGGCACCTAATACTAGATTAATTCCTTGAAAGCTTCCTTTTAATCTAGGCCATTCCCCTACTGAAAGTATATGGTCCCTCTCATTCTCTAAAAGATGAAGAGTTTTAGGTTCTTCACCCTTTGCCTTTGACCTTGGTGAATCCGCCCCCACTTAAACTGTTCTCTCTAGTGAAACTGCCACTTCCTGGATCCAGAGGCCCCAAGTCATGAGACTTTACATACTAAATCATGACTGGGGGGAAAAAAAATCAGTTCTTACTCCCTTGTTTGTTGCCCCCTTCACTCAATGTAGGCACTCCCAAAGTCACATCTCAGCAAGTTCACCCTTTGCTTGAATATTTCTAGTAATGAAAAAGAAACTTAAAATAGCATAAATGGTCATTCACTTCATTTTGGAGCCAGTTAGAGAATTATTCCTTACCTGAAAATGTTAAAATAACCCCAAACACGAGAAACAGAAGTGAGCCAAGGATCTAGAGACAGAACCCAGGGATAGACATTCCTATGCAAGCTAATTACTAACTGAAGTTCTCATAGGTTTTAAGATGCCTGCCAGTCAGTTTCTATATTTTTTGCAATAGGATTTTCCTATTTCCTACTTTAGTCAAAATACATGTTATTTATTTGCTTGATTTGTTTAGAACACTTATCTAGTTCTTACCAAGCAATCTTCTAAGGACTTTAGAATTATCTTCTCACTTTCATCCACACAGGTGGTCTACAGTGTACCCTTATCTTTTAGTTGACATCATCCTGACACACAGAAGTAACTAACCCGAGCTGGGTAGGGTGGCACATGCCTACAAGCCCAGAGACTCAGGAAGCTGAAACATGAGGATCACAAGTTCAAGGTCAGCCTTAGCAACTTAGCAAAACCATCTCAGAAGAGGATGGGGCATAGCCCAGTGATAGAGTGTCTCTGGGTTCAACCCCCAGTGCCATCAAGCAAACAACAGAAAAACCTAATTAGCCCAAGTCATGCATCTTGTAAATGATGGTATCAAAATTTGAACCCAGGTCTTCTGGTTCCATACTCCATGCTCTTAGCCACTATGAACAAGGGATCAGTAAATCCTCCACGGGGCCCCTCTGGAACCCTCCCTGGCACTGCTATTGTGCTCTCACGTGTATCTCTTCCAGGGCTGTGCATTTATTGCCTCTGTATCTAGCACAATAACCCAGAAGAAAGTATGCACTTACAAAACACAGTTGATAAATGCATAAATGAATGCTCAAGCTGGACCCTATATTTCAATTAAATAATATAAGAAAAATATTTAAGTGGCATTTCATTATAAATCCATATAAACAGAGCAGCCTAGAGAATGTGGCTTCAAAATGCTTGCAAACTGAAAAAGTAATAAAATAAAAAAATTAACCCTGGTTGAGGCCCTTAAGAGATTGTATAATCTTTTTAAGGTCACAAATTTCCAAGTTATTGCTAATAAAAAAATATTTAACATCTGACACTTTCCTTATGTGTAACTATTAATCTATTAATTTAGCAGTGCCAGGGCAGGAGAGCTTTATGGCTCTCAAACTGTTTAGCTATGGTAATTTACTGCATGAGATTGCACCTGCATAATAAAAACCCTGACAAGGATACTTGAAATCCATTTCAAATCCCTCATTAACTCAAAACGACAGTGGATCACTTATTTTATTGCATTAGAAAAAAAATAATAAAATAATCACAATGCTGAAAAGACAAACTCTGGCCAGAATGTTCATTAATGGAACAGAAGAGAACTGTGTAGCTCTAAAAATCTGGGGCTGGTAGTTATTCACTCCTTAAAAGGGCTGAGCTATTAGAGAGACTGATGTTAGTGAGGAGAAAGCAGAGCTGGGTCTGTGCTATCAAGCAGTTCATGGGAGTGTGTGTGTGGGGGGGGCGAGACAGGACTGCACAAGCCAAGTGTGGTCCTGAATTGAGGACAGTATTGACAAAATCCCTAGCACCAGAACCCTGGCATGAAGTCCAATTACCATTTTTTTGTTTGCCCATTCAAGGGGGAAACTGATGTGTGGTAAAACACTCTGGGGCAAATGCACGCAAGACTTTTACTGCAAAAAACAATCGACTGGAATACTGAAAAGGCAAATTTGGCAGTAAAATTCTCTGGCACAGAGACGTTTACACCCATTTCTGTGGGACAAGCCTCAAAATGTTGTTATTATACTCTAATCTGAGTCTCTTAGACCGAAATAAATCCTCCACATGAGTAAGAGGCAACAAGCAACCCATCATGGATGGTTTCCAGTTACTTAAGGAACAATCATTAGGCAGCCCAGGAGCACTTCACTACCCTGCTGGGAAACGTGAGGCCAGAAGTGGCCACAAGCTGGTGAAGGCGGCTGCAAAGCAGTGGCCAATTAGAAGAGACTAACTCCAGGCAGAGAGGCAGCATCACAAACAGCCATGGGAAGCAACTCGCCAGGGGGCAGGAAAAAGAAGGGGAGAAAGGCAGGCAAAACACAAAGTTTGGAAATCTTGCTGTGAAGGTACAAGAACAAATTCTTTTTGATTTATATTCTAAACTCAGCTGTGTGAAATGTTGTTTTGTATTTGTGCAGAACAACAGCTGCAGAAATCTTCGTGCAACTACATCCTTTTACCCTAAGTGCCATCATGATAAAAAAGATCTTGTGTTTTGCTCTGAAATGTTTCAAAACGTAGGGAAATATACTTTTTTTATGAGTTGTTGATGAACTTTTATTTATTTATTTGTAATGTGGTGCTGAGGATCGAAATCAGTGCCTCACACACGTGAGGCAAGCGCTCTCCCACTGAGCCACAGTACCAGCCCCAGGAAGATATACTTTTAGTCACATGTGCTTTTGTGCTGAAGATGAATAATGAACCATGTTCATGGAAGATCTCAAAGAACATCGCATGCCGTACTGATGATAGATGGCGTTTGGAATGTGGACAAGGAAGATCTGGCAGTGATGGAGCATCAGGGGTGTGTGCAGAGAAGCTAATGGAGCTAGCACGCTGAGTACAAACCCCCATTTAGTGAATTCCATGTAACACTTCCTCTACCCAGGAACTGATAAACAAGGGAGGCCCCTAAGTCCATTAGAAGGAGCCCAGCTGCACAGCCTCTTCTGGCGCTCACTGGCTCCCTCAGTCAAATGCCCTCGGCCAATCCAAGCACTGACTTGCTCATCTCCCCCATGCCATCCTCCTTGAATCTGGCTTCCAGGATACAAGTGTGCCTGGCTCCTCTTCCTCCCCTGGTACCTAAAATGTTAGTGTGGTCTTCTCTTCCTTCCATACACACTGCTGGGATTTTCAGATGTACTCATGGGTTCACTGACCACCATGACTACCACCAGCCTTTATGACTGTCTCTGGCTCCTGACCCTTGTTCTCTGAGCACCTGGCAGGTAGATGACCCCAGGTGCATCCTACCTGGGCCCTTTCAAGTCTTGCCCCGTTTGGGTGGCAGACCAGGCCTGCAGGGTCTGACCTATCTTTCTTTCCAGGCTACTCTCCTGCTTCTTGCTTCCACAGGGTGCTGGTGACCTCGGCTGCTGTGTGGGCTGTTCTCCCTCTGAAGTCCCTCCCCTGGCTGCCCAAGCTCCTTTCCAGGAAGCCTCCTTCCAGAGCCGTCTTAGATGCTCCATATTCTCTGAGCTCCCATCGGCCCTGAGAACTATAGTATCTTCATCAAATTGCTGCAAATGTTTGATTATATCCCCATTTTCCTAGTATCCTTATATTCCCAGCATGGCCAACACTGTCAGATACAAAGCATAGTGCTTAAAAAAGTGTTTGTGAAATAATTATTTTTATTTGCTTAAGCAATCCTTTCACCGAGCCATTCTAAACGCTCACTTCGAAATGATTTCTCACCTGACAATTTCCATTTTATTAAATTAGTATTAAACAGTATCACTCTTACTGTCTTTAGCTTCTCTCCATGGGTGACTAACACTGTGAGGAAGGATATTTTATAAGAATCACAAAATAATGAAGAGGACTACAGAGAAAATTTTGCTTTGATTCTCGAAAAGGGAGACAGTAAGATTTCCTGCTTTGGTCATAAACTATGACCAAAATAATTCTTTAAGACTAGATCATATAAAAATTCCACAGAAGTAAAAACAGCAGTGAATATTCATTTTCTGACACGATCTGTGTTAAGTGGAGAAGACCAATTACCCTACAAGAGGAAAGCTGGTCCAACACAGAAATATTGCAGAAAGGAAATGTTCAATTTTTCTAGGTTTCTGGCAACAGGGTGATTATTTCAGGGGCCACCATCTATCAGGGCCTCTCTCTTTCATTCTCCAAGTATTTATATGTATCTTCCCTGTGCTCTGAGGATAGTGCAGTGGGCAAAACCATATTCTAGTGGTGAGACAGACAAACACAAAAACCAATGACAATGCACTGTCAGCTGGCGAGAAGTGCCATGGAGAAATAAAGCAGGGACAGGGAGGAGGAGGTTGGGAAGGGTTGTTGCACACAGGATGGAGCCTGGAGTCTCTGACCCATGCACTCCAAGAGTATATGAAGGAGCGGCCAGGAGTGGGGTGGATTCCCAGGCAGAGAGGGGTGGGACAGGGAGGCAAAGTGAGGGGACCAGTGTGGCTGCAGTTGAATGATGAAGGCTAAGTGGCAGGAGATTTGGCCAGGGAGAGTGCAGGGGCCAGACTGTGGGGTCTTGGGGGCATTACTTAAGGCTGGGAAAATCAGCAAACACAATTGTAAGGGACATGCTGTTTATCAGCATACTGTTTAATCCTAATAAAGGATTAAGATTAGGAAGCCACACTACCCTAGGAAACAATGGCCCATAGTCACTGCCTTTGTACTAGTGACCTCAGAACTGGCTGCCCTGCCAGGAAGTCAGCTTGCTAATGTATCAAGACTGATATAAATCTGCACCCAAACTGACACCACCACAACTCTTAATACTGTAGGGTAGTACACTTACAGGAGGTTATAGTCCACCAGTGTCACCCCAAGGAAAGAGTCTGGCTAGAATACTCTTATGTCCTTCCACTGATGAATGAGCACTGTATTAAAGTCAGTGTAGCCGGAAGAGCAGTTTCCTTACCACCGTGCTATCTAACCTCGCCATGAACCCTGCAGCCGAGGTAAACTCAGGTTGTGAGGAGTGGGTGGCCCAAGAAGTCCTCAGTGCTGCTTCCTTATCTCCAACATCTGCCCCAGTTCCTCAGAGACTGTAGGTGTTTGAATAAATATTAGGGCCTGGATCCAGATGGGTGCACAAGGAGGAATGGGTGCCAGGGAGCCTGAGGGGAGGCGGCCTGTAAGAGACCACACAGATCAGCCTGGGGTTAGCAGCAGCTCGCCTCAGGCTGCACAGGGGCTCTGACTGGCACTTCTATAAGCTCTTTACTAAGTAAAGTAGAAAAATAAATGTCACTTAATAAAAAACAGTGTGTTCACAGGGCACGGTGGTGCATACTTGTAATCCCAGTGGCTCAGGAGGCTGAGGCAGGAGGACTGCAAGTTCAAAGCCAGTCTCACCAAGAGTGAGGCACTAAGCAACTTAGTGAGCCCCTGTCTCTAAATAAAATACAAAAAATAGGGTTGGGAATGTGGCTCAGTGGCTGGGTGCTCCTGAGTTCAATCCCTCATACCTCCCCCAAAACAAACAAACAAAAAAATAAAACTGTGCTTAGGATGCAAACTCTCCCATAGTTTTGCATTTGCCAGAGGAAATAATAAGGCCCTTGGAGGAAAAGAAAAAAAAAAAAAAAAGACTATTCACTAGGTTTTCTAGAGCTGTTTGCATTGTAAAGAAAATGCTTGAAAAAATGAAAGCTTAAATTAATGGACTTCTCTTGACAGGATTTTAGGTGCTGTGGTAAAATGATGGGACTGTGCAGAGATGACACCCAAATTCTACCAATGCCTCTCCTGCCTTCTCTGGGAAGGGCAGTTGGTAGGGCTTGTCCTGGGTGCTCTGTTCCTTTCCTTCCAGCATGGAGGACTGGCCGTCACACTCCCTGCCCACTTCCAAGGTGGTCTGCCCTCATGACATAGTGTTGGATGTTAACATGGCCAGGATGTTACTTCTAGGCAGGAGGACTGAGGGCCACCATGGGATGTCAAATACTCTGTCTGTGTCAAATGCCACAGAACAGGTGACGCATGGGTAGGAAGGTTCCTTCCTGCAGTAAAGGGACGTGGAGAAATCCCTGTTTGATATGTGATCAAAGAGGATGCCCAAACAAGTGATTAACTGTTCCAGCTTTGGAGCTGGGGATGTAGCTTAGTGGTAGAGTGCTTGCCTAACACGCGCAAGGCCCTGTGTTCACTGCAATTAAAAAAAAAAGAAAATCATAGGCTAGGTCCCTGAGATTTTGGAATTGCTTGTTATAACCTCAATGACCTAGCTTATCCTGACCTACAGAAAAGAACAACTGGGTAGAAATCTAATTGTTAAGAAGCAGAAAATTCCAATGCTCAATATTTGAGATTTCCCACTCCTAAACTGAGCACATAACAAAATATATAACTATTTCAGGATTTCAACACTATGTCTTGATTTTTAGTTGAAATTCAAAAAATGCCTGAAAGGGGCTGGATTTGTGGCTTCCCTAGCATGTGGGGGGCCTTGGGTTTGATCCTCAGCACCACATATAAATAGATAAATGAAAAATAAAAGATCCATTCATGACTGAAAAATATTTTTTAAGAAGTGCCTCAAAAAAGTAGATGAGAATTTATGAAGTCTCAGAAAGGAAAGTATGGGGCTGGCAGCTGATCCCCAATTCCAGAGCCCCTAGGTACTTGCACAGTATTCTCTTTTCCTTTCTGGGAGAATAGAAGAAATAAATGCCCCTCCTCCTGTGAAAGCCAGTCCTTCACTGCAGCTTTGGATTCTCCTCACCTCCTTGAGGTCAGCTCCTGTAGTGGGTCCCTGCTTACTGGGAACAACCCATCAATACCAAAACAACATAGTTTTTCCCACTTGGTAAGACATGCCATTGATCTCATGCAGCCCTCTCACCCCATGCAAAATAAACTTTCCAGGACTGTCTACATACGTGGTCTCCATTTCTCCCCTTCTCATGCCTTTTCTCTGATGCCACAAATGCTATAGAAAACTGTATCTGTAGAGTAAGTTTTATGAAATAAAGAAAATTTATTTTTTGGATAAGTTTTCTTAGCACAGCTATACCAGTTAGTCTACAGGAAAAAATGACAAATGAAATCTGGAGAAAAAGGAAGAGAACAGGGAGAGTGGGAAGTTGATACATACCACAGCTGTTAAAAGTCAGACACTCAAACCACCCGAGAATTCCTTGCTTAAAAAAATTATTTTTAATTTAAGCTTTGGACATTGTAGCACTAACATGAGATTGTTCTTAGTAGGAAAATAAAGCATAAAAGCAAAGCAAATCCTCCCACCCATCAATCACACCCACCCATAAGGAACCAATGCTATTGGTGCCATGTACATTTTCTCCTATCTTTCTCAGTTTAACCTGTCCAGTCACTAGTCTTCCCCACTGCTCCCTAAAAATGCTCTTGTTAAGATCAACAATGAATCTACCCTGCCAAATCCAAGAACTCCTTCCCTTCTTCCTTTGATCAACAGCACTGGGTACTGTTTGCCACTCTCTCATTTCAATAGCTTTTTTTCCATTTCCTGGTCTACATTTTCCTTCCCTCTCTGCTGGTTCTCAGGCATGCCTGCTGGCTCTTCCTCTTCCAACCTACCTGTTGATGTAGATGTGGGGCTCCGCCGGGCTCAATGCTGAGCCTTCCCCACTCTTTTCATTCTCCCCACCATGAGATTGTGTCCCCATCCCTGAATTTTTTTTTTTTGTTCCCTAACTGAAAGAGCTTATAATGACTCCTGACTTCTGGGTGTTTACATGGATTTTGTTTCTTCTTGCGTTTTAAAAACTGTTGATTAAATATTTTGCCTGCCTCAATCTGATGTTAAATTTTTCTCAGTAGAACATCAGGGATCAAAAGCTAAATCTGGATTGCTAGCACCACTGTCTATCCCTTTTATTTTTATTTTGTTTATTTTTTTATTTTTTTTAACAACGCATTTATGTTGAAGATTCCCATACTTACAACACAGATCTCTCCTATAAGACTCAACTATCTAACTCTATACCTGACATCACCATTAGTTTAAAAGGTACTGAAAAATTAGCATGCTCAAAACATTTTCCCTCTAAACCCTCTCTACCCAAACCCACTGCCAACTCATTCATAAAAGGTACCAGCTGTTAGATTTGAAATCTCAGAATTGTCCTTGATATGGCCTTTTCTCTCACCCCTCCAGCATTCAATCCCTTGGCATGTCCATGTCAGGGATGTTCTAACTTCCAGGCACATCCAAACCCACTTTCCCTGGGTCCCCAGTTTCTACTCTAGTCCCAGTCCACCTTATCTCTTACCTGGATCCCTGTCGTGGGTAATCTGTTCTCCATAACTCGGGAGAGGATAATTTTTTAAGTCAGAACCATGTACTTTTTGTGCAAAGCAGTGACTCACACCACATTTGGAATAAATCTGAAATCCTGAACATGGCCATGCCCCCTGCCTTCCCTATGCCCACTGTCCATTCCCCCTCCCTCACTGGGCCCCAGTCTTCTCTCAGGTCCCTTCTGAGGCTCAGTGCTTTGTTCTTGGGGCCTTTGCTTTAATATTCTGGGCTTCCTATCCCATTTTCACATGATTAGTTCCCTTTGAGTCTCCAGGCTTCCATTCAATGAAAACTCAGGGTGATTCTATGACCCTCATCTATAGTGACCCCCTGCTATTCTTGGTTGAGGTCATTGATTATTTCACCTGCAGCTTTTCTACCAACCTGCAATGCAGATGTTTATTTTCTGCTTCTTTGATTCCTCATAAGGACAAAACCCCATCCTCTAGGTCACTTCTGTATTCTACTATTTAGCACAATGCTTGGCACATGGTAAATTTTTAATGAACACACACTGATGGGATGAATGAAAGTGGTTCTTCCCCATCCCACCTCCACTGTTAAGACTGATTGATAGAGATCTGCTGATGGAAGGTGAGCCTCTGGTGGCTGTAAATGGGCTGGAGTGAGGTCTAACTAGATAGGTGAGCAGAGATGGCTCCAGCAATATCCCAGAACACTCTCTTGTCCATTTTACCTCTGAGGCTTCTAAGCATTAGAGTCAAAGTTGGCATGTCCAACAATGAAATCTGAAGATTCTCAAACATACCATATATTTATGCTTTACCCCAATTCCTTCCCAATACTTAAATTAGTTATATACACATTTCACTCTGGAGTTGAACTTGACATATGCTATGCAAAAGATAAAAGACTTGAAGGTCCAGATGCAGGTAGCATGTGCACGATGATTTTTCACTTACGCCCTAAAGTCCAATTACAGAATCACCAAAAACTTGAACTGGGACCAAAGGATATATTCTGTTTAAAAACATGATTGTATGCATACTCATACTTAGGTCTACTCATATTCATCTACATGTATACAAATGTATAACACTGGAGACAGGGAGGACACAAAGTATCATCTATTACTGAACTTAGCAGAACTGACAAATGATCTTAAATGCTCCAGAATTCATATGGGCTGCACTTAAATTCAGCCCTAGTAGACAATTTACAGTTCTTGATTTTGAGACATTAACCAGAAGTAAATGATGACACTTTTTCTGGGTCTTAATAAAGCCATGTTTTATATCAATTTCTACATGAAGACCCAGAACTAACTAACTCAGGGTTCTCAACTGTTGAACTGTGAGGGCCTGATCAGGGAAGCAAACCCTGCCTCACAGGACAGTTTTCCTTCAGGTCACCTCTGAAGAAATAAGATGTGCACAGAGTATGCAGGCCCAGGCCCTGACATCCATATTATTTTGTCAAGAGACAGCTGAAGATGCCCTCTGCCTGTCTTCTGCTTCAGACTGACATCCTAAGGCAGAAACAAGAAGAAAAGCTTCTACAGAGAAACTGTGAGGTGCTTGAATACTGAAAAATATGTAGAATTTGGAAAGTGGAGTAAAGGAAAATCAATTGTGGAGGAAGGAGAGATGAAGCAGAGGTGAGACAGATTGGTGGGTAGGGGCTCAGCTGGGAGGGCCTGGGCTTCTCAGGGAGGTGGCACCCAGACAGGGCACAGAGGTGCCTAGGGGAGCTCCTATCTGACACAGGAACCCACACATATCCTCTGTAGTATCTGTCTTCCATGTCATAACATGTCACTGTCATGTTTATAACCATGGTGACATTTCTGGTCTACACTGTAAATTATTCAGCACTGAGTGTGAACAGAGGACAGGCAAGTCCACCTCCTAAGCACAGGTCAGGTACACTTAATCCAAATCAAAAGATGATACTTGTGAAAATGGAAAACTTTTCCTCCTTTCTTCTTCACAGTCCAATGACAGTTAGGCCAATAATGGTTTTTCCTCCAGGGAGATAATGGAAGATCCCCAGTGCTGGATCTATTTTTATTCACACCATCACCCATCCACTGTCAATGTAACTCCAGGTAAAGGAGGGGAGGGAAGAAACCATAGCAGTTAGGGAACCCAAAATGTCTCTTTTCTCCTTTTGCCCTAAAAGACAGAGTAGAGCAGGAAGCCAAAAATGGTTCTGCAGCTGGCTGCCCAAAATGTCCCCCTGGGGTTTAACAATGATACTGACAGAAAAGCAGGAAGAGATCACCCTCAGCTTTCTCCTGCTCAGCCTTCTAAAATGAAGAGAAAATTTAAACCACCATAAGATTCCTGTTCCCAGATATCCTCCTAATTCTACAAATTCTTTGTCTAAATTTGCCTATTTAGAAGACAGAAATACATGAATAGACCCCGGAATGGATGCAGACCTTCAAGAAGGCACCGTAGCAAAAGTCACTTTCTTTGGGTATAGAATTGCTATCCAAACTCAACTGCACAAGAAGCAGAGGTCTGGAGCTAATTTCCAAAGTAAATTTGTAAGTATTCTTCTGAATATGAGTACCCAGTAGGAATAAGCAGGTAAGACCAGAAACATAAACACATTTTCATTTCACTTAAAAATATATTTTAGGGGTTGGAGTTGTGGCTCAGTGGTAGAGCACTTGCCTGGCATATGTGAGGCCCTGGGTTCGATCCTTAGCATGGCACATAAATAAATAAATAAATAAATAAATAAATAAGTATAATATACATATATTTTTAATGGAGTTTCAAGCGCCACATGGTAGCCAACATTTCAGACTTTAAATAAAGCTCCACAAATAAAAATGTAAGTGTTGTGTGTGTGTGTGTGTGTGTGTGTGTGTGTGAGAGAGAGAGAGAGAGAGAGACACACCAATAAACAAATGGGTGAGGCAGTGAAATCTCCATTAATATGTAACAAGGAGACTGGAATTGAACATTAAAATACATCATAAACTATTTATCATTTAAAATTATTCATGAGTCATTAAATAAATAATATTTATAAATCATAAACATGAATTTGTGGGCTCTGTCTCCCCTTTTACACAGGGAGTATTTCTATTATTTAATAGGTTCCATAAGGGTCTCCTCACCAGATACTTGAAACATTCTTTTAGAGATAAGGGAGCTTAGGAAATTAGAGGCCATTTAGTCTAATTTTTTCTTTCAGAGGTAAAACAAAAACATGAAATAAATCCTGAGTTATAGGGAGAATAAACAATTTTTATTGAGAATGAAATGTAAAGGATTAGCACAGGTCTGGAATTCAGAATTCTAGCCTTGGGTGCCAGTTAATGGTGTAACTTTTGACAAGTCCTTAGCACTCAGTTTTACTTCCTCTTCTGTAAAAGCTGAGGGCTAATTCAGACAAGCTCTAATGTGTATTAGTCCATTTTTTTGTCACTGTAATAAAATACCTGGGGCAGGCTAACTTTTATCAAGTGAAAAGCTTATTTAGCTCAATTCTTAAGGCTGAAGCCTGAGAGGGGGCAGCCTCAGAGTTTTGGCCTCTGTTGAGGGCCTGTGGAGGATGACTTCATAAAGTCAAGTGCATGTGAGGAGAGGGCACATCTTCAAACTGGAAGCCAGAGACAGATCCAGGGCTCCAGCTCACTCTTATAACAACTTACTCTCAGGAGCTCTCAGGTGAGTCACCTTAGTCCCAGCCTCAATCCCCTCCAAGGGCAGCTTGCTCAATGACCTAAGGACTTCCCACTGAGCTCCTCTTCTTAAAAGTCCACCATCTCTCAATACCACTATTCTAAGGACAAAGTTCCTAAGACAAGAACCTTTGGGGACACACTCAAACCATACCCAAACCAAGGGCTCAAACCACATCAAAACTTTGTCCTGAGGCCTAAACCTCATCAGTGGAAAGTCATACCACCTAGGAAAAAGCAAAGGAGGGAGCTTTGAAATCAGGGACCCCATCACCTCCATATAGGCTGATTCACAAGAGCAGGCCCCTCAAAGGACCACGTCCACAGACACAAAGGAATGGTGAAGGAAGGAAGTTGGGAGTGGTGATCCTGGCTAAGATGATGACTCTGGTGCAGAATCAGACACCTGGAGAGCCATCTGGACACAAGCTTACTTCACTTCCACATGGTGCCACCATAACCAGATAGTTAATTATAAAGCTCAAATATTCACTTCATGTTCTGGAAGCCATATTAAACATTTCTTCATGGGAGGAGCACCTCCTTATAAGATGCTTCTGTCTTTATAGTGTGTGATTTCTACTGTCCATGATTATGAAATCTGAAAAGTCAAGTTTTTAGGGGGCTTCATTTTTCCAACCCTGATCCTGAGATTTAATTACCTGGCCACCAGGTGGCATTGGGCCCCTTGGTCTCAGGGCCCACACCCAAGTTTGTTGAGCCAGCCTGTTTTGCTTGGTGGGGAATACTGCTACTTGTCCCTCATTATCCATTCCTATGTTTCTTTGAATAACGAAGCCCTAATTTTTAGCTGGGCATATTAATGTATACCGCCTTCTAGCAAACAACCTTAGAAGCCAGTTAGTGTGTACCCATTCCCATTTCTTCCCTACTGCCACCTCTGCTGGTTGGAAAGTGAATGTAACATGGCTGAAACCCCAGCAGCCACTTGGGACCATGTGGGGACACTGGGATAGAATCTATCCATGTATGAGGAAGCAGCAAGAGAAGATGTAGGATTCCTCCCTCTTTGGACACCAAGTTGGCCCAGGACTGCCCTCCACCAATTCTCTTATGCAAGAGGGAAAAAAAAAACGATCTTCTTGGAGATAGTTTTGATGTTATTTTTCCTGTAGTTCACAACTGAACCTACACTGAGAACCACAACTGAAGATCAGATTCATTTTGAGAAACAGTTATTAAAATGAAATGACAACAGATAAATGCCACTAGTAAACATATTATGCCACTGGTTCAATTCTATTAAGAAGAAAGTGATTTCCTACTTTGCTTTTATAGGATAATGAAATATCATTCTGTTCTAAGATGGTTTTCTAGCAAAGAGTTGGAGTGAGTTGTTAGCTGTGGCTACCCTGAAATTCACCCACCTCGAGATCAGCAAAGCTTAGCAAGAGTAACTTTTATGAATCTCAAAAGGCATCACTCTTAGAACCAAATTTAAACCTGGGTAAGTGGTTTTATTACCCAGAAAAGCAAACTCAGCAATATCTGTGATTTCTGAAATATCTAAAATTTTGTATGTGGGAGAACAGATCCACAAAGAGTACAACTCTCACCTATGGTATAGAGTTTATGTATAGCCTGATCTCTGAGAGTTAGGGCCTCTGGTATGACAGACAACATTATTCACGAACTATAAACTGAGGTGGCCTTCTGGAACTGAATCTAAGCCATTTCTTTTTGAGTCAACACCTGTTTGACTCACTTACTAATATCTCAGCAAGGCAAGCCTGCAAAGCAAAACTGCCATGGTATTGGGCCATGGTGCCATGTCCCACATTCCCCAGGGGAGCCGACTCATGGGGCTTCTTTTTCTGGTGCCCTCCCCAAGCAGTAAGTGACCAGGCACAGGCTGAGCTGCTTTCCCGGTTCCCATCTTAATACAGAACACATTCATAATTCAAATAAGACCTTTTCCTGGTCAGAGAAACTCAGGAAGAGCACAGGGCTGAGGAAGCCGTGGATATTCATCCACCTTGCCATAGGGAAGCCCCACTGAAGGCTCAGGAAGTCTATCTCCCCAGGGTTCTCACTACAGGGATTTTATACAACTACCCAAACATGGGTGGCTCCATTCTCAAGGTTTCTGTGTGATTTTTACATATTATGGGTTAAATATTCTCAGGTTGCTACAAAGTCCCGTTGTTCAGTCATGGAAAATAATTTATGTAAGTGGTATGGAGTCCGTGGCAGCTACAGAGTTGGATCACACAATAATTTATTTCTCTATTATAAGGCAGCAAGAAACAAAGACTCTTACCATCTTTTAGAGTCAAATTATTCCAACACTGCTGACATGCAGAGAGGAGGAAAGGGACACAAAGGTGTAGAGTCTGAATGTGAACACTCAGTCAGGAAACCTGCATAACACTGAAAATTCTAGAGCAGGGCAGGAATCTGGATATGCAAGGATCCGTTACCATGAAAGACAATATAAAAAAGTCACACCAATGCTTACGCAATGAATTGTCAAGAACAAATGACTGCATTTGCAGACAATTTCCTAATCATTTATAAGCACAGTAACTCCTCAAAAGCTTCTTTTTGAAAGTGCTCCCCCATTCAATTTCCCCTACATTTTGAAGATTTCAGATCAATACCCAATAGCACGAACACAGTGCTTTGGAAAAAATTGTCATTAGTTCAATAATCAGCTCACCAAGGATGTGAATGAGTCAATACTCTGTGTGCCATGAGCTCAGAACAGAGGTTAGTGAGTATTAAAACACTAATTAATGTTCTGAAGACATGTTCTGAAAATCTGAATATCCTGTATGCTGGCAACCACAAATGAGTTATCACCAAGGTTAGAAAACTGGAGGAAAAAAATTCCAAATCTAAATTAAAAAAATAAAATAATCCTGTTGTCCTGACCCCAAGGCATGTTGTCAAACCCAAAGACTCATCTAATGGAACATTTCTGTTCAGCAAACCACCTTCAGGTTGGTCTTGATGCACCACAATAGGTAATCCTTAGAAGAGGAATACTCCTAAGTGTGAGAGAGGAGGAATAAAGGTAATAAGTCTATGTTAAATATACATGATCCTTATTGTTTCCTTCTGTGATTTAAGTTTGCTTCGCTCCATAAAATATAGTTACTAGGATTATCTTAATTCATTCTTTTATAAAAAGTAAAAATTGTGAAGAGTTTGCTCATCATATACTCAGTTAAGTGGTCTTTTTCAGGTCTGTGACTTTTTTGTCTTTCATTTGGGGAGGAGAAAAGCCAGTCTCCCAGCTGGCTGAAGGACAGAGAGACTCTCAGAAGCCAGAAAGTGCATCTTGCTATACCACATTCCTTTGTTTTGCCACTTTCAACCACAGTGCATATTTCATCCCCACACCATACAAGACAAAGGCCACCGCATCACAGAGAACACTGAGTCTATGTGTCTCCTTGAACTAACTGTGAAATTATGGAATTCCACTGCAACTCAAAGGCAGAAGCAGTCTCTGCACAACGGGCGGGGGTAAAATGGCTTGGGAGTCTCAGGGGAACTGGGAATCATGAAGGCAGCCATCCTTCTCAGCCCGGCCCAACTTCCATCCAGGAAGGAGTCCTCCTTGACTCTGGCAGTATGTCTCTGTGCCCTTCCCTTGACCATGGTGACAACGTCAGGTGGGCTGTCTTTTCAGATATGCATGTTTCACTTCTCCAGTCTGACTATCGATTTCCCAGAGGGGACACCAGTATCTGGTAGGTCTTTGAATTCCAACAGTCCCTGGCATTGTATCTGTTATAAACACTGTGTTTACTGATAGACTAAATTTAACTACCATTTCCCCATTACTTTACTTTGCTTAAAAAATGAAATGTATTATAGACAGATTTTTTCATATAAACTTACTTGAATCTGTTTTAAAAAGTATCACTGAACTGTTTTATAAATGTAATTTCTAATGTTCAGTATCTCAACTTCTTCTTAGAAGACACAGGTAAAGAGGTTCTAGTTAATACAATATGCTTGTGTCATTCACAGTAAAAAGCAGGGAAAAGAAAACATGAATCCATTGCAAATTTGATAAACCCGTCTGAAAGTTAATTCTTTAAAAATTTTTTTAAGTTTGCTCTTTTTAGATATACATGACAGTAGAGTGTATTTTGACCTATTATACATATTTGGAGTATAACTTATTCTAATTAGGATCCCATTCTTGTGGTTGTACCTGATGTGGAGTTTTGCTGGTGGTATATTCATATATGAACATAGGAAAGTTATGAAACTCAATTCTTATATGGTAAGAGAAACAGTTTTTCCTAGAACTGCTTTTCAATATTTTATTTTGAATACAGATCAATTTTCTACCCATACCTATAATTAGGAATGGATAAAGGATATATAGACAGAAATTTTACTCTATGTCTATCAGAAAACTATGACACCAGATCCTTCACCTTCTGAGTTAAAATGTACAGGGTCTTAAGGAAATGTAGACCCCACAAGGAACAGGGCCCCCTTGTGGCTTATTTAGGCACATTTCTTGGACCTTTTCATTTCTCTTGCGTTAGCTTATTTATTTTGCCAGCTGCACCTCTAGGTAGGAAGTACTATTAAAAGATGTGCATGGTTATTACCCTCATTAATTAATGTCCACCAACAACGCAGACTAATCTGTACTGCAGCATCTGCTCAATATGAGAATATACCTCAGAGAAGGGAAAAAGAAATGCCAATGTCCCAGAGGATAATCTTTTTAAATAAACAATGGAATAAATATAAACCTCAGAGTCAAGTGGAATAAAAAATGACAATACCCTAAAGTAACTGCAAAGATAGAGTCTCTTTTTTCCAAAATCCTGTGGTTTTGTCTCTGTATCAGGAGGATGCTTCTGTTCACTTACGAATCCCTCTCCAGAGCCCCAATGGCCCTCTCACTGAGAAGAGAGAGTTAAATTCCTGTGAGAAGAGGACTCCGTGGCACCTGCCACGAATCCAGGCATCCCTTCCTCCCTTAACTCCAAAGTCAGTTGTACACCTGGGCAGACTGTTTGTTGGAAAGTGGGAAAGAGAACAGGGACTTTCTGTATGGAACTTAGGGAGCTCAATTCTAGGGCAGCTGAGACTGTTCTTGAGAGCAGAAGAGGGGACACCTGCGGGGTGCTCCCTGAGTGTCCAGGACCATAGTGATAGAAGAGGTACATCTGTTCTCAATGGGGATGCCCAGGCAAGGACTAGAATAAGGCCCTGACTGGACCAAAGATCTGATAGGGTAAATTTCTACACATAGAATAAAGGGACAGCAGTAAAAAATGATACCCTAAAAGTGAACAGATTCATAAAGTGTAAGTGAACTGATGAGCCATGGTAGACCCTAAAAGAAATCCTCCAGGCAATGGCTCAGACCCTAAAAGAAATCCTCCAGGCAATTGCTCACCTTGAAAATGAAACTAATAAGAAGTAAGCAAAATTGATACAGAAAACTGTTAAGTCTGCTACTTCTTATTTCTATTGAGCCAAATAGATGGTATTCAGTGTGCCAGACCCTTAATATACAAATGAATCCTGAAAACTAGGTAAATATCTCTATTTTATTGTTGGAAAAACATTGTGGCACAAGGTTACATGACATGCCTAATGTTACCCGAGGGGTACATGGCAGATCTCAGGCGTGCCAGGCAGGGCTTCTTAACAAAATCCCAGTGCTTCTGATTTTAAACATGATTTACACAGATGAGGACCCAGCAAAATTTTTCTTAAAGGGCCAGGCATACTAGATAATTTAGGCATTGTGGGCCATGAGGTCTGTGTTGCAGCCACTCTGTAGAACGGCTGAAGTGGCAAAGGAAAGCATGTTGGAGGGCATAGCTGCTCTCCTACAAAACAGGCGGCCAGTTTGCCAACTCCCAACATGGAACAGGGGACGGTACACAACAGTCCTGATCCAAATCCAGCCTTCCACCTGTTTTTGTAAAAGTTTTACTTATTACCTAGATCTAGTCCATCCACTGAACTATTTCTGGAGAACTGAAGGATCATTTGCCAAACAATAATGTTCTAGTTTCATGAAAGCATCCTTGGGAACATTCAAGATGCTTAATCCAAGATCTGTTTCCATCTTCCTTCACAAACAACATTCTGACTCCTCATCTGTGGTCTGCGTGGTCCAGCCCTCCAGGAGGCAGAGCACTGAGAAACACCTGTGCACTATTGGTGACCTCTCACTGCTAAGGAACAGAGATGTTCTTCATCATAAACCAGACAGTGACTCAGTTTCTGGAAGACTCAGTACCCTTGAGGCACTAAAAGAAATGAAAAAAAGATTCTTAACTTGAAAAGATGTTGATTGAAGAAGGACTTGTGGCAACACAACAACTAACTAGTTAATTTAACCACTTAAATATGTTACTGAGTGCCTACTCTGTGCCAGGCAGAAATCTGCATGAGCTTCAGACTGAAAATACTGACTTGCAGCACCTGCGTGAACACTTTACATAGAGCGAATCTTTGAAAGACCTGGGCTAGAACACTAACCATTCTCATGTAAGCAGAGAGACACAGATAAACGGTGTTGCTTTGATAGCTACTGCAATAAGAGCCCCGAGACAAAGAACTTTGGCTTCCTGTCAAAAATAGCCACGGGAGCAGAACCCATAAGCTATGAGAGGGTAGGGACTGTGCCAGGCTCACTGCTGAGTCTTCAGCATCTGGCTCAATGCCCGGAAACAGCAGGGGCTCCAAAGATATTTGTCGTCTATAGTACTATGGATTACCTCTGTGGCTTTTAACAAGGTGGAGTGGGAATAGCCCAGCCCCAGAGTCAGATGTCCCCACTCTCACGGTAAAAAGATCAGAGGCTCCATACCTGGATTGTCTGGTAATCAGACGCGTCGATTCCTTTCACAGTCACCTCTCGGAAAACTCTGGGCTCCAGTTCCTCTTTGGTAAGATCACAGTGATAAATGATACCTGGAAGGAGAAGTCCTAGATTAGTCCACAAGACTCACCGACAGATGCAAGGGCAATGAGGACCACAAAGCACAACCCTATGCCAGGCAAGGCAAGACAGGAAAAGACTTAGGGTCCTAGTCAATCACTATTGAAACAGAAGGGTCCCTGCCCCAGGAGGGCTGAGAACAGAGACGGGCACAAGGGATGCCCTGTGAGAGTTCACCTTCCTTCTCACCTTCTCTTCTATAACACTACCCTGAGCATACACCCAGAAGATTCCAATGTATTCTGTGAAACAAAGAAAGGGTAAACACCTAATTGGAAACTTGACAGATTTTGGCCAAGCAGGTCACTTAAGAGTGCAAGACAAAGAAAACAGAAAACTTCACCTGGGGCCTTCTGCCCAAAAGACAATTGACAGAAAACTCTAACCACCTGCCCAATCAGGGGTCTCTATGTGCATCCCCCGAGGTTCCTACTATCTGCCACCTAGTTATCCTGGGACACACATGTGGCCAGCAATCAGGGGCTGATGGTGATCAGTAGTCACTTTGGAATGGCTTTTTTAATTTTGATGATCCCAGTAGCAACATAAAATGATTAATATATACCAAGAATTCCAGCTTATTTAACCACTAATTAAAATTCCATTTCCTGAATTCAATGCTATTCTCTAACATTTAAGAACTAAATCAAAGAAACAATAAGTAAGACGAGTCATTAATGTCTGCAAACAATGGCACTGCTGTGGTTTAGGAAACAGAATTAGAGTGGCTGGTGTGAAAACAGTACTTTCCCACATAATGCTTTAAACATATGCTGCCAAGCACATGAAAAATTGATTTTGTGATCCCAGTACTCGCTGGAAAACTGGAAACGTAACAGTACTCCCACGGGGCACATTTAAATTGACTGATCATGCATTAAAATGGCGACACACTCTTTCTCTAACTCCTCTGTGTACGTACGTACTTCACTAACAGTTAAGAAACAATACTCTGCCCCCGACTGGCAAGGAGTAATACATTTAGATTCATCAACAGCATGACAGCTACTCTGTATCAATGTTATTTCAATTCTCCTGCTTACCAACTATTCTAAGGTTACTAAAATTGGATGTCTGGTTAACATTGACAGTAAGAAGACACGACTGAAGTAATGACTTTCTGAGTTGAAGTCATATTTGGATTATGTCATTTGCAGGAAAATGGATGGAACTTGGGAATGTTACGTTAAGTGGAATTAGCCAAACTCACACAGTCAAGGGGGGTATGTTTTTCCTTATATGTGGAAGCTAGAGAGGAAAAAGGAAAAGAAAGGTGGTGGTGGGGGGAATCTCATAAAAATTGAAGGAAGATCAGTATAGTAGAGGAGGCTGGGGGCAGGAGGAGAAGGAAAGGCGAAATACTGGGGAATGATACTGGCTAAATTATATGGTTATATTGTGTGCATATGCAAATATGTAACAACAAACCCTACTCTTACATACAATTATAATGTACCAATAAAATACCTAAATATCTGTTAAGAATGTATCTTCACATCTCCAACTACGCTCTGCGCACTCATGCCAATTAACTACATACGCTGAATGCTGTTCTTGACTGTATGAATGTAATCCCGAGAGCAAAAGTTCTGGGACAGCTTCTTTAACAGTTTTTCAGCTTCTTCAGACAGCTCTCTTTAAGAGCTTTTGATCAGTACCTGGGACCCACCACAAACACAAAAAGCATCTAAATCCTTGAAAGAAAGTCCCCAAACAAACAAAAAGACAGTTGCAGGTCACACATTTGCCATCTGAGCACCTGACCCAGTTGTGACCTCATCACAATCTGTAGTTCAGAAAATGAATTTAGGAGCCAGAATTCTCAGCTCAGTGACTTCAGACAAGTCACCCAAATACTAGAATGCAAATTCCCTAGTGAAGGACAAGGAGTAGGAGATAGCACTCAATATGCCTGTTTAATAAAGAAAGGTTGAGACATCAACTCCAATAGCTGCAGGAAATAATTAATGGGGGCTGGTCACTATTCAGAGAAAGGGTGTCAAATACCCCGTTTCTGTTCTGTGCAAGGGTATGCAATGGGTCCTGGAGGGAGACGGGGTTAAACCTGAAGGGACCAACCCTTCAAACACATTTTATTAAAGTGTTCTATGTATCAGTCTGTCTGGATTAGCCCAGGCTAGCCCACTGTACATTCACATGTAACTGATACACTGTGACATGCTGATGCTTGTGTCCTATCTGATTCCGCTCCATGGGGAAAGAAGAAGGAAGACAAGAGTTTGAAGAACACATTGTAGAATCATGAAAAAGAGAACCAGTTATATGCTCTCTGGGAAATAATGTCAAGGTTTAAGGGTGAAAGAGAAAACTGGATTATAGAAGTACCTTAAAGCAGAGTCATCTCTGGACTTGAGAGGATTCTGGATGAAAACAGTGCTTGGACCAGGCCACTCTGGCAGTGGGACAGAAGCAGGCAGATCAGCTGGCCTGCCCCTGGTGTAATCTGAAATCATTGTAAGGAGGGAGGCACCCTAGGGGAAGCGCACAGGAACTGGGGGTGGGAGTCTGAAAGCTGGTGTGAAGGGAAGGCAAGGGAACCCTATAGACACCAGTTTATTCGATTGTAAGTTGGGTTTAATGCTATCTAAAGAAAAAGAACAAAATTAAGTCTTCTAAAAAGTTTCTGTCTTTTCCAAACAGCCTGTGAAAGCTTTTTAGGTTTCATCCCTGCCTCCCAGAGCCATGACTGTGGCACTGCTGTCCTGGATTATTAAAAGAGGCACATCTGTCTGGAGCTAACCTTAGGCAACCCCCAAGGTTCCACAAGCACAGAACTAATCAGTTCAACCGCTAAGAGGTTTGAGCCACAGAGAATCAGTGCATCATGCTACAAATTGCCCTGGCTGCCTGTTTTTTCCCAAGTGTGACTTAAGGTGCAAAAGTCACAAATGGCTTTGGCTCAAGATGTGTCTTCGCCATCTACCTCCCTGGGAAACAAGATCAGCTGGCATGCACCTGCCAGATGTACCTCATATCCACAGCGGGAAGCTGGGGCTACACTTATTTGTGACCCCGAGGCTTTATTTATAATTTCGAGTCTCTGCTGTTGACTGCAGTGAACGGCTAATCTTCAGAGGGCAGCGCCTGGCAGCTTTTGAGTGGACCTGTGTGCCTAATGCATAGATACACACACACACTGACAATTCTTGTTTTTCTGAGATGAAGTTGAATTATCTGATTTTTTTTTTTTTTTTTTTTTTGGCATTTCACCAAAGAAGGTCTGAGTCTGGAAGCCAATCCTAAGGTTTTAAGTAACAAATTGCATTTAAATAGAAAAAGAGAGAAAGATAGAGGCAAAGTGACTAAGAGATAAGGAGACAAAGCATTACAATAACAAATTAAGGCTTTTTTAGAAGCTGCCTGGTGGCAGAGAACCAGGAACACATTTCTCTTTCCAAACTTCACAGCCACAGTCATGGATAATATTTCATTGCTTGGCACAGAACCACAATGAGCCCTTTCTTCCCCTAGGTTATGATGAGCTTGTCCCTGAAATAAAAGGCCACGTGGGGTCACTGAAGGAGTCTTACAGGCCTTTGGGGAAGCTGGCTTTTAGTAACAGCAGGTGAGTCACCCTCCTCTGTGCTCTTCTTTGTTCTTTATTCATTTAAACTGTTCAAGATATGAGATTTTCCAAAGTAAAATTTTGGGAACTAATATGAATTCGAGGGGATAAATGTGGACCCTGCAGCAGAGGGGTGAGAGAGCATTTGGAGAAAATGGATTCTTTGTCTGCTCTCTGGCTGCTGCTGCACTCTAGGCTCCAGGGGGAAGAAGGAAGAGGGGGTTGGGGACACAGCCTGAGAAGGACTCCTGGCGTTGGCATGGTTTCTACATTCCAAGGACTCTCTTCCCAGTCCCTCTCCATCTTCTGACAGGTGTTTGGGAAAGTAAAGCCTGCCAGGTATCCTCTCAGACTTACTTACAGAACATCATTCTCTTGGTTTTAATAACCCTGACAGCAACCTGTCACCATGTTAAGATTTCTTATCTACTGCCAGCTCTGTGACTCAGAGGCTCAAAAGAAAAGCGGATGAGACGTTACTGTGATCTGGCCAAATCCCAGAGGAGGACGGATCTAGCACCTGCCGAACTCTCCCCTACAACCGCCTTATTCTTTAATGAACCAACAACTGCAACAGAATCGGGTGGGACAAAAAAGTGCAGAGGAGCTCGACAAATGAACAAGGAAAGTGCAGACATTTTTCAGCCAGACTACTTTTAAGACAGTAGTCTGCCTGGTCAATTGCAAATTGCCAACTGAGCCAGACTCCTAGGACAAACCACAGAATGTGTACAGATATGACTCTACACGAACAGGACCGTATGGTGGAGTGCAGAGGAAAACCCAAAACAAAGCAAAATAAATGTGGCCAACTTTTTTTAAAAAAGTTGAAAAAAAAATCATTTTAGCCAGCTGTGGTGGTGCAGACCTCTAATTCCAGCTATTCAGGAGGCTGAGGCAAGGAGGAACATGATTTGGAAGCCAGTCTGGGCAACTTAGTGAGAGCTTGTGTCAAAATAAAAAATCTTATAAGTATTCTTCCTTTCCTACTAGAACCACCATAATACACTTTTTCTTCCCCCAAGGTTAAGACTAGAATTATATTTTAATTCAGTTTACCAATAGCCAGATTTATTTATTCTAGAAAACATTTTTTAATGTCAGGGGTGGCTACAGATTTTATGTTTTCTGCTTTTTTGTTTTGTTTTGTTTTTGTTATCTGCACCCTGTCCATATCAACTGTATAGACCAAAGGTTGAATGTGATATGTGTTAGCACTGATTTTTTAAAAATAAGTTTTAGTTGTAAATGGATACAATCTCTCTTATTTTTCATGTGGTGTTGAGGATCGAACCCAGTGCCCCGCATATGCCAGGCAAGCGCTCTACCACTGAGCCCCAGCCGTGTGTGGGTACTAATTTTTGTTGTTCCTGGCCCCAGAAAAACAGAGACTCAGAATACAAGACCAGTAAGGATACAGTCTTAGGTGTTCACATTTCCCTTTGTTCCAAGTACCTGTTTTAGTCTTTTTTTCCCCATTATGTAATTTTGGCTACAGTGCAGCATGTGTGATTTGCAATAACACAGCATTGTATTTCCATCTGCCCAGAGAAATACCTGTTTTATTTTTTCAAGTGAAAACAGTGGTGGTGAAGAGACCCTCACCTGGAGATAAGAAGGAAGTGAACTGGTAGAAGATCTCAGTGTCCTTCTTCTGCCCACTGTACCCCACGATACTGCCGACCTCGAGCGGGAAGGTCTTGAGGAGAGCACCGGTGGTCAGGTCCTGCAGCTGCAGAATGTTCTTCACATCATGGAGGTAGCACAGGACCAGAAAGTTGGACCTGACACAAGCTACCCATTCTGAAGAGACAGAGAGAGAGGAGACAAATCTAATGACATTTGAAAACAAGCGAAAGACCTATTCATTAACTGAACAGCAGTTCTAGAGCTCTCCATTGTGCTACTGAAGCAAAGAGACACACAAGAGTCATTTTATAATTGGTTTCAGTCATTCATCTAGTTTCGGCACATTCCTCTAATAAGTGATGGCAGCAGTTATGTTCAAAGGAAATGAAACTTTCTCCACTTGGATCAGGGGCTTGGAATGATCTCGGTAACATGTAGGTCACAAACAACCCTGCTGCTATGATTTGCATAAATGTCGCCCAAGGTTCACAGTTGAAGGTTTGGTCCCTAGTCTATGATGCTATTAGGAGGTGGTGGAATTTGAGGTGGGGCCTAATGATAGGAACTCAGGTTCTTGGGAGTGTCCCCTTGAAGGAGATATTGCACTGGCTCCCCCTCTTCTCTCTTTTTGCTTTCTGGCTGCCATGAAGTGAGCAACTTCCTCTCCATGAGCTCCCACCATGATGTGCCAGAAGCAAAAGGGGCAAATGGCCATGGACTGAAACCTACTAAACTATTAGCCAACCCCCCCGCTTCATCCTTATAAGCTGATTCTCTCAGGTATTTTGTCACAGTGATAAGGTGATAATGTAGACACACCTGTCTACATATTTTGTACCCAACATCAAGCTGTGGGGTGGGGGAGAAAGAGGATAAAACAAATCAAGAGTCATGTCTGCAAGGGTTGATGATTTGACAAGAATGTATAAAGTTCTTGGTATATACCCAGACACCCTGCAAGGTCCTAGAGCGGTAAGTAGGAAGATGAGGTCATTTCTGTCCTTGAGATACAGTCATAAAAATACAAGTAGTAAAATGTAGACAAAAGTAAGTGTTTAGTTGATTGAGGACCCCAAATAAGTAAGTCCTAAAGCAGGGATGACTTCTGTCTTAAGTACAGGGGTGTAGACATAGGGGAGAGTCAGAGGGGTTAACAGGGAAAGGGTACCTTTAGGGGACAAGGTGATGGGAATACAGGAGATTCAAGGAAAGAAGGCCAGAGTGAAAAGGAGAGGAAAGGACGATGAGTGAATGAATGGACAGCTGGGAGGACAGAAGGGAGGAAGACGAGTAAGCTGTTCAGGTCAGTGGTGGGTGGTGACGCTGGTGGAGGTGTGATGAGGCATTTGGACGGCAGACACGGGGGAAGCCACTGAGCAGAATGGCAACATAAGAAAGACAATAGTAATAAAGGATGTAAGTGTCTTTTTAAAAAGTTTATTTATTGTATTATCTTTTATTAGTTTGTTCTTGAGACTTGGTCTTCCTATGTTGCCAAGGTTGGTCTTTTATTTTTTTTCTTAAAAAAAAAAAAAAAACAGTACCAGAGATTGAATTCAGGGGCATTCTACCACTGAGTTACACCCCCAGTCCTTTTTATGTTCAGACAGATTTCACTGAGTTGCTGAGGTCGGCTTCAAACTTGTGATCCTTCCGTCTCAGCCTGTAGAGTTGCTGAGATTATAGGTGTGCACCATGATGCTCCTCTACAAGGATGAAATAACTGACAGCGGAATGCAGAATGCAAGTCTAGAGAAGGATGCAGAGGAGTATGAACACACTGCAATAAGCCAGGGAGAGCTCTGGGGCTAAAGCCTTCACAGGGAAGAACAGAACTGAAAGGCACTAACTTCCCAAGAAGAATCACCAGGACTTGCCGACATTAGGGCTGTGGAGACTGAGGCCAAGAAATGACTTTTCCTCAACTCCGAGGATGGCAGTGTGTCGTGACAGTGCTCAGTGGACAGAGCTCCTGGGATGGGAGCCGTCAGTGAGGGGATGAGAAAAGGGGAAAATGGAATGTCAGGCAGAGAGGTCGGCCTGGGGTAGGGCGGGCCACCCAGGCGGAGGGATGCTGTCACAGGTGAAGTGGGGCTAGGGCTGCAGTGAGCGGTTCAAACATGTTGAGAAGCCTTTCTCAGGTTTCATGGTGGGCTTCTTGACCCTGTTTGCTTTCACAAAGCAAGAAACACTTACAATGTTATCATTTACCCACGTGAACATCAAAACATTGCCCAGAGGGAACTCTGAACTCACCAGGGGTCTTAATCTGAGGTTGCTTGGAGAAGGCAAACTTTTCCTCGAGTGAGGATACAAAGCAGTCTCACAACCCGATTTGCTCATTCTCTAACAGGGCTTTCTTTTTAAGAGCACCTGAATCAAGCCATACATTTCATGAGGCTTAATGTTTTAAAGAGAGAAAAGTATGGAAAAAAACTGAAGTAAATCACAGCTGTCCAAGAAAAGTCAATCTGTGTTAACTCTGAGTACCTGGAGAAGCAGACAAAGTGAATAAGAAAAGGACAAGGAGATTTGTAGACTGTCATTAATAAAAGCTCTGACTTTATAGCTGGACTTTATGACTCATCTCTAGTTTTTATTCTCAGTAGGGCGTTCTGTGCTAATGATATATAGCAAATTCAACTGTGCTTCTCTTTCAGTTGATGAGTTCTAGTGAATATTGAAGATTTCCCCTTTCCGGTCTAAAGAACTTATAACCTTTCAGAAGGAAGGTTAAAAAAAAAAAAATCACTACCCTCAAATCTCTAAGTATTAATTTGCATTTCATTAGATCTACGAATGAGATAGAATGTCAGCTTAAGGTAGTTAAACCCCCTCTTTAAGCTTTAGGTGGCAGAAATTCAGATGCCTTAGGAAATATTTACAACATCCGTGATGGCTCTCTCTACAAGAATCAGTATTATTCCAACTTGATCTGCACCTACAAAACACCAGGACACTTACATGGAAACTTGTATCATCCTAGTCTCATTTGACCCCACCAACGCATGCGTCAACCCATCTGGAGCAGAGTGCAAGTCTGGCACTCAGTAAGCTCCTGCTACAGGCTGGCTGTGGCTACCCTTAGGGGAATATTCCTGCCTCAGTGTGGAAAAGCCATCATACTCTCAGAGTGACTCTTCAAAACCTATTCCATGACTTGTGGGATCCTCATCCAAATACAAAAACAGGTGAGAGAGTGAAGGAAGTTTTCAGGAGATAGATGAGACAATTTGCTTAGAAAGAGCACTTGCCATGCGTCTCCCTTCCCACTGGGGAAAGGGTGGCAGGGTTATTCTCCCTTCTATGGACCCTAGCCTGAGAGAGACAAAGTACTGGTGCCGCACTGAAACCTGCGAAATGATGGGGACACGAACCGACAGAAGGACTGGCTAACAATAGAAGAAGAGCCTGGGATGGACTGCAGCCTTGGGGTTGCACGCGTGGACTCTGCAGGAACCAGCAGGCAGGGTGTTGTCTTGGGTCCTGTCTAATAGAACTGGCTGCAGATCTCAGTGCAAGAGGGTGGGGGTGGAGTCAGATGCCCAGGGCTGAGGAGAAGTTCAGGCACACCAGTGCTTCCTCCAGAACCAGAACTGCAGAATCAAGGGCCCAGCAGAAAATGCCCACAGGAACCATGGCCCTGAGAGTCAGCTGTAATCCCCTGCAGTTCATTCCAAGCAATGGCAGGACTAAACACCTGCCAGGCACAGAGAACACATCACCTTCAGTCAGTGAGAAAGAGTCCCTTGTGAGTCCAGGACACGAACCTGGACTTGCCTGGCTCCAACACTCTGCTTTAGTTCACCGAAGCACACATGGCAGGCTGCTTGTTCTGACGTAGAGCCCTCTGCAGACTGGGTGTGTGTTTTCCCATTTATATACCACATACCTTTGCGTGTTGGAATGGTGCTCTTATTCTCATTTAACCCACCAGTAGAAGTTTACCTCCAACAATTAAGCTGTGTTAGCCTAAGGGTACTTAACTCTTCTTTGTATTTTTTAAAAAAGTTCCCAAGTTAGTGAATCTTCTAATCAAATTATGCTTTCATGCAATAAATAACTTATAAAACAGCATATCGCTTTTGGAAAAATCAGAGAAAATGAATAAAAGGGAACTGAAAGGCACTATGGGACACGACTGATACAGAAGGGAGGTTCTCAAGAGGTTAAGTGGTTTGGTACACAAAACAATGACTATAATGGTTTCCAATTAAATCTGACAATAGTCTATTTTCTTTTGTAATAAGAGGGCTGCAAACACACCTGCAGATCAACAATGGGTGTAATGCAAATAGTGGAAGATTATTCAAAAGCTTAAAGCCAAGGGTTGTGAACCTAAACAGTTCAAAAAATTAAATATTGGTGATTATCATCAGACAATAAGAAAATAAAGAGAATTGCTGTTTAAAAAAACAAGCAACACTTTTAATAGTCTGAATTCATACCTTCATGATTTTTACTCTGCATTTTCAAGATCTTATAGTAAGCTACAAGGATGTCACACAGCAAAGACTTGCATGCATTATTTAGATACTTTGTTCCTGATTAGAGGTCAGAGGTTCTTTACCCTTGTAACCAGTTACCAGAGAAGGAGATGGACCAACCTGTTGGTATTCTCACCAAAAACAAAAGCATGATTTTCAAGTGACCTGTGATCTTACCTAAGACATCTTTCTCATGCTCGGGAACAAGCACTTTCCACTTAGACTCGTCAGGATCCGTGAAATCGATGTTGATCAGGCGATAGTTGGGAGAATGGCGATTCGTCTTGAACGTGAACACTGTCCCCTCATTGGTGACGTAGTCATATTCTCCTTCAAAGTTGTCGATCAGTTTAACCCACTTCAGGATTCCTGGTGGGAGACAAAACCGTTCCAATGTCAAGCAATGGTGTAGGTTTGTACAGAGGAAGGGGAGTGCGGATGTTTTCTATCTTCAGAACACAAAGCACAGATGGTATTTGGAAGCTCTAAGGCATGAGAAAGAGGAATGGAGCCCCTGAAAAAGCTGGTGGTGAGGCGGGAGGAAGCACCTCCCCCACCCCAGTCCACTGGGAAGACATCCATATCAAAATGTATCTGACATAAATGATCAGAGAATATCTCAAAAACTTTAAACAAGAGAGCTCTGTGACTTCTAAATGACTGAAAGGCCACAGCAGTCACCTCCTTTCAATTTCACAGTGAACTTGCAACTTTAACTTCGATAGTTCACTTCTATTCCTTCTATCTTTCTTGAATACTTTACATGCATTATCTCATTCATGTCCACAGCATACCTTTATACAATATGTTGTTTAATCAAACTTGTTAGGGAAAATATAATTACACTAGAGAAAGAGAATTCTGTGGTCAGACCTATTTCAATGAAAACCCCAGCTTTTGGGTTGGGACTGTAGCTCAGTTGTGGAGTGCTTGGTTAGCACTCACAAGGCCCTACGTCCAATCCCCAGAATCACTAAACAACGACAATGACCCAGGTCTCCTAATATTCAATTGTATCTTTGAGCCATCTCTTTATTCCCTGCTGACATTTTTCTCAACTGTCAACTAGAAATATTAATGGAATGTGAAAATTATAACAATGATTACTACTACCTACCCATAGTAAAAATGCTACAAAGATTATTTCTAAGTAAGTGATTGGAACTGAGACTAAGAAAGACCAGTAGTTAAAAAAAAAAAAAACAAAAAACTATAGCTTTTCTATATCCTAGCAATAATCAATTAGAAAGTGGGGCAGGGGTGGCTCATTTACAATAGAAGCAAACATAAAACACCTTGGAATGCATCTAACATGAAATGTGAAGTCTATATGAAAAAATCTCTAAAATTTTTCTAAGAAAACTTAAAAATAAACAAAAACCTTATAACTGGAAATGTATACCATATTTCTAAATGGGAAGACCCAACATTTCAAAGTTGCATATAGTTTCAGAGGAAATGTATAAATTTAACATAATTCCAATCAAAATCCAAATGAGATTTATGGAGAATTTGACAACATCATTCTAAAATTCTTCTGGTTGAAAGTCAATACATTTCTGTTCATAAAAGAAGGAAACTCTTCTACCCTGATGCTCTAACCAAGTCCTTCACATCTAAGAGGAAACCATCATCCTGAATTTTGGGAAATTTCTCACTTTTCCTTATACTTTTTCTGTGTTCATCTGTATCTATAAACAACACTACAGCTTAGTTTTGTCTCATTTGTGAACTTTATATAGAATGAAATCATAATACATATTCTTTAGCATCTGACTTCTTTCATTTGACATCACATTTGTGAGATTATTCATCTTTTGGTTATAGCTATTAATTACTGGCTAAATCTTATTGTGCTTAAAAGGCTCACTTGATATGAATTCAGTCCTTTTAAATTTGTTGAGAAAAGCTCTGAGACCTAAATTTTTTAAAACTGTTTTAATAACTGCAAAGAAAGTATTTTCAGGAATAATTGGGTATGATTTACTAAATATGCCTCTTGGGTCATTTGATAAGCATATTTTTCAAATCTTTTAAGTATTTTCTGATTTCTTTTTGGCTATTTGTTTTATCAATCACAGGTTCCTTAAAAAATGACCCTCTGCAATGATCAAGAATATGAACAATAATAAATACAGGCAAGGTTATGGGGAGAAAGAAACACTTGTACATGACTGGTGGGACTGCAGACTAGCACAACCACTCTGGAAAGCAGAACACTAGGGATGGAACCACCATATGAACCAGTTATCCACTACTTGGTATTTTCCCAAAAGGTCTAAAATTGGCATACTACAGCAATACAATGCTCAATACCTCAATGTTTATAGCAGGACAACTCACAATAACTGAATTATGGAATCAACCCAGAGGCCCATCAATAGATGAATGAATTAAGAAATTGTGATAGGTGTGTGTATGTGTGTTATATACACGTATACACAATGGAGTTCTACTCAGTCATAAAAAAATAATGAAATTATGTTATTTGCCAGTAAATGGAAGGAAATGGAAAATATCATGCTAAATGAAATTAACCAAACTCAGAAACTCAAAGGTTGAATGTTTTCTCTCATATGCTAGAGTAAAATAAAGGAAAGGGGGAGGGAAGGATAGGATAATATAAAGAATCAAGCAAATATAAATTAATAGATGAGCAAAAGGAAGTCAAATAGAGTACAGGAAGGAGAATGGGAAAGGGGAGGGAGAACGGGAGGGGAAAGTAGGGTATTATGAACTAAAATCTATTTCCTTGTAGGTACGAGTTTGTCAGGATGAACCCAACTACTATGTATAGTTATAAAGCTCTAATAAAAAGAAAAAAGAAAGAAAATGCCTCTCTGCAATTGTGGGTTTGTCTTCTTATATTTGTATGTCTGTTCATTTCTGCTCCCTACAATTTGAAATTATGCTGCTAGATATACACAGAAATACTTAAAATAAAACTGAATTGAATCTTTTATGATTATGATTATCATGTTTTATCTCTAGTGAAGCTTTCTGCTTTGACATTAAGATAGCTACATCACTCTCATGGTAAACCTGAGTCCAGTTATTAATCACTTTCTCTTTGGCTTTGTGAAGTGTTCAAACAGACCTTTTTTGTTTTTTTGTTTGTTTTTTTTCTAATTGTCCTCTGCACAATGGTTGGTCCCAATTTGTAGTTTATCATGTCTAGAAAGAGTTTGTTCTTCATGTCTAATAATGCATGTTTTTTCAGACTTAGTGGGCTGCATCCTAGGTATTTTTTAATATTTACATTCTCTTTCACTAAATCTCTCTTTAGCTGTGTCTAATCTGCTCTTTAACTTATAACTGAATTTTTAATGTTACTGTTTCTAGAAGTTCTATTTAGTCCTTTTCCAAATCTGTCTGGTCATTCTTCATATCTTGTTTCTTGTTATGATTGCAAGCTTTTTGTTTGTTTATTTCATAGCAGCATTATACTGTTTATTTTTTTTTAAAGTATGCTAAACATTTATTTTATACTAGAAATCTGATAGTTCCAGTCTGGTGCTCCTGGTGGCTCTACCTCTTGTGGTGAATTTTTTTGTCTGATTTAGAGTTTTGACTATGGACTGTTGATTTCCCTTGAAACTTTATCTGTGGGAATTCTTGGAGGCCTGGGCTGAAGTGGCACTCTTCCAGAGAAGATCTGTATTTGCTTCTGCTGCTTCTTGGAATACAGCCAACCTGGGAGCACTTCAAGTTAAATTCTTGGCTTGAAGACTTCTGGACCACATAGGCACAACCAAGTCAACCTGCACAAGTGACGGTCAGCTGCTCTCATGGTTTAGGAGGAAAATTCACGTCCTGTCTTCCCTCAACCGTCCTTAGTGCCAAGGTAAAGACAGGCAAGCTTCCTTAGTATACACTGTACCCTCCAGCCCTGCCACTGTAGGTTTATTTATCAACCCCCTTTATGCTGAGGGCACCTCTCATTAGAATCTCAACCATGGAGAAACATGGATCTGATCTCTCTTCCAGCTGGTCCCGGCAGAACCACTGGGACAATCCAGCTTCCATCCTAAATTTCCTGCTTTCATTCTGGTTTCGGTCTCTATGATTTCCTTTATTTTGTGCCAAAGTAGCAATGTATTTAGAAACATATTTTATAGACATTTTACATCATTTCAATTGTTTCCATTGGGAGGTTATTCAGAATATATCACCTGCCCCACTCCCAGAAACAGTCTTTAAAATTAATTTTCATAAAAGCTTAAACTCTGCATGTGAATTACAAATGTATTGTTTTCAGTGACAAACTACTAACCTCAAAAGACTACTCAGTTGATCCAATCAAGGGTAAACTGAATCTTAGTTCACACAGAACAATGCTTTAACAATAAACTCCATACCTTAAAAGAATAGCAACGTAAGTAAAACAGGATCCAGCAATGCAAAATTTTAAGATAATCAGAAAGGTTCATTTGTTATAATAAAAATGATGAAACATAATTTTCTGAACCATGACATTTGTAGACACAAAATCTTAGTTCAGTGAAATGTCAGATTCCTGAAATATTTCCCTGACATAAAGCATTTCTTGATGGGAAACCTGCATTTCACTTACTAAACATTTAACGGTATCTGCCTAAAATGGTCTTGCAGTCTGTATTGATTCTTGCCCAGCCAAAGTCACTAGTAAGCATCAGAGGCAAAATGCAGCAGAAATATCATTCAGGGCTGCTGAATATACAGATGCCCCAAGATGTGGCACAGGTATTTAAGTAATCGAGTTCCAATGAACATCAAGACTTCACTCTGGTCATTTTCTGTTATCAAATTCTGAAGTAGTAATCTCAGTTATAAATACAGTGAGTCAAAAGCTCATTCAGAAGAAGCAAGCCATAAAATTTGAAATATAGTCCAAAAAGTAGGGCCTCACAGGGCAGGAAGTTTTAAACAAAAGCTCATGAAATCCTTTTGCTCTTCAAAATCCTGGCTCTGGGTTTTGATAAAGAAATAATTGATGAGAAAAGGTATCTCAGTGGGACAATGGAACACATTCATTTTTGCTACACACAAGGGAGAACCATGTTGATTTAAATAGAAAACAGGAAAATTGCTTTGAAAAGAGAGACAAGGCTTAACGCTAACCCTTTCCCTTTTTGCCCCCTTTCTCTGATGTTGTTTTGTCTGTAAGTGACATTATTCAAAGTCAAAAGAATTAAGTTTCTGAACCTCTCCACATTAAAGTTAAACTTGCTTTTTATAAAGCTGCTTCTTGGTGGGGACTGATTTGTTTACTGTGTGGTTAGCTTAAAATAAATCCTCTTATGCTTTTCCTAGAGCAAAGACATATTTTCATTTCTTTCTTTGAAAATCATCAAGGATATTAAGCTACTTTTCATAGAAAATGAGCAAGTTATCTAATAATAGGAACTAAAGTGCTTTTTATACTTTACAACTATACAGGCTTGACACATCACAATAACAAACACAAGGTGTGGTTAAGAGGCTGCTGTCCTCTGGCTTGAAGGTCCTCCTTTGTCCTGCTCTGACACATGGCTAGAACACAGGCTGGGGAGTCATACTGGCCTGGATCCGAATCTTTAAGTGGTACCAGGAAAGCTAGTTGGGCTCACAGCTTGGTTTCCTGGGGAGAGGAACTTGTGCTCCTTACAGGATGCTGAGACTGAATGAATTATCTACCCCCGAAGCTCAGAACCTGGCACACAGGGAATGCTCCATGCAAATACCTACCATTATTCCAGATAACCCCAGTGTTTTTCAAGTGACAGAAATAGATGGAATGTGATGGCTCTGAACAGAAGGATTTGCTAACAGTGCACTTTGAAAATCTAATTTTCATCGCCTATGGCATCTGAGCATTTTCCAAGAAGAAGTATTTATGATCACGAATTTTAAAAATTAAGTACTAATGTTGCCAGGTGCAGTGGCATATGCTTGCAATCCCAGTGGCTCGGGAGACTGTGGGAGTAGGTTCAAGAGTTCAAAACCAGGCTCAGCCAAAATGAGACGCTAAGTAAATAAAATAAAAAATAGACCTGGGGATGTGGCTAGTGGCCAAGTGCCTCTGAGTTCAATCCCTGGTACCTGACCCCTGCAAAAAAAAAAAAGTACTAATGCTATCATTAGTATTTTGTCTTTAACATCAAATTTCAAATTCTACTTCTTATTTTCATGCCGTCTTTTGGCATTCCAATTCTTTCTTTTCTGCATTCTCACTCTGAAAGAGGTGACATTTTCTACCAGCTCCCTGACTTCTCACAGGAGTCCTTCTCCCCTGTTGGCTTGGCTTTTAACATTCAGATGACTTACTAAGCTTTAAACAGCTCATTTGCTTACAATTTCTTGAAGGTGTCTCTCCCCTTTCCCATTCTACTCCCAAAGGGTGCCCACCCCATGGGGCATGAACTGCAGAGTCAATATCATGTCCAATACCTAAAAACAAGAGCTGGGCTCCCTTGTACTAGCCAGTGATGGCAAACATGGAGTTTTCTTTTATGGTTATGTTACCATGTAGTGTAGATTAATTTGTGCAGGACAGAGTTCGTTTTCTTTATTAACATGAAAGGATTAAAATAAAGACATGTAAAGTACCAATCAATATGAAGTGATCAAATGTGCAACAAAAAAGGAAAAGCCAGAGAGACACGTTAGTGAAAGTCTGGGCGAAGTGCAGGGTGTACTGATTTTTCTTGTAGAAACCAGGAAGCAGCAGCACCCCGCTTTCCTCCCCAGTCACTTCATAAATGCTGTGACCGGCACAGAGACCATTTCAGGCCTGTTGAAAAAGTGTGCTGCATTAATAGCAAGAAGGACCTCAGACTTACTCAGTTCTCCTCACCTAACAATTGCCTCTTAAGAATTCTATTCAAAACCTCTGTCATAATTTTAAATCAATTCAACACAGGGACAAATGGTCAGCTTCTCTTTTGATGCTGATTATCCTATGAAGTGGGGAATAAAGTAACTGAAAAAAGTAACTGCAGAAAAAGGAAAGAAGCAAAGAGAAAAGGAAAAAATACAAGAAAGGAAACACAGAGGAGAGAGAGGGAGCTTAAGAGATGTCCTGCCTCTGAGCCTGGGGCTGCACATAGGGTCACAGCACCTCTGACGACCCCCCACCCCTCCACTGACAAACTCCATGCTCCTGTCCAGAGGGCGGGAGCACTGGAAGGGCAGGGTCCACGGCTGCCATCACCTCTGGTGCCCAACAGGGCACTGGTACAGAGGGGGGCACCCAAACATGTCTACTCCCTAACAAGATAAAACACAGTTCTAGATCTTAGACTAAACCTTGCCCATAGTTGTCTATAATTAAAGACAACAAAAGGAACCAATTTGAAATTTTGAAAGAATTAGTGGTAACTTCCACTTTTCTAATACAAATATTGAGAAACGTATGCCTGATTTGAATATACTTATATACTTATGAATATATTAATATTTTTAAGGTATAAATTCACTTAAGTTTTCATGTGAACTTTAAAACTATCTATATATTTGGGAGATAAGAGATAGCCCTGAGGCCTGATATTTAACTGTAAAGTAGAAAATATGTGGAAATTCATTCTAAATTTAGTTTAAGTATATGAAGGAAATTTATATATTCAAAACAGGAGTACTTATAGCAATCTCAAGAAACAAAGTATGTGTGTACTTTTTTTCAAAATACATGGTTTAATTTAGAAAAGTAGAGAAAAACGTAACTATGAAAATCAAGACAGATATATCATTTTCTTGCAAGGTTCAGGATGATTACTTTCCACTCATCTGCAGGCATCAATCACATTAAGAACCAGAAGAGTCAAGATTCAGCTGTCTTTTTTACTGCAGAATAATAAAACATCACACTAGCCTGGTGTCCCTAATTATACCTTTATACTTCTTCACTTTTGATTTTAAACAAACAACAGAAAAAGAAAAGTGGAAAATCTGCTCATACAATATATAGGACCGAAAGGAACACAACACCATTCTCTCAGGGTTTAGAGAGGACAAAAAAAAAAAAAAAAAAAAAAAGTTAGGTCACAGGGTGAGGATTCAAAATGCTCACAAGTAAATTAATGGGTACAGAGGAGGATGGTTCATAAAGCAGCCATAAAGATCATAAGGGACATAAGGATCCCTAAGGGACAAGCTGGCGCACACCGACCATGAAACCATCAGCATTGTTCTAGGCACTGGGGGTCTCCACAGAGAAGAAGACAGACTTGGTCCCTGGGCCCACGAGGCTTATAGATCCTCACACTAAATCTTTTTGTATGGAGAGAAAGTTGCAGTGGAGGAGAGGAAGGGGCAACACAGAAAAAGATGTCCACCAAAAGCACAAGGGCACCTGGGAACCTCAGAGGCAGAAACTTTGCACCCCAAAGTAGAATGAGGCCACTCCAATCAGGCTTCTATGTTAGCCAGTGGAGAAGAGAGGGCGAAGTTCTTTGTGGAGGACCTGCTCTTAACTGTTTTGAAGTTCAAAATTACATAAACCTCTAAGGCCCAGATGATAGGCTTAATGTCATTTCTCCAGAGTGGTGCACATGAGGTGGGCCATGGGAAGGGGCTGTTCAGAACAGGCAAGGAAAAGGAGCGGCTGCAGCTCCTAACTATGCAAGCAACGTTTTCAGATTATCCCCAGGTAAAGCACTGCACACGTGAATGGCAGAAGTGAAGTTCTTCCGAGAGAGGCAAAGGACAACAGGAGACCCACCCACTTCATGAGGCAGCACGTGGGATGGACAGCAAGGGAGAGAACAGCAATTCAAGCTTACATGTCAAAATGAATCTAGTTCCATGAGATCCCAAGATTTGATGGATCCCTGTAATAATGGACCTTTGTTCTCTCTGTGCTTTTTCTATGACAATAAATTGCTTCTGGACACTTATTTTGTGCTTCTCATTTCAACAGGCACCTAGGCAGAAGGTTTTCTTGAGAAACAAAGGTGCAGAAATGTTAGGAAAGAACCACCTATGCAGTTTTGTGGCATGTTCATAAAGAATAAATCTATGTGAAAAATGCTGATAATTTTTCCCGCCTTTAAGGGAAAAGAGATTAAAGTCAGAGCAGAAAGACTCTAGGATTATCAAAAATGGTGCAGATTTCTGTACTAAAAAGTGGAGGTTTCATGACACTGGATTTAATTTTCAGTCATCAGCTGCTCTTGACTAACTCATCTGACATTTGTGTTAATGAATTTAAGTTCAAGGCTAATTCCCTTTGCCTTGGTTTAAAAAGGGCAATAAAAATGGACAGCAGGTAAGCAAACAGCAAGAGGGAGGTGGGCACTCTCACAGTGGGGCACGTACCAAACTGCACAGTGAGACACCCTCCCAAGCGGTCTCCCACTGGAGGGGCGTGTATTTGTTTTTCCCTGATTAAAGACTCTTCTGTTTGTGAATCTGGTTTTGTAGAAAACAAGTTAATGCAAGAGTCTGTATTTATAGCAGTTTTGACAACTGAGATTACAAAAATAATTTTTTTAAGGATGCCCTGAACTTTCTTTCCTATGTAATCTAAAACAAAAGTGTGGTGCTTCCAAAATTCCCCTTTTGGACAAGAAAAAAAGAGAAAAAGAAAAAAAGAAGAAATACTTGAGAACCCACTCTGGGCCAGGAAGCCCACTCTGGGCCTATGGATTTCCAGCATTCTTCACAGTTCCCTGTGAAGCAGACACTGATCCTTTTATTTGTAGACATGGGCATTTTAAGAGCAGGAAAAACAAACTTCCAGGTCACCAGTTATTGAGTGATGGAACATAGACTGAAATTCAGATCTGACCTAAAGCCAGTAGTAGTTACTGTCCCAAGATAACCAACTGTAATTAACAGGAACTATTTAAATAATTTTAATGATCACTATATATCTGTATGCTATGTTTTTTTTTTTTTTTAAATTTTTAATTTTTTTCTCTCATTATTTTATTTTTAATTATTTTTTATTTTTACAGACTGCATTTTGATTCATTGTACACAAATGGGGTACATCTTTTCGTTTCTGTGGTTGTGCACGATGTAGATTCATACCATTTGTGTAATCATACATGCACACAGGGTAATGATGTCTGCTTCATTCCACCATCTTTCATACTCTTACCTCTCATTTCCCTCTACGTAATCTAAGTTCCTCTATTCTTTTTTTTTTTTTTAATTGTAAACAAATGGAGTACAACTTGTTTCTCTGGTTGTACCTGAAGTAGAGGCATACCATTGTGTAATCACACATTTACATACGGTAATGGTGTTTGATTCATTCTGTTATTTTTTCCTTCCCCCCTACCCTTCTTACCCCTCTTTTCCCTCTATACAGTCCCTCTTTCCTCCATTCTTGCCATCAACCTGGTTAGGCTAATGTTGCCAGTTAGTCAATCAAATACTAACCTAAGTGTTGCCGTGAAGGCATTTTGTAGATGTGATTTAAATCCACGATCAGTTGATTTTAAGCAAGGAAAATTATCCCTGGTACTCTGGGTAGGCCTGCTCAATCAACGAAAAAGCCTCAAGGACAGATCTGGGGCTTCCCTAGAGAAGAGGAAATTCCATCTCCGGACAATAGCACCAGACTGTCTGTCCTCCTGAAGGCCTGCCCTATAGATCTCAGAATTGCCCAACTGCATCCCACAATCAGGTAAGCCAATTCCTTATAATAAATCTCTTAATAAACACCTCCTATTGGCTCTGCTTCTCTGATACATGCCCCTTTTATCTAATCACATTTCTACACAGTTATCCATTCGTCAACCATGCTTACACAATGAAATTGTCATAAAACCCCCAAAGGGCTTCCAGACAACTGAATAGGTGCAGGCTTGCAGGAAGGTGAACAAAAATGTGCCAGAAGGTTTTAGCACAGCCCAACTCCATGTCCCAGAAGCTCCTGCACCAGGACCCTTCCAGATCTCCTCTATATATCTCTTCATCCAGTTGCTTATCTCCTTGAAAATATCCTTTGTAATAAACTAGCAAATTTAAGTATAGTGAATCTCTCCATTCTGTGAGCTACTCTAGCAAATATGAAATAGAAAACTGAACACGATGAGTGGGGAGCAGGTACCCCAAGTGGTAGCCAGTAAGTGAGAAATCCAGAGTCCTGGACGTGGACCCAGGGGCAGTCTTACGGGACTGATTCCTCAACCTGTAGGATCTGACGCTATCTCCGGGAAGATGGTGTTACAACTGAATGGAACTGGAGGACACCAACTGGTAACCACTGCTGAACGAATCACTTGCTTGTTGGTGGGGAGATCTGGGGGTCATGGAAGTGACCTTTGTTGTGACCACACAGTAAGAGACACAGTTTGTTTTTTCCTCTGTATCTTTGGGGAGCCCCTTAGGGTTTCTCAGATGCTTTTCCTTTGTGTTCTTCTTGTTCCTTCATGGCTGCACTGTCTAGAATCTTTTTTTTTTTGGCGGTGCTGGGGATCAAACCCAGGGCCTTGTGCTTGTGAGGCGAGCACGCTACCAACTGAGCTATCTCCCCAGCCCTAGAATCTTGTTTTTGAGGGCCTAGTGCACCTCCACATCATGTTCCTTTTGGACTTCCAATCTCTGTATATTGCACCCTCTTCTCTAATTCTAACACTGCATGATAAAATAAAAAGTGGGTGATAAAAGAGAAAGATAAGGATACTGGGGAGAAAACAAAAAGAGTTTCCTTGAGTTAAGCTAGTATTCACCCGTTTCATTCAAAGTACTGCTCTCTCTTTTTAAAGTGCACACAGCAACAGTATTTCAAAGTATGAATACATGGATGGAATTTTGTCCCTATTTGAAGTAAGTTACGCAATTTGTATTTTTTAATTCGTTAACTTTCATCTTTTAATAACATAAGCCTATTTAATAATTTAAGACATAATGCAGTTATAAATAGAAAATGAAAACAGTGCTCTCTTGAGGAAGAACACTATAATTGGAATTTTTAATAAACTGGAGAAAGGTTAGGTCCTCTCTACCATCTCAGAATCACACAGGAACTGTGTGCAGGACAGCAACACTATTTCATTCACACTCAATCTTAAGAGTTTGCTCAGTTCTATGTAGACCTAGTGGTGACTTGTTCCTCTCAGGAGACAGTGAACACTAACGTGGTTGTAGTTTTCTTGTGACCAATATGGGTGTATCTGTTATCTGTTTTTTTTTTTTTGTTTGTTTGTTTTAAATAGAAGAAAATTACACAGCTTTATTAAATGGAGATATATATTTAACATCAGGAAAAAAAGTTGCTAATTTTATCCAGCTATATGTGTGAATGGTGCTCTGTAATATCTAAGAATGCCAGCATGTGGATTTTCTCAGAGTTTAAAAATGACGTAAAGTCTAATTGAAAGTAAATATTTTTATACCATAATATAATGCAGGTTAGATACTAAAGAGGTTGAATAAATTATTATAGAAATGCACTCAGTATTGTATATTTTGAAAATCTGCATCAAGCATCTCTAAAATATATTTATTTTATGTTAACCAGAACATGGTATAATTAGTTCAGAGCCCTATCCAGATGCCAGCCTATCTGATAGAGCTTCAAGGTCTATCTGTGGCATAATAAATTATGCTGTTGAAAAGCTTTCACACTTGATGACAGTGTTGGTATGATAGATGTTGGAAGATAACATTAAAAAATGAACCATCTCCAGAATGTGTAACTGGCTGTTTTAAGCTCACCATTCCAACATATAAGGCTTCAGGAAGCAAACTCAGGCTGTTATTGTGCATGTGGCTCAGTACTGAGGAGCTGTCTGTTAATCTGGCAAATCTCTCTTTTCTAAAAACCTCTTGCCTGTGACAGTTTGCACCATTACATCTTATAACACTTTATAGACCAATGGGCAGCTTCTCCCTAACACTCTCTATCTGGATATTTTCACACTCAAATGCATAAAAGATGGTTAACCTCAATCTACAGAGAAAATGCTTCATCCTATTTTTCTTCATTTTATGAGAAAGAAAATCATATGAACTGAGATGATGTGGCAGAAGGGAAGACGACTTCTTGGAAAATCAATTAGAAGACTCAAATAATTGCTTTTTAATGGAGCTTCCTGGAATAATGATCTGTGTCTGAACAATAACATACCAGTGATGCCATTGGATTCCTGCTGCAGGTCACAGTACCAGAGTCGGTTCACTGGATCACATCCCTCCCTTATTGATAACAAGACATAGCGCCCGTCATCAGATAACTATAAAGGAGACAAAAACAGTGCAGAGGCCTGATCAGAACTGAGTTTTTGTGAGAAGATTGTTAAGAGTTAAGCAAAAAACTAAGGTTAACTTCAAATGCAGAGTCTTTACCCCAAACTTAGAATCTGATTTAAAAAAAAAAAAAAAAAAAACAGTACAAATTTCAATTTATTTCACTTTTCATCATAGTTTAAGAAAACATCTGAGGTACTTAAAAAATAGCAGTAGGTGCAACTGAATGTTATGCCTTCCATGTGATTTTTATTTCAATCCCTCATCAATTGGTTAACTGAAAATATGTGCAATCTGTCTTTGGAACATTGGCATTCTTGACTTTGAAGTTTGTTTATGAGTTACATATTTTAAAAGTCATTATTCTAAATGAGTAAGAATCAGCGAAGTGGGTGTGGATACAAGAAGTGACACTGGTCACATAAGCAAGTTTCCACTGGACAGCTTGTTATGCACATCTCTAGTCACCTCTACCACAAGATCTGAGATGAAAGGTCTGTGTTTCTATGAACTTCCTTTTTAGTATGGAATCAGCAGAACCTTGGGTAGCAAAAAATCTTGATAAAAATCCAAGGCAATAAACAATACTATTGATTTGTCAGAGTATATAAAAGTGGTATCAAACTATAAAAATATCCTTTTGCAACTAATTTTTTCATTAAACTTTTACAACTATCCATGTTGGCATATGTAATTTGAATTCATTCTTTTTAACTCCTGTACACTATTAAACCCCAGTTGATTCTTCTTCCAACCATAACGCATTTAAATTGTTTGCATTTCTGTCCTATTACAAAAAATTCTTTTTTTTCTTTCTTTTTTTTTTTTCTTGCAGTACTGGGGATCGAACTCAGGCCCTTGTGCTTTGGAGGCAAGCACTCTACCAGCTGAGATATCTTCTCAGCCCTACAAAAAATTCTTTAGAAAAAACTTAAGCTTTATCTGTGAACTAAAATGCATCCTAAGACACAGAAATAGAAGTAACATTGCTCAGGATAGGATATGCACACATTCAAATTTTATTAAACGTTGCCAAATTATTCTCCAAATTGGTTGTACCAACTTTTGCTACTACGTGGCAATAGTGTATAATACTTCCCATTTTTCCACACCCTTATTATGATGGCTAATTTCATGTTACCTTGACTAGATCACAAAGCTGTTATTTTGTTAGACATTATTCAGATGTTTCTGTGATATTTTTTTAGATGAGATTACATTAAAATGAGTGGACTTAGAGTAAAGCAGATTTTACTCCACAATGTGGGTGGGCCTCCTTCAATCAGGTGAAGGATTTAAAAGAACAAATACCTTCCCTGAGCAAGAGGGGAGGAGAATCAGCCACAGACTACTTTTAGACTCAATTGAAACCCTTCCCTGAGTCTCCATCCTACTCTGCAGACTTAGGACTTGCCATGCTTCTAATCACATGAGTGGATTCCTTAAAATCCTATCTTTACATACACACACACACACACACACACACACACACACACACCCTGTTGGGTCTTCTCTGGAGAGTCTTAATATACTTACCAAGATTCATCTTTCATTTGTTCACTCAATAGATATTAGCTACCTATTATGTGCAAGACATGCTTCTTGACATTAAAGATACATCAGTGAACAACTCTGAAAACCCAGGCTACATCTAATAAAGGAGAAAAACATAAATATGGAAATAGCAATGTGTTAGTCAGTTTTCTGTTGCTATATCAAATACCTGAGAAAAACTGCTTAGAAAAGGAAAGGTTTATCTCAGCTCATGGCTTTAGAGGTTTCTGTCTATCATTAGCTTGCTCCAAGGCAGAAGCATCATGGCAGAAGAGTGTGGAGGAGGAAGGCTGCTCAGTTCACAGCAGCCAGGAAGTTGAGAGAGGGTGTGGAAAGGGGCAAGGGACAAGGGACAAGGTACAGTCCCTAAGGACATATCCCTAGTGACCTGCTTTCTCCAGCCACGTTCCACCTATCTACAGTTTCCCCCATCTCTCCAAAGTCCATTGAAATTACCAATCCATCAAATAGATTAATCTATTGATGAATTTAGAGCCTCATGTTCCAATCATTTCCTAAAAGCAATACCTCTGGATATTGCCACTTTGGGGACCATCAACAAATGAGATTTTGGGTGACATTCCAGATCCAAACCATAATATGCAGTGATAAATGCCATGGAGAACATGAACAGATTTTAGTAAGAAGGATACTATGTGTGGGGCAGGACTGCAGTTTTAAATACAGCAGTCAAGGCAGGCCCCATTAAGAAGGCATCTTTCCACTGTTTCCTGACGTGCACTGTTTCAGATGAGAAGTCACTGTCATTTCTTATTCTTGTTTCCCTGTTTCTTCTCTGACTACTCTTAACATTTTCTTGTTATCTGTGGTTTTCTACGGATTATAATGAACTTTGCTTTAACAGACTGTTTGAGATTTCTTGGGCTCCTTGAATCTGTGGGTTTGAACAGTTCATCAATTTTGTAAGTTTAGGCCATGTGTTTCTCATGTATATTCTTCTGTCCCTTTATCCCTACTTGGTATTGTCCCATAAGTCAATGAGATGTTATTTGTTTTAATTTTTTTTCTATATAATTTTAGTTTCAAGTGTCCTGTTTTCAAATTCACTGATATTTTCTTTTATAGTTTCTAACTACTAATAAACTTATGTGGAAAATCTTTCATTTCAGAATTTATCTCTAGAAGAATGTGACTCATATTTGCATTTTCTATTTCTTTGCTTATTACATTAAAATTTTCTAAAAACATTTAAAAATTATTTTTACAGTAACTTTTTTAAAGTTCCTGTATGTTAATTCTGTCATTTCTGGATCTATTTCTATTGACCAATTTTTCTCATGGTTATTAGCCATATTTTTCTACTTCTTATGGCAACTTTTAAAATTAGATTATGGACATTTCTAATGTCTGAATTTTCTTTTTTTCCTAATCTACCTTTAAAACATTTTGAGGCAATTAGTTTGTTAATAAATCAGCTGGATCCATTCAAGGCTTGCTTTCAAGGTTTGTTGAGTAAGGTCTATAGACCTACTGCTAAGACATGGCCTCTCTGGAGTCTCTGCCAAATACACTGTGTGTTCACAGGTCTTTCCACTCTGATCAGAATGTGAGTATTTCCCAGCCTTGTCAAACCTTCGGTAGTTGTCATTTTCAACTCCCAGGTTGTGTTCTTAGCTTGAGTTGTAGAAGATCATTCAATGCATGTATCACTTCATGATTAGCTAAATACATAAGGGGATCTCAAAGCCAATTTTGGGACTCCTAGTGGGTAGCTCCCTCCTTTGGCACTCTGCCCTGCAAGTTCCAGTGGCTTCAGGCTCTTTGGATCCTAGTTCAGTGAGACTGTAATACTCTTGAGTTCCTCATCCTTATGCTAGCGTCCAAACAAATACTTTCAGGCAGAAAGCTGGGGCTTTATAGGACTCTCCTTTCTCATGGATCAGGTCTGGGTTGCCAGTTGACCAATATCTGAAAACAGTTGCTTTGTCTACCTTGTACAGTTTCCTAGCTATAAATGGCAGAAGGGCTAGTCCAGTACCAGTTCCCCCATGGTGCCTGTTACTATGTTTTAAGACTGTCTCTTGCGATTTAGTTCTTAAAATCCAATCTCAGAATCTGTATTTTTTAATTCTTTAACTGTTATTGCTGACAGAATGACTTCCACACTCTTAATTTTGAGTACTCTATTCACCCTGCTTTTCTCTTCTTTTGTCTTTACTGTATCAGCATAACTTTCTCTCTTGTTTTATTTTTGGTGCTGGGGGTTGAACTCAGACCCTTATACTTGCTAAGCACACACTCTACCACTAAGCTACCTCCATCCCTGTATCAGTATAAACATTTTAATGAACATTTTTCCTCCTTTGATAGATTTGTGAATTATACATTCTGTTTTTCCTTAAGCTTTAACTTTATATGCTTTAACTTTAGCTTAAGGAAAAACAGAATGTGTAAGTTTTAGCCTTATAAATGGCTAATATGTTTAAAATTTTAATCCCACCTTTTTATGCCATCCTGTATTAAGAGTACCATTAGCAATCTCTCAATTATAATTTCATTAAACAAAATCGAAAGCAGCCTCATTAACTTCATATTTTTGTTCTCTTGTCCTTTAAATAAAGACAGAATCTGTAGAGCTTAGTGCTCAAAGTCATGCCACATCAATTGTAAATGATGGCTAATTCAGCTGCAGTGATTCAATCAACAGAAAGAACAGTAAAAATCACTGCGAGACCCACACAAGTCTTCCACGGCAGCTGTCTTCAGCACATCTAATGAGCTCTTCTCAGCATTTCTGGCTGGACTCAATAGTTGTAACAGTTTATATTTAATCTAAGGCAGGAAGTTCCAAAGCACACTGCTGTTAGAATGCCAACTAAGTCAGTCTTCTTCCCTATAATTCTCTTCAACACAATTCAGAGAGATTCTTAGCCACGAAAATTTGCTAAACTGGAAATACCTTCCAATGCTCAAGGTCTCAGATCACAAAATCATTTCAAAGTTGTTTGAGCCAAAATATATAGATTAGAAATACACCTTTTCCCAATTCAATCAATAATAACACTTTCTTAATGACAGTCTCACACTCAAGGTCATTTCAAGGTCATTTAAAAGATGGTTTTTGTAAATCTTTGGGAGAAGATAAAAATCTTGTTGAGGAAGACTTGAATCTTAACAGAATAAAGTGACTTCCCTGAAAGTCAGATAAAGGGAAAACAAAAAAGCAAGAAAACCAAGAGCCCATTGGGTCTTCATAAAACAGCATAAATTCCACTTTGCAAAACATTATTTTTTGAAAGCATTATGACAGCAACTAGAATAACTGCTCCCTGGAAGCTATTAATCTGATTCAAAAACACTGACTTTTTGCAATTAACATTAGCCTGACCAATTACAAACTATGTAATTCCTGTATCTATACTTTTTACACTTTTCTTCGGCTTTATATTTGTATCATTTTAAGCCAATTTTCAAAATCACTTCATTTCATAAAAAACTACTTTTTACATAAGTAAAACATTAAGAAAAACAAAATCCTAGGAACTACTAAAAATGAAAAATTGACATTTCCTGATATTAAATCAATTACTTGCATTCCTAACACTATCAACAGGGATGAAAGCTAAAACTCTTCACCATTCTTATTACTGTTAATTTTTAATATACAGGTTACTTTGACAATTCAGTTCTGTGAAGTTATTTGGATCATATTTAGAGTATTGACTAAACATAATTGGAAAATGTTAATGAAGAAGAAAATACTAATATCTGTATTGATAAAAGTATTGACAAAGAAAAAAATCTAGCTCTACAAAGAATATGGTATTCTACAGATAGGTAAAAACCATTTGGTAATTCACTGAAACTAATTTTTTCATTATTCAGAACCAGACAAACATTTGAAGGAGAGAAAAAAGAACAAAGATGAAGGCCACCCTCCTTGCTCCTGCCCTAGTGACTGTCAGAAGGTCTTTTTCCCTGGGGTGGAAGGAGCAGAGCATCTCTTTAGGTTTAGGGAGTACCTCGCTCTTCCCTCTTTTCTTGGCTCCTCTTCCTTGGCAGATTTCTCTCAAACTTAATTTCTGACTGGAGCAGGATTTGGGTCCTGAGTGAAAAGGGAAAGCCCCGTATCAGCTCACTTTGGTTAATGCTACCTGGATATATCACTAGTTGTAAAATGGATCCTCTGGGTGATTCAGCCCAGTTCATCAAAGAGAACTACTAGAGAGAGGTTCAAGGACAAAAACTTCTTGACAATAAAGTATATTCCTCAGCCCAGGTAAAGGGACATGGCCACTGTCACCAAAGGCAGGCAGTTTTAATAGAAAAATCTAGGTCCCAGCCAACTTTCCATCTCTTCTGTGACACCAAACACAACCAACCACTATTCAGGGGAGTCGTGGTTGAGGCCGTTTATTCAGTCAACATTTACGGAGGTCCACCTGGTATATTCTGCTGAACTAGGCTGGAATATACAGATCAATAGGACAGGGACTTCACAAGCTCTGGATAAGGTGGAAGAGAGACAAAGAATAATCCATGTTGTTGGACATTAATAGCAAGAAGTACAAAGATGGAGTGTTGGAGGGGAGCATCTAATAGGGAGGGGGGTTGGGAAGAAGAGCAAGATCTGGGAAGGTTGTTGGGAAGGATGGTCCTTCACTGCCTCCTGAAGGAGAGGGAGAATTCTTCTAAAAGAAGTTGCTTGAGATTTTCCATTCTTGTCACTGCTATGCTAGTATAGGAATCCAATACAGAGAGCAGTCTAATATATACTTGAGCTATACACATGCATTCTCAGGTGCACATCTCTGTGACAGATACCAGCATATGTACCAGATGTGGGGCTGGCCATCCTCTAGGACTGAAGCATTCATTCCTTGCTGGGTGCTGAAGCAGACAGCTCTCAGCTGAGAATCTCTGGAGGACTCATTCTCAAGATGAAGAGCATGACCTTCCCCAAGGTCATACACTTTTTCAGGTTCACCAAACATACAATAAATGGTTAATTCAGGAGAGATGACTCTCCTCCCAGAGGTCAGCGCAAGGCTGAAGGGCTAACCTAGCTACCTGAAAAAGTGGCAAGGCCTCAGTAATGACTGAGGCACAGCTCACCTTCTCCCTCTGGGCCTTCACTCCCCACCGAGGCAGAGATTTTGAAAGCACTCCCACTAAACTTATAGCACACAAACGTTTGACTTCTGCATCTGCTTCCCAGGAAACCTGACCCACAACAGCATGCCAGATATCAATAACACCTTGTAAACACGCAGTGTGTGGAACAGCAAAGCCACGGCCACTGCTGTTCCACCCAGTCCCCTGGGCAGGCCCCTGCAGAACACATCTCCCAGCCTGAGTGCTGAATCGAGTCTATAGATGGAGAACCAAGATACTGATTCTACTGCTAATAAGGTATACACAAAAGAATGTGGCTTAGGGCTATGAATCAGCGAGCTGTGAACTCCCAACCCCTCATGTCTAGCTGTGGAGAAACTGTTGAAAAACCACTGCTCTGCAGGGAGGTCAGAGAAATGGGAAAGAAGCACTCCCTCCACCCTCTGTGGCTTCTCTCCTTGGCATATTGTACACTAACCTGAGAAACCTTCAGAAGCGTTGGCTTCTGTTTTTGAAGAGGCCACCCAATGACCACTGCCAGACTCATGTACATTTACCAAAAAACAGGGCAGGGCACTGTATTTTATACTTTAATGAAGTAAGCCATATTAACTAATTAACAAATTTTAATTTTGCATACTGTAGTATCAGGTTACACTGAGACCATGATATTTACTAAGAAAATTTTTGATAAACATCAAACATTAGAGTATGTATTTTATATTTTATTTGGTTAGGTTCATACATGCTGGTCCAACAAACACACAATTCAGGCAACTTAGCATAACCAGAAACATAACTCCTCCAAACCCAAGAGATGAAAACCCACAGAATTTAGAGCAATAAGCAGCAACCAAGAGAATCTGGTCCCAAATAAGTGGTCTTACAGTTAATGTCTTCAGTCAATGGCTCATGTAAGTGTGATTTATTTGGATCAGTACTGATCAAACTTCTCCATTTTTACAAGAGTGCGTCAGCTCTATCTCAGGTCATTTGATTGATATGTGTATATGTTAATCATGTACGTATGAATCTATAGAAAAAAGTGTGAAACAAATACTCCTCAATCAATAGAAATTTCTCTGAAGAATGGGATTGTTACTTTAAAAAATTAACCTATTATTATTTTGATTACTAGCAAAATCAAACTTTTAAAGCTGATGAATTCTCAGTCAGTACTATTTCATGATACAATAGCTGGGCTTTCGCAGCGATCCCAGTGAGTGAGGCTTCCTTCATGTTAAGGGAAATCCAACAGAAAAGCGTTTAACATTTTTCACTCCCAATGGCTTATCTATAAAATTAGATGTCCTGCAAAATGACAGGAAGCCAACTCATATTTATATATACAAAGAAATGTGGACTTTCACAGAAAAACTCAAAACTATTTTATCCTGGAGGTACTAAACTCCAGAGCCATGCAGTCTTGGGTTAATAAATAAATCTTCATGGACATGAAATTTCTTTGATATGTATAATTTTTCTGCTTAGAAGATGAAGAAAGTTTTTGTGTAATTTGAATCTACATGCACTACTTCAGGCTGAGGAAAGCATCTTCTTTTATATGTTATAATAAAAGAATTAATTGCATATTTAGAAAGTATACTAAAAAAGCAGTGACACTTGAAATTGTCCCGGACAGTAACAAAAGAAGTAAAAATGAATTTTAATAGCTTTGAGAGTTCATCATGTTCCTCTCAGAGCAGGAAACTTAAATTTATTTTATAGACTCTTTTGGACTCCTTTCACAATAATTGTGAATCATAACAACAATCCTTTAAAATTAAGTATGTTTCCAACACTTAATTTTTCAGAAAACTTTTAAATGTCAAACAATCTACAATGATGACTTTTCATAGATGGAACTCATTTATGGATTTGTAATAAAGAAGAGAGTGTCAGTAAGAGAAGCACAGGTACATGACTGATGTGATTCTGCAATATGTATAATCTGAAAGATGAAAGATTATATTTTATTTATGTATGATCTACCAAAATGTATAAATGCATTCTACTGTCAGGCACAACTAATTAGAACAAATAAAATTTAAAAATTAAAAAAAAAAGAGAGACACACAGAAGCATCCACACGTACATGTGAGTATGCATTAAGCTAACATTTCTAAAAAGCAGTCATTAAATCATATTGGCACTCCAGCAATGGGGACAAATGAAATCAGGGCTGAGGATATAGCTCAGTTGGACAGCACTTGCCTAGCAAGCACAAGGTCCTGGGTTCAATCCCCAGAACCACAAAAAAAAAAAAAAAAAAAAAAGAAAAAGAAAAAGAAAAAGAAAAAAATCATTCCAAATAGCACATGAGGTGCTGCTTTGCATGCCATCAAAAGAACAGAAAATTCTATGAAAAGAGAACCCATTCAAATTAAAATAGTGTAAGTCTTGACACCATCTAGCTACTAACATTTCTAATCTACCTGGTAGTTTATCTGGCAGATAAGCACAGTCATTTAATAATCTATTATTTATTTTCTTTTCTCCCTTACTGAGCAATAACATGGGTCAGGTGAGAAAAAAGATTAATCATCAAATCTAACATTATTACATGTTGAGCACTCTACTCCAAAAATCTGAAATCCAAAATGCTTTAAAATCTGAAACTTTTTGAGCACTGATATGGCACCACGATTGGAAAATTCTACATGTGACCCCATGTGACAGTCATAGCCAAAATGCAGGTGCATGAAAAATGTATAAAATTACCTTCAGGTTATGTATATAAGTTGTACACGAAATATAAATACTTTTTTTGCTTAGACTTGGATCCTACCTTCAAGGTGTCTCATTAAGTATATGCAAATATTACAAAATATGGAAAAGTCGGAAATCTGAAAAGTCATCTGGTTCCAAGTATTTTGGATAAGGAATATTCAACCCATACTACCAACCCATACTACAAAAACAACTCTCCTGTCAAGAGCTGTTTTATGCCTACAGAGAAGCATACCCTTCTTGCTTTATCCCCACATAAGTCTCCAGTTTGGCATGTGGCTTTTCTGCCTCCCCAAGCAGTCGGCAGAGATTTTCCCATGTTCTAATTGGCATGGTGGATGTTACCACAGAAGGCAGTGCTAAGGTCGTGGACACAAGACAAGAGCTTACTAGGTACTGGGGGAATAAATGCATGAACTGCGCCAACCAGGAAGAAGATTGCTGAACCATTTCAACTCCAAGTCAAACATACTTAAAAACTTAGGGGCAGAGGAGGCAGAGTCCCTTAGGAACATCCCTGGCCTTTCCTGTGGAAGTTCTGCAAGATGAGACCCTGCTGGTCTTCACATACATGAACCTGAACAGGAGAGAAAGGCAGTGAATGTTCACTGTCAGTTGTGAGTCAAGCATCAGGTAATGCACTTTCCATGTTAATGTGTGTGTAATATGTATATTATATACATAAAATTATGCATATAGTTTTTTTTTTAATTACTAAGGATCACAAGTGAACATGTCAAAATGGCTCATGGTGATATATGAGAAGTATTGAGATTTAGGATTACATTGTTTAAAAAACATTAAAAAAACCCAAAAAACCTTTTTTACAAATTAGGTACAGTAGAATCAGGTTCACCATGTAGGAGTCAGCTAGATAATCACACAGAGGCTGGGCATTTTCTCCTTCCTCCTTTCTAAAGTGACTTCACGCACTTCCGCAATCTTCATTCTAGAGCACCCTCTGCTGGGAACAGTGCCTCAACATGTTTGATATCTTTGGAACTCCCCACCACCACAACCAAATGCTCACAATTGATCAAAATAGAGAATTTTTTTTTCTTTTATCCAACAGAATCTTCTAAAACATGACCACGTCTATCCTCCCACAATCCTGTCCTTCAACTGAAGCCTCATGGTCTATTAAATAACAGACATTTCTGTCCATTTGAGTCAAATGCCTACTATCTTGTTTTGTGCTATACACTGGGGGGCCCAAGGGAGTTTTTGTTCCTGAGCACAGTAGTCTGGCATGTTCAAGAGGGACTGAGGGCAGGAGGTGTCCCAAGATCCTCAGCTGGCAGATGGAGCAGGCAGTGGTGAACACAGCCTGTTCTTACAGGATAAAGTGACCCACAGATGGGGCTTCCCTTGAGCCAAGAGGCACCAGGAAGGAGTTGGCCTTAAATAGCTTAAAAGGTCCCTGCTGAAGAAGAACAGAGGGGGAGCAGTGGGGAGGTGGGAATTTCAAGGAAATACTTTTAGGAGCAGGAGCTTTGATAAGGACGGGGTGGTGCAAACGGTCAGCCTGAGAGTGAATGACCCACATGAGGGAACAAGAATGCCATTGGGGTAGCTGGCACATGGGCCAGGTCATGATGGTAAGCAGCCAAGACAGACCAACAAACCACTCCAGAGGAGCAAAGACCCCATCCCCTTCTCTAACTCCGCCTCCCCTGGGTGCCTTCCGGGGAAACTACAACAGGGTAAATACTTGGGCTTGGGAGAGGGAAGCAGCGTGCAACCTGGAGAGTGAGATTTTGTTTTGGATTGCAATGGAATTGATAATTCTTTCACTCAAAAGGAGATAGGAAGGGAAGTTCTCAGTGAACTTGGACTGTGGCTGACAGCCAGCAAGAGAAACCGACACAGGTGCAGCTCCTGCCCGCCCCACAGCGTCCCTCCGCCAAACCCACAAAGCCAGCTCTTCACACCCCACTTCACCCCCAGCAGCTATGTCCTCAGCCAGAAGCCTGCTTCAGGAGTCTATGAGAAGTTGTGATAAATCCTCCTTCCACACACTTTGAGAGCTGAAAAAGTACTGAAGGGAACCAAAGAAGAGAGACTTGGACAGATGAAGGGACACTCTTGAGGACACACAGGTGGGACTAGAATAAAAACTGCCTGATTTCTGATTCAGTACACCACGATCACTGTAACACTGGCTCTTCACACACAGATACTATTAAATACATTAATAAAATACTAGGTTCCATGACATTTCTAAAAACAAATACTTTAGAAATAAAAGCAATAACTGCAGCACGTGCCTTTGGGCGTGGTTGTTATAAAGAGGACTACCACATTCCTCTAAGGTCTGGCAGGTATGTTAGTGAGCTTTGTGTTGCTGTGACTAAAATACATGACAAGAACAACTTAGAGGAGGAAAAGTTTGCTTGGGGCTCACATGCTCTGAGATCTCAGTCCATAAATGGCTGGTGACTCCATCGCTCTGGGTTCAAGGTGAGACAGCACATTAAAGACAAGGGCCCAGCAGTGGAAAGCTGCTTGTCTCACAGTGGGATAAGGAAGCAGAGCAGGGGAAAGAAAGGGGCTGCAGGAGGGTGAACCCTTCCAGGACAAGCCCTCAGTGACCCACCTCCTCCAGCCACACTTGACCTGCCCACAGTTGCCACCCTTCAGTCCATTCAGACTAGAACAGATGGATGAGTTCACAGCTCTCAATCCAAACCCTTTACCTCTGAACACTACTGTATTAACACAGTAGCTTTTGGGGGACACTTCATATCCTTACCATAAGAGCAGATCACTAAATAAAGGCCAGGTCTGACTTCTTATGTGCATTCCAGCCACAGGTGCTTCTGGCCCACCCAGTCCTATAGCACACCGGCTTTTGGACTCTCCTGGTTTTAGCACACTTCTTTGAAGGCCTAAAAAACTCCCACTTTGGCAGTTTTTTCATAATCTAGACTTTTCTGGGTAAAAGACTTGCAACTGAGCCATCAATGTAGGGTAGGCCTGAGGTTTCTGACGCCTTTACCCTTACAGAGCTATGGAACTCTTATTTTAATGATAGAGAGCTCCTCCATGTGACAAGATGGTTCACTTTGAGCAGTGGATCATACATGGCAGGACCAGGAAGCTTCAGTCACCAAGGATGCCAGACATGTCTCACCAACCCTGGAAACTGGTAGACTGAAATGGTCATAGCAAGACCCCCCTAAAGAGTTGGAATATGGCTTAATGGGAGTCTGCCCATGTCCAGTTTGTGTTTACTAAGTGTTATAGTCACTGTGACCAAAGATTCAACAGGAACAAAGTACAGAAGAAGTTTATTTTGGCTCCTGGTTTCTACAGTAGGTCATAGTGAGGCATAGCTCTGGGCCTGAAGTAAGGCAGAACATCATGGCAGGGCATGGTGGAGGAAACCAGCTTAGCACAATGGCAACGAGGAAGCAGAAAGAACTCTACTCACCAGAGACAAAATATAAATGCCCCAGTGACTTACTTCCTCCAGCCAAATCCTACCTGTCTACAGCCACCACCCAGTTAATGCGTATCAGTATAATCCTGATAAGGTTAAAGCTCTCATAATCTAATCATTCCCTCAGAACCTTCTTGTATTATCGCACACATGAGCTTTAGGGGGCACCTCATATCTAAACTATAATATTAAGCTCCTTAGTTTTCTTACAGATTTCTTCCACATAATTCACTAATGAGGGCCTTGGTCCAAGATAAAGTTCCTTGGTCTCACTCTGTATATCCATTTATTTATTTAATTTATTACTTCTAGGGAGAACAGCTGTATCCCTTCATTTACTGCTACTCTTTAAATAGTCATTACTATTTTTGTGTGTCCTCCTTCCTTCTGTCCAGTGAAGCAAGGTGCATGGTAGCTAAAGATACAGATACTTTGGGATTTAATATGTCCAGCAAGCAACTACAGCCATGAACTTGCACATTAATGCCTTAGTTGGTATTTTATCTTGTTTACACAAGGAGCAATCACTTCCTTCCCAATGTGGTGATTCAGATTATATTAGACAAGTTACACTGTGTATATATATACTGAATAAAGCAGAAGGATCATCTGAATTATTTAAATCTGCTTTTTTTTGACTGTCTGGCTAAGAGAATTGAATATACATACATTACATGCATATATGACACATCTCCTATTTGTAAACACTAGCTGCTTAGAGTAGCCTTACAATAAGACTAGGGAAGCAACCCAAGTGTCCCAGGGTGAAAAGATAAACAACATATGGTACACAATGGAATACTACTATTCAGTCCCAAAAAAAGGGAAGGAAATTCTGACACATGCTACAACATGCATGAACCTTGAGGTCATTATGCTAAGTGAAGTAAGCCAGTCATGCCAAGATAAAGAGGTGTCTAAAACAGTCCAATGCAAGAGACAGGAAGGTAGAATGGTGGCTGACAGGTAGTGGGGGATGAAGGAAGGGAGTAATTTTTGCATAATGGGTACAGAGTTTCAGTTTTTCATGATGGAAAATGTTTTGGAGATGACCACAAATCAATGAGAATGTTTCTAATGCCACTAAATTGTACATTTTGAAATGATACATTTTATGTTATGTATTTTCACTATAATTTAAAAAAAAAGTCACATCAATGCTAGTAAGATGCTAGTAAGATGATGTGAGTAGCTAGAGTGGTACCTGGTACACTGTCTTTGCTTTCTTTTAGACTTATAAGCTAAAATATATCGATATTCTGACATTTATTTTCAATATTCCATTGTTCTATTAACTAAATAACTTGACGTTGATTAAATTAGTTCTGCTGCAATGAAATTTTTAGTTTTGAAGCTCAAAAATTTCACTAGTTAAGTAAATCTCTTTGATTTTATGAAGAATCCAGAGGCAATAAAATTTGTTTATTAAAATGAACTATTTTAAGTTTTCCCCAGTAACACTGCTTTCAAAAAAGGTAAAAACAGCCAGGCATGGTGGTGTACCTCTGTAATACCAGCAGCCTGGGAGGCTGAGGCAGGAGGATCGTGAGTTCAAAGCCAGGCTCATCAAAAGCGAGGTGCTAAGCAACTCAGTGAGACCCTGTCTCTAAATAAAATACAAAATAAAGCTGGGGATGTGGCTCAGTGGTCGAGTGCCACTCAGTTCAAAGGTAAAAAGGTAAAAATACGGGACTTAACATTAAAATTTTTTTTAGTGGCATACTTATCTCCCTAATTGTATTTTCACTCAAAAGTAAAAGTGTGTGTTACTTTTATAAATAAACATCTATGACCTGCATTAAGCAGAAAGTATAAATATGAGGGAAGCTTGAGGAGGGAGAAAATTTAGTAGAAATAATCTACTAGATCCTATTATCAAAGGAGCCACTAAAAGTGAACAGGTATGAACAATGATAGTAGTGTCTACAACAAGGAAAGTTGGTGAGGAGTCAGATGGAAGAAAAGGCACAAAAAAGGAGTGCATTTTAAGAAAACAAAATATAAGTCCTACAAATTCATTTTTAACATATTCCAGTAAAATCTGGAAAACCTTTTCTTGAAGATCCAGATGGTAAATATTTTCCTCCCTGTGGATCACAGGACTTCTGTGGCAAATTCCCAACTCCGCTGAGTGTGGCTGGGCTCCAATAAAACTTTCTTTACAAAAACAGACACCAGGCCAGATTTGGCCTGAGGGCAGTAGTTGACTAACCCTTGGTCTAGAAAAACAAAATAAATAAAGAAAAGGACAACTGGGTATATAGTGTATCAACACACATGGATAGAATATCATCAATTCTCATTCTGCCTCTCAATGAATCAAAACCATTTTAACACCCAGAAGTAAAAGAAAAATTAAAATTTCTTTTGGTTATAGATGAATACAATGCCTTTATTTTATTTAATCAAAATTTTAAATGTTCCTTTCCTAGCAAGGTTCTAATTGTCTTACAGAGAAGAGGTAAGTGATTTCCATGAGCTAAAAAAGTTTGTATTATATTACTCATTCCCAATAAGAATGAGAAAATATACCTCACACCCATATTAAAACACTCAAAAATTTTCTCTTTAACATCTAACATTTCTTAATACTCAGACATAAACTAGCAAGAGTCAAATTCTTACGCCTAGCACTCCAAGTTTCTTCACTGCTGACTCTCAAGATTACAGAATAAAACCTGGGCCAGTCACTTCAGGCATACCACTTCATTAGAGGTTTGTTACTGGCAAGACTCCTAAGGAATGCAGGAATATTTACAGATGGGAAAACGTCTAAAAGATGCCAATTCTAATGTGAAAACAAGTAAACAAAATGCATGGACAGAGCACAATCGTGTAAAAATGGAAGACTCCTCTCTACTTCTCACACACACATACACATTCTCACTTGTGTGTACGAAGAAAAATTTTAGGTTACTTTGCTCACCCCTGAAAATAATTCTGAATTTTGAAATGCTCATGTTTTACTTTATATTATTGTCTTTTATATTTTCCCCATGTGCACTTTTAGTATTGAGATTTTTACATTGAGAAATCACCTTTGTTATTAAGAATCAATTTGAATATCAGTATTTTTTAAAAAGAACGTTGACTCTTAGGACTCTTACTATCCACAGAGATCACCACATAACAAGAATATACATCCACCCATAACATATGAATTTTGAGGGCAAAATTTCACAGTTGTACAATACCTCAGCTCCTCCCATCCACTTAGGCTCCTCAGGAAACTCAGCACACAAGATGTCTTCTGACTGATCGGTTCCCAGGACATGATAGCAGAGCTTCTGATGGAGATTAGTGGATGTCTCTGTGCCTGAGGGGTTAAAAAATGTAAACTGAAGTGCAGTTCAAAATTTTGGGGGGGGGCAGGGGTGGAGAGGTACAAGGGTGGAGAGGTACAAGGGATTGAATTCAGGGGCACTCAACCACTGAGCCACATCCCCAGCCCTATTTTGTATTTTATTTAGAGAAAGGTTCCCACTGAATTGCTTAGCACCTTGCTTTTGCTGAGGCTGGCTCTGAACTCACGATCCTCTTGCCTCAGCCTCCCAAGCCACTGGGATTACAGGCATGTGCCACTGTGCCTGGCCACAGTTGACAATTTTAAGAAAATCGGTTCCACCTATATTTTACAATGCTAGAAACATTTAAAATGTTAAGTGTCTGGTTGCAGGATTAATGAACAAGTCAACTGCTTTTAGATACCAGTAGAATTTGAAATTACAAACACAATACCACTTACATTAGTACAGAACCAAATGAAAGACTTAGGTGTCTTATCTAACAAAGTATGTACAAGACCTGTATGAGGAAAACTGTAAAAACTTGATGAAAAAAATAAAAGAACTAATAAGTAAATGGAGAGAAAGTCCACACTTATGAACAGGAAGACTCAATACTGTCAAGATGACAATTCCTCCCAACTTGACATATAGATTCACTACAACCCCAACTAAATCTCAGGAAGGCATTTTGTGGATATGGACAAATGGATTCTAAAGTTTTTATGAACAGGCAAAAAAGACTCAGAATAGCCAACACATTATTAAAGGTAAAGAACAAAGTTTGGAGGACCAATACAAACTGACTTCAAGAAATGCTATTTAAAGCTACAGTCATCAAGATAATGTAGTATCAGTAGAAAGAATAAATACACAAATCAATGGAAAAGAACTGAGACCCCAGAAAAAGACCACACAAATACAGAATACTGATCTCTGACAAAGGAACTAAGAACATACAATGGAGAGAACAATCATTTCAACAAAGGGAGCTGAAATGGCTGGGCATCACATGAGGTGGGGAGGAGGAGGGAGGAAGGGAGAGAAAAGAGAGGCTCTAGACAAAGAGTTTACACATTTCACAAAAAATTAACTCACAGACATAAATGTAAAACACACTACTATAAAACTCCCAAAGATAACAGGAGAAAATCAAGATGACCATGGATTTGGTGATAACTTTTTAGATACAACAAAGGCATACTCCGTGAGCTAAATCGTTGATAAACTAGAATTCATTAAAATTAAAAAGTTATAAAAAAAACACAAAAAACATTAAAAAAAACTAAAAAAAACACACAAAAAAAGAAAAAAAAAAAGAAAAAAACCAATAAAAGAAAAAAGAAAAAAATTTAAAAAATTAAAAAGTTATGCTTGGCAAAGGAAATTATCAAAAGAATGAAAAGTCACAGTCTGGAAAAAAAATGTTTGCAAAAAACCTGTCTGATACAGAACTGTTGTTCAAAATACAGAAAGAACTGCTAAGACTCAAAAATAAGAAAATAAACAACTTGATTAAATACTGGGACAAAGACCTTAACAGACACTTCACACCAAAGAAGATATACAGATGGCAAAGAAGCATATGAAAAGATGCTCCACACATTACATCATCAGGGAAATGCAAATTATAACAAGAGAACTATTACACACCTATGAGAATAGCCAAAATCCAGGACATCAACAATACCAAATGCTGGTGAGGATGCGGAACTACAGGAGCTCTCGTTCTTTGCCGTGGGAATGCAAAATGGTGCAGCCACTTTGTTAGACAGTTTTAGAGGTTTCTCACAGAAGTACACACACACTTACCACAAGATGCAGCAAAGGTGCTCCTTAATATTTAACCAAAGGAACAAATTGTGTGTCTACACAAAACTTACCCACAATTTTAGAGCAACTTTATGCATAACTGCCAAAGCCTGAAAGCAATCAAAATATCCTCATACAGGTGGATGGATACACTGAGGTAAATTCAGAATAGGTGGACTGCAGAATCTTTTTATGGCAGTGAAAATACTCTATGATACTATGATGCTGAATATACAGCATTATGCATTTGTCCAAACCCACAGAATGTACAGCAATAAGAGGACACCCTAAAGTAAACTACGGACTTCGGGTGATGATGATGTGTCAATGTGGGTTCAGCAGTTATAAGAAATGTACTACTCTGGTGGAGAATGCTAACAATGGGAAAGGGTGTGCATGGTAGGGACAGGAGGTATGGGGGAAATCTGTTTCTTCCTCTAATCTTCCTATGAATTCAAGTTTATAAGAAAAATAAACACATATCAGTTGGCATCACTCTAAAAGTAGCACTGTTGATTCTGGGGACAGTTATAAGAGTGTTTTTCATTATAAAACACAAGCAGCTATCAGAGCAATGAAAAGAAAAAATATATAAAAAATACTTATGACACTTTAGAGATATTAATAGTTTTCCAGGAACCTTGATGACAACCAGCACCATATGAATTGCTTAGCTTCATTCACAAGGCCCCCATTGTAGTCTCAGAGGCTACACAGACCCCCTCAAGAAGACAGCAGAAAAATTACAGCTGGGAGATGATGTTGGCTTTCTTAAACCAATCACATTTACTAATCATTATTATTTTTGCCACTTAAGGCTGAGGAGAAATAAGAACTTTCATGCTTCTCAGAAGTTAACTTAGTAACATCGTACTTTAACAAACTTGGCCAATTATGCTTTTCATATTTTTTTGCCTCCCAGAACTTGGAAATAAGCAACACTTTCCAACTCTGGAGCACTCTTAACACAGTCAGCTAATTCAGTACAGGACACAGATGTCTTTCTTTAGTCAACATCCTTGAACAAAAAGCCTACTCTTAGCTCCTCTTGTAGTTTACTGGTGAGTTAAGGAAAAGGTCTTACTGTACCCTCATCAAAAGGCAGCAAATGCTAAATAGAGCCAGAGGAGAAGAAAAGCACTGTAGCCTCATTCTCAATTCAACTGGATGGGAAAACAGAAAACAAGTCAAGCATATCTAAAGATGACAAAGATAAGGCAATCATGATAAGGGGGTCATGGTATAGAAGAAACCCCATAGCAGCATGCTTTGTCCTGCCAGACTGAGCCCTCCAGCAGGTTACGCAGACCCTGAACCCAAGCTCCTACACTTTAATAGATCATATAAGCCAGCTGCATGAACAACAAAGACAACAAAAAACTTCCACACCCCATGTGGAAATGTGGGCAGCATAAGGTAGGTGATGCTGATGGCTTATACCAGTAAAGACCCAAGGGATGTGCCCTGTCTGGGGAGTGAAGAGGAAAGAGGAAAGAAGGAACACAACAGGATCTTTGTGCAACAGAAGAAAACAATGAAAGTATGACCAGGAAGGAGGAAAGAGGCAAATGCTATCTGAAATGCAATCAACAGGTGACTAACTGCTGACCAGAGAGATGAGATTACTGCAGCCTCAAGGTTTTACAATTACTCAGTGTCATCCAATAGGGTGGTGGTGTTAAAACGTCCATCTTCTCCAGTATCACTTGGGAGACATAACACATCTATGAAGGACCCATATGGGCATTATGGTCCCAATTTCTGAACCTATTTCCTCACCTTTTGAAAAGGGGATGGCCCTATGACCCTTTGGCCAACAGAATGCAGTGAAATTAAAGTATCAAGTCTAGGAATCAAAAGGTTTGTGCCTTCCAGCTTCCCCTCTTGGAATCCTCTTGAGTTACCACGGGAATAAGCCTGGGCCCATCTACAAGCAGATGAGACCACGCGGATCCAAGCTGAGATAGCCCAGTAGTCCCAGCCCACACCCCAGACATGTGAGAGTCAAGCCAAGATCAGCCAACTGACTTGAAGCTGGCCACAGACATGGTAGCTCTCAGCTGAGCCCAGAACTGCTTGGCCAGCCCACGGGTCAGAAGAGAAAAAAAAAAAAAAAAAAAAAGGCTATTATTCTAAACTAAGAATAAGTTTTGATGTGCTGTGTTACAAAGCAAAGCCAACGGACAGAATACCCTTTGAGAAAACCTGGCTATAGTCTAAATAATGTTGAGGTAGCATTCAGCTTCCTTTTCAGTTATGGGAAGTCACACCTCCTTTTGGGGAAAAATGTGCTTCACTGAAGTCTTCACATACCATCACTCTTTCCATCCTGTTGAGGGTATGAGTTGTAGAACATTCCCTTCCCATCATGGGTCCAGGCCATACAGCTGAACTTGACCCTTTCAAGCACATCAGGAAGTTCTTTGGCACCATCGACTTTCATGAACTTGATCGTCACCCAGTCTGAGCCACTGGCACTCAAACCATAGGCAAAATATTCACCATCTTCACTGAAGGCATAACCTATGGGACACAGGAGAAGCCATCAAGGGGTGAAATTGGAACACAACTCCTAGCCTTGTGTGCTATTTTCTATGCTGACTGACAAAGCTGTTTGCCATAACACAGAGGCAGAATATGACAGCAAAATAAATAGGAAGTTCATAGTGAGCAACCCTGAGGTTCAGCCCACGTCTTATAGGAATCACCCTTATGACCTTGGACAAGGTCCCTAACCTCTCTAGGTCTTAGCTTCTTCACTGGTAAAAGGAAGCATGGGATTACATGCCCAGAAAGTTGCTCCCATTTTAAAATTTTTATAATTTAATAGGCAGTTCAGTTAAAAGCAGAGCTCATCTGAGACTTCTAGCATATTTTATTTATACGCTAAAGGGAATAAGGGGAAAAGGAAACTGCTTTTAGAGTAATGACTGAATTATGACACATACCACATAATAGAATTAAATTGTAGCTATTAAGTAATTTATGGGACGGATGCCAAACTATTTGAAATCCCTCTTTACAACCTCATTTTCAGAGTATTACTGGCACTCAAGGATTAATGTTCACACTATCCGACATCACAGGCCAGGTAAGTAAAGCTTGAGGATTTGCAATAAGTGCTCACTGCATACACTTTTCCAAAGTGACCAAAAGCAACACTATCATGCCATGTCCAATTTTTAGGACCCTGAAGACAGAATGTTCTCATTACTGTGGAATGTTTCTGAACAAATACTTACATGTTTTATGTTGGTTTTTACAATAATGAGGTATGTACAGCATTTGATACACATTTACTATTAGAGACTCCAACACCAGAGATGTCCTCTTAGGAAGTTTGCTAAACTTTATTGGGGACTGAAAACTGTAAGAAGCTCAACTATTATCAGAGGCTTTCTACTTTTCTACATGGAATTTTAATAGGAGATTAGTTTAAAATTTCATGAAATCTACTTAATAACTTGTAAGTCCTATATAGCATCCAGTCTCCTATATATGTAAATGCAGAATAAAAGTCTAAAAGGTAATGGGGCAGAAGAAAGATATTCACCCACTCACCTTTTATTGTACAGAGCACTGTAGTGTTTGGATTATTTCTATATAATTAGAAAATTTTCAAGAAAAATTAAAAAAACATTTTGATGTAAAATATATGTTTAAAAAATCATATATTAAAAAAAGGCTCAATGTGTTCATTTATAGTGTCACTTCTCCGTGATACCACTCTGAGAAAACTCATCAACTAAGGCCAGGTCTCATTCCTAATTCACCTTCTCACCCATTAGGGCTTTATATGTGGTAAATATTCCATAAAGAAGTCACTGGAATTCATCGACAGGGCAAGAGGCAAGCCTATGTTATAATAAAGTCCTTCTTCACCATATATAGATTGTAAGACATACCTTGGTGAAAATGAAACAATTCCTATACAAAATATATTATGGCAACAGAACCATAATGAACTATAATGAATTCACTAAAACTACAGGCTCAGATTTACAGAACACTTTTTATCAAGGTGCTGGTGTCTTTCAATACCTATTCAATAAAGATCTATTATTTACATACTCAGACTATTCTGGGGAAGGAACAGAGGACCACTGAATGACACAGTTACTGTTCTCAATTCTAGAGAGCCAAACTTGTACCTCTGCTTTATTCACAGAACAGATGGAACTGCAGGGGAAATGCTGAGCCAACTTACAGATACCTGCATCTCCAGGGGACAAGGCATCAAGCTGTCCAATTTCTACAAGGCTGTTTGCACTTTTTTTTACTTTTAATTCTAACATACTGACGATTAACTAGGTTTTTAACTGTGATTACTCTTCCCCAAGGAAACAGATCTGATAATATTCTTTACTGGTTTCTTTTTATAGTTGGAACATTCTTTACACAGCTCAATTTCTTACAAAAGAGGATGTAAGCTTCTCTAATCACAGATAGGCCTGAGGGATGTTATAGGAAATAATACTAATACTTTAAGATCCCAGAAGCTAATTTGGGTCCAGGGGGAATTATTCTCCAGTTCTGCTTCATGCCACCAGAGTGAGAAAGATGAATGTGACTATTCATGTGTTCTAAATATACTGTTCAAAAGTTAGCTTTCCTAATATTGTGTGTGCATCTGTTCTACAATATGGTCCAGACCCTGCCTGGCATTTCAGAGGTGAAGCCACTGTACTAACTTCAGAGCTGTGAGTAAAGCTTAGGCCCTCCTAAAGGTCTGGTGTACCACTCACCTCGGAGAGCCACTGTGCCATCGTCGGACAGTATGTTGGGGTCGAGAAACACTCTGGCCTCACCCTCTAAAGAATCTTGCACATATAATACTCGTTGATTCTGCAAACCTGTATTATAAAAATAAAAATACCTGGAGACAGAGATGGTCTTTATTTAGCTAGGGTATCTTCTCTTGTGGAGTTAAACCAAACACATATAAGTGAAAAGCAAAACTCAAAACAAAACCCTAAACATAGAAAGGTATAACTTCAATAGCCTATGACTGAGACATGGAGGCCCCTAGCGTGAAAGGTCCCACCAATTCCCTATACCTCGAGCTTATTGTCTGAACTGCTCTCAGTATGCAAAAAATTTATTGTAATTCTGCATATTAGCTATATAGAGACAAACACTGATTTGCTAAAATTAAAAGTGATATTCAAATAGAATAGTAACTTTTTCTTTTAATTGAAGCAGGAAGCAGATTTTCTAAAATAAAATTCTACTTAGCTTCCTGAGATAGCCTGCTAGGGTATGGGACCAGTGCACTTGATTCATGAAGGGCAAAACTATATATATTTCAGGCTTTGTGGGATATACGGTCTGTTGCTATAATACTCTATGGGTGTATTATGAAAGCAGCTGTGGTCAATACATACATAAATGGGCATGGCTGTGTTCCAACTAGACTTTATCATAAAAACAGGTGGCAGGCAGGGTTTGGCAAGTAGGCTCTACTTTAGAGATCTCTGTGTGAGTGGGGGAAGGGCCTAAGAAATCCTAAAGCAAATATAAGACGGTGGCTTCAAAGAGATTTTAAAAAAGAACATGAGAATATATTTAAGTAGGTGTTGAAAGAGAGGAACAAGAGGGCTGAACTCACAGACCCCACTTCCTGGCCCATTTCATCATTCTTGGAAGGAAAAATGCAAATAATAAAATGTTCTCAAGAAGGAGTATAAGCCAAAGATAATTAATTTAAGAGGCAAACAAATCTCCATTGCTATTTATGAATCTTCCTATCTTACTATTAGCCATGGGACAACAAAGATAAACAATGAACTATAATCTAGGTCTTCACAGGACATACCTTCACTACACTTTACACTTCTTAACCATTGTTTAAGAATCTGAATCAAACCTAAAAGAACCAACATATTCAAGCACAGAAATTAATTCCCATCGCAATAAAATTATTGTATACACTGTTAAGTTGAGAACTTGTATGTTAAAATTTATAAAAGCATTCAACTGAAAAGTAGAAAACAAAATGAAAGCAATCCCACATACCGCTTTCCTTTCTTGAAGTGGCAGCTATACTTGGGATAGTCATAGAGTTCAGTCATTCTCTCTTTGTATAAACCTCTGATGGGACACTGCTCAAGAAACGGCACAGTAATCTTGTTCTGGGCCTCCACGAAGGCCTGTGGAGAAGATCGAAGTGGACAAAGCCGGGCAAATGTAAGATTTCCCATGTGGAATGTTATCCATTCATCAGTATCAGCAAAAGCATGTCTTACATGGCACTAACCCAACTGATGCTTACAGAGCAAATAATAACTCATTTAAAACCATGAAAATTCTAGAGAAGATTCTTTCATCAGGCTAACTTTATAGATGAGAAATCTGAGGCTCTGCATGTTTAAAAGCTGCCTAATATCATACAGGCAGGGAGTAGCAGCACCGGCTCCTCAATCTATGCTTTCAACAAACATACTCTGCTCCCTAGGAACCTACGTTTAGGTGCCAAGGTTCCAGGCTTCTTGTTTGGCAGGTGATGCTTCCAAAAGAAGTCAAAGAGGAAATGAGAGATACCCAGACACTGTTCACTGATTTTGTTTCTGACTTATTATTCAAGACCTATCAATCACCATGTCAACTCTAGAGAACTTTGCTAAAATTTGTGACTAAAGAATATTTAAAAAAAGAAATATAGAAACTAGTGGCATTGAATAAAAATATGGACAATGGTTTATAAGAAGGGCAAGAGATGGCCTGCAGAGTCAGGAGATCTTGGCAGCAAAGGCAGGAAAAGGGGATGTTCAAAAAAGATCAGTTATATCTAGGCACACCCTATTTACAACCAAGCAGTCAGAATATTTATAATACTATAAAAACTTGGCCACATAATAATTCATGCCTGGCTCTTGGTAAGAAATAACAGTGTCAGTTCTAAATTCAACAGAAGGTTTCATCAGATATCTATACATAAGTAAATCATTATGGAAAAACTTTAGGGAATAATAATTTAGACAGTAGAAAGAGATGTATTATTACCAGTCTACCTCTGGACACATCATCCAGCTCTCAGGGCTCATCTGAATTTAAAATGTTCTTTTAAGTTGCTTTGGGTTCCCCTACCCCTGGAGAACCTATTGTGTTGGGAAGCTATTCCAACTTTTGTTAATGTTCATAACATTAACATGCACTTGAAAAATGGAAGAATGTATAATAAATATAGTGATTAACAATATTTTTGCTAGAGGACTAATTCAAGAAAAATAAAATTGTTACAGGTCATATTTTTTCATCAAATAGAAAAAAAAATTGTGGAGTCCTACAGACATATATTCTTACCTGTCTATTGTAAAGACTTGGCAAACTGCCCTGGCCTGTTTTCCTAAGGTACTTGAACTAAGGGTTTTTAAAATATTTTTAAAGAGCTGGGGGCAGAGGGACAAACAGAGACCTACCGTTACTATGTGGACTACAATGCCTAAAATATTTACTATGTGGCCCTGTATACAAAGAGTTTGCTGACCCCACTCTCTATCACTAAAAAGAGTGTGAAGGAGGAAAATGGCTTTTGCTTTTAGTTAGAAAATTGATATATATACCTGAGAAGCCACAGTGTATAGCAGCAGTTTGAAGATCACAAAGCATGTCCAAGAGCATGACCTCATTTTATGGTGGAAGAAAACACTATGCCTACTTCAGAGACAGGGAGATGGAAGTATGTAGTGTCAAAGATCCTGGTCAAGGTCAAGCAGTGAGTTAGCAACATCTTTGAGGCTAGAATTGCTGTATACCAGTCACAATAACAATGACTGATGCTAAATGTGGAGATGTAGCAGATCCACTGAGAGAAGGGAGGGGCAGCCTGGGTCTCCTGTGATTTCCTCCTATTTGGGCTGGGCTGGGCTGGGCTGGGCTGCATTGGGCTGAGCTGGGCTGCACTGGGCTGGGCTGGGCTGGGCTGCACTGGGTTGGGTTGGGCTGGGCAGGACGAACGGGTCAGGGAGTTGGGCATCTGAGTGGATTTAACTAAAACCTAGTACATATGAAGAAAGTAGGGATAGAAGAAACTTATCTTAACATCATAAAGGCCATATATGACAAACTCAAAGCTAACATCATAGTAAATGGAGAAAACCTGAAAGTATTTCCTTTATAATCTGGAACAAGGCAAGAATGTCCAGTCTCACTACTCCTATTCAATATAGCACTAGAATATTCTAGCCAGAGCAATTAGGCAAGAGAAGGAAATAAAAGGTATAAAAATAGGAAAGGAAGAAGTTCAAACATCCTGTTTGCAGATGATATGATCCTATACTTATATGATCAAAAAAGTAGAAACAACTGTAATAGGAATAGACACAGAAAATGTGCACAGTGCATGTTAGTTTGCAGTTTTGATAGCTACTTTCTAGAAAGGCTTGTCAGAACATTCTAAGTAAGTAAGTAGGCTGAACCCTAAGTAGGTTCCTATACTGAGACCTAGCAGGATGAGGTCTTGGCTGGTCTTCCTCTTTCCTCTGGGGAATCCTGAGGACAGCACCCTAATGCTGAATGGTAGTCAGGTTTGGTGGGTGCCAGGGTCACAAGATATTCAGTTCATTTTTCCATTTTCTTTGGAAAATTGTGTGCTTCAACAGTTTCTCTATTTTATTTTGCTTTTTTGACATCACAGTATAATCACAAGTACTACAACAGAATCCAACTCACCTAAAAGTAGATCAACTGCATTTTCTCATATAAAATTTTCATAAAACATAACACCAGGCTTAATAACACTACTAAATAATAATACATCCATGTACTATTTAAGAATAATATATCCAATTTTGTCACCTCCCACCCACAAATGTTTGTCTACTGCTTTAAGTAGAGTGGTACTTAATGTCTATACTCTTCCAAGTCAACTATTTAGATGCAAAACCAAAAAAATGATCAAATTCCTCAAAGTCTCAGGTTCTGTTGTGACACATATCTTCATACTTGGGCAAATTCTTCTCACGAAGATGGTGGTACATTTTCTGTAAAGAGGCTTTGCTAAATTTAGAGTTCCATAGAATGTCTAATATTTCTAATACTTTAACCAAGAAAATACCTTGTCATTTATGTATGTATTAATTCTCGATCTGTATGGCTTCTTGGTCTAAAAAACTAGAACAAATTTGAGCAAAAGGGAAAACGGGGATAAGGATAAAAGAAATAAAAATACTGTAAGAATTACATGGTGATAAGGAAGCAGGATGAGACGAATTCAGAATCTTTGGTCTTCAAGGAGTTTCAGCATGCAGAGTCACAACCAGGATTTACTACAATAACGGACACATGAAAGTTCATTTATGACACATGGAACTGAGCCTCTAAAGGGGACTATCATTTTAGATTTTAGATCTGAAGACTAACTGGAACACATTTTCCTCGTAAAGAGTAGCTACTCAAAACTAAGAAATCCTATTCATATCTCATTTGATTTGACTATTAGAAGGCTTAAAAACAAAGCAAAATTAATACAGTCATTATGGATAACAGCATGGAAGTGCCTCAAAAAACTAAAAGTAGAACTACCATATGATCTAGCTATTCCACTACTGGGTGTGTATTCAAAAGGGATGAAATCATACCAAAAAATTTAAAAAAAAAGAGAGAGATTGGCATGTCCATGTTTATTGAAGCACTATTCGCAATAGTCAAAATATAGAATCAACACATAATCTTCAGTGGAATCCTATTTAGTCATAAAAAAAATGAAATCCTGTCATTTGGGTGGAACATGGATGGAATTGGAGGTCACTTTGTTAAGTGAAACAAGCCAAGCACAGAAAGGCAAATATATTTTCTCACTTGCTTGAGGAAACCTTATGAAAGAATGGAACTGAACGGTGGTCACTAGAGACTGGGAAAGGGAAGGTGGAGAGGGAACGGAAAGAAGCTCAATAAAAGGCACCAAAAACAGTGAAGGCATCACAACCAGTTCTCCTTTAGTTCTTCCTATTTTGGGGCAAAACAACCTATATTTCACAATGACTAGAAGAGCACAAAATTGCCAGCTCATGAGCAATGGTTGAAGAGCTGGAAATGATTATCATCCCTGACGTGATGATCACATTGTATACATGTAATGAATAGCCATAATGTACTCCATAAAGAAAAACAAATTAAAAATAATTTAAAAACAAGTTTTGAATTCTAGAAATCTGCTGTACAGCATCATGCGTATAGTTAATACTGTATTGTGCACATAAAAATTTGTTACAAAGGTAGAACTCATGTTAAGTGTGCCTATTACAATTTAAAGTAAGACGGGAGAAGCAAGCTTCCTGACAAACGGTGGTTGAGTCTGGGAGCTGGAGATCTCTTTACCCCTCCTGCCTTTAAAAAGAGTGTTTTCAAGTTGTCCCCCCAAGGACTGCACTTTAACACACAAAAGACTCAAGTCCGATGAGATAAGCCAGGTACAGAATGACAAATACCTCATGATTTCACTTACAGATGGAATCTAGAAGGGTTAAGATCATAAAAAGAGTAAAATGGTAGTTACCAGAGTCTGGAATGGAGTTACTAGAGAGATGTTGGTCAAAGAACACAAAATTTCAGTTATATAGGAGTCAAGCCATGTACTGTACATTATGGTGACTACAGTTAATGGCAATACACTAGGTATGCTTGAAAGTGTTTAAGTGTTCTCACCACAAAAATGATAAGCACGTGAAGTACAGCATATGTCAAATATCTTGATTTAGCCATTCCACAATGCATACATGGGGCAAAACAACATGTTGCACACTGTATAGAAACATACACAATTTTTCCTGTTTACTGAACACATGTATGTACACACATATGTATACACAATTAGGGACTACAGATCAATGTAGGCTCATTTACAGATTGCTCCACATCTAAATACATACATTCTAACTGCCTTTCTAAGCAGAAGTATAAATAAAAAAACACAAACCGGTGGTATAGTAAAGCATTGGCCTCATATGCCCAAGGTCCTGGGTTCAATACCCAGGAAGGCATACACACACACACAAATACAGTTCACGAAAAAAACAAAACAATCCCATCCTTTTATAATTCTTACATAAATGAATAAACATGCTCACAGTGACTCAGTAACTAAATATTGATACAAAACAATGTGATGTGCAACATGGTGATTAACAGGACGAATTAGGGATAAAGATAAATGCTACAAGAGAACAGAGGCAGGGGAAACCACCTCCAGGAGGGGGTGAGGTGGCAGGGGGTGGTGTGGTCTGCAGGCGATCAAGTGACCAAGAGGGACTTCCATGGGAGACTTGCTCTACAATTGTCAACCTCCCCTTTCCAACTACCAACAAGAACCAGGCATGGCGTGTAATCTACACCCCGTGAATTTTGAGGGGTTTCTGCTACATATACAGTTGCATTTGACATACTCTGCATTTGACACTTGGATTTGACCAACTGTGAATCAAAAATATTTGGGGAAAAAATGATTTCCTTACTAAACATGTATGAACTTTTCCCCTTGTCATTATTCCCTAAACAGGACAGTATAATAACTACTTATGCAGCATTGTATTAGGTATATAATCAACCTAGAGATGACTTAAAGTATACAGGAGAATATAAGTAGGTTATATGCAAATACTACATCACGTCATATAAGGAACTTGAGCGCTGGGGCTTTTGGTATCCAGGAGTGGTCCTGGAATTGATCCCCTGCAGACATCCAGGGATTACAGTGACACCTAGAGGACCTGGTTAAAGAATCATGGGCTCTGGAGAAAGCAGCTGGTGTCCCAGCAAGACCTGGCAGGAAACCACAACCCCAGCCTAGGTGAAGGGTCAAGGTCCAGAAGGCCAGGGGCAGCACCCTTGAACCCCCTTCACTGGCAGAATTCGGAAGTGACTCTCCATGGGCATGGATCCCCCTACAGCAAGAGGTGGCCAAGCTCGCCCAAGGCTGAGGGATGCAGGCCCAGGAGGACAGGAGTCATCGAGAGGACTGGAAGTTGGTCGTGCCAAACAGAGAAAGAGATGCTACTGCTTTCCAGGAAACATATCTAGAAATTGTGACTACAGAGGACCAGGAAAATGTACTTTCCAAGAGTAATATGAGGAATCTGTACCAAAAAAGAGAAAAAAAAAGTGTTCTCCTTTCCAGTACTCACTGAACATGAACAAAAATCAGAAGAAACCTTAAACCCCAAGAATAAGAGTTTGTTCAGGACGGTTGTGACCTCATTGCCATGAGCCACAACTAAATGAAATGCCTTTCTCTTCCTAATCCACAAACCCCCTACTCATTCCCGAGGAAGAGAAATACCAGTTTAATCCATGAGAGCCCAGATTCTTTCAGCTTGTCCTTTAACATTACAAGGACAGGCTGGGCCCATCTCTTTGTAGGACCATCTATTCTCAGGTAAGGAGAACTCAACAGGGAGCTAAGCTACACATGGTCAATAGGCCTTCTAGAAGGCCAGTGAAGTTTCTTTCCACCTTCTCTGCCCATTCTCATTGTTCCCTCCCTGGGGTTACTTATTATCAACCAAGGAAAATGGAAACAGAAACCCTCATCCAGACCTCAGGATAAAGCTTTGTTTTCAATACTAGCTGTAACCTGGAATCCCATTCAAAGTTAAAATTTTAACCCCTTGTAGCTCAGAGACCCTACTGAACAGAAATCTGGTGAGGAAAGTGACTATTCGCACCTCAAATCCAAACCTAATTAAATAGGGACCATGAAGAAAGTAAACACTGATACATCCTTTCTTGATTAATCCTTGTTATCACTGAAAGAGTCCAAAGGAAAATAAGAATACTTATTGGAAAATAGGAAAAACAAAGACTATTATACATTGAAGTTCATGGGATGTGGCCAAAAGAAAAATGTTTCTTTCTGATACCTGAGAGGTGTCTGACCTTTGTTGACCAATCAGAGCGCCTCTGTCCCAGGCCCTGGGCCCCAGACATCCTCGCAGGACAAAGCTATGGCTATCTAAAGGCTCCTTAGCATGACTTCCACACACATCAGAGAAGTCCACCTGTTCTAGTCCCACAGCATTTAACTTGGGAATGCAGAGGAAGAGGCCTGAGAAACTTGGGTGTGCCTGCCTGGATGTGCCACCTACACACTGTACTTGAACATCTGGCCCAGGTGAGGTGCTTTGTACTCAAATAAAAAGAATGGGTTCAGAAAATGACAGTTGAGTTTTCAGAGAATTTGAGGTTGACTTTCTTTCTTCATCAGATCTTATCATCTGCAACGGTGCACTCTCAGAAAGGATCCTGGGTTCCTGTAGCTGGCACCTGCATCAAACACAGGTGGTACAGATACCACTATTTTCTATGCTAACTCCCTCTACATTCTTCATATAAGTAAACTCTGTTCATTTTTATGTGCAGTGTTCCCCCATCAATTTTCCTCTATGAACAACATCAATAAAGTAGTTGTGAATCCTAGCAAAGCAATCAGAAGGTTTTTTTTTTTTTTTTCCAGGGGTAGAGCTGAATATTGGCAGATAGAAGTTACCTCGTCTTAGAAGAGATGGGGCTGTAAGGACCGTGTGAAACCTAAAGAGACAAGACCCATCTTTCCTTACCACATAGGAGAGGTGGCTGAAAACAAAATGATCAAAGATGAGCGGAAGACCTAAGAGACAAAGAGAGACTGGTTCCCAGAAATATCATGTGTACCCTGGACCAGACTGAACATAAAAGCATTTACCACGGTCTCTAATCCTGTGAGCCACACAGCTCCTTTTCTCACAGGAGCCAGACTGAGCTGGGCTTAAGGTGCTGCTCATCAACGGTCCTGGCTAGAGCAGCCCTCCCAGGGGCCCTGGGTTTGCTGAGCAATCTGAGGTTGGATGACCAGGAGCAGGGTGGGAGAAGGAGGAACTAAGAGAAGCTTGACCACAGGCTACCTACCTGGGACTGGAATAAGTTATCTGCACTTATTCCAAAGGGATTTATCATTAGATGAGAAAAGTGAAATTAAACTAAACAATCAAATCAAAAAGTTTTTAGAATAAAAAAAAAGTTAATGAACTAGAAAATTTAAAAAGTATGACTTTTAAATCCTAGAGCTGCTTCTTTAAAAGTAAGGTTGATAGATAGACATGCCAAAGGTCTGGTTAAACTAATCACAGAAAGGGGAGAGAAGTTATAGATACTCAAAATTAGGAATGACAAAGAAATGTAACCACAGACAGGGAGAGTAAAGTCATTACAGAATAATGTCACACATAACCCCTGCCATTAACTTTAAAACCTCAACTAGATGGATGATTTTCTAAGAAATACAAATGATTAAAAGTGATCCAAAAAGAAAATGTGAACAGAACAATAAACAAGAATAAAGTGGGGTAAAGACCCCAAGGATTAATAAAAGAACTTGTCGTGGATTGCTCTTAAGATGAGGTCTTTCAATGGTTCAAGAAGCAGATAATTTCCATGCTACTTAATGTTCAGTGCTAAGTGCAATGGTGAATATTTATTAAGCACTTTCGTGCTTTGCAGAATGGTTCAAAAACACTTACTTAGTTTTCACCACAACTATGTGAGGTGGTTTTCTCCAAATTATAGGTCAGAAAATTGAAGCTTAGAGAGGCTAAAAACATGGCCTCAGATCCAGTAAAACTGTGGAGCTAGAATTCAAACCTGTCTTTCTACTTCTAAAGAACTACCTAGGGATGGGAATCTAGATCTCTACTGAATGAGAAGCTCCAGAAGCGGAACTTGGGCACCCAGATGATTTTTTTTTTTTTTTTATGAGTGTGCACTTTTCCCCACTAGACATGGCAGAATGGTACAGTAAATGGATTTGAGGCAACTAAAAAATATAAAGTTGGTTCAAAGAAGTCAGAGTTATCTTAGTTCTTTAGTTATAAATTGTTTCCCCCAAAGATAATGATGTCTGTCTTTTATCTATTCTCTTTGTTTGTTTTACACTACTGGGGATGGAAACAAGGGCCTCACACCTGCGAGGCAAGTGCTCTCCCACTGAACTATACCACTAGCCCCAAGATATTGTATGGGACGTCAGCATTCCTTACCAAAAAAACACATCGCTGATACCAAAGCTGAGTAACTGCCTACAGGGAAAATATTAATGGTAAGTACTTCAAGCATTTCATCAGTGGTTTAGGGTCTGATCTTCTATAATGGAGCTTCCCCTAACAGTAAATAAATGGGGCTAGACTCCTAGCCTCTAGTTAAGATGCAACCCAGCCTCCTCTGGGCACTGACCTCTGGCTTGGTCATCTGTACCCTCTGGTCCTCCCAGACTAGCATAAATTCTACACTGGCATATACCACATCTGTCTGTCTTATAATGATGTACCCATGTCATTTAACCTAATACTTGCTTGGCACAGAACATAAAGGATAAACTGAGGACAGAGGGGAGGAAGGGAAAAAGAAGGGATGGAGCAAATATAAAGAGAGAATGAGGCCACTCTCCCTCCCTTCTAAGTGGGACAGGCTGCTTTCCTGCCATTACAGGAGCTTCTACAAAAGCTTCCTCTGACTGTTACCATATGGAGGGACTTGTATATCCAGAGCTTGGCCAATCAAGACGTCCTCTCTGGGGATGCAGTCACTTGAACAGGGGACAGTGGGTTGAATCAATGAAAATCATCAATGCCATTAGCAGTGTTGGATGAAGAGTGGGAATTCCTGCCCTAGTATTTAGTTGCTGCCTATCAAGCCTGACCCTCAGTCCATCCCTGGAACTGCCCTCATATCCTTGCCATAAATCCCCTATTTCCCTAACTTGGCCAAAACTAGTCTCTTCTGCTTGCATTGAAAACACTGTTAAGAGAAAGCAAGAGAAAGGAGGTAGAAAAAGAAAAGGGACAGTAACAGAAGAAAGGAGTGGTCTGGTATCAGCAACTTCCTCATACCTTTGACAATTATCCCAGCCAGAAATTAAAAGGAATTTGTACCCTAAGTATATACTTCAAGTGTGGACTTATGGGAAGTATGTTTACAGACTGTAATGAGGGTAAATATTCCCATGGGAAGTAATAAGACATTTGAGACACAAGAAGTTTTGAAGTTGAGATAATATGTGGTAGTACATTTGCTTAAAGCATTTCCTGTCTGTACTGAAGAAGAGATGACAGACAGTAGCAATTCTCAGTCCAGGTCCTTACATGAAACATTAATGAATGGGTGGGTGTTTCTCAGGTTAGCTTTGTGGGTGGGATTCGCAAAGTACTAATTAAAAGAGATCCTATCAGATTGCTTTAAGGTGATCTTTGCCTAGTTTAATCACCACACTCTGGAACAATGAAACCATACTTCAAGTCTCCACTTCATTCAAAGTCAATGCCAAGAATGCATCTTTTTTATTTTTTTGTGAAAAAGCTAGAATGCTGAAGGAAAATTAGGTTGGGTTTTGTGAATGAAATAAAGAGATAAGTCTTTGAAGTTCAACATTCCCACTAAGCAACTGGGGGAGCAGAATCAGATCATTTGCATTCCAAAGGGTTTAAGTAGCAGTGCCAAACAGCACCCTCTTCACTGGCAGGTGAAATGGGCTTTTACAAACATTCTCACTTGGGTGTCACTATACCTTGCAGCTAAATGAATGTATAAGATTTTACTCATCAGCGAGGAAAGTGAATCCTGATTAGGTACCTTCCTGGCACAGAAGAAAACAGAAGACCAAGGTGTGTCTTCTGACTTCTGGTCCCAAAGGGCAGATATTCCATCTTCCATGCAGAAGAACTGGACATCACAGGATGAAGGAATGATCCACAAAGAGGATATTCCTAGTCTGAGGTCTTCAAAGAATATGGTAAACCAAAACTAGTTTTTTATACCTGTAATTCCTAATATCCTTCAGCTCCAATATTCAGCCTTAATGGCTATCTTTTGGCTTAGAAACATTTAACTAGTCTTCACGATACTCAAAGTTTCAGGAGCGAGCTTCTATTCCACTTGTTCTTCTTCAGTCTGACAAAGCCGTGGCCTGAACGGGAGAGGCAACGACAGAGGAAACCCTGCTCACAAGGGTCCATATTTTATTCTTTCAGAGGAAGGCTCTGCACCCATGCTAGGCACAGCACTTAATCTAGGTGAACCTGGTCCAGAAAACCAGAAATGAGCACAAACTCCTGCTATAGACTTCCAGGGTTAAACTTAAAGAACAAACACAAAAGCAAGCAAAAACCAAAACCCTGATTTCAGAAGGAAGGGCGCCATGGAAGGCAGGTTTATCTCCCTAAACTCTATTCTCTACTGACCTCTATGACATTATAAAATATCTAGGATATTGAAATGCTAGGATGTTCAAATAGGCTGAGATGATCAGAAGTCCTTTAAGATTTAGGTCTTTCCTACTAAGGAAACAGTGCTGGTATAAGGTAAGAAAGGAGGGCATTTCTAGGTTTCCTACCCTGCAAGACTGCTTCTAGAGTCCCTTCCCGGCAGGTGTAATGGGTGTCTTTAACCGCTCAGTCCATTGGAAAGGAGAGCACATAATGTCCTAAAAAGATCTATAGTGTATCTTTCTTTCATCCTCTCTGAAACATATTGAATTTTTATCCTATTGTTTTAGAAGGAATGACTATACACAAAACTTTTGTTGTTACTGTTGTTGGCTCCTGTTAGAGTTCTCTCAGGATCCACAAAGGAAATAGAGCTGTCATTATCCTCATTTTGTGCAGGGAAATACTCAGGCAGGAAAAAATTATTCATCAGATATAAGCAGCTGATAGTCTACATCTGGTTAACTAGTGTTCCCAAGCCCCAGGACAGTTTCAGTGAAATTCTGACTTGACAGTTAATTATAAGTAAGATGGCTATTCCTTGAAAGGTGTGAATATCTCCTTTCTCTACAGATCTCCTTCAATTACTCAGTAAATTCCTGGAATATTCAGTTAAGAGGATGAAGCCAAAATAAGGTAGTGTAAAATAGAGACGGAGGTTATGAAGACATTGCTTCTATCTGGATCTTGGGACAAAGTCCAACCAGAAAAGGAAAGGGAAGAATTTAATCACTATCAGAAAAGGAAGCAAAGGTTTTATGAATGTGAACTGCCTGGCAGCACGTGGGTGAAGAGGCCAGGAAGAATAAATATTAATTTAATCTGATCTAAGAAGCTTCCCAGATGATGAAAGCGATGGGAACAAACTCCAAAGGTCACAGAGGCAATGCAGGGCGAGGAGGAGGAGAGGCCCCTGGCCAGTATACACAAGTCTGCACAGCTCCCCCTGGACATGACAACTGATTTTTGAAAGCCACGGGACTTGGTAACTAGGCTACCATTAATCTCAAAGAGAATGGTTTGCAGAAGCTCTCGACCTGGGGTGGCATTATGTCCTGAGAAACCCATCATAAGCTTAAAATACAGCCAGTCAAAACCAGGTTGCATACACCTAACCTACTGTACAGCACCACTGAGCAACACAGCACATGGCAGAATTTCAGTGATTTACTTTTACTCCTGGTGGCTGGCTGGGAGTCCCGGTTTACTGCTGCTGCCAGCATTACAAAGGAGGATCAATCATACTGCACATCGCTAGCTCAGTGAAAGATCAACATTCAGTTCCAAGTAGGACTTCCACTGAATGAGCCTTGCCTTCACACCAGGGTCAAGTCCTCATGAGCTGGGACCTTTCTGTATACCGATGGGAGATGTTATAAGAATTGTAACAAGGGTAAAGGTGTTGCCACAGAGAGGCTTGTTGGCAGGTAGAAAGAGAGAGAGGGAGATAGCCCATAATAAAATAGGACCTGAACTGGGCACAAAGGGGCTGGGAAACAACTGAGAGGGAGAAAGTAGTTGGGCAGAGTCAAGGAAAAGTGTGGGGATTGGACTTTGCATGTTTGTTTGCCATGGGAAGTAAGTGCGCATACCAGAGAGAAATTCAGGAAGGTAAAGATTAGGAAGTCTACCACATGCAGATGAATGTCAGTGCAGGGATGGAGTGAGGGGGAATGGATCCTCATCATTAGTGGACTGTAGACTCAACTTACCAAAACTTTGGGGTACATCAACACTGATGCAAACTTCTACAAACTGCAGAGGATAAGTTGGAAATGCCCAAGGAATGGAAAGCTTGGATCTTTGGGACCTGCCTATCTCAGCTTTGAATAACCATAATTTCAGGCTGAAAATTTCCATGATTACCGGCTGTCCCTTTCACACCACTGAGATTTCACTGTGGTTCACACGTTTCAAGAATATCTCACACTTAAATATCTAAAAGGTTTTAACCCAGAGTTTTGCCTTTATCTTACTTTAAAAAAATTTTTTTAGTTGCATATGCACAAAATGCCTTTATTTATTTTTATGTGGTGCTGAGGATCGAACTTAGTGCTTCACACATGCTAGGCAACTGCTCTACCACTGGGCTACAACTCCAGCCTCCTTCATCTTACTTTGGATGTTTGGTTTGTATTTTCTAGAGTCTCCTAGAATAGTTTTCCCAAAGATATTTAAAGTCGTAATCATTTAGAGAACTGTGGCCCTCCATTCTTCTCTCAGTGTTCTATCATAGCCAACTTTTCATGTTCCTAAGCAATCTTGATAGCTCAATGAGTTAATAAATTCATACTATCTCATTAAGAAAATGAATTCTATTATGTGCAATAATGTCACTCATGTTGTAAAATGATCATTTCAGTTTTTCACTATTACAAATGATGCCACAAACTTGCCTTCTCCAGATCTCCCCAACAATTTGTTTTTGTTTTGTTTCTTGTTTGTTTTCTTCAGTGCAGGGGAACAACCTATACCCTTGTGCATGCAGGGCAAGCACTCAACCACTGAACTACATCCCTGGTTCCAGATCTTCTCTTTTCTGATAGTGATATTCCTCCTGTCCTAGTAAGCTTGCTCTTGTCCATACTCTCAGGCATTTGCTTTTTGTTATTAAGGTATTTGCTTTCTGTTATTATCAAATGGATTCTTTTTTTCATTAATGATGATATGTAAGAGTACTACTGACTTTATGTTTACTTTGTATATTATTTTACTGAAGTCACTAATTTTCATAAATCTTCAGTTATTTCCCTTAGGTTTTCTAGATGCATGAATGTATAATGTACAATTAAGATAATGCTGTTTTCTCTTCTACCATATTCTGATTCATGTTTTAGTACATTGGCCAAAACATTGCAGGACATATAAAAATAATGAGAAAGAACATTCTACCTTAGTGCAGTGTGATCTTGTTTAAGTAGATGAGTCCCACTTTTAGTTTTGGATTTTAAGTTTTTTAATATCAAGTAGTATAAAGTTTTATATAATTTTCTATTTATATTAATATTAAATGGTTCTTAAATTCCTGTGACAAAACTGCTGTTTTTTAATCTAATTTTTATTTACATTTTTACACATACATTTACAAGAAAGAGTATCTATCTTCATTGTCCAATACGGTAGGCACTAGCCAACTGTGGCTCCTGAGCACAGGGTTGGTCTGAAATGACACAATGCAAGTGTAAAATACACCTTGGATTCAGAAAAATCCGTTTTTAAAAAAGACTCTAAAAACACCTTAATAATATTTTATACTGATAACATGTAGAAATAATTTGGAGAGCTGGGAATCTAGTTTGTTGGTAGAGCACTTGCCTAGTACACACAAGGCCCTGGGGCCGAGCCCCAACACTGCCAAAAAAAAAAAAAAAATGAGAGAGAGAGAAATGATTTGGCTATACTGTACAAAATAAAACTAATTTCATTCCTTGCTTTTTATATGTAGCTACAATAAATTAAAATACATCTGCATTATCTATCTGTTGGGCAGTAGTGTTCTACTGTTTCCTCTTTACCAAACATTTCTGTTAAGTTTTTCTGTCAGGGTTGAATCTCCTTCATGGAATCAATTGAGAGGTATGTGATTTGCAATCTGGAATATCTGCTACAGAACAGGGTTATATAGGCACTAACAGCTTGAAAGGATTCACACAGATTCAACCCCCTCCTATCCCCATCCCTGTTATTTAAAAATTTCCAAGCTACCAGTTTGGCCCAAGTTAAAGACTTTTATAAAGGATAGAGCCTTACATGCCACTGTCAAAATTAGGTAACCTAAATTAAATACAAGATAGAATCAAAGAGCTATTGATAGCATTCAGATCTCAGTATAAAACAGCTACAAATGTTTCTCACTTCTGACAGATTTTTACCAAAAATGTAACAAGCAGTCTTTTCTTTGTTTTAGAGGTGATGCCAACATTCTCTTCACCCCCAAGGCATGGTCAAAGCACCCTGTGGATATGCTTATGACCACTAACAGAAAATGCCCCCACCCTTTATCTGTTTATTAAAAAAAAAAAAAAAAAAACACATCCTGGGGGCTGAGGGTGTAGTTCAGAGATAGCCCCTGCTTAGCATGGCAGGCCCTGGGTTCATTTCCTAGCACCCTCACCCCTCCAAAAAAAGAGAAAAGAAAAACACACCCTATCCTTTTGATCTGAGAACAAAATTTAACCCTTTCAATCCCAGATGATACACTAGCCCACATCAATGACAAGCCTGTTTAGGAGGAGTGAGAGAGGTGTATACCTAAGAGGCAGTAGGATGGCACGGGCTGCCCACCCCGACACCTGTGGCACGTTGTCACACAGGTGGTTACTGGGTGTAGGGGATGGCCCAGGGTCCAGGCATGAAGGCTCACAGGGTCCCATGGCAAGCATGAACATGAATAAATTCCTGCAGCCTGCATCCCAAGCTATTACAACCTCAAGTCTTTCTACTTTTAAGTTTTTAACACAAACTTGATAATCACCTCGGCTACCTGGGTTCCACTCCTGGAAATACGCTTACTAAATGAGTCACTTAGCACCTCAATTTAGGCATCTGTAAAATGGGAAAAATAAAAGGAACTACTCTAGAGTTTGAGAATTAAAAGAGATAGGGTGCATAAAACTCTTGAGAAAGTACCTGGCACAAGTAAGCATCCCATAAATATATACCACAAAAATAATAACATACACTTCAATGTCATTAGCTTCTATCAAGGGCTGACTGCAAGCTCACTAATTGGAAGTTTGACATTAATAAGCTCACTGACAAGCAGCTTCATCCACTAATTGGAAGCTTGGCATTAATAAGTGGCTTGTCATCCATGGGACCAGTCACTACCAACTGAGGAACACCAAAGTGTGCATCCTCAATGCAGAACAAAGTCTGCTGTGGCTGAATTGATCAATCACTAAAAAAGGCTGGCAAACTCCAGGGTGTACCCAAGGCTTAAGGCAAAGACATCATCATGTCCTTGGGGAGAGTTCTCCCAGGGATACTTAGGAAGTTCGTTTTCTTCCCTGGTGCTTTCTATCCATTACAATTACACTGCCTGTAACTCTCCACTCCCAGCCTCAATTCCTTGGTCTTAGCTTAGTCCAATGCTGGGTGATCAAGGTCACCTATAGGGAGAGGTGAGGTGACAACCTCACACCTGTTTGCCTCTATTCCTCTATCCTTAAATGCAGAGCCAGAGACTTCCCTATTCCCAAAGACACTCAACTGTTCCTCACCTTGGAATTTCTACCCATTCACCTCTAAAACCCAAGACTTCTTTAAAGAAAAATGAAAACACAAATGTCAACCACTCTTACCCAGGAGACCTCTCTTTCTTGAAGGGAATTAGAAAAGGGAAAGAATGTATGGTGAAAAGTAACAACCATTAGAAAACAGAGATGGTGGTGTGCTGACTTCAGGAGTAAAGTATAAGAAGCCATAAGGCATCCATAGAAGATCATGGAGGAGAGAGTCTTGTTGCAAAGAACAGGTGAGGATGGGAGAAGGGAAATCAGGCAAGCCAGGTGGTATAAAAAAAGAGAAGAGATGGCCATGGGCTTTACTCCAGTAGGCGTGACCTCCTCTGTCATACATCACCATGTCCCTGCTAGGGACCCCTCTCACACACATGCCTTTCCTTGTCAAAGCAAGGAGATCCTGATTCCACTAGCCAGGTACTCATCAGGAGGGGATGCCTTCTGGAAAATTCAAATGGCCTTGTGAATCTGAACTCAGGAATCTGACCTCAGTTCTCCAGGAACACTGGTGTTTATGGTGGCAAAGGCCCACACAATGAGGAAGAGCTAAGGAACAGGCTTTGGAGGCTGGTATGCAAAACTGCCCACTTTCTTTTTTCTTTTCTTTCTTTCTTTTTTTCAGTGGGAAATGTCTTCTGGGACTCTAAAGAAGCTCAAACTTCTGGAAAGGTGAGCATATCAGAAATAGTACACATGTTCTATGCACTGAATTAATATTTAGTATGGTCATAAACACGAGTCAAAGAACTTGAGGTGAATTTGAGAAACACCATTCCCCCTCTCAAGCAAACTTAATTAACCACTTACAGTATATATAAATAATAAACTCCAAAGAAAGGAAAAACATCCAGGGGACATAGCACTTAGGGACAGCTTTTATTAATAAAATGAAACTTCTTGGAATAATGTTTTTCTCCAAAAACCAGAATGCATTGTTTTTACAGCAAAAAAGTCTCCCCTCCCCCACCTTACCTTTATAAAACATAAGAATATTCTTATAGTTTAATTTAGTTCTTGTTTGTTGTGTTAAAACCAAACAGTAACCTAAGCTTGGCATTCAGCTTGCAAAACAGCATTTGTTCAATATATAAGATTTTCTTTCCTTTGGGAAAAAAATGCATCAGGCAATTTTTTTTCAGATCATCTTTCTCCAGTGAAAATCCATTTCCTTCCTTCCTTCCTAATCCTTTCATTTCAAATACTTGGTTCATTAGTGTCATGACAAACTAATAAGTTACTTGATTTTCCCCTGGGGACTATAAATGCTTTGGTCATTTTCCCCATGAATCATTTGACAAAAAGTGGTAGTTACTACCAGGTACACACACCATCTTGTGGCAGAAAATACAGGAGAGAGAAGCTAGAGTGACGGACAACTGCAGTAGGGTGCCGGCTACTACGGCTGCTTATCTTTAATTATGAGCTGAAATTACCTTGGTTTGCTCGCTGTCCGGGTCTTCAAGCCAAACATAAGGGTCACAAATTTTATGCCCATGATAATCCTGTACCTGCGAAAGACAATATGAGGTGTTAGATAATTAGGGCCTCGACCCAATTAAAATTAGTATTTTCTCCATGTGATGGAGAAATAGGAAAGGGACAAAAATACTAATTGGCTCACTGGCAACATGTCTGCCCAAATTACCACACGAACCAAAGTTGGCAGGTTCTCAAAGGTGTCAAGCCACTCTTTGTGAAAAGAACATTTTAGCTGCAGAGGGAAGAAAGATGAAAGGTCAGAATGGGAAACTGCTCTGTCTGAACAACTCAAAACAAAGGCCTGCTGCTGGGCTAAAGAAACTTGAAAATGTGCAGTCAGGGGCAAAGCACAGGACACAATGCTGTGGGCACACGAGGAGGGCACTCTGAGAGGGAGCCACCGCACGTGCTTGTTTTCCTGTTCCTGCTAAGCGTCGCCTGTGATGCGATCAGAAAGTCTCCCTACAACACAGCATATGGTCAGTTTTGTTTTTAAGTCTCAAGTGCCAAAAAGCAAGTCACTAATATGTGGTAGAATGACTGTCACCAGCTAAAAAAGGTGGTTTATATGCATTCAATGAAGACTTTAAACTTTAAACTGAAGCCCTTCTTCTTGTTATGTACTATTATTACAAAATGCCTTTGTTCGCTTACAGCAAGACATGAAAGCATCGCCATTTAAACTTACCTGATATATGAAGAAATGAAATTGCTTTGGGTAAGCTGGGTGTGGTAGCGTGGCCTATAAACCCAGTGACTCGGGAGGCTGAGGTGGGAGGATTGCAAGTTTGAGGTCATTTAGACAACCTGCCTTAAAATATAAAGGCCTAGGGATGTAGCTCAGCAGTAGAGTGCCACTGGGCTCCTTCCCCACTGCCAAAGTGGGGTGAGGAGGGGTGCTTTGCATAAGTAGAGCCTGGCTGAGGGGAGCCATCCCACCTGGGGAGCTTCTGACAGCACAAATTCCAGGGCCTGGCCTCAGGGACAAGTTAAGGGAGCTGGAAGGAGCAACAAGGCCAATTTGTTACCACTCTCCAGGTGATTATGCCTAATGAAATTATCCAAAAGGAAATCTCTCCCCCTTAAACTATCAAGATTAATCCAATCAACAGAAGCCACACTGATGAGTCTTTCCAGTCAAACCTGTAACCAACACCAGTTTTCTGGTCAAGGTTTCCTGTGCAAGGTTATTGGCTCTGTCTCAGATGAGTTTTTAATATCTCCTTCTTGCTTTGTTCAAAACTATCAAAAGGAAAGGGTCATTCCTTCTAGCAAAGTATCCTGGAAAAGGTACATTTGAATACTGTTTCTAGTTCTGGCCAGGGTTCCAGTGTGGCCACCACCAGGTGAGAACAACCTCTCGGCCTATATCATCAGGCTTTCTGCATCTGTCTCAACTGATGCAGGTGAGAGAACTCCTGGGGAAATGGACAGATGAAGTAGAACATGCTGGAACTATTCTCACTATACAACTGACTGACAAGAGCAAGGAATGTAAAACATGACTAAAAATCTCTCCTGATGGGTCTTCATAAAATTACTAATTTTCAAATATATCCCTTTTGAGTTTAGCTGATTGTCACCATTGGAAAGCTTTTCATCTCATCTGCAAGTCTTACATTTTATATACCTTGGTTATAAAACAGGCTTAAAATAACAATTCTCTTTCCCTGGCAATATGCAATCAAAAAAATTTAAATATTGTAAAGGATCTCCGATCCAACATTTTGAGGCACAATGGCAGGCAGAAGATTGGGCCATGTCAAGGCCATGCATGACCTGTGCCAGACCTGGGACTAAGTCTAAGCTCAGGTAGACATCAGATGCTCAAAAACATCCTGAGGCATACCCAGGAACTTAACTTTTCATTAAAAAAAGTAGAAAAGATTAACTAGAAATCATGCTAACTATATGATTAAGAGAAGTTATTGATTGCCAAGTGCTAGACCCAAAGTAAAAAATATTTACTGAATATCCATAACCATGGAAGAGGGTTGTGGATTTTCCTATTTCACAGATTATGAAATGCAATTCAGAGAGGTTAACAAGGGTGAAGGCCAACAGACTGGTTATATGGAGATTACTACGAGTTAAATTTGTGCCACAGATTTTATCCACATTACTTCATTTGATCCTCACTGTGAAGTCATTTACCAGATAAGGAACCTGAAGCTGGAGAGAGCTAAAGCAATTGACAAAGGTCTGAGGGTTAACAAGCAGTAGGACAGCAACCCACCCATAGCTAACTACAAAGTCTATGGATCTAATATCCTGCTGCATCCCTCAGCAAATGAGCAGGGTCCGGTGTGACAGGCAGGTGCACAGCTGGACTCTTGACTCAGAACCCTGTGTACAGTATACCAAGCTGCCTCCTTAAATGGCATCTACCACTAGAAACAGCCCTATCTGGTTGGAAACACCTGGCACTGTCATCTAAAGCTGAATGAGGTTGGTGACTGAAAACGAGGACAAGAAATTGATTTTCAGGACGATCCCACAGTCAGCTGCAGAAGCTGCGGTCCACACCCTCCCTAGGTTTTTTTTCTTTTCTTTTATAAGACCATACCCTATGAATGGGGCAGTCTCATAGCCACATTCCTTGAATGCAAGTCATATAGTATATATGGTTCTTCTGTCTGATTTTAAGTTTGCAAACCATTCCTCACCTCCTCAAGAAGTTTTAAAACAGAGGCCTGGTAAGGCACTGAGCTAGGTAACCCTGTTCTATGTCTTACCTATACTGATCAATAGCTTGCCCACTGCCTTCGGGACAAAATATAGACACTCACACTCAGCTGGCAGAACTCATCAAACCTGCACCTCTTCCCAGCCATTCAAGCTTACCCATCCATGGATGGCCTGGTCACAATGGCCTTCCTAAATACTACAAACAAATGCAATTCCACAACCAACCAGGCCTCCATAATTGCAGCTTTATTTTAGTCTGAACTTCAGGAATGTCCTTCCTCGCTATCCAACTGGCTAACTCCCAATCTCAATTCACCTATCATTTCCTCTTCCTGATGGAAATCAGCCCCATTCTCTTCTGTGTTCTCCTCCTTCCAGCACTACTCCATTATGGTGTGAGCAGGCCTAACATCCTGACAGCATCACTGATGAAGAATGGTCATATAATGCACAGGAAGTGCCATGGTTTCTGAATTTCTACCCAAAAAGGCAGAAAAATCCACCAAAAACATTTCATGCTCCACATTTCAGCAGGAAACTGCTGAACATGTGGCTGAAAGATGCTCAAATGAGAGCTACAATGATTTCTAGCACATGTTGGTGAGAAACTAACCCAAGCTCCAAAAAAAGGCTATAATTTAAGCAAATGCATAAGTCAATCCTAGGGCCAGAACCCTGATGCAGGAAAAAGACAGACCATGTAGGCTGCCAGGGCTAGTGTAAGCACACTGTGTAAGCAACAGAAAAGGATCTAGGCTGGACCCCAGCTGCGTTCCCTGGGCCACCAGACTTTGGTGAGAAGCAAGTGGAGAGTATTTAAATTAAGAGTATAACCTTTCAAGTTGTTTGTAATCTTTTAAATGTTTTTATAAAATCCCTATTTAACCCTTTCTGAAACTGTTGAATGTAGAAAAGCCAACTACAGGATTTTGCTACACAGAATAGGGAAAAACTAAGCAAGAAGCAACCCCCCCAAAATAAAACAAACCTAAAACTGTATTTATCAAACCACAGAATGGGTATGCTTTCTATTTAAATCTGCCCTCAAAACTCAAAGATTCTCAAGAACCAGAATCATGAAAGATACCTTTCTTCCAGCTACTAACTGGCACACCAAAGAGCTAGACTGTTGTGTAAATGAATGAATGACAGCAGGCTTACTGCAGAAGTAAGTAAGCCCTATGGTCAGTCCTAATGGTCCATATGAGAAAAGACGCCTATAAAAGGAGATCTGTAGGTGATCTGTCAAAAGTCACCTAGGTAGTGAGTAACAAAACCAGAACTAGCAATTAGGTGTTATTTAATCCGTCCTCTTTCCCATTCTAGCAGGATGATTTATTCCCACATACAAAGGAAACAAACCTTTGGGACTCAGGGAAAGAACTTTTTGGGCTGTTAGGTAAATTTACTAAGCCAGCAGCTGAACAGACAGACTGAGAGACATGGTTCCCAGCTGGCCAGTGGTGAAAGCATGAACATAAGATACACTAGGAAGTCTTCACTTACAACAATATGTCCTTTAATGCCTTGGCACCCTTTACACCAGTGTGAGATGTGATTTAGAGTACAAAATTTCTGGCATAAATCAGGTCAAAGTAAACAGAAAAAAAATCAGAAGTGTATTACACAAAAATATTTTTACTCTAATTCTATTTTAAGTGATCTGAGAAATCTGGCTACTGTACAAGAATCATGACCACAACGTCTGGATTCAATCCAGCTCTTAAAATGCCAAACTAATTTTTACATCAGAATAAAGGTGTCTGCTCAGAATTTCACTCACTGGGTCTCAATAATTACCTCGAATTCCTCTGCAACTTAGGTAAATGACTAACTCCCACCAGGAAAAACTACTTTGAAAAAGGCCATCCCCACTCCCTCTGTCAACTCCCTTTCTTCTTCAACAAAACTTGGACCAGCCCTGCGACAATACCAGGTCCCTCCTTTGCCTTCCCTATTACTCTGGGTCTCTGCGCCCCCTGCAACCAACGCCCAGCACTCTGCTCTGGACTGGGCAGATTTAGAACAGAATGAATGAGCTTTAACTCCAAGGACTTCGAAATTCTAAGTTTTAAAAGTTTGCTTTTGTTTTTAAATCTTACATCATTTCACACGAACACACATGCACACACCGGCGTGTACTTTCTCCTACCACCATATTTAAGAGGCTTCTCTAGTCAAAAATCAGTGACACCTTGCCTTCCTAGTCCCTTAAAGCGCCCATGCCTAGCCGGGCGTCTGCCCTTGACCCCATTCATTTTAGGAAGCGGTGCTGACCACAGACTGCCGCCAGCAGACCGCCAGTACCTCCAGCCGGGCCCCCGCGCCCCCGGCCCGTTTCTTGCAAACAAAGGCCGAGGGGGAGGGGAGGGACGCAGGGGCGAGGGGCTGCAGGGAGACGAGCCGCAGGAGGCGGCCGGCCAGGCGGGCGGGCACCGGTGGCCGGCAGCCCGGTGGACTCGGCAGGGGTACTCACAGCAGTCTCGTCGCGGTACACGTCGGGGTACTGGAAGGACAGCATGGCCGGGGACGAGCAGGAATGCGCGGAGGGTGCGGACTCTGGGAGCGGACGCGAGTGGGCTGGGCTGGCCGCAGGGCGACTCACGGGCTCGGGGCTGCGGCCGGGCGGCGGCGGCGGACGGACGGCTCTGGGACAGCGCGCTCACGACCACTCTGGCGGCGCGGTGCGAGGATGTGAGCCTAGCAGGAAGCAGCTGTCGGCGAGGCCGGGAGCCCCTCCCCGCCGGGCGGGCCCAAACGGCGGCAAGAGGGAGAGAACTCGCCGTGCGGGCGCCAGGTCTGGCGCACAGCTCCCTCTGCAGGAGCGCCGGCCGCGGCCGCGCCGCCCAGGCGCACGGAGGAGCACGCCGGCTACGCGCCGCGCTCGCGCCGGCAGCCCGCCCGGCCTCCGCGCCCCGCTCCGCCCGCAGCGCTCTGGTAGGAAACTCGAGCTTTGCCTATTGATCGATGGCCGCATCCTCTCCAGCCGCCCTGTTTCCGGGCCGCGTAGGGCTGGGGAGGGAGAATTTCTTTGCCGCTCCCCTGGCGGTGGCCTAATTTCCATTCGATTCTGGACTTGGAAGGAAGAAGTAATGCTCATGGTGAGCGTGGAGGAACCTCATCTCCCTCCACCCCAGCACCCCTGGTGGACAACGACCGGTTCCGCATCCAGATTATGGAGGTTCTTTGAGTTGTTCTCAGGGCGATGGATGAGCCCTTATTTGAAATTTACTGATTGAGAAGGGACCAAGGTGGGAGGACTGCATACCATCTAGGATCTTTTACTCATTCTGCTGGTTCCTTCCTTTCGCTCCTGCTTATACATGTTGAACACGTACTGTTAACCTTGTGAGGGAAAAACAGTAAACAAGATGCTTCACCTCAGACCCGTGAAATTTCCGTAGTTATATTTCTTCATCCTTGAGCGAGTGAAGGTATGTGTTTTGGTCTTGCTCTCTAGATCACCCAGAAGAGGCTATACAGCTTCAAGCATCTGGGCTGTTGTGTGTGCAGTGTGTTGCCTATCCCTGGCTTCTTACAAGTCCTGGGAAAGGGCTTGGGTGTGGCCAGAAAGTCCTTCATGTCCTCAGTAGTGGACATGTAACTATTGTACACTTGTGTCTTCTATTCCTTTTGTGGTATCATTTCAGTCCATGCCTCACCCTTTAGTGTTACTAATCATGGTATGGGTAATGATCATTTGCTATATCTGTTCCTAGACTCCTCTTTCAGGTCACCCAGAAATTCTCAGTTCAGGGAGTACTCACACTGTTAATGCTGAACAGTGGAGACACGCAGGGGCTCTGCAGCCAGGCATTCCTCATCCCAGTCACCACCCACACCCAGGAACTGCCAAACGGTGCCCCCTGCTGCTACTTCTTGGTGATGGGGGATTCTTTACGAGCATCTCTGAGACACTTGAGCCAGCAGATCTCCTAATAAGAAACAGTTAACGCTTAATGAATAATTTTTAAAGTACCAGGACGTTGTCTTCTTTAAGCTTTCTGATATGAAAACTATTATTATCCTGATTGTTGTAGTGATTGGACTGACTTTTGCAGAGAGCTTCACAAATAGTAAAAGAGCCAGGATTCAACCCAGGTCTCTGGTGCCAGCACTCATTCTTAACCATCCTGATGGCCTTTCTTTTCAGAAGTAATTAGGTGTATTCTGTGTTCTATAAGGGCATCCAGTAGGAAAGGAAACTTACCTGGGATTTCAACTTAGCAGGACCTGAGGTAGAAAGTATGGCAATTTTGGTACTCAAAGGATAAATAAAACGTCAGGCATCATCCTTTTCCCTTCAGGTCAGCCATCCAGGTGCATGACTCCTCTGGGCCCTGAAAGCTAAAGATGTGAATATGACACAGATGCAATGGGCTAGAGCAACAGATTGCACCCGGGTGCAGTGAAGTGGAAAGGAAGGTAAGACAGCGTGTACTCCCCTCCCTCTGGACTCTGATTGTACAGGCACCTGATCTGTGTTGTTTCCTTTAATCCTATAATGAAGCCCATTTTATGGATTAGGAAAAGGAACCCCAGCAGGTGGAAAGCTTTTAAGTCATTGCATAACTAAGACAGTGTCAAATTCAACTTTATCAATTGACTGCAAACTCAATCTCATCCATAGAAAAAAAGAATAGGAAGGTAGTATTTGAGTTGTCTCAGAAATTGAAGTACTATCTCCAGAGTAAACACAAGAATACTCTGTCACTACAACTTGTTTTTAAGGGGATTATAGAATTAACACCGAAAATTCATGCTCTAACCTAGAGCAATCCATTCCCAGAACCCGAGGCCGTAGGGTGGGGAAGTGGGGAGTGAGACACAGAAGGACTCTAGAGCAGCCTTCAACCTCTCCTTTATGGCGTGAGCTCAGGCTTCATGCCCCATTGATTTATGCGGTCACCTCCTAGGAGGCAGACTAGTGATCATGTCCTGCTCCTTGGTTGCTCAGTTCTCCTTGAATTGCTTATCAAAACACTCCTACCCACATGCAGTCTCTCCAAGAGAGGATTTCTGGAAAAGGCACAAGGATACTCAGTCAAGGGGGAAGTGGAGGCTGAAAGCCATCTCACTACTTGCCACACGGCAGACGGGCACTGACTGCATTCATCCAGAGGAAGAAGTGTCTATTCTTGAGAGACTGCACCTGCCCAGGGAAAGCACATATTTCACACAAGGGTGCCATCTTATCAGCACCCCTTAGAGACTCATGCTTTGGATGATACCTGGAAAATGCACCTTTTAATTTGACTCTGATTTCCAGGTAGCTAGCTAACCTATTGACTAGTGGAATATAGTCATGTTGGACTACTTTCCCCCAAGATTTGTGTTACTTTCCCCCTGTAACGTATACTGAAAATGCTTATGTATTCTTGTACATCTAATTTCTGCATAGCATTCTGAAGTGTGAAATAGTTCCTAGAGAGAGTAATGTCCTCTTTCTGGCTTTGCCACTAACTGGTTCCCTGCCTTGAATGAGTCTATTTTATCCTCAGTACTTTAGTTCACATTCAAGACAACCGGGTCAGGTGGTTTCAAAGAATTCTAAGACTTTATTCTAAGTGAGAACTACAGTGGAAATATTGGAACCTCAAAACTAACTCTGAACTAAGAATGAAATTACCTGTGGGGAGTGCTGTCCATACTGCATGAAAAGATGGAAGTTAAGGCTGGGCAGTGAGGGCTGGGGGTTGTGGCTCAGTGGTAAAGTGCTTGCCTGGCACATGTGAGGTCCTGGGTTTGATCCTCAGCACAGCATATAAACTAACAAATAAATAAAATAAAGGTCCATTGACAACTAAAATATATTAAAAAAAAAAAAAAAAGACTGGACAGTGATCATCTACCTACTGAAAGGATGTTATAATTTCTTTGGTTTTCAAATTGTTCACAAGGACCAAATTGGCTCTAAGGGCTATTGCTGGGCCTGTAATATATACTGAACTCCTAGATCTGACCATTTTAGGAACCGTTAACTGTTCCCTTCTAATACCCTTCTCTCAGTATAGACATGGTTAAAGAGATATGTGAAGTAGCTGGGAAGTCCAGATCTCCACCCTATACCTCCTTCTCAGCTTAATGCCTGGCTGAATTAGGTACTAAATGGGAAGATAGGGCTGAATTCAACCCGGGTAAACAATGTGGGCAGAGAAGGCAGATCAAGCATGAATCTGGCCAAAATGAGGGAAAGAAGGCAGTGGAGTGTGTGTGTGGATAGAATAGCATAAGAATATAAGGGAGGTAAGTGTTAGAGAGGGAGGGAGGAAGGACAGGAAGTGGGGGAATATGGGATTATTTTAATAAAATCATGTTATATGCATATATAAATATACCACAGGGACTTTCACCTTTATGTATACGTAGAAAGTAGCAATCAAAAATAATAAAGGAGCAAAAGGAAAATTGACAGAATAGAGGAAGGGGAGAGATGAGGAGAGGAAATGCAGGGGGGATGGGGATTGAAATCAAATCATATATATACGATTTTGTCAGAATGAACCCAACTGCTATGTATAGCTATAACATTCTACTTTGAAAAAAAGAACAAATCTGGAGTATTTTCCCACTTTAGTTCATTGAACAGATTTATACCATTTCTAATGAAGTTCTTAAGATAGGAGTATTGGGACAGAGGAATCTTTTTTCCTATGCTGTTATTAGGAGAAAATGCAGGTGTGTCCTGCATATAAAATGAACCTGGTTTATTAAAATAGAGAAAGTTGAAATCACGTATGTACCTGCTATTTTAAATTAAGAACTGAAAACTCAAAACAATTCAGTAAATACAATATTTGATAGAAGAATGTATCAGTTCAAAATTACTGGCTATGAACTTAAAGATGTAGGAGAATAGGAACAGTCAGGGAGAGAAAAGGAAATAAAGCACATAGAAAGACACAGCATCACAGATTTGCTAATATCAAGAATTTAAAGAAAAGTACATACACAAAGTGCTATGAAGACAAATAATAAACACATGAAAATAGGCAGAAAATCAGCCTGACACGTTATAGGGTAGTTTCCTTATATGCTTTCAAGAAAGATTGCCCTGAAAACAAATGACCACATCAGAGTTGTCTGTCACAAAGGGCCATGTTTAAAGGAAAGCATCTTAAAGCTTTTAGGAAACCTAACACAACAGGCTTTCTGCTGATGAAATAACTGATGATTTAACTCAATCAAATACCATGAGCGTGATCTACTTCTTTGCTGTCCTCTGTATTGCAAGGGACTGCAAGCCTAAAAACTATCTTTCATAAACTCCCTCGTGAACTCATTTCTGTCCAGGTCTACCAAAGGAAGAAAATAGAGATTGAAGGAGGAAGGAAGAGAGACACTTCTTTTCGTTTAAGTTTTCATAATGGCAGGAACCTGCACCTCACTATAATCTGATGCAATACCAGCACAGATGGGTCAGCAGGGTGGTGGTGCTGCTGGTGGGATCTTGGACCTCAGAAGCATCAGCAAATTCAGCAAAGGAACTGTGGATTCCCAGGCTCTTGTAGAATCAGTGAGCATGCAGGGTTAGGACTTCTAAGTAGCACCAGCAGCAATCAGGACAGCACAATGGAATTGATCATTGTTCACATAGATCCTGCATGATACTGCCTTTTCCTTCTTCAGCCTTAGGAATAATACTGACTCTGACAGTTACGAATCTCCAGGCAACATCACTTTTTTTTTTTTTTTTAATCTTCCAGGCCATCTCATTGTAGAACAACTTTCCTATATTAATGCCTCTGTTTGACATATCTAGTATGGTTCCTTTTTTCTGCCTAGACACTTTGTACCTTAAATATGAGAAAGAAAAAAATAACAGGCAACATATTTAGACTTTGAAGGTTTTACATTGGAAAAATGAAACATAGAAAATGACTGTCAAGATGTTAAATGTTTCAAGGGAAAAAATGGAATCTCCACAATAGCAAACTGCAAGAAAGTGTAAAAATAACAAGCTTGATTTGGGAAATATAAAATGTAACTTTTAGAAATGAAAAATTGTTAAAATAAGAAAAGCAGTGGATAATTTAAAAATCAAATTAGAAAGTTAAAGGAAGAATTAGTGAAGTAAAAGGTAGCTCTAAGATAATGCCAAATGCCACATAGAGTTGGAAAATGTCAAAGGAAAGGAGAAATATCAAAGTAGAAACACCATTTGACATCTCTAAGTTAAAAACAAAATTCCATAATTATTCACAAAGAAAATCCTGAAAAAAAGTAGGAATAGAATATTCTTACCCTAATTAAGAAAACCAAAACAAACAAACAAAAAATAGATAAAAGGGAAAAAAAACCCAAAATCTATCAAAAACATCATTTAAAATATGGAAACATTAGAAATATCTCTCATATAGTGTCAAAAGAAGAATAAGCATGCCAAACTTATCACCTCTATTCCACATTGCACTAGAGGATTAGAAAGAAGAAAATAAACATTTTTATATGAATGATTATTTACTTACAGAAATAAAAAACCTGCCAGTAATTATTCCAAATAATAAGAGAGTTGTGCATTGTGGCTGGATGTAAGATCAGCTTACAAGTCAAGTGTGTTTCATCATCAACAATTAGAAAAATTATAATTTTTAAAGAAACACCAGTTTAATAGCAAGAAAAAAATGTACAAAGTATCTGAGAATAAATTTTTAAAAACTTGGCAAGACCATAAAAAAATTAATCTACTTTCCTGAAAGACATTTGAAATAAAACTTAAATAAGTAGAGAAACATCCCATGCTCAATATCTAATGTTTTCAATATCTAATACTGAAAAGATGTCAATTAGCCATGAATTGCTTATAGATACAATGTAACTACAGTTAAAATACCAACATTTTAATTAATTTACAGGATACAGTATACGTAGTTCTAGTTAAGAAAAAATTTAAAAAGAAAGGAAAATTATAACATCTAACATAACTTGAGAACATAGATTCCAAAGTTCTAAAAATAGTAGTAATATATACAATAGACAATCCATCATGGTCTAGTTGATTTATCCATGGCATACAAAGTTGGTTTGATTTTAAAAAATCAATTATTTGCCACTTTAAGATAGTAAAAGCAAAAAAATCATGTAATTATTTAAATTTCTATAGAAACATATTTAATAAAATTTAACACCACTTATGAAATACACAGAAAGATGGTATGATTGTATAAATATATACTTTTAAAAATGTAAATTATTAGAATTTTAGGAAGTGATTGGTTATAAAATAGATATATAAAAATCAATTGTATTGGTTGCTGGGATTGCAAGTGTGTAGCCCTGCACCTAGCCTGCCTAGGTGTTCTTAAGATAAGTTTATACACATGTGCCCCACTATACACATATAAGAATGCTTTTAGGCACATTTGCACAATAGCATCAAACTAGGAACCAAACACTTATCCATCAATTGAAGTATGCACACAATAAATTAAATAATGCATACTATTTTAAAATAATATCTTAACATCCATCTCTGACTTTGACAGAAGAATAAGAAACTAAAGTAAAAATGGATAGGATTGCTGAGTTTGAGATAGACATTTCTTCAAAACCAAAGATATTAATTCTCAAGAGAGCTCTTTGAAGTTAAAGTGGCAATATTATGAAAAATAAACAGACCTGCATTTTCCCTATGTTTTGCAGGTGCAGAAGTTGAATAAATATTTAACTAGAGCAAAAAAAAAAAAAAAAAAAAAAAACCCAGGTGTCATAGTCTATATGGAACGTGTGTGTATGGTCTTTTAAATTCATCTTGAATTTCCTGGCGTAGCCCTGGTATCAGAGACACAAACCATCCCAGACTATTATACGGACTTGCTTCATCAACTTACTTATCAGACAACAGAATCTTTTCACTAGATAGCCCACTAAACTGATGCCAATGCAGGTATCTTTTGGGAATTTGGGGAACCATAGACTGGTCTCATTGGTCAATTACATATGGCAGAAGGAAGAAGTGGCATTTGTACTCAGGGGCATTGGTACTGCTCAAGTTGGAGGCAAAACTTAGAGCTGTGTGACTAAGATCTAAGAACCCAGAGAGGGTTTAAAGCCTGCCAAATCTGTAGGAGCAAAAGGCAGATATGAAAGTCAAGGAATGAGTTCCAGAATTTGGGGTCAGAGAAATCAGTATGTATGATTGTGAACTATAAAACAGAAAAGGATGCAGAGAGGGACCAGAGGGACTTAGAGAAGGTCCTCAGTGATGGAGCGCTGCTCACAGTGCTTACAGCATTCACCCTCAGTTATTCCTTGTGGTTTAATTAAGGGCCAATAACAAGAGAGCAGGGCAGGATCACTCCTGCGGCACATCAAAGTTCAGGGTGAAACATCAGAATGCATGCTGACTGCAATGTCAGGAAATCTCCTTTTCTGTAAACATTGCCTGCCAATAGGGAAGCTCCCTTGAGCCCTCCCTGAGCAGAAACCCAAAGCCTCAGGATGTCTTTCTGTATTTCTTTCTAAGACCTGGTTGCAGCACAGTGATGTTTTGGGGTTTTAGAAGTTGGTGTGGTATACTAGTGTCTTAGAGTTCTGAAGTTTCCTATCTCAATACTTACTGTCCACTGGCTTAAGGGACAGCAATCCTGTTTGCTTTCAGGACACTTTTCACAGCTCTGACAGAGCAGTGGATTTAAATAAAAACTTTCTGGAGACAAACCAAACAAATCATTCACAGAGCACTCATTCTTTTAAAAGATGAAACCTAGTGAATCGGGTCCAGTAGATGAAGGAGGAAGCAATGTCTTTACCTTCTGACCACCTTGGAGCAGAGTGGGATGTCCTGCTCTTCAGGTGGCTGGCAGAAGATGTAGGGTAAGGCTTCTCAAGGACTCAGCACACTGCCAAGTCCCCTACAAACTGAGAGGAGGTGTGCAGAACAGAGTGTCAAGATCTCATCTGGATGGGAGGATCTGAGGTGCCAGTTGCAGATTCCTAGAAGAGAATCTGGGACACAATTTGTTGTGTTTTTTTTCACTCCTGTCTCCAGGTTCAGAAAAGAGGACCAACTGCTTCCTGTTCCATCTTCTTTGAAGTGAAGTGGAGACTAATTTCCAATTTGCAGTTTTAAAACATACTCATCAGAAGGGTGGGCTTGCTGATCATTTCTTTATCTTCTAGAACAACCCCAATCTCCCAGGGAGTACCCCCTTCCTTATTCAATAGCAATCTCTGATTGGGTATGTAGCTCAATGGCAGAGTGCATGCCTAGCATGTGCAAGGCCCTGGATTTGCTCCCCAGTGCTAAAGAAAAGAAGAAGAAAGAAATTTTGGAAGCTGGGATTACAGGTGTGTACAACTCCTGCCCTCAGCATGGTCTTCAGGTCTCTGAGTTGTGGTTTATGCCAAATTCTCTAAGACCTGGTCATTTGGTGTCTCAAAGTTCACTGCACTGCCCTCTGCTGGCCTGACTCAGATTTGGTAGCTGTTCCTGTGTGGAGCTGGGATAGCTCCTACTGTTAAGTACGAGTCCTGATGACAGATTCAGTTTACATCAGTTGCTGGACCAACCCCTATTGTCTGACTCCCTTTCCTTGCCCAGTGAAATTTCCCATTTCTTAAGAACTTGGAAACCTTATGCTCCTAGGTTTGGCAAATGTAGCACTATGCTCCTAGAAAGGGACACTTAAGTCTGCTGACCTGCTCATAGTTCAATCCCTGCTGTGACACTTTCTTCTAAGATCTAGGCCTGAGGTTTCCTCTGTTTTATAAGCCATGGACCCTTTCTTGGTCCTGAAGTATGTTGACCACTATACCACTTAGATACTTAAAAGGGAGTTAGAAAACATTTCCCTGAGGTGCCCTAGAAGTTTGCAATGAAACAAATTGCTTCCCACAGATTCGCCCACCACTGCCTCATCCCTACTGCCTTTAGTCTAGTCTAGAAAGAATGTATACATTTTAAAAAAATTATCTACTAAAAAGGCATTCTTTCATCACAATGAAGTATAAACACAGGTATGTTATTAAGAATTTGCCTGGTGACCCAAAATTTGCATAATATTTAAAAACTGAAAAAGAATAAGGTTTCCCCTTCTCTATCCCCTCTTCACCAGACAGTTCTTCAGAATTCATTCTCTTACAATGTTTGAAATTTTGTGTGTATGTGTATATTCCTATATACCTTTCTATTATCTCATCAAAAGACTTTCATAAATCTTAAAGTTCTTGATAGGATTTTTATTTACTATCCTTCAGGAGTTGACATCCCACTAAAATCACCTATTCTTCCACTTACTATCTTAGCCTCAATTCTGAGCTTGTGCTGATGTTATTCTGTTTGCCTAAGCATTTCTTTTGCATCTGAGCAAGTTTTCAGAGTTATCAATTCCTTATATACCTATTTATATTGTTTCATTGACATTGACCTCTCTGGATTTCTTCAAATATCTCTACTAAGAAACATTATGCTTCTTATCATGTGGAAGTACACCTAAGGAAAGTAGACAAAAGACCCATTTTAAGGATAAAATGAAATATTGAATCAAGCATCAAAATTTCACCTGGTTTTCCCTTATATATCAAAATGGAAATCTTTCTCAAAACTTAGCCACTTAAAGATATGGACATGTAACATTTAAATATAAGGGACTGAATTAAATGATAGTGGGCTAAGGTTGTAGCTCAGTGGTAGAGTGCTTGCCTAGCACATGGGAGGCACTGGGTTTCAAACCTCAGTACCACATAAAAATGAATGTATAAAATAAAGGCACTGTGTCCATATACAACTGAAAATATTTTTAAAAAATGATAGACTCATAAGACGTAAAAGACATGCAATATGTCATCTTATTCCCAAACATCATCTATGAATATTATGTCGGGATTTTGATGGGCACTTCAGGAACGAGTATTTCATTTAATAAATATTTACTGAATGCCTTCCAAGAACCGTGCTAGGAGCTGGAAACTTGACTATGAATGTGACAAACTCCCATGGAACCTACGTTCAGGAAGGGAGAGTGCTATGAGGCCTGTAGGAGAAGGTGCTGTGGGAGCAGAGCTCATAGTCTTGAAGGGACAGAGAAGGGTTTCTGAAGGTAGTAATATCTAAGCTGAAATCTGAAGAATGAGTAAGAATGAACCAGGTACAGGTCTGGAGGGGAATGAGAGGGGAAGGTGAGCAATGTTTAAGGGAGCAACCTGTGCAAATGCTGAGTGCTGAGGGATGGGGATGTGTTTGAGGGAATGCGAGAGTTCCTTATGTTTGGAACGCAAAGAGCAATGTGGAAGTGAGGAGAGGTGAAGCAGGAGAAGGAGACTGACCAAATTGTGCAGATTTCTCATATGCACAGCGAACTAGGAGAGTTGTGTCCCGGATTTATAGTAAATAATACTTATAGCATCTAAGTCAGATATTGTTATGGATGAGATAAAAATTAGGAATCAGGTTAGGCTTTGCTGCTGTAACAAAGATCCAACAAGTTCAGTGACTAGGAGAATAAAAAGTTAATTTCTTTCTTACTTTACAAGAGGGAGAAGTTTCAGGATGGAAAGAGGGGAGGTGGGCTCTTTGCTTTGCAGAGTCCCTGGGTAACTGCAGTTGTGCTACCTTAAACACAGGGCTTCCAATGTCACCACTTTAGGCAGACTGGGAGGGACTGTGAGTAGGTGGTGTTTATGGGACAGACCTGAAAGTGGCATGCACTGACTCCTCTCACATTCCAGTACTCAGCACATGGTCTCACCAAACTGCAAGGGAACCTGGAAAATGGAGCCCAGTTATATACTCAAGGAGAAGAGGAAACGGATTTGGGGGAACAACTGGCAGTCTCTGACTGGGACATGAAAGGAAGAGCCAAAGACTGCAAATCTCAACCATGGTTCATGCCTTTCCCTCTGAGCACTTGTCCAGTTGCCTCTGACCATCTCATAGTCCTTGCCATCTTTTAATTTCTAGTTCCTTCATGCAAATGTATCAAGTGCCTCTTGGGTGATTTATATCCGCCTTCTGCACCTGTCTTTCCTCAACCTATGTGATGCTTTGCTCAATCTCCTCTGCCTCTCAGCACAACAGGCTGTTTGCTTACCTAGCTCAGCCTGTTTAAGGAACAAGTCCAACCCTGATGGTCAGTTGGGGTAACCAGATGTGCTGGTTGGTGAATCGGTAGGTGGCACTCCATGTCAGCTTGACAGCCCTTCCAAAACAACGCAGGCTGAGTTAACGTGAGGATTCAGGTATGCTCAGGAGAACCCCACAACACAGGCTCACCCGACCTACTTCCTCAAGGCTAAACTTTCAAAAGGGCAGCCACACCCAGGCTGACCAGTGGGTTGTTGAAAACAGGGATGTCAACATGCTCTGATCTGCCTGCCAACAACAACGATTCCTTTGTGGTGCTGCTTTCTTCATGTTGCACTCAGGAAGGGCAAAGAAGTTTGACCTGTCTGGGTTGGAGAAGGTTGGAGCACTCTCCTTGGGGTTTCTCTCCCGGAGTTACAGAAAGAGGCCTGCGTGTTTTTAATGAGATTTGGGGCGGCAACTTTCATAACCAACATTAACCCTGTTTACTATTAGGAAATCTTGGGCTTCCCATCAAAGGCCTAATTGTTTGGCTGTTTCTCTTTCCCTTTGTGACCCCGCTAGGTAGCCTTTCCCTCAGCTCATCTTCTGGGTGTTTCTCACAGTACTATTAAGGTGTAGACAAAAGTGGTAAAAGAAAGATTCGGAGATACCTTTCCTCACCAAGAACTGACATTTAGTAGCAATAAGGAGGGTAACAGAATTTGCGGATGAAGAATTTGTTTTTATCTGTGTGTGAGTATGTGTGTGTGTATATGTGTCCCTTGGTTCTGACTCTGTTTTTGGTCCAAATTCAAACATTTAAAACTCCTATGCCTATGCTCATGATTCATGAGAACTCCACTGTCGTGATAAACAAAACAGGTAGCTTCATGGACAAAGGCAATCAGAGCATCAGGGCTTTTTGTTGGTCTTCATTTATTATAAAAGTCCCCTAGACATAACAGGCAAAAAATTGATTTTCCCTATTTGCAATTTGTGCATTACTATATATGAGAGATTAGCATTTTGAAATCATCTAAAAACATTGCATATTTATTATTTATCATCTGATCCTTAGCTGTATTTTGAATTAAGCTATATAAATATAAATTAAGCCATATAAATATAATAGTTCTTTCATTAGCACTGCCCATCTCTTCTTCAGTTAGTCTTTTTTTTAAAAAAGACCTTTCCTCAAAATATTTCTTCCAAGAAATGCTTTTTCATTCATGTCTGCTTGACTCACGGTGTTTCTTTATATTTTACACTTGTATCACAGACTTGTCTAAGCCTGTGGATCTGAGGACAGGGTGGGTAATGCTGAGAAAACAATCCCCAAACCTCAATGGTTTAGATCAACAAAAGTGTGTTTCTCCTTTGTGCTCCACGTCCGTGTGGGTCAGGAGGAGCCTCTGCGCACACGTAGTCATTCAGGAACCAGATTCACATCAACAGAGGCTTCATCCTAATATGGGTTCCATGATCATGGACTAGGGTAGCAGAACATACACACTGGCTTTTAAAGCTTCTGTCTGGAAGTGGTGTGTCACCTCTTTTTATATTTCATGGATCAAAATCACATGTTCACAATTAACTGCAAATCAATAAGAAGTACTGGTTAAAGGAACAAACACTGCCTTCCATTTGAATAAGTCTCACAATTTTAAATTTCTCAGACACCTCAGAGGCACAGGAAGGGTAGATTAATGCTTTCCTCACTGTACATATAAAAACCCCAAAACTTAGATTACTTTTTTTAAAGAACAAACAACTTTCCTTTAGTTAGTTTATCATAATTGCCAGTTTTTTCTTTTTTTTTAAATTACCTACAACTTTTTAACATTGTATAGTTGGTGCTCCATATCTACAGGTTCTGCACCTGCAGATACATCCAAATGCAGATTGAAAATATTTGCTAAAAAAATTGCTTGTACTGAACATGTACAGATTGCCTATCAGTCCCTGAACAGTACAGTACTACAACTGTTTACATAGCATTTATTTAGTATGAGGTATTGTAAGTAATCTAGAGATGATGAAAGTATACAGGAGAATGTGCATAGATTATATGCAGATACAATGGCATTTTATATAAGGAACTTGAGCATCCACAGATTTTGGTACCCTGGAGAGTGGTCTCTGAAACCAACCCCCTGCAAATAATAAGCTATGACTGTACTTATAAAGTTCAAATTAAAAAGCACCAATTTTGTGACACAAAACCTGGTGCTCAAAGAAATAGAAACGGAGCAGTATTTTTTCACCTATATTGCTATCACAGCAATTGAGAGAACTCCAAGCCTTTTGCTGTCTCTTCTCTCAACTAGTTCTAGGTGTTGCAGGTGTTATTTAGCATTTACTAATAAATGTAGTAAGCCAGGTGCCATGTGGTCCTCTGTCCTTGCCCTGGTTCTCCAAGGTGATGATTCCTACTAAGTTCTTGATACTGAAGTTAAAGGAACTTACTTCCCTCCAGGAGCATGAAATAGACTGAGACCTCAGAGGGAGTGTCTCATTTCAAGAAGCCAGCACCCCAGTGTCACATGGAAGTATGAGGAACTCTCTAAGGTTTTATCAACTATTGTTTCAACTCTTTCTCTTTTGGACACAGAGCCCTCAGCCACTCTGACATATGTTAACTGTGCTCAAGATCCCTGTGTCCTCTTAGGTCAGACCTGCGGGCCTCAACTCTGCAGTGTGAGTTCTTGCCAGAGGGCCTTCAGTCACTCATGCAGAGTGGATCCCACCTTCTCCACCTTTCAGACACACCCATATTGGTTTGAATGTCATTTCAAGTGGACACAGTTGCTGCAATACTTTTGAAGAGGCACAGACTTATTTCTCTATAAATGGTAGAAGACAGATAGAATGGATTTGAGCACATCAATCGTTGCTGATGTGGTGTAAAGGGCACCAGGCATTTCAGGGGCTTCACCACCTACACAAGTTTGAGAGTAAACGGAATGGGAAAATAAACGCCAAACTCCAAGGCCCAACCATACCCTAGTCTCATGTCTCTCACCTTTTGAAGGACCTTGGGAAAGTCACTTAGCTCTTCTAGGCTCTTTTATCATGAAAAACAAAAACAAAAGAAACAAATAAACAACAACAAAAAAGGAAGGAAGAGATGTGGGTGTGGTCCTAAGGACTTTTTCAACTATCAGTATGTGATTTGTGGATGAGATTTATTATTTATGATTATTGCCAACAGGTGGCAGCAAAGATCCAATTTTTAGTGAGTTGAAAGAAAGCTGTCTCGGATTTCTCCTCAGAATTTCGGACAACAGTTAATTTTGTTCTTTCTGAAGATGAGGAGAAAATGAAACCTCCAAAATTAAAAATTCTGTGATACAAGGAATATATGTGTAATATATGTTGTAAAATAAATTGAAAAGTAGAGCTTTGAAGATGAAAATTTGTTTTCATTTCAATTTTAAAATGAAATATTTTTCATAAACAATTGAATTTAGTACTTTTCTTCCAGTCATTTTGTGGCTAAAGGTATTAGGCTATTAAAACTACCATGTAAAGGTACATTCAGAACCTGTCTTATACCTTACTTTTTAACTTAGATGAGGAAGGGTAGACTAAGAATCCAGAAGTTTCTCTTTTGCGTAGTCCTTCCTTCCTTCCTTTCTTCCTTTCTTCCTTCCTTCCTTCCTTCCTTCCTTCCTTCCTTCCTTCTTTTCTTTTGTGGTGCTGGAGATTGAACCTCAGGCATGCTAGTAGGCACTGTACTACTGAGCTATACTCCAGTCCCAGTAGTTTCTTTATAAATGTTGAATAAGTTTGTTATTTTTATAGTAAAATAGTTGGGCAAAAGTTTGTATACATAGTAAAATTATAATGTTATTACCTCACAGTTTTTGTTATAACTCCCAGTAAAATGAATCCTACAGAATTTTTGAAGAATGTAAAACCTTGTTGATTAAAATTCTCCTGATTTTAACCGTGTGAAGTGAATGAACTGGTTTTGGAACTTTCTAGTTATTATTATCTGTAAGTTTTCTTCTAAAAACATTAATTTAAACGTGCATGGATTTATTAAATGTATTTATGCCATTCGATTCCACTTCATTTAACACTGTTAACAAAACAATGATTTGTGAAACTGGCAAATGCTATGGAAAAGACTCTTGAGGTAGTAGCTGTGCTTCAGGAAGAGTCTGTTAAAGGAATTTACAATTTTAATAAAATGGATATTTAGAGAGTATGTTCATCTATGAAAATTAAAGAGAGGGTATGCTAACTATTGCCCTGAATTCTTCCTGAATTACAGATCTGTATATTCACCTCCCTCCTTGACTTCTCTTCTTAGCCTTACTTGGTATAGATCAAAATAATACTTAATGTGAACCCATGAATTTAAGTGATAAGGATAATCAGTTTCCTTGACCTGCATATTTAATAACATTATTTATTAGCAGTGTTTGAGTCTTTATAAAATCATATTTAAAGAACATGCTAGTTTAAATCAACCATCATCAAATTGATCATCAAGATTATAGAGTAGCCAATAGGCAGAAGGAAAATTGAAGAGGAATAAAAGAAGCCATCTTGGTTGACTGGGAGTATATGATTAATACAAAAATCTGAAAAATACTCTTAAGCCTTTATAGAAGTCCATTCTTCTTAGATATTCCTATTTTATAGCTGAAGAGATTTATTGGTAAAATGATTGGCACAAAGCCTTAGATCCTCCAAAGTCCTTTTGCAATTTTGTACCTTCTAGTACTTCCATTGTCTGTGTGCTATACTGCACTTATGTCTTCCAGACAGGGCATAACTTACTGTCTATAGCTGGCTTGTTTGATAAGTTTCCCACTAGCCACACATGGCTATTTAAAATGCAAATTAAATGCACATAACATTTAGTTACTCAGTTGCACTAGCCACATATCGAGTGTCCAGTAGCCACATCTGGTGACCTGATTGGACCGCACAAATAGAATTCATTTCCATCATTACTAAAAGTTCTACTAAATTGGGCATGGTGGTGCACGTCTATAATCCGAGGTACTCAAGGGGCTGAGCTGGGAGGATGGTGAATTAGAGAGCAGCCTGGACAATTTAGCATAGCAAAAACAAAATTGTTTCACTGGATAATGCTGTTATCCAGTATGTGGAACACACAGATGTGGGTCTGTAGGTGGCATCTCTGTATAATGCTCAACTTCTATAACTCAAAAAATCATAAAATACACATTTGAACTATGTTATATATTTGCTTTCAAGTTGCTCTCCTCAACCTATGAATTCTCTTTGTGTAACAAAGTTGATGGTGTTAATTTGATGGTGTTAATTTGAATGGTTGGAGTGTATCACAAGAAATAAAATATTGGGATACTTTTGTTTTTAAAAAGAAATATTTTTTTAATTGTAGACAGACACAGTACCTTTATTTTATTTATTTATTTTTATGTGGTGCTGAGGATCAAACCCAGGACCTCACAGGTACTAGGCAAGCACTCAACCACTGAGCTACAACCCTAGCCTTTGTGATACTTTTGAAAGAAGATGTCACTTGATGAAAACCTTCTCTAAGGTAAATTTCCCTCACTTAATATAGGAGGATTTTTTTCTTCTCTCTAGAAAAAGCTCACTATTCTCTTGTGTAACTAATAGAGTATATAATCTAGCTTTTACCAGACAATTTTGCCATCAAATAGAAAAGGTGGACAGCGGCACAATAGATTACTCTTTGACCCTGGGCATCCTGGCCTGAGCTGACTGGCTGTATTTAAGAAGATCAGGTCTTGGCAGGGTGGGGAGTAAGATAAGAATGGAGAAACTTTAGATTATGTAGAGGGAAATGAGACAGAAGAAGGGAGTATGAAAGATGGTGGAATGAGACAGACATCATTAGCCTATGTATATGTATGATTACATGAATGGTATGAATCTACATCGTGCACAACCATAGAAACAAAATGATGTACCCCATTTGTGTACAATGAATCAAAATGCAGTCTGTAAAAATAAAAAATAAAAAATAAAAGAAGCCAGGTACAGGACATACAATCATGGTGGACCTGGAGGGACAACTGATCTGTGAGTGAAACTTGTTTATGCGACTAGTTCTGCTGTAGAAGAGCCGTGGTTAGGCAGCCAACTGAAAATAACTACTTGTTCTCCTTCAGGGACTGGAATTGCAGAAACTCATTTCAATTGAAGGACTTTTCCCCCAGTGCCAGTATCTACATTATTTTGTGTTGGTGTGATATTTTAAAATAACATTTAAGAAAACTATTGTCTCCTTTTCACAGGTTAAACTTATATAGAGAGAAGCTCCCAGTGGTTGAGTGCTTGCTGGATGGCAGGATAGTTCTTACAGTTTGATGTCATTCTTGGTGAAAACATATCCAGATGGGATCTTTGGATCCAGTGTTTGGTCTGGTGAATCATCTTTTCATGAAGTCCAGTGGTGGCTGGATTCATTTTTAATTTGTTTAAAATGTTAGATTAAATATAGATTGACTCTCTCTTATTCAAAATTCTTGGCACCAGAAATACTTCAGCTTTCAGATTTTTTGGGATTTTGGAATATTTGCATGTACTTAATGAGATACCTCGTGTATGGGACCCAAGTAGAAACAAGAAATTCATTTATGTTTAATATATGCTTCATGCACATAACTTGAAGTTTATTTGATAACATAGCTTAAATAATTTTGTGCATGAAACAAAGTTCATGTTTATTAAACCATCAGACTAGGGGTGTCATGTCAGCAATCAAAAAGTTTCAGATTTTGAAGTATTTCAAATTTCAGATTTTTGGATTAGGGCTCTCAACTTCTAATAAACAATGATTCTAAATTCTAAATCACCACAACTTATTCTCCAGAGTCCTGGATTGGCAGTCAAGAAGCCTGACTTGTCTCTAGAATAGATTCACTTGGTTCTTGAGCAGAGCTGTTAAAAGATCTAGCACCTTGCCTACAAGGCAGACTCAATGAAGGCATCTTAGTTAAATGAGAGAACTTCAGTCACTCCAAGAAGTGATGAGAAAGTGAAAAATGTTCTTCCCCTGAAGCTGGTATCTACCACTCCTTTGGCATGACTGCAATGGTGCATTCGTGACTGAAAGGCACATCATGTGCTTTCTCTCTCTCTCTGGGATGTTCCTGTATGTAAGCTGAAAACTTGCTCAGACTTGGAGCCAGTAGAAATCTAGATGTACCTACTCTAATATTCTAGGTCTAAAGAGAAGCTTTTAAAGCAAAGAGTCAAGAAATATAATTGACTTTTAAAGAACTTATTCCGCTATGTCTATAACTTTAAAACTGAAGTCAGTCAGTGGTATTAGGCAATTATATAAAATTTCTGGCTTTGAGTCTGAGTCTTTCTTAGGAATTAACCAATCAAAAACAAGGACATACTGTGAGCAGAGAGGAAGGTCTATATGTAGGTTCTTGTGTTCAATTGGCATTTTGTGGCAGAGGTTCCTTACAGTGTTTGTGGGGTGTGGTATCAAGGGGCTTGGGTTTGCACCTTGATAGAACCCACTCCTTCCTAACTCTTTCATAAAATAAATGGTTTCCATGAGTAAATTTCCCAGGCCTCTTCCAGTCTTCAGCTGTTGCTCTTTTTTCATTAAAATTTATTGCAAGAGTATATCATAAAAGAATTTTTATGGTAACTCTAATCCACAAAGATTGGTGCATATTTCTCCAGCAATCAGAACTTACATGTTTAAAGAAATCTTTAATCCCTAACATTGGAATATTAAATTGCAAACCTCTTATCCCTACTTCATCTACTTTTTAATATTGAATTTTAATTTTAGAATAGTTGTAGATTTGCAGAAAAGTTGCATAGATGATACAGAGTGCCCATATAATTTATACCCACTTTCCTCTACAATTTCATTTTAATGTTTTTTATTTGTAAACAGACCCAGTATCTTTATTTTATTTATTTATTTTTATGGGTTGAGAATGGAACCCAGTGCCTCACATATGCTAGGCAAGTGCTCCACCACTGAGCTACAGCCCCAGACTCTCCCCTACTATTAACATCTCAAATTACTGTGGTACATTGGCCAATGTCAATGCATAAATGCTAACTAAAGTCCATGTCGTGCTCATATTTCCTTAGTTTTTACCTAATATTTTTTTCTGTTCCAGAAAGGATCCCATTCAGGATACTATACTGCATTTAATTGTCTTGTCTCCTTAGGGTTCTCGTGGTTGTGACAGCTTCTCAGACTTGATATTTCTGATGACCTTGACAATTTTGTGGAGTGCTGTTAAGGTATGTTGTGGAATGCCCCTCTACCGGGATTTGTCTGACATTTCTCTCATGCTTAGACAGGAGTCATGGGTATTAGGGAGACAGACTCCAGAGGGGAAGTGCCTTTCTCAGCACATCATCTGAAGGGTACATGCTATCAGCAAGATTATTGTCACCACTGCTGTTAACCTTGAGCATCTGGCTGAGATAGGGTTTGTCAGGTGTCTCCACTGTCAAGTTACTCCTTATTCTCACTCTCCTCTCTGAAGTCATTGGAAGAAAATCATTGCACAGATCACACTTGAGGGTGGGTAGGAGGGTTTAAGTCATTTTCAAGTCACCATAAACTGAATTTTAGAGTTATATCTCCTCAACATTTAACCATGGCTTTGTCCCCCCACCTACCCTCTCAGGAACAACAAATTTCCTAAAGTGTGAATGTTCACGCCCAAACAGAACATTTTCGACCTTTTATTTTCCCTTAGTTTATAAAATTACAGGAGTAATATATTTATTATGGTAAAAAGTTAAAAGAATCCAGAAATATGTAATGTAAACATTGAAGTCCTGGGCTCTGTGTAGAATAGAATTTATTATATAACACGTTTTCACTATTTACCTGCCACTGTACATAATAATTTTTTTTAAGATGATGGGAAAAGATTTTATTAATTGATCATGCCAAGAAGGGAAGATGCTGAATCTAACATCTTAATCTTTTCAAGTATATCCAACACACCACTCTCAACACTTTTGATGATGAAAGAATTTCTGTGGGATAAGTTTGTTGTCTTCAACAAATCTCCTAATCTTCCTTTTTATGTCATGATATGAGAAAGTATACCCCTGACAACAATCACCCCCTCACGAAATATGACTTAAATTTATTGTGAATTATTATAGGATTAAATAACATTTGAAGTATTGTGTCAGGAAATTCTAAAAGACAAAAAGTAATCTTTGAACTGGGGATGTAGCTCATTGGTAGAGTGCTTGACCAGCATGTGTAGGGCTCTGGGTTTGATCCCCAGCACCAAGGAAAAACAAACAAAAAGACCTTACAGAATATATTTCCTTTATTTACCCCTCAAGATACATAAAAATTATTTCATGAGTGCAGTCTTTGGTACATGCATTATTTTTCTCTTTATGTTATATAAATGTTTCTCTATGTCCACCCATCACACTTATTATTTTCATGGCTGCCTAATATTTTTATAGCATTGATATTTCACTATTGGGTTAGCCTTTCCTGTTGGAGATTTAGATTCTTTCCAGTTTTAGATAATATAATGCTGCCGTAAGTACATCTCTTTATTTAGAGATGCTTTCTAATAATATCATTTTCTACCCATTATCTTCTTAAGACATATTTCCAAAAATAGAATTATTATGTTGCTTGGCATTTGATATGCATTGTTAAGTCATTCTCCCAAAGAAGTGTTGCCAATTGATGAAGACTGGAACAGTAAATGGTAAGCCTCTTGTTTTGAAGCCCTGCTAACACCATAATGATGAAATTCCATTAGGGCCAGGCAACAAAACTCAGATTTATTTCTTATTTTTCTGTAGTTATTTGGAAATCTCTCTTTACTAATATAGGACATGTTTCATCAATCCATACACTATGCTGCTAGGACCAGGACTATATCCAAAGGGAGCAGAAACCCACTGCAGGATACCAATAACCGCCACTTAGAGCAGCCCCAGTATCCTCCTCCCTCTCCCCCTCCTTCTCATCCTTTCTTTTTTCCTAATTAGATTCTGACCTGCTGAAACTAAAATAGGACCAACAGTAGTGAAAACACAATAGTAAGCTCCGAAGTCATACCACCTCAAACGGACTTTGTTTTTCTACAGGGAATGGGATGGGACCATCTTGCCTCCCTGGCCTCTTTGCTTAAAGAGAAGAGTGAATGACCCCCTTACAAGGGAGATCCCCCTAGGGGCTCCCTCTCCCTCAGCAGCTGGTGTTGATAATAAAGAGAACCAAACTAATCAAAAAGTAAAAACAGCTTCATGATACACTGTGAGCAAAACAAATTGCTGAATAAAGTGTGAACAATATCGATTCAGGTGGCTCAAGACATTCTGTTGCTACAAAAATACAAAAAGTCTCTCTTTTCAGATGTGAGTTCCAGAAAACAGCTACAAAGTGAGTTCCCTCAGTCCTGCAGTCTGAACTTTGACAATTATGTGGAATAAAGGACAAAGAAGAGGTTATCAATAATAATTTATCAATGGGAGTGTGTTCTCTGCTTTCCGATGTGTCTTGAACCCTTCAAATGGCACTATTGTCCTCTTAGATGGAACTGACCAGGCAACCCCCCGGGGAATCTTTGTAGCCTCCCTTGAAAAACATTTAAAACAAACAAGCTCCTTTCTCTTCCCATAGACAGTACAAGCAATATTAATGGTTATCTACCTGTGATAAGCACAACAGTCTCATTTTACCTAACTTGAAAGGGTCATCTGTACTGTCCAGCCCAATTAACTTGTCTTACTCTCACACAAGAAAGGAAGGTTACTGAAAGGCCACATCTTGCTTTATATCTTGGCTTCTCTGGTACAATGGCCTGATCAAAGGCCATCAAAGCATCAGGCCAATAAAGGCAGAGCCTGCTTTTTTAGGCCACTGGCGTGGTACGGCACATGGGAGGCTGTGGGTTTTTACTGAAAGGCTCAGAAACCGAGATGGGATTTTATATGTATAACCTCTCAGAGGTTGAGAGGGGCCCCAGGCCACTTCCCAATTTTACAACAGGGTTATAAAAAATTGTAGTAGATTTTAAATATTTGTGGCTAATAAATTAATACTGTTAATAGGAAAGCAGTGTAATATAATTGGACTTTTCATAAAATAATTTACAGGATTTATAAAAAAAAATGCTTACTTTAAAGCACACTATTGGTGGTATACTGTAATGGGATAGAAGCTTTTATTTGGACAATGAGCACCTTCTGTCAATTTTATCTGTGTATTTTTTAAATTTCCTTTGGGGGAAATCGCCAAAAGTATACATTTGAAACTCTGGGTGAGTGAGAGGCCTGAGTAAATTGTCAGTGGCTCCTCTGGGACTGCCGAGATGGTCCTGTCTGTGTGTGCTCCAAGCAGGCCACAAAACTCACGGCTTGTCTGCTCTACAGAGCTGTCCATGCTACAATCTATTGTCTCCTCAGTATCTCTGGGTATATTTGATCCTGTGTCACGGGGTTCGAATGCTAAAAGGAAATTTAAAAAATCACTTATTTATTCTCTGTTTCTTACAGAGTTTGACTCAAATCATTACAGATGCCTAACTACATGTACAATGCTTCCTCTGATGTTTCATTTTGCTATTTATAAATCTGAATTTTAGAAGCAAAATTAAATGGGACTAGGGTTATTCGATTTGGGAAAAAGAATATGGCAGAGCTGCCAGATGTCCCATATGACTGGGCTTCTCTGGTAAATCCTTTTTTCTTTTCCTGGTACCAGGGATGGAACTCAGGGCCTTCAGCATGCTAGGCAAGCATTGCACCACTGAGCTGTGCCCCTAATTCTGTTATTAAAAATCACACACAACACACTCACGGGTTCTCACACTCACCATGCTTGAATCCAGATTAAACACTACAGGGCATTACTATAGCATGAATCTTGTCAAAATATATACCCTCTTCTCCAGATTTAGATCTGACAAGCCTGGCAAAGATGAGCAGTGGTTGGGATCTTCAAGGATCTAAATATTCTCTGGATAGTTTAAAATCACATTTTTCTACATTTATAGTAAGAATAAGAATGAATAAGTGGATTGAAACTAAGGCCAGGAATACATTTCAGGCAGGCGACTTGCTAAATTAAACTTAAGAATGCACTGCCAAGAACATCTGTGGAGTTGTATCCTCTGAAGGCACGTGGATCTTAAACACAACAGTTTTCCTTGATGTTGGTGATTTGACCTTACTCTGGTGCAACAGAAGAATGAATGAAGAAAAATTATTAATGGCACTTAGAACTTTTAAAGTATTACGAGCAATGATATAAAAAATCAGTTCACTGGATGAGGTCGCACAGGCCTGTAATCTTAGTTACTCGGTAAGCTGAGGCAAGGGAATTACAAATTGGAGTCTAGTCAGGGCAACTTAGTAAAACTGTCTCTCAAAATAAAAATGGCCGGGAATGCAGCTCAGTGGTGAAACCCTTGCCTCGCATGTGTGAGGCTCTGGGTTCAGTACTGCAAAATAAATGAAAAAGTTAATTTAACTTTCTTGAAATATTGCTAATATATATGTCCCCAGCCATGGGGATGGGCAGGTTACTCTTTTCTCACGATTCCAAGTCAACTGGATAGACAAAGTCCTGACTTGAATTTTAAAAGCACACCCAAGTATGTCTCTTTTTAATTTTTTAAAATCTAGTCAGAGTTCTGTTGTCCTGAGGCATTTTGAAAATGAGAGTCCAATATTTTGAAAAGAAGAAAAGCCAACAAGAGATGATTCAGGGATTATGAGACCCTCTCTTGCCTGCAGTGAGGAGACTGCCAATGGACACAGTGGCAGAGGATGAGCCCAGCAAGTACCGCCTTGACCCTCTATCTTCTGGCCTTGCCTCACTCCCACTCAGAGGCAGAGTTGCTAGTCAAATCAAATAACTGCCCAAACCAAAGTGTCTTTGCCTATGTTTTTGAACAAAAAAGTCTTTTAACTAACCAATGGATCTATTAAACAAACATCTTTGAGACTATTTTTTGGCACCATTATCTACACTGATAGGTAGAATTATAGATCTGCAAAGAGGCCCAAGTCCTCATCTCTGAAACTTGTGAATATGTGACCTTACATGGTAAAGGTAGAATTAAGTTTGCAGACGCCTCCAGAAAGGAATGCAGCCTTGCTAACATCTGGATATTAGCCATTGGAACCCATGATTGAATTTTATTCACAGGACTGTAAAAGAATAAATTTGTATTATTTCAATCATACATTTTTGTGGTTATTGATTACTGTAGCTATAGAAAACAAAACAAATACATTTGCTTGACATTTCCACATGATATTCCTTTTACCTTACTAAATAGTTCATTGGAAGAACAAAACCTGAGCCATGATTAGTTAGTGGTTGTACTCATGTACCTGTCATCCGTGGCAAAGAAGACTGCTTGTGATAATCCACTCTTTTTTTTTTTTTCCTGAACATCGTTAGAACTTAGAAACATGGTGTATATATACATGATGGAATATTATTCAGCCATAAAGAAGAATAAAATTATGATATACGCAGGTAAATGGATGGAGTTGGAGAATATCATGCTAAGTGAAATAAACCAATCCCCCAAAACCAAACGTTGAATGTTTTCTGTGATAAGTGGATGATGATACATAACAGGAGGTGGGGAAGAATGGAGGGGAATGGATTGTGTAGAGGGGTGGGGAGGGGGTGGGGGAAGGAAAGATAATGAGACAAACATCATTAATCTGTGTATGTGTATGATTACAAAAAACAGTGTGACTCTACTTCATGTACAACCAGAGAAGTGAAAATTTGTACCCCATTTATGTACAATGAATAAAAAAATAAAATTAAGAAAAAGATACTCCACTCTTTCACCTCGAAAGAAAGACACCGATCAACCTCACAGCTGGATATCCTTCTCTCTCCTATGTCCCCAACACAAGCTCTCCTCAGGGTCTCCTAAATTCGTGACTGTTTCTTTTGTCTGGAACACATGTGGTAGAAGACTTTCACACGCCTGATAGATTTTGTTGGGGCTACTCAGGGCCGGGCTTCCATCCCTGAGAAGGAGCTGTGGCTTTCATGACACTCCTCTATTTCTAATTCAGAACTGGGGACACAAATGAGAAATGACTTTTCACAGAAGTAGTCATTCTAATTTAAACAAAATACAAATAATACACAACAAATTCTCAACACCTGCATTCCCAAACAGAAAGTAAATGGTACACTGGGCCAATTAAGGAGTGAATTGATTTTCTTAACCGACTTTTTTTTGTGTTTGCAGTTTAGGTTCATCAAACTCACTAACATTCAACTGCAAGAATGAAAGTTCTCTCTGTGGAAAGGATAAATAGTTCCTCCCTCAAATTATTCTTTAGTTTGTGTTTCTGTAAAATGAGAGTGAAAATTATAGAAACCTTACACTTTAGCATAAGGAACTAGTGGGAGGGGGGAATGCTCTGGGGGCCAGGTGTGGCTCAGCTGCAGAGCCCTTGCTTAGCCTGTGTGAGACTCTGGGTTCGATCCCCAAGTCTGCTAAAGGAAAGAAGAGAGAATGCTTTCGAATGGTGTCAGATTCATGGGAGATTTGAGCTGGGAACAACTTTTAATTTTATTTGGTTTCTTTAGCACTTCCGTGCTATGATAGCTGAAGTTTATTGCATGTCTAGATGAATTATTACATTTAATCATCCCATTTTACAGAGGGGAAAATGGAGACAGAAAAGATGAAGGAAATTACCCTACACCAAACAGTCAGTTCTTGAAGGAGTCAAGATTTAAATCCAGCCTCTGGGATCCTACAGCTCTAGTTCTTAACCATGAAACTTTAAAAAAAAAAATTGTTTTCATTTTATTTTTTGTGGTGTTGGGGAGCAAACCTTACTCATGGAATTACATCAGCTCTCAAGGGATGCCCTCTACCATGAGCAGAGCCTTCCATGCAATGACCTTGTACGAGATTGCTTCAGGTAGGCAGGTTCCTCCACGCCAGGAATATTCCTAACTTTCTTCTCCACAGACCTAAACCCTACTTAACACACAGGGCCCAACTCGGTTTGTTTCCCTCCCAATACCTCTGCAAGCAGGTGTGCAGGAATCATGTGCACACCTCTATATGCAGGAAACAGCTATATCCTTTCCAACAACCAGCACACGGTTTTGCCCATAGTAGGCAGTTGGTGGCTAGTGGAAATTGCCCTGGTCCTTATCTCAGAAGAAAGGTGCTTGAATCTCTGCTTTTTAAATTATTGGCACTATGGCCAAGCATTCAGTGACCTCATCTGAAAAGAAAAAAGGGAAGAAAAATAAGTAATGCTGGATGTGTTTGTGGGCCCTTATAATCCCAGTGTCTCAAGAGGCTGAGCAGGAGGATCACAAGTTCGAGGCCAGTCTCAGCCCCTTAGTGAGACCCTGTCTTAAAATAAAAATCATAAAGGACTGGGGATGGAGCTCAAGGGTAAAGCGCCCCCCCCCCCCCCAAGTTCAATCCCAAGTACAAAAAGGAAAAAAAAAAAGGTAAGACTCTTCTTACATCTTTACATATTTGTTATCAAGATAAAAATGTACTATTGTTTATAAAAGCACTTTGTAAGGTGAAGTACTACAAGGGACAGTAGAATTAAGTTAAATCAACTTTGTATTGCATGTCTTGAAATTGTTAAACTGTCCAAATGTGCACATGGGCACATTTTCATGAGTGCATTTCAGTGCCATTGAGGAAGGCCATGGAAGAGCACAATTGTTTGTCCTAGTAAAGAGAAGGCTGAAGTGAGTTCAAAAAACAAACTCCAAGTGTTTGTCTGTTCAGTAGACAATGGTGAGCAACTCCACAGAGTCGCTGGCCTTAAATTAGAGCAGAAAGGGATTTGGTCCAGACATAAGGAAATGCTTCACAAACATAAAGACTGTGAAACCTACTATTAAGGGAAATTGTGGAGACAAATAACAGCCACAAATAAGTTACTTTATGCTGCCAAATTGACCAAGGAGAAAAAGAAACATGTTTATTTTTCAAAATGTGGATGTTCTGAAGCAATTAAACATCTTCCTTCACTAAATTCACATATTTTTGGTCTCGATGGCACTATAAAATTATAATTTTTAAAAGAGATTTAAAAAAAAATGAGAGAGGACATCTCTTCTGTGGAAAAAAAGAACAAAATGAAGAAGCTATTACAAATAGAAACTTCAAGAATATATATTTGTAAACTACTCTAAATATTTATATAAAGACAATAAAATCTCTAATAAATTGTCTTCATGAAATGAAAGTCATCCCATTTGTATCCCTGCTGTCTTCCTTGAGCGAACCCTGCCCCCACCCCACCATCACCCTGCCTTTGTAGTTGACCGTCCACGTTTGATGCTAAGAATGGGGACCTCATACCCTACTTAGCATAGCCAATGGTAGGTGTCCAGAAGGCCCGGTCCTCAGGGGAATCCGTGTGGATGTTACCCAGAACAGCTTGCGCTATTACAGCCAGAGTTTCAGTTGAGCTGGACTTCACATGTGTCTTTCAAAAGGATGGGACCATCTCCGTGACGACGGACTAGTGACAGCGAATGTAACCTGAGTCCAGTTAAAGGTCACTGACCAAGCTCCACACTCTACAATAAGCTTATCAGGGCCATCTCTTGAAATAATAGCCACTTCCAGGTCTCCTTCATCTTCTTCACTCTTTGCCTTCCTCCCTCCTCCCCAGCAGAGCCCACCTTCCCCTCCCCGGGTGCATCCTTCAGCAAGGTTCTCCCTTTTCCTGGGCTTTTCCTGTTGCCATTACAAAGCCCTCAATGTCCTTTAACAGGGTCTCTTCATCTAACCTTGAGCCAAAGGCCATTCTAACTTCAGGGAAAAAAAAAAAAAAGAAAAAGAAAAAGAAAAAATCCCCTACTTTAAATGTCTTCCTTATAAAAGGAGAGGGCATAATTTTAGCAAAAATAACAATATGCATTGAAGAAAATTTCTAGATTAAGCAATGCCGTTTCATAAGTTTCCTTAGAGAATCTGAATGTGAAAACAAAGTTTCCATCAATATGTGTCATCTTTCCTCAGGCAGCTTTCCTTTCAATTCCACAACTGAATTTTCCTTACACGTAGAAATGGATTGTCCGACAAATGCTTCTATTGAATCTATCAAAATGATTACTAAAATAGACTTATGCCACCACTGCTCTGGGTCATGTGACATTTCAGCCGCTTATTATTTTGAGCAGTTACGTGCCAAGTTCCAAGAGCAGCAGTACATAAAAATAAAATTGATCTTTTTTTCATTTTAGCAAACGTAACTGGTTGATTGCCAAAGACCAGCTTATTGATGCAGAGAATTGCCAAAATCTCTAAGTAAACACTGCACAGGCTTGTCCGTGGGTGGGTGTGTCTACTGAGCCCATTTACAGCTCATGCCAGAGTTCACCTGCAGTGGATTTCAGTTTCTTTGCAGAGTGGCTTCAGTTCAAGGCACTATGAGCACTTACAATGGGTGAGACTCAGGGCCAGGGAGTGTTCTGAGCACACTGAAGCTGGGTCCTTCCCTATGACCTACAAGTCCTGTATCATCTGTCCTCAGACCCTGCTTAGCTGCATTCCCCCCGCCCCCCCCAATAACTTTCCTTCTGCCTTGCTGGGCTTCAGTCACACCAGCCTTTCTGTTCCTTTCACTTCATTTGGGTCTCTGTTCAGACCTTCCCTCCCCAGAGACCAACTCTAGCCATCCCATCTATGAGAGATGACACCATTTCCTACCCTTGCTTTAATTTTCCTTATGAACATTACATACATTGTTTATTTACAGTTATGTCCTGAAAAAATTGCACAATGCCTGGTACATGGCTGTTGCCCAAAAAAATCACTAAACTCATGAATAGATGCATGACTGCTTAATCTAATGGGGGGATTTGATAGATCCACAAATATTTTTCCCATTTATTTTATTTGTTCTTTTTAGTTATACATGACAGTAGAATGTATTTTGACATATACATACATGGACTCTAACTTCCCATTCTTGTGGTTGAACATGATGTGGAGTTACACTGACTGTGTATTCTTAAATGAACATAGGAAAGTGATGTCTGATTCATTCTACTGTCTTTCCTATTCCCATTCCCTATCCCTTCCCTTCATTCCCCTTTGTCTAATCCAATGAACTTCTATTCTTCCCTCCCCCACTGTGTGTTAGCATCCATCTATCAGAGAGAACATTTGGTCTTTGGTTTTTAGGATTGGTTTATTTTGCTTAGCATGATAGTCTCTATTTCCATCCATTTACTGACAAATGTCATAATTTCATCCTTCTTTATGGCTGTGTAATATTCCATTGTGTATATGTACCACATTTTCTTTATCCATTCATCTGTTGAAGGGCATCTAGGTTGGTTCCATAGCTTAACTATTGTGAATTGAGCTGCTATAAACACTAATGTGACTACATCACTGTAGTATGCGGATTTTAAGTCCTTTGGATATAGACAGAGGAATGGGATAGCTGGGTCAAATGGTTGTTCCATTTCAAGTTTTCTGAGGAATCCCCATACTACTTTCCATAATAGTTACACCAATTTGCACTCCCACTAGCAAATGTATGAGTGTACCCTTTTCCCCATATCCTCACCGACATTTATTGTGACTTGTATTCTTGACAATGCCATTCTGAATGGAGTGAATGAAATCTCAGTGTAGTTTTAATTTGCATTTCTGTAATGAAATTTCTAGAGATGTTGAACATTTTTCATATATTTGCTGACTGCAAATTCACAAATATTATACTATGGTTACTACCTGATGTCTCATCTTTGTCCTTGAATGGTTTCTGTTATTCGCGCTTTCCTTAAACTTGAATCTCCCCACTTTTCCATTCATTCAATGTCAGGTGCTCCCTATGATGCTGGGAAATCGCCTACCACAAGCCTTATCTAAGCAATTTTTCTCCCCCAAGCACTGTGGATGGAAAACTCAACAGATTTCTTGGTTAGCATCCATTTAAATATTGTAAAAAGGTTTCTTTATTAAAAGATTTCAAACAGAAACTGGAAAACCCATCTTTACAAGCATTTCACCTAAACAAGTTATAGATTTTGGAAATATGTCGGTTTAAACTCAAACCTAGCTTTCTACTTTTTGCCAGGTTCTTATGTGAGGGAATTTAAGTTGGAATCTAACTGTGACAATTTGATGATCTCACAGAGATCACTCTCTGTGAGAGTTTTTGGAAACATCTCAAAACCTGAGTAGGGCCAAGAATATTTCTTCAGGACATTCTACTGCCATAATTTTTGAGAAAGAAGGTAGAAAATTAGCTGGCATTTATTAAATGCCTATTTTATTCCATGCACAGACCTGTGGATATGTAAGTTCACTGACACCTACCCCAGGTTCCCGTGTTCTGTGTTATTTGAGAAGGCAACCAGAATACTAATAACCTTTGCACATACCTTCTGTACTTGAGCATCCCATGAGCTATCAAAACACACACGTGCTGGGTGCTGTGGTGCACTCCTCTAATCCCAGAGACTCGGGAGGCTGAGGCAGGAAGATCCCAATTTCAAGGCCAGTTCCAGCAACTTAGAGAGGTCCTGAGCAACTTAGCGAGACCCTGTCTCAAAATAAAAATTTAAAGGGCTGGAGATGTGGCTCAGGGTTTAAGTGCCCCTGGGTTCAATTTTCAGTACCAAAATAAATAAATAAATAAATAAATAAATAAATAAATAAATAAATAAATAAATTAAAAAAATAAAAAATAAAGAAAAATACATGCTATTTCTTGAATGACTAAACACATTATATTCATGTGCCACACAATGATGTTTTGATCAATGCCAGACTGCATATATGATCATATTCTCACAAGATAATAATGAGGCTGAAAGCTTCCTATTGCCTAGTAACCTTGCAGCACAGCACATTATTCATGTTTGTGGTGATGTGTTAGTACACAAACTTACTGTGCTGGCAGTCAAAGAGAAGTATAGGCATACAATTATAGTGCATAGTACTTGAGAATGATAATAAATGACTGTTCTGGTTTGTATATTTACCACAGTATACTTTCTATTGTTATTTTGGGGTGTACTCCTTTTACTTGTTAAAAAAAAAAGTTTACTATAAAAATCATGCTGTGTTATGCAACAATCTCACCATGTCCCTATATCTCTAGATTCCACAGAGAAGCTACATGAAGAGATTGTCCCAGCGCACCTGGCTCTATGCAAGTGCACTGTATGATATTCCCACAACGATAAAATCATCTAAGGAGGCGCTTATCAGAACTTATCCAGTTGTTAAGATGTAGGTCTATAGTTAGCATGGGGGCCAAGAGGTTGTACAATATGTCAGCTTAAAGAATGTTATTTCTATTTCATGTAGTAGTTCAAGGGAGCTCTAGTAGAGCTGGGAAGGCATCGCTGCCCTGTACGGTTACTCAGGAGCTGCTTTTGGGAACTTCTTTCCCAGGACTTCACCCAGGAACCACTGTAGAATCACTCATCTCCTGGGAAGTCATCCAGGAACCAGGATTGTGGATTGTTTCTGCCATTGTCAACATGTGTTCATTTCTAGGTTCCAAGTTGCTGGTCTAACTGTTGCCATTTTTCAGCCAGAAAGAAGAAGAAAAGAGGAAGTTTAGGCTAAACATCTTCATCTTTAAGGAAGAGATTCAGAACTACAAATACCATCCTTTTCTTATTTCCCATTGGTGAGAATTTAGTCACATGTCATTCCTGCAAAGGAGACTGGGAAATGTAGTCTCCAGTTTAACTTGGAGGAAGTTACATTACTAAGAAGAAAAGGAAATTTTCCTAAAGGATGGCTGGAAATCTTTTGCCGAACCAGGTTATTATTTGCTTGGATTCTGGGCCTGAGGAATAAGGCTTCTGGGTGATATAGTAGACATTATATGTTCTTGACTGCCTAGAATCTTTTGAACAATTTTACTGAGTTAGGAAAATTTCCTACTCTGTAACTTCTGGTTCCCCTGAGTCAAATCTTGCTTTTGCAGCACCTCTTTAGGTATCCACTTCCCGGTGGGGTTGGCTGCAGAGGCAGTGATCTGGGGACAGCATTGGCACTGGTTCTGGTGTCAGTTATAGAATCCCTAACATCTACATTCAGTCAGAATCCCTTGGTACAGGTTGGGAAGTTTTCCTGACTGTGCCATTTCTAAGCCTAGCTCTCTTGCCCTACCAAAGAACCTCTCCTAGTATTCTTTACTGATTTGTTGTTGTTGTTTTTGTTGCTTGAATTAGAGTTGTTTTTAATTTTTGGAAACTAAGGATGCTACTAATGAAGCTAAAGATCACCTTATGTTACTTCTGTACTTTTGTCCCTTGGGATGGTATCAGATAAGCATGGGGATAAGAGGTATTACATACGTCTAGTTGTCAGCCATTGTATAGTGCTGTCACTGATACATATATACATGGATCTGGGATCCAAGAAGGGGGAAGAGGGTGGTAGCAGTTGCCCCACTCCCTGTCATTCCCAGTAACTCACTTGTTTCCCATCCCAGTTCTTCTGTCTATACTAGACTAAAGCTCCTGGTTCCCAAGGTAGAAGTGCTTTTTTACATTCTCCCACTACATCTGTGTCTCCCTGGTCATTTTGGACTCCTCTGGCCAATAGACTGTCCGACAAAGAAAGATGTTACTGTATTGGAAGAGGCAATTAACCTTGACTATTATTAGGAGATAAGAGTTGCTACTACCAAATGAGAGCCCTTGGAGACTATATGAAGTTCAGGAATTCCCAGGGACACTTCTTGATGTTTTCTGTGCCTGCTGATGATTATGAATGAGCTATTGCAGTGAGAGTTGCTAACTAAAGTATGATTTCCTCAGTGTTGAAAGCCTGGGTTAATTTACCAGGAAGGCAACTTAGCCCACAAAAGTATGACTGGACATGAAAGTGAATTTGGATGATGGAGAAGGAAACAGAATGTCAATGGTAATCTTGGTGGCAATTGAAGCTTTGGGGACTGTAGCTGATCTTGATAACTCACTATCCTCCTCTGTTACATTTGTGTTTGCAAAATGGTTGATTTTGTCTTACACCACTATGAAGACTCTATGGCATTTGGGATGAACTTAATGTGGGACATGGATGGATCTGAGCAGGGTAAGGGATGGACTGCAGTAGATGATGCTGGTGTCTGTCCACATCCCCTCAGTACTCACTGTTTTCTTGTGAATCAGTCAGACTTTGAACTAACAGCAGCTCCAACTCTATTTAAAGGCTCTCTGTGGCCATTAGAGCTCACACTGTCCTTGCAGGCCAGAAGTGTCATGGAATCAAGACCTTTAGGAAATACCCCTCAAGCCATGACCAGAGGAGTAGCTGTGTCCCAGCTCAGGCGCTTCAACTTCCTTGGCTCCTGGTTGGGCTAACTCTGGGGTTAGGTCTACATGGCCTTTCAGAGTTCCCTGGTGGGATTAAACTCCAGCTCTTCAGTTAGAAACTTGCTTAATTACATAAACTCTGCTATCATCCAGGTCCTCAGAACCCTGGAATTCTATGTTCAAATGGCCCTAAGCCTGCTTTGGAGACCTGGGCAGGTACTTTCTCTCAGGCAGTTTCTCTAGAGCTGGACAGGAACACATGTGTGCTGACCTCTCAGCCCAAGTGGCAGCTCCTTGGGAAGTTTTGGATGGGGTGTCCACATGTGTGAAAGTAGGACCCCTCCAGGTATGGTAGTGTTTGTCAGGAAAGGAAGGAAAGGAATGGTAGGGTACAGGAAGAATGTTCTGGTACAAAATTCCAAGGAATTCAAAAATTCTAAACTGAATCAAGCACCCAGGTCAGGTTGAAGGTAAACTTGTTAACATAGGAGCATAGAATCTCTTAGCGGTTTGTTAACTTGATTTATAACTTGAAAATTTTTAAACATTGGGATATGACCTGTTTGTACTCTTACCCCAAGGCCAAGAAATGTTAGGGACAGGCTTGGCAGTAATGGTAAGTGCAAAAGAACAAAATGAGGGGGGCCATCTATAGGAATTCACCTGTCTAAGAGACAGGAATTATTCTCAAAGGTTAATCACTTACGCTTTTAGTCACCCTCAATACCAAGGCTTAAAGAGAAACACTAAGACTTTGGAACAGTACAATCCTGAAGATAAACATCCATCACAGCACTGTCTTTTATTATTACTGCTTTTCACTAATGTAGATGGTGAATGAATCCACCACTGCACTTGGCTCCAAAAAAGGGCAGCTCTTGCCATTAGCACATTCCCTCAGCTATAAATGGCCAAGACTATATCCTGAAGGGAGTCATCCATTACTTTGCCACCTCCAGCAAGACCTTCCTGATACATTTCATGTATAGAAAAGAGGAAGCCTTTGCCAGTAGCATTGGCTCATGTGTGACACTCATGCCTGACTTTGCTATACAGAGGCATGAGGGTGTTATTCACAATGTGGAATGGTTGATGTGCACATTGTTTAGGAACTCCTGCAAGTGAGTAGAAGAATATATATATCCTCAAGTAAAAGGTGAATGGTGGAAAGTTAATGTTCTCTCTCCTGTTCCACCCCATGCCCTGCCTTTGGTGCAATTCCCTACCTATGATGGTGTGACCTGTGATTTTGTGACTTCATGATGATGTGAAAGTTGTCTGTACTTGTGATGTTCAGTAGGTGAGATGCATTAAATGCATCTCGAATTTTCCATGTTTACAACTAGTGATGGGTTTATGGGGGAAAATCCTATCACACCAGGACTGCAGAGCAAACTATCATCGATATATTCATGACTGGATTAATATTGTCTTTTTTTTTTTTTTTCAAAATACCTGAAAACAACCACTTCAAAAGATGTGCCCTTGGATTCTTCTGCTCATAAAAGTTCTAAATAATTAGATTACTTAAGCATAGATAACACGGAAGAGGAACTTTGTGTTTTCATGGTCAATTAAGAGAGATTTCTTCCCAATTTTTGACTTGGTTTGAGTTTCTCTGGTTTTGGACCTTGCATTTAGAACACAAGTAGAAGCTGGATGTGGTGGCCCACACCTGTTATTCCAGTGACTTGGGAGGTGGAGGCAGAAGGGTCACAAGTTCAATGCCAGCCTGGGTGATCTAGCAAGACCCTGTGTCAAAATAAAATAAAAGGGACTGGGGATATATAACTCAGTGGTATAAGTGCTCTTGGGTTCAATCTCCAGTGCAGAATAAAACAAAAACGAAAAACAAAACAAAACAAAAAACTATGTAGAAAACGTTTGTGTGTTTCCTATTCCCTTCTGGCTCTTTTAGAGATAAGCATTCTAACTCAGGATGTGGAGATTGGTTAATTTTTCAATCAGTTATATCTTGGTAATGGTTTTCGTGTGATAAGAGCTCCACTTATATCTCAGTCATTGTGGACAGGGAGTTAATCCAGGACTTTAAATGGGGTTTATTATCTTCAGAGATTAAAGCAGTAGTTTCTAAATAAGTTTTTAAAAATGATCTTGCTTAATTAAAGGGCTTCACTGGATACTGTTCTTCCTTATCAGAGAGCCCAACTGCTAGCTGTCATTTCCTGTGTCAAACTCCCTTTCACTCCTCACGTTTGTGTGAGACCATTGGAGAGGCTGTGTCTTAGCAATGCCACCCACGGCTCTTGACTGCCTGCACCCAACTGGACAGAATGTTAAAGAGAACCCAGAATATACAACCTGAGTAGAAAAGACCTGAGGATGCTAGATTATGTTTTTTCTTCATAATCTATAATTTATTTATTTATTTTTCCAGTACCAGAGATTGAACTCAGGAGCATTTTACCACTGAGCTACATCCCCAATCCTTTAAAAATTTTTTTAAAATTTTGAGACAGAGTCTTGTTAAGTTACTGAGGTTGACCTTAAACTTGAGATCCTTCTGCCTTAGCCTCCCAAAGTGCTGGGACTACAGGTGTGTGCCCCTGCACCTGGCCATAATCTATAATTGATATTCTCTTTGAATGTCCCATAGATTTCAATCTTAGGCCAGGTTCAAAACTGAACCCAAAGTATTGCATTTAAGAAGCACATAAGCTTCAATAAATGTTGGCTGAAGTGGACTAAGTGGAATTGAAATATGCCCCCATATTTCAAGAGACAGAGACCTCTTAGGGATTGTTTGGTTATAAAAACCAGAAATCTAGATGACTAGCTAAGGTCAAAAAAGGAAATTTATTGGAAGGATACATGGATTTCTTTCTTTCTTTCTTTTCTTTGAAATTTTTTTCTTTGTGGAACTAGGGATTGAACCCAGGGCCTTGTACTTATAAAGCAAGCACTCTACCAACAGAGCTATATCATCAGTCCCATGGATTTCCTTATAAGGGAAGGTACAAGGGGGTGGAAACTTACCAGAAATGAAGGAAAATGCTTTTTAGGGTTATATGCTTTCTTATTTTTTTTTAATTGCTCTTTTCTTTTTGCTCTCTCCCTCTCTTTCTCCTTTTTGAACTTCTCAATATACATGAAAGAAAATGGCATTCCTAACCTAACCCCACATAAACTCCTCTTTCAAGAGTTTAGTATATGGCAACTATAGCCATTCTATTCTGAATACACGGGCACTGGCTTTCTTTCAAGCATTCGACAGAAGTCATTGTCAAGCAGAATTCTTTCCCACTGAGCTTGGATGCTGCTTCACATTCTTTTTAATGCAGAGCTCCAGACAGTTGTGCCAGTTTGAAGATGGCCCTCTCTGTTCCAGTTCCTGTTTCAATGGACAGTCCTTCAAAAGGTTAAGCTAGCTACAGGATCTTTTGCTCTCAGTTCAATATCTCTAATTTCTTGAATTGTGTGACAGGATTTTAAGCCTTCCCTGCTTTCTTGGTGACAATAGGATTGCATCAAAAATTCACTTTACAGAAATTCAATAATATCTGGGTTGCAGTAACAACAACAAAACAACCATAACAACAACAAAGGTTTCTCCTCCCCATTTACCATTATAAAAGAGGAGAAACTTTGTCCTCTTAGATTCTGTATTTGGGGCCAAAAAATTGAACTGACAAAAGACATATTAAAAGGAGAAAACATCACAAGTTTTGTTTGATGTTGATATTTTTATGTGGCTTGAGAGTTTTTGTAAGAAAAAGCTAAACCCCAAAGAAGCAGTTAGATTCGGAGCTTATATACTGTCTTATAAATTTTATGGAAAAGTAAAAAGATAAAGGAAAGGGATTTGGGCTTCTAGGGGCAGTAATTTATGGGAAAATGAGTAGGAAATATATGGAAGAGACTAATGGAAAATAAAGTTATTTCAGTAAGGTTTATTTGTGCTGGTATGGTTTGGATGAGTGTCCTCCCAAAGCTCCTATTAATGAAGAAATGTCCAAAGGCAAAAAGATTAGATTATGAGAGCTGTAACCTAATCAGTTCATCCTACTTTGAGTGGACTGACTGAGTGGTAACTAGGCAGGTGGGTCACTAGGGGTATGCCCTGGAAGGGTTCATCTTCCCTCTGGTCCTTTCCTGGCTTCCCTCTTTCTGCTTCCTGGATACTGTGATGTGCTTGCTGCCTGACCTTAGGCTCAGAGCAATGGAGTCAGCCATTTATGGACTGAGACTTCTGGATCTGTGAGCCCCTGATACACTTTTTCTGCTCTAAGTTGTTCTTGTTGGGTATTTTGGTCACAGTGACGATAACGCTGACTAAAACAGCACCTTTTTAATGGGAAATGTATATTCAGCTTTTAAGCAGAAAGGGGAAGGTCAGAAAGCCCTTCTTGCAGCTGCTGTTCTCAATTATCTTCATCACAAAATGCTCAATATGCAAACAGAGCATGTTTCGAGGTGGTATTTTCTGATCCACCTTCACGTTCATCATTCCCACCAGATTCACAGTAAACCAGGAAAGGGAACCCATGTGCAGGGAAATGAAAGGAGTTAATTTCTACTCTTTGACCTATGACCCGGGTCCTGACATGATAAAATCAAGTTCAGGAGTTTCCAAGGATAAAGTTGTCCCTACGTGATTTTTAGTGTGGTGACTTAAGAATTTGTGCCCCACTGAAATAAAATTCCACTCCATTCTCTTCTGAAGGAAGTCTTATTTGCCCTTCTCTCTTTTAGAGTCGACTTGGGCAGTGGACATAGGGCTCCACATGTGGTCTCAGCTGCAGAAGTTACTGTGGTTATTATTTCATTAGCTGTAGATGCTATAGTTCTGCCTACGCAGCACATCGGTAGCCTAGAAATTACTGAAAACCAAAAGGCCTGCATTTCCTCATACCTGCTACCATAAAACCAGAAAGAAATGCACCCACTTCTAAATTGAATTCAAATATAATACAGTTAGCTTCTATCCAGCTCCTGTTGTCATTGATCTGCATTTACTTATCACACTGCACCATCGTGGTGTGATTTACTATGATTTATAAGATAATTCAAGCAAACGTGCATTGAAGAGGGCCCAGTATCAAGAAACCACCTAGTAAATGTCCCTTTCTCTAGGCCTCCATGGTGCTTGATTGTGAACCACTGTTAAATTTTACCTCATAGTTTCTGGTTCATACTTTAAGCCCACCTTTGGGACCAGGTTCTGTCATCCAATGTATTTGCTATTCGTCCCAGGTCTGCATGCTTTTGATTTGCCATCTGACTTTTTGACAATATTATCTTCCTTTTTCATGTGTCCAAATCTGGGTAAGACTAGGCATACCTGGAGAAAACCCCATCCTGGTAGATACAAACTTATATTGTACAGCAGAAGAGTGCCACACAGTTAAAAACAGTCTAAAATGTTATTTAATGAACTTTACGAAGTCACATGTAGCAAGCTGAAACAGCAGAACACAATCACCATAGCTGGGCATCTGTTACATAATGAAGATTTTTCTCTGTCAACTCATTCTCCAATAAGAGAAGAGAAATAAAAGAACAAGATAATTACTGGTCTGTTGTTGTTCATCTACTTTCTCTCAAATTTAAGGTAGATAAGAATCTGTCTCACTGCTCCATCTTTGACTCCGCTTTCAGCAGCTTGGCTCTCCTGAGGCTTTTTACTCAGCCTTCACATGCAATAAACCAGGAAAGCACCCAAAATTCACAAAGGGTGGGGAATGCGGCTTAGTGGTAGAGCACTTGCCTTGCATTTATGAGGCCCTGGTTTGATCCCCAGAACCACAAAATAAATACATAAATAAAATTTAAAAAATAATAAAAAAGCACAAAAGAACTTTCAGAAGATATTCCAAACCAAATGATTAAGGATCATAAAAACTATATAAGACATGGAGTCCTTGGAGAGATTGAAGATATCCTTAAGGGAGAAAGAATTGACCTGTATTATCTCAGGAAGGCTTTTTGTGCTCCATGATCCAAAAATACAATGCCCAGGGGTGGGGCAGATGAGAAGAGAAAGGGAAGAACCTGATTCTTTAAAGAGGGGGAAAAGCTGTAAAGAGAACTTCAAGGATGAGCATTAAGCTTCAAGTGTCTCCATTTAAATATGGATAATTTAGAAATGGAAAATAGATTCGGATGATTTAACCCCAATATACCTTACCCTCCTTGCAATTTCTAAAGAAGAAGGTCAACATTTAACAAAGCTATAGAGGTTAATCAGGGAACACACACACACACACACAAATGTACATATAAATATATCATACGTATTTATGTATTATATACATATATATGAAAGATCAAGATTGTAATACATCCTCATGTGGTATAAGTTTAGTGTAGTAAGAAATATGGCTGGAAAACTAACAGCCTTGCATAATCGCATGATTGGCATTTTGTGCCATTTGAATATATATATATATATTCACACACATATACACATTCATATATGTATGCATATATATATATATATAATATGTCTACATTATACATACATAAAATTAAAAACACTGCCTAGAACTTTCAGGCCTGCTCTCCAATGTGGGATAGAGCAGGGCATGAGGTTTGAGTCCTTGTTTGGCCACTCGCTTTTTTCCCTTAACTAAAATTTTTTGAGTTTCGATTTTTCATATTTGAAACTGGTGAAACAGTAGAGAGGTAACAACACATAATGCTCTGTGCAGTCTAGGCCAATTAGGCATTATTAATGCACATTTTACCACTGACTTTTCAGCTCTTACCCAGGTGCTTCCACAATCCTACCAAGATTCATAAATATTGTCATCCTTCCAAATTATTTAGTTGATAAGAAAATAAGTAGGAAGGAAACTTTTCACTTTTTAAACCAAGAATTCCTGCCTGTGCTGTTTAGGTTTACTTATTCATTTTTCAACAACTAAAACAGGAATCATGGAAACATCAGTAAAAAGAACTCAACTTAGAAAAATTAAGACAGCCGGAAAACAAACTCCTGTGTACTTTTTTATATCTCAGAAAAAGTGATTCCCTTTGTAAAGCGCTGTTAGGTTTATCCCTAGGGGTCATTGTCTTAGGCAAATTATATTAATTATCAGGGCAGGTTGAGAGCTGTAAATAGAAACACCTCCAAGTATTTTGAAAAGAAAGAGGTTTACTACAGGAGATGGTTTTTTATCCCTACTGAAGAGCAAGAGCAGGTGAACGCACTGCCAGTGCTTAGATAGCATCCTCAGTGTTCACCCTCTCTTCAACAGCTGTGCTTGGCAGTAGAAAACAAAAGGAAAGAATCAAAGCTACAGATCGTCTCTACCAATGTCTGCAGACAGTAAGAAATGTCAATGTTTTCTATGTACAGGTGTGCGGGGTGTGAGGCACTTGCTTGTGAATTGGGTTTGAATTCCTGAGGTTGACAGTGATATTTTGTGTTCTGGGTGATCAGGGACACGTAAGTACTGACTCACTTTCTTCATTTATGAACCTCTTTAACAAGAGACACCAAGGTTCGATGTAAATATTCTGCCTTGTCAGTGTATCATTTTAAGAACGATAAAAATAATTTAAAAAACAGAGATAAGACAAGAATATTCTTTGCCACTAAAGAAAGAGACAAAGAAATAGTTACTTCACTGCCATTTATCCCTTATGTTTTAGAAATTCCCAAACCTGTAAGTGGCTATTAAAGTGAAATTGAGGGACCTGGTTAGAAGAGAGTTACCCTGTCTTTGAACTGGAAAGTCCCCTGAGTCTTGCTCTAGATGGTGGCTTGAGGAGGGGGGGTGCCAGATGCATGCAGCCTCATGGAAGTTGAAATTGAAAGTTGGTTCTGAAATCATAAAGTTTACAAAGTTCAGTCAATTGAATCTCAAAAGATAATAAAAATTTCTGTGCATCTTTTAGGTAGCTGTCTTGTATGATTTAATATTTAAGGTACATATGCTGTTCATATTTCCTCACTGGTATTCACCCCCCCTAAAGGGTGATGTTTTTGTACTTAGTTTTCCTCCCGCAGACCTAGGCACGTAATTCGATTTTTGTTTTTTTGTTTTCAGGAGGCAGATGTCTTTTGGACTGCCACCCTATTGCGATATTCAGGTGAGGACAAGCTGGGGCAGGGAGGGAAGCAACGGACCTGTGTAAAGCTGCCTGCTCCCCCTGTTCTTCCTTCACCCACTTTGAAAGGGCCATGGCTCCAGCCGAGCTGAGAGCTGGAGCTCAGCCACATGCTCCTGCACTGGGCGCGAGGGCATCCGTTGTGCTCAGCGTGGTTTGTCTCTGACGGTTACAGCTGCTGGATCGGCACTTATTTTTTTTCAAAATGACTCAGATTCTTATGTTCTGTTGCTTTGGGGTAATACCTATGACAAATATTAGGACATGATGGCACTGGGCTAGAGAGAGTGGACGTGACAACTAGCACTTGCTGGGAGTTAGTAACCAAAGACTGTCGCTCATCTGGTGACTCAGCCACCCTAAAGTCCCAGATACTTATGTGTTTTATTCCTATAAGCACTCAACATTTCTTCCAAAATTACATAGGAGGAGAGGAAATAGTAGTTGAATTTTGTGACACAGATTTTGGTGTCCAGAGCATCTCTCCTTTGGGACTATTAGGCAGAGTCATGACCACTTCTAAGAATAGATGGCACTATGATTAATTGGTCACATCTCTTGAAACTTAGGACAGACACTTCCCTAAAGGCTTATGGAGTGCCATGTTGTCAGATGGGTGCTTTTATCATTTTTATAACCGTTTTATGATGGAAACCGATGCACAGAGGGCTTAAGTAACTTGTTCACAGTCACATAGCTGTGGTATTATCAGAATCTGGGCAGTTGGGATGAGAATCTTTCCCAGCAACTCACGTTACTATTAACATTGTTCTCCTGGCCTCAAACCAGTAGATGCAAGAAGGAATTTAGAAGTCATAGAGCAACCTGTTCATCGTGGGGATAAGGAAAACGAAGCCAGAGAATGGTTAAATGATTGTCCCAAGGATCTACATCTGGGTTGTGGCAAAACCAAGACTATAGCCAATGTTGTTCTTTCTATTACATCACACTTTGGCTTTTCTCTGCCCATTGTTCTTTATTACTAATGAATCACCAAGTCTTACTCACTTCCTTCTCTGCTTTTCTGATCTCTGTCCCTTCCTTCCTATCCCCAAATCCAGGCTTTGGTTAGCCTTTGCCTAGAAGATTGGGCCTGAGTCTACTTTCTTTCAATTGGAAGCAATCAGAAGCAAAGCAATTAGTAATTATAAAATCCGCCTTTCAAAAAGTGTTGTGTCTACTCCATTCAGTCATTTCCTAAATGTTGCCAAATTTCTTCTTTGTAATTGCTAATTGTTATTTTAAAAAATCTCTCTCTAAACATTATTAGTGCTCAGCTCTCCCTTGCAATTAGATGTAATTATTAGAATACAGTAAATATTAACCCGGAGTTTCTGTGCTGTGCTGTGTGAGCCCTTCTCCCTTCTGGCTTACATCTCAAAATAAATTAAGGAATTTTTAACTGGGCATGGTGGCACAGGCCTGTAACTCAGCTACTCAGGGAACTGAGGCAGGAGGATTGTAAATTTGAGGCCAGCATGGGCAACTTAGTGAGACCCTTTCTCAAAATAAAAAAAATTGAAAGGGCTGGGGATTAGCTGAGTAGTAAAGCACCCCTGGGTTCAATCCCCAGGACAAAAAGAAATTAAGAAATTTTTTTTGCCGGGAATGAGGAATACGTGTGAGCCATTCTCCCTTCTGACTTCTCTTTCATCCCTCACAAAAATTTCTTACTGTATTTTTGCCCAACTTTAAGAAATCTTTAAAAAAAATCAAATTCTTCATTGCAAAACACCCAGTACATGTAAATAATTGCGAAAGAAAAGAAATAAAAGCCTTAGATTCTTATTCATTCAAAACAAGGTTGGTACATTATTGCGTATTCTTTTACTCCTATGTATAGATTTTTCTTTTTTTTTGATGTATGAATTTGGGAGAACAGTTAATTTTTCTTTTTGGTAAAATGTGGCTAAATAAAGGTAACTCTCTTAGAAGACTCAAAAAACTCCACCAGAAAACACTTAGAACTCATAAACAAATTCGACAAAGTAGCAGGATATAAAATTAACACCCATAAATCAGTTGCATTCCTATACACCAATACAAAATCAGCTGAAAGAGAAATTAGGAAAACTATCTCATTCACAATAGCCTCAAAAAAAAAAAAAAAAAAAAAGAAAAAACCCAAAACTTGGGAATCAATCTAATAAAAGAGGTGAAAGACCTCTACAGAATACTAAAGAAAGAAATTGAGGAAGACTGCCCAGTTTTTTTTGGATAGGCAGAATTAATATTGTCAACATGACCAGATGACCAAGAATTAATATTGTCAAAGTGGCCAGATGACCAAAGGGCTATACAGGTTTAATGCAATGCCTATTAAAATTCCAATGACATTCTTCATAGAAATAGAAAAAGCAGTCATAAAATTTATTTGGAAAAAATAAGAGACCCAGAATAACCAAAGCAATCCTTAGCAAGAAAAGCAAAGCAGGAGTCATCACAATACCACATCTCAAATTATACTGCAGAACTATATTAACAAAAACAGCATGGCATTGGCACCAAACAGACCTGAAGACTAATGGTACAGAATAGAAGACAGAGACAATACATAAATACAGTTATATCATACTAGACAAAGGTGCCATAACATAAACATACATTGGAGAAAAGATAGCTTCTTCAATGAGTGGTGCTGGGAAAACTGAAACTCCATATGTAGCAGAATGTAATTAAACCCCTATCTCTCACCCTGCACAAATTCACTTGACTCAAAGTGAATCAAGAATGTAGGCATTAGACTAGAGACTCTGAGCCTATTAGAAGTAGTGTAGACCCAATTCTTCATCATGTCAGCTTAGGAAGGGACTTCCTCAACAAGACTTCTAAAGTGCAAGAAGTAAAATCAATAATCAATAAATGGGGTGGTATCAAACTAAAAGCTTCTTCACAGCCAAGGAAACAATCAAGAATGTGAAGAGAGACCCTACAGAATGGGAGAAAATCTTTGCTACCTGCACCTCAGATAGAGCAATAATCTCCAGGATATATAAAGAACTCAAAAAACTTAACATCAAGAAATACAAATAACCCAATCAATAAGTGGGCAAAGGTACTGGACAGGTACTTCACAGAAGAAGAATGAATGGTCAACAAATATATGAAAAAAAAAATGTTCAACATCTCTAGCAATTAGGGAAATGCAGATTAAAACTACACTGAAATTCCATCTCACTCTAGTCAGAATGGCAATTATGAAGAATACAAGTAACAATAAATGTTAGTGAAGATGTCAGGAGAAAGGTACACTCATACATTGCTGGTGGGACTGCAAATTGGTGCAATTACTCTGGAAAGCAGTATGAAGATTATTCAGAAAACTTGGAATGGAACCATCTTTAACTCAGCTATCTTTCTCCTCCATCTATACCCAAAGACCTTAAAATCAGCAAATTACAGTGATGAAGTCACATTAATGTTTATAGCAGCTCAATTCTATGCAACCAACTAGGTGCCCTTCAACAAATGAATGGATAAAGAAAATGTGGTATATATACACAAGGGAGTATTACTTAGTCATATAGAAGAATTAAATTATGGCATTTGTTGGTAAATGGATGGATCTGGAGGCTATCACACTAAGCAAAATAAACTGATCCCCAAAAACCAAAGGCTTATTGTTCTCTCTGATATGCTTGTGGATGCTAACACACAATAAGGTGGGGGGGGGGAGGGAAGAATAGAAGTTCCTTGGATTAGACAAAAGGGAATGAAGGGAAGGAATGGGGGATGGGAATAGGAAAGAGAATAGAATGAATTGGACATAACTTTCCTTTGTTCATGTGACCAGTGTATCTCTACATCATGTTCAACCACAAAAATGGGATCCTAATTAGAATAAGTTATACTCTATGTATGTATAATAGGTCAAAGTATGCTCTACTATCATATATATATAAAAAGAACAAATTTAAAAAAAAGAAAAGAGAGGTAACGCTCATAAGTTTCTTGGAAGGATTAAATGAGAATATATACAAATACATCTGGAACACAAAAATTGCTCAATAAATGGTAGCTATAAGATGTTTTTATATTTCATCCTTCAATCTCCTGGAATTAGTTCAGATGCCAATTATGAAATAGGGGAATGACTTGATTTCCCCCCCTCAATATTAAGAAATTGATTCACTTCTTCAAAACTGATGTTTTAATTTTGAGATAATTTTAGAGACACATGTAGATATAGCAAATGATACAGAGAGCCCTTTTTAGCCCTTACTCATTTTCTCTAAGTCATCATCTTGCAAACGATAGTATGATATCAATCAGAAAAATATAGAACATTTGTTGTGCATAGTGGTGCATGCCTATAATCCCAGTTACTCAGGAGAATGAAGCAGGAGGATTGCAAATTTGAGGCCAACCTGGGCAACTTAGTGAGGTCCTGTCTCAAAATAAAATAAAATAAAATAAAATAAAATAAAATAAAATAAAATAAAATAAAATAAATAGGGCTGGATATGTAGCTCAGTGGTACAATAGTTGTTTAGCCTGTGTAATGTTCTGGGTTCAAGTTCCGCTACTGCAAAACAAAATGAAAACCTTGAGACTCTTATTACCCCAAAGGCAAATTAATTTCATATAAAATAAGGGCTGAGCAATTTCTTTTGTGGCCATCAACAGGGGGTCGTGTGTGACTATGCAATATTGGTGAAATGGTTGAAAGTAAAATCTTTATTAGAGTGAATTTAGAAAATAACAGGGGAAAAGAGATTGGAGACAGTGTGGAAAACTTTTTGAGGGATTTTCCTTTAAAGGGAATACTGAAATATGATAGTGATTAGATGAGACAGTGGGATCAAAAGGATAGTTTTGTTTTGTTTGACCCCATGGGTGCATTTCTACAGAGCTACATCCCCAGTCCTTTTTAATTTTTTATTTTGAAAAAGAGCCTCAGTAAGTTGCCCAGGCTGGCCTCAGACTTGCTGAGGCTGGCCTTGAACTTGTGATCCTCCTGCCTCAGCCTCCTGAATCACTGGGATTATAAGCATGCACCACTACACCCAGCCAGTGGGAAAAATGGATGAAGCAGAGAAAAGAGATGCTAAAGTGACAGAGAATGGAACCTAGTGCAAACGTGGAGAGGTGGACAGTAAATAGCAAGGTGGACAAAGTCACCCAAAGTAACAGATGGAAAGGCAGAGAAGAGGGCTCTGGATGTAGTGGATGAAGAGATACGATGGAAGCTTGACTTTTCACTGTATCGGCTTTAACAGGGAAAGAGGGAGCAAAGGTCAGAGAGGGTGAGGATGGAGAATAAGATATTGAAAGAGGGAAGGCAAAAAGGTGGGAAAAAGATAACAGGTCAGTGAGTGAATGGACTAAGGACATGTAGTATCATTACTCCGCAGCTCTACAAGACCACTTGAATGTGGGACATGATTTGAAGTGAGACCAGTCAACACAGTCATGTGTTTTTCTCCAGCCTCTAGGAGCACATCTATGCCACATTTGCACACCAGCACCAGAGAGTCGTTGCACTGAATTATAACCAAGGCGTTGCAGATATCTGCTGTGATATCATAAATCCCCAAATGTCATCACTTTTAGGCAACAATTGATTATTCTCCCAAGTCTGTGATTTAACTCATTGGTTCTCCTGATGCACAAGGTGTCAAGCAAGGGTGCAGTAAGAAGGTGGACTTGACTGGGATGAAATGTTCACAGTCGTCCACCACACGTCCGCCTCTGGAAGGCTGGCCTGGAAGACTGAGCTGGGCTGGGGAGCTGGGGTGGCTGGACCTTTCAGCGTCTGTGTGGTCTTAAGACCTCTTGCGTCCCACCAGGCCTCTCCAGCAGTAGCTCAGAGCTCCAAAAGTGAAAAAGCAGAATTTCTAATACTTTTAAAGGCCCAGGTTTGGAATTGGCCTGCATCGCTTCTGGCACATTCTGCTGGTTGGAAGTGGGAAAGGACCCCGTAGTGGGTATGGTACATCAGGGACTGTCCTTGGAGGTCAGCTACCAGAAGCAACCCTCCTGCCTTCACTGATTCACATCTCTCCCACATGTAAAGAATATTCATTCCTTTCCCAAGACCCCCAAACTTTTATCTCAGTGCAGCATGAAGCACAGACTTTGAAGTCCAGGATGTTGAAATCAGGTGTAGAGATGTAACGCACATGTCCATTATCTGGATTTAGTCATTCCAAGATATATATATATATATATATATATATATATATATATATATATATCTTTCAAAGCATCATTTTGTATATTATAAATATGTATGTGACCATTTTGGGGGGAGCAATTAATAAAAATTAAAATAATCAAATAGCATTATTTTTATCTCTACAAATAATAATAATAATTATGGAAGAGTTGTGGGTATTGGTGATGCCAAATTCTAAGACAGTGCTTCTCATCCCCAGCCACACACTATCATAATTTTAAGATCTTTTGAAAATTTCTAGTACCAAGGCATCTTCCCAAACCATGAAATCAAAATTTCTGTGTTAGTTCTGAAATATCCATTTTTAAAAAACTTGTCATGTGATTCTAGCAATTCATCTAAGACTGTGGACCACTTATCATATTTGGGTTATTTATGAAGTGCCTACCACAGTCTATGTCAAACATAATCTTAAATCTTACTTATATTCCCTCACTTTGTCATTACTAAATTTTATGAGATACAAACTATTTTACAGAATGAGAAAACTTGAGCCACCTGACAGCAAAGTCAGTTTTTTTTTTTTTTTGCCAAGTTAGGGATCTGACTCAAGGGTGCTTTACCACTGAACTACATCCTGAATGCTTTTTATTTTTTATTTTGAGATAGGGTTTTGCTAAGTTGCTTAGGACCTCGCTGAGTTGCGGATATTGGCCTTGAACTTGTGATCCTCCTGCTTCAGCCTCTTAAGTTACTGGGAAGACAGGCGTGCACCCCTGAATGAACTGTAAAGCCTAATTAAATTTGTGCAGATCAAATTTAATTCATAACCAACACCTAACATGGTTTCTATTTTGCTGTTCTTAATTAATTTTTCCCCCAAAATGTGTCGATTTGTGGAAATATAAAAGATAGTTTAAGTCATGCATGGTGGAATATGCCTGTAATCCCAGCAACTCTGGAGGCTGAGGCAGGAGGATCACAAGCTCCAGGTCAGACTGAGTAACTTAGCAAGACCCTGTTTAGAAATGAAAAGGGCTGGAGATACAGCTCAGTGGTAGAGTGCCCCTGGGTTCAATCCCCAGTATGGGGAGAGACCTGGGACAGATAATTAAAGAGTTCTTGGAAACAGGTTTAATTTCTGTTCTGTAACAGTGATTATGTGTATTGATCATATATTATTATTTATTTGCTTTATGACCAGATAAGGTAAAAATTTGCTTTAAGATCAGCTGATGTCACTTCCTTATTAGTTCAAGCTTTATGGGAACTGAACCCAATTAGGCCAAAGAAATTCCAGGGTATTCATACAGTCCAAGCGCTATTAAAGGAAATCTGAAAAAATTCTTTTCTTTTTTCTTAATACATATCTGATTTTACTCATTTAGAGTAATCTATATGATACTTTTTTAAAAAGTAAGGTACTAGATAGAAATTTAGAACGGCAAAATAGAAACCATGTCAGTTGTTGGTTATGAATTCAATTTGACCTGCACTGTCAATTAGCTGACTCGCATGACAGATAGTTGAATGGATGAAAAAAAGACAAATGTATTGGGGGCTTGGGGAAAATAATATTCCTAACCACTGAAGACAGCATCAGGAAAGAACAGCAGGATTTCAAGAACATAATTTCATTTAGTCATCACCACAACTCTGACAGAGGTTTTGTTGGCATTAGCACTTAATATAGGAAGACATTGAAACTTCAAAAAATTAAATAACACCCAAGTTTAGGTGACTGGAATTTTTGTGAATCAAGTTCAGAACTGTTTGTCTCTAAAGTCTTTGTTATGTCCACTATTCTAAACTACTGCAGTGCTGGGGATTTTTTTCTAGCAAACATTTTGGAAAACCCACTTGGGTTGAAAGAAGGTTTTCATCGGAAGAATCACAGAATAAAGGGAAGGTGTGCAGAAGTCAGGGCTGTACTAAGAACATCAGTGATGGAAACCGAGAAGAAGGGGTTCCCAGGGGAGGCCCAGGGCTCTGCTTCATCCACCTCTCTTCCTGAAGAGGCTTTTCTCTGTTTGTCAGGGGTGTGGGCTGGCAGAGAAAGGCATGATGGCCACCAGGGCCCCCAGACTCAAATCCTTCTTCCTTCATAACTTGAGAGGCCTCCCGCCCCCATGCTTATCTTCTCAGTTAAAGTTTCATCCGTAAACTTATTTTAATGTCCATCACAGTAAATCTCCCCGGAGAAAGAAAAGCAAACTGTCCACATGGTTTTGGAACACAGCATCCTAAGGAGGTGCCTGTTGACCTGGGTGATGAACGACCAGCCTAGTACCTGCAAGAAGACAAAGGTAGAGGCCCATCCCATCCTCCCAGGCTTTATCCAGCTCTGCTCACAGTTATGGCCAGTTACCATTTGGCTATTACTAATATAGTTTCCACAAGGCACACATGTTACTTTAAAAATATGCATGTGTGTGTGTGTGTGTATACATAGGTACATATGCATGTATACATGCTCACACACGTATATACACACACATATACAAATAAATCTTGTGTTAATATACAATCAGGTTCTTAAAGTTTTAAGGATGATACTGAAGACGTTTTTATGTGTGTTTCCTTTCAAGCTGATTAAATCAGCTATTAGTACTAGAAAAGTGAACTGAACTAACATTACAGCTATGTAGTCTTTCCCAGGCCTTTTAAGGCAGTGTAATACAATAGCAATCACAGGAATATTCCTCCTCCTCCTCTTTTTCTTTTTTCTTCTTCTTCTCCCTCCTTCCGTCTCCTTTTTCTTTTGTGCATGTGTGTGTATTTTCAGGGATTGAACCTAGGGGTACTTAACCACTGAGCCACATCCCCAGCTCCCCAGCCCTGTTCTCTTCTTTTCCTTTTCTTTTCTTTTCTTCTCTTTTCTTTTTTCTTTTCTGAGACAGGCTCTTGCTAAGTTGCTTAGGGCCTAGGTTGCTGAGTCTGGCTCTGAACTTGCAATCCTCCTGCCTCAGACTCCTGAGTCATTGGGATTACAGGCGTGTGCCACCGTGTCCAGCTCTTCTCCTTCTTTTGCCAAGGATCTCCTTGTTTAAACAAATTCATCCAGTTTCCCAACATGTAAAAGAGATCAAACATGGCTTGAACTTTTTCCTGAAGGAATTCAAAATGGGGCCAGCACCGTTTTTTTCTTCACTGCAGTGATAACTTCTTTTAGGTAGACACAGAAGAGCTTCCTTAGGACAGAATTTCAACACCCAGGGGAGTGGAAGGACCCTGCACTGGAAGCCAGGACACTTGTGTTCAAGGTCTGGTTCTGTAAGTTGTGTAACTTCCAGCAAGATATTTAGCTTCTTTTCCCTGTGGTAAAATTAGACTTTTTCTAACCACTAGGTGGTTTTAAAAGTAAATTATATAATAGATACAAAGTGCTTTACAAATGGTAAAAATGAGTATAAGCATGTAAAATTAATGCCTTACTGCATTTTGTGCTAGCTTTCCATTGCTATGACAAAATACCTGAGAAAATCAACTTAGAGGAGGAAAGATGCATTTTGGCTCATAGTTTTAGAAGTTTCAACCCAGGGTCAGGTGGTTCCATTGTTTCTGAACCTGTGATGAGGGCACCACAGTAAAAGTGTGTAGTGTAGCAAAGCTTCTCACCTCATGGCAGTCATGAAACAGAGAGAGAGAGAGAGAGAGAGAGAGAGAGAGAGAGAGAGCGCAAGAGTGAGCACAAGGGACCAGGGACAAGATAGTTTGGAAGAGTACACCTATGAGGACCCACTCACTTCAACTAACTTCCACTTCCTACAGTTTTTACCACCTTCCAATAGTCCATCCAGCTGTGAATCCGTCAATAGATTCATCCACTATGGAGGTTAGAGCCTTCATGATCCAATCACTTCCCCCAAACTCCTCAGAACATTGCTGCATTGGGAACAAACTCTCCACCAAGAGAAGTTTTGAGGGATATTACAGGTTCAAACCCTAACATATTTATATATCAAAAATTATTTGCGGATACAGGTGAATCTTATAATCTAGGAAATAAAAGTAACTAAAAATGCTCTACTTAAAATTTTTTGTAAACCAGACTTGGTGACACACAGTTTTAATACCATCAACTTGTGACACTGAGGCAGGAAGATTAGGAAAAAGAATTCTTTTTATGACTCTAGTAGCATTGAGGTAGAATAAATATATCAAAATGAAATATAGTTTTTTGTGTATTTATGTCAACTTTACCTATTATCTGATATTGACAAGGTGACCTACCATGAGTTAGTTTGGTGCTTGGTCCTTAAGACAAACCTATGGGAGAAAAAGGAAAAGAGGTAAACAAGTCTAGAATATGAAGGTACATTTTAAGATCAGTTATGATAACTGCCCATTGCCTCTTGGGAAAACACTTGAGTAAATTGGCATCACCATCGATCAAAGTGACTAGTAACAGAATTACTCTAGAAACACGGTGGAAACTCCATGAGACCAAGGCAGAGCTGCAAAATATCAATCTATTTTTACCTGCTGTTCAGAAAGGAAATGAGGTAGCGCTGCTCAAGTGTTGAATTTCCACTTGCCAAATGCAACCGTCAGAACCACCTTTCAGGAGTGAACCTGCTGAGGGAATACATCTTCTCTTCAACAGTTTCATGTCATTGGTTCAAATGGTGTCATGTTTCTCACATAAAGAACTTCAGAAGAATAAATCCATTAGGGAAAGGGGTGGAATTTATTGTCCTCTAAGGCTGTGCCTTTAAACAGACCTTAACTGTACTTGAACAGCATGGCCTATGTTTGAGGATCGTCAATTTCAGATTTGCAACAGGCACCATGAGAAACACACAAACGGTGGGAGTGTTTATCCCACCTCTCTTTACTCCAGGAACTGTGTGCTTCTTTGTGTTTGTATCTCACCAAATGCCAAGTAGGTGGTTCTCAGGAGATTAGAGGGAAAAGTCATGTTCCCCGGGTCAACCATTTCAATTTAATTTTTGTTTATTTTTCCAGTAAAATCTGTACTTTCTTAATTTCTGCAACTGTGGAAAAAATAAAATCTATACACTGACACATAATTTCTGTTGATTACCTCAGAAACTTCCTGAAAACACCATTTACAAGTTATAGCATTTCTCTCAAATAAGCTAATTTTTTTTTTTCTTCCTTTTTCTCTAGAGCCTAAACAGAAAGCCCCCTCCACCTTTTCCACAAGTATCAACAGGTCAGGGGAAAGCTGTTTATTTTTCTCCTGAAGCACATTAATGCTTCCAACCAACAACAGCAGCCTTTCAGACTTAGAAGGCAGGACTGCAGGGAGCCAGCCGCAACTCCCGGGGGAGTCCCAGCAAACGCTTTCACCCCAGGCTACTCCCAGAAATGTTTTCTTCTTTTCATTTAGGGCCTCTTTTCCCATTCACTGATATTCACCCCAGCCCCTAGTTCACTTCAGGGAGAATGAAAAGGGCTCAGCAGCATCTTAGAGTTACAAAAGTTAAAGGTGTTAACTTGTAGAACAAGCGCTGGATACTAGGAGGTAAACCTTGCCACCCACCCCTCCCCTCAGATCAAGACATATTCCCTCTCAGTCTTCCTAACTGGGGAATTATTTTGAAAATAAATTTAAATATAGAAATTAAAACAAATTATTTTTCTCACTAATATTCTAGACAATCTTGGTATTAGCTAGAAAATTTGGTGCCCATGTCCAGTAAGTCCTAGCTTTGACACAGGAGTTGACTTTTATCTCTATGACACAGCTAACTTAAGTGGTTCAAACAGCCTGATGACCAGGAGTGCTAAGTTTAATCAACAGAAGTCTCACATGGTGGGTTATGGGGGGAACCAAGCAAAGCTAAACTGGAAATACGTTGGTCATTCCAGAAAAGTAAGCTGTAGTGTGGGTGGACATGCAGTGCTTTCTATAGTACCTGGATCTTTGTGAATCCACTCTTGACTTACCCAGCATCTCATAGTAGCTGTAACAACTCCTGTGGTCTCTTTATCTCCTCTTCCTCCTCCCCTTCTTGCCATTATTTCTGCTCCTCCTCCTCCTCTCTTCTTCTTCTTCCGTCTTCCTCTCTTTCCTTCTATCCTCCCTGAAACCCTCCTCTCTTTCTCCTCCTTCTGTTTCTGAACATCTTAAAGTCTTTCTCTATCTTCTCAATTCCAAGAGTTGTTTTTCATTAATTCCACTACTGACTGCAGTTTATTAAAATTCTGAAAGGTTGGGGCTCAGTTGGTAGAGTGCTTGCCTAGCATGCACAAGGCCCTGGGTTCAACCCCCAGCACCACCAATTAAAAAAATTTTTTTTTCTGAAAGGTGGTCAGAAAATTCAGAAACTATTTAAGACAGGAAGCTGCTAAAATTCAGAGCAATCGGAAAATAGACATGATCTTTCCTAGGATACACAGCTAATTTTTTCCAAGTCAATGGAAAAACCCAGATTTCTGGATTGTGGTGATCCACTGCTTTTTCCCATTGTACCAGTTCAGTCTTAACCTAATCTATAAGATAATTGTGGGTGTACAACTTTGTTTCTTCCATACTGGGGATTGAATCGGGGTGCTTTACCGCTTAGCCACATCCCAAACCCTTTTTATTTTTTATTTCGAGATGGGGTCTTCTAAGTTGCTGGGAGTTTCACTAAATTGCTGACACTGGCCTTGAACTTGCGATGCTCCTGTCTCAGCCTCCCCAGTTGCTGGGATTATAGGTGTGCACCACTACACCTGGACATGGGTGTACAACTTTAGTCTTTCTCTATAAACATAGACTTCTCTCCCATCCTTACTTCCCCACCCAGGGTAGGGACTATGACTCATTCATCTTTTCACACTTGGCATCTCACACAGTGCTTGACAAGCAGTTGGTGCTGAATGACAGTGTGTATCACCCCATTTACTGTTTCTCTAACCTGCTATTGAATATGTTCCCCTAACTTGATTATAAACTACTCAAAGGCCTAAACTGTACATACTATTTTGAAGATATTACACTTCCTAGCAGAATTTAGTACATGTAAAAATTTTTTTTAAATTAAGAGCAGATAACAGTGTCATAGAATGACATCACTCTAATTTTCTAAAGAGGTACTGTGGCTGAATAACTGTATCCCAAAAATGTCTGTGTCCTCATACCTGGAACCTGTAATTGTTACCTTATATGGCAAAAGCAACTTTGTAGATGTGATTGAGTTAAGGGTTTTGAGATGGGGAAATTTAAAGGTTTTGAGAAGGGGAGATTATCCTGGATTATCCAGAAGGGCAGAGTTCATTGTCCTGGTCTTTATAGGAGCGATGTGAGAGGAGTCAGATCAGGGGGGAAGGTCATGCCATCACACAGGCAGAGATTAGGGTGATATGCTTTGAAGGTGAGGGAAGGGGACATAAGCCAAGTACTATAGGTCGCCACCAAGATGAAGAAAGCAAGAAACTGGATTCCTGTGCCCCGTGGACACCTTGGCCTTAGCCTGGGGAAGTGACTTTGGACCTCTGACCTCTAGAACTCTAAGAGAATGAATTTGTGTTGTTTTGGATCACCAAGTTTATAACACTTTGTTACAGCAGAATTATAGGAGACCCAGTGTCATGGAGACACTTTCCGCAAACTGGAAAAAGTGATATACAAATACACATATGACAAGAATGTTGAATGAGAGAAAGAAAGGGACTTTGAAAAGTTCTCTATCTGGTCAGTTAACTTGAAGTAAAGGAGAGTTTGTGGGATAGATGGTGGATGTTGGTCCATTCTGTTTTTAAAGGTCTCTAGGACAATGATTCCATTTTATTCTGTTTTGTTTTATTTTTATTCAGACTGTCAGGAGATAAAATTCTGCTTGCCTTTCATTCACTTGAAACACATACTTTTTTTTTTTTTTTTTTGGACCAAAGTCAGGGTGTGGGGTGGGGGCAGAGCTGTGTGGTTGGTGGCAGGCCACTTCACCTGCAATCTTCCTGATACAGATTTGAATCTGGAGATGTAAGTAGTTGCAATCAAGCAAAGCAATTCAATAAACAGAGGGTTTTGGAGACAAAATATCTAGTTTTCTTAAAGCCAAGTCACTTCTGCTGTGGTCTAGCCCTGACCTCAATTCTACTTTTTAATCCCCCTATTTGTGGGGTGTGTATGTCTGTGTGTTATTCATCTGAACTACGCTTACCCTTTGCTTATGAAACATGTGAATTGGAAAGCTGTTCTCAAAATGAGCTCCCTCCTGGAGAATTTCCCAAAGCTCAGCTTGCTTTAATTACTTAACCAAGAAGTTTTCAATGAACTGTTTTGAACCTGGCATTCACAATACATTAGCCTTGTACTGAGCGATAGCTTTATGACAGGAAGCTTTGTTAACTGGACCACCCGGGGGATGCAGCTTAAATAGAATATGGCTGCCTGTAGACTTAAGAATGTGGGCTCCTCTGGACATGTCACACCTGTGTTCCCTCAGCTGCCCCAGCTCCTGTTCATTTCCCATGTAATTCAAGGTGTTGAACTTAGTCCATTGAGCTTTGCATCAATAACCTCGTTTATGGGTCCTTCTCAGGCCCGAACGCCAGAAACTTCTTCCTAAGTAGTCTGAAGATGCTGGAAGCCCAGGCAGACTATTCATTCAAAAGACACCAGAGAAAATGATGCAATAACTCTAACACAGTTTGAGAATGAAGCCTTTAGGAATTCCTAAATAGTCCATTTCAGTTTTGACTCAAATTACCATCTTCATAATCAAAAGTCAAATAAAAAAAAGATTAAGTTAAAAGACCAGACTACTTTGAACACAATTTCTCTTTCTGATGGCGATTCCTGTAATTTCTATGTATTTGGTTAATGTTTTAAATAAATTGATAGTCATACTTTGCCTCACCATACTACATTCTTTCTTTTGAAAAGACTTCATTTTGTTTTTGCTTTTTTAAAAAAGTTCTATTTAGATATTCATTTATTTAGTGTTGCTGGGAATTGAACCCAGGGCCTCATGCATTTTAGGCAAGTTCTATAGACCCCCAACCTTTTTTGTTTTTATTTTGAGGCAGGGTCTTGCTAAGTTGCCCTGGCAGGTCTGAGACTTATGATTCTCCTGTTCCAGCCTCCCGAGTAGTTGGAATTACAGGCGTGTCCCACCCTGGATAAAACTTTTGTTTTAGACAGACAAATAATAATCATATATGTTTTAAGGGGTGCAGTGCTCTATTTTGATACATGTATGTACATTGTGGAATGATCAAATCAGGTTAACTAACATACCCACGAGGTCAAATGCTAATCATTTCATCATAGTTATGTTATGATTTGGATTTGAAATGTCCAACAGCTCATGTGTTGAAGGCATGGTTTCCAATGCAGCGGTGTGCAGAGGTGGGGCCCCAATGGAGGAAGTAGGTCACTGCCATTGAAGGGAACATTTTGTCCCCAGCCTCCTTTCTCTCTTACTCTTTCTGCTTCCTGGCCACCATGAGGTGAGCAGCCTCGTTCCACCATATACTCCTCTCCATGATGTTCTGCCTCACCACATACGCAGAAACCATGGAGCCAGCTGACCATAAACTGAAACCTCTGAAATCATGAGCCAAAATAAATCTTTCCTCCTTTAAGTTGATTTCCTCAGGTATTTTGTCACAGGGATGAAAAGTTTGACTCACACAGGTAAGGATATTTAAAATCCACTCTTAGTAAATTTGAAATGCATACTGTCTTATTAACTATAGTTGCTAATGCTATGCAATAGCTCATCAGAAATTATTCCTTCTAACTGTTCAAACTGTGCACACTTTGAACAACATTTTCCCTTTCCCTGTTCACTCCCTACCCTTTGCACCTAGTTACCACCAACATTCTACTCTCTACTTCTATGAATTCACATTTTTTAAATTCCACATAGAAATAAGATCATGCCATGTTTACCCTTCTGAGTCTGGCATAATTTCCTTAATTTTACAGTATTTTTAAGGAATCATACATTTTGTCACAAATGACAGGTTTTCTTTCTTTTCAAAGACCGAATAGTATTCTATTGTGTATATATACCACATCTTTAAATCCATTTATTCATAGATGGGCATTTTGAGTGTTTCCATATCTTGGCTATTATGAATAATGTTGTAATGAATATGAAAGTGCAGACATTTCTTCTATATGAGTGATTTAAAATCCTTTTGATGTGTACCAGAAGTGGGATAGCTGAATCATATGGTAACTCTAGCTATAGTTTTTGGAGAAAACTCCATATTGTTTTCCAAAACAGCTGTATTACTTTATACTTCACTTTTTTCCACATCCTCATCAACATGTATTTTGGATTTTTTGATAATAGTTTTTCTAACAGGTGTGATATCTCATTGTGATTTTAGTTTGCATTTCTCCAATTATTAGTAATAAGCACTTTTTCATATATCTGTTAGCCATTTTCATGTCTTCTTTTAAGAAATTCCTGTTCAGGTTTTTTGCCCATTTTTAAATCATCAGGTTCTTTGCCTTTTTTTTCTTCCTGTTGAATTTTTTGAATTTCTTATATACTTTGGATGCTGACTCCTGATCTAGTGTGTGATTTGCAAATGTTTTCTCCTGATCTTGGTTGTCTCTTCATTTTGTTAATTGTTTCCTTTGCTGAGCAGAAACTTTTTAATCATCCCATTTATTTACTTTTTGCTTTCCTTGCTTGCGCTTTTGGGGTCATATCCAAGAAATCATTACCCAGACCAATGTGATAAATCTTTCCCCCTATGTTTTCTTTAGATTTTAGAGCTTCAAGTCTTACAGTTAAGTCTTTAATCCATTTTGAATTGATTTTTGTTTGAGGCATGAGATTGAGGTCCCCTCTCATTCTTCTCAGAAGATAGTCTGTTTTATTGAAGACACTACTCTTTCCCCCTTTAAAAAATAAGTATTGAGGTCCTGACACTTAGATCCTTACAATGTGACCTTATTTGGCAATAGGGTCTGTTTGGAGGTAATCAAGTTAAAATGAGGTAACTGGGGTGGGCTTCATCCATTATGACTGGTGTCCTTATGAAAGGGGAAGTTTGGACCCAAGACAGGCACAGAGGGAAAACTACAGGGACCCACAGGGAGAAGAGTCTGTGTGACTGAAGTGAAGCATCTACAAGCCAAGAAATGCCCAGGGTTGGGTGAACACCACCAGAAGCTACGAGAGGCAAGGAAGGAGTCCACCATAGAGCTGCCAGAGAGAGCATGGGCCTGACATTCCTTGATTTCAGACTTTAAGACCTGCAAACTGTGAGTAAATACACTTCTGCTGTCCTAGGCTACCCAGTTTTGGGTGCTTCTTGTGGAAGTTCTAAGAAATAAATACACCAGCTATTGACCCATGAACTTTGCAATGGCTTACCAGCTCCCAAACAAAAGATGGCAATTCCTAAGTGGGCTCCTTGCCCACCCCGGCAGTGGGACTGAACCCAGGAGCACTCTCCCCCTGAGCTACATACCCTGCCCTTTATATTTTTTATTTTAAGACAGGGTCTTGTTAAGTTGGCTGGCCTCAGACTTGCTATCCTCCTGACTTAGCCTCCTGGGTAGCTGGGATAACAGGTGCCCCACACCATGTTGATTGCTATTATTAAGTAACACTTATTTCTATCTTCAGAAATTGGAGGATAAATAGATGGATAGGGAAGTCCCTCTTGCTCAGCCCGCATAAGAAAATTTCTTTGCAATATTATTTGAAAAAATATTGAATAGGGTTATAATGACTATTTGCTCTTTTTGGAAATTCTAACACAATTACATGTGCCCTCTTTAAAAGACACTGATTTCATAATACCAACTTTAACTTGATACATATTTAAGTCTCAATGTATGAAAAATATTTTAGTAGTAGAAGATCATTTTAAATGTCCTCCACATCGCAATAGACGGAACCTATTTTTATGGTTGCAGAAAGCAGCTTTTGGTAAAAATTAAGAGAAATTACACTATAACTTTACTAATGATGAAAAACTTATTAGACAAATAAATGTCTGCAACTACTCAAATTATGTAGGCCTAGTCCAAAAACCTCAGTAAGAAGCAACCATAGATGGATTCTAAATAATATACACTGTGACATTGTAAATGGGATTTTTGCATATTTTTGAGATAAATATGACTGAATACATGTGTGTGCCATTCTTCTTACTGTTACTGTGGCTCTAATGCTGACAACACTATGATCACACATGTGATCTCTCTCTCTTTCCTTTAAAGTATTCATGCTATTTTTTTTTAATTGATGACACTGTTAACATTTTGGAATCTTTCCCAAGTATATTGCAAAAAATACATATCGTTCAATAAAAACAAATTTAGCTAGATGTGGTGGTTCATGCTTAACCCCAGCTGCTCCAGAGGCTGAGGCAGAAGGATCACAAGTTCAACCTGGGCAACTTAGTAAGACCCTGTCTCAAAATAAAAACTAAAAAAGGTGTGAGGGTGTAACTCAGTGGTAGGGTGCTTCTCTAGCACATGCAAGATCCTGGGTGATCTAAGATCAGATAATAATGGCATACTTATTTAAAGATAGGTAAAAGGAGTAGAGACAATACTCAAAATTATAAAATTGGAGTCTTGCCCTTACTAAATTTAACTATTTCTATCTGTTGTGGAATTGACACAGAATTTCCAAGGCCAGGATACATTTATTCATGGAGAAGTAATACTTTTTGGCCATTTGTATCATTGTTAACCAATGTGTTCAAATTAATCCTTTGTCTTTTTTGCCTGTTTGAATTGATTTAGTAAGTTTTCTATTGATTAAAAAAGAGTATAATTAAAATTCAACATTTTGAGCCTGTGGTATTTTCGTTTTTCTCTTTGTTTGTTTTGAGAAAGGTTTTTTTCTTGTCACATTGCCCAAGCTGGCTTCAGACTCCTGGACTCAAATGATCCTCCTGCCTCAGTCTCCCAAGTAGCCAGGACTATAGGCCTGTACCACTGTGCCTAGCCTGGTTTAATTTTCTTTCATCACGATTTTTTTTTCCCTTTGTTCTTTTCTTTTGGGTATCCGGGATTGAACCCAGGGGCGTTTAACCACTGAGCTACATCCCCAGCCTTTTAAAATATTTAGAGACACAGTGTCACTGAGTTGCTTAGTGCCTCAACAAGTTGCTAAGGCTGGCTTTGAACACACAATCCTCCTGCCTCAGCTTCCCAAGCTGCTAGGATTACAGACATGCACCCCTGCGCCTGGTTAGGAATTTTTTTTTTTCCAATACTGGGTATTGAACCCAGAGTCTTGCTGTGCAAATGCAATACCACTAAGCTGAATGCCAGCCCACACCAGGATTTTGTACAAGTCGAAAGAGAGGAGACACAGACTGAATTTGTCTTTTTAGTTCTAACTTTTAAAAAAGTTAAAAAAGTGTATTAGTATTATCTGCATATTCTTCTATTTGATCTGACTGTACTTTTATTTGATGGAAAGTCCCAAAGGCCAAGTGTGGTCTAAGGTAATTGACCTTAAGAAAACTTGGACACTTGGACCATATGAAAAGTCAAATTAAAAAAAAAAAATTGTCATTAGTTCAATCTTGGTTTGTAAGTAGGAAAAACTGTCAATTATTTAAAAAAATTAGTTACAAAGAAATGAAGAATTACTATTTTACTCAGCACATTTTGTTCTTGGGAAATCAATGAGAATGGAAAGTTATTTGAAAATGCATGGAAGACTAAGCTGTCATTAGAAAGGAATTAATTAAGAGTAAAGAAGACAGTAAAAAGAACATGCGTGCATAGACCCATTATCTTTGCATCCATCTTCTGTAAATCTTCATTGTTACTTTAAACATCTCGGGCCACTTCTTCAGTCATTATCACTCTTTCTCATTTAGCCCTCCAATTCCCTCAGTGTGCTAAGATAGTGAGATGAGATTAAGCACAATGCATACCAGAAGTCGTAGTAATTTGAAATGCCTTCCAAAATCAATTAGAAATCAGTTTGGGGTTATCAGCGGAGGTGGGAACATAATTGCAGGTAATTGAGAATTGACTGTGTACATGTGCTGGGTGTATGTTTGTTTTTGTGCCTGTTGATATTCTGTGAAATGAGGGCAAAGTCCTCACATTATTGGCTGCTTCTGCTTTATTTTATGGTGGGGTATTCAACTGACATCACAGACTATAATGGAGAGGAGCTGATATTATTCAACAAAGTGTTGACTTGCTAACTCAAGTGCAGCTCATACTCTCCTGGGTGGTGGTGTGGCTCCCCTCCAGAACCCGCTCATGAGTTGACCTTATTATTTTCATTTACATGTCTCAACCTATAGTGGGCTTGAAATGTGTCAACCAAATGGAAATAGTGATTTTAATTCTTCCCCTACTTTTTTTTTTTTTTCTGGGAAAAGATATTGACCAAATTATGTTACGTTGTGTGCATGCATGAATATGTAACAAATAATTCCACCATTATGTAAAATTATAATGCACCAATAAAATATGGAAAAAAACTTATCAAATTATAACAAAAAATTCCCTCCCCTTTTCTCCTCCTTCTCTTCCTTCTTGGCTTTTGATTTGCTTTTTTTGTAGACATACGCATTGTGATTCTCATTGGGTTAATCAGATCCCATGCTGGACCTTACTTGACAATGCCTGAGGGAATCGTAACTCATTATAATATAAGGAGTCTAAAGTAGGCATGGTGGGGCACACCTCTGATCCCCAGTGACTTGGAAGGCTGAGGCAAGAAGATCACAAGTTCAGGGATAACCTCAGCAATTTAGCCCAACCCTGCCTCAAAAAGAACTGGGGGTGTAGTTCAGTGGTAGAGCAACCCTGGGTTCAATCCCCAGTACCGCCACCCCTGTGCAAAAAAAAAAAAAAAAAAATAAGTTGCACATGTGGGCAACTTTTATTTCAACTTTTATTTGTGGGCCTTCTTTAGAAAGCATAAAAAAGTTTTTTCTTTGAAATCTGGTTCATCCTTTGATAAATTGCCTAGCAGATATGCTTTATCTAAAAAGTCTCATAAGGTACCGAGTGGACCTGACTCTGACATCCCTAACTCAGACGAATGGCCTCATTTTCACTGACTTTCACTTTGACATACATATTTTTGAAAGCTTTTCTCCTTCCTTTCCTTTTTTAAATTGGATGTGTCAAACATGCCCTGACTGCTTTAGCATTGCCTATCTGTCTGAGGAAGGATTGCTGGAAAATTCACATTTAAACAGTACTTCCAAGAGTTCTTAATGATGTGGTGCTGAAAGGTGGCTGGCCCAAGTCCAAGTCTGGGGTTTCACTGCTTGAGCAGGAAGGGCAGTGTGGTCCTGAGGGGAAGGAAAAAATAATACTATATTCTGTATATCCTGCGAAAGAAAAATGACAAATTTAGATGTAATATTTAAAACGCTTCCTTCTTAATTTCAAAGTAAATGCATTTAGTAGCTGGTTAACTCCCAATGGTTAAAATTATTAGCTCAAGACGTTTGCCTTAGTTTAGACAAAAACCTCTAAGTGGCCTACTTTCATTTTCGTCTGGTTGAACAGTTTGTGGTTATAATATTTGAAAGAGGTTTTTTTTTTTTTTCTTTAAATGATCTTGGTAAGGGAGTAAATTTTTTGTTTTAAAGTCAAATTTCAATTTTTGAAAACCCTTTTCTGGAAGACCACTGGCTTAATTGTTCTAATAAGAACCCAGAAGCTGATATCAATCATACAGATTTCTTTTTGTCTCCAAAGAAATAGAAAGTTCCACCATCTTCCCCCAGTCCAGAAAAAAATGCAAGCAAGTTTTGCACGGGTCCTCAGATTAACTGCACAGTTTGTTTGTCACAGATTGTAAAACACAGTCATGCCTGTCTGAGGTGGAAAGAGTAGGGAGTTAACAGCTCTCAAGGAAAATGGTGTTGACGCTGGGCCACATGCCACGTGACAAGGGGATTACTTAGAGATGATGTGTGTTCTCTCGTGATCCCTCAAACTCTTCTTGTACGATTAACGGCCTGGTTGGGAGGTGAAGGCTAGGACAGACAAATTATTATAGCAGCTTTTCTTCACAACTGAGTCATCTGTTAAATAAAATCTATGGGAAAGTCGATGCCATAAAAGTAGTTAGATAGTCTCACCAGGGCATTATCACCCTTGTTATCCTTGAACTCTAGAGACATAATGATCTTCAAATAAGTTGTATTTAAACAGACCCTTTTTCAAATGAAATGAAGGACTGCAGAGTTTATTTAATAACCACCACAAACAGTAAGTAAGTGGTGTGGAAAAACTCTGCTTTCAAGACTTCATTTTGATAACAGAATGTGCTGAGTAAGCCTTCAAAGCTAAACTCTTTTTTTTTTACCTCTTGATTCTGTTTTCTTCCCTTTCATCTTTAAATTTTTTTTTCCCAAAAAATGATCGGTACTGCTTTTAGAGTGTTAAACATAAATCATCTTATTTATTTAATGTGGGCCAAAGAAAGCTGTTTAGTGGAAGTTAATCATCTCAGGAGCTGCTCAAGGACAGCATGTATATCATGTCAAGGTTTGAGAATGGTACCCTTCTGCCATTCATTATTCAGTGCAAAATGCAATGGGAAACTGCTTGTAACTCTCTGTCCACAGGATCACAGCAGAGAAAATGAGCAGGCTATTGTCCACTTCACAATGTACTGGCATTCTTTGATATCTCTGCATGACTTTATTTTAAAGTTCCCTGAAGTCTGAGATCTCTCTGAGGAACATCCACTACATGTGACTGCTTTTCGTCTATGTGCAGATTCCTACATAATTGCATTCCTTATTCTTTCTTTCTTTACTTGGGGGTGGTGGTGGTGGTTATAGATGCTTTTGAGAATCTGATCAAAGATGTAGAATCCAGAAACACACACACACACACACACACACACACACACACACACACCATATCTTGTTAGGGAGTTCCATGTCCCTGGAGCCTGTCCACCAACCCTCGCTGCACATACAGACTACACTTTGATTGATGAATCCACCTTTTGTTTTTATAACCTTTCCAGGCTGCCTGTATTTTATTGTTCTTTTTCTTTTTCTTTTTTTGGCAAGTGAGCCAAGAAACCATAAAAAAAAAAAAAAAATCATAAGACTGAGATTTCTTGAAATGGAGAGGTAACAAACAAATGAAGAAACAAAATTAAAAACCCAACAACCCCTACGATCCAATATCTTTAGGAAAATCTGTCTCATAAATCGGTTTTTCCAGGTGTCTACATTTTACTCTTCGATGTTATTCTGGTCCTTTGCTTCACTTTGTGTCCTCTACCTACTCTTGTATCTTTCTCCTCACCGACCCCAACACAGCACTTTCTTATCTCTTCTTAGATAAGAATGTCACCAGGGTGACAATATTGCTAATTGCATTCTCATTTAATTTGTGAAGCCAGGTCTTTTTCCTCCCATGTAGCAATTCTGTGTCCCAGGATATTGTCCCCTTTCTGTTGAAAAGAACTTCAAGAAGAATGAGTTCTGAACAAAAAGATTTTCTTTCTCCAGACAGAGTGCATTGACTCATTTCAAATACAGAAGATTGTACTTGTTTGCATCAGTGTCAGTTTGCCTTTTACCTCTGTAAAAAGTTAAGAATAAGCCAGTTTCACCCCCTTTAGCATCTTGTTCTCAGTTCCACACCCTACCATGAACAACGTCTATAAGATCTCGAAGGCTCCCATCCAGAAGGAAGACATCTCCCATTTAAACACCTTTTTCTTGGTGTGCAATTTTCCAGTCTTCCACTAGTTGGGGCTCTATACAAAGAAAAGAAAACTCAGGGGCTCCTAACAATTGTTTACTAACAACACACTATGCATGGTGCCTCTAATCTATTTTCTGAGTCCCTGGAAATAAGCTCATTAATTTCATTTCGGATTCAATATACCAATTATGGGACTGTAATATATTGTCAGATCAGTTGTGCTTGCTTTGCCTACCTCAATCAGAGAAATCTAAGCCAGGATCATTGCTTTTGGTGCAATTCTTAGAGATCCAGTACATCCAACGCATAGTTATCACAAAATATGAAATTATCAAGTGCATAAGTGGAATGCTGAGTACATGATTGGTAATCCCATTTTTTTTTCACCTGCTGGGGATTGAACCCAGGGCCTTGTGCTTGACAGGCAAGCACTCTACGAACTGAGCTATATTCCCAGCCCAATACCATTTTCTTAATACAAATTTTTCTAGCATAGGGCAGTGGCCATTTGTCTTGGAAACCTCCTAGCACAAAATCCTGCTCCAAATAAATCCATAATAAATGTTGTTTGATTTGAATCTTTCTAGACTTTAAAATGTGCTTTCTGCACCAGTCTAAGGATCAGAGTTGGGACAATATTATCCCATTTCAGTTCTCTTGGAAAACTATTGGGAAAATATCTTGGTCCATGCTAATGTTTGGTCCTCCCACTCAGCTTTACTGACTCTGGTGTCAGGTTGAAAGATTACTTTGGATAGTCACAAATAATCAAGGTCCTTCAGTGCTTTGCTTACACTTGCTTTTTGTTTTAGGTTTGTTTATCCTGTCTCTCTCCACCTCCCCGGAGATTCTTTGACAAATCTGATAAACAATGCCTTTTTCTTGCTCAAGGCAGAAAGTCCAGTTGAATACAATGGGAGGCCAGACTTGGCTGAAATGCTGCTGCAGGTGCTCCCAGCATTGTGGTCATTTAAACCAGATGCTGGGGAGTTGAAGCACCTGCTTCCCTTCTCTGTGTTTGCTCCCCAGACTGCACTCCTGGGTAGGCGAGGCCAGGACCCAGGCGGAAGAGAATGGTGTACCTACTGTAGCATCTCTGTGACAGATAAAACAAATTGTACTAGAAACAGTTCCAGAAAATCTCCTTTTAAATCCTCAAACGCAGTCTGTTTGCTCTTCTGTATCTCTCTTCCCTGATCCGACATCACTAAAAATGCACATGCACCCACCCACCTGACAACAGAGCCTACTTCCAGCAACCCTCGGAGGCCACTCTATTTTTCTGAGTTACATTATCTAGATAGAAAAGACCGGCCATGGACAAGAGAGTGATGATTTTTATGGTTCTGATAACAATGAGACAGATGCCCAAAGCCTTGTACAGCCTCAGATTTTATGAACATTTCTATAGGTGTCATAAATCTTCGAACAATCCACGAAGAACATTAAATCTTTTGTCCTGAATGTTGAACGCTAAATAAGAGATCAGGGAGAAATCCATTCCGTGGGGAGATTACTATGCCGTCAGCTGCTAGTGAGGCTGGTTTTGGTATTTTTAGTAAAGATGATTCTAAGTTATATTATTTCAGTTCTAAATATTAGTAATACATTGACTGCAAGCATGTGTGTGTGTGTGTGTGTGTGTGTGTGTGTGTGTGTGGGTATTCAAACCCTTATGAGTCAAGTTCTGTCCTGCTGTTAATATTTTTTATTTTCACTTTCAATGTTTCTTTTGACCAAATGCAGAGTTAATCCTTTGCATTTATACGGAAGGATATATTTTTTCTCTGTGTCCCTGCACTCTGTTCTGCAGCACCAACTCATTTGCCTTGGGACTCAAAGCCCTGACCCTGTTCCTCACTGAAGGCTTTCATGCAAACAGGCGTGTGAGAGCCCTAGAGCCAGACACTTGGAGGAGAGCCATGTCCTGTACCTTAGCACTTTTCAAGGCCCTGAACTCCAACTCCACACTTTAAGACAAGTTTGTCTCCTGTTTGTGAGTTTCCTCCTTGTACTAGTGCTTAAGGAAGTCCTTTGAATTTGTTTATGGTAGCCCTGTGGTACACAAATATTTTTCTCCTTCCCTTTCTTCCTCCATTCTTTCCTTCCTTCCTTCTCTCTCTCTCTCTCTTTGAACCCAAGACCTTCAGCTTGCTCTAACCTCTGAACTACATTCTAAGCTGATGGATTATTCTTCTTCCTACATGCTTGGAGTAAGAATGATCATCGAAGTAATGAGCAACCTGTGGTAGGTTTGTGGACATGAGAGGCCAAAAGAGGTGGCAGGGTGGGAGAACAGTAACAAATCAAAAGAAGCTAGGAATATGTGGTATTAGTGAAAATTCTTTGAAATAAACCAAAGTGCTCATAACATAGTTTCAAAAAGAAAAAAAAACAGGGGAGCTACCTCTCCTTCTCACTTTACGGCTTCATTAGTACAGACACCAAGACATAGCAAAACTAGAGAAAGAGAGAGAGGATAGTTCCGGTAGTAAGCAAGGGAACTCTAGACCTTCTGACCCACAGATGTGTTGTGTAGTAGAGTTTGGAATCTACTTTGGGGTACATAATGGGGTGGAGGGGGTTGCTTCGAAGAAGAAGAATATGTGAAGGGAGATTACAACCTAAGATAAACCATGCATCTTTTATTTAATATCATTGGAACTGTTTTCACTTATCTGCATGACTCTTTCTTTTGTGCCTCTTAATTTGTCCTTGAAGTTCTGTATCTAATCATTAGTTGAGCAACCAATAATTCTCCCTCAGTCCCCCACCCCTTTTTACAACCAACTTTAATCTTTGACTCAGTGAAAAACATGTTTCCCCTATCATAACTGGTTTAACAAAAATTCTCTTTCAAGTTTAGATTACTCAGATACAATGGCTTTCCTGCAGCTTCATGCTGGAGAAAGGAATTTACATTAGAAAAGAGAGATTTATGATAGCATTGAATTTCCATTTGAATATGGAGAGTTAATAACATGCATATGTTTTTTTATTATTATTATTTTAAGGTTTAAGCTATGCCATAGGCAAAAGGAAAGCTGGAAACTGTGGGGCTGGCAGGGCTCAATGAATAATTTTATCTGGATTTCATTCACAAACAGCAGCTCACTCCTCGGGAAAGGACCTGTGCGTCTCCCCAGATCGGAACTGGAGTAAGTGCCAGGATTTCCTGATTTGTTTACATTTCTCAAAAAACTTTTTTCCCCGCTGGACCAGGACAGAATTAGACTTCCTTTTCCACTTTTGGCTCCTTCCAAGCTATTCTTGCTCAAGGTATTCTCTCCCCTTTCCCTGCATTCTTCTTTGTTGAAGTCTCAGCTGGGTTCTTTGTCTCACAAAAACACCAAGAGGCAGTGAAAGATGTTGGTGGAGGAACAATGGCCGTAATGTCAACAATAAGGCCACCATGGCTGGGTTTTTCTGGACACGACACAGTTTGACGGGACTTAACGTTTAAACGTTAATCTCCTGTCCTGTCTCTCCCGAATGCTTGGAGACAATTCTGAGAGGCCCACAGGTGTTATATCCAGTGGCCTTGCCAAAGTCCTTATGCGCTAGAAGGAGGAATTGAAGTCACCTCTTTTCAAGCAAACCCAACTTCAGAGACCTGCCACGCAGTGGGGAAGCTGCAACTAGATCCACACAGGGGACACAAATGTTTCCTCTTCAGGGTTCAGACTTCTGGGGCCCAGGGCCTCTATTCCACCCTTATCCTCTCTGTCCTGTTGGGTTTCACTTTCACCATCTTGACCATCTATAATTGTCACCAAAAGTTGTTTTGAAAATGTATTCTAAGTTCATTTGTTTATAAATGTTTTGCAGTCTGAAGTTTAATTCTTTTTCTTAACAAGAGAAGTGCAGGTTGTGGTCAACATTCAATCTTCATGTATAAAAGGCAACCAGGTCTTATAGGTGGCCCACAAACAAGAATAAAGCAGAGAAACACAGAAGTCTTAAGAGAGATGGGGTAGGGTCTTCAACAGAGAAGTGTTCCCTCTCTTGCTTATTGATATTTCTTTCTAGTTCTTTTTTTTTTTTTTTTTTCTCTCTCTCTTTTCTTCTCTCCAGTTTTTGAGGCTAAAGTCCTCTTGATTCACTAGTTAAGTCATCTGTTTTTCTTTTTTTGGACCAGGGATGCTTAGCCACTGAGCCACATCCCCAGCTGTTTTTATATTTTATTTTGAGACAGGGTCTCGCTAAGTTCCTTAGGACCTTGCTAAGTTGCTGAGGTTGGCTTTGAACTTGTGATCCTCCTACCTCAGCCTCTTGAGCTGCTGGGATTACAGGCATGTGCTACCATGCGTGGCTTCATCTCTGTGTTTACACACTTCTGCTATCCTAGCCCTGGGGATAATTGAGAATTACCTTCATGGACTCCTTCCCCACCTTGGGTTCCTCAAGACTGTCAGTATCATCTGTCTTTTCTGTTTTCTTGGAAAAGAAATCCCACTCTAGGCAGAGTCAGGTAAATGTACTTGCACAGGGAGATAGCACTGTATGTTGGCACCATAACATATGGTACATATGTTTGTACTAGAACGATAGAAGGCATCTCAAAGCAAAGGAATGGTACTAGAACGATAGAAGGCATCTCAAAGCAAAGGAATGACACAGATTATGGAATTTATGCTGTTGGTGGAGGTCCTTCAAGAGGTATATTTCTTCCAAGTGCTCTTGAAATCAAGTAGTTTGGAGGGTGGTTTTAAACAAAAATTATGAAGCCCCCCCCTTTTTTTGACTAAGTTCCTGTGGTAGGCCCCCAAGAGACCAGGCTAAAAACCAATGGAGTCACTCATGCTAAAGTTCCATGTCACCAAGCTGAAACTGTTTATCTGAACTTCTGAGAAATCAGAATTCGAGGGATAACAGCCAAATTTCCCAAACGGTCAGTTTCAAGTGGTATGATAATGAAGTTTCCTCTGCCTTAATTCTTTCACAAAAAGGGTTACCTAAAGTAACTCTCTGTTAACCAGTGATTTTTCTATTTTTCCACCTCCTTTTCTTTGCCTTGTAAGAAAAGTTACTTTGAAATGACCAATATGTTTTGTTTTGGTTTGAGTTATTTTTTCTGTTTTTGCTTTCTTCTGTCTATAAACCAAGCTCCTCTGCTTGGGACACTTATTCTGTTTTATGGAGTGAAGTGCTGTCCAAGCCTAGAATAAAAAATGAAGCCAATTAAGAGCATGGCACTGGATGAGGTTGGCTAAGTGGCAGAGCCTTTGCTTAGCACATGAAGTCCCTACATTCAATGCCCAGCACCAAACAAACAAATACACAAACCAACCAACCAAACAAAAAATCACACTAAATTGTTGCAATTTTGTTCTTCAACACATCATATGGGTCAAGTCAGGTATATATGTTTGTATATATCCATGTGTATCCCGATGTGATGGTCACATGCAGAGGCAGCTTGTTTCAATGATCCTGCTGCTATGCCAACAGCCTCTCCTGAACTATGTGCTAAAATACTTGAGTTATGAATCAAGACAATATTTAGCTATTCTGCAGTACTTTTTCAGTGAAACTCAGTGATAGAGTGCTTACCTAGCATTCATGAGGCTCTGGGTTCAATTCCCAGCACCGAGGAAAAGAAAGAAAAAAGAAAAAGTGTCCTTTTTTCTTTTAGTACTAGGGATTGAACCCAGGGTCTCACACATGTTACCCAAGTGCTTCTGCTACTGAGCCATATCCCCAGCCCCATGAAATATTCTTTCATAGCATGTATGCACTCACTCAAGGGACTGTGAAGACTAAAACAGGCTCATCTATGACCTCTTTCAAAGTGAGATTGAAGAAACCACCACATTTTCACTGTAAACCTAAGTACACTTTAAGATGTACCTAAAGGACTAATGTGGAAAAAGAGTTTGAATGAACCCCAGCACATTTAGGGACCTCCAGGGAATTAACAAGCTTTCCCCACCCCCCCATTGGTTTCAGAGGCAGGACTGTAGGTAAAAGTGTTACAAAAGAAACTGAAGTTTAATCTTTTGGATATTTGAAGGATTCTGTCCCTTAAGCTTTGGAATGTCTTCTACAATAAGCTCTTGTGAAATGATCAGATGACAAGTTGTCAGTGAAGCATGTATTCCAAAATCCTATAATGTCTTCACCAGGATTTAGGGAAAGATATAAAATGAGGACCAATGTGAAGTCTTTCCTCTAAGGTGGGGAAAAATAATCCCACAAACCAACCAACATGTGTGATCAGAAGGAAAAAAAATTAGGATAATGTTAACAGAAAATGTAAAGATTATTTAAATCATATAAAGAGATATAAATTAGACTGTAGAGTATTATCCATTTTATACTGTGTTTGCAAGAACTGCAGACATGTATTTTCCAATGTTTCATATAGCGCTGAACTTTTTTATTTTCTGGTGTTCACTTTAAAAGAAGATCAGATGCAAGCAGGTTACCTGAGATAATTTCCCCAAATTTCTGCTGAACTTGAATTTCTCCAGTTTGTTTTTTTTCTGGGGATTGAAACTAGGGGTGCTCTTCCACTGAGCTACACCCCCAGAACTTTTTATTTTTACTCTGAGACAAGGTCTTGCTAAATTGCTGAAGTTGGCCTCAAGCTTGTGGTCCTCCTGCCTCAGCCTGCTGAGTTACTGGGATTGTAGGCATGTGCCACTGTGCCAGGCACATTTCTCTAGTTCTAATAAACAAATCCAACTGGCTTATCTGCCTGAAGGGTGGCTTAGGAGTTCTCAGGCTGTGCTAAGGTTGGCCGAGGGGTTCCGTGGGCCTGTCTCTAACATCTGCAGAGAGGAAATGTGGCTTGGCTCCAGGATAGCTCCAGTGTCTCAGGGGCTGGGGGCACCGAAGATCAGAAGGATTTCAGCATAGCAAGGCTAGGTACTGATTTTGCCTGACACTTGTTAGAAGTCTGAGCAGGTCCACATGTCAGACATCAGTGATTACCATGAATTCTAGCTGACAGCATCATAGTTGCTACTGAAAGATTTTTCTTCTCTGGCAAAAGGTAGGCCTGCCTTTTTCCCGGTGCTGGCAATATTGAGAGACTGCAAAGGAATGCATTTTCTAGGCCCTCATTTCTGCCTTCTTACTGTCTTTAATTCAATAGTGATAAAGCTATTGTACTTTGAATAAAATGTAAAAAAATATAGAGCAGTTCCCAGTCCTACATAAAATATTTTCTTTTCATAATTGCCGCACTTCCATGATTCCGCATGTGCACTTGGGTGGGTGAGTGGGTGAGGGCAGAGTCCAGTTGCGCGTAAATGACTTTGAATTCTTATAAAAGGGGGATTTTGCCCCATTGCACTTGTTGTCTATAGTCGACTAGTCTTCACTGAATGAGCAGCTGGTTTACCTTTAGGAAGTTACTGTGCACATCCTCTGCCTTCTGAGATTGCCAAAGGAGGCTGAGAAGGGATGGCTGTCTGAGCCACGCTTTCTGTGTAGGTTTTGTCTGTAGAAGTCCAGGTGAGTCTCCAGGCACGTGGGCTGCAGTCAGCCTGAGGTGAGGTGAGGGCCAGCAATTCAGGAAGTATGTCCTGCAGGTCTTTGTCTAGTCTGCATTTTACTTATTTATTCTGCATTCAGAACCTGTGTGTGTGACCCAGTGCAAAGTCTGGAGGCCTATGCCCATGTGGGGGTGGGGATTGGATTGTGATGTCCTAAGACCCACTATTGAAGACTGGAGAACTGTGTTGGTGTAACCAGCATGAAGAGTCAGCCCTCCTGATACATCTCCACATTGCACAGTTGACAGAGGAGTATAAAGGCTACATTTCTCAGGAGAGAAAGCTAGGATTCACAGGGAACTTGTGATTGCTCAAGGCAACTGTGTGATTCACTGGCAAAACAAGATGAAATCACCCAGTTTCCAGTTGTGGACCCAGATGAGCCTGGGTATTTTTGAGAGGATGGTAGAACTGTCTTCCTTTTATTTTCTTTCCCCTACCTCATCCAGCTCTGATGCCTCTTGCCAGCACTTAAGTGCAACACACTAAGCCCCCCTAGAGACAAAGGGACCTTGGCTGGGACAAAGTTCACACCCACCACGCCCACACCCCTTGGGCAGTCTCTTATCTCTCCTTGGAGTGTGATTTAGCAGCACATGACATTCAGATATGATAACTGAACTCTATTACTTTGGGGAAGACTCCTAAGCAAGAAATGCTTGTTGGAATAGCTCTGTTGATGATAGCTATGTGTTGTTATCTTGGAAGAAGATGGAAAATAACCCAGAGCCTAGAGTTGTTTTGGATGGCTAAAGTGAATGCAAAACGACACGAATATCCGCAGACACGTTAAGATCCTTCGAGGCCCGACAGCCACCGAGCTGGCACTGCTCAGCAGCCATCGCCTACATTTTGTTTTCTGCTTCGTCAGCTCTCTCTAATCCTGCAAGTTTCATTATTAGGATTTCCTGCTACACTTTTTGTTTTCAGTTACAGATTGACTGGGGACTGCTAGTACGTCTGGCCTACTGAGGTTTGCTGGTGGATTGTCCTTGTAAGAGTCACTATTGCAAAAGCTCATTTTTTCAAGGCAACAAAGAGTGGCAATTCTACTAAATTCCACTGCCTTGTCGCTTGTGATGGTCTGAAAGTATGCATAAAGCAGAAAGAGGGACTCCTTTTCCATAAGCCTCATGAAAACCTTAACCAATGAAATAAAGTCAACCCAAACCAAACACACAACCCTATGGATGAATTTATAGAGAGCTCAGACTGAGCCCAAGCTGAAAATTGACATCCAGTTCCAGAATTCATTTTCCCTTTTCTCAATGTTGAATGGAACTCTCTTTTAAGGGCTGATAATTTATTGTCTAAAATTGGAGCTGGGACAAATTCAAAGTCGGGTGAAAGGAAGTCTACAAAACAATGGCACTGAAATTCTCCCAGGGCTTTTTCAATTGTGAGAATTTAGTGCACCTGAGCTGCTAGACTTGCTATGGTGGCAGCATGCCTAAATGCTGTATTTTTTTAATCTACATCTAAGGAGGTGGACTCCTTTGATAGATTGAATGCTGATGGGGATTTTTAAAAATTTTGTTGAAAATATTATACAATTTCCCAGGGATGAAGGAACAGGGTAAGCAAGTCCTGTATAGAAATAAAATTTCCAGTACATCATCCAATCCTCAATGCAAAGCTCTGGGGACTCTTACTGAGCTTACTATGCACCAGGAACTGAATTCGTGAATTCATTTGGTCTTCACAATAATCTTTATTATTGTACTATTATTATTTCTGTTTTACAGATAAAGAAATAAGGCAGGTAAGTCTCTGTCTTAAAGTCACTTAGGTAGTGAATGACAGAATCAGGATTTGAACTCTGACAGTCTTGCTCTATTGCCATACTCTTAACCACTTGGCACTCTGCCTTCTAAGAAAATTAGTTTGCCTAGTAGAGTCAAGGGTATCAGATACTGAAGACCTAGTAGAAATGGGTTTTAATTCCAAGGAAGACCAGCATATTTAGAGACATATCTTGGCATCATTCTGCAGCTGAAAAGCGAGGCAGGCCAGAGAAGTTAAGTTCTGCTGTGTTCTTGCTACACAGTGGACATTCCTGGTTTTATTTAGCTTTATTCCCAATCTGCCTGTTTCTGAAAATGATTGACATGGCATATATACAAATCTCTCTCTCTCTTCTAGGCCTTTACGAGCTCTAGTCTCGTTCTAACCGCCTTCTAAATATTACTTCTAAATTCAATTCTTCCTGTGCTTCAAATATCTATCCTGAACTTTCCATCCCCACCCCAAATGAGCTCTTCACTTTGATGTCCCCACATCTGTATTGGTGTCATTTAGTCACCCAGACTCCGAAGCTCAGGGTAAATGTTCACTTCCACTTTTCCTGCACTATCTTCTGCCTCAATCCCTTCCCCAGGCAAATATGCGATTTAATCATTAAGTCCTGTGGACCTTTCTGCTTTATCTGTTTCTACCCATTCACACTACGATGTACCAAATTTCTAAAAACCAACGTTTGAATTGAACTTCTGACTAGGCTGCCTACCTTTAGGCTCTCTGACCTGAATACAATTGCCAGGTTGAAGTTGAGATCCAATACCTTCGATGGTATTTTCGATGGTATTTTCTGTGTTGTTATGTGCCAAGCACTGTTCTAAGTCGGAGACATCTCACTGAATAAACAGACAAGAATCCCGTCCTAGGAAGCTACTAAAGTGTCCCAAATGGCTGTAAGACTTCCCTACAAACCCAAGCAGTAAGGTGGTATCCGATGATTCTGTATTTGCTAGCAAATTAATTCCAAAATCTTGATTTGGAAATCAAGATACTCCATAATTTGGCTTCACTTTGTCTTTCCTGCCGCTCTTCATCAGCATCTTCTCTGTCTTGCACACCAAATAGACAGTGATTCCCCCACACCCTGCCTGGCTCCTGCTGTTCCTCCCGTTTGGAATGGATGCCCCATCTTCACCCACCCCTAGCCCAGAATATCTGCTTTCAGTCACCACAAGTTATCTGCCTCTGATAGTGACTAGATCATGGGATAGGCATGTCCCTTCCCACTTCCTGCTCTGGCCAGGTCCTGTCCTGCCCTTAGGCTGGAGGGATTTAAAGAGTTCCACAGCCCAACTCTTTGGTAGAAAGCCCCTTTGCCATACTTCGGCCTGTTTACCCCCTGACTTTCTGAGATCTCACTTTAGTTCTCAGGCTCAGCACCCTGTGCACACTCGTGTTTTCTCTTGGTGGCCGCCTACTCCATACATCCCACTCAGTACACTCCTAATAAAATCCTGCCCCTGCATGCCACCATGATGATTGAGACCCTAAGGTCCCAGAAGATTTGGCAGGTTTTAATAGTTTACCTACCTCTTTGGAAACTGGATTACTGTGGTTCATTAATTGGACAATTGGTGAATGTTCAATGAAGCCCTCTTACGTGCCAGGGGCTAGCCACACAACACAGAACAGGAATGACAATTCTCGGTTCCCATGATGGGGCAAGTGGTTGAATAAAGAAGCAAGATAATTTGGGGGCGTGGGAAAGACTATGGAGACACATAGGAGATCCCAAATCAATGGTAGCACTATGATCACTATCATGTGTGACATAACTCTTTCAATATTTTATGTTCAAAAGATGTCGTTGGATACAAGATTTCTAAAATGTTTTCTAGCTATAAAACTTGGTGATAACTTGGAAGAACACCCTGGAAAGCTTCAGAAAGGTAAAGAGTCTTCAGGTATTGGGCAACTTTTCCTCAGTGGGAAAACTTGTCAGCATTGGAGATTCTTCTGTGGTATAGGTGGTAATGTACAATCTGTTATTTTCAATGGTGAAGCAACCATGCATTCATAGGTATTGAGGAATTTTGAGTGTGTAAACAGTGGTAATGTTTTCTCTCAATGTGCACCTACCATAGCAAGTGTGGTCAAGCATGTGGAGAAAGAGAAATTCTCTTGTACTTCATGTGGATGTGGGCATTAGTACAGCCTCTATGAGGAGTAATGATCCAGTCTTTCTGGTCCTGGAGAAAGTAGCACAGATGCACAAAGGTACTTGTTCAAGAATATTAGTAGAAGCTCTGTGTGTCATAAAAAAATCTGAAGCAACCCCAGTGTCTATTAATAGGAGAAGGAATAAATGATTTGTGGTATATTTTTATATATCATTAAAATAACTGAACTAGGTCTACATATTTCCACATGGATAAATCTCAAAAACACAATTTTTTAGTGCAAAAAATTGCATAATTGTAATATGGTATGATACTTCCTAAATAAAGTGAACAACTTGTAATAGATAGTTGTGGTTATGAACATGTAATGTGAAAGTTAAGAGCGGGCATAGGAAACACCAAATTCAAAATAGGGGTTAACTCCAGGAGGATTGAAGGCAGGGGAGTGGAATTAGGAATGATATATATAGGGGATTTAATGGAATATGAATGTCTTTTTCTTCTTAAAAATAGTTGAAAGAAATAGAGTAAAATATTAAGATTTGAGAAAGCTGGATTATAGATCAATGCTTATTATTAGTCTATTCTTTTTATATACGTATAAAATTATTAACAAAATGAACTATTAAAATATGACTGTGAATAGTTGGATTTGAAAGGAAACACATTATATTTTATTTATTTTTTGTTCTTCTTCAATTAAAAACCTAATTTTTTATTATTTGTTCTATTTTGTTACACGTGACAGCAGAATGCATTTTGATTCATTGTACACAAATGGAGTACAACTTTTCATTTCTCTGGTTGTAAATGATATAGAATCACACCATTCATATAATCATACATGTACATAGGGTAATGATGTTTGCCTCATTCCACCTTCTTTCCTTCCCCTTTCCCCCACCCACCCTCCACTCATTTCCTTCTACACAATCTAAAGTTCCTCCATTCTTCCTGCCCCCCTTCCATTATGTAAGCATCCACTTATCGGAGAAAACATTTGGCCTTTGCTTTGGTTTTTTGGGATTGGCTTATCTCACTTAGCATATTCTTCAATTCCATCTATTTACCTGCAAATGCCATAAGTTTATTCTTCTTTATGGCTCAGTAATATTCCATTGTGTATATATACCACAGTTTCTTTATATTCATCTATTGAAGGGCATCTAGGTTGGTTCCACAATCTAGCTATTGTGCATTGAGCTGCTATAAACATTGATGTAGCAGTGTCACTGCAATATGCTGATTTTAAGTCCTTTGGGTATAGGCCAAGGAGTGGGATAGCTGGGTCAAATGGTGATTACGTTCCAAGTTTTCTGAGGAATCTCCATACTGCTTTCCAGAGTGGCTGCACCAATTTGCAATCCCACCAGCAATGTACTGTGTCTTTTTCCCCACATCCTCACCAACACCTGTTGTTGCCTGTATTCTTGATAATAGCCATTCTAATTGGAGTGAGATGAAATATTAGGGTAAAAGAAAACACAATTTAATCTACTCATGAAGTAGCAATCTAAAACCTAAATTTTACTACTTATTTTCTTGTTCTCATAGGAAAAAAATATCTGGATTCAGATTGTGAGACTAAATGGCAAAGATGATAATGAGTAATAATGGAAACAATTAAGATGACACATTTCGAAAAATGTTTTTACCCTGCATCCTGGAAGTGTAAAGCTTTATTTTCACTTTAGACAGATTTTTCTCTTACCAAATACCCATTGAGATATTTAACTGTGTGTTGTCTTTTATTTTAATTTAAAGGTTTCCCACACTTTTCTTCCCCACTAAACTGAACTAGAACCCTGATCATCCAGTTTTCAGTCTGGAATTTTTCTAGTACATTGTTTTCAGACTCAATAAATATTTTTTTGAGAGAATGAATAAATTATCATAGATTTAATGTATCAATTTCCATCATGTAAGTAAACTGCACACTTCCTCTGAGCATAGCAGAATTATTGACCTACTAAAGAATTTGATCTTCTGGACCTGGGAGGCCAAGGCAGGAGGGTCACAAGTTCTGGACGAGCATCAGCAATTTAGTGAGGCCTAGCAACTTACCTAGATCCTGTCTCAAAATTAAAAATAAAAAATAAAAAAAATAGGGTAAGAGGGCCTGGGGGTGTGACTCAGTGGTTAAATACCTTTGGGTTCAATCTCTCATTACCCCCCGACCAAAAAAAGAATTTGGTCTTTTGTATAGAGCAAGACATGATTACTATTCTTTCCTTGACATCTTGATATGCAGATACCAGTTTGCAAAACATTACAAATAAACAAGCAGACAAATCTGGTCGTGTATTCCAAAGTTCATAAAAAATGCACCCTTCGTGGCCAAGTGTTGGGGCACTCACCTATAACCCCAGTAACTCAGGAGACTGAGGTAGGAGGATCACAAGTTTAAGGTCAGTTTCAGCAATTTAGTGATATCCCCCTCTCAAAAAAAAAAAAAAAAAAAAAAAAAGAAAAAGAAAGAAAGAAAAGGATATAGCTCAGTGGTAAACTGCTCTTAGGTTCAATCCTTAGCATCAAAAACAAACAAACAAAAATTTCCAAAAAACCAAAACACACCCTCCATACTGCTTTCTGGACAAGGCAGTGGGCTTGCAGGCCCCACACAGCATAATGTAAACTGGTTCCTACCACACTGCCCGAATCACTCCTTCTCAATCAGGAAGCACTACTTGCCCTTCCTCTGCTCTGTCTTGATTGACTCTTATAGTTTTCAAAGGCAAAAATCAAATTTGTAATATTCAAACCTGCATACTCATTGAATTCTCAATGATGGCAGGAAAAATTAGAGGATACAGGCAAAATTTTCAGCAATGTAGATGAAAGCAATCTTTATTTTTCTCTAATACTGAGTCTGGCTTTGAGGTTCTGTATTTCCACCAGATATAAAGCCAAGCCTTTGTAGTGTGTTTTGTGTGTTTTTTCCCCTCCTCCTTTTTAAAAAAAAATTTTTTTTTGATGTGAACTGGCATCTCTCATGAAAAGATAAAGGCATCAATTAACTATACTACCAAACCTCAAGGATAAAAGCCATTGTTGTGAACAGGAGTTAGGCACACACATGGTATCAAGTAAGAGTCTGGAAAGAGACCGCTGCCAAGGAAAACAGATGTCTGTCTCCTTGAAGGAGACCAAATTATGTGTATATTAGCTATTGCTAATCTCCTGATTGATTTAACAATGATAGTATTGATGAGCTAATTTGAGTTGATGGCAATCATTGCCATTACTATTGTCACAATAAAATTAAAAAAATGTTTGACTCAACCAACTGGTTAAAAAACGACAATGAAAGAGAAAAGGATGCACCAAGCCCAGAAATGATAAAGGGTCAGGCAGGCTCCATTCCAACCCTGTGCTGTTAAGGCAAAAGTCCAGATGTGGGTAGGAGAGGAATTCCCCCACATAACAATGAGTAATAACGACTAGCTCACAATCATAGGATGCATGAGACAATGATGAATTGTATATTACAAGCCTATAGAAGACAATCAAATGGCCACTTTCTTCCTAGTGGAATCCACTTGCAAAATTGCAAAACCTTCCGCTGGAGGTTTGTGAGCACTGTTTTTCCTGTTTTCCTGACATGGTTATAAATAAGAAAAAGTGCAGATGTTCAGATTCTCTTCTCTGTCCCATGACTCTGTTTCATCCTTTTATTAGGTTCCTCTTACTGTTCCTTTTATGTTGCTGTGGTGTTTTTAAACTCCCCTGCACATGCTGTCCTCAGGACTTTTTTTTTTTTCTTCTCTCTTTCAAATGCACTTGTCATTTCTCAGGATTATTGGGAGAAGAGGAAGAGGAGAGTTTGGCATAGATCAGGAGACAGAATCAAAGAGAGCAGGGTGAAGTAGAGTGTGTCTGAAAATGAGACCAATATACATCCTGGCAAAGTCCAGGTCACTCTCTCTGCCTCCTTAGAGGCTAGTGCGGTCCTTGTTCACATTCACACCGAGGGCGTATATCTAGAAATAAGTCAACTGGAAGGTTAAATAACTTCTGCATGACCCGGCCATGAGAACATGGGAAAAGTTCTGAAGTCAGTCTAGAAGTTCAGGTTCACTTTGGCAAGGATCCTAGTTTAAATAAGTGATGCCTGATTATCAGTCCAAGATTAGACCCAAACCATGGCCTGCTCTGGAACTCAGTTCCCTGCTGCCCCTTCCCCAGGATTCAAGGAGTGGTCTTTGTAAGAGGTCTCTTGACTGAGCTGCAGTGAGTTTGCTGTGTTTTCCATTTCTTTGTATCAGTTCCTCTGGCAAAGCCTTGTTAACCTGTGCATTGGGCCAGACTCTTTACTTTTTCATCTGAATAGCCTCACTCTCCTGCAGTCTGAAGAGATTCACAGCTCCTATTAACAATCAGGAAAAGTGATGTCCGAGCTCCTGGCCTTCACCTCACTGTTCAAGGCTGTGTCTACAAGATACCAAACACCTAGATGTTTCCAGATTTGGGTTATTGGCCTGCCTTGATGCCAAACATCTGGAGAGTTGAAAACATCAGGATGTTTGGCATCAAGCAGACAAAGCATCTGGATGACTGCTTGAGTTTTTCACTTTTTAACTAGATGTTTGGTGTCATGTAGACACAGGCTGAGGCTCTGACTTCATCCTACAACAGCCCCCAGGCTGCCAGGCTGGCTCCAGATTCCCTTTATTACAACTGACATTTTTACAAGAAAACTTTGCTTTCTGTGTGATGCCTGTTGTGCTTATGCTTGGAAACAGATTCTTTGCTCAGACAAGAAAAACAGCCCAAACCGACCCCCCAAGGGCCACATGCACTGGTCTGAAGAAACTGGAGAATTTCAGAATCACTACTATCTTTGTGAACAAAATCAGGACACAACTTTGGTAAGAGAGGGTGGCTGGTGAGAGAAGGCTCCAAAGTCATTCTAACTCTCTTCAATTTGGCTCACTCCCATTTCAGTCAAAGAATATTGTTTCCAGGCTGGCAAAGAGAGTGCTTCCCATTTGGTTGGATGGGACTTAGCAATTAATGGCCAAACATCCCTTAAGACACACCAGTCGATCTCTGAATGAAACAGCAGGGATGGTTTAGAAAACACTATTATTTTTTCCTCAAGAACTTTTAAGCAAATAGACTGAGAAAAATGGAAATGCTTTTTCAAGCTTTGTCTCCCTTGAAAAAGAGTTTCACAATCACAAGGAAGGCCCAGCACTCCCCCACCTTGGAATAACTGTGCTAATGATGAAAGTAAATTATCAACAGCTACTTACTGACCACCTTCCTTGCACAGAGCTGTCGTGAACTGTCTGACTTCACACCTCTTCTCATCCCTGCTCTTGCCAAGCATACTTATTAGCTTCTCCGATGAGCTCACTCGGCCCACTCACTGTGAACAGCTCTGCTCAAAGGCACAGAAGGATCCCTGGCTTTCGAAGCTGTTGGCACAGGTTCAAGCTACACTCTTTCTTCTTATCCCTCCACGTCTGCCATATAAGATCCCTTGTCTGAATCTTGTTCCTTGACAGCTCAACCCTTGGCTTGTGTTCTTAGTCTCCACTTGAGTCCTCATCATTTATAGGTTGGTTTTGGAGGCTGGATTCTTTATGTCTGGGCTTCAATCTCCCCAACTCTGGGTGAAGCTTATTAGCTATTGGAATTACAGGATTTGCCTCTTCCTGCCTTCCTTAATAGAAACCATTTGTTGAGTACAGGATCTAGCATTGAGTTGACCTTTTAAATATACTATCTTATTTAATTCTCACAGGAGATTGGTAATATAAACTGCTATTTTTGCAGAGTAGAAATTAAGCTTTGGAACAATGGAACTATTTTCCCAACATCACAATACAGAAGCTAACTACCAGAGAATTCAGACCTGGGTTACTCCAAAGCATAGGCAGTAACCTCTGATCTGTACTGCCTCACTCTGCCTTCAAGATTTTTTGCTCAAGTGGCCCATAGGACATATCCACATGACTTTAGCACCTGGAATTTTATTTGACTAACTTTGCTTGACCATCTGCCTCCCATTAATTTACTCTCTTCTTTATTGGGCAATGTTTCTGGAATGTCCACTCTGTGGCAGTGTGTCCACTCTGTTTTGTGCTGAAAATAAAATGGTGAATAAGAAGTAGCCCAGGCTCTGTTCAGGCAGACTGGCTTGGTACCTAGTAGGGGAAAGAGATCATTTTCCAGGCAATTTCAGTGCAGTGCAATAAGCCTGGTGATACAATAAGCCCTAGTAACTGGCAGCTAAATTCTGTCCTGAGTTCTTTTGGTCTTGCCTATTGCTGGTCCCATTTTGTCTCCTTTTACTCCTCTGACTCAGCAACAATTGAGTTCTCAAATAGGAGGCTCATTCTCACCCTGAACTGAGGGAGATAGGAGGAGAGAAGGTCAGCAGGTTTGGGCCACCATCTGGGGAGAACATAGAATTGAGTTCTGCTCCCCTGATCTGGTACTCCCTGACTCAGTCAACTCCAGAGTTCCTGCATATTCTTCACAGAAGAACTCCTGCATGTCCTCCTTTCTAGTCTTGGAGGGAAGGGTTCTGGTGTTTTAGGGATGAAGGGTCTTGTTAGAATTTCCATCAGAGGTTAGTAGAATCTAAAAGGTTCAGCAAATAGGCTGGAGTTTCTCCCTAAGTTACCCCTCTTAGTGTGTCCCAGGTGTTCTCTAGGATTGGGCCTACAGCATTTCTTCGGTATTGTTCACGACTCTGCTACCTGGCAGGGGTCCTATATTTCTGCACCACAGGAATTCTGACTTGGATTGCTGTTCAGAATCCCTTTCTGCAATGTTTCAGCCCTTAGATAGGGCCTTCTGATGCCACTGGTTTCCTGAATCTCACACAAACTTGCAGCAAATGAACTGACATTGCACTTGGGACCCTCAAGTGGTTCCACTCAGAATCATTCTCTGTAGACTGGTCAGTTTGCCCTTGACCTTCTTCAGTACTGGTGATTTTCTTGGAAATATTGAAGTCTAAAAGTGAATGCAATCTCTCCTGGCACATGGTGTATTCAAATAAATGTCCAATAAATATTTGTTGAATTAAAGCGGGTAAAGTTAAAACAAGTGCCCATGAAGCACAGATCTTCACCCACATATGTCCCTCAAAAACTATTTACTGATTTGAATTTATTTGAATTGAAAGGAACTACAGTCTACTTAGGAAGATAAGATGTATGGATATAAAACAATTAATAAGCTAGGTGCAGTGGTACACGCTTGTAATCCCAGCAACTTGGAAGGCCAAGGTAGGAGGATAACAAGTTTGAGGCCAGCCTCAGCAACTTAGCTAGGCTGTAAAGAACTTAGTGAGACCCTGCCTCAAAATTAACAATAAAGAGGGCTGGGGATGTAGTTTAGTGGAAATGTGTCCTGAGTTTAACCCCCAGTACCAAAAACCAATCAATTAATCACTCGATTAATGAGCAATAACAGCATACACTAATGTTTCCATTTAATATCAACTGCTCTGTGCAGAGATCCCTAAGGAATCAGAGTTATTAGCAAAAAAACAATAGAAGATGGAGGACTTGAAATGAACTTTGGGTCATTAATACATTTCATGTTTTTCCAAATGATTCTATAGTAGATATATTATTCCATCAAAAAAAGTTAAACAAGTTAAGAGATTAAAGGGTGTCCTCTTGGGGCACCGTGTTGGTATGTCTGGGCTATAAGTAAGAAATCAAAAGACAATGTAGTAAGTTCTTGAAAAGGATTATCTAACAAATGCTCTGGAAACTTGTTTGAATGAGTGATACAATCTACCTTTCTAGTTATGGCAGGAGTGAGAGGACACTGGTGAGGAAATTTTGAAGGACCTGAGTCTTGAAAAAGGATGCTTAGCTCACTCTCCTGGAGGGAGAGAGAAAGCACCCAAGAGGAAATTGCAGGACAATGACTTGTACGGCAATGAACACTGCATGTTGATGCTGACAAGGGAGGTTCAAACAGGCTGTGAAGTGCCCGTAGCACTTGCCAGGGTGGCTGAAGGGGACCTCTGACGCTTTGTGCTGGCTGTACTTCTAGACTATGGATTCCTGAGATCTTTTCCCTCCACTTTTCTTCTTCTCTCCTCCTTAGCATCCACACCTGCTAAACTCTTATTGCCTTGACTCATTTAGGTGTAGGAACCAGCTCCAGCAAAGTCCAAAATGTAGGCTGCAGCTCCTGTCTGCTCATGTTCATTTCAATACATTTCAGGCAAGAATTCAGGCAGTCTTGATTTTTTCCCTATAGCTGGATCCTGCCTTTGTTGTCATGGGGTGGGGGAGGATCTAAAAGAAGAATGTCCCAGGGTCCTCTCCCAGAGTCAGAATAATTGGGTTTGCACTTTCTTAATGATGTCCAGAAAATTTCAAAGCATTTTACTACATATAAGGGACAGAGAAAACTATGCGTCTTCCCAACATGATATTTATTTCTGACCCATGGCTCCAGAAATACTTATTTTTAAAGAGAGCAAAAAGGATCAAAGCTATGCAGGTTAAATCATACTTCATATACTATAGACTTGCAAATGTGATTCTTTTTTCTTTGCTCAAAACATTAGGCGATTTTATTTTACATTTAGGCTTAGCAATGCTTTTCTAAATTATTTATTTTAGAAGTCAGAGTGGCTGGTCAGAAAGCATTTAAAAATTCACTAAACCAGAGGAGGACCATCCTTTCCTTTGGCCCCAGGACAACGCACTCTAAGAATTCCAAGAGCTTGATTCTATTCTAGGAATGGGCTCCAATTTGGAGACTTGCATGGTCCATTAAACCATTTTTGCATCCTGCTGAGCTTTTCTGTTCTAAACCCAGAGTCCTTCACATGAGCATAGACTGATGGAATTCTCTGCTAGGAAAAACAGCCTAAACCAAGTTTCACATGTCAGCGTTTCACCCCATGTACAGCATTTTAAAGGAAATAGTGCATATTAGGGACCAAGGCAGAATTTCTGCTTAACTCTCTGCCAACAAAGGGTCTGCTGTATGGCACACAAGGTCTATTCCAGTGCTCAAGGATTTTTATTAACAACCAAAACAATGCTTTCTCCTTTTACATTACTTTTTTGGATCTTCCATGTTTCCTAAAACATTTATTTTTAATGTCATCTTCCAAACATCAATTGGCATAGCCAGATTTCACCTGGTCTCACTTGGTTTCCTACCCAGTGCCTCTCAAACTTCAGTGCATGTGAATCACTTGGGGATTTCTTTAAAAAGGACCTTTTGTTTCAGAAAGTTGGGGTGAATCTGAGATTCTGCATTTGTAACAAGTTCTCAGGCAAAGACAATGATGCAGATCCACGGATCCCATTGGGGTTGCACAATTATAGAATATTGAACTCTTTCTATGGGACCATGTAGTACTGGGTGAGATGGTAGGGATGCAAGGGGAAGAGAACAGAGGTGTGCCTTACATTCTTAGAATCACTTGTACAATCCTAATTAGCTAATCAGTAAAACCGGGTTTAGTTCTTGATTGAGAATTTTAAATGACATACTCTATAGTCAGCCTGTTTTCTGCTACTATGACCAAATACCACAGACTGGGTAATTTATAAAGAAAAAAAATTTTTTTTCCAATGCTTGAGATCTAACCCAAGGTCTAGCACATGCTAAGAAAGTGATATACCATTGAGCTATGTATTACTTAGCTATCCCAAGAAAAGAGATTTATTTCTTATAGTTCTGAAGCCTGGAAATTCCAATGCCAAGGTGCCACATCTAGTGAGGGACTTCTTGCTGTGTTAAAGCATGGCAGAGGTATCACATGGTGAGAGATCACCTCCAGAGGGCTTTTATACCAAAACCATGTCTAAGCTAACTAACCAACTCCCTTGATGGCATTAATCCATTCATGAGAGCAGAGTTCCCATGACCTAATAACCTTTTAAAGGTCCCACATTAATATCATCACAGTGACAATTACATTGCAACATGAACTTTGGAGGGAAATTCAAACCATAACACATACCTTCATCTAATTGCATTTATAGGCTAGTTATTTACTTGTTAAGCAGACTTTTCTAACTTTCCAGGAAACACAGTCACCATCAACTCTGAATTCTATCTTGCTACTTTTGAGGTAAATAAAATACACAATGATCTATTTCTAGAAGCAAATACTTGATTCCTTCATTTCAGTCTATGATAGAAAAATGTAATGTGCCATCCCAGAGGAAGCTGTTTGCCTCCTGAGGTGGTTGCTGGTCAGTGAAAGCAACTGGTCCAGGGGCTGCTTTATGGAGGTGAAGATGTTGGCATGACACTAACCCATATGCTTAGTCCCCTGATTTGTAAGCTCTGATTTTTGCTATAGTTTCTTTGTTTCAGCTCAGCAATTAATCATTAAGATACAAATTTCATGGGAAAGTTACTATAAACTCAGAGTCCAGTGGGATTGAGAGCTAACCTAGATAAAGAGGAATCTGGCTATAACCTAGAACACACTAAAGATAAAAGAGGGAAGGCAGGATAAAATGAATGGTGGCACCAAAGGTGGGTCCACCTTCTTCAAACTTTGCCAAAGGCCTAATTGTTTCAGCTTCAATCACATTTGTCCCAAACATTGTCTGCGTGTTAGTCAGTTTTCCATCACTATGACAAAATAATTGACGGAAACAACATAGAGAAGAAAAAGATTTATTTTGGCTCATAATTTCAGAGGTTTTAGGCCATAGATGATTGGCACCACTGCTTTTAGGCTTGTGGCAAGACAGTATATTATAGTAGGGAGAATGTGGTGAAACAGAGTGGTTCACTTCATAGCAGCCAACGAGGAGAGAGAGAGAGAGAGAGGAAGAGAGAGAGAGAGAAACCAGAATTCCAATACATCTTTCAATGACAAGTCCCCAGCAGTGACCTACTTCCTCGAGGCAAGCACTAAAGTGTCCTAAAGTTCCTAAAGTTCCTAAAGTTTCCACCACTTCCCAACAGTGCCACCAGCTGGGACCAAGCCTTTAACACATGAGTTTTTGGGGGACATTCCAGAGATAAACTATACACCAGCATATATTATGAATCTACACAAAGACCAAGTACTAAAAAGAAAAGTGGTACATCTTTTCGAAAAAATGCACCACATTTGTGTACAATGAATCAAAATGCAGCCTGTAAAAATAAAAAAAAAAATTGTGTACACACCTATATAAAATATACATACAATCTATGAATAAAAAAAAGAAAAGTGGTAAGAAATATGGATAGGCATCTATCTTTGCATAGAGCATTTTCCTTAGGGAATTGAAAGGCATTTTTTGAGATACTTCTGTGACAAGGATTTAGTACATCAACCCATGTAGATGGATAATTCTCTCCTACTTTGTTTTCTTTTCTGTAGTCCAGAAGTCAGCAAGCATTTTCCGTAAATGGCCAGATAGCAATTTTTTTATTTTTTAATTTTTAAAAAAGTGGTACTGGAGATTGAACCCAGGGACTCATGCATGGTAGGTAGTCTTTCTACCACTGAGCTACATCCCTAGCAGCTAGTAAACAGTTCTAGCTACTAGCTAGATATCTCCATATAATCTCTGTAGCAACAATTCAGCTGTTGTGGTATCCACAGACACTGCATAAACAATTGGAAAGAGATGTGGAACCATAAAACTTTATTTAAAAAAACTGGTGGTAGGCTGGATTTGGCCCATGGTTGAAGTCCATGACACCCATGGAAAAAACCTTACATGCTCATTAATCTAAAATGAAAGTTGAGTGTGGAAAAAATGGAGCATTTATACTTGCAGGGCAGGATGGACAATCTGAGGTACGAAGGCAGATCCTACTCTAGGACATGATGCTGACCATAAACATTTACCCAGGGCCTCAAGAAAGTGGTAGTGTTCCTGGAGAGTGGCCCACAGTAGGATGTAAGAGGAGAAATCAAGGCTTAGTTAAGGCAAATGTTCTGTGGAATAGTCCTTCTATGTCGCCCTCACTGACAGATCTGAAACTCTGCTTTTCCATGTAAGGTTATTTGTTTATTTATTTTTTTGGTGGTGCTGGGGATTAAACCCAGGACCTGCTGCATGCCAGACAAGCACTCTACTGCTGAGCTACATCCTCATCCCCAAGATTTTGCTTTTCCTTCAGAAGTGTTCACCAGACTTTTGCCATAGCAATTGTCACACATGAGATGACACCAAAAACCAGTAGTACGCGAAAATACCGCCCAGTTGGCATAGGCTGTATTTTTACATTTTATTAAAATTCTTCTTTGATCACATATCAATCTTTGAGCCTATGAGACTATGCTGATTTAAATGTCTGTGGTTTACAAAGTGGGACCATTTAGTACTTTCTGAATTCCTCAAGGGGCTAGATATGGACTCCAAATATGAACAAAATATATATATAACTCAAAATATAACAGATAAGCAAAACTGTTAGGATTATAAAACATATGCACATTAATTGCATCTATTATTGAAGCATGTACATATTTAGAGGTCAAATATTTCTTCATGTGTGGCCCTGTCTATGATAACCATTAAACTACATTCTACATTAAAATGAAATGTATCTAAATATAAGCTCTTTATGTTAATTGTACCAGTAGCGATTTACTTCACTCAATTATGCTTCCATTTTCATTTTGTTTTTACAGGAAGTAGAATCCTTGTCACCAGATAGATCGTAGGTAAGACCAAGATTTCTTGTTTGTAATAAGTGTGTTGTTTGCATTATGCCTTTTAACATTTATCCTAAATCAACCCTTTAATCTAGGAGTCTTTGATCCTAGTTCCTTTCCAGAGTCTTCAACACCAGAACTTCCCCTGGTTATTCTTGTGTAAATCGATATCATGGATGTTAGAAGGCAATAAATGAACAATGCCACTTCTAGTATTTATAACAACAGGGATTATTAACTTAATTACCTTATCCTTTTGAAATATTTGAAGAAGAATTATGACCTCTGGGACACCAGCAGTAGTCACCTAATCTATTTCCTAAGTTAAAGCAGCAAAGTCTACAGCAGGCATCCCAATGTGGTCTGGCTTATTGCAACCACTGTGTGCAACTGGCAGGGTTAGGTCTTCTCGGAATTTTGAAGGCAAAGCGTAGCTTTTAGGAGATCTGTATTGTATTAGCAAGTGAAAATTCAAAATTAAATTTGGGACAAATGTGGAAGTGTCAGTTTTTTTTTTTTTTTTTGTAAGATGAGGACCATAAATTTTCCTTTATCATATCTGTAATCTTAAAAAAGTAAGGGTATTTGAACACCAGAATAGTAAATAGGAAATAATGTCAAACAAAAGAATAGATCTTTATGGAAAAGAATCCCTATGTTGTCTTTATTTTTTTCCACCTTAATATATACTGGGGAGCAAATGCATAAATCCTAAAGAAGTCAGAAGGAATGAGGACATATTAAAATCTTAACTAGAATTAGTAAGGTTATGTCTAGTTAAGAATTATTGGAAACTATTCCTTTCTAGTAAGGTGAAGTTAAAAAAGTGAATGATCTAAGAGTTTAAGAAAGTCTTGACTGAAAATCGGAGTCAAGCGTTGTGTTTTCTCTTAAGTGTGGAAGCTTGAGGGAAAAGAGGAAAGAAAAGGTGGGGGATCACAGAAGGGAGGAAGGGGGGAAGTGGGGAATGGGGAGGTACTAACTGTCCAAATTATATTGTTACATTGTGTGCGTGTATAACTGTTTAACAATGAATTCCACTATTATGTATGATTGTAATGCACCAATTGAAAAAGAAAATGTGTGGGAGAAATCATCTTTGCTGGGAGTGTAGCTTGGTGGTAGTGTACTTGCCTAACATGTATGAGGCCCTGGATTTGATTCTCATCATTGAAGAAAAGGAAAGAAGGAAGAAAGAGGGACAGAAGAAGAAAAGAAAAGAGAAAAAGAAAAGAAAAGAAATAAATTTCAAGCTCTGTAATTCTATGGGACATGTTTCTTCCAAAGGATAGACTGTCCTTGGAACATCATTCCTGGAATCACACTGAAGGGAAATTCATCTGGCTATTTTGAAAGCTTTTCAGGTAGTCAAATGAAAGTCATTATTCAAGAAGGCTATAAATATAGTGATTTTAACTGGTAGTAGTATTAATAATTATATACAAATATTAAGAATGATAGTCTTTCTATATAAAGCACTATTTCCTGGTTGGTCTATTTTTAAAGCATTTTAAGTGGAAAATTATCATACCCCACAGAACAAAAACTTTGCAAGAGATGTTTTCGGCTTCTTTCCTATCCAATTCTCATTTCCTGTCCACTGGCCTCAGGGGCATAACCCAAGGATAATTTCAAAAGCTCTTGGAAAAAGTGTGTGTGTGTGTGTGTGTGTGTGTGTGTGTGTGTGTGTATGTGTGTGAATAAGTGTGTGTTTGCTGAGGGGTGGAGATAGAAGGATAGTAAAATCAAAACAGATTAAAAATGTCCCTCTTTTGGTAATTTGTCTGTTTCTTCCAAAGGCTTAGACACACACATGCTCTGGTTTTGTGAATTTTGCTGGATAGGCAGAGGCTGATTGATGATGTGCTGTGATGAGGGAATCCAGTGGAAGCATCCACTGAAGGAACATGAATGGTTTGGGAGACACCTAAGCTATTTTATCATCAGGATTATCAATGACCAGGCTAGTATAAACATCATCACCTAATCTATTACACCGCAAAAAACATGGAGCATACTCACTGGGACCCGATTGGGTGTAATCCATGGATTCAACACCCTGTGGAGTGGGAAGGTGAGGCCAAGAGAGCATCACAGAGGGGAGCTGCAGCATAGAAAGGGCGGGCAGCTGTGTCAGACTGTATCCAGCTGCAGCAGAGAATACGGCTAAGGACAAGTGCTTATGCAGAGAGCAGGGCTCTTTAAAAAGTGAAATCCTCACACTGGGAGATTCTTCAGCAATACAGGAAACTGACATTAGGATCTGTGTCTTCCTGTAAATGGAGAATCTAAAAGAAAATATAAAAGAACAAAAAAGTTACATGTTTAATTATCAGTGGAGATGTTTCCAAAGATTTCTCACTCTGTAAGAGTTAGGGACAAACTTATGTGGGATAGAACAAGGGGTCAGAGAATAGTAATACTAGAAGATAGAAAAAGAGCATGTGTAAAATACGGCCTCAAAACATTGATGATGGTCTCTAGGGTGAGTGGGATTGGTAATGAATTAATGAAAAGACCAATGAACACTGCCATTTACTGACCAATGGATGTTTCAGGCACCGTGCTGAAGGCTCTCTCTATTCACTAACCAAATCTGTGCTTTGGAAAAAGAACAGTGTAGATTGATAAGGAAGTCACTTACAGATATGTGACTTTTGTTAACACCGCTGGCAAATTTACTATCTTTACTGTGCATTCCGAGTGACTAATATCCATAGATTGTCCTCTGGTTATTAAGAGGAAAGAAGTCTAAATACCAAAAAAGGATAAACAACACGCAGATAAATATTTTGAAATGCTCCAGATTTGGAAAGTCCTAATACATTGCTTAACTTTCAACATTTTCCTTGCCACAGAATGACTCCTCTGAGAACAAAGTAATTGTTGACTTCAAAGAACTTTGAGGAAGTTCAGTGGATGGAAAGAATTTGGTTGGCAATGGGGTGAATCAAATCTAGAATTTTTCTTTCTATCACGTGTATGTGTGTGTGTGCACAAAGCACATGGATATTTTTACAAAACATAATTCACTACCTGAAGTATTTCTCAATATTTAAAATGCACCGGAGAAGCCAGGAACGGTGCAGGATGTCTGTGATGCCAGCTACTCTGGAGGCTAAGGCAGGAGGATTGCAAGTTTGAGACCAGCCTGGGCAACTTAGCAAGACCCTGTATCAACATAAAAAATAAAAAGGGCTGAGGATGCATTTCAGTAATATGGTAGTTGCATAGTTTGCATTAGGCCTTAGGTTTGACCCCAGTATTAAAAAAAAAGGACTGGAGAATGGAAATATCCTTCCTATTTGGTAACATGCAAAGCCACAAAGCAGTCTCTGGGTTGTTTCCCTCATGGTTATACCTGGACAAAGTTATAGACATCAGGGATTGCCAAGCCTAGCTATACCTCAGAATTATATGGGGAACTTCAAAAATATTCTTGGGTTTAACCATAATCCTACTGAATCAGGCTCTTCAGGAGTGGAAAAGACAAATATCTGAGTATTTGTACAAGTGATACACCTGTCTGAATGTATACTTATATTTAATTCAGGTTGGCAGTGAATCTTGGGATCACTCACCATCTTTTTTTTTTTCTTTGTGTATTAATGTTTAATAACCATAACATTCTTACAAATTTACATGCTTAGAGAAAATATAGGAAGGACACACACAAGAAAGTTAACAACAGCTATTTCAGGGAAGTGAAATTACAGGCAATTTGATTTTCCTCTTTTTGCTTGTCAGTATTTCTAAATTTTCTAAAATGAAAATTGGCTTTTTCAATATGATAAAAAAACAATACATGTTACACTGTACATATGTTAAATATTTCTTACAAAGAATAGTTATTAGGCACAATTTTTTTCCTTATGGAAGGTAAATACACCTGTTGGGATCTGACAGTGACTCACTTAAACATCTTAATTGACACCCTGGGTAAGTGACTGCTACCTATTCCTATTGAGTTATTCCCGCCATAACAACAGATCTACACTTTAATGCTAATGGATCCACCTCTCCAAATTCACCACATGAGACCCTACTTTGCCTTCTCACCTGGCAAAAAAGACATTCCTCCATGAAATGCTGCAAGATCTTGGCCAACCTGGCCTCAAAATGGCCCAGATGATGGGACAGATGCCCCCAAAATGAATGTAGGGATTATACCTTAATATCTGTTCTCAGCAAATGCCAACCTAGATTCCAAACAAGCAATTCAAACCTGGAAAATCTCTCAAATGCCATATGCAATATTATGAATGAACTCCTGGTTTCTTCTATTGATTCTGCCTTTTAAAGTTGTCTTTGTTTATACAGCTTTTGGTTTTAGAAATCTCCCTATAAGCCCATCTTAGCAGTCTGATGTGTTCCACCCGACAGAACTGCATGCAGGAGACAAGGGTGCTTCAACTCCCTCCTAGACATCTTGAGATCCCAGCTGCTTGGAGTTTTGAGCACTATTATTGGAGGACAACCCACTTTGATTACTGATTTTCCTTTCTTTAAGAGTATTTTTGGTAAATAAGCTTCCACCAGCATCTCATGCAGTGTGTTTGTGATTTTGGCAGAATAGAGCCAGGCATCTCAAGATCTCAACATTCATTCCTTTCCTGGAAAGAAAGAGAAATGCGTGCTATTCTCCTCCCTGGGGAAATTATTCCTCATGAGTCAAAAATACTTTGTTCTTGACCGGGGCAGCTTAAGAGACACTGCCTTTTTCTTTCCAGTACAGTGCTCCCTTCCTTTTAGGTCTCAGCACTTACGGAAGTTGGGAAGAATGAGTATGTTATTGTGTTTATGAGCCAATCAATTCACCTCAACATTTACTTGTCATTGCTGTGTGCCAAGCACTCTGAGGGATACAACTAAACCACAGAGGGAATAAATTATATAGAATGTCTAATGCAAAACAGAAAATGATTAGTTGTAAGAAAGAATAGTACAAAGGTTGCTACATGGGCTGTGTGGTCAGGGCTCATTTATCCTTTAATGGAAAAGAAGATTGAGGGGAGAGCGTCCTTCTCTTTCCTTCCCTTTCTCCAGTCCCCCAACTTTAAAATACAGCATGACATAATTCCTGAAACACATGTAGAGTCTTATGTCTCAGGAGTATCTGTTAAAATGCCAGCATTCACGGTGCTGAGGAGGATTGAGGCCAGCTTTGCAGCAGAAGGTTTCAGAACCACCTGTGTCCTTTGTTGAATATGAAGGTTTCTGCTTGTACCACTGAGCTCTGGATTCACAATAATACTGGGTGAGTCCCTTATGTCCTCTCCAGTTACATGTGCAAAATTCTCCCTGGGGTTAGGAGACCATCTCTCTCCCTTCAGATGTTCTTCTTTTTAGTTTAATTTTTAATTTTTGCTTTTTGATATTGGGGATTGAACCTAGGAGTGTTCTACCACTGAGCCACATCCCCAGCCCTTTTTAGTTTTGATTTTGAGAGAGGGTTTCACTAAGTTGCTTAGGGCCTAAGTTGCTGAGGCCGGGTCTCTAACTTGTGATATTCCGATCTCAGCTTCCTGAGTTGGGAGTTTAGGCATGTGCTACGGTCAATTTTTGAGGATCACAGCCCTGATTTAAACTGCTTTAATGTTTCTTATAACACCTAATCCACAAACTAGGAAGAAAAGGAAGAATTGAGCACAGTGTAGCACACACTTGACAGCATCAAATGCCCACTGCCACCAATTTCATAGCGGTAGAGACACTGAGAAGATGGTCAAGTCATCCACCTGGGTCATGGGTGGTAAGTCATAAAACATGGCTGTGGACTCAGATCTCCCAATCCATGCCCAGTGCCACATTCATGTCTCACCATGTTTCACAGTTGTTAAGCAATATCTCTAAATAGAATTGAATCAGGGACAAAGTAATATTTCCAGAGTAATGTTGCAAAGAAAGCTTCACTTTGGGTACTTTCCCAGAGCCATGGGACAGATCCCAGCAGCACTGGGGTGTGCAGATTACTGTGCAGATGGCTGGATCAAGTCAGCAACCCATGGCAGGGGTGTTGGAGCCCCACCCAGCACTACCAGCACTTCTTTCTTCCTTCTCAATTATGTAATTTTAACAATGACCGAGTGGAGATATAGTGTGATTGACAAGTTTCTTTTTTGGCTTTACCCTCTGAGACAGAAAAAAGGCAGGGCTGCTACAAGAGGTCCCACTGCTTTTCTCTCAAAGTTGCCTTTGTCTGTAATGGTTCTCTGAGAAGATCCCATACCCTATTTCTGAACCACTTACTGCATTCATAAAAGGTACAATTATGTGAGTCATCAAGGTTACTAGGAAATTTGCATCTGTAGCCAAGGTGGAATTTTCTGCAGTACATATTTACAATGTAGTTTTCTTTCAAGAATTAAAAATCACATTCATCTTTTATTTGGAGTCATTCCCATTAGCTAACGGAGTCTTTCTTTCTTTCTTTCTTTCTTTCTTTCTTTCTTTCTTTCTTTCTTTCTTTCTTTCTTTCTTTCTTTCTTTCTTTCTCTCTCTCTCTCTCTCTCTCTCTCTCTCTCTCTCTCTCTCTTTCTTTCTTTCTTTCTTTCTTTTTTAAATAGTGGATATGGAGTCCAGGGGCACTACATCCTCAGCTCTTTTTCTTTATTTTATTTATTTATATCTATTTTGTTTTAACAAAATACAAATAAATCAAGGCTCAAACTTGTGAGTCTCCTGCCTCAGCTTCTGAATTTGTTGGGATTACAGGTATGCATCAATGAGCCTGGCTTAAAGAATATTTTTATCATAGTCTATGAATCAAATGCAAAAGAAAGAAAACTAATTCAATATCAGATGACTAAGTGGACAAATGCCTCCATGAAAATTTGTGGTCTGAGGTACTTAGATGAAAACTTTACTATCAATTTAAATTATTCAGTATTTTCTGTACTCGGAGACAAGCAAAAATATTTATCTGCTTTATTTCCCTCCTTGGTTTAAAACTTTTATCTTGATTTATCAAATCTTTTGATTTCTTCTTCCCTGCTATGATTCACTGGTTTCCTGTCATGTCACTCTGCAGGGTCTGGTTTTCCCATTGATAGCTTGCCACACAGTCTTGGCAACAAGAATTATCTCAAAGTAATTGGGGCTGTAACTGTGACTCCCTGACTTGTTTGGGTCAACAGGGAGATGGCTACGACCAAACAAAACAACCACCAAAAGGAAAAGCTACCAGGTCCTGTATTTGGACAGCCCAGATGTTATTTACAGCTTTGTTTATGAAGCGTTTTCTTGATCCTGCTGGCTAGAATCCACACACTTTGTCATTTTGGAGCACACACGTCCTGTCACATGGTGACAATGTGCCCTGAGCCAGTAAACAGACTGGAAGACTATTATAAGGGTAGAATAGTCTTTTAACATACCATTGTGCTCTCCCCAAACCCCACCAAAAACGACAAAGGAAAGTATGGAGGAAGAGAAACCAAGACTATTTTATTTTTAGATTTTCAAGTAAAACCATAATTAATGCCACCATTTTGAAACTTCTACTATGTGCAAGGTGCTGTGAATAAAGAATTATCTAATTCATAACCCAACACTCAGGAACCTCAAGCTCTCATTCTGGTGAGAAGTTGCTATTAAAAAACTCAGGGACCAGATACAATGTGAAGTTACAATTGCTGTAACTTTCCAGGGGGGTGTTATGGTTTGGATCAGTTTCCCACCCCCATGTCATTAAGCACTCTGTAGTCTGAACCGGTCTTCCATTTTTTGGATCACTTTCTCAAGTCCCTCCACCATGCACTTGCCTGAAAAATGCTCTATGTATGCAACTTATGCTGTGCATAATCTTCCTTGTTCTAACTGAAACTTGAATATTCTCTGAGAATAGTTCAACCCACTGGGCACTCTTAGAAGGAAACCATTGCTTTCTCTTGCCCCAAGGTTAGTAGGAGCTACCTTTTAGCTCCCTCTAAATCTCCTGTTCTTCTGATGCATAAGGAAGTGGCTGCTATTCATCCTTTTTGAGATAATTTACTGATAAACTGGTCATTCATCCTCACTCACTAGGATTTTAGCTCATGCTCAGAACCTTTCCATCTATCACCCATTCTGACATCGTTCTTAGGGACCTCAAAACCTCCCAAGATGGTTCAGCTAATGTGCTATCCTTAGTCTTCCTTGTCTACCCTAGAATCTGACACTCTCTGTTAAGGTACTGCCTCCAAATTTTCAAGCTTCCCACTCTGTCCACCATCTCCTACTTTTCCAATTCAGTTATTATAGTACCCTAATTCCATTTCATTGGCCACAGGGTTGGTAAAGCCATTTGCCACTATCCATCCCACAACATGTTTCTATATCTCTTGCCTTACTAGACTTTATGGTTCATTGTTATAATCATTTCTTGCTTATGTCCACTCAGAGTCCCAGACTATCACATTATTTGGAAACAGGGTATTTGCATATGTAATTAGTTAAGATGAAGTGAAACTAGGTTGGGGTGTACCCTGAATTTTATAACTGATGCCCTTGTAAAAAGAGAAGAAAGACTTAAAGAGATGTGGACATAGGAAGGAAGGCAAGGTTAAACCAGAGACCGAGAAGGGAGTTATGCTCCCACAAGACAAGGAATAGCAAGGATTGCCAGCATCACCAAAAACTAGAAGAAAGGCATGGCATAGTTTCTTCCTGGAGTCCTCCAGAAAGAGTCAACCCTACTGAAATCTTGGTTTCAGCCTTCTGATCTTGCGAACTGTCAGAGCATAAATTTCTGTTGTTTTAAACCACCAGATTTGGGGTAATTTGTTTCAGCAGCTCTTGAAAAGAAATATAATCCTTGGTTCCTCTCTTTCTTCATTATATTCATGCAGCAAAACCCCTAACCTTTACTAAACCCAGCTCTCCACTTTCTCTACATCTGCACTTAAGTGACAGATTTTAGGTGAAAGAAAGCTCACTAATGCACTAACTCATCTCACTTCGCAATTTTAACCACAGATCTTAGAGTCTTGCCATTTCCTGGCAGTTCAACTACATTTTGTAGTGTATCACTCTTCTTATTTTCTGGGGCAAATTCTTCGTACTTTCTTTTCCCTTCCAGGCTGGTAACTCTGTCTTTTATTATACTAAGAAAAATAGATGCAAAAGAAAGAGAAAGAATTATTCTTTCCTCCACCAAATCTATAAACTCACTGGCTTTTGTATACACATTTTCTATTTTCTTTCTGTTTCATTCATTTCATACACAACAAGTATTTATTAAATATGTTTGTAATAAGTTTTTAGGATAGTGTATCAACAAAGTCCCTCCCTTCTGGCGATTAGATTCTTGGGAAAAGACAAAAATATATTAAAAAAGTGCATACTTAATGTCATATTGTTTTGCATTATTGTGCATGTAGACATCAAAAGTGTTATGGATTTTAAAAAAAGGAGGTTGAAATCAAAGGCTGTGATCAGGAAGGAGGTGTCCTTTTAGGGAGAGTGCTCTAGGAGGACATTTTTGATTAGATCTGAGAAGAGATCTGAGAAAGTGATGGATGAACTGTTTGGGCTTCTTTCTAAGGACAACAGCCCATTCTTGTGTTCTGAATCCCATTCTCCTCATTCCTACTCAGGGCCTTCTCACCTATAATTTTCACCTCTCTCTCCCTTATATTATGGGTGTTGCCTTCTTTATTGGATCATGACCATCCACATACGAAGGTATAATATCTACTATCTTGTAAAAAAATGCTCCTAGAATCCACATCCCCATGTAGTCCCGCTCTGTTTCTCTCTGACCTTTGAAATAAAACTCCCCAAAGAGCTGTCAATATTAACTGTGTTATATCAACCAATTTCAATCATGTTTTCATTCTTAACAACTTCCATCTGTTAAATGCAGTGTCAATTTTTAATTTCCATCTTAATGACTTAGCAACATTTGAAGCAATGGATCACAAATCCTTTTGTAAAAACTATTTTCTTCAACTGACTTCTCAGATATCTCAGTTTCCATGTCTTCCTCTCCCCTCCCTGAACCCTCAATCTCAGTATCTAAGTGTCTCAATGTAAGTGTCTCAATTTGGAAGTGTCCAGAATCAATCCTCAGAACTCTTTGCTTCTGTACCTACCTTCAAGCGCTAGGGAAACTTATCCTGTTACATAACTATAAAAACCATCCACATGCTGCTAGCCTGGTTTTATCTAAACCCCTCAGAACTCCAGACCCATGAGTATTCCATTTCCTGTCTAGCATGTTCACTCATAGACGATCCACATTTACTGTGTACAAAACCAAACTGATTCCTTGCCTAACAAGTTCAACATCCTCCACTCTTCCCCATGTCATTTACTTCTTGTTGCTCAGTTCAAACATTAATTCCACATAAATATCTAGTGCCAAAGCCTGAGAATATTGACTTTCAAATCATGAACCCTTCTAGCACCTTTATGATTGCCACGCTGGCCCAAACTTCCACTATCTCTTGCAGAGATGGCCAAAATCTTCCTAACTGGTTTCCCATTGGTCTAACTAACTCTCTTCCCATTGTTTGTTATTCATTCATCATTCAGAATGGTCTTATTAAAATATGGATCAGGCTCTGTCTTTCCCCTGTCCAAAATACTCCAAAGATTTTCCATTATACTCAGAATGAAAGGAAAACTCTATACCATGGCACACAAGTCCCAATCTCATCCGGTCCCTCCTGATCTCTCATTTCTTGTCACTCTGCTCTAGCCATGTCACCTTCCTGATGTTCCCCATCAGGACAAGCGTCTCTAAGTCAAAGTCTTTGTGCTTGTGCGTTTTCCCTTTGATATTTCTGTTTATTTCCTTCCGTTCATCATTCAGGACTTCACTCAAATACTCCCTCTTTAGGCAGGCCTTATCTGACCATATTATTTAAGATTGCACTGTAGCTATACCATATCTAATCATTTTACATATCCTAATCTGTTTCATTTATCTCTTTTTGTGGTACTTATTACTACCCAACATTACATATTTATTTATAAAAAATCAGTTAAGCATTACCTTTTTGATTTTTTTAAAGGTTTATTTACCTAGTTTATTAGCTGTCTTTCTTCTGGAAAAATTTATTTAGAATAGAAATATTCAAGGATAGGAACTTTGTCTTATTCACTATTTTAACTCTAGAACCTTGAACAAGGTAGTCATGATATCAATATCTGTTTAGTTAATTGAGTGATATTATGTCTATGGATAATTCAAGAGCATGGAGAAAGTTTATGAAATCACATTAATAATTAAAATAGTTATTAGTCATGGAATGTATACCAGGGAATCTGCTAAGTACTTAACAAATAGGATCTCTTTAATCCTTATATTCTGTGAACATGAGCCAAGGGTATTCTTATAGCCATTTAACAAATGAGGAAAGCAGAGTTTAAAAAGTCTGAGAAACTTGGGCAGATAGCAAGAAGGGGTTCCCCCTCAAGGGTAACATGATATACTTTCTTGGGGAGTCTGGAGTTAAATGTTTCTGAGACAATCAGCTTCTGGGCCCGGCTTCCAGAAGAGCAGCATTCTTCTGGAAAGTCAGCCTTCCATATAATCAAATACAAAAATGAACAAGCCAGACTTATTAGAGCCATACCATAATAGGTCAGAAATTTGGGATGCTGACCTCAATTTGTCTGGTTCCAAAGCCCCAGTATTCAAAACCTCAACTATGTAAATGTTTATTCTGATCTGTGATAGAGAAAAGATATGTTTTCCACAGTATTCTGGAGTAACTACCCTGGATGTTGTTCCAGAGTAAAGCAAAATCTCAGACAGAGTGAAAGTGCTCCGTTGAGCTGAAACAAAAGAAAAGGATTCACCAAACACATGAAAGCAGAGAAACCCAAAGCCTGGGGAGGTAGCAAATGCTGAAGATGACTTCCTGGCAGTTCAGCCAGGGACCTTGAACTTCTCTGTCTGCCACTTGGAGCTCAAGGACTGAAAGATAAACCTCAGAACTTGGCCAAAGTGGGAAGTCCTTGTAGAAAGAATCTCAAATGGCTTCATCCTCTCTGAAAGGTTCAATCAGAAAGAAACTCCTCTGTGTCCAAGAGGCATGAAATAACCTGCCATATAATCCTTCGTTCTGAAAAGTAGGGGCAGGAATCTTCACGGAAAACTCATAATCATATCACGGCCCTGTGAAGAATTAGCTGGTAGATTTCATGTTTTCAGGATGAGAATTTAAGTAATTTCCAGTTGGTAGTACTTCTCGGCAGTTGGTAGAAGTAGAGACAAATCTACTCTAGAGGACTGAAAGTTCAATCTAAGACTCAAAGAATTCTCACAAGAAAAAGTTTTAAGGAAAATGAGCAACTCACAGTCACAAAGCACAAGTCACAAAGCACAGTCACAAAACACACGAGGAGAGAACATAAAGGAAAATTTCAAAAAGCACCTAATAATGGCAGACTCTGACAGACTAACTGGTTTCATTTATCAAAAGCTGAAAATGAGCTATACTTAATAGGTTTGAAAAAAGATAAATTAAAAATACATATAGGGAATAAGCAAAACTAAAAAAGACTATAACTTCTAGAAATTAAAAAGGCAGTTTTGAAAATAAATTTCTGTTGATGACTTCATTAACTGTCCAAATAGGATTGAATAGAGAATGTCTGAGATGGGAGATGGAGCCATAGTCCAAAGGTCATTGGAGAAGGTGAGGGAGAAGAGCGGGATAGTCACCAAAGGCATTCTAGCATGCCCTGTGGAAACCGAGGACACGAGAATTTAAAAGACTTTAGGCCATGAGGACAAACAACTCTCGAATGATAACAGGCACCTCCTGTTAACACAACAGACACTCCAACACGAGATGGGTTGTTCTTTCCCACCAATTCCACAAGGACATATACACTACACATCTTCATCTACACTCCTGGACAAACTACTAAGGGGCAAGGAACTCTCTGAGAGTTCAAGAATTTTATCAAAACAAGATATTATTTCCATTTTTTTAAAATTAGCAAATTATATTAATATTAAATTAGATTTAAAAGTTGGTTAATTTTTAATCCATAAGTGGTTGGGATTGTGAATAAAAGTATACAAAATTATAGAACATCTAAACACATGAGTTCACTACATTTGGGTGTTTTTGTTTGTTTTTTATTTTCTTTCTTTCTTTCTTTCTTTCTTTCTTTCTTTCTTTCTTTCTTTCTTTCTCTTTTTTGCAGTGCTGGGGCTCAACCTCAGGACCTTATACATGCTACACAAACACTATACCACTGAGCTATACTCCCAGCCCATTTGTGTAATCTTTAATTCAGGCTGGCTAAAATTTCATCTAATTATAGTCAAACCTAGCCGATGCTTGTTTCATGTGGCTCATATCCAGTTTGACTTCTGGGTTCATCCAGAACACGTTTTTCTCCATCCAAAGAACATTCCTGTCCTTATCTGTATTCCCTGTATTCTCTTCTTTCAGCTCAGTTGTTATCCCCAGTGACTTTTGTTATAACCTATCCAAATTCTCTTTAACATCCTAGTAGAACTTTTTTTTCCCCTTTTTCTTTGTGTGTGTGTGTGTGTGTGTGTGTGTGTGTGTGTGTGTGTTCCTGGGGATTTAACCCAGGGGTTTCTACACTGAGCTATATCCCCAGTCCTTTTTATTTTTTATTTTGAGATAATGTCTCACTAAATGATCTCAAAAAAGCAATTCTCATGCCTCAGCCTCTGGAATAGCTGGGATTATAGGTATATGCCACCTAGAATTCTCTTTTCTAACTTGTATTTTTTTCTTTGAAATTTCACCTGTACTCTATTAAATTTTTTCTCAAATAATATCACTTTTTAAAAACTACCACTAACAATACTAACACATTGAAAATGTATCAAAATATTTACAATAAATTTGATCCGATTCATTGCAAACATAATATTAGAGTCTCCAAAAACTTGAAGAAATAAATGAACAGAATTTTTAAAATGAAGTAACAGAAGAGAAGAAATTGAGTTCCTTAAAGAAATCTGGCAATCATCCATTACCTCCTCTCAGTTAAAAATCTATTATCTTTAAATTCCTACCTGAGTTAAGATTTCATCATCTCTTGCCTGCTTTCTTATGAAACTAAATGCAAAGCAGGTGTGATGGCATACAACTGTAATCCCAATGGCTGAGGCAGGAGGATCACAAGTTGAGGATGGTTGAGGTTGGCCTGAACAACTTAATGAGACCATCTCAATATAAAAAATAAAACTGGCTAGAGATTTAAATTGTTGATACAGCACCCCTGGGTTCAATCCCCAGTACTGCCAAAAAAGGAGAAGAAAGTAGAGGACAAGAATCAGTTATAAGAAGCTTACTATGTCTTGGGAGGTTTGCTACCTGGGAATACAGGAATAAAGAAGACATAATCCTGGCCCTAGGGAGCTCAGAGTCTAAAGGGGAGACAGACAGACAAGTAATCATGCTGTATTGAAGCATCAGGAGGACAATAACAACATCATGAGGCAAGGCCTCAGCATTGGGGAAGGAGTGATCAACCCTGGCTGGGGTGGTAGAGCGTCCTTTACAGAAGTTGCTTCCAAGCTGGCAGGTGGGAGAGTAGGGCATGGCAATCCAGGAAGGAGGGACAGATGCCCACCTGCTGCAGATGACCCAGCCCCTGCCCGCTCCTCTTCTACCTCACACTGTGTCCTGGCATCACCAGAGTACCAGAGTAGGGTTCCCCCTACAGACCAGGTGGTTACAGGACTGTGTACTTAGTGCTTGTTTTCTTCATTCCCTGTCCTATGAGTGATGACAGTCAGGGAAGATTTTGAAAAATGAAACATGAGTAAACTTCTGTTTTAGAAATATTCTTTCTGTGGTTCTGTTGGGCTGAATTGAAGAAGAAAAAGACTACAGTCAGAGAGACCATTTACAACATGACCCCCAGAGTTAGTAAAACTCTAAACTCAGGCAGTTGACGTGGAAAGGAGAGAACAGAATGGGCATAAGAGATGTTCAGAGGTGACCCAAAGGTACCTGTGATTTATTCAGAGGGGTAAATGGGTTGAAGAAAGGCTAGGACGGAATGAAATCAGTCTGTGACAACCCTATGTTTCTGCCTTGAGACATTGGGTACTCGGCATTGCCACCAAGATGGAGAGCACATGGGGAGGGAAGACTAATTCCCTCTAGGACATAAGTGTCATTGTGTGTCACTTGGGTAGAGATGATAGGAAGCTGCTGGACTTGAGACTGACATTTAGGAAAGAGTTCGGGGGGCGGGGAGGATTTATCTTGGAGACAACATCAAATTGGGAATAGTTACTAGAAAAGGAATGTACTGAAGCTGGGTGTGATGGCACATGCCTGTGCTCCCAGTCACTTGGGAGGGTGATGCAGGAGGGTTACAAGTTTGAGGCCAACCTGGGCAACTTAGTGATACCCTATCTCAAATAAATAAATAAATACATAAATAAATAATGTTGGGGATGTATCTCAATGGTAGAGTACCCCTGGGTTCAATCCTCAGTACCATCATAATACATAAATAAATACATAAATAAATACATAAATAAATAAAATGCATTGAAATGTATAGAAAATATGGATGAAACTCATGGTTTGAGTTTCTAAGGAGTGACTTTTAAGGGGAGGGACTACTGTTGACTGCATAATATATTTTCAGAGTAGCCCAACTAGACAGAATTGTTATAGGTCCCCAAATAAAGTGGATTTCAATTTCTCTAATGTGAGGTGACTGAGAATGACTCATCCAGAATAGGGAAGGTCCACCTTCAGATTGAGGTCATTCTGCAAACAGGATTATCTCAGTTCAAGAAGTCTTCCTGGATGACCACACCTGTGAATTTGATTTGCAAATAGCTTAATGATTAAGGTGCTTTCCTCTCTAAGTAGTTACAGTAAGACTTGCAAACGTAGGAAATAGATCAAGTCATGAAATTATTTTTTGAAAGGAAGAAGGGACATAGTGTAATAACAAATATAAATGACATAATAATGTTCTTCATGGTCTGGTAAAAGAGGACAGAAGAAGAAGGTCTGTATTTCTTCAGGACTGTCCTAGAGAGGGCTACACTAACTGACCAACACAATGAATTGATGGAACTGGCCGACAGAAAATGGAATAGCACAGAGAGACACACCCAGCAACTGCAGTGAAATAAAAATCTCTCTAAGATCTGTGGGTGATGTTTGTCCTGATGAGCACACAGTAAAGACTTCACAAATGCTTGGTAAATGAATCCATGACTTATTGTTTGATAAGCAATTTTCTAATCATACTTTGCTTTTCCAAGTAAATTTCCCCTTTGGAAACAGAAGACGTTGACTTTTGCATGTAGGTATTTGAGGGAGGAAAGACTGGGTGGAGAAAAGGGTGGGGAGGAGAAGGAAAGAAAGGTTAGTTGCATTGGTTTTCTCATGGTATGCACTAGGACCAGTGTTCTTGACTTAGGCTGTGTCTAAGTCACTTAAAACACAAATAGAGACTCAAGTCTCCACCCTAGACACATTGATTCAGAATTTCAGGGTGACTTTAGGCTATATAGATGTTTCTTAACTTCTGCTGATGATTGATTCTGTTCTACAACCTGTATTGAGAATTGCTGTCCTCAGATTTAATAGCTCCTGGTTATATTAATTAGTGAAGTTCCAGGACTACAGAATGGAGAGATCTGTTCTTGAACTCAGAGTGTCCTCACTAACATGGGGTACACCATGAGGCCCCCCTAATCCACCTGCCAGTCTTATGGTCTTGACTGTGGTGAAGTCATGATTATCTGCACCCTGCTCATAACATATAACCACAACCTACCTAGTTGACTGGGTAGAAACCTAGATTGAGTCTTGACAAATTATTATGTTTGAGGGATTGCTGATTACACCCAACTTCACTATCCCTTCTCAGCAATGGAAATTTTTATATCTTTGCTGTAGTTGTGTTTTTACTTAAAATAAAAGAGGAAATTCCAGCTCCTCTGCAACCATTAGGAAAAATGAAGTGACTGAACATATTTCATATAAACCTTTAGACATAGTAATTGTAATGTTATAAGTACTTGAAGGTATTATCACATTCCTATACTCAACTTCAATGTTTAGATTATTTCTTTATTCTTATAGGGAAAGAAAGTATCAACAAATTAATCCTTCATCTGTACTCAATTTTCTACAAATAATCCTTTGATGGACTCCTTTGCCCACAAATTCAAAGCTACTATTGCTGGTGGGGAAGGGAGATGGGCAGGGACTCCAGAAACAGACAAGGCTGTGGCTGAGGAAGTAGACTTTCCATTGTCACACTCTTCAATTAAAACGTGGCTCTACTATCTTGGAAACTTCACTAATGGGAACAGAGGCAGAAAAAAACTATACTGACCCATGTCAACAATGATCTGTAATCACAGTCTTCCAGAGAAAGGTGTTTTTTAGCACCAGGGAAAGCATCCCTGACAACAGATGCATAGCTTCAGAATTATCCTGTACCTTCCAGGAGTAAGTATTCTTTTTTCTAATTCTTTCTTTTTTCTCTCTTTCTTCCATTCTTCCATTCTTTGTATTTTTTTTTTTTTTTTTTTGGTAATGGAATTTAAACCCAGGAATACTCTTCCATTGAACTATATCCCTAGCCCTTTTTTACTTTTTATTTTGAAATGGGAATCTTTCTCTGTTGCTAAGTCTGGCTTCTATTTTGAGATCTTCCTGCTCTAACCTGCTGAGTTGCTGGGATTACAGGCGTGTGCCCCTGCGCCTGGCACATACCAAGTATTCTCTAAGTGACTAAGACTAGTTCGAGGCATATACTTTTTTCTCTACTGCAAATTTTCACTTTTACTTTCCAGTGGATTAATTTAAACAGATCTGCCTAAGTAAGAGTAATAAAATAAGATTTAAGTCACAAATATCAGAAATATCAGAACATGTTTTTCTGTTCTTAGGTTTTGCTAAGAAAACATGTTTTGCTTCCTTTGTATGTTAATAGCCCCATTTAGATATAAGAATGCAATCAAAATGCTTTTTATGATAGAAAATCAGCCAACTGGAAGTCCTTTAATTCCAAAGATAGACATTGTATTCATTCACTGCCATCATTGGCTTTTTCAAATTCAGATTACCTGTTTTTTTTTTTTTTTTTAATGGAAATAAAAACAACACCTGGGTTTAGTTCGAGCAGGCTGATCATAAATGTCCCTAGAATTGGAGTTGGATGAGGAAAGGCCCTTTAGATGATGAAGAAGCATGAAGTTGTGTCTGGCAGAAAGGGCAAGCTCAGGAAAAACTAGTCATGAGAACACTTTTCCAGAGAAAGGTGGTTTTTAGCCACAGGGAAAGCACCCCTGACAACAGATGCTTAGCTTCAGCAGCACACACCCTTGATGCTGGGCAAACCCGTGGGAAAATGCTGCTTTGTTCTGTGATAGACTACTTCACATCTAAGAATCTGCATTTTGTTTTTACTGGAAGAATCCCATTTTATTAATTTACCTGAAGAGAAAAGATGGCAATTTTCAGGAACTATCTCAAAATGCAAAATTAGAACTTCCCAAATATTTTCTATACATTCCTCCTTTATGATGATTTGATGCTTACAAGAGATTAAGATTTCTGGGCATAGATGATAATGACCCACAAGACAAATTCGGAAGATGAAAGATAGTCCATCTATATAGATTCATATTCTTGAGTTTATTACATTATATACACATACATATGCATAGTCCTTCATTAATAAGAGGAATGATCAATATTTATTGAAGAGGTCTTATGTTTAAGTCTCATCTTCAAAATTTGATCCCTGGTGGATCCATAAAATTTCCAGGAAGGAATCAGATGGCATATTAAAAAAAATATTTAACTGATACAGTTTAAAGAAGGAATTATTTATAGTGGTATGATTGATTTAAGGAAACTCAACAAGGAAGGATGTATAGAATTTGGAAAGGTTGGAAAAGAGAGGAAGGACTTCTTCAGGGGCTTAGTGAGGAGGGATGGCATGAATAAAGAATAAGAAGCAAGGTATTAGACTCAGCAGGAAGCTATTACTGCCACCACCAGACCTTAATGAACAAGGGGGCTCCATTATCACATAGCATGGGCCCTGGGAGAAGGCCCAAAGGGAAGCTTTGGATATAGAGAAACATGGCGAGGCAGAAAGAAGAAGTGATGGGAGTGGGTGGGTCATTCCCCTTCTTTCTTCCCTACCCTAGAATTTATTATCAGAACTTTCACTGGCCCAACCCATCTGGAAGCTGGAGAGCAAGAAAATGGATGAAGCAGCCCAGAAGGTTAGCCCCTTAAAGCTCAGAGCAAGGCAGAGAATAGTTATGGAGAGGTAAATGGAGAATAGCCACCTTAATAGGAGAGCAAACATATGTGGAAGGGTTAGTTATTGACAGAGCAGAAAATGGCAGCGTCAAACCCATAGTGACACTCTATATAACCAACAGGGGAAAGCAGAGCCTGGTAGTTAAGAAGCTCATGGATGTAGAGGATGGCAGGCGTTCCTTAGAACCCAAGCCCCACCAGCCACTACTGTGTGTACAACCTTGGTAAATTACTAACCTTCTCTACTTCGTTATGATAAATATCATAGTGCTTTTCCTATTAGAGTAGTTATAAAATTTAAATGAGGTAACATATGTAGATCTTTTGACTTGGTGCCTGGCACACAGTAAGCACTCAATTAAGGAACAGTTACTATCATCATTGTTAGCCTCAGCCTCATCATTACAGAAGTGTGAGTAGAAGAAGGACTTACCAATAGCCTTCAAAGTCAGAGAAGTGTGGGTAGAATTTGGAAAGGTAGGCCCTGGGTTTGATTCTCGGCACTGAAAAAAGAAAAAAGAAGTTTGGCTTTCTTCTTTTGCATTGTGGGACACAACCCAAAATTTTTAAAGCAAAGGACAAGGTAAGAATAGGGTCTTTAGAAGGCTGAATGTTTTCTCTGATAAGTGGATGCTGATACATGAGCGGGGCAGGAGAGTAAGGGTAGAATGGAAGAGTATTGGATTGTGTAGAGGGAAATGAGGGGAGGGAAATGTGGTGGAATAAGACAAACATCATTACCCTATGTACATGTGTGAGTACACAAAGGGTGTGAATCTACAGCATGTGCAAACAAATGAAAAGTTGTACCCCATTCATGTACAATGAATCAAAATGCATTCTGTGATAATAATAATAATAATAATAAAATAGTATCTTTAGAAAGATGTATAATATGGTAGTTTGAGAATGAATTTAACCAGGGGAATTAGGTTATAACAGTGCATTATCAAGTTCCTTGAAAACAACATGGAAAAAAATGAATCAAAGTAAAGCTATTGATTAGTATATATTGGTTATTATAAGTACATGTGCCCATTTATCCTCCTGATAGTTACTGCAATCTTTGTTTTTCCTAGGTTTCAGAGGTTGTGTTTATTCAATCTGCTTTCACTTTCAGTGATTTGACTTAGTAATATTTGACCATTAATTTCTTACCACTTAAAAAGCTTAAAGAGAATAGTTATTATATTGAGTTTACAGGGGAAAGAAAGGCTTTTCTATCTTTTTTTGTACAAAAGATCGAACTCAGGGGTACTTAACTTCAGAGTCACATCCCAGCCCTTCTTATATTTTATTTTGAGACAGGGTCTCAGTAAGTTGCTTAGGGCCTTTACAAGCAACTGATCCTCCTGCCTTCGCTTCCATAGCCACTGGGATTACAGGCATGTGCCACTGTGCCCAACCACAGCCCATTTATTTTATTTTGAGACAAAGTCTTGATGAATTGTCCAGGCTGGTCTTGAATTTTGTATCCTCTTTTCTCAGTCTCCCAAGTAACTAGGATACAGATGAATGTCACCATGTTCTTGCTGAAAGAAAGGTTTTTAATGATAGCAGCATAACATTTTTGAGGACTTAAAATGTTCCAGGTTCTGCTTTACAGGTCTTCAAGCATTAATCTTCACAAAAAACTTGTGAAGAAAGTCTATTCCCATTCCCATTTTATAGATGAGAACATTAAGGTTCAGTACTGTTGAGCAACATACACAAAACACATAACCAGTAAGAATTAATAGCAGAACCCTATGTGCATATATGATTACACAAACTGTGTAACTGTATACCATGTACAACCAGAAGAATGAAAAGTTATACTCTATTTAAGTATGATGTGTCAAAATGCATTCCACTGTCACTTATAACTAATTAGAACAAATTAAAAAAGTAAAAGGCCAAAAAAAAAAAAAGAATTAATAGCAGAATCTAGGTTTGTACACAGGGGTCTGTGTTGCATGTTCCCCAAGAGAGATACCCACAGAGTACACCGCTTTAATTATTCAAGTTTGCTCTCATTGATATCATCTGTGTAAAGCTACATTCTATGTCAATCAGTGTGTTACTTATCATCAGTTATATTTTCACAGTCCTTTCCTATTTACAAGGCTTATATCCATGATCATATCTGATTCTCACAAGGACAAAACAAGTTTATTAAAATGAAGAACTAATTTATTCAAGGTTTCCAATTAGTAGACAGCACAGTTGGGACTCAAGTGCAGATGTTCACATTCCAAAATCTGCATCCTGGACTGGAAAGTAGCTCAGTGGTAGAGCTCTTGCCTAGTGTGCGTGAGGTCCTGAGTTTGATTCTCAGCACTTCAAACAAAAAACAAACAAAACGACTTCTGTACTTTCCACCCATCTAAAAGAAAATTAGGGACTGAAATCTTATACAGTCACCTATTCACTTGTGTAATAATCATAAATAACTACTTACAAATCACAAATCATAATAATCATTTACAAGCATGGGCAAAGTCTTTGACAGTATCCTGGGTGCCAGCATGGAGGAACCAGATAGCTTTTCCTTCAACATACTCGTCACTTAGAGGGGAAACAAAAAATGACAGAAGCAGAATGAGAGAGGCTGTTGCCCATGGGCGGTATCATGAGGTGAGCACATGGGAAAGGACCTGCTCAGCTGGAACAAGGAGGACATAGAGTTTTCAGAGTGCATGACTGGTGTGGAAAGGAAGATCTACTATAGGAATGACATGAGCTGAACTTAAAAGAATGTCTGTGTGGAGGTGGTGAAAGGAAAGAGAGGGTGCACAGATTTGGAGGCTTGGGAGGGAGCACAGTGCTGAGAAGGAAATGAAACCTGACATCACTAGAGAAGGAGATAAGGTTGAAGAGCAAATCCAGGACCCTGTGGTCCAGGGCAGGGAACTGGAACTTAAGTCTGAGGCGTGACATGGTCAGATTTGCCTCTTAGCAGCCTAACCTTAGAAGTAGTCTAAAGGATAGATTGGAGAAGACTGAAACTCTAGGTGGCTTCTTGTAATGGTCATGAGAGAAAGCGTTGCATGGAGATGTACAGGAGGATACATCCGTATGGGAGGATAGAGTGACTCAAGAATCAGCAGGACGTAGAATCTTCAGGGCTTTATGACTCAGTGGATGTGGGAATAAGGGAAGGAGCAGGATGTCCAGAATGACTCCCAGGTGACGGGCGGGGGTAACTGTGGAATTTAGTGAAAGTAGAAAATGGCGTGGTGCAACAGGAAGGGGTCCTGTGACAATGTTGAGATCCATTTGACACAGGCAATGCTTGAGAGATGGCTTTTGAAAACCCAAGGGAGATATCTCATAGGAAGTGTTTGTAGGCAGCAAATAGTGTGGGCTGGTGATAGAGGTTTAGAAGTCAGCAATATGTAATTGGTGCTTAACAATAATGACAGTTCCAAAAATTGGTTGATGATGATGTATTAAACATTCATTTTTGGGGGGAGTATATATCAAATATTTATCATCTCATTTAATCATCATGAAAATATTTTATGGAAGACATTATTCTCCCATTTCATGGAAGAAGAAACTAAGGTTCAAAGAGTTTATTAAAATAGTATGGAACGGGGGAGATAATATTTATAATGATAAATTGTTTACTATAAGACAAACACAAGATTGAGAATAGATATTGCTAGAATATAATTGTGAATCACATGTTGTCTTATTTGAGTTTGGGGGGAATTAAGAATATAGCTTTCTTAGGGTTTTTCTCTTTAGTGATTTTTTTGTTCAGTACTGGGGGTGGAACCAGGGCCTCATGTGTGCTAGGTAAGAGTTCTCTCACTGAGCCACATCTCCAAACTAAGAATGTTGATTTCTTAATTTCCTATAATAGTAGGTGTTATTGAGGGTTAACCATGTGCCAGACTGGTACCAAGAATGTTTTAACCATTATTTTATTTATTTGACTAATGATTGATGGTCTTTGGGCTCATTTCAATCCTGTAAGTTTCTGATTATTTATTATGGTGACCTTGAGTTTCATGAAGGCTAAATAACTTGCCCTAAGTCATATAACTAATAAATAGAATCAAAAGAAAGCCCATCAAATTGCATTATATGACCTCTCAGAGACAGAAATCCTCAGAGGGTGAAGTCAAAGAAAGTCCTCACATTACCTAAGAATACTTTAGTGTTTTGTCCATACTTCATGGTTTTCAGCAAAAAGGACTTTGACTATATGCCTTATTGTCATTATCCTCCCCACCTCCCCATACTGGGGACTGAAACCAGGGGAGCTCTACCACTCAACTCCATTGCCAGTCCTTCTCATTTTTTATTTTGGAATAGGGTCTCGCTAAGTTGCCCAGGCTGGCCTTGAACTTTCCTCAGCACTTTGAGAAGCTGGGTTACAGGCAAGTGCCACCACACCCAGCTATCTATCACCATCCTTTTACACAGACAGTTTTATCTTCTTTCTCACATTCATCCTCATCATTCTCAAAAAATGAATGCCCCTTGGGCAAAGCAAGGCTGAGTCAAATGCAGCAGTTAAAGAGACATGATTTTTTTTCTTTTGCATAGACTTATAGCCTGAGAGGCTAAAAACTGCTCAGATGGTCCCTTTGTCTCCTTGCTGTTAGCAAGCCTAGCATCACGCAGCTACATAAGAAGAAAATGTGTCATGAGACACAAGCCAAGGGGGAAAAGTGAATTTAGAGGAAATTACTACTCTTATTTGCTTGGGAAACTGTCTCTTCTAATTAATTAATATAAAAGATTTCATGGAAGAGGTGGAATTTCAGGAAATGTATGGTAATTTCACATTTCATTGGATGAATCATTGTGCCTGGCTGCCACAGGATTTGTATGCAAATAATACACTAGCTTTTTTTGTTGTTGTTTGGCATGGTGGCCCTCCGTGGTTTCCTCTTATTATGTTGGCTACCCTGTGGCTTCCATAATGCTCACCCACATAAGTTGTCTGGATTATCATATTGCAGAAGTATATCGGATGAAATAAAATATTTCCAGTACAATACAAAACATTTAAATCTTAGTATTTGCTAAATCTTTATTGAAGAGCATGACAGTTCCCTTTGTCCCTTACTTATTAGTGCCAATATAGTTTAGATGGAAAATACTGTCATGGGAAATATTATTCATTAAAATGATTAAGATGGTTAATTTTTTCCTAGAAGCCAGTGACTTTTCTCTAAATTGTTAAAGGAACTTTGCAAATATTTATGATCTGAAGGACAATGTATGTTATGTATCTAACTTTTCTACTGTAAATAAAATATTTAAAGTTCAAGCCAGGTGAGGTGGCACATACCTGTAATCTTAGTGGCTCGGGAGCCTGAGGCAGGAGGTTTGCCAGTTCAAAACCAGCCTCAGCAAAAGTGAGGAACTAAGCAACTCAGTGAGACCCCATCTCTCAATAAAATACAAAATAGGGCTGGGGATGTGGCTCAGTGGCTAAGAGCCCCTGAGTTCAATCCTTGGCATCCACCTTCCAAAAAAAAATTTTTTTTAAAGTCCATATAAAGTTTCAAATAGTTTTGTTCACTTTTACCACAACTAGTTTGACTTTTAAAAAAATCTTCAGCTACTTGTTTTGTAATTAATTTAACATGCTTAATGAATATTAGGTTAGGAGGATAAACAGCTCAAAATGCAATCCAAACCAATAAGGAAATTAAATATTTGCTTGAATTCATTCTTAACCAGTCTCTGGTTATATAGTTATTTCTAATATTTTTATACATATATGTATAACATATAATATATAGAGATATGCTTTACTCATATGGTGATGTAAAATTATTTTGAAGATTAAATTATATAAAATACTAAACACAATAATAATAGCAACACTTATTATTGAGTTATTTTTACCACTATATTTTCATATCTGAAAAAGCAACTTCCAGCAAATGGGTGCAGTGGCATGACAGTAATTCCAACTCAGGAGACTGAGGTGGGGATCACAAGTTCAAGACCAGCCTCAACAAGGCTTAGAGAGACTCTGTTTCAAAATAAAAAATAAGAAAAAGGGCTTGGGATGTAGCTCAGTGGTGAAATGTCCCTGGATTCAATTCCCAGTACCAAAAATAGAAAAGTAAAGAATAGATCCACTTATTAGGTTCATACTTCTTGGTTCATTGCAATCATTTGTTGGTTTTAAGTGAAATGTTAAATTCATTACCATCGTCAATAATGTTCTTAAATTTCATAAATGTGAGTCAATTTCATTCTTTGGTAGTTCCTGATAGGAACTCCCTTAATCAATTTATTCATACTTATTTGGTGTAATCACAGCAAAAGATCTTTTTTTTTTTTCCTTTTCTCCCTCTGTCTTCCTCTCTTTTCTACTGGTGATTGGACCCAAGGAAACTTTACCTCTCAGATACACTCTAAGTCCTTTAGTTTTATTTTTAATTTCGAGACAGGGTCTTGCTAAGTGCTGAAGCTAGACTCTGACTTCCAATGCTCCTGCCTTAGCCTTCTAAGTTGCTGGGATGACAGGTATGTGCCCCCTCACTGGGCCAAAAGATCTTTCTTAAATAAAAGAAAGTATCAGTCTTCACAATATATCTATAATAATAGTTAAAACAATTCTTCATCTTTTCTTACAAGCTTCCGTATTGGTCATTGACCTCAAAATATCTTGAATAACAAATTAATCATTTATACTGGGATTGATGATACACCATGAATTAAGTGTATACTTCTTTTAAAATTTTTTATCTCTAAATCTTTAAGTCTGTTTTTCTATTTTAATTGATTGGGCTGCGTAAATTCTTAGCAAGTTGGTGGCAGAACCAAAATTATGAACAATGTTATTTAATTAGAAGATCTTAGTTTCTTGTGCACATTTTCCATGAAAATACATTGACTGAAACATTGAGTGAGAATGGTTTGGAGAATTTTCCAAGGACTTAAAAATCCAGCATAGCATGTTCCTATCCAAATGCACTTCAGATAACAGTTCAAGGCAGTATCCATAGCAATATGTTCTCTCCATAGCGACATAGGTGATTACTAAGGTATTTATTGTTTTAGTCTACAGTAAAATAGGGATAAGATCATTTCAATTCCCCCAAAATATTCAACCCCAAAGTACTGTTCTGAAGAACTGCAATGACTGGATCCACTGTTTGCCTCTAGGGAAGGGAGTGGTACTATAGATGGATCACATGCCAGTTCTTCCTGGGAAAGTTACTTTAGTTAAAGTGAAAGGAAGCAAATCATGTCACAACTTGCCTAGTGTCCTCAGAGTTTCCAGGTAAGACTATTTGGATTCCAGACAAGTGAATGAGACTGACGTTGAGAGGATCACCTGAATTGTTTCTTTGAAGAGCTTCACACCCACACTCTTTTCAATGCTTATTTTAAAAAATAGTGGTGACACACTTTTGGAATTAAAACAACAAAAACAAAAAAACCCTCAGTACTTTCTTCCACCATGTTATGTTTTCTCTTAGGTAATTATAGTAAAACTGAATATCTCCACATTTGGTGATGTCAAATGGCAGAAGTAACATTACGTATAGCTCATTGATAATGTGACATCTAAACTAAGTTGAGCAGACTAGAGGGGGTAATGAGGAGAGGGAATACTACACGTTATGCAGTGTTGAAGATTTTGTATTCAGAAATGGTCATACTTGGACACTTTGTTGCTGTAACTTGTTTATTAAAAGGGCGGTGCATTGCATAAAACATATATCAGCCCCCCAAAAAATCCAAGGAAGTGTTCTCAATAGAAAATGGATGGGCAAATTAAATGTTATACAAATGCATGAGAGAGGAAAATATAATGGAAGTTTAAAACTGGGCAATCCCTTAAAACTATCAGACAGAATCTGTAAATAAAACTGTTGCTTGTTGAAATTGAATGCATATGGTGTGACAGATCTGACCATAGGCATGTCCCATACATCAGTTATTTAGCTTCCTCTGTATCCCACCCTGCTCCTATTCAACCTATCATTTTCTCCTTTTTAACCTAGAAAAGTCTCTGAAAAATGATGGGGCTACTTGGGGTATTGAAGTTTTGACTCCAAGTCTGCAACTAAGAAAATTATTTGCATTTGATGGAGATATTTCAAGTAATTTCAGACAATACAAAGCCTTTTTCATTTAACCCATGTGTCATACATATATTAAATTAATGTTTACCTGGACCTGTCATGCTTATTTGTCTATCTGTCTAACCTACAGATATCCATCCTTCAAGATTCAGCTTAGGCACCAGTCTCTTGGGTAACTTTTTCCTAAAACTCCTGATTTGATCAACTGCACCTTATAATTACCTTAACGCAACACTCCTATTCTGTCTGCAGTGTGGTTATGGTTTACCTGCCTGCTTCCTCTCAAGACTCTAAGTTTTCTCGGACAAGGGCCTCCACTATTGATCACTTTCTTTCCAACATCCAAGGTCAAGCCTGGTCCATGGACGATCCCCAAAATACATGGATGTGTAAATTCTGAAAGCAATAGAGATGGGCATTATCACTTGTATGAAGGCTATTTTTAAAATATTAACAACTTTAGAAATTATATTGAATACTGAAAGGTCAGAACAAAAACCTTGTGATGTTGTTTTTAAAATGTTTGGGAAAACCAGCAGAGAAAGCAAAGGGTATTGACATACTTTTAAAGGTAATTTTTATGCCAAAAAATGTATCACAATGCAAATTCATATCCTTAGAAAGGATAAATTTGCAATGAATACCCAAAAGGTAGGTGTACTTTGAAAGGTTGTTTTAATACATGAAATGAGAAGACTTTTATCATGAAAAGAATTGTTCAATTAGATAATGCTCATCTAGGCAAAACTGTTCTCTATATATTGAGGTAGGTTCAAATCTAACTATTGAAAACTCATATTCTCACAACAAAATGTTGTGACAAACAGTTATAAAAAGATAAAATGCTATCACACAATCCAGGATCACATCACTGGTGGTTTGCAGAAACAGTACTGCTCAGTGAAATAAGATATCTTGGAGGCAGACAATTCTGAATTCAAATCCCAGCTCTTTCCTGTAGCTGCTTAAACTTATAAAAAGTATTAAACTCTTTTTTGAAATTTCAAAATTTCTTTATCTGTAAAGTAAGAAAAATAATGCCTATATTACAGAGGAAAGAAAGCATGAATAGTACTTTACAATAGTATATCCTCAACCAATATCATTTATTAATATTTTATTTCAGCTCACTCGTCTGTTAATTACCATTGAGAACTGAGGCACATAACTTAAATATTCTATTTTTTATTTTAATATGAAAAGTACTATTAAATTTTACACACCTGATCTGAAGGAATTAAAATTAATAAGGTACCATATCAGTATAAAGTCATAAGGATGAAGTATTTTTAAATACTGTATAAGCATAGAAAATACTTTTCAAGCTCAAAGAATCAAGGATGGAAATTGCTAATGGCAGTGGTCCAAGAATGGGAATTATACCAAGTTGTCATTATGGGTTTATTTACTATTCATTCTTTTTTCTGGTAACATGGATAACTTATCATTACAAATTAAAGAAAAGCCACATTTAGCTGTGCTTTTAAAACTCATTCAAAAGACAGACTTCAGTTTGCAAGCCACATAACCAGGATAATACCCACCAAAGTAATAAGCAACTCTCCAGACATCAAAGTTTCTATTCAGTCACTCGTTACCTTGTCTGTACTTTTGGTAATCCTGCCTGTTGTGCTTTCAGCCAGTGAGCTCTTGATTTATTTTTCTTTCTTATTTTAGCTATCAGATAAAGATAGAGCTGCCTCCTGTGTTTCCTATGGTTCTAAACCTTGCCTCATCAATTGCTAAGGTCCAATATAAACACTTTGGCTCATTACAAGAAACAAATAGATCATATCCAAACATCATGGTCCCAAGGAAGGTAAAGGTCAGGACTGATAGTAAGATGGAATGTCAGAGGAGCCCCTCTCCTGGGTACAGTGTGAGCCCACTGTGCCACAATAAGGAAGTCGCCTGATTTTTCTCTTAAAAAAAACAAAACAACAACAACAAACCATGACAACTAGACATGTAGATTTACTGCATAAGAAATGCCATCACGGAACTCATCTTTTTGCTTTCTTCTCCCCATTTCCCTTCTAAACAGAGAAAAGTAAGATTATCCCACCCCAAATTTTCTAGGTGAGGTCTTAGGATTTGTCCAATTTGTTTTACTTGTAAAATTCAACCCTAACCCTAACTCTGGAAATCCTTAGATCTTAATCCCTTTCCCCTGATGATCAATATTTCCAAAATCTATTCTATAGAATATTAGCTTCATATGATATTAATATGATAAAAATATGACATGATAAAGAGTTCCATTGTCAAAGAAGGAAGAAAATGCTATCATAAGTGAGTCTGACAGTTTTCTCTGCTATAGGGCCTTAACATGGCCACATGTGGTATGAATAAGAAAGAAGGAAAAATGTACTGTACTCCCTAAACTTTCTGGACTAGAATTTCCCAAGAAGTCTGAGAAGATGAATACATTTCGGGAGAAACTGTCCTGTATCATGCTTATGCAAGGGCATAGATGTACAGATTTATTTAGTCCCTGACTCTCTCTTAAGAAGTCAGCTGCTGCCTTGTACCCATAACCCCTGGCAGTGGTGGAGAGCTGAGGCATTGGCCTTTTGGTCCGGGTGCCATGATGGGTTCATATTTTCACAAAGACCCAAATATTGGAAAATTCAAAAGATATTTTTAAAAAAATTATTTGGAGAAAACCAACTTCAGTTTTGACCATGTGTGCTATTAAAAAAGTCTTGTTTTGACTTAAGTACAGAAGTTAAAAAAAGCCATCCCTTGTGCCATCCCTGATGTTTTTGAGCTGTATTGAGTTTGTCAGAGGAGTTCTCAGGGCATTTCTGAAAAGGGAGATGGATGTCAGCATGTGGAACTAATAGTGTTTGTAGAAAAAAAATTAAAGGAATATTATTCTGTATTATGTGTATGCATTCCCAGGAGACCTACAGAGAAAAATAAAGAAGAAAACCTTCCCACCACTGGTAAAAACAAATGAAAGATTCTGTTTTCACTGACTTATAAAATAATCCCCCAAATATTTAGCAACACTATTTTTTATTTCTCTCATTTCAGATGCTTCTTGGGGATAAAAGATTGAATTTACAAGTGGAAAATAGCCATACATACAATTTCAACTGTCCAAATTGAAAACTGGTAGCATCCCACATTTTTAATTAATAACATCACTGCCATTCACATGGGATTAATGCTAGTGAACGTGCTACAATCTCATTCCAAATAGAACTGCCCAAAAGAGAAAAGACTGCAGAGAGAATTGCAATAGATACGCAGTTGTGGGTTTCTTTTCTACCTGAGATAATTGAAATGCATAGCTGGTGTAAAGGAACTATGGATACAAAGGATATACCCACATCCTTGAAGAGAAGGATCAGCCTACAGGAACAAGAAATCATGCAATGGCAGGGCTAGAAAGCAACATCAGCTTCTCAGTGGGGCCCTCAGACAGCCCTGAGTTTGAATCCCAACCCGGACTCTTCATAGCTGCGGGACATTGGGTGTGTTTCTAAACCTTTCTCTAAGCCTCAGTGGTTTATTTGCAAAATAGTGATAACCTATTTCTCAGAGGTGTGGTGAAGATGAAATAAGATTATGTTTGTAAAGAATAAATGTTCTGACATAGTACTCTTATTTAGTAACCACTCTGTTCACCTGCAACAATAATGGGGTAGGGTGGAAGGAGACTGATAATTTGAGACACTTTTTTAGAACTGTAGATTTGCATTATGTGGTTAAATCCAAATAAACCATGTTCCTTGTAAATGCGTCTCAGAAGCAAATGTATTTCATTTTTTTCTAGACTATCATCTCCATGTTCACCACAAAAATCCTCTATCAAGAAGTAAGCAAAATAGATCTGTGATCTACTTCTACTTCTGAGATCCTAACCTTTATCAGTTTACTTGATATTTCTAGTAAAATAGCCCCAAACCAAGCAAAAACAACAACAACAAAATAATCTTTTGTCTAAAAAAACAAAACAAAACACACACACACACACACACACACACACACACGGATTAAAAAGGGACCCGTAAAATTATAAAATCATCCAAAACATGGGGGGTGGGGATTTGTTTACAAAATCTGACTTAATAGGATGAAGAAAATTATCTGTGGCACTCAAGTCAGGTATTTAGCTTAAATGAGAATAAACTATTTTACCCAGTAAAGAGGGTAACATTCGTTCTAGAAGCCTAAGTCTAGCTCCCTTCACGGATGGCAGATCCACAGTGGACATCTGATAGAAATCAGAGTACTAAAATCTAAAATCTCTGGAGTCAGTATAATGGTCGGGAAGCCTCACAAAACATCCTGGCCCACCATGGCTTTTTTTTTTCAAATTTATATTTTTAACGCACTTAATTTGGAGAAGAATTTTTGATTCCCCTTCTCTTCCCTTCCCTTCCCTCTTTTTTCCAGTAGTAGAAAGAGAACCTAGGGCTTCACACACAATAGGCAAGTGCTCCACCACTGAGCCACATTCCTAGACTTTTTAAATTTTATTATTATTATTTCTCATTTTATTTATTCATTTTTAAATTTTGAGACAGATCTTGCTAACTCGCCCAGGCTACCTAGAACTTGTGATCCTGCTGCCCCAGCCTCCCATTTTCAGTTTTGATTGCAGATTTTTTGTTTGTTTGTTTGTTTCCTGTATATGATGAGTAGGTTATCGGGAGGCCAATTTTGTGTTTTGCTAAATTCTGGGCTCCATAAAACCCTTCTTACTCTCCTTTACACACACTTCATTGGAAACAGTTACTCAAGTTCCTGGAGACAGCTGATCTCAGCCAAGAAACCGTTAACTCAGCTCCTTACTCATCAAACCAGGACTAAGGAGAACAATGCATGATGGACAAGCAGACATATTCTTCATTCAGGCGGTGGATCATGACCATAGCTTGGTCTTAGCTTGGGGAAACCATTTTATATTAGCCTGTTCATGGATTTTTGCCTAATTTTCAAGATATTTCTTGGTGACTAGAGACATCCAAAGCTCAGAAGAGAGACAACAGAGCCTCTACAAGAACAAAAGGGCACAATAAATTACTTTTCTCCAGAAAAATGTCTGAATTACTTTACAGCACTTGTTTTCCAAAAAAAGGTTGACATTTGCCTTGGCCTAACTTTATCACTATAAGTAGCAAGTTTTGTTTTTGTTGTTACAGTTTTCTCTTGACTGAACCATAAATACCAGCTTTTAAGATGGAAACCACCATGGCAATACACAAGTGACATTTCTCTTGCGATTGGTTCTGTGGTTGGTGCTCTTGGAGGAGGGCCTGGGAAAGCAGCACCATGGCTGTTCACTCCTCCTCTCTATTTATACACAGCTATTGAAAGTTAGAGGCTTTCTCCAGGGCTTGGTCTCTTCAATTAGATGCGAAACACAATTCCCATTAAGACGCCACTTGAAGCAAGGAAACCGTATTCATATCCTGTGAGCAAATGTGGATTTTTCCACACTCATGTGCATTTAAATGTCTCAGTTCCTGAACGCAAGAATGGGGGTGTCAAGCTTAGCATTTCCAGGATTTGGGATGGGGGAATCCTGTGAGTGCTGTCTCATGACTTGAGGAAACTTTTCTATTCTGAGAAATTCATCGTTATTTATCCTTATAATAATTACTCATTTCTAATTTGAGAGAGTCATTTGGGAGGCAAAAAGTCTTGCTGCAGTGATTCATGTCTTTCTTTCCTGGGGATTAAGTGCACTACTGGACAAAGTACAATGTGAGTTGCATCATTTCACGCTACAAATGAGAGCAATATGCGATATTAAGGAATGGACACTTTCCAAAGACTAATTCTGCTTTCTGTCAACAGCAGGATTAGCTTTAAGGGTATTCTTTTCTTCCTTTTTCTTTTTCTCCTGATGTAGCTCCAGTTCTAATGCCATGTGTAAGGGACTCTTAGAAATGCAACCAGTACTGAAAACACGTGGCAAACCTCCTGTTTCTAATCCCACAGAGGACCTTAAATGGTGGTCCTTTGAAGTTGCCCTTTGTATGAATTGTGGGAACAAAGCTCTGGGACAGGGACTGTCTTGATGTGAAGCTCAGACCATCTGTGTGCTGGTACACACAGGCCACAGGGACATTGTGACCAGGTAGAGCACAAACATTCAACCACAGAAGCGAAGACAGCCTTGTGGAAAGGGGAGTCAATTTGCAGGACAGAGGTGTGTGTGTGTGTGTTTGACAAGAGAACTTTGGGAGTTAAATGGTCAGAATTATATTCCTTTTATAATCACTAGCACTTTGCATTAGTTTGGGAAGAGGAAATCTTTGTTGCCGAGAGTAGTGTGGTTGGGTAGACAATAAGAAATAAAAATTTTTGTTCTGATCCTATGATTAAACAAGTCTCCTGACCTCTCTGAATCTCAATTTTCCCAGCTATAAAAGCAGGTAATGGGTTTTAAGTTTCCTTCCAATTCTCAGGTAATTAACATAAAATTATAACTTTTTTTTTGGTATGAAGAATTGAAGATTGAATCCAGGATAACTCAGGGTGTTTTACCACTGAGCTATACCTAGTCATTCCTTCTTTCCTTACTTCCTTTCTTTTAGACAGGGTCTTGCTAAATTGCTGAGAGTTACCTCAAAATTGCAATCCTTCTGTCTCAGCCTCATGAGTCCCTGAGATTACAGGCATGTGTCACCAGAAACTATGATTTTTAAAGAGCATTTGTGACCTTTGTTTTTATAAAAATGAATGTCCTCTCATTCTTCCTATTCACTTTAACTTCTTTGTATTTCCTTCAAACATAACTGTAAAAGTTTTTTTTTTTTCAAAAGTAGACCTCCATATAAAAGATATGAACTCTAAATGAAGTACACAGAAGTACTTGGAGTTGGAATTATAAATTTGTATTATTGCTGTTATCTGAGGTTTCAGTTATTAATTTCTAAAATGTTCCAATTATACCTGTTAGGTAGAAATTATAGGAGGCTATTGCTTTGGATTAAACTCCTATACTAGACTCCAAAAGACTAGGCCAAAAAATAAAAATAAAAATGGAGTCACTCCTGCTAAAGTTCCAGGTAACCAAACTAAAAGTTATCTGACTTCTCTGAATTCCTGAGAAATCAGGATTAGAAAGATAAGAGACAAAGTCCCCAAACAGGGTCTTTCAACTGGCATGATAATGGAGTTCCCTCTGCCTTAGTCCTCACACAAAACAGGTAACCCATTATTTTAACAAGTTATTTTTCTATTATTTCATCTTCCTGTTCCTGCCTTACAAGGACAGGAACAATGAAATGACCAATCCACTTTTTTTTTTTTTTTTTCCAATCCACTTTTTACTGTTCTGTTTCTGCTTTCTTTTGCTCTTTTTGGCCTGCAAAACCAAACTTTTCTTCTCTGTTGGTTGGAGCACTATTAACGGAGTGACTGCCTGATTCTGGAATTGAAAATAAAACCAATTTAAGATTATTAAATTAAACTGTTACAATTTTGTCTTTGGCCTACCTTTGATTTTTGTATTTTTTCCTGCTCACTGAAGATAATCTGTTATCTCTTCTCGTATTGAAAAGAAGGTAAGAAAAGAAGAAACAAAGGAAGGAAGGAAGGGAATGGAGGGAGACGAGGAGAGAGGGAAAGAAGGAAGGAAGTATTTGAAAAATTTAGGTCTGTTGTTGCAATTGTATGTTGCCAGCATCATTCTATCACTCCTCAGCCAGAGCAATAGAACAAATGACAGGGTTTCTTTTGTGTGGGTAGGTATTACTTTACTCCAAAGCACACTCGCATGCAGCTGCACATTTACTGACCCTTCTCTCCTTTCCTAAAGACAGAGCCTTGGAAAAGTCTACACTTCTTGTTTCTGCTTCCTGGCCTCTAATTAACTCCTCACCTACCTGTAGGCTCACTCCTGGTCCCACCCTCCCACTGAAGCATCCTGCCAGGGTCACCTAATGGCCTTACCACACTCACTCTCCACAGCAATTAACACTCTGAACCATGCTGTCCTTCCTGGTATTTTCTCCACCCTGTGGTCCCATGACTCTTATCTTTCCTGTTCTTCATTTTCCTTATTTTTTTGTCATCTGCTAGAATTCCTCTTTGTCTGCTCAGTCCTTAAATGTCTATGTTTACCAGTCCTGTGTCCTTGACCCTCTTTTTCCCTCACATGTTCACATTGGATGATTTCCCTCACACACTTTTTTTTTTTTTTTAATCTCAAGTCTAGATCTCGTCTCTGAGGCTCCAGGCCAGTGTTTCCGGCTGCCTGCTGCAAGTCACCACCCACAGACATCTTACACACAAATTTCAAAATTCGACTCTTTGTCTTTCACTAAAACCTGTTTTCTCTTCCTGCAATTCCTATCTCAGTCAATGATCCCACCGTCCACTCCATTATCCAATTGAATATGGAACCATCGTCTCATCTCTGACCTCTGATGTATTAGACAGCCTATTCCCTCCTCTCTGTTTCCATTGTCATGGTTCAGGATTTTGTGATCATTTTTATTTGAAATGCTGTGAAGGCCTCCTGTTTATATCTGGTTCCAGTCTTCCCTTTCTCTACTATAGAATCATGAAGATCTTTCTAAAAAGAAACAATCTTAGCAATGTCATTCCACTCCTTCACTCCAGGGTTCCAAAGCCTTCTGTGGTTCTCCACTGACTTCCTGTTAAGATCTAAACCCTTTATCCTGATTGCTAAGTCCTCTAGTTTGCCTTCCGGGACACACCTTCTGCTCTGCAACCTGTATTAATCAGTTGCAGCCCCAAGAACTAGCCATGTTCCTTCCACAACTGTGTTTTACAAATATTCTTTGATGACTGTGGGGTATTTTCTCACCCCAGACAGACATGGTGTGTTAGGATTGCCTTCTTGTCTTCTACACCACCTGACAAGGAGCTGTTGAGCTGTCTTACATCTCTAATGCCAGTGCTGAATAAAGAATTCAATACATGAACTGAAATCTAGAACTTAAATTTTAAGTTGCTTGTAGAAGATATTGCAAAATTGTTACAAGATGGAAACATGTTTTATTTCCTCTTCTACCTTAAGTTTTATTATATACTTTCAACTTTTTTTTCTGATAGGTTTATTTTCATGTCTAGTTTCTAGCAGATGTACTTAATACTTAAATCATGTCCTTTAATGAGCATTCACAAGTTTCTTGAGAAGATCCTAACTGGTAATCATGATTTGTTCAGACACTTTCCTTTACTGTTTAAACTCAAGATTTGAAATTGAGTTTCTTGAGGCTGGAAGATGGCAAGTTGGAGGTCAGTCTCAGCAACTTAGCAAAATCCTAAGTAACTTAGTGGGATCCTATCTCAAAATTTAAAAAATGAAAAAAATAAAAAGACCTGCTCAGCGGTAAAGAGTCCCTAGGTGCAATTCCCAGCACCAAAAATAACAACAACAAAAGAAGAACAATTAGTTTCTTGCTATCAAACTAAGGAAAAGACAAATGATAAATTTTCATAAAATGAACGCAAAGTCCATGTACAGATTTTCTTACAAGAGAATTAGTGTTTATAATTCTTCCTTTACCATTGTTCCTTGATTTATTTTATGAATTATGAACAGGATTTAGGACGCTTCACTGTTTGCCCTCATTTAGTTGCCCCTCTCCCTTGGTCTCTGAGCTCCACAAGGGCAGGGAACATGTCTATCGTTTCAAAACTTTATCTCTAGCACCACATCTTACCCATAATGGACTTTAAATAATTATTTGTTTAATGAATGTCAAAATATTTTTTATGTGTTGTCTAATAAACTCGTATTTTTACATACATAAAAGAAAATTCATTTGCCAATGATGAGAGAAAATGTCACACAAGTTTATAAAAAATTGTACTAGGTTGAGTCTATCATGAAATGCCAAAAATATTTTCTCTTCAGTTCCATATGTATCATTCTAAATTTGACTCTTATACATGGTTTGTTGAAAATTTTGAAAGTTGAAGTTATCTGTTGGTCAGCCATAGCCAGGATACTAAATAAATCTGGGATGAGTTTAGTACTGATTAATCTTGGCAAGTATCTCTATGGGAAACAGGGCACAACAAAGTGGATTTCTATTTCTAAGTCAGGAAGCAAAGAAAGACTTTTCAAGAACTACTCCACCTATAACAATATGAACATTGGGTTCGGAAGAAGTACCCATTAACCCAAATAAATTATTCAACAATAAACTTTCCCAGTATTATAAAATAAGTTTTCCTTCTGCAGTTTCTTCATTAGTGACCATTCATCAGGAAGTCGCACCACATCAAGGGATACCCACAATAGACTCAATATTCTCCATTTAATAACATTTAAGCAAGTCATTGTCTTCGTATTTATGGTTGTTAAAAAAGAAGGGAGTCTTTTCAAAATATGTGCATCTGGTTAGGAGAGAATAGGATAAACCCAGAGTTACAAAAAAAGTGGCATTTTTGTTTCCTGATTCAGCACAAGGAGAGCCAAAACTTGACTGCAAGTCTCAAGTTTTCTGTTGTGTGGGGTCTTTGAGCCCAAGCCCTGATCCAGACATGGGTATTGCAAAAACAGAATGAGATATCTTACTAAGGTGGCAATGCTCGGAATGGTCAGAATATGTTCCATCTTTCTGGGAAGTGTCACTCTGTTTTGTAATAAAGCTGGAATGACTTCCTTCCCAATCAAGATGCAGTCAATGAAGAAAAGCAAGGACTTGCCAGTTTGCCAAATGCAGAAAGAAAACAAGTGAGACAACTGTTTACAAAAACGAATCCAGTGAAAAGGGGGTTCTGCCGATGATAAACATTTATTTAATTCGGCATGTTTAGTATGGGAAAACATTGAAAGTTGGCCAAAAGCGATAAGTATGAGTATGCAGTCTTTAAACCTTGTGCTAAGAATGTTCGCGAAGGCATTTTAATCTTATTGCCAAATGGATTAATAGTAGGTAGACAGAGTGGTAGTGGGAGGAAGCAAGCATGAACTAAAATATCATGAGAATCAGTGTACTATGTGACTTACGTGATAGTAAGACTCTTTTTTCTAACTCTGTTGTGTAAATTCTAATTCCAGAGGCCAACTCCTTTCTGACTCAACTGGATGTCACCTCCAGCACTTTATATCCTCAGATGCAAACCTACATTCTGCATTATAAGACTGTTGTCTGTGTACTTACATTTCTGAGTTCCATGTTGACATCCTTACTTCAGCGATATCCAGCATGGTTCTTTAACCACAGAATATAATTTTCTTGAGTAATTGTCCCTGTAGTTTTAAAATTTTGTGAATATTTGACCAAATTACAACTGCTATGAATCATAGGAATCTGTATGAAACTTGCATATAATATACAGATATTCAATGATATCTTTCATGTACACTGATTTATATAAATGAAGGCAATTAGCATGAAAACAGCAAGATTTTCTTTTTTCTTTTTTACTTCATTGATTCCTAGTGCCTAGAAAAGCATTTTTGTTGAAAATCTTTCCTGCCACTATGTATTCTTTAACCCTATCATTTTTTACACTAGCAATTCTCATTAGGTCTAGAATCCCAACCCCACAACATCTGAAGTTCCTCTTATTTTGAATTCCTTTGTGGTCACTCTCTTGGTTGTATTGTTCATTTATCCACCTTCTCATTTTCTATTTGATCTATTTTATGATTTCAAATACCCAAAGACTCTTACCTTGGGTGGTATATAACTCTGGGGAAGTTCAGACAAAAGAAACCGCAGCCCGTGCATGGTAGATGGGTGGAAGTAACTTTCAGATTATCATTCTGAAGCAGGAGATGCAGGTTAGTTGGTGATATTATAAAGGAAATAGAGAGGATTCAAGAGAATGAACACTGGACACTGGGATCTGGGGTAAGAGGAGATAAAATTACAAGAGGAAGAAGTACCATAATGCACAAGGCTTTGACTCTGCTTCTGCTGGAGGTCTGACTGGAGAAAGGACTAAAGCACAGATAAAGGATCAAATATTTGGGGAAAGCCTGACAGCTGTGAGGCCAATCTCCTAAGAAGAGTGGCCAGCAGATTCTTGCTGAAGTGGCCAAGGTTTAGCCCTAAGGTAGGCTAAAGTCTATGGCTAAAAGTCAAATATAGCAATTAGGAAAGGAAACCCTGCAGGAATAGCTGGGGAGGAACCATACTTCTCCAGCAGGCAGTACAGTCAGATTCTTGGAGTTCTTTTTTTTTTTTTAATTTTTTTTTTTTTAATTTTTACAGACTGCATTTTGATTCATTGTACACAAATGGGGGTACATCTTTTCGTTTCTATGGTTGTGCATGATGTAGATTCACACCATTCATGTAATCATACATGTACTTCAGGTAATGATGTCCGTCTCATTACACCATCTTTCATACCCCGCTCCCTCTCATTTCCAGTTCTTCATGTTTTAAAAGGAACCTCCTGAATGGCAACTGACTGAAGGCAGAAAGAAGAGTTTTAGCCATCACTGAAGACTGAGTGCAAACTAGGAACAGAATACAAGTTCCAAGACATGAAATAAAGGACAAGTAGCAGAAGATGAGAGAATTATGACAGTGCAGACAGGAGCGGCCAGCCCATACCATAAACTCCACCGGAAGAGGAAACCAGTGCCTACTCCATCCCCCTCCGGGGGGTGGAATTCTGACTTTATCATTTCTTTTGTTTCAGTTAGTGGGCAGGGTTGTGATTACAGGACCATTTGTACCTCTGTTGCATGACTCAGGAACGCACAGGTTAAAGCAAGGAAGGCAGACTGGAAGTGTGGCCTGGGCTCCTGACATCCTCCCCAGCCTGACATGCCTGGCGCCCTCTTAATGGGCTGTTCAAGACCCAGGCCCAGTTTTCTGTTTCACAGAAGCTTTCTTCAAATTCCCCAAGTACAGTGGGCAGTTGCCACCACCACCACCACCACCACCACCACCATCATCGTCATCATCAGCAACATCATCACTATTATTTCCTTTAAGGTCAATAGCATCATCTCAGGAACTGGATGATAATTCCTCTGCCCTTAAAATATGGTCCAGCTCATGACCGATTGATACTATTTTTAAAGAATTTTCATTTGTGTGAAATTATGTAAATGATGTTTGGAGAATCAGGTGTTCCCTTTTGGGTGCTTTGGACTAGAAAGAGCAAAATTTTTTTTTCTTTTTTTTTTTGGTTTGGTTGTTGTTCTAATTAGTTATACATGACAATAGAATGAACTTTGATACATTATACATAAATGGAGTACAACTTCTCATTCTTCTCGTTGTACATGATACAGAATCACACTGGTTGTGTAGCAGTCATATATGTACATAGGGTAATAATGTCTGATTCATTCTACTATCTTTCCTACACTCATCAGCCTTCCCCACCCTTCACCTTCCTTTGCCTAATCCAAAGTAACTCTATTCTTCCCTAGCCACCCCACCAACTTATTGTGAATTTGCATCCACACATCAGAGAAAACATTGGACCTTTGATTTCTTGGGATTGGCTTATCTCACTTAGTGTGGTATTCTCCAGTTCTATCCATTTACCAGCAAATGCCATCATTTCATTCTTCTTTAAGGCTGAATAATATTCCATTGTGTTTATATACCACATTTTCTTTATCCATTCATCTGTTGAAGGACACCTAGGTTGGTTCCATAGTTTAGCTATTGTGATTTGGGCTGCTATAAACATTGATGTGACTGTGTCACTGTAGTATGCTGTTTTTAAGTCCTTTGGATATAAACTGAGGAGTGGAGTAGTTGAATCAAGGGGTGATTCCGTTCTAAGTTTTCTGAGAAATGTCCATACTGCTTTCCATAATGTTTGCACCAATTTTCAGTCCCACCAGCAATGTATGAGTGTACCTTTTTCTCCACATCCTCACCAACATTTATTGTTGCTTGTATTCTTGATAATTGCCATTCTGACTGGAGTGAAATGAAATCTTAGAGTAGTTTTGATTTGCATTTCTCTAATTGCTAGAGATGTGGAACCATTTTTCATATATTTGTTGATCGATTGTCTTTCTTTTTCTGTGAAGTGTCTGTTCAGTTCCTTAGCCCATTCAATGATTGGGTTCTTTGTGTTTTGGTGTTATGCATTTTGAGTTCTTTATATATCCTGAAGATTAGTGCTCTATCTGAGGTGCAGCCAAGGTCAACATCATTCTAAATAGAGAAAAATTGAAAGTTCCTTCTAAAAACTGGAACAAGGCAGGGATGCCCTCTTTTACCACTTCTATTCAACATCATCCTTGAAACTCTAGCCAGAGCAATTAGACAGGAGAAAGAAATTAAAGGATATGATAGGAAATGAACAACACAAACTATCACTATTTGCTGATGACAGGATTCTATATTTAGAAGATCCAAAAAATTCCACCAGAAAACTTCTAGAACTCATAAATTAATTCAGCAAAGTAGCAGGATATAAAATCAACACCCATAAATCAAATGTGTTCCTATATATCAGTGATGAATCTACTGAAAAACTACCCCATTCACAATAGCCTCAAGAAAAAAAAAAAAAAAAAGAAAAACTTGGGAATCAATCTAACAAAAGAGGTGAAAGACCTCTACAATGAAAATTACAGAACACTAAAGAAAGAAATCAAAGAACTTAGAAGATGGAAAGACCTTCCATGTTCTTCGATAGGCAGAATTAATATTGTCAAAATGGCCAAACTACCTAAATTGTTGTACAGATTTAATACAATTCCTATTAAAATACAAATGGGATTTTTCATAGAACTAGAAAAAGCAATCGTGAAATTCATTTGGAAAAATAAGAGACCCAGAAAAGTCATAGCAATCCTTAGCAAGAAGAGTGAAGCAGGAGGTATCACAATACCAGACCTTAAACTATACTACAGAGCCATAGTAACAAAAATGGTCTGGTATTGGTACCAAAACAGACATGTAGACCAATGGTGCAGAATAGAAGACACAGAGACAAATTCACATAAAAACAGTTATTTCTTACTAGACAAAGGCGCCAAAAACATTCACTGAAAAAAGATAGCCTCTTTAACAAATGGTGCTGGGAAAACTGGAAAGCCACATGTAAGAAAATGAAATTAAACCTGTATCTCTCACCCTGCATGAAACTCAACTCAAAGTGGATCAAAGACTTGGGCACTCAGAGACTTTGCACCTAATAGAAGAAAAAGTAGACCCAAATCTTCACCATGTCAGCTTAGGACCAGACTTCCTTAGCAAGACTCCTAAATCTCAAGAAGTAAAATCAAGTATCAATAAATGGGATGGATTCAAACTAGATAGCTTTTTCTCAGCAAAGGAAATAATCAGTAATGTGAAGACAGAGCCTACAGAATGGGAAAAAAATTCATCTTTAATTGACCTAAACAATAAGGAAAACTGAGTGGACCAAGTGAGCAGTGCACAGGGGAGCTGACTCCAAATGTGGCCTGAGCCAGTGTCTTAAAGATATAAGTAAGTGCTGGGTTTCTTTCTTTCCTTCCTTCTTTTTTTTTTTTTTTTTTTTTTTTTTGGGTGCTGGGGATTGAACCCAGGGCCTTGTGCTTACAAGGCAAGCACTCGACCAACTGAGCTATCTCCCCAGCCCCTATCCTTCCTTCTTATCTTATGTGATTGGCTTACCTTGGAGGCAAGCTTGCCATAATTGTTAAGCTACAGGCATTTTTACTTACCTACCTCTAGAAAGAGAAACTATCTTTGCCTCAGCATTCCTACAAAAAGATTGATGTCGGACGGTGGTTGGATCATCGTCAGACCTTGCTCACTTTGACCAGTCACAGTGTTGATTGCTAAGCAGAAGTCACATGCTCTCCCCTGGGTCCTGGGGGAGAAAGCTGATGTTACGAGAGCCATTTGGATCATAAGATGGAAATCTGAGCTCTTGGCATGGATAAAGGGAAGAGTGAGTGCAAAAGGAAATGTCAAACAGGGGCTTAAGGTACAAACAAGAACCAAATCCAGTCAAGGAAAGGAATTTATTAGAGGGATTTTAGGTAGCTCCACAAAGATCAGAGAGATTGAAAAACCAGGTTGGGTAAAAGTGCAAGTATCAGTTTGCTAGGGTTGTCATAACAAAGTGTCACAAACCAATGGCTTCAACAACAGAAATGTGCTGTCCAACACTTCTGGAGACTGAAATCTGAGATCAAGATGTCGGCAGGAGTGTTTCCTTCTGAGGACTGTGGGGGAGCACCTGTTGCAGGCCTCTCTCCCCGCTTCTGTGATTGCTGACAGTCTTTGGTGTTCCTCAGTTTGCAACTGCATCACCCCGATCTCTCCTTTCTTGTTCACACGGCATTCTTCTGATATGTGTGCCTGGCTGGGACCAAATTTCCCTGTTTTATAAAGTCATAGTCATATTGATTTAGGGCCCACTCTAATGAACTTTTCTTAACTTGATGATCTTCAAAGACCCTATTTCCAAGTAAGGTGATATCTACAGGGTCTAGGAGAGTATCAACATCCTTGGTGGGACACAAGTTGACCCATGGCCTTGAGGGAAACAACACACACCATGGCAATCATGTGCTTGCTAGTGCTTGATGCTGTTCCTGCTGGGCCTAGCAGCCATCCTTGCCTCTCAGGGTCACTGTCTCATGCCCACTCCTTGACATCGGGAGATGAGATGAAAGAGTATCTGGCCCGTCCATCCCTCTTTTCTTTCCCAGATTCTCAAAATGGAGTGTTGTCCCAAAACAGAAAGCTTCAACTGCTGGGTAGCCCAAACTAAAGACGGTTCGTTCCAAGTGGCAATCTATGAAATATCACGTGGATTCTTTCCTAGTGTCTATAAGGAAAGAGTTGGGGAGTAGATTTAAATGGTGTTGTAAAGGGGTCAAGGAACCTTATTTCAACTGAGAGTGAAAAGGAATAGAAATGGCAGTCTGGCAAAGTCAAACTTCTCCTTTTATGCATTTTGCCCTCAAGGTGACTCTGTCTGTCTTCCTCTGCCATGGTGTTTGGTGGTTCTTTTTCGCAGGGTAAGTGTACATGAATAGACCTTGGCCATACTGTGCTTGAGAGTTAGAGATTTTGCTGGAAGTGTTCACATGGGAGTAGCAGATACTGGTGTCCTGGTGCCTGCACATTGCAAACCCACAAGGCATCTTCATTAGCTCCCATCCAAACCTGATCTATTTGTTTTTGAATGATGCTAACATGCCTATGTCTCTGAGATAAGCTTACCCAATGATATGTTAATTCTTATATTCTAATGATGCTTTGGTTCATTTCAAAATAGATTGTTCCTACTTCTTCCTAGTGACAACCTATCTCCTCTGTATGTCCATTTCCCTCAGAAAGTTCTATATTTCTGGAGGACAGGGCCTCTCTTATTTATTATAGTGTTCCCAGTGTCTTTGCCAGCACCTGGCACTGGAAGTCCAGCAAACCTCAGATGAGTAAGTGAATGGATGGTTGAAAAACATTGTGTATGTGTTATTTCAGGGGAAGAAGTAAGGGAAGTGGAATTTATTAAAAAGCATTTTTTGTTTCTTTTGTACCAGGGACTGAACCCAGGGGCACTTTGCCACTGAACTATACCCACAACCCTTTTTATTTTTTGAGACAGAGTCTCACTAAGTTACTTAAGGCCTTGCTAAATTGCTGAGGCTGACCTCTTACTTGCAATCCTCCTGTCTCAGTCTCCAGAGTTGCTGGGATTATAGGCATGCGTCATCATGCTGGGCTAAACAGCTTTAAAAGGTTCTAAGTTTAATTTTCTCAAAGCTCTTCTGTGATCCATGACTGTGTCTTATTTTTATCATAGCCATGTACACAGTAAAATGGTGGGAAACAAACAGAGAAAGTGGGATGTATAGTTATTTGCCCAGAAATACAGGCTTGCCTGGTCCTGTGTGTCTATCTTAGCAGAGGTTTCTAACATCCAGGCATCAGGATCTTCCTGCACTTAATCCTGGATGCAAGCAGAGAGATAGACTTTACCAACTTGCACTTTCCTAACACAAAGCAATTTGTTCCAGATTATTACTTGTTATTATGTATTTTTATATGGCATGTATTTATGTGTTTTTACTCATATCCTGGAAATCAAATACATAAAAATTAAAATAAAATGATTTCAAATCTGAACAGAGAACAGAATTTAAAACATTTTGGTTTGTGTTTTCTTCAACTCTGGAAATGCATTAGCTCAGCCTTTTGAATTTGATTTCTCTAGTAGTTCTAGAAACAAGTAAGTATTAACTCCAAACAAAAATCTGTCTTATTTGTATAATACAAATTTGAACTTAGAAAAAAACATGTTTTTAAAATTAAATTTCCTTTGAAAAACAAAGACTTAAGAGTAAAATGTTTGGAAGACTTAAAGTTTCAAAAATAAAACTTTAGGGAAAATAAAAATGATTTCAGGGCTTTATTAGAAATTCCTGATACAGCCGAATCTCCTTGCCTCCATGCTAATAATAGGAACTGGTGTGCACACTCTTGCCAACCCTATGTAAAAGGTGACATGTGTTCAGTCCCCAGGCTTCTGATTGTTATTGGCCATTCAAATGATGTGCTCTGCCCTAAGAAGTAAATGTCTAAAATTGTTCTATTTGCAATATCAAATCATTTGCATTTAATTGAAGATCATAATCAAAGATAGAAGATGTGAGTCAGGGTAATAAAGAAATAAGTAACTCCTTATTGAAATCTCCAGAGAGGTTCCATTTTAATGGTGGCAGGGGAGGTGGACATATAGAGAAGGTTGAAATGTTTCAAAGGTAAAACATAAAATACCTGACAATTTAAAGAATATATTTAGGAATGTTTACTTAATAAGCAGGTATTGTTAACTCTGTAAAAGTTGTTCTGTTAGGTGCATGCTCAACAAGAAAGATTTTTAAAAGATATTCCTGTACATGACTTTCATGATCTTAATTTGTATCTTACTTCAGACCCAGCTCAGAGACTTCTAGAATAACTTTCTCCTCTGTTTCTACAAAGGTGTTTGTTCTGTTTTCCTCCTGAAGTATCTTGTGTTGATTTGCCTCTTCTAAAAATCTTCCATTTAACAGTGTCATTGGGCCAATGTTCTGCTTATTACTTCAGCTGCCTTTAATCCATGGGTCCATCAGGATTCCCACTAGTTCAGAATATTAGTAATAATAGCTATTAATTATATTCTTCTTCTTATGTTTCTTAATGATCCAAGGAAGGGTCATAAACTCAAATGCATTACTGACTAGAATGGTATCATAAAATGTGAAATAAATAATAGGGAGTTGTTGGCCTCTGGCAAACTGAAGAATATTTGCTGTGCCTAAAAACATTCAAATTTATTTATGAAAACAATGCATGCTATCCAGAAGATAGAAAGTATCTGTATATTTTTGTTTGTTCATGAATTTTCATTTTATTTCTTAACATTTTAGAAGGTGATAATAAGACAAGAGAGACATCTACCCTCTTAAAACACAGAGATACAAGCTATATGACTTACCCATAACAATGCTGAAAGTAAGCATTTAAAAGCATTTTCTGGTAAGAGGGCTGTTAACTAAAATAATCAAAATACTAACAACTGAAAACCAATTTTCATTGCCAGATTAACCTGTGAAGAGCCACATGGCATGTAAGAACTTTAGGATCATATTGCTTTTTATCTATTTTGAATTAATTGTGTGAGAGTTCTTAAGGGCAAAATTTACTCTGCATGTTTACTAGGAACCATCCAACAAGGTATCAGACCTGGTGTTGACTCTAGAGTCAGCCTGACACTCTTCAAATTGTTATCCCTGAAATTCAGCACAAATTCATAGGAAATGGTCAGTTTAACCACAGAGAAGGAACTGATCTCAAAAGAATAATGGGAAAGAACAACAGATGCTTTGAACAAATCTTACAAACATAATTTAACGTAGACACAGAACAGGAGAAAAAAATAAAGATTGACGAATTGCCAGTGGACCAGGGTGCGCCCTTAAGCCTTGAATCTGGAAATTATTAATTCATGTTTTTTTTTTTCTCACCTCCCCAAAGGTTTGGTGCATACATTGATGTCTGGTGCAAAATCCACACAAGATGCTTTCTGTAGCATCTGGTGCTCCGGGAACTCCATTGCTGCCTTCTTGAAGCTTTCACCTTTTTGTCTGAAGTATGTTCTGGCAGCCAAAGATGTGTCTGAATTACTTTGTGTTTTTAGGAATTCCACTTTCTCTGCACTCATAAAATCTGCAACCTGGTGTGGGGATGTTAGAAATATGTTTCCTGAGTCTGTATATTTTGGGAGAGGGTAATCCAACTGTTCCTTTAGATCCATTCACATTGCAATTCTCATCCCACCCAGAGATTGGGGTTTCTTTTTGTCAAATGGTCTGTAGTTAAACCACAAACCCTCTGGTGATCAGTGAAATCATGTCTTTGTCCTTTTTGCCTGATGAATGAGGTAGCTATCAGATCTCTGTGCTTTTGTGAACAGAACAGAATACAAAACAAAGTGAACATACTAAGGAAAACCCATACTGTTTTTCAGAGCAAAAGTACTCAAGTTTGAAAAAGTAATTTGGATTTATTATATTATTTTTGGCATCAAACCCAGATGCTTTATTATATTGAAAACATCTGTATAAAAGTCTACCATTTTTTTTTTTTTTTTTTTTTTTTTGCGGTGCTGGGGATCAAACCCAGGGCCTTGTGCTTGCAAGGCCTCTACCGACTGAGCTATCTCCCCAGCCCAAAAGTCTACCATTTTAAGAAGGATATGAAGAGCTTTAAATGTATCTCCCAAATAGGCACTTTTTTATTCCAAACTGAAACCAAATACTGTATGTTACATAACGTGAATAAGAAAAAACCACAATAAGTAGCCTTCCTCTTTCAAATAGAGATAATTTCTCAAAAAACACAGCCTAGTTTTACCATTTTCACTGTTTGAGAATCATGTGGAAGATCATGGTCCCCGTGATTAAAGTTTTCCAAAGAATGTTTTAAAAGTCTTTGTAGAAATCATTTTTTTATGTCAATTCCAGGATGTGGGAGGTTACTAATAGTTGAATATTTCTTTCTTTCTTAAATGTTAACTTCCATTTTTTTTCAGAGTTTTTAGAAAATGATACCACAGCAATTTACTGAAAGTAACTAAGTCTGTCAAATAATATTGACAAGTACATAAATGTGGATATTTAATTAACCTTATGACTCTTGCAAAGTACTTTACTAATCTTTGAGGGAACAGTATTTGAAAGCTTATTTCTTAGAATGAAAGCAAAACAGTACTACAAGCACCCATTTTACCAATAAAATACAACTAATAGTATTTGTGGGTGGTACTTATTATCATATATAAATATTAAACTATAATCTTTCTTTGGAAGGTTTGGATGTGAATCAATGCAGGTATAACTGCATTTATTCTAAAAGAAAAACTTAAACTCTTTCAAACTGCTTGAGCAAACCAATAATGCCCTACTGAAATAAAACAAACAAAACAATTCATTCCATATTTTATGATAGGATTGAGAATCTTCAAATTTTTTCATCCATTTGTATGAAATTATTACAGGAAAGCATCGGTTTAAGCTTAATAACTAATGTTTAGCACTTTCACTTATCCAATTTAACCTCATGGTATATGATGCAATTTGGATTTAAACAATTTTAAGTAATGTTTAAGTTTGTTTAGACTAATAGATGGATGTAGGATTGAAAGACCTGACTCCAGAATCCATGGGCTAGCCCTTAGAATAGTTGTTCCAATGACCCCCAGCAAGAAACAGATACACAGATGCACATATTTTAACTACACCTTTCACAAAATAATTTTATCCTTATTATTTGTAAAACACCTATATTTTTCAAGTATGTGTGTATGTGTTAAAGTTGATCACAAACCCATTTACACTGATTTAAAAACCACCAATGGATCACAATTCACAAATGAGCTCTGAGTTACATTTTGAAAAGCCATACCTGGGGTCATTGGTTTCAGGGCAACAACTCGTCACCTGCACAGTCACATAGGTCCTGTGCTCAGAAAGGCTCCATGCTTGGTTGGTTGGATGTTCTAAAGTCATCTTGAAATTCTTAGTGAGTTTATTTTTCAACTTGTGCTGTGGAAGTGGAATCCAATGGAGCAATAAAGCATGTACTTGAGCAGAGATACACTCCACCTATGTGTCTGCTGTTCCCTGCCACCCACTGACAGACAGTATCTGCAATGCCCCAGTAGTACAGTATCCTGGTGGGCTTGCCAAGTGTGGGAATGCAGTGAGATGACAAGTGAGTACAAGGTATGTGTGTTACAACTACGACTGAGCGCACTGACAGCCTAGACAGACTAGAGAGGACCACGCTTTCCATGAAAACCGGAAATGCCTTCAACTGAGAAGGAGGCAATGGCATTCCAAGAAACTGACACTTCCAGGAGACCTTATCATGTCCTTTCTCACTTATACTTCTTCCCTGTATTAGCCAAACACTTATGCTGAAAACGACGACATTGAAAGAAAGAGAACAAAAGGCAACCCAGACAGTCTTTTCCTTTCAGTCACCAGTAAGCCAAACATAGAGAGCTGCATTCATAAATGTGATGAAAATGGTTGATTAGTAGCCGGGTGTGGTGGCACGCATCTATAATCCCAGCAGCATGGGACCCTAAGGCAGGAGGATCGTGAGTTCAAAGCCAGCCTCGGCAAAAGTGAGGCGCTAAGCAACTCAATGAGACCCTGTCTCTAAATAAAATACAAAATAGGGTTGGGGATGTGCTCAGTGGTTGAATGCCCCAGAGTTCAATCCCCAGTCCAAAAAAAAAGAGAAGTTGATTAGTTTTGTGCAGTGTTTTTCACTGTTCTGTTCTGGTAAAAATAAAACATACTTGTATTAGTTATGAAATACAAATTGGGTAACTTTGGTGATTCTACACATGAGTTAAATGTTGTTTTATTTCATTTAAAACTGACATTGAAGAATATAAACATGAATAGTAAAATTCATAAAACTAATTTAAAATTTAAATTTTCCTTTCCTGGAATGACATTGAATAGCCCAAAACCAAAAAAACATAAAACCCCAAAACCATGAGAAGTCAAGAGACCACCAAAGAGAGAAAAAAGAAAAAAGCTTTTTAGTACTTTTAATAGCACCAATATGACTTTTGAATTTGGGGTCCAACATTTTCATTTCATACTGAGCACTATAAATTATGTAGCTGGTTGTGGACAGTTGAATGGCAGCCCTCAAAATGCTTTATCCATGTGCTACTACCTGGAACTTGTGAATGGAGGAGCTCATTCTGGATTATCTGGAGTAGGCCTAAATGCAATCATATGTATCCTTCTGAGACAGACATGAAATAGAAGACACAGAGAAGAAGAGGTAATGCGATCATGAGGCAGAGATTGGAATGAGGTGACCACAAGCCAAAGGATGTCTGGGGCCACCAGAAGCTGAAAGAGACAAGGAACAGGATCTCTTCTAGAGCCTCTGGAGGGAGCATGGCCCTGCAAACACTGTAATTTCAGACTTCTTACCTCTAGAACTGTGGAAGAAAAAATTTCTGTTGTTTTACACTACCCCATCTGTAGTTTGTTACAGCAGTGCTGGGGAACTCATATGCTGGTTCTCCATCAGCAAACCGCTTTTTCTCAAACCAGACATGTGGATGTGCTTTGGAAGGGCTTCTCCATGACACCAGCCCATGGAGATCTCCCCACCTCTAGGTGAGGGTTAGACTCACTGGGAAGGAAGAGCGTATCTCAATGCCCTTTATACCCTCTGGACTGCCTTGACCTGTATTAGCTTCATAGCTTGTACTCAATAGATTCATGTTGATTGATCAAACACCTGAAATATTGATGACGTTTTTAAAATTTAATTATTTTTTTCCATTTAACATGGAGGGAACAAATTCCTCATCTCTACTGGAAACGAAAAAAGAAACACTTCATACTGAATTTCAGGCAAATTTATTTTCACAAAGGGATTGCTGTTAGAGGCCTAAAGGCAATTTAAACCTAAAATGTCTAATAACCTAACTTTTGCCATCGAGGAAGGGCAGCTCAAGGTGGCATGTACAATACAGGCCTTTTTCTTATGCTATGTCAGATATCATTGTCCCGATTGTACATGGAAGAAATTAAAGCTGATTGAGAAAACATTTTGGGACCAGGGCCATTCTACATCCCCTAAATAGCAACTTGGAATGGAACCACCTACATGTAGATATGGTACACAAGTCTTGTTTAAAGGGAACATAGACCTTTTAAAGATTATTTATTTATTTATTTATTTTGCAGTGCTTGAGATAAAATTCAGGGCCTCATGCATCTAGGGAAACTCTCTCCAACTGAGCTACATTCACAGACCTAAATTTTAGTTGTGTGTAATTAATTTTTCTTAGACTTTAAAAAATGGTCTAAATTAAATTTAGTTCACCAAATATTTATTTCATATTTGCTCTGTGAGAGACCCTTTACTACCGTGATGTGAATTTAATAAGAATTTATCAGCCAGTTCATGCTCTGAAGTGGCTGACTCTTTAGTACAGTCAAGCATTTACATACATACTTTCGATTTCATCACTCAGTCTATTAAGATGCATATACATAAGTGTGCATGCACACCAAAGAGGTGCCAAGGAGAAAAGTGATTAATTCTGAGAGGAATGTTTGGGGATGGACTCATTATAGATTGTAAAATTTGGATCACATCTCAACAATTTTGGAGGAAGGGTGTTCTATGAAGAGGTCTAGCACAAACCAGAAGAAGGTTAGCAATCAGTCTTTGTGGGGTTCTACAAGAATATTGATCATTGTTGTGGTTTGCATATAAGGTGTCCCCAAAGTTCACGTGTTCTCATGCAAGAACTTTCGAGGTAAAATGATTAGGTTATAAGAGGTGTAACCTGATGGATGGCTTAATGTACTGATATGGATTAACTGGGTGGTAACTATAGGCAAGTATGGTGTGACTGGAGGAGGTGGGTTTCTGGGGGAGTGCCTTTGAGGTTTATATTTTGTCCCTGGTCAGAAAGCTCTCCCTCTACTTCTTGTTGCCATGTCCTGAGCTGCTTTCATCTGCCATGCTTTTCCACCTTGATGTTCTGTACCATCTTGGGCACAGAGTTATGGAGTCATCCATCTATGATCTGAGACCTCTGAATCTGAGTTAAATGAACTTTTCCTCCTCTAATCATTCTTGTCAGGTCTTTTGGTCATAACTGTGAAAAAGCTGAACAATCATGTTTCTGGAGGCTGGTGTGTATAAAACATTATCATAGGAGATGGAATGTGAAAAGGGTGGTATAAAAATTGGAATTACCAATATGGAAATTGTGCTTGAAGTCCTGAGAGACGAAGAGTGCTTAGGAAGAAAGAACTGAGGGGAAAGGAAGGAAAAAAGAGAAGATGCTTTTGTGCTAGAAGTCCTAATCTGGCATCCTTGGATCACAAAAGCCCTGAAATCATAAGCCAGATTTTTTTTCTATTCAGGTTTATTGAAGTGTAAGTTTACACAATAGCATTCATTCTTTTTAGAGGGTACAGTTTTACAAGTTTTGACAACTACATCTAGGTCAACCCAAACTAATCCTTGTTAGCAGAAAAATCACATAGGGAGCCCTGAGAGGATGTAATTTTGGTAACAGTGAGAAAGATTACTGGAGTTAACATTATTATTTTTTTCTTATTGTGGCTCCTTAATGTGCACTTGATTTTACTGGTATTGGCTCTAAGTTTTCCTGTGGAGCAAATTCACTTTACCACTGATGCCACTAACTTGGCTGAGAAGAACTTTTGGGCACAGAGAGTGCTATTGCGGTCATAAGAGTGTTCCCGGAGTCCGTGTCCAAGGGTTTTACAACATGCAATAAGTGCGCTGTCAGGAGACTTCAGCAGTCAGCTGACGTGTGCTGCACCACGATCGTCACCCGTTCCCGTAGGCATGTGGTCGTGCACAGCCTCAACCCAGGTCTGCCCATTCTCCTCCCCCCAGTAAAGCATGCACAGGCTGAAATAAGAAGGGAGACAGTTGTGGTGAGTAAGGATCCACCACTCTTGTTTTAACTTCTGGTCAGATTATGAGAAGGAAAGGAGAAAAACATATTAGAGAACTCAGACATCTGCATACGGAGAATTTTTCTGTCATGACATCAAATTTAATGCTGTATCAAAATGATCCATTGCTGAGTCTCTCTTTGTCTCTCTCTCTGATTTTTGAACACTGTACGGAAACTAGGAAGCAAAAAGCACCCAGGTTGCATCCTCCTCCACCATCTCCCCGCTGCACACAAGCACACATGCCCACTGCACCTATATATTCTAATTCATGCTGGCTTCATCTCTAATCTTTCACTGTTTTTGTTTGAAACTTATTCAGGCAAATACATGGTGTTGGGACTGTCAGTAGCTTGTTCTCTGCGAGTTTGTCTAAGGGGCTAGAATAAAAGAATCCCATTAATTCGGTTCAGAAGACTGGAATTCTCATCTAAAGTCCACTTCCTCTCCTTATCTCAGATCCTGTATTTCACTTGAACATTTAACATGCCCACACTATACCCTGAGCCATGAACATGGCACAAAACAGGTTGCTGCAGCAACAGTGATCCTGAAACAGCATAGGAAGTTGGGCATGGTGGCACATGTATGCCATCCCAGCAATGGGGAAACTGAGGCAGGAGGATTGCTAGTTTGAGGTCAGTCTCTGCAATTTAGTGAGTCTTAAACAACTTAGTGAGATCCTGTCTCAAGGAAAAAAAAGGAGGGGTGCTGGGGATGTGACTCAGTGGTTAAGCATTCCTGGGTTCAATCCCTGTATGAGACAGACAGAGAGAGAGAGAGAGAGAGAGAGAGAGAGAGAGAGAGAGAGAGAGAATAGAATGTGGAATCCGAAGAGATAGGTCTGAGTCACAGCTCTGTCACTTACTAGCCCCATAACTATGAGTAGGTTACTAATTCTTCCTCTGCCTCGGGACTTTCGTCGATAAGTTGGAAACAGCTCCTGATTCATATTTCTTCTTGTATTGGGGCTTTGAACCATATTGTGAATGCTACAGTGAACTCTAGAGGGTTCAACAATGACTGACTTTGCTATTACCACTCTCTGCAAACGTGGAGGGCAACATGCCCCTGCCAGCATGCTAGCAGAGCTGCCAGGCTGTCACAGTCTTGCTTTCACTTTGACTCTTCCTCCAGGGATGCTGCCATCAGAGCAGGTCTTGCTGGGAATTCTGTTCCCATCTCCTTCCTGTTGTGTCTTCCTATCTTTTGGAAACTGACTAACTCACATTGAACACTACACTTCCTAATGTAGACATCCTTAAAGCACATGAGTTACCATATTGGCTGGGCTCTGTTACTCTCTTTTCTTTCCCTTGCTTTATTTTTATAATTATGATTTTTATGATTTTTTTCAAAGTACCCCTCCCTGGCACCGTCTGCCATTCCTTTCTCCCATAGCATCAATGTTGGTCAATGGATGGGATGCCCTCAAATGGAAAATTTAGGAAATCACTGGTACAAGCAAGTCTCTCTGGGTGACCAAAAGGTGAACTGTGGATCCAGCTTTTTGAAGTTGAGAGTAGATAGTTGTTTTCCTGAGTCTCTTTGCCTGACATCATTAGTTCAAAAACATTCCCAATCTCTGCTCAACATTTTCTAAATAAATGTTCCATCTGGATTTACTTGACACTGATTAAGTCTTAAAGAAAAGTTTATGAGAACGAAAACCCTTATCATCCCAGAGTTTTAGACAAAGCACGATATGGTCAGACAGGTAGAAACAGAAAACTTGTCAAGGTGCGTGATAGATAAGATAAGTTAGCTTATGAGAAGCCAGGACTAAGATAATGTTGATGTGAATCATGTATTTTCTTGCAGAACTAGGGCTACAAATTGCCCTTTGCCTGTTAGAATATATCCCACTATACTAACAAGAATGGCATGCTTGGGCCAAGGACAGATGTGACCCTTGGGGATTTCAAAACTGGGTGAAGACTTTGAAATAATGACTGAGCAGCTGGTCAATATGTTGATCATCACATGACTGAGTTAGAGACTATAATCTCTTCTTGCTTCAAAGTCTAGAGAAATGATGTGTTTCTTGTTTATATGCCTTTATCTGTGCTATATCAAAAAATAATGCTCAAAGTGGAAAGAAGATAGAATGATTATGCACAGCAAGGAAATTCTACTACTTTTGCTTTTTATTGGACAAAATTGGGTGCATTTTCTTTTTAAAAACTTGATTTGATAAACCTGATTTCAATGCACAGAACCAAGTAGATAAAAGACATTGGTAAATATGTGCTGAGTGAAATAATATATGATACTAACTTTTGTGTATTCTGGGAAGGTCTGCCAAATGAGATTTACTTGTTAATATGGCCTTTCTTCTCATCTTTTTATTTAGAAAATTATTATACACTATTCCAAATGCCAAATGACAGCAAAGAATGACTAGGTCCCCAAAAGAAGTTTCAGAGGGAAGGAATACAATTCCAGCATCTCTCAAATCTTCAACAAGTTCCTGTTCCTATTTTATCTACTCTCAAAGTCTCTAAATTGCTCTGCAGTTAGATTACCCCGAGGTCAGTCATAGCCCCGCACCATAGCTGCCTCTTACAGATATTCTATTCCAGTTCTGCTTGTTACAGAAGGTAAACTGACTCAGAGAGATGAGTGAGCTGGTCTTTCTTTGGTTATCTATGTTGGGAAGAATTTTACTTTGGATATTCCATCACTGTTTAATTGAAATGGTGAATTACTACATTTTCTCAGCTTATTTCTCAGGAGAAAAGTGTCCATGGGTTCTCAGTTCCATGGCCCAACAGTTCTGTAGTAACTTTATTTGTGATCAAACTTCCTTTGAGGGTTATTTGTTAGTAGGGAGGTCCATATGGGAGCTCCCCGCCAGTGGCATATCCCTCCGCTTCCAAAGGGCAAACCTTCCCTGCATCATTACCAAATAAAACAATAGGCTACTGATTGGATGAAAAGTGAACAATCTCACAATAAAACCTACTTTCTTAGAAGCAAAGTACCTTGGGTAGAAAATTTACATGAGAAAATATCCTGTATCAGCAAGGAGTATAAATACTGTAGGCCATGCCTTTTCACATATGATTGACTTTATGAGATTAGCTTTATTGAATGAGCCAAAGGCACATTCAAGGCTCAGCTGAATTTGACTTTAAAAGTCAGCAGGGAGCATATAATATGGAGTACCCAATTTTAGGAAGTAGAGACTTGTGGGTAAAGATAGAGTAGCCACGAAATGGTTAATACTCAGGCCTCCTATAATTCTGGGCAGTCATTTATGATATGATTCACGAATGCCAAATAGAAGGAAAAAGTTCACTTTTAAAACCATTAGCCCTGTGATAAGATCTTTGAGAATTTCATCCCAAACACCGTTCCCTGACTATCCAGAGTCCCTTAATGTTTGTGCTAGATAACCTCTTGACTTTCTTCTGCAATATGCCTTGTCTGGTGAACCTAGAGTTCAGCAGAAAAAGATAACACCTTCCCTCCTGTGGACTTTGATAAACGGCAAGTTATGTGTTGACTGGAACCACTTCACCCTTATCCAGAGCCATCTGAGTCTCAGCATGTTCTTTTTAGTTAAATAGCTCACTTTCTCATTTTTGCTTGACCTTTGACATAGCATTTTGTTATGGGGCTACACAGATTCTTGGCATTTTAGCAAAGATTCTGGTACTAATAAGGTAAAAATTAATAAAGATTTTAATCATATGTGGGTTTGTGAAATTAGATAATAAGGAATAAAGCAGTTTTGTAATAAGGGTTGGGGACAGGAAGGCAGTTTTCACATGAGAAGCTAGTATTCCGCAGTTACCTCAGAAGGATGTTTAACACACTGGAGGCCCTGGGTGGTGTATAAGACTGTGGGCCTTACAGTTACACTGGACCAGTGTTTAAATCCTAATGTTTCTGACTGTGTCTTCTTTTTGACAAACTATTTGGTTTAGCTAAGTTCAGTTTTCTCGTCCATTAAAATGGAGCTATCATTCCTACTTCCCAGAGTTATTGGGATAACTCAATAAGACATATCCAACACACTTCTATATACAGTGCTCGATAGACATTAAGTACTCAAATACAAGGCACTTTTCCGATCTCTCCATCTTAAGGCCATCAAATGGGCTTCTAGAGTCAGAAGTTCATCATCATGTGGTTTCAGTTTTACACTGATCCTAGCGTACAAGCCTGAAGAATGGCATGCAAATAAAGCTCTAATAACCACAACTGTTAAATACAATTGTGCAAACTTGCAATGCCTTGGAAACAAAAGTTTCATACCACCTTAGAGGATGCCTTTGTGGAAGCATGTGTTTCAATTGTTAAAACAGTCTTTCTTAGCCATTGTTCTCTGTCTCTCCAAATAAGGAGTTTGCTTTATAATCTCCTCTGCCACCATAAATAAATAAATAAGTAAAAAACAATAAAAACAAAACAAGACAACCAGTCTATACTTCGTAGTAGAAATTTAGCATCATCCATCTTAGCATCATCCATCCTAGAACCTTTCTTTTCTTCATTGAAGTGAAATCTATTTGTAGTACAGGGACTTAGGCAAAGTAGATGCACAGAGAAAGCAATGGTGTTAGGTGTGTAAAGATGGATGACATTTAATAAATAATCTGCTAAGTACTCTGCTAGGCTATCTTTGAATCCTCTTGTAGCACTGGTCACTGATGGGCCCACTCATTCTTTGATTATTATTTTCCTGTTCATATTGTGAACTCATGATTGCCATGTTCAAAACTTTGAAAATGGGTTTTGTATAATCCTCATTACAGCAGAACATTTTCAGATTCAGACAAGTGTTAGTTGATCATCTGTATCAAGTGTTACGTGATGATTGGCCATATAATCTTGACCAAGGCCATCTTCACTGGTAATCTGGAAATTTCCTAGAAGAGGCACAGGTACAGGTGAGAGTACAGGCTTTGGGGCCAGACCGTGAAGGCTGGTTGTGCTGTTCCTTAGCTATGTGCCTCCAGCAAGTCACCCAACCTTTTCTCTCTGTACATTGGGAATAATAACATAGATGTGCCTCCACTTATGATGGGTTATGTCCCCATAAACCCATTGTAAAGTGAAAATACTGTAAGTTGAAAACACATTTAGTTAATAGTCATAGCCTGAACAATCCTTGAATACTTATATGAAGTTCAAAAAAAAAAAAAAAAAAAAAAAAAAGAGAAAGAAAGAAAAGAAAACACATTTAGTGCTCCTAACCCACCAAAGATGATACAACCTGGCACTGCAGTACGCTGAAGCGGATCCGTGGTTAACCAGTATGATCGCATGACAAGCTGGACCTCAGCTCACTTTGCTGCTCAGCATTGCCAGGGAAGAGTGTACCACATGTCACTAGCTCGGGAAAAGATCAAAATTCAAAATTCGAAAAGTACAGTTTCTACAGAATGCATATTGCTTTTGCACAGTCGTAAAGTTGAAAAATCTTAATTTGAAACATTATCAGAACTGTCAGCAGCAGTACCTTCTATATGAAGTGGCTACCAGGATCAAATGACATCAGGGATTCTTAACATTTTGTGCTATGAATCCATTTTGCAATATGGAGAAGCCCTTGGAATCTGTTTCAGAATAATATTCTAAGTACATAAAAATATAACTACAAATTAATCATTCTAGCTATGAAAATATTTTTAAAAACAAATTTATGATTAGCAATAAAAGCATTAAATAACAAGATCTGAGAGTGGTTCCAACTGATATCAACATGAAATTTCAAGTTTCTGATGAGTGTAGTTGATATTTTGAGCTATCAGTGACAACTATAATGTAATATAAAAATAGTATGATTTATTTTAGTTACAGTGACAAAAGTACCATCAATGTTACCAAGATTTCCTGTTTATATGTATTTTTGAAAGAAATGCTAAATTCCAGTTAAAGGTTGGTGAAAGCAATGCAATTTTTTTCCATCCAAGTTCAAAGACCCTCCTTAATTGTAGCCTCAGACTTTTTGGACCCCAGATAAGGATCTTGAATTTAAGTCATACAAGGATGAGCAGGGTCTGGCTAATAGAGAGAGCTCTATGAATTAATCATTGCTCACAAATTTTTTCCTAGGAAGTGAAATGATGCTGTGCTATTAGGGTGAGCCAGGTAAAATTGTCAGTTTCTTAGATAAAAAGAAAAACTCAACAAAAACAAGTTTCAACCATTTCATATGATTCACTCTAATATAATTTCAGAACTATATCAAATAACATGAGAAACTATTCAGTATACACTATGAATTTATTTTTTTTCTAAGAAAGTAGTTAGCTTAGTGGGTTTTTAAAAGTATAAACTGTTTGAAACTACTTGTTTGACTACTTACTTCTTTTGGTTCTTTCCAGTATTTGTTGACAAAGACAAATGGACACATTTTGGGCTTATCTTGAGATTTATTATGCTTCTTAACATACAGCTTTATCTTTTTAATTATAGAACATTTGTTATGTCTGAGACTTACTCATGTCTAATGATTCATTTAGACCTAGAAAACCTCTTCCATGTTGCCAAAAAGTTTAGCCTTACTAATTTGGAGGAAGTCCATGACCTAACTGCGTTAGGTATTACATGTAATATAGAAAGATGCTTTAATCAGGTGACTGAATCACCCCCAAAAGAGTTTCCAGTCTAGTCTCAGAAGCAATATGCCACCCTAGGCAACACTACTTAGCTCCTGGATTGAAAGAATGGAGACAAGGGAAGACTTTTGGTTACTTGATGCAAACACAAGTTCTTATCACAAACTGTCACTATTGCCAGTGTATTTCCTGTGGCCCAGAAGGATGGTAAAATAGGAGGATAGGGAATCCTCTCTGTTGTTTATTAAGTGTTCTCAGAACTTAGCTCTGCGCTGGCACTGAGTAGATGCTCAGTAAATACTTGTTGAATAAAAGAATGCAGAGATAAAGAGATGAAGAAATATTATCCCAACCAATTCCTCTTCTTGCCTCCAAGATCTGAGAGTGGTAAATCAGAGGGCTATAATTCTAATTAGGTTTACCTTTGGCATGCCAATGCTAACTTTACTTTCTTGGCAATAATGTCAGTTCTACAAAATGTAACTTAAATGGAGGAAAATAATTAATTTTGTGAACATTTGAAAGAAATGAGGGTGAAGATTGCTCATCCTCTGTGAAAAAGATGTTAATCAAATTTAATAAATACATAAGATTGCCAGGAGAAAGTGTGACTTAAGGAAAAAAATAGCTTTTAAGTAAGCATTATCAAGCTCTTTAGAGACATCTTCTTTCATTCAAACTGCCAATCATATTATTTTTTTTTCTTTTTTTTTTTTATTGTAAACAAATGGGATACATGTTGTTTCTCTGTACATGGCATAAAGGCATACCATTTGTGTAATCATAAATTTACATAGGGTAATGTTGTTTGATTCATTCTGCCATTTTTTCCCTTCCCCCCCTCCCCTCCCACCCTTCCCCTCCATCTATACAGTCCTTCCTTCCTCCATTCCTGCCCCCGTCCCTAAACCCAATCATATTATTAAAAATTGATAGTTGCTGGGTTTTTTTTTTCTTTTTTCTTTTTTCTTTTTTTTTCGGTACGAGGGATTGATCAACCCTTTAGCCACATCCCCAGCCCTTTTTATTTTTTATTTTGAGACAGGGTCTTAATAAATTGCTGAAGTTGGTTTTGAACTCTTGATCCTCCTGCCTCAGTCTCCCAAGCTGCGGGGATTACAGGTGTGCGCCACCATACCTGCCAAAATTTGATTGTTTTTTAATGGAATATATTTCCACAAGAAATATTATATAAAATATACTCATGAGAAAATATTTGCGCTACCTGACACATAGGAAATGCTCAAAAACAATGTTAATTGGATTAATTAATCTAAGTGAAAGAAATACCACAATGTTGCTTTAGTTTTTGTTCCTTAAAATTTGCCACTAAACTTGAGCATTTTTCATGTTATTAACCATGTCTATTTCTTTTTCTCTCTTTCTCTTGACTTTCTTAATAAAATAGGGTGCTCAAATCAAAACAACTCTAAGATTTCATCTCACTCCAATTATCAAGAATATAAGCAACAATAAGTGTTAAAGAGGATGTAGGGAAAAAGGTACACTCATACATTGCTGGTGAGATTGTCAGTTGGTGCAACCACTCTGGAAAGAGGTATGGAGATTCCTCAGAAAACTTGAAGTGGAACCACCATTTAATCTAGCTATCCCACTCCTCGGTTTATACACAAAGGACTTAAAATCAGCATACTACAGTGATGGAGCCATATCAATGTTTATAGCAGCTCAATTCACAATAGCTAAATTGTGGAATCAACCTCAATGTCCTTCAATAGATGAATGGATAAAGAAACTGTGATATGTATACACAATGGAATATTACTCAGTCTTAAAGAAGAATAAAATTATGGCATTTGCAGGTACATGGATGGAGTTAAAGAATATCATGCTAAGTGAAATAAGTCAATCCCAAAAAACCAAAGGCCAAATGTTTTCTCTGGTAAGTGGATGTTAATACATAAGGGGGGTGCCAGAGACAGATAAGGGAAGAATGGAGGAACTTTGGATTAGGCAGAGGGGAATGAAAGGAGGGGAGGGGACAGGGAGATGGGAAAGATTGTGGAATGAGACATCATTACCCTATGTATGTGTATGATTACACGAGTGGTGTGACTCTACATGTACAACCAGAGAAATGAAAAGTTGTACTCTATTTGTGTCCAATGACTCAAAATGCATTCTGCTGTCATGTATAACTAAATAAAACAAAAAATAAATAAAATGGGGTGCTCATACTTTTAAATGATTCATGAAAGAATCTTTTGTCTTATAAATGGACAAGAGCTTCTTCTTTCACATTTTCTGGCATTTCTGTGTGTACACAAGTCTGTGGGCACATGTGTTTTTGCCAACTCAAGGGTGAACCTTATTATTATATATTTTAAATTTCTTCTCAGTATAATAGTATAAAATATTTAGCTTTGCCTAGTTGTTTTCATAGTTTAATTTTTTATGTTCACATCTTTGCACCATCTATTTTAAGGATAAATAATTACATGGAAACCTAGCTTTATTTATTTTCTAAGTGACTATTCAGGTGTCCCAAAACTTTTCCCCATCACCCTGCTCCCCCCCCCCCCCCCACTGATTGGAAACCGCAGCTTTATTGAAGTTACCCATAAACTTGTGATTAGCTCTGAGTTCTTTCCATTGAGCTTTCTATTGTTACAAACCACAATTATAGTTGGTTAATCCACACTTGTTGTTTTCTTTCCCAGAATTTTCTTTGCTCTTTGCACATGTTTATTTTTCAGATAAACTTTATAGTTATTTTCCCCTGAACTTCTGATTTTGATTAGGGTTTTATGAGCATTCACCCAGTGTCTGACATACAGTAAGATTTCCATAAGTGTGAAATATAATTGCAATTTCAGTAATAATTATGGTTATTGCATCAAATACAATGACAAATGTGAAGAGGATTAACAACATTTCCCAATGTCAAGTTTCCTGTCCAAGAGAAAATCTGGATAATTTCCAATTATTTAAACTTAAAAAAAAGAATCTCAGTGGTTGAAATGCTTTCTCAGTCTACATAAAGTCCTTCTCTTTTGCAACATCTGTCATGTGCCTCCTCAAGCTCCTTTCTTTAATGTCCATATTATTGTGGAGACAGTAGATGTACCCTGACTACAACTCCTTTATGTTCTTCCACCCAAACTTGTAAGCAAGCCTCCATATGCATTCCTACGTCCTTCTTCACCCCAGTTACAAATGATGGGTCATTTCCAGGCATCATCTGGTTTCACTTAGCACAGCATTTAATAGGGTTTATTATTTCCTTTTTTGCAACTCTCTCCCCCTCTCTTTTACTGTTCCTTCCCCATCTCTTTGGCATCTCCCTCTCCTCTCCTTGACCTTTATTTATGTTCAAGTTCATCAAGAATTTCCTCTGGTCCACTTCTTTTCTTTCTCTTCCCACTTTCCCTTCATGACTACACTGCCTCCCTGATTTTAAGTGTTGTCTAGATGCCAAAGACTTAAAACTTTTATCCTTGACTCATCTCTCTCTCTTTTTTTCCTGTGTCCCAGTTGGAGATACCTCTTTACCTTCTTGAAATCTCCTCTTGGAAGTTTCACTGGCGTCAAATCTTCTCCTGCCCCACCTCATCTCTGCTTTTCCTCCACATCCCTCCACAACCTAGGGACATGATTTCTCCATCCACGCCACCGTTCATGCCAAAATCTGGATGTAATCTTCGATACCAACATCTCACACCAAAACCATTATCAAATCACCCAAGCTGTCTTGACTCCGTTAATTTATCCCCATCTTCACTGCCCCCACCCAATTCTCAGGACACCATCACTAACTTGAACTTCTCCAAAAGCTTCATTTTATCTTTTTCCTGCACATTTAGGGTATCCTCCGCAAGTCATTCTTCACTTAAAAGTGAAGGTAATAACTTAAAAATATTAATTTGATATTATCACTGCCTTACTTAAAGCATTTTTAGTGGCTTCCATTACTCTCATAATAATGTGGCTATAATTCACAAGATCCAGTGTGACCTGTCACCAAACTATTTCCCCAGCATTATCTTTTGTCAGTTTTCCTCATAATCAATATTTTCTGTCTGTGCTGAGACACTACTCCTTCAAAAGTGAGTATGTTCTATCTTTCACCTTTTTTGTTTGACCTTCAGTGTTACATCCCTGGGGAAGCATTTCTTGATTAGGTTTCCTCATTGTATGCACTAATGGTACCTGATAATTTTCCTCCAACTACATTATAGTAGTTCTTATATGTATATGTATTTATTTATAACCTATTTCTTTTACTATACTGTATTCTATATAATGTCAGCAACTATGTAATTTAAAAATCCTTTTTATTTTAAGATAATTATATACAGTTGCATGCAGCTGAAGGAAATAGTAAAGAGAGATCTTTTATGTACTTCACCCAGTTTCCCCCAATGGCACACAATCTACCAACTTGATTGAGATTTTACTAGTTTTATGTGTGTGTGTGTGTGTGTGCGTGTGTCTAGTAAGCTGTTTTTTAGCACTAGGTATTGAACCTAGGGCTTTATGCATGCTAGGCAAGTGCTCTATCACTGAGCTACAGCCACCCCTTTTAATAAAATTTTGTTTTGAGACAGGGTCCAAGTTGCCAGTCCCAGACTGCCTTCAAACTTGCAATCCTTCTGTCTCAGCCTCCCGTGTAGCTGGATAACAGATATGTGACACCATGCCTGGTGTGTGCTCAGTTCTACGCAATTTTTATCACACGTACATTTGTGTGACACCACAATAAATCTACAGAGACAAAGCAGTTCCATCTCAGGGTGCCTCATGCTGTTCTTTCATAGCTAATCATCTCCCTCCAGATGATTTTTAAATTATATATCTTTGCAACCTAAGGCAGAGCTTAATATATAATGAATATTTAAAGAATATTTGTTAAATGCATAAAATTAGTAAGTCGTCACTGGAATCCATTAAAATAACAATTAACTATAAGCAAAGAAGACTTATCCTAGAAGTTTATGGGAGGAACTCTTTTAAAGTAATGTCCCATCACAATATTTATAAAAGAAAAGTCATAAATAGACAAGTAATAATGCAAATTATGTAACATTTTCAAAATAAACACTTTTTTAAAGGTATAAAACTATTCTTACTTAATATGGTAAAGGGACCCACTTAAAAAAGCAGCACATATTAATTTCATGGTAAAACATGAGTCAGTTCTTTGAAAAAGGATATTTTCTGTCACTATTATTATTATTATTCTATCCTTTTTTAGAATCTGGTCAATCTCATAAAATTTGAAAAAGTAGTAAGAAAAAATATGTCAATATGAGGAGATTGTCATTCTCCAGAAAATGACCACCAGAAACACATCTGTGGTTGGACAGTTTTACTGCCACATGAAAGAAGAGCTTGCTAGAAAATGAAGTAAATGCAGAACTGTGGGTGTCTTGGGAACAAGGTATTAGAAAGGACTTATTATATAATTTGGCTTTGTGTTGAGTCATTTTGGGGAGGGTGAAGGAACCAGGGTTGTGTCTAGATGAGATGCTGTAATGAGGTGGGAGTATGCTAGGAATGGGTATCTTAATAAATCTTATTGAAAAGGATGGGAAACCAGACCAAGCTAAAGCTGTAATGCATAAACATATAACAATCACACAACAGCCCAAATGGGGATATATTTGGTATTTTGTGGCTTGGACATTGTTCATGTTTTGTCTGAATTCAGACATGATTACAGAATGGTCTTGGTTTTCTCTGAATTCATGAAGGTTATAGAGTAACCTTGTCTGATGTTGGTATTCTATGAAATCATTTATAAGTAACAAGGAAGCACCAAGGCCTGCCTGATAGTACTTGGTCAGTTCCTGGATGGCAGGACGGCTTTTCTTTATCTTAAGACAATTATCATTATCTGCAAACCAAGTTACTACATACATGATATAATAATATTAATAACAACAACAACAACAACAACAATACTTTTCAAGGGTATTATTCAGTAGCATTTGTACAGAGGTAAAAAGTAAGCTACATATATCCCCCACCCACTTTTTAAATTATGAAAAAAACAGATTTTTCATAACAGAAAACAGATATAAATTGGGATTAAATTTAGTAAGCTGTGTCAAGGAACTTTAGATAGAAAAAACAAAAAGTTAATTGTCACACACAGAAGATGAGTCAAACATCTAGATGTTTTTAATAAAATATACTTCTGTTTATAAATTTTGGAAGACCTCAACTGCTTTGCTTCTCCACCCCTACCATTACTGTATCAGAAAGGAAAGCTGTAATACCATGCCTTCTTTCCAAAGTATACTTCAGGGTCTAGCCTATCAGTTGAAAGGAATTGGGAAAAGTTGGTGAGAGACTCTAAGTCTTTGTGGGCAAGACATTTCTGAGAATCAAATTCTAAGATTAACCTATGAATTCAGCCTCTTCAAGGTGCGGCATGACAAGGGAGTAGGTTATGTATAACTGAGACTAACTCATTATCTTGTCAAACCACAGTGTTTTAATGACAGGGAAAGTTTTTCTCCACTTTTATTTATTAAACAGGATAAAATCAATAAAAGGTAAGATGAGAAAAGATGACAAAAAAAAGAGATAAAATCATTTTGCCAAATTATAACATGAGATTCTTCTCTAGCACATGGGCGTTATGTTTCCCCTGTGCTGTGGGAGGCAGCAGTTGTGGAGAGAGGAGCATGATTATAGAGCAGAATTTACTAGAATCTTGGGCAAATTATTTAACTTTTCTGACTTTCAGTTGACTCATCTGGAAATGGGATTCATGCCCAATGTGTTGCACTCTTACAAATGATGAAATGAGATAATATGTTAAATTAAAAAAAAAAGAACTGTAGAAACTGAGTATTTGAGGTACATCAAATTCTGAAGAAGGAGGAGGAAGGGAAGGAAAAGGAGAAAGAGGAGGGGAAGAAAGAAGAGGAGGAGTGGAGGGAAGAAAGAACACATGCCCTTTCCGCCAGAGATTGGTTCATTTAGAAGAAAGAGGAATGTATGTTACCATTCTGAATAAATACCTTGTGAACCATAAGTCTAACTCTGAGAGCAACAACTGTTCTGTAACTATGATTGAGGGTGGTAAACTCATAAAAGAAGAAGAAAAAAAGACATTCAGACAAGCACATTTTCTAAGATTCTCTCATGTCAGGCCATGCTAACTTTCTGCTCCTCCTAATGAAAAGATACCTTTCTGCTCCCTGTCTCCAGTTGGTACTTCCTATCTTGAAGTACCAAATAACATGCCTATGGAGATCCTAGGTACTGGCACCCTGACCCCCTGGCATTACTTCACCGGAACACTGGGAAAGAAATATGACTAATATTTTCTACTTGGTTCTTCTGGAAGACCTTGAAAACCAATTCCTGAGAGCTGCCTGTCTTGATTACCTTGTGGAACTACTGGGATCTTCCATCAAACCATTAATTTCCCTCAGAGAGTGGGTGTCAAAGCCTGCTTCCTTAGGGGAGGCCCCCACAGTACTCTCCTTTCTACTTCAGGGTAGGCCTCGCCTGAGGCTAGGAAGCTCCTGTGAAAGGCAGGTTTGCCACTTGCAATCTTGCTGGTGACTCCCCTTCCATCCTGGGGAGGCCCTATCTGGTCTGGCTTTGTGGTGCCTTCTCTTATCTCTGTGCTTCTCTAAAGTTGAACACCAAAGACATTTACAAACTTCACTGGGAATGAACTTGTAGCCACCAAGCTAAAGTCTCCCATGAACCAAGTCATTATTTAATCATGCTGGTGGATGTGGAAGAGTAAAACCACTTAAATATGGACCAGAATAGTCCCTGACTTCACCTCTATTTGTGAGAAATAATCACTCTTTCCAGTGACACATACAGTAAGTCAGAAGATTGCCATTTACTGCTCTTGCTTTTAGTGTATTCCTCATCATTATATATAGCATTCCATCTATCATCCAAAAATTGGATTTCATTGACATAGAGGTTATAAATTCATCTTTGAAAAAAAAACACTCTCTGGCATGTATATATAATATATGAATTTATATGATTTAATTCAGCCTTAATTATAATATTTAGTCTCTCATAACTTATTTGTGTTTTCACCTACACTTTTTTTTTAATGTTCAAAGTCTCTGGATGCATGACTTTCTGTCTGTTCTATAATTTTTGAGTTGAGACTTTTTAAAATTGGTGAACTATCTTTGTCTAATTTTTCTATAAATAGTGCTGAATGGTCTTTAGAAATTTTAATTAAGTTTTGAAAGATTAATATGAAATATAGTAGGAAAAGAATATTTTCAGAATTATAAGATCTTTACTAATTTTTCCACATGAATGTTAAGATCCCTTAGTCCTAAAGAAGGTCTATACTATTAGTATATGATAGCTATTATTGCCAAATACTTTGTAGACATTATCTCAGTTATCGCCACATCAACCCAACAAGGTGGATAATATTATTTTACCTGTTTTTAATATATATGATATACCTGAAACAAAAAAAGTGAAACAATTTTCTCCAAATTACCCAATTAATTAGTGACAAACTAGGATTCAGAATTGTTGCCACCTGCAGCAACAATCCCCGGGGAATTTATTGGAGGCGGACCTGGAATGAACTACTTCTATTTCTGAGCTGCTTTTTTGCTTGCTTGCTTGTTTGCTAGTTTATAGAGGGAGAGAGGCTTGCTTACTTTTAGAGGTCCTATGCTTTCAGAGAGGCTACCACTTTCAGAGAGGCTACGCTTTCAGAGGTGCTACTTCTTAGAAGTCTGCTGCTTCTTCTTAGAGGTGCATCTTAGAGGTGCGGCCAGAGGTGCGTTCTAGAGGTGCATCTTAGTGGTGCGTCCTACGTCCTATCAGAGGTGCTGCTTATCAGAGGTGCTTCCTATAGGTGTGTTCTTAGTTCTCCTCCCAGGTGAAGAGAATGTCTTATATACACTAAGGCAGCCAATCAGCTTAGGATTAGTAGCACGATTGGAGCATGGGCCACGGTACCAATCAAGAAAGAATGAGGAACATCTGTTGACCATGAGCGCTGAAGAGACATCAACCAATCAGGCAAAAGGTCATGAGAGATCACGCCATGTTAACACTAATTATGTGCTACCACTTAGCCCAGTACCAGCCGCCATCCTAGAGCCACTTAAACATGTCTCCACACAGAATTATATAATATACTCTTTTAACATGATGAGTCATGAACTTTTCCCCCGTCTTGGATGTGACAGGCAATTATTTTTCCAAGCTTCCATAAATATCAAAGAAATCAATTAAATAAATATAGCAGATATCAATTCCCCCATATTCAGATGTGCAAGAACAGTACCTTCTCTATGAATTTTATTACAGCAACTGAATTTATGATTCCAAACTCTGTTCTTCCCAATCCTTCTAGCACCTTCACCCTGATACGGGAGTCCCAAGAATGCAGGATGCACTATGGTCATCTACCAGGGTCCCTGAGTACAGAGGCTTTTTGTATGATTGGTGTTAGCCAGCCAGCCTAGATACCCTTTGTATCCATTCTGCTGGAGGGTTTGTCACCACCTTGAATCTGTTTTCTTGCATTACTGACCCTGGAACTCTCTCCTCTCCGCACCCTTTCCTGTCTTTTCCACCTAGTCTCTGCCACTGCGGGTTGCTCTGTCTATACCCACAAATCCAATCCTACTCTCCATTTTCCATACCCAACTTTCTCCCTTCACCTAAGAGTTTAGGCTTTAGACAACGACAGGTGTTCAGTTTCACATAGGCAGTAAACTTCTTGAATGGGAGAAGATGTGGGTGGGAGGCATAAGAAGAAAATACAGGCTACATTCTCAAAATATAGTCAATCCCCATAGATATTTAGACAATATGAAGATTGCCTTAAAGTCTGAAGAGGCATGGGAGTGGGGTGGAGGGTGCCAACTAAGTAAAATAAATTGTCCCTGTCTCTAGGAGCTCACAGATTGTTAACAGTTGGATTAAAAGGAAAAAGATACAGCCAGCCAGCCTTCTGTATTTGTGGGTTTCACATCTGTGGGTTCTGGTGTCCATGGATGGAAATATGCACACAATAAATTTCAGTCCTGAAAACACACAGATCTTTTTTTTCCTTCTTACTATTCTCTAAACAATACAGTATAATGGCTATTTACATAGCATTGTCATTGTGTTAAGTAAATAAGTAATCCAGAGATAATTTAAAGTACATGGGAGGATATATGTAAGTTTTATTCCAATATTATGACTTTTTTTTTTATTTTGAGTGCTAGGGATTGAACCCAGGGGCTCATGCACACTAGGCAAATGCTCTACCACTGAGCTACATCCTCAGACCGATGCCATGCCATTTTCTATGAGGGACTTGAGCAACTGTACAGTTGGGTATCCACAGGGGGTTTTAGACCCCAAACTCAGTAGATACTGAGGGACAACTTCACTATCACCTATGAAAATGTTAGAGAACAACAGTGTCAAGGTGTGCACTTGAAATTCACAAAGGAAATTTAGAAAGAGTTGAAACCATAGAAAAATTAATGTATTTAAGTAACACATACTGTCAAATTAATTAGATACTACCAATGCAATTCAAAATCACTAAGCATCTCCTATATACTGAGTTCTTTTGTAAGTACCAGGAATATGGAGAGGGAGTTTACCCCCAAGCAAAGGGAGTGATGATGGGGAAGGGAAGAAAATGAGACATTAGCAAATGCTTTTAAAGGGTGTGATTTTGAGCCAAGTATTAACGAAAGAGTAGAATCTTACAGTGGAATTATAATTGGAGGAAACACAAGGTGTAATGACATGCAACAACAATGATGGAATTGATTTAGTTTTGGGTTCTTCCTTTCCCACCAAACTTGAAAGTGAGTCTTGTTAGTAAAACTGAACTGCATGAATGGAGGGAAGGGATTTTTTTTTTTTTTTCAATGAGGTCATCTTGGTTAGAGACTTCTTCCTAAGACTTGAAGGAATTGAGTGGAGTTAGTTCAGATTCTCTTGAGATGAGACTTGAAACAAAAACCATAGCTTGCAAAATAATCTGCACCCTAACTTGTGTAGCAGACTGATGACTTAAGGTCAAAATGGTATGATACCTGTTCGTTCAGTTCCGTGTGTTCCAATAGGGGCCACGGTCAGGTAGATGAAAACAGTAACTCGACAAAACTTGAGTTCTAAGCATAAGACAGCTGACTATTCCAGCAGCTTGACTCATTTACAAGATTTGAACAACCCTGGCCAGGATCATCCTGTGACAAATCCAGTCCCCAGACCCTACAAGTACTCTACTCTAAGCTCCTCCTCTTTTGATCTGTGGTTCCTTTGTTTTGCCATTCCCCTTGGGGAAGCAAGCTAAATGGGTCTTTCCCCCCACCACCTTCTTCCTTTTGCTACAGGTGTGTTCCCGATGTTCTCTGGACTGTGGGTTCTAACTAACAAGGTTCTACCAAGATTCGTCTGAGACCCTCATTACTGTGGACCAGGACTTATACTGCTATCCACACCTGAAAGCCCTTGCATCTCTACTTCCTCCAGGGTCACTTATAAGTCAGTTCTCCAAGTATTTTGTTGAGCCCTTTAGCATTAATTTTATTTTGTCCTATGGATAAAACCTCCCGGGACTTTTTGGTTACTTGATCACACTTGTGCTCCTTGTCTTGTAACTCTACCCAAGTATTGCTGTGCTTTTCTGCCTGTCTGTTCTCTTTGTATTGACCTCTACAAACAATAGGGCTTTGTGTCCTTTTGGGAAGGATGAATATTTGTTGAATCATTTGGTTTGCCAGTGCTTGCTAGTAGAATATACTACTCTGGAATCCACACATTTGATGCCTGCAATGTGGACAAACATCAAGACAAGAATCATTATTGAAGTTTGAAACATTTTCCATATGTTCTTTAACTGATTGATAAGTCTTTCATGCTCTTGCTGGTCTTCTCTGAGGAAAGAGTTGGCATGTGCTAAGTTGCCCTGTGGAAAAGCCTCCTTGGCAAGGAGATAACTGGCAAGCTCTTAAGGCCCTCTGTGCCACAGCCCACAAGGAGCAGAATCCTGCTGATGAGAAGCTCAGGAGGGCATCCTCTCCCGGTCTCCCTCCAGACAGCACCTTGATTACAATCCTGTGGAGGACCCTGAGTCAAAGGCAACCAGCTAAGTCTTGCCCAGGTTACTGAACTATAGAAACTTTGAGATAAAAAAATCTCTGTTGTTTTAACTTCATAAGTTTTGGAGTGATTTGTCGTATAGTCATTTCATCTGTTATAGATAAAATATCTGTGTACCAGATTAAACATTTCTTATTTGTTTTCATGGTAATAATATGATATATGATAATGTAAAGAACAATATTAGCATGTAGGCTTTCTCTTCTATTGAGGTTATGCATAATCATGTAAATAAAGGTATTCAATCACAAGGATATATTATGAATAGTGAGGACATTGGCACAGCATTAATTTAATTCAGAGAGGATATTATAGAATGTCACCAGTTCACAAGGACATTTAAATCTATATACAAAAGCATTTATTCTCTTCATTATCCTGTTGACAATCACACTAGTCTAGGTGCATTGCAATGGGAATATCTGTTTTTAACTTGAATTATATTTACAGTAATACATTTTACTTGAACATTACTGAATTTATTGTTCAATTTACTTGTTGTTTCTTTTATCCCATTTTATACTATATTTGATTACTAAAGGAGCTACTGAAATAATTTTGAGACAATTAAAATTTGGAAAATTCCAACTAAATCTAATCCCCCCCATTTCCAAATCTAATTTTTTATATTAACTTTCAATTTACACAACAAAGAAGCAAGTCCTTTGGTTACTTCATGGACATTTAGAAAATCCATTACCTTATGGACATTTTGTTGGACTTGGTGGTGCACGCCTGCAATCCCATCAACTCAGGAGGCTGAGGCAGGAGGATTGCAAGTTCAAAGCCAGACTCCAATTTAGCGAGGCCCTAAGCAACTTAGCAAGACCCTGTCTCAAAATTAAAAAACAAAACAAAACAAAAAAAAAGGGGCTGGGGATATGGCTTGGAGGTTAAGCATTCCCGGGTTTAATCTCTGGTACCAAAGAGGGGGGAATCCTACAGTTTGTTTAGGTATAATAGGTGTCATTAAGAGTTCTATTATTTGGAACTCAAATCTGGCAAAGACAGGATCAAAAAGTGCTATTTAAAAGAAAAAAACAAACGTGTTATTAAAGTTACTTCTCAAAGAGGCACAAAAATGAGTTTCCAAGAGAGTCATTTAAATATTTAAGAGTTATTTGATTTAAACTCCTTAGAATTACACTTGTAATTGCAGCAACTTGGGAGGCTGAGGCAGGAGAACTTAAAGTTCAAGGTTAGCCTGGATGACTTAGTGAGACCTTGTCTCAAAATGAAAAGTAAAAATGGGTGGGGATATATCTCAGCAGTAGAGCATCCCTGGGTTCAATCCCTAGTATGTATAAATAAGCAAATAAATATTAAAAAAAAAAAAAAACTCTTTGGAGCACAGAAAGGGAGCAAATGCTTCCTCTATGTAGCTGGAATGACAGAGAACAAAGTGGACAGAATGGATGAAGAGTTCATTAACAACATACTTGAGGGGTTCCAGAGAGCAGAGTTGGAAGAGGGATTTCCAGAACATTTTTCCTTGAGTATTCACAAACTCTGATCAACTGTCTGTTCCAGAGGATTCTGTGCTTGCTGAAGACAGTCATTGGCAACCAAACCAGTACTAGTGTTCCTGAAAATTAGTCTCATACTGTTGCCACGTGAGAGACACATGCCTTTTTTTCATCAAATGCTAAATTTTGGCACCAGTGACAGACTCTTCTAGTTCAGTATGATAGAACAAAATTAAATGGAAAGATTTTGTTTACAGTGATATTTTCTTATTTCATAGTTACGTCCTTGGCCTGGGACCACCAATGGACAGCTGATAGTTTTCATGGCTGTTCCACAGAAGCCGGCTAAATGACAAAGCAGTTGCATGAAGGTTTCTATACTTTTGGGGGTGTGGCTTAGTGGGGAGGTTCTTGCCTAGCTTGTAGAGGTCTTGGTTTTGGTCCTGTATCACAAAATCAATCAATCAAGGTTTCCTATATGATGAAGTTATTTTTATTTCATGATAATCATCCTCACCTGTGCTTTTATATTTTCTAGGGTACCAGAACTAAACTAGAGCGGCAAATACACACAGAACCAAACATGGGAGCACATGAGCAATCATTTCAAAGAATTGCAAGGTACTGGGAAGTGGGTTCTAGGGACTGACACTGCAGTAAAAGAAAGTTATTTCTGGATCTGTTTTTTTTTTTTTTTTTTTTTTTTTAAATATGTTATCTTCAATATCCAACTGGCTTAAAGCATTCATAAGAAGTAATGTTTATCAGATACCAAATTCTATCATACACCTACAATTCAGCTGTGGTCTTTCCTTCCTTCTCTTTCTTCTTGCCCCTAATGCCCTAAAGCAAGTTACCAAGGCTTCTAGACACCACGGGATGAGTCAAGGTACCGCGGCCCAGACAAGCTAAGCACTGGCTGTGTCACCACATAGACACAAAGACATTCAAGAAACCACAGCCCTCTGGTTTCGCTGCCCTTGCCTTAATCAAATCGACACAGAGCATGTATGGAGAGGTCACCCAGGACACATGCCCTAAAACACCTTCAAGCAGTTGGCTGGCAGGAATGCCCATCGAGCTGATTCACTGCCAAGGAGGAAGACTCCCAGGATAGCCAATCAAAGTCTGACCAGGGAAAAGCCACTTGGCTCTTACAGGAAGCGGTCTCATTATGTTACCGTAATCCTCAGGCTTGCATTTTTCAGCCACCTCAACACGAACTCACAGACTTCAACGATTATGTAATTACGGAAAACTTCACAACAAACATGAAGAGTCCTTCTGGAGGCCACATTGAAGACTGGGATGTGCATTAGAGCGTGGGAGGGAAGCACCCGGCTCACAAAGGGGAGAGCAAAGAGATTTATTGAACTTAAAAGGCCACATTTTAAAAGGGGCTTCTACCAGACCTCCCTTTTCGTGTGCACATTTTTTGCACCTGCAACTGTTTGTGAGCTCGAAAGCAATAGCCCTCCCCCTCCTCCCAAGAGACCATGCTTTAATGCCTTGGCCCCAAATGTGTCATTTTCCTGCCAGCGGGGAGAAATCAAAAGAAACCAAGTTTTTAGAACCTTGCTGTAAAGAAAATAATAGTTCTGAAAAGGATTAGAGCCACATTTTCAGGTTAGACACAGTTGTTAGAGAAATGTCAGAAAGGAAAACATTCCTCTTCACTTTCTTTCCTTACTTGAAGTTCTTCATTTCACTGGGTTCTGGGTGACATCTGTAGCAACCATTTTCAGTGTGGGCTGCAGCAGGCTCCTGGCTCTACATTTAGACCACAGTGTTCAAAGTCAAGACTCCAAATGGACCTTCCTGATTCCTCACACTGAAGATGCCATGTAAATTGTTTCCATTAAAACAAACCTTTGATACCATAAGTGAATTGTGGAATTTGGATAATGATGCTGCTCACGAATGAAGTGCTGACAAAGGTCCTGCTTTAGATGGTGTTTGCGGGCAGGGCTCGGGTGAGAGCTGGGATCAAAACTTGATTTTGGCCATTGATCCACTTCCTCCCTCCCCCACCACCCACCTCATATATTGAGATGAAAGTTAGAGCAGAAAGCCTCTTTTAAACCATTATGAACTGTTCTATTCAAAGCAGCATCTGTGAATTTTTATAAGACTGGCCAAGATTTGCCCAATTATTTCTCCATCCTATCCAGGGAGTAGAAAGTTTCAAATCAAGGGTCATAATTGAAGCAAAAATGTTTTGTTCATATGCATTACTAAATAGATGGAAAATATAATAAAGTCCCTTGGTATGTAGCATAAGGATGAACTTGACTGAGTAGATCACAGGAGCAGATGCAGATCAAATACACTTAGCTCTTTGGTTTAACTTAGAAGACAATGAAGATTTCCCAATGGTACAACTTTTGAATGTTGAGGATAGAGGCATTCTCATATATCTTGTAAAACGCTAGTGAGTCACATGGTCATATGGCTGGAGATTACTAAAAGGTACATTCATTAATCTCAATGAAGGGAAATAAATTACTGTCTCAGCTGGAGACAGTGATCCTTTTTCTTCTCAGATAGTTCAATCTAGTTTTGAAGTAGGTGGACTTTGGATTCTTGGTTCCTATAGCACAAAGCCAAGAATGTTCTTGGGTTCACTTGCTTCATAACGAAAAGGAGGCGGGAAAGTTTAAGGGGTTTGTTACCATTGCCTACTGAGTTATGCTTATGTAGAGAGATTTAGTCATGGTATGAGATGGGGGTGTGGAGTGGTTAGAGAGGAACACAGGAAGGCTGAGATGTCAAGAATGAAAGTTATAAGATTAGAGAAAACTGGAGAAGGAGGATAGAAGAGAGGATGAAAATGCAGGAGGAGACTATGAACTGGTGATTGTCATTGGTCAACTCATGGGGGATAGCAAGGTTCCACTTATACATCTGCTGTCCTACCTCAATGGGGTCAAAGGGGGCAGTCAGGGAGCCTGCCTTGAACATGGCCAGAGAGGAGTTTTAGAGCCAAAGAAAGCAAGGTTGGGAATCTGGAGGTTTCTTCTCCACACAGGGTTTCCCAAGAAAGTCTTATTTTAGGCCTTGCTCTTGAAAAAAAAAAATAAATCTTTTATTGATGGGCTTATCTCCATGGGAGGGAAAGGATCAGGAGAAAATTCAGAGACAAGGGCAGAAGTGAATCTGCTGAGATGATTAACCTGGGAGGAAGAATTTGGAGGTCCTGATACCCTTGGGAGCCAGAGTCAGGATTCAAAGATCACCCAATTCCACTATCATCGAGTCTCCAGATCCTCAACACTCAGATGTCTGGTGGGGGCATTTAATCTGGTAGAGGTATCCTAACATGCCCTTTCACTTTGTGAAGCCTGTTCTCTGGATGCGTTCTCCACCCAACCCTGACTTGTCCAAATGATACAGAATGGGAAAAAGAGCAGTGAAATGAAACCTGGATGAGTCAGAGAGTTAAATTACAGTTTCATTTGCAGGAGAAAAAGAACACTTTTTTTCTTTTTCTTTTCTATTTTTCTTTGTTCCTTGAGCAGTGCATCACTGGGACTTGTCTACTTCAGCATTTTGGTTGTTTAAAGCCCCTTCCAGCTGGCCACAGGAGGCTGCTCCCTAGGCCTCTGGTGCTGGCTCTGCATGCTAAGGCCTGGAGAGTTCCCTGGCTGATGCTGGGAAGCTGGGGACATTGGTACCCGAGGTGCCCCAACAGCAAGTTCTCCAAGGGTGGCTCCTTTTCCAAGTCCAGGAAACTGAAAAATAAACTCAAAACCTGACTATTTCATGTTGCATGCAACAAAGAAAATGTATCTATGACTTAACATGTGCTCACCTTTACTACCCAGCAAGAAAAGGAGCAGCAGGAAAGAGATGAGGATGCAGGGAGGCAGGGAGAAGGGACCTCTTCTTCCATTATTGCAGATGCCTTTGACCTGTATTTGAATTATTCCTTTCTTGTCCTTGAGTCATTTTTTTCTCCCTTTCTCCCAGCACTGCGGGGCTTTGGGTTTTAAGGATTCAAGTTTCTTTTGGAGAGCTCGCCAGGCTCCCTCCAGCAGGAAGGCAAATTCTTCAGCCATTGCTGAGTGGCTACTTGGGACCCCTGCCCTTGGGCGTCCCTCCTGAAGAATGGCCTGATTTACAGATATCTCCGTCATAACCCAGAGGCAATTAGCAACTCTCCACTTGCCCCACCTTCTAGATTATCTGTCTGGAGTTGGGAAATTCCACTAGCCACTTCCTGAAAACAAACTTTCTACTCTCAGTCTGTAGACGACAGCTCAAATGTGCCCAGATAACTCTGCTGTAATGTGCACAGTGACGAGGCTCATCCTGTGCGGGTAGCACAGTCCCTCTCTCCTCCCCTGCCCCAACCTAGCTCCTGCCTACTTCATTAACTTTTCAGCATTTCCCCTGATTTGCCAGTAATGGCCATTTCTCCTTTGTAGGGAAAAGTCAAATTGGTAATCCCTCAAATATTGCAAGTAATTACATGCAGGACAAAAAGTGAATCATTATGGATTAACAGTTCAGGTTTTGTAAGTCTGTCTACAGTATTTAGTAAGTGACCAGTTTGTGCAGGGAGGGCCCAGCAGGAGGTATTTTGGGGAAATTATAAAACAACAAAAACACCACCCAACAGGGGTCCACAGGAAATTTCAGAACACTCAAGAGTAGAAATTTTTCACAGCTTTCAGAAATTAATCATCCAATACAACATCTATATGATAAAAGAAATCTTCTTTAAAGCATTTTGCTTCCATATTTATATCATATTAATCCATTAGCTCACCCAAGTCTATTTATATTCTAGGGTATAATAGTTCAATGAATGGTTGTTTTGATTTACCTATACACATATAAACACACACACACACACACACACACACACACACACACACTAAGACATTGGTATCATTTATTTGTCACCAAAACTAAGTTTTAAAAACAGTATACTAAATATGTGTATTTTTAAAATATAAAGCTTCTCTATCACATTAGTAGAAATAATTGCACTTGAGGGACCACAGATTTTATTAGTTTTTATTGATTTGTCATCTTGATGATTTTGAATCAGGAAAAAAAATGTTGATGAATTAAATCTAAAGATAATGTAAAGGAGCAATCTAATACTCTTTTATTAATACTCTTTTATTTGTGGGGTAAAACTATAGGCAGATCCAATAAGAGGATTTGCAGATCATTGCTCAGACATACATAAGGTAAAAGAAAATAATTCCTGCAGGTTGTTAGGTAGACTGGAATATTGAAACCCAAGAATGTTAAGTCTGAGAAGGGAGTCTCTTCAAACGCAGCTATCTTGGAGAAAATTCAAACTGCCCTCTCTCAGGGATTCATTTTACAAAGGTTTTATGTTTGCCATGTGTAAAAAAGAAACAGTTCTGCCAGACTTCTAAGGAAAGGTGCTACTTAGCCAACCAGCCCATCCTAGTTTTGAAATTCTGGTCTGAGGCAAGAAGGACCTATGTACCTTGCTTAAGGGAAACTTAGCCTCAAAGCCTCCCTAAGGCTTGTCCAGCCAGGATCTTGACCTCTTTTTCTGATATGTGGGTTTCTGCCTGGCAAGACAAGGCCCTTGGGGATTCCTGACTCAGGTGCTGGGCCTGAGTCACTCCCGGTAACCTGCCTGTTCCCACAGTTCCTCTAGTGGATCTTCTCCCCAGAGTCTGGGGAAACACTCATCGTTTCCAGTGGCTATTATTTTGTGGGCTGTCTGCCTCCCAGAGCATCTACCTACCCTCTGGATGCCCTTTTAGCATCTAATAATCATGATTTTTATTTACTGACCAGTCACTATGTAGCAGGCGCTACGCTGAGCCTGCACATGCATGATCTTGATTAAACCTCCTGACAAGGTCATGAGTCATATCATTATTCCCATTTTATAGAACTGGAATCTGAAGTTTTGAAGGATTAACTTGATAGGAACTTTGGAAGCAAAGACTCAAACCTAAATCATCCAGAGAGGTGATGGTCCTCATGGCAATGTGATCCCATCTCTTCAATTATGTGAACATTTGCAGTAGAGTCTGCCTCCTCTTTGTACAGGAGACTAGCCTAGGTCTTTCTCACCACATATCTATTTTGAAATATGATGGACTCTTGATTTTTCAATGCATTTTATAAATAAATGTGCTTTTGTTCATCAACCATATTCTCATTTTTTCCTGCTACAGCAACTGCAATTCCATCCTAAGTGACATTTAAGAATCTCATAAACGGTCAGGCATGGTGATGCATAACTGTAATCCCAGCCATTCAGGAGGCTGAGGCAGGAGGATTGCCACTTCAAGGCCAGCTTCTGCAATTAAGACTGTTTCAACATCTTAAAATCAAAAATCGAAAAGATCTGGGAGTACGACTCGATGGTGGAGTGTCCCTGGGTTCAATCCTCAGTACTGCAGGCAAAAGAGGAAAAAAAAAAAAATCTTATAAGCATTTAGTAGGGACACAAGCCAAAAAGTCTCTGCCTTTTACCACAGCTCCTCAAAAGACATCATAAAAGAAAAAGATGGAAAATTTCTAGAGGAAGATTTCTGCGAGTGCTTATGTGACAAAGAAGTCAGGAAAATATGACATTGTTTTGATTCTCTTCATCATTTCAGGATCTGAAGTGATTCAGAAAGAAAGACACTCCAAAGGAAGATGGGCTTCCGAGGGATGTGACTCATGAGGAGGAATATAAAAGAGGGAAGACTGACTTGTCAGATGGACAATGGGCTTTTATTTGAAGCATATGGAGAATACACAGAGGTGGAAGTTAAGAAGGGAACAAAGAAGACAGAAGAAGCAGTTGCTGACGGGGGCCAGTGAGGGGGTGGGTGGGATGGGAGATGGCCAAGGAAATGACTGAGGAAGGACACAAATACAGGAGACTTTTGTGTCCCAACTAGAGAAACAAATGCCCTCCTTTCAGTATCCTGAAAAATTTTGCCTACTTCTTAACATGAATGAAAATAAACTTCCCTTAATGCTTTCTTCCAAATACTCTGAAGAGCTTCAAAAGCTTTCTGCTTACGGTGTACATTAGCCAGGAGAAAATCTTAATCTTCCTTTCTCTGAGAGGCAAAAGATAAGAGAAAGCGTTTCCAGTCTCTCGGAGGGATAGTTTCTGGAAAAGGACACAAACATTGGATTTCCTAAAGATACCAAATGACTTTTTTTCCCTTTAATACGTATATTACTAGCAAGCATTAAGTAGACAACAACAAAAATACAAACAAAAAACAAACAAAACCCCCAACCAAATCCCCACAGGAGAAGGAATTGGCTTCCTCCTCTGTTCATTTCACTGGTCTCCACAAGGGCATGTTTGTTTTTTTGTTGCCACTTATCAGTCCTCAAGAAAAAATCTGTGGACGGATGACTTTTCCTCTATCTCCGAGGAAGTGCCTGTATCAGAAATCTCTATTTTTAAGACCAAGTACCTCAGAAAATGCCATCTGGTGCTCTTGAACTTCACATTCTTCTACAAGTTTATCCTGATGAAATCCTTGGCATTTTCCTGAGGCTTTTTTTGCCTTCCTGCCAAATGCTAATTGATACCTGTTCCTGTAAGTCTTGAATTCTCCTTTCCCAGCTGTAGAGATCAGCCCTTAAGGGCCTCCCCCTCCCCCGCTTAAACTTTTTCCCTGAAACTCTGTACTGGTTCCGGTTCCCAGCCCTGAATTGAGGCCTCTCCCTGGGCTCATTTTTGGGTTTCTTATTTTGAGGCCCTTTCACTGTGCTCTCTATCCTCTTCCTTCACTGCTTGGTTTCCAATCTTCCTTGAGTGGCCTCCATCTAAGAGAACTGGCTGCCAGCAAAATACATTCAGAACTTGCTGTTGTCAGTCGCCATATGTGCCTAAGCCTCTTGAAGTACCTCAGGTTGCCCCCCAGCTCCTCCTAGGTTAAAAGCCCATATGTACTCTTCCTTAAAAATCATTTTAATTTCCATTGCTTTTTAGTAGTTTTACAACCTATGCCTGGGAAACATCATGATGGACGGGGACAAGCATTGGCTTTGTTGTTAGATCCAATTTAAAAATTCTCAATCTGGGTTTCTTCCTTTTATCTTTTTGGTTCATTGAACTTGAGCAAATGACCTAACTTCCTATTTCTTTATCTTTAAAATGGGAATGATGGTGGATTTGCACAGATTAAGTGAGATTATATTCGGGTGGTTGGCACATAGTAGGTGCTCAAAAAATGTGTTGGATAAAAGAATGCATATATGATTAAGTAACAAATGGGGAAGGCAAAAGAAGAAAAGAAGAGGTATTATATTTTTGCACATCCATGGTGTGCTGACTTCATAGAAACATTTTCTCATTTTAGTAAGGGAAATAGGTACATAGAAAACTACCAGTAGATGTCTATGATGGAGGAATGTGCAGGAACGTCTGGTATAGAAAGAAAGGTGTCAATGAGGAGTAGAATCAGGGAAGAATTTCTCTTATTAGATCTGTGTCTTGGGGACAACAGCTTTGCCTGCCTATTATAATTATTTGCTAATGTATTAATATTTGTAGACCAAAAATTTATGTAAGATAGGATATACAGGATATCATTATTCCACATTGTACATCATACCATAGTAATTAATTCAACCACCATGGGTGGTGAGCTGATGGACCTGGGGTATATAAAGTGTGTCTGAGAAACCATTTACACTTTCTCTCTAGATCCTCATGATGCAATTTAGGAAACTGATAAGAAATACAAGTAGGGGCATTTGTATATAAGCCTGGAACAGAGAAATGGAATTTTGCTCTTGATTTTTCCTATACTCTGTATTATATTCTGAAACAAAACTCCAGACTTACACGTTCCTTAGTACTGCGGGTACCAAATGTCACCAGGATTATCTGTGTGATATGGGACAGTATTGATGATGTCCAAATATTCTTGGACATGTCTCCAAAGTTAGCCGGTAGATAGATTCTTCCTTTGGACAGTTCTTGTTTTAAATCTCAATACAACAACAAAAACATTTGCTTTTATTTTATATGAATCTTTAAATGACACATTTTAAAAGAAAGACTTTTCTCCTAGATGAAAATGACAAAAGCTAAGGCTTAACTCACACATATTTTCACCCCTCCAAATTTAACAATGTAGTGGCACTTCTCATTGGCAAACATTGTCCCCCTAAAGAAAGGGAACAGCCCTGCGAAGTAGATCAGCTCTGTGCTCCCACTTCACTGACGAGAACAGGGAGGCAAGGTTCAGTACTTATTTTGCCTACACTTTCACAACACCTTAGGGGAAGGGCCGGGAATCTAGTCCACGGTTTTAACGTTTTTAAGTCTGTTGCTTAGTCATGGGACATAAAGCATCCCAAGAATTGCCAAGATCGTTAAAAATGTTCTCTCAGTGGCTCCATTCCCAGGATGTAAAAATGTGATAAACTGCAGGGGAAGGAAAATAAACCACCTCTGAAAGAAAAAAAAAAAAAAAAATCCACCCACATTGGAGAGCAGTGGAATCTCACCTCAGCTTTGAATATCCTTACTCAAGAATTGGAAAATGATGTGAGATGACAGCACTGGATTTTGCTACCCTTCAGTAATGTCGATGCTATTCAAATATTGTTGTGCAAACTCAATGTCCAAAAGTTATGAAGGGAATTTTTGTTCAGCAAAATGTTCTTGTAAAAGTTGTCTGCTATTAAACTGTAGACGCAACTCCAAGAAATCCCTTACTAGAAAGCAATGCATTATTCTAACATGAATCACAGACTAAATTAATTACTTTCCCAGGCTCTTGTAACTGACTTCTGTAGGCAGAGGAGGACTAGTATTCTCCACTGCATCTACCATTGAGATGAACCCCCGAACAACAGCTTAAACCAGATTTAGTATACATTTGCTATATGTAAAGGAAACCCAGTGGAATGTGGTTAGGACAACTCCTGATTCAACAGGCTAGAAATTTGATAGAAAGTATACAGGGAACATTTAACATCACACACTTAAATCATATTAATGAGTATTGGACATTTCTGGAATATTCTACCTCTTGCCATCTGGATGGCAGACACAACAAAATTTCAGTATGGAAAGAGGAAGTCACTCTAGAATCAAGTCTTTGAGAAGGGATTTCTTTGTGTGGGAAAGTGGAGCATGGCTATCACATAAGACTCATTAAATGCCCAGATGCTCATGGTATTGTAATCGGTAGTGCATAGATCAGGAATGCCTCTAAAAATTTGTCCTATATATTTAAGGTGTACAACATAATGGTTTTTTTTTTTTAAATATTTTTTTAGTTGTCAATGGACCTTTTTACTTTATTTATTTATTTATATGTGGTGCTGAGAATCAAACCCAGTGCCTCACATATGCCAGGCAAGTGCTCTACCACAGAGTCACAACCCCAGCCCCCAACACAATGTTTTGATATACACATACATAGTGAAATGATTACTACAGTCAACCAATGAACATTTCCCTCATCTTACGAATACCTTTGTGTGTGTATGTGTGTGTATGTGTGTGTATGTATAGTAAGAGTAGCTAAGATCTGTTCTTAGCAAATTTCCAGTATAAGACACAATATTATTATTTACAGTACTTATGCTATATATATATATATTTTTTTTTTTTTTTTTTGTGGTGCTGGGGATTTGAACCCAGGGCCTTGTGCTTGCGAGGTAAGCACTCTACCAACTGAGCTATATCCCCAGCCCTTATGCTATATATTAATGCTCTAAAGTTCTCATCTTATATAACTGCAACTTTGTGCCTTTTGACCTCCACCTCCTGATCTCATCCTGCCTCTCCAATCCCTACCACCTTTGGTAACCACTATTCTATTTTTTTTTCCCTATATATTGTACTTTGTTTTTAAAATTCCACACATCAGACAGATCATGCTGTATTTTTTGTGTTTTGTGTCTATCTTTCCTCATTTAGAGTAATGTCCTCCAGTTTCAACCATGTTCTTACAAGAAGGATCTCTTTCTTTTTTGTGGTTCAGTAATATTCCATTGTTTATATATTTTCCTTATCCATTCACATGTCAATGGACACTTAGGTTGTTTCCATATCTTGGCTATGAAATGCTGCCATGAACATGGGAATAGAGATATTTCTGTAAGGTGCTGATCTCATTTTCTGTGGGTAGATACCCAGAAGTGGGATTGCTGGGTCATATGTTAGTTCTTTTTTTAATTTTTTGAGCAACCTCCATACTGTTTTCTATAAAGACTGTACCACTCAACATTCCCACCGTTTCCTCTTTTCTCCATACACACACCAATACTTGTTATCTCATCTTTTTTGATAATAGGGATCCCAACAGTTGTAAGGTAATAACTCACTGTGTTTTGATTTGCATTTCCCTGATGGTTAGTGTTGCTGAGAGGTTTCTCATATACTCTTTGGCCATTTTTATGTCTTCTTAGGAATGCACTTTAAATGCCAATCTCACTCTAACTATAATTTTTATTGATGACAGTTTTGAGAGAAGGAATTCAGAGAAAGATGTTACTTACCATTCAAACAGTGCTTTGTTCTTCGAAAGTTTTACAAATCCCATTTTTTTTCTTTCACAAAATCTAAGCACATTAGTGCAAAAGGCATTATCATCTCTCCTTTTAAATAAGGAAACTGAGATCCAGATGAAGCTAAAACATTTGCCCAAGATCAGATAGTAAGTTAGGAGCAGAATTTCGACTAAAATCCACATTTTTATTGTCTTCATCTTAGTAGTTTTTATATGAGTTTTTAATCTTACTGTATGATTTTCTTCATGTACATTTAAATAAATTGTAATATTTCCTGCTCTCAATTAACAAATATTTGACAGACAGTTCATATTAAAAACTTGCAAGAAAAAAAAAGTCATAATTCTAAAATGGAATTCCTGTGGCAAATTTCCTAATTAAAAAAAATTAGAAGGGTATTTATTTTGTGGGTTCAAAAAGTGAAACATAAATTTGTTTTTGTCTAAGATAAAAAAAAAAAACCTAAATAAGAAAAGCAAATAATATAACAAACACACCTCATACAAAGACCTATATTGACACATTCCATTTTTGCTTTATATATAAATGTGAAACTGATATATCTCCTTACTTATTCATCTTTTGCTTGCTTAAATAATATAAAATCTAGATTTCTTGATCCAGAAGCTGGAGAGGGTGAGTTCACTCACACAGATCGCAAGGAGAGACACAATGCACCTCCCCACTCCTGTGGGAAATGGCCTGACAGAAAAAGTTTATCTCACCAACAAGCTCCCTCCCCAAGAAAAACAGCATCAAAAATCTCTTCTGGTGTTTTTCTGAGGTAACTGTTAGGTCTTTATTTGCTCAATTTTTCTAGAACCTTGTTTTCTAAAGTTTGAGGCCACACCTTTGCTCCTATGCAATTCTACAAGAGGTTTTGAATAATTGTTCCTTTTTATTTGTTTACTTATTTACTCATTCACTTGCTTTCAGTGAAAGGGAAAGGAAAAAGGGCCTTGGGCAAGAGGAGTAGTTTTAACTGTTATTTGTGCAAAGTAGAAAAATAATTGGTTGTTTTTCCTTGTCTATTCAAGTTCCTCAGACCAGTTATTCTGAAGAAAAGAACTGGTTTAGCATGTATAGAAACTTAGAGAAAACTGAGCTAATGTGAGACCTTAGGGGCTTTTTGTTGTTGTTGTTGAAAGATAAATACTATTTTGCATTCAAGTCCTGTACTATATGTGGTATAGAAACTGATGAATGACTCATTTGTTGTTGGAAAGTGAACAAACTTGCCTAATGATAGAGCTCTCCGTGTGTGTGTGTGTGTGTGTGTGTGTGTGTGTGTGTGTGTGTATTCTTTCTGGGCAATGTATCCCTTTGACTCATCTCATATTTTGAATTATGGCATTTTTTAAATTGGCAGATTCATTTTTAAACTGTATGTTTTCACTGGTTTTGTCTCATTTTAAATATATAGCTGAAGCAACAGAACTACAAATGAAACCCAAAACTTTAAATGTTAGGAACTTGGGGGCACAGAAGACAAATCAGACTCAGGTAGAATGGATGCGTAAAAGAATGGTGTGCAGAAAATTGAAGGATCTTGATAAAATTGCTATGCTTTATATATTTCATTACTAACATGAAATATACACATATATAGCCATAAATTATATCCAACTTATGATGATAATTCTTTATGCAATTACATTTTACTTCTGTATGTAATTTTTATATCTTTTTTCCCCTATTTGGGCTCCACTTCTTTCTTGTTTAATTCGCTCCAGTGCTTTGTTAGAGATTAAATCAGAGATTAGTTATAGGTTCTAGAATGTGAAATCCTCTGTTTAAGGGCACATGTGTTCAGTGAGGGACACGCCTTCATGACTGATAGATGGGAAGGAGGGACCCAGGAAGTGATACCCGAGTCGAAGAACTGGGGTGCTTTCTGTTGTGGTTGTTTTTATTCCTGTATTCCTTTCTTTGCATCAGTCTTCTCTGAGGGCAACCTGGATTTCCACATCTTCCAGAGCTATCTGGAATTCCATTCTGTGTTTCACTCTGTCATGTGCATCCTTCTCCTTATCTGTGCTTCTTTCCACCTTTTTGAGGTGTTATCTATCAACTCATCAGGTGAAGCACCATGAGGTGCCAACACCTGAAGAGCTTTAAGTGCATCTGAGAGGTGGCTCCCAAGTCCCGTAGTTTAGAAGGAGAGAGAAGCCTGTATTTCATAAACAAAAATATTTGGAATGACTCTGGAGATTAGTTTTACTTTCATGCCCAGATAGCAATTTTTCCATCTTTGCTTAGGAAAAAGAAATAGAACCTATGACATTCTCCAAAATAGCAAGTAGTCCTTAAATGGATAATGTTGCTCTTGTTGGTATTAACTGTTAAAGCCACTTAAAACTTCACAGTGATCTATAAGATCTCAGCATATATTAATAGCCCGATTTTTTAGCACATGAATTTGAAGGTCCATCTGAGGCATGTGCTCTAAACGCTTTACTAGTAACATAGGTGATATCCTCATACTATTAATGACACTTTGGCTATTGCTACTTGTCCCTTTAGGGACTCTTGGTTTTATTCATGGGCTTCCTATCTGCCCTCATATGAGTACTTCTATGATATTGTCAGGAACCTGCTTTTGGATAACTGTCTTGTTTTCCAGGGTACCAATTATTCTTCCTCGCCTACATCTTGTGTGGGCTTGGCAGACATCAGCTTCAAGCACCTAGAAGGCACTTCCTTCTCCAGAGTAACTTCAGGGAAACAAGGACTCTGTTGCAACTGGCTGAGATCAGAATTAACTCCTCCTCTGTCTACATTACAAAATAAATGAAGACTAACTGGCCCAGGCAAGTTTTCTGTGTTCTTGGATTGATGTCCTTACATTCTCTTTGCCTCTTTCCAGACTACATCTAAATTTAGCAATGTGACAGGGTACAAACAAGGCTTTCATGCGCGCTGTGTCACCGAGGGGATTTCAGGATTGTCTAATTGGTCTGTCGTGGTGAATCTGATGCAATCTCCCGTGGTCTGTACTCAGGAATCTGGGTGGGAAGTGAAAGTACAGACAAGCCTGCCAAGGCGGGTCTCTGCCATGCAAGGGCTTGCTGCAGTGTGTGGGTCTGAGACCCAGATTCAGGCCAATTCAAAATGAAAACCTTCAAATGAGTGCTCCCAGAGTAAAATGAAAACCGAATCTGCTTGCTACATCTCAAAGAGGCCCCAAAGACAGCAAAGGTCAAACAGATGGGCTAAGGGCAGAAGAGGCCTTTCCTATGGTACAGTGGCAAGGTGGCAGAGAGCAGGTCCAGAGACCCTCAACCCTGCTGGATCTCTTGCCACTCAAACCTTTCCCCGTGGTCACCCCACAAAGGTGCTAATGCGAACTGAACTGGAAGAGTTATGGAAAATGACATCTGATTTAGGACTTTCAGGGCAAAAGAGTTACAAGGATTTGGAAAAATTAGAATAGGATAAATGTTTATGCTTATGGTCCTTTAACAACATGTATATGCACATTTTTTTCTCTAAAATTCTCTAAGGTATTTTTGTCACTTAAATACAGAAGAATTAATTGGGTTGGTATAGCATGAAATATATCACAATATTTTTCCTATTAAAAATATTTTAGTTCTGATTATTAATTCATGCTCACTAAAAAAAAAGTTTAGTGTTACAGGAATCAGTAACATAAAATGAAAGACCTTCCCCTTCATCTTATCCCTTAGTGGTAACCTTCAAAAACAGCTTGTTTCATATTCTCAGTTTTTTCCCCACACAGGTTATCTATCTATCTATCGATCTATCTATCTATCTATCTATTTATAAGAAGAAAATCTTCCTTGATACATTGCAAATAGCTTTTTTATTTCATTCAACAATACCTTTCCATGTTTGTTTATAAAGTTACCCTGTTCAGTTTTTAAGATGAAACTTCTTCAAAATTTAAGCTCTACACAGATTTAAATCAGAGAATAAATAATATATATACATTATATATAGCATATACATACAGACATACATACATATCAAATAAATATATAAATATATATATTTAAGAACAAAATTATTTCCCTTCTTTCCTTCACCCCATGATAATACTCTGGCTTTGGAAATATTTTTAGCACATGTACAAATGTATGCATATGTACTTGTCTGTTTATGTTTTTTTTTAGCTGCATACATACATGGAATTGTACTATAAAGTTCTTTACCTGAGTTTTATTATTTATTTTTATTTTTTGATTTGGAGGATTAAACCCAGGGTCTTTTTAACCATTGAGCTACATCCCCAGTTCTTTATTACTTTTTAAAATTAATTAATTTGGGGTACTGGGGATTGAACTCAGGGGCACTCAACTACTGAGCCACATCCCCAGCCCTATTTTGTATTTTATTTAGGAACAGGGTCTCACTGAGTTGCTTAGTGCTTCCCTTTTGGTAAAGCTGGCTTTGAATTCGAGATCCTTATGCCTCAGCCTGCAGAGTTGCTAGGATTACAGGCATGTGCCACAGTGTCCAACCCCAGTTCTTTATTTTTTATTTTGAGAAAGAGTCCTCACTAAATTGATCAGGATCTTACTAAAACTTTAGCTGAGGCTGGTCTCAAAATTATGATGTCATGCTTCAGTCTCCTCAATCACTAGGAATGTGCCACCACACCCAACTGCACCTCAGCTTTAAAATTTAGTACTAGAATGTTCTTTCAATTAGGACCAAGAGACATTCAACCTGAAGGTACAAGAGTCCACAGCAGGAGGGCAGAGACCATATGTTTCTTACTCACTGATGTGCGAACTATGCCAACACGTTGTGAATGTTCAATACATGGAAGCTTTGAGGATATTCTATTGCAGACAGAAAACGTCAGGGAGAAAAGTTATCCATGGATGCCCAGTGCTGAATAGGCCTATAGGAAACTTTCTTCAGTGGATTCAGTGTCCCTGTGAGCTTCCTATTATAGGTGCCAGGTTCCAGAGAGACTCATTCTTGCCTGTGAGAACCATTTGGTGTTCCATAATCTATCGAGGAGCATGCAACCAGCTGGAGAGGGAACACAACAGCTAAAGAGGTCAACAGACCTTACAAATTCTCCCTAATGTCCTGCAGTCAATGAAATATATCCTCTTTGGAGCAAAAAATACAACTTCAGTGTCTGGGTGTATATCTCAGTGGTAGAGTGCTTGCACAAAGCCCTGGATTGGGATTTCCAGCACCACAAATAAATAAAATAAGAAAATTCAACTTCGAGAGCAGAAAGTACATTCTTAGTAATTAGTAAGATTATTAATAAAGAGTCTTAGTATGATTCTTAGTGGATTCTTTTATTTGCATGTGTATGTGGGTGGGTAAGCTAAAATAAACAAGTAACAATAAACAATGAACTTGAACTCTGCATTACATTACAATTTGTCTAAGATATCCTCTTTGTAATACCCCTGCCAACTACTTTCTCATGTGATATTTAGTTCCTAATTCTTCAGTCCTGGGAAGATAAAATGATACATATCACTGCATTTGAGTACCACTTCTGGTCATTTAAACAAACCCAAATAACACTTCAGAAGATTTTCAACCTTAATTTTAAGATTAATAAAAATTAAAACCAATATATGATAGCTTTGAGCTTGAAAGAAAGGCTACCTATTGCAGAGGCTTCAAAAGTCAACCCATCCCCAGAAAGCCTCCAACTTATAACAGGAGACATTTATTATACACTGACTTTAAGACATTAAGCTGTCACCCTCAGGATTTATGATTTTTTTGCAAAATGTGTCCAATTTCTGTGGGGAATTTTCTTCATCCCGAAGGACAGGGATAATAGAAAGGAAGCCTTTTATTAGGGCTTACTTTTAACATGTCTTGAATGTACTGAGGAGTCAGGATGCCTGTTGTCCAGCTGGCTGCAGAAGGCTGGTACATAAATCAGGAGGAATGGGCTGTAGTGAGCCTCTGTGTGGAAAAGCTTGTACACATTGGCAACTGATCATTCCCTCTCTTTTATTTCTGTATAAACTGTTTACAGAAAACTATGTGGCAGAGTGTCTGAGAATAGTGACATTCTAATCTGGAGTAATTCTTAGGAAATGTAATTGTAGGAACAGATTTCATAAAGTGCCTTGGATCTTATATAAATCTGTATAAATCACAGACCTCTTTAAATGCCATTTGGATAGCAGAGCTCTAGTTGGGACAGCAGCCTGACTTCCCTCTGCAGCTTCCTGAAGGCAACTGCTGTCTCCCGGATGGAACCCTTGCCTTCTGGACCTGGAGAACCTTGCCAATGACCTTAGGTGTTCCCAGAGAACTGGGGGGTAATCTCATCCCATGATGCCACAACTTGTCTCCTCACCCCAGTTTTAAAGGCTCTGCTTCTTGTAACAGATCCCAACTCTCTTTGAACTCACTTGCACAGGAGCTTGCAGATACCTAATTGAAGAAACTGCTTGTTGCCCTTGGCTCTGAACAGTCTCTCTCTGCTGAAAACCGGAAAGCTATGTGGCAGATGGCATGAGTCCTGTTGAATGGTGTAAGTTTCCTCTCCACAGAGGCATTTTCTGGATGGATGAGGGATGACAAAGGGAGCCCTGAATTTGCTCTCAGCTTCCAAAGTTGATGAGGATCAGTAAAGGATCCTCTTGGAAGGTGGAGTATTTATGCCACCTTCTTTCAACTTGCACATCATAACAAAAGGATCATAGTTCGTATTTGTACAAATTCATACAATCAATAAGAAGAGTCTTAATGATACAAACCTAACACAGAGCAGTTAAAGGATTCTTCTTACTGTTCACCAAGCCGGAAGAATCAGAAGTCAATGTAGGGATGGATGCTCTGAACTGGATTGTTGCTTAGATGGATCCACGTTATGCTCCAAAATATTTGTCCAATCCTGCACCTTTTCTCCATGTGGACTATTGTCCTGGGCCTTCAGGATCTCTCACTTGGATGATGTCTATAGCCCCCTAACTTGTTCCTCTGATTCTAATCTTGCCTCTATTAATTTATGCCTCTAGAATACTGTTATCATGGTCTACCTGCATCTCTGATGCCATTCTCCTCTTTATAACTTTTTGGAGTTTTTTAATCACCCACAGAATAAAGTTCATCTAAGACTGTCAATGTCATTGCTGCCTGCTGTTCCAGGCTCAGTTCCATTCTTCTAAGCCTCACATCATCTACTCTGCTAATGAGTGTGCAACTCATGGTAGATGCTCTTTCTAACTGCTGAGCTTCTCTGTGTGCTGCTCTCTCCACTTGACATGATTTCCTCTTTCTCTTGGTTGGATTAACTACTACCTATCCATTGAGATTCTACTCATAACGCTGTCTTCCCCAAACATCCACCCCTGGCCTACTATCCTTAGGGTAGGTAAGACACACAGCCCTCTGTGACCCCTAGTTCTTCAGGCCTAAATCTCATTGCACTTACCATGTAATAGCACTGAAAATACTATGGTCTGAATGTTTATGAAGAGCTTTTGTGATCCTGGGGATCAAAGCCAGGACATTGTGCATGCCAGGCAAGTACTCTACAACTGAGCTACATCCTCTGGTTTGAATATTTGTGTCCTGCCTCAATTCATTGTTGAAATCTAACCCCCACCATGATGGGATTAAGTGATAGACACTTGAGAGGTGATTAGGTCATGAGGGCTCTGACTTCATGAATGGGGTTAGTGCTCATATAAAGAAGCCCAAGGAAGCTTGTTTGTCCCTTCTTTTATGTGAGGATGCTGCAAGAAGGTGCCATCTGTGAGGCCAAGAGCTGGCTCTACTTAAACCTGCTGGCACCCTTAAATTTGCTGGCACCTTGATCTTGGACTTCCCAGTCTCCAGAACTGTGTGCAATAAATTTCTGATGTTTACAAGTTACCCAGCCTAAGGCATTTTGTTATAGCTACCCAAATGAACTAAGACAGTAACCTCATTATATGTCTTTTAATCTGTTACATGCTTGAGCACATAAACTGACATATTCATGGTCGTGTTATAACCCAAAATATAGCACCCTGTCTGACATACATTTGGCAGCTAATAAATGTAAGATGAATTAATAAGTGAAGTTAGGGAGGCAAAATGAGGTAGAAGAAAGGTTTACATTTTTATATTAGGTTTATAAGGTTTATAGTAGACTTTATATAAGGTTTATAGTAGGTTTTATGTAAGTTATGTGACTTAGAAGCATATAGTTTGTAAGTAGACTAAAAATAATTTATAAAACTATTTTTTTATTTTTTAAGTTAATTTTTCATTGGTGCAATATAACTATATACAATAGTGAGATCCACTGTGACATATTTGTACATGCACATAACATTATTTGGTAAGTTTCAGTCCTGGCACTTTCTCTTTCCCTCCATTCCTTCCTTCCATTGTTCCACTTCCTCTACTCCACTGGCCTCCCTTCTAATTTCATGAGATCCCCTACTCTCTTCTCCCTTTGGTTCTCTTTGGCTTCCATACACGAGAGAAAAAGTGACACTTGACTTTCTGAGTGAAAGACACTTTTGACAGCATCTAGTTCAGCAATTTTCTTTCACAGGGAGGAAGCAAAATCCCAGCTACCACCTCTCCCAGTCCACATAGTAAAGTAACAGTTTAACATCTGAACAGATCCACAAACTGACAGTACAAATTGAGGTCTGTAAAAAGAAATAATATTTATGCTCAAGTAAAGAATCAATGTCACGATTCCTTAATGGTACAGTTAGTCATATATATGTGCAAATTTAAGAGGAATAGAAAGTGCCTAATATTGTAAGGTTTTCCTTAACCACCATATGAAACTGAAGAGAATACTAATGCCTAACTTCTTCTGGAACCAACAGTTGGAACTTGAAGAGAAGCAAGAAAGAGGATGGTCAGCGCTATTGGGAGGTAATACTTGATTTTGCAATACGAAAGGGTTTGACAAGTCAATTAATTTGTCTCTTTCTTTAGTGAAGCACTCCTGCTACCTAACGCTCCTACATTCCAAAGCAATGCCTATCTTTGATGTTAGCAGTGGCATAGTCTCCAATTTTTTGTGGCATTTGGTTACAGTCTTTTTGTCCTGAGGACATACAGCAAGAGTAGTGTTCATCGTATGGGCAGATGTTTAGGGGTATGGACTGTGTTGTGCTGGCACCAGGCACCCAAATGTGCAAGTTGGTAACATGTGATATCCTGTAAGCCAAGGGTCCTGGGCAAGAGCCTCTCTTGCCTCATTCTATAAGCAGCACTAAATTAAAAAGAAATTCATGCAGGAACTATAAAGCTCCCCATCACAATATCTTACTATAAGGTTATCTAATACTTTATAATGAGGTGATGGTCCACGGGGTCCCACTACTGGTTTCTAGCATTCTTTTGGTACTGCATTTAAGATCATCTAGGGTATAAAGGTCTGAGGGGAAAGGCCAAGAAACTGGAAATTTGCAGTCCTGGGTAGTTTTCTTAAATCTACTAATTACTTACTGGATAACTTTAAGAAAACACAACCTGTTAATGGTTAGCCATTTCAGTTTCTCTACCCATAAAATAAGTCATAAATTATCTACACCCTTGCAAAAGTACTGGAAGAGTAAATGCCCAAATGAAAGGTATCGTAAAAGCATAACGTGGTTTTACAAAGTTGGAAAGCCATTCTGACCTCCATGTAAAGTTAGCATGATGTCAGCCTCAGAGAAAAGGTCTCCAATATAACTGGTCTCACATGCAGTAGTGTTTTCTTTGTGGTACTCAGAACAAAGGTGTTTTATACATCTGATCTATTTTCTTGAGAAAATGAGTTGTTTGTGTGTAGCATGGACCTATCATGTTAAAAGACTGTGAAAACAAGAATGTTGGTCAAAAGCCCCTTCTATTCAGTTTATATCTCAACTGTCATCAGCAAGATACCTGTCCTCTTGTGGGCTGCTGAGGTTCTCTGCTCCTTGTTGACTTGGTTATAAACCTGCCAGGTAGAGTCTTTTGCCCTCTGGTTCTACATTTCAGCTGTTTGAGACCTTGAGTCTCTTGGAGCCACCCGTGATTTGGATTAAGGATCTATTGAGAATCTCAAAGACCATGATATAAATGTGGTTAAAAGCAGACTCTTTTTTTTTTTTTTTTTTTTTTTTTTAAGGATTGGGATCAATTTCAAGGTTTATTAAGAAGGCCTTTAGAGAGAGAGCTGGCCACATCAAAATGGTCTAATCCTTTCTCAAAGGACTCTGCATCTTTGATCCATGGCTGGAGTTGTTCTTGCTTTACAGAATTCTCTCTTTCAGGCATGGAAAAACAGGGCTGAGCTGGTGCTCAAGGACTCTGGAACCGAGGAACAGAGCGTGATAGAGGCCTGGGCCTTGCTGATTTCCTGAGGTTCTAGGATGAAAATGAGTCACAAGATATAGGAGACTAGTAATGGCGCCTGGGAGCCGGATGTTCATTTGTTTTCTATTTTCCACAGTAAATAGGTTTTTCACCTTGAGAGAACCACTAGTCACACAGAAGGTGTTTTCCTTTCTTGAGAGACTCATGAGCCAGACCTTTCTTGTTCACCATTATCTCCTCAGAAACTGACTTGGTCTTGAGCATAGTAGATGCTCGAAAAGACTGCTGAACAAACAAATGCATATAACACTGCTTTATTACTCTCCCTTTCTATTCAATTGGTAATTTGTTCTGATACCTTTCGTATAAGAAACTTCCCAAAACTTTTCCCCTCTTAAAGTCCCCCGCACACCAAATGAACAAACTATTTCCATTTTAATTTTTAAATATCAAAAGAATGCAGTGACCACAGTTTATATTTTCTCTGTTCTCCTCAGGGCCTGTGTTGCTCACTTAAATGCAATTTGCTGCATGTTTGGGTCAGTGGCTTAAGTCGGGAGGTTCTTACAGTAACTCGGCACTGTCGAAATCCCAGAACCTTGACCAAGGTCTGGAGAAGAAGCCCAGGTTTGGTGGTGCTGAGGCCCATGTAGTTAAGGACCAGGCAGTGGTCTGCCCACTTTGGGCAGCAGACCTTCAGCCTGGCCAGTTCGGTTGCACGGAAACAGTCAGCAGTGCCTGAGAAAGCTGGAAGGCCAGGCCAGATGACGAGGAAGATTATAAACCAGAACACTTCCGCCTTGGTATTTGAAAACCACACGGTATTTTACAACATTCCTGCCTATTAACTGCTGGGAAGGGCACTACCTTATTGCCTTTTGCATAATGGAATCAATCTTTCCCCTCAGAGGCCCCATGTCGCTTTGATCGAGTTCAAAAGGGGGAATGATGACTAAGGACCTTGGGAACCAGACTGAAGAATCTCAGACATACTCATGGGTTTGGGGGGAGGGGCTGTTGTTTGTTTTTATTTTATTTTTTTTTTACTGACGCATCATTTTGGTAAACAATTCCTATAGTCTGCGCACTTATCACATTCCTCACCCAAATATTTGCTATTTATAAAATAATCAAGGAAACAGACTTGTGTTTATTATTCCTAAATCAGCAGTGGTTTGATGAATTAAAAACAGTCTTACTTTTTCCTCTGTCCTCTCCCTTCACCAGTCTCTTGTAAAAGTGCCAACATGATACACCCAACTCTCTCTTTAAACACTAAAAACAAAAAATAAAAGTGACCTCCATGACCTGTTGGTTGCCCAGGTTAGAGTTTGGGCCAACAGCCAAGCCCCCTGGGCACCAGAGGTAGATGTTTGGAACCAACTGAGTCGGAAAGGGATACAGTAAATGTCTGTTTCCGGTTCACAGGGGCCTCAGCGTCACCACATAGTTTGGACGTCTGACCAGTTTCCTGACTTTGAGAGTCTCTTACTTTAAACATGAGGGATGGTCCCTGGAGAGGAAAGGAAAGACACACGCAGGAGTCTGCCGCTGGCTCCGCCGGCAGTCACTCTCAGGATGGTTCCTCCAGACGGGATTTAAACAAAACTATTTTGATACCGTCAGACGGTGCTTTCTGTGGCTGTCCTGAGGGAAGGTGATGGCGAGGCCCAGGGAGCGCCCAGAGTCTCTGAGCACAGAAGGCCAGTTCTTGACGACGCTGCTTCCAGGAAGCCCCATCTTCACTGGTAGTGACACGTAGCACTTCAACTCAAACCCCTCCAAAGGCTGGCTCACCTCTTCATTGTATTTAAGTGGTTCTATTTTTGTTTTACGCATGTGAAACAAAGGCTTTGCTAGGTAAACACGTCTAAAATTCCATTTCTAAAAGAGATTTGCTAAATCATTCTGAGGAGGGAATCAAAAAACTCCAATGAATCATTTCATTTGGAAATAACTAGCCTGTATCTGACTAAAATTCTAGGTCTACCGTCAGGTCAACTTGGCACAGAGTTGCCACAAGCTTAACATATATATTTACATGGTCATGTCCTATTGTGGAAAGTCCTTAACCTTGTCCTTACTTTCATGAGTATGTTACTAAATGCAGTGGTAAGCCTCAGCCTTCTGTTAGGGGTCTTGCACTAATTGCTATTATTCCTTTATAATATGCCATGCTGGATTAAAAGTAGGTTCCTGCTCTGCCAAGGTGACTGGTAACTGATAGCTTCTCAGGGGAACTGACCTTTTTTTTGACGGGACTTGTCTGAGAGATGCCAACACATGCACCATTTCCATGACTAAATCAGCTGTGAACGGAGGCAGTCATTTATAGACTATGGTGCATGACATGTTCATAAGTAAAAACCTCATATTCATGAACAAAAAATTCATTTACTGTAATAAAAGCAAAAAATTCATATTCAAAAGAAAAACTTGAGTAAATCATTTCATGATACCTGGAAGAGTCCTAGGCAGGAGCCATCTTACCCTACACAATAAGAGCAGCCAAGGTGAGGCAGTGGAAGCAAGGAGGCCTTGAGCTCAGGCACAGACAGTTCAACAACCAGAGTCAGGGGAGGAATGGGAGGGAGAACGTTTTTTGTTGTTTTCTCTTCCAGCATTCTGAAACAGCTAGGAAGGCTAGCCCTTTATAATTCTAGAGCTAGCCCAAATTACTTTCTGCCAGGACTTTTTGCCTTGAACTGCTTTTAGGCATCAACCTAGTTTCTTCTTGCTGGAAGAACATTATTTTATTGTCTGAAAGAGAGCATGCTTCCTTCTAGGATGCCATTAGGAAATCCCATTCATGCCTTATCCCACTAAACTCTTAGAATTTCTCTTCCAAGCCAAAGAGATGATTTGCAACCATTGCTAACTGGCAGTCTAATGATGTTTTAGAATTGAAAAGTTACATCATTTGTCTTAAATTTTCTTCTACTATAAACTTTACAAGAACACAAGACCATACCTTATATCTTTATATTGCCACAATACCCAATATTACTTATGCACATAATTAGATATGAATACTGTGTCCTTTAAATTTGCCCTTACCACACTAGAGACTTTTTCATAGAGAACTTGGGCCAGACAAAGGCTCAGAGTATCTGTAAATTGATAGAGAAGTGATGAGGATAATTCTTACTCCACAATCTAGAATGCAAATCTAGAATGATGATTGACTTTCCTGTTTACTGTCAGTTCTAATTGAGGAAGGGAGGAGTGCAAATAATTGAAAAACAATGTATGATTCAAACAAAATTAATCTGAACTTGACTCTGATTTCTGGGGAAGTCTACACCTCAGTAGTGCCCACAATCTTTCCATCCATCCTTAATTCAAACCTCTGTCTGGCTAGTTAGGACCCAGTTGGGAACAGGACTCAGAAAAAGGATCCAGACCAAATGGCAGAGTTCAGGCTGAAATGGAAAATTCAGAAGTTACAGTTGAAGGTCATCTCTTGCACTATATCACTTTTTATCCTTGGGAAATGCTTTTTCTGTTTTCATGTGTGAAGTTCTTACCAATTTAGATGAAGGGCCTAGAGGCACATGAATTTCCTGCTGGCTCTGTGATGAAATACATAGAAATAAAAATGAATTGAACTTTGCATTGTTAAAGTTTTATGTCAAACATAGAAAGAGCTTAAGAATACATAATAATAATAATAATAATAAATAACTAAAAGTGGATAAATGAAGTCAAACTTAGAGAATTAAAATCTCAAAGCAATTTGGGATCAAAGATGGTATAAAAAAAGTAAACATTAACATACTTGTAATTCAAGATTTTATTATTTTTTCTTCCTCTAGGCTATTTAAATACACATTTCAAAGTTACAGTAATTTTGAATAAAGCCCCCAGGTGACTTAAATCTATGAAAATTTGTTCCTGGTCATTTGAACTTGACACAATTCAGCAATTTTTGAAATTTGTCTTCCAGTTATTCAAGTAAATGAATAGTCTCATTTGGTTATTTGATGTGATTTTTTTTTTTAAAAAATGGCTCTTTCGAGAAACTGCTTCTGGGTATCAATACTAAAATGAAAACACTGGCTAAAGTCATAAAAGCAGGAAAATTAATTTCAGGGCATTTTAAGCCTCTCCTGCTTCCTGGGCTCACAGGGCTTCAGAAGTTGAGAATTTCTCTCTGATGTCACTGTTCTCTGAAAGTCGATCCATTCAAATCCATATGGTGGACATCTTTGAATCACATACTGCTTACATTTTTCAGTGCCTCAGAAAATGGAATTTCCCCCTTTTAATCCTCAAAACCAAACTCAAATGAATTGTTTGACCCACCTGCAGCTTCCTTAGAGCAAAATAACTTTTTGATTCAATACATAATTCCTTTATATTCCACAACCTCCAAATTATTCTATTTTATTAAATTATCCTATTTTAATTTTAAATCTAACATCATCATTATTGTCATTGATTTTAGTTGGGAAAATGGAGGACTTCTTGTAATACATCATGAAGATATTACATAAAAACAAGGCAGGAAATTTCTTATTTCTTTAATTCTCTATTGCAGTCTACAACTTTGTTAATTCAATAAATGTCAACATGGTGCCACAGATTTTGCAAATCTAGAAACTTTCGACTTTTAAAAGCCTTCATCAAGAAGAAAACTTCTGCCTACTTAACAATAAAAACCATGCAGAGGAAACAGGGTGGACCCTACTGGTCTGTGCCTCAAATAGAGGTCCCTGGGACTAGGGACCAAAAGGAGAGACCATGTGATAGAATTGCCACAGCTCAGGATGCACTGACAGCCTCCAGGAGTGGGTAATCAACAAAGGGCTGATGGGCAGACCTCTCCTGGCCTCTGACTCTGCCCTGACCAGCTTACAATTGGCATTTTTGTGGTTGCGTTCCTTCAATTAACCCTCAAGCTCAGCCTTCAACCTTTACCAACACCCAGTTGTACTTCTCTAGAAATTTCTCTTACCTTGCACACACTCCTATTTTTTTATCTTTGTTTTAAGAAGACATAAATCTTTGCAGTATTTTTACACTAAAAATAAGATGTGGTTCTAAAAGTACACAGTGTTAACCATGTACTTTTTTTTTTTTTTTTATGTATTCATGAGTTCTTGATTTAGACCCTGTTCCATCTGTGGAGATCCTATGTTTGTTTCTAGGCAAATTAATTGCTACCTCACCCTTGAGACCTGTTTGTACCTCATATGCTCTGTGCAACCTCTTTGTGCCCTTCATGCTACCACCTCTGTGCTTCCCAAGAACTCTGGTCAACCTCTATCATACCTTTAAAAAAAAAAATATATATATATATATATACATATATACACACACATACATATATATGTTCTAATTAGCTATACATGATAGTAGAATGCATTTTGACATGTCATATACAAATGGAGTATAACTTCTCATTCGTCTGATTGTACGTGATGTAGTTACACAGGTCATGCAATCATATATGCACATAGGGAACTAACAACTGATTCATTCTATCATTCTTACCTCCATGCCCCATCCCTCCTTTCATTCCCCTCTGTCTAATCCAAAATATCTCTATTCTCCTCGCCTCCCACTGTGAATTAGCATCTGCATATCAGAGAAAACATTTGGCCTTTGGTTCTTTGGAATTGACTTATTTCACTTACCAAAATATTCTCCAGTTCTATCCATTTACTGCAAATACCCTAATTTCATTCTTCTTTAAGGTTGAGTAATAGTCCATTGTGTATTTATACACCACAGCTTCTTTATCCAATCATCTGCTGAAAGGCACCTAGGTTGGCTCCATAGTTTAGCTATTGTGAATTGAGTTGCTATAAACATTGATATGGCTGCATCACTGTAGTATGCTGATTTTAAGTCCTTTGGGTATAAACCTACAAGTGGGATGACTAGGTTAAATGGTGGATCTCTATCATACCTTTTAATAGAGTTTGGATAAAATTGTGCTGCTCACCATCAAATTTGTATGTTGAAGTACCCATCCCCAATACCTCAGAAAGTAATCATGTTTGAAGATAGGCCTTTAAAGAGGTAAGTTAAAATGAGGCCATTGACAAGGGTCCAAATTCAGTATGACTGGCATCCTTATGAGGGAGACACACTAGAGATGCCTCCTCACAGAAAAAAAAGGCCACATAAGGACACAATGAAAAGGTGCCATCTGCAAGCCAGAGAGAGGGGCCTCAGGAGCAACCAAATCCCAAACTCACTGACACCTTTAACTTGAGCTTCTAGCCTCCATAAATGTGAGAAAATGAATTTCTGTTGCTTAATCCATCCAGTTTGTGATGCTTTGTCATAGCAACCTTAGCAAACTAATACTCTGTTCTACAAATTGTCACCTTAGCCATCTCTACTTCCACATTTAAAACATTCTAAAAAGGCACTGCTTTCATCTCTTTATTCATAAAACCTACCAGAGTATGTGACAAAAGTCAAGAAATGCTTGTTAAATAAATAACCAAAAGAGGAATCTTCCTGACTCTGAGGATCATCAGATGGTTTGCCTCCTTATTTTCCTCCATATTTGTATCCATCCTCTACTGTTTGGCAGGGATGGCTCAAACACTTGTCTTCTCTCACATCTAAGTCTTTTAAACCTACTAAGTTTATTCCTAACCTTCAGCATTATCAGGTCAGTGATATCTGGAACCTTCCCCCACCACACACACACAAGTTGAGCTCTGTGGTTTCACATCATGGCAGCATGCCCAGCCAACTGACACCTATTTATATGAACACAAACAGCAAAACATGATATACATGCCTCTTTACTAGAACCAGGCTGGCATCTCAACCTCAAGGAAGCTGAAAGTTTCTGAAGAAGAACCTCTTTCAATTGCCGGTTGTCAAATAAGTGATTGAAACAAGAGAGGAAGTGGCTCATGTATTGATGAAGTAAATGTCAAAAAAGGGTGGGAAGTCTGCTCTGCAGAGTGTTGGAAGATGCCTCACATCCTGAAGTAATTACCCCTAAACCCCTCTTACATACAGGTTTTTAGTTTTTAGTTTTTAAACAAATTGTGGGATACCTACATATAACAACTCAGAAAGATCACATTTATGTGACTAAGACTTGATTATACTTCAAAACATTTCCTTCTAGCATCATTTATTGCTCACATCCTCTGGGTCCCGTGAACACTGAGCAGAGTTCTGGACACAGTATTCACACATCTGTAAAAGCTATACGAGCTTTTGCATATACTTACTGTATATCTGCCTGACTTTGCTATTCTTGCTTAAGAATATTTTAAATGGAATATTTTATGGGGTGCATCATCCCAGGTAAGGGCAGCCTTGTCCTGATGCAAGGAGATTCAGGATATTCTGAACTCTGGACACTGTACCCAGCATTGGGAAAAATATTTCCTCCTATAACATAATTATTTTTAAAGACACGTGGTTTTATTCCTAAGTCCCAGCTTAAATAATAAGCCTAACAAACGTTGATCCCTTTTCATCAATAAAGATGTTTAAGGGTATAAAATAGAGAAATTTAAGGGTATAGAGTTCCTTAATATTTCAACTACACTGAAATTCTTTGCTTCCCAAAGAAGCGTTATAAGGCAGAGTAGACAGTTTAAAAGAAGCGCTCCAAGCTTTAGGCTCAGATGTCCTCAGGTGAGAATTCAAGAAGGAGGCTCTTTTCTATGATTTGAGATAACGATGAGGATCCTTAGGTCATTTCTTTTTTTGTTTGTTTTTGTTTTGTTTTGTTTTTTTGGGTGCTGGGGATTGAACCCAGGGCCTTGTGCTTGCAAGACAAACACTCTACCGACTGAGCTATCTCCCCAACCCCACCTTAGGTCATTTCTAAGGATTGCATCTTCCAGAGACTCCACTAAGTAAGCGCCATGTGCAAAACAGAATGAGAGCACTTGGAGAGCCGTAGAGGATGATAGTCTTTAATTGTACCCTTGAGGAGTTGACAGCAAAGTCGAGGACAAAAATCAAATCATGATTGGATGTTTGTCCCTCAAAGGTTCAGGTCCTGGCAGCTTGGTCCCCACTGCATGGTAGGAGAGTTGGTGAAACTGTTAAGAGGTGGGTCCTAGTGGAAGGTGAGGTGGTCCTTGGGGACACTGCTCTTGGAAGGGATTAGTGTAGTTATCATGAGACCCTCAAGAGTGGGTTGTTATGAAAAGAGCACGGCTGGCCCTTCCCCAATCTCTGGCTTCCTGTCTAGCCATGTAATCTCCTTCGCATGTTCCCAGGCCACTGTGATGCCATCTGCAGTGACACTTTCACCAGAGTCAAGCAGAAGCCAGTGCTATGCTTGTGGACCTCCAGAACTGTAAGCTAAATCAACCATTTTTCTTTACAGATCACCAAGCCCTCAGGTATTTTGTTATAACAATGGAAAATGGACCAATGCAATGATCAAACTTCAAGCTAAATAAAAACAAAATATTTCAATAACAGATGGAAATGAAAAGAGATGGTAGCCTTCACAGACTATCTATGGCTCTTTGCCAAGTGAGTTCTACAAGCAGGAAGTGCTTAGACCTTGGAGAGGCCATGTTTGAGAAGGTATCTCTGGACAAAGAGAATGTAGGTAGGTGGAGAGGAGGCAACATGAATTCACCCGGTTCCTCACTGGCAGTGGGTCAGGCAGACCGGAGCTCAGTTCCACCTCAGATGGAACACATTCCTTTCTCTCTGAGTGATTTATCAGAAGATAACAGAGATCATGAACTCAGGTCTTTGAGTTAATGTGAGGAGTAGATGCAAGCTAAGACAATTTTGGGTTCAGCCTATCATACACATCAGCATTTATGAATCCAGACATGATTATTATGTGTCGATTTACTTTTACTTTATTGCCTATTTCCCTAGTCAAAAGTAAATTCCTTGTGGGTATGGATTTAGCATTGTTCCACCTTTGGATCCACAGTGTCTATAGTACTACCTGGCACACGCTAAGTGCCTAGTGCATACATTTTGAATGAAAGAAAAATAAATGAATAATTAATACTAAAAAAGTACAGCATCTCAAATTATTGTTCAACCATATATTTTTCATGTTTCTTTTTATCTCTCTCATCATCTTCAACCTTTGGATCAATGAAAAAAAATGTTGCAAGCAATAGGATAAGTGCCAAATAAGTGAGATCATTTGGGGTTTTAAAGTTGTTCCTATGAGTTATGGCTACTGGAACTAGGTTTATTTGCCTTGAGAAAAGTATGAAAGGTGTGGGGAGGGGCTTGTCTTTCCCCAGCTTCCTCTTCCATCTACCCTTCCCGGTCAGCTCCTGGTCATGCCTGTGCCCTCTGTGGCCCTCTTGCCCATCAATATCTAAAAATAAAAAGCACAGACAAATCATGGGGAGGAAACAAATGTTTATCGATATAGCCTTTCTAACTGCCATAGATAGAGGGTTGGAATGTGACTTCTCTCTCTCACCCACCTCATTGCCCCAATTTTAAGCCCAGCCATGGTGAATTAGCCAAAGCATGCCAAACAACGCATGACCGCACTTCTGTTTTCCATGACACCAGGTCAAGGGGCCACGGGTTTCTACTGTGAAATCACTTGGCTTTATGCAAAATTACCCATCACTGCTACCAGAGACAGGCTTATTTTGATCTAATTTTCTGTCCCCTTACAATGTTGGCAAGCTAAACTAAATTTGGTTTGTTTTAAGTACACAGACATGGGTTTACACCAACATTGGGAGGGAGGGGGATCAACAATCAGCATTTTATCATCTCATCTTGGTGTGTGACCAGCTAAAGAATCTCACTAAAGTCATACTGACAGGAAATGGACTCATTTATAGCTCCCCACTGGGTAGTGTGCTTGTTACTGGTGTGTAGGGGAGGTAAGTGAGTCACAAATGTCAGCTCTGGTTCAAGTGAGCATCCTCCCAGGCTTCAGATGGCTGATACCTCATTGCACACTCCATGTGTGGCACAGGGCTCTGATCTACGCACACTCGGTCTTCTCAGAGCAAATCCTGTCCCCAGACCTGCAAAACACTTCATTGCTTAAGAAAAGCCAGAATTGCTGAATGTTTTCCTTTCTTCTGACTTATAATGCACGTCATCAACCACGTCAAGGAAAAAAACAATGTGCAAAATATTGTCTGGTGTTTCTCACCCCTTCTAAGATATTTTTATAGTGAGTGCTCAGCTTCAAAAATGGTTTCGCTGAAAGATTTGCTGTCCTCGTGTGAGATCATCCAGAACTTCAAATAAATAAAATTTTGAACATCTCAGGAACATCCTGTGGGGAGGTGGGTTAAAAAACTCAGGTGTTTTTTGTTGTTCATGTGAAAAATACTATAGACTACATAAGATTCTTTTTGGACTTTCTAGAAATTTTTTATAATGTGTATAGATTAGTCAGGACTCTGGCAAGAACAGAATCCACCCCAGAATTCTAAGACGAGAGGGCAGAGGCATGGGCAGGTTGCAGGAATAAAAAAGGGGTGTTGAGGTGCCCTGCAGCAGCCAGAAGAATTACCACACTTGGTCTAAAGGACAAATGGAGCACATAGTGGCACTTGAATCCAGCAAAACTGAGGGGAGGCTACAGTCACTGCCAGACACCCACCTAAAGGAGGCAGGGACCCATTAAGAAATACCAATTGTTATCTCCTTCTAATCTCTGACCTCCTACTGATGCTCATTGGCCACACTCAACTGGAAGCCAATGACAGGGGTGTCTCAGTGTTTAGAACACAGGGGTCAACTTCCCCTGGACAGAGAGCAAGGTAGAAAAGGGCACAATATTAACCTGCATAGCTGTGGGGTTTTTTAAAATATATACCTTTATTTTATTTGTTTATTTTTAAGTGGTGCCAAAGATCAAACCCAGTGCCTCACTCATGCTAGGTAAGCACTCTACCAATGAGCCACAACTCCAGCCCAAGTGTTCTTTATATGCAATGATTTTGTTCATTTGCATTTTTTTGCCAGTATTTACCCAGTCTCTCTCTTTATCCTAACCTCTTTTGTGACTCTGTACTCTGTACCTGTATCCTGGGCCCTGAACAGAATTTATCTCTGAGAAATGCTTAAACTCTTCTCTATTGGAATTAACCCTGATCTCCATATCAAGCAAATAAAACTTAAAATTATGAAAACTGTGAAAGTACTCCCCACCCTTTATGAATTCACATAATCCCTCAACTTGGCACAGTGTCATTCTTACAAGGACATTAAAACATTTTACTTTCATTATCTTGTAGATCTTTAGCATATCTCTGTCGGGTAGGCATCCAGGAATAGTACCTAGTACAGTGATACACGAAAATAGACGCTTAATAAATGTTTGTTGATGGGATGATCACCATCAAATGCTTCTTGTGCAGATAGGGGAGCTCATGCTGAAAAGTTAAGCAACTTAGCCAATATCTCATGGTGTGCCAACAGGAATAAAAGCCAAGTCAGAAGGCTTACCCTGAATATGCTGCTTCCAAACAGATTTTGCTAAGCAAGGCAAGAATAAGAGTTTCTTTTTTTCTTGTACTTTGACCCAATCTTGAGAACAGTTGAGATATTCAGGTCATGATCTTTTCAACCAACCTGTTTCCTAGATTGTCAGAAAAATGTATGCTCCATTATCATTTCTTAATCATTATACATGTTATAAGCAGGATTAAAAGGGGGAGTTAAATACTTAAAGTGACTGAACTAAACTATAATGTTTTCTCATTTCTGGAAAGGGGAAAAAGAAAAATGAAGAAGAGATTGAACCTAACATTTCTTGTTATGGCAACTCTTCCATAACAATGAAAATAGAGGATGAGGAAGACCTGGAAAATGAAATGTACATAATTTTAAGATCTCTGTGGATATTATAAATCCATCTTCAACAAAAACTCCAAAGTTAGATACTAAAGTTCTAAAAGATAGTTTTTCTTGGATGTCTCTGTTTTACTGAATATCATATGGAGGATTCAAATAGACAAGGAGAATCCAAGGGATCCGAATTCACTGACAACTGGAGAATGATAAATCAAGCAGATTAAATTTCATACTGGGACAAGTCATTGGTCAACATGAAAACATTTGGGGAAAAGGTTGTTCTATAGATTTGGAAGCATACATGGAAACTTCCTTTGAAGAGTGCTACCAGCCCATTTCATTTGTGAATGGCTCCTGTGTGCACAGCCTCATGGTGAGTGAATATGACATCTTTAAGGGAAACCAATGGCAGATTTGGTTTTTCTCAAAACCACATTGATTTCAAATCAGTGATAACCAGTTTCTAAACAACATGTGTTCTCAGTTGAGCATTTTCCTTAGGCTCCTTCCTTATAAACATATTCACTATGGAATCCAACCTCCTAAGTAAATATTCCTCTCTCTTGAATGTGACTTTCCCTCATCTCCCCATTGCCTAGTCCAGGTTACTATCCATCATTTCTCATCTGAACCTTATGGACCAGATTCTTACATGGCCTCTCTCCATCCACACTCCCAATTCAACCCTCTCCACACTACAGTCATCATCATTGTTTAAAAACACAAATATATTCAAATCAACAGCTGACCGAAGATGCTTAGGAGGTTTCCCATTGCTTTGTAATCCATAATCTTAAGATCATTTCTTGGTGCTTTTAGCTTTTCAGCTTCCCTGTCACTATTCTTTATTTTATACTCCCCTCTGTTAGAAAAATAAAGTCCAAACTTAAGACCCATCATGTTCAGACTACAGCCTGTCTTTTCAACTCCCTCTGCTACCACTCTCTCTTCTTTGCCATCTCTATTCAGGAATACCTTTGCCTATCAATGCTTCACCTCTTAAGACTCAGCTCTAATAATATGCTCTTGACACTACCAGTGGCACCACCGTTTTCTGTGTCACCCTAGAGGATTACACATACCTAAATTATTGCATGGACTCTTTGTATAGAGTTCACTGTTTACACATCCGTCTCCTCAATGGAGAATAAGGTAAGAATCTTCAACCTCCTAAGGATTGTGCTTCCTTATCAAAAATAAGTACTTCTCTTACATCTGGGAAAAGAAGGTTCCTGGTTTTGGAGACCCCATTCTGACCATCCTCCAGGAGTGTCCTTACACAAGAGCTAAGAAGTCCACAGGACGAAGGAGAAGTACCTACCAGATCCTGTGCTTTCCCAGATCCCATGCTCCTTACTTGTAGAATTTGTTCAGCTTATTCTAGAGTTCCCCATTCAAATAGTCTGACTCTCTGGAAGGGCCCAAGCAGGTTGTATACTTACTCCTAGGCTCAAGAGGTTGCCTTGCTTGGCTATTTGCAGAAACACATGGACAGAACTGGTGTATTGGACTGTCCACAGGAGCACACACCAAGTGACTAGAGATGTAGGTCAGAGTCAGGACTAGGAAGGGAAGGCAGAGAGGCAGAGAGCTGAGTGCTAGGACATAAAGGATTTGTAGAGCCCTGAAGTTGAACATGGACTTTGGGGTAGTAATGAAGGTATATTTATCATGGTGGGAAGATGGAACATATTTTGTTATTTCAACTTTGAGGAATTTAGACATATGTCAGGTAAGCTTCCATTTGTACTCTAGTTTGTTCTTCTATGAATGTTAGGGGCTGGTGTCATCTAACATATTGAGTCATGTAGCTGATGCTTGATGCATGGTTGAGAATAGGCTCAAGGAAAAAGGGGGCAGGGATCATTGAGAAAGAACTCTGTGGTATTAGAAAAATAGAAAATAGTAGAATATATTAAAATAAAATCACCAAGCTAGCAAATGTACATTTTAAAAATCCATCTATTCAAAGAGCCAAAAATCATTTTTGCTAGAAAGATGTTATTTACTAAATAAATGATAGATTTCTTTAAAGGCTTAGTTGAATATTTCCAAAACACAACACTATTCTACAAAGCACTCCATAGATGTGTTAAGAACAAAGTCAAATAAAACATGAATCAGAGAGAAACACAAATCGTGGGGGTTACATTCCATCCAGAAAGGAAGAATTAATAAAAACTAGCAACAAAATTTCTTGGAACCATCATATCAGGTCTCTGCCATTTCAGATGACCCCTTTATCTTTCAGAGTCAGATAAGATCATTACTACAAGGAAGAGGAACATTTGTCTTCCAGATGAGACCTTAAGAATTAAGGTCCTGCTTGCTATAAAAATGATTCCAAAGAGCATGGGTGCTTAACTTTTCTCAGGTGTTAAGAATCAATGGCTCAGCATGTTGAGTAAACAAAACTTCTTATCTCTTATCTCTTTTCTGAGGATAATACTTTTATTGTGACATAAATTTGTGTTGCAAATAAATGCAAAAATATGTGTAAGCATGTGCTTATACAGTACATGTACATATGGAAATATAGACACAAAGAAAGATATCAAAAAGAGATAGAGACAGGTAGATAACTATCTGGGATGTCAACTGAGAAACGTCTTTTAAGTGACTTGTATGAACCTAGAGTTTGCCATATTATGCTAAGCATAGGGGATAAAATGACAAGACATGGGGCACACTGTGTTGGTGTAGGGGATGAGGGATGGGGGATGGCTCAGAACTCCAGCTACCTGTATTGAACCAACATGATGATTGGCTGTTATATTGAGGTTTTTCATGTATTTATCACCAAACTAGTACATGTAGAATTAACTCCATTTTCTAGATAAGGAAACAGTTTTATAAGAACAGTCCAATGAAAGGGGTATCCAACTGAACAGTTACCAAAAGATTTATTTAAAAGGGACTTAAAACATTTTGAAATTAATCAGAAATATGATGTCTGTTAACTCAGAATCATTTTATTGCATAGTTTCTTCCCTAACTGGGGAAGTGTAAATTGGTACCACTTCTGCTTAGCACATGTATTAATCCCTCATTTGAATTCAATCATACAACAGGAAAAAATTTACATATTTTTTTTAACAATTTCCTCACTGCCTCCTATGGAAGAGGGAAACTGATACTGAGCCTGGGTTCTTGTTGAGTTCAACAAAATTATTATTCTCAGTGAAATGGTCTTTGACAAAATTGAAGACTTCTATTATTCTTGAGAAGGAGTTTACAAGAGACAGAAGTTAAGACAATGTTAAGTTGCCACGCCAAGAAAAGGAGGGAGGCTTCAGGAGGCATAAGACTTGAGCATAGGGTTTCTGAGTCAGAAATCTGAAGCCCTGAAAGAAAAGGAAAAGAGAGAGAGAAGAGCTGTGGGCGGGGGACATGTCTGAAGGGGCATTCTGGGGAACCATGCAGTGTCTGATAAAGTCTATGTGGGTCATTTAATGTTTTGGCCTTGAAGGATGGTGTCATAAGACAGGGGATGGACATACCATTTAAAACAAAGAAATGTTGCATTTTTATTTTTACTAGTTTCTCTATACCTTCACTATACCTTTAAGATAAACATTAAAGGCTTTGAAGCCTTGGACAGGTCTTATCTTGGGTGAAATAACCAAGTTATACAGGTGGCCATCAGCAGGGGGTCACACAGAGACCCCACTTTCTCTTACCACATACCACCTCCTGTGAGGGAGCAGTTCAGAACCTGGACAGGGAAAACTTAGTTTTTGGTCTAGTTCTGCCTTTCACTCAGGCTTAAATGAATACACCTGAGCCTACATTAGCCTCTCTAGGTCTGCTTTCCCCAATGGCGAATTGTGAGTCATCAAACCTTTCTTGTCTGCCTCACAGGTCAATTTTGAGGACAAAATGAGAGACTAAATGAGAGAATATTTTGTAGCTTATACAGAGCATGAAGTGGTTGGACCAGATAATGGCACAGAAATTTTAGAATAGTCATGAATACTCTTGCCCTGAATGAGAGGTCCCAGGTTCAGCACAAACCGATGTTACCAAAGAGTATTAGTTACTTTATCAAGCAGGTAATGGTATTTAATAACACCAGAATGATCAGAAGGTAAAACAAAACAACAAACAGAACCCCTGCACTAGCCTATAAAAACAACCAAACAAATCAACAAAATAATCTAAAGAGATCAGAACTCTTGTTTTGACAGTCAGCTCTAAAGTTTAATCATGTGAATTGTTAAATAATGTAATATTTTGTGGTCATTCAATTTGATTCTTAGGACTACAGAGAGAAGAGAAAAAGGGACTCAGTGAAGTGTGTAGCTAGAAGTTCACTGGGTGGCACCCTTTCTCCCAATAATGCTGAGCATTCTCGAAGTCACTTTGAACTATTTGAATGGCAAGCACTGTAGAAAATGGTTTCTTGAATGTGTTAGGCAAGAGGATTGAGTTTGGGGTCCTGAGCTGGTGACAAGAACTTCTCAGTCTTATTGCTCCCATCCTGGCACCTGCAGATCCAATGTCATCTCTCTCAACCTTGATTCCCAGGGCATAATCTTTTCCTTTGGATTTTAAGTTTGTCCCTGTATACAAAATAAAGTCCTAATCTAACTTTTATTCCTCAAGATAGAGGGGAGAAGTTATTTCCCACTCAGTTCACTTTTTTTTTAGACACGAGAGCCTACTGAGTCAAACTAATAACTAGGCTAACATCTCTTTTCTGTGACCAACCAATAAAATAAAAGGCAATGAAGCAGTAGGAATTATGGGGAAATTTCATGCAATATTGTAGGTGTTTAAAGTTATTATCTTAGGGATCCTTGCCCTTAAATCCTAGGAGACATTAGTGCTAAGAAAATCCACATATTATGACTTCCCTCTGCGTGTATGTCTAAAATCAACAATTTCAGATTTTGGAAAAATCGTGCTTCACTTAATGTAGGGAAGATAAATGAATCAGCTTGTGGTCCTGCTCCTGGGGATTGTGTTTGTCCTAAGAAATGATTTGCATTGCACCATCTTCAGTTTCAACTCAGTTTATATTGGAAACTTCAACTTCCATGCCCAACATATTTTGTGATTTTTTCCACTCACCTCCTAATTGAGACAAGACTGAGCAACTGTCTATTTGGAGGGCTTTAGGGACTAGACAATAATTGTCATCAACCTGCTTCCAAAGCAGTGCAGGAGGACACCAGAGCACCACCACCGCACACCCAGGTGAGCATCCTCCGAGACAGCAGGGACTGCATCTTTCCCCTCTCACATCTCCCCGGTACAATGCTGGAGAAAGTAAGCCATCATTAAATGCTGACCTAGACTGGATCAAGATTGCCAAGAGAGGTGAGATACAAGAGACAAGTCAAGGCAACATATGAGAAGTTGGGCGTTGCAGAAATAAGGAAGACAGAAACCAAACCACTCCAGATACACAGAGGAAATCTGCTGGAAGTCCGTCCAATTGACTTCATTTGGGCAAGTTCCTTGTCCTACTCCTTTCTCTTTGTGGTTCTGTTGACTTCAACCGACTATTAAACTCTAACCCGTCCGTTAAGCCCTATTTCAATATCATCTCACCTGGGAGGGCTTTCTTAATCTCCGCAGTCCCATGCTTCCTTCCCCGTGGAGTTTGTACCCACCTAGCACTTTGTCCTTAACTTTGATTCAGGACTTATCTCATTATCTGTTTATGGTTTGTTTACATATCTGTCTCTTCCCTCCTCCTCCTCTCCAGACCCAGACTATAATTTTCCTGAATATCTAACACTGTCTTTCTTGTTATCTTACCCGTTATCTGCATAACCAGTCCCTAACCCAGTCCCTGGCCCACAGGAAGTGATTGATAAAATTTTATTGAACCCTGCCCAGAGTAGCTTCTGCTTGTAGGTTCCAGTAGCTATATCAAAATGCAAAAAAGAACTTCTCAAATGCCCATTTGAACCCCAGGAAAGTAACAGATATTTCCCAAAAGGCAAGAAGAGCAAGTTAGAAGCATTCTATCTGAGCATCCTTCTTACCTACATGTATAAGTCACAACCCAATGTACTTACTGGTTCAGATCTCTCTGGAACAAACAAAATCAACAGGCATTCGTGATAGGAAAGTACTTTCAAAAGACTCAGTGCCCTTACTTCATGTCAGGATGTGTGGGGTGATTACTCTCTGTACCGCTTTCTCAAAGGCCTGTTTTGATCTGGCTTTAAAATATCTACCACTGAGAGTGTCCCATGAACCCTCAGGCTGACTCCTGAATTAGTAGGCTTCTAGGGATCTCTTATCCAAATAAATAGATTGTGATACTGAACTAGGGCTAGGCTTCTTTGGTATTTCTTTGTGTGCAGCTTAACTGAAACATAGCTGGACTTGGAACATGTTTATACAAACTAACTAATCCTACTAGATCATCATGACCTGCAATTACCCTGTTATTCCCAGCCTGTGCTCGCCTTGTGCCAAATGAAGCCGTAGTTTCATAATGAGAAAGACTTTCCATTAAAGAGACAGGTAGGACCCCTGCATTGTCTTCCTGCCACTCAAGTATTCCATGCCTCCCCACATGGAGCAGTCCCACAATCCACAGCAAAGAAACAAGCTGAAGAGTCCCAACCTCCCAAGGGCTGCTATACCAGACATGAGAGAAAAGTTTCTCTTTGTCACCAGCTGGACCAGACTTAGAAGCTGGGTTGGAGGCCCAGTTCACATTTTGATGGTTAAGTTTTGAATATTAAATGTCCCCCAAAGGTCCATGTATTGAAGACTTGGTCCCCAGTTGATGGCACCACTAGGAGGTAGTCGAACCTTTAGGAGGTGGGGCCTGGTGGAAGAAAGTTAGGTCACTGCAGGCATGCCCTTTCCCCAACCCATTCCTCTCTCTTTTTGATTCTTGGTCATGATGAGGTGAGCAGTTTTCCCTACCAGGTATTCCCCACCATGATGTACTGTCTCTTTATAGGCCCATTGACAAGAGGGTCAAACAACCATGGACTAAAACCTCTGAAATCATGATCCAAAATAAACCTTTTCTTCTTATAAGTTGGTTTTCTCAGGTATTTTGTCACAGTGACAGAAAATTGACAAACACCAGCAGCAACCAAGTTGCTTAAATAGGACCTGGTGTTCTGAGGTGTTTCACTCCGTTCATGATAACTCTTGTTACTAAATAGTTCAGTAGATACTAATGAAGTGATAGTCCAAGAGACTTGCAAGGTCACACTTTGAACTCACAGAATATCCTAAAATACTCTGCATTTGGAATCTGACAGAACCCCAACTGTGTTTTCCTCAAATGTCTCTTATAATTTTTAAACAGCCTGAGGATTCTAGGGTGATATTAATCCATGTGTTTTTTATTCATTTACACTTATACTATTAAAATCTTATATTATAAGAACTAGCTGATGTTTAAGAAAACAGTTAAACTTTTAAGCAATCTTTGTAAAGTCTTTCTTCTTAACAACAGGAAGATATGTTTGCCAAAAGAAAATGAACTCAAACACTCAAAAATCTGGGATTGATTCAATTCTAACTGGGGAGGTTTAAAAAGCTGTAAATTTGGTGAGTGAAAGAAGTTTAGTTTCCATATACTACATACCCATATGCCATGTTGATACTTGGTGTGCACACACTTATTTCACATGTGCTGATGTGTAGTGTTAACATTTGGAAGGTCAGAGCCAGTTGGCAGGTTGGGTTGGAACCAGGTGCTAATGAGGTCAAGATTCCAGGCTGGATCTTCCTGTGGCGAGCTGCTTCTCTTAAACCAACCATGTGCATTCATGAGCTCAGTGGCCTTGGGCTACTTTCATTTGGCCCATCTAACCAGCTTATTGAGGCCTGCAAAACACTGGAAATGTACTCAACATTCAGGCCACTGTGAGGGTTATGACATGGTTCCCTACATGAAAGGAGCTTACGGTACTTTAAAGGGAAAGAAACAAGTAAGCATTCAAGGACAGCAGTGGAATATAGCTGCAATCCTTGGGGGTCAAGAAAAGATACACAGAATAGTTTTTTCTTCATCTTTGAAGACTTAGCACTAGCATTTCCTTCTTGTGTGAAGATTTCCCAGAAAAAAATAGCTATTCCTTTTTCTGTAGGAATAGACCTCCATTGAGGGCATTCAAGAAAATTGGTCAAGTAAATGGAAGAGGTTATGTGGGATTATAGGCAGGGTATGAAGAGGAGAAGAGCAAACCAGAGAAAGGAATGGGGAAGAGAGAACTAGAAAGAAGGACCAATAGATGGAAGAAGAGCAGGGCATGAGGCTGGAGAGGTAGAAAAATAGGACGTACCCCCTGAAGATTTTAAACTCCCTCCAGAAAAGATTGGATTCTATGTGGGGTTATTGAGGGCTTTAAGAAGAACTAGACTTTGGTTTTTAGCAGGACCCAAAATTTGGTTGACTGCTTGCATGGGAGAGAAATGAGCCCAGGAGCAGCATGACCAACTGGAAAGTTACTGCGACTCTTCAGGCAGGAGCCAAAAATGACTTGACCTCAAGCAGTTGTGGAGAGAATGGTGAGGACTGGGAGCAGCTGATGTGTGGTGGGAAGACAAAGTCAGTGGGGCCTGAAGAGTGATTGACGGCAGGGCAGGGAGGAGTATGGTGTTTGCTCTGGAGACTGGGGACCTAAGTAGATGGTGGTGTCACCAGTCAGCACAGCAATAAAGGAGGAAGTCCAGGATTGAGTAGGGGGAAATGTAAGAAGTTCAACTTCAGTTTTATATGACTATTTGTGAAGAAAATGAGATTCTGATATTAGATGAGCTAGAGATACAGCTAGGGTTAGAGATGGAGATGAAGACAGGGGTAGAGATAGAGATGAGGACAGGGATGGGGATGGGGATGGAGACCAAGACAGGTGTATCCAGGTAAGGCAGAAAGAATGAGAAGAGAATAGGAATGAGGAGGAAAACACTCCGGGATCCCACCATATGAGAAATGGACAGAGAAAGTCGATTCAACAAGAGTTCTGCAGGAGAATGTTTGGAGAAGGAAGAAGGCAAGCCTACCAGCCACGTTGCTTAAATAGGACCTGGTGGTCTAAGGTGTTTCACTTCACTCATGGTCACTCTTGTTACTAAATAATTCACTAGATACTAATGAAGTGATAGTCCAAGAGACTTGCAAGGTCACACTTTGAGGGGCTGGGGAGATAGCTCAGACGGTAGAGTGCTTGCCTTGTAAGCACAAGGCCCTGGGTTCGATCCCCAGCACCCCAAAAAAAAAAAAAACAAAAAAAACAAAAAAAAACAAAACAAGGTCACACTTTGAGCTCACAGAATACCCTAAAATACCTTGCATTTGGAATCTGAAAGATCCACAACTATGTTATCTTCAAATATCTCTTGTATTTTTTTAAAAACAACCTGACAATTCTAGGGGGAAATTAATTCATAAGAAGACAAAGGAAGGGAAGGGAGTAGCCAGGCATGTCAGTACCCTGGAAAGATGAAGGAAGGAGGGGACTGAGAAGAGCCCGCTGAATTTGGTGGGTAATCATTTAAGTTTGCTTTTTTTGTGGCTGTGACCAAAATACTTAACAAGAACAATTTAGAGACAGGAAAGATTATTTGGGGCTCATGGTTTTGGAGGTCTCAGTCCATAGTCAACTGACTCCATTGCTCTGGGCCTGAGGTGAGGCAGCACATCATGGAGGAGGGGCCAGCAGTAGGCAACTGCTTCCCTCATGGCAGGGTCAGGAAGCAGAGAGAGAGAGAGAGAGAGAGAGCTCAGGGAAGGAGCCACAGAGAAGATGGACTCTTCCAGGGCACGCCCCCAGTGACTGGCCTCCTCCAGCCATGTCCACTAGCTTACTGTTACCAGTCACTCAAGCTAGAAGGGACTGACTAGGTCACGGCTCTCACGATTCACTCACTTTACATCTGAATGCTCCTGCCTTAACACAGGAGCATTAAGGACAGACACCCCACGTCCAAGTCATAAGGGTCATCAATGACTTTGCTAAGAGAGAGAGAGCAAGCAGGCATCAAAAGCAAAGACCTGTGTTAAGGGAGGAAAGAATAACTGTGAGGAGGGAGCTGGGCTGGTCATTGGGAAGCTGGAGGGCAACAGAAAGGGAGTGTGAGGTAAACCCAAAGAAGACGTCCCCTCATCAGAGTGGGCAAGACTTAGAGAGGCTTACAGCTGAGGGCAAGAAGCCCCTGGAGGAGAAAAGAGTAAATACAGTGCATCCAGAGGGAGAGAGCAGACCCAGGGAGGGGTCAGCCTAAGCAGGACATCCGGGAGACATTTTCTCAGATTTTGGAGTAAGATTTGTGGCATTCTCACGCCCTAATATTTTATTATGTCGTTCTTCTTAAATGTCCCCTTTTCCCACTTGAAAGCATCCTCAAGCTTTGCTTTTAGATATGAGGACAACTCCTGTGGAATGACGTAGCATTAGGGGGATGACTGTGATGTAGTGAAGAGTCTGGGGCATGAGGGTCCCCTCTCCATTCTCTGGCTCTCTGGGTCTCATTTCTTTATCCAGCCTAGCAGATAGGGTTCCTGGAGGGTCAAATGAGATAAGGTGTGAGACTGTAACAAGGGCAAGACTGTGTTAGCAGCTGCATTCAGGTTCCTGGCATGAAGTTGGTCTTCTGTTTTCCTGCCAGAAAATGTTTTAAATGAGTTAACACATTGACATAAAGCCCTTGAATGATGCTTGGCACAGTTAAGAGCAGGATGAAAGTTAACACTTGCCAAGCCTCCTCTCTACACATCCCCTTCTCCACAGTGCCTCCAAAGTCATTCAGACATTTGTCATCATGTCCATTTTATACCCTTTCTCACTATGCCTGGGATGGACCACATTGGTGTGGTATCACATTTCCTCAGACCTTCCTAGAAGTTATTGCAGCGAAACTCACATGTTTACCTCATTCTCACTAGAAGGATAATGAATGATAATTCATATGATTACTTCTCCTCCAAATGTTTGCAGTTTAGCATGGTACAAATCTTTAGTTAAGGAATGAACCCTCTAATGGTAGAGTCTCAGGTCACATGTTAAGCATCACACTGCAAATTAAATGGAATTTGAGGTTGGTATAGAAGGGATGACCTACATTTTCCATCATAGATGGGAAACCAATTCTGAATGTTTCTTAGGAGAGTCCTATGTTAGAATTTTATCGTTCAAATTCGCACTTACTGTTTGTTTATACCACAGCCCTTCTTGAAAAAGATGAGTCAGTTTACAATAAGGAACACATGTTTAAAGAGTTTAATAAAACCAAAACAGAAAATCAAGACTATGAAAAGGAAATATATGAAAATGTTTCAAATACAGGAACATAAAAAGTCATCCTAACATTCATATGGAATCACCAAAGAATTCAAATCGCCACAGCAATCTTGAGGGAGAACAAAACAAATCTGACATCCTGATTTCAAACTATATTTTAAAGTCATAGTATTTAAAGCAGTATGGTACTATCACAAAAACAGACCCATAGGCTGATGCAATAGAATAGAAGGCCTGGAAATAAACTCATAAATATATGATCAAACCAACAGATCTTTATCAAGATTTCTGAGAACACAAGATGGGAAGAGGATAGTCTCTTCAACCAATAGTATTGGAAAAATTATGCACCCACATGCAGAAGAAATGAAGTTGGATCCATATCTTGCATTATACACAAGCGTCAACTCAAAATGGACTAAAGATTTAGATATGAAACCTGAAACTATAAATTCCCCTTAAGAAATCATAGGGCAAAAGGTTTATGTTGGTCTTGGCAATGATTCCTTGGATGTGACCCCAAGAGCACAAGCAACATATGAATGACCAGATTTCCATTCAATTTGGAGGTAGGTTTCAGGTAACATAGGCTCCCTAAGCAGAAATCTGTAAGTTTCATAGCTACCATTTCTTGTTAAGTTTTTCTAAGATTGGTAATTACCCCCAGTGGCCACGCTGCTGGCCTTGGGCGTTTGGCGGTCCATTTTGTGGAGCGTGGGGCTGATGTGGGAGAATGGTTAAGTGGATAAGATGGGGCTTAAGGAAAGACCTGGCAAGAGTTTAAGGGCAGACTATTTGAGATGGAATGGGCACAGTTATTGGGAAGGATTTGAGACCCTTAAGCACAATTTTCTGCTTTTCGCAAATCGGAAGCCCTTTGGACTTCCTTGCAACGTCTCCATCTTGCTCTGCACGTTTTGAAGGGCAGTGAAGTTCCTTTTTGTATCTCCTTATTGATTCTGGAACCCTCTGCACTTCAGCCCCCTGCAGAGAGAGACCATGCTGAGACCCCGGAAGAGACCAACCGGGGCTGTTGACCCAGAAAAGAAGAGGCAATCAGAAAAATGTACCAAATCTGAGAACCCAGGTGAGGCATCGGCTAAAGTGGAAAACTCCAGCCTTCAGAAGACTTCAGTCTTTAAAAAATGTGGGAGGAAACTAAGCAACTACTGACTGATGAAGTCAGAGCCAGAGAGCCAATTAGAGAAAGGTGTAGATGTGAAGTTCAGCACTGAGGATATCAAAGCAGAGAGCATGCTGGGATGGTGTTGGAAACTATCAGGCACGAATTTTCCTTAGAGCTATGAAGCTGGAAGAAGAAGCTTTCTTCTACCATAGGAACTGCAAAGAACTAGGCATTGTAGGACTTATGAAGGTGAATGTATAATTCGTTTGGATGATGAAGCGTTTCATCTCCCTGGCTGAGCTTAAAACCTATCACCAATCTCACAAAGCTACTGGTGGCCCCTTAAAACATATGGCTTTCTTCACTCACTACAGGCTCTTAATCAGTCTCTGATCCAAGAAGAGTTTGATTTTATTTTGAGCCTGGAGGAAAATTGACCAAGTTAACTGAAACAGTATTGCTGCAGTGGACAAGCCATTACCCTAAAGGTGGCAAGGTTTTATAAAACAAAAGGACGGTGTGCAAAGTCTTGTCTGATATTTTTTACACAGATTTTTTTTTTCCTACTTCTTTCAACAAAACATTTAATGTCAAAAAAAAAAAAAAAAAAAAGATTGGCAATTACCAGTCAGTTCTCATTGGTGGTTGTTTTACCAAATGTTTACCATGACATGATGAGCATCAGTTCCTTTCCAGATTTCAAAATCATTGTCCTCAATGCCTGTTGCCTGGCCATTAAGTCTCTGTCATCTAGAGTTTCTGTTTTTACTACCGGATTCCACTTCTAGCTATTAGGTTCTGAACTGGTATAATCTAAGCTGATAGTACAAAACTGAAGTAACTTCAGAAAAGTAAGATCTCAAAGATGAGCATCCAGGGCTGATAGAGAGATCCTGCCATCTGTAAGGTACAGCATTGCTTTCTGGGTTCCAAGCATCTACCCAGTTCCTGCCATCACATCTGCATCTCAGCACATGTGCACCACCCTGAAGGACATACCTGGTGAGTTGTACCTATGATTTCACTCATATCTCATTAGCCAGAAGTCAATCACATGGCTAGCCTTAATTGTAAGAAAATGTAAAACATCATCATGTTTAGAAAGAAATAGATATTGGTAAGCACCTACAAATCCCAGTATAGAACTGAATTATCTCATTCTTCTTTTGTTTCCTGGGAAATCAGGAAGCTCAAAGGTACATCATAGCATTCATATTTATATTAAAACTAATCAATAAACATAAATATTATTATAAGTAAATATATATAAAGATGCATGTTATTGAGAATATATGTAGTATTATAAATTATGCTGCAGAGAACATTGGAATACAGATACCTCTTTGATATTCTAACTTCAATTCTTATGGCTACATACCCAGAAGTGGGATTGCTGTTCACATAAAATTCTATTTTTAGTTTTTTAGAGGGACCTCCCATACTGTTTTTCAGATTGGCCACATCAATTTTCATTCTAACAGTGCACAAGATTTCCAATTTCTCCATATCCTTATATTCACTTACGTTCCACCCTGTATTATATATATATAATTATATATATATAATTTTGTTGTTGTTGTTTCAGTTCTCTGCTCAAGGAAACTATTTTGCCAGATGCCTATGTGTAAATTGAATGAAAATCTGGTTATTCATAGGTGCTTGTGCTTTGGGAGTCCCAGCCAAGAAATCTTTGTCAAAGAAAATGTCAGGACGTTTCCCCCCTGTTTTCTTCTAGGACTTCTATACTTTGAGGTTTTAGGTTTAAATGTTTAATTCTTTTTGAAAAATAAAACTGATTTTCTACCACTAACCACACTGAGAAATTACCCTGCAACCTCAAGACTTCTTCAGAACCAAGTACTTAGTGTCCCCTACTACACAGAAACTGCTCCCAAGGTTAAGATTCAGGAGCATGCCTTCTCACTATAGCCTATTGTTTTGTTGGCTTCTAGGGTGACTGTAGCAATTTGAGAAAAAGAGGTATGCTGAGTATAATGAGCAGGAAATGTCAGAACAGAATCTTCTGGCTTAAGATTTGTAGGTAGATGAGATCTTTGGCAATGGTTACTGGCATCTGGACCTCACAGAAAGAAAGTAGATCAGAAGTCCATTAGGTTTTAAGGAAATTGTATTGCCAAAGAAACCACAACTCTGACCTGTGTAAAACCTTGTGGCTATCTGAACCCTAGCCTCCTAAACCTTCACAAATAGACAAAGGGTTATATGTACTTCTCATGTAGACATGAAAGAGAAAAGACAAGTAAAATTCTTCCAAAGGGTCAGGGAGGACAATACACAGAATTGCTCCCAGAATCCAGATCTAATCAAGGGTGGGGGTGGGTCCCCTGCACAGCCAGGGCAGAGTCTGCATTTCCTGCCCAGTGGGGACTGCTCTGGACTAGTGACTGCTATATGTTCATTTACTTTTTCTGAATGGGAGCTTTTATTGTGGTTATCCACAATAAACTGGTCATAAAGTTCTGTTTATTGTGGTATTTTGGGAGGAAGGTGAGGCTGAAGATCATTTTCCTCTTAGCTTCTAGGTCACCAGATCATAGGAGTTAGGTATAGACTTGATGGAGGGGATTGTACAGTTACACAGGTCCTGGACTTTAAGCCTGATAGAGAATGTCCTACGTGTGGGAAGAAGGGTGCATGTGGATAATTTCAGCAGAGACTCTGGTTGTTCACCAATATCTACTCCCTTTAATAGTCACACTCTGGTCATCTCCCTTATAGCCATAGAGGTGCAAGAGACTAATTTCTGTCCAGGGAAATGTGAATGGAAGTAACTTAGTAAGCCACTTCTGGGTTCCCTTTGCCTTTGGCTTTAAAGCAATCATATTAAGTCCAAAGATAGAAGCTAAGTGGACCATCTATCTATGGAGAATTATATAAGATTATAATAAACTTCCATCTTGTTTAAGCCACTGTATTTTTGGGAAATCTTTGTTACAGCAACTTATGCTAACATACTCTCCTTCTTAGGAGAAAACTGTTAAGAAACAGTTTCTTTCGTCCTGTCTCTCAACACCACCACCCCCCACAAAAAAATGTTCAAGAGGAGCCTAACATCAGGTGTCCTGTGGACAATATCTTTGGCAACACTTCCTAACAAATCTGAAGCCATTTGTACATAGCTCTCCTCTGCTTTCTCTCCCTACTTTTCAGTGTTAAAATTAAAAACATGACTTAGAAGAGCAGCTCAATGAAAGCAGTTCTTTAAGAGCCTCACTAGAGTACTTCACATATGGATTCAAGGGCCAACAAAAAACTGGATTCAAGGGCAAACCTTAAAACTTCTGGAGTAGTGGAATGCACAGCGTGTTTTCCAGTCTAAGCAACTAAAACCTCTCTAGTCAGCTCCATCCATGACATTCAGGGTCTCAAGGGTATGTGTTTGATGTCACTTTGAATGTCTCCAGAGGGGGTAGGGAGTGTTGACATTCTGACAGGAAACCAGGGAAGCATGACCAGTGCTCTTCTGTGCATTAAATCCAATCATTCCTCACTTAATGGGGACTGAGGAGCTTCCAGTGCACTGTACTCAGGGATCTGCTCGTGATGGGTTCAGGTACCAAAGCTCTTCTGTTGCAGCTTCTTTCCACCAGAGATTCGCACCTCACCACAGCCTGGTGAGCACACAAGAAGTGGGCCCCTACTTTGTCCATCTTTTCAACATAAATCTCAGTACACTGGAGCAGAGATGCAGAAAACAAGAAAGAGTTCACCCCTGGAGCACCGGTGCTTGGCATTTGGCTACCTAAATAAAAGTCCAAAGCTAAACTATTTTTTAAATTCTAGAATTTGGAGTGCATTTTGTTAGTTAAAAAAGATCAGTAAAACGCATTTTAGTCTCTCCTTTTTATTAGTTCATAGAATTATTAATCTATAAAATGAGTTATTTTAACATCAATTAAGAAAAAACAAACCCGAGGCTCTGGGTTGACCTCTGCTTATGGGCACATGTTAGCCACTAGTTTTATAGCATAAGACATAACTGACTCAGGCTGTGAATATTGCAAAACAGATGTTACTAGAACACCTGCCTTGCCTATACAAATGTGCAATGTTTTCATGAATTCTCAATCTCACAGACAAGCAGTGATCTGGGTATCTGAAAATGTTGGCTGGTTAAATGGGGTTATTTGGTTTTATGCAATTTAAATATCTGCCAGTGACATTGATTTTGGTTTCAGTCCAGTCCAGTTGGGCTACTTTTTTTGGTTGCATATTTGATATCTGACAATTAGCTCCTTTGACCACCCCTGCCTCATGATCTCAAAACCACTGCCAGGACTCTCTTTACTTCCTATTTGTCACACAGCATAAGTACATCTAAATTCTGCCGTCGGTTCATGCTCACTAGAAAAAGCTGCATGGATAGCATTTGTGTGTGTGTAAACTTTGGAGTGTGGATAATTTTTATTTCCTCATAGGACATACTTTCACTCTTTAAGAAACATATATTACTTACATATTTAGAAAAATTCTTCTCTAACCTAACAGAATTTTTTTTAACAGAAGAATTGGGGTGGTTTTACTGGTCTGGCTAGTTTTAGCAACTTTAAAATTACAACTGGATATTACACATTCCTAATATGAGGCAGTGTAACACACATGTTCTTGTTCCCCTCCTGCTTAAAATCACTCCTTGACTCTGGATCCATCAAGTCTCATGATCTATTTTCCAGTTTACATGGGTATAGAAGAGTAAGTTCAAATACGCTAGTAGGACACAATCCATAATGTTGGGGTATTCTATAGGATGGAGTGCCTAGTTTCTTAAACAGGAAAAGAGAAGAGAAAAAGGGGGAAATAAACAAGACATGAAAAAGGGGGAAAGATAATGTTATAATTTGAAACAACTTATGAGTTAACAATGGAATGTAACCTGTGGATACTGTTTAGAACCTAATTTAAGTAAAGCACCTCTAAAGGTGTTTTTGAGGCAAGTGGAGACATCTGACTATTGAATGGGAATTGGGCCCATATTAAGAAATTGATATGAAATATTGATTGAGACAGAAAAATGAAGTGGCAATGAAAGTAGCTGCCAACTTAGACTTGTGTCCCTAACTATCCTCCAGAGGAAGGGTAAAATATAGATCTTTCCAGTCAACTAACTTTCTGTCTCCGCAAATCATCCTGCATTTGGGGTGAGAATTAATAGCATGGCAAGATTAAATGGAGTTTCCTTTTACATCAAATGAGTCTGTAATGTAAGCTAGCACTGTCTGTCTTTCTGTATGTAATTCTTGCAAAAGAATTGAAATCCAAGTTTTATAGCAGCTATCACCACTACAGATGTAAAATACATACAATCGTGGTGGTAAATGTGCAAAACACCAAAGGGAAATAGTATAAACAAGTAGGATAAAGTGATAAATTAAAGTTGAAAATAGACATGTTATCTTGCACATGTTTTCCTTAAGAGTGAACAAAGAGGGGCTGAAGACGCAGCTCAGTGGTCGACTGCTTGCCTAGCATACATGAGGCCCTGGGTTTGATCCCCAATACTGTAAAGAAAAGAAATTAATTTTATTTAATATGTCTGAATTCCAACTACTACTCAATTAAGACTTCAGACTAAAAACTAAAGCCTGCCTTTGTTAGAACACTGACTTGGAGCTTAACTTTACTCGGTCTACTCCCCATGGTGGGGCAGAGACCACTGGGAAGCAGCTAGAAAGCTAGCCCTTTGATGATAAGGACCTTTGTGCTGTTTGAAGAGAAATCTGGCACACAGTAGGTACTCAATACATTTGGGTTGAATTTTAAAATATGCACAATAACTGGGACATAGAAAAGAGACCATGAAAGTTGACCTTAGGTCCTCAGCCCTCACTTGGCAGAGATTGGAGGAAGCATCACTGAGCATTCCACAGCTCAGCAGGCAGGGTTACCCCAGAGAGCCCTTAAGATGAAAAAATGGGTGTGGGGGGATATAAAAAGGAGGGCTTTGTATATCAATTTGTTTTCTGGGCAGAGATTCTAAGAAGCCATTACAGTATCACCTTATTCCTTCTGGACATGAGGTGGAGAACTACAAGAAAGGGTCCTTAACTCACTTCAGTTTGCAATTTCTTTGTAGAGGAGTGAGGTTCGTGGTGAGCAGGTGGAATGGTAAGATGCCTGTTTTGGTAGGAATATGGAATTTCAGAAGAACCCAAGTTGGGTAGTAAGTATTTGTGATTGTAAGTGAGTAAACCAAATAGAAGCACTTATGTTTTCTGATTTTTTTGTAAAAAATATATATCCTAGCCAGCAATGCATCCTTGGTGATAAAGGAAGGACCAGCCTTGGTGATAACGGTGGGCATGTGTCTTAATTAACATCATGTATATATTGTGTCTTCATCTACAGACTCTTAGACCACATCTGTAGTCCATCCAAAGTCATTTTTAAAATATTGAGATCTCTAGATTTTGGGGGGAATCTGCAGATACAGAGATATATTCTTAAAGAGTACCACAATACCCAATAAATTTAACTTGGGAAGATTGACATAGAGATTTCTGGGGCTTAGGAGAAGATCAGATTCTGGGCATGACTCCGCACCCCAACAGTCCCATTGTTGACTTATTTATCCCTGACACTTGGCAGTTTTAAGCTTCTCCCAATTTCTGAAGCATTTCAAAAAGATGTTGGAAAACAATCCGTATGGACTTGTTAACATAAACCCTCCTTCTCTATTAATGTGAAGGCTTTTGTACAAATGCCATGGCCATAACAATGACTCTAAATGTCATTAATTTCCATATGTATTTAATAGTCCCATTTATATTAATTTAAAGGACGAAAGCACCTTTCTAGTCTAGTACAACCCAACTACTTATTCTATCTTGATTCTCTCTGGCTTGTGCCAAAAAGAGATCTCATTTTAATGGGTGTGGAATGAAAAGATGAGGGAAGTGCCCTTCTGCAGTTCTTGGAATGTTTTTGTCATTAAGTTTCCATGAATGTCTTGATTGTACCATCATGTTAATAGTCTGTTCTGAATTAGGAGGAAATTTTATTTCATAACACTTGTCACCAAAAGACAAGCACATCTCATCACCCATCCATAACATGTATAAACATATGAAAAATCAAATACAGGTGCACAGTTAAACCTGAGAGATCCTAAGACAGAACAGGTTAAACTGGTAGCAGGAAATTTTAGAGGAGTTTTAATATTTCTACTTTGTAAAGTGTAAATAAGAGTCTGTCTCTTGAAATTCCAGTAAAGAACAGATTACACATAAATTTGCAAATAATGGTCAAGCAATTTTAACAAATAAGAATAAAGTTAGGTGAGGGTAAAACACATCCTATGAGATATCATGACATGTTATAAAGCCATAATGATTAAATGTGTGTAGGTTCTGGGGGACAAAAATATGAATCAATTGAATGGAGAGCTCAGAAGCAGACAGAAAAAAACATAGTTTGAGAAATACAGAGAAAAGGAATGAGTTTGATATGTAAATTTTGGTCCCCAAAGAAATGAATTATCCAAAATCTAAAACCCTTCATTGATGTTGCAGTCCCCAGGGATTCTTTACTGCACATTCAGGTGTTAACCAAGAATGAACTTTCTGAAAAATGTGTGCTTCTTAGAAATGATCTTCGAAACACTAATAGCAAGAGCAGAGTTCTGTAGCCAATGTAGATTTTTTGGATTAATGGCTTACATTGGGAGGCTTAGAGCCTTCCAAGCACCTTATGGCAATGAAAATCTTAGAACTTATCATTCATAATGTGATGCTGCGGAAAACCAGAGTAGTATTAACAATCACACTGAAACAATACTTTATATTTCTGGACCATCTTGGGAAAACAAGGACATCCCTTACCCATGGTCATATAATGCCAGGGACTTTGTGTTGATTCTGAAACCATTGGGAATACTGTAATTTTCAACAATGTCCTCAAGAATACAGGCTTAACATTATGTTTTGACTCAGAAAGTGTGGTTATATTTATTCCAGAGTCACATCATTGCCATAACAGAAGATGAGAGAGTGAGATGAGGCAAGAGAGCAAAACTAACTTTTATAACAAATCTACTCTCACAATAATGGCATTAATTCTTCCATGAAAGCAGACCCCTCCTCACTTCAATTCCTCTCAAAAGGGCCCACTATCAACACTGTTGCATTGAAGGTTATGTTTCCAGTACACCAAGTTTGGGGAAAACATAAAAACCATAGTAAGGGTGATATGTACTCATTTTATTTTTTGATGTACTGGGGTTGAACATAGGGCTTCATGTATGCTGAGGAAGGCTCTACCACTGAGCTACACCCTGGTCCTTACATACTCATTTTAAGGAGGTACTGAGTTTCAAAGATGTTAGGTAATTTGCCTAGTATCATGTGGCAAGCAAGAGCCAGTTAAAGGAACATTTGTTGTCCTACGCACTTCCAATTCTTCACTTCAGTATCAGCTTCACCCTACTCAATGTTCCAAGTGATAACAATATAAAAAATTTAAGGATACAACCATTGAAGGCACATCCAATGGAGAGGAAGTTACTAAATCTCTTACCAGAAGAGGGGAGGCAGAAACCATCAAGTCACAAAGAAAAGAAATAAATGACCCAGAAAGACTCATAACAATTAGTTTTATTTCCAGACTTCACTTTTACCTAGGCGTTTTCTACACTCACAACCAACCTCTTCCTCCCAGGGCTACAGCATATGTTCTAAGTTCTTGGAAACCATCACTTTCTATTCAGTCCCTAAGTTCTCTGTCACCCTGCTAGTGTGCCTTGCACTTATAAAACCGATGTTCCCCAGCATCAGATGTGCTGCTTACATGTGACCACACTGGCTGCTTTGATTCTCTGTTTCCTGTACATCTGGCTGAAGAATGGTCCCCTGGGAGTTGCTAGAGTGCAGTTGTGAACTCCAGCCTACGGGGCTGTAGCAAGCTGGCTGACACACCAAGCTTTTGAATTGTATCCTAAGGATCACTTCGCTTTGGTATAAGTTCACCTGTTGGCTGTGGGGTGCCCCCAAATCAGACAAATTAGTCCCTCTGCTTTTTTCTAGTAGTACATCGTCTTTGCTTGTGACAGTCCATCTCGGATTTCAGGTCACCTCACTTCTTCCCTGTCTCTTAATTAGGCTAGCTCTCTTATGAGGGTGACTCAACTTCAAACAAATGCTTAAATCTAGAAAAAACTAGAAAACGGTACGCTTGGTTCATTCAGGTTTTTGGCACAACCCCATCCCCAGCAAATACTGAAAAATCAGGAAGCAAGTTGAGGAAAACAGTTTTGAAGGGTTGGTTTGACTTTGTGGTGTGGCCATACACGAATTTAAACAACAGGGTTAAGCATTGTGCTCAGAAATTACAATAAACAGGATACTTGACAAACAAGGATAATGGAATCATAGAATTGCATCATTGTTCATTAGAGCAAACAATGACCCTTATGATGCTGGACCATACAGAACCACATTATCTATTCCAAGCACAAACATAAATACGGAACAGAAGAACTAATGAGTTGAGATGTCATCCGAATTTCCATGGGTTATATTTACAGCTTAGAATTGTAGCTTTATTGAATGGTGCCAAAGATTCTTACTTTATAATAGCATTAGTGACATTTCACTTGGATAATCCTATTTGTTTTCATTTATTTTAATGAGGTAGTTTGGGATGGTAACCTGCAGTGGAAAACTTGGGAACAGGTGACAGCATGATTTGAAATACCTCTTGGATTGAAAGGTAGTTAAAACTAAACTCAATGCTTAGATGCACTGTAGTTTTCCAGCACTATATATTTTGCTCTAAAAACAGAGACTAAAGTGCCAATTTTAAGAACCTAGGACTTTATTACCTTTTAAAACTTTCCTGCATGGGTGAGTGGATAACGAGGACTAATTTGCTGCATTTTTGTGGCCTGTTCCCACATGTCTGCATTTCCCAATGGTGCTTTCTTTATGGAAAAGACTGTGCTGGGCACAACACATTTTTTTTTTCCATGAGGTGATCAGATGTGTATGATTCATTAAATCCTTCAGTATACACACATTCAGTAGTGATGCAGATGGCTAACGGGCATGGATATTTGCCAAGCCTTTAGGTGTCCCAGCTTACAAAAGGGGTTTCTAATGTTGAGAACTTCAATTATGTCACTTAAACCGATCAACCTTTCCCCTTACCTAATGCTATTAAATTGTCTGGATTTATTATTTCCATAACATCTGATGTGTGGAGTGAAAAGACTCCCTTTGACATTTTAGTTTTCCTTAGAGACTTAGAATGAGAAAACAGAGGCTCTTTAAATCTTCCTTATCAATTAAAAATGAAAAGATGGCCTGTTCCATCTTATACAAAAGGGAATCTTTTAAGTAGCTCTCCAACATCTTTCTAGGGCCCAGGATAGTGAATCAAAAATAACCCTAGTCTTTTAGGCCCAGCAAATATATAGCAAAAAGGTATTCCCATCCAAAGAGCAGCGACACCTTACAGGATCTAATCAAGGTTCAATTGGGTCTGCTGTGAGATCAAGGAAAGTACTCCTCTGCTATCAGTTTAGGTCTAGTAAAGAGTCAAGTTAGGCCAATAGAGTTTAATAAAAGGAATTATTTACTAAGTACTGCCTTACTAAACATGCTAAGGAAATGCTAAGTTAGTATGGAAACAGGATATAGTTGCTACCTAATGCTGGAAACAAAAGAAAGATGTGGGATTTATTAAAATTGGAAAATTGGAGGAGGTGTCCCAGAGGACCTGATACTCAATTCTGAGGAGGGTGCACAGCTCTAATGGTGCTGGACCTTCAGATACTGAAACCTGGGCTAGTGGAAGGTAGACTCAGACCTCCCAAGGGAGGTGGCAGCTGCCTGCTGCTGATAGGTGTAAGGCTAGTGGACGGTTAGCCCAGACTTCTAAGGAAGGGATGCTGCCAGCCAAGACAGTGTCTCTGAGGGGTGCCATGAGAAAAATCGCTGATTGGTAGCCACTGCTATTACTGGAATGCTATCGATCTAATTTTTCGCACCCAGTTATCTTTTTCATGCAAATAAATTTTTCCCAGTGTCCTGTTTCAGCAAGTTTCCTGAATGAAGCATCATTTACAATACTCTTGTCATTTCCTTAGATACTTAGTTAAAAATGAAATTTAGGGTGTGGAATAAGACCCAATACACTAGAGGCCCATGCTGTGATTCATCATCACGAGAGTGTAGAAAGATGGGTTTGATGCTGAGAGGTAATAGCTTAATAATGGTCCAAACCTTTTATATGGTTTTAAGAAATTGACCAGGAGAGAGAAAACCAAAATTGGAAGTGGCATTCAGAGGACTGATCTTACACTTGACTTTTACTTCTCTATTCACCCCCATGTTAGTTCCTCTGCCTAAGAAGATACTTGGGTGGGCTGAGGTTGTGACTCTGGTACAGCACTTGCCTTGCATGAGTGGGGCACTGGGTTCAATGAACCATAAAAATAAATAAAATAAAGGTATTGGGTCCATTTACAACTAAAAAAAAAGTTTTTAAAGAAGAATATACTTGGGTAAAATTTGGGCCAAGAATTTTTTTTTTTTTTTCTAATTTTGATTGCACTATCATGTCAGAACCAGTATGGAATTGTGTAGAGAAGTTCTTTTAGAGAAGGAAACTAGGTGGCTTTTACTTCAGGGCACTATTTGCCACTCTGATTTTAAAAATCTGTTTCTAAGCCAGGTGTAGTGGTGCACATCTGTAATCCCAGCAACTTGGGAGGCTGAGGCAGGAGGATCATAAGTTCAAAGTCAGCCTTAGCAACAGTGAGATGCTAAGCAACTCAGTGAGACCCTGTCTCTAAATAAAATACAAAAATAGGGCTGAGGATGTGGCTCAGTGGTTGAGTGCCCCTGAGTTCAATCCCTGGTACTCCACCCTCCAAAAAAACTCTTAAGGAAGAAAAGCAAACTCTTTTTGGGAAGTGATTTACCACAAAGGTCTTATGAGGACAGGCAGCAGTGAAGTTGCACTGATCAAGCTTTGGACTTGTGAAATACCTGCTCAAGGGTACTTCCAGCCATCCTACCTGAGTGTGGGACAGAACCTGCCACATACATGGTCACCCTTCTCAAGATTTCTAGGCTTCCCTGTTGACCTTCTTGACAGTTCTGAGATAATGATGAGAATTTTAAATAAGGAGAAAACCCGTTTTTTTTTTTTTTTTTTAAATTGTGGAATTCAGCTCAATTCTCATATAGATTTTTCTTATATGTATTGAGATCTGTAGGTGTCTTCAAATAGGAAAGCAGAACCTAAATTTTTATGGTTGATATGGAGTTCATGTACATGAAATGAATACCTGTTTTATATAAAGAATGGTCAATCAGCTGCCACCTCATTTAAAGAGAGTGATCAGCAAATCCCTGGAGGCTGGCTTATGTAACAGCCTCTCAGAGAAGAAACCATGAAGGCATACATGGTGTTATTGTTCTCCGGTGTTTTGCTTTGAGAAATAGCTGCCTGGCAAGAGGAGAGATGAGCAAATATTCCTAGAAATAACAATCTACCTATGTACTTATTGGTCCATTCCCACTGGAAGGAGGCCCCTTTGTGAAGGGCAAGTAATAATTTCTGGGTTGCAAGAGTAGCAGAGAGATGTTCCTCAAAGGAACATGGAAAGAATTACTCAGGCCTCATTCTACACCCTGAATCTTATTTTTAAATGTGTAAGAAGAAAATGAGAACAGGTGTTACAAATAATGCTTCATTCAGTAAACGAACTTTAACAGAACACTGGGCAACTTTTTTTTTTTTTCCTGAGAAAGATTAACTGGGTGTGGAAAATTAGATAACATCAAAAAGTAGTCAAGTGACAAAAAACAAGGCAAGGCTTGTTTTACCAATATAAGAGTAATTTTATTTACTTTGGGATGGAGAGATGTTAGGGATTGTTGATTTCAGTTCCAATAAAATTTGATTTCTTCCATAGTGGAATCAATTCAAATTGAATATTTATTATTGCATAGACATTGGGTGGCTTCCCAAATTTGAAGACTCCAGATTATCAATCTTACCCTAAAGAATGAACTGGGGGCCATGCTGCATGTTATAACATTGAAGCAGGTCCTCTGCATTCCTACTAAAATCAAGAAATGCTCCAAATCATAGGTTACTCCTTAGAATGCTCAAGGTCACCGAGACTCCATATTCAAAGAGTCACCAAAAGATCCCTAACATAGCCACAGGCCAGACAGAGGGGCTTTGTGAGACTCTTATGGGTACAAGAGGTGGTTTGAGTTCCGTTAGCCTGGACCTCACCAGTCAGACCAACAGAGTCACAAAAGAAACCCCTGAAGGTCTATCTAAGACCAAGTGCATTAATAAATGAAGAGACCTGTAAGTAACCTTCCCACCAACAGTAACCACACCAAAAGCGACTCAAACCCAGGCTTCTCATAATTGGTTCTTGTTCCGACACAAGAGTGAGAAGAGCCTCCTACTGTGGCCAACCGTTACCATAGCTCTCCTCGGTACAAAGCCACGGACTTCGAAGAGCTTACTAAGGGTCTCCACTAAAGAACAAAAAACACGGGTAAGACTGGTTTCCTCTCAAGCTATGACTCAACATTGGTCACCACACTTCCACTTGGGCCTGTTAACATTTGGTGGCCAGAATGTCACTCTTTTGAATTGGCTGCTACAGCAAACAACAGCCCCACTGCCTTTCAGTCATATAGAAAGCCACAAGAATATTTCCTTTTGACTCTCTTCTCTCCACATCAGACCCACAGTCAGGCTAATGCTGAGGTCTATCTTCTCACAATCTACTAGAAAGTGTCCTGCCTCGACTTGCCTACCCTGCTGAAACAAGAAGCAAGAAATAAATAGCTTACCGATAAAGTATAAACAGAAGGTTCTGGGTATTCAACCCGCCCATGGAATAATGGAGCAGGAAAGCCCTCTGTTCCATCCCTGGCCAAATTGGGAGCCATATCCCTTGCAAACAGGGAAGGCCACATGAATGGACCTAAGCAGAAGACACTGGCAAGATCCTCAAGTCTGCTCACAGATGCCTGGACCCAAGGGGAACAACCAAGAGTGACATGGACTGTCTTGTGTATTTTCATCTCCTTAATCTAATTTTTTAAAGAAGCCTTATCTTCTTTTCTTCATCATTCTTGGAGATCAGAAAACAATAGCAGGTTCTGAAGATCTATTCTTTATAGATGATCTCCTCTCTGCTCATGTGCACATTAGGAATTTCATGATGCTTACTTGGCTTTGAGTAATATAATTCTAACTGCTAGTGTTGCTATTATGTTATTTGTGATTATATTAATATAAAAATAGCAGTTGAGATTTATTGAGCTCTTCCTATGTGCCAAGCACTATGATAAGCTTATTAAATACTTTATCTCATTTAGTCCCATAACAATCCTATGGATCAGATGGAACTATTTTCAAATGGGAGACTGAGGCATGAAGAGGTAAACTTTTTGGAGGTCACACTACTAACAAATAGCAAAGCCAGTGTGCAGCCCTAAGTCTAGAGCCCTCAGAGCCCAATCTATCACCCACTGCAGGTCATTCGCTGCTCTTTTCAAACACTGAGCTGTTTATATGCTCAGCAAATCCAAACGTTTAGCTTTAAGAGGAAAAACAACAACAACAAAAACCAGTTCTTATCAAATTCCACTGCTAACTTTCTTAAAGAGTGCACACAGTTTATTAAATTGGACCCCATTCCCTTTGTTCAAGTAAATACTTTGCCCCTTGGAGAGTGTCCTTCTGATTCTTTCACCCCTTTGTTCTCACCCTTCTTGTCCCCTCACACTGGCACCCAGGCTGTTTGAATCCTCTTCAGCCTTAAAGATGCAACTCGATTTCCATCTCTTCCAAGAAATTTTCTCCAACTTCTATAACTTCTACCTCCAGATTCCTATAAAATATGTTTATACAACTTATTGGCATTTACATTTTACTTTTTACTATTGTATTTGAGAATAATTCATCCACAGGATGAATACATTATGCCCCATTTTTCATTGATGGTGAGGTCCTTGAAAGTAAGGATGACAAATGAAAACATTTTTACATGTATACACACACACCAAGCTCAGCATCTGGGACACAACAGGCACTCAAAAATGACCACCGAGAGCTGGGTGAGGAAGCCCACAGAGCCTGTAGTTTGAAACAGGATTGGTTGTTGGGAAAGGAGCTAGCCGGTTTTCTTAGAGTTCTTTGAGTACTGTGGAACATATTTAAGAATAAAGTCTAAGGGGTGTTATGGTGCACACCTGTAATCTCAGCAACTTGGGGATTTGAGACAGGAGAAATGCAAGTTCGAGGCCAGCCTGGGCAACTTAAAAAAAACGCAGTCTCAAAATAAAAATTGGAAAGGACTGTGGCTGTATTCAGTGGTAGACCACCTCAGGTTCAATCCCCAGTGCCAAAACAAAAACAAAACAAATAAAACAAAAAAGTCTAAGGAGTCTCTCTTCAGGGGCAGAAAGGAGGATTCCGACCCCTCCATTACTGACCTTCCATGTCTCAGCTTCTCTCACATGGTCCACTCAAGCTAATAAATTTCAAACTAAAGGTATGTAGGTCATCAGGCTGAAAAACAGACTAACTTTTACTTACGGGTTTCACTTACCCTCACACCTGTGGTTTCAAAGGTGTCACATTTCCTCTGAAGTCTTTCCGTGAAGCTTTATCCCCCATTTTTCCACCCTGCCAGTGATCACTGTCAATGGCCACAATCTCCTGTCAAGCAGAAGTCATTCAAGCTATTTTAGCTGGGATAATCCCTGCTTCCTACAAAACTTTTTTTCTTCTTTTTTTCCTTCTAGGAATTGCTGGTTCCTCTTATTTGGAATTTCTGAGATTTCATTAAATAAGGACTCTGCCCAGGTGGTTTCTCACTGTCTGAAAAGTCCCTTCAGCTAAAAAACTAAAGAAGGTTAATAGCCCTTCATTTTTTTATGGTTTGTATTATTTAAAAGTTTGGTTTATTGCCTTTGTTTTTGAAACATGACACCCAGAGAGTTCAGTGAGCTCTAAGAAAAGGTATTTCTTCAGGAGAAACTTTTAAACTAGTTTTTGTTTTCAATACAACCTGGTTCTGTACCCCTTCCATTTCCTATTAGAACCCATTCTTTGGTGACCTGAGCTAAGTGAAAAAAGTTTTACCAACCACAGAATTCTATCATTTATTTTCATTTGTGTTGTTACATTTGCTATCCTAGAAGAAAGCCAGGTGACAGTAAACACCACCATGCAAAAGGGTCCCCATTCTTCCAGCTTCTGTGAATATTAATTTTGTGGACAAATCAATCAATAAGCAAACATTGAAATCTGTCTTACCTCTGCCTGCCTATGACCATTTCTCCATTTTTCAGTCTATGAACTCTTTATCCTCCCCTGACCCTTCTTAGAGAGGTTGAGTTTTAGGAAAGAATAGTTAGTTCCTCATTTTCCTGTAAAGTTGGGTTGTACCCTGAAATTGTCTTGTCTTCCTAACACCTGCTCACACGCACCCTTCACTGCCCATCCCCAGCACCCTTTCTGCTACTATGTACTGCTCATGTACCCAGATGGGGGTACACAGACAGAAAAAGATGAAGCATTAGGTAAGAAAAGACAAGAATGAAACCCTGTAAGTGACTTCAGATAATCCAATGAAGGTCTAGAAGCAGGTTACTCTCCTTTCTGAGGTTAGGTCTTCACTTAGCCAAAACTAATGAGAGAGAAATAAGCAACTGGAGTAGGACTGACGTATTTTCATTGACCAAACGTCAGGAGTATCCATGATGAGGTACAAGGACAGCAATTCCTGTTCAAGAGAACTGTTAGAAATAATGTCTTTTTTAATGTTCTGAGTTAACATTAGCAACAATGCAAAATTCTATCTTTCTTTCTAAAAGACAAAGCAATCACTCCTCAAGGATCAGAAGATGCACATTCAAATTCCATGTCAACAAGATATCAGCCATGCGACCTTGGGCAAGTTATTTAGCTTCCCCAAATATCAGTTTCCTCATATGGAAAACGCAAGGTTTTGTTCCAATTACTCCACAGGGATATGTGAGGATGGACTGAGTTAATATGCAAAAATACTTTATTAAACTTTAAAGCACTATATAAAGACTATATAATATTATTATTCTTAAGTTTCCCTATTAGTTCTTATTTTCCTGATGTTTCTCAAACTACTCTATTAGTATAACAATGACTCTTATTTGGAAAGTTGAAAAATTGTTTTTTTTTCATTGTTTGAACTCCATTTCGAATCTTTTATGAAATAGCCAGCATAGTGGTGCACACCTGTAATCCCAGCTGCTCTGCAGGCTGAAGCAGGAGGATTGCAATTTCAAAGTCAGCCTCAGCAACTTAGTGAGGCCCTAGGCAACTCAGTGAGACCCTGTCTGTAAATAAAATAAAAGGGCTGGGGATGTGGCTCAATGGTTTAGGACCCCTGGGTTCAATCCCCAGTACCGGCCCTCCCCCCCCTCCCCCCCCCCCCCGCAAAAAATGTGAAATAAAGGATTAGAAAACCTAGGTCTTCCTAGAAGTTCTGAATGTAAACATTCAGGCATTTTTTGTCTTTCAGTTTTTAAAACAATTAATAAACTAATTTTCTTTTGAGAATTGGGGTAAACATTCTAGGCATACAAGAAAAAGATTGAAATCTCTTTAAACCTGACTCTCAGAATCTAGGAATTCTAGGAATATTTCACAACTTACTATAACATCCATGACTATCTTTAACCTGCAGATCTTGAGAATCATTATTAACACTCTTACTCACCTCAGCCCTTGCTTCTGTATTATTATTCTAAAATTTACAGCTGAAAAATACTTCAAGTATTTGGCAAAAATCTAACTATTGTGTTCAAAAATTTCAAAATAAATTGAAAGAATGATAATGCTTTGGGTAGAAAAGATAAAGGGTCTTTAACCTGGAGAAGCAAAATTGGCGGAAGCAGGACACTGTAACTGAACTCACCACTCTCACCTGGTGGTATTTGAAAAACAACTTTTGTAGTACATTTTCCCAGTTTATCAGTTTAGTAGAACAGTCATCCTTAAACCATCAAGAATAGCATATTACCATCACAAACTTGTTCAAATTATCTTCCACAAATACTTTTTTTAATGACTAGGCATAATTAGTTTGACCTAGGTCTATAATGTATAATTTGTATAATTTAATCAAAGCATTTAAGTCAGTAAAAGAAAATTCTAGACAGTATGACCAAAGAACTAACTTATTCCTAAATTCTTCTATCGATTGTGGTATTGTGTAGATACAGTTCTATTTAGAACTGACCCAAGATAAACCACAAATGAGCTCTAGCATTAATACCTATTAGCAACAATGACTCATTGCTCAGTAGCTGATGCTAAACTTCTTACAGAAAGGGTGACAATGTAAATCGGACCTTTAAGGAACTCACAACAGAAAACCTTGGTAAAGTCAAAAGGTTCAGAAAATGAGATGAGTTGTTATACAACAACAATTTAGAGTAACAGATGATGTTCTAAAATACCAAGTAAAATCTGTTCTTGTAAATTGAATTGTCATTTTAAAATTTTAAATGTTGAGCTATAACTAAGGATACAAAACTGTCTGATTAGATGAGCATATTGATGACATTGTGTCATCTGGTGAGCAAATGACCCAAGATGAAGTATAGAGTATCAATTAATTGATTCAGTTTCTTATTACTAGGCTACAATGAATATTAGCTATAAGATATTGCTGTATCATGAATCAAGTGAGTAATTTTCATAAAATATAAATAAATAGGTGAAAACCATATTTTCTCTTGCAAGACAAGACAGGAATTACTTTTGAACTATAGTAGGAACTGAAAACTACCACAGGGGAAGCAATGATTCAGGCTCTGAATTTATATCCCCATGATGCAAACCAGATTTCATTTCTCTTGGCCTTTACCCATCTTGAGCCAAGAAAAGAGATCAATGATTCAAACTGCTCTACTGAAAGTAAAATAAATGGATGGAGCAGAGCTCTTTTATTGAAAGCAATCCTGAAGATAAATCAATCACAGTTTATACTTTTCAATCACTTGATTACTTACCAAATTAGAAAAAATAACCTTCATGGCCAACCATTTTTGACTTAGTTTTTTATTACTTACTTAAAAAGAGACCCATGACTTCATGGTAGAGTCAAATTAGATATTCTGAAAACATTTTGTCCTATAAATAAAAGTTACCAGTACCTTATAATAAAAATGTTCTTACTGAAGCATCGTAATGACATCTAGATATTATATCATATGAAGGCACTTTATAAGCCATCATCTTACCTAAATGATCATTTAATATTTAGTTATTAAATTTTCTTTTCTTTCTATAAGCATTACTCACTAGGTGTAGAGTCTCACATCTTTGAAAGGAAGGTGTTATTAGTCTTAAGACTAAAGTTAACTTCATCAATTCACCCTTCAAAAATTTTTGCTAAAATAAGTGAAAAGATCAGAGGTCAACAACAATTGCAAGGAAACAATTGATGACTTCATTCTTATTTTTTTAAAGATGGGAAGGTGGGAAAACAGTGAATAGAAAGAATTCAGAAAAGATAAAAGATTAGTTTAGAAGACAGGATAATAAGTAAAAGGGAGAATTTGTAGGTTAATTTCAGGTAGGGATAAAAATCTATAAGCTCTGATGGAATTCTGAGTTTTTGACTCTGAAGTACAATTTTCCTCCTAGAAGAATTCAGGTATTACTCCCAGTATTATTTTCCACACATAGAAATTTTTCTCTTCTATTCTTAGAAGTTTAAATTCCTGGACATGCAGAAATATTCATTTCAGATATTTCTTTCATTGCTTTCTAGAAACTAAAACATAAGCTAAGCAATTGCACAGTGGCTGGGATTGCAGTGATTCCAATTCTTCTTTCCACATAACCACACCTATAGGTATAAAGAAACATTCCTATGGCCCTGATCTATATATGAGGGTGACTGAGATGATGTAGCAGCATTTAGTCCAAATGGCATCTGTGCAAGAAAAAAAAAGAGAGAATGTAGCACTCACTTGTTTCCCTCTAAGACTGTCAATTGACTAGGCTCAGAGGATGCTCCACTCTGCCTTACAAAATAGATATCGGCTTATCAGCCTCAGGAATGTTCTCTCTCCTCTCAGTCAATACTGCAGGGATGCTCAAAAGACAGTGGCACCAGAAGGGCAAGAGAGTTGGCACATAAGTAGCTATCCACATTCCCCACCACAGGGACTATCGTGATGAGCTTTTAAAGCTTCTTTCAGAGAAGGTGGTGGGGAGATAATGACAACCTGGATGGAATGGAGGCAAAAATGTCATTGCAGAAAGTCAGATAAGATTACCAGTCAAAGATTTTTGTTCACGGTGTGGAGTTGTTCAGCACATATAATTTGTCCAATGTGAAAGTCCAAATGGCAGGTAGTTTCAAAGTGGGCTGCATCAAATAAGGAGCTAGAGCTAAAAGGAAGCCCCAAGAACAGAGTCAAGAATTTCTCATCTGTGAACCTCATGCAGCATTCACTTGATGGTCAGCTAAGATGATGGCAACAGTGCGTACCACCATATCACCATCTTAGGTGACTCTCCTTTTATGTGTTTCATTTCAGGGGATTGTATCATTTGGTGGTCTGATGTGTTTGATGAGCTCACAGACTTGGTTTCCTGAAATGGGTTTCATATACCATGCATCCACCTGCTTCTGATTTAATTCTATAAGTTCACAGGTAGTCATTTTTTATTAACATTACTAATTTATCAATTTGTTCCCTGTAATTATACTGTTCAACTGGAGGTTATTCTTTTTGGTAAGTCTGTATGCCCAGCATCTGGTGGTTATGTTGGTCTGTACAAGTTACCAAGTCATTCTTCCTTAGCCCTCGCACTCAAAATGGAGTAGCTCATGGCAAACTGCTGCTCTATATAATGGAGTAACTCAGAGCAGGACATATTCTGCTCTCCACAGACTAGCTACAGTTTTGTCCATTTTGCTGATATTTTCAAAGGATCAACTTTAGGTTTCATTGTTTGTTTGTTTTGTTTTTGTTTTTCTTATTGTTTTACTCCTGGAGCTATATTTGAACTTGTAAATTAACATCTTGGTCTAATTTACAAAATAAATTATGTTCTCAATATTCTTCCCTCTTCTACCCATCTTTGAGAGAGTGATATGGAGGTTCTGAAGATTATCCTATAAATTGCATCATCTGGAGTCTCTGGTTCTTTATACATTTTTGTGTTCAGCATTTGATGCTCACAGCAAAGAAAGAGTCTGGGGAGTATCCTTACCCATCCACTTCTGCTTCAATATCTCGATTCCATCTGTTGCTTCACATCTTGAGGACTAGAAGGTCAGAACGTCCTTCTTCCAAGGGTTCAGTTCACATTGGACTTCTAAGATGCTGTATCCTCTCCTTATTCTTCAGGTCTATGGTTGGTAATTGCTACCCACCCTTGCTAGTCTTTGGACCCCTTGATGTGCCTTATTACTTCTCTTAATGTCTCTTTATTAAATTCCCTTTAAAATCTCATAGAAGTGTATTTGTGTTTTCCTTGGGGCCCTGATGCAACATTAAATGCCTTGCAATGTATGGTATAGTATGTCATAAGACTTATCATTGGCCAAAGCACCAGCCAATACTTTCACTGTGGGATTTTTTTTGCTCTGTCTATGTGTCTGTCTGTCTGTCTCTCTCTCCAATATTAACAATACATTGTTATTTTTTAAAGTATTTGAGGAAAAATAACCTCCTTGTATGTCCATAATACAGTTGTATGTCCAACTGTAAAAGATACATGTCATTATATAATTCTATTTATGTAAGTTTAAAAGCTTAGGTAAAACTAATCTATGGAATTGGGAGTCATAGAATGATTATTTTTCAATGAAAGGGATGTAATTATTGTGACATGATGATGGATCTTTTGAGATGCTGGTACTATTCTGTTCCTTTGTCTCAGTGGTGGTCCCAGATCTAAGTTCACTTTGTGTTGATTATTGAAATATATATTTAAGAATTTATGGTTTTCTATATGTGTATTTTTCTTTGATTTTAAAGGATTTAAACTACAAAAATGATACAAGTATTTCTTGGTATTCATTGCACAGATACTTCTTTGTATTATACAGATGGAATTTATGAGAAAAATTACATCTATTTATTATAATGAAATGAAGTGAGATGACTCTTTAAAAGCAATTTTGAGTCAGTTCTCTTTTATAAGTGCAAAATATTCTTTTTATTCTCTAATTTATTTAATAGCTTGTTCTGCCTTCCAACATCCTTGTTTTCTGGATGCCTATCATGACGTATACTTTGTGCTCCTGCAGGAAGTATCAGTAATGAAAAGAACAAACTAAGCTACAAAGGACTCTTCTTTGAAATAATTCCTAGAAAGTGGAATGCAACAAGATTCCTCTTATAAGAAAGGCAAAGACACCATAAGGCTGTGGACCTCTGGAAACTCCCGCTCAAATAAGGAGGAATTTAACTGCTGCTCTGGAAGTAGTGGTGGGAAGTTGGAAATGAGAGTAAAGTCATAAAGTTCTAGAAAACTACTTCTTTCTAGAAATTCCAGAAAGGCACTCTTTTCTAAAATAATTTCTTTTCATAAAGTGCAAATACAGATGCTTTTTGACTTATGATGGTGTTATGTCCTGACAAATCTATTACAATTTGAAAATATCATAAATCAAAAATACATTTAGGGTACCTAACTTACTAAACATCATAGCTTAATGACACAATATGCTGTAGAGTATCAATTGTCTATCTTCATGACCACAGGATTGACTGGAAGCTGCAGTTCTCTGTCACTGCACAACCTCAGGAGAGAGTATTTTACTGCATATCACTAGACCTGGAAAAGATCAAAATTCAAAATCTAAGTTTGTGTTGAATCTGTATCACTTTTGCACCATCATAAAGTCAAAAAATTATAAATTGATGCATTCTAAGGCAGGGACCATATACGATAAACTCCCTCAAATGCTTTGTGCAAACAAATTGTTTTGCAGAAATATTTTATTTATCATATTTTATAGAATTTACATTGGATTTCTAAGTAAATTCTAGTTATCAGCTGAAAATCTACATCTTCATCTAGTTTGCAGTGTATGCTATCAACATTTTACACTTCATGTCTAATAACTCTAATATTTATATATACTTTCAGTCTGTTCATGGGCTAAATTTGTTCTTGGTTTTTGGATATTTGCTCATTTTTCCTTGTGTGTCTGGTAATTTTATTAAATGTTGATTTGGTGTATGAAAAATTGTGGAGTTCTGTTTCATGTTATCTTCTTCCAGAGAGGTGTTAACATGTTTTCCTAACAGGCAGATCACCTTGCTGGGGTTGAGGTTGAAGCTGATTTATTTCTGATTTCCCCATTACCAGGTGCAGCATTTTCAAGGATTTGATAAAAGTCTGTGTTTACCAGAATTGTTTCCCTTGGGTTAAGGAGGGGAGCTCTAAATACCAATTCATTTTGTCACCAGTTCTTTCAGATAGCAAAATTTCTGAGTGGGCTTTTGGACTTTCTTTCTAACTGAAATCATAATCCCTCAAGTCCTGGCCACCTTGGTAGCCTTCAAAAAATATATATTTTTTCTTTTTAATTCAGAGAGTCTGCTGTAAGTAGCAGGCTACTGTTTTTTGTTTAGCATCCCTCTCTCAGGTTTCATATTAAAAAGTCCAGAAATAAGCCTACACATAAGTTGTCAATGAATTTTTTGGTAAAAATCAATTCAGTGAATAAATACCTTTTTCAATAAATGTTAGAAAAATTAGATTGCTACTTATAAAACATGAACTTTGATCCATGCCTTAAATTAGATACAATTAAAACTCAAAATGAAAATTTTAAAACTCAAAATGAAAATCAAAGACTTACATATAAAACTTAAAACCATAAAAATTCTAGATAAAACCCATAGATTAAAAACTTCACAACCTTTGGTTAAGCAAAGAGTTCTTAAGTATGAAACCAAAAGTATATTCCATAAAAGAAAAAAAACATAACCAATTAGAATCCATTAAAATTAAAAACTTCTATGCTTTGAAAGGGACTCCTAAGAGAACAAAAGTATAATCCAGGAACTGGGAAAAATCATACACAAATCAGACCAGCAAAAAACCTGAGGAGGAAAGGATCATTCAAGTTTTGGTGAGGAAGTGGAGCAACTGAAACTGTCACGCATGCACTACTGCTGGTAGAAATGTAAATTGGCACCACCCTTTGAAAAGTGGTTTCAGTTTCCTAAAAATTTAAGCACACACTACAATACAGGAATGCAGCCAGTGCAATCCTAAGTATTATTTATTCAACATAAATGAAAGTATATGTTCACAGAGTTCTACACAAATCTTCATAGCAACTTTATCTGTAACAGCAAATATTAAAACCCACTGAAAAGCCCATCAATAGGTAAAAGGATAAATTAGTTGTATTTAAACCATACAATGCACAATTCATGAATAAAAAGAAATTAACTATTTTGGTATATCCACAGTATGGATGAATTTCAGGTAATTATTCTGATTGAAAGAAACTAGACATAAAACAATATGTTGCATAATTCCCTTCATAAAAATATTTTAGAAAACAAAATAATCGCTAGGGGCAGAAAGCAGACCAGTGATTGCCTGTGGATACAGCAAGGAAGAGAAGGATAGGGACAATGAAACTCTTGAGGGTGATGGAAAAGTCCTTTATCTTGATTGTGGTGATGTTCTCACAGGTCTCACAAATATATCAAAACTCTTTGAATTTTACACTTTAAATATGTATAGTTCATTGTACAACATTAATCCCCAATATAGCTAACAAATAGAATAAGACAAAAACAAAACAAAGCAAAACAGAAACAAACATGCACACATGAGCCCTGAATGTTAAAGGTAACACTCGTAAAGTTCTGCACATTGATAAATCTTTTTATGCCAATACCATGATGTCTTGATTATTGAAGCTTTACAAGACTTTGAGTCACTTATGTCTTTGAACATTGTTATTTTTCAAAATTGTCTTACCCATGTCAGTATTTTATGTTTCGATATAAATTTTAGAATCGACTTGTCAATTTCCATAAAGACATTTGATAGGATTTTGATTAGGATTGCCCTAAAGCTGTAGATGAATTTGAGAGGAAGTAATATCTTAACAATTCCGAGCTTGTCACTTCAGAAACACCATATATCACTTTTGTATTTAACTTTTCTTCAACAGTATTTTATAGTTTTTAAGTTGTGCATGCTTTTGACAACTAATACACTTTTGTAACATATAATATCAAAATATGAGTGGCTGAACCATTTTTTTTTCTGTGTTCACATAAATACTAATCATAATGCTAATCTAGTATTCCAGGGTTCACCTGACAATGCATGAGCCCAAGGTGTTTCCATCTGTTTGCACCACTGTCACCCTGGGTTTCTGAGTCCTCAGTTGATTTCTCTGCATCTGACCAGAGGGCGGGAGAAGAGTACCCTGGAAGTACCGCTACGAGAAATCTTCATGAGCCTTAGCATCGTCTATCATTCTGCCCACAGTCTGTTGGCCAGAGGCCAGTCACATGGCACCCACCTAACAACTAGAGAGGCTGTGTAGTGTACTCCAGCCATTGTTGGCTCAGAGGATAAGGAGACAAGAACTATTTATCACATTGCAGTCTCAGTCACATAGATAAATAACTTAGAGAAAAATCTCACACATTGGAACAAAGAGAAGTAAAAAGATATTCAATACAGCATTGTTTAAAAATGCTGGAAGAACCTAAATGTCCAATAACACAAGACTGGATTAAAAACAGATGTCTTAAGAAGAGCTCAAAAACACAAAACATGAGACAAAACTGAGTGGGTCTGACTGTATTAAAGCACCAAAGATGATTGATGCTGAGAATCACAGGCTGGAAGAAGATATTTGCAACATCTTAACTTAAGGACAAATTTGGGAATAAAAGAGGGTCCTTTTAATACTTATAGCAGGACAATGGGCATAAGTCTGGCCTCTATGATCATCTTATCTAAAACAAGAAGGTATTTGTCTTTGTCTGTGTCCTGTTGCTATAATGAAATACCAAAGACTGGGTAATTTTATGAAGAATAAAAGTTTATTCAGCTCATATTTCTGGAACTGGGAAGTCCAAGGTTGAGGGGCTGCATCTGATGAGGTCCTTCTGACTGGTGAAGACTTTCTGCAGACTGCTGAAATGAAAGGCATCTCATGGTGAGAGAGGGGCATAACTAAGAGACAGAACCAAACTGGCTTTTGTAACAAACTCATTCTTAAGAAAACATATTAATCTATAAATGAGGGCACAACTCTCATAACTTAATCACCCCTCAATCAAGAGCAATGGAGATTCAAATCCTAGCACTATTAATAACTAGAATGCCTCTGTACCCTCTGTACCCAATAAGAAAAGATAAGAAGCCAAACAGGCAAGAACGGAAAGTTCACAGAGGAAAACTGAATGACTAGAGAGTATATAATGAGTTGTCGGAGTGAAATAATAATTAGATAAATGTAAAGGAGGAAACACTTTGCACTTATCAGATTTGCAAATATTGCAAAGTCAGATAACATCAAATGTTCTTCAGGATGGAGGCACATGAAGGCCTTCATGAGCTCTGGTCGGTGTATGGATTATTAATGTGCTCGGAAGATCAATGTGGCAGAACTTTGGGAAATTAAAAGCCTTTCCCTCAAGACCCAGTAATCCCATTTCTGGGCATCCACTGTAAGGAGACATATGTGAGGATTTGCCACTGCAGTGAGTGTTGGAGGAAACCTAAGTGCTTGCTATAAGGGAATAGAAAAATCAATTACGATGGATGCACACTGTGGAACACCATGAATCAACTAGAAACAATGAATTTCCCAAATGAACACGTGTGTAAGAAAAGATCTTAAAAATCTCATGATGAATTTTGGCAATAGATAAAAAAATAATTAAAGAAATAAATCGCCAGCACAACACCACTTATGCAAATTAAAAACAAAACACTCTTAAAGTGTGTATATACATCCAAATATACTAGGTAAATTCAAGTGTTTACCTGTAGAAGGAGAAATGAAGAGATACATCAGGATTTACAGAGGTCTGGGTTGGATTGGTGATGATGGGTCTTGAACTGCTGAGATGATTAGCTTACAAACTGGTACCTAACACCCCCCCCCCAAAAAAAAAAAACCCTAAATAAAAGGGAGGAGGTATGAGTCATGCACCCAGGAGGACAGTCAGACTGGCTAAAAGACAGGGAAAAGCATAAAAAAGTCCCTGAAGTTTTAGTTAGCTCTCATGAAGTTGAGATGGTTTGGAAACTTCAGAACAAAACACACAGAACACTGTCTTATGACACCTTTGGTTTTTCAGAGTGTGAGAAACTTGGTGGGGTGTTGGGGGTGAGCTTTCCTTTTTATTGAGAAACACATGGAGCGGTTTGAAGAGCTACACATGGTTTGCCACACTGCCCTATATTAAAATTAAACTATGGGTTTAGAGAACTGTTCGCCCTATTTCAAGTGCTTTGTGAAAAAGTGTGTTTGTCTTCTGCTGGTCGATCTTTCCGACAAGCAATGGGTGGGTGGGAGGTCTCCAGGTACCTCCTGCAGTACACCCAGGTCATCACTTGGTGCACTGTTGGTTAAAAAGCGTGGTCCTGTCGTGACTATTTGACTTCAGTTACAAGTGTTGGCAGGAGATCATCAAAGAGACAAGTTGAATTTAGGATCTGTGCTACTTTGAGATACAAAATTATAAAGCAGCCACAGAAATGAGGCAGTCTGTGAAGTTGGGCCATGACTGCAGCAAGTCAGAGAACTCGGCTTCCTTAGTCATGGGACGAGCGGAACACTCACAGGCACCCTTCCTCCGTGTCTTCACCGCATGAGCTGTGTTCTTTTCACAGTCCTTCCTAAGTGAACTTTGTTGATTAACTGCCGAACACACGTTCAAGTGCACACACAGTAGACAAGTCTGAATCTCAAGTCTGCGAAGATTACAATGGAGCTAAAAAGAATTGTTGTGAAGAGTTAGTTAAGTATTCCCTTGGGTACTGGCACTAGACAAGCACTTTGACACTTAACTACTGTCAAGTGATGGATGACAGTGTGAAACCCAAAGAACTAATTTTAAAGGAACTGATTAAGTTGTAATCGGTTACAAAAAGAAAAGGCAAGCTTGTGAGTGACAACAGAAAATTCAGAGCTATCTGTAAATACAGAATGCAGCACTTTAAAATGTAATGGTAAGAATTAGTGCTAAGTAAAAAGTACCAATTTAAGTAACAGGAAGTTCAACTTGTACCTGTGTTTTAAAATGATCATCCATTCGCACCTCTACCTACATTATTTCTCTGCTCTCCCTTATAGTAACAATCCTCCAAAGAATTGTCCATCCTCATTTCCCATTCTCTCTTGGGAACACTCAGATCAAACTTTTATTCTTGGCACTGGGTGAAACTGCTCTTAGCCAGATCATTAACCAGTTCCCTGTCATCAGATTACACACCCAAGGGCTCTTCGGAACTGACTTCTCAGCAGCATGTTTGTTGCTCTTCTTAAAACTGCTTTTAACTCTCTTTTAAATGTCTACTTTGAAATACTTTTAGACTCACATAGAACTTACAAAAATAGATCAGAGTGTTCCTGTGCCACGTTCACCCAGCTTCCTCTAATAATAGCATCTTTCATAACCATGGTGCACTTTCAAACTTTGAAAACCTGCTCCCATCTTCTTAAAACTCCCTTGGCTTCTTTTGTACCACTCTCCTTGTTATCCTCCTCTCCTATCTCTCATGTGGGACTCTCCTCCTCTTCCCTGTGTCTAAATGTTGGCATATCTCGAGGCATGATCCTTGTACTTCTTTTTTTTTATCTAAATTCACATCTCACATGACCTCATCTACCCCATAGCTTTAGACAGCTTGCATACGAGGAAATTCTGCTTATCTCCAGCCTTGAACCTTCCATTGAACCCGTGGCCTGTTTATCAAGCCGCCTACCCAACCTCTCCACCTCCATACATACTGGGTATCTTACTTCAGTGTCACAATTGAACTCAGTCAAGCCCTGTGGTCCAACCCCTTCTTCCATCTTCACTTTATCAGTACATGGCTCTATCATTCAAACACACACAAACTGAAATTGTCCTGGGCTATTTTCTTTCTCACATATACCAACCTTTGATCTAATAGCATGTCCTATTGATTTGAACTTTCAAAATATAACCTCTATCTCTAGACTAAATCATCTTCATCTCTTTCCCAGATTATTACAATAACTTCCTGCCTATATCTGGGTCCCACCCAGGCCTCCTAAAGCTTATTCACTTCGTGACCATGATAGATTCTTTTAAAACGAAAATTATATCATGTTACTCTTCTACTTGAAACCTCTCAGTGCCTTCCCATAGAGTTATATCCATTAGTTCCATAGAGTAAAATCCATGGCCCTTGTCATGTCCTATAAGAGCCAGCATGATCCATACCATCTCTACAGCTCCAACTGCATTTGCTTCCTCAGCTTGTACAGCTCCCTGGCTGTACCCAGGACACCTACTATGTTCCCCTATGTGGGCATTTGTACTTAGGGATCCATCTGCCAGTAACACACTTTTTCAGCTATTCCCATTATAATTTTGCTCACTCCCCTAGAAAAACCATGTCTCACTACCTTGTTTGAGGCAATACCCTCTCTCCCATGGCTCTATCCCTAACTAGGTTTGTTCCTAATGAGGATCTGATATCAGATGGATGGATGGATGATTGGTTGGTTGATTGGTTGCTTGCTTTTTTTTCCTATTTGTCTATCTCTCACACTAGACCCTAAACTCTATGAGAATCATGACTTCTTCTGATTTTGGTTCACTGATCATCTTCTGTAAGACATATGGTAGACACTCAGTAAATATTTGTTGGACAAATAAATGAGCACAGGAGCAGTAAAAGACCATATACAGAAATGCTGTCAGAGAACATGAAACGCATAGGTGAGTAATGATAACATTTAAAATTCAGCTTAAAAATATAAAAATTTAACAAAGACTAGCTGAAATTTCTGTCACTTATGATGAAATTTCATATATATTGGGAGGCATCTCAGTCTTATTGCACAGCAAAACCAATAACTGTAAGTACTCTGAATTATCCATGGTCAATTGTAAGTGTGTCAATATTGAATATTTCAAATGTAAAACTATTTTCACTAGCCTACCTCAAATAATTTTCAGGTTAGTTGAAATGATATATGGGGTCTACTAATTTCTCACTGTACTAAAAAGTGTGGCACATGGCTTAATATCTGCCTATAAAGCCTCCATCCTGGGTCACTACTCCAACCATAAATAGAATCACTTGAGTAATAAATGTGTGAGGGTTTTAAATTATATCCTTGGTTAGCTTAATGATGCTATAAATATTTTCTTCTTTTATCTCTAAAGAAGATATGTATACCAGAAGTGCAAGTATAGACTACAAATGTAGTCTATTATTTGTATTTCTCATTCTCCCTGAGGCAGTGCCTATCCTCCATCCCTAAAGATAAAAACCGGTGACAGATCTATCCCAAACCAAAATATTATTCCAGATCAAGATATTATAATAATGAATATATAGATGTTTTAATTTTCACTTTGTATATGGGCACATTATGTTACAACCTCTGAGAAAGTAACTACATTATAATGGTGTTTGGAGGTTAATACCTGAGCTTATATGGCTCCTCTTCTTGGGAGTATTCTTTTAAAAGAAAGAAATTGGGGTTTTCAAGATGGCGGACTAGAGGGCGGCTGCATTTCATGTTGCTCCAGGACGCAGTATTCAAAAGAGGAGATAGTGAGTGACTTGGGACCAACTCAAAGCCGCCGGGTGAGTTTCTCCCATTGGGGAGGCGTCACGGATGGGGCGGTAGCCCCGGAACGCAGAGAACTTTGTGAAGTAGAGTGACTCGGCAGACACCCCTCCCCCCGCTGGAGCGGTAAACACGGACAGCGAAGCGGAGCGAAAAAACAGCGGAGCGAAGGTTCCAGGACTGCGGGCAGCTTCTCTAAGGAGGGACAACCTAAGGAGACTCGTCTGCGAAGGGTGAGGCTCCCAGGCCCAGGAGGTAGGTCCGGGTCCCTGGGAACGTTGCCTGGGAAGGCTGCCCTGCCCAGACGGCAAGACGCCCCTACCCCCGCTGGAGCAGTGAACTCGGAAAGCGGGGAACTTTGCAGAGGAGGCCTCGCAGCACAGCGCTTGGTTTTGGAGCAATCTACCGGGCTCCAGCGGCTGCCAGAGAAAGAGTTGGGCGGCGAGCTATTTGGACTCAGCAACCGCCTGAACAACGGGGAGGGGCCTGTCCTGAGGAGGTGGAGGTGCCCAGTGAGTAGCTTGGTCTCCAAGCGCCCACACAGAACACTGGGTGGCTGCCTGGAGGAAGAGATGAGCGGCGGGTCACTGGGGCTTGGAGCATATGTACGAGGCTCCAAGTGACTGCTCAGAGGAGGGGTCGCATAGCCAGGCAATTAGGTGCAAAGCACGGTCCGAGCCGGGGATCTAAGCACCTTTTCTTGAAAGAGCTACACAGAGACCAGCTGAGGGGTGGAGCAAAGGTTCCAAGACTGTGGGCAGCTTCTCTGAGGAGGGGCCACCTAAGGAGACTCGTCTGCGAAGGGCAGGGCTCCCAGGCCCAGGAGGTAGGTCCAGGTCCCTGGGAATGTTGCCTGGGAAGGCTGCCCTGCCCAGGCGGTAGTTGTGGACTGAAGGGAACCTCTAGGAGGGGAACTGACCAGCGAGAACTCCCCATCGGGTGAGTCTTCCCTGCTGGGTGAGGTTTTCCCACAAGGACGGTAAAACCAGAGACACAGGCCCAAACAGGCCTTGCCTCAGCCCGCAATCTAGTTCCCCTTTGGATGACCATTGGTCAACAAGTAGAGGCACCTCTGCCCACTAGCAGGGAATATACCCCAACTGAAGACCACCACCCCTAGAGAGGCAGCTTCCTAAGGGAACACCGAAGTATCAACTTTCTCTAAGACTTCAGGCTACTGAAGGATAAGACACTAGCAATCTTCAGGGACATTATAAGTCAATAGAGGAAATCTGCAACATCTCTGCAGTCCACTGATACCTGAACAACATGAGAAAACAAGGGAAGAAAATGCCTCAAACAAATCTCGATGTTACATCAATAAAATCCAATGACAGCATGGCAGAAGAAATGTCAGAAAGGGAGTTCAGAATGTACATAATCAACATGATAAGGGAAGCAAACGATGAAATGAAAGAGCAAATGCAGGCATTGAATGAACGCACCAATCGACAGTCAAAAGAGCAAATGCAGGAAGCAAAAGACCATTTCAATAAAGAGTTAGAGATATTGAAAAAAAAAAACAAACAGAAATCCTTGAAATGAAGGAAACAATAAACCAAATTAAGAAATCCATAGAAAGCACAACCAATAGGATAGAACACCTGGAAGACAGAACCTCAGATATTGAAGACAAAATATTTAACCTCGAAAACAAAGTTGGTCAAACAGAGAAGATGGTAAGAAATCATGAACAGAATCTCCAAGAACTATGGGATATCATGAAAAGGCCAAATTTGAGAATTATTGGGATTGAGGAAGGCTTAGAGAAACAAACCAAAGGAATGAACAACCTATTCAATGAGATAATTTCAGAAAATTTCCCAAATCTGAAGAATGAAATGGAAAATCAAGTCCAAGAGGCTTATAGGACTCCAAATACACAAAATTACAACAGACCCACACCAAGGCACATTATAATGAAAATACCTAACATACAAAATAAAGACAGAATCTTAAAGGCTGTGAGAGAAAAGAACCAAATTACATTCAGGGGGAAACCAATATGGATATCAGCAGATTTTTCAATCCAGACCTTAAAAGCTAGAAGGGCCTGGAATAACATTTTTCAAGCCCTAAAAGAAAATGGATGCCAACCAAGAATCTTATACCCAGCAAAACTTACCTTCAGATTTGACGACGAAATAAAATCCTTCCATGATAAACAAAAGCTAAAAGAATATACAAAAAAAAAGCCAGCATTACAGAACATTCTCAGCAAAATATTCCATGAAGAAGAGATGAAAAACAAAGAAGCAAATCAGCAAAGGGAGGAGATATCCTAAAGGAACTGTCAAATAAAGAGGAACCAAGTCGTATCAAAAATAAACAAATAAATGAATAAAATGAGTCAAATGACCGGGAATACAAATCATATCTCAATAATAACCCTGAATGTTAATGGCCTGAATTCATCAATCAAAAGACATAGACTGGCAGGTTGGATAAAAAAGAAAGATCCAACAATATGTTGCCTGCAAGAGACTCATCTCTTAGAAAGAGATACCCAAAGACTAAAGGTGAAAGGATGGGAAAAAACTTACCATACACATGGACCCAGCAAAAAAGCTGGGGTATCCATCCTCATTTCAGATAAAGTGGACTTCAAGCCAAAGTTAATCAGAAGGGATAAAGAAGGACACTTCATACTGCTTAAGGGAACCATAAATCAGCAAGACATAACAATCATAAATATCTATGCCCCAAACAGTGGCTCACCCATGTATGTCAAACAAATCCTTCTCAATCTCAGAAACCAAATAGACCACAATACAATAATACTAGGTGATTTTAACATGCCTCTCTCACCACTGGACAGATCTTCCAAACAAAAATTGAACAAAGAAACCATAGATCTCAATAACACAATCAATAATTTAGACTTAACAGACATTTATAGAATATACCATCCAACCAAGAGCGAATACACTTTCTTCTCAGCAGCACATGGATCCTTCTCTAAAATAGACCATATATTATGCCACAAAGCTAATGTTAGCAAATACAAGAAGATAGAGACACTTCCTTGTATTTTATCAGATCATAATGGATTGAAACTAGAAATAAATGAAAGAGTAAAAAACAGAAACTACTCCAACACCTGGAGATTAAACAATATGCTATTATATGATGAATGGATAACAGAAGATATTAGGAAGGAAATTTAAAAATTCTTAGAGGTAAATGAGAACAAAGAAACATCATATCAAAATCTCTGGGACACTATGAAAGCAGTACTTAGAGGAAAATTTATTTCATGGAGCACATTCAATAAAAGAAGCAAAACTCAACAAATAAACAACCTAACACTACAGCTCAAAGCCCTAGAAAAAGAAGAACAGACCAAGACCAAAAGTAGTAGAAGACAGGAAATAGTTAAAATCAGAGCTGAAATCAACGAAATTGAAACAAAAGAAACAATACAAAAAATTGACAAAATAAATAGTTGGTTCTTTGAAAAAATAAACAAAATTGATAAACCTTTAGCCACACTAACAAAGAGAAGACGAGAGAAAACCCAAATCACCAAAATTCGGAATGAACAAGGAAATATCACAACAGACACGATTGAAATACAAAACATAATTAGAAGCTATTTTGAAAATCTGTACTCCAACAAAATAGAAAATTTCAAAGATATCAACAAGTTTCTAGAGACCTATGAATTGCCTAAACTAAACGAGGAGGACATACACACTTTAAATAGACCAATTTCAAGTAATGAAATAGAAGAAGTCATCAAAAGCCTACCAACAAAGAAAAGTCCAGGACCTGATGGTTTCTCAGCCGAGTTCTACAAAACCTTTAAAGAAGAGCTCATTCCAATACTTTTCAAAGTATTCCATGAAATAGAAGAGGAGGGAACCCTCCCAAACTCATTCTACGAAGCCAATATCACCCTGATACCTAAACCAGACAGAGACACATCGAGGAAAGAAAATTTCAGACCAATATCCTTAATGAACATCGACGCAAAAATTCTCAACAAAATTTTAGCAAATCGCATACAAAAACATATTAAAAAGATAGTGCACCATGATCAAGTGGGTTTCATCCCAGGGATGCAAGGTTGGTTCAACATCAGGAAATCAATAAATGTAATTCACCATATCAATAGACTTAAAGTCAAGAATCACATGATTATTTCAATAGATGCAGAAAAAGCATTTGATAAAATACAGCATCCCTTCATGCTCAAAACACTAGAAAAAATAGGGATAGTGGGAACGTTCCTTAACATTGTAAAGGCCATCTATGCTAAGCCCATGGCTAATATCATTCTAAATGGTGAAAAACTGAAAGCATTCCCCCTAAAATCTGGAACAAGGCAGGGATGCCCTCTCTCACCACTCCTATTCAATATCGTCCTTGAAACTCTAGCCAGAGCAATTAGACAGACCAAAGAAATTAAAGGGATACGAATTGGAAAAGAAGAACTCAAACTATCCCTATTTGCTGGTGATATGATTATATACTTAGAGGAACCAGGAAATTCCACCAGAAAACTCTTAGAACTCATAAATGAATTTAGTAAAGTAGCGGGATATAAGATCAATGCTCATAAATCTAATGCATTTCTATACATAAGTGATGAATCTTCAGAAAGAGAAGTTAGGAAAACTACTCCATTCACAATAGCATCGAAAAAAATAAAATACTTGGGAATCAATCTCACAAAAGAGGTGAAAGACCTCTACAATGAGAACTACAGAACACTAAAGAAAGAAATTAAAGAACACCTTAGAAGATGGAAAGAGCTCCCATGTTCCTGGATAGGCAGAATTAATATTGTCAAAATGGCCATACTACCAAAAGTGTTATACAGATTCAATGCAATTCCAATTAAAATCCCAATGATGTACCTTACAGAAGTAGAACAAGCAATCATGAAATTCAACTGGAAGAATAAGAAACCCAGAATTGCTAAAGCAATCCTTCGCAGGAAAAATGAAGCAGGGGGTATTGCAATACCAGAACTTCAACTGTACTACAAAGCAATAGTAACAAAAACGGCATGGTATTGGTACCAAAATAGACAGGTAGATCAATGGTACAGAATAGAGGACACAGACACAAACCCAAATAAATATAATTTTCTCATACTAGACAAAGGGGCCAAAAATATGCAATGGAGAAAAGATAGCCTGTTCAACAAATGGTGCTGGGAAAACTGGAAATCCATATGCAACAAAATGAAACTAAACCCCTATCTCTCACCCTACACAAAACTCAACTCAAAATGGATCAAGGACCTCAGAATCAGACCAGAGACCCTGCATCTTATAGAAGAAAAAGTAGGTCCAAATCTTCAACTTGTTGGCTCAGGACCAGACTTTCTCAACAGGACTCCCATAGCACAAGAAATAAAAGCAAGAATCAACAACTGGGATAGATTCAAACTAAAAAGCTTTCTCTCAGCAAAGGAAACTATCAGAAATGTGAAGAGAGAGCCTACAGAGTGGGAGAATATCTTTGCCAACCATACTTCAGATAGAGTGCTAATTTCCAGAATCTATAAAGAACTCAAAAAACTCTACACGAAGAATACAAATAATCCAATCAACAAATGGGCTAAGGAAATGAACAGACACTTCACAGAAGAAGATGTACAAGTAATCAACACAAATATGAAAAAATGTTCAACATCCCTAGTAATAAGGGAAATGCAAATCAAAACTACCCTAAGATTTCATCTCACCCCAATTAGAATGGCGATTATCAAGAACACAAGCAACAATAGGTGTTGGCGAGGATGTGGTGAAAAAGGAACACTCATACATTGCTGGTGGGGTTGCAAATTAGTGCAGCCACTCTGGAAAGCAGTGTGGAGATTCCTCAGAAAGCTTGGAATGGAACCACCATTTGACCCAGCTATCCCACTCCTTGGCCTATACCCAAAGGACTTAAAATCAGCATACTACAGAGATACAGTCACATCGATGTTCATTGCTGCTCAATTCACCAGAGCCAGATTGTGGAACCAACCTAGATGCCCTTCAGTTGATGACTGGATAAAGAAACTGTGGCATATATATACAATGGAATATTACTCCGCAATGAAGAATGATAAAATTATGGCATTTGCAGGCAAATGGATGAAATTGGAGAATATCATGCTAAGTGAGATAAGCCAATCTCAAAAAACCAAAGGAAGAATGATCTCGCTGATAAGTGGATGATGATACATAATGGGGCGTGGGAGGGGTTAGTTTTAGGGTTAGAGTTAGGGTTAGGGAGGGGGGCAAGAATGGGGGAAGGAAGGACTCTATAGAGGGAAAAGAGGGATGGGAGGTGTGGGGGGAAGGGGAAAAATAACAGAATGAATCAACCAACATCACCCTATGTAAATTTATGATTACACAAATGGTATGCCTTTACTCTATGTACAAATAGAGAAACAACATGTATCCCATTTGTTTACAATAAAAAAAAAAAGAAAAAAAAGAAAAGAAAGAAATTCCTGGAACATCAGTATTGTTTTTGCCCCTTGGGAATGTTGATAGAGTTACTCCCAAGGTTATTAGGATCAAGTAGGAAGAGGTCAACATTCAGAGTTGGGATTCTCTCTGTTCCTGTTGCATTCCCAAACCCTGCCACCCACCTCAACTTCTTCCTTGGACCTCATTCTCTTTGCTCTTTCATTTGACCTCACTTCTGTAAGGCACATCTCTTCCTTTTCATTCCAATCAGCTTAGGAGAATTCCTTTTTTTCTTAAATTACTGCAACACGGTGCAGAATCTACAAAAGAAACATATACCAAGAAAACAAAAACAAATTCAGACAATGGATGTCTTTGCCCAGTGGTTCCTCTCCTGAGGATTTCCAGAAACAACACTGAGTAGTCCTTCAGCATGTCATTGAAGATTTTCCTGAGACCCTTGGCATTAACCTGGTCCTTTGTCCTACTCCCATTCAGCCCTGCTTCCTGAAGCCTCACTGTAAATCAATTCCAGACAGCCCTTTCCAGGGGAGTCTTCAGGCTCTTGGTTCAAGGTATTGAAGGCAATGAAGAAAATAAGTCTCAAGGTAGAGTCACCAGGTGCAAGGCACAACAAGGTCTTCCGGCGTGGTTGGCTACGAGTATCAACATTTTCTGGTCTCCTCCAGGCAGTCACTAAAAACGGTAAGAAAATGGGGAGGGCCAAGCCCTATGGCAATTTCATTTTAACCAAAATTGAGAAACAGATATAATCTAGGAGGAATGAAAAAATGCAAAGAATGATGGGATGACCAAGCAGAGCCTCTCTCAGAAACATCCACTGTGGATTGCAAAAGAATAAGTCCTGGTGTTCTATTGCACAGTAGGGTGATTATAGTTGTTAATAATGTGCTGTATATTTTAAAATAGCTAAAAGAGGATGTTTAAAGTTTTTGGCATAAAGTAATGACAAATGTTTGAAGTGAAAAATATGCTAATTATTCTGATTTGATCATTATAAAATTTATACATGTACTAAAACATTACATTATGCCCCATAAATGTATAGAATTATTGTTTTTCAATTAAAATAAAATAACACTTAAGAAGTGATCAAATATTTCTCTGAGCAATCATCTCTATAAGAAGGATCACAAAGCAAAAATGTAAAAATGTACCCTGATGAGAAAATAGGAAATAATCCATGAACTGGGAGGAAATCAGGAAAGAAATAACAGAAAAAATTGAAGACATAAAAGAAAAACTGGAAAGAGTACAAAGTTAAATCAACCTTCTGGAAAATACAGTGAGATACATATAGTACAGACATTAGTAAAGTCAGCCCAATACAATAAAGTAAGAGATTTAGAAGGGCATCCAACATACTCAAAATGAGAATCCTCCAAGAAGGAAAAGAAACCAATAGAGCAAGAAGCCGAAGATATAAGTGAAGAAACTTTTTTGGTCCCAAAAGCATATATCAGGAATAATTGACCCAGAGGGATCATATCATAAAATGTTGTGATGAAGTTATTGGACTTCAAATAAAAAGGCTGGGCAGAAAGAACTCACAAGGGAGAAAAGTGGGGTGAGCTCAGGATTCTGTGCCAAAGACAGCAGATGCTTAAGGAAAGCAAATGTGGTCCTAAGACCTGACATTCAGCAAGAATAAAGGATGCAGACAAACAGCTTTCAAAAGACAAGAGCTCAGGAATGTTTACCTAAGGGAGCTATTTTGGGGAGACTATCAGGTTGACTTCTTTTTTCTTCCAGGGCTTTAAGGCTGTTGTTCTGCTCTATTCTGGCTTGCTTTGTTTCTTACAAGAAGGTGGCTTGTCTTTTTTTTTTTTTTTTTTTTTTTCCTGAAAATGCTTTTAAGATTTTCTCAGTGTCACTGGTTTTAGGAAATTAGATTATGATGTTTCTTATAGATTTATTCATGTTTCTTGAATGTGGGAATTCTTAGATCTGTGGGTTTACACTTTCATTAAAGTTTATAGTTTCAACCATTATTTATTCAAATGTTTTTTATACAGTCTTCCTCACCTTTTCTGTGATTTTAATTCTGTCTGTATTTGGCTGATCCTCTGTGTCTCCTTTTTTCAGAGCTCTTCTGTGTTTCATTTTGGATAATTTCTGTTTTGTCTTCAAGTTCTCTTAATCTTTTCTTTCTGTAGCACCTACTCTGATGGAAATCCCATCCAGTATATTGTTCACTTCAGAACTATATTTTACCCCCATTTTTTAGAATTTTGATCTGATTTTCTCTATTTCTACTTGATCTCAATCTTTCCTCTAGCTTCTTGAACAAAAATAATGTATTTATAACAATTGTTTTAATGGCCTTGCTTACTAGTTTTATTATCTGTATCATGACTGGGTCAGTTTCAACATATTCATTTTTCTTCTCATTATTGGTCATATTTTCCTGTTTCTTTGTATGCTGGATGATTATTGATTATGTGTTACACATTGTGAATTTTATGTTTTCATATGCTGGACTTTGTTTTTTTTTTTATTATTCTTATAAATATTCTTGAGCTTTCTTCCGCTGCTTAATTAAGTTGCCTAGAAATAGTTTGGATATTTTGAAATCTTGTTTTTAAGCTTTGTTATTTAGAGACAGAGAAGTATTTATTTTAGGGCTATTTTTTTCTCCAATACTAGGGCAATGGCTTTCTGAGTACTTTACCTGAGGCCCCCTGAATTATGAGGTTTTCCATGCTAGGTAATGGGAACAGAGCCTACTCCTGGTCTTATGTAAAACCAAGGAATGTTTCCTCCAATCCTTCTTGGTGGTTCTTTGTCCAGCCTTAAATAGTTTCCTCACACGCATGTGATGGTCATTATCCAGGTGAGGATTTAGAGGAACCCTCTCAGATCTCCGGAGAACTCTCTTTCTTCATACACCACAGTAGCTACAGACAGGACTGATGAATCAGAACGTGGTGGTCTCTCTCTCTGTGCTCCTGTCCTGGCTTCGCAGAAATGTTGACCTTAGCCTTCAGCCCCACAAGTCAGTGCTTCCTTGTCCCTGATTTCAACTTGAAATCAGTGGATTCTTTCAAATCAGTGTCATCTCTATTTTGATTTCTGCAAGAAAACAATGCATTTTTTCCTGGTTTATTGCTTAGCTTTCTTGGAATTTGGGGCTTACAAAACATACAAATATTCTAAGAAATGCCAGAATGGAATTCCTGCTTGATTTCACAGTCTACCTTGCCATTAACTTTGGTCACATGATTAAGTATATAATGAGAAGAAATTGTACAACTTTATCTTTAAATATGAGGCCACTTTCTCTGATTTTTCTTTGTCTCCCATCCTGCATATATGGGGCTGGTGAGCCAGCATAGATCATGGTGGTAAGGGCAGATACCTAGGCCATGAGGTAGACAGAGTTATAGTGCCTTCATGGCCTTATGGAGTGGTTCCCCTGTAATCCTGGAATGCTCATTTCCAGACAGTTTTATAAGATGAACTTATTTTAGCCACTATATTTTGGAGTTTCTTCTTTTGTTTGTTTCGTCCTGGGGATTTAACCCCCAGGTGCTTTACAATTGAACCACACCCCCAGTCCTTTTTATGTTTTATTTTGAGACAAGTTCTTGCTAAATTGCATAGGGTCTAACAACTGGTGAGGCTGGCTTTGAACTCACCATCCTCTTGCCTTAGTCTCCCGAGTCGCTGGGATTACAGGTGTGTGCCACCACACCCGGCTTGTTTTGGAGTTTGTTTGACAGAGCAGCTTAGACTCTAACTAATGTAAGAGGTGTACTAAGTCCATTTACTGTTGTTATTATCATCTTAGTTCTGGCATATCATTTTATATTTTTTATAATTAAAAATTTAATTATATAGCTTATTTTCTTTGCTATATGTATGTATGTACTGCTTTCCATGAAGCTTTATATTTTTCTCTTTTTTGTTGATTACAACTATTTTCCCTCTTTCTTTTCCCTCTCTCAATTTTTTTTGCAGTTGTATAATTTTGATTCTGTCAAAAACATTTACATTTTATTTTGTCCCAATTACCTATATTAAACATTTACTTTCTCTTCAATTGTCATAGTTTTTCTAATCTAGAATTTTAAACCCAGTGAAAATTTCTTAAAACCAAATGTGAAAAAGATCTTCTTTATATCTTCAAAAGCAGAATTAATTAGCAGCAGACATATACTATAAAAAATGTTATAAGAAAGTCATTCAGGCAGAAGGAAAATAATAAAAGATGGAAATCTGATTCTATTCAAAATAATGGTGAGTATTGGAAATGTATCCATGTAGTCAATTTTTAAAAACTTTCTCATTACTTAAATCTCTGAAAAATAATTTTTATAGCAAAACAATACCAAAATATTGCATAGTTCATAACATAACATAACACATTATAAATGTCTTTGCACCTAAAAATAGAGATTAAAATATATGAAGCAAAAACCAATAGGACTAAGAAACAAGGCAAATAAACAGACACATCTACAACTACAGAATAATCTCCAGGTGGCAGAAAATCAATAAGCCTATAGAAGACTTGATTAGTGTTAGCAAGCAAATCATCTGATTGACATTTGTACGAACTCCACCTAACAACAACAGGATACACACTCTTTTTTTCTGCTTATAATGCAAGCAGAATACTTATTAAGATGGACCATATACTGGGTCATAAAGCAAGTCTTACTAAATTGAAAATATTCTAGTTATACCAACTGTGTTCTCTGAACACTATGGGATTAAATTAGAAATCAATAAATGAAAGATATCTGAAATATTATCAAATATTTAAAATCTAAATAATACATTCATGCAAGTATATAACCTGTTACAAATTAAATATAAAAAAAAATTTAAAGCCACAAGGTCAATTGCACAACTGACAAATAGACATTAAGATGATTTCGAAGAGATATCTTCCAAATAGTCTGAGTTTTATTTGAAATATATATGTATGTGTTTATATGTTTGTACATGCATATGTATATGTTTGTATATACATATCTTGATGTGTATACATGTGTATATATGTATAAACATATATGTTTTTGGCAAAATAGAAATAATACAAAAAATTGTGAGAGGGAAAGGAAAAGGAAGAGAAAATCATTATAAATTTAATTAGCAAAAAAGAAATGTAAATGTAAAATTTATTCAAAATTAGAATATAAATATGTGTGTGTGTGTATATATATATTCTCAAGAATACCACTTTAAAGAACGATAGTTATTTTGATTAGAAATTTGGTTACTTTGTTAGAAAATCAGACTTACTCCTATATAGCCACACTTCACCAAAAAAAAAAAATCCTCAAAAATTATTGGAAAGACCAAATTAATACTCAGACAACAGACTTGACACTAGAACTGATAATATTTTTGCCAGCAAATAAACTGCTATGTTTATAACAATTAGCAGGGAAAGGAAGGCAAATACATTGTTCCATTATTTGCTTTTATTGAGTTGTTCAAACATTCAACAAAAGCTGATCGAGCACTCACTGTATGCAGGCACCTGTTTTGACACCGTGAATTGCAAAACCCAAGTCCTTGCCCTTAAGGAGGTTCCATGCTGGATGGGAGAGTTAGAGGGATGTACAATGGACATTATGTCAGGTGAGAAATGACATGTAACAAAGTAAAGCTGGTCAGGGAGCTAGAGCTATGGACAGAAGATCAGATGGAGGGAGAACAACATAAGGGAATATTTGATTTTTAAACGGAAATTTTTTTTAAACTTAAGGTTAACTTTAGTTGCTTTAAAATGGAATCATCCTTATTAGCAAACTTTCCAGACTTTTTCATATGGAAGCACAAAAAGTCCTCTAAAAGCAAAAAGTTCAAGCATTTTTATTTGCAGTTGCCAAAGAAGAGTCCTTAGAACAACAGAGTCAAGTGAAGGAAGCTAAGTTGACTTTCAAGCCAACAATAACCCACACCTTGGTCTCTGAGGCCCGCTCTTGCTATGAGGAAGCTCATAACAAAAAAAGAAAATATCAAAACATGCCATTTCTCAAATAGTTGTCAAACATTACTAACATTGCTTGGAAGTCTCAAATAAGCCTCTCTGAAATCAGTTCTGCAATCAAGTTTCCTTCTCCTGATTTGTAACAGTAAAAATAAGGTAGTTGGGATGAGGGTGAGCACTTTGCCTAGTGGTGTATGGCACCGAATCCTACTCAGTACTGTCAGTGCAGTTCATTCCACTGATTGAGCAGGATCTGGACATCCATATTGTAGAGGCGCTTACCATGTAATCTTAATCCAGCAAAGCTCAGCAGACTTGCCCTGGAGAATTGCTGACCCGGTGTACCATCACCATTGGCAGGCTGAGGCTTAAAGCACAGCAAAGCACAGGTATATGCTGCATGCACAGTTTCACGTAGCATTATTTGAAAGGAAAGTCACTTTGGAGTCAGATTTAGTGAAAAGTTGACATAGCATAATATGGAATTCTTACTTTTATAATTCCTTGAAAAAAAATTCACCAATGATGAAAAATCCTAATTATCTGTCCTTGTTTCTTTACTTAATACAGTATAATTTTTCCTTCTCACTTACCTTCAAAGCTTTTGAGAAATTGCAATCTTACCTTGTACTTGATCAGTCCAGACTATCAAATGCCTCATTTTGCAAATGCCCAATATGAGAAGGGAGGTGGCTAGGAGGAGTGTGTATATATGTGTACATGTTTTAACCTAGGCTTTTCATTGATGACAGTCTGTACCACCACCACCTCCTGCGCCACCACCTCCTGACTCCCACTCCTTCCCACACATCCTAGGGTCTCTAAGTTGAAGATAAAGACTGGTTGGGGACTGCCTAAATGAGCTTGATGATATCCTCCCCAGGGCATTTGCCCCAGTTCACATTCCAGTGATTCCATAATGTCAAAGTCTAGGTCGGTGTGGCAAGAGCAGGCCATAATCATTTTTTCTGCTTGGACAGCACATGTACTGACCAGTTTTTACCTGGTGGTCTTCAGCTATATGAGACCTAGGTGAGATAGGTAACAATGAAAGAACTGACGCTAGATAAAAACTGAAATGTTACAAGTAACCTTGGATATTAGATAGTTCTCCTAATCCATTTTTCTTAATAAAAAGATGTGCTAAAACACATCTATTCTATCATAATTTTGAGGTCCTTAAAACTCACCACAAATGACCAATAAATTTCCTTCCTGGGAAAAGTGAGCTTTCTGTTTTCATCATGGGAGACACTCAGAGGCTTTTATATCATGGGATAAAGTGCAAGATTCAAAAAGGTGAGAATCACTGCGCTAAGTCATAGAGTCCTCTAAATGGTTTGATTCCTTTTCCAGATTTATCATCATTAAAATGTCATATTGTTTGTTCCCAACACAAAAACAAAGGCCATAATTTGCCAGAGTTGATGACCTTGGCCTTCCTTTCTGAGGCACTGGCGGGTCTAGACACAGGGCTAAGTTTGCATACCAAGGAGAAATATAGAATGTGTGCAACCAAAAAAGAGGCTCCACCAGTTGCCAGGGCATTGTTTACTCTGGCTAGTGCCTGCGTTCCTCTGCCCCGTGCATTGCTTTGTTTTAACTCTGGCATGAACAACATATTTCATAAAAAGAACCAAATTACAAGAAAGGACCAGCTTGGAATCTGCATCACATGAAAACACGATGCCAACATGCCACAGGTGTATACTACAGTTACACAAAAGAAAATGTGGCATTTCAGAGGGTGTGGGAGGGAAGAACCAAGGAGAGAGGTAGTGGTTATGTTCAGAGGGACAAACCCATTTTTTTTCCCTTAAAAGGTGACTATGACTTATCTCAAGCCTAAGATCTATAATAGCTCTGATCTTGGTGAAAATCATTGGTGTGGACCCCTGAAAAACAGAAGCAGATCATTGGTCCTCTAATGTTCTTTAAACTTCTGAGCACCTTATCCTGAATGAGTGAGTGGCAGATACGCCATCTGATTTTAACCACAGAAACCTCTGTCACAGTAACATAAAAGAGCAAGGAAAAGACTATGAAACCAAAGTGCCCTCATGACTTTGATGTGGGCAGGTTGCCTGGTACCTATGAGTACCAACTTCATGGTACATTTTACCACCTGTGGCCCTGTCAGTGGCCACTAATCCTTATCTGTCCAGATGGATTTATTTGCAGGTGCAAGATATCAAAGTCCGTCTGAAAGCATATATAGCAAATTCATATACGCTGTCTGAATCCCACCCGCAAACCACCTCAAAATAAACACTTCAGGGAGAAGTTTGAATGACTGTACTTCCCCCTGTCTAGTACATTCAACTCGAGGTATACATCTTCCTGATGTTTCATTTCTTTGCAGAATGGAACTATTTGCCTGCAAGCATCAGCCTGGTAGGATTGGCTGGCCGGTCTCATGGTAATGCCTCAGCATGGCTATCACATGTCATTGGATGAAGCTACTATAGTGCTTTTAGGGTATTTTTTCTATTCTGTGTCAAAAAAAAAAGTTCATAGAGTAATTAGTTCAGTCACCTAAATTAGCAGGTAGAAAAAATTCAAGGCGTTGACATCACAATTGAACCCAAAATCTGTAAATGAAATGAAGCTTATTAATATCAGTTTTGGCCACCTATTATAGTAATATTTTTCTGACATTTTTATCTTATTTTATAGGTTTCTTGTGGATATTTAGATAGAGTATGCCTATCTGAAGACTTTGCCTCTCTAAGTAGTATGAGTAGAGAAAAGAAGCAAGGAAGGATGATTGGAGCTAAAAGGCAGAGGAAGCCTGGGTCCCCAATAGGACACATGACTTGGATTACTAGATGGGAACAGCTAGGCCGAAGCTGGATGCAGAGGCACCTCTCACTGCGGAATGTTTCCCCTGCATTTCTGTTATTAAACAGCCTTCTTTTCATACTCCCAGTATCTGCTGCTTAGTACAAATGAAAACCTCTTTTTTATTTTATTTATTTTTTTTGGTAGGAAAGATAGCACATCTTTGGAGCTCTACATCAAAACACAAAATCTAAATAAGGTTTTAGGTCTAAGAATTTTGACTCTATTTATGAACAAAGTTGGACCAAACTACAGAAATTAAATTACTTTTAGTTATATATTTCGCAATTCTTCTCTACTGCAAAGGATAAACTGTTTTTAAAAAAGGCCTTGCTAAAAGCAGTTTGGGATTTGGCAAGAGACCTATTTAGGTTCAAATCTTGGCTCCAAGAGTTATTATCTGTTTGACCATGAGCAAGCTAATTAATCCTTCAAGCCTTGGTGTCTTCATTTGTAGAATGAGGATAATAAGCTGTCTTACTAGGTCATTGTGAATATTAAGGGTCTAATTCATGTAAGCAAAACTCTCAGCCTGGTGTATGGTATATAAGGACTCAACAAATGTCTCTTTCATTCTGCCTCTTGCTACTTCTTCTTCTTCTTCTTCTTCTTTTTTGCCAATTATATAAAGCCATTAGTTTGTTCATGAGTTTTTGCAAAGCTATGCTTATTGGATGTGTATAAATTGTTGCCTTAGGAAAACCAACATGATCAAAGATCTCCTGACCTCCAGGTATCCACAGGGACTCTAACACTCTGGTTGATCTTGAAGACTCATAGTCATTTCTCCCATGAATCTTTCCTAGATTACAGCAGCCCTGGTTCATCCTCTATTCTGCTGATAGCAACACCCGGATTTTGTACTTCACAGCATGATGATCCATCCTACATGCTTGGAGCCAAGATTTGAAACTAAAGATTTGAGTGATTGGTCTTGGCTTACAAGTCAAACTGAAACTTTTTTTTTTTTTTTGTACTGGAAATTGAACTCATGGGTGCTTAACCACTAAGCCATATCCCCAGCCCTATTTATATTATTTAGAGGAAGGGTCTTGCTAAGTTGCCTAAGGCCTAGCTAAGATGCTGAAGCTGGTTTTGAACTTGATATCCTCTAGCCTTAGGCTTCTAAGCTGCTGGGATTACATGTGTGTACCACCACACCCAGCAAAACTAAAATTTCTTAATTTTAAAAAACTGTTTCTTCTCATTTCAGTCTTGAAATTAATAGATATTGATGGATTCATCTCCCTGAGAAGATTAGTCCTGAACTAAACAATCATTTCAAAAACCCCAATTTTAACCAAATAATCAAGTGAAGTGTTTCCCTATCCAGTTAAATACAACTTAAATATAAATTAAAATTCTTAAAGTCTTACATTAAGTGCAATTCTTAAAAAGCTTTGCAGAGAATATTTTAGAAAGAAAAGCACATAAATTAATTTTTCAAAGGGTTTATACAAATTAAATGATTATTTCACATATTCTTATATGAGAAGTAATAAAAATATAGCTTTTCTAGGAGTTTAAGTTAGAGATTCATTTACATCTGATTTATCCATGACTATTTCTGGGGTAAGTTTTAACATGATGTGATATTGTGCATCCTCTGTTAAACTTTTCTAACACAAAAACATTGAGTTTCTTGCCCAAATAGTTTGAAAATAAATAGATAATTGGTAAAATTTTAATAACCCAAAGATATATATTGTCATAGAAAGACATGGTTTTGTGACTTTTCATTATGGATCCTTTTTTATCTGATTTAAAAGCAGTATGGCATATGTATATAGGGAGAAGTACTTTCCCACAGAAAAGTACAGGTCATCAAAATCAGAAGTTTATTTGTGAGAGTCGCGGTTGGAAAACTGACTACTATTCACTTTTTGAGATTTTTGAAAAGTCCCTTTCTATTCCTTTCTTCCGCAAAGGATAAAAAGTAGACATCATGTGAATTGGGATATACACAATCATATAATATTTTTCCAGTTAGTAAATATTAGTTGTTTATTCATTACTGATTCCTGAAATGTACTGTGTGCATACACACATGAATATGAGTGTTTGTGTATGATTAGACTGATATTTTTTTCTGATAACATACTTTAATTTGTTATTCAGTTCTTTTTAATTACCTAGAAGGACATAATATATTGATTTTTTTAGTGATACCATTATCTAACAATGTACCAAAAAAAAAAATTATCATGGTATTTATTTCTGTAAGTCATTCACACAAAACTGGGATTTTTAAATAGATTTAAACTATACTTGAAGGAGACATGATTGGAGTAGAAACAACTTCAGGGAACATCCCAAGAACCAGATTAAACTATCACAGGAAAATGGGCTGCCTCCCTCAGGAACCCCACACTTAATTAGGGAGGAGAGTTTGAACATGGTGTGGGAGCACAGTGTAGGCATAAAAAAATCACCCAGTTTGTGTGGCTTCTAGTACTACACACACCCAACATCACTAGATCAGCTCAGTTTGGAGACCCTTGTGGAGTTTCCACTCCACTGTCTGGGAATTAGTGACCTGGGGCTCCCTTCTTCAAGTTCGTCAGAGCATCCAGGGAAAATTTACCACCCTCACACAAAAGGACTATTGAGGGGACCATGAGTCAACTGGAAAACATACATGGCACTTTCTCAACTTGTTTCTTTCCGTTGCTGCAAAATAGAATGCCTTTTAATTTGGATTTCCACCCAACAAAAGAAGAGCAACACATTGACAAGCATTTACAAGTGGGCCTTCAGGCAGGGAGGAGTCCAGTTCATTAGGAATTAAATTTCTAGTAAACACCTCAATGGGAAGATCCACTTCATAAAAATCAGGCCAAGTGATTTCATGCTTATTTTATACCTAGATGAACTCTTGAGAATTTCAAAGCCATGAAAAATCCATGGGGAGTTTAAGGGATATGTATGGGGGGTGTCCTTGCTCTACTTTCAGTGGGAGATTTACCTTGAACATATAAGATGATTTCTCAATAGAAACTAACCCTATACTGCACGTCACATATGACACGTGCTTGTATCTTGGTAAGTCAGTGTAGTTGATTCAAAGAACTATGTGTAAACAATAGAAAAAACAAAAATGCCCCTGGCAGATTGCAAAGGGAAATTCTGTTTCCAGTTTATTCTTTAATTGAGCTCTGTGTAAATGACATGAAGGGATTCTGAAGACCTTCTCCCCCCACCCCCGCCGCTCCATCTAATGCTGTTTTCCAGTCTCTGAGCTGCCAATGTACCATGAGAAATCCACTCATTGACATGACAGAAAGAGCAGTTGTACAGCAGAAACGGTATGGTCTGTTGCAATAAATTACAGGTTTCCTTTTCATGTTCAGCACAAGAGGCGGCCCTCATGCAATTAGCTGCAGCTGGTTAAAGAAAGAAAACAAGCATCTGCAGAGAGATCAGACTGGGAACCAACTCTTATTTTCTGGCATCTATCACTATAGGGACAGAAAAAGAGACCTGATTTTTGTTCCTGAACAAAAGCCATTTTTAATACTTGTACTTCCCCCTTCTGATTTACCAAGACAGTGTACCATTTGGGGAAATAAATCTACAGTCACTTTTTCTCCTTAAGATCATTTGTCATGATAACAAACAAACAAAACAACAACAGCAACAACAAAAATGGAACGCTTTCCATTTTGTTCTTGTCTTAAATCTTGCAAAAATTTTCTTCAGAGAGCCTTAGCCTAAATGCCTGCTCATAATTACACAATTGCCACTGTGTGCTGTTCTCTGTCAGTTTATATTGATATGCTGGAGTCCTTCTAGAAAGATTTTTTGATGTTTTTTTATCTCCCTGCTATTATTCAATGAAGATTTTCTTTCTTAAAGAATATTTTTTAGATGTTGATAGACCTTTATTTTATTCATTATTTATATGTGGTGCTGAGAATCGAAACCAGTGCTTCACATATGCTAAGCAAGTGCTGAATCCACTGAACCCACTGAACCACAACCCCAGTCCAAAGAAGATTCTCATGATCCAATTTCTAGCTTGTTTCCCAAAAATGAAACATGTAGAAACTCTCAAGAACCATTCCAATTGCACTTGTATGGAGTACTGAGTCATAAATAGAGTAATAATATATTCATGCTAGTCTATTACATAAAAGATATAAAAATATTTTAATGCATGTACCAAATGAATAGTTTGTACTCCAAGAGACAACTTACTGGCTATTATCAGATCAAAGCAGGCATAGATATAAGACTTTATAAGTCATTAATGATCCACTTCTTCAGTCCATATAAGACTCTAGCTGTATTTACTCTGCCAAGGAACTCAGTCCTAGGAAGTCAGGAACTTCTTTCCCAGAATGATGATTTTAGGATAACACAATTTTATAATCATTTCTACATTTGAAAGCACCTGTTTACTTACCAATCTTTGTCCAAGAAAGCCACTTTATAAATGAATGAGGGCAAATGTCAAGAGATTAAAGCGAAATCATAAGAGTAAACTAGTCCACATTCAACCTCTGGCACTTTCAGGGTCTCTGTAGAGTTATTAACCATTCATTTAGCCATATTCAAATATTATGAAAGTAAGGAGAGGTTTTGCCTTGGTGTCTATTTTTTTCTTTTTCTTTTTTTAAAATACAGAAATAAAAATCATAATGGAAATAGTCTGTAATTACCAATTCCCAAAAAAATTGACTATGTGGTTTTTTTGTTGTCGTTGTTGTTTTACAGAAAAGTAGTAAAGCTACTGATGTTTATGGGGGAAAAAATAACTTGACAGTTTAGCTGAAGATCACAGGGCATTTGTTGAGATGTCTCCAGAGCATTTGTCTGAAGATTTATTTTTAAAGCTGTGCTTAAAAGTAAAAAGCCGCTTCCCCGTTTCCCTCCCTTGTGTTGCAACCAACCTTACTGCACCATCAAAACAAAGAAAACGATTCCCATATTTTTGTTTCATTAGGTTTAAGAGAGACACATTCAGAGAGAACACCCTTTAAACAACCAAGCCGCAAATCAATATTACATGTTTGGAAGAAAGAAAAGGAACCAGAGTGTGTGCTCAGACAACAAATTTCTATAATTTCCAAACCTGTAATTTACTTGAGAATGTGCGGTCCCCTTGAACTGGACTTCCAGGCTCCTCGTGTAATGAGCAACTTAAGTGTGAATGGAAACAGGTCGGGAGGAGGGGAATGATGAGATCTGAAAGCAAACATTTGCAAAATTATGAGAACAAGCAATGTCTTTTGAACTTTTTCAAATTAATTCTTTTTTCCCCTTCACAGAGACCAATTTTGCTCTTAAGAAGAAGCAGGTCTGAGAGTCATCCCTGCCCCAGTGCTGGAAATTACATTCCACTGGTATCTATTTGCTAAAAATCATCTTCCATTAAAAGCAAAATCACTGTTTGGAGTGAGAATGAGGACAATTAAAATGGAAACAATTTCAAAGACCTACTGGGAGTTGTCACTATTCAGCCTCAGAGGAAATAACCAATTTATTCTCTCTGGAGACAGTTTAAATGGAGGAGGACGAAACTTTAAAATATGTATCAATTCCTAAAAAACAGCATTAGTAAGATAAAGAATCTACACTTCTCTTTATTTTGGAATTTAAAGTTAATAAATATCCTATGTTGGCCATTTTTAAAACATCATTTAGCCCAGGAAAGGTGACATACGATGAAATTATTGAATACATTTTGCCTGATAGTCACATCAATCATAAGGAAACTGCCTTCATGCACAAGATCTTTAATTTACACTTGAAGGAAAAAACACAGAAATTCTTGGTATATTATTTTAATAATTTCAAAAAGTATTTTTAAAGTGCTTAAGGATGAGTCTGTAAAATTCAAAAAAAAAGTTCACCAAACCCCCAAGCTCAGAACCTCAAACTACCCCCCAACAAATGATGCCAACTGACTGCTTTGATGATTTTTTCCTTAAAAAAAGAACCCTAAGGAGGACATTGAGTTGCAGGTGAGGACAGAGAATGTCATACCTTATGAAAATCCCACTGTAAGCCTTTTACTCAGGAGCATTACATTTGTCTGTGCAACAAAATGTATTGGGGACCTACTATTGCCAGGCACTCACTCTGCTGGGTTACAGTAGTAAGCAGAGCGGATAAACATGCCTATTCTCAAGAAGTTTACAGTCTAACTGCGTAGACAGAAAGTAAACAACAAACATAACATGTAAGTGGCTCATAGCATGTTAGAGGAGGATGAAGGCCATGAAAACAGGGAAGAATAGGGCAGGATAAGGGAGATCAGGAGGTTATGTGTTGAGGGTATGTTCAAATAGGGTGACGAGGAGAAGTCTCACTAAAAAAGTGACATTAGCAAGGACTAAAAGGAAGTAAGGCACATGGATAATTCAGGGTTTATCAACCTCAGCACTATTGACATTATGGGTTGGATAATTCCTTGCAATGGGGACTGTTGGGTGCTTTGTAGGATGTTTAGCAACATCTCTGGTCTCTATTCATTAGATGCCAGTAGCTCCTACTCACACAGTTGGAACAACCAAAAATGTCTCCAGACCCTGTTAAAAGTTGCCTGGAGGGAAAAAGAATCACAGTTGAGAACCGCTGATCTGGCTGGAGGTGGGAACATGACTAGCAGGGTCAAGAAATGAATGAAAGAAACTCAATGTATGACTAGGATGGAAGAAGAGGTAGGGGGCGGGTTAGGCTGAGATCAGATGAATGAGGGGACTGATCTCACAAGGCTTCCTAGGCCATTGTCTTCTACTCTTCATGAAATGGGAAGCCATTGAAGGGCTTAAAAGAGGAGTTCACTGAGGTATATCCCTAGGCAAGGGTAGAAGCAGAGGCAGCTGGTGGAGGCTATCACTAAAGAAGGAGATGTTGGTGGCACCAACCCAGGTAGTGAGAAGCGATCGGATGTGGGATATATTTTTAGGGTAACAAATGGAACTTCTATCATACGAAAGAAGGGCTTGAGAAAGAGAGGAGTTAAATAACTCTAAGCAACTGGAAACACAGAAATGTCATTAACTGAGAAGAGGACCACATTTGAAACAGCCAGTTGGAAGAGCAGATGAGGGAGCTCATGTTAAATCATTCCTTGGCGAGTAGAAGACAAGAGACAATGCATTCTTGTGTATGTCATTACGTTTTAAATCAAGAAGAGGCACAGTTTTCACATTTTAGTGTAATGTTGGGTAAGAAGAAACTTTATCTTAAAGCAGAATCTCTAAAAGTGCTTCTCCTCAGCACTAAAGGACTAAAAATTTTTTTATGATGAGTATTTTTTCTAATTAAAAAAATCTGAATGTACATGTGGGATGAGTGCCCATCCTGTGAACATAAACATTTCATCATTTGGGTCCACCTCAAAGGATGTCTCATTAATGCTACAAATTATTTTCTTCCCAAAGGGAACCTATAATTGTTCTAAATTCAAGTGTTGTTATTCCAAGACAAGTGTCATTATCAATTGAGATCCAGAGCACAAGAACTATATTCCTTCAAGACTTTATTCTTACTTCTCTCAGCAGTGACCATGTTGTATTGTCATTTATTTGAGTTCACCCTCACTGAATTCCAAGGTGTTCAAAAGCATAAGCTTCAATTTATTGACCCCTCTCTTATTCCCAATGCCTATCACATAATAGACACTGGAAAAATATCAAATATATGAATGATTGAATAAAAGAATTATTACAAAGAAGACAAAAGTTGGGGTAGATATTTAGAGTATAGCATTAGCCATACAAACCAACTTCAGGAAGGCAGAAACCACATCCTACTTCCCTTTTCTTCCCTCTCCCTCTCCTCCTGCCTGGTGTGATGGAAGATGGTGGACCTGGAAATAGGTCAGACCTGAGATGGAATCCTAGCTCTCCTACTGACTAGTTAGATGAATTTGAACAAATTACCACATGATAGGTCAGTGCTAGACACTTGGTAGGCAGACTAGCTCCTGCTTAGACCTCCAACAGAGCAACAGCTGGTGTCCAGAATTTTACAATCAGAAAATCTTTCAACCTAAAGTAGTTCTTTTCATTCCCATGTGTGTATATGTTATTTTAGCATTAGTTACACACTCTGGGGGGTCGCAGGACCTCTAACTGTCTTAATTTTGCCCTCTGACTGGCATTACTTATTTAGGTTGTTAGGACACAGTGAATAGGCTAGATCTGTCCTTGCCTGCATGGAGCTTTGTGCCCAGTGGAGAAGGAAGACTTTAAACAAGTAATTATATGGATACGTATTTGTGGTTGTGGTAAGTACTGGGAAGGAAACGAATAACTGGAATCCAAAAAAATTTAGGGGTAGGCACAAAGGGAAGGAGACCTTTCTGTAGAAGTCACAGTTCATCTGAAATTCGAGTCATCCATTGGAGTTGAGGGGTGGCATGCAGAATGGGGGAGTGAAGAAGCTGGAGAATGAGGGAGAGAGACTTGGTGGGAAAGAATACTCCAAGGAACTGAAGGGTCCCACAGAATCTGGGTTTAGGCATGTCTTTGTCATAAGGCCTTAGTTCATGTATGATGGATGAACGTGCACTTGGAAGCCCTGATTCAGTGAGCTACATGACACGCACCTCACACACATGGTCTCATATACCCCCTAAAATTCCAAAGTCAACCACCTAGTAAGTTCCACGTTCCCAAGCCTCTGGTTTGCCAATATTCAAATGTTTCTCTTCTAAGTCCTTTTGAGAGACTCTTCAAACTACAGGTGCTTGACCGCTATTTGTGTTATAAATGAAATTCCATCCATCATTCACCTGTGGTTGGCCTTTCTGTCCACCTTTTTGAGTGGCTGTATGTGACTGGTGAGGCCACCATTTCATTGGGTGGTTATGGCTACTGTTATTCATTTGAAATTATGGCTAACCCTTGTAATACTGGTGTCTGCTTTTGCTTTGCTTTTAATGAAGCCTATAGATTAGAGGTCTTTTTCAAAGTTGTGCTCTTTTCTCTTTAGCTCAGAGGAAATGAAATGAAAGGGGCACTTCCCTTTTATTTAAAGAATCATTAGAGATAAGTGGGTTCAACCAAATGAGGAAAATAAAACATGAAGACCTATTCCAGCAGTTGCCTCTTCATTCCCTGGTGCTTTCACGAGAACTCCTGTGGCTCATGTATTTATGTTAACTCTATCATAAAACGTGATCTTTATTGCAACTTGCCATATAAAGTTTCAGCTCTGGGGCAAGTCTACTTCCCTCCCAAACTACACTTGCAAACTAGTCCTTTTGAAAAACCCTTCAAATATTAAGGGCAGTTTGCATCCTGATTCATTCTTCCATTGTAAAATCACTTCAGTAACATTAAAGGGAGAAAAAAAAAAAAAAAAACCTAGGGAGGAATTTGCCCAACTCATCATAAATTTCTAACATCACTTCAACAATTTTAAAAATGAAAGGACCAAGATATTAGGATGTTTATGAATTGTTTGAATTCTTACCAGGTTCATGCATTTCATACACATCACCAGAAAGACTTGCCAGCCCCCATTACTATGGATAATCAACTGTGCACAGTTGCAAGCTGTTGACTTTCCTATATTTCTCTCTACAATTTAAAAATCTAGTTGAATCACTCAGACTGTAAGGTGGGGATAATATGATATACAGAATAAGTCAAAACTAAATGGGAAATATGGGAAATCTGGAAAATGCAACCACAGAATATTATTCATTCAATCCATATTGATTGAGTGCATGCCACTCAGGAGGAATACAAAAAAATACACATATTATTTCTCCCTTTAGAAACTTACCATCCAACTGAAGTAATGTGCCATACAAAGATGCCACATAGCATTATGACCAGTTTCTCAGCTAAGGATGAATAGCCAGAAGAGGCGGGCATATCTCTGTGCCCCTGTGTCTCCACGTAAGGTGCACTAAGACGCGTGCCCTGCGGCAGCATCACAACCGGTCCTTTGGGTGTAATTCCTCGCAGCTCTGGGAGCTTCCAGACTTGCTTGCCTTGCATGTTTCAACAGCTCTGGCCATGAGGTGCTGCTGATAATGAGCAGATTCCAGCCGCCACCCCCACCCCTCCAGTAACCTTTATAGAGCGCCGCTAAGAACCGTAATGGAGGCAGCCCAGACTCAAAGGGGCTGAAGGAGTAAATGAAAAGGCCTGCCTCAGTCATCTAAAGGTGTTTCATGTCAATGACTGTGCTCAGGAAGTAGAAGCACGAGTAGGCGTCTGAGATATTCGGAAATCCTCCAAGCGAACTGCAAGGTGTTGCTGCCTGACCCTCAACTCTAAAGGAACCCTCCTGGCTTTCAAATTCTGTGCTTCTGGAGGTGATAGCACTACATGTCCCTAAAACTACACACAACAAACTTTTCTGTCCAGCTTAGAAACGGTCAGCAAAAGTCTATTACACAGCAACACTTTCATTACTTGAGAGAAAAATTACAAAGATGTTGAAAATGAAGAAAGCAAAGATGATTTTAGAAAACTGGTGGAGAATAGTATTTTATTCTAGCATGTTTTTCAAACTGTAGGTCGAAACCCTTTAATGAAGGTAAAATCAATTTAGTGTAAAATGCTTAAAAAATATAACAGAAAAGGATTGAAAAGAAACAAAGAGAGGAAAGGCAAGAGTAGCAGGAGAGGGCATGGAAGATGAGAGAGGTGAGGAGAGGAGAGAGGAAGAGAGGATAAAATATCAGAGGGTATCTCATAAGGGTCTAAAGATCACCTTGTAAAACTTTTGCTTCAGTTGTGTGTGTATATATCAAATCATGATGTCAAATATATTTCGTACTATAAATCATGATTTAGAAAAAGTACCATATTATGTCCTTGCTTTGAAAGCCTCATCAAGCTAAATTCCTTAAAAACAACAAAAGACAAAACAAACAAAAACAAAACAACAACAACTGAAACCCCACAACCAAAGTAGGTTAGTGTGACCTGCTCCAAGGTCATGTCCTGGCTCTTGTCTATGGCAGTGGCTCCAGGATGCCATTTACTCCACAGAATGGAACGAAAGAGCACACTCAAACAGGAATCACTGAATCCCAACAAATGCTCCCAGCCAGATCAGGCAGTAATACTCTGGATATGTTTTTCTTTTATGTATACGTTCACTGAAGAGGCTCTCTACTAAATCTTGGCTTTGTATACAATAATAATAGTAATAATAAATAATAATAATAATATTAGAAAAAATAATATAGAGCTTTTATTGTATGCTTTATGTGTGTTATCTTATTTAAATTTTCATAGCAACTCCTTAAGGCAAGTTCTCACATTATTCCCAAGTTCAGATAGGAAAAAATTTGCCCAAGGTACATGTTAATTGAACCAAAACTCAAACCCAAATCTGAGACAGTACCTTTGTCACTTGTGGTGGTGTTTATTTAGAAAAGGCTGTCCCATATTCAAACCTTTCTCTTTTCTTTGTTCACTAGACCTACTAATCATAAATGCAAACATTAATCAATGCCTTCTTTATGTTCTATTTAAAAATTCTTCCTGCTAAATTTGCAGTTAAATTTCCAATAGACTAGGCATCAATATTAAACACTAATATATTAATGAATGTACTTTGCTAATATAATGCATGGTATCTTCTGTATGTACACTGAACTCATTTAAATGCAGCTCTCCTAATACAATTGGGACAACATAATTTGATTTGAAAAACAAAACAACAAGGTTTTTAAAATCTGTTATTGCTACTCTGCTTTAGTGATTTCATAGATAATTAATAAACAATTATCCCTTTAGATCTAAAACTAAAATCTGTGACCCTCTATTTAAACGTCCCTTTATACCTTGATTTGCGTGTCTTGTTCTTTATTCCTCCTAGTTTTTCTCATTTTAAAAAATCCCTTCAACTTCTGATTTTGTTTTGTAGGTATTTGGAGATCTGGTTTACTTTAAAACAATGAAGCAGACAGAAGCCCCTGAGGGTAACTCACTGAGAACCGGGAGGTCCTGGTGACACAATTAAACTGGCAACAAATCAATAGAAACTGTAGAGAAGAGGATAGAAAACAATAATTAAAACACTCTGTCAAGAAATAGAAAAGTAATTAAAAGATGCAAGCTATTGTTTTGCCACACTAATTACATTTTAATTTTCAATAGATTTCTGAAGACCATAAGAAGAATGGCCTTATTCTGGTGTTCAGGTGCTCTCTACTAGGTTGATAACACTGTGACTGTGTCACAACTGAATGGCAGGAATTTTCACCAGGAGGAGATGGCACAGGGTAAAGTGTTTCCTTATTCATTATATAGTGTGACTAAAACTCCTTATATGACCATTCCAATGGGGTCCATTACTTATCCTGGTACATGTGCATGTATGTGCATAAGATGACTTACAATGTATGATAATGATAATGATGAGGAAGAGGAGCAATAAGATGATAGCTACTCGTTTAAGTACCAGTCATCGGACACTTTGCTAAGCATTTAGCATGCATTATTTGATTTAATTCTCAACAAATGTATTACTTAGGTAATGTATTATTACCCCATCTTGTAGTGGAGTTATAGTTGAATAAATTGAGACTTGTGAATTTTTGAAGATTTGCCCATGATTACACAGTTGATGGTTAAAGAAACTAGGATTTGAACCTCCTCCATTCTCTGAACCAGCATGTTCAACTGGAGCTACCAAAATTCATGGCAAAGCCAGCAAAAGCATCAGCCGCAAATTTGTTCTGCCTTTCACTAGTCATTGCTAAATCCATGTAAGTGATTATAAGCATTCATTTTAAGGGTACTCTGATTTCCAAGATGTCAAAAATATGAGGGGGAAAAAAGGTATGCCTTACAACTCTTTCCAAAAGCTTCACTGCAAAGGTCGGGAGAAAAATGAGCCCTTGTTGGGTAGGAAAAGTGTGATCAAAACAAATTTCAAAACTGAGGGAAAGAGCATGCATGTATGCTGGTGGTATAATTCAATGGAAGAGAAAGAGACTGAGTGATGTAAGACGGAAGAGGGAGATTCTTTGAGTTGATGTCTCAGAGTGGGTAAGAGGAAGCAGGATGTCCATGAACTTGATGGCTGGAGATTGAGTTCAGGATGCAGATGGTGAGTATGTGGGGAGATACGATGAGGGTATCTGTGGAGCTTCTTTTCTGTTTAAGAGAGTTTAAAAGCTGAAGCAATCAGGAAGTTTTCATGAGTGTTCATATTTATAAAACATTCACACACCTAGAAATCCATACTGAAGTATAGTTAAAATGGCAGAATGTCTGGTATTGCTTTAAAATACTCCAGAAAAAAATTCAGTGGACATCTCAGAGTTAATGAACTATAGTGATAACAACAATAACTGACATTTATTGAGAACTCACTATGAGCCATTGTGTTACATGCTTTACAACTGAGCCTGATTCCTAATTCTCTTGACTCTATTTGTGCCCTGTTCTCCCAGGAGGATCTCATCTTGGCCTTTTCCTGTCCTGTTTTCTAATCACTTCACTTCTGGACCCACGAACCTGAAATGGCTTGACTGTGCATTGAAAACCACCATTGAGCGTCAAATGATGTATTGAAGATCCTTTCCCTGTATGGTCCTTGTGCTCGCTAAGAGGGATGCTGCTGCTTCTTCTGGGGAAGGCTACTACTGACAGCATCCTAGTCCTGCCTTGGCCAACTGTTGAACTTTCAATCTTTCCACTTGCGTGTTTTCTTTCATTTCACTGATATTATAAGAAATACTGGTGTGGAGGGAGAGAATGCAGAGGTCTATTCCAGGACATTTGTGTTCACAAAACCACATCCCGATTTAGGCAACTTAATGTACTTGAAATGGTAATGAAGGGGTAATTTTATCCTGGCAATTTATTTTGAATTTTTGGTCCTGTGTCCCCTCCTTGAGTCACCAGGTTGGCCCACATCTTCTGCTTCAAGAAGAGATGCCAGCCATATTGGATTAGGGCCTGCCATAATGATCTCACTCTAACTTGACTACCTCTATGAAGATGCCATTTACAAATACAGTCACATTCTGAGGTACTGGGGTTAGGATTTCAGCATATGAATTTTTTTGGTAAGGAGAATGAGACACAATTCAGTCCATAATAAGCTTAAATATGGTAATTGCCTTGAAGGTACTCTTTGACTATGTACCACAATGGCACCCAACTTCTCTGAGGAGCCCTCCATCGCTAGCACCCTGGAGTCAGACACACAGGAGCTGAGGTAGCTTCCACAGACAACTCACCTCCATTCACCTATTTCTCAGGGTCACAGTATCTGTGACGCTCGTCTTCATCTGGTGAGAGCTTCCCTGTGTCCAAAGGGACTATTACACAGCCTATGGAAATAATATACATGTGCCTAACACTGAACAGTGCCTCTTCCAACTTATTTATGTACAGGATCCTCAGCAGATTCCTTATTAGCAACATTATTATCCATGCTAATTATCCAAGTTATTTTCTTTCTCTCTATTTATATATGAAATATATAATTTACACACACATGCACATATATATGTATATACATATTGAAATATACATGTAACAAGTATATACATATGTGTGTGTATGTATAATATATATATAATTTTTTCAATAGATTATCTATGTAGATAATGACCTAATGCCATTGCATCAGGTCAGTAGAATCCTGGTTATATGGCAGCATAGTGGCAGTAAATATGGAAGGTTCTTCTATTGCTACAGTGAGGAAACTGCAAAATGCCATCAACAAGAGGACAAGAATATATAAAATCCATTCCTGGAATATATAATATGAAACATATATATATATATGGTTCTGTGCCTAACTTTAATAGTTCTTAAAAAATAGTTATTTAATAGTGATTAAAGAAAAAGTAGTTTGATAGTCTATTTTCTAATTCCTAAACTGATTTCAAATTTTCAGTGTAGTTACAAAATCCAAGGTATAAAAAGAGTGCCAAACACAAGGATGGAATTACCAAAAAGGCATGTTGGCTTTCTAATTTTATAGGGGGAAATCTCACTAATCATCACACATCATATAAAATAATAACTGCCCTGTAATAATAGGTAATAATATATAATGACAAGTAATATTCGGTGTTACGGTTTTCTCCATGATTTCTAAGGTCATGGCTGAAAAACTCAAAAGGAAGTTTGAGAGTAATTCGCTTCCTCTCTCTTCCGATAATAACATTAGAAACACTTTGAACACAAATACAGCAAGCTCTACAAATTAAATCAAAATTTGCCTCTAGTTTGAAACAAGTTAATACAAGTCTTAAATGGCAGGAAGTGAGTGGGGTGAAGAAAGTATCTGAAATTAGTTGAATTTAAGAATCACTGCATTGTTGAATTTAAGAATCACTTCATAAATGACATTGATTTATAAAGCTATACCTAGAGGAGAAGTTCAGAAGCCTCCCCAACTGTCCTCTGAGGCGTTAACACTGCTGTAGCCAAAAGGATTCATAAGATGCTGGGCATCCACAATTTGATAGAAGAGAAAATAGAATCATTGCTTGGTACTAAAGTATATTTAATCACCATTTTTCAATACATATAAACAAAATAAGAGAAGAGCCAAGAGTGAAGTTTAAATCATTATGGAAATATAGTGGTTTCCAAATTAGAAGAGATTAAAGAACTAGAATTTCTAACTAGATTAAAAGAACTAGAAATATTCAATCTGGCAGATAAAGCCAAAAAGGCAATATGATTAAAGTCTCTAAAATCATGAATAGTAGATGTGGTCATTCTGGAAACTGGGATTTAGGCCTCCTCAAAATAAATACTGAACATAGGCAAAGGAAGGTTATTTGTAGTTATAAAATTATGCTGATCATCAGACTTATGCTAAAAACATTTCTGGTTTTCTAAATATATTCCTTTATTCTTTTCCTTATTCTTTTCTTTTTCCTTTGTGTAATTTAAGATGGTGTTTGAGTATAATCATCCTTCTCTAATGCTTTTCTACTCAGTCAAGTTAAGGCACATTCACTTACCTTCTCATTTACCAATTTTTCTCTACCTGTCTTACAAGTCTATAATCCTACTCCAGTGTGTTTTCTTTAAGGATATTAACATCCCTCTTGATGCCTCATTAGTTTCTACAAAATTAAATTCTTCCTTATTTGTCCTAGCTTCTGTCATCCTTTCCTGACAAACCTCTTGAAAGAAGAATATAGTTACACTCACCAACTCCATCTCTACAACCCTCATTTAGATCTCAATCCACTGCAGCTATGGTCTGAATGTTCATGTCTCTCCAAAATTCACATATTAAAACCCTAATCCTAAGTGATGCTGTTAGGAAGCGTGTGTTGGGGGTGGGAGTGACGGTGATTAGGTCATTCAAGTGGAACCCTCAGGAATGGGAGTAGTGCCCTTATGAAAGAGGACCCAGAGGGCTAGTTGCTGTGGCACCTGCCTGTAGTCCCAGCAACTCAGGAGGCTGAAGCAGGAGGATGGCAAATTTGCGGTTGGCCTTGGCAATTTAGTGAGGCCCTATGCAACTTACTGAGACTCTCTTTCAAAAAAAAAAAAAAAAAAAAAATAGAAAATAAAGAGGAGCAGGGATGTTACTTAGTGGTAAAGTGTCCATGGGTTCAATACTCAGTACCAAAAAAAAAAAAAAGAAGACCCAGGGAAACACTTGAATCTCTACCATACAAGGACACAGTGAGAAAATGCCATTTATAGAGTAGAAAGTGAGCCCTTATCAGAAATTGAATCTACAAGTACCTTTATTTTGGGTTTTATAGGCTCCAGAACTGTGAGAAATAAATTTCTATGACTTATAAACTTGAGTATAAAATACTCAGTTTGTGGTATTTTGTGATAGCAGTGAAATGGTTAAGACAATTGCCAACTAGTTTGTTTCTTTATTATGCTCTTGAAACTATACTTGTCAAAGTCATTAGTGACTTAATCACTTCTTGAAACTCGACATGTAATGATCTCCAGGATGAGATTCTTGCCTGGATTTTCAGTGATGCTTCTGGCTGTACTGATCGCTCCCGAGTGCACACTCAGTCCTGTCTTCTCCTCCAGTTCTCTAATTCTCGTAATTTCTCATGTATGTACTAGTCACTCAGCTCTATTGGTTCTACTGTTTTTTCTCCTATGGTTTGAATTATACTGTTTCAATTCCAGTGTGGCATTTTCTATATTGCACTGCAATTGTCCATTGACACGTCTGTGATGTGCAGTAGATTTGAACTCCTGGGAGACAGGAATATGGTCCTCTCTCCTTCCAGTGCTTCTTTCTTCATCATCCAGTGTGTCCTCAGATTAAGTCAGGCTGCTAAAGTTACATCTTAGGACATTTGGACAAACACTGGAAGGAAGTAATGGGATGAGGTTGGTGGCTAGCTGCGGGGAAGAGCATACAAGGCAGAGGAGGCAGTGGTATAAAAGGCATGCCTGAGGTGTTCACAGAATGCCAAGCAGACCAGTGTGCCTGGGATGCAGTACACACATGACAAAGTCTGAGAGGTAACAAGGTGCAGAAGTCTGATAAGGTCATATGAGGGCTTCTGGTCTAACCTAATGTGTATGTGTGTGTGTGTGTGTGTGTGTGTGTGTGTGTGTGTGACTCTGGTGCTAAATTGAGTATAGGCAATAGGGAGGAAAGAATGGCAGCACTGAGACCAGTTAGGAGGCTTTTGAAATCCTCCAAGTTGAATGACGGCTCTGAGTGACATAGCAGGGCCATGATGTTAAAGAGTCAGGTTCCAATTATAGATAGACAGAATTAACTAGATAGAAAGTGTGGGGGTTCCCGGGAACCCCAGCCTTGGGCGTGGTCAAGATGGCGCCTGACGCTGAGCCAAAAGCGGCCAGCTATACAGTAAACAACCAGCAAATTCCAATGATTGGCTAGTTAACGATGTGACTAGAGCATGCCCCCTCGTGTACCCATCCTGCGCCTGCAGCTGTCCGCGTTTATCTCGTGTACTCTCCCCTGATTGATTGAAGTGTATATAAGCCTGGTGGGTGGGAGAGCGAGGAAAAAACGGAACAGACGGAGCGGAAGCAGCGGCGGTGGTGGCGACGGCGGCAGCAGCAGCAGCCGCTGGAGCTGAGCTGGAAGGAGGGAGTACGAGGAAGGGGAAGAAGCTGGGAAAAGGGAAGCTGGGAGTGCGCAGAAGCTAGGGGTAAGAGAAGCGTAGGAAAGGAACTGTGCACAATAAACTTCCAAAGCTTCAGACATTTGTCGTGTCTCTCTCTGCGGCCAGAGGGGACCCGATAGAAAGAAAGGAGAGGGCTGTGGCAAAAGATGTTTGGCCAATGAACTCTAAGGATGGTGTCTCCCTGCTACAGTGGTCTCGGGGGAAGGAAAACAATGACTAGATTTGTTGTTTAGTTGAGCCCTATGTAGCTGGGTGGGGCTTGTTTCAAGAAAACAAGATTAGGGTCACGTGGGACAATTATCAGGCTATTAAGTGGTCCAGGCAAGAGAGAATTCAAATCTGTAGCAGAGCAAGGATAACCAAGATGACAGAGCAGAGTAAAAATAATGAGAGAAAAAGAAAGTATGTTTTGTATCTATAAATAACTCTAGCAAAAAGAAGTCACATTGAAGGATTTAAATTTAAAATTGTGACGGGGTGATCCAAGATGGCGGACTAGAGGGTGACTGCATCTCCAGTTGCTCCAGAACCCAGGAGTCAAGAAGGGGAGGCATTGAGAGACTCAGACTAAAATAGAGCCACGGGTGAGTCTCGCACACTGGGTAAAGCTCGGCCTGGGTGGCAGGCCCGGATAGAAGTGGCTTATCGGAGCAGGGCAGGGCAGCTAGAGTCTTCCACAGGCAGCCCTGCTCACTCCAGCAGTGGGTCCCTCCCACACGGCCAGCTTCTCCAGCTTCTTGGAGCAGGCTCCCCAGTGAGAGGTGAGAGCCTGTCTGATCAGAACCAGCTCCAAGTCCTGGAGTCAGCGCAGCGTGCTCCGGCCCACAAGCGGCTTCAGGGACCAGGAAAGGGCATCCAGGGACTTCCCCAAGCAGCCCGGCCCCCTGCAGTGGGAGGTGCCTTTCAAGGCTAGCTTCTCGGAGCAGACTGCCCAGTGAGAGCCTTTCTATACAGAGCCAGCCACAAATCCCCGAGCCAACGGAGAGCTTCAATCCGCAAGCAGCCTCTGGCATCTGGGCAGGGCAGCCAGAGACTTCTCCAGGCGGCCCTGCCCCCTCTGGCCGCAGGCTCTTTCCATGGGGTGATCCAAGATGGCAGACTAGATGGTAACTGCATCTCCAGTCGCTCCAGAACCCAGGACTCAAGAAGGGGAGGCATTGAGAGACTTGGACTAAAATAGAGTCACGGGATGAGTCTCCCCCACTGGATGAAGCTCAGCCTGGGTGGCAGGCACAGATAGGGGCAGCTTATCAGAGCAGGGCAGGGCAGCTAGAGTCTTCCCCAGGTAGCCTTGCACACTCCGGCGGTGGGCTCCTCCCACACGGCCAGCTGCGCTGTGTAGGCCCCCCAGTGAGAGCCTTTCTGCACAGAGCCAGTTCCAAGCCCTGGAACCAGTAGGGGGCTAGGGGCAGCTTTCTTCGGAAGCACTGCATTATCAAGTTCCTCCAAGATTTCAGGCTACTGAAGGCTGGGAGGTGATACACTGGAAATCTACCGGGACACTATAAGCTAATAGAGGAAATCTGCAATATCTCAGGGTCCCACTGACATCTGACCAATATGAGAAAACAAGGGAAGAAAATGTCCCAAACAAACCTAGATACTATATCAATAAAACCCATTGACAGCACAGCAGATTTTCTGAAGAAATGTCAGAAAGGGAGTTCAGAATGTACATAATTAAAACAATCAGAGAAGCAAATGAGGAGATGAAAGAGCAAATGCAGGCATTAAATGATCACACCAATCAACAGTTAAAAGACCAAATACGGGAAGCAAGAGATCATTTCAATAAAGAGTTAGAGATACTGAAAAAAACAAACAAACTGAAATCCTTGAAATGAAGGAAACAATAAACCAAGTTAAAAACTCCATAGAAAGCATAACCAATAGGATAGAACACCTGGAAGACAGAACCTCAGATATTGAAGACAAAATATTTAATCTTGAAAACAAAGTTGGTCAAACAGAGAAGATGGTAAGAAATCATGAACAGAATCTACAAGAATTATGGGATATCATGAAAAGGCCCAATTTAAGAATTATTGGGATTGAGGAAGGCTTAGAGAAACAAACCAAAGGAATGAACAATCTATTCAATGAAATAATATCAGAAAATTTCCCAAATCTGAAGAATGAAATGGAAAACCAAGTACAAGAGGCTTATAGGACTCCAAACATACAAAATTACAACAGACCCACACCAAGGCACATTATTATGAAAATACCTAACATACAAAATAAAGACAGAATTTTAAAGGCCACAAGAGAAAAGAATCAAATTACATTCAGAGGGAAACCAATAAAAATATCAGCAGATTTTTCAATCCAGACCCTAAAGCTAGAATGGCCTGGAACAACATTTACCAAGCCCCAAAAGAAAATGGATGCCAACCTAGAATCTTATACCCAGCAAAACTTACTTTCAGATTTGACGACGAAATAAGATCCTTCCATGATAAACAAAAGCTAAGGGAATTTACAAAAAGAAAGCCGGCATTACAGAACATTCTCAGCAAAATATTCCATGAGAAAGAGATGAAAAACAACGATGCAAATCAGCAACGGGAGGAACTAGCCTAAAGGAATAGCCAAATAAAGGAGAAACCAAATCATGTCAAAAAACAAAAATGAGTCAAATGACCGGGAATACAAATCATATCACAATAATAACCCTGAATGTTAATGGCCTAAACTCATCAATCAAAAGACATAAACTGGCAGATTGGATTAAGAAGAAAAATCCTACAATATGCTGCCTGCAAGAGACTCATCTCATAGAAAGAGATACCCATAGACTAAAGGTGAAAGGATGGGGAAAAACATACCATGCAAACGGACACAGCAAAAAAGCTGGAGTATCCATCCTCATTTCAGATAATGTGGACTTCAAGCCAAAGTTAATCAGAAGGGATAAAGAAGGACATTACATGCTGCTTAAGGGAAGCATAAATCAGCAAGACATAACAATCATAAATATCTATGCCCCGAACATTGGCTCATCCACGTACGTCAAACAAATCCTTCTCAATTCCAGAAATCAAATAGACCACAACACAATAATACTAGGCGATTTTAACACACCTCTCTCACCACTGGATAGATCTTCCAAACAAAAATTGAATAAAGAAACCATAGATCTCAATAACACAATCAACAATTTAGACTTAACGGACATATATAGAATATACCATCCAACAAAGAACAAATACACTTTCTTCTCAGCAGCACATGGATCCTTCTCTAAAATAGACCATATTTTATGCCACAAAACTACTGTTAGCAAATACAAGAAGATAGAGATACTACCTTGTACTCTATCAGATCACAATGGATTGAAATTAGAAATAAATGACAGAATAAAAAACAGAAACTTCTCCAATACCTGGAGACTAAATAATACACTATTATATGATGAATGGATTACAGAAGACATCAGGAGGGAAATAAAAAAATTCTTAGACGTAAACGAGAAGAAAGACACATCATATCAAAATCTCTGGGACACTATGAAAGCAGTACTTAGAGGAAGATTTATTTCATGGGATGCATTCAACAAAAGAAGTAGAAATCAACAAATAAACGACTTAACACTACAGCTCAAAGCCCTAGAAAAAGAAGAGCAGACCAACACCAAAAGTAGTAGAAGACAGGAAATAGTTAAAATCAGAGCCGAAATCAACGAAATTGAAACAAAAGAAATAATCAGAAAAATTAACAAAATAAATAGTTGGTTCTTTGAAAAAATAAACAAAATCGATAAACCCTTAGCCACACTAACAAAGAGAAAGAGGGAGAAAACTCAAATTACTAAAATTTGGAATGAACAAGGAAATATCACAACAGACACGAGTGAAATACAAAACATAATTAGAAGCTATTTTGAAAATCTATACTCCAACAAAACAGAAAATCTCGAAGACATCAACAAGTTTCTAGAGACATATGAATTACCTAAACTGAACAAGGAGGACATACACAACTTAATTAAATCAATTTCAAGCAATGAAATAAAAGAGGTCATCAAAAGCCTACCAACAAAGAAAAGCCCAGGACCAGATGGGTTCTCAGCCGAGTTCTACAAAAACTTTAAAGAAGAGCTCATTCCAATACTTTTCAAAGTATTCCATGAAACAGAAGAGGAGGGAACCCTTCCAAACTTGTTCTATGAAGCCAATATCACCCTGATACCTAAACCAGACAGAGACACATCGAGGAAAGAAAATTTCAGACCAATATCCTTAATGAATATTGATGCAAAAATTCTCAACAAAATTTTAGCAAATCGCATACAAATATATATTAAAAAGATAGTGCACCACGATCAAGTGGGTTTTATCCCAGGGATGCAAGGTTGGTTCAACATCCGGAAATCAATAAATGTCATTCACCATATCAACAGACTTAAAGTTAAGAATCACATGATTATTTCAATAGATGCAGAAAAAGCATTTGATAAAATACAGCATCCCTTCATGCTCAAAACACTAGAAAAAATTGGGGTAGTGGGAACATTCCTTAACATTACAAAGGCAATCTACGCTAAGCCCATGGCCAATATCATTCTAAATGGTGAAAAACTGAAAGCGTTCCCCCTAAAAACTGGAAAAAGGCAGGGATGCCCTCTTTCACCACTTCTATTCAACATCGTCCTTGAGACTCTAGCCAGAGCAATTAGACAGACCAAAGAAATTAAAGGGATACGAATTGGAAAAGAAGAACTCGAACTATCCCTGTTCGCTGATGACATGATTATATATTTAGAGGAACCTGGAAATTCCATCTGAAAACTTTTAGAACTCATAAGTGAATTCAGTAAAGTAGCAGGTTACAAGATCAATGCTTATAAATCCAATGCATTTTTATACATAAGTGATGAATCTTCAGAAAGAGAAATTAGGAAAACTACCCCATTCACAATCACATCGAAAAAAATAAAATACTTGGGAATCAATCTCACAAAAGAGGTGAAAGACCTCTACAATGAGAACTACAGAACACTAAAGAAAGGAATTAAAGAAAACCTTAGAAGATGGAAAGATCTCCCATGTTCCTGGATAGGCAGAATTAATATTGTCAAAATGGCCATACTACCAAAAGTGCTATACAGATTCAATGCAATTCCAATTAAAATCCCAATGATGTACCTTACAGAAATAGAGCAAGCAATTATGAAATTCATCTGGAAGAATAAAAAAACCAGAATAGTTAAAGCAATCCTCAGTAGAAAGAGCGAAGCAGGGGGTATCGCAATACCAGATCTTCAACTCTACTACATAGCAATAGTAACAAAAACGGCATGGTATTGGTACCAAAATAGACAGGTAGATCAATGGTACAGAATAGAGGACATGGACACAAACCCAAATAAATACAATTTTCTCATACTAGACAAAGGGGCCAAAAATATGCAATGGAGAAAAGATAGCCTCTTCAACAAATGGTGCCGGGAAAACTGGAAAACCATATACAGCAGAATGAAATTAAACCCCTATCTCTCACCCTACACAAAACTCAACTCAAAATGGATCAAGGACCTCGGAATCAGACCAGAGACCCTGCATCTTATAGAAGAAAAAGTAGGTCCAAACCTTCAACTTGTTGGCTTAGGACCAGAGTTCCTCAACAGGACTCCCATAGCACAAGAAATAAAAGCAAGAATCAACAACTGGGATAGATTCAAACTAAAAAGCTTTCTCTCAGCAAAGGAAACTCTCAGTAATGTGAAGAGAGAGCCTACAGAGTGGGAGAATATCTTTGCCACTCATACTTCAGATAGAGCACTAGTTTCCAGAATCTATAAAGAACTCAAAAAACTCTACATGAAGAATACAAATAATCCAATCAACAAATGGGCTAAGGAAATGAACAGACACTTCACAGAAGAAGATGTACAAGCAATCAACACAAATATGAAAAAATGTTCAACATCTCTAGTAATAAGAGAAATGCAAATCAAAACTACCCTAAAATTTCATCTCACCCCAATTAGAATGGCGATTATCAAGAACACAAGCAACAATAGGTGTTGGCGAGGATGTGGTGAAAAACGTACACTCATACATTGCTGGTGGGGTTGCAAATTAGTGCAGCCACTCTGGAAAGCAGTATGGAGATTCCTCAGAAAGCTTGGAATGGAACCACCATTTGACCCAGCTATCCCACTCCTTGGCCTATACCCAAAGGACTTAAAATCAGCATACTACAGAGATACAGCAACATCAATGTTCATTGCTGCTCAATTCACCATAGCCAGATTGTGGAACCAACCTAGATGCCCTTCAGTTGATGAATGGATAAAGAAACTGTGGCATATATATACAATGGAATATTACTCCGCAATGAAGAATGATAAAATTATGGCATTTGCAGGCAAATGGATGAAATTGGAGAATATCATGCTAAGTGAGATAAGCCAATCTCAAAAAACTAAAGGACAAATGATCTTGCTGATAAGCGAATGAGGGCATATAATGGGGGGTGGGAGGGGTTAGTGTTAGGGTTAGGGTTAGGTTTAGGGTTAGGGATAAGGAGGGTGGTAAGAATAAAGAAAAGAAGGACTGTATAGAGGGAAAAGAGGGGTGGGAGGGGAAGGGGGGAGGGGAAAAAATAATGAATCAAACATCATTGCCCTATGTAAATTTATGATTACTTAAATGGTATGCCTTGACTCCATGTACAAATAGAGAAACAACATGTATCACATTTGTATACAATAAAAAAAAAGTTTAAAATTGTAATGTTAACTAATCAAAACAAGTCTTTGACTCAGTAGAATTTGTAACTGTCTGCTCAAGAGTTCATGAAACATATTCTTTTTCTATAATAATAGTTAAATGTAATACTGACTCAGAACCATTTTTGCTTGACTGGGCCTCATGTTTAGATAGTGTGGATTAGTTAATATAAATATTTGCTCTGGTTTTTTTTTAGACCGTCCAATGTAAATTTGCTGAAAAATTTTCTCCCAAAGAAGATGATAAAAGGAAAATTGAAATCAAAATGACAACCATTATCATCAACTAATACTCATTGTGAATTTATGATATATCAAAAAAATGAATTATGAACTCCAGGGAATATAATGAATGTGTTTCACTTCTACTTTTTAAAGTAAACTTTTAAAACAAGCATAATAGCCATACAGATAAATGCAAAAATCATTTAGTATACACCACTATGTATACACTGTGATCATATCTGTATAGACAGCACCCAGTTCAAGAAATGGAACCAGACCAGCCAGAAACTCCCTGGAACTACCTTCCAGTCACTGCATCCCCACAATCTTCTGACCTTCATCACCATGGAAGAGTTTTGCCTATTTTCAAACTTTTTATAAAGTTTTGCTCAACATTATGTTGTTAGTTTCATCCATCTTATTGTGTGTACTCCATTCATTTTATTGATGGACATATTGACATATAATATTGATATATAATATATATATCAATAAAATATTGATATATATTTCAATTTTTTTAATACCACAATTCATTACTCCATTTTGCTGTTGATGAACACCTGGGATATTCCTGGGATATGATGAGTAGTACTGAAACCGACATTTCTGAGACAGATGAATATAAATCTATTAAGTAAACACTAAGCATATAACTGGGTTATATACATTATGTGTCTTTTTAACTTTAGCAGATACTGCCAAACAGTTCTCCAATGTGATTGTTATATACCTTTATTTTTTTCTGCTTAAATATTTAGAAAATACTCTGTTCTCAAACTGATTTTCACCTTATAAGGGAACAATTTGATCATGCACCCAAATTTGTCACTACAAGCTGTATATTTGAGTAAATTGTAAAAATTGCTGACTACCTAAGAAAACTATTTTCAGAAATTTCACACACAACAGGAAACTCAGAAGGTCAAGAAATAAAGGCTATATGTGATCATTATAACAGCTAATGTTTTTGGAGCTGCTTCTATTGAGTCAGCACATGAAGGACAGCAGAAGTTCCTACAGAAAGAAAGAAAAATTCTCTCCCTGAAGGCCCAGCTCAAGTGTCCTGTGTCTCCTTGAGCCAAATGACTAACTCTGAATTGTGTGAAATGCCTTACTATGCTGAGGGGTTCATCAGGGTCAAGTTAGTATAACTGAGTAAGCTCTGCTATGTTTACAACATTTGGCAGATAGTAGGTGATCACATATTTATCAAACAAGTATGTAAATTAATTGTTAATGAAAGTAACAGCTGGGAAAAATAACTGATTGGGAAATACAAGTCTAAAATTTATGCCGCTGATGTAGTGACACACCATAAAACTATTCTTTGTTGCTTAGTTACATGTATGACCTGGAATCAGCTAGGTCACCCTGCCCTTTAAGATTCAAATACGTTGACTCAAACCTCTATTATCTATGAGCCATGAAGTCCATGTTTATCCCAAGGTTTATTTCTCCAGAGAATCTTGGAGGAATCTTGAGTTTTGCTCATCACTGATGGTTTCATATTCCCAAATCCACTAGGTCATTTCACCTTGGGAATCATCTTGCCATGTTCAGGACTCTCCTTTTCCTAAATCCTTTGGTCTTGCACTGGAAAACAACCTGATTTCTTTCTTCCCTTAAAGTTCCACCAATGCAGGAAAGTACATTCTGCACATTTTTCTTAAGTCTTGGAGTCTCAGAACCATAGACGATTTACAATGAATTAGTAGACAATCTTGTTTTAAAATGTTTCTCAGATACACTGATCCTAGCAATCTCACTAGTTACCAGTCTCACTAGATGTTTTTCTCATGAACTCAGTCTCCTGATTGCTAAGGGCTGCCTTTCTTGACTCATCTTCTTCTCTCCTCTTTCAAACATCTGTTAATTTTACATGCAAAGGATTTTAGTTTTCTGGATTGTCCCATTTTAAAGTCCTTTAACTGGCATTCCACTTTCCACAGTTGGAGTAGTTGATTACAATAGTAATTTTCTTAAAATGTAAGTCTCATTGTATCATTCTTCTTCTCCAAACCCTCCAGTAGCATCCCTTCACACTTAGACTGAAACCCAACTTACCACATCCAACAGGCCTTACCTGCTCTGGCCCATTTGCCTCTCAGTCCTCATCATCTCCCACTCTCCTTGCTTCCTATGCGCTACCTGACCTGGTTTGCATGTTAGTCCTTAAACATACTAAGCTCGTTCTGCTTTATGCTTGCTGCTTCCCTCTTTTCATCATTACTGTTCTCTCTTCCATTATCCAGGGCCTACTCAAATGTCACCTCCTTTTTTAAGAGACCATCATGGAATTACCTATATAAAAGTGCTCTCTCCTCCCTCTAGTTTCTCCACAGCACTTATCACCATCTACATTCATGTTATTTATTTAAATATTTCCTTGTTTATTATCTGTGGGCCCCCACTAGAATCAAAGTGCCATGAGGGTAGGGAATTTCCTGTCCTAGTCATATGTATATCTCAGGGTCTAGAAACATAGAAACAGAACCTGGAAAAGATGGTCATTCCCCATATGTTCGTTGAGTAAACAAACATATAAATGAGTGATCACTTTATTTCAATCCCTTCTTACTGAATTAGAATTTCAATTTCTACATCCAAAAATTCCAATCAACTAGATTGGATTAAAAATAAACTCATCTGTCCCAAATATAAATTATGCCATTCCCTTAGAAGTAATCCATGGTTGGATTAAATTATTGCTTTAAAAAATCTTTTCCTTTTTTCCCTTGTACATGAAAAGAAAAATGCACAAAAACTCAGAGATAAAATAATGGATCAAATACATTAACATAAAAACTTGGAATAACTGAGCAAATAGAATGCCAAGTAACATATGTAATTGACCTAAACATGCATGTCTTTTAAACACAAGTTCATATTTCCAATGATGCTATAGAAACAGATTTAAATAAATCATTCTATTCTTAAGAAGGCAAAAAGACATTTTTATGAAATATGTTAACCCATCTCATTAGCAAAAAAACAAAACCCAAGACTATTTAAAGTAAAACAATAAAATCCAGAAGTCAACAACATAAAATTCAAAAGGTATGACATAGAATAAAAAATTACCAGGTATGTAAAAACAACAAATTTTTAAAAAAAAAGAAATGTTTTTTAAACAGAAGAAAAAAATTCAATAAACTATATCCAGAAATTATAGTCAGAAGAAAAAAGTTAATAAAATATATTCAGAAATGCTATATGACTGAACTAGCTATTATAGTCTGCTCTATATGTTCACATATAGAACACATATAGGTAGAGAACAATATGATCATAATGAAGAGAAATATGGAACATATAAGAAAGACCCAATGTAACTGTAAGAGATGAAAAATGCAACATATTAAGTGAAAAATCCAACAGATGGCATCAAAAACACTGCAAAAGAAAAAGAGGTAAACCTGTGAACTTGGAGACATAGCAATTCAAACCACCCAATATAGTACAAAGTGATAAAAAAACACTGGAAAAAAAATAAACAACATCAATTACTTGAAGGAAAATATCAAGAAATCTTATGTATGTGAAATATCAGATAAAAAGGATTTTAAGAAAGAGATTTAAAAAGATTAAAAAATTGTCCAAATTTAATGAGAACTAAAAACAAATCCAAAAACTCAACAAATTCTAAGATAAATAAGCATAATTAACAATACACCAAGACACATAGCAATAATAAATAGTGAAAACCAGCAACGAAAAGAAAATCGTAAAAGAATTTGGGAGTCGAGTCAGAGAAAATACATTCCAGAGGAATACCATCAGGAAATACTGCGAACTGCCTTAGAAAATATGCAACCCAGAAGACAGTGGAAAACATGTTCCTATGTGGAAAGAAAAAGAAAAATATCCAATCCATAACTTTACATCCAGCAAAAATGTTCTTCAAAAAGGAAAGAAAAGTAAACACAAATCCAAATTTTTAAAAATAGGTCCTGAGAGAATGTAACTAGTAAAACTGCTCTACAAGGAGGTAAAAGAACTGGAGATGTAGCTCAGTGGTAGAGCACTCATCTAGTGTGAGAGGCCTGGGTTCAGTTCCCAGTGTCTCACACACATACAGACACACACAGACACACACACTCACACACAAATGTTAAATGCCAGCCAGGGTAGTGACACTCACCTGTAATTACAGCAATTCAAGAGACTGAGGCAGGAATATTGCAAATTAAAGGCCAGTCTTAGCAAGTTAGTGAGACCCTCAGCAACTTGGAAGACCCTGTCTCAAAATTCTAAAAGACATAAGTAGATAGGACTGTGAATGTAGCTCTGTGGTTAAAGTAGGGTTTTACCCTGGGTTAACACCCAGTCTAAATAAATAAATAAATATTAAAGAAAGTTCTTCAAACAAAAAGAAATTATGCCAGATAGTGATTTGATTCAGTGCAAATGGTTGAAAAACTCTAGAAGTGGAATTGGTAAAAATATTAACAAATAGAAAATGCTTTTTCTCTATTTGAAATTTCTTTAAATTATAAAATCTAAAAAAATACAAAAATTGCCATGTTTACAGCATATGTAAAAATAAAATGTATGATAACAGTAATACAAAGGTAGGAAAATGGAAACATTCTGTTGTAAGAGTTCTTCATTATACATGAATTGAAGGTAGACAGTAATAAGTTTTACATGTGTATTGTAAACCCTGGAGTAACAACAAATAAAGTAAAACAAAATAGTACAACAGAAAACACAGCACAGTAGTCTCCCTTATCTGGAATTTCTCTTTTTGTGGTTTCAGTTACTCCATGGTCAACTGCAGTTCAAACACATTAAATAGAGAAATAAGCAATTCATATTTTAAATTGTATGTCTTTCTGAATTTCATAATGAAATCTCACACAGCCATATCCTTTCCTAGCATATCCATGCTGTTTACACCACTTGCCCTTAGTCACTTAGAAACTATCTTGATTATAAGGTCAATTGCTGTGCATCAAAGTGCTTGTGTTCAAGTAACCCATATTTTACTTAATAATGACCCAAAGGGCAAGAGTAATAATGCTGGCAATTCAGATATGCCAAAGAGAAGCCTTAAGTGAAAAGGTGAATTTTTTTTATTTTTTCACTTGTTCTTTTTATATATACATGAAAATATACTGTATTTTGACATATTATGCATACATGGAATATAACTTTTCTAATTAGGACCTTGTTCTTGTGATTGTACATGTTATGGTCACATATTCATATATGAACACAGGAAAGTTAGGTCTGATTCATTCTACCGTCTTTCCTATTCCCATTCCCCCTCCCTTCCCTTCGTTCCCCTTTGTCTAATACAATGAACTTCTATTTCTCCCCAGTTATTGTGTGTTAGCATCTACATGTCAGAAAGAACATTCATCCTTTGTTTTTTTGGGATTGGCTTTTTTCACTTAGCATGATGGTCTTCTGTTCCATCCATTTAACAGCAAATGTCATAATTTCATTCTTATAATTTCATAATTTCATTCTTATTTATGACTGAGTAATATTCCATATTTATCACATTTTCTTTATCCATTCATCTGTTGAAAGGCACCTAGGCTGGTTCCATAGTTTAGCTATTGTGAATTGAGCTGCTATAAACATTAATGTGACGGCATCACGATAGTATACTGATTTTAAGTCTTTTGGGTATACACTGGAGAGTGGGATAACTGGGCCAAATGGTGGTTCCATTTCAAGTTTTCTAAGGAATCTCCACATTGCTTTCCAGAGTAGTTGCACCAATTTTCAGTCCCATCAGCAATGTGTGAGTGTACAAAAAGGTGAAATTTTATGCTGAGGTTGCTAAGGTCTACAGAATAATAAAATATTTCAAGGGGGAATATACTCACAAAACTTTTATTACAACATACTGTTCTATTTTATTATTAATTATTGCTGTTAATCTCTTACTGTGCCCAATTTATAAATTAAACTTAATTGTAGGTAGGTATGTATAAGAAAAAATACAGTAGATAGATAGATAGATAGATAGATAGATAGATAGATAGATAGATAGATAGATTGATTCAGGACAGCTGCAGTTTCAGGCATCCATCAGGGGTCTCAAAACTTATCCCCCATGGATAATGGGGGATTACTATCACAGAGGGGGAAATGGTACTTAAATAAAAATTAAATTAACTCAAAAAAAGTTAGATAAAGAGGGAAAAGTAAAGAGTAGATGGAACAAATAGATAAGACAGAGGGAAGGAATGAGGAAAGGTGGAACATTGGTGCTAAGTTACAGTTAGGAGCAGAAGCTCCAGGGTACTATTGCACAGTAGGGTGACTGTAGATAACAGTTGGGTACTATGCATTTCAAAAAGCTAGAAGAAAGAATTTTGAAAGTTTTCAACATAAAGAACTGACAAATGTTTAAGGAAATAAATAAGTTTAACCTTAAACATTACTCGATATACATGTATTGAACATGACATGGTACCTCACTATTATGCACAACTTTTAGGTTTTTATGTATTGGTTAAAAATTTTTAAAAAATTAAAAGTACTATAAAACCACAAAGAAATAGGAATAAATTCAATTTAAATTCAACCATATTAACAATTAGATTAAATATAATGACTAAACACCTCAATGAAAATTCAGGAATTATCAGATTAGTTTAAAAAAAAAAACACACAACTGTATGTTCTGGGTACACAATGTAAATATCAAGACACAGATAAGATGAAGGTTCATGGGTGTAAAAATACACTATAAAAACACTAATCAAAAGGAAGCTGGAGTGGCTATGTTAATGACCTACAGAGAAGATTTTAGGATTAATACTGGAGGTTACCAAGATAGTTTTATAGTGAAAAATGATTCAATTCATCAAGAGGACATAACTCTACTAAATGTATGAGCATCTGATCAAAAAGCTTTAAAGTACAAAGATAATACACACACATATTAAGTAAGACTAATAGAGGAGAAATAGATATGTCTACAACTGTAGTTGGAGAGCTAACAGCTTTCAAAAGTTGAGGGAACAAGGATATAGGAAATCAATAAAAATGTAGCATACATGAAGAACATTACCAAAATTTTTACCTAATTGACATTTTTAAACTTTCTACTCAGTAAGAGCAGAATACGTATTCTTCTTTAGTGTACATAGGCAATTTACAAGATAGACCAAATTCTGACACAGAAAACCAGTCTCATACATTTAAAAACATTAAAATATTAAGTGTGTTCTCTGACCACAATTAGAAAGCAGTAACAGACAACTAAATTAAAGATCTACAGACATTCTGAAATCAACAGATATACTTAAAAATAACCTATGGGTCAAAGAATAATTTACAAGGAAAGCTGGAAAATATTTTGACATCAATAAAAATCAACATATAAAAAGCTATAGGATGCAGCACAGTGCTTAAAAGTAGATTGAAACCTTAATTGTTTATGTTAAAGCAGAACAAATAGATGCTCTAAGTGTCTACATTAAGAAACTAAATAAACAAGAACAAATAAGACTCCCAGTACACAAAATAAAAGAAGTAATAAAGATCAGGTTAGAAATCAGTAATACGGAAATGGTAAAATAATAGAGTAAATCGGTGAAAACAATAGTTGTTTCTTTGAAATTGTTAATAAAACTGATAGAAATCCAATTCACATGTTGATAAGCTGTGCCCATGGACAAATCCTAACCTGTCATGTGTTTTGTATCGTCTGCCGCAATAACCAGTTGTCTTTCCAACAAAATAGACTGGAAAAAAAATGGACATCTATGCATTCAAAACTAAATTACCTCATAGAGAAGTTTGCCTACGCTTGATTTAGTCAAACAGATCAAGAAAAAAATGGAAGATGCAAATAACAATTATCAGAAATAAGAGAGAGGATATAAATACAGTTGCTACAAATATTAGACAGATAGTTGGGAACTTTGTGCCCAGTTTTAGTAATTAATTCTACTAAATATTTAAGGAAGAAATAATACTTGTTCTACATAAATTCTTCAAAATAGAATAGGAATGGAATCCCAAATCATTATAAGGCCAGTATTACTAGTACTCAACAAAATATTATTGTAAGAAAAGAAATCCACAGAGTATTAAGATAATGCATCATAACCAAGTATTTGTCTCAAGAACTTAGGTTAGTTTAATATTTGAAACTCAGTATAAATTCTACAAACTAACAAACTATAATAAATGATATACTGTATAACCATTTCAAGAAAGGCCTCCAAAAAGAGCATGTGAGAACATTTCACTCATTTTTGATAGAAACTTTTAGTAATTTTCCAAATAGATAAGGGGAACTTTTTAAAAGTATGCAATTAATAGTGTCCAGATTCTAGATACACTGGATAGAGAGACAATAAATAGGTTCACACATACACCAATTGACTTTCAACAAGATGCTTCATAAAGCAATCAGAAAAAGTAGTCTTCCCAATAAACAATGCTGAAAAAAACTGAACATCTATATATTCAAAACTATGAACCCATCTTTCATTTCATAGCATCCATAAAAATTATAAATGTTTCCTAGACTAATATGTAAGCACAAAAAAATATAAAAACCCCTGGGAGAAAATACCAGGGATAATCATTGTCACTTTAGGTAAGACAAAGATTTCTTAAATATAATATTAAGCATGAGCAATAAAAGAAAAGGAATATATGTAAATTGAACTTCTTTAAAATTAAAAATGCTCTTCAAAATGTATTCTTAGGGCAAAGTCACAATCTGGGAAAGTGTATTTACAAATACATAGAAAACAAACTGGAATGCAGAAGGAACTCTTGCAACCCATTAGTAAGAAGATCAGACTGATTTCTTAAATGCACAAAAAATTTAAATACATCCTCCATCGAATAGGATATATTATGGCAAATGAGCCCATGAAAAGTTATGAGGGCAATGTGAATTAAAATTGCAATGAGATATGCACACACCTATAAGAATAATGAAAGTTTAAAAGAAGGACAATAACACACAGGTGAAATGTGCAACAATGAGACCTCTCAGCACTTTATGCAAAATAATACTATTGCTTTGGAAAATGGTTTAGCTGTTTCTTAAAATATAAAGCATATTCCAATTTTATGGCCCAGAAATTCGACCCTAAGAATTTTTATCCAAGAGAAATAAACATGTACATTCATAAAAAGACTTGTGTTCAAATATCAAGGCAGCCGACACTAAAAACAATCTAAATCCACATCAACTGGCTAATGGATCCATTTTAGCAGTACAATGGAATGAAGTACTGACACACCTGAGAACATAAATGAATCCCAAAAGCATTATGCTAAATGAAAGGAGTCGGGCCTAGAAGATTCCATACTATATATTCCTTTTACACAGCATCAAAGAAAAAGCTCAACAGTGAAAAACACTTTATCAAAGTGACAAAAACAGATCAGTGGTTCTGGAGAGCTGGAGCTGGGGAAGAGTAATAAGCCCAAAAGTTAGGGAGCACCTGGGATGGTGGGAACGCCCTGTGACCTGCCAGCGACGGGGGTTACATGAGCATACATTTGTCAAAACTTACTGAAGCATATACTTAAAATAGATTGTCTTGTATCTACAGTATATACAGTAAACTTTTTTTTTTAAAAAGAAGATACTAATTAAGATATTTTAGTAAACAAAACTATGGAAAAGCGTGTGATTGTTTCTTGAATGAGATTTAGTAAATGACCTAAAGTTCTCTCTTTTGAGTTCCAAATGAAGCCACTTGATTTGTTCTTCTTTAGAATGAAATATGGAGTTGAATTAATGTTCTGGGGAAGAGAAAACAGTTAATAAACCATTCATGTTATAAATATCACTTCCTAGGAAATAAAATAAGCTCTGAGAGGTGAACTTTCACAGGAAATTCCACTATAAGCAACAGAGGTTTCCATCCAGCTCAACTTTCCTGATACCAGGCTCTGCTCTTTCCTCTTTGCCAGGCTGCCTTTCATTCATAAGAAGGTAAGACAAAAGTAACTCTTGAAACTCAATATTCATCCCTTGAGGTATTAGGTCCAGAAAATAAATATCTTAAGCATAAAAGTAAAGCAAAGATGTTAGAATCATACAGAACTGACATAAACTTGCCAGTCATTAATATATTCACACACAACCTTTAGAGAGGCAAATATCTGTCAGTTTCCTCACTTGCAAAATTGCAACAACATAAATGCATGATTTTAAAGTTATTATGCAGATGAGAAGGTTCCATGAATAGCTTAAGTCAGCAACTTAATGAGTAAAGACTGTTGTGTGTTTCTGTGCTGTCTTAGTGAAGCAGCAGCATTCTCTGTCAAAATAAATTTAGAGAAGGTAGGGTTAAACAGATTTCTTCACCTCAGGACTTCTTAGAGCCCTCAATACACAACTTTCATTTTTTATCTCCAGGAGGGGAAATACACATGGATTATTCCTCACATCTTTTAAATCATTTTGCCAGGCTACATGAGAGTTTATCTTCTGAAAAAAAATCCATGCCCTTTATAATTTTTGGTTCAATATTTTCTAGCTTCTTGAGTGCTTAAGTAATTCAATATCATACTCAAGAGCATGGTTTTCACCACCAAATCCAGGGGTTCGAATTCCTGCTGTTAAATTTCCTAGCCATGTAACTTGGGCCTGGTATAATTCTTAGTTTCCTCATCTATAAAGTGAAGATAATGATCTAATGTAAAAGGAATATATTGTAAGGACAAAATGAGTTCATAAATGTTAATGGAGCAGTGCCTAGCACATCATAAGCATTCAATAATTGTTAGTTATCACTCAGTTTTGGTGTTTTTAGTTAGGAAGAAGGCTTCAGTTCAAAGTAGCCACAAGGAGAAATCAAACTGATTAGTGCTGCTCAGAATAAGCAATGACTCTTCCCCAGAACTCGTGGATACCTGCCTGCTAACCCCTTCCTATTCCCTGCATGCTCAGGGTATGCCTGGGCAGGAGACAACATCACAACTACCTGAGGCATGAAAAAAAATGTCATGCCCTTGGGGCTACATATTACCTTCTGGACAAGACATGACCTCTGAGCTCCCCGTGATAACATGATATTATTGGACAGAGTGTGCTTTTCAGCTAACTGGAAAGAGTTCAGAGGAGGGCAACCAACATAATAAAAGGTTTGGAAACAAAGCCCAAGGAGAGTAGATGAATAAGCTGGGCATGTTCAGTCTAGAAAACAGACAGGGCAGTAGCATAGGTGCACCACGTCATGGAGAAGAGATCCATTATTCTCATCAGTGAATGAGGCTGCCAGAGAGGACATGGGCTTAGCTGACCTCAAAAATAGGTTGGAGAAAATGTATACATTGCACAAAGAAATATTAGACAATACAGGAGGTACTCAGGACACCTTCTGAATTACTTTCAAGAGGAACATTTAGGACCAGAGTAATTGATCAAATAGATTTCTTGGAGCAAATTAAGGATAAGGTTGTCACCCACAGGAGAATGGAAAAGACTGACTAGATACAGCAGGAAGGTTTCTTTGCTGTAAATAATACCTGCTGTCCAACTTTTTGCAGAAGTTTCTAATGGAGGACCTGAGTTATTCAAATTCCAAGCTTGAAAGAAAACAGTAATTGAGGAAGGAGGAATTGCCTAACAATCTCTTCAGAGTGTCTATTAATTCGAGATTTGAAGTCCTAAAAGCGGCATGGCTTAGCTCCAGCCATATATCTACCCCTTGCTGAGGTGAGGATAGAGACCCAGGAAATCATACTGTTATTGACAAAGGAAAGAAAAATGGATAACTAGGTAGAAAGACAAAAACTAAAAATAAAGAGTTCACAATACTCTGTGAATTACTATTAAAGTAATAGTTATCATTTACTAAGAACTTACTCAATGTAAAACATGAGAGCAGTAAAGATCAGAGGCTTTTAAAGAATTTGTGTAAAGTCATAAAGCAAATAATCACCAGAGAAGGGATTCAGAACCAGAACTTTCTGAATTCAAAGGCTGATTTCTTAATTAATATACCAAATTGCTTCCTTTCTATCCTTATCGTAATCTCTTTCACTGTGGCCACATTCACAACTATAGTCACTCACCAACAAAGAAGATAGAGGTCAAAAAGAATCATTTTGGTTCTCTTCCTTCCACGGCATTAAGATCCAACAAAAGACTAACAACTTATGCTCCTTACTATGAGTGTATGACTCCCAAATAGGCCCCTATCTGGAGGACCTAAATTCCCTTTCAATATACAAGTCAGATTAGTTCTTGAGGATCTTGGAAAAAAGGACAATTTGGAATACTCATTTCAGTATCAGGGCGTCTTGTCTTTCCAAGAATCTTTAAGAGTTACTTGAAATTTCACACCCAGTTATTATACAGATAAATAGCTGAAAAAGGATCTGTGTGAGGAAATCATTTCTTTTTATGTACACCTGCTGTTATGCTAACCAGACTGTGGTGACTCTCTGTGGGTAGGGACCCTGCCCCTCTTCTCCCTCTTTGTAGCCACTGTAAACAACAGGCACCTAATTATGTGGCTAAAAGCAAATAGATGATGATATGGGTAATGATTTGTAGTAGACAGTTTCAGATCTAGGATAAACCTCTCATTTTCATGATCTATAATCCTAATATTCACATTCTATGGAGCCAAATCAGAGCTTTGGGGGAAAGAAGGAAGAGTAGGAGGTGGGGGGAGGTGGAGAAAGAACGGAAGGAGGAAGAGGAGGAAGAGGAGAAAGGAAGAGGAAGGAGGAAGGAGGGAGAAAGATCATTGTATATAGGAGTCAAGAAACATTACAGTGTTATTGAACCTCAGCCTTGGGAGAACAGGGGAAAGGAAAGACCATCCAGTCCAGTTTAACTGTTAAATCATAGACTTTAGAATTAATCAGATCTGGGATCAAATCCCAGTTCAGTTACTTACTAGCTGTATGACCTTTTGCAAATTACCCTCTAAACTTCAGTTTCTTCATCAGTAAATATAAGACCTAACACATTTGTAGAAGATTAAATAAGATTATGTATGCAGAGCCCTTGGCTGGGTCCTTCCACTTAGTAAATCTCAGCAAATGTTAGTCATTATTTGAATACTTTGTGTCTTTTTACCAACATTACAATTGCCTGCCTGGAGTTTGAGACTGGACTGGGCTTGATTTTAAAGTTATTGAATAACAGTAGAGGCTCTAGGCTAAAATTTTTATATATAATATCATTTCTGAAAAGACTTCAGAGTGGATATAGTTTGTATCAGTCATTTTACACTAAAATCTACTTATTGTTTTCACTGAAAGTTATTTCCTAATGTGTAATTTTTCACTTTTTATATTTGAACTTTATTGCAATATCATTCAATAAACTTTTATTGATCATATTCTCTCTGCCAAGCACTGCACTAGGAACAGGAAATACAAAGATCAGAAACACAATCTTCCTTTAAGTTGCTTGATGCCTAGAAAGACAGATTACATAATAGCAGGGGAAAAATTATCAAGAATTAGAAGATAAACTCAAAAGAGTTCTTCTATAACTCACTTATGCAAATATTAATGGGATAAAAGATACACACACATATGTTTAGATATAGGGGTGTGTGTGTGTGTGTGTGTGTGTGTGTGTGTGTGTTAGAAATTCCTGAAGAAAATAAAAGAAATGGACAAAAAGCTAAATAACAACCTATAGGGGGCTGGGGTTGTGGCTCAGTGGTAGAGCACTTGTCCAGCACATGTAAGGCACTGGGTTCCATCCTTAGCGCCACATTAAAAGAAAGAAATAAAAGAAAGGTATTTTGGTCACCTACAACTAAAAAAATATTTTAAAACAATTTAATAAAGAGAACCTATAGAAAAACTATGGACCTGAATCCAGGGAAGATTTAGATTCTCAGATTCAAAAAGTTCATCAAGAATGAGTAGAAATGAGTAAAATGAGTTAACTTTGTCAATGTTTTAAATTTCAAAGAGAAAACAAACTATAAGCCAGATGTAGGGAAACAAATAAAACCAACTTCCTAGAAAAGGAAAAAATTCCATTTAACATTCCCTACAACAAAAGTCCCCATGTTTTATAGGCATTCCTAACTTTCTAACATATAAAGACCTATTCTTAGACATACGAGGATAAAGAAAGATGAAAAATCTTTTATCCTTTCTGATATTTTGAGCTGAAAATATATATCAGCTGATTTAGAGAAATAACAAACTCAAAAATGGTTATTAATGTAATGCAAATATCAAGAGTAATCTTTGAAAAAAAGTGTAAATAATGTAAAGGAGCAGTACAGCATAATAAAAATAAGAGCAGTTAATCAATTGAGCAGACAGGAGAAATCAAAGAATACTAAATTTCTCATTTTTTGAAGGGGCATTAGTAATTTTAAATAAACAGTCTTAAAAGATGTAAAGTATTAATACAGGATAAACTAGCATCTCATCATCAAAGGAAAAATGGATTACTCAATTATGAGTTGAGACTACCATCTAACTATGTGTAAAAATAGAGTTAAATTACCATAAAGTACAAGGCCAACACAAATCCCAGAAGGATTAAATATTGAAATGTAAAAAATAAAGTAATAATTATACCAGGATAAAATATAAGAGACTTGGTTAGTCAAAGAAGAGGAAAACTTTTTAATGTGTGATAGTAAAGACAAAAATATAAATGAAAAGACTGATAAATATGATAACAACTTTTTTCTGTACTTAAAAGAAACACTATACACAAAACTGAAATAGAATAAGGGAAACATTTGAAGTGTAAATGACAGAGATTAATAAAATTAATGTATAGAAATCTTATAAATCAATGAGAAAATGACTAATATCTTAATTTTTTTTAAACATCCTTTAGCAACGGACAAAAAGAACCATAAATGTGTGGTAAATATAGGGAAAAATCCAACCTGATATCACTCAACAAGCAAGGTAAGTAAAATTCATTGACTTGTTCAAAAGAATAGACAATAAGTGAGGAAGTTTTAATGGTGCATATTCAAAAAACTCAGTGAACAAAATATAAGCTGAATGTTTGTGTGTTTTTCCTCTCATTTTCTTGTATTTTTCAGTCTTCTGAAAATAAGATCAGTTTGACATTGTGAGGGTCTTTAAGATCAGAAGTTTGCTTTATTATTTTATTCTAGTATTGATAGTTGCTTCTGTTCTTTGCTTGACTCTCTTAACCAGTCAAATCTATAATCACAGTAGGTATCTTCAAATGTGATTTCACTGCCATTCCATTATAACTGAAACTATAGACACTTAAAAGTCTATTTAATTAGATGATTGGTCTGTGTGTACAAGTTATATTTTTAAAATGAGTGCCAATTTGGGGGGGCAAATCAAATTGTACTATACATATGTAAATTCTTTCTTAAGTATTTTTTGATTTGGTAAAGAGAACTAAAATTTTTGCCTATGTTTTAATTTCCCTTTTCAGGAAGAAGAGAAAAATGTCCCCCCACCAAGGTGTCTCTCCTCCCTCACCCAACTCTATTCTGGATGCAAGATTAATTCCTACTTTAAAAGGATCCCAGGAGCTCCAGTCCAGTCTCTGTTTCCCACTGATTAGAGGTTACTAAGACTTTAGAACCTTCTGGGATGAAAATGAGGGAAAAGAAGCTCAATAGAATACAGGTAGAACTCTAGTATAATAAACCTACAGATCTGACAGATCATTTCACAAGTGGGTGACTTTATGAAAATGGATATATTGCTGAAAACAATGTTCACAGACTCAAGAATGTAGAGAGGAAAGGAACCCAACACCAGAATTATAAATTAGGGAAATGAACACAATTGATGAGTAAGGAAACCTTCACTTTCAGTCAACTCTACATTTTATTTCTCTAATTCTAGCTCTGAGTCCTGTGTGAGTGTGTGTGTGTGTGTGTGTGTGTGTGTGTGTGTACTGCTGTTTTAGTGGATCAGTTGGGTATTTATTATTGTTGTTGTTAGGAAAGGGAAAAGAAAGTTGAAAATTCCTTACTACTACTAAAGGGCAGGACATTAGGTCTGTTAAGTTCTGTGTTGCAAAAACTTTTTCAGTTTTTCTCCCCAGTGCCAACTGCCAACAATTAGTAAACTTTATTATACAGACTAGCAGGCGCACAGAGGGAGACTAATAAAAATATTTATTCAGTTTATTATAGAGAAAATGCTTCGATACTTTCCAAAAAGCACTGTTATCACAGACCAGTGTCTATCAGGTCATATAAATAGCTCTACTATAAAGAATGTTTTCTTTTGAAGGAATTGATTGTCATGAAACATGAAATATCTGGAGAAAAAAAAAACAAAAACCAGAAACATCAGAGAAGAATAGGAGTGTGAAGCTTGTAACATTATCCAGAGGGAATAATTAAAGGGATGTCAACAAATTTGTTCAAATAATGAGGTTGGTTTTAATAGAATCAAAGAAAATGTATATATCAACAAGTTATGATCATTTTTAAGTTTTTAATTTCCTGAAAATGTCTAGTAACTGGAAGAAGAAACAATTTTTAAGACTTTGGCTAATGTTATTAAACTTTTCTTCAGAGCCTTACAGAACATCTTTCACATATGAGAGACATACATGAAGAAAGACCTAAATATCTTTCCTCTGATGACTACTGTTAGAAATTCAAGAAAGCAGAAAATTCTTATCTAAGTCATTTACCAAATAATCGGATTAATTTTCTGGTTTCTTTTCAGATGGATCTTTCATTTGCTCTTTTCTGTCTTGAAAAGTGCTACTACCTGTTCAGGAATCACAGTTCACCTCTAAGAGTCATGTCAGTGATGGAAAAAGATTAACAGTGACAGAATCATCGAGCTTGGGATAATTTTCTCATCATCTCTCAGGGATGTATTCCTCTCCTCTGAGATGATAACCCAATTGTAGTTGGCATCATCTACCCTTTGGCCTTACTTAATGGTCACAATGCTTTTGACATAGTAATTATTAATAATTTGACATACCTTGATCTTTAAGGTACTAAGGTAATAGGGCAATAACAGCTAAACAAAGAGTCTCTTGATTTCATTAAATAAATCAAAGATAACAGCATACTTTAAGATGTAAACTATTTCACCTGTAAAAAAGGAGAATTCATATTTTCTGTGGGATTTTGGGGGTACTTTTCTTGTGGGTTAGCCACTAGAGGGCATCATGATGCTATACACTTAAAAGATACATGGAGTATTGATTACTCTTGAGTTAATTGCTCTTAAAACACTTCTTCGTGCTTATAACTCTCATTTAAATGGATAAACATGGAGGTGTTTTAGAAAATCATTTGTATTCCATTTAATCTGCAATAAGAATGGTCAGCAAAGTTGGGACAGAGATGAAATTCCATATTAGCAGGTTCAGTAAATCAGACACCAAGAGTATTCATTTAAGATAAGACTGGCTATAGCCAACAGGAAATGAGATGCTTGAATATGGTTCTTGAAGGTAAGTAAATGCCTGGAAATTCATAACATGTTACATCATTTTGTTTTCCTTCACAAGTGTTAAAAGTTAATCACTACTCTTAAGACAGGTAGATTTTAAGTTCAACTTGGATTTTCAGAAAATACAAAAGGGTAATTATTGTTTCTTGACCTCTGAGTCTCAGCCAATGGTTGATTTCTAACCAGCTTGTTTGTGAGATAATTTTTGAGAGCATTATTTATAATTGAACCTGGATTTACTTACTATCTTTCTTCCTTCACTTCTTTCATGTGGTTTCATGGAAACATTGGACAAAAGATGGCCAAGACACATTGCTTTTTGTGATGTATGAACATCCTTGGCTTAAACATGGGGTATAACAAATTATTTGACCTAATAATGTAATTCCTTAAGAAACCTGGCCTAATATTGGCTTAACAGTTTTGTTGTTGTTTTAATTAATAGATTTTATCTTCTAGAATAGTTTCAGATTCAAAGCAAAATTGAACAGAAGTTAGAGTTTCCATATATCCCCTGTCCCCACACAAGCACAATCTCCCCTACTATTGACATCTTCCACCAGAGTGGTATATTTGTTACAGCTGGTAAACCTGTACTGATACATCATTATCAACCAAAGTTCATTGTGTATTAGGGTTCTGACAAATGTAGAATGACATGTACCACCACTGTCATCTCATACACATTGATTTTACTACTCTAAAAGTCCTCTATGTTTCATGCATTCATTCTTCCCTCCCCACTAATCTCTGGCAACTACTGATCTTTTTATTGTCTCCATAATTTTGTCTCCCAGAATGTCATAGAGTTGGAATCATACAGTATACAGTGTTTACAGACTGACTTCTTTCACTTAGTAATATGCCTGTAAGTTTCCTCCATGTCTTTTCATGCTGTGATAACTCATCTTTAATTCTAAATAGCATTTTATTGTCTAGATACATCACAGTTTATTTATCCATTCACCTACTAAGGATATCTTAGATGCTTCCAAATTTTGGCAGTTAGAAATGAGCTGCTGTAAACATCTGAGTGCAGTTTTTGTGTGTACATAAATTTTAAATTTATTCCCATATCTTGTTTTGTTTTTAGCCTCTTTGAGCCCCTCGAGGGACAGGAAGAGTGCATGCTTAGAGTCGCTGACATTTAGTCTTTTGGGTTCTGTTGACTCATAGAGAGCCATGTGGTGTCAGGCTGGAAGGAATTTGTTTGCCTAATTCAATACTCTTCTATACTTTAAGAAACTGAGGCACAAACATGTGAAAATTTTTACTCTCTTCTTTTCAAAGTGAAGTCTCTCTATGCTTTCTTTGTTTTGCTTTGAGATGTTTTTAAGATCCCCTTGGTTTTTGAATGACAAGTAAACTTTCAAGATTTCTCGTCCATTAGATTCAGTCTCTGATTTTACCATTAGTTTATGGATATAAACCATACAAATGAAAATGTATAACAAATAATTTTTAAAATGCAAACCCTGGAATGAGAATGAACAGAAAAAAGAAATACTGTTTTACCAGTCACAGTTTTGTTAAGAAAGTTGTCCTCTTCGGTGGTTTTCACTCTGTACTGCTGCAGACAACTTTCATCTTGCTGATCGCCCAACAGGCCATGAGCCTGCCTGCCCCAGACAACCCTCCCAGCAGACTAGCTTCCAGTTTGGAGAAACATCTCCAGTGGTATACCTGGCTGCAAAGGAAACTTCTCCTGTTATCTTGCAGTTAGCTGAGGTCCCAAAGCTAAGAATCAAAGAGGACAACTACTTCCACCTTATAAAGATATCAAACCATATTTGCAAAGCTAGCAAAGGAAGTAGGTGACCTTTACCTCAGCCTGTCAGAGGAAAATAAAATAAAGATTTCTTTGAAGGGCATGTTGGAGGAGAGGATGGTGTCCCACCAATCCACATAAACAAGAATACCTTTATAAGAACTTTTTACAAGGAGTTTGAGCCTTGCCACGAGATGAAAATATTATTTTACCCACTCACATCTCATCTCCCAGAGTCCTCTACGCACAGATCTAGAACAGAGCCTGCATTCCTGGAGAGTGATGAAGACTCCAGGAATTAGATTAATATCTAATTCTTTTCTAGAAGAATCTAAAGAATAGAGTATGTCCCTGTGGGTGTCCCCTCCGTGGCAGGGGCTGGGCTGGCATGGCAAGCAATCAGACAGGAATAGTCTCTGTTCTCAGAATTAGCAATGTTGGATGTCCTTTTGGGAGGAGGGGCATGGTTTCATCAAGAATCCACCAAAGCACCTGTGTGAGTCAACAGAGGTGTAAAATCTTAGGAATCACTGAAGAAGCGAACCTCCTGCAATAACACAGAACTAACGGTAGGGGAGTTTGCACTTCTGAGGTCACCACCTGAGCTACTAACACCACATCCACCACTACTTCTCTCCTTACATGAAAGTGCAGAGGGGTACAGAACCATGCTGCAGGAAAGCCTTGTGCTTCCTCCATTCTGCTTGTTAGAAACTGTAGACTGAAACCTTGGGAAGATGACCTCGACTGTGCCTTCCAAACCTCCTGGTGAGTGAGTCCAATGGCAGAAATAAATTCACATGTAGAAATGTTCCTGCAAGGAAGGCTGGGAAATATAGTTTTCCTGTCTGACATCTTCTACTACAAATAAAGTAAGAGGAAATTTATGAACCCATCCAGAGTACTCAACACAGCACCCTGTGAGAGAAAGAACCCAGAATTGAGCTCCTACTACACAGAGGGCCTTGCTGCTAGATTGCAATGGCATTGACCAGGTCAGATATTTTATCTTTTTATCTCATCTCATCTCTTTCCCACTTGTCTCTGCTCTGCAAGAGCCATAACAGAACATGACTGGGACTAGGAGACAAACATGGTAGGAAAATAGTAGAAGCTATGTTCATTTCTTGCTCTCCAGGTTTCTGAGACTGAGTCAGGCAGGAGTTGTGTGAAAGGGGGAAATTTTGAATTGATATGAAATTAGCATTTTGATACAAAACTAAGACAGTCTTTTTAACTGCTGAAACAGAACTTACTATTTATAGCAGAAGATAGAGGCGATATTCAGTAATGTTGCCCAACTAAGGATGGCACAGGTTATGGCCAATCAGAAAACATGTGAACCATAAATAACATATACGAGTAGAGTGGGTGCTGTGCAGGCTGGACATTGGTCAGGCCCGAAATTTCCTGCAACTAACTGGTGAGGGATCTTCCAAAGATATGGTTTAGAGGAAGGAAAAGGCTACCTACCAGGACAGGTGTGGAAAAATCAACTTTGTTTTTGCTAGCACCATGCCATGCTCAGCTCCTTTGACCAACTGGTTACAATAGATTTTTCATGGGATTAATTCCACTGATCACCTTATTGCTCTGTAATGACTGGAGTTTAAGAAAGAGATATTGAACTTTTCCTTCTTGATCACAAGTTTAAGAGTTGGGTCTATTACTCAGTCTTAAAGAAGAATGAAATTATGCCTTTTGCAGGTAAATGGATGTAGCTGGAGAATATCATGCTAAGTGAAATAAGCCAATCCCCATAAAAACAAAGACTGACTGTTTTCTCTGATAAGCAGATGCTGATCCATAATGGCGGGTGTGTAGGGAAGAATGAAGGAACTTTGGATTGGGAAGAGGGGAGTGAAGGGAGGGAGGGGGTGTGGGGGTGGGAAGGACGGTGGAATGAGAAGAACATTATTACCCTATATACATGTATGATTAGGTACGACTCTGTACCATGTACAACCAGAAGAATGAAAAGTTGTGCTTCATTTATGTACAATGTGTCAAAATTCATGTCATGTGTAACTAATTAGAGCAAATTTTTTTTAAATTTAAAAAAAGAAAGAAAATAAAAAGAGTTGGGTCTATATGTCTATGTACCTTCTCTGGAGAAGGTACACATCTGCCATGTGACTTATTCCCCTGTCAGTACTTCCAAATGAACAACAGCATAGGGAGCTTTTTGGAGTGTCTCTATCCTAATATCCTCTTGTTGATGCAGGGCTATAAATTAGAGGGGAATGGATGATTATAAGAACAGAGTACACAGGCATCTGATTTTTTTTTTTTTTTTTTTTTTTTTTTTGGTGGTACTGGGGATCGAACTCAGGGCCTTGTGCTTTCGAGGCAAGTACTCTACCAGCTGAACTATCTCCCCAGACCTTACACAGGCATCTGAGATTTCAGTAAGCAAACTTTTCATGGCCCCAGGCACATACTCACAAAGGTAACAACACATCCTATCCAGTCTATTGAACCTGACATTTCATTGTATTAATTTCTTTGTGGAATATCACTAAAGATCATTCATTTTGAAAACTTTGATTTTTTTCTCCTTTTTTTCTTTCTTGGTTATATATAAAACACTTACTTTGTAAGTAACAGTCACATAGCAGTATATTAAAAACAATAAACTTAAAAATTTGAAATGTAATTTTCTTTAGCATGTGACAAGTCCACTTGTTATTTAAACCTTCAGTGAATTAAGAGACAGTATCTCAACATGAATATTGGGTATTGGAATTCTTCCTGTGGCTATTGTAGTAGATCCCAATGGGTTTTATGTGCTCAGGAATGATGGATGGGTCACTTTGCAAAACTAGTGTTTACTGTAACATCATTGGTCCAAACTGATTCTATTATCTGACTAAAAGGATGCATCTGCTATCTCTGCTATGGGGTCCACACAGACAGTGTCATGATGAACAATGTGTATTTGCTAATCATTGTTATAGGAGGATAAGAAGGAAAAGGGACAGCACTCATTTGTTAAGGAGAGCTGAAAGCACCTGGTTTTGATGCAGAGTTTCAAGTAAATATTCCAAAATCAGCTTTTGGAAGGCTTTAAAGATAAATCTGTTTAGCTTTGTCTTCCTCTGAATATAACCTTATCCTTACCAAAGCAGGGGGAAAAATCTGCTCATTATAAAGTCAGGCTTATATTTTAAGGTTCTTTCTATTTTCTTCTAAAGTTTGTTGTTTGTTTTGAATCACAAAAGCAAAGACTTGGTTGCTTTTTTTGTTATTATGCTGGTTTTCTTCCAAATTCTGACCCTTTATCATTATTATTATTATTATTATTATTATTAAGAGGGATGGCTATACTAGCAAGCATTTTCTATCAAGCAGAATACCCTAAAAAAGAAATCAAAGGGGGAAAGTATCAATATTCAGGAAGAAAAATAAATTAATACTCAGAATTCATCTTCAAGTTGATTCAAGTTCAATTATGATTTCTTTTTACTTAGAGAAAAAAAAATCTATTTTTATTTGGTATAAGCCTCAATTTCCAGATTTAGACTGAACCTACATATCAGAGAGCATTGAGCAAGTACCATGCCTGTGATCTCTCCAGACCTCACGGTCTGTACTAAATCATGCATAATTACGTTCCATCACAGCTTTATTAGGCCTTACCCTTGTGTTGTGTTTATCATCAGAAGAGACAATCTTCCATTGTTCCATTTCCTTCTAAGTAGAAATAAAAACTCAGGTGTGGAGACCAGTAAAGGGATTTCCCTCTCCAAAATAGTGAGGCTCTTGCCTGAGGCAAGATGTTTGAAATGTACCATATAAACCTTCTCCTTCTGTGCCCAAATAGGCTTCATATGCCAGTGGAGATAGAACTAGAGCACTATTAAAATTAAAGACAGTTTTGCCTTTCAACACAACAGATTAGGAGCTGACTCATCCCGGACACCCTAGCCAGTGTCTCTCTCTCCCTCTCTTTCTGTCTCTGTGTCAGAAAACCTGGCTTTGAGATGGATTTTCCAGGGTGAGTTACAGAACCGGCTTAGAAGTACAATTGATCATGGCTTCTGCAGTTCCATAGAATGTATAGACTCAAGATAAGACACGAGAACCAAGAGATGAAAAGAGCAGAAAGGTCAAGTCTCATGGGGATGGCTCCAGCAGATTGAGACCATAACATTATGCCAGTGAGATTTAAGACCCATGATGCCACCATGGGAAAGCTTCAGACTAAGTGTTGCCCAGATCCTGGAGTCTCCCGGGGCAATGCCCAGAAATGGGGCCTCTATTCCTTAGTGCGTGCAGTGTCGTTTGTGAAAGCTCTGCCCACAAAGCCATCAGATGGTAACAATTTTCAGTCACTTCCAACAAGAGTTGGTTTTGAACTTTAATATGCAACCTAATTATGACTGCAAACACTTTGTTAAGCAAACAAACTTCAAACCCTTTTTGAAAAAACAGTTCTTCTCTGGTCATTTCGTTTTGTACAAAGACTTTAAAAATAAAACTGTGTAGGGAATTAGGGAATCCAGGGATAAAAAAAAAAAAAAACTGTACAAAATTAAATGGTTTTAATATGATCACCACTTGAGTCCTGAGTATCTGAATGTTTTCTTTCAAATCAAAACCCAGAAAATAAATCATCCTATGTTCTCTACCCTCTTTAAACATTCAACTTCTACAAATACCACAAATAATATTCTTACTTTTCAATAAGACAAAGAAAGACTTTTTAATTTGGTCCCAAATTTTCCTTTGCTTGCTAACCCTCTTTCTGATTCTGGAATATCTAAGCCATGTGAGGTTCTTTTTCTCCCTCTTTGCCTCCCTTTTGAATTTTCTCACAGTAAGTTTCCTTTTTGCTTCTCTTTATCATTTTTCAAGGCCTGGGATGACAAAGCAAATGACAACCAACAGATATACCTGGGAGGACCAAACAAGAAGGACATGGCAATTTGCAGTGCCAGGAGATAGTGGGAGCTGCTGGGCCTGGATTAAGTCACCTAAGGAGACTGCACTGCCTCATCTCCAGATTCTGGAATCTGCATTCCTCTGAGTTTTTAGGCATTGAACGCCTCCCCCATGGTAAGTTGGTAGTCTTCTACATTTACTTGAGTTTGGAGTAAAGGTCTCTGTGTTTTTGTTTCTTTGTTTGTTTTTTCATTTTCCTTTGGAGAGAGGTCAGGGCAATAGATCTCTGATTCCAACATGTTTAAGAGGGAAAGATACAGATGGTATTTTCTCTAAAACTTCGAGCTCTTTTATAAAAAGTAAAAGGTAGGAGGAAGAACACACTCCAGAAGGAAACTCTGACTCTGCCCCCAGATGAAGTTCACCTGAGGTGACACTGAAACCCTGTCTCTGTCCCCATCTCTCCCTGGTATTCATTTAGTAGTGGGAGAAAGAGGGAAGGGAAGAAGGTGAAGGAGAAGGAAAGTGGGAGAAAGAAAAGGGGAGAATGAGGAGGAAGAGGAAGAGGAAAAAGAAGAAATCATTGTTTCACTTCTTTGTGAAAGTGGAAAAATGTTGAAGCCACAATACTGTGTATAATCAAACACATGAGAAAACCACTCCCTTCTAGGAAAATGTATCTGTATTTAGGATGTTGAACTGTAGCTTTATGGCCAATTGTTTTTCTTGCCTGATGAATTGCTATTCTTCCCTGGATCTCCTTCCTTCCAAGAGGGAGATGAAAAGTATGCCAGGAACTCAGCAAACATGTTCGTTGTTGACAACGAAGGACAGACAAGAGGAAATGTCTCTAGATGTTGCTGGCTGTCCGCATTTGAGGCTTGGAGTAAGGCAGCCATCTTGGGGCCGTGGGGAGCTTCTGCTGAAAGACAAGCCAACTTTCATAGAGAAGTGGAGAAAATCTGGGACCTTGATGGTACATATCATTGAAATACTAAATTAAGCAAGTCCAGAACCACCCAACTTTCAAGTATCTGTTATGTGAGCTATAAACAGTCTTTATTGCTTAAGGCTACTATTAGTTGAGCTTTCTTGTTTTATAACCAAAAGCATCTTGGTATTAATGACTGGATTAAAACTTTGAAAATAGAGCAACATGAAAATTTATTTTCATTTAAACTCTACTGGCAGACATTCTTATTTTGAGTTTTTTTGTGAAAAGTATCTTGACTCATGGAGAATAATTACCAAATGCCACTGTACACAATCTCTGAGCTAGAACTCGGTGTCCTAGATGAATCTAGGGTTTGTGCCTACACCAGACTCATAGACCTGATTTTCCATGCAAGATAGCATGCCTTGGTCTGGTCAGTCAATGGACTTTTCCTTTTTAGATCCTTCTTTCCTGGATTAACTGAAAAAATATATATGGGTTCATTTAGAAATGTTCAAAATGATATACTATGACAATTATCCTATTAGCCTTTATAGCAAGAGCCATGCTAGAACCACTGGCCTTAACTCTGAGATATTTCTCCTCTCCCATTTCCTATCTCCATCACCTCTCCAATAAGTCCAAGCAGAAACAACAAAAGTCAAACTCCTACTGTGATGGGATGACTAGAAAATGAAATTATTTGTCCCCTACAGTAAAAGAAAGCTTCAGTGTGACAATATGAGGACTCCAGTACGCTCCCTGTCACTATTTCTAAGTTGTGAAATAGAGTTGACTTCAAGCACAGTTTTACCACTTAGACATTTTTCTAAAAGAAATCATAGAATTTCTTTTTTAGCCATAGAAGATGTTCCATATTGAGGCTCTCAGCTCATTTGGGGAGAGTGTCTTGGGTTGAGGCCATGAGAAGACTTCTTCCTTCCTAACAAACAACCAGACCCCTGCAGATATCTTCTGCCTTTATGTCCCTCACTAGTGCAAGGGAAGGCACTGCTTCACAGGTGCTTATGACATGAAGCCTGACTCCATGGAAAAATCCAAGTAGCTTTCAAAGATTATACCAGGTTTCCAGAATCTGTTAAGGAAGCATTAAGATAATAACTAATTGCTATTATCTAACTGGCTTCTCTGGGTTTCCTGTCCTGTCTTACACACATAGAAATAGAGTCTGATGGTTAAATGTAGGACTAGTCCCCCAAGGTAGGAGGGAGGGTTCTGTGCTCTCTGGTTGAGTAGAACAAAATGACAAAATGATCTTCCCCATAGCTTAAATTTTAGCATTGGAGGCATTTGTGTTCTTTTAGTTTAGTTTTTTGTTGTTGTCTTGTTAGGTGTTTTATTTCATTTTATTTAAGCTACACTCTTTTAAAAAATGTCTTTTTCTCTCTTGTTCAACATCAGCCTCTATGCCATCATATGACCACATGAAAAATAGATTTTATTTTATCTAAAGACTTAAGGTTATTAGCATTGAAGCCAGATGTGGAGGTACATCATGAAATCTCAGCTGCACAGGAAGCTGAGGCTGGAGTATCAAGAGATGGAGGCCAACCTGAACAACTTATTTATCTCAAAAAATAAAATAAAATAAAATAAAAATGGAGTTATTGACATTGGAGAAATTTATTTCACTTTGAGGAGAACCTTAGAAAATGAATGTTATTCAAAAGTGAACATCAGTCTCACCTCACTTTCCAAAATGTGTTTTCCATTCTGAAAAAAAAATGCTACATGTTATTTGGTTCTGTTTAGGGGAATTGTAGTTGGGTGTTTGAAACCATGTTGTAAAGTTTAATACAGAAATTTTCCCTGACTATTAATGATGATTGAAATGGTGGTAGTAGGTAGGGATGTGTGGATGTGTGGAAATGGCTACTTGATGGATCATAAAGCTAATTAAAACCAAATTTTGGCAATAGCATTCAGGATGTGCGTGGCCAATGTGCTTTGTTATAATATTACTCAAAATGACTCCTTCATGTGGGAAAATATTTTTACTTCAAATAAATACAGGAAAGTCTAATTGATCTAGACAAACAAAACAGTCACACAAATTAGCACATGATTAAATCCTATGGTCTAAAACAAGTCAGGCTATAAGGCCTAGAGAAATTCAATGAGCTCTACCTTTCATTTCTATTTTCAAGTTGGTTTTCATGGAATTTGTATAGGTGGATGAAACTGGACCCTTACTTAATCATGACCCCAGGATTAGAGATATGATCAGGAGACAGTGGCAAAGCAAAGGCCAGAAGAGAAAGTAAAGCAGAGTCCCTAAAATTGTGTCCAGAGAGATCTGCCCAACTGCAATAGAGGGAAGAAAATTCAGAGCCTCATTTCAACATAGGAATCAGTATGCAAGCAACTCTCGTATCAGAGATCTTATTCTACAAGAGTTATTTATAGAATCCGAATAGTTTTGGGAAAAAATTACTGATTATTCACATAGCTTTGGCCCAAGCTTTTATCTTTTATTCCCTCAAATATTTATTAAACATCTTCTGTGAAGCAAACATCAGTGCTGTGAGTTATCTAGTGTCATGCAGCCTACCACAAACAATTACCCATGTGAGAGTGTATGAGAGAGATCCCAAACCTGATCTGGTGCTACGGATTTGAAGAAGCCCACCAGCAGACTTGAGATTACATCTCAATTCATTCTCACCAGAATGCATGAATGAATTGAGTACTAAAGGAAGAAAAGCTGGGAGGCACAGAACAGGTGGGGTCCAAGGTGTCCTGAAGCATGCCTGGCCCATTCAAGGAAACCAGAGAGAGACAACGTGACTACAGGGTGGTGAGCCAGAGCTGAGTCTAAGAGGTGGGTAGAGACCAGATCACATAAGCTGGAGTGCTGTTCTACATATGTGGCAATTTAGGAAGGCATGGACCTGGCCAACCAGAAGAAGGCTAGCTGTCAACAACTTGTTAGGTAGAACCAGCACAACTGGCTGACCAGCAGCACACTATGAAAAGCCTTGTAGGACACATTTTCAGTTCTGGATCTGATACTTAGAACAAGGAAAAGACATTGAAAGTTTTCAGGAGTAAGCATCAGGACCATGCATGAATCATAAACGCATTCTAGGCCAAACTTCAGGAAACTAATTAATTCAGTTTACCAATGAGCACCCACACCAGAGACCAAGTGCGATTGAGGGTAGGGTACCATGATGAAACAGACTGTAGTCACTGTCCTCAGGAAGCTTACAATTGATAAGTAATGCCATCTCCTAGATATTAATTATGCAAATATCCATTCTACTTGGTAGAGAGTTCTAAAAGTTCTTCAGAGCAATTCTTGGGAGCAGAAATCCCTTGCTATCTTTTTATATAGTAGAAAGAAATACCATCTTAGTAGCTGTGTATCATAAAGGGAAAATAAATAAAATTTTTTATTATTGAAAAACCAACATTACTAAATGTCTCTGGGTCTGCATAAAGCTGTCCCCCAATACAGAAAGCTGGGACCCTGTGAGGGTTTAATTCCCCAGTGAGCAGTCATTGGCACACATCTCTCCCTCCACAGATCATTGCTTTGACCTAAAGGTCAGCACTGTCTGTCAGTGTGGGTGTTGCCAGACACAGAGAGGTTAAGAACTGCCAGTCTACCACCCTGTCTGTTGACCAAAGAATCAGGTTAGGACATGTGCTCCCAAAATGTCCCTATAAAGTCAAGGTATTCTCATCACAAACCACAGGAGACTAATCTTTCTTAATCACTTTCTAAATAAGAGCTTTATCAAAGATGTGCAAATTAGTGTAGACCCACAGTGTGGGGGTGAGGGGTGAGCAGGCAACCTAACATGAAAAAACATAGAGAACTTTTTGTTTATTTATTTCAAAAGTAATTCAGTCATGGTGAGTGTTGGTCAAAGGATACAAAATTTCAGTTAGATAGGAGGTATAAGTTCAAGAACTTTAATAAACAACGTGGTGATTATAATTAATAACTGTGTTATATTCTTCAGTGTTTTTTGTGGTGGTGGTTGTTGTTTGTTTGTGGTGCTCAGAATAAAACCCAGGGCCTTGGGCGTGCCAGGCAGTTTTTCCAGCATTGAGCTATGCCCTCAATGTATTCTTGAAAATTGCTAAGAGAATATATTTTAAGTGTTCTTCTCACACAAAATAATGGTTTAAGTATGTGAAGTAACACACATGTTAATTACTTTGATTTAGCCATTCTATAGTATGCAAATATTTCAAAGCAGCATGTGGTACACAATAAATATACATGATTTTTATTTGTCAATTTGAAAAGCAAATTAAAATGTTTCAAAATGTAATATAGTAACAAACTAAATTCTGTTTTAAATAAATAAGAAAACCCCTTGTAACACATTCAGAAAGCTTAGAAATGTATAGAACATACACAAAGTAAAGGGATTATTCTCCTTTTGTAATTTTACTCTCCAGAAATACTAATTCAAGCCAATTTACATCAAATTTTTTTCTGTTTATATATGTATATATATATATATATGTGTGTGTGTGTGTGTGTGTGTGTGTGTAGAGTTTTTCTTTTTCCTCAAAATGTGTTTATCCCAAGATATTATTTGATATATGGTTCTCATCACTTTTATATCTTGAACATTTTTCACATGAAATTTGTCTCATTCTTTTTAATAACTGTCTAGTAATTCACAGAATGGATTTATCATCATTTTGCTATGTGTTCCCTATTATTAGGTTATGATATTTTTCATATTTTTTTGCCTCTTAAGTAATATTGTAAGAGCATCTCTACAATTATATTTGTATTTGCTTGTAAAATAAAACTCCTGGAAACTGAACTGTAAGATCATAGTAGTCTCACATTTTTATTTTAAATGAAAATTCAAATTGCCTTCTAAAAATGGTTATACTGATTTACTTTCCCAAAGATATTATTTTATATGGGGTAAGGGGAATAAATGATCTAAAATTTAGAAGATACTGACATTAACACATATCCCACTAAGAGTTTTCACATGTATTCATGTTGTCTTCAGTACCCTCCCAGGAAGTGGGCAGAGAAAAAACTGTGTGGTCATTTACTCCTGAGACATCTGAGAGAGGGGATGTTGGGACATTTGCACACAGCAGTCCTGGCAGCCAGCACAGCTGATAAGAGTAGAAGTATAGGTCTTGGGCTGTGGTGTAGGAGCATAGTATTCAAATTCTGGCTTTATTTTATAGCTGAGAGACTTTGGCTACTTAAGTAGGCCATAGCAACTAGGTATTTGGTCAAAGACCAGTACAGATACTTCTGTGAAGGTATTTTTTTTAGATGTGAATAACTTTTAAATTGGTTACCTTGAATAAAGCACATTACCCTCCATGATGTGGATGGATCTCAGCCAATCAGTTGAAGAACTGAAGAGCAAAAAGACAGACCTCATGAGAAAGAGGAAATTCTTCCTCCAGACTGCCTTTAGCCTCTATCTGCAAGTTCCACTCTTCTCTGGGTCTGTGGCCTGCTGGCCTGTCCTGTAAGTTTTAGACTTGCCAGCCCCCACAATTGTGTGAGCCAATTCCAAGGGAGAAGGAGAGAGATAGAGAGATGGGGAGAGGGAGGGAGAGAGAGAGAGAGAGAGAGAGAGAGAGAGAGAGAGAGAGAGAGAGAGAGAGAGGGAAAACTTATTGGTTTGAGGTCTCTAGAAAAATTCCAATGCATTCTGTAAGCCTCAGTTTCCTCATCTGTAAAATAGCAATAATGTTATTTTTTCATGGAATTATAGTACAAACCAAGGGAAATAATGCATGTTAAATCCATAGCCCAATGCCAGGTACATGTTTGCAGTTCATAAATTTTCATTATTATTTCTTTGGAAAATTATCTGAATCCACTGCTTTCATTACCACCCTCATCCCCCTATCCCACCCCCAATCCCTAACCCCTCTCAAACTCTTGAGAACATTGATCCCAGGTCCTTCTGTTTACAGATGAGAAATAGAAGCCCAGGTGTGAGGAGATTTAATCAAGAACTCCTGAGCAACACTGAGACCACAGCAAGGTCTTCACCTTGTGGAGTCTGGTTCCCCACTGCAGTCTTGCCTCCCTCCTATAGCTGAGTATTTCTTGTCTCATTAATTTAAGCTGCTTGCTTCACAACCCACATAGGTTATGCATTTTAAGCTGTGCATCATGCATTAGTGATGGCATGAGATTTGCATCTGATTCTGCTATGTGTCACCCTTAGTGAGGGCCCTTTCTGTCATGGCTCCCTTTTTCCTGGGTTTCCCTTTAGTAAGTCATACTGGCAGGAGGAGAGGAGGCAGGAAATCGGAGAAGGAAATATTTTTCAATGACAAGCTTGGCTCAGCCTTCACCTAATCCCAGATAGGTCACTGCTCCACCTTGGTCAGGAGAAAGCAGGTAGACTCTCACTGACTGTGTTTTGAGATGACAAACATGATGAAGTCAGAGCTAGTGTTTTCCCCAGGGTTGCCTATTCTTCCAAATATAGAAGGTCCTGTGTAACCAGCAAGCACATCCGTGGACACCTTCAATCCAGTTTCAACTTTGTGCTTTCAAAGGTATTATTATTATGTCTTGCTATTTTAGCTTCTTCAAACAGAATCAACTTCCTAGAATATTGCAAGCTATGCAGGAAAAAAGTCCATAAACCCATTCGTGGTTAAATCATCAACCCAGAGTGATGTTCAAGAGTGGCTTAAATTAAAATGTGTTCATAAATAACTCGGTGAACATATCCTGGTAATTCAAATGGTTTTGGTATTTTGAAACTCATTCCATTTTTGACACTTCCTTTGTCAAAGAAGACAGGACAGAAAAATCTACTCACATTTACAGTAGATCCTCCAAAAAGTATCTTTTCATGCAGTGTTGGGAAATTGAAGTTAAAGGATAAAGTGACCAGAAATACTAAAAAACCAACAACACAGGGCTTTATTGCTTACCAGCATCCATAGGGCTCAGGAGAAACCTAGTAAATTCTCATAAAATGAACTAAATTAGTGAATAGACTTTGAAATGTTTAAAACTGTCCCAAATGAATACATTTCTCTAAGTAATATTGCAATCCTTAGCCAAATCCAACAAAATTTTTCTTTTGGTGAAGATCTTCTTTGTAACTATGCATAAAGCTAAAAGTCAGTAACTACCCTGGTACTGTAGGATCAATTTGGGTTGGAGTGGAATCAGACATCTAGGTTTTTTTGTTTATTTGCTTATTACTCTTCTCATTGACTGTATTGCTTGTGCAGTGTCAGAACTTGGAGGTGGCTAATGCCTCACTTGTAAATTTAACTGGATGGTTTATTTCCCAAATTAGAAATACAAAGAGAGTAACATTCTTTTATATTATTGATTTTTTTTTAATTTAACCATCTCAGTTAACCATCTGACTCCCTCTTGAACAGTATTAGGTAAATTGCCAGGAAGTCCAAGAGCATACACAAGCCCAAACCATGCAGAGAACTAGAGTCTGACTGGGCCACAAATAATGTTGCCACCCGGTCTCACAAGGAGGCTCTGTTTGAGACTGCTCCTGCATACTTTGACTGGCCGTTCTTGCCCACTGAGTCAGGATTGCCCAGCCCAGGGGAAAGACCTGCTCATATCACTATTGTTAAGCTTTTCTATTTACCATCACATACTGTTCTTAAATCATGTCCACAGTGACAGGATGGGGAGGGCTGTGGGAATATGAATTTCCTGGAACTGCTATAATAAAACACTACAAACTAGGTGCCTTAAACAATACAAATGTATTGATTTATTGTCTCACAGTACTGGAGACTAGAAATCTGAGATAAAGTATGAGTAAGGCTGGTTCCTTCTGAGGACTGTGAGAGAGGATCCATTCCAAGCTTCTAGTTTCTGGAAGCCTCAGGCATCCCTTAGTATTTAGGTGACATTTTCCCTATGTCTTCATATCATATTCTCTCTTCATGCATCTGTCTAAAAGTTGTATCTTTTTCATAAAAATATAGGTCATGCTGGATTACTGTACACCTTAAAACCTTATTTTAACTTGATTCACTTTGTAAAGACTCTTTTTTCCAAATAGGTCAGATTTACAGATATTGAGGGTTAGGATTGCAATATCTTTTGGCAGGACACTATTCAAACCCATGAGCATCCAGATGCAGGTAAGCCAACCCTTAGAGCTTCAACATTACTATGGACTCAACTCATTGGTCTCCCTGACCTGGAATCCCCTAGAAGCAGGAGTTATGGTGCTGATTCTTTCTCTCCCAGAGGATACTTTACTTCCTAGGCATATTCCTACACCTCCTTCTCTGAGACAAGGTTATTATACCAGGGGTCTCTACAGCATCTCAATATTTAATTCCAAAGCTATGGTCATTCAATGTTTCCAAACCCCAGAGGACCACTTCAGTGTCAACTTCTATCAATTTTAAATATTTCTATATAAATTAAAGACAATGGTAACTCTCTGGATCACCTCACGAAGTTGTCAAAACCGTCTGAAATTATAGAAAACACACACACACACACACACACACATGCACACAAAACACTTCATAAATCCTAAAGTGAACTCTAAGTATAACATCCTTATTACAGGCTGGATTTGACAAAATTTCTATGTAGACCAAATAATAAACATTTTAGGCTTTGCAGGCCAAGATGCAAAATCAAGGATATTACACTGATACTTATTTAACAAGAAAGAAAACTAATTTCCACAATTTTTTAAGCTTCTGTGTCTGAATTTTATTTGAATCAAATATGTAAAATATTCAGAGCAAGAAGGAAGACCTTATCAGTAAATCCATGCATAACACTCAGCACTTGTTACAATATGGTATGAAAAATATTTTTTCATGCCTACCAGGATTTTTTACTAGTGCATAATAATTATACAGCATTGTGGGCTCCGTTGTGGCATATGCATCAATGATATAACATAATTAGATCAATCTAATCCCCAGTACATCTCTGAACCTTCCCTTCCTTGATCTCCTTCTTCTACCCTTCTACTTTAATGAAGTCCTTTTTCTTTCTTTCTTTCTTTCTTTTCCCTCTAATTTCCTCATATGAAAGAAAACATATGACACTTATCTTTATGAGTCTGGCTTATTTCACTTAGCATGATGCTCTCCAGTTCCATCCATTTTCTACAAATGACATAATTTCATTCTTCTTTATGGCTGAATAAAATGTCATTATGTATATCTAACCCATTTTCTTTACCCATTCATCTGTTGACAGATACCTAGGCCAATTCCATAACTTGGAAATTATGAACTGTGCTGCGATAAACATGGGTATGCATATACCTCTAAAGTGTGCCTACTTGAATACTTTCCACAACTTAAACAAATAAATTCAAAATATAATAATAATTGAGTACATTTTTTGTAGCGCAGCTCTACTAATGAGAAAAATGAAATTCATTTGGGGGAAGTCTTTTATTTCCCTTAACTGGGCTTTGAAGTTAGTGTTTTCCATCATCAAAATTGATTGCAAATGTTCATCTGTTAGTGCTGATCTGCAATAAGATTTTATGTATTTCTTCTTTGAAAAGTATCTTTGTGCTCAGAAAGGTGATACATATGGCACCCAAAACACTGTCAATTTATTATTATTCACTGCCATTTTCTGCACATGGTGTCCCAATGCAAAGTAGCGAAGACAAAGTAACAGATCTGGTTTCTGTTGCAACTACTTAGTTTGCTGTCCTAGCACAAAAGCAGTGATGGATAATATGTGAACAAAAGGGTGTGAATGTATCCCAACAAAATTTATTCTGGACACTGACATTTGAATTTCATAGAAGTTTTATTGGTCATTACATAACACTTTCTATTTTTTTTAAAACAATGTCAAAATTTAAAAACCATTTTCAGTTCACAGGTCATTCAAAAACAAGAAATGAGCCTGATTTGGTACTAGGAGTGCAGTTTGCCAGTGCCTGCTATACAGGATTCTTTACCTGAGGGGGAAAAAAAAATCAATCCTCATCTAATTTCTCCTACTTAACTGAGATAATTTCATCTTAGTGTCCATTACACCCCTCCAATAATTTACAAATGTTCTCTTATGAATAGGTTATGTATGCTTTGCTCCTAAATAGAGTTGTGTGTTCTGTGAATGGCTTCTCACAAACAGCTCAGGAAAGAGACTGAACATGTGCAGGCAGAGGACCTTGCTCTCTTTCTTCAACAATCTTCCCAATGTCCAAAGTAACATTCGTTGTAGAGTGGTTTATTCAAATTGAAAGTGCTCATATGGGACTTTATCAATCTGTATTCATGTTTTTTTTGGGCCTCGTGCCAGCCCTCGATCCTCCAGGAAGCCTTCTCCAGCTAGTCCAGTCTTCTCTACTTTCCCCTAGAACTCATAATCCATGCCTCATAATTCACCACTGAACCGTTGATGAATTCTCACGTTGGTTTTCACTCCTCAACTTCAAAACCAAAACTACCCCAAGAATGACCTTGTTTTATCCTCACTTCTCTTTCCCTTGGAAACCAATGAATTCCCACAGTAGATACATTCTGAGGCTGCACACTTCTCAATGGGCAGGCCTGGCAACCCCCTGGTACTCCTTCAGGGATTAGGCTGGGCCACTGTCTACCAGCTCTCTCACTTACCCTGACTGTACAAAATGAACAGTATCACAATCCATGTGGGCACTGAAATCCTAGAACTCAAAGATGGGGGATCTGGTGCCCAGTCATGGCAGGACACCAGCCATCAGTACCTGACAAATTAAAAAAAAAAAAAAAAAAAAAAAAAAGGTAATTACTGAAAGATGTTTTTCAACTACAAAGTTTTAGGGAACATTGAGCAAATTCATTTCCTATTATGTGCCCTCTTTAAATACATGAATTTCTAAAGCAAAGGGGAAAAACCAGTGTCTCCCATTTCACTTGGGTCTCCTTCTTTGACTTTTTCTTTCTTAGAAGGTATTACAGTAATTAGTATAAAAATTTGAAAATCAAAAGACTGATCCCTGATCCCGCATAGAATAACCATAATTTTGAAGCTTCAAAGTGGGGTTTTCACCAATGAAAAGATATGGGGGGGGTGGGAAGAGAGAGAGAGAGAGAGAGCGCGCATTACAGAACAACATTAAAAATCAAATTTTAAAAAAAAGTAGGGTTTAAAGCACAAGACCAATGTTTTCTTTTTGGATGACTTGTGGTGAGAGGTGAATAAAACACTCCAAGATGTGGTAAGAATAGAAGATATCACCACGCCTTGGGTGGGTGAAGACACTTGGCACAGGTGCCCTGTCTCGCCACACCCCTGAGGTGTGGCAGAATACCAGAATACCACACCTAATGGTATGATGGCTTAGAGAAAACTAAACACTTCCAAAGGCAAAGAAGAAATCAGTGCAGGTGCCTCAGGAAGTGATACTAAAAAATGATGTGAGACTGGAAGGATTTGCACTGCAAGAGAAAAAAATAAATTAAAAGATCTCTTTGAAAATACAGGACTCAGCTGCCAGGGTTACCGTGAATTCCACATTCTTGTTTCATTGGTGGTTTGGGATCAGTGTCTTCCCGGGTCCGTCTCTATATAGGACGTTTCCTAAATTGTTGGATCTTCTACACTATAAGGGAGACTGGGCTGAAAACTTAATTAGTATTATGCAAACTGTGGGCTTCTGGTATTTCTAGTAAGTTTAGAAAGCTGCCAAACATTCCTGCCAAGTTTCCTGGAGCCTGGAAAGGCCTGCAAATGCTAATCCAAAAAGTCGCTGCCCGGGACTATAACAAATGCTAATTCTCTCAAAGAATGAAAGGGAAATGCTTCAAGACTCTAAGACTGGGGAGGTGGACTTCCTTTTGTGAAGGAACAACTAGGCCCTATGGTTTTCAGTTTTAGAAAAAAGATCTAGGTGGAACCAGACAGTGTTCAGGGAAGTCGCTAAAAACACAGGAGACATGGAATGAGGGAGTTGCCTGTGAAGGCCCAAAGGAACAAGTGCCTTCATCTGCCATAGGGCCTACACCCTCCAGACCAGAGCAAACATCTGCAGAGTTCAGAGAAATCAATCCCAGTGGTCTATTTTCTTCAGTACAGTTGAAGGATGTCAAGTTTCCATAGGCGATTGTAGTAGGGAAAATATCATCTTCCTTTCACAAAGGTTTGATTTTATTCAAACCTTCGATATGTAGTTCTTTTAAAATGGCACCTTCCCAGCAGTTCAAGAGACAACTCCCAGTCCAACGCAACTTAGCGAGTCCCTAAGCAACTCAGTGAGACTCTGTCTCCAAATAAAATATAAAAAGGGCTGGGTATGTGGCACCCCTGTGTTCAATCCCTAGTACCAAGAAAAAAAAAAAAGGCACCCAACCATCTTCTTCTTATTCTACTTTATTGCTTAGAAGACTGCCTAGATTTCAAGAGGAATTTCTTTTCCCCAAAAGGAATTTCAAAGATCCTATATAGTTGTTATTGCAGGAATACTTTTTGTAGTAAAGAAAGAAATGAAAACCAAAGCGGTATATTGAGCATTCTACGTGCATCAGGTTAAAGCTCTTCACCTTCATTAGGTCATTTCCCAAAGAAGAAAGATGTTTTCTGTTAATTTTGGAATTGATAAAAGCAAGAAATGTTATTAAACTTCAGGGGACTGAAGGGCAAATGAATCATTGAGAGAAAGGCTTATCAGAAGGAAAGACCCTGCACCTCCAGTCTGGCTGCAGATAGGGATCCCCTGTCCAGATCAGCATGCAGGTAGCTGATGGCACTTGAGGGGTCTCTATCCATTCTTCAAGAAGCAGTTACACAGATTTCTCAGCATCTACTTATGTGCCACCACTGCTGAGTCACTCCTTGAAAGCAAAATGGGAGTTCAGTTATCTTTTGGCCTTTTTGAAGCACTGGTTCCTTGACTTCATTTTCCACCCAATATCACTGTTAACAGGTGATCATCGCTTTTCCAATCATTCATTTTTTTCATCATTATTTTTTGAGTGTTTACAATATGCCAGGCATTTGGCTATTGCATTAAAAATGGTGCAATTCCTACCCTCCAAAAGCCTACTTTGAATTCTCTTCTCCCTAAGAAGCAGAAGACCGGGATCCTGGCCAGAGAGGCAGGGTGGTGTCCAGGGAACCAATTCTGGCAAGAAGTACTTGGTGCTTTAACTTGTGGAATCTGTAGTAACTCTCTGCTTTCGTAAATGAACCAAAAGATCTTGAAAAATTAAAAGTCGGAAGGCAGGTAAAGGAGTCTTTGCTATAGAAGAAAAACGTAGCTAGTGAAATGGAAGAATACAAATGAAAGTGGATACTCGCATTTGGGGTGGAGGAGGATATGGAGGGCTTACTGAATCAGGGGACCACAGTGCTCAGGTACTTTTATTGAAGCATAGACTACTCCATGAGCAGGGAGGGGGCTCTTGAGGATGCTGGTCAGGCATTCAGGCAGCTCAGAGATTCAGCAAAGGGGACAAAGAAACTATAAACCACACTGAGGAGTATGACATGTGATTGAATGACTATGGCTTACTGAATAGGACCATTGTTTTAATCTGGCACTATTGTGTCCTAGACAAGCTGAAGTTGTTCCAGGAGCCTCAGTTTTCCCAACTGTGTAATAGGAATGATAGGAAGATTAAACAGAATGATGTCTATTGAACACCCAGTCCATTCCAGACATCCAAACAGAAATAGCTATTTCCTTTATTTTTAAAGGTGCTGAGATAAGTGCTACAATAGAAAGAAACACCAAAAAAGGTGTTCCCTGGTTGGTCATGGAGGCAAGGTAGAAGGAAACACGCAGGTGAAACACGTCTAATGCATACCTGAGGCTGAAGCACAGAAGACAGAGGGCATGAGGAAGAAGGGAAGGAAAGAGGCCGTAGGCACAGGGTAGGCACAGCGTAGGCACAGCTGAGGGCCAGGCCCTGAGGAGACAGGTGCGCATACAGAAGCCTCTTCTTCCTTGGCCAGAAGGAAGCTGAATCTCAGAGGGAAAGGGAATAATAACTGCTAACATGTATGTGCCAGAACTAATTAGAGCTCCCTATGTGCCAGATTCTATTCTAAGATACACACACACACACACACATACACACACATATTCACTTAACTCTCATATAATCCTCTGAACTATGTGTTAAGCAAACCAAGACCCAGAGAGGTTAGAGAATGTTCCCTCGGATATCGTGTAAAACGGCCTCAGGCATGTATCTAGATGGACAACTGAGAAGGTGGAAGTTTGGAGAGAAGATAGATTTAAAAAGAAACTAGAAGTGAGTGAGAGAGAATATCCAGATGGGAGACAAAGTGCCAGAATTAAGGCAGCAGGGAAGAAAACTAAGAGAATACGTCTTAGTGAAAATACAGAATCCAGGGACCCTTATAACCAGTTGGATTTGGAGACAACTTACTCCTTTGAGAAAAAAAAAAAAAACTTTAGTGATTTCTGTTTTCCTCTTTGAAATATTTCTGTAGCTTTGTCCTTTTCCAAGGGAATGACTTTACCAGAATGACATCTTGCACTTTCACCGATATCCATTCAATTGTCCCTAAACCCCAAATCCAGATAACTTAGGGTATTAGGACTTCAAAAACAATCAATCTGGTGTTATAGTTTTTGCCTTGAAATGGGATATTTACTCTTCATCTAACAATAGACATGTTGTTTCTGTCTTCTAGAAGTTTCACTTTGATGTGTCAAAGGAAATGCCATGAACTATAGGGAGAGTCACAGCCTTGTGAATGCAGGATAAACAGCAGGTGTGGCTGGAGCTTTGGGAGAGGAGCCAGTTCTCCTATTCCATTTTCAGGGATAAAGAGAAGAATGTTTCGAATGCTTTGGTTTTCAAAAGTCTAAGACAACTTCCAAAAGAGTCCATATAGAAGCCCAAGACTTCAGAGTGAAGCTGCATTGGAGAAAGATGCCTCTCAAAGTCCTGATCACCATTAGGAAGTCGAAACCAACGCATCTTCTTTGCATCACTTGGGTGAAGCAGGTGGGAGGCAGATGCCTGAACACCTGGGTAGGTTGAAATCAGCTCTTCAGTTTGAACATTAAGCAATCACCTTCCCTTTTAGAACCCCGCAGATTAAATTGTGTCCTAGGTACAAGTAAACAGATGGCTTGGCCTAGCCAGGTCCAGGGGCTGGAGAGGATAATAATAATCCCTACATTTGTAATTGTTCTTATTTCCTTCACACAGTGGTCTCAAGGAAATGACTGTGTGTATGTTCTTATTTTTCATCGAAAAGCTAAGACATTGGGACTTAGAGAGCTGCCTTGCCTAAATTAGCACCAAGATGGAAGCTGAGCAGACAGGCTTGTTACCTCTGCTACCACACCACACCATGAAGTTGTGGATTGTTATGGCTTTGATTCTTCTAGCAACAGAATCCTCTAATTCTGACAATAGAAACTTGGATTCCTGTGAGTACTCCATTCCCCTACTTAGGAATAAAATGTTGTCTAGGATGTATATCTCCTCCATTTTACTGCAGAATAAATAGTCAACTGATGCAAGGTGGGTTGGCCTCAGTTCTTCCTAATCTTCCCTACCCTTCTGTCCTGGAGAAAGATGCTTTCTCCCTCTGAGACGGTGAAGCTGCTAGGCTGGGAGTCTTTAGCAGGTTCTGGCCATCAGAGTCACTGAAGTGGAAAGACTTTGAAAGAGATGGAGCCAGCAATGGATCACATGTAAGTCTTTAATTGCAGCCATATCAGAAACTAGTCCTATCCTCAGTTATATTAACTAATAAATTACTTTTATTGCTTGAGTGTTTTGCTTTGTTTCTTGGTTTGATCACTTTCATCCAGGAATCCAGACTAACAGATGCCCAACAGAAACAACAAATGTCAATGAGGTTCAGACGAGACCTCCTGAACATACTAACTGTGCCCCACTCCCACTGTCCATTTCCAGACCCACACTCAATGGTGGATCATCTATGCTGTGAGCAGCCTGCAATCTGGAATTGCTTCAGGGAATCTTGGATGTCAGATTCCTCTGTCTTGAATTCCCAAAAGAATGCCTTGGATCAAGCAACTAGTATATGTGTTCCTGGAAGTCCTTTGACTCTGGGAAATGGAAGGAAATTGAAGGTAAGAGCTAAGGTTGAATATGCTCAGCCATATTCATGGAATCTGGGGAAGGGAATAGGTTCTGTTCATTTCATGCTTTTGCACTTTCTGATAGTTTTGAGGATGCCAAATTAATGAAGAAGGCTCCTTCACAAAACCATAGGCCAGGAAGGTTCACGAGATCTTGCCCATGGGAGACTTCATTTCAGGGCTCTCGTCCACGTTATTGGCATTAAGACTAACCAAGGAGAGACCATGACAAACTCTGTGCCCCTTCATGTCTCTCCCAAAACTAAACAGAGACGGGGATGAGATGCAAATGTGTTTTGCTTTTCTATTTCTGTCAACTATACAGTGCTTCAGAAGAAATGCCTTGTATAAATACAATAACAAAACCTAATATGCACATAATGAAGATGGAAAGAAAACCGTTCCCTGTTTCATGATTATAACTTACAAATTGCTTCTTTGGCAATGAAAAATTCTGAGAAAACTGTAGCTATTTTCAGATGTAAATGCTAGTCTCCCAAACCAAAATAAAGCATCTTTCATATTTTTAAATAATGGCACGCATGAGAGGCATACCTTCCAAAGGAAAGCAAACGCTGACTCGCTGCCCCTCAAGCACACGCGTGGCACAAGGGCAGTCTTGGTGCCAGCTTGTGTGTGTTTTGACTTTATGATCTGGCCTCAAGAACATTTCTGACATATTGTTGTTTGTTTTACTCAGGATTAGCAGAAAGTTTCTGTGGGTGTTTTACGTCACTGGAATAGGAAGCACTGAAAAATTATACCAGCCTGGTTGATATTTCTGGAAAGAGAACTCTAAATTATTAGAGGAAGGGGGTGGGGTAGCCAGGAAAGAAAAGAATGAGTAAGACTCAAGAAAGCCCCGACAGGAAAGTCCCACTTGGAAAACTGAATTGATGGCAAATGGGTATTCATTTTTTTCATGAAGTAGCATTCAGCTCCTCTTGATGGGTAAGTAAAAGTTCTTAGTGTCTCAAAAGGGTGGGAAAGAAGTTCAGAACTCATGTTAGTATCTACCCATTTATAGAACTGAGATTTGGCAGACAACAGCGAGAGTTACAAAGCAGTAGAATTTCCCTTTCAATAAACTATAGATTTGTATGTTACTGGATGGAAGGGACTAGCAGAGTTTAGTCTGGAAACATTTGGTATGAAGTTTGAGATTTTTCAGATATTCCAAAGAAGTAGAACAGTCACGGAAATAATGTCTAGGCCACAATTTAAAACAAAGCAAAGCAAAAAAAAAACTAACACTGCAATTTTAAAAAATGGGTGAAAGATGTGCAAATATAGTTGGTGAAAGAAGTGTCAAGGCTCAAACAAAACATAAGATCCTAACTTTGTCTATAATCAAAGATGCAATATCAAATAGTAAGTATCTATTTTAACCTATTATGTTAACAAAACATTTTTGGGTAATCATCTCATCTATGACAGATCTCACAGGGACACACTCATATGTTGATTCAATTAACGCCATCATTATGGAAATAAACAACTATTTTTTTTTAACATGTGCTTTGACTCTCACCAGCTTACTTCTAGAAATTTACCCCTTAAATTATGACAAGCACACAAATATTTACATTCATAGTAGCAGTATTTAAATGTTGAAAAATGGGAAATAAGATGGTAAAATACCTAACAACAGAAGAGTTAAAATTTACTTATATAACTAAACATTATAAAAATATATTAAATGATTTTTCAAAATATGGTGTCATAAGAAAATTCTCAATGGATTATTAAGAGGAGAAATCATATTTAAAATTATACTTAAAATAAGTCTTATACCATTTATATAGAATATACATACACATGTATATATATGCTATATGTATTAAATATATATATTATAAATATAGACAAATAGAAGGCCAGATATAATTGAGAAAAGAATTTACTAGTTAATATTATATTTATTTTTCAAAAAATATGATAGAGAAACAATATGAAATAGTAAAAGAGTACTAGACTCACAAATGTATATATATAAAATGTCTGTTATGTGCTATGTATTTGTGTATATGTATGTGATATGCACATATCACAAATGTTCCAGAAAAGATTTAGAACTTTTTTCAATAGTACATTCCTTTTTATTGCTGAATAGTATTTCCATTGTACGTTTATCCATTCACATGCTGATGGACATTTGGTTTGTTTTCATTTGGGAACTATTACCCATGAAGTTACTATGAATGTATGCAAGTCTTCATATGAAGAAATAGCTAAGAGCAGAAGACCTATATCCTCTGGTTGGGGTATGTTTAACACTTTAAGAAACTCTGACTTTACTTTTTTTTAATTTTAATTTTAATTTTTTAAGTGAAATAAGCCAATCCCAAAAAACCAAAGGCTGAATGTTTTCTCTGGTAAGTGTATGATGATACATAACAGGAGTGGGGTAGGGGGAGGGAGTAAGAGAAGAATGGAGGAACTTTGGATTGTGTAGAGGGAAATGGGGGGAGGCAAGGATAGGAAAGACAGTGGAATGAGACATCATTACCCTATGTACATGTATGATTACACGAATGGTGTGAATCTACATCATGTACAACCATAGAAACAAAAAGTTGTACCCCATTTGTGTACAATGAATCAAAATGCAGTCTGTAAAAATAAAAGATTTATAACTTTTAACAGAAAAAAAAACATATATACTAAAGGAAACTTAGAAACCATTTGTGATTAGAGAAAAGTAAAAGTTCATAGCACCAGAACATGAAATATGTTTGTATGAGCTCTATATTTAATGCAGAGCTTCTTAAAAGTCAAGTCAAATGAGAAAATATAACAAGCTACACAGTCCTAATTATCTGATGAAAGGAAACACCCAAGTTTATCTGGAAAAGCATACTTCTTCCTACCAACTTCTAGCAGAAATTTTCTGTGTGTACCCTTATATAAGAAATGTTGTAAAGCAAAATGGACACGAGTCTTTGGTAGAAATAGGACTCCAAATTAAAACAAAGCTCAGGAAACATTTCTATGAGGAGTCAAGCTTAGTCTCAATATGTTGATTTCTGGTGAGCTCACTTGGTGAAGGGAGAAAATTTTTTAAATCCAGAATGGTTTGAAACTGGTTGCAGGTAATTGCCCCTGGCTGAATTTGGCACACACAGTGTTTTATACAAATTTCAATTCATTGTTAATATTTTAAACTCGAATTTTACACAAAAATTCAGCTCTTCCATTTCATTGAAAAAAGACTGTAATAGTTGGCAAATTTAAATCAAATTCTTCATCGCCATTGGCTGGCCTTGAGCTTCATTGACTGCTGAAGAAGGTCATTTGTGCATCATGGCCTCAGTTAAGGAACTTCTTGCAATTGTCCTCTGGCCCAGGCCCCTGGAGATTTGCATGTGTGAGTTGCATGTGTGAGTTTAGACATAGAAGAATGAACAGATAGTACATCTTTTGAATACCTTATGAATATAAATTGTTTCATTTTGACTAAATCTAAAGAGTCAATTTAACTTTGAGCTCCCAGCTGCTACAGCAAAAGGTCACATAACTAATGCCATCAATCAGAAAAAGGTCACAAAATAGTGTGCTTGGAGCCGCAATCTGGTACAGATTGGGCGCCAACTAAGGGATTGTCCTAACGAAATAATGTGTTTAAGTCTGAAGGACTTTGGAATTCCCACTTCCTCTGAGGACCAAGGTGGCTGGCACATACTCCAGCAGGTCCTGCCTTTCACCTCTGCACGGCTCCTGTTCTTCCTTTCCCCTGCCTCGCTGTTCTGACTGTTCCCAGCACTGTCATGAGGCATTTGTCTGAGTTTTCCCAGTAGTGGTGATGACTTTGCAAGGGCCCATATGTGCTCTCACAAGTTCTCCTACCCATTCCCACCAAATAATGTGATTCATGCTATAAACTTGTGAAAAGACAGACAGGAATTCAGAGTGCAACCAGCACAGAAATTAGAGGTGTTAGCTACTTGGTAAAGACTGAACTTTTAAAAAAAAGCAGCCTCGATCTTCTTAACCAGTGTTAGATGCAACCTGTTTGAGTAGCTTCCAGCATGGAACACTTGTCCATTGGACCATCTTTGGTGGTAGAAAGAAGGAGAATTTTTCTTGAGCTACCAGTGGCAGACACTGTTGGATGCATGGTTGAAAGTCATCCCTCCTCTTCTTTCTTGTTCATGGTTTTGTGGGTCAGGAATTTGAGAAAGACTGCTAAAATGTTCTTGCTTGGGATTTGTCATGTGGTTGTAAACAGATGCCGTTGGCTGGGGTTGCCATTATCTGAAGGTTGGACATCCAAGACAGCTCATTCAAGAAGCTGGAGTTGATGCTGGCTGTTGGCTGAGAGTTCTGCTGGAGATGCTGACTTGAGAGCCTATGTGTGGCCTCCCTAGTATGGTGGTCTCAGAATAGTGGGACTTCTATCATGGCATCCGCCTTTCTAAGAGGGAGTATCCCAGAAGAACGAGGCCAGAAGATGCAGGATCTTTCATAGCCAAACCTCAGCAGTCACACAGCATCAATTCCATGATGCTGTATTGGGTGAAGCAATTCCATGAACAGTCAGTTTTCTTTTTATTAAATGGTGTGTATTAATTATACATACAGTGAGTTTCATTGTGACATATTTGTGCATGTACACAATTTGATCAATTTCATTCCCCAATACCTCCTCTTCCCCTTCTTTCCATCTATCCCCTCCCTTTACCCTAATATTTCTCTTCTATTTTCATGAAATCTCATTTTTGCCTTTTTTCTCTCTACTATCCAAATATGAGAGAAAACATACAACCCTTGGCTTTCTGAATGTGGCTGATTTCACTAACATGATGCTCTCCAGTTCCATCCATTTTCCTGCAAATGACATTATTGTGTTCTTTATGTCTGAATAAAACTCCATTACATATATATATATATATATATATATATATAATATACAAATATATGTATATATATATAGATGAATGGTATACAACACATTTTCTTTATCCATCCTTCTATCAGTGGGAACCTATACTACTTCTATAACTTGGTTATTTTGAATTGTGCTGCTATAAACATGCTTATGCATGTATCTCTAAATTATTCTGACTTTAACTCTTTTTGGATAAATACTAAGGAATGCTATAGCTGGATTCTGTGGACGTTCAATTCTTAGTCCTTTTGAGGAACCATACTGACTTCTGTAGTGGTTGTACTAATACACATTCCCATCAATAATGCATAAGAGTTCTTCTTTCCTTCATGTTTCCAGCATTTATTGCTATTTGTATTCTTGATGATTGCCATTCTAATTGGAGAGCGATGACATTGGAGTGTGATTTTGATTTGCATTTCCATGATTGCTAAAGATGTTAAACATTTAAAAATATATTTGTTAGTCATTTTTACATCTTTTGAGAGTGTTGTGTAGTTCATTTGCCCATTTATCGATTGGGTTATTTGTTTCATGGAGAACACCCTGATTTCCTCAAATGGGATGCAAGCCTTGCCTCTGTTTGGGTTGAGAGTTAAAAATTTTGCAGACAAATTTTAAACCTTCTACAAATTAGGATGTATCAGCATCAGTGCATTGTATTCTTCAAAGATAGAAATGCATTCACAAAGTTTCACTCTGTTCACTTTACTGCAGGAAGGATCTATTCTGAATTTGCCAATTTTATGAGAGGCTGTGGATGAACACCTTCATCACCTACCACCTCATTTTATCCATTATTCTATTACTGACAGAGGCGTCTGCTTCCTTCTCAGGTCCAGGTTTCTGTATTCTTCATTTCTATTCCTTCTTGCTGTCTCTGTCTCTGTCCTTCTTTTCTCCCCCTCAACCCCAACTGGTCTCTTCTGCTCCATATCTCTATACATGTACAGCTTAGCTCAGATATGGCCACCCCACTGCCTTGATATTACCCACTTGAGACTAAGGATATTCTTTGAGTTTTAGTCACAGGTTCCTGAAGGTGTAAAAAATTGAGATGTGACAACTAATAATTTTCAGACTCTAAAACTACTTTTAACCTACTTTAAAATCCTCAGCATTCTTATGTGATCTCTTTCATCTTTTTGTTAGGAAAGGGAACACAAGGTATCTGCATGTTCTTAATGATTAGCACCCTCTCTTTGTCCCACGAAAAACATATCCCTGACTTTAGGTACAACTAATACTACCAAACACCATTTTCCTTTATGGTTTAGGGTGACCTATTTCTTAAGCACCTATATAATGACATACATAAAACCAATCTCCTAAATTCTGTGACCTTCCATGACTAAATGGCCTAGCTATATTTGCCTGGGGCAGTGTTACACTTGCTTCAAATGTTGGAGTCCTATTCACTTGATCCATTTTTGTCTCCCATATTGCTCTTTAAAAGCAAAAGCAGAAATTATCAGTTGTCACGTCTCGATTTTTTAAACAAGGTATCAGTCAAAGCAAGACCTAAAGAATCTCTCAGACAAGGACAAGATACTGAATTCAATGATTACTTATAAATATTTGAGAAACCACTCAACAATGGAGTCCTGAAATGACTGAGTGAACAGTAGTAACACATTTTAGCTTTTATCATATTATTAATCACTATGCCCTGCTCTGATACCTTTCGATCCAGAGACTAAAACTGTTTACCCTCCGAATTTGGAGCTGTCTGCAGAATAAAATGTTTCCTTAGCTTTCTCTAACCTAGTAAACGAGAATGAGGAGAAGAAAATCAAGCTGGGTGCATATTCTCCATCCCAGGCTCTTAATTCCTTTCCTCCTTATCAACAAAATGTTCACAGACATGTCTTCTTATCAACTACACCTTTAAGAGGGCCCCAGAACACCACAGGTGAAGTTCTAATCAGCTACTACAAGGACTTAAAACAATAGTCAAAGTGGAATCATCTCTGTTTGGTTGTGAAACTAAGTGTACATCTGAATTTAACCTATTTTATTGCCTTATTGTACTTTTAATTTCTCTCTACAGATAGATCAATTTTACCTACTAAACAGACTGAAGGAATGTGTCCTTTTGCCTATAAACAGGACTTTTCTTTTTCTTTCTTTTTTTTTTTTTTTCCTTTCCTTTCCTTTTAAGTCCTAGGGATGGAACCCAGGGATTTGTGCACGCTAGGCAAGTGCTCTTTCTACAGCTGAGCTACACCCCTAGCCCTGAAGCCAAACATTTCAAACACTATATTGCAGCAAGTTTTAATTTATTATTGTTTATGTCCTCGTATGCCTACACTATTTTCCTACAATCTCCTTTTTCACTGGTGCAGACAGAAAATTAGTTAGTGCATTTCTCTCCTTGATTTATTCTGAAAAATATAAGTACACCCTCCATCCCCCCCACATTCTCTTATTTCCGTAATGGCATTTTTGCATAATCCAGGCTTATTGGGCTTTATTGAGAGCTTTCAAAGACTATTGTCACTGCCCTCAGTTTGTTCCACCTTTCCCTTGAGGCGGAACTTATGTCAAGAAATACATGTTCTACCACATGAGCAAGACAACTAGGAGAAGAGGAGGCTTTAGGAACAGGAAACTACTAAATATACAAAATAATATGAACAAATAACCTACGAGTAATACATAAAGGTCCAAATTCCATCTTAATGCATTTACAAGCAGAGAGGAAGTCTATATGCCATAGTCGAGAGTTCAAGATCTGAGCATAAATACCGAAGGTGTGATTTGAACATCACCAATAACCTTTTCAGGCCTCAGTTTCCTCTACTGTAGAGTAGAAAAATAAGAATGGGTACTCCATATAATTATTGTAAGAATTAAGAAATAAGTGATCCCATCTCCTGCACATAGTATTTTTAAAATGTATGCCGCTCTTATGTTCTATAAGACATATGATTATTATCATTGTTCAAACAAAAAACAGTAGGAGCAAAGACAAAGTAGTAATTACATGGTTCTTGAGGATGCTTTCTTCTGACCACTCTCCTTTTTCACAGAGCACTACTAATGGCAATGACAAAATGTTCTTGATCACAGATGTGATCTTCCTTTAAAAAAATTACTGCTCATTGCTATATGCATCAAAACATGCCAGAATGAGGACTTCCCTTGACCACAACACACTCTGCAGTGTGCTGCTCCATGCCTTTGTTCTATTTTATAAGAAAAGGCTTCAAAACAATCTTCTATGCTCACTCTTTCCATGCTCCCTACACTCTGCAACCATTTTTTTTTTTTTTTTTTTTTTTTTTTTTTGGTACTGAACCCAGGGATGCTTAACCATTGAGCCACATCCCCAGCCTTTTTAATATTTTTATTTTAAAACAGTGAGCTTTAAAAAAAAAAAAAAAACTTAGTGAGGCTTAGGGCCTCACTAAGTTGCTGAGGCTGGCTTTGAACTTGCAATCCTCCTGCCTCAGCTTCCTAACTGCTGGGATTACAGGCATGCACCACCACGCCCTGCTTAACCCATTCTTATTAGGCTCTCATCAATACTTCATTTTTTAAAAGTGGGGGTGGGGCGGGAGAGAGCTCAGCACAGCAGTGGCCTCCACACTGCCAACCTAACTCTCAGCTTTCTGCTTTCTGCTTTGTCATCTCAGCAGCAGTGGACATGGTTGATGCCTCCTTCCTTCGCCTTCCTTGCTTGGCTTAGAACACCCTCTCTTTTGGTCTGCTCCTCCCTCACATGCCAGTCTGCCTCAAACTTCTTTGTCGTTCTTCCCAGAGTGTAGTCCTCTGACCCCTTGTCTTCCTTATGTTAGCACTTCCTCAGTGATATCTTCTAGTCCCATGGCTTTTTAACCTGTCTACAAATTATGGCTCCCAAGTTTGTTCCTTCAACATAGACCAAACCACTACCATCCAGAATCATCTCCATCTAGTTGTCTAACAAAAGCTCCAAACTTAAAAGTGTTCACAACTGAACATTTGATTTCTTGCTCTTCCCAAAATAAAGCAAAGCCTTCACCTTCTCCAGTTGTCAGCAAATGGTTACCTATGGCTGTCTTTCCATCTGCCCTGGGGAATGCCTTCCAGGGGTCTTTGCGCTCCTTCAGCAGCATCTCCTGAAGGTGCCCCCTCCCAGAGGTGAGCACTCCTCACCTCTCCCTACCAAGACCCTGATTCAAGCTGCTGGGACATGGTGGCAGCCTCTTCTTCCACAGCAGTCAGAAGGAAAAATTAAAATACATTGGATCCGTCTTCTGTTCAAAAGCAACCAGGTGGCTTTCCAGTTCACTTAGGGGGGAAGGATCTGACCCTGGCCACCTGCGTGACTCAGTCTCCTACCCCTGTGTTCCTTGAGCACTTGACTGGGGCATTCCAAAAGCCTCCTCTTTCTATGCCATCAGTCTATTCCCCTCATCCTCCATTCTATCCTGATCTCAATGGTCTCTCTGTTCCTCAAATACTCCACCCACCCACCACTATGGGTCTTGGTCATTTGCTCTTTGCTCTGTCTAGAAATATCTTCCCTTGAATAATCCAATTGACTTGTTCTCTCTCTTTTTTGGCTCTCCACTCAAACATCTTCTAATTGGAAGGACTTCCCCACCCCAATCACTTTCTATCCACTTTATTTTTGTCATTGGCGTATAACAATACTGGACACACATAAGTGTTTTTTTAATTATTATTTGTTTATTGTTTGTCTCACCAAAATGTAAGCTCCATGAAAGCAGGAATTTAATTTTAGTCACTGGATTAGTTTAGTGACTGAAATGGTGCCTGGCCAACAGTAAATACTCAGAAACATTTGCTGAATGGATGAATGAGTGCGTTGGTTTTCCATTCAATGCATGAATTAGTAGTTGACTACTAAAAACTTTTAAAAACTTAAAGGAGTTGGTCAATCTTTGGGAATTTAGGAAAAAATAGTGAAAAATCAATGTAATAGGTTAATCGTTTTGTTGATGCCTCTAGAAGCTGATTTTTCCATTGCTGACATTTCCAGTTGAAGACTCACTTCCCTCATTGACTAAAACCCGCCTCTAGGCTGAGTCACATGGGACATGCTGCTGAGCCAGTTTTTCTCCTATGTGACCTGAATGACTCAAAGTGCCAATGACAAAGTCAGTTTTATGTCCCTGGAACTCCACCTGGAAGTTCAGAACCAACCATTGACTGCATTCAAGTACATCTTGCTCAACTTGGTGAACTTGAAACTGCTCATTCCTTGAACAAGATTGCTGTTTTATCTTTTGTCAACCACTTGCTGTGTGACTAATTTGAATGTCAACATTTTAAAATAAAAACTCTTTGATATTAAACAAAACCATTTGAAGAGACTTTCAAAATGTCTGGATATAATATTTTTCAGGAAAAAAACGCAACTTAAGACTTGCTAATCATAAACTAAATATACATGATTTTAATTGAGTGTCAGGAGTCCAAATCTATTATTGCAGCATAAGAACATTTTACCAAATGCTAAATACCGTGGCATGCTGTTTGAATTTGTGCCTTCCATATTAATGAACCATATGCTAAACTTCTAAGGCATGAAAAATTTCTCTCCTTCTTTCCTCCACATAAAGTGAGACAAGTTTGGTGTCTAACCTGATAAAGGAAGCAAGAATTTTTAATTATAATTTACTATTACTGTGTATTTGGGAAAAACATCTTTATTTTAATATTATTAATGGACTTTGTCACTATCTCCACAATGGATTTAGAAATCCAAATAGGTACTAAATGCTCAGACAAAAGCCTTTTTGACAAAAAGACCAAAGATTTAATACTTCTAAGTAGTCTCAGGGAAATAAAAAGAGAACAAAGAAAGATCATGATCAAGTAAAAATTTTAAAAATGTTCTGGATGACCTTAGAATATAGTATAGCATTGCACACAAACTAGTCCTCAGTGTAGGAAAGATATAAACTTCATTCAATTTTCACCTCCAGAGAGGAGAGTAGGTGAAGATCTTGCAGTACTCAGGTAAATTTTAAAAGTCAGTAACTTCAGATGGTTTCTTTGATTCCTCCTAACCTGAGATATTAGATTACCACTTCCTAAAATATTTGCTTCTAGGTATATAAAAATTTGAATACAACTGACCACAATGAACTAAGAAAGGACATATTAGTGCAGAGAACTATGTTCAGTTCTTGATAAAATTAAAAGAAAAGAAATTGAATCCTCCATTAAAACCACTTTAAAGGGGGTCATCTAATGATACAACTTTCTGGGCAGGTCAGAAGTTCCCCTCAGTTAAGGCTAATTAGCTTTTTAAACTCATTGATCACATTGCTGCAACATTACACAACCTTTCTCCTACTTGGGCTCACTAATTCCTGCCTTATTTGTTCCACAAGGAGGTAATAACCAGCTTCAGTGCAGTATCTGCCTGCTTGGAGATTCAAAGATACTGTCCCAAAGTCTCCTGGTGCTTCCAGTCTGATGAATAAAAGCCTTCATCATAGTGCTGCTGGGATGGAGGCAAAACGTGATGACCGAGGCAAGGATGAAGCCATAGAACTCTGCATGTTTTCCAGGAGATTAGCTCCTACATCTTGAAAAGCAAGTAGGAGGTGAACTGACAATAAGGATCTAGAAGTGGGGAAGAAAGCCAAGGAAGAAGTGAACATCGGAGCTCTCCTATCCAGTACCCACTGACTACCTGTGCATATGAAAAATCAAGTAAAATACACTTTAGTTTCTCAGTCACACTAGTCACACCTCAAGTACTCGGTATCCACATCTAATGTCCCCTATATTGAACATGCAAATATAGAGCATTTTCATCCGACAGAAAGCTCTATTGGACAGCACTGCCCTGAACAAAAAGAACAACAGAAGCACAAAGACCTAAGAGCAAGTGCTCATGGGAATAACTGCCCATAGTTAAATACAGCTAGAGGCCAGGACCTAGAGAGGGAGAGTGGCAGGTGATAAGGCGAGAGGCAGGGTCCCCTGCAGCACAGTCAGCTTCCTTGACTAACATCACAACATAGAGGAGGACTTGCCTCCTGGAAAATTCTGCCTCTCATTATCAACCAGTCATTAGGGCACTGGAAAACTGCATGGCTGAACATTGGAGCGAGCCTCCTCTCCAGTATTCGCCCATCGTGTTTATGAAACCATATGTCTCATGGTAATGAAGGCGATTTACCACATCATGAATTCATTATTTTTCTTTGTAAAAAGGAGATTGAATTTTTTATTTGGGCATCTTATCCTCCTTTTTATTTTTTATATATTTAAAAAAAAAAAAACCTGTGTAACAATTCGTACTTAAAAAACTTTTTTAAAAACTGGGCTTTTTAAATTTTAAATATAGTTTCTAGGTTCTACAGCACACAGATTTTGGTAGAGTCAACTTTTGGGAACATATGTATGATCATGACATTAAAAATTCAAAGATGATTATAGGTGAGTTCCGTGCAACTCCACCATGCATTTTTTCTCACAATAAGGATCACAATAAGACTTTTTAAATATATATATTTAATCCATATATGCAATCCTTGGCTTTCTTAGCTGGACACATGGGGCTCTGGGGGTACAAGGAGCAGGGGTTAAACATCAGTCACCTAGAGGCGTGGTCCTGTTTCAGTCCTTCATCCTCCTCTACTTGCTTCTTCACTGGGACAGGGAATTGATATAATGGCCTCTCAAGAGATGGCAGTTAGTACTAGAGCCCTTAGCACCTACCACACTCTGCATGTTTGTGAAGGAGGGGAGGGAGCACAGGGTGGCTGTCAGGGAGTTGTGTTTGTGTCTGGCAGTGTTTGTCCCACTCCTATAGTAACTAAGTCTCCTGAGATGGGGGGTCTAAGACCCTGTATGTTAAAAATTCACATCAAGGATTGCAAACTAACAGTACCACACACACACAAAAAATAACTAACTCACATTTACGCAGTCACAGACACCCACAGGGCTCCCATGAAATGGGCGTTTACCATGGAACTTCCCAGACTTTTCACTCTCCATACCTTCATGTCTCCATAATTTTTTCACACTGCCCTACACCAAAATATACATCTAATTTTTCATTTATTAAGCAGTTACACCCAAACAACATATTGGTAATGATTCATGCAGTGTCCATGAATGTTATTATGTTTCCTAAAATGTTTTAAAATATCCTGCATGCCCCTGTGACCTCATTGCCTCACCCCCAGGTACTTCAGCTCTCGATGGGGAATCATGGGATTAGCATCTTACATTTTCCAAAGCACTTTGACAACTACCAGCTAAACTATCTTCACTGCAACTACTGTGTGACCCCATGTAGATGAGAAAACTGCACCCAAAACAGGGTGTATTCAAGGTTTCACAGCTGGAAGCTGCAAATCAAGAACCAAATTTATTGGGACCTGACTTCAGAGTCTTCCCCCTCCTCTGTATTTAATTTCTTCTTCTACACAAAGTGTCAAGGACATCTTTTAATAATCTTCATTGTTTTCCAGTAGCAAACCCCACAAAAACTTAGTACACTGATATGCAAGACATGTTCCCATGCTTTTTTCAAAGTCATATTTAATTCCTTCACTAGACAAAGTGTGATTCCAAAATATTTTTTGCAACATATGGAAATACACACACACAACTATTGTAGCAGTTATACACATTTTGTTTTACAAAAAGTATGATTTCAGATTAAATAATAGAAAAACTATCATCCAAATTAGAAAATTAAAATAATAATAGCGAACAGTTATTTAAAGATTAATCTGTGCCAGGTACCTTAATAAGTGATTTATTAAAATTATACCTTTCCAATAATTCTTTAGTGTAGATATTATTATCTACTTTTTAAAGGTGAAAAATTTGAGAATCAGAGGGAATAGCTTCACAAATATACAATTGAAAAAGACCTAGAATAGTCAAAATATTATTTTATTTTTTTTTTATTTTTACAGACTGCATTTTGGTTCATTGTGCACAAATGAGGTACATCTTTTCATTTCTATGGTTGTGCATGATGTAGATTCATACCATTCGCATAATCATACATGTACATAGGGTAATGATGTCTGTCTCATTCCACCATTTTTCATAGCATCCCTCCCTCTCATTTCCCTCTGTGTAATCTAAAGTTCCTCCATTCTTCTCTCAACCCCCACTCCCCAATCCCCATTATATACCATCATCCACTTATCAGGGAAAACATTTAGCCTTTGGTTTTTTGAGGATTGGCTTATTTTACTTAGCATTATATTCTCCAATTCCATCCATTTATCTGCAAATGCCATAATATTATTCTTTATGACTGAATAATATTCCATTGTGTAATATATACCACATTTTCTTTATCCATTCATCTGTTGAAGGACATCTAGGTTGGTTCCACAATCTAGTTATTGTGAATTGAGCTTCTATAAACATTGATATGACTACATCACTGTAGTATACTGATTTTAGGTCCTTTGGAAAGAAAACAACTTGGAGAACTCATGCAACCTGATATCAAGATTTACTGTAACTCTTTATTGTAATCAAGACAGTGTGATATTGACAAGAGAATAGAAATCTAACTGGACGGAACAGGATAGAATTCATATACAGATTCACACAATAGGTCAATTCATTATCAACAAAGTTACCAAAGTTACCAAGGCAACTGGGGTGTGTTTTCAACAAATTGTAACAGAAAATTCATATGTGGAGAAAAACCCTACTAAGCATCATATACAAAAATTAAACTCACCATGCACATGGACACAGCAAAAAAGCTGGGGTATCCATCCTTGTTTCAGGTAATGTGGACTTCAAGCCAAAACTAGTCAGAAGGGATAAAGAAGGACATTACATGCTGCTTAAGGGAAGCATAAATCAGCAAGACATAACAATCATAAATATATATGCCCCGAACATTGCCTCATCCATGTACATCAAACAAATCCTTCTCAATTCCAGAAATCAAATAGACCACAACAACACAATAATACTAGGCGATTTTAACATACCTCTCTCACCACTGGATAGATCTTCCAAACAAAAATTGAATAAAGAAATCATAGATCTCAGTAACACAATCAACAATTTAGACTTAACAGACATATATAGAATATACCATCCAACGAAGAGTGAATACACTTTCTTCTCAGCAGCACATGGATCCTTCTCTAAAATAGACCATATTTTATGCTTCAAAGCTACTGTTAGCAAATACAAGAAGATAGAGATACTACCTTGTATTCTATCAGATCATAATGGATTGAAATTAGAAATAAATGACAGAATAAAAACCAGAAACTTCTCTAATACCTGGAGATTAAATAATACACTATTACATGATGAATGGATAACAGAAGACATCAGGAGGGAAATAAAAAAATTCTTAGAAGTAAACAAGAACAAAGACATATCACACCAAAATCTCTGGGACACTATGAAAGCAGTACTTGGAAGAAGATTTATTTCATGGGGCGCATTCAACAAAAGAAGTAAAAATCAACAAATAAACAACTTAACACTACAGCACAAAGCCCTAGAAAAAGAAGAGCAGACCAACACCAAAAGACAGGAAATAGTTAAAATCAGAACCGAAATCAACGAAATTGAAACAAAAGAAACAATCGGAAAAATTAACTAAATAAATAGTTGGTTCTTTGAAAAAAATAAACAAAATTGATAAACCCTTAGCCACACTAACAAAGAGAAAGAGGGAGAAAACTCAAATTACTAAAATTCGGAATGAACAAGGAAATATCACAATAGACACGAGTGAAATACAAAACATAATTAGAAACTATTTTGAAAATCTATACTCCAACAAAACAGAAAACCTCGAAGACATCAACAAGTTTCTAGAGACATATGAATTACCTAAACTGAACAAGGAGGACATACACAACTTAAATAAATCAATTTCAAGCAATGAAATAGAAGAGGTCATCAAAAGCCTGCCAACAAAGAGAAGTCTGGGACCAGATGGGTTCTCAGCCGAGTTCTACAAAACCTTTAAAGAAGAGCTCATTCCAATACTCCTCAAAGTAATACATGAAATAGAAGAGGAGGGAACCCTCCCAAACTCATTCTATGAAACCAATATCACCCTGATACCTAAACCAGACAGAGACACATTGAGGAAAGAAAATTTCAGACCAATATCCTTAATGAACATCGACACAAAAATTCTAAACAAAATTTTAGCAAATCGCATACAAAAATATATTAAAAAGATAGTGCGCCACGATCAAGTGAGTTTTATTCCAGGGATGCAAGGTTGGTTCAACATCAGGAAATCAATAAATGTTATTCACCATATCAACAGACTTAAAGTTAAGAATCACATGATTATTGAAAAAGCATTCAATAAAATACAGCATCCCTTCATGCTCAAAACACTAGAAAAAATAGGGATAGTGGGAACTTTCCTTAACATTGTAAAGGCCATCTATGCTAAGCCCATGGCCAATATCATTCTAAATGGTGAAAAACTGAAAGCATTTCCCCTAAAAACTGGAAAAAGGCAGGGATACCCTCTTTCACCACTTCTATTCAACATCGTCCTTGAGACTCTAGTCAGAGCAATTAGACAAACCAAAGAAATTAAAGGGATACGAATAGGAAAAGAAGAACTCAAACTATCCCTGTTCGCTGATGACATGATTATATATTTAGAGGAACCTGAAAATTCCACCAGAAAACTTTTAGAACTCATAAATGAATTCAGTAAAGTAGCAGGTTACAAGATCAATGCTCATAAATCCAATGCATTTTTATACATAAGTGATGAATCTTCAGAAAGAGAAATTAGGAAAACTACCCCATTCACAATCGCATCGAAAAAAATAAAATACTTGGGAATCAATCTCACAAAAGAGGTGAAAGACCTCTACAATGAGAACTACAGAACACTAAAGAAAGAAATTAAAGAAAACCTTAGAAGATGGAAAGATCTCCCATGTTCCTGGATAGGCAGAATTAATATTGTCAAAATGGCCATACTACCTAAAGTGCTATACAGATTCAATGCAATTCCAATTAAAATCCCAATGATGTACCTTACAGAAATAGAGCAAGCAATTATGAAATTCATCTGGAAGAATAAAAAAACCAGAATAGTTAAAGCAATCCTCAGTAGAAAGAGCGAAGCAGGGGGTATCGCAATACCAGATCTTCAACTCTATTACAAAGCAATAGTAACAAAAACGGCATGGTATTGGTACCAAAATAGACAGGTAGATCAATGGTACAGAATAGAGGACATGGACACAAACCCAAATAAATACAATTTTCTCATACTAGACAAAGGGGCCAACAATATGCAATGGAGAAAAGATAGTCTCTTCAACAAATGGTGCTGGGAAAACTGGAAAACCACACGCAACAGAATGAAATTAAACCCCTATCTCTCACCCTACACAAAACTCAACTCAAAATGGATCAAGGACCTCGGAATCAGACCAGAGACCCTGCATCTTATAGAAGAAAAAGTAGGTCCAAACCTTCAACTTGTTGGCTTAGGACCAGAGTTCCTCAACAGGACTCCCATAGCACAAGAAATAAAAGCAAGAATCAACAACTGGGATAGATTCAAACTAAAAAGCTTTCTCTCAGCAAAGGAAACTATCAGTAATGTGAAGAGAGAGCCTACAGAGTGGGAGAATATCTTTGCCACTCATACTTCAGATAAAGCGCTAGTTTCCAGAATCTATAAAGAACTCAAAAAACTCTACACCAAGAATACAAATAATCCAATCAACAAATGGGCTAAGGAAATGAACAGACACTTCACAGAAGAAGATGTACAAGCAATCAACAGATATATGAAAAAATGTTCAACATCTCTAGTAATAAGAGAAATGCAAATCAAAACTACCCTAAGATTTCATCTCACCCCAATTAGAATGGCGATTATCAAGAACACAAGCAACAATAGGTGTTGGCGAGGATGTGGTGAAAAACGTACACTCATACATTGCTGGTGGGGTTGCAAATTAGTGCAGCCACTCTGGAAAGCAGTATGGAGATTCCTCAGAAAGCTTGGAATGGAACCACTATTTGACCCAGCTATCCCACTCCTTGGCCTATACCCAAAGGACTTAAAATCAGCATACTACAGAGATAGAGCCACATCAATGTTAATTGCTGCTCAATTCACCAAAGCCAGATTGTGGAACCAACCTAGATGCCCTTCAGTTGATGAATGGATAAAGAAACTGTGGCATATATATACAATGGAATATTACTCCGCCATGAAGAATGATAAAATTATGGCATTTGCAGGCAAATGGATGAAATTGGAGAATATCATGCTAAGTGAGATAAGCCAATCTCAAAAAACCAAAGGACGAATGATCTTGCTGATAAGTGGTTGATGACACATAATGGGGGGTGGGAGGGGTTAGTGTTAGGGTTAGGGTTAGGTTTAGGGTGAGGGTTAGAGAGGGTGGCAAGAATGGAGGAAGGAAGGACTGTATAGAGGGAAGAGAGTGGGAGGGGTGGGGGAAGGGAAAAAATAACAGAATGAATCAAATAACATTACCCTATGTAAATTTATGATTACACAAATGGTATGCCTTTACTCCATGTACAGAGAAACAACATGTATCCCATTTGTTTACAATAAAAAAAATTAAACTCATAACAGATTATAGATCTAAATGTAAAATCTAAAGCAAAAAAAATTTATAGAATAAAAACCATAGTAGAAAGTCTTTTTAACCTCGATTTAAGGAAAGATTTCTTAAGATCCAAAATATCAGGAAAATAAAAGCATTGAACTTCATCAAAATCTAAAGAATAGTTTTTAAAAACCTGTAAGACAAGTCACAGACTGGGAGAAAATATTTGCAATACATGTTTGACTAAAGAACATGCACCCAAAATTTATAAAGAATTCTCAAAACTCAGTAATAAGAAAAAGACCCATTTTTTTGAAATGGGCAAAAGAGTTAAATCATTCACTGTTTTTAATAATAAATGGGAAATAAGTGTCAAAAAAATTCTCAAAACCATTTATCATCAGGAAGATGTCAATTAGAACTACAATGAGTTATCATTATGCATGTATTAGAATGGCTAAAACCAACTGCTAGTGAGGTTGAGGAACAACTGGAACTCTCAGGATGTTGGAAATGCAAGATGATAACAGGAAAACAGTTTTCCAGCTTCTTATAAAGTTAAACACATATCCACGTGTGGAGGTGCAAGCCTGTACTCCCAATGACTTGGGAGGCTGAGACAGAAGAACCGAGTTTGAGGCCAGCCTGGGCAATTTAGCAAGACCTGTCTCAAAGTAAAAAATAAAAAGGGCTGAGGATGCAGCTCAGTGGTAGAGTATCCCTGGGTCCAACCTACAGTTCTAAAGGGGGAAAAAAGTTTGCTGTCATACATGGTGGCACATATTTGTGGTCCCTTCTATTCAGGAGGCTGAGGCAGGAAAACTCCTAGAACCCTGGAGGTTGAGACCAGCCTAGGTAACACAGCAGGCTCAAACAAAATAAAACAAAGCATACAATAAAATAAACACATATCCACCATTTAACTCCACAGTCCCACTCTTAGGTATTTATCCTTCCAAATGAAAATATGACCATACAAAAACAAATGTTTATAGGAATTTTATTCATCATTGCCAAAAACACCTGAACCCAACAACCCAAAGTCCTTCAACTTGTAAATGGATAAATACATCATGTCACATACATATAATAAACACTACTGGGCTGCATTTGAAAGAAGTCCATCCATACAGAGTTATCACTTCAGTAGCAGTTTTTACCCTCAATTTTCCTTAGAATCAGCCTCACAAAGCATCTTTCATGCCACCACATTTGTTGGCACACTATTAAGTACAGCAACTTCCTTTTTAAAATAACTTTTATTTTCCAGTATTATTTTATATATAACAAATAGGCTAGTCATCTCAACTGTGCTAGTTTCATACTAGTGTCCGTGATGGAGTCCGCAGCTGCTCCCTAAATTGTCAGCATCAACTCACAAGTCCCAGCCCACTGGGCTAAGAGCATCCCTTAGGTATTGGTTTTTGCCAGTTTCTACTTCAGGTGAAGTTTTCTTAGACATGTCTTCAAATGGTGATGGAGTCTTACTATAACCCTAAGTGTTGAGGAAAAGTAGAAACTTGTAAGACAAGAATCCTTGCTGCTATATAATCATGGAGACAGAATTTATGACTTTTCTCAGGAGAATACAACTTTAGGTCATTTTATTTATTGTACTAAAATTGGTGGATGAATTCAATTACTGTCATTTTAATAATATTTCATATGAATGAATTGCTATTTCAGAAGGAAATTCTTTTTTTCCATCATTTGCCCAGTTTTTCATGAGGAAAAGATGAAATCCATGATATTATGTAATATTTGATTTATGATCCACAGAGTTCAGAATACTCCAGGCTCTTATAAAAATAAAATTATAGTTCTCTTTCTAAATCCACTTGAAGTAGATCATTACTTTGGTGGCACCCAGTGAACCACACCTCCAAGTAATCATGCCTTTGTATCCTTCCCTCCCACATGGTCTCTGGACTTGATCTTGTGAGCAGTAGAGGCTGGACAAGGCCTTGTCCTCTTGGATGCTCTCTTTTGGGGTTCTTCTTTTTCTGCAACCCTGTTAGTAAATTCAAGAAGCCACATGATTTCACAAATAGAAAATAACCCTTCTGCCCCTTCTTTCCGTCAGACTCAATCCAGTCATGGCGGTGAACCAGATTGATCATTCAGATAACAGTGTCCTTAACATGGAAGCTTTGAAAGTTTCTGGTCTCAGGACTGCTTTCTACTCTTAAAAACTACTGATGATGTCTACAATCTTTCTGTTTATATGAGTTATATCTAGTGATACTTACTATATTAGAAATTAAAATCAAGAATTTTTAAATGCATGTACTTATTAACTCACTGAAATACTTTAAAAACCATTATAGGTAATGTTAATAACAATTTATTATCCTGTAATCAATAATGGTATTAACCTGTAATGATGTGATATTAATACTAATAATAATATTAAATTTTAATAGTTTACATTGAAATATTAATAACAATCATTTTTCCAAAAAAATTAATTTAAAGACTAGTGAGACATTGTTTCACATTTTTATAAATCTCTTTAAAGTCTGGCTTAATAGAAAACAACAAGATTCTCATATCCACTTCTGTATTCAACCTGTTGCAGTATCACCTCTCAGACTCTAAAAACTCTACTGAGCACTCATGATAGAATAAAAGTGAAAAAAGGCAAACTGTGCCTTGGTATTGTGAAAATCGCTGAGACTCTGCAGAGTGATGCATTTTGAGAACCATTCCACAAGGGCTGACATTGGAATCACATCCAGAAAGGAACCCAGGTCCCTGAAAGTCTAGGTAGAATATAGCCTGCTGCCAACGTAGAACACTCATCAAGAACTGTAGTAGAGAATGTTCCATGTTCTCTATTGCAAAAGAAGACCCTACTAGGGTCTCAGGAAAGAAACTCACCATCCCTTCTACCACTCTTCTCCCTGAGCATGGAGACCAAGGCCCACTTAGCTAGTCCAAAATACAGATCTAACCCCTTGAACCTCACTATTTGACTCCCTGTTTCTCTCCCAACTAATCACTAGGACCCACCCCTAGCTTCTTCATGCCATGGTTAGAAATGGAACACATCCCCAGCTGAGAAAGAGTAAGTATCCACACATCCACAATAGGATCTTTTTCTCTGAGGCTTCACCCTCAGAATGATTGACCATGGGCATGTCTGCTCCCCCTTAATATAATTATCACCTCCACCTACAGGAATGTGTGTGATCTGACTCCAAACCATGAAAAAGATGGTCACCTAAAAATTGACATCAATATGTTACCTGAAATCTTAATTACAAACTCTTTACCACAGTCAAGTTGTTAAATATGTACAAAGAAAAATAATAACAGCATTGGCAAGGGCCAGATCAGTAACCCAGGCAATATTCTGTGTTATCAAACTATAGCAATGGGAAGGATAAAGTGGTTTGTGGTTTTCATGACATTAAAGGAACTTAGGGGGACCTAATCCACATTCGTGTAAGGAAATAGAATGAAATCTAGTAGCATAAACCAGGATGGGATGGGCTGGGATAGGAGGGGAGGGGAGGGGAAGGACAGTACAGGATAGGCCAGAGTGCAACTCATGCCTGAGTTCAGAATGGGTTCTACTCTTTACTACCACTGGCTTTGGGAAACTGACTTACACTTTTGATCGCTTCATCTATATAGTGTCTTCATCTATATAGTGAGGATAATAATTTTTGTGGCATAGGAGTATGAGGATTTAGGGGGTTAATATTTCTAAGGTACTTAGAACAGTGCCTGGTACATACTAGGCACTGTTTTAAATACATTCTACAAAGTATGCGAGTGTGTGTGTGTGTGTGAATTAGATTGTGATAAAAAGTGTGGAAAAATTCAAAGCTAGAGGAAGTGAGAAATAAACTTAACTTAGTGACAGAGAAGACAGCTAAGCACGGGTGTGCGTGTGTTGGCAGGGGGCATCCTAGGATATGACGCATGGATTGTGGGTCTGGCTTTAAGTCTCTCCTTCCACAGTCTGTGAGATTGGCAAGATGGGGACAGAGAAATATAAAAGAGGAGAGAAAGTTGTTGTTTTACCTTATGTAGAGTTCTTTTGTACTCAAATCCCCTTTATCAGAACCCAGATGTTTTGAGAATGATGCCAAACTGTGATAAAAACAGATGTACACGCAGGAAACAGCACATCTAGCAAGGAAGACTTTGGGTAATTTGGTTTATTAGCGACACGTCCACTGTAGTAACCATTTGCAGATGATCATTAAAATACATCCCTAACAGTCATTTCTTTTGGTTGTTATTGTTTTCAAAGTTTCATCTTTAAAATCTCTTAAAACCACTCACTCAGCTGGGTTGAAAGTAAGTCACAATCAGGCGATTGTTCAACCCTAAGAGGGCATAAGCAGGAGGACTGTATGGTCTGAAGATCTCTGTTCCTGTATGTTGGAACCAGGCACAAAGAGAACGCCTGCCACTTCTACTAACCTACACAAACAATTTGGATCATGGTAAGATCATTCTGAATTTCACCTGACTAACTTATACCAATGGATAAAATTTGGAACCCAATAATCTTGACATGAGACATCATCTAATGATAACTTATTTGTGATATGTGAATATCCAAAGTCACCTGACCTAGGACAGGAGCAGGACTAGGGGGAAACAAAGGTGAAAGCTGATCATTTTCAATTGCATTTAATTTTCGAGGCAATGAAAATTCCATTCATCTGAGTTAGTTCAAAACCTCTGCAAGGAACGTTGCTTTGAGGTAGTTCATACATTATTTTGAGCCTCCATTCTATAGCTGAAGCAACTAAACTAAAAGTGATTAAGCAACTTGGATAATGAAGTTAATAAAGAGAAAGAGAATGTAGTGACAAAACCCAGAAATCCCAGAGTGTTCTTAGTGCTATATTGCTTGGGGTGCTCTCCACCTTCAACTTGTCTGTGATGTGTATATGTGCACATGCACTTGTGGGTGCACTGGGAATCAAACCCAGGGACTCGGCATACACCAGGCAAACTCCTTACCATTGAGCTACATCCTCCATCTTCATTCCTGTTATTCAAGATGTAGTGTGTATTGCAAGGCAAATATCAGATGTACACAGGTATCATGCCTGGAAGAGTCATGTACCAATTACTTGTAGGGCTGGTTGCTTGAATTACAGCCAATGAAACTAAATCCAATCAGTGTGATGTAAGTACAAACTCACTGCACATTTTAAACATAAGCTTAACAATAATAGAAAATACTTTCCTTCAGATTTCCTGGTGATTCAGGTAGTGGAAATCTACCCAACTCATGATTAGAGAAGATGAACAACAGGTTTGTCAACATTATGCTTTATGAAGTGTCAGTCACGAGGTGTTCATGGAGAAGCAAGTTGTTTTGTTTTTTTCTAATGACATATTTCCATGTAGTTAGGAAGGGGTGTGCCTATTCAAATGTGTGGCTATGACACCAGGAAGGCTAGCATTAGAGTGAAACCCATGAAGCAATGACCTTAGCACAGGTGGTTGCCACAACGTCTATTATTAGGATCCACGAGATACAGTCAGAAGTCATGTTGCAAAATGGCGGGGTGGTAGGCCAGTTTCCCCTGACAAAGTGCAAAGGCATGCTATAAACACTCACATGAACAAACAGCCTTAGCAGCAACCACAACCAGGAGAAAAATTAGAGGAGATTTTCCACAACAAAGGAAGTATTGTTCTCCTGTGGTCACCCTTAAATTCATCCTTTGTTGCAGAAGACGCTTAGGCTCCACCATGGAACTGTGGCGTCCCACCCAGCATTATCCCTGTGGGCCAAAGTGATGGAATAAATTGATTCATAGCGAATTGTTCCTTCTGACTAGGGATCCTGCATCTTCAGTTCAATCGCAAAGAACTCTCCCAAGAACAATGAGGTACAGTGGGCCAAGCCGACAGCCGTAGCGCAGACATGGGCAGATCCACTGTCTCAGAGGCTGGCATCCTGTCTGACGGAGGGTTGGACAACTACCTCCAGGCTCCCATTTCTTCATCTTGATGGTGGGGCTCCCGGTGCTGGCACTGGGTGATGACTATCGCTATAGGAGCCCTTCTATGAACCTTTTTTTTTTTTTCCCCAAGGTATGGAAGCCAAAACCTGTTTGCTAAGGGAAATGAAAAGCTTGCACGAAAACACATCTTGGTTGTGTAACAAAGGAGAATGGTGTCAGACAACTGTCTGGGTTTGTGTAAAGTCAGAGGGGGAATTACACAAACAGGGATAACAGGGAATCTCAGCAAAGCCTCCTGCTGGGGAAGTCTCCATCATCCCATGACTCTCCAAATACTCCCTCCCCACCTACTCCCCCCCCCAAGGGGGAAGATTCATCATCTCTGCCAGGTCATCAAGGTGTGCCTGCTCTGATTTGTGCCTTCTTGGTATCAAAGGAGATGTGAGTCAAAAACATTTGTTAATTCAACAGGATGCCTATAGAGAATCTCTTAAGTTCTTTAGGAGAATGAGGAATAATGAAAGAGTATAATAAAATGATTTAGTAAGCTCTAACAACATGCTAAGCATGGAGGAAATGAAAGGTGAATAAAACATGGCCCTAGATTTCAGGGGACTCACTATCAAGTGAGGAGTTTGTCAGGCAAATAGGATCAACATTTCACTAGGAGTGACCACAGTGTGTAGAAGCCACAAGATTTTGCCTGAAATGCTCAGGTATGTTTATGTCATTTCTCCTGCCTGTTTTTGAGCCAGTAGAAATCTTCAAGATGAGCATGTGATCCCCAGAGGGCCACCGCCCCATTCCCCCTCACCTGGTCAGGTAAGAATGAAAGAAGATATTTCTAGGCGGAGTTCTGAGTGATATGATTTGGTGTAAGTTCAGTTAAGCTGGTAAAACCCATTTCTGAAAGAACTTCCTGTAAACAAGTTACCATGACTGTCTCCAGCTCATGATGAATAAATGAAATAATTGATCGTAACAGACACATTGCTAAAAGAAAGTGGCTCACACAATATGTCTTATTTTTCCTGTTCTGGGGTGTGGTTAGGTGACTTTCCCTTCATTAAGAGACTTTTGGGCCTAACTACATAAGATTGCAAAGTTGAAAGGAACTAGCCCATAAGTATTTGTTATTTGTTGGGGGGAAATCCTTTGATGCTACCAAATGAAAAAAATAAAAATGAAAAATAAACCCGGGTGAAAACATCTTTAGCTCATTGGCTTGAATTTTAAAATCCTGTGATTATCTCAGCTTTTCCCAATCCTTTCTCTTTAGCAGATATTGTGTAAAACAGAATTACAATTGAAGATAATATGTGCTGTTTTATATTCCCACCCTTTCCAATCCAGAATCCTCCACTGCAAAACAAACAAAGCCCATGAATAGAGAAATACTCATTTAGCTTTCCTTGTGAGCTGTGGGCTCTAGATCTTCCAAGGCTTTTGAACACTATGAAATGATTTTCTTTGCTCTAACTTTTCCTTTGACTTAGAACCACTTTCTTTCTTTCTCAGGTTTTAATAATTTAACACTAAATCTGAAAATGAGCTTTCAAATTTAAACCTGAACTTGAAAATTCAAAGGGGAGTGAATATTTGTGGTTTTAAATTCTCTGCAGAAGTGAAGGTGGGACTGGAGAAAGAGAAAAACTTAAGAGAGGAAGAGAGACCCCTCACTCCCCCTTCTCCCCAATTCTGTAACCATTAAGTTCACTAACACTCCTTCAAAAAAATCAGTTAGTTACAGGCAATTAAATTGTCTATGAAAGTGGTTAGGAAATAATGACCAATTGTCCTTTCTAAATGGCTGCAGAAATAGGAAGAAAAAGGGAGGGTAGAGACCCCCTAGGTCTGTTTAGATGCTATGGTTGCTTTATTATGTGCAATTTCAGAATACTGAAAGGAAATGTAGGGGGAAAATGTGAGAAATTGGAAAATAATAACAGCTAATTCATTCTGAAGTGCTAATTCTGCACCAGCAATATTTGAAGCACTCTATACTATTATTTATTTTTCACAATCCTATGAGGCTGGGATGATTATTAACCACTTTTTACAAGAGAGGAAATGAAGCACAGAGAGGTCAAGTAACTTACCAGGCACACCCAACTAGTAAGCTTGTATTTTTGTATTTGAACCAAGGAATCTGGTTTTTTGGTTGTTTGTTTGTTTTTAGCCATTAAGGCATTATTACCTCTTTACATTGTAACACCCATTTCACAAGAATTTATTGAGCTACATATGCCGAGTAGGATGAAGGGAAGGGGAAATGAGTGGGATGTGCAAAGGAATCTAACAAGGAAGTGGCTGAGGACGAAAGCCCGAGGGATTGAAGGGCTGAGGGGCTGATCAGTGATTGTCTTGGGCATCCCATTTGAACCATCAGGAACTTCCAAGATCTCACTCCTGGAGCGCTGGGGAACAACAAGGAGCTCCCCAGAGAGTCTCCCTGGGGAATTAGTCACCTGCTCAAGGCTCTCCTGCAGCTCCCAGCTGAGTCATCCTGCTATTCACATCTGGAGCAGCACCGGCACCTGCCTCCTTGCTGAGCCCTGCTTCTCTTTCCAGTCCTTCTTTTACCAATGTCCTGGGAAAGCATGATGTACTTCTCACTTCAGAGAACCTCCAAACATCAGACTCACTGGGTGAAGACCTAGTTTTGGGTTCTCCTCCAGGGCTGGGAGTTATTGGAACAGATCCTGTTTTCTAAATGGGGGAAGGGAGAGCAATGGGAGATTTTGGTGTTATTCAAAAGAAAGTGTGGATGTGTGTGAAGGTTTAAAATCGATATTCTGGTACAACTCCTCTGTATGGCTGAGAGGCTGAGGCCCAGAGGGTGAAATGACTTAGAGTGGGTCATAGAGCAAGTTGAAGGCAGGTGGTGAGCTCAGGCCAGACCTGAGGTCCATGGGTCTTGCTGCAGCTGCTTCCACCACAGGTGGAAGGGCAGCATCTGAGCACTCAGTCTCTGAGGGCCAGTATTCAGACTTCCTCCAAGGCCCTCTGGAGATGGTCATCTGGAAATGTCTTCACAGAACCCTGTTTTCAACGCTCACTTCTGTAGACCATGAATCACCTTTTAAAAGGTAGAGGATCAGAAGCTGCTGGCCTCCCTCTTCCCCACAATCGTGTCTCTGTATTCCCTTTCTGTCCCCCACCACACCTAGACACTGGTCTTCCCCAGCATTCTCTCTTTCCCCCTTTCACTGTTCATTTCTCTCTTCATTTGCTTTTTGGCATCTAGCTCTAGTGAGCTCCCAGAATGCCACTGGGGATTTGGACTAGATCAGTGTCCAGCGTACTAGCTTCTTCATAGGCTGCATTCTGAACCATCCCAACAAAGTGCTTTATCCTAACGCTCACTGCTCAGATTCAATCTCTCATTCCCAGATCAACGTAGCTTCAATTATCCTGATTCCTTCCAGACAAGGAGGTTCAGTCATAAAGTAGTAGCCTCTGTAGCCATGGCATTTAGAAGACCACCATTATTTTATTTTAGTGAAACATTAGCATTAACAAGATGCTAATCACTCTCTTTAGGGAACTATGTGACCGGAATCTTGATATGTCCTTTGCATGTATGAGCTCAAACTTCATAAGAAACCGATTAGACATGGCTACTATCACCATTTTGCAAATGAGGAAGTTGAGCTGTTTTAAGCAATTTGTCTTCTGTCTCATAGTTATAAAATGCTGACATTGGGGTTGGAACCCAAGTCTGTCCGGCACAATTCAATCTGTTTGCACCACAGCAGCCGTATCTTTGGCTGGGTGTTAAAATTCATCCAAAGCGCAGGCATTATTCTCGAAAAATCTCCTAGGATTAATCTGTCTTGTCGTTTTAAGATGGGAATCCACTTCCTTTCTCTCTCAGTGGCATCTACCCGTATGACTCTTCGGGTCCTCTACTATATTCTACAACCCTTCAATCTTCTAGGCTCCCCTCTTCTCTGGCAGCTTGGACTTTCCTTCTTTGCTCTGGAAGTCTCAGTAGTGGAACTTAGCAATTTCAACCGGCAGAGGACTAGTGTCAGGGACCAAGAAGTTCTCATTCTGAGAACATTCTGACCTTTACAATAAGCAGCAGCGCCCCTCCCCCCTCCTGACTGATAATTCTGACAGTATGGCGCCTATGGTGCCGTCCCGCCGGCGCGAACTTGCAGCCTATCAGGAGCCCAATAGAAGAACACAGCCAACCAGGCTGCACCTCGTCATACCCCTCATTCCCTGAGCATATAAATACCCCTGTGTGAACAATAAAAATTTGCAGCTTGATCAGAATTCCTGTCTTGCTGCCTCTCCCTGCGTCTCTTGTCCCTTCATTCCTTCTCTCTTAGGTTTGCCGTTCCGCGTTGATGTCCCGCGGGTCGGGACAGACTAGCAACTTCTTCCCAGGCTCTTGTTCTCCCTCTCTCCCTACTGGAGGTTTGCTTTCTTCACCAATGGGGTCCCCAACCTGTGTCTTCCTCTGCATGCCTGAAACCAGGCTATTTCCCCAGATACTTCAGTGGAAAATCAAACCATGAAGAATTGCTCTGGTTCTTGCTCAGCACCACCAGTTTACCTTTCTGCCATGGGTTTCCATTCTGCTATCATCGAAGATTTGCAGGACAAATTTCTTTCCAGTTAAGCAACCCCTGCCCCTACCCAGCACTCCCAAACAACTGGCAGCTTAGTTTGAATCTTACTACTCCAGCAACAAGTGAGGCCTGCTGTGTGGGCAATATTTTTCAGACAGGAAAATGGACAAAAATTTTGTCAAAGTGACTAGGTTTGTCAGGAACAGAACACTAACCAGAATCTCAGCTAAGGCAATGTGTAGTTTTTGATAGATGCCAACTATGTAGCCATTACACCAGGAGCTCTCAAACTTTACTTCAGAAGTGGAACGGGGATGATGTTTCACTAAAATAAAATAATGGTGGTCTTCTAATTTATGGGGATGGAGGTATAATGAGGAGATTTTCATTTATTTCACAAAATTTTCCAAACTTTTAAAATATGTCTATTACTTATCTTTAAAAATAAATTAATGATTCACAGAAAAATTATTATCAGAACTTTACAAATATGTCTTTAAAATTGAAATTTGGGACTTTTTTCTGTTTTGAAAAGACACATATAAAGACAATTTCTGGTAGAAAAGTGCTTACTTCTTAAAATGGAATTTGTGACATCAATATTGAATTTCTAGATTTTCTCATTGGAACCAGTGGGTTGAATTTCCTATAGGAATAGTGACTGGTGGAGGAGTTTCCTTGCTGGAATAATTTAAATTCAGGATTAGTCTTAAGCAGTTTGGATCTGAGCATCTGCCCTGGCTGCCAAGGGTCCCCAAGTTTCCTCTGAGTTTTGAATAAGGTATGGGGGTGCAGAGGGAGACACCCAGGAGAAGCTGAGGGTAGAGAAAGCAGGTCAGAACTGGCTGCCCCTCTTCCTGCACTGTTACTTCCTTCAGTCCCAAGTTTTAAATTTACCCTTTGCTTGATGTCTCTTTCCACTCTTTTCTTCCACTAATTTTGTCCCACTTGCTGAAATGCTGGGTCATCCTTGGCCAGGGAAGCAGCAGCAAGTTGCCATGATGGGCCTCCGGTCTCAGCTCCTCCAGGGAGGAACCACACTGTAGTCACTAAGATAAGGAATCTCCTCCTTGCTTTCTGGGATGCCAACACCTCTGTATAAAATTAAAGTGGAGAGAAAATGGTTGCCTGACCACATATGACGTTTTGAAGTTTTGTGAGCACATCTCCTCAGTGAGTTACAGAGATATTGAAAACATTCACAAAGTCATCACCTCACCCTGCAGCCAGCATTGAGAAGGCAAAGAGCTCTGGCTGGCACAGAGGACTGCCTCTGCTCAGGTCTCCATTGCAAGGCTCTCCTCTGTCTTGCAGAAATATCTAAACTTGATTGCAAAAGTACTTGATAGCAAATTGTCTCTTCCTCCGGTGTATGAAAAACAAGAAAGGTCACCTACTGATTTCAGTAGTGAAACTTTTGCTCATGGAAGGCCAGACGTGTGGTGTGGTGGGCAGCATGCAGACAAGCAGGAAGCCGCTTGTCGTAGAATTACTGGTCTTTCACCAAGCAGGAGGTGCACGGTCATTTGCCTCAATGGTGCAATCTGCCCCAGCAAAGTCAATAAGGTCTCCTTGAACATCTGAAGCAAGGACCATGAGGGGTGCTGCTTCTTGTATCAGGCATAAGTGGGCAGCTTTATTTAGTTCTTAGAGGGAAAGGAGAGCAAGAGGCCAAGAGCCACCAATGACAGACACCAGAGCAGAGCATGGCCCCTCCAGTGTACATGAGAATTATCTGGTGCTGTGTTCACATCACTCCCTGGTCCACATTTTAATTTCATGGATCCAAGTCAGGGCCAGAGTCTTGGAATTTTGTAAGCCAAACCCAGATGGTTGGAAAGGACAACCTGGGTTGTGAACTATTTGCCCATTGGCCCTGATCTATGGGGTATCTTCCCAAAGCCTCACCCAGAAGCATGGTGACCCCTTTCAGAGCAACATGAAAGGGACTCTTTCCACTCATTTGGAACTAGTGACCATGTCCAAGCTGTCAAGACAGGAAACATTGCGTCTCCTAAGGAAGATGAAGCCTGGGTTTTCAAGAAGCCTAAACTCTACTCTTCACTGGACTGGTACACAGTTGGGACACAAATGACCTTCGGCCCAGACTCATAAAGTCCACAGCCCCCCTACAAGTTACTTAACCTCTCTGTTCTCTGCATCCTCACTAACAGAGAGCATTAGGCTCGTTAGATAATCTCTGAACTCCTTGTAGCTTTGAACACGTGTGAGGGTATGGCATTTTATTCAATACATCTGATTACTTCGCTCTGTGCTAGCCTTTTTCCATCTACAAAACAGAAAGAAGACGACGTCTTCTACAAGAGATCTGATGTATAAGATTTTAGTTTTAGAAATGCCAAAGTATTTCAAAGTTTTCTCTGTAGCTACATTTCATCTTAAATGTATGAGTTCAAGCAAGACAAGTCTGGTCAAGGCTTACACTGAAGAAAGAGTCTGTGAGACCTGGCCCTGCATTAACATGCCCAAGGAAGGCATCTTCTGAGGAAGAGACACGTGACCAGGGTACATCTTATTTTTCTCTTCAACCCCTGAGTAGGGTATATTAACAATGATTCCTGAAAGAACCTGCTCAACTCTTCCTGATGCAATCCCCTAGAGAAATTGCTAAAGAATATGGACTTCCTATTGCAAATTTCATGGCTGGGGCTTCCAGGTATATTTGATTCATGTGAAAATCTGACCACACCTGGCATCTATCACCAGCAGGAGAGGGACATGATAAAGTGGTACCAAAAACACTAGGAATTTCAAGTTTGCAAAAGTGAAACTGGCAGTTCACTATCCTGTCAATACACAAGGATATCCTTTTCTGACTAATTTCTTTTGTAGAAGGAGTAATTAGCTTTATTGCTAACATCACCTCTAATATTACCTTTAGGCAAATCATTAATAGCCAGCTCTATCACTTCACAGTATTTATAATACTTGAACTTTTACTCCCTAAAACTTTCATGATAGAGATACAGAGATATACACATGTTTGTGTGTGTGTGTGTGTGTGTGTAAGTCTCATATATGGTTTTAAGTAAACAAAAGTGCACATGACCATCATCATCATCAATATTAGCAGCAGTCATCCACTTTATCGAACTCAGATTACATTCTCTGTGCTCAAGGAACTTGTAATATAATAAAGTAAAGTGAATAAGAATATTCATCAAAATATACAAACATCATGGCGTGCCCCACAGTGGAAGTTCTCAAAGTATAGTCCTGAGACCTCCAGGAGATTCTGAGACTCCTGATGAATCCAAGAAAAACTCCTTCTATGATACTAAGATGTTGTTTGTTTGTTTGTTTCACCCTCATTTCTCTACAGGGAAGTTTCTAGAGTTTTGTGATCAGGGATTTGGCAACAGACTGTAGAAGCAGAAAAGGAAACCAGCTTTCTTTTGTTGTCAGACATTAGAGATTGGCAAAAATGCATATTCCACATTAAATGTTTTGGTTCTAAAATATTTTAGGACCCACAAAGTGATTTTCTTCTACTAAGTGAGAACAACTTCTTTATAAACAAGAATAATATTTTCCTAAGAGATAGCACCACAATTTCCATCCCCACGCAAAGTTCTACAAAAGTCTTCAAATGTCATGAAGAGTCAAAATATTTAAAACTATATAACCAATTCTATATGAAAGTCAATAGCATATCTCTGACTAGTCCCTCTTTCCCCCCAATAACACACAACCCCCCAATAAAGAAAGCCAGCACATGATCTCCCCAAGTGGACTAGGGAGAGAAAGAGGTCGAGCCATGATCTCAGTGCTAGACTGGGGGTCAGAGGAATGGGCCTTGCTCCTCTCCTCATCGCTGTTTACCCAAGCCACTGTCCTGCTTGCGGTGTTTTTTTCTGTTCTGTGTTTGTTTGGGAAATGTAACAACAACAGAAGCCACACAAAGAAGGGCAGAGGGTAGTCCAGGTGGAATAGGAAGCCGCAAGGATACATATGGATATTTGCTCCCAGTAGCTGAATAATAGAGTTGTGAAATTACGAGTTTTCTTAAGCGCATTTTAGATATAGAAAATTGGCACGACATATTTAACAATTAGGGAAAAACATTTCCTGTAGTGTCATTCATTATAGACATCTTTTTATAACCAGTTCATCAAAACATAATTTTGGGAGAGGCAGTGAATCCATAAAGAAAAATTAGCTCCTGAAGTTATTTGCATTGCAATCCCCTCTCCTCTTATAAGGGAATTTTTTAAAATAAAGTTTTCACAGAGTGCTTACTTTTAAACTTTTCCTTAACCACCACACATTTTCTACAAGTAAACATTTGCTATTTTCCAAGTCAAGCACTTTGAAAATTCTCAGATTAAAAAACAAAAAGAAAACAAGTTTGCCTCTCTGTACTAACATCCATCTGTTTTGGTGTACACACACACACACGCATACACACAAGCACACACACATCACACACAGCAGAGGGAGAGTGGAAAGATCCACAGATTGAGAAGCAGAAACCTCAGGAGCCTTATGATCCTGCTTACTGGATTGTAAGACATGAGCAAATGCACTTAATTTTCCTGAACCCTAATTTCCTCTTTTTATAAATTGACTATAATAAGAACATCTCCATCTGCTTCAGAGGATCACAGTGATACCCCCAAAAGATGACATGTAGGAAAATATTTTGTAAGAAGATATGATTTTCATAAAGTATTTAAATATATGTGTTATGCTGTAAGTGTTCAGTTTCAATAAGAGCTATCTTTGTTAAGCAAAAGTCAAGTTATGAAACTAAAAGGACAACTTTCCATATGATGTGGAGTTTCCTGTTCTGTGTTTTACAGGCCATGTCCCAGATGGGCGACTATTTATTACCATATGACCAGCCCAAGCTTTGATTGCTGTTATTAGAACAGGAAAACATTGGCAGAGCCAAGATCCCTGTTGTGAAACATAAGGACCATGAAAATCTAAAATGTCATGGATCGTTATCCTTCATTCATGGTTCTAATAGCTAAGGAGGCTAAGGATCACTTCAATGAGATGATTAGAGTTGGAAATAGAAGGTTGAATACTATCCTACTGATGAATCTACCAACTAGGCTTCTCTGATGTATTGGGAGATCATGTTGAGACCCAGACTTTGATGCAACCACAGGGCTGACCCAAGGTGAGCAGGAAGCAGGTCCTCCACCCTGGGGCACCACCCCTTCTTGCTGCCAGGCTCAATTTCAGGTGCCTACCTACCCACTGCCCTGGCCTAGAACTTCTGTGATGCCCAGGGCCTGAGGTGGGCCCTCCCTCTAGAACCTTCCTCCATTCTTAGTCTTTGTTTCAGACCTTCCTTCACTCCTAATCTGCTTCTGTCTATAAAATTGCTGCTTCTGGATGCAAGTTTCCGGTGTCTCACATAAGTGATACATAACTTGACTGATTAACTGAATCTGAAGGTCTCACACTGAAATGACCACAGGGGCCAGGCAGAAAAAGTAAATGATATAATGGGCCAAAAATGTTTGTCAGTTGGAACCATTTCTTGGGAACAGTGATCTCTGAGCTCTAGCTGGTTATCACCTTAAAGAAATATAGGTCCCAGTGTGGCCAGTGGTTTTTAGGAAAAAGTAGAAATCTGGATTTTTATTTAAAAATCTAGATTTTACAAATCTTGGCAAGTAAATCATAGTTATTTCCTGAGTTTTTAAAAAATATATTTGTTTTAAACTCTAAGTATATAAGATATAACACAGCAGGCCATGTTCAAACAACAGGCAGCCACCCTCCTGCTTCTTAATTAATGGGTACAAAGGGGGAGAATGCTAAAGGAAGACCCTGTCCCCAAACCCATAGAGAGTCCTCCTTACCTGATAGCTGCTGTATGTGCCTCATAGGAGCAACCTGTTGATGCCTGATTTTTCTGTGTTCTAAAACAAAAGGATCTGTTTATGGTGAGTATTTCAGACTAGATTAGAAGAAAAGCTGACCTAAGGCACAGAAAAGGAAAGGTTCTTAGATATTGGGTCCCCATGGCTCCCCACTGCCTGCTCCCAGTGGAATACCAAAAAGAAAAAAAAAAAAAAAACCTCCAGATGTACTAAAACGTCCTCATGAACTTCATCTGCAGCAGATGCCACAGGGTTGCCCCACAGGATGCAGTGGGGCCCTTCCCCCAAGCATTCTGATAGTCTAGCGTCTCAGGGGGAAGGGAGAAGAACACACCCCAGAGGGCAGGGAATCAACACGCAGCCCGATGCCCAGGTGAGGAAGCCGTAAGCCATTTGGCAAGTTATTAGCAAAGAGAGAAACAAGAGTTCATTAATTTCAGTTAATCTGAAAGATTGTCTCTAATTCGGAGAATCATAGAATATTTACCCTGAAAGAGATTTGGAGGTCATCTCACTCTGCCTCCTCATTTTTCATCAATGCCTAGAGTCTTCTAAGCCAACAGTATCAACACCACCTACATTACTTACTGTCCAAGACAAATGCTGTGGAGAAAATATATAGTCCTGCTGCCCCATCTCCTCCATAGACTTGGCTCTATGCTGCATCAATGTCAGGCCACGCATTTCTCATGAATGGAAAAGGTCAAAAGATAATATCAGTGGTCAATATATTATGCTCTATCATCGATTAAAATACCAACACCCAATAATTGTCTCCATTTTGATCAGGAAACGGGTTGAGTGTGACCAATATGCCCTTGTTACTCAAGAGGTCTCTGGAAAGCTTTGCTCTGCTGTTTGTGACTTTTGAAAACCAAAAAATGACTCAATTGGATTTGATTTAATTACCTTATAGAAACCACCTTTGAAACCAGTGAGCCTGTGACTTGCAAAGGAGAACTCCACTAGCCTGGAAGTGGGCCAGATGCTTTCCTTAAAGAGAGCCAGTCTGTCCCCAGTTATGGAGAAAGCAAGGTCTAAAGTTCAGAGAGCAGTCCAGGAGCTCGGTCTTGGCAGCTCCACCATGGCCAGGGAAGGAGCCACTTTGCTTATGTAATGGGAAACCAGCTTACAACACAGGGCACCAAGAGCGGCTCCCAGTGAAAGCAACACGCTGTACGGTGGCCGTCTCCCACGGGAACTGGTTTAACAGTCATGCCCTGCTGTGTTAGCATCGTGTTTCACTAGGAGGACTTTATAGATGGTTCATTGTTATTCCAGTTAAAAAAAAAAAAAAGATTTTTTAATCAAGTCAGGACTGAGCCTCCCATTGAACCAATGGAGAAATAAGGGCAAACTTTTGTCCTTTCCAGTCTCAGTCTAAAGTGAGTCACTCAGAAGCATCTTGCTTGGGATGTGGTAGCCTGCCCAGGCCATGATGGCTCCCTAACTTGTGGCGAAATGTAAAAGTGAGGGAGAGACTCCAGATCTGGGAGGGATCCATCATTTGGTTTAGATTTGTGGGATCTTTGTTGTTGTTGTTGTTTGTTTGTTTGCTTTTTGATCAGGATAGAGATGATCTCTACCATTTTCAAAAATGTTTGTTTTGACCTTAAATTGCGTCACCCCAGAATTTTTTCCTTTTTTTTTTTTTTCATTCTTTCTTTGTATTAAGGGTTGTACCATGGGGCACTTTACCACTGAGCCCTTTTACTTTTTTGAGACAGGGTTTCCTAAGTTGCCGAGGGTCTTAATAAGTTGCTGCAACTGTCTTCAAACTTGTCACGCCTGGTTTATTTATTTTTTTTTCATTTTTTAAAAAACTATCATAGGACCATACTCTATACTATGAACAATTTCCAGTGTAACTTCAGCTGGAAACTTTATTAGCTCATTCAAGTACCGTCCATATCATTTGACAAAATGTGTTTCCGTGTACTAAAGAAATGTGTGGACTAGGGATGTAGCTCAGTTGGTAGAGTGCTTGCCTCACAAGCACGAGGTCCTGGGTTCAATCCCCAGCACCGCAAAAAAAAAAAAAAAAAAAAAAAAAAAATTGTGCTTCCAGGGGTACACTATGTGGAACACACAGAGTAGTTATTAATTCTACCAACAAGGAATCAACCTGTTACCTGTTATCACATGCTCAACAGGAAGGGAGCAACTCTCCAGGTCGAGTTTTGCTGAGGGGAAAAGTAATAGTGTGACATGCCCTGTAAAATTCTTTGTGTTTTTACAACGGAAGTTTAAGAAGCATTTTCACGTAGCAGAAACACAGTATCAGTCATTATATTAAGAAGCATTTACTTAACATTAACTAAAGGAAAATATTTGCTTAACATTAAGAACCTTTTACATATAACTAATGTAATCCCCACAAGCTTGCTTGTCTTATAGATGAAGTACCGGAGGCTCGGGAGTGTTAGGTAACTTGCTAGTAGCTTCTCAACTGCCCAGGTCAGAGCCTGGACATGCTCCAATTCCAGTGCACCTTCAAACTCCCCTTTCTCTCCAACTCTTCCAAAAAGGGAGTCAGGATTTCTCTGACTAGTATTCAACTCTAATTATGACAAAATGTCTTCATCCCCTTTTCCCTAATCAGATCTTCCCCTGCTCTGAGTTTGGGGTGAAATCATAACTCCGTGATGATGCATCTTCCTTCTTTATGGCTCTCCACCCAAACCAAGCATTAGTGCCTGCGTTTTATTGCAAAGGATATTTGTGGAAGGAAGAGAGGAGGTAAAGGAAGAAGCAAAGGTGGGAGGAGGGGATCTTAGAAAATTCATCTTCTCTGTCCCACAGCAACTAACCAACCATAAGCTTGGGTGTATGCATGCTAGGTATGCTGCTAGGGTACAAGAGAAATGCCCATCAAGGATCTCACCCTGAGGGAAATACAGCAAAGAGATAACAAAAATGGGTCAATTAGAGAAGACATGCTGTCAAAGTAGGGAGTTTAGAAATAGGTAAGATCAGGGAAACAAGAAAGGTTTTGAGGAGAAAGGAGTGCCAAAGATACTGAGGTTCTTCCTGCTCAGGGGACAGAAGAAAGTGTGCCTGTCGTGTCTAACACAGGAGAGACTTGGCTCCTCGTGTTTTACGTGCTTTATGTGCAAACTCCAAAAGGTGACACTGGCTACTCTGTGGGCATGAAGCGACTCTGTGAGTCATTGCTAGAATGTCAAAAAGGATTTCTTAGTCAGGAAATAGTCTCTGCCTTGGTTTTATGATCAACAACTAAGAGAAACAAAAGTCTAAAGAGCAAAAATGCCAGCACCGAGATAGTCCCCCGAGACACGGGCATGCTCCATTTGCTATAAATGCCATTGGCTGCATCAGGTCTTCCATCACCATGGTGAAGTGTGCAGTCTCTTGATTGACATCCCTGCTCTTTGTTCAGTGTCTTACTCAAGGGGAATTGACCAACATTGACCCAAAACACAATGAGCACACCAGATATCTATTTTAAAAAATAATAATTTGCAGAATGGATCTTTCACTTCCAGGTAAAAATATTGCAAAAATGCAGATTTAAGCCACCCTAAGTAATTATCACTGGGCATACTATAATACACATGACATCCATTGAAAGAGAGGTGATTTTTATAATTTGGATGGAAATAGTTTGAAAAGATAGGGTTGATCTCTTACTTAGCCAGCTTATAACCTTAAGTAAATGACTTAGTATTTTTGGCCTCAATTTTCTTTTTCTTACATTTTTTTAACCTCAATGCATACTATTTATGTTTTTAATTTTTAAAATATTTTATTTTTTTACATGATGGTAGAGTATATTTTGAAATACCCTAATACATAGAGTAAGTGTAACTTGTTCCAATTAGGATCCCATTATTTGTGGTTGTACAAGATGTGAATTTACATTAGTTGTGTATTTATAGATGAGAATAGGAAAGATGTCCTGTTATCCCACTCCTTGGTTTATATCCAAAGGACTTAAAATCAGCATACTACAGTGACACAGCCACTTAAGTATTTACAGCACAATAACCAAGCTATAGAACCAACCTCAGTACCCTACAACAGATGAATGGATTAAAAAATATGATACATATACATAATGGACTATTACTCACTCATAAAGAAGAATGAAATTATGGCATTTGTCAGTAAATGGATGGAACTGGAGAATATCATGCTAAGTGAAATAAGTCAGTCCCAAAAAACCAAAGGCAGAATGTTTTCTCTGATATGTGGATGCTAACCCTCAACAAGGGAGGGGAAGAGTAGAAGTTCTTTGGATTAGACAAAGGGAAATGAAGGGAAGTGAGGGTGGATGGGAATTGGAAAGACACTAGAATAGCCTCAATTTTCTAACGTGTACTATGCTTGAGTAGAGGGAGGAATGATCTCCATGCTTCATTCACAACTCTGAGATTCAGTAAATCTAATCTCTGTGTACCCCTGAAGTAGGACACACCAATAAAAGACATGTAAATCTACATTTGAGGAACATTCTGGTCCTTGGTATTTTGAATGATCAGTAAAGAAGTAACATCAGTCTGCTCCTCGGAACTCACTCAAATAGAAGGCCATTATCTCTCACTCTGTAACTGAGATCAACCAAAAGACCTGGAGATTTGGAGATGCTACCAGCAAGTTGTTTTAGTAGTGTTTGTTTTCCTGAAAGTATTATCAAGTCCTTTTTGCCCTAAAAATATTCATCAAATAATTTTACAACGAGGAGAGAGAGAGAGAGACCATGGTTGAACTAAAAGACAAGGTTCCAAGTCCACTGACCACTTAGGTGAACTCTGATTCTCAACATTCAAGGCCTCACGAGTTTGTCTCTCTTAAAAAGGGGGTGGGGGAAGGAGAATGTTTTCTGTATCTAGCTCACAGGTTTGCCCGAGGGAGACAGGAGATGGTGTAAAAGTGCTTCATAAAACTTAATGTGTTCTACAAATGAAAGGGATCATATTTTTTATTGCAAACCATTGTTCATGTGATTGGAGGAAGCTGGATCTATAAGCTCAAGTAATGGCCTAAACATGTGTTATAAACTTAAGTCAAGAAGTTACTGCCTTTAGCAAAGGAAGCATTATTTTTATTATTATCATTATTGAGAAGACAAAGAGAGTTCAGTGTGAACAAGCTAAAGGAAACTCATCAGAAAGAGCTCCACCCTCTGAAGGTTATAAAACCCTGTGACAACACAGGTAACCAGGCGACTGGAGTGCCTCCTACTTGGAAGCAAGGTGAGTGACAGTGGCATAACTCACCCTTTCCTTAGTATCGGGTGCAACTGCCACCAAGAACAACACCCGTGCCCAGGTGATAACTGTGCCACCCTGGGTCAGCATCTCGCTTCCTTGTGATGAGCAATCCCAGAACAGACCTGGAAGGCCATGGAGAAGTGTCCACCTTAACAGCTCTTGGCTCTTCGAGGCCAGATAGGAACTTCTGCTTAGAGAAAGAAGTACCTTCTCTTGCCTGGGTTGCCACAGTCATGACATGCAGGGCGAAGAGTCATCAGTCAAACACATCCACAGGGCTAGGTTCCTCTTGACTCTCTGCACATATCACAGGGCAGAACTTTTCCTGAAAATCCTGAAGTTCAGATGTTTACAATTATAGGCAACGAGGCTCAAAGAGCCAGCCTCATGGATCACTTGTGTTTTATTTTTGGTTTTGTTTTCATTAGATGCAACACGGAGCTGAGCCATGAGCCTTCCAGGGAGTTGCACAACCTCAGCTTTTAGAGATTGTGTTTCATGGTCACGGAAAAAAAAAATAATTGGATTTAATAGGTTTTCACAATCATATTATCTACTTAACCTTCCAAGATCATTACTCATTTAATTGCAAGCCCCAAGGAAAGATCATAGGGTAGGGGCTACATGAGACAGTCACGGCGATAAAGAAAACAGATTCTTCGCAAATGATGTAAAATCTATACATAACGGCAAAAGTCATTTAAAATGTTCTGATTTAAACTGCTTGGATTTGAAATAATTGTGCCCGTTGCTAATTGTTCCTATTACAAAATGAATACTTGCATGTTATATATGATGTTTCTGTATTTATACATGAATATATTTTGCATGTGGTATTCCTGTTGCCTGTGTGTAAACAGATTATGTAGGTCAAAAGTGACAAAATACAAGCCACAAGTCATGGGTGACAGACTTTTGCGTTCTTCTGTTGTATCTTTGTTGCGAATACTCTTAGAGAAGATAATTACAACCAGGGACTCCAAGAACATTAGAACATTGGCTCCTAACGTTCTAATGACCTTGAAATACACACACACACACACACACACACACACACACACACACCCGGGCGGGTAGCACACAGAAAGCATCACATTTATGGAGTAAGGGTGCTTTGGTCCTACAGGGAGTGAATTCTTTGCTAAGCTCTTAGAGTACCACAACAGGTCATTCAGGTTGTAAGAAGCTTTAATTAGCTGTTCTACAAATTAGAGCATTCTTCAAGCTCCAAAAGATGTTTTCCATCTTGACACTGTCTAAAGGAAAATCTTAAACGAAAGACTTACTCTCAATCTGGATCTTATTCTCTCATTTATTTCTAAGGGATTAAAGCAAAACAAAAGCACTTTTTTTTTTTTTTTTTTTACTCTCTATACAGAGTGTACTATAATTGGATTCCTTGTTCCTGTTCCAACCCAAGGCACTTGGATCTATGCTTCTTCTGCCAAGATTTTCTCCAAGTTGCAATGTCCTTGTTTGTGTTCGCTCCCAGTGTTCCAGGTTACTCTGTCAACCCAGGCTCAAACTGTCCCACATCCTCCCACAGAGGTCTTGTTTTCAAAACACTACCCTAGGAAGACGAAAGCCAAGTGGTGAGTGACAGCTGAGCTTCCAGTTGAGCAGGAAGCTAGCTGATGAAATACAATCACACCAAAGTGTAGCGAGCACAGCCTCTGCAGGCTCCTAAGGACCAGGACTGAGCAAGTCTTTCCCCACCCGGGCCTGGCAGCTTTCCCCAAGTTCACCCAGAGTCTGACAAGCAAAGAAAATTACAGGTTTTAGGTCCTTCTGCAGTGATTTTTCTGGAGTAGATCAATAAAGGAAAGGAAAAATAAAACTTGTCTCCTTGGTAAACCAGTTTGTTAATCACTCTGGAAGTTGTAGTAGAACAAAGGAAAAGTATATACTCCTGATCAACCATTTATTTCAGAGGTTCATGGAAAGGAAAGAGACCATATTGTCACAAAATTAAAATCTTATTTATTCTGTAAAATGTTAAAAAACATTTTATGTTAGTTGACCCTAATGAGCTGGCCAACCCAAATAAGATTTGATTAAATTACTATTCTAACTCTCAGAAGGATGCTTTCAGTGAAAATACTTCTTTATAAACACAGAATAAGAGCACACTAGAAAGAAGATTCTGTACACCTAAATCAGTGGTCATTCCAAAGACACATGACAGTCACAATCTGTTTCAATCATCATCTCTTCCCTATCCCACTCTACTCTTCCCACCCCCAGTCAATACTGGCATGGCTTACTTTCTTTGTCTCTTTTCCATGCAACACACCTACTGCTGTTCTCAGTGTGCCTCCCAGAGCATCATTCCAAGTATCTTTTGTGATCCTAATCTTGTGTATTATCTGGGCATCAGTGTGTCCCAACAACAGCCATGACCCAGAGATCTCCTCAGGGGATAGCACAATCTGAGGTTGGCAGGCCTGTGCTCCAGAGGTTCAGAACCCCAGAGGCTTCCAGACCTCCTCCACCCCTCCAGGAAGAGGACTCTCCCCATCTCAGTACTCCCTACCCTCACCCTGATCTACATGAAACGTTCTGGAATCATTTACTTTCTATTCCCTCAGCAAGCACCTAAGCAGGATGGAAAATGATTTTAATAATATTGGCATTTATTAAAAACAAAATACATTGAGAACCTATTCTGTAAAGCTCTGTGCTAGGTGCTGAGGCTACAGAGATGAAAAGACAGGTAGACCAAAGGTGGGTGTTAACAATAGTCATTAAGGTCATCCTAGTTCCTTTGTTCTGACTCCATGATCATTATTAAGCTCTTAGTTTTATATGGGCTTTAAAACACTTTGGCATCCTGATCTCATTTGATCTTCACAACAGTCTTGTTGGATAAGGATTGTTCACGTTGTAGATGAAGAAACTGAGGTTTAGAGGCACTGAGTGATTTAACCCCAAGTCACAGAGCTAGTAAATGGTAAACTCAGGAATCAAACTGAAAACTTGGCTATCAATTCACTGCTTGCTCCAAGATGCTCACCCAGCACCTTGAGGATCAAGGTGGGGAGTATTTTTCCAAGAAATCTTCTAGTAGTAACACAACAACAAACAATTCTTGAACACCTACCATATGCAAAACCTGTCCTGGCTCTGGGAAGAAGATGTAGCAATACAAACATGAATGCAATATTGTCCCTACTCAAAGGAGTTTAGTGAAGAGAAGGAAAAAAAAAAAAAAAACAGTGGATGTGAACAATTAATTCAAGGATGTTAATGAATTGAGGGAAAGGTGAAGAGAAAAGTATCATGTGGGAGTTGAAATGTAAAGCATCCACATTGAACTTTGGGATTAGGGGAGCTATCCCTATATCCTATCCAATTTCTCTCAGGCCAGGAAGCAGAGAGAAAACATAGTTTTCCATACAGACTTGCCTATAGGACATAAAGCGTGCTGCCCGGCTAACACAAGTGTTCTGTCTTCTGACAATCATCTCCTAAATTAATAAGTTGGAAGACTGTTTTATTTTAACAACATAAAAAAATATGTCTCTTGGAATTTGGCAAGTGCTTGTGAGCACTCAAGACTGAAAACTTTCAGAGAAGTGATAAAGTGTTTTAGCTTACAAAGTTAGAAAGCAGACCTTGAGCCATTACGATCATCTGTAAGACTTTAATAAAATGGGCACCTCACTTTTCTTCTTGACATTCATTTAGTTTTGAAACTTTGCAGTGGGAAATGAACAAACTGAGTTCACCATCATTTCTAATGGGATCAGGAAAATTCTACAAGAGTTGACATTGGTCATCCTGGAAGGCTGAGAAAGTCACTTATAGCCAATGGCATCAGCTCTGGCAATAAAAGAGGCTCTGGACCAAATCAAGTGTTCCTGAACACAGTAACATTGGGATAGCTGTTGTGCAAGAAGGAAAGTCAAAAGGCATCTCCCTAATATGGGACTCAAGTGTGCTGCCTCGGCAGTGCTTTCTTCATGTGGGGGTAATGTGCTGTGAAACTCGGCTGCACAGTTCTGTTCACTGCTGGAGAGGCCCAAAATGAATTGAAGCTCCCCACCAACCCTATTCACGTGCTCAGAGTCCACCCTAACTCCTCCAGCTGCCAAACCCAGATGAAGAAGAGCCTCTGTTAACAGAGGGCACATTCTGAAGACAATGGAGTTTCAAAGTACCTGGAGACCGGTGCTCTACTTCCTGAAGAGGGGGCTGGAACATGACACTGGGAGGCTGAGTGTAAACAGTAGGAGGAGAAAGAGGAGAGGTGAGGAATTGGAAGAGAGGAGATGAAATGCGACACCCACTTTATGAAGATTTCTTACCCTGGAGTACTAGAAGAATCAGGAATTATGCTACCCTGCTCTGTGAAGTGTACTCAGTCATTGAGTAAAGAATCATGCATGCCTGCCTCTCTGTCCAGGGACCTCAAAAGGAGTCAACTTCCTCTGTGGATTATCAGAAGAATCATCAGTTGTTTTTAATAGTTTTTGTTTTGCTTTTAAAGTTACGCAGAATTCATTTAACACATGTAATTTTTTAACTTAAATTAACCAAAGATACCTTCTGTTGCTTGCAACCAAAGGATTCTAGCTATTCTCTATCTGATCTTTTCAACATTGCACTTCTAAACCTACCCAGATCAACATCTACATTTTCCCTACCCCCTTATTGCAGTGAAAGAAACATCCCTTCTCCTGTCAAGAGATAATTCCTTCAATGAACTCTAGACCCTACCTCCTTCCACACTTTCAGGGGTTCCATTCCTTGAATTGTCCTCTTTTCTCTGCACCTCAGTCTTTCCCTGTCTTCTGAAGCATCCATGTAAGCCTATCAGCAGACTCTGTCATCCGGCACCTTAAATGATCCTCATCTGCTCCTACACTCCCTGCAATCACCAATCCTCTCTTCTTCATTTCACGGCTACTCTCCCGTACAGAATGGTCTGGACACTGTTTACATTTCCTCCTTTCCCAATTCTCTCATCTCACTCCTGTCTGACTTCTACTCCGCACATCACTGACCCTGGAATTGCTCTCACCAGGTGACTGGTAACCTCCATTGGATGTTCTCCTGTTCTTATCTTACCAGGATTATTTGTAATATCATCTTAACTGACCACATTCTCCTTCTTGAAGGCCCTTCTCAACTCATTCACAGGCTGCTCTTGCTAAGAACAGCAGCTGTGTTATGAGACCTATGGAGCTAGCAGACCCAAGGGAGGAAGGGTGAAAGCTTATTCCCTTCTAACAGGGCAGGACACATGGTTTTCTTAACAACTGATATGTTTTGCTCCCCTCAATCAACTCTTTCCTAGATATCCCACCACCTAGAATAAAATCCATACCCTTTAAAACACCCTCAAGGAAAACCCCAAGTAAACTATATATTCCAACATCCACCTGTATTCCAACATCAGAAGTATTTTCTAGACTTAACCATATAGTCACTTTCCTACTTAAAATAGGGAAAGGGACCAAAATGTTATCAGCTTTTGAATCAAGCGAATATTTATACACCAAAATCTATCACCACCAATGAGATTTCAGGGAAAAGCAGACTGTGCCTGTTCTGGTTGCTCAATGGTCCTTCGAACAAACAAAACTGTAAATACTTTCTGATTACTTAGCGCCTAATTATATTGGTCCTGCCAATGCAATTGGCATTTAAAAAAAAAAAATGTCATTTCACTGTGTGGTCACTTCAACTGAAGACAACATGACACCCTGTCTTATAATCTGTTAGACAGAAGAAACCTCATAAAGTCCAGTGTTGTGTCCACATAAACCTAGATGAGGTTCAAGCAAGGTTTTGAACTTGTTAGTCACCTAAGAAATTTGAGGAAGCAATTGGCTGAAACTAAAGAGTTAGTGATACCCCAGCATTACACCAGGCTTCTCTTTGCCTAGTACCCATACTGTGAGTTTTTGAAATTTGACTGCATCCTGTAAGTATATGCCTCTACTTTGTTTCATATTTTCGTCTTATACCATTACTCCCAGGAAAATATGTTAACATTTGTGGTCAGATCTACACAGGAACTGCTCCAACACCTCAGTCTGTATTGTTTTCATGTATAGTACACATTATATTCTTTTGCAAAATCTGTAAACACCATAGCAAACATTGCCATGTTTGACTCGGTCTGTCTGTTTAAAGATACCCATGTGCTCATTAGACCAAAAGAAGAGTGGTTTCCTACAAGGTCAATAGGTGGACCAAGGGTGTGGTCTTCAATAGAATTAAAATATCTAGCTTTTCCTGCCTTTGCCTCTGGTTTATCGTAGTCCATGATGGGGGTTAAGATGCATGATCTTTTTCTGGATGGACATCACTTGACAAAGCTATCCAGGGGGTTCATCTAGCCAAATATTCATCTGGATTTTATCAACTGGTGTGGTTAGGAAAATAAAAGTGATTTCAACAACAAAATGCAAAGTCACACACCAACTCCCTCTTTAAATAAAAATAGATTTCTTAAAAAACTCAATAACTTTTTTTAGTCTCTTTTTTTCCCTTTCAAGTTAATTTGCTTGGTTATTTTATCTTCTTCCAACATCTTCTTCCCCAACATCTGGTATAACTGAATTGAAAGAGTCTTTCTTAGTTCCTTTTTCTGAAGAAAGTGCATGTAGATGTGACAGTCCTTGTATAATCCAAAATGAGACATTGGACCTACTGTATCACTGACTTGGTTACATGATAAAAATTTACCTTTGAGTCACTTGAACTTGGGCTTCAGTGATTGGCTGACCCATGGAGGTCACAAAGAGAGTAAGGAACAGTCAGAAAATGAATCAAGAGGAATTTGGTAAAAATTCCTAAGAGTTCAACAATTATTTCAGCACTCTAAAATTTATAAGAGAATACCAGCTGGCTCCTTCTTCAGAAAGCTCAGAACCCAGAAGGGGAAATATGATGAATAGCAAACTTTCTTTGTGTCCTTCACGGGGTCAAATATTAGTCCTCTGTTCTTAGAATTCAGCATTATTGAGCCTGAAGATAAGCAGAGCTTTAAAATCAGGACATGTCCCTATATAAATATAAGGATCTGGCTTCCTAGCTTGCTATTCCACTTGCAGCACAAAGCAGCACTTATAATTTTCCAAGTCCTCCCTATTTCTTTGTCCTATTCTATTTCTTTCCAACTTAGTTGGGAGGAGGAAGCTGGGAACATTAGGACTCCCTTTGATTGAGAGGTCATTGTACCCACTGTCAACTAGAATTTCACCTAGCATCCAGCACATATTGGTGCTCAAAAAGTAACTGTTTATTTTAAAACGTAAAAGAAGAGCAATAAACAGGAAGGGGACCTCAAAACTGGGATGCAGGGGAGTACTGGGGAAATGTTGTGTTTCAGGGAAATTTACCAATCAAGAATATGAGATCAGATTTAGAGGGTGAGAGGCTGGAGTCAGGCAAGCTGGCCAGGAAGGGACGATAATGACCTAGCCCTGCAATGAGAACGCAGATTAGGAAATGGAAAGGAATTCAAGAAGGTAAGAGAGGTATCAGGGGGAAAAAGCAGCAGAATTCGATGATTATCAGGTCTGCTGGGGAAAGGCTGTGGGGTGAACAAGGATAGAGGCCAGAGACACATTCAAGACTGCCAAGTTCTGAGCAGGAATGACCGTGAGACAAGGTCCCGGGAGCAGAAACAAGGAACTAGGAAGGGGAACTGGTTTTGTGGGGGAGATGATGAGCTCAGTTAGAGATTGTTGAGTTTGAGACACTGAGAAGACTTTCAAGTGAAAATGACCAATGGACAGTTACAGATATGGGAATAAACCTTGAGCAAGGGACAGGACATGAGCTGTAAGTCTGAGTCATCAGTCGCACATGTTTGCAGCCATGAGAACAGGGACAATCCCCACACATCGTGGCGCCCAGCAAGAAAAGTGGAGCACCAAGGACCGAACCTTGGGTAAAAGGGGGAGGGAGGAAACAATCAAGAGACATGTGGGAAGCTTCAGAAGAACTGGAGAGCTAGCAGGAGAAAACAATGCGGGAGGTACAAAGGGTGAGGAATTTCCATGACTAAGAGTGGAAAAAGCAAAAGAGAGTCACAGAAGGGACAGCGAGGATGAAACCAAAAGAAAGGACACTGGAGGTTGCAGTGGCAATGAAGGATTTCTAGGAGCCAATCTGGGTAAAGAGGTTAAAGAGGAGAAAACGGAGATTTGATTTCAAGGAGTAAAGGAGGGATTGGACAGAGAGGAAACAGAATATGAACCATATATTCAAAAAACTTACCAGAGAAAAGAAATAAAATGGCTAGAGGACAAAAGCACACATTTATATGTGTGGAGAATTCTTTAGAAAATATTTTATCATGTTTGTTAAAGGAGGTATTTATTCATACATCTCTTGCTGATGTGGCAAGCAGAAGTTCAGACATTATCCATGAAGTGGAGCTTAATTCTCCTTCCCTCTTACACAACCATACACAAACGCGCACGCACACACACACACATACACACACACACATACACACACACTTTTTAAAAGTTCCCAGACCTCTTCCCATGCCACACAGGCTGGATTCCTCAGAATCTGGGCTTCAAGCCCAGCACGATGGGGCACGCCTGTAATCCCAGTGGCTCGGGAGGCTGAGACAGGAGTCTCAGAAGTTCAGCAAAAGTGAGGTGCTAAGCAACTCAGTGAGACCCTGTCTCTAATAAAATACAAAAAATAGGGTTGGGGATGTGGTTCAGTGGTTGAGTGCCCCTGAGTTCAATCCCCAGTATACCCGCTGCCCCCCCGCCTAAAAAAAAGAATTTGGGCTTCAAGATAAAATCAAACTGATGCTTTCCTCAAATGGGCCATCTGGACTTCCAAGGCCCCTGGCGAGCATGCTTGTACATGGGCATTTCATCTCAGCCTCTTGCTTGAGTGTTTTCAATCCACCTTTTATGTTAAAGGGACTTCATGTTCAGTGTGAATGCTCATCCTCTAACTAGTCTTGCCATATCAGGGGCTTTTAACAAAATGACGAATTCCATTATTCTTCAATGGTCAGTCCTACCATGGTTTCAACATAGTCCTGAAGAAGACAGAGAAACCCAAAAAACAAACTGTTAAGCCTGTGCCACGAAACAGCAAGAACACTCTGACCAAGGTCTACCTGTTTCACAGGACCATCTGTGTGTCTAAAGACTACCCAGCCTCCTGTTTCCCTGCCCTTAACTTGTCCCAAAATGTAAATACCTTCTGTCTTCCCCAGGTTAAGGAAAATGTGACTTATTAACTAGAACACATATGTGCTGCATATGTCTTTAATATCATTTCAGAACTGGTGCCCATAATGTTGCTGTACTCTAAGCCAAATATGGATTTGAATATAGAAGATCGACTTACCTAAGTTTCGTTTGGAAAATAAAAAATATTTTCCCTAAACCCAAGAATAATAAAAACAGATACTTTCAGATAAAGAAATAGAATGTACCCATAGTTTTTATTTCAGGAGGTAAAGCACAAACCGTTTATTAAATTCTAACATTTACAGGGAAAGTTACACAAATTTTAAGTTTAGAGCTTAGTGAATTTTCAGAAATGAGTACCTCTATAGATCAAATCCCAGATCAGGAAATAAAACAGGAAGCCCTTTTAGAAATCCCTTCCATAGCCCTTCTCCATTGCTACCTCCTTGCAAAGAAGTCATTTGCTGACTTCAAAACCATGTACAAGTTTTGTCTGTTTTTCAGATTTGTAGAAATAAATTTTAATGTATAGATATTCTTTCAGGCCTGGCTTATTTCTCACAACATTCTGTCAGTGAGATTCAGATTCATCTATGTTGCAATTTGTCATCGTTTGTTCATTGTATAAATATACTGCAATTTCTTTATCCAGTCCTTTGTTTATGGAGATTTGAGTTGTTTCCAGTTCTCTGTTGATGGACACTTGAGTCGCTTCCAGCTTGGGGGCTATTGCAAATAGTGTTCTTGGGAACATTCTAGAATCTCTCTGGTGCACATGCATTTATTTCTCCTGGGTGTAAATGTAGGAGTGCAATGCTGGACCATAGGACTTGCCTATATTCAGTTTCAGGAGAGAGTGCCCAACAGTCTTCTAAGGTGTCCTAACTACTTACCCTCCCACCAGCATGCACTTGACCTGCAATTGCTCCCTGTCCTCATCAGTACTTGGTACTGTCAATGTTTTTAAGTTTTTTGTTTGGCTTTCACCCTTCTGATGGCTCTGGCACTTTTTGAAATCTCTGCAGAGACCACAATATGGGAAACAATAGCATGGCCATTCTTAGTTTTCAGTGAACATTACTAATATTGAGAGCTTCTCATTTTAAGAATTTACAATTATGAAAATTATCTGTTCTCGTATCTTAAACTTACTTTGCATTACCTCGAAGGGGATTTTACTGTCTCTTTAGTTTAAAAGTCATATGGTTCATAGGATAAATTGAAATGCTAGATTACCTAAACTCTACTTCCAGATGTATTAAAAATTAAAGATAGGAGGAGGAAGAGAAGAGGGAAGGAAAGAAGGAAGGGAATGAGGAAGGAGGGAGGGTGGGATGGGAAAGGAGGGAGGGAAGGCAGCCACTGTGAATTCTTACTAGCCAAAGGGATCTAATGAACATGACTGTTTCAACAACAAAAAGGGGATAGGATCTGTAGGAAAATCTTTGATTGGCTTTAATTCCCTTGCAAGTATATTATTCTTTGGGGATAACCATACAATTAATTAGTTAATTAATTACATGCACATATGCACACATAAGTATATGCATATTTATGTACATGTAAAATAAAATATAGGTATGAAATGAATGAAGCAAAACACTGACATCTAAGACAATAATACAGACTGAGTATCTCTCTGATATTTTGAATATTGCTTGGTTTGGTGATGGCTGCTGGGAATGCCCCTGAAATGCCTATCATCTTCAATCATCATTTGAATTAACTATGTACACCTCCTCAAAAAGTCCCAAAGTTTTTTTTCAGGAGAAAAGACAAAGGGAAAAGGAACACACCACCAGTTACCTAGGCCTTTGCCTGGCTCTACATCTCAGTATAGACCCTGCTTAGAAGCCAATTTCAAAGCCAACCCCCTAGGTGACTTTGCTTTGTCTCCCTGAGATCCAAACATGCAGAGAAAACCCAGATCCCTAAACAAATATGGATCCTCTTCAGTCATCCCCGGCCATGCTACTTTCAGCCTTCTCACAGTGACTTGGTCGTTCACCTAGTATCAGAGCTTTGATGTACCTGTAAATTTCCTTAAGCAGGCTGTGGGATGCAGAAGGGGAAAGCCAGGTCTGCTCATCTTTTCCTTGTCCACAATCATGAGCCTTTTTCAGACACAGAGCCATGCCTGAGAAAACTTACCGAGGTGAACTCACCCTCAGGCCTAACGAGTTATACTGAGAATGATGTGTTGTCTACTATACAGCAAAAGTAGGTGTCGTTTTCTATAATGTGGAACCATTTAGATCCTGTTTCTATCATTTTGCATACTTCCACTCTTTCAACACACACACACACACAATTCTCCCTCTCTTACAAAATGTTCATAAGACTGAAAAATTCATACCCTTTCACTAACTCATCACAAACTGACTAGCCTCACCCCATTAGAAAGGAAAGCACCACTAAAAGTGGAATGTTGAGAAAGGTTAGAACTGACAGATGGAGTGGAGAATTCTACTCCTACCTACTGCTAGCCAGTGATGTGACCTTGCCTTTGGGTCTCTCTTCTCATGCAGTCGGAGGACTCTTAGTTTCCTTCAGTGATATTACAAATGTGCATGACTCCATCATTTCTCAGAAGGAGGGAGCTTCCATCACTCTTTTCCAAGTTTCCACCAGGACACCATCAAAGCCAGAGCAAGATCTGATTTTCTGTTTGCTCTGACTTGCAAGTAGGTTACATCCCAGATCCGTTTATTAAATAAAAGCATGGTGGGAGCACTTCCTGTCTGTTTTGGCAACAAGGCATTTGGAAATAAGAACTCAACAACTAAGCTTTCAGCACTCAACTCTCACTGTCCCTTTCTAATCAGAGTCGCTTTGATCATTAGAAAAGGAAAAGGAGATCCTCAAAGTCAAGCAAGATAAAACCCAGCACCAGAGAAACCAAGCAGGTAGAATGTTATAAAGAGCTCAGCAATTCTTCCCCTTTATGAATCTGAAGGATCACAATTTCCTAAATGACTTTTGCCAGATTGTTACACGTGAGAGCAGCTGAGGTCTTGCATTTCTCCTAATCCTAAACCAGTTGGATCTTTAGGAGTCTAAGGAGATTTTCTCTTCAGAACTGTCTGATCCACAATGAGATCTGTAGCAGCCCCATTTGTGAGCCTGTTTGCCTTTTCCCCAAAGCCAGGATAAAAGAGTTCACTCTGGGGCTAGCAAGAGACACGTACTGAAGTTTATTTTTTCAGTGTGAAGTAAAAACCTGGATGCAGAGACTGAGAGAATGTTGACTGAACAAAATATTAGTGAAACTGGTACCCTTCCAAAAAGCATCAATTTAAAGGTGAGCCTGGATGTTTTAGCAAGATATCAGGAGGGAATTCCAACATATTTGTTTGTTTGTTTTTGGAAGAACAAAGGAAAAAATTAATTCTGGATTCTAAGATCAGGACTGAGACTCTGATCAGAACATGTTACTTGCTCTACCTGCCCCCACCCCACCCCAGGCTGAACATTGCCACGCACCAGATGTTCAAACTGTTGGTGTTCTCTGCAAAATCTGTCCATTGCACTTGGGTGGTAGTTGGTGCTGCTGCCCTCAGACACCCCTGCAATACTGTTTGGTGGTGGTGGTGGTCGTGGTGGTTTTAATGCTCAAATTTGGGTCCAGCTGAAGCTGTGTTCTGAGAGTGGAAGTACACGTCTGGCCACAGAGCTGAAGGAGGTGGGAAGGGTGACTTTCTCTGTAGTTGTGTGTCCTAGATTTTCTGAAATGATTACATTCTGAGGACTCAGAGGCAGCTCACACTTTCAAGCCTGAATGCTGACTCATGTCCTCCCCTCCAGGGCAACGGAAAGGAAGGGTGGAGTTGGAGGTTCTGGGGTTGAGGAGAAGGGTAGGAACTGGCAGGGGGTTGGTTGGACACTGACAAGGCTCCTTTACCAAATATAGGCCTTCCGATTTTCGTCAAGACTCATGAAGTTTGATGGAGGAGTCGGCAAAAATTGCCCCATGGCACTTTTTTATTCTTTTCAGTCCACTCCTTCTCTTGTTTTATATTTGAGACCCACATAATTAATAAAAGGGAAGGGGAAAATATCAAGAGGCTATTTCTATCTTATTTGCAAGGATGGGTGAAATGAGTCAAATAAATTGAGGGAAAAAAAATCCTCCCTAACTAAGGATGATCCAGAAGGGAATCTTTGCCGAGACTTCAAAGTGTCATTTCCTCCAGCAACTTAAAAGGTTCAGGGAAGTCTGGCCAGAGTTCACTCAGCTGGCCATCCACGGGGATTTGAATAGCTTCATCTTTTAACTAGTCAGCAGTTTAACAGTGTCATGGATCTGACAAGCGAAAGGAAGTACACACACTCTTTCCTAGTCTCGGGTGCCACAAAAGTTCTATCAGGAACTTTTGATAGACCCAGAAACTAACATACCTCCAGCCACCCAGACAGGGTGGAAGCCAGCATTCATGTTATGTTTCTGGTATATACTGATGTGTCTTCTACACAACTATGGTTAAATTTTGGTGATTTTCCTGAACCAAATAATCCCTTTGTAACCACTGATTTGTCTGTTTAATAAATATTTGTTCTATGCATTCAAAGTGATAAGAACTGAGGACCTGGAAGTCAGGTCTATTGGGAAGTCTAAGATTAAGATTCATACACATCCATGCTCAGATGTGTGTATTTAAATCGCACCATGTGGAAGGGGTTTGGAAATGAGCAGGATGTGGTGATAGGACTGAATGAAAGAGGAGGGTGTCAGCCAAGTAGAGGAAAAGATGCTCCCTGCTGCTGCCTGGGTTAGATGACTAAGGCAGGGTCTCTGATCTTTACACCCATGCCCACCCAGTGGCAAATGCTCCACACAGTGAACATTTAATTGTGTGGCCCTAAGCTTCACCTCCACTCACTATAGGTCCTCTCGGGACGGGCATTTGATTGGAGCCCAATTGTTCAGAAGACACATCAGTATATACCAGAAACATAACATGAATGCTGGCTTCCACCCTGTCTGGGTGGCTGGAGGTATGTTAGTTTCTGGGTCTATCAAAAGTTCCTGATAGAACTTTTGTGGCACCCGAGACTAGGAAAGAGTGTGTGTACTTCCTTTCGCTTGTCAGATCCATGACACTGTTAAACTGCTGACTAGTTAAAAGATGAAGCTATTCAAATCCCCGTGGATGGCCAGCTGAGTGAACTCTGGCCAGACTTCCCTGAACCTTTTAAGTTGCTGGAGGAAATGACACTTTGAAGTCTCAGTTGCTACTGCCTGATGACTCTGAAATGCCCCACCTCTACCCACTGCCTGGTCCATCCCCAGGACTTCCCCACCATTCAGCAACCACAGAGGTTTATGCTGGAGGCTTCAAGACCCTATTTGGCACTCTCACTAGATCCCATTCAGATCTATGAGAGTTAGGTTTGTCCCAGTCATTAAATATTGCAAGAATGGTCCCTGCTCTTAAAATGTGAACAGGGGTGGGGCATATGTGTGTGTTGGGGGAGAGAAAGCACATGCTCAAGTGGCTTAGAAACAGCCAGCCACCTTGGGGAAAATGGCTTAAGATTCTAACAGTACTGTTCTTTTATCACTTTCATTATGATTATCAAATAGTATCTAAAGTATCTCCCCCGCACTCCGAGTCCCAGAATAGAATGGCAGAGAAACTGAATAGATATAATTTATACCTTTTAATGTTATATACCTATGATGTATAAAAAGGTAGACCATCTGCAAAAACTGGCATTGGGCGTGAGGAGATAGACATTTGTATCATCACAGCAAGTGTGTTTGGGGCAAGGACAGTCACAACAAAGACCGCTGTTCGCTTCTGGGAACACTACCCGGCATTCTGGTATCTATGTACTAAATTGACCAAACAGTGAAAATCTTCAACTGTAAGAACAGGGAGAAGTAGGAATAGAAAAAGACTTATTTAGTTATCCTTTGCCTATAGAATTATAAAACGCATTTCCATGTTAAAATATAACTATGAAAATAATAGAAAAATACATGTTTACTTTAAGGGGCTTAAGATATACTTCATAGTAGAGTGGATTTTTGGAGATCTATAAAAACATAATCATAAGTGAATAATTTTGCTCTCCGTGACTCCTCATAACTGAACTAAAGTCTGTATTTCCTTGCTTGATATAAGAAAGTTCTTTTCAATCTCTGCTGTTTTTTCTTGTTCCTTCTCCTTGTCAAAGCTTCCCAATTCCTTTGAACTTCAAGAGCACCTGGAACCTACTGTCCTGTTTCTGCTTTGCTGTCTCTCCAACATGTCCCTAATGGAAAGTCTCTTTCCTTTCTTGTGACTTAGATAAATCCCATTCCTGAATACTCTCTCAGCAGAAGCAAGCAATAACTATGAACTTAGAGTTATAACCATGGCAGGAGTTGTTCCTTGTGGCTTTTTGTTTTTTAAACACATAATAATTATATATATTAAAGGGATTTGGTGTGATATTATCATATATGCATACAGCATGCCTTGATCATGTCCAACCACCTCCTTCTCCCCTCATCCCCAGCCAGTTCTTTGTTTGTTTGTTTGTTTGTTTGTTTGTTTTTTGTTTTTGGTACCAGGTATTGAACCCAGGGGTACTTAACCACTGAGTCATAGCCCCAGCCCTTTTTTGATTTTTATTTTGAGACAGGGTCTCACTAAGTTGCTTAGAGCCTCACTAAGTTCCTGAGGCTGGTTTTGAACTCTTGATCCTCCTGCCTCAGCCTCCTGAGCTACTGGAACTACATTCGTGTGCCGCCCTGCCTGGCATTCCCAGCCAGTTCTACATTCAGGTAGACTTTTTATTTTTCACAGGTGAGAGAACATGCATTACTTTGTCATTCTGTGTCTGCCTTATTTCACTTAATGTCCTCCAGTTCCATCTGCTTTACTGCAAATGATAGAATTTCATTTTTCTTCATAGCTGAATACATAAACCATCTTTATCCATTCTCTGTTGATGGGCACTAGGCTGATTCCCCTATCTTAGCTATTATGAATAGTGGGATAATGAACACAGATCTGCAAAAATCTTTTGGGCATGCTGATTTCATTTCCCTTGCATATATACCCAAGAGTGGAATAGCTAGATCATATGGTAGCATCTTTCTGATCAGAAAAAAGTGAACAACTGTCTACAATCCATCTTGCCAGTTTTATAGATATGACTCTATGCCATTAACGTAGGAGTTCTTTATATGGAGCTGAGAGTCAGTCCACCTGGGATAGCAGGCCCAGCCATCCAGTGGAGTCTGCATGTCCCAGGAATATCTGTTAGCAGCTCTGCCACTCCCCCGTATGTGCTTTAGTCGCCCTTATTCTGCCTTGCCCCATCCCATTGCTATTCCTTGTCTTTGCCTAGGCCTCTACCCGCTCCTGGAATTGCTCAATTCAGTACTTCAGTTAATTTCAATCCAACTCATATAATTAGGTAGGAGGATGTCCATGAAAGCACTTTGTAACAGGTAAGGTGTTTTACAAATATAAGTCATTACCAAGCACTAATTATGTACTGTTCTTTGTCGGGGTATAGGTGGGAATCGCAAGTGCAAAAAAAAAAAAAAAAAAAAAAAGATTAAAAGCCTTGGCCTTGACATTCAGGAACCTGGTGTTCAATAGAGGAGATGGAAGATGTTTAAGGAAAATAGGAAGACAGGAGCAAGAATTACAGACCAGGATCATGAAAGTGATCCTCCAAGCATCCTTTGAAGGAGGTCGCCTTTGAAAGGAGCCAGAATCAGACCCTTCTCACTCAGGGCTTCATTGAACATCAGAGAAGTGGATCCCTTCCAAACAGAAAGGAACCCATCACATCAATGCTAACTTTAAGAGAGACCAATGAGAACCCTGATCCTCTTGCCATATCCTCAATCCTCCACAATGTTAAATTTGAGAATGAAATGTCCAAGTTGCATCTCTGTTTTGAGAGATGTCAAGTTACACATGAGGTCCTTGAATAAATATGTGCCTGTGCACATAAAGGTGACAAGTCCCCTTCAGTCTGGTGGAGGACTGAATCTAAAGGTTTCTTTGGTACGCAGAGGGGGAGTTGGAGGGGGCATTCTTTTCCAACAGAAGGTGCAAACACTCTGTTAAATGAAAGGTGCATTTAGAAGGAATGTGGTTCCCATACATCACCTGTGATTAGCTTTGGGGCAACTTTCATGGACAGGAAGGCTTCCATTCAGGAGCAGACAATTCCCCTGATTACTGTGGGTCTTAGGTCATCCCCTGACAATGGGAACAATGCCTCTCATACCTGTGGAGGAAACTCCATCAACCAACTCAGGTGTGCAATGAAGCATTAGAAGATTCATTGAAGGTGCTGTTTACTCTTGTTGCGGTTTTTGTTTTTTCTTTCTTGGTTGGGGGTGGATAACATGATGTCTTTTACTAGAACCTACCTTTGGGAGATTTTTGTTTTTCTGTTTGGGGCTTTTACCAGTTCTGTATTCAAAGACCAACACAAAACCCTTATTTACTTTCTGTCCTGGAAAATGTCAGCTCTGTGTTGAGCACTTCCTAGAATACCCTCCCCTCCCCCCACCCCAGCCAGCCTCTTCAGGTTGGCTACAGCAGGGTGTTTACCCCTGACAGGGCGCCAAGGTTGAGATGTCAACCTTTCTCCAGCCTGAACACCTAACACCTAAAGCCACACTCTTATTCTAAGAGGTCACTGTGCTCTCCTAGATGTATCTAAATAATTTCCTCCTTAACTTTGTGTTTCAAAAATTGCAGAAAACCAAATCTCTTGCCTATTTGAGATAATTACATCAGCTGTGATTTTCCTAAAGCAGGAATCTGTATTAAAACACAAGAGAAAGAGGAAATTTCAGTATAGGAATTAAAGGGGGGGAAAAAAAGAAAAGGGGTGAATGAGCTGAAAATTGCTACAAAACTTTCGCCTTTCCAAAAAGGCTAATCAGATTCTCACATTATATAGAATTTTCTAATCACACCTACTATTTTCTCCTCTTGGATACTGACCCCAAATCACTACTTCTTTGATGAAGTTCAAAAACTATTTCTTGAGTGACTGAAAATGGAAGTGGGGAGGGGGTAATACACTCTAATTTGTACTCAAGGCAAAACTAGACACCATGATATCTGAAAGAACTAGCTAATGAAAGAAATCTCCCAGAAGATGTAAAAGAGAGGGACTAAGAAATGGGCGATTTTCAGATTCCTCTTCTAGATAGATCTACAATGTGTTTAGCTAGCTAGTCTTGCTAAAATTAGATCAAGACGGATAGAGCCTATGAGACAGAAAGTAGGATCAGACAGTACACACAGTGCATTTGGGAGCCAAAGACCTTAAGAAGGAAGGTTCATCATCACTCTCAGGTGAGCTGGGGGTGGGGGTGGGGACGACACGGCAAAGCCTTCTGGCATCCACCCACATAGAAAATTTTGTACTTCTTACCCTGGAAATACTAACTTAGAGGAAGGGAACAGACCCCTGGGGACTTCCATTTTAATGCCTTTCTAAAAGGGAAATGCCCAGAAGTACATCCAAAAAGGAAAGTACTGGCAAATGGACTTGTGCAGAAATGCCAGCAAAATCAGGGCACCAGATGTGCCGGTGCAAGCTGGACTTACCCGGGAGCCCGGGAATGGCTCTCTCACCACCCACAGCACATCTGCCCTGGCCCACAGCTTATTGAAAGATGGCACTGCTGCACACAGCTCTGCTCCACACAGCCCTGCTCCACAAGCACAGACTCTCTGCCGCTCCTCTGGAGTCAATCTTAGCTACGACACTTAAGATCCTCTTTGATCCCAAACATATGAACTGGTGCTGGGAACTAAGCACTAGGCCCACTTGGACATCCAGGCTATTCTGAGGCTAAATCCCTTCACCACAGGATACATCTCCAACTTTCACTTTCTCAAGTCTCATGAAATAGGGGCAGTTGGATGGGTAGCCTTGGAGGACTGCTAACAAACTTCCCCCATATGTAATATCACCCTTATTCTTTCCCTTCAAAGAGAATTTATGAAAGAGTTTTCATAAAGTCATATGGAACATATTGAATTCCATATCCATTCATTTCCTTTTGCAATCACCACCACATTTACCTCAGGTTGATACCACTAGGCATGCTCTTAGGACACCCTGCTGATTTAATGATATGTTTTCTTGCCCATACGTACCAAGTTTAAGGTAAGCTGGAGAGACTGGTAAAAGGATCACAAAATATGTATGTCTTCCCCAGTTCTAGTGGTTGGGACTAAAGTCATTTAAATGTTTACCTACAGATGGAGATGAACAACTTTTGTCATTTTAGTCCATAATGATTCCAAAAAAGCATTGTTCTAAAATAAAAGGCACAGAAGAACTACAAAGAAAATATATTTCCTGGAGAGGATTTAGGTAAGAATGTTTAAACTCTCAGCTTCAAGGGCAACTTTGCCTGTCTGCTAGCTATCACAGAATTTTTCTGAACACAACCATCTCATCTGAAACATGAAGAGGGTGAACTAACAAATGTCTATAGCTCTTTCCACAATTAAAAGTCCATGATGAGTTTTCTTTACATAAATATTCTATTATCCACAGCTGACCTTTCCTGACTGCCCACTGCAGCCAGGACCTAACCCAGAGGGACTCCTTGTCTTCTGAGAACTGAAAGCTGCTGGGTTCCAAAGTCACATTTGAATGTCTCTTTTATTTTTTAATTGCCTCCTCCTCCTTCTCCCTGTTAGTACAGATCATCCAGAGTTTACTCTGTAGTTGATTCAGCCAAAAATCACCTGGCAGTTGTACATCCTATCCTGGGTGGCGTGCCACACACATAATAATAGGACATGACAGCATGAAGGAACTTTGAAACCATCAAGATGAGTGGCCTCCAGAGTCTCCAGAGGATATATAAGACGAGCCATTAGCATGGATGGGAGGAGGGGGAGGAGATGGACCATTTGTTTTTATTTATTTTATCATATCCCTTTTAAACTTCTATTTTAGGAGTCTATTTCACAATGCACATATTAGAACATTACAGATATATATTATTTATAAATTAGTATACATCTATCAAAGTGTGCGTGCTAAATTTTACTGTTGTTACTTATAGGAGGGTATGATCCAAAAGAAAAATATTCAAATACGAATCATCTACAACCTGTTACTTAGTCCCATCTACTACCTGTTTTTGTAAATAGTGTTATTAGGGCATAGTTACACCCATTCATTTTCATAGTGTCTTAAGTCTCTTTTCACTTAAGTGGCAGAGTTCAATAGTTGTGTCGCAGACTTGTACGGCCCACAAATCCTAAAAATATTTACTCCCTGGCCCTGTATAGAAAAACTTCATTGACAGTTGATCTAGACTAACCCCATTTTTGTGATGAAAGAATTGAAGCCCAGAGATGTTGAGTAATTGGCAAAGCAAAACTACAGCCATGGTTGTTCTTCAAAGCATCCTTCAGTCAATGCTTTGTGTACAACACCACATCGTCATCCTCATACCAGGGTTCTTTTAAGTCTCTTGACATTCAGACTAAAAGTGATTACTAGACTAAAATTCCACTTCACCTGCAAAGGGCTGTTCCTATCTGAACTCATCTCTCAGCTTCCCAGGGCTCCCCCACTCCCCACCCCCCAGCTGACGTGCATCAACTTCCCTAGAGCCACAGTGGGTGGCCTGCCCCTGCCAAGAGATGTTGTCACACTCCTCATCTGCTATTCAGCCCAGAGGATCATCTGTTGTTTTTCCTCCCTTTTCTTTACACACTCTAATTAATACACTATATTTCTTGAAACACCTGGAGATGCAGCACTGATAACGTGGTTATTTATTTGGGATATCCCACAGAGGATAATATTGGTACGAGCATGAAATCACTCAGGACCCTCCAACTGTGAAGTCAGCAAGGAATCACACGCTGCCCAACCAATGTCCACTTCTTCAACCAATGTCCACTTCTTCAACCCCGGAAACTTATAGAGTCATTGAGACAAGCAGTCCTTGTCATAGGAACCCCTTTTCGCGAAGGAAATTAGTCTGGGTCTGTGTTTCATGCTGGAACTACTTACAGCAGTGGTTCTCTAAGGGTGCTCCCACACTCCTAGCATCAGCATGACCTGGGAACTTAGAAATGCAAATTCTCAGGCCTGATCCCCCAATTATTGAATCAGAAACTCTGAAGGTAGGCCACAGAAATCTGTTTTGACAAGTACCCTTGTTGATTCTGATGCTTGATAAAGTTTGTAAAGCACAGATTTAAGGAATTTGGCATCCAACTAAAGACCAGGAGCCAAGAGGAAAGGACCTCCTCTCCAGCCACCACTGCCTCCCAACATTCATGGCTCCTTTATATTTGCAAAACTCCAGGAAGAGACTCTATTTCCCATCCTTCAGTGAAGCAATAAATATAAGTGCAAGCTTTGGAAACCGAATGGAAAAAGAAATTCCAACTTTCCAAGTGACCGTAGGACCTGACCTCAACTATGGTCGCTTGGTATCACTGACTCACTATATTTTGTTTTTTCTTGGTGGGGAGGGTACCAGGGATTGAACTCAGGAGCACAAGACCACTGAGCCACATCGCCAGCCCTGTTTGGTATTTTATTTAAAGACAGGGTCTCACAGAGTTGCTTAGCCCCTTGATTCTGCTGAGGCTGACTTTGAACTTGTGATTCTCTTGCCTCAGCCTCTCGAGCTGTTGCGATTACAGGTATGTGCCACCATGTGTGGCTATATTTTATTTAATGCTTATCATAGTCTTTATAAATACAAAACTCTATGTAAAAAAAAATAGATCTATCTCAGTGACACTTAATCAATACTATAGAGTTTATAGACTAATGAAGGAGATAAATTGCCAGCTTAAAAAGTCACAAGCAAATGAATATTATGACAATCTTAAGTGCTTTGAAAGAAAAGAACAAGTTGCTCTTGGGATGTATCATGGAGAAATTTGACCTATATGGGAGAGTTGGGGTTGCTTCCCTGGGGAACTGACATTTGAGTTAATCTGCCTGTAGCACAACATTTTTTTTAAATGGAAGAAAGCATTGTCCATTCAAAAGGAAAAGTACGTGTGAAAGTCCAATAGCAGAAGGAGAATGATATTTTGAAGAACTGAAAGCAGACCAGTGGGCCGGAGCTCAGAGGGTGAATGCAGCATGAGAGGAGGTAAGGGAAGCAAGATGAATCCACACTGAAGATTGTGTGAATTGTTGTAACAGTGGGATCACCCCGGTGCTGTGCGGAGAACTGGAAGGAAACTAGAATGGAGTGAACACTGTAGTTTTCCAGGTAATGAAGGTAGTAAGAGCAGGGAGAGGTAAAAAGAATTAGATACATTTTGGAAAATAGGAAATAGCAATATAGAAGTGTTGGTGACATGGAATGTGAACCAGAGGAAGTGGTCAAGGATGATCCCTTAGTTTCTGGTGTAGAAAAATCAGTTACTGCTCATAGAGAAAATACTGAAAGAAGAACAGGTAGCAGATTGGGGTAAGTATGGGAAGTCTGTGAGGTCTGTTTTGTATTGCTATAACAAAATACTCAATGGTGGGTAATGTATAAAGAAAAGAGGTTTATTTGACTCATGATTCTGATGACTGGGGGATCCAAACAGCATGGCACCAGCATCCTAACACAGGTTTCTCTTACTCTGTCTCAGCATGGTGAATAAAACAAAAAGACAATCTGCTAAATGCAGAAGGGGCCCACATGCAAGCAAGAGACTGGGTAGGCAGCAGGCTCACTCTTTTTTATAACAACTCACTCTTATGGAAACTTGGCTCGAAAACCATGCCACAGGAGAAAAACATCAAGCAATATCAAGTGCAATTCATCTTCAACCTCCTTAGGTTGAGTCCAAGGCTTAACACAACACTGGGCACCTGTAGAGAATGGAAACCCTGTAAAATAACACAGAGACTGCTTTCCGTTTACAAATTTCTTGCCGATAACAGTTCCTAAAACCTCCCACCTGGTCTGCTAAACTTCATGTCAAATCTCATCTATCTCCCAAGGATTGACACAGTGAGGTGTAATGACCTGGCCAGATAAAGCAAGTCGAATAGGTCTTGAGGACAGAGGTCATCTGCCAAAACAGCACCTATATCTTATTCTTGTTTGTGTTCCCCACCAATATAAACCAAAGTTAGAATAGAGCATTCTGGAATATACCCATTATTGACTGTGAGGTGATATGAAGGAGCAGAAAATACATATAAAAAGTAACTGAGTTGTATACTTAGAATTTGAATACCTTTCTCTATATGTGTTATACTTCACCAAAAATAAAATATTCATAAACATAAATATTGTTTGATTTAAAAATGTTTACCCTTAGTTGCCTGACCTGAGCTTCCACAAATTGTGGAAGCTAATAACTTCATTTTAACTTTAATTTGCATAACTCTTTTGGCAAGAGTGAGGAGTAGTAGGAGTGGTTGACCCTCAAGGCCTGAACGTGTAACTCCCCTCTTCTGGACGAGGCACTTCAGACATGTCAATTGCATTTATTTAATCATCACAGAAATCCAATGTGGTGGTTATTGTCATGCTCATTTCACAGATGAGAAACTGAGATTCAAACAGGTTCAATAACTTACCATATGTATCTGAACCCAAAGCCAGTGATCTTCTCAGTTAAACCAAACAAGTAATTAAGAACATGCCCAGAGAGAAATATAACCAAGTGTCAAACTCCATCCATGTCCAAAGTCGAGACACAAGAAAGATGTGTCAAAGAGGAAGGCAGAAAAAGGGAAAGTACCCAGACTGTTAAAATAGAGTTTGCACATGTGTAGGAAGTTTGTTAAAGATTGTTATGTATATAATATGTTTGAAAAAGTAAATTGCACAGTGGAGGCTGGGGATAGCTCAGTGGTCAAGTGCTTGCATAGGGTGTATGAGGCTTGGGTTTAATCCCCAGTGCTTGGAGGAAAAAAAAAAAAAAAAAAAAGTAAATCACCTGGAAAGAAGGCACAAAGAGAGAATTTTAACTATTAAAGAAGAAGACAAATTGATATAACTTTTGGCCACTTTTGAACCTGAAAAGTACAGCCAAAAAGAAACAAAACAAATTTTCTCCAACAGTTTTATTAAATTATTATATAATTATTTTTAAATGAGTGCATCATATCATTGGGTTTTTGCTCACTTTTTCTAAATGTGTTTCTTTGGGTCTGATCACTTACCAAACTCTCATTGGTTCACATAGTTGATTATCTTTCATATTTTAGGTAGATAATCATATAATCCACGAATAAGAAAATTCTACCTCTTTCCAGTCTTTATGAATCTTGTCTATGTATCTTGACTAGTTCAATGTTGAATACTATAGTGATAAGAAGTGTCCTGGGGGCTGGGGAGATAGCTCAGTTGGTAGAGTGCTTGCCTTGTAAGCCCAAGGCCTTGGGTTCAATCCCCAGTACCGCAAAAAAAAAAAAAAAAAAAAAAAGTCCTGATCTTTAAAGAGAATACTTCTAATTTTATATTTGTATTCTCTTTTCCTACATTTCAAGTTTTCATGTCTCTTCTTTCTTTGCTTTCACTGTATACATCTCCTTTGCAGGAGAATATTGAAATAGTCAGCTAAGTCAACTAAGTTCTGATTCTTTTCTTTCAGGCATAGGAAAAGAAGGATAGAAGGGCCAGGGGCTTACAGCACCTGAATCCAGAATCCCCAGCCATGGTAAGGGGAAGGCGAATGCCAGCCCACACCCATCAATGTCCAAGTGGAAGAGGCAGGTACTCAACTGGGGGTGGTGAGGTCAGGGTGGGAGCCCAGGGGACTTCTTGAGTATTAAGGAACCAGTACCAGCTCCCTTCTTCAGATGCACAATCTGGGCACTGATTTGTCCTTTTATTACCAAGTGCAGAGGCCAATAGCATCTTCCTATGGATTAGAGTTTGTCATCTCTTTGAGTTAGTGGACCATAAAAGATCTGACACAAAAGAGATGTTCCTATATTATGAAACTTGCCTTTTGGAATTAAGATCAACTGCTTTCAACCTTTTTTTTTTCAACCTTTTTTTTTAGGTTATTGATACTAAATAGCTTTTCTGCCCCACAGCATCAACACTAATAGTCTACAACATGATTTGAAAAATCAGTAGCATCTCCTCAGTGAAGCAGGAGGTTTTTCACCACCTCTGACTTCTTCTTACCTCGCATCCCTTAAATCTTGCTTTTAGCAGAACATGGAGGCTGACAGGAGGGCTTCAGCCCATGGAAGAATCACGGTCTCATGGGATATTGAAAGATTAAAGAATAGAAAGGATCTCTTGCAAATCTTAGCAGTTGATACTAATTAATTCACTTTAAATATTCAGAACATTTATGTATACATGAGGCAATTGGCTTAGGTACAATGAAATTTCTAAATAAATATATTTAGGAAATTATTTTTTAATTCAGTTGAGATTCCTGGAATATGTACAGGGACTGTACCATCCAGGAAGCCGTAGATGTAACTGAACAAACAGAATCTGATTTCCAATTCCCCTGGGTTCCCCTAAGAACGTCGCACCACTGATGAATCAGGAATCAGATACACATCTTCCAATTTCTTGGTTAAGTCTCCTTTCTGTCAGCCTGCACTGCGTTGGTATGTTGATCCCATTCAGGGACAATGTGCGTTAGAAGGCAGTATCCCCACCCTGCATTCCCAGCTCCTCTAGTCCTCCGTCCTGCCTCCCCTGCAAAGACCAGAGAAAGAAATCAGAGGTGGAACTTGGTGTAGAGGCCAGTTTTTGACGTCTGAGATTGAGAAAGGGAGAAAAGGGGAAGAAAAAAATCAAGCTATGCTTCTGAGACTAAGAACACAAGAATAATAAAAGGAACAAACAAAGCATTTTATACAGAAGAAACTTCGATGGAAAGCAGTGATATCCGCTTCTTTGAATTACTTGGTGGATACTGAGACATGATTGCTTCAGAAGCCCGTGGCGAAGTGCAGATTCGCACGTACCGGGGATTCCTGGAGAGTCATTTTTTAAGACAAGGTTTGGCCCCTGATAGCTTCTAACAGCATTTTCTTTCTGAGTCATGACTTTGCTTTTATAGAAAGAGTCACAGTCAAAATATTTTAAAAGATCACCATTTAAAGAACAAAACTTCCTTTTGTCCATGCTATTTCTTCATCTTATGGAACATTAAAAGGCTAAAGATTTAGCAAGATGAATTTTTCTCCCTTTAGTTTTTTATTGAATTAAAACATGCACACAGAAAAGTGCACATTTCATAATGTACAGACTGAAGAATTTTTGCAAAATAAATACATTCTCTTGTACTTAGTGCCCAGGTTAAGGAACAGGATGTTATCAGCCCCCCTTTTGCTACCTTCCATTAAATAACCCAAAGGCAGTCATCCTTTGACCTCTACCAGCATTATCTGATTTTACCCCTCAAAAAATTGCATCAGACTGTATGTACTATTTTTTTCTGAATTGTTTCTCACAAGGAGGTTTGTGAGATGAATTCATATTTTTGTGTGTAGTTGTAGGTCATTCATTTTAATGCTGTATTATTATGTACATATGTCACATTTTAATTTGGAAATTATATTGTTTGTGAGCCTTTGTTTTGTTTATAGTTTGGGCTTTTACAAATAATGCTTCTAGTACATGCCATTTTATCTCAGTCTTTAAAATTAAGTAGTGAAAAGGGGAGTATTATATTTGAATCCAATCATTGGATATTTAAAATAGCAGACATTGAATGGCATATTTAGTATCATGATAAAAATATGCTTCCAAAATGACGCTTTAAAAACTATAATCCTAAAATGATAAAATAAGATTTCTAATGAAAATGAAAATATTAGCATTTACTTTTAAAATAACAAGTGTTTATACCAAAGTAACTTTTGTGTTTATCCTTTGACCAATCTCTCCCCATCTACTGGGCCCCTCGCCAGCCTCTGGGATCTGCTATTCTACTCTCTTGCTTCTTGGAGTTTAACTTCTTTAGATTACAAACATAAGGAGATTATGCAGAAGCTAATGGCACCAGACTTTTCTCTTTTTAACCTCATATACTTATCATTTATTTCTACTTCAAAATAGAATTGCCATGCAATCCAGCAATCCCACTATTGGGTATATATCCAGAGGAAATGAAATCAGAATGTCAAAGAGACATCTGTACTTCTGTATTCATTGCAGCACAATAGCCAAGAAAACCTGAGTGTCCATCAACAGGGAAGTAAATAAACCAAATGTGGTATATCTACACAATGGAATACCATTCAGCCTCAAAAAAGAAGGAAACCCTGTCAGTTGTGACAAGCTGGATGAACATGGAAGACATTATAGTAAGTGAATAGGCATAGAAAGACAAAAACTGCATGATGTCCTTATATTTGGCATCTAAAAAAAGTTGAACTCATAGAAACAGAGAGTAGAATGGGGGTTCAGGGGCTGGAGATTGGAGAGATATTGATCAGAGAAATTTAAAAAAAAATCAGTTAGAAAGGAGGAATACTTTTGAGGGATCCATTGTACAACATGGTACTACAGTTAGCAAGTCTTTGTATACTTGTTGTTTTCACAAGAAGTTGAATTTTTATGTGATTCTTAAACATGCATATTAAAGCCAATGAGTGGTACTGAGCTCTTCATGAATTTAAAGTTCCATCATCAGAAGTAAATTTTTGTTTATAAATCCCCTTACATCTGCTCCCTAAGATACTCATTTACTCCCATTAGGAGCAAACACTCAAACCACAACCAAGAATGATATTTAGAAGCTTTTTTATTTTTATTTTTTAGTTTATTTATTTATTTATTGGCTGTACTGAGGATTAGACCCAGGACAGTCTACCACTAAGTTACATCCCAAGCCCTTTGTAATTTCTTACTTTGAGACAGAGTCTCAGAGTCTCGCCAAGTTTCCTAGGCTAGCCTATAACTCGTGATCCTCCTGCCTCAGTTTTCCAAGTCACTGGGATAGCAGGGGTGCACCACATGCCTGGATGATATTTAAAAGATTTAATAGCCCGAGTTAGAGAGTTGATCCAAGAAATGTGTTTCTGTCTCTGAGTTCAGGTCCTTAACTTCCTAATTCACAATATCAGGAGTCAGAGAATCAGGACTCACAGCCCGGATGCAGCCCATGGTCTGTTTTGCACACACCTCAAAGTATACATAGCTTCACAGTTTTCTTTCCCCTGTCCCCATGTTACTGGGGATTGAACCCAGTGGTGCTTTACCACTGAACTATACACCAGCCCTTATGATTTTTAATTTTGAAACAGGGTCTTGCTAAGTTGCCCATGCTGGCCTTGAACTTAGGATTCTCCTGCCTCGGCCTCCAGAGTCACTGGGATTACAGGTATTGCCACTGTGCCCAGTAGCTTCACATTTTTAAATATTGAGAAAAATCAGGAGAATATGTTTGTAGCCTAAATTTGTGAAATGAATTATATAAAGTTCAAATGGCAGTGGCCTTGAAGTTTTATTGGAACATAGCCACACACATACATCTGCTCATTGTCTGTAGGCAACAACAAACTTGAGTAGATCTGACAGAGCACACATGATCTGCAAAGCCTAATGTATTTACTCTTTGGCCTTTTCAGAAACAGTTCGCCAGCTTCTTGCCCTCTATGAAGTCTGGCCGTCACCATCCTTCAATTTGAAAACTACATATTTTACGAGTACTCAGTATAATTTAAATGCAGTATTGTTAAAAAGGGCAAAAGCAACCATTTGTACTGGATTCTATGGGACCATTCTGGTTGCAAATGCTCTGCCGTGTTGCCCACTTGTAATAGTCTCTGTTTAAGTAACACCAACATGTTAAGTATCTACAGATTCCCTCCTGCATCTAGAAGAGACAAAGATTGTTGATCAGAGCACAGGTGCCCAGATTTGGCGCTGAGGAACATGCTTACTAAATGGTGCTCCTTCCTAGATTTAGCCTGAAGTTAATAGTCTGAGAGAAATGAGCAACCAGAAAGATGACCCAGAAGCACAAATGTAGAAACACTCTCACAGAAACTCAGCCAATGACATCTTTCCTTTTAGATTAGTAAAGACAATTTAGTCTGCTCCATTAAGAATTTCTTATGCCATGTGGAAAATATCACCATGTATGTCCAAAGGTTTTTCACCTAAATTTTCTTCTCGAGGAGTTGCCGTATCTATTGTTATTAAAATATCTACTTGTAAGCAGTTTTTAAATCATTTCAGGTTTATTGAGAGGGGGCTGGAGAATGAGAACCTGCTAAAAAGATGTAGATGTAAATGGCAGACACGATGACAAGAAGTCTCATTTGATCTGAATAGAGACCTAAATGTTTTGCAAAACGGAACTGACATTTCCAAAACAGCACCATGAAATGTTTAGAAGTAGATAATATAAACCACTCTCATCCCCCCTGGTGTGTTTCTCAGAAGGGGCAGCTGGCCAAATAAGGGAGTTTATTATCAGATTATGTTTTAAAGGTGGTAAATCCATTCATTTTTCCCAGATATTGAAAATAACAATAGGAAATGGTCAAGTGGGGAAGGATATTGCTTAGACTTCAAGAGGTAATAGTGCATTACTATCTCAGAATTCTCTAACTCATCAGTCACAAAGTATAATCTGAGCATGCTCCGTTCACTATGCAAGGTTCATGTGATACATGACAAATAAAAAATAGGTGTCAGCTCCCAAGGAGCTTGCACGCTTGTTTGTGAGACTAGGTAAAACTTCACAAGAACAAGCATTTCCAAATGAAACTATTATGGGAAACCTGAGGGGAAAAAAAAAATCACATACTAAAATTATGTAGGAGTTCAAGGGAACCCTAATGTACTTTTCCTTGAAAGTTCTCAGTTGCTTTTGCTAATGAGGCAAACCATTCTGCTCCATAAATTATTGCTCCTATTAGTTAGAGAATGAAACAAAAATTATTGTATCTTTTCTTCATCTGTAGATGAAGTAATTAAAATGAGACAAATTCTACACCTAAAGCAGTGATCAGCCCTAACTCCAAGCAATAGGAAAACTGCATCCAGGAAGACTGAGCACAGGAAAGAGTCAGGTGTCTATGGTGTAGAGAAGAACAGGATGAACAAAAGAAATTCCTAAGAAACTGAGAATATCCAGGACAGGAAACTAACAGATCTTCTCTGAACACAGACCCACAGAATTGACCCAAGACTCTAACAGAGTGTTCTGACAACCACATTTCTTGTGACCAAGAGGAAAGTTTAAGGAATATGGAACAGAGTGATAAAAGAATTATGTGATTGGCTCACTTATGGAAATACTGGTGTCCTTCCACTGTAACTATGCTCTCTATATAATAACCAAGGACTCATCCAGGTCAGTTCTTGGTCTCTCACCTGATTTTCTCCGTTGTCAAGAGCGTCCACCTCAGTGAAAGCTTCCCCAGGAAAAATCCAAAGAACAACTCTGAAAAGATGGCAGGATTTGGGCCCATTAGGCTCTTCTCACTCAGGAGAACATGGCACCTGACGATTCCACACTGTCTCCACCTTCTTTCACCAACCTAGGTCACCAAAGGTAAACACACAGGCAAGCTCCTCTCTTGCATGCATATTACAGACTTAACTTTCACCACTAGATAGGGGAGTGATTTCTCAATGTGCCATTGGTCCTTTGGCAATCTGTTTAAAGATGTGTTTCTGGGCCTGCGTGTAACTTAAGAGTTCATGCACCTAAAAATCCTTTCTGTTTTATGAAGCTAATTGCTTCTGTAGTGATTTCTACACCCTTAGGTGCCATTGCAGTCTATTTTCTGGAAATGTGAGCACTCATTCAAACGAACTTCAGAGCTATAATTTATGGAACACACTGAGTCACTGATCTCAGTTGGCTGCCTTTGTCTTGGCATACTTCCTCCTTTTCTAAAGGGATTTTCTTTGAAGAAAAAAAAATCACTTTTAGATTACTTGTTGCAGAACTTTTTTGAAAGGGAGTTTTCTTGGAAAATTATGTGAATCCAATGGTGAAGTTCTCAAACAGCAAAAAATTCTCTTTAGTACATGCTATGAACATCTACAAAGGACCTACAGGAAATTATCTGTGTGGATATGGCTTTTAGGACACTTTAATAAAAATAAATGAATAAAATTATCTTTTAATAAAATTGATTTTGGGATCTGCCACTACTTAATTCTAGCCATTGGACCTCTCTGGGTCTCAGTATTCTACTATCACGAAATAAAATACCATGATTTTATTTTATCATGCTGAAAAAAACATAAAATGAAAAATGTCTTTGATACTAAAATTAAATATAAGATGTTTTCTAAAAATCCCAGTTTACAAACCTATGTCCTGGGAGGTAAATACAAATATTAAAAGAATTTACATAGAAGGGTTCCTTTTCGTAGTGAATTCACACAGGAGCTCTCAAAATGTGATGCACTCACAAAAAACTTATGAATGTAGTCACTCTGTTTAAGTAGTCCTTAAACTACTTAAATAGTACTCCTTTAATATATTTTGGTCAATATATTAAAACTTATCAGAGACATTGATGTTCTGGGTATTTCATAAACATTTTCAAACTTAATCATCAGTAACCTGGAATTTAGAGATAAGAAAACCAAGGGTCAGCTGGGTAACTACTGCTTAAGGTCACACAGGGAGTGAGCTAGCATCAAGATCTGGACCATATCCCATTGTGTCTGATGTAAGCATTTATGCTTTTTGTGCTTTGTATAGCTTGATTCCAATAAGTCCTGGCTTTGTCACAAAAAAAAGATTTGGTCAACTATATCCACGCCTTGGAAATAGATTTTTGGTTTAAGTTCCTTTTTCTTCCATATGCTCCCCAACTCCTTTCGATTTTAATTTTTTTTTTTTTCTCTTCTGTGGTTAGGTTTGATTTTAAACAGACTTCTTAGGAAAAGTGTGTTCTTGTAAAACTGGAGGGTCAAAGAGCTTCCTAACTGGAATAGGCAGGTCATATGTAAGGGTGAGGAGTTCTTAAGGAGGGGAAATAGTCCACTTCACTGAGGCTTCATACATACATTTGTGAGTTAGGATATATCTTCATACTTTATCCTCTTTTATTTTTCCATAAAAGAAATAATAAAAGAATTTTACCTGCATTCTATCTCACTTACTAGACACAAGAATATTGCTAGGAGAATTCATTTAATTTTATGAAGAAAATTAATCTAAATTGTTACTTCCCCGTTCCAAGTCTATAAGCAAACTGAGACCTGCTGAATATCAGCCTTCTGTATCAGTATTTGTCCTGCAGGCAGAACATCTGCCAATAAAGGAGCAAATGGTGCTCAATGCCAAAGCATTGGGAAGACCTTTCCCCCCGTCATTCCATCTTTTCTTTCTAACCTGCTGCTCATAGAATCATGGGACATTTTGAGAGCTTTCTATCATAGACTTCATTTTCACAGGGGAGAAATTGGCAGGATATGATCTATTTGGATAGGATTTATTTAAAACTGATTTTTCCCCCTATGGAATATTCTGGCTTTCTGATTGAGCAATGTCATGGAAATTCCAAAAGTAGATATGTTAGCGCCTTTCTATAAAAAAATATTTTTTAGTTGTCAATGGGTCTTTATTTTACTTACTTATATGTGGTGCCGAGAATCGAAACCAATGAGTTGCACATACCAGGAAAGCATCTACCACTGAGCTACCCCAGCCCTGTTAGTGCCTTTTTGTTCCATAGCTTTTCTAGTACATTGATAGTTGTTGCTTTCCATTTCTGGAAGATGAGGACGGCTGTACCATTTCTTTCATCAGTGAATTGCCTCAGATGGATTGTTCATACTATGACAGGCCATCTTGACTGCAAAGTCTCCTCAAGCCCCAGAATTCTCTGCTTAAGCAACTTACTTCCTTGACATAAACAGGATCTTCTTCACCTGGCCCAGCAGGAGTTAGAAGAAAAGACTTCAGAATTTATCTTTCTCTGCTGTGGAAAAAGCATAAACCCAGAAGTTTGAAATGGGTACCATTTTGTAAAGCAAGGATGTGGCATTACTCCAAAATTCACAATACCTTAGGAACCAGGTGTCCTGTCAAAAATAACAGCTTTCATTTCTGTAACTCTTAGCGTCAACAAAGCTCATTTACATACATTATCTCATTTGATTCTAACAATAATTCTATGAGGTAGGTAGGACAGAAACTATTATTGCTATTGTTCATAAAAGTAAACCCGTATTCAAATAAACTATTATTATAATTAAAACAATAGCGGACTGGGGGTGCTGTAGCTCAGTGGTAGAGCATTTGCCTAGCATGCGCAAGGCCGTGGGTTCCATCGCCATAAAGAAATAAATAGCTAAGATAAATAAATTTTAAAATAAAATAAAAGGTCAGCAGCCAGCATCATCTAGGTTGTTAAAGCACAATGTGTTTAAAAATGCGTTACCTCAGGTATACAGTAAAGAAGCCAGACAACCACTATCCTGCTATTTCAGATGAAGGCGCAGATGGATAAGGGTAACTTTTATTAGGATTTCTCCTAACAAACCTTTCTACAAAGCTTTGTGTAGAATACCTCCCTCAGTGACTGTCCCTCCTGGAGGACCTGCTGGGGCCCGTTCTGCTTGCTGGCTCTAACCCCACCCCTTCCCTCCCACTCACTTCCAAACCCACCAGTGAACCTCAACACAGCTGTGGAGAACAAGTCAATTTGATATATTTTTATTGATCATTTGAATAAAGGTAATAAAAATAACATTACTGAAATTTTGGAAAATAGAAAAAGAAAAAACCACCAAGAAGTCCTGTGACCTCAACTTCTGTTAGTATCAGGCCAAGTTTCCTCTAGCTTTTTCATCTGCTTTTCTCCTATCTGTACTTGGAAGGTAGAATTGTTTACATGTCAATTTTGCATTTTCAGTTACATTGTGTCCTAATCTTTCCACCTTGTCACACTTCGGCCATGAACTAGCAAGTGGATAACATATAAATTACCTTTACCCTATTATTGGGCACTTACGCTATTTCTACTTTTTGAGGTGTGTAGCTTTCCCCATAGTTTGGATTGCTCCCTAGGAGAGATTCCCAAGAGTGGGATTATAAAATCACATAGTATTGACATTTTTCTGGCTCTTGATAGTGCCAAAATGCTTTCCTAGGATTTGTCCTTATTTAAACTGCTACCAGCAAAGTGTAAGAGATCTGTTTTATTAGGACAAACGTAGAGTTTTAATTTTTGCTATTTTGTTGCTCATTACTTTGTTATTTTCATTTGTTTGTTGCTGGTTACACTTGAACTTTTTTTTTTCATATATTCTTTTGTGAATGATGCATTCATGATAATTAGACTTCACTAGTACAGTTTCATTGAAAATCTTAAACTATTATTAATTTCCAGAACATGAAAGAAAAGTATAATTAAGGGGAAATGACTTCTAAGGCCATATTTAAATGATTTGGAAGTTCTTCTCCCTGGTGCCTCTCTCACATGATGTGTCAGAGGTCGATGCATATGATATGCAGAAAGAGCAGTTAAAATCACATCAACGTCCATAAGTGATCCTAAACTAACACATGTTCCCTGCCTTTACACTTGACTGCTATTCTCATTAATTAGCACAAAAAGGGTAAAGGTGCTATAGCATAGGATCAAACCCAGACCCTACATACCAACTGAGTTTACTTATTTTGGGTAAATCAAATAAATGTGCTGAGCCTGAATCTTCATTTATAAAAGGCAATAATCCTAACACCTATGTGGAGTTGCTGGGGAGATGAAATTTGTAATATGAAAGGAGAAATTATCAACTTTAACTTAGTTTTGAAACACAATCTAAAGAGCTAAGAATCCCTAGCTTATAGAAGTGACAACAGGCATAACCTTCTCGTTTTCTAAACACTAAGACACATAGCTCAGACATACAAGGAATAGAACATTTCTCTTTTACATTTGAAGTTCACCATTATTAAGAGACTTGATGAGATCTTCCACCCCTTAATGTCACAAGTCATCTGAGACTGCAGGCACTGGAGAGCTGTGGTTTCAAATCGTTAAGCGTTTCTTCTCCATTCTAGACTCCCATGGGAGCAGAAACTGTTGCATCGACTGTTGAATCTCCAAGTTCTATTGCAATGGGTGACAGAGTATGCAGTCAATAAATGCACTTTGACTGAATGCAGAAACTACTTTCATTGGAGTAACCAGAAGTTATTGACCCCTGCCTCAAGAAATGGATTGACTGAAGGAACTTAGTTTGCTGAAGACACCTGTTTCAGAAGAAATGGGAGACATAACTTACTAGTGTGCCAAAAAAAAAAAAAAAAAAAAAGTAAACAACTTAAATACCAAATATATATAGTCTACTTAACAATAGTGGTGAAGGGCCTCACTATCGTGGGGCCTCCAAAATATAAATGCAAAGAAAAATGAGCATGTGTTTGAAAGCATGTCACTGTGCCTTCCTGATAGTCTTCAAGAAGCAAATCTATTGAACTTTATGAGAGCAGCCAAAGATTTTTGTTTCAAAGAAGGGGACCTGATAAAACAGAAATCTAAGAACCAAAGTCAGTGACAGGACCTAGTCCACTGACATGTTCAAACGTTTTTTAAAAAGCTATTATTTTGTGCACATGTCAAAGGATGGGGAAAGGGGTGTAATGAATTACAGAATAACTGGTGTTTATGCCTGAGACGTCCCTGGCTATTCTGTACCTCCTGGAAATTGTTTATGTGCACAAGTCCTGTGATCATGGGGCTATGATTAGCGGATGCTGACAGTGTGACAGAGGAGGAAGGCATGAATCACCACTGTTCCATACAGGAGAAAGCTGAGCAGGATCAACCCTGCCTTAGAAATGGACTTCTTTTTCCACATCTTAAGTTCTGATGAGTTGGTACCACAGGACAGGGTGAGGAATCAGGCGGAGGGCTGATGAGGGATGAATTTCACCATTTGGAAATTCCACTTCTGAAAACTCATTTGTGAAATTACAACTTCTTAATTTGTAAATAGCGGCTGATAATACTCCTACATTTTTCCATCATTTTCAAATTATTGAGCTTCCCAAGTGGCCAGCACAGCATTTCTAAAATGGCCCCAGCAGTAGGAACACACTCATTTCACTTCTACCTGAACTTCCTCTGCATCAAGAATCAAAGAAAATAAAAATGGATGGCTTTCCCAAGTTTCTGGGGAATTATCTAGATGGTTGAGTCTTTATAAATATGTCCCAGCATTAGAGGTATGCTGTTATCATCTGTAAATAGGATTTTAAAAGATCTTTCCTAAACACAAGTAGAGATGTCAGTCCTTTGGAAGACCTACCCAGTATTGACTGGTTGAACGCTTGACCTGTCCTCAGCTACAGGATAGAATATAAATCTCAATGGAAGCAATCAACTAGAGAAAAAAGGAATGTGCAAACTGTCTAAATCAGTTATAAAATACCAGTTTGTTTCAAGTAGTGGCATTATTTGATCGAGGAAGACTTTATTATAACCTTCATTTTGTTGTGTCTGCCTCTTTGAGTAAGATATAACCTTTCCATATCTTACTGTCCATTCAAGAAAAGTTCTTGAACAAAGAACTTTTGTCATATGACTTACTGTCATAGAACTCAGAGGCAGCCTCCTTTCCTCCTCCTGTGGGTTCTCTCCTGTCTGAGTCTGAGAAGCTGACCTTATTAATTAATGGATAATGGGTCAGGGAAAACCAGTTTAACACAGGTAACCAAGAAGAAAATGTCCTCAGAATGACATGAGGTGAGATATTTGAAGAGAGTTGATGTCATCTTCTGATGTCTTTCCAGTGATTTCGTTACAAGAAATCTGTTCCATGATCACTCACATAGAAGCAGAAAAAAACCCTGGGGTTAGACAAGGCCTTTATCCACAGCTGAAACTGATGAGGCCTCCTGGCAAGACCCCAAAGCCAAAAGACTTTGTTTCCTGTCTTCTCAAAGTCCTGACCTCCAGTATTTAAGGAACCAGTAACATTTTTTCATTTCTTGAGTTATTTTTCTCATGCAACCCATGGCAGCTGTTTGCCAGCTCAGCATTCAGACTAATTTGTTACAGAAAATGGGGTAAATGCATGTTTACAGAGGACTAAAGAACAGTTGAGGCCTAAATGCATGTTACACACAACCACACAAGGTGCACAATATTTTCATCAACTTCATGTGTTGTAAAATTAGAACTTGGGGATTCAGAACAATTTCTAGATGTGTCTCAGTTTCTCACATTGTTGCTTTCCCTTGGTTTGTTTTAGTTGATTTTAGAAAATTGGATGATGAAATATTCTGATCATGATTTATCTTTTTTAAAAGGAATTCTCTGAGAAGAAATACAGTTTCTGTATTAGCCACCTATAAGTATGCTTAAAAATATTTTATCTTCTGTATTTATAGTAACCGCAGGATTTATATGTAGCTCAGCCATCTTGTATACATAAACTTTTGCCCAAATATGGGGCATGGACTGCAGGGCAAGACCCAGAAGAATACATATATTCCATTCATTTCTTCAGACACTGAAGTTTTTCAAGGGTCCAGGATCATATATACCATGCTACTATCTGCCCCCACTTTAAAAAAAAAAAAAAGTAGTAATATTCAAGTACAAGAGGAGAAAAATGATTATTTGATTGTCCCATCTGTAGCTAACCTCCACTGAAAGTCACATAACTTTATTTCTTTAAAATAAGTTTCCAGGAACTCTCAAAAGAAAGAACCAAAAAGCTTCCCAAGACATAGCCAGCACATTGTTCCCTTGTCCTTCTGAGGGCTTTGTAGCACTAGTTGGTGGGGAGAAAGGTATTGAATTGTGGCAACATTTTCTCAAGTTTAAAACTTCCTCATATATATCCAATCTTGGCCAAATGTAACTTCCTGTTTCTAAGGGAAAAAATGGAACAGTATAGTAAAAAGGACCTTACAGTAAAAAAAGTCTTCTTTGATATCAAAGAGTGCTCACACAACCACATTGTGATGGGTTAAGTGTAAATGAATCAAAAACTTATGTCTTATATTTCTCTTAAAACACATGGATTTTAAAAAGAAATGAATAAAAAAAAATGTCCCCAATACAATACATTTGGTATATTGTTTGCCAATGTTTGAAAGAAAATAATTCAATACACGCAGCACACAAAAAAGAGATTTGTCCAAGCTTGATCTAAGAGCATGGGTATGTATCTCAGCTGTTCCCAACCAGGATATTTATCTTCAGGGACCTATCTCCTATGACCAGAACCAATTTAAGCACAAAAAAAATCACACACTTTTATTCAACTTAAAATAGTAAACAGTTCCTAATTGCTTAACATATTCTTTACGGAATAAAAGCTGACAGTCACAACCACACTGGACAATATAAAACATAATACATTATTCTCTATCCTTAAAAACCCATCTGTTCTTTCTTCCAATAAATATTTATTGACCATCTACTATATACCAGGCACTATTCTTGGCTCAGGGGATTCAATGTTAAATGTGACAGATGAGTCTCCACATTTATGAAATGTATCATAACCAAAAAACTTTCCTGTCATGTTAATGTTGGAAAGCAATTTTTTAGCTATTGTCAAAAACTTGGATTTAGACATCTGGATGACTAACTTTGTGAACCTCCTGAACATCTGGGGAAGAGGGAGGAATAAAATGTCCCAGGGGACCCCCAAAGTGGAGACTATGTTAGGCAGGCCTCAAACTTACTTGAGTTAGGTTCTTAGCAAGATAACATGTAAAAAATGATGTCAGTTGATTTGATTTTCAGAAAGCAGCTAACATTATAAAATAAAGTCATAGTTCTTCTTTAAGTATCTCATTTTAATCAGCCAGAAGTGATTTAAGTATACCCAACAGAGCATAGATTTTTAAGCAAATACAAATCAATTCAACAAGACAAGATTTCAGAGAGTATTTTATGTAGTTACAGTTCAATAAGGTGCCATGAAGAATGGGAGGAGAGATCACAGACCTCAGGAACAGCTCCAGGTACTGAAACTTACGCCCAGCCCTTAGATACCCTGTTCCACATGTGTACCTTGTAACCAGCAGGACATTCAGGCATATCTCCAACTTCTGAACACTGTCCACAAATTCCATCTGAAAACACGTGCCCCAACCTAATGAGGTGCTATTCCAAGCTGACTGTCATCTCCCTCCCTGAATAACTTTCCTGATGTCTTCAAAACCCACCCAATAAGTACCTCCCTCCTTCCCTTTCAACTTATCTCAGTCCCTATGCATTTTCCTCCAATTCGATACTGTGTCTACTCCAACATCTGGGTCATACTAGGTAAGACATTGTCTTTCCGTGAATGGATGAACTCTAGAAAAATTCATCACCCAAATATTCTGGAATTTCAGAGACTAATGCTTCCACATCAGCCCCTGGGGAGAGGCTCCAACCAGATTTTCCCAAAGCCCAGATCCCTGATAGAAGTTAACACAGGTGGACTTTGCTATCAAAAAGACCAGGATTCAAATTCTGTATTTTGTTAGCCATTTATGTAACATCTCTGAGCCTCAGGGCCTTTGATTACACTGCCTTTTCAGGCTTTGAGGATGGCATGAGGTAGGCTCAGAATACCAGGCATGGGCTAAACACTCCCCCTAAACCCATCCATTTTCTAAGGTAAATTCAAGTCAATTAAACTGGGGGGAAAGGGCTGGGACAGGCAGAAGAGGCAAGCCAATTTTAAGAAATTATTGTTGGCATTTTCTTAAGAACAGCTGTGTGTTGGAATAGTCTCCAGGGATTACTAAAAGGGAGGTGGGAAAGGAAGATGGGTTGTCCTAGAAGGTGTTAAACCCAGAACACATCAGGAAGTAGTTGCAAGATCAGTGGACTCCAAAGTACAGGAGATGATCCACTGGCATGTGGAAATAAAGCATTAAAATTTCTATAGTTTTTAATCTTTTTATAAATTAAGCTTTGCCAGTATTCACTACATAGGTCGACACTGGCTTCCTCAATACATCTGTATGTCAGAAGGTCCTGGCCTTCAGGATGACTCAGGGACCCTTTCCTTTGATAGGCAGGTGGGCCCAGGTACATGCCATGTAGTGTGGCTCACACATGCCTGGTTTAGTGGGTTTGCAGTTCATAAGATCTTATTTTAACTATAATAATCCTCTCAGAACAGAGGAGTCCAAAAGTTTCCTTTGAAGAAACTGTGGATTAAAAAGAATACTAATAATATGAAGAAAGACAAACAACAAGAAACTGGCAAAGTCAACTCTTTTCCTTCAAGTAAGAGCTCTTTACCCAAATTGTGAGATAAAAAACTATGGTGATCTCATTGGGGTGACATGTTAAATCACACTGCCCTCATTAAAAATATTATTAGCAGGATTTATCTCAGCAAGAGCAAGAAGGTCATTTGTACCATTGAACTAAAGAATTAAGCTTGAACCATTTTTTTTTTGAAGCCTTAGCTCATGCCTTAAAAATTTGCATGATACGTGTGTTTTATAAAATGTATCATATTCGATACAGTAGAACATGCATATATTTTATCCACAAATAAATAGAGGTAGACACGCAAGTTCATAAGTTGTTAACTGACATGAGTTTTCTGCGATGAGTTCTGAGACCCTGCCCTAAAAAGCAGTTTGCACATACAGCAGGAAATCACCTGGTTGCAATGAGCAGAGCCCTGCAAGGAGGAGTCAGAGTTAGCCAAGTCCTGTCTGGGTTCCTGGAGACCACCAACAGTCAGGACATGAGACAAGATCCAAGCTGGCAGGCATCCCAGAGCCATTCGGTTTACATCTCATGGAAGCAACCTCATGGTCAACAGCCAGGAGTTGGGCCCAGGCAGCAAGATCAGCCCACACAAAGACCCACTAACATTAGTGGACATTTATGGCCTTGTTTACACCCCTCACTTGTGGAGAATGTCAATTTCAAGACTTTGAAGAAGGTTTTGAGGAAGTTGAGAGAAAAATGGAATTTGGTGTTTTTGGATCGGAAGGAGGAAACTTTGAATGGCTGCAAGCAGTCTGGGGGAGCAAGAAGATGGGATGTGAAGATAGGAATCCAAGGGGCAGTGAGATAAGATTATTCAGTCCAGGGCAGGAATGAAGAATGAATGAGCTACTATTCTAGCAAAGGAAAACAGACAGCTCCCGCCAGGAATCACAGCTTGAGACATAACAATAAGGACATGCTTAACAATGGGAGAAAGGAATGCAGGAAAGAGGCGAGATGGTGCTCAGGACCCAGCCTGAGAAAGATGCTAAACAGACGCGCCATGGAAGTTGGCTGAGCTCCGTGAGGAGGTGCTGCCCCTGGAGTGAGTACTGCCAGGAGACACAGGGCACAGTGCAAAGAGGTGATCACATTTCTGCCCCACCCACCTCCTATCTTTCCCTTCTCCTTGCTGTGCTGGCGCTTTTTCATAGTGGTTGAGAGGGGGCCCATCTAAGGAAGGATGAGAGGGAAAGTAGACTGTTTATTAAGGAGATGAAAGAGGAAATCACACCAAGAAGATGAGGAAAAAGAGTAGGGCAAAAGAAAGAGGAAGGGAAGTTGCTAACCAGAGAAGTCAGAACAAAAGCACAGTAAAAATAATAAAATAAAACAATAAAGGAGGGTGAAAATATTGGGGCTGAGGAGTAAAGTTACATGAAAGAAGAAATGAATAAGTCAGCCAGAATTATACCATGTGGTAAGTCAAGTTTAACTCACATGACATGATAGAAAGGAGGAATCTTCCATCACGTGGGACCCAATCCTTGCCCACCCCGCAAGAAATAATCAGCTTGTGTCAGAGAGAGGAGGTCAAGGTCCCCCCTTGCCCTTTTATTATTCAAACAACAACCCTGTTCCTCCAGGCTTAAGCTTTTGACTCACCATGGGGACCTCAAGGTACCAGGTTTTTCAGTTTAAAATTCATGGAATAGCATGACAGAGAAGGAAAATTATTAGTAAAAGATAAGAAATGAAAGCATCCAAAGCCAATAGCAGGACAAACTCAGTGTGCGTGGTCATCCTTGGAATAATGCTTCTGCACAGGTGACAAGTGGCAGCAAGTAAAGCTGGAGTTAGGCCCAGTTGTCTTCTGTATCATGCTGGGAACAGGCACAACTGCCAATTTTCCTCCTTTGGAGAAGAGCAGCTGTTCTTTCTGTCATGAGCTACAATTCTTGGAGCAAGCACAGCAGTCTATAAATTTGGCAAGTTGAGTTTGGAATTAGACTCGTATATTACTTGAGGAATTCCTTATTCAGGGAGTTCCATAATAAGATTTGACAGCCCTATCATCACTATGGTTGATAAATAAGCTGGATTTTTAAGGTCCTAAAAGAATTAAGGATAATCAGACAAAAAGTTAGAACTAGCTGGGTACGGTGGCACACGCCTGTAATCCCAGCAGCCTGGGAGGATGAGGCAGGAGGATTGAGTTCAAAGACAGCTTCAGCAACTTAGCATAAGACTCTAAGAAAATTAGCAAGACCCTATCTCAAAATAAAACATAAAAAGGGCTGGGGGTGTGGTTCAATGGTTAAGTACCCCTGGGTTAAATCCCGGATACCAAAAGAAAAAAAAGAACTTAGAATTATTGCCTCTTTGAAAAATATACCCCAGAGATTTACTTTCTATTATTTTATGTTTAATTTGTTACTGAATACTAAGCCAAACATACTGACTTAAAGACAGTGAGAAAACTGCCCTTTATGCCTAAGTTTTCTTCAGTGATCAAAACTTCTCCTTTTTCTTTTGCTAATAACAGTCAAATAAAATGTGCATGATATGGAAAACTTAGACTTAAATTTAGATCTTTAGAACATTGAATAGCTTGATTTTCTCCCTAATTTATTTATCATAATACCCCACACATTGATTTAGACAAGAGTAGAATAAAAAAGTAAAAGCAAAGAGGAAAACACCATGTAGGCAAAGTTGCTATTCCTGGCCAGCTGAGGTTCCAAGATAGCAGCTCTGATCCTCCCCTCTGCTCTTGTCATTGGTACCCAGAGGTAAGACACACACCCTGGTCTTAACTCTGAGAAAGTGATGCCCCACTCAGTTCTCTTTCAATCCCTGATTAAGAAGTCTCAGCTTGGGCTACTGTGGCCTCAACATCTAAAAATTGCTTTTTTCCAATTTTAGTTCCAAAGAAAAGGTAGCCCCCAGCCTCCAGACATTGAGCAGAAATATTTACTAGCTTCAACATAATAAGCTTTATTTTTTTCTTTTATTATAAGGACTTCCATTTGTGTCAAGTGATAGTAGATTTCCACTTGGAGAAGTGACAGGTAGTTATTCTCAAAATACATGCAAGGCAAAAAGTAGATGAAAAATATAAAGTAAATATTGAGAAAAATATTAAATAAAAAATAACAAAGGGCAGGGTGCAGTGGCACACATCTATAACTCCAGTGGCTCAGGAGGCTGAGGCAGGAGGATCTCAAGTTCAAAGCCAGCCTCAACAATTTAGCAAGATCCTAAACAATTCAGTGAGACCCTGTGTCTAAATACAATATAAAAAAGGGCTGGGGATATGGCTTAGTGGTTAAGTGCCCCCAAGTTTCAATCCCTGATACCCCCCATAGAGTGACAAAGAGGTATTAAGATTCATAAAAAATTATGAAAGTGATGGGGATAAAGGACTGTTGTCCTAGAAAGCCATGCCAGGAAGTCACTCATGACTTGGACAGTCTCAGTGGAGATAAGGACTCTGATTCTTCACTCACCCCATGGCAGGGTAGAACATCTAGCACACAAGTCACTCATGACAAGGAAATCACAAGATCACTATCAAGACCATCTGGACAACATCCAGATTCCAGCAGCCTGGGATGGATTTATAAAGAGCTCCAGATGCCAGGGAAACTCACGTTCTCAGCCATTTCTCTTCACAAGGCTAGATTTCAAGTAGGTTTGTAAAAAAGAAAATTTATTCCAAAATGTATATTGGAGGAGTAGAGAAACATTCACTGTGATGTTACTCTGTAGAAAAGTCCATGTGTCAATCAGGAGAGGTTCACCCTGAACACCATCCGCTTCTCAAGAGGAAACCTTTTTCTCTCTGAGGCAGAGTCTGTGGTGAGTCCTGCAGCCCTCAGCACCTCCTTTCCAAACTATGGCTGAGCAATCAGGCTGTCTTCAGATGCAGCTCCATAATTTTGATCCATGATTTCCAGGCCCCTTAGCAAGGGAAGAGAGAGTTTGAAGGTTGCAGAAGGATGTTCCAGGAGGGCTTCAGGCCTAGAAGTGGTATCCCTCTCTTCTTGAAGAAGGAAACAAGGAAAGGAAAACAAGATATTGGTGAACATCCAGATGTTCTAACAGTACATGAGCACTCAATTCGAAGTAAATTGTGAGTGAGCTGGAGAATTGGTGAGAAATTTAAAAATCATAACTTAGAGCATGAACAAGCAATATATATTTTCTCAGGAATACTTTCTGGGGGTCTTTGTCCCCTGTCAAAGTGACTAAGTTCTAATTTAACAGCCTTGGGTAAAGCCACACACTCCAGAAAGTACCTTGTTTATAAATCACAAGTGGTAGTTGCCAACAATAGCTTTCTGAAAATCTTGCTTAGGATCAGAGTTGATTCAATACGTGATGATTTTCCATTTCTTCATCATTTCTTGAATGATGAAGACTTACTGTTTGTTTGTTTTTTTCCCCAAAACTCACTTACCTCCAATAACTACTTCTGCTCCCAAAGATTCCCTGAGCCCTTTAACTAGGCTTTAATCTTGAGCAAAAGTTTATGAGATTCACTGGAACTAGAGGCCTGGTCTAAATGTCTAGTCAATAATGTGAGAGTAGAAAGACAGAGGCCACCTGCCACAAGAGACAAGCGGCAGTGCCAGCATGGCTGGTGACCATCAAAGCTACCATCTGCATTTTCCTATCTCACTCTGTTATTTAGAAACATGGAAGGAAGACACATAGAGGACATAACCCCATCCCTGCCAAAGGGGAGTTTTTCTTCCTTGTTCATTGTTTAGCTTAGCTTAAGCAATTATACAGTAAAAGGTGGAGAAGTGTTCCCAGTACTGATTTTACCAGGAATGTCTATTATTGGAGGTTCCAGGGACCTGGACACATGAGGATCAGGGTAGGCACCAATACAGAGGAAAATGTAGAGAGAGTTTGGGAGTTACAATGTTATGATTAATCGCATCTACAGCAATCCTCAAGTGATTTCTAGCAATGCCCAGTACTTTGGGAAGGGTCCATAATTTAATATCTTATCCTAAGGGGTCAAAAACAATTCCCCTGCACTTTAACCACTCTGTATTTCCTTTTTCTCATCTATGAATTAGGGTTTAAAATTATTCCTAGTTCAAATGGTGGCCATGAGGAATCAATGAGGTCATGCTATGGAGCACTGTGTAGGGCTCAATAAATATAACCTCCTCTGAGCATTAGTTACGACAGAATATTCCTGAGCTGCAGGTACAATTTAGGGACCATGCAGAAGACAGGGTTTGGTTTGGTTTGTTTTGGTTTGGTTTGGTTTCCTTTGTTTCTTTTGTTCCTCTCTTCCTCAACTCATGTCCAGCCTTCTCATCCCACACTAACTACTCTTAAAATTTGATTGTTCCATTGAGATTAGCAAGAGAAGCATGTGGCTCCAAAGTTAAGAGCAACAAATAAAAAAGGGAATGAATACAACTGGATTCCACCTAGACAGGAAGAGTAAGGGGTTTTATGATCCAACCCAAAGAGTTCTTTTTCCTTCTACAAAAGAGTTCTTTTTCCTTCTCTACTGCTGTCTTCCGCTTCTTAGAGAAAGGCCCCTATGTGGCACATCATGGGTTGTTTTGAAATGTGAGTAAAATGAGATCCAGAAACCACAGTCATGTCCACACATGACCTGAAGCCTCTGTTCAACCTAGCCTCTTCAGAGGAAAAAAGAATATTGCATCAAACTAAATGTGCTGGAACCTAGACCTTTAATTATACAGCTTTGCCGTCCTAAAGGAGGCTGTCACTAATTTAAAATTGCCTGGCTATTGCCTACACAAGTAGTTATGTTTGCAAGAAAAGAGAGCAATCCCAAATTGGGCCATAATGACCAAGGTTTGTGCCATGTAATGCCCTCAAATAGCTAAGCTAAGACACAAGTCACCATACCTCCATCCTGTGGGATTGTGACATAAACTGTGAAGTAACTTTTATGGATGAAGACTATAGGCTGGCTACAAGACATCCTAGTAACTAGCTACCCACTGGTTACTGCCACTCTGATAACATGTATTAAGTCTTGATCCCAAGAGAAAGCTTGCTTGGAGAGCATAATTCATTTAAAACTTGTTAGCCAGAATTATATGATAGTAACACCTCTGCCTTGACAAGTAAATTTTAAAAGTGTATGTTTACAAAACCTTATTTGTAACTTTTGGTGACCCTGGCAGTTTTGAAAAAAAAGTCATGATTTATTTCTCTTTGACAAAGAGGGCTGGTGACCTAGTAAAGGGTCCAATGATACAACGTCTGCTGTGATGCTTTTTAATTGTTTATTTCTTACAATAAAAGTAATCACCTAAAAGGTTAACGCTGGACCATTGCAGAAAGTTTGAAGAACATCATGAGTAAACTAAAAACCCATGATCCCACCACCCAATCTCTGTTAACATTTCGATGTGTTTTCCTACATTTGTCCATGCTGACTAGAGTAGCTACAGCCTTGCTGTGCACACACACTGCTTTTTACACTTTGTCTTCAGCACTCGTGACCATTAAGAATCTTCTGTAAAGATCTTTTTTATAGCTTCACTCCTTTTTATTAGAAGATTGCACCATCATTTTACTTATTCTTTCTCTTAAAGTTGGACATTTAGGCTGTTTCTAGATTTTCCGCTACTATAAGCAATGCTATGTTGAACATCTTTATGCATACATTTCTGTTGACTTTTTAAACTATTTCCTCAGCACAGACTTCCAGATGCCAAATTATTGAGCAGAACATGTGAACATTTTATAAATAAGTGTGTGCTTCTAATTCATAGCATACACATTCACACTTGTCTTATTTTGTAGTTGATAAATTATGTTTGGCTGCTCTTAACACTGAAAAAAATGTCAACATTTGAAATCTAGTCTAGGTTTCATTGAGATGAAATGATGGCTATAGAAGTAAAGATTTTAGATATTTCTTTGGCAACAAGTACTAGTTACTTAAATAATTGGAATAGATTATAATTAGAGATCTATCTAATTATAAATCTGGGAACTAAGGTGGGATAAAAGGATAAAACAGATCAGGTTTAGGGGTGAGAGCAAGGAACAGTGACAAGACAAGCAGGAACCCCAAACTCATTTATCACTACAAGCATTTCTGATATCTGTACTACCCAGTCAAACAGTGTTCACTCACCTGGATCCTGATGTGCCGGATGTGTTGATGAGTGGGAGGAGAGAAAATCCACACTTCTCTCCAGATAGAGAAGGGTCACCAGGTCAGAAAGCATGACCACAAGCATGTGGGTCTTCCACCTACAAGCTCCTATAGCTTCTAGAAAACCCCGCCTACCCACAGCCCATCTTGGACTAGTAGAAAGAAGATACTCCTGGTTTACAATCAGGATGGTTGTGGCTGAGGAAAGTGCAGCCCCAGCCTCTATCAACACCCCCACTCTTCTGCATTTAACATCTGAGGAAGCGATCAGGTGGCTTTTTAAAAATGTTCCTTCAAGTTCCATGCAAGCTTAGTAGCTATATCAGGCCTGTAGGGAGGCAGCAATCCATTTCATTGGGACTTCTAAACTCACCTCTTAGGAATGCTTACGAATGAGGAAATAGTTCATTCATTCTTTTATTTATTCATTTATTTCTCAGTTTGTTCTTCATTCAAAAAAAATAGTTATAAGATCCTATCTACCACCAGGTGGTAGCTACCATGCTAGACACAGAGGACCCCTCAGTAGACATGCTGAACACTCTGCCCCATAGGCTTATGGTCCAATCAAAGAGGCAAGGAATCAAACAAGTAATGGCAGCACAGAGGAAATGCCAAGCCATGGCTAAAGAGATGCTGAGCAGAGAACTGACAGATAATAACCCAAGGAGAAGGGTAGGACTGTAGGGTAGCAAAAGAGGCAGGGACAAAACACTGTAGGCAGAGAGTAGACATATGCCAGGAGGGCAGCGATAATCACTGCTTGCTGTGCAACTGTCCAAGGGATCAGGCTGGGTGGGCTTCGGCTCCCACTTACAACTAGAAAACAATAGAGCATGAGACCAGTAAAGCACCCCACTTAACGCAGCTCAGACATTTGACAGTGGCAGGGCTCAAAATGGGGAAGAGCTTGCCCCAAATCCCAAGGGCAGTTGATTTTGTGCAAGGTGGGTTCACAGGCTTCTGCCACAAGCCTGCACCAGTCAGGTGCTAGGATTTCTCTCAGGGAACTTTCCTGAGGGGGCTCCATCTTCCCTGTAGAAATATGTGTGTTATAGATAACATTAATGCACACAAAGATGTAATAGTAATCCTTGGGTTTAAAGAGAAAACTTCAACATCACTCATATCCCTCTATGAATAAGCCTGAAGTCCAATATTTGAAGAACATTTAAATAAAGCGAGTTAGAAGAAAAGCAGCTGAATTCACAGCTCTGCCTCACAGCTGAGAGGATGCACTTCCCTACTGAATCACTTTGGGACAAAGGGGCAGATTCTAGTATTTGTGGGCATGATGTGCATATTTGAGCAAAGGCGAATGGTGAACAGGGGAGATTATGCTCAAAGTTAAACCACTGCTGTTAAGGCAGCCACAAGCGGAAGGCCTCGGCAATCTGTGGGGTAGTCTCCAAAGCAGAAAAGGTCCAAATAAAGATGACACATAATCTGATTATTCCTTGATTACATTACCTTAGCTCTCCTGAGACTGCTGAATTCTATTCCTCTACATCTTTCTTTCCATCCTGCTAACTGAACCACATTAATGGAAGTCAGAACAGTTCTTGCATTTTTTCCTATCACGTCTGCTAAGAGGGGAAAAGGTTCCTGTTGTTAATTGCGGGGGATCTCCCATTCTTTGTTTTAAGGAAAGTTTAAACAAAATGATCACCCACTCTGGGGCTTTAAACAAAGTTCAAACAGAACAAAGTTCTCTTGCCAAGGTTTAAGGCACATTTCCTCTGTCCAGATGGCTTCCTCAGGCAGGCCAGCGAAAGAACCAAGACCTCACCCCTGCTGCCTTTTAATGCTGCTTCTTGATTGTTGCTAACGATCCCCAGCTGTCCTGCCTCACTAGCTCCTTAACCTCTCTCTGCCGGCCACATCTGCCTGCAACTCTGAGAGGCGGAAAAGAGATGCTGAGGAAAAGCTGCCCTCAAAACAGTGCAGGTGGGGCCCCGAGGGGTGGGACCATGCACTGCAGGCTTGATGAGAAATCAGTTTACCAACAGAACCTTCAGGAAAAATCCTGGGGGTCATATTTTTATGCCAAGTAAATAAATCTGATGACGGGAAATGCCTCTAATGATAGCACACCCAGTAAAAACCCAGAAGTGTGGCCACTCAATTGGCAGGCCACTTCTCCTATGGACCAGTCCACATGTTTTCTGGGCTATATCCTAGATTGGGGTGGTGGTCATGAAAATTCACATAGTGTTCCAGCAGCCTGTGTCCACTTTCTCTAATGTCCTCCCCCAGCTGCCCACTTTACTCAAGCCCCAAACCCATAAGGCACATTCGCTCTTGATCTGTACCAGATATAAGTGGGTCACATCCACACCCTGTGTTGATATAATGCTTCTCCTCTGTTCTCTGTGTGTACTTCAGTCAGCTCACTATGTCGGCCAGTGTACCCAGAGGCACAGACGGGAGCTTAATACCCAGGCCTGCCGGAAGTCCATTCAATGGGTCCATTTGACTTAGACAATGAAAAGTACTTTTTGATGATATCACCCCAAATGATATCACACTACAGTCTGCCAGTTAAATCTACTTCATTTATGTTAGTCTAAATTCCCCATCTATGCCATGTACCCTTCCTTCCCCAACATCCTCTTTCATTCTTTTCTTTCTTTCTTTTATTTATTATTTTTATATTTATTTATTTATTTTATTTTTTGGTGCTGCTGCTAATCAAATCTAGAGCTTCACACAAGCTAAGTATGTGCTCTTCAACTGAGCACCCCCACATCCTATCTCTTGAGGGAAGCTATACATTATCTTTGGCCTAAAACCCAAACATATAGCTGACTCAGCAGGGTTTGGATTATTCACTTGTTTCTTTGTTTATTGTAGCTCATGTTAGGATATTATCAAGTCTCCTTTTTATTTACTTATTTATTTTTTCTCATTTCACAATATTGGAAAAGAAGTTTGAGCCCAGATGCTAAAAATATGGCCAGGGGCCAAGAAAGGTCTAGTGGCAGGAGGATGGCAGACTTTTCATTTAGACCCAGATTGAGGGCCTGCTCCTTGGATTCCTTATCCTGTGACAGTGGTGGCTGCCTTCCCATTCCTGAAACTAGAGGACATGCTCTGGCTCTTGGGATCCTTGTGGGGGTTACAGATCATATAAGTAAAACTCCTAGCCCAGTGCATGGCACATAATTGATGCTAGAGAACGATTAATAGATGTCAAAATTTCTTTACATTTAACCAAAATGTGAGTCAGTTTCTTCCCAATAACTGTTCATTTTGTTCATAAAAAGATGATGTGGAAAACAGCAGAAGGCTTGATTAAAAAGCAAAGTACCAACAGGTGCAAAGTGACTGGTGACCAGGGTCTGCTCACACACAGTGGCTCCCACAGTTCCTCCAACTGTCCTTCAAGTGTTTTGTGACTAGGACCTACTATCAGACTGAGCCCCACACCTACTTCTGAGTACAATGTCAACCCTAAACCAGGTTGGCAAGGGTGGAATACCACCATCCAAACCTGATCACAGATTAGACCATGTCCTTGTACAGTCAGTGCCTAGAGCATATCTGCTTATAGAAATATAGCTTCAAATACCAACCTGCTCAGCCAAGAAAATATTAAAACGAGGCTTCTCCATGTATACCTTTCAGTTTGCTTATTGACTCTTGCTCCCTAATAAAAACTCACTGTAAATGAGGTAGATACTTGACTATGGTTTCCCTCAATGGTGTGAGGCTCCTACCTTGTCAGTCCTGTGCACATGACCTAGAGTGTTAGTAATTAGAAGCAGGGCCCAACTGCTGTCCGGGCCTTCAATAGCGATATACCATGACGAGGTTTTTGACAAAAGTGGAGTAATGAAGAAAGTAGGATGCTTTACTTTCTCACATCATCCCAGGAAACACAAGGTAATCTCTTATGAGCCTCATCCTAATCAATGGTATATTGATGAAGTAAGTTTCAAAAAAACCTTTTTTCCTACTGGAAAGATTGCTGAGCAATCATTTCCAAAGTGCTATCAGGCCCAAAGGAAGGCTTCAAAGGAGTTTATTTCTCATACAGTACAACACTGCCTGTGTACATAGCCAGTAATAAATACACTCTGAATTTCACTAATATATATATTTCCAAGCTTTCTTCACGTTCTCAACATCACTTATCTTTAAAGAGGGTTTCGATGAACTTGGACTCTATCCATGCACACATATACAACCCTCCCTGCAGGTAAAGCAGAATGATCACTGGTCCTTCCTCCCAACTCAGAACCTCCCTCTCCAGGGGACCTGGAGGTTTCCATACATCTGCTGATCCCCCCCAAATCTGCCTTCCATTCAAAAGAACAACAACGTGGTATTAGGTTTTGTGAATATAAATAAAACATTATGTAATGATGAATCAACAATAGTAATAAGTCCTATAACAAAATAAAACAGCAGCAGCTGCAGCCTGGAACAGATGGTGAGGAGCCATGGCCAGAAATCAGAAACAGCTTTTGTGCTGAATCAAGGAAATAGAGGCACCCTGGGCACTCCCAGAGAAGCCCCCTCAGCCCTCTGTGGCTTGGCCAGCAGGAGGTCTGCCCACTGAACAATGACAAACATAGTCAAAGAGAGACAGTAGTATGGGGATTTGTTTGAATCCATTTTTCTTTCCAGTGTGGCCAGCAGCACTGAGTGACATCCTCTCAGGACCAACCTCTTTGCAGGTTCTGGCACCATTAGTGACTTGGGTCACTGCCTCAGAACCATAGTCCTATAAATCCGCAGGCCTTAGTTGAGTTGTTTCCAGAGACCTGTGTTGTCCTGGTGTTCCCAGAGTTGGTGCTGGTGCCCACAGAGTGGAATGTCTGCAGGGTGATGTTCTATCCAAGGTTATGGAGATCAGGAGGTCACAGTAATTCCAGGCACTATCTGTCCATGGACTTAAGGCAACAACAATATTCTCTTGGGACAGATAGTGGGGAGAGGGCTCTTTGGGTGAAATACTGCAGATAAGATCAACTGGGCTGGCAAGGGTCAAAGAGGAAATGCTCCCTCCTGTTCCTCATGGGCCACCCTGCCTCTAAGGTTCCTCTGCAGACAATAAACTGTGGCTAGCACAGATACCATTGCAAAGGGTGTTACTTTTTTTCATTTTACTTACTTTTTTAAATCTCTCAAGGCAATTATAGAAACAGATTTATTACAGATGAATTTTGTGTCATCAAAAACAAACTTTAGCAAAAAAAAAAAAAAAAAAAAAGACCCTGAAACAGACAATAAATGTGGCTAAACCCTTTGTTAACATTACTTATTAAAACCATTTATCTTTCATTTGCTGGGCTATTGAATAAGCAGAACACTTCATAGTCATCTCTTCTGGTAATATATATATATTTTTAAAGATTAAGTTAATACACAGGCAAGAAAGTGACACTTCATGTACAAGTCCAAAAATCCTGTTTGCCAGCTGATCAACAGATGCATGCATGACAAGAGCAATATCCCAGGTTGGCTTTTGGGAAGAAACAGAGAGCAATCTTGAACTAGGTGATGTGATGTATATGTACCTGGACTGGGGTGTGAGGACAGATGAGGAATTATAGACTCTGATCCAAAATAGAAAAGTGCTTTCCCATCAAGAGTAGAACTGAGAGTTCCTGACAAAACAAGTTTCCTTCCTTCTTCCTCCATATCAGGGCTATCTTGAACATTTGAATCCTGTAGACAAACACGTGGTCAATACACTGGACTCTGGACTTCTGAGTGATGCTTTTCCTATCAAAGAAAATAGAGCTAGTAATACAATGGTAATGATGTCAGTAGTGCCTACTGAGATAAATTGAATGAACTCCTTGAGACTGCCTACATCTGCTGGCAAGTGTCATGATATAGCAAGAGGAAAAAGGTGGGAGAGAGAAAAGAAAGGGAAGAAGAAGAGCTAGACTGTTCAGATTACTGTTAGGCCACAGCCAGGTCTCATCCAGGAAACAGAAAATTTTCTTTGAAAATAAAATTTTCATACGAACCCTATTTCCCCATCTCCCGTTCCTTTTCCTTCTTTTTCCTTACTCCTGTGCCTTTTCTCATCTTTCTCTTTACTTTGGTATCATCCAAAGGACATGAAGTGGCTTGGAAGCAATCCAAAACCAAAATTTAAAAATATGAATTATGTTAGAAATTCAGAGGTAGGGACAATATACATTACAATGGAAAGTGGCAGTACCCAGAGATTTAGAATGCATATGTGCAAGCTGGGGACTTTACAATTATGCAAACTGCGGGATTTTTTTCTATAAAATGCTTGGTAACCAAAGTGTTAAAGAACATATAAATAGGTGTTTTATATGGTTCATGTCAGGACTAGGAACAATGGAAAATTTATTCTAATTCCTGAACAGTTACTAACTATATATTCTCTGGAGAAACCATGATTTCCCATCTGCCACATGAGAAGTATATTTGTCCCATATTTTTAGTAATAGACATAGTGAGAAGTAGGAGGATACTTTATATGAAGAATTCACCTGATACAATACATAATGTATGTTTTTCATAATGATTTGGAACTAAAAAGTGTAGCCTGGATATTAAGTACGCATAATCAACATGTTACCTACTCATAATATAAAGGATGAGCTCCTGTCTCATTAAAAGTTGGGCCCACTTGATTTAGGTTCATTAAGGTTTTTCTTTTTTTTTTTTCATTTTTGTTTTGTTTTGTTTTTCCTATAATTATTTGGTAAAGCAGGATTGCCACTCTGGTGAAGATTTAATACAGACAAATTGTTGTGCAGTAATTATGGGGGTGCTTGTACCCATTGCATCTATTAAAAATACTACAGGTAGCTACTAGAGAAAACAACTGACTAACCTTACAAAGTAGAATCCATTCTAGATTCACATCTTAAATCTAAATTTCAAAAAGAAATTTTCTCATAATAGCAAGTACAAAGAGACAAAATTCTATTATGGTTTCATTTCTACCGCAAACCTATCCATGAGAGCAAAATTCAATGGAGAATTACTAAATCTGAGTCCTTAATATTTACTTTGTTGGAAAACAGTTGACATATCATTTATGCTGTTGCTGTCTGATGTTATGTAACAAGTTTGACATTATAGTGACCTATATACAGAATAATTATTATGATTCATTATTCCATGTTATTACTTAACCAAGCACTTAATTATCAAAACAATAAGTCACAAAACAGGAATAAAGGTTGAACAACTAGAAAGAAGAAAATTCATGAATCTGAATACAATATGATGATTTGCTAAGAAAAGAAGAAAATTCATGAATCCGAATACAATATGATGATTTGTTAAGAAAATTGATGAGAAGGATATTAGAATAAGATAGTTTAGAATATTATCTGAATACAAAAGAACCATCAAAACATTGCCAAAATTCATATGTATGTTAAGGAAATGTAATGGGGAAACTTTTCCATTCAAAATCACAATACGTGGATAAACAAAAGCAGATTAAAAAAAAAAAACCTAAATAACTACATAACTATAGAAATCACTGGTAAGTTCATGCATTTGAGGAATATGAATTGAGAACAATGAATTATCAAATATTTGTAGGAAATGAGTAACAGAAAGAGAAGGACTCAGATGAATAAGCAGAAAAACTGACCCCAGTAGAAACAAAGTTAGTGTAAGGACCTGAAGAGAACCTTTCCAAACAGGGGGTGGCAGTCTCAAAGACATTTAATGGAGTCACTTTCACTGGGGCTCGGGGGAGACTGGCATACAGAACCTGACAAACCTGCCCACCAAGCAGGGTTGTGATTATAAACAAAATATGTAGACATTAAAAAGTAAATTAGGTCAGAAGTCTAAGATATTTAGATATATAACTTTAGATCCCAGAACATAGAGCAAAAAAATACAAGGACATAGAAATAGGAGAGCAACAGTGGGCACCCAGTGGCTGGATCTGGAGTGTTCCTTTCCTGATTAAGGGAAAGACTGTGTAAGTAGGAAACAGTCAAAAGATATAACGAACTGTCACCAGCCAGAGGAAAATCATGAATCTGAAGAACAGGCTCTTCCAAGAGAAGGACAGGATGAATGGAGGAAAGATCCATGAATAGACCCAACATTGTGAGATTCCAAAGTTCTTTAGGTAAAAGAGAAAATCACAGTGGTTTTCAAATAAACAGATAACCTACAAGGAATGTAAATCAGGCTGAGATTAGATTTTCATCACCATATTAAATGCTAGAAGCAGCAACAGCAAAACCATCTATTGTCTAAGGGAAAATTGTTTGAATTTAAAATGTCTACGCCCTGCCGAATTATCAATGAAGGGTCAGTAGAGACATTTTTAAACATGCAAGGACTTAGAAATATTATAATTATCCAAGAATTTCATATGAATATATTATTCAAGGAAGTAAAAGAGCAACACCACCCAACCTTTCAAAAGAAGAAAGAGAACAATGGGGGCGGGGGCCGCGGAGCACACCTGTAATCCCAGGGCTCAGGAGGCTGGTCACAGCTTCAAAGTCAGCCTCCGCATTTTAGTGAGATCCTAGGCAACTTAGTGAGACCCTGTCCCTAAATAAAATATTTTTTTTAAGTTCTGGGGATAAGCCGGGCAACGGTGGCACATGCCTATAATCCTAGCCACTTGGGAGGCTGGGACAAGAGAATCACAAGTTCAAAGCCAGCCTCAGCAATGGCGAAGTGTTAAACAACTCAGTGAGACTCTGACGCTAAATAAAATACTGGGGATGTGGCTCAGTGGTTGAGTGCCCCTGAGTTCAATTCCCCACTATCAAAAAAAAAAAAAGTTCTGGGGATGTGATTCAGGGGCTGAGGGCCCCTGGGTTCAATCCCCAGTACCAAAAAAAGAAAGAAAAAAAGAAAAGAAAGAACAACAGGAAGATCCAAAAGCGGTGACATCTGATTTTGACCCAGAAGGAGTGAAAGAAGATGAAAATAACAGGATCCACCAGACCTTGACATTCAAGACCACCTACTCTGACAAGATTTTTAGTGACACAGCATTGCATTTCCTCCAAATGGACCCAGTCAAGTGACTTACTGTTTGGGGGATTTTGATTTTTAGAAGAAGTCTTTAGAGCAATAACAGAAGAGTTTAATTTTATTAGAGGAAAAAATGTAAATGACATAAACCTTGACAATTTAGAAATGATAAGAATCAGAAGTTGAAGCAGGAAAGGGAAGTGAGAGGTGGTAAAAGACTCCTGATAGCTCCTGGGGGAGGTCACACACAGCAGAACATGATGAAGCAGGAAACAGCTCAAACGTGAACATGTTCAGTAATGGAATAAGGCCTTTTCTTGGTCAAAACGGCCAAATGAGAACACACCTCTCTTCCCTCCTCAAATGCAATAAACGGTAAAAGGAAACGTAAAGGTATAAACCCAGAATATCAGAGAACTAACTGCAGGGGAAGTGTCGGAGCATGAGAGGTTTCAAAAAGTTTCTGAAAGATGGATAGAGAAATAGTGATGATTAAAAACTACAATCTAGAATTCATGAGGAGGAAATTGCAGGGGAGGAGGGAGCAGGGGATCTGGGGTGTGAAAAGGTGTGACAGAGGGCTGGGATGAGGACCCAGGCTCAAACAGGAAGATTAATGGGAGGCGTTAATCTAGAGTCCTTCACCACCTCCCAATCCCTACCCCTATGCCAGACTGACAGACACATGATCTCTAGGCCCTCCCAGCAAAATTGTAGGGTTCTTTGTGGAAGGAAATTTTAAAAACTCTCTGTGGAGAGCTAGGAAGCTAATGACAAATGTCCCTCATTCTGATCTTTGGGGGATTAAAATTAAAAAGCAGCCTCCACCCTTTCTATCTAAAGTAAATAGATAGACCTCATAGAGCTGCCCGGTGCTGGCCCCACAGCCCCAGGACCTCAAGGTCAAGTGCAAATGGAAGGAATAGATGGACAAGTAAAGGGTAGCCACAGGGTGAAAGAAAGAGATCAAGGGTTGGGGATATAGAAAACCTTAGGTTCAATCCCCAGCACCACACACACACACACACATACACACAAAGAAAAGAAGAAAAAAAGAAAGAAAGAAAGAAAGAAAGAAAGAAAGAAAGAAAGAAAGAAAGAAAGAAAGAAAGAAAGAAAGAAAGAGATAGCAATCCATGAGCAACTGATCCCAGGGGAAACAGGTGCCAACAACCATTTGTGACTTTAGAAGAATCTTCAATAACCAGGCATGGTGGCCCACACCTGTGATTTCAGTGGCTGCAGAGAATGAGGCAGGAGGATTGCAAGTTCAAAGTCAGTCTCAGCAGCTTAGTGAGGCTCTGAGCAACCTAGTGAGACCCTGTCTCAAAATAGAACATTAAAAGGGCTGGGGATGCGGCTCAGTGGTTAAGCTCCCCTGGTTCAATCCCCCATACCAAAAAATAATAAAGAAATAAAAAATCTTCAATTAAAGAGTCTTGGATTTTTTAGCATTTTGTTGAAGTGAAAAAGAAGAATGAGCAGGTCATATGTGTACAACTTGATGTAACATCACAAAGTAAATACCATCCACATCACCCAGATTAAAATAAAAATAGCAAAAATAAAACCTGCCCCTCAGAAACCCCTCATGTCCCCCTTCCAGCCACTGTTCCCTCTGGCCTTGCCAAAGGACACTTACCCCCAATACCAGTTTTGTCTATGTTTGATTTTTACATAATTGGAAGTGCATGGTCAATGCGTATGTTTCCAGCTGCTTTCGCTCCTCATGGTGTGGGTAAGATGCATTTGCCCTGTTGTATGTGGGAGTAGTTCATTCATTAACATTGTAGCATAGTACTTCATTGTAGGATATTGCCACAGGTTACTTATTTCTTCATTGCTAGTCATTTGATTATTTCTAGTTTTTTTCTTTACTATAAACATTTTTTTACATGTGTTTTGGTTCCAGTATGACATGTTTCTGTTGGATATAGAAATGGAAACAAAATTTCCAAGTCACAGGGTATGCTAGTTTGATTTTAGTACATAAAAGCAAACAACATTGTAAAACAATTGTACCAATTTACACCAACACCAGCTCTTGCATCTTCTGAATCCTTGGTAAAATCAATATTTGGTTTGTTCAACTTTAACCATTCTAGTGGTTATGTAATGACAGTTCTATTGAGTTCCCTGATTACTGGTAAGGTTAAGCACGTCTTATATATTTATTGTATGTTTAGATATAGATATTGGATAGCACTTATGCAACAGTCATTCCATTTTTTTTTTGCCCATTTTCATTGCATTGACTGTCTTTTTTATTAGTACAGTATGCATGTATTGTAAAGAGAAAGGGAAGCTCTTTATCTTTTTATGTGTTCTAGATAGGAGCTCTTCATTACTTATACATATTATAAATATTTTTCTCACCCTGAAGCAAAAATAGAATAAATATCAGACAATAGAAAGAACAAGACTCCAGAAGACATTAGATATGCAAGGATCTCTGCCTCAAAACAAGAAAGAAACAACTCTGAGAGGTTTGACCTCTTACTTCTTTAAGGGAACCTTTGTATGATACCCAAAAGAGCTTCATTTGAAGGACTGAGTCATACTGAGCCATCAAAGTAAGTTACCTATAGAATGAGTTCCAGTCTGTGAAGAGTCCTCCGCAAATCCCCATAACATGGAAAGGTGGGTAAACCTGGAGATTTATCTCAGTTATCATCTGCTTATGTCATGCAGCTAGAATGGCAGGGTCTTCTGCTTGAGCATTATCTTCAATTACTCTCTTTCCTTCACTCTCCTCATTTACTCCATGAACAAGCTTGGTGGATCCTAACTCCAGAACATGCCGCGAACAAGTCCCCTTACCCACTTCCCCTGCTTCCACTCTCATCAAGCCACCACAGGGCTTACCTGGGCTCCTGTAGCATCCCTTTGGCCTTTCCTTCCACTCTTCCCCTTTCTCCACTGAAGAGTCAAGTGACCGCTCTTAGTCCATTTTCTGCTGCTAGCACAGCACAACAGACTGAGAAATTTATTTAAAAAAAAAAGAAGACGACGAAGTTTGTTCTTCACAGTTCTAGAGGCTGGGAGGTCCAGTACCAAGGTGCCTTGGTGAGACCCTTTTGCTGGGACAAAACATGGCAAAGAGATCACAAGGTGGGAGAGACAGATGGGAGCAGGGAAAAACCAGGGAAGCCCACTCGCTTTTATAACAACACTTGGGGTAATGAGCCCACCCCCTCAATAATGACCTTAATCCATTATGAGGGTGGAGCCCTCATGACCTAATCACCAGTTGAAAGTCCCATCTCCCAATGCCCTCAAGTGGCAACTGAATTCCAACATGAGTGTCAGAGGGGCATTCAACTGCAGGAAGGCCATGTTTACGTGGACATCACATGTCAGTTTCCTCCAATTGCTTCCTTTGTGCTCAGAATAAGATCCAAGCCTTGTCTTCAAAGTCCCATTTGAGAACTCATTTGGAGTTTCTAGCAGGAAAATGCAACTATTAGTATACCCTTGACTGAAGAATGGTGCTCCTCAGCTGGGGAAGGTCATCCTCTGTGACCAAGAGCTCAGCTTCAGGAAGGATGCACATGGAATGGTGAGAGAGGAAGGGGACACCCGCCTAGCCAGTCAGATCAGCCAAATCAACCCTGGTCAATGGGGTGACAGATGTCACAGCCAGACCCCCTCACATCCTCAAAGTTCCACTTGAGTTGGTTCCTTTCTTTTTCACCCTATGTCTCCCCACCTCTCCTACCTTGCCCACTGGCCCTCACCTTCCTGGCCTTCTTTCTACATTTGAATATGGGAAACTTGGTCCTAACTTGGGTCCTCTGCATTAACTGCTCCTTCCTTATCTGTAACACTTCTTTCCTACATGATTGGCTGCTTCTTGTCACTTTCTCAGAGTGACACTTTCTTGTCACTTTTTTGATCACTCAGTTGGAAGGAGCTACCTAGTCCTTCTCTACCACAAAACCCTACTTTGATTTTTGTGTCTCCGTGTACTCAAGGATTGGCAAGATGGCCCAAGTTAGTCATCTTCACCTTGGTGCAAAATGCCTGACCCGCAAAAGGAGCGCAAGAACTATCTGTCGAATGAAAGAATTAATATTCAATCATTGTTGTCCCGTGAGATCCCAGTTGGGACCCATGAAAATCTAATTGCCTAAAGAGGAATATTGTATAATGGACTGAATTGAATAGTCTCTCAAGTAGTGTCAGTTAATTAATTAGCAATTATCATGTTGCTTTACTACTTTTGCCTTTCGCTCAAGAAAGTTTTTTTTTGTTGTTTTTTTTGTTTTCTTTTTAACTCCTAGATATCTTCTGAATTTTGTACATAGGATGGGCAGCTTGCTTTGCTTAGACAAGAAGGAATCAAACTTGGCTTTGGGCTGGGGAGATAGCTCGGTCGGTAGAGTGCTTGCCTTGCAAGCACAAGGCCCTGGGTTTGATCCCCAGCACCACAAAAAAAAAAAAAAAAAACTTGGCTTCTTTGGTTTGCAGTTCACTGATGGACGCTCCCCATAGCTCTGGTAGAAGGGCCTTAAATTCAGGCAGTTTGAACAAGGATTTGAAGAAAGTCTTGGTGTCATCCTTTGCATTTGTGTCAGGTAGACTGAAAGTAGACACACTGAGGATTCAAATAAATTCAAAGAGAGTAGATCAGGAAATTCAATCAGAATAGGTTGAAATGAAGATGAGCTAATTCTAAATAAATGGCAAGGCTTGCTGGCCTCTTGGTTAAAGATATTTGTGTAATTAACCTACAGATAACAGTTATAACAAGATCATCTAGCAGCTATTATATATTAAAAATGTATTATATGCCAAGAAGTAAGTTAATTCTTACCTAGATAAGGAGAATAAATTGATCTTATCAGGACATTACATCAAGCCTAGTAGAATTCGGTTCTTATTATATTATATAATATATAACTGGTACTCTGTTGTAGGTTAAAATTGAATGACTGGTTTCCCCTTGTCCCAGCTAAAATTCCTTTGTCATGAAATTGACTCTTGGAAAGTACTGATATTCTGAGGAAAGTTATGAAGTTGAACGTAGGAGCCAGTGCTTGCCTTCCAATTGTTCCCCTTTCTGAACAGGGAAGACAGTGGACAGTCGCAGCCCAGAATGCCAAGGACTGTAAGAGGAGTAAGCACCTGTGGAAGCATGGGCTGATCGAGGGAAGTGATACCTAAACTGAATCCCTGAAAGAGGAATAAGAGTCTGGAAGGAGGCCTCCTCCCGGGCAGAGGCCAGCACGTGGCAAGGAGTAGCTGTGGGAAAGGGCCTCATTCATTAGGGGAACCGAAAGCCATTCAATATCGGCCAGAGCACAGGGTGTGTGTGTGTGTATTATAAGACTGGAGACTGAAAAGTAAACAGAGTCCAGACCGTGACAGCTTTGTAAGCCAGGCCCGGTTTAGAATGCATCCTGCAGACCATAGGAAGTCATTGAAGAATTTTAATCTGGGGAATGAGCAGTCAGATTTATGTTTAGGGAAATCACTTTTGAGGGATAGAAATAAAGGTAGGGCTGGGTAGGGTTTGCCAGGGGTCCGTGGTGATGACAAGACAAATGAGAGGCAATGGGATCAAAGAATAAAAAACAAGAAAATCAAGAGGAGAGTGAAAGGAGAAATTAAGGATGACTCTCAGATTCGCCAACGACTATTCCAGAAAAGAACGTTGCACATTGCTATACCTGAGACACTTGGCAACAGATGATGGCTGTAATGCCATCGGGAGGCTTGACTGTCGTTAAGAGGAAGCTTTGTGCTCCAGTTTGCACAGTGGGGACATGCATTTCATTTGAAGAGAAAGAAGACTTAAAAGGAAGTTAACCAAGGCACCAACTGATTACAGTCTAGGGAGGAGACAAAGGAGAGGAAATTGGAAGTTGGTCAAGCTAAAAAGTAGCACTTCCTGGCAAAAAAAGCAAAAGTAAAATTGAAAAGAACAGAATGGTTCGTGTTAATGGATGTCACTGAGCCCCAGATGAGGAAAGATTCCCAAGGGGCATGAGGTCAGGGTAGAACCAGGGAGCATCACCTGTGACAGGTGGGTTGATTTGCTGAGAGTTATTAAGCAAAGGTGTGAAGAAGACTGTTAAAACTCAGGCCCTGTGCTTAAGTAAGCTGGCACATAAACATCTCATGAGTGATGGTAACAGCTTCCTGTTTGTTGTTGGGTTGAAAATAACCAGCTTCAGGACTCACCCAAGTTCTCTGCTGAAGGCTGCCGCTGTTGTAAGAGTGGTTGTTCGGCAGAGATCTGACGAGGACCAGGAATGATGAACTCATTCTGAACCAGACAAACTGCCACGGGTTCAGAGGAAGGCATAAAACGAAATCACCAGCAGAAAGACAAATGAACATGGTTGCTCACAAGGCTTTTGCCTTGATCCCTAATGTCTTCCCCTGGTAACACAGGTTAGACCAAGAGAAGTCACGAAGCCCCTTTCTGCCTGTGTGTCCTGAGGTCTGGAGAAGTTTCCCAGTTGGGCTACAAAAATCTCCCCAGGTCCAAGGAGATATTCTTAGGTGCCCTCAAGTTCTCTACAAAAATTTTGTTGTTGTTTGTTTGTTTGTTTGCTTGTTTCTATTTTGATGGTAATGTAAAAATCAATATAAACATATTTTGAATTATCTTCATGACCCCTTAAAGTTCCATCCTGCCCTGGAATGCCAGTGCTTTGTTTCTAGCTTACAGTACTATTGGTGACAAGTATTATTTTGTTGTCATGGACAAATGAGAGGGATTTAAATTAAAAAAAAAAAAAAAAAAAAAAAAAAAACCAGAAATGTAATATGCAATAGAAGTAATTCTGAAGTGGAATGTTATTAAGTACTCAGCAAAGTTGGAGCAACGAGATGATGTCAAGTAATGCAAACAGCAAAGTAGGTAATACTTAGGATACTACAGTAATTCTAAAGAATTCTAAAGTCACACTTGGATGGCAGTTAGGAAGAAAGAAATGTGTCCTGCTTTAATAAATGACAAGAAATATCTTCTATCTTAGTCAGAAATACCCCAGGGGAGAACTTAGGGCTCACATAAGTAATGCAAGCAGGACAAAAGGTTGAGAACAGCTGGGTATGGAGATGCATGCTCGTAATTCCAGCGGTTGGAGAGGTTGAAGCAGGAGGATTGCAGGTTCAAAGCCAGCCTCAGGGGCTGGGCCTGTAGCTCAGTGGCACAGCACTTGCCTGGCATGTGTGAGGCACTGGGTTCAATCCTTAGCACCTCATTTAAAAAAAATAAAATAAAGGTATTCTGTCCATCCATGACTACAAAATAATTTTTTTAATTACAAAAAAAAAAAAAGCCAGCCTTAGTAATTTAGCAAGGCCCTAGCAACTTAGTGAGACCCTGCCTCAAAATAAAATGTTATTTTAAAAAAGGGCTGGGGATATAGCTCAGTGGCTAAACACTCCTGAGTTCAATCTCCCAGTACCAAAAAAAAAAAAAGAGTATAAACAGCAAAGTAGTTGCTGGCCATGGCTAAAAGCCTCAGAGGTAAGCGAAAGGCAGGGTAGAGGAAGTTTGAGTGTGGGTCAGGAGATGAGGACCAAAAGGAAGGTGCTAGGGAGACCACCAATACTTGGCAGGAGCTGTCCTAAAGAGAATGCATCAGCACATTATGTTCAACCACAAGAATGGGATCCTAATTAGAGTAAGTTATACTCCATGTAGGTATAATATGTCAAAATACACTCTGCTATCATGTATACCTAAAAAGAACAAATAAATAAAATAATAAAAAGAGAGAATGCATCAGGAAGGCGGGAATTGGCTTGATTCTCTCTCTCCTGAGCCCCTTCAACCTTAGCGGTTTGGCTGCATTGTGAATGCAGCGATAACAAGCTTGAGCTGTGTTTCTTAGAGTAACGTAAGGCCAGAGTAAGCTGTTTTAGACTAGAAGATGTTTGCACTTTGTCAGTTTCTTCTTGTGTAATGAGGAATAGCATACAGCTAGCTGGCCTTCCCAGACCAGCACTAAATGTACTGATTTACTCAACAGTTACTTACTGAGAATCTATTCTGCATTAGCCACTAGGGTACTGTAGAGACCAGAGTTGGCTCAGTCCCTGCCCATGGGCAGCTTCCTAAGTGACCTAAGAAATGGTCCACCTTGCTGAGCCATGCTACGGATATGAAAGCTCCTCCCCACCCTGACAGTGCACTTATTTTTTAAATAAAACAAACACAAATGCATAATTAAGTCAGTAGCACTAGAAGTTATTCTACATTCTTTAGTACCTCTCCATTCAGAGCAGGTCTTATCTTCCAGCACCAAAAGCATCACCATCACTGGGCAGCTTCTTAAAAATGCAGAATCCAGGCCCCGCCACAGACCCACTGCCTCGGCGGAGTCTGCATTCTGTTACCCAAGTGACCACATGCACATGGGCATTTGAGGAATCCTGTTATCCTTAAAAAAAAAAAAAAAAAAAAAAAAAATGGCTTCCTTTTACCCATAAGCATAAATCTGCAAATATTTTATGTATTATTTGAAGCAATCATTTAGATTTGATCATAGTTTCTCTGGTTGAGCATTATTTTAATGGGTTTTAAGCCAACCAAGAAAAGTATGTCTGGCTAATAGTATAAAAATAAATTCTCAAGTTCCGTTTATAACTTCTGCATTTCTCATACTCAGTTTTTAACTTTTACTTCCAAATAGTCTACTGACGGGAGAAAAGTCTGATTGCTTTGACTTTTCTCAAGGATGTTGTAAAATTCTCAACCTTGGAACTCACTTATTTATAATACTTTTGAGGTGTTAAACAAAATCCAAATTCCATTATTTACCAATAAAAGTTCATAGTTTAAATCTTAAAAATTTTAATAATGTAACAAAGATGATACAGGGAATTAACAAGAAGTTTTAAATTCGTGTGTGTGCGCACACGCCGTGCACAGCGGGTGGGGATCTTTGCCAACAATGCTAAGTAAAAATATTTCAAGATACTTCCTGTTGCACACTCCAACAAGCAAAGTCAGACGTGTTTGGAAAACACTATCAGTTCTAATCCCTTTGCCAGTCTCTCATTCCACTCCCCAGCCTTAGGGCTTGCTTTCTACCTTTCCAATCACCTGTAAGTCCTTCTCTGTATCTCACTATCTATATCTCTGATTGTCCCAGGTGAATTTTACTTCTTTCTCTCCTGGACTTCTACTAACACTCTCATAAAGCATCACACCATTAACTAACATTTGAACACATTTAACTTTATACTTCTTTGCTGCTAAGTTTTGTAAGGCAGAACTTAAACTACAGATATATAAGAAAATTCTGAGTACAAAATAGCAACTCAATATATTTTCATTAGTTGGTCAACTCTGTAAAACTATACTGACTTGAATTGAATGATCAAGGGTAAGAAAAGCCTTTGTGTTACTTAATTTAAAAGAAGCAAAAAATTATTGGAATTAATAAGATTCACAGCAGACACCTGGCCTAAGGTCCAGAAATTTAGGGGTTTCACAGTATTTGGTTACTCTTTTTTTTTTTTTTTTTTTTGTTATTGTTCAGTTTCCCCTTCACATTGGTTGAAGAACTAAAAATCATATAACAGGTTCTTTCAAAGTGTTTCTGTACCCACAAATTGAGTCAGTATTAGTAACAACCTGATGAGACAATCAAATGGGAGTTATAAATAAAAAGAGCACCATCTAATAAGAATTCACAGTCATGTGTAAATCCTTCAAGAAGACAGAGCTCAACTTGAAACTTCATCTACACATGACTCCATGGTTGACCCCAAGAAAGTCCAAAATGAATTTTAAAATTTCCCAGTCTCTGTTGGCTTTTTGATATTTTATAAGTTTATGCTACATCTTGCCAGAAGTTTTTCATGAAGGTTTCTGCTACTCCTACAGGAAACCACCACCCCCCTCCGTAAATTGCAATTAAGCAGAGACTTCTAAGAGTATTTTTCCCATAAATGCTTTGTGTTTATGTCTTATCTCCTTGACTAGGTTGAAAACTTTTTGCTATATCCCTACAGAGCTAGCACATAGAACCACAGGAAAAAAAAAAAACTGCTAATCTAGCAGAACAATTCTAGTCCTTTTACTGATAAAAGATGGTTATTTGCTCAAATTTAACAGTACAGAGAGTTTCAGAAGTGGAATTTTAATATGCAAGAAAGATGGATGGTTGAGAAATCCTGAATAAAGATAATCCATTATTTTGTATCTCAAGAAGGTTAGGTCCATAGATTTTTCTGAAACAAATTTAAGAGGATTATGCTTATGAATGTGCCATCTTCCATGTTGAAGTGTCATCTCAGAAGAAGGCACATGATCTTCACTTGCTGATCAGCCTCAGAGAATCTAATAAACTCAGCTCAGTTACCCTTTTCCAAAATCAAATGCCAAATCTTTTAACACTGGCCAGTCCTCATAAACCATAAAACAGCCATCAGTCTATCAAACATAATGGAAGAATTTTAAAAGTTCCTGGAATAAATGACATTCTGAGTAATTTTTTTCTTGTTCTATAGGAAAATAGCACAAGACTCAATTTTATTAGAGAACTATAACATCCAAATGTCGTCATAGTCAACTCAGCCTTAGCTCCCAGGTCCAGGCCCAGACACTTAAGTCCACCACCTCCACTCACCACCAGTTCCCACTGACAGAAAAAGGAAAAAAAAGAAAAAAAAAAGAACTTCACCCAAGTTCTGCTGACGTCAATGGGGTGCTTGCGTGCAAAGATAGTCTTGCGGATGGGTTGAAGACAGTGTGTTGTAACTTTTCTTAAGTCCTTAATTATTCAAAGAAACCTCACTTCTAAAGGGAAGAGCCAAAAAAATCCAGCCCTCTCTTTCAAGGAAAAAGCAGCAAGTGAATCTTAACATAACTGAATGTGCTTCAAAGTATGTTCTTCAACTAAAAGTTTGCATTCAGATCTTGATAATGCCCTAAGCCTCATAATGATTGCAAATAAGATCACATCTCCTTAAGAGAAAAAAAAAGCATAAATAAGAATAGAATCACAAGTGTCTACAGTTCCTTATAATTTGAGACTTTTTTCCACTGAACCCATACATCACCCGTGAATCTAAATTTTCAGAGTCTTCCAACCATGATGTTGAACACTCAAATACCTGAAAATAGCCATTGGCTCAAGACAATACTATTTATTAAGAAATAATAAGAGTCTGATGTTGGAGTCCTTGCTACATGATGAGTGTAGTGCAAATCTAAAGAAAAAGAAAAAAATGGAATTGAAGAGAGATTTTCCTGGTCTTAAACATTTACAATCTAGTTAGGGTTACAGGTATACGTTTTGTCTTCTTGTTAACTCAGTAAACACAGGACTGGTGTGTATATGAAATAACTGAATAAAGCTTTAAACAACAGTCCATTAATAAAGACAAGAAAGATACATGTGTATGGGCAGGCGCCAGCAATCCAAGTGCATCTTCAGAAGTGTGAGCAGAGATCAGAAGGTACCTGGGTGGAGGGATGAGTTGCCCGAGGAAGCATCTTATTTGGCCAGTCCTCAGGACTGTTTATTTCCTGTACCTCCTCCAAGACAGCGGACTGGGAAAATAGCTCTGTGACTTGGAACTGCTCTTGTTTACAAAGCTGTGTCAACTATAAGTTCAAAATAAGGGCGGACTTCTTTTTCAATTTCTATATGAAAAGAAATCTTTTCATTCCAGGAAAGACAGTGTTACCCAAATGAATCACAAAACTGTTTCTTTGACACACTTCAGATTTGTGGTTGTTAAAAACAATTTTCAAATAGAAAATGCTGCTTAATTGTCAAGTACCTTGTTCCTCTGAGTCTTTTATTAGGTGCAGGGAACAGATCAGCTGACAAGTTATTTCAATTCTTTTCAGTTCCATAAACCATGTGCAAAGATTTGTTCTCAGGGCTGAAGTGATATATAGATTTATTTCTTCATAAAACCATATATTTCTTTGAGTAGTTGATTCTTTTTTAAAATTTCTTGTTCTTTTTAGTTATACATGAGAGTAGAAGGTATTGTGACATATTATACATACATGGAGTATAACTTGTGGTTGTACAAGATGTAGATTTACACTGGTCATAACACCATATTAGTACCCTAAAGCAGTCAAGTTATCTTAGCCCTTAGAGCTTACTTTTTTAATGCACCAAAATGCCATCAGTCGAGTTAAAGTGTTTTAGTCAGCATTTGAATTTTGTTATTTTGTCTGTCTAGGTATTTTCTTTTCTCTAGACTCCCAGAGCACTTTATCTAGAACTCTTATTAGATACTTACATTCTCTATCCTGCCTAATAGTTGTTTTCAAGTGAATGGTATGTTTGTGTATTCATAACAATATGGAATTGGATACACAGAGAAATAAGACTTTTTTTTTTTTTTAATCTCTATACTCGAAAAAAGGAAAAATCAATTTTTGGTCTTGAGATAGCTATTTAGCTATCCCATGCACACACTGGTAGTTTCTTGGGATGCCAGACATCCCTCACTCACTGAGCTGTAGGGGACTCATTTTCCTCTTTGCCCCAGAGCACAAGGAAGGATCCTAAGTGGAGAGCGGCCTCCCCTTTGTTCTAGCTGCAGCTGTCTCTGCCTGGATGAGCTCTCTAAGAGCCCAGGGTAACGGTCTTGACCGTGACCACTCTTGAGAGGCTATGAAAGGATAAACAGGCAGCCACATGAACATGATGCTCTTTAATTATGAGGTCCTACCAGGGAAGGAAGGCCGGCAGACAGGCAGACACGTTCCAATTATACTAATACACCTTGTAAACATCAAATATTTTTATTCTGAGATTAAAGAGAGCCTATATCCTCACAACACTCCTGAGACTGTGCATCTCAGGGCTGTTGCCAGTGCTGCTGGTGAAACAGGATTTCCTTTGGTTAAAATAGACTTTCACAAAAATAACAGCCCCAAGTCTAGAGGTGGTCAAATGTGACTTCCACAGCAGGCTGTCCAAAACTTTAACTATAGTTCTTAAAAATCTTTAGATTCAGATTCTCAGAGGAAATTAATTCTTTATTTCTTCTAGTTTTTACCCTACCCTACGGAGTGTTGTCAGTGGTGTCCTTGGTTGGGCTGGTAGCAGTGGGGCTTGAAGCTTAAATCTGCTTGCTGTGTGGATGACCTGCCTTCACTCAGTGACTGCTCTCCCTAGACCACAGCATGAGGTGGAAGTGACCCAGCCACTTTCCTTCACCCATGTCAGCCAGGGACCAGAATCCTGAATGTGCTAGGTGAATTGTCTGTGTATCTAGCCACTGGTTCCAAGCTTACCTAAGGGGAAAAGGAGAAGAAATTAAACAAACCCATGCACGTGCCTTTCTGATAGTGGGACTTTTGGTGGGTTATCATGATATGCAGAGAAAAAGATATAATTAGGACTGAGGAGTAACTCAGTGGTAGAGCATGTCCTTAACACACAGGAAGCTCTGGGTTCTATCCACAGTGCGCATGTGCATATGCACACACCCATGCCTCACACACACACACACACACACACACACACACACACACACACACACACAGTCTTTGAAGCTCTGCTCCTATATCGCACACAAATGTTAGAACTCATAAATTAACTCCCATAGGAATAGATTCTCTATTTGAACCAGTATAGCAATTCATTCAGGATGAAAACCCCTACTGCTTTAGTACTTTCTGGTTGCTGCTATAAAAAGTTGCCATAGATTGGGTGAATTATGGATAACAGAAGTGTATTTCTCATAGTTCAAGAGGCTTGAAGTTCAAGATCAAGGTGCCAGTAGATTCCATGTATGGTGAGGGTCCACTTTCTGGCACAGAGAAGTCATTGTGTCCTCCCATGGCCAAAAGGGTGAGGGTCCCTCTTAGGCCTCTCTTATTAGGACACTAATCCCATTTGTGAGGGCTCTATACTCATGACTTCCCAATGACCCTACCTTCTAACACCATCACATTGGGGGATTAGGATTCAGCAGGACAAAGTCATCTTCTGAGTGCAAACCACACCATGTGGCAACAGTGGCTCTTTTTGGATGATCTGTTGAGGGTTGTAGACAAACTGGTCTTTACAGGGCATTGTAGTTTTAATGCCTAGGTTCAATATATAGAAAAGACACAAAATACTTAAAACTACTCTGTTGCAGTATGAACAATCATTTCTCACTTCTCAATCATATTAATTTCAATTTTTTGTATATAATTTCCTCAAAGTGGATGTTAATGCCACACATCGGAGGAAATTATGCATTATGGGTTCCTCGGCAGAGCAGACTTTCCTGGCCCATGGCGAGGTAGGCGATTTACAAGACCAGACCTAGGAACTCTCATGCCTGAGTGGCTTATATGGCAAAGATCCAAGACACTTGGGGAGTACATGAATGCATCAATAAGTAAGAAGTGGGCAAGACGACCTGACAAAAAGAAACAAAAATGGCTTCAGTCACATGCCTGCCCACCCTAACGTGGGTTTTATGACAATTAAGGTGAACATCCAGGGAAGGCCTAAAGGGAAGGTACGTTCATTAAAGGGCAGCTCATGGTGAGTGGGAGAAACGGGTTCCATTTCCTATGATTTACACATTCAAATAGAGGGAGCTTTAGGCTCGTTGTTGATGCTTGGAGAGTCACAACATTCTATTCACTCAATAAACACCCTGACCACCGAGCTATGACTTATCAGGCACTGTGGTGAGTGCTTGATTGGAAACAGAAATTGGACAAAGCCTACATGCTCAAATTGCTTATAGTCTAGTACAGCAGAGAAAGAATCAAATGAGTACAAACATAACAATTACAAAAAGCTAATCATAACACAATATGAAAAGAATACAAAGTATAGAGGTGGCACAGAGGAAAGAATGATTGCTTTTACTTGGGTAGGAGCAGTGAGATGGTCAGGAGACGGGGAACACGTCTTAGCTTTTATAAGACGAACCAGGTCTTAAGGAAGAAAATTAATTGATGCCAGGCACGGTAGCACACGCCTGTGATCCCAGGTACCCAGGAGACTGAGAGGAAGACTGCAAGGTAGAGAACAGCCTTGGAAACTTAGCAATACTCCATCACAAAGTAAAAAATAAAAAGGACTGGAGATATAGCTCCATGGGACAGTACTGACCTAGCCTATGTGTGACCCTGGGGTCAGTCACTGTTGCTGAAAAAAAAAATTGATTATGAAAAATGACCAAATAAATTTCTAAGCAGATGGAGTGATCAGTGGAAAGACCCAGAGCTGTGAAATATCATAGATCATGGGGCAACATCAGGGATTTCAGAATGACCAAAGGTACTGAAGAGCAGATAAGGAAGCCAGATGACAGGGACCCCTAAACACCATGCTACAGAATTTAGACTCCATCCCACACTCTTGCGAAGTCGCAGAAAATCGGGTATGGGTAGAGGAGGGCATGACAGAACCACTTAATCTGAAATATGCTTTGAAGGATGGACCTGGCTGAGAAGAGGAGGACAGATCAGAGGAAGGCCACACAGAAAGCAGGAGACCAAGAGGAAGCTATTGCCCAAGTGAAGGACAAGGCTTGTGCCATGGCAGTGACTGTGGGAATGGAGAAGACAAGAGAAGCTGGGGCCAAGTTTATAAGACTGACCATGTCAGGATTTAAGGAAAGAAGAACAACTGAGTCCAGTGTGACTCCTAGGTTCTTGGGTGCTGGAAGACAATGACGCAGCGACAGCAGTTTTGAGGAGGGTGTATTGATGATGAGTTGAGACTGGAATGTTTCAAGTTGGAGGTTCCTGTTGCACATTCAAGTTTAAAGTGCAGGGAAGAGGTCGATGCTGATTAAATATATCTAGGAGTCATCCGGTTGTTAAAATGAAGAGAACAAATGAGATCACCCAGGGAGAAGACGTGGAATGGGAAGGAAGGCAAAGAGGGTTGGAGCTCAGAGTGGTGACGGGCAGAGAGTCACCTCTTCATTACCAGTAGAACCTCAGCCCCGAGACACCAAGAGTTCTGTGCAGTTTTTTTGTTTTGTTTTGTTCTGTTTTGTTTTGTTGTTGCTGCTGCTACTGGTTTTTGTGTTTTTGTTTTGTTTTGTTTTGTTTTTGTGCTTTTATTTTGTACCAGGAATTGAACCGAGGGGTGCTTGACCACGGAGCCACATCCCCAACCCTTTTTTATTTTTATTTTTTATTTAGGGACAGGGTCTTGCTAACTTACTTAGGGCCTTGCTAAGTTGCCAAGACTGGCTTTGAACTCTCCATCCTCCTGCCTCAGCCTCCCCAGCTACTGGGATTACAGGCGTGCAGCACAGAGCCCAGGTAGGTATACTTTTTAATTAGAAAATAGCCTAGTAGAAAAACACAATCAAAATGAGAAGAGTAAAGGAACGTTAAAGATGAGAGGCTGCCTTGTAATACACACAGTAAGTTCCTGATAAAATTTACTGTATTTGACAATAAATATCAAATTCTCACTATCTGCTACATTTTATGAACTTCTTCTGGTTTAAAAAAAAATGCTCATTTTTTTGTTTTCCTTAAATTTTGTGTAAGAATTGCAGTGTCACAAATGCCCTTGTTTTCAATTTCCAAATTGCTTTTACTTTTTACAAAAACTGAAAGTGGTGCTTCTGAGCAGAAATGGATGGATATTTTAGACTGTCTTCTTTTGGGAAACTGAATCCATATCAAACACTCTTTTTGCTCGACTTACTAATACATGATGAAAACTCCCACTTCTTTAAATAGAAAATAAAAGTCCACTTTCCCATAACTTAGATTAGAAAGGCTGTTTCTTGTTTACTGGGGATTTTTCATAGTTGCAGCTAAAATTCGGGATGATTTTTACAAGGCAAGGAAGACGTAGATCCTTCTACAAAAAGAGGAACTTTCACAATTAGTGAAAACCAAGAGTGCTGTCAGGAGGGCCTGGAGGAGACGAGGTTACCACAGCGCCCGATGAAGGAAGCAGGCCCCTCAGGCCACCTCCCCACACTGGATGCTCACAGTCCCGCAGATTGATGCTCTTCGTGTGTTAGATCTGACTCCTGAGGCAGGTACCACAAGAAAGAGCAAAATGCCTATCTTTGCTTCTAATATTGAAACCAGCTGTGTTTATTCCTCTCTGACCACCTCTCCCTCCATCTCCCCCAAGTAGTTTGAACAGACAAAATGTTTTCAGGCCAGACAGGCAAACTTTCAACTTCATGGTGCATGTGACTTATTAGCAAAAGCCTTTGTAGGCTTGTTTTCAAAAACTGCAAGTACCCAGTAGAAGCGGGGTGATATATAAAAGGTTGGCCTTCTCTTAGAAGGAGAAACTTCAAAGCAATCCCTGACATCCCAGAATTCACTGCTTTTCTGGTAAATATTAACTGTTTGAGCCAGAGAATTTTAGGGTTTTGGCTGAACTCAAAGATGAAGAGCTGGGGCTGGGGAGGTAGCTCAGTTGGTAGAGTGCTTGCCTTATAAGCACAAGGCCCTGGGTTCGATCCCCAGCACCCCCCCCCCAAAAAAAAAAAAAAAAGATGAAGAGCTTGTTGGGTGCAGCATTTCTTTTTATGTTCTGAGCTAGAAAACTCCATGAGTGGATGCGGATGACATCACAAACTGATCAGTCAGAGAGAGTGGGATGAAGGTTCACTTTAGGTTTCCCTGAAGAGTCATCCAGCAAGTCTGTGGGCAGGAAGGCCCAGGGATAGGTGCTGGGGTAGTGAACATCAAGAAGCAGGGATGGGAGAGAGCCTGCCCAACACCAGTGTTGACTGCAAGTTAATGAAGCAAGGGACATTGTGGAAAGGAGGGTTTAAAAGCACCAGATACATGACTTTAAAGAACCTACGAAAAACTATAAAATAATTGCTATATTAATTGTGAGTAATGTATACAAGTTTGTTAGAAAATTTATAATAAGAAACTAGTAAACTTGGGGTGGTAGGGGGTTTGGATCATTCATAAGACTCCCTCTCTTGGCCCATTTCATGCTCCAGTTTCATCATCTTTCAAACACCTTGGTTTTCCTTCCTACGCTCCACAGGAACTCATTGCCAGTTTTCTGCTGGCACAAGTTACCTTTCATTCTCAGAGAATAAGCCTCAAGCAAAGTCTGTGAACAACATCTCTTTGATAGGGGAGTTGTATACTCTTTCCATTACCAACAGCTGCTCCAGTGAGATCCCAGCTTTCCCACTCTCTGTGACCATAACAAGGATTTCAGGCAAGCTCTTCACCGTATGCAGAACAATATTCCAAAATTTCTAACACAAAGGAGTTTGTGAGTCAACCAATCCCAAGGTAAGAAAAAAATGTTATCTTAAGGAACAAATGGAGTAAATGCAGGCAGAGCAGGGAACTGACTAGTATAGTTGAGATTTAATGGCACTCAGCATAGGATGGCAAGTCAGACTCCCACCCGCTAGACGGAGCCTCACTTCCCCTTTGCTGGAATTTCTCCATTGTTTAATTTGAGTTAACCACCCACCTACCTAGGATACATAGTTACCTGTTTCGTTATTTCAAGTATATATTTGTACCAAATTTCATATTTGTGTGAAAAGCAGCATTTTCCAAATATCTTTTCCTAAGGAGAAATTTTTTGTCTCTAAGCTTCTTAGAGTCTAAAGAATGGAGTCACCTGGCAATTAGAGGTCCAATAGTGGTTCCTTGTCCAGCACTGAGTCCCTTAAGTCTGGACAAATGATTTTTTTCTTCAGCAAAGAAATTCCAACTGATAGTTCCAGATTGAACTGTCAGCCATCAGTACTTGATGGAGTCACTGTAGGCTCAGAGTTGAATCATTAGAAACTTGACTTCAGTCATTTGAGCCATATAGGGATCTTGCTCTAGGCAATAGTCTCATTCTATCCAAAGTCACCTGAGAGCAAACAATCAAGCAGAACAGGGTGAGATGTCCTGGTTTGAGAAATGAGTCTACTCATCTGAAGAGGTTTCCCTTTCCTATCCCATAGACCTACTGCAGACCAATTGCTTAGTAAGCTCAACTTGAGATCAGATTGTTAAGGCAAAGCTCTTGCTGGAATTCCTCTTAGGGTGCTCATCTTCTCCAAAGGAGGTTTCTACACCAAGAACTGAGTCTGGCTGCCCTGAAACAGAACACACTAGAGTCTGAAGAGATCTGCAGACACTTCTTACTCCTTGGCTTGCCTCTTCCTAGGCCCTATACATAACCTATGTTTCTGTTACTGCAGTACAACCATTATTCAAATTGAAATGCAGCTGAGGAGTTCATAGATTTTGAACAGGCAGACTCCAGGCACAATACCCTGGGACCATTGTTAGGATTTTAACAAACCACACTCAGGTAAGCTTCATTTCCTGTTGATCCTTCTCGACTTTGATTTCCCAGGATGGGTTTCCTTGCCTCATTCCCATTTGAGGGCATGCTGTCTAAACCTGTAAGTTCCACAAAGGGACTGACTATAAACACATGCCCCATGACTGTCACTGAAGACAGAGTCAAAACATGTCTCACATCTATTAGATGCAACTGAGCATGCCTAAATACGTTACACTATATGATGAGGGAAACCAAACCCAAAAAGGCTATAGTTAGCTTTATCTCAGGTAATAATAGTCAATAATAGTCCATGAACCATTTGGCCCCAAAAATCAATGCAGTTATTTTAAAATACACATTCCCTGATCCCCATACCAAACCCATAAATTAGAATTTCTTTTGGTAAGACCTAAGAATCCATATTTGTTTAACTTCCCTAGGCATTTCTTATATTTTTCAAGGTAGAACTCAACTCTTGCCACTGCTTAGGAATATATGCTGGGGAAATTATCAAGCCTCTGTGAACTTTAGTCTCCTTATCTGTAAAATGTTTATCATACCTACCCCTCAGGATTTTTGTAAGAAATAAAAGAAACTGATGAACACAAAATAGACTCCTTAGATATGGTAGCTATCAATAATAATAAAACAGCAAAGCCAGACATGGTGTAATCCCAGTGGCTCAAGTAGCTAAGGCAGGAGGATCACAAGTTCGAAGCCAGCTTCAGTAACTTAGCAAGGCCCTAAGCAACTTAGTGAAACCCTGTCTCTAAAAAAACATAAAAAAGAACTGGGCATGTGGCTCAGTGGTTAAACTCCTCTAGGCTCAATCCCTGGTACCCAAAAAAATCAAAATAAAATAAAATAGCAATGCCAGTGAGAATGGCCTTGTGTCTGAAGCAAGAAAAATCAACTTGAAAGGGACTGAGTACCACAGTAGGCAACACGCTGAGGAGCAGGTATAACCAAGATGCTGGGTCACCATTCATCACACGGAACACAGTTCCAAGGGCAGGCCAAGCTGACAGCGTATGAAGCACAACAGGAAAAAGTAGGGGCTTCCCAACTGGAGGGAGGAACCCAGCCAAAGGAATCCAAGATACTCAAAATCTGGGTCAATGGGCAGCCCCAAGGAAGCAGGTCGCCAAGTCTCGGTTATCTCATGGGGACCCTGCTGCAGGCCCCAGTCCCTCACAGACAGAACCAAGGACCATGTTCTGGCCTGATTCCAAAGACAAACACTTTAATCCAGAGCAGAAATCCAGATCTTGAAACTGGAAAAGACAGGGCCTGGGGCTCCTCAAATTCTTTCAGAGAGCTTCAGGATGACTCCTTGTCATAAATTGGTTTGACTCAGACAAAAGTCACACTGGGACCACAGAAACAGTTGGGCTGGATGGACCCAAACAGAAAACCTCTGGAGTCATTACCTTGAGAAGTACCTAGTTTGAACAAGTCAAGTGAGGAGGTTGGGAGTGAGTAGGAAGCCAGACAGTACATAGAATCGTGTGATGAGAGAAAATAAAGGCCACCTCCTTGCCCTGTGAACAGAGCCTTAAAGCATTTCTTGCTTGGATCCTTTCTCCTTTTCCATTAGATGAAGAGAAAAAGACCAAAACCACACCAGGATGTTCTCTCGGGAAAATATTCAGAGAAGCACCAAACTGGCTGAGGGGTGGGCAGGACCAGGTGACACATTGGTAGGCTTGTACTAGTAGGACAAATTGGGAGGCATGAGGCACAGAGAAAGGGTCTAAAGAACAAGACATCAGGAACTAAGTGAATGCAACAGAGAGTTTGGGGAAGAGATAGGAGACTGAGAGGCTCCTTCCAATATGGGAGCACTAGAGAAGAAAGAAGACATTGCTGAAAAATTCAGATGTTATCAAGTCTCGAAGAATGATGGGAATTCCTGATCGTGCTTCACTTCTTTAAAAGCAGTACTTAATGGGACTGGTCCACATGGGTCCCCGTTGTTCGACAGCTAAAGTTAGAGGGAAGCGCTCTGCTGGACACAGGTCTAAGCCCTTGTTAGACCTCTCTCTTTATCACATCTAGAGAGTGATAGCTGGATTTATCGAGGAGGACAAAAAGGGTGAGGACTCCTGCTGAAGCCTCTGGCCCAACTGCCCAACCTTGGATCTCCCCAGATTGCCCACCACACCCACAGTTCCATTGTACAACTCCATGTCCCTTATTCACGTCACATTATCCTAATATCCTCGCACGCTGAATTTTGACCCTAACAGAGGTATTAGTGCTCCTATACCTCAACCTGAGCCTGCCCCAACCCTCACCCACAGCATTCTGTCAGCAACTCCCAGGCTTGGGTTCACTCACCATTTTGTACATACCCTCACCCCAGCAACCAGGGAGACGTGGCGAGATGCCCCTCAATACAGGTTATTCTGCCCAATCAAACCATCAGTTAACCAGGAGCCAGCATAAGCAAGCACTAAAGCCTTCCTCCTAAAATAGGAAATTCAGTTCCAGACCCAATTTTTTAAAAGTTAAATAAATGGAGCCAGGCATGGTGGCACACTCGTCATTCCAGTAGCTCAGGAGGCTGAAGCAAGAGGATCACAAGTTCAAATCCAACCTCAGCAGTTTAGCAAAGTCTTAAGCAACTTAGTGAGACCCTGTCTCAAAAGTTAAAAAATAAAAAGGGTGGGGGATGTGACTCAGTGGTTAAGCACCCTGGGTTCAAAATAAAAACTTTTTTTTGAGGTAATCATTCCAGGAAAAGGAGGTAAACTATTTCACAAATCCCAACTTTTTCAATCCAGTGAGGAAGGGGAGAAGTTGCAGGCTACACAAGGTTCCAGGTTTCTCAGTTGGACCCTACACACCATTTTGGGGGGCACTAAGAGTAATTCCAGGCCCTGCCTCCTGAGCACCAGAGGTGCTATTAATTTTCTGTTCGTCAAGTGTGGCTTCTAATAGGGCAACTTAAATCCTCAGTAGAGTTGAGGCAGGGAAACTGCTGTAAGGGACAAGAGTAACAAGGTCTGAGCACCAGGGACTCAGAGGGTCAGTGGTCAAGAGGGTCAGTAACAGTTCTCAGGAGTGGGAAGCAAGATTGGAATTGAGGGGAAAGATTTAATATTTGTTGAGCACTTACCAATTGAGGGGGGCTGGTGGGAGCTTTGCTTAATTCTCGTAGTAACTCTAGGAAGCCTTGTCTCTATTTTTTCAAGCTAAGATGACTGAGGCTCATTCTCACAAGTTGCAGCTAATTCCTGGTAGGGTTAGGGTTGAACACCTGCGTGTATGATACTAAAGCCTCAGCTTCTTCCCACAGCACTCGTGAGCATGAAGCAGATACCACAGAGTGACAGAGAAGTAGCCCTAAAAGTGTGCCATGCGTGAAACCAAACAGTAGCTGGGACTATGATGAAATACACTGGAAAGGTGGTGAGTGGTGAAATAAGTGGGGGGTGGGTGAACCCAGAATGGCCAGGTGTTCACAAAAGCTGAGCTGGAGGAGAGCTGAGCCCAGGATTCTGTGGGACATCCTCACTATTTTGTATGTTTGGAATCCAATGAGACAAACATTCTTTGCACTCTGCTTCATGCAGTTGAGGTAGCACACTCTTTCCCCTGATCTCACCAGTCACTACACACATGATCTTGGCTTTGGGGTCTACATTTGGTTATAAAACTGAGGAGTCGCAGGGAATAGAGGAAAACTATTCCAGAAACACAGACTGCTTTCCATTTAGTAAAGAATTCTCACTTTTCTAGGAATTTGCTTCTGTATTGGGTAAGTATACACAATTAGGCATAGTCCATTCAATAGACTGTTTTCAGGAACTTCTTATTAACAAAAAGTAAGAGACTTAAGAAAGACCCATTTCTTATAATAATGCAAAGTGAGGAAAAGCGGGATATAAAACCACATTTGAATCAAAAAATGAGTTTTATTCAACTACCTTTGTGGAAGAAGAAAATGCACAGAATCATCTCTATGGGTTGAATTCTCTGGTTGTATAAACTTGGCATTGAACACATGTTAGTTTTAGAAGCAGAAGGAAAATATCTTAAAGGAAGTTCTTTTATGGACTTTAGGGATACATGATTGGATCAATTAAAATCTTTGGTCTGTAATACTCTGTCATTAGTCTAGCAGTGCTTTTTCAATCATTAATGACAGCTACTACTAATCCAATAGCTATCATGTACCAGGCAATGCATAAACTTTCTTTCTTTGGGGTGGGGATAGTACTAGGGATTAAACTCAGGATCTTAAAGTTGCTAGACAAGTGCTCTACCCCAGCTCTCTTTGGTTTTTATTTTAAGACAGGGTCTCCATAAAGTCAACTTGGTGATCCTCCTGCCTCAGTCTCCCAAGTAGCTGGAATCACAGGAGTGTGCCACCTCCCTAATATCAGCAGAGATATCTCTATCAGTCTATCTATCTACCTGGATCTAGATTGTGTGCATTTATGAAAAATCGGAGTAAAAAAAAAAAAGAACAAAATGGAAACAGTAGTGATGGGATTACATGCCCAATCATGGCTATGTCTAATTTTTACAAGACTACAAATTAGATATTTTTAATTCTCATTTTACTTATGCAAAATTAAGACTCAGAGAAGTTAAGAAACTTAATCTAGGCACAATGATTTTGAACTCATCTGCTGACTCCACAACCTGTCTTTCTCTGTTACCCTTTATTATATGCTCTTTGATATCTACATTCTGGAATAGAGGAAGGGCTAGAAGCAGATTCCTGGAAGAGATTGACAAAAGTTTGACATCCCTGGCTATGTCCTGAGTTTCCTCTGCTGTCGTGATTCATATTGCCCAATTTTCTGGATCCAGCCAGGATGGAACTGATTAATCACTAAGACAGGCTGACTTCTTCTTTCTTACTGAGTTGGCAAATGGAATTCTAGCACCCCGTTTTTCGCATTGATCACCTCTGATTTACAATGCAACATGGTCATTCTCTCAGAAGAATGTTCATATGATAATTTGCTAGGATTTAGTTATGGGCCTTGGAAGAGAGAGGTCTTCTCATAAAATGTTATTTCATTCAGGAGAAATAGACCAAAATCACCTTTCTTCCCTCTGACAGCAGAAGCTACTGTGTGGGCAGCCAGGTAACCAAGATGGAGAGCGTTAGAGGTGGATTGGGGTCTCTAAGGAGCCTAGAAGCAAACATTGAAGTCAGGAACCTGGCTCAGATAAGAAGAAATGTTTGCAGACAGCAGCCTAGCTGGGCTACTGGTGTGGGCAGCCTCTCGAGTTAGGTAAGCAGGTTAACCACAGAGAGAGGCATTCAGTCAGCAAGCCAGGTCTGAAAATCATAGGTTTTGAGTGGCTGCAAATGACTGTGAGGCCTCCAGAAAATTTAATTTATTTTCCTCCCTGGTGAAGTGTAGAGACACCTGTTCCTGTGGCAGGAAGGTTTCTTGTTCTATGAAGTGTGTTGAGCAACTCAATAAATGGTACTATATACATAGCTCTATTTTACAACAAATTCCCCCAGAAAGGGCTAAATCACTTCCCCTGGTGACTAAGGCTGCCCACCACACACCAGTTCCCCCGTGATGGGTTAACCACTGTGGCAACACAGCTGTGTACAAGTCCTGTGGCCTCTCATACCTAAGCGGTGCCCACTGTTTTCCAGGCAGTCAGACAGAGGCTTAGGTGTGAATCAGTAATGAACGCTACCTACTCTCCATCTCTTCCTCATTTACTCAGATTTCAATAACCAGAAAGTACTTCTGCCCTGGCTCTCAAGACTCCTCAGCTATAAACAATAAGTAGGGATTGGACTTGAAGGGAAAAGACCCAGGAATGTGCTTGGGATCACTTTCTTAATGAAAGTGACAGCTAAGAGGTGATGTGTCTAACAGAAACATCATCTATGCTAAATAAGAATAAACCAGGCCTGGGTGAGACAGACATGAATTCCTAAAAAGAAAGATTGCTAAAGAAACTGGGGGCTCAAGAATGGAGGAAGGAAGGACTGTATAGAGGGAAAAGAGGGGTGGGAGGGGTGGGGGGGAAGGGAAAAGAATAACAAAATGAATCAAACAGCATTACTCTATGTAAATTTATGATTACACAAATGGTATGCCTTTACGCCATGTACAGAGAGACAACATGTATCCCATTTGTTTACAATAAAATAAAAAAAAAAAAAAAAAAAAGAAACTGGGGGCTGATTGCCTGATGGTAGGCAAGAAATAAACCTCAGCAAAATGATTAAAGTAACTCACTGCTAACCGATATGGTCATCTGCTGCCTTGATGTCAGCTGCCTGCCTACAACTAGTAAGCCATTGCTTCTGTCTTCCCTTTACAGAGTCCCCAGGTAGCCAAATGACTTCTGATCACTTTGGGACACAGATTTGACCACCTTATTTCACACATGACTGCAATTCCAAACACTAATTCTGAAGACTCCTTAAAATAATTAAAATATGGAAGACAAAGTCACTTGAAACTTAGAAATTTGCAGAGAATTCCTACTTTCAAGTATTTTTGTCAAATAAAGTAATTTTTGCTGTTTTTAAGAAGCAGGACTCTCTACCCTACCCAACTCCTGCTGTCGGGATAGAATCCAGCGATATGCTACCACAGAGTTACATCCCCAACGCTTTTTATTTTTTATTTTGAAACAAGGCATCACTAAGTTGCCCAGGCTGATCTCAAACTTGGGTTTCCCCTGCCTCAGCCTCCTGAGTAGCTGGGATTACAGGCATGGCATTTTATAAACCAGTTTAAATGACTTAAAAGAATTTAGTCTCAGCTGTTGGTTCAATTTTATATTTTACTGATTTAAGCATTAGTAGCCCTGCTGGATGAGATGACATATGTCCATAATCCCAGCTACTCAATGGGAGGCCGAGGCATAAGGTTCACAAGTTGCAGGTCAGTCAGGACATCTTAGTGAGACTCCGTCTGACAACAAAAAAATAAAAAAGGGCTGAGGATGTAGCTTAGTGATAGAATGCCCCCGGACTCAATCCACAATATAATGAAACAAAAAAATCAGTAGGACTTTATCAAGTTAATTCACCTTAAAAAACACCCAGCCTTTATGTGTATGTAGTTTGGGATTATGTGGGGTTTTTGTTTTTGTTTTTGGTGTTGTGTTTTTTTGTTTTTTGTTTTTAGAATGAAGGGAAAATGGTGGGGAAATACATATTACATTTTATCAAACCCCAAATGTGAAAAATAGCTTAAGAGACCCTGCTAGCACGGTTGCAGCTGGGCTCATTGAAGCCTAATTTAAATGCCGGTAACGCATGATTCTGCCCAGAAGTGCTGACTACCACTGGGCAGAAACCATGTCCATTTTGCTGTATAATATTAATAACAACAACAGGCAGAACATTAGCATAAATGTTTTGAGTGAAGCCCCCAAACTCTATTTCAAGATTTTTAAAAAATCTGATTTTTCCAGGCAGTGGTAAACCACAGAGAAGCCAGGTTTAATTAGAGAAGAAATAAGAAACCAGAAACTGAACATATGGCTCACAGTCTGGACTCCTCCATCACATGACTCAGTCCTTCACTCATTGTTCTAGCAATGCTCTAGAAGCTGGGGGAACAAAGTTAGACAAGGTTATGATCTATGACCTCAAGAAAGCCAAAGTCTAGCGGAATCATGCATTAAAAATCTTGGACTTAAGTTGTAACATGTTTTCTGAATCACACACACAAATGGGCAGAGAAGTGAATGATAAATTACAGTCAGAAAGACAGCACTGAATGCTTGAATAGAAGAAAATGTAGAAAGGAAGTGTACTTAAGTCCTTTTGCTGAAGTTTTATAAGAAGATAAGTAAGGAGGGGGCAGGGGTAGAAAAGATGGTGGAATGAGACAGACATCATTACCCTATGTGCATGTATGATTACACGAATGGTATGAATACATCTTGCACAACCACAGAAACGAAAATTTGTACCCCATTTATGTACAATGAATCAAAATGCAGTCTGTAAAAATCAAAAAAATAGAAAATAAGTAGGTAAGGATGATGGTATCATTCAAAAGGATATGGTGTCCCGATTTACCTTGCATTATCTGGGAGCAATTAAAATAGGCTTTGTTTCTGTCCTAACAATACTAGCTAACACTTAAATAGTGTTTACTATACGCCACACAATATTCTGAGCGCTTTACATAAATGAAGTTATTTATTCCTCAAATAATCCCATGAAGTAAATACCATTATTGACCCCATTTTACACATGAAGAAACTGAAAGTATAGAATTTCATCAAATAGTATTCAGTTAAAAAGTGATAAAGCTCCGATTTGAAACCAAGAAACCTGGCTTTAGAGACTGTTCTCAACTACTTTGTTATAAAACTTTCTTATAAAAATGATTATATTAGGGGTTACGGATGTGACTTAGTAGTAATGAATTTGGTTGTCATGTTTGAGGCCCTGCATTCAATCCCCAGTACCATACACACAATAAAAGAACCGCACGTAAACACTATACTCTAATTGCTAGTTGCTAAATTTATTTCTCATGAGTACAGGTAAATAATTCTGGAATTTCGTTTATACCAAAGTAGACCAAATAATTAAATATACAGTGGATGGTGGGAACTAGTTCTCTCACCATTAGAGAGGAAGTTACAGATGAACAAGGAAGGCTAGAAGGATCGTAGAGCTGATTTACAATCAGAAACATCAATATAAGCTAACATTGGCTTAATATATATAGAAAGATACAGAAACAGATTTATGGGGTATATATATGTATGTATATGTACATATATTAGGTGTCAAGAGGCCTTTATTGAAATATTAACAGAGTAATATCTTTTAAGACTTTTTTTTTTTTTTTTTTGGTACTCGAAATTGAATTCAGGGGCACTTTATCACGTCCCCAGAACTTTTCATTTTTTATTTTGAGACAGGGTTTCACTAAGTTGCTAAGGGTCTTACTAAGTGCTGAAGCTGGCCTCAAATTTACGATCCTTCTGCCTTAACCTTCCAAGTTTTGCTGGGATTACAGGTATGTACCACCATGCCTAGCACAGAGTTACACTTCTAATATCCTTTCCACTTGCATATACAATGTATTTTCTAGCTCTGTCTGTAACGGGGCCTAGAAGCAATGAGACCCCAGAAACATGAGCACATGCACCACCTAGATCTTGTTTTCCAAATACCATTTTCCAACAAAAAGGAACCAGACCTCCTCAGAGAGATGACTGATCTAGGGCTTGAGCAAGGAAAATGTAAGATATACATGAAGCATTTTACAGTACCAGAAAACAGGGAAGTGCTTAAAAAACAAAAAGACAGGGGCATATCAAGGGACATAGGAACCAACCTGAAAGAGCTCCCAATGACCATACCTGCAGCAATTCAAGCAGTAAAATAAACACTTTTCTATTGAATTATTACCCAAATTATAAAATACACATACAGAGATTCATACTGACATAAGTAAATGATTAAATAAATAAACAAATGGAAGAGAGGAGACTAATTTTCCTTATGGAAGAATTCCAAATACAAAGACACCCTCTATACCAAGAGGTGGAGTTTATCCCTCCTTTTTTCTTTGCTGGGGATGGACTAAATTTAATGACTCACTTCCAAAGAATACAGGAGGGAAGTGGAAAAAATAATATCTTTACAGTGGAGAGAACTGCCTGGCAAATTCTACCTTAATCAAATAACAATGGTCCTCAGTGACGTCATACGCCACTACAAACCCTGTCATACAATCTGACAAGAAGGACACTCCACCTTTGTGATTTTCTTCTCAAAACCCCACAAGTCCAGTCCGATCATGTTAAAACATTGGACAAATTTAGATTGGGAGTCATTTTAGAGATTATCTAGCCAGTACTCCTGAAGACTGTCAAGATTATGGGGAAAAAAAAGAAAGACTAAGAAATTTTCACAGACCAGAGGTGACTGGGAAATCATGATGACCTAACACAATGTGGTACCTGGATTAGATCTTGGAGCAGAAAAATAGAGTAATAGAAAAACTGATGAAAGCCAAATATAATCTGAAAAGCGATTAATAATGTTCCTATGTTAATTCCTTTGTTTTGACAGTATGCCATACTCATACAGATGTTAGCATTAGGAGAAATGGGTGAAGGATTTACAGGAAATCTCTGTGCCACACCTGCAACTTTTCTGTAACTCCAAAATTATTCCAAAATTAAAATCTTATTTAAGAAATTGTTATGTTTCAGAATAGAGATACACTCAATGGTAGAGTTCTTATCTCGCATACACAAGGCCCTGGGTTCAATCCCTGGTACCAAAAATAAATAAATAAATAATAAAAAATTTTTAAAAACAGAAAAAAAGGAAAAAATAAAATTATTCTAGTCCCCGAAAAAAGCAACTATATATCATGCCAATGAAAAAGACTAGAAATAAGGTCATAGCAATTTTTAGTTTTCTGATGGCACTGTTATTCCTTAGCTCTTTATAAAGCACTTTAGTGGGAGTGCTAAACCCATTCAGGTTCCCTAAATGCTTATTGGGTGCATGTCATGTCCCAGACACTGTCCTAGATACTTTGGATGCATTGGTGAACAAGACATGGATCTTGCCTCCAGAGAACCTCCAGTCTCATTAAAGAGAGAGACAGAGAGATAAGCCGATACAAAATAAAAGCATAGTAGACTATGTGGTGCCTATAGATCAGTTTCAATATGGACAGCATGTAGGACAGACTGTCCCTCTGGAAGAGCTTATGAGTGTTCTATTGTGTCTTATGACTATCACAAGAAACTTCAGTGATTTTATCATTCACCAGCCAGCTTCTAATAGCATGAAGTACATTTATTATGTCACCCCCTGTGAACCCCTTCAGAGTTTTCCATTGGTTTTAGGATCCAGACAAGTCTTCTTACCATTTATGATGATTTGTTTAATGTGTCAACTTTGCTAGTTATAGCATCAAGTTATTTAATCAAACACTAATCTAGGTGTGGCTATAAAAACATTTTATAGAAGTACTTAACACATACAATCAGTCAATGGGCTTCATACAATCAGATGAAGGCCTTCAAACCAAAAATCAAGGTGTCCCAGAAAAAAATTTCTTTCTCAAAAAAAGAAAATTTCTACCTCAAAATTGCAGCATGATCAACTCTTGCTAAGTTTCTAGCCTCCCTGCCAGGTTGCCATACCAACTTCAGACTTGCGGGTTATATGAATTATTTATTTATATGATATGAACTACATATAATGTATTATTGGTTCTGCTTACATATAATTGGCTTAAATATTTTATTAGTTATTATTAATAATCATCACACACACACACACACACACACACATCCTACATGTAGCTTCTCTGGAAAATTCTGACTGATACACCATGATCTCCAGGCTTAGTACAGGCTGGTTCCCACCCTCCTCACCTTCTACCACACTTTCTACCCACTCCTCTCACTCTCTCTTCCATTCACACTGACCTTTTCTCACACTGAATCCTTTCAACTCATCCTGTTGCCTCCTTCTACCAGCTGTTCTCTCAACATGAATCACTCTCCCTATTTTCCTGCTTAACACCTACTCAGGTCTCAGCTCTTAGCTCAATTGCTACTTCCTTGGGGAACCTACTACTGTCAGCCCCACTTAGTATGAGCTTTCCAAGAACCTCACACCTCTCCGGCAGAGCTGGACAAGTTGCAGCTTCTGTATTCCTGACATGTGAGTTCCATGAAGGCTAGAACTGTGTCCTGTTTGGGACACTTTTTATAATTAGGTTCCCTAGCACAGCACTTGGGACATACAAGTCTCTCCATGGATATCTGTTTAATAAATGGTCACAACATGTGATAAAAGCAGAAAACACCTCCTCTGCACAACCACAGCCAGGTAGAGTCCGATGGCCCAGTCCTTTTGACAACTCATCAAGTTGAAACTCAAGGTCCAAAAAAAGGGGAACTCAGGGAGGCAGTCAAAGCAGGCACAGGGAGGGGGTTTTACTTGCCAAAGACAGAAATGTCCCTGCAGATGGGCTGGAGGCGGTCAGAGTGGCTGCAGCCTCACATTGACACTGACTTCTCCAAAAATACCACCTGCATTTCAACCCAAAGTTTATGTAATGATATGTCTCACTTATTACCAGGTGCCAAATGGTGAATCTCCCAGAAGCACTTTTCTGAAGTTCTCAATACCAATGCTAGAATATTAAGAAATAAAAAAAGAAAACAAAGACAAGTTCTCATCACATTTCTTTTTAAAATTTTTTAATTTTTTTATTTGTTCTAGTTAGTTGTACATGACAGTAGAATGCATTTATACATTTTGATAAATCATACATATATGGAGTGTAATTTCTGATTTTTCTGATTATACATAATCTAGGGTCACATCGGTCATCACATTTCTTTAATTAAAAAAAAATAGTCCTGACTGAATTAAGGGTAAGCAAGAGGTTATTATGTTTCTTCTGGTTATTGTTACCCCAACTTACCTGTCCCAAATAAGCAGGTAATGTTCCCAACACACCAGCACACTTAGTCAAATATCCAAAAGCAATAACTATAGCTGATTTCTCAGTTCACATATGTGGCAATTTTAAAACATGCCTTGGCCAAATGTAGTGGCACATACCTGTAATCCCAGCAACTTGGGAGACTGAGGCAGGAGGATCACAATTTCAAGGCCAACGTAGTGAGAATCTAGCTCAAATTAACACATAAAAAGCCTGGGGATGTGACTCAGTGGTAGTGCTTCCCCAGGTTCAATCCCCAGTACCAAAAAAAAATAAATAACAGTTTATGCATAAAACACATCTTTGACAGTCTTCCTGGTAAAAGTTAGGGTCTATAGCCTCTCATCACAATTCTGTTTTGTTCACAGGAACAGTAGTGACTGGAGCCCTGAGCCAGTAGTAAGTCGTATTCTCCAGAGGCTGCTGTGCTACAAGGAAACCACACCACACGCAGCGCCCACCTGAAGGCCCTGGAGGTGGTGGCCTTAGTCTTCCAGCACTCTCACCCAGATGCGAAATATGCGAGTAAGCACGTTCTTAGATGATTCTAGCCCCCAGCTACTGAGTCCACCCCACCCTTTGAGTCTTCTCAACTGAAGACTCAGACATGGGGGAGGAAACGAAAAAGTCAACCTCACACTGTGCCATTTCGGAATTCCTGACCCCAAAGCATACTAAAACAGTTATTGATTTACATAACTGTGTTTGGAGTGGTATTTGATAGGGAGCAATAGTAACAAGAACAATATAGGAAAATGGGGGTTATTTCATAAACGTCAAAACAAATGTCCAACTTCTCTATCAATGACTTTTACTTAAGACAAATCCCTCAAACAGAAACAGACACATAAACAATAAAATCTGGCCTCAATATTTCATGAAAGGAATGGGTTCCAAGCAGCTTTTGATACTGAAGGAGAGGAAAGAATCACAGTTATCCCTTGGATTCTACAAGAGATTGGTTCCAAAATCCACATGTGCTCAAATCCCTTATGTAAAATGGTGTAGTATTTGCATGTAACCTACACATATCCTCCTGTATGCTTCAGATCATCTCTGTATTACTTATAATATCTAATTCAATGTAAATGTCCTCAGTAGTAGTTGTACTATATTGTTTAGGAAATGATATTGAGGGACAACATCTGTACATGTTCAATACACTTTTTTTTTTTTTTCCAGTACTGGGGATTGAATGCCAGAGCTCAACCATGCTCAGCAAGCACTCTACCTCTGAGCTATATCCCCAGCCCAGACACATTTTTTAAAAATTCAATTTGCAGTGGGTTGAATCCACAGACACAGAATATGTGGATAGTGAGGGTTGGCTGCATGTTGGGGAAGGGAGTGATCCATCAATGCTTAATGAATGAATAAAAGGAATTACCCTAAGAGCTATGGGATGTTTTAGATAAGGATATGACAGAAGGCAAAGGACAATTTTCAATGAACAAAGGCAATTCAACCTCCAGTTCAAAATATTCAGTCCAACAGATAACTTGGGCATATCCTTGTGTTCTTATTCCATCATATTTAATGGCATTTCTTAACAATAACCAAGGAGCTGGGAATGTGACTCAGTGACAGAGTACTTGCCTAACAGTCATGAGGCCCTTGATTTGATTCCCAGCAATGAACGAGAGAGAGAAACAAAGTCAAGCACATGCGAAGAAAATATATATTCATCAGGCACTAAACTGATCTGGACAACATATTCAGTGACTGAAAGACCCAAAATTATTTCAACAAGCTTAAAGCAAGATGAAAATGAGTAGCTGGAGTAACCTTTATCCCACTGGGCAGCTGAAGAGATTGTGAAAGAACCTCAGAGTATCTGGGAGGAGGTGTTTCACCCATGCTGAAGATAACAGGAAGCTATAGAATTTTTAAAATAGAGATGCATGGTGATGAAACAGAGCCTCTTAGAAGATTGATTTGATATCTCTTTGTGCAATAGATTCAAGGGAACAATAAATGGAAGAAAGGCCACTTAGCACTTAGGAAATATTTGCAGTCCCACAACAACGAAAGTGTGTAGAGCTGGTCTAGTCTGACCACAGTAGGAGGAAGAGGGAACAAAGATGATTTGGTGGCATGACCAGGAAGATTTGGGCACCAGGCTAGGTATGAAGAGAACAGGTGAAGGAAGAGTCAAAGGAGACTAAAAGAATGAGCCAAGCAGGCAAGTTTACCGAGGTGGTGTGTTCGGATAAAAAAAAAGCAAGCTTAATAGAAATCCAGGGATTTCGAGATCGCACTAGCCAGACATTTAGGTAAAAAAGAACTAATGAATGATTGGAGACCTTGGACTAAGCATTAGAGGAGAAGATAGACCTAAAGAAGTGGGTTTGGAATCATCAGCATGGCGGTGATGCCTAAAGCCACCAGTACATTCCCATGCTCTTGCCAGTTACATTCTATATTAGATCTTTAGCCTTCATAGCATTTTCGGGAGGAATTTTTTTTTTAATTCATGCTGCATCGTTTTAATGCCATGAGCCGCACAATTAGTTCTTCCATGTCACAGCTACTTCAGTGATAATATGATAATTAAGAAACAAAATATAAATTGCCTAAGAGTACCTATCTTCATTTTGGCTTTCAGTGTACTTTGAACTATTCCTCCTACTCACTTCAACTGATAGGAATGGCCACAGAAATCATGGAACCACTTTAAATGCTTTTAAAGAATATCTGGGTGGCCACCATCCCTACTGCTCTTCATGTGAATAAATTGTCAGAACACCAAGAGCTTTTGTAGAGCCAAAAAGAACCAAAGAATGTGCAGCTGGAGATATCAGCTGTGCATATCTAATTCCGGCCAAAATAATTCCCCAGAGTATCCAACTTTAAAGAGAGAAAGAAAGAGAAAGAAGAAAGACAGTAATTCAGTCAAGGAAGTCAACAGTGGCTAAAGATATGAGCGGGCCACACAACACATTACAGCTGGGTATCAGAAGAGGTGCGGACGCTGCCACAACATTTGCGTAACTCGCAATTGCAAAGTACACCTCAGTCCATGACCATCTATCTAAAAGCACGCTGGGGTCAGAGGCATGGTGAAACACAGTGAACTGAAAGTGGAATGAGATAAGGAGGAGAGGAAAATATGTAAGGAACCTGATAGATTTTACTCAGAAAGAGATAGCAACTAGACAATGTGGGATGGGGTCTCCTTAAGTAAATTATGACTCAGCAAGTGCCATTTCATCTGCCTAAGAAAGTAATTTCAGAAAAGCAATGTTTCCTGAAAAGTATCTCTGTGAGTGAGACCATTTGGAATAGTGACAGGAGCTGCTGGCAGATGCAGGGTAACACTCTGTGACTTCCCCAGAGATGATCAGGACTGATCTCAGTCAGTCCTGTGAATATTAGCATTGAGCACTTTCGGGAAGTATGGAAATTTGCTTCCCTTGGCCTCCATGATCTCCACTACATTTCATGTGCTGATTTTGCTCCTGCCTCCCCTGACCATCCTTCAGTTGCTTTCACAGGTTTCTCTTTCTCTGCCTGTTTTTAAATACTGGAGCGCCACCGGGCACCAAGCCCTCCTCTCAAACACTTTCCCTGAGTGATCTCATCTGCTCCCTCGGCATGTCATTCATGTGTTGATGACTGTCAAATATTTACTGTCACCCACATCTCAGGTCTGAGCTCAAGAGCTGGATAGCAACTGCATCCTAGGCATCTCCTTTTGAGCATTTTACAAATTCACCTTATCTAAAGTTGCACTAATTTTCTCCTAGAGGACCTGGCCTTCTCTGATGTTTCTTATCAGGGAATTCACTTCCATTCACTCATATTTCCAAGTTGGTCACCTAGGAGTCCTCTTTTGAATGCTCTTGACCTTGGCCCACATTTGAACCACACTCCAGTGTCCCAAGTGCACCCACTGCTCTCCAACTGCAATTCTATTATCCTAGGCCACTTCTGACTTGTCTTCATTCCATTATCACAACAGCTTTCTGACTTGTCTTTCTGTCTGTGATCTTGACTCTACCCTACTTTGTCCCCAATCCATTCTCAAGTACCCACTATAATTGGACCTAATCATTTCACTTCCTCTGCTAAAAACTCTTCAGTGGGTTACCACTGCTCCCAGAGTAGATTTTACTGGACTAAACCAGTGTTTTCAAAACTTGAGTATATACCAGAATCATCTGGAGAGCTTGTGAAAGCACAGATGTCTAGACCCCCAGAGTTTCTGATTCAGTAGTTCTGGGATGAGGCCATTAAATTTGCATTTCTAACAAATTTCCAGGTGCTGATGTTACTGCTGATGATCTGGGCACCACAACCTTGAGAACCTCTGCACCAAACATTTGAGTCATCATATTAGTCATGTAAACATATGTAGTAGGCGCCTAATGCTCTGGGAGAGGAGGGGCACCTCTTCCTAAACCCCTTGAAAGAAAGATATCTTTGCTGAGCAGGAAGCAGGGAAACTTGCATGGGAATTAAAGAACTTCTGGGAAACAAGGAATCAGAAAATCCCTTCTATATTGAGGTTGAAGATTACCAGAACCACTCTGATAGTTTAGTACCATCAGATTAAAACAAATCTGCGAGAAAAGGACATCGGGGTCCTTGTGGTAGAAGTGTCTACCCAATGACCATTCTGAAAACAGCTCCTCATTTTCTTTTGAGGCAACTACTATTCTCTAGTTCTCCATCATTATAATTCAGGTGAGACAGACTTCATTCCCTGAGAACAGGGGAGGGCCTAAAACTTGGGTCCAGTAAGCATGTGTCATATTTAGCCCACGGTGGCATGGGACTCAAGTTGGTCTAATGATAGCTGATACTACTAAAACTGTTGGGAGAGTGACTCTCCCTTTTTGGGTTGCCAAAGCAGAAGGATGTAAATCTGAGACTTCTGGTGACCATTGCCACCAGAGGGAAGAATATGTCAGACAATGATACTGACATTGAAGAAAACTCCACCAAAAGATGAGAGAGACACACTCCTGATGTTATCATCTGGATCCATCAGGGCCTGACATTAGAACCTGAGCTGAGTTTCTGTCACTTGCAACTGAAAATCTTGCCTAAAATAAGTGGGAACTCAACTAGCCAAAGCATGCATTGGTCTGGTCCAGGATGACTAAGTAACCAACTGTTCTCTAGTGGCTTCTCTCCAGATGGACAGATCTGCCAACCCCTCTGGAATTCCAGTGATCAAAATTTTTCCTCACAAATCATTCCTTTAAGACAGCACTTCACACCGCACCTCACTTCTCTTTTCCTTTCTCTCCTATGTGAGCTTCCTGAGTATAAGAACTACGCACTCTCCACCAGTTTCCTTGGTGGCCATGAGCAGTAGCTGGCTCACAGTAGGTACTCAGGTGTTTGGGCAAACAACTCAGAAAAATAGCAAGATCAAGTCTGATTGATCTGTGTCCAAATAGAATGAAACTTTTCAAAGGGAGGCAAAAGGAGAAAAGCACATAGAAAGTAATGCTAGATTCAAATAGGTAGCAATCCTCAAAAATCAGGTAAACCTATGCTCAGCTCTAGAATATTTCTAATGAAATCCCAACTCTCACCAGAAGCTTTGCCATTTGTCTTTTCTTTGAAAAAGCATTAAGGGAGAGGGGGTGCCAGAGAATGACAACTGAGATGGTGACTCCCACATAAGTCAGCTTCCTCTTCCCCAAATCAGTTTCCAGAAATTCTGCCACATCATGCGATGAGAACCCCCTGGTTTCTAATTCAAAGGAAAGTCTCAGAGATCTTGGGCAAAGATGACTGCAGCCCTCCTTTGGTGGCTTTCAGTGATAAACAACTTCTTGCCAGAGCACTCCCAAGAGCCTTGAACTGGTGGAAAAGAATCACTAAATAGGAAATAGAACCCGAGAGGGGTCTATACGCGGTACCCAGCACAGATTCATCACCACATCTTTGTCCCTGGGAGTTCATTAGACTCACAAGGCACAGCTGTGGCCACGGACTCTCCACCCAACAACTGGACCTAAGAAGTGGCCCATCTTCCTGACATCAAGGGACCTGCCCTGGAAGAAAAACAGAAAGGACACAAAGAGTCTGCCTTTCCAAATCATCATGGGTGACATGAGATCTGCCCCTTTCCTCTGAGTCTGCCTCAAAGACTTCCTTTACAATTGTTCATAGGCTAGCTCAAGGGCTAGGCAGTGAAGTTCACTAAAACAGAAACACAACCTCAAACATCCAAAACAGCTGGTGGAAACTGTGACTGTGTCAGAGGAGCTGACTTATCCAGCAGAGTCAAAACAAGTGTGAGAGCTTCAAACAGGCACGAGATCAGAAGCAAAATTAGGTGTTTATTGAGTGCTGTCCCTCCTGATTGTTTTTTTTTCTTCTTTGCTAGATGTGAATCTCCTCCTTAGCTTCAGCATAATGAGGATAAAATCCTTTATGATAGAAAAAAAAATGACATGTTGGGAAATTCATTATAAATATGAGAGTTTTTTCCTTGTTAGAAAAAGTATATGTACTCTTTACAAGAAATTTTGAGAAATGCAGAGAAAAGGGTAAATCATAAAATAAAAATCACCTGTAATCCCATCACTAGTTTCCCTTTTGTTCTTTTTTTTAACTCTTGTTTTTTGTACGAACACACAATTTGAAGTATGTCAGGTGTAGATCTAGATAGATAAGTAGATAGAGTCATCTCTGTTAATTTGAGGCTCAGTGACACACTCCTAATCCCAGCAACTTGAAAGGCTGAGATAGGAGGATGGGAAGTTCAAGACCAGGCCTGACAATGCATGAGACCCTGTTTCAAAATAAAAGACAAAAAGGACTAAGGATGTGCCTCAGTGGTAGAGTGCCCCTGGGTTTAATTCCCAGTACTACAAATAATAATAAATATGGCCATAACTCTGTTAAAATTGTTGGTTTTTACCTCCATTTTCCAGCCTAGTACCTTATCGCCATTTTCTCATGCCACTTACATATTCTTCTGCAACATTTTTGGTGTCTTCGTAAAATTATATTATATGAGCATCATAATCTATTTGGTGAATACTAATTATAAATCTTTAGGAAACTTCTAAATTTTGTGATATTATCAATAGTACTATGAAGAAAATCCTTGTTGACATATCTTTGCACATGTGCATGATTAGGACTTTACCTTCTCTTTCAGGACACTGAAATTCAGGAAATAAAGTGGGTGGTGACTGAAACTGAAGAAGCCCAGCCCCTTGCCCTGAAAGTTTCTGATGGGGTCCCCTTTTACATCTCTTCAGACAAGTTAGGCAAGCTACTGTTAGAACAAGGCCTTCCTGGTTTCCTACAAGCCTTGCTTTGGGTCAAGTTCATGATTTCTTCAGTTTGCACTGTAGAAACACTAAAATAACTTCTTAAAATGCCTGACAAGAAATGAAAGCATATAAGATAAACACATAGAAAGATTACTAATCTTGTTAGGAAAAAGAAAATATAAAATAAAAAGTTGTTACATCAAATAAAGTATTAGGCTTGATGAAAAGGGCCTACCCCAAACTTTTTATCTTTCAGAAAATGGCTCAAATTTAGATAATTTATAGCAGGTTTTACAATGACTGGAGAATAGTTAAAATATTTCTGATTTCTCCTATTTTCTAATTTAAAAAATGAAATGACATGCTCCTAAGAAGACTCTCAAAGGGCGCTCTCAACTCTCATTCTATATTTTAATACTCCCATTGAACACCAATTTCCTCTGTATTGGCATGAAGCATCCAGTCACTCGTTACTGGATGACTCATTCCCCAAAATCATTCCAGAATATAAATAATAGAGAGGTTTGCCTCCCACCAAAAGCTCAGCAGATGCTGATACATTTTAGGAAAATCATTATCATCAAAGCCGGAGATGTTTTCTTGGAGCACCTCTTAGTAGCCGCTGTACTCCTGACCTCTGGAAAAAGTGTAAGCAGCCGCATGCGTACTCAGGGCCTGCCAGTTTCCCTTAAAAGTCTCATTCTCTTCATCACCACTGAGTGAATTAAAAACAGTTGGTAAAGCGCCACTAATCGACAGCTGCTTGCAATTAGATGAAGCATTTAAAGCCACTCTCTTAACTACCTTCCCAACTGCCTCGCCATTCAGCCTGAGCAATACACCGTGACAATTTGCCAGCATGTTTAACTTATCTCCATCTCCAGTGGTTTCTATACCTTCCTTATTTTCTTCAGTCTTCCCACACACTGTCTGACTCTTGCAGTTCCTCTTGTTAAATTAGAGGAATACAGGGAAGGGATTAGTGGAAACCAGGTCGAGCCGCTTTGTGCTAAGATGGAAAATTCTACCCAGACGACTATTAGAGGACAGAGTAATCTTGATGTTTCTCCATGAAAAAAAAAAAAAAAAAAGAGGCTTTTTCTTTTTCCTTTCTTCTTTCTCTCTCTCTCTCTCTTTTTTGTTTTTTTTTTTTTTTTTTTGTTGTTGTTTTTTTTGTTTGTTCGTTTTTTAACAACAAACTGGAAAAACAAACTGGAAAGTTCTCTGTCACGATGAGACAAAGCAAAAGTCACTGGGCTTTTGTAAACTATTTCCAATTTTTGTAACTTAAAGATCATCATTTGGAGTGGGGAGGGAAACGTACAGATCACTTTCCGCAAGTGTTTCTTTTATGAATGAAGAAAGAGGGCATCAAGAATCTGGTTGTTATTCCCAAGGTCACATAAGAAGTGGCTGAGGGTGAACTGAGTCCAGTTCTGCTGATTCTCAGTGCACATCCCTCTCTGGTGCCCCATCTGCCTTCTCCTGCGGAGAAAATCTTCCCATCTTAACAGGGGCACTGGGGGAGTGCAGTTCTGTCCCTTGGGTCAGCAGTGCCTCTCCCTCCTACAGGAAAGCACCCAGACTTCCAGCCCTGCCCCCTTCTTAGGGCCAAAAGTAAAAGGGGGGAAATTATGTGGCTTCCACCCTCCAGCTATATTTCCCAGTACTGTACCTCTCCTCCCCACCTTAACCACCCCGACTACTGTTCTCCATCTTGTTCCCTGGTGTTTATCACCACCCTACAGTCATCGGGCCTATCTTGTTATACAAGAGACCTGCAGAGAATGAAGGAAAGATAGAAGGTAAAAGCAAAAAGATTGATAGTGAGGGGGTTCAGCAGAAGGAGGAGGTTATTCCTTCTCAAAATTCAAGTTGAAAGAGAGCTAAGACACGACAGCAGCCCATGCCCCAGCCTTCTTGCCCACAGTGGGGTTTTTCCCCAATCTTCCACTTGAAGCTAATGTCCTCTTCCCCATAAACCTCCTTCTCACAGCCTCGAGACTCTAGTCCTGTCTTCCAGACAATCATGGGGTCTTCTTTCTTTATTTGAGAGCACACCAAAATGGCAAAGTGATACATCATCAAAAATCATTTTTAACTGGGGATATAGTTCAGTTGGTAGAGTGCTTGTCTCCCAAACACAAGACCCTGGGTTCAATCCCCAGCACTGCAAAAAAAAAAAAAATTATATATATATATATATATATATATATATATAAATATATATATATATATATATTTAATGTCCTATCTGCTGACAGCTTAGCTTATAGTGTCCTTCAATTTAGCAGAAAATCAAAAACTGGAGGTCGATTGCCATGAGAATGGATTTTTCTTTTTATTCCATGATTAAGCTTTCATTCTTTCACCATCAAAGTCAAGAGTTTGAGTCATTCTTTATTTTGCCCCCTGCCCCAGGGATTTTACACACTAGGACAATATATCCTAGCAAAATTCACTAGGTGATATGTATGACTTTCTTTCACATAGAGGTAGGAAAGGTAAATGAGCACTCCCAAAGTATTGTCTCTCGGGCAATTCACTTTTAGGAGAACACATACAGAAGGCGATTCTCTTAAAATTACATGTGTCTGCAGGTCCATCAGAATCTTCACACACCCCCAGGAAAGATATGTATCCCAGAGTGAATACCGTGGGACTAAATATACCACATGATCTAGTGTCTGCTTCTAATCTCTTTTCAAACCCTATATCCTCCAGACTTTCGGCTCCTCTGGATCACTGAGCATGCTGTTCCCACCCTGGTTCACTGCTGTTCTCACTACCTAAGTATCAGGTTCTCAGACACCTTCCCATCATTCAGTATAAAATAGGTTTCCCACTTATTCTCTCTCCTAGTTTGAACTTCTCCTTTATAACATTTATCACAACTGAACAAAATATCAAGTTGTGTTTATTTAAGAAACCCACTACATGAGTATTTAATGTGGTTCCCTACTAGCATCTTTAGCATTACTTGGGAACTTGCTAGAAATGAAAGTTGCCAGGTCACCCAGACCTGTGAATAAGGAACTCTGAAGGTGAATAAGAAACTCTGGAGATCTATGCTTTATTAAGTTTTCTAAGTGTTTCTGATGCTGGTAAAGTTTAAGAATTCTTACAACAGAGCATAATTTTCATGAGTACAGAGACTATGTCAGGTTCGTTTTTTCTGGAACTTTGACCAGTGTCCAGCACATAAGATAGAAGTTCCATAGTTATATATTGTTCAATGAATTCAAATAAGATTCAACCATTTCCCACAATAAGAAATGCATTTATATAATGAACTTTTATATGTTACAGAAATAAATACACCTATGTAAACATACATGTAAATATATACATAAAATAAGTTTTATAAAATACCATTAAGACAAACCATATTAAGGTATATGCATTACTATACTTCTTCCTATTCTATCAGTTCCATTTCTTCTTTATTTTTTAAATTGTTATTAATGCCACTAAGAGGACTACTGAAGCTGGGTGCAAAGGTGTGCTCAGGAGGCTGAGACAGGAAGATCACAAGTTCAAAACCAGCCTCAGCAACTTAGTGAGACTCTGTCCCAAAATTAAAATTTATGAAAAATGGGGTTGGGGATGTAGCTCTGTGGTAAAATACCACTGGGTCAATCCCTACTGAAAAAAAAAAAAAAAAAAAAAAACAGTAAATTTATTTTACACTCCACTAATGAGTCCAGAATGCACTTTGAAAACTCTAGTCATTGAGGCTATCTTAAAGAAATGCAGCCCCATCTCTGTTGTTCTCTTAATCTGGAATTCCTCCCTCCCCTCATTTCCTCATACCCACTTCCTCCTGATCCTCTAAGGCCCACCTCTCAGCGTGAGCTCCTAGGGATGAAGCTCATCTTTCCTTCTTCTGCATTCCCAGGATATCTTTTCTGTGCTTAGCCTATCACTGCCCTTATTTTCTCCTTTTAACATCGGGTTTATGCAATATCATTTTTCCTCTCGAAGTTAATCTTCCAAAGTAGAATCCCTATCAAATTCACCTTTATGTTTTCCATGGTATTCAGTATATAAATTCCAATAATTTTTCCTAAATAAAGTACACTTTCAAGGAAGGAGCTGTTCATTTCATTTATGGCTCTGTAGAGAAATACTTTCAAAGGAAGTAGGATCTCAATGGGTGGCTAAGCAACAAAGGGCATTTAAGAAAAGGGGAACCAATGGGCGAAGAGCCCATGAGAGAAAGGTGCAGGGCACCTAAGGCTCTGCGGGGTGCAGAAAGCACTGTGGAGTTGAATGGGTGGTGTGGCTGAGCACCGTAACCCATCTGGACTTTACTCTGCAAGGAAAGGGAAATCACTGGAGGTCTCTGAGGAGAAAATTCTAACTGACTTTCTGTTTAAAAAATTATATATCTTTGGGGCGGGGGATGGAGCTCCGTGGTATAGGTACAGTGCTTGCCTAGCATATGTGAGGCTCTGGGTTTGATCCCCAGGATCACCACACACACACACACACACACACACACACACACACACATTGTATCTTTGGTGGCAACATGTAAGAGAGTGGTGGCTTTGAAAATGAAGCACTTGGCTCTCCCGTTGCAGGCAGCCTTCTGAGTGACTGCCCGAGCTGCTCCTGTATTTGTGCAGAGGACTCCTTTCCCCAGCCACCTTCACCAATGGTGACAACGATAGCACCGGCCCACATCTGGGAGACGCAGAACTCCTCCAAGTTGACTCGAGGACTCTCCATCATCTACGTGCAACTCAATTACAATTGCAAACTCAGGCTGCCCACCCAGTGCTTTCTTTCCTTCAGTTAGATCTACACCGCAGTGTGAAGACTCTCCCGGCCAGACCAGTCCTTCTTCCTCATCTTTATCCTTCACAGGCATTTCCCCCAATAATTCCCTTGCAAGTGTAATGCTTCCATGGCAACAGTTTCCCTGAACCAGAACCAACTGCAGAGAGGTAAGAAGGAGGTAAGAGATAAAGAGGTTGAGATGGGTATACCTGATTAAAATACACATATGCCCTATCTCCAAAAATTAAAAACTACAATTACCCTATGATCCAGCAATTCCACTTCTGGGTTTGTTACTCGAAAGTATTGAACAGTATTGAAAGCAGGGACTCAAACAGATATTTGTATACCCGTGTTCACAGCAGCATTATTCATAATAGCTAAAAAGATGAATGAATAAAGTGGCATATATATACTTTGGAATATTATTTGGTCCTTAAAAGGAAAGAAATTATAGGACTGGGGTGTTGCTCAGTGGTAGAGCTCTTGCCTGGCATGATTCAATCCCTAGCACCTAAAAAGAAAAGGAAGGAGATTCTGACACAGGCTATCATATAGATGAACCTGGAGAACATTATGCTAAGTGAAAGAAGCGACTTACAAAAAGACAAATGCTGTATGATTCCACTCACAGGCGTAACCAAAGCAGTCAAATTCATAGAGTTAGAGAGGAGAATGGCATTTGCCAGAGGCAAGAAGTCGGGCCTCATGGGCAGTTGCTCAGTGGGTAGAGTTTCAGTTTTACAAGATGAAAAAGTTTTGGAGATCCACTGTACCACAATGTGAATATACCTAACACTACTGAAGTATAAACTTTAAAAGGTTAAAATGATACATTTTGTGTTATGTGTATTTTATCACAACTTAAACATAAACCTGAAAACGAAATATGCATGTATATACATATACATATATATACATCTGTACTCAATACACATATAAAATATATATATATATATATTGAGTACACAAATACACTCAAATTACTTAAATTATCAAAGCTGAAAGAAGGAAGAGTTCACCTAAAAAGTCATCCTAGAGGAAAGGATGCAGATCTTCTATCAAACTGCATTTCTTCATAGTCATAAATCCACCAAGGTCAGATAACACCAGGCAATCTTCCACAAAATGTGAGATGGACAGATCATCAGAACACTTTCACCATGTCACATGCTGCCAGAGAAGTTGGGGCAACAAAATACAAGCAGATGTCAACACTTTCACCTTCCACTTTCTAAATATCGCTGATCGGGCCAAGTTTCATTTCACTTATTGGGTCACTTTCCATGTTGGGGGAGAAGGCTTGAAAGAAGGCGGAAGAAAGTGTTAAAATCCAAGTTTCATATCTGCTAAAATAAACTGATGTTGCTTACTGCTGGATTTCAAGACCAAAGTTTCCCTAAATTAGTCAAGAGTTGTTCAGTGCAGGGGTCAGCAAATGTTTTCTGTAAAGGGCCAGATAGCAAAGAACTTAGACTTTGCAGGTCATATGGTCTCTGTTGCAACTCCCTGATTCTGCTGGTGCAGCTCAAGAAAAGCCATAACAGTGTAGGTGAGTAGCTGGGCAGATGTGGTGGTACACACGTGTCATCTCAGCTACTCTGGAGGCTGAGGCAGGAGGATTGAAAATTTGAGATCAGCCTGGGCAACTTAGGAAGACCCCAGTCCAAAGACAAGCAAACAAAAAACCCTGGTGAATATGCATGGCTGTGTTCCAACAAGAATTTGCTAAAACACATAATGAGCCAGGTTGGACCCATGGACCATAGTTTGCCAACTCCTGATACAGTGTACTAGGGATTCTTTCAAAAAATACTCTCTTCTGGTTTGGATATGGAAGCAGTACCTGCATTCTGTTTTGTTTTGTTTTGTTTAATCTACTTAATACCAGAAGTACACAATTAAAATCTAGTTGAAAATGATCAATAATATTAAGCACCTTCTTTAAGAAGAGAAATGACCATGAAACAAAACTTGGCCTAGAGAAAAGAAACCAAAATAATCCTCTGGCTGCAATCTGAAATTACATTCATCTACCAGACCAGGTTCCTCAAAGTGTGTCCTTGGACCAGTAGCATCAGCATCGTCAGGGGACCTGTTAGAAATTAAATTTCTCAGGCCAGGCTCCGGGCCTACCCAACTAGAATATGTACCAGCTGGCCAGCAATCGGTGTTCTAACAGGTCCTCCAAGTGGTTCCAATGTGAGATTATGTTTGAGAACCACTGAACTAAGCTAAGTCTGAAGCTGTCTGTGCCCCCAAATTCTTCCACAGCAAAGGAGGAATATTGAAATCTTGTTTTCTATCCCTATGGTTACCAAAGAGATCGTCACAGCTGAGCGGAGGGACATTTAAGGTCATTCACCTAACTGGAGTCTGTTAGTGTTTAAGTTAAAATACACTTTTTTTTCCCTTTGAATGTGGATCATCTACGTTTAGAAACAAACACTGTTTACCTCTAAAACAAGTATACATTTATAAAGACTTTCTTCAGCTTGATCTGTGGAAAGATCGATACAGTCTTTAGGACTCTACAGATAAGATACATAACTTGTGAGGGAATTAGATCCCAGCAGGGCCAGAGCCAGGTACAATATCTGCAGTGTGTGGGGTGAGGCCATGCCCAACCTGCCTCACCTATTTAAATAGGAACCAGTGAGAAATCTGGGGAAGACCTCAAGCCATGTCCATGAGTAAGAATAAGGTATTGGAGAGGCATCTGGGGAAGAAGGATGAGAAGGGAACAGAAGCTAACTTGTACGTGTTCGCGTACACAGATGCACCCCAAAATAAAATTATGCAAGACAAATTAGACATGCCAGTCAGGATGCCCTTCAAGTCTGAGCTTCTGATGGAGTCAGATTCTAAATAATGCACCACAACTGATGCATGAGCCATTTTCCCCAGCTCTCCTGGAGGCACATGAGCATCCCAGGGGTGCACGGTGGCAGAGTTCACTGGGTTTGTGCATGGAAAGAGCAGGTCCACTCATTCCTGTACAAGCAGTTCTCCCCACTTTGCACGATATTACTGAACTCTCACTCACTCTCTCTCTCTCTCTTTCTTTCTTTTTTTTTTTTTTTTTTGGTGCTGAGAATCGAATCCAGAGGTGTTTAACCACTGACCCACTGACCCATATCTCCAGTCCTTTCTTTTTCTTTTTAGTCTGAGACAGGGTCTTGCTAAGTTGTTTAGGACTTCATTAAGTTTCTGAGGCTGTCCTCAAACTTTTGATCCTCCTGCCTCAACCTTCCAAGTCACTGGGATTACAAGTGTATGTCACTGAGCCTGACAATACTACTGAATTCTCAAGGAGAGTAAGAATCACCAACTCTGGAGTCACATGGGGAATCTGCAGTGCGGAAGAAGTTAGGAATTTCACAGTTAGGAACACCCGCAGAACTTTTAGTAGGCATTCTTGGGGGAACTTTCTCAACTCTCCACAAAGTTCTAGAGTTCCCAATTGAAGCTCAAAATGCTGCAAGGTTCTGGTAACTGCCTAATGTGGCTTCATTGTGCCCACAATATGGTAAGGTTGAGGGCTGTGTCTGATACCTCTTGTGCCCTGTATCATTCTCTCTGCCTCACCCTTTATACATATCCCAACGATCATTCTAGCAACTGGTTCTGTGCAGACTCTAACCTCATACGAGGGTATCCCAAAGGACCACTCCTGAAATAAGCCTATTTTCAGAGCTTCTTTGATGAGCCTGGGAAGAGGGGCAAATAAATCCTTGGGGTGAAGTTTGAACAGTGAGATGAGAAACTGATTATTAAATGTGTCTCTTCTTCCCACAACCACCCATCAAATGGAATGGTAAACCAGCTTATTCACATCCTCAGGTAGACCTGCAGGACCAAGTACCAGTTGTCCATGACTGTGATTGACTTGACATTTGCTTTGTGTTTTCCCCCTTCTTTGCTTTATAACCCTATCACTAGTGCCTCCTGGATCTTATGCCCAGGAATAAGTGCACTTAGACCTTGTTATGGTTTGGATGTGTATCCCAAAAGTTCATGTGTGAGGTAATGCAAGAGGGTTCAGAGGAGAAATCACTGGGTTGTGAGAACCTTAACCCAATCAGTGAGTTAATCACCTGATGGGATTATGTGATAATTGAAGTCAGGTGGGGTATGACTGGAGGGGGTGGGATATTGGGGCATAACTTTGGGGTATATATTTGTATCTGGCAAGTGCAGATCTCTCTCTCTCTCTCTCTCTCTCTCTCTCTCTCTCTCTCTCTCTCTCTCTCTGCTTCCTGATCACCATGTGAGCTAGTTCCCTATGCTACACTCTTCTGCCATGATGTTCTGCTTCACCTGGACACCCTAGAAATGGAGCCAACCTTCTCCAGACTAAGACCTTTGAAAGTGTGAGGCCTCAAATAAACTTTTCCTCCTCTATAATTGTTCTGATCAGCTCCTTTTAGTCATAGCAGCAAAAAAGCTGACTAAAACAGACGTTAGGCTCAGGATTTCTTTTTTGAAGATCCTATTTAAAGCAGGAATGTTTGGGTTTCACTTGACTTAGAAGCAATAGTATGTTTGTGGTCAATATAAGACTTAAACATAATTCAAGGAAAACAGATGGTATTATATCCTGTTTTGTATAATTTACATTTAGTGTAATATGTCTATTACATGCCTTTAGCAAAGATATAATAATTTTCATGATTTCCCTAGATACCCAACCATACATCTCTAAAAAGAATTCTAGCCCTTTTTTAAAAATAAATGTAAGCACACCCCAGGGTTCTAACAATTCACTAAACAACAATCCAGTGATCTGGAACAATAACATGGGACAAGGTGAAAAGCAGGCTCAAGATGCATGATGAGTGGCAGAGCACTAGCCTAACACGTGTGAGGCCCTTGGTTCATCCCCAGCACCACACACACACACACACACACACACACACACACACACACACAATACTACATGTCTTAGTTCTGGCAGAGAAGGAACACCTGAAGACCTATTCTACAGCTGCAATGGCAAGTCATCACATTCTAAATTTTCCATCCTGTTCTGTCCCTCTCCCCAGTGCCTCCATTCTCCCACTGAGGACTTGTGCTTCTCTGAAGTGGTGGTTGCTGCTTTATTCTTTTTTCTGTTTAGGGCTTTATAATACCAACCTTCAAAGATCATTCAAGCACAATGTTCAGGCACAATTCAAGGAGAACACTTTTATAAAGAGGAAGAAAATAAATGCAGCTAAGATTTTCAAAACAATTTATAAGCTATGTCACTGTGTGTGTGTGTGTGTGTGTGTGTGTGTGTGTGTGTGGTGCTGGAGATTGAACCAGTACCACTGAGCTTCATACCTAGCCCTTTTTATTTCAAGATAGGATCTCATTAACTTGCTGAGATTAACTTCAAACTTGTGATCCTCTGGCCTTAGCCTATTGTGTTGCTGGGATTACAGGGGTGCATCACCACACCCAGCCTAAATCACAAATTCTTTTTTTTTTAATATTTTTTCAGTTGTTGACAGACATTTATTTACTTATATGTGGTGCTGAGAATCGAACCCAGTGCCTCACACATGCTAAGCAAGTGTTCTACCACCGAGCCCCAGCCCCAGCCCTAAATCACTAATTCTGGAGGTTAAAAAACAAATTATTGAAATATGAAAGGTTGAGGATGAGGAGAACTTCCCAGTTCCTAGACTCTTTAATTTCCTAGTCAAAACCAGGAAAGGATGGTGATTGGATTAATTTTCTACCTATGCTTTTAAGTATATGGACATAAAAGTAAAAATGGTCTTCTGTGTTAGACAGCCTTCTATCACTGTGACAAAGTGCTTGAAGAAATCAACATAAGGGAGAAAAGATGTGGCTTGAAGTTTCAGAGATTTCAGCCAGTAGTGGGTTGACCCCATCACTGTGGACTTGGGGTGAGGTAGACCATCTAGGCACATGCACAGTGTGGTGAGGCAAAGCACCCCATGAAACCAGGAATCAGAAAGAGAGAGAGAGAGAGAGAGGGAGGGAGAGAGAGAGAGAGAGAGAGGAAGGGACTGAAGACAAGATATATCCTTCCAGGACATGCCCCCAGGGACCCGGGGACCCAGGGACCCACTTCCTCCAACTAGGCACCACCTCATATAGTTTACACTGTCTCACAATAGTCCACTCAGTTGTGAGCCCACCAACAGATCAATCCATTGATGAGGTCTGAGGCCTTATGGTCCACCACTTCCCAAATGTCCCACCTCTGGATGTGGCTACAGTGGGACCAAGCACTCAAAATACGAACCTTTGAAGGACATTCTGGATCCTCACTATAACACCTTCCTTCTTCCTCACAGACCATCTCACAGACCTCCTAAAACACCCTAATGATGTCCCATGATGACCCACCTTTAGACAAGACCTCCCCAGGTAAAAATCATTTTAAACGTCAGCAGATGAAACTTGTTCTTCAAAGACCAGCCTTTGGAGGATATTAAAAATGTTCCTCAAGATTTGTGTCACCAATGGAACAGATTCATAACCCATAGAGCTCTGGGAATTTGTTTTCCTGAGGACAGTGTAGACTAGCCACCTGGTCCTTTTGGCCACTAGGTTTAGAAGAGTTGACTGTGATCATCCTATAAACAAGTGCCACTTTGATGTTATTTTAATGTAAGAATCAATTAATTTACTAGGAAAATGTTTTATTAAATTCAAGTTATGTGAAACCTTGCTCAAATTCACCTTGTATACCCCTATGTCTTAATAGTAACCCAAGACCCACAGAATATTAGAGCAGAAAATTTCAGTTCCCAACCAAGGGAAATAGCTGAAATAAATAAACTACTTAAATAACCAAAGGAATATCTAATATTATATTTTTCCACAACTCAAGCTTAGCTATTATCTGGCTAATAAATAACAACAGTATTTCCTAAGTCCCTCTATAAATGTACCATAATCCCCTTAAAATTCCACCCATTGGTTTTTTTTTAATTCCTGAAGCTAGACAAGTTGACTATAAATTATTGGTTCTTCTGGGACAGGTCATCAAAGAAATCTTTAACCTCCTTCCACCTTCTTATTGCTAGAAAGTAAGATGGCTGGAGATCCAGCAGCCATCTTGAGCCATGACAAACCTTAGAGATGAATGCCCCATGTTAAGATAGTAGACCAGAAAGATAGGAAGAGTTTAAGTCACTGATATTAGATACCACCATTTCAGCCTTGAACTCCTACCTTTAGCCTTCTTTTAGCTGAGGAAACAAACTCTTAAAATGCATTAAGCTACTTCTAGCTGAACCTGATCCCATTTGATACAGCATAACATTGACTAAATAGTCCATGGTACCTACCATCCATGATTTGAAAGGAGCCCATCATTTCTGATGTATGTAACTAACTGATGTGAATCCAAAAAATAACAATAAGATTAACAAAATGGATGGAGGAATACGTAGAGAGGATAGAAAAAAGGTAAATGTAGCAAAATAATAATAGAGTTGCTGGGTATATGGGTATTCACGGTATAATTCCTTCAACTTTTCATAATAAAATGCTGAAAATCCTACTGGCAAGCTACCACTACCATTTATTATGGTTTTTTTTTTTTTTTTTTTTTTAATATTCCTAGTATTGAGTAGTACTTAGCTTCTTTTCTCCCACAAAAAGAGTCACTTCTCTTCCTGTTTTATAAACACTATTGTGGACTTCGAATCTTGAAAAACAGAACTGGAAGTCCTGCCAATGAGACAAACTGGGTGCAAGTAAAGATTTTAAAGGCTATATAAACAGAAATCCATCTGGAAAGATGTTTTTTTCATCAGCACAGTAAAAGCGAGAATAGAATTTCCGGATATAGACATACTGTTTGACTCTGCAAATCCCACTGGATGCAAGAGAGAGGCGTCTCGCTCTTTAAAAGTAACTTTCACCCATGGACTGAGTCTAGTAATATTCAAATCAGTTAGACTGAGCTCAGCACTAGGGACATCATTTTCTTTCCCTGTAGAATTTCTCTTCTCCCTCCTTATCAACGCAGGGTTATTTCCCAGGAAATATTATTTCAGTTTGATCTCCTGATCAACTGGAAGCATTTTTGTCAGAGAGTAACAGTTGTGGTGTTGGATCTTTTCCCATGGATCTGTATTCTAAGAAAAACAAAATTGGAAATGACTACTAAACAATTACTGGCAAGAAGGCTGAAGTTTGCAGAAGCCTTGGCAGCCAATGACCAATACAGAAGAAAAAGTCTTTTCCTTTTCTCAGAGATGTAGTAAGAATGTGAGTTAGGGCTTCCTAAACAATGCCGAAACTGATTTGACCTATTGTGTCCACTAGGAAAAAAAAAAGTCTATTTGTTGAAACTAAAATGCCTTCAGACAATGGGGCAAATTTAATTACAGAGAGTTTAACTCTGAACTTTTCCAACAGAATTTGCATATTATACTTACTGAATGGCTGGAGAAGACTCTGAACTAAATGAAGAATGTGGACTCATATTACAATCCCATGGCTTCACTTGCTGACGCCTTGCTGGAGAGTCCTGCTTCTTTTTTCTTTTTTCTTTTTTTTTTTTTTTAAGAGTTCTGCTTCTGAATCAACATTTTCCAAATTTTATGTAGTCTCAGAAAGAATGCATTTACACAGCTGAAGGGAAATATCCTGAGCTGTCTTGGAGTTATTTAAGGATGGAAAAGAATAAGATTTCCATATAAATTGACTTTTGGTAGAAAATGGTTCTCTCTATAGAATCCTGTAGAACAGCCTTCCGGAAGAGAAACAAAGGATGAAGATCAGACATTATCAATATTAGGCAATGTGCTAAGCATGTTGCCTGTCTCATAAAATCCCTAAAACAGAAATTGTTATTATCTGGTTTTATGAATGAAGAAACAGACTTAGCACCATTTGCTCAAGATCACCTACTAGGAAGTAGTGTGGCCAACACTGGGACCAAATCTGACTGATGTCAAGGTCTGATCTTTCAGTTGCCATCTGATAGTGCTGATCTTTGAAGCTAACTGTGTGTTATTTTTCATCACTGTGACCAAAATAACCTGACAAGAACAACTTAGAGGAGGAAAAGTTTATTTTGAGCTCACAGGTTTCTGAGGTTCAGTCCATGGTGGGCTGACTCCATATGTGGGCCCGAGGTGAGGCAGAGCAACATGGCAGAAGGGCATGGCAGAAAAATTAGCCCAGCTCGCGGTAGCCAGGAAGGAGAGAGAAAAAAGGAAGGAGCCATAGGGAAGATGAGCCCTTCCAGGGCACGCGCTCCGTGACCCACCTCCTCTGACCACACCCCACCTGCCTGCAGTTACCTTCCACTCAGTCCATTCAAACTAGGATGGACTGACCTAGGTTACTGCTCCGATCATTTCATCTCTGAATATTCCTGCATCCGCAGGAGCTTGGGGCGACACCTCATACTCAAACCATAACACCAACTGCCACACAGAACACTCAGCAATGAGAGAGAAAGTCAAAGAAAGGAAGATTGGTGGGAGTATTATAGAAATAGCAGTTAGAAGTTACAGCTGTGAAGAGCTTCAAATAAAATCTAGATCATTTGTTTTTCACTTCTTTCATCCTTCATTCTGTTACTGTTCTATTTCTTTTGGCCAATTTTTTTTTTTTTAAAGAGGAGTGTAAATACTGGTATCTTTGTAAAATCAATGCTAAACTCTCTTGCTCCCCTCTGCTTTTCCTGCATCTGTTTCTCCCAAATATTGATTGAACACCTACTGTGTGCCAGGACCTGCCATTTGTATATTTCTATTATAGAATAAATTGACTTAATTTACTTTTATGAATTAAAAGGAAAAAATATGGTAACTGTCATCAAAGTAAGATAGTAAGACACTGAGCTAAAAGTCAGCAAATGGGCCACTAGAATATCAAGAATAGAGATGCGAGGACCTCAAGAGAAGCTTCCTATCAATGAAGCCCACCATTTGGCCAGCTTGAGTTATAACTCCACTTTCCCGGCCCTTCACCACGCAGTGTGAAACCAACCACCACCCCGAAGATTAAAGAAGAAGATGAAGCCCCTGAGAAGGGACATCCCTGGAAGGAAAGCAGAATAAGAATGTGGGCAGGAACCAGCGTCCCAATGAGGGTCCATTAGAAGAACGTAGAACACCCAATTTCACTATGTCTATGTCCTACTGGCTTCGAGAGTGACAGGGTTGGAGCCTGGCCTATCTTGGACCCCATGTGTCCACAGCTCTTGGCACACTACCTGGAACATAGCAGCTACTCAGTGAAAAAATGCTGAATAGATAACTGACTAAATGAATAAGACAGAAAATCACAGAGGCCGTGACCAGACTCTCTCTGTTACATGACACAAAAGGAATAGCCATTTATCCAGAAAATGTTGACTTGTCTATATCTAGTTCATGTGTATCTAGAAATCTCTGACCTCTTCAAAATCCTATTATAAATCTATACCTCACAGCAGCCACAATAAAAACCACAGTCATCTATAATCTTAATAGAAGAAGCCGTCATAGATAAGAGAGGTAGGAAGGCACCCAAGGAGGGAATGACTCACTTCCTGACGTCTAAACCTGATGGGTTTCATGAAGAGAGTCAGTCACCCTCAAGATCTGTCACATGCACGAGGGAACCTTCCTCTGGGAAAGAGCACATTGCTGGTTTCAAACAAATGACTCCATTGACCACTGCCTTCTGAGCATCCTGAATTAAGAACTGATTGTGAAATATGGGGAAATCTTTTTTAGTTGAAATCTTAAGACCCCCAAACCCTGACCAACAGTCACTGATCTTTAGTCCATTCAAAAGCAACAGGAAAGGCAAATATTCTGGTCAGTTATCCTCACTAATTCCCACTTTATCCAAAGGAGTTTGGTGTAATAGAGTCATAGAAGCCTAGTGTAAATTAAAAAAAAAAAAAAAAAAAATCTGGTTCGGGCGCAGTGGCCCACGCCTGTAATCCCAACGACTCGGGAGGCCGAGGCAGGAGAATAGCGAGTTCAAAGCCAGCCTCAGCAAAAGCAAAGGGCTAAGCAACTCAGTGGGACGCTGTCTGGGGATGTGGCTCAGCAGTCAAATGCCCCTGAGTTCAATCCCAAAAAAATAAAATAAAATGGGCTAGAGATGTGGATCAGTGGTTAAGCACCCTTGGATTCAATCAATCTCCAATATCAAAAAAGAAGAAAGGAAGGAAGGAAGGAAGGAAGGAAGGAAGGAAGGAAGGAAGGAAGGAAGGAAGGAAGGAAAAAAGAAAGGAAGGAAGGAAGGAAGGAAGGAAGGAAGGAAGGAAGGAAGAAAGAAAGAAAGAAAGAAAGAAAGAAAGAAAGAAAGAAAGAAAGAGAAAGAAAGAAAGAAAGAAAGAGAAAGAAAGAAAGAAAGAAAGAAAGAAAGAAAGAAAGAAAGAAAGAAAGAAAGAAAGAAAGAAAGAAAGAAAGAAAGAAAGAAAGAAAGAAAGAAAGAAAGAAAGAAAGAAAGAAAGAAAGAAAACCCTGGAACATGTCAAAATGACAATATATTTTAGCACTCATTTTTATTTGAACATTTTATATCCTTCAATGTATATTCGTTCCATCTTAACAACAATCCTTAGACGCTATTGATAGCAATTGCCCTGGAGCCACTCTGTTCATAACAAGAGAAACCAAGACATGACCCAGAGGAGCAGACATTCCTGGACGTCAAGGGAGCACCAGAGCAGGGCCACAGAGGAGAACCTGGCTGTGAATACAGGACCCCTGAGGAAAACAATCTGAGAGTCAGAGCTAGAATGGGTTATTTCGAACTTGAGTCTCTTGATGTGGTAATAATGGGGAGTTATTATATAGGATACCAATAGTCATATGAAGAAAGCAATATAGATGGATAGGAGATAGAAAGGAGGTACAAAGTCAAACTAAGCTGTCAGAATCATCTAAGCTTAGATGGCGAGGGCCTTGGCTAAGCTGTGGCCATAGGAAAGTCAAGGAGGATCAAGTAAAAGCCTTACTAGACTGTGCCCTTGGTCCTTTCATATTCCTAGCATAATTCACAGAACATTTTCATTGAAGGGACAGAATGAAACGTGAAAGAAGAATAAGAACAAGAAGAGGAGGAGGACTTGTAATCCCAGTGACTCAGGAGTTTGAAGTAGAAGTGTCTCAGGTTCAAGGCCAGCCTGGGCAACTGAGGGAGACCCTGTCTCAAAATAAAAAATTAGAAAGGGCTGGGGATGTAGCTCAATGGTAAAGCACCCCTGAGTTCAATCCCAGTACAGAAGAAGGAGAAAGAGGAGGAGGGGAAATGATAATGAAGACCACAGAGCAAAAAGAGCTGAGAGGACATCTCTAAATATTTACCACAAAGGACAAGAACAGGAGATGAACGAGTGACCAATTGGAGACACACAGCCTCCTTCCTCTCTTATCTATGACGGCTTGTTCTATTAAGATTATAGATGACTGTGGTTTTTATTGTGGCTGCAGTGAGGTATAGATTTATAATAGGATTTTGAAGAGGTCAGAGATTTCTAGATACACATGAACTAGATATAGACAAGTCAACATTTTCTGGATAAATGGTTATTCCTTTTGTGTCATGTAACAGAGAGTCTGGTCACTTGGGGCAATGGCAGGAACTACGAATGGAGCTGCCCTGTGGTAGGGGCGATCAACAGTATAGAAGCACAGTCCAGGACAGAATTAGAACCGGAAATGCAATTTCAAAGAGAGATCTAGTGACAGGCAAGTGAGATCATCAAGAAAGAAAAGCTAAGGACAAGAAGCAAAGCTTTAGGTACCATAGGAATGGGGACTAGCAAAGGAGACTGAAAAGAAAAGGAAGAGAGAGAAAGAGGGAAGAGGATGAGGAAGAGAACTAAGAATATTCAATTTCATACCTTAGGTAAAGAAGGGACCAAGGAAACCTTTGTGGTATATTGGAGACTCAGGCCTGAGAGGCAGGGAGGCTGGACCTGCGCCTGGGCTCTGTCACAGGAGAGGCTTGAGCTCTGGAGCTAGTGTCTGAACTTGTTGGCCTCCACATCTCAATCTGAAAGTTGTCTCTGAATTCTACTCTAGCCCTCAGGTTCCTTGAGATTCTGAAGGCTAAAGTTTTTCAGAGATTGAGAAGGATCGGATGAGGAAAAGATAGTGGTCATTAATCTCAAAGAATAATGCCACCATAATGGGTAGAAACTAGCAGGCGAGGACTGAGAAGAAAAGTTAGATAATATCTCAAAGCCTTACAAAGAGTCCAAAAAAGTAAAGGACCAATGGGAGGTTTTATTTCAATGAAGGAGAGCAACCAACAAGAGGAAGAGATTAGAAAATTTGAAACAAAGATTTAGAAAAGATAAGAATACCAACCAAAGGATAAGAAGATAAAAATGAACGATCGGGAGGCTGAGTCAGGAGGATCGTGAGTTCAAAGCCAGACTCAGCAACTTAGCGAGGCCTTAAGCAACTTGACAAGACTCTGTCTCTAAATGAAATATAAAAAAGGGCTGGGGATGTAGCTCAGTGGTTAAGCATCCCTGGGTTCAATCTCTGATACCAAAAAAAAAGCAAATCAAAAAAATAGAGCACCTTTATTTGAGGTGTGAGAAAAAGGATTATTGAAAAAGTCAAAGAACTATGCTATGTAAGAACTATGAAGGGAAAATGAAATAATAGTCTATTCACCTAGAACTGAGTTTCTTCACAACATAATTAGAAAAAGAGGGAAATCTTCATAGTAGTTATCTATTACAGCATTACAAATTATCAAAACCTTAGTAGTTTAAAACAGAAAACCTTTCCTATTTCACAGTTGATGAGGAGCAGCTTAGCTCAACGGCTGGCTCAGGGCCTCTCATGAGGTGGCAGTCATGATGTTCCCTGGGCCATAATTATCTGAAGATTTGACTGGAACTGGAGAATTCACTTTCAAGGTGACTAGCCTGCATGGATGTTGGCTGGTGACCTCAGTTCCTTGTCATCCGTACCTTTTCTCATGCCTTGGTGGCTGGTTCCCTGCCCTACCCTAGAGCAAATGAAGCAACAGAGTAATCAAAATGGAAGCTGCAGTCCTTCATGACCTAGTCCCCCACCACTTTTTCTGTAATCTATTTTTTACAAAGAAGTTTCCATGTACAACTCACCATCAAGAGAAGAGGAATTGAGCTCCACCTCTTAAAATAATACAAGTACAAGATAATTTATGAACATGTTTTTAAATCACTGTAGTCCTCAAAACAATGTGGATTAGGAGAAGGTTTGGCAGTGTAGGAAAAAATATAGCTGTGTAACATTCACTATGGGGATATGCTAGGGCCTATTCACAGAAGATTAAAAGGTTCCCCAAAGAAGGTTATATTCATGCTACAATAGTAACAAAATGACTTTTGCTATAGAGGAAAAATGGTTAGAGATTTATGCCAGCCAGACCAGAAGTTTACAAAGGAGAGAAAACTGTTCTGAAACAGAGTCAGAGCTTAAAGCTCTTAAAAGAACCTTTTAAAGTTCATAAAAGGTAGAGGACTGCTACCCTGCCAGACCCACCAGACATAGCTGACCTCTGTGGAGTCAGAGGGAAAACACTGGTGCATACACAGGACCTGGCGGATGACTCTGCTCACTGTAGCTGTAACTGACCTCCAGTTTAAGCTCCCATCCAACTGAGTAGGAAAGTTGCTATCCTGTTCACCTGAGAATTAATTAATTCCCTAAAAGCAATTTAGAGCAGAAATCATGCTATCATTATTATTGTTTTTTCATTTTGATATTCTCAGGGTTAGTACAATGTCAGAGGACAGGGCATTATAGGAAGCATAGGAAATTCATAAATATCCATTGGATGGATGGATGGATGGATGGATGGATGGATGGATAGATGGATGGATGGATGGATAAAACCAGTTAAAATGGAGAAACTAGTATAATTCCCTTACGTGCACTTTGGATGTCTAGCTTTTAGTGGGGCAGAAGGTATTGAGCTTATTCTTCTTAACCTTGGAAATACTGGTAGTTTGCAAGGTTAATAAAGTATACAATGTGGTATCGAAATAAGCATTCCTAAGTGGGAAACAATTTAAAAATTAGCAACAAGGGAATGATTATGTTCAAAAATAATTTTAAAAATTATCAGTTAGGATTTTAAGATATATTTTTAAATCAAATTATTTGTTCATATTTATTTGTTTCTGCTTGTCACTACTCTCTCTTAAATGTGTATAACATTAATGTTTGAACCTGATTCATTTCCAAATAAGAGAGGCCCAAACTCAGTGAATATTCTTAGTCTAATTATTTATAATTACAGCCTAATTTTAGCTAAAATATGTTTTAAAGACCATGTTTAAAAAAAATGAGGAAGAAGGAAAAAGAGGCCCAGTTAGAAAATTTGTTAAATTTTTCTCAATTACAGATAACTCGGATGTACATACATTTTAACATATAAAAGATAGTATTTCTCTTGACTTACCAAAATATTAAACTGCATCATAATAAGCAAATATTCAATTTTGCTCAGTATCTGTTGTAAATAAACTGGGTATTGTACTGGAAATAAAAAACACATGAATCTACTTCTTGTAAAAATACAATAAAAATGACTGGTAGTCATATATGCATGAAGTGGTCTAGATCACTTTCAGCATGGCTATAATTTTTCTGCACATTTTAGAGTATAATGTAAGACAACTTTAGCTTAAGTAACATTAGAAGAAATGAGATGTCTGTTGCTTGTTTTAGTTTTAACTTTAACATATTCATATTCCAATTTAATATTATATTCATGTTTGGCACTTATATGCATGGAAATATACGTGGTATAACATCATGGAATATGAAATTTATATGAATGGGAACTACATAGAATGGTATAAATATCAACATGTCAAATGTTCTTAAGAAAGAAATGTATCCTACTCTATAGAAAAAAGATTAAATGATTTTCTCCTTCATACAATAAACATCAACCCTAGGAAATTAAATGTTCTGTTCTTTATAATGGAAGGAGGAAAATGCTAAAGCTTTAAGAAAACTTACATAGAACAATTCATTTCTTGATGCTTCTGGGTAATTCTTCAAAGTAGGAAACAATAAATGAAAGAAAAAATATTGTGTGTTCGCCCATGAAGAAGAATGCACTGACATTTTTGACCATTTTCTTAAAGGGATGATTGTTTAATTGGAATTCTCTAGTAGAGAAAACACTGGCTTGCCCCTAGCCCAACTGGAGAATAACTGACTAAATCCATCCTTACGGTCTACAATGTTAGAAATGATCCAGAGATGTCAGTGAATGGAATCATGGAATGCCTAAGGGCCGCTAGGGAGAAGTTTCACCCACCCAGTGTTTGAATCTATGGCTATTTCTTGAAAGCCTATTTTGCAGAAGTCTCATTCCAACTCCATATTCAATGATGTTGTACTGATAGCTTGAAATGGACTATAGTGGAAATATTTACACCACAGTCCTTGGCAAATGCTTAAAAAAAAAATCAGGCTATTTCTTCATAAAGCTGGTTATGAACACTTCTAGGCATACCCCTGATTGATTATAAGTCAATGAATTCCTGCAAAAAAAAAAAAAAATCCAGCAAGCAGAGTTTATGCTACAGTGCCTGCAACATAGTGGGCCTGGGGATGGTACCTTCTTCTATCCCCAACTTTCCAGGTAAAGATAACTTCCTTTTGGAAATAGGTTATTATTACTAATTACTTAATTGATTTAAATGTTCAACTTATCATTATTTTGCTGACCCCATTGTCAAAGTCAGTAAAATTTCACCAATCAAACTTTCTGAGTTCTCCTTCTCGTTCTTCTTCTTTTGAGACAGGGACTCCTTACGTTGCCCAAATTGGTCTCAAATTCCCGGGCTACAGTGATTTTCCACTCTAACATCCCAAGTAGCTGGGACTATAGGCCTATGCTACAGCACCTGCCTCAGATTTTCTGGATTCTTGACATCAGAGAGACAGAAAGGATATTATCCCCATTATTATCTGTACCACATAGTAACTAGAATTACTTCACTCCATCAATATTTGTGAAAATGAATTGTTCATGAAACAATGATTATGAAAAAGAATTAAATAACATAGGCTGAAATAAGAGGAAGACGTGCTAATTAACAATCCAGAGACAAATCGCATCAACTGGTGGGTGTATTCCTATAAACCCTCCCTGATAACAGTCTATCTTTTTTCTATTTTCTCCACTATGCCAGTACTAACAGTAGAGATAATCATGCTAAGTGTCTTCCATTTCTCCCTTCACCTGTCTCCATCCTTCTCTGCAACCCAGAAATAGACCTACATGAACATCCTCAGTAAGGCTCCCTTGTTGCTCCCTGATCTTGGAAAGAAGGGAGGGTGGAGATAGAAATTAGGGACTTAACCCCCAGATATTTCCCTCCCTGCAGAGTTATGGGGGGCTGACTGTACTCCTCCACCAAAGACCACAGATACTTGTCAGGTAGCTCTTCCATGCACCTCCCTGTCTCTAGTCCCAATAACGTGCTTCTCTAAGGCCCTCAGGTGACTGCTATGCCTGGCTGTTATAGCTCCAACATACTGCCCTATCCCTAGGAGTTTCCTACCCCTTGCCAAGACCTTTTGAAATGCCCCTTTATTACATTCTGTTCATAGTGTTCAATTTCACTGCACCATCTCTTTTCTGCTAGGATCTGACTGATATCATAGTATTAGAAAATCCAGAAATAACATCAAACATTACCAAATTGTTGCCTGCCCTGAAGCTTCTGATGCCTTCACATGACTCTCTGCTGCACAGAACTCAAGCTTTTATACTCATCTAAAATATCAGCCAAACAATCAGGAGAACTTCCTGAGCTTCTGTCCCACCCAGCACCATCCTGGGTACTGTGTCTCTTGCTACCTATGGGAAGATCATAGTGGTCAACTTTTTATTTTTCCAAATTTAACTTCTTTTGAAGTCCTATCTAATTTTTCCCATGGAGCTATACAAATGCACATGGCCTTATTAACTCTGATATTATTTTATTCAAACTACCCATATCAAATTATGTTTAAAGTACAGGTTATCCAATGGAAAATAAACCAAGTCCCCCCACCTCCTGTAATGCATCAGCATAGAGTCAGAACAGAGCCAGTCACAGAGAGCACAGCAACCTCCAAAGAGTCTAAGGCAAAAATCTAAATTCAATAGTGAGTGTCCTCACTATTTTCATCTAGAACTATCCTTGAAGCCTAAATGATGTGAGTTTTTTTCAGTACTTAGCACAAGGCAGATCCTACGTTAAGTGCTTCACCTGGAAAACTTCTTTCTTTATTTTCTGATTTTTTTTTTTTTTTTAGTTGTAGATGGACACAATACCTTTATTTTATTTATTTTTATGTGGTGCTCAGGATCGAGCCCAGTGCCCCCCGTATGCTGGGCCAGTGCTCTACCACTGAGCCACAACCCCAGGCCCTGGAAAATTTCATTCAACACTTTAAGCAATTCTATGAAATAAGGGTATTATATTAGTATTTCCATTTTGTAGATGATGAAAACTGAGGCTTACAGGTTATGTTCCTATCCCAAACCCACATGGCTGGTGACATGTTGGGATTCCAATGCAGGAAGACTGCTTCCAGAATCCAGTATCCAAACCACTGTATCAGAAATCAAGCTGGAGTCAAAAGATGGAAAATATGATGTTTCAGAGGACAGTTTTAAAGAGAAAAAACTTCAATGTTTCTGTAACATATTCCTGTTCCCCTTTAAATCTTCAAGGTTACCCACCTGGACCTGGGAGTTGGGGTGGGAGGGTTGTTCTATATATTACTCTTGTGGTCAGTACAGAATGTCTTCTTGGCCTCAAACTCTGCACGTTTTTCAAGTTCACTCCCTTCCAGAAACCTCTATTGTCTTGGTGTGATAAAGGCTTTGTAGTGCTCAAGGTCAGAGAGCATTTATTCCTGTAATTCCTTATAACTGACAATGGCAAAAACAATGATTTCAATGCATTTTTTACCTGCAACTTCACTCTCCTTTGTGATATTTCAGGTATGCAACAATTAGTAGAAGAAGTTCCCCAGGATGTTCTAATTATATACTTCTTGCCCGGATGTAGGGGGAAGTGGTCTATTTCACATAAAGGTATTTTGTAAAACTCAAATTTCAAATTGAGTTGAATATAAATTCAATTGTTTTATCTAGGCCTTTTCTTGCCCTCTGGAACACTAGCATATCAAACTAGAACTTCAAATAGTGGCCATGGGTCACTTCCTCAGGTGAAGAGGTTATAAATCCAATGAGCTAGACTTTGGGTTTGTAAGGACATTATCACCTCTAATTCCATGAGCTACATTCTAACTCTCCAGGAAACTGAATATATTGTTCATTTTCTCCCCAACTCTAAAGATTGGGTCATTATCAGTGTCTTGGAGCTTTTATAACAAAGTACCACAAACTGGGTGGCTTTAATCTCAGAAATTTATCGCCTCAGTGTTCTTAGGGTTAAAATTCCAAGATCTAGGTATCAATGTGGTTGGCTCCTTCAGAGGGCTGGGAGGGAAGGATCTCTACCAGGCCTCCCTCCTTGGCTTGTGGATTTTCATCTTCTCTCTGTTTCTCTTCAGGTAGTCTCCCCTGTTTGCATGACTGTCTCCAAACTTCCTCTTCTTATAAGGACATCAGTTGTATTAGATTAGGGTCTACCCTAATGGACCTCAGTTCAATTTATCTCCAAATAAAATCACATTCTGAAGTATTGGGGATTAAGATTTGAACATATGAATTTTAAAAAAACATAATTCAGTCCAAAACAATCAATATCTTATCTACAGTCTATATATTGTGCTTTTCAGACCAAATTATTGACACCTGAAGCAGATAAAGTAACACATCTGTTTTTGACAGATAAAGTTCCTGCTGCTTCAATAACTGTAGTCACCCCCAGCCCAAAATATACTAACTAAAACCTTAAAAACAATTTTTTTTTTTTGCTTTATTTTCAAAATGAAGGAGAAGAGAGCTTACTGAGAACACTTGGGTTCTATAGTCGGTCTATCTACAGAACCTTAGGCCCAGTGTTTAGGAACTCCCCCTCCTCATTATACCACTTGGGATTCTCTCTGGTGCCCACCTATTTGTCTCTGCATTTTGTCAAACACTCTTTTTTGCTCTGAGAACATTTATGCTTATGGTTTCCTTTTTATATTTCCCAGGGTGAATCTTCCCAGCTGGGTTTTTCCTTCCTATGTTTATCTTTCCCATGGCTTTGGATGGTGTCCATGTGGGCAGACTGAGTTGGAAAGAACAAGATAGTACCAGCAATAGTAAATGAGCGAGCAAGAGGGAACACTATGCCTCAGAATCCTCATCAACAAAATGTGAGATGCATCACCCACAATATTTATTTCACAGACTTTTGTGAGAAAAAAAAAGATAATAGCATGTTATAGAAAAAAAGAGCAAGTTATTTTCAACTTACACAGGAGCTCTATTCCAAAAGTTCATTAAAAAGTCAATTACTAGGAACTTGGAGCACATTTTCTCAGGAAAACCATTAGATAAAGGGTGGTTAAATTTACAGGCACCCCATAGGCACCCCCATACAAACCTGAAGGTGTCCTTGCACACAGTCCATGTTCATGTGATATTCACAGAAAAGGGCATTCATGTTCCACTGGGGGACAATTGAGAATCCTCTGTCACAGGGACAAGTATCCAATCCAATCCAATCCAAGAACATCTGTGCTGGACAGAGAAGTGGGTCTATAGTCCTATGGGTGGGATTTCTCAAAAGTGGAGAAAAAGATTCAGCAACCTCAGGAGGAGGAAAGAGAATTGAAATAAAGGCATTCGGGAGCTCAGAAGAGGTCTTAGAACCTCTTGTTCAAGAGATCTGATGAAATCTGGGGACAGTAGCTGCTGGTTTATGGAGCTACCAGTATACCCTGTAAATCAGGTTCACAGCCAAGTTTTTAAACAAGCAGACCCGACTTTACATTTACTTTTTTTTCTAATTTAACAATACTTTGCATACTCATAATACCCTTGAACCAAGACTAATGATGTCACGTCATTATCAAGATGAATGATAATTCTTTATGGCAGTAGAGTATAAATACCCAGTTAGGACTGACAAGAGGATAACATAACTGACACCAATCTTAGCTGCTGGGGAGACTAAGGCAGGAAAATCACAAGTTTGAGCCCAGTCTGGGCAACTTAGCAAGACTCTGTGTCAAAATAAAAAAGTAAATTGGGCTGCAGATGTAGATCAGTGGTAGAGGACCTCTAGTTTCAATCCCCAGTACTGAAAAAAAAAAAAAATTGACCCTGGAACCTCATCCAATCTTTTCAGGATGAATGAACGAATACAAGAAATAGTTCTGCGGATAATGAAGACAGACATCAGAAAAAGAACATGGAAGTCCATTTTAACTGAAATATTGTGTAACCTTGTAAGTAAAGTTAAATGTTCATCAGTAGAAGAAATATCATCCTGCTTTAAAAAAAATAGATTTGTTTCTTTTGTGAAAAGAAGCTTTTTAGTTTGAGTCCATCCCATTTATCGATTCTTGATTTAACTTCTTGTGCTTTAGGGGTCTTCTTAAGGAAGTCAGTCCTAGGTCAACATGGTGAAGATTTGGGCCTAATTTTTCTTCTAGTAGTTGCAGGGTCTCTGCTCCAGTGCCTAAGTCTTTGATCCACAGTGAGTTGAGTTTCATGCAGGGTAAGAGATAATGGTTTAATTTTGTTTTGTTACATTTTTCCCAGAACTATTTGTTAAATAAGTTATCTTTTCTCCAGTGAATGTTTTTGGCAACTTTGTCTAGTATGAGATACCTGTATTTATGTGGGTTTGTCTCTGGGTCTTCTATTCTGTACCATTGGTTTACATGTCTGTTTTGGTGCAAATATCATGCTGTTTTTATTACTAGAGCTCTGTAGTATAGTTTGAGGTCTGGTATTGTGATACCTCCTGCTTCACTTTTCTTGCTAAAGATATTTTGGTCATTCTGGGTCTCTTATTTTTCCAAATGAATTTTATGATTGCTTTTTCTAGGCATTTGCTGGAGTTAGAAAATATCATGCTAAGTGAAATAAGTCAAACCCAAAAAACCAAAGGCTGAATGTTTTCTCTGATATGTGGAAGCTAGCTCACAATAAAGGGGGGATAGGGAAGAACAGAATTACTTTATATTAGGTAGAGGAGAGTGAAGGGAGGGGAAAGGATATGGGGGAAGGAATGATAGTAGAGTGAGACAGATATTATTACCTCATGTACATGTATGACTACATGACATATGTGATCCTGCCATTGTATAATCAGAAAAATGAGAGATTACACTCTATGTATGATCTATCAAAATGTATAAATGCATTCTACTCTCATGTACAACTAATTAGAACAAATAAAATTTAAAAATTTAAAAATAGAGATTCTAGAGGTGTTGATATTAAAAAAAAAACTTTTAAAATATTCAAGCTAAAGATCTATGTGAGTGCATATGTTCAAGATATATAAAGCGATAAAGACAAAGTGCCAAACAGTATGTATTTTAAGAAATAGTAACAGTCCTGCAAAAATAGATATTCTTGGTCAGGGATACCACTTGGAGGTAGAATACTTGCCTAGCATGCCTGAGGCCCTGTGTTCAATACCCAGAACTGTGGGGGGGAAAGGAATTTATATACATATAAATACATATATTTGTGTGTGTGCTTTTTTTGCTTTGTTTTTCTGTGGTACTAGAGATTGAACCAGGGGTACCCTCCTGGGGGTCCCTCAAACTTGCGATCCTCCTGCCTCGACCTCCTGAGTTGCTGAGATGACCGGCGTGTGCAGATGACACCTGGCAACTTCACTGTTTTATCCTGTGTTTAAATTTTTATCACAATTGGGAGTAACTTTTTTCTTTTGTTGTTGTAGTAAAATGCACCCTACATAAAACTTACCATTTTAACCATTTGTAAGTGTACTGCTCAGCAGCATTAAGTGAATACATTTGCACTGCTCTGCAGCCGTCACTGCTATCCATCTCATCTGCCCAAACTGTCACTTCATCTCATTAAACAATGATTCCCCACTCTCCCTTCCCCCAGAACAACAACTCTCATAGAAAAACTCTTCCCACACAAAACATCAGTACTAAATTAACTGATAATAGCACTATCTTTAGAAGTGATAAACATACTTAATCATTTATTGCTAGATACCATTTGATAATAAAGTCACGCCGTGAAGTCAGACTAACAAGCAGGTTTTGTAGGTTCTCTGGAAATAATAATCAGGCACTGTTTCTGAAACAGGAAATTCCATAACACAGTATCAAATTGAGTATTCATCTGTCTACCATTAAAGTATGAAATTTATTAATCATTCTTATGGGGCTTTTTCCACCTTCTAATTGTCCTGACAACTGATCATTGCCTCATCCATATAGGGAGACTTGGAAAGCACCACAAAACTGAAGTATCAGTGTGCTAATACATCCTAAATGCTTTACTCACCCTTTCCAGGTTCTTTTTCTCTTTGCTTCTTCCTAGTTACATGTCACCAAGGAGTTCACCTGGAGGGAAGAGCAATTTCATTTACACAAATTTGTGTAATTTCTTCTGAAAAGAGAGCCTGGACACAATACATACTACACACAGGCCACACAGGTGCAGATACCACCAGAGGTACAAGCCAGAGGCAGAAGTGGGTAGGGAGGGTGGATGTGACACAGCAGGTAGTATAAAAGGGGAAGAGTCCCAGAGGCCCCAGAGCAGAATGAAGCCAAGAGCGTCTGGGGCACAGATCCAGGAGCAGCAGTGCTCCTGGTCAGGAGGAGCCACGATGCAGCCCAGGGTCAGGAGACAGGGCAAGGCGAAGCTAGTGCAGTGGAGGTGCCCGGGACGGCAGTCATCCAGATCGAGCACACACCACTGAGCCAGTCTTGCTAATAAGACAAGAATATGATGTAAAAATTCTCAGGATGTTTTAGTCTTTATCATTTTTCACAGAAAAAAAAAATCAGTTCTAAAATTCATTTGGAAGAACAAAATATTCAGAATAGCCAAAACAATTCTAAGCCAAAAAATCAATGCTGGAGGCATCACAATATCTGACTTCAAATTATACTTCAAGCTATAGTAACAAAGAGTGCATGGTACTGGCATAAAAACAGACATGTAGACCAATAGTACAGAATAGAAGACACAGAGACAAACTCCCAATTTAATCCTTGACAAAGGTGCCAAAAACATACAATGGAAAAAAGTCTATTTAGCAAATGGTACTGGGGAAACTGGTTATCCATATGTAGAAGAATGAGACTAGATCTTTATCTCTCATCCTGCAAATTGTAATCCTAACAACTCAGGAGGCTGAGGCAGGAGAATCACAAGTTTGAGGCCAACCTCAGCAACTTAGCAAGGCTCTGTATCAAAATCAAAAACAAAAAGGTCTGGGAACATAGCTCAGTGATTGAGTGCCCCTGGGTTCAATCCCTGGTATTGGAAAAAAAAAAAAAAAAAAAAACCTAGGAATGGAATCATTATTTGACAGAGCTATGCCATTCCTCAGTACTTATTCTAAAGAATTAAAGTTAGCAAATTATAGTGGTACATGTGTACCCATGTTTATAGCAGTGCAATTCACAATAACCAAACTATGGAACCAGTCTAACTGGGCATCAATGGATGAAGGAATAACAAAAATGAGGTATATACATATGCAAAGGAGTTGAATGAGCCAGAAAAAAAATGACATTGTCATTTGCATGAAAATCAATGGAACTTGAGAATACTATGTTAAGTAAAATAAGTCAGACTTAGAAAGTTAAGGGTCATGTGTTTTCTCTCATATGTAGAAGCTAGAGAGGGAAAAGGAAAATAAATGGGGGTTTCTCATGAAAATTGACAGGAAATAAGTAGAGAAGAGGAAAGGGACCAAGTAGGGGAGGAGGGAAGTGAAAGGGGAGATACCGGAGAGTGGTATTGGCTCAATTATATTGCTATATTGTGTGCATGTACAAATATGGAACAATGAATCCCGCCAATATGTACAACTATAAAGCACCAATTACAAACATGGGGAAAAAGGAGGCCAGACTTAGGATACTTTACTCTGTAAAGACAAAGCTATGTGCTTAAGAACTTTCACCTAGTTGTTCCCCAAGAATGCAACTAGAAAGAGAAGGTAAAGTGGATGAGATTAGCCACGTGAGGAAGTGGGTAGCAAGCAGTCAACGTGCGACTGAGGAATTTTTAGAAATGTAAACAAGGTGACCAGAGTGTGGCCTCAGGGAAGCATGTCCAGAATGAGATGACAACAAAGAAAGTCGAAAATTAAATGTTTGTATTGAAAAAGTCTCCAGAAAGGTTATCTCAGCAGAAGGAAAATTGTCTGGTCTGGGAAAGTAATATCAAAAATAATAATAGCAAACCATTTCTTGAGTGTTCATTATGTACCAGGCAGTGTCCAAGTGTTGAGCGTGTATCAACCTACTGATCTTTACAGTAACCCTGAAAGGGTGGTACTGTCCGCACTTTCCCCATTCATGACAAGGAAGCTGAGACATGTCAGGAAGAGTGACAGTCTGTTCCAGTTCTAACCGGAAGAAGAAAACACGGGATAGCGGAGGGTGTTTTATGCTCATCCTAGAGGTAGAATCTGCTGTAGGGCAGGGAGAGGCGGTGGGATTCATCACAGCAAACATGACATCTCCGAAAGGCCATCCACTCTCCCTTTCTCTGACTCCAGTCTTTCCTGGAAATTAGCAGAATAGAAATTCTGCTTCTTGGATCCCTGATGAGTGTACAGAGTATCCTAGACGCCAGAAAGGAAGATTTGCCAACACCATAAGTGCACATTCTGGCTTATGCATCAGTTTCTTACAAATTAGATTAACCTAACTTGGTGCTATAAAGCCTTCAGACTCAAAACTACGAACTTACAAGTGAGGAACTGTCTCACAAACGTGACCAAAGGGACCTATCACAGAAAGCCTGGTCTAGGATGTCATTATTTCCGTTCCATCTACCATAGGGAAACATTAAAATTAATTTTCAAGGATTGGTTTTGGTTCAGCTCTATTCTTTTCTTGCACACAGTTGTGTTTCATCCTAAAACTGTCACTTCTCTAGCCTCTAATGAAAGTTTTTCTTCAAAGATGCATGTCTATTCTTTTTTTTCAGCATAAGAATGAATTATTTATAATAGCAAATTTTCCCCAAACACAAAAAATAATTGTCATGAAGTTACAAGCAACTGTGATAGAAAACATTTTTTTTTTATCAAGTCAAGGTAAAATAATTTTTTTTTTATTTTTACAGACTGCATTTTGATTCACTGTATACAAATGGGGTACTAGTTTTCATTTCTGTGGTTGCACATGATGTAGAGTCACAACATTTGTGTAATCATACATGCACGTAGGGTAATGATGTCTGTCTCATTCCACCATTTTTCAAACTTCCTACCCCCCATCATTTCCCTCTGCACAATCCAAAGTGCCTCCATTCTTCTCTTCCCCACTGCCCCCCATAATGTATCAGCAACTGTTTATCAGAGAAAACATTTGGCCCTTGGTTTTTTGGGATTGGCTTATCTGACAGCATGATATTCTCCAACTCTATACATTTACCTGCAGCTGCCATAATTTTATTCTTCTTTATGACTGAATAATATTCCAATGTGTATATATACCACAGTTTCTTCATCCACTCATCTACTGAAGGGCATCTAGGTTGGTTCCACAATTTAGCTATTGTGAATTCAGCAACTATAAACATTAATGTGGCTGTGTCACTGTGGTATGCTGATTTTAAGTCCTTTGGGTATAAACTGAGGAGTGGGTCAAAAGGTGGGTCCATTCCATGTTTTCTGAGGAATCTCCACACTGCTTTCCAGAGTGGCTGCACCAATTTGCAACCCCACCAGCAATGTACGGGTGTGCCTTTTCCCCCACATTCTCGCCAACACCTATTTTCACTTGTATTCTTGATAATAGTCATTCTACTTGGAGTGAGATGAAATCTTATGGTGGTTTTGATTTGCATTTATCTAGGGATGATGAGGACTTTTTCATATATTTGTTGATCACCTGTAGATCTTCTTCTGTGAAGTATCTGCCCATTTCCTTAGCCCATTTATTGATTGGGTTCTTTGTATTCTTGGTGTAAAGTTTTTTAAGTTCTTTATAAATTTTGGAGATTAGTGCTTTATCTGAAGTGTGTGTGGAAAAGATCTTCTTCCACTGCATGTCTGTTCTTTACCAGTGTTATGGTTTGGTTCTAGAACATTCCCCTAAGTCTCATATGCTCAGAGGTGATTGGATCATGAAGGCTCTGACCTCATCACCATACCCTTCTTCCACCATGATGTTTCCACCTTGGAGTCAGACAACCATGGACTGAATCCTTCAAAACCATGAGCCAAAATAAATCTTTCCTCCTTCAAATTGTTCTTGTCAGATATTTTAGTCACAGTGATGAAAAACTGACCAACACAACCAAAGATGAAAAGGATCCCTGGTCCCATGATAAGAGAAAAATCACATGGGACTGAGAGAGCAAACACAGCAAGGGAGGTAGTAGAAATTTAAGTAGTAGCGGATGGAGGGGAGAATCCTGTAGGCTTTGTTTTGTGGATCTAGAACTTAGATTCACCATTAAATTTTGTTTTAGTTGGAGAAACATTCAACAAATATGCATGGAGCCTACCTAATATCCCAAGCCCCCTGCTGGGATCTACAGATATAAAAACAAAATCTCACACTCTGCAGACTTGAAGAAACTCACATTTAAGCCTGCATGGTGGTGCATACCTGTAATACCAACAACTTGGGAGGCTAAGGCAGGAGGATCACAGGTTCAAGGCCAGCCTCAGCAACTTGGTGAGACCCTGTCTCAAAAGTAAAAAATATTAAAAAGGCTAGGGATGTAGCTCAGTGGTAAAGTGCCCCTGGGTTCAATCACTAGGATGTGCCCCACACCCATAAAAAGAAATTCATCATCTACAGACTTTCCCCCACATGACCAGAAATACAGTAGTATACCATCTATATACATTCTTCTTGAGTTGATTTAAATTTTGGTAATTCCAGGTCAGTGAAAGCGATTCAAGTATGCGCTACTGAATGCTTTTCATCTCACTTGGTTTTCCTTCCCCTTTCTGTTGAATGACACATTTTAACTTATATTTTCAGAATCTACTAAAGAGTATATTCTATTAATTCTCAGTCAAGTTTGCTGAGCAGGTACTGCCTTTAGCTCCATTAACAACAGTAATTCCTTTAATGTCAAGGGCATGCGTTTTGGAGGCAGGAGATCTCAACTGTTCCCAGTTCCACCAAATTAGTAGTTCTATGAATTTTTGTTTCAGTTACCTCATTTGTAAAATGTGTACAATCATAGTAAAACTCACTTTGCCTACCCTCACAGGCCCTAAAACACTAGGGCTCTAACGCTGGGCCTCTGTGCCCACTGGACGCGTCCGTCCTGCTCACTGAAGCCAACGCCTGTCACCTCACCCTTGCAGACTCGCCTCCGTATCTCCCCCCACCCTACCCCTTGCCCACTCTATTCCAGCCTACCCGGCCCTCCTTCCAGCTTTCTAACACATACGCCTCTCCCAGAGACGAGGCGCTGGGTCCCCTTGCCCTGGGATGCTCTTCCTCAGATCTTTGTGAGCCACTCAATTCTGCACAATGTCCCTGCCTCAGAGCTGCCTTCGCAACAGCTCCGACTACCACAGTCACTCTCCTCCCATGAGCCTGTTGTAGTTTCTCTGTGGACCTTAAAACAATCTGAACGGGTGGCATTTCTCTGTCTTTTCCTTTTCAAGGATTAAACTTTGATTCCCCTTTTTCAAAGCTGTGGAGAGTCTCACTGGCCCCAAAGCGGAACTCACCATCAGATGACACAGAGGCTGGTGACCCAGGCCTACTAAGTCCATTGGATATCTGAGGGGAGGGTGGCTCTACAACTGCTCCCAGAAGACCCTCCTGAGCTACCAATTTCAACTCACAAGGCCCAGATTCAGTAAACTGGACACTAAGCAACTGAATTTAACATCTTTAAAAAAAGAAAAAAAAATTGTTCAAAAACCAAATATCTTCCAAACTGAATCCTTTCTACATCTGCTGTCAGACACATGCAGGGACAACTGACCAAAGTTAAAGGTGAAAAAAGTAAACGAAAAGACTAAAAAAAATTGTTTGCACCTAAATGAAAAAAATTAGTCTTAAAAAATTAAAATTAGTCTAAAGCATATTTAAGGCTAATTTGCCTGAGTGCTGTCAATAAACTTTTCCCTTTTATCTCTAAAAAAAAAAAAAATGCAATTTCTCAGGGGAGGAAGAGAGAGTATTAAGGATCCCCCTGGCCCACCTGAACCAGGTCTCGGGCATCATCTGAACTCACCGACACATGATTTCTTTTTTAAATATGGCTTCTATAGGGAGTAACAAAATAAGGGTAGTGGGTGCCAAGAAAGAAAGACATTTTTTTTCCTTTCCCAAATCACCCTGGTGTTGACATTAGAAAGATTAACATTTGATTCTAAGTGACTCTAGAATCCACTTATTTGTCATCTTAGAAACAATAGGTTAACAGTTTTCAAAATAACTGAACAATACAAACAAACAGTTGCTTTGACTAATCTGGGATCTACTCCTGCCACAAAGTCACCTTCGGGACCTTTTCAGAAAGAGGTTTGGGACTTTTTTTTTTTTTTTTTTAAATCTCCTGACAGTGTGAAAAGCTTGCCTGAAAATTGACTAGTGTGTAAAAGGAAGCCATCATTCAAGCTAATGGGCCCTTCAACTTGTTCCCCCTGGACCCCAAACTGCCCTGGAGCTAATGTGAGGCTTCTTAAGACCAGGCTGGCCTAAAGAATTTCACTATCCTTCAAGGCACTCCACGCAGGCTTCTTTCCTAGTGCATTTTCTTTGGATTTTCATTCATGGAATACCATAATCACTAGAATAAAGTGCTCCATTTCTAAGCTCCTGAAAGGCACTGGCATCCGCACACCTCAATGAATGGGGTGGTTAAGCCTCTCTTCCATAGCTTCACCTCCAAAACAAGGAAAACCAGCTGTATGGGGGGCAATCCACCTTTCATTCAAATGCCGCTCAGTTCACTGTTCCTTTCCTCAACCCATCCCCACCACAGATGTATGTACAAAATCTGAATCATATCCAACATCTGAACCAATAAAACTAAAAGGCTCAATGTTTTTATTCATCTACTATTATTTCTCAAGTCTGGAAAATTTTGAGTTTTTATGAATTTACCCTGGAGAAGAAAAAATCTCCATAACCACAGACAGGTTTCATAATCACGCTAAGGAAATGACCAGTTCTTCTTGGGAACAATTCCTTTTGCTTTCTGAAATTTGAGGTGAGAAATTTCATTTATTTTTTTCATCAGACCACAAAAATGGATGATATCATTCTTATACCACAGAAATTAATACTGTATGCTCTATCAAGAAATGTGTGATCTCCGCATATGTTCATTCAACATTGATGATCAAATTATACGTAGTGCAAGTGAAAAAAGAGAGAACAAGAGTGAAAGCCACATCGCTGTCATCGGTCATGCAGAAACATATGAATTCCTACACTTCTCCCTTCCAGTATTTTCTTCCTAAAAGTATTGAGGGAATATTTGGGACTTTTTTTCTTTGTCTCATTTCCTCTCAGTTGTGAGCTGGTAGCTAGTTATCTAGCTTAGTATCATATAACAACAATATGCTTACCAAAAATAAAGATTCCACCTATTACATTGTTTTTGTAACAGGGACTGGGTCCAGAGATATGCAAAACTACCAGGTATGTGATTGAATATCTGCTTAAAACTCCTTTTGAGTTTTTTTGAATAAGATAAGTTTGAAAACTTAGAGACAGCATAGTCCATCCAGATACCACCTCTATACATATGTATAAGGAAACTGAGGCCCAAAATTTTGAGATTCCATGGCCAGTTAGGGTCACAACTGAAACTAGAACCAATGACTTTTCCACCAACCTTTACTGTATAATTATATTGGAGGTAAAGAAGAAATTTATTATAAAATGGACTTTCAGATTTTTACATTCAAAGAAAAGCTGAAATATTTTGCATTTTAAAATCCTCTTATATTTTGTTTCAGTATCATCACTTCTATGAGGCTATCCAGATATACCTTCTCCTTTATTGCAGAGCAAATAAAGTTGATGGTATAAATTTAACTACAATGCACTGTAGGGGTAATAAACTGAAGGAAGAATGTGAAGGGAAGAATTCCCAGATCCTGGGTCAGCCAGACAGCCAGAAGAGCGCTAAAGATTGTGGGCCGCTCAAGGATGGGGAGGTTAGCTCCCTACCTCCTGAGCGTGTGCTGTGCTTCCTGACAGGCCCACTGTCACAAGAGTAAGAGAGGAATCAAGTGTGATTCCAACAATTGGATTTTATTCATGCAATGCACACTCAACTTAACATTCCTAATAATAGCAAGTCACAAATACATTGAGGATTCACTCCCTTATTCACCTAGAGTCCAATCCCCATGAACTTACTCAGTGCAACGTCTCTTAGCCAAGAAGTCAGTCAACAAGACCGAGGGGATTCTTCTCAACCGCAGCTTCTCTCAGCTCCTGGGATGTCTTTGGATGTCCTCGGGTGTCAGATTAGCCGGAGGCTGGGTGGCAGTCATTGCCACAGGAGAGGTAGTCAGTCATCTGGCCTCAGTAACAATGGTCGATCAGTAATCAATGATGGAGTGGACAGCAGCCAGGGCAGTCAAGAGCCAGAGTGACGTGGAGTCCTCCAGTCACAGTGCTGCTGACAGTTTGCTCCAAAAGTCCAGGGGGTTAAGTAGTGATTTTCAGCCCAGTCATGCTCTGGTCTTCATTGATAAAGACCAGAACATGAGTAGACTAGGAGCCACCACTCAAATCATAGATAAAGGTTCATATTGGCATTGTTCAGGAGTGTCATCCTGCCACACAGCAAGTTTGTCACCAGGCACCTTTATTTTAGTTTTACAAATCCAGGCAAATACCAAATACAGCTTATTATTACTGCATAACACATAGCTATAGCAATTCCTATTATTTCCTTGTCTCATTACACCCACCAGGACTCAAGTATAAAAGGAAAAAAGAAACAGTGAAGAAACCTGGGAAAAGAACACTCCCTCATGTTATGGAATTTACCATCACTGGTGATCAGTCTTGTTGATAGCATGCAACCTGAATGGGAAGCCACCAGACTGGCACAGGTTCTCTGTGGTCTTCCTTCCAAACACCCATGACTCCTACCTGATCATGAGAGAACTATAAGACAAACCCGAACTAAGGGCCATTCTATAAAAAGCCTGACCAATGCTCCTCAAAAGTGTCAAAGTCATCAAAAACAAGGAAAATTTGAGAAATGTCATAGACTGGAGGAGGTTAAGGAGACATGACAATTAAATGTAACACTTAACATTTTAACATGTCCTAAGTGATATAGACAGAAAACTGCACTTAAATGCAGGATGAATATACTTTTGTTTATCAAAATTGGCCTTGTATTGCATCATAAGGTAGGTTTCAATACATTTCCAAGGATTGAAATCACAAAACCTGTCCTCTCACTACAATAGAATTCAATTAGTAAGTTAATTAATAAAATGATCTCTAAGCATTTTGAAAATATTAATATACATCTAATATCCAAGGGCCAAAGAAGAAATCATAATGGGAATTTTAGGATATTTTAAACTAATGAAAATGAAAATGTTACTTGTAAGTTGTAGGATGCAGCTAATAGTCATGCTTAAAGATATATGTGTTTAAGTGAATATATGAGAAGAAAAGAAAACCTATAAATCAGTAACTTAAGTCTCCACCTCAAAAAATTAGGGAAATAAAGCTAGGCACAGTGGTAAGAACCTGTTATCCCAGCTACTGGAAAGGCTGAGGCAGGTTCAAGGTCAACCTGGAAAAGAGTGAGACCCTGTCTTAAAATAAAATTTTAAAAAAGGCTGAGGATGTAGCTTAGTGTTAGAGTGCTTGCCTAGCATACACAGGCCCTCGGTTGAATCCCCAGTACCACAAAAATACAAAAAGACAAGGAGGAGAAGGAGGAAAGGAAAGGAAGGTGAGGTAAGGAAGGGAAGGAAAAGGAAAATAAATTAGGAAACAACAGTAAATTAAGTCCAAAGAAAGAAGAAAGAAAAAATAAAGACAAAAGCAGAAATTAATGAAATAATAAATACATAATAGAGAAGACAAACAAAAGCAAATACTGTATTAGTATTTTATAAAGTAAATTAAAACTTTAAGACCATGACAAGACCAATTAGGACAAAAAAAGGAGAAAGAAGATAAAAATTACCAAAGTCAAGTTTTAAAAAGGAACATCACTATATATTTTACAACTATTAAACATATTGAAAGAGGACACCACAAAGTATTACATGCCAACAAATTTGAAATTGTGAATGAAATAATTTCCCAAAGAAAAGCAATTAACTGAAACTGACACAAGAAGAAATAGAACCCTAAATAGTCCTTCTTGAATTAAACAAATTGCATCTGTAATTGTCAACATCTGTCCTCATACATTCTTCCAAGCATCTAAGAAGTAAATAAGCATTCTTTCATAAATTCTCCAGAGAACAGAGAAGAAAGAAACAATTCTTAACTAATTTTATAAAGCTTACGTAGCCTTGATACAAAACTGGGATAGTGACATTACAAGAAAGTAAACTCACCATTAAATTTCTCATAACCATACAGGAAAAACATTCTAAATAAAATATTACCAAAATAAATCCAGTAATGTGGTAAAGTAACAATAAAGTGCTATTTGCACAGATGTAGAGGCATTTCAAAAGATCTGACACTCATTCAACTTTATAAAATATGAACTTGGCACATGAGGAACAAAAGAAAATCTCCTTTATTTCATAAAAGTTATCTACAAAAATTCCATAGGAAATTTCAGACTTAATGGTGAAATATTTAAAACTTTTTCCTGAGACTGGTAATGAAACAAGAATGCCACTTATTGTCACTCTTTCTTCACATTGTGTATGATATCCTAGACAGTGCAAAAAGGAAAGAAAAAAAAAAAAGATTTAAGGATTGATACACTACATACTCAGGCATTTAAAAATCCAAAAGAATTGATAAACAAATTAGAATTGAGAAATGAATTTAGCAAGTTATTGGATAAAATCTTAACAAAATCAAACATATTTCTAAGAAAGCAATGAGTAATTGTAATAGCAACCAAAGAAATAAAACGCTAGAAATAAATATATCAAAAGATATGTAAAATCTCTTGGTGAAAAACAATAAAATTTTACTGAGATAAATTTTAAAAGACCTAAAGAAATGAAGTGATATACCATATTCATGTATTGGAAGACTCAATATTGTAAAGATTTTGATTCCATCTAAGTGGAGTTGTATAATCAGCATGATCCCAATCAAAATCCAGTGGGGTTTTCTTTGTTTTTTTGATTTCCTTTACTGGAAATCATTTCTATCTTTCTTTTTTAATACAGAGGGTAATGAATCAAGAATAACAAAGACAATGTTGAAGAAGAGTAAAGTGGGAATACTTACTCTATCAGATATGAAAACTTAATAGAACAATTTGACTGGAGAGAGAAAGGTAGTTTTGAAAGTTCAAGTGAGAAAGAGGTGGCCATGTTTTGTTTTGTTTTGGTTTGGTTTTTGGGTTTTTTGGTGGTGCTGGAGATTAAAAGACCATGAATTCTTCACAGTGTCTGTTGGAGTTGACAAACTTGATTTTTCCTTTGATGAATATTTCCATATGAAGGGACTAACATTCCTGATTTCTTTCCATTCATTCCCTCAACTCAATCCTCTTAGAAAGGAGTAGTAACTTCTTGATCGGTGAGTTAAGAAGGAACTGAGCCAGCTGTTCTGTGTCTGAGGAAGCACCGCTTGACAGAGTCAGACTCTTAGCAAGCAGAGACTCAATACTGCAAAGGCAAGCATGTCCTGTGAGTGCCACAGAACACCAATGCACAAGTTACCAGCAACTGGGTACACCAGGAGTAAAGAAGGTACCCATGTGATTCAAAAATATACTTCAGTTTTATTCAGAAGGAAACAGTGGAAGGATGAAAAAATGGATGAGTGGCTAAAATGTCTAGAAGAAAAAAATTACCTCCAGGAAAAAAGCAAAGTCAGAAGACTGAATAGACAGAATGACTTCTAAGAAGAATAAGAGTCGTCACATTCAGGCCTGACAGCTCTTTAAACAGAAATTCAAACAGAAAGAGATCAGAAAGACTACCATAACTTAACAGAGGAAAAACAGCAAGATTTCAGAAAACAGACTGGAAAGTTTCTTCTACAAGGATCAGAGTACAGAAAACTATTAGGTAAGATTGTTTTAAAACTGTAGTTACAGTCCATTATAAAAACACATGAGTAATAATCCTTTAAATATTCTCATCTCTATACAAAAAAGACTGTACACAAATTGGGCATACTTGAGAAGGAAAATTGAGGAATATCAGAATAAAATACTCAAAAGGTAATCAAGTAACTTTCTGGATAATACAGTCATTACAGACGAGTATTCTTTGTCTCCTCAGGGAACATGCTAAAGAAATCTGTGGAACTAGCACTCTAAGGCAAATAGAGGAAAGATGGGTCATATTAATGAGACTCAAGAAGAACAATAATAAATTGCATTTTTAGGTCTACGTTAACTGTTAGTCTAATCATCTGACTCAGAATGTCAAGGTAGAAAAAATGCATTTGAGCTGGGCACCGTGCTGCACTCCTGTAATCCCACTGACCTAGGATCACAGGAGTAATCCTTGCAGCATTTAGCAAGACTGCCTCAAAATAAACAATAAAAAGGACTGGAGATGTGGCTCAGGGGTAGAGTGCCCCTGGATCCAATCCCTAGTACCAAAAATTTCAAAAAAGAAAAATTCATTTGCACAAGAATGCTTTTGATCTAAAAATTAAATAACAAAATAAACATATACATGGGGGCTGGGGATATAGCTCAGTTGGTAGAGTACTTGCCTCGCAAGCACAAGGTCCTGGGTTCAACCCCCAGCACGGCAAAAAAAAAAATATACATATATATATATATATATATATATATATATATATACACACACACACACACACACACACACACACACACACACACAAAGATTAAAAAAGAAAAACAAAAGAATGCTGAGGGCCTTGCTAAATTGCTGAGGCTGGACTCAAGATCCTCTTGCCTCAGCATCCCGAGTCACTGGGATTACAGGCATGTGCAAGGATACTTTTTGACAGACTAAAAACTCACGGGTTTTATTTCTTTTACTAAGGAGAGAAACCATAAGAAATAACCTAGATTGTAAAAGAATGTATAAAAAAATACAAAAAACATATGAAAAAGTAAAAGGAAAGACAGGACATAATTCTAGCACACAGAATAAGCCTCACTGCTATTAGAAAAGAATAGAAACCAGATAGAAAAAAGCAGACCAGAGTGGCTTTAGTGGAAATGGTAGAATAAGTATGGTCCAATGCATTCCTCTTCCAAGGACCTGTGCCTGTTTGAATACATTAATATAATACCTGCAGATTGGTCTCATTATTGTTGTTTATGCTTTGTGATATTAATTTCTTTCATCCTTTCTGAGAAGTTTTATTTCCTCATATCTGTGTCTCTGGTTCAGAACTTTCTGTGTCTTTGGTTCAAGGAATGAAGAGTCTAACCCACATGGATCTCCACAGCAGGAGGGCCTGATGAACTGTCTTAGGTTTCTCACTCAAGAATGGTCCAGCCCCTTGCCGCAGTACAAAATGTGGTTCCCAGGCCAGTCGTCCCAGCGGCACCTGGGCTTTGTTAGAAATGCAGAATCTCACATTTCAGAGCAACAAAGGAATTCGAAATTGTGTATTAACGAGATTCCAGGTGATTCACTTTCAGTCTGAAAGACATCGCTCCAGAGGAGAGGAGAGTGGCCTACCACTCCCAAAGCCCTTCAAGGGCTTGGTGTCTTAACCTCCTAATTCTGTTGGCTTTTCTCTTATAACTTGGCTTTTTATTTTTATTATTAAAATCTTTTTTTTTTTTTTTTTTTTTTTTGGTGCTGGGGATCGAACCCAGAGTCTTGTGCTTACAAGGTAAGCACTCTACCGACTGAGCTATCTCCCCAGTCCCTTAAAATCTTTTTTATTTTTACAGACTGCATTTTGATTCATTGTATACAAATGGGGTACAACTTTTCATTTCTATGGTTGTACACAAGGTAGATTCACACCATTCATGTAATCATACATATACATAGGGTAATACGGTCTGTTTCATTCTATTATCTTTCTGTCCTCCACCCTTCCCACCCCATTTTCCTCTACACCTTCCAAAGTTTTTTCATTCTCCTCTTGCCCCCATCACCCCCCTCATTATATATTGTCATGCACTTATCAGAGAAAACATTCGGCCTTTGGTTTTTTGGGCTTGGTCTATTTCATTTAGCATGCTATTTTCCAACTTCATCCATTTACCAGCAAATGCCATAATTTTATTCTTCTTTATGGCTAAGTAATATTCCATTGTGTATCCATTCATCAATTGAAGGGAATCTAGGTTGGTTCCACAATTCAGCAATTGTGAATTGAGCTGTTACGAACATTGATGTGGCTGCATCACTATAGTATGCTGATTTTAGGTCCTTTGGGTATAAACCAAGGAGTGGGATAGCTGGGTCAAATGGTGGGTCCATTCCATGTTTTCTGAGGAATCTCCATACTGCTTTCCAGAGTGGCTGCACCAATTTGCAATTCCACCAGCAATGTATGAGTGTGCCTTTTTCCCCACATCCATACCAACACTTATTATTGCTTGTGTTCTTTTTTTTTTTTTATTGTAAACAAATGGGATACATGTTGTTTCTCTGTTTGTACATGGCGTAAAGGCATACCATTTGTATAATCATAAATTTACATAGGGTACTGTTGTTTGATTCATTCTGTTATTTTTTTTCCTTCCCCCCACCCCTCCTACCCCTCTTTTCCCTCTATACAGTCCTTCCTTCCTCCATTCTTTTTTTTTTTGGGGGGGGGGGGTTGCTGGGGATCGAACCCAGGGAATTATGCTTACAAGGCGGGCACTCTACCAACTGAGCTATATCCCCAGCCCCATTCCTTCCTCCATTCTTGCCACCCTCCTTAACCTTAACCCTAAACCTAACCCTAACCCTAATGCTAACCTCTCCCACCCCCCATTATATGTCATCATCTGCTTATCAGCAAGATCATTCGTCCTTTGGTTTTTTGAGATTGGCTTATCTTACTTAGCATAATATTCTCCAATTTCATCCATTTGCCTGCAAATGCCATAATTTTATCATTCTTTATGGCTGAGTAATATTCCATTGTACATATGTGCCACAGTTTCTTTATCCATTCATCAATTGAAGGACATCTAGGTTGGTTCCACAATTTGGCTATGGTGAATTGAGCAGCAGTGAACATTGATGTGGCTGTATCTGTAGTATGCTGATTTTAAGTCCTTTGGGTATAGGCCAAGGAGTGGGATAGCTGGGTCAAATGGTGGTTCCATTCCAAGCTTTCTGAGGAATCTCCATGCTGCTTTCCAGAGTGGTTGCACTAATTTGCAACCCCACCAGCAATGTATGAGTGTACCTTTTTCCCCACATCCTCGCCAACACCTATTGTTGCTTATGTTCTTGATAATCGCCATTCTAATTAGGGTGAGATGGAATCTTAGGGTAGTTTTGATTTGCATTTCTCTTATTACTAGAGATGTTGAACATTTTTTCATATATCTGTTGATTGCTTGTACATCTTCTTCTGTGAAGTGTCTGTTCATTTCCTTAGCCCATTTGTTGACTGTATTATTTGTATTCTTGGTTTAGAGTCTTTTGAGTTCTTTATAGATTCTGGAAATTATCTCTCTATCTGAAGTATGAGTGGCAAAGATATTCTCCCACTCTGTAGGCTCTCTCTTCACATTACTGAGAGTTTCCTTTGCTGAGAGAAAGCTACTTAGTTTGAATCTATCCCAGTTGTTGATTCTTGCTTTTATTTCTTGCACTATGGGGGTCTTGTTAAGGAAGTCTAGTCCTAAGCCAACGTGTTGGAGATTCGGGCGTACTTTTTCTTCTATTTCGTGAAGGGTCTCAGGTCTAACTCCTAGATCCTTGATCCATTTTGAGTTGAGTTTTGTACAGAGTGAGAGATAGGGGTTTAATTTCATTTTACTGCATATGAATTTCCAGTTTTCCTAGTACCATTTGTTGAAGAGGCTATCTTTTCTCCATTGTAAGTTTTTGGCACCTTTGTCTAGTATGAGATAACTGTACTTATGTGAGTATGTCTCTGTGTCTTCTATCCTATACCATTGATCTACCTGTCTATTTTGGTGCCAATACCATGATGTTTTTGTTACTATTGTTCTATAGTAGAGTTGAAGATCTGGTATTGTGATACCTCCTACATCACTCTTCCTGCCAAGGATTGCTTTGGCTGTTCTGGGTCTTTTGTTCTTCCAGATGAATTTCATGATTGCTTTTTCTGTTTCTATGAGAAATGTCATAGGGATTTTAATTGGAATTGCGTTAAATCTGTATAGCGCCTCATGCTCAAAACACTAGAAAAAATAGGGACAGTAGGAACATACCTGAACATTGTAAAGGTTATTTATGCTAAGCCCAAGGCCAACATCATTCTTTTTTTTTTTTTTTTTTTTTTTTTTTTGCGGTGCTAGGGATTGAACCCAGGGCCTTGTGCTTGCAAGGCAAGCACTCTACCAACTGAGCTATATCCCCAGCCCCCAACATCATTCTTTAATGGAGAAAAACTGAAAGCATTCCCTTTGAAAACTGGAACAAGACAGGGATGCCCTCCCTCACCACTTCTATCCAATATTGTCCTTGAAACACTAGCCAGAGCAATTGGACAAACTAAAGAAATTAAAGGGATGCGAATAGGTAAAGAGAAACTCAAGCTTTCACTATTGGCTGATGACACGATTCTCTATTTAGAGGATCTAAAAAACTCCTCCAGAAAACTTCTAGACTTCATAAATTAATTCAGCAAAATAATAAAATCAACACCCATAAATCTAAAGCATTTTTATACGTAAGTGATGAAATATCTGAAAGGGAAATGAGGAAAACAACTCCGTTCACCATAGCCTCAAAAAAATAAAATACTTGGGAATCAATCTAACCAAAGAGGTGAAAGACCTCTACAATGAAAACTACAAAACATTAAAGAAAGAAATTGAAGAAGACTTTAGAAGATGGAAAGATCTCCCGTGTTCTTGGATAGGCAGAATTAATATTATCAAAATGGCCATAACTAGGCTTTTGACATAAGTTAGTAATTAATCTATGAAAATTTGTAAAAGTGCAGCATCTTTTTAAGAAGTTAAGGCTAATAGCCTTTGTGTTAATCCTTTAAAAAAAAGTTTTTCCTCTAAGTGCCATTTACTATTTAGCATACAAATGAAGCTCAATACATGTCCCCTCCCTATATTGTTACTTATCTCTACAAACTCCCTGGAGAGCAAGAATTGGGCTTTTTCTTTTCTGTAGCTTCACCTGCACATATTCAGATGTTTGTAAGTGAGTGTTAAGGATTGCAAAAAGAAGGTGGTCCCTTGTATCTCTTGTTCTGAACAATTAACCCAAGGATGCCAAAGTTAGAGTCAATCTGCTATTCTCAATTTCATTATGGAAAAAATAAAACTGAAATTCTTGCTAAAATCAACAGATAAAAGCTGTCATTTCCTCTTACCCTATCAATCCCATTTACCTTATCACAGCAAGAGATAAGATAGTCTGACCAAATTTAGGAACAGGCTGTCTGTCACCACCCGGGACCTCATCAAACTATTAGCAAATTAAATCCATGATTACGCTTTTCCCTAACAGTACACTTTTAAATCAAACATTTTATAAATTTTAGATATTACTCAAGTGCTATTATACAAAGGTTCATAATGACAATCAGTGGCACTGGGGTCTTAATTAGTGCACCACAAAGTCCCAGTTCTTTTTCAGAGTAATGAAGATCAACTTATTTTTCAAAAGGCAGCTATCATCTCCATTTGGTTCTGCTTTCTACTGAATTTCCTGTTAGGAGTGAAGAGATCGTTTTTTTCTGAGGAATATACCTACATGCCATGACGTTGCCTTTTTTCATTCATTCTAAGCAGGTTTTCAGCTTTTTTAAAAAGGGGGGGGGGGGCGGGAATCAACATTTTCCTTAACCTTCTCTCTGCTGCTATGCATTGTGGGTATTGTGGAAGAATTTTTTTTTTAAACTCTTCTTCTCTGCCCAATGTTCCAGAGTCCCTAAGAAAAGCCGAATATAATATGGCTTTTTCAGAGTGATTTTCAGACCTCACTCCTACAAACCTTCCAAGTTTATTTGTATTTCTTAGTAATTACCAAACTATTTTCTCTGGCCAACTCTTCTTTCCAAACTCTTTTTCAATACTTTGTTAAAGTATATAAATTTACTTTTCTCCTTTTTTGTATTTTTATGCTCCTAGCATGATATTTTATATATATAATGTTGAACATTAAATATGTACTATGTAAGTAATATAAGCTTTTCCTAGCAACACAGTATACACAAGGCATCTCCTCCCTGGTATCTTCTCCCCAGGAACATTTTCTTTGCTGATAAAAACAATGAAAAAAAAATCCTAAAATTAGGAAAAATATCCTGTTGTAACCAAGTGTTCCTCTGAACCCAGATCCCCCCCCCCAAAAAAAAAACCTTTCATTTCCAGCTACTCTTCCCTATTCTTACTGCTACTATCCTAAACCCAGGCCCATGGGACTTACATGCACCACTACCTGAAATTTTTTATTATATTACATTGTGCCCTAATCATTTCATGGAAAACTGCTTATCTACACCATATAAGCCACTTGAGAGAAATTATACACATTTTTTCTCTATCCCCCAACACTTAGCAAAATACCCAGTATCCACCACCACCCTGAACCCTTTATCCAACTCCGAGCATCAGACACAACCATGAACCATCCACAAACTCAGCTTTGTAGATTTATTGATTCATTGATTGGCTTTACTTTCACTAGTGAAGTGTGCATCAATGAAAAGAGAGTTGGGGTGATTATCTAGTAATTAAAGCAAAAGTCAATCAGACCCTTCAGCCTCTGTTTTCCTCCCACAGTAAGACTTGCAAAATACAGCAGACATGGTGCTCCTGACATGAATCCATAGTGGTCACTAGTTAGCTCTTCAATCTTCTATATAGTATTTTGTTTAGAAGTAGCCAAAATAGGACAGAGCTCTGTGAAACAGAATCAGGATAAAGAATACTCCTCCAAATGAGCACAAGATTACAATTCATTGTATACATTGTATTGTTCCAAAACACAATTGGTCATTCTGTAGGTTATTCATCTATTTTCTTTTAAAATCTAATCTCCCATTTTACAGGATACAGAGTGTATATATTTATAACCACCTTATTTCAGAAAGTAGTTAAGATGGTATACAGAAATGCAAAATTAATTTTTATGGATTAGAAACAAACTAGCAGACTTTCTAGTCTTTAACATTTTCTTTGTTTTCAATTCAAATTCTCATCACTGTATTCATAGAGTCTGTAACTGTATTTGTTTTTAACAAAAAACAATGTCAAAATACTCAAACATATGTATGCACATGAATTTGGAAATAAAAAACTCTATGTCACTGTGCTTATTTATAACTGCCTTTCTTCAAAAGGTAATTAAGTTGGCCATGGTGGTACAAGCATGTAATCCCAGCCAATTGGGAGACTGAGATAGGAGGAGCGCAAGTTCAAAGCCAGTCTCAGAAAAATTGAGGTACTAAGCAACTCAGTGAGACCCTGTCTCTAAATAAAATAGAAAATAGGGCTAGGGATGTGGCTCAGTGGTTCAGTACCCCTGAATCCAATGCCCGATATCTCCACCAAAAAAAGTAGTTAAGATGGTATACAGAAATGCAAAATTCACATCCACACATTTATAAGCTCATATACACATATATTTGTTACTATGATACAGCATAGGCAGTACCGAGTACTAATTTTAGAAAAAAATTCAAGTCCTAGTTCCGGTTTGATAATGTGTTTCATTTAATTACAGAAGGAAGAATATTTAAATATTTGTACTACTTAATTCATAAGCTAAGGTGTATTTGAGCTCCCTTGCTAATTAGGTTTGAGTTAATCCGACTGCATACTTTGGTTTCAGTAACATAAGTAACAATTTACTGTATCATCATTAGTCATCCTCAAAGACTAGGAGGTCTTCACACCTTTCTCTCAGTTTCTCTTGCCAGGACCAAAAAGGATAATATAAATGTCATGTTGTAAATGATAAATCACATTTTTATGGACTTGGAAGTTAATTTTGCTTAGAAGCACTTTTATGGACTTTGGAAGCTAAAAAATAAAAGCAGCGAGGTTTGTCAGATCAAAACCGATCCTCCCTCCCAGGGAGCGGTGCTTGTTTTATCCCTGCACACTCACCTCTTGGTATTTTTCACTGCTGGGAGATACACGCTGAAAACAACACACTTGATGAAGGCAGATTTTTCCACAGCTTCTCAATTGAATTTGTTGTTGTCGTTTATAGGAAACAAGAAGAGCCGTCCACACTTCCCATACTATTTCTTCTTGCTGATGAAACCGTGATTTTGTTCAGAAGTCTAGCTCCTCCTAAGGACGCGAGGAAAGGCTAGACCAGACACCAGGGGTGAATTTGATGGTGAGGCATGTGACCCAGGTCCAATCCATGAGATGCCATTTCTGCCCCTACTGACTGTTAGGAATCCATGGCAGCCACTCGCCCCTCCTAGAGAGGTAGGTAGCCCTGATGAAAATGGTGGAACAGATACATGGAGCCTGGGTCTCTAGTGACACCAACGAGGCACTGAATTAACCAACCCCAAAACTGCCCTACTTTTGAACTTTCTGTAATATAAAACAATAAATTACCAATCTTTTAAGCCCGTTGAATTGGGGGTTGTGGTGATTTGTAAGTGAAAATGAATATACTTCCTTCCATCTCACACTATGATGGAGTAGGGCGAAATTAAAAATGTGGAGAGACTATGATGTCCCACTGTAAGAAGCAGGAGAAAGGGAGAAAGGCAAAGGGCTTAAGCATGGGTATCCATTCTAGTATCGACTGCCTCTTGACCCTCTGCTGGGATTACAGACATGTACCAACACGCCCAGATTCATGGCAAATCTAAATGACCCTCAGAATCAATCTCAAAGGAAGAGTTTGTCTTTGCCAGAGAGATGAAGCAGGAAAGAAACCATCCAAGAGAGGAACAATATCCACAAGGACAGGGAGGCATTAGAGAGCACATCTGGAGAACTGTAACCAGTACGACAGAGCAAAGTTACACTCAGGGGAGTGGGAGGCAGTTACCTGGAGAAAAAGACATAAGTCAGATGATAAAGGTCTTCACTTCAGTGAGAGTCAAGAGCTCCAGGAGGGTTTCAAGGGACACAGGAATATTATCCAACATGCTTCTGAGAAAAACCACTCTGACAGTAGAGATGATGATAAATTTGAAAAGAATTAAGAGAAAGAGATACAAGACTCTGAAGCTATTGCATAAATCCAACCCCAAAATATTAAGAACCTGAGAAAGACAGAAAGAAAAGAAGGACTATGAAGATGATTAAAGGAAATTATTTATTGATGTCGGAGTTGGGGGAAGAGAAGGCAAGAAGTAGCCTAAGCTGATTCTGAGCTGTGGATTGGACAACAGGGAAGATAACTGCCACCAAGAGAGACGGGACACTTGGAGAGAAGTATGGCCCCACATGACGAGCAGGAGCATTGCCCTGGGAGAGCTCCGTGTCCTGACTGCAAACCGTGCATCCCCTGGGCCATTGACCCCAATGTGGCTCTGGGCCACTGTAATCTTAATCCACCTGAACTGACAGTCTCAGAAAATACGTTATCTGGAGCTGTGAACAAAGAATGAATTCCCATTCCTACCTACCCCATCCTCAAAATAACACAAGCTCAGAGGTACAGACAAAGATGCTGATTTATTTTAGGTAACATGCATAAAACACAATGTAATATAAGAAAAATGGAAGAATAAGTCAAATATCTTTCTACACACAGAAGCATAAATGAGTCCCAAATTAAATAGAACTAATTGGAAGTGACTTTAAGTTTGATGAGTTGATTTTTCATGTTTGCATTCACAGTACACAATACCATTCATGGTGCTTGATTGTTATTCGATAACTTCTTGTTGAGTAAATGAGGGCTGACCGTGTACTCGCTGAAGGTTGTGTGGATCCAGGGTAGATGGAAGTAGTAACATAGCAGATAGAACAAGAAATGGAGCTTGGAGCTGGATCGTGAACAATTCCAACCCCATAATTAATGAGCTCGGATTTCACAGGGAATGTAGACTGTGTTCATCATGAAAGACGGGTGGTGGAAACCGGAAGAGAGCCAATTGTGATCGTCATGAAAAGCCAGAAAAGCGGGAGATGGTGTGAGGCACAGAGGGCTTGGCAGCTGCTCAGAATTCTGTGGCACCAGTTGCCAGGCAGTACCCTGAGCACTTGATGCACACTGTTGTATTCAATCTTCACGATGCTCCAAAATAGGTACCAATCTACCTACTGGTGTAGGCAGGGCCCCAAGGAGGGTTGGGTTGGGGCGGCAGGGTACATGGTGGGGTAGGCAGAGGCCCCAGCCCGCCCTTCTCCCAGGGCTCTCCGGGCCATTTTATTCTTTTTAGATGGTAAGAGCAGAAATATTTGATAAACTTTGGACTAAATTTCTACATTAAGGGCTAGGGCTTACCTCAGTGATAGAACCCTCACCTAGCATGCACAAGGCCCTGGGTTCCAATCCTACACTGATTAAAAAAGGAAAGTATGTATACATGTACATACATATATAAACATACATTCATGCATACATATTCATACATGAATTTATACTTAATTAATATAGGTGTGTATAAATGCATACTTTATACACACATCCATATAAATTCCACATAACATTTTCCAGTCTTGGATAACTATATAAGGTATATTTAGAGAGAAAATTATGTTCTCCTTGAAGGCATGGACTTGCTCTTATTCACTTTTGTATTTGAACATAACACCCCACACATCACATATTCCAAGCTCTATAATATATTTTTAATCAACCTAGATTTCCTCCATTTGGGAAAGGCAGTAGGCATGACTGACCAGATGAAGATACTGAACAATAGCCTAAGGATCCCAAGTTTTGTTTTGTGGGTCATGGAGATATTTATAGGGTCAGGATGTTTTTTATCAGGACAAGAAAAAGAGGGGAGGGAGGAGAAGGAGGAGGGAGAGAAAGAGGAAGAGGTAAAATACCCTTCACACCATTTCTCTGAAAGCAGCCTCTTAAAGCAGATTGCTGTCAGGAGGCAAAATCCCAAGTGAGTGTGAGTTAAGGTTTATTGTCCTGGTCACAAAACCAAGACAAGCATGGAAAAAAAGTAAAGATCCTTGTTGCCTGGAATGAAGATAAGAGGTAGTGAAATGCAGAAGAGAGGGGGATGCCTACATCCTTTTTGAAAGAAAACAAGCCCCCAGGTCATAAAAATGGTAACCATCTGTACTATAACAATTCAGGGAGTGAGGAAATAGGAGCTGAATTAGAAGCAATGCAGACATGGAGACCAGGAGACCAAGATGCTGTTCTACGATGCAGTGTTAGGTTATAAAGTAAATCATCTGAAAATACCCCAGACCAGACATTTCTTAGAGTATGGGGGGATGATGTTTTTTCCTTTTATTGTTTTTTTCCCCTTTCTTTCATTCTTTGTTTTATTTTGCTGTTTTTCTCCCCCAGTACTAGGGATTGAGCCCAGGGTACTCTACCACTGAACTGCATCAACAGATTTTTATTTTTTATTTCAAGCCAGGATCCCACTACATTGATTAGAGCCTGGTTAAATTACACAGGTTGGTCTTGAACTTGCAATTCTCCTGCCTCCTGAGTTGCTGGGAGTACAGGCATGCATCACTATGCCCACCTTCTTTCTTTTTCTCAATGAACAATACACAGTGTTATTTCATTTTTTAAAATTTATACAAATAGTATCATATTATGCATGTCCTTGTGCAACTTGCTAGTGAGGTCTGTTTATTTTGAACATAAGATCTGTTTCATTCTTCATAAGGCTGTTTCATTCTTTAGAACATGATCCACATTATAAGCCCATTCCCAATTCATGAGCACTGAAGCTATTTCCTATTATTCACTATTATAGTGCTGCAAAGATCATCCTTCTCCATTTGTACACCTGTGCAACAGTGTGGTGCTCTTGAACGATATCAACTTAGCCAAACTAGAACTACATTTCCCAGAATCCCCTCCCGGCCTTGTTCTGGGTTGGCAGGAGCCTCAAGAGTTATTTTGCAACCGGACATGTTGGTACATACCTCTCCTCCCAGAGACTCTGGAGGCTGAGTCGGGAGGATAACAAATTCGAGGCAAGTCTCAGCATCTTAGAGAGTCTGTCTCAAATTTTTAAACAAAGGGAAGAGGGGTTAGAGATGTAGCTCAGTGGTAGAGCACCCCTGGGTTTGATCCCCAGCACTAAGATAGATAGATAGATACACAGATATATAGAAAGAGGGGGGAGTTATTTTGCCAAGGCTTGGGGGGCAGAGTGAAGTGACAGTCAGGCCTATAGCTCCTCAGCTCCTACAGATCTCAACCATGCTGCCTCCCAGGCCAAGAGCAAATGCCAGCTTCCTGGCAAAGGGCATTGGCTTCTCCTGAGGGTTACTACCATCACGGAAGCTGAAAGTTAGGAGGTAGTGAGAGAGCCCTGCAGGTTCCTGTGGGTTCCAGTTTGCTCCTTACTCTTCCCACATCACAGCAGTCACCCACTGACTTCAGGTTCCAACACCAGACATGGAACCTAAGCTGCGGAAGCCAAATCCCTATCATCAAGTCCTTATTATATATCATATCTAGTGGCTCAGCTTCTATTGATCTGTCTGCCCTGGACACCAGGGCACGTCTTAAGAGTCAGAGAAATGCACCCGGAACTGCCCCCTGTTCCAATCACTTCACTCCCTCCTGCTTCCCTTGGAGATTTGGATGGACAGAGCTGTCTGAGACCTAGGAAAGAAAAGTTGTTCACACCACAATAAGATTCCCTCCTGAGTCAGGCCTGGTGGTGCACGCCTGTAATCCCAGCAACTCAGGAGGCTGAGACAGGAGAATCTCGAGTTCAAAGCCAGCCTCAGCAAAAGCGAGACGCTAAGCAACTCAGTGAGACCTTGTTTATAAATAAAACACAAAAATGGCTGGAAGTGTGACTCAATGATTCAGTGCTCCTGAGTTCAATCCCTGGTACCCCAAAAATAAAAAAAGATCCCCTCCTGTTTCTTCTGTGGACCTTCCTTTTGCGGCCACTGTCTATTCTTTGCTTCTAAATTAACTGGCCAGTGAGGCATAAAATTCCTTCTTTCTAAGAACCCATGAAGAAGGTAAGTGCCTTATTTTTGAAATAAAAGAAATTCACTTTCTTAATGTTAAATGTGAAACATGTGTCGTTTGAAAACAATGAGTAAGTCATACATAGTACTCCACCAGGGATTTCCCCCTTATTAGGATTTCATCAATATTGAAACAGACAAGTCTTGAGAAAAAGAAAATTTTTTCAATTAGTTTTTAAAGCTTAAGGGTGTAGCTGAGACAGGCAATGAGGCATGAATAAAAATTCCACATATTTGCTTATCCAAGGAGAAACTGACATCGCTGACTATTACTTTCTATGAGGCTTTCACATGGCAAAGCTAAACTGGATGGCCCTTGGGAAAGGATGCCAGCAGCAGGGCCCAGTAATGTCAACACAGGCATCCTGGAAGAGACTGACTTCAGTAGCTTAGTCACGTGAATAAGAAAATTGCTCATGTCTTCAAAACTCAAGATGCTGAAAGCTAGGTATTTGAAGAAAACTAAAGCACTACAATGAGGTTGAAATACACCAACTCGCTCACTTTTTTCAGTAAGATTATTTCATCCTGTCAAACTAACACTTTCCCCTCAACTTTAGGGTTGATGAGGGATGGGGAGAAGGAACAATTCATCCCCATTGATCTTCCTCTGAAGAGAGACACAGACAGAGAGAGACCTCCGAAAAGCTTGAATACATTTACCCCATGTATCTTCTTTTAGATTGAGGTTTATAGAACAGCTATGTGAACTCACAAAACAAAAAATGTATAAGGTGAACAAGAATTTTTGTTGTTGCAAACTAAGTAGAAGAACAATTAAGTGATCTGAGTTAAGACTCTACATGTCATGGTAAGGACTATATCTTCATGTGTCTATAGGAGTCTACATTTAGAGTGAGGGGTAAATGTAAATATGTCAGTGCCTAAATTCATCTCTTGTCAGATACTCAAATCTGAGTAAGAGAGAGCCCCTGACAGCTACAAGTAATTCTTTGTTTAGAACATCTTTGGCAATGATCAACTGAAGACCCAACTAAAGAGGGAATTTATTTTCTGATGTTAAAAATGTCCAGAAGATTGGTTCCGAATTTGATTAATGCAGTGGCTCAGCAACATGGTCTTGGATCCAGGGTCTTTCCATTTTCTTGCTTCATCACTAAGGAGTCAGCTACATCTTCTTATGGTCACAAGACAATTACAGAATCACATCCTCAAACACCAGAGTCCAGAGATTTATGTGGTTCTTGTGTGTGTGTGTGTGTGTGTGTGTGTGTGTGTGTGTGTGTGTTTCTTTTCAGGAGAAGGGAGAATGGGAATTGAGCACAAAAGCACTTCAGCAGTGAGCTCCATGCCCAACCCTTCTTAATTTTTATTTTGATACAGAGTCTCACTAGGACTCTGCCAGGACTGACCTCAAACTTGTAATCCTCCTGCCTCTGCCTCCCAAGTAGCTGGTATCACAGGCATGTGTCACCACCACTATGCCCAGCTTGGTGTCTCCTTTCAAGAGCTAAAATGTTCAGAAACTCCTTCTCATTGTCTAGTACTGGATTATGGCTCATCCCTAAGCCACAGGTGGGAAAAATGAGACCTGCATGATCGACTTAGACCAGGCAGAACTTGACTGAGTCTCAGGTTTGGAGCAAAGTCAGGCTCTGGGTGAGCCACTGACCCTGCATATTATGCTGCTGCCAAGCCAATGTCTGAGTCAATATCACAATAAAATACTTGCTGTCAGGCCAGAATGGGAAATTTCCACCTTTTGTTCCCCCTTATTAAATACTTTGCCACTCAAGAGGCCTCATGAATAAAATGTTAACAGGACCTAGTACTATCAGAGTCAGACTTATACTGATAATCAGAGCTTGTTCTAAATGAATAATAAGAAAACTTTTCCAGATAACATCTCCCAAAATAATAGAAATAGTCAAAATAGTTCCATGTTGAGAAAATGCTCTTATGTGTGACAAAATACTGGGTATTTAAAGGATAGTTACAGTGTCTTGTCCATCCAGAATAAGCCCCATCACCCAGTGCTCCTATGTGGTTCCAGTAGACATGCCAACCACAGTGCCCACTGTAGAGGTGGACTCAGGACTTGGTACTTAGGGCATTCCAGGCCCCTCACCACATTTGACTGGCAGATACAACTTCAATCTAGGCAGGGACCAGAAAAAGTGTCACCCTTCTTTTTTTGGATCCTGCCATGTTTGGATCCTGGGAGCCACAGGACAAAGTATGGTTAATATCATCTCACACACAAACACACATACACACACACACACACACACACACACACACACACATACGCACTCTCCCAGACTAGTGGTAGAGAGAGAAGAGGCACAAGAAGAAGAGGTGTGTCCAACCTGTCTGAGCTTGTGAACATTACCATTGTTGGCAGATTGCTTAGCTGACCCCACTTTTCAGCCAAAATTTTTGCCATGAAATTTTGCAGTTTCCTCTACTTCCAAGGAAAAGTCTATTTCCCTACTCCCTGATTGGGACTTGGCCAGGTGACTGATGGCATGAGGTGTTAGCAGACATAACATCCAGAAGGGCTTTGATGTCTTCATAATCACCATGGGAAGAACATGCCTCAGTTCACCTGCTGGTCCAAGGAAGACAAGAAACACACAGAGCAGACCTCCAACTCTGTACCACAGCCTCCTGGGTCTAGATCTGATGAGGCATGAACCAGTTCCACTGGGGTCAGCAGAGCATATGAGGCATAAATAAGTTTTATGTTTAGACTTGGGTCCCTTTTCCAAGAAATCTCATTATGAATATACAAATATTCCTTAATCCAAAAAAAATTTTTTTGAATCCTGGAACACTTCTGGATCCAAGCATTTCAAATAAGAATTACTCAATCTACTATTTTGGTTGCTTTTCATTTGTTGAACCATCCTTGCATTTCAGGAGAAAATATCTCTTGGTCATAGTATATAATCCTTTTAATGTGCTGCCCAAATCTGTTGCCATAATTTTTTTGAGGATTTTTATATCAGTCATCCTCAAGAATATTAATCTGTACTTTTCTTGCTATCTTTGGCTTATTATCAGGTTTATACTGGGTTCAGAATGATTTCATTCTCTTAAACATTTTAAAATAGTTGGGAATAGATTTGTTAATTCTTTTTAAATGTTGAGTAGGAATCATCAGAGAGGCTGTGGTGATAAATTTTATATATCGACTTGACTGGGTTACAGTGTCCAGATATTTGCCTAAACATTATTTCTGGGAGTGCCTGTGTCTTTTCCAATAGGATTAGCATTTGAATTGGTGGACTCAGTAAGACAGTTTGCCCTTCTTCTTGTGGATGGACATCACCCTATCCATTGAGGGACTAAATAGAACAAAAGGCAGATGAAGTGAAAATTCACCCTTCTGCCTGACTTTTTGAGCTGGAACATTGATCTGTTCCTGCCTTCGGACTGAGACTTATATCACTGACTCCCCGAGTTTTCAGGCTTTTGAATGAACATAGACTGAACTACAATGCCAGTTTTCCTGGATCTCCAGCTTACAGATGGCAGGTCATGGGACTCAACCTCCATAACCGTGTGAGCTCATTTCTCATAGTAATCTCTCTCTCTCTCTCTCTCTCTCTCTCTCTCTCTCTCTCTCTCTCTCTCTCTGTCTCTCTCTTCTCTCTCTCTCTCTCTCCAGTGATAGATAGATAGATAGATACATACATACATACATACATACGTACATATATACATACATACATTCATAGAAAGAATTTGTTGCTGTTATTTTTGTTCCTGTTGGTTCTGTTTCTCTGGAGAACCCTGACTAATACCATTGCAATTTGGTCCTGGGCTTTTCTTTCTTGGGAGGTTTTTGATTGCTGATTAGATACCCTTACTAGACATAGATCTGTTTGGAATTTCTATTTCTTCATGAAAGTTGAAGATTTTATAGGTTGTGTGTTTCTAGGAATTATTTCATCCATGTGGGAGTACAATTATTTAAAATATTCTCTATAATCCCTTTTGTGTCTGTCAGGTCCTCTCTTTCATTTCTGATTTTAGTTATTTGAATACTCTCTTTTTCTCTGAGTCAATTTAGTTAAAGGTTCGTCAACTTTGTTGATCTTTTCAAAAACTAACTTTTAGTTTTGTTGATTTTCTCGTTTGCTTTTCTACTCCCAATTTGTCTCTTTTCTTTAATCTTCATTATTTCCTTTCTTCTGCTAGCTTTGGGTTTGGTTCATTCTTCCTTTTCTAGTTTCTTTTGTATAAATTCAGTTGTTGATTTGAGAACTTCTTTTTTAAGCAAGAGTTACACCCACATATTTACCTTAGAGCACTGCTTTTACTGTACCCCACTGGTTTAGGTATGCTTCTCTTGCATTTTCATTTGTTTGAAGGTATTTTCCAATTTCCTGTGTGATTTCTTCTTCTTTGACCCATTGGGTGTTTCAGAATTTCTATATATCTGTGGATTTTTCTATTTTCATTCTGTTTTTGATTTGTAGTTTCATTCTGCTGTGATTACAAAACACACTTTGTATGATTTTAACCTATTTAATTTATTAAGACTTGTGTCCTAGCCTCACATAAGGTATATTCTAGAGATTGTTCCATATACACTTGAGAAAAATGTGTTTTCTGCTATTGTTAGGTGGAGTGTTCTGGATATGTCTGTTGGACTCAATTGGTCTATATCATTGCTCAGGTTCTTTATTCCCTTATTGATTCATCTGGTTATCTTCTTAGTTTTTAAGTCCTGTATGTAAGAGATACTAATTCTTCACTATCATATGTTGTAAATTTTTTGTCCAATTTTTTAGTTGTCTTTAGACTTTGCTTAGGATGTTTTATGCCATCACTCCCCCCTCCCCCCAAAGAAAGAAAAAGCCAAATTTAAAGCATTTTTAACTGCTTCAAGGTTTTGACACAGAGTTTTTCCTTTTACTCAGGGTACAGAAAAACACAGGTTTTTCCTTCAAGTACTTGTAAGGGTTTTTTTTTTTTTTTTTTTTTTTTTTGAGTTCTGATTCATTTGGATCTTATTCTGGTATATGTTGTGAGATATAGATCTAATGTTTTTTCTAGGAAGCTGCAGTTATCCCAATAGTCTTTTTTTGTTTATTATTATTCATTGTTGTTGTTATTTGGTGTGGTACTAGGGGTGGAACCCAGGAGTTCACTGAGCTACATCCCAGCCCTTCTTACTATTTCTTTTGAGACAGGGTTTCAGTTGCCTAAGCTAGCCCTGAACTTGCCTCAGCCACCTGAGTCACTGGGATTACACCTGAGCAAGAGCACGCCCAACTCCAATGACTTTTTAAAAATGTCCATCCTTACTCCAGTGATTTGAGATGCCACTTTTATCATTTCCATGTAGTACATGGGTCCGTTTCTCGACTTTCCATTGATCTTGTCTGCTTATGTACTACTACCACACAACTTCAATTACAGTGATTTCATAGCATGTTATATTATCTGATAGGGCTAGTTTTCCCTTATTGCTTCCCCACCCCCACAGTGTTTTCCTAGTTAGTGTTGCATCTTTATTTTTCTATAGAAATTTCAGTCTCAACTTATATTGTTCTTTTTCTAAAAAGTTTGTAGCTACTTTTATCAGGTTAAATTTATAAGATAATTTAAAGAGAACTGATTATATACAAGGTTCATTGTCCTGTTCATGAACAAGAATTCCTTTCCATTTGTTCAAGTCTGCTTCAGTTTCTTTCAGAACATTCTTGCCTCTTGACAAAGAAGAAACTCATTTGTAATTGTGGGATTTTACACAGTTAGCTATTGGAGAATTCCTAACATGCTTCATTCTCATAGCTGAACCCCAACTATGTAAAACCAAAACCATATGGCAAAAGAACATTATTTTTTTTCACTCAGGGATTTGCCTATTAAAGTAAATGATACATAGCCTGTTCTTCTGCCCTTTAATTAGGAAGGTAAAACAAGTTACTGCAAATATATATATATATATATATATATATATATATATATATATATATACACTGCCCTCAAAGAAAGTTCAGACTAATTCATTCATTTAGTCAACAAATATTACTGAGAAAATGTTTAATGTGTGGCAAGTTACTCTCTTGGCACTAAGATTTCAAAGGTGAAAAAGACAGAGATCTCTTCTACAAAAACATAACAACCTACTGGGGAAGACAGGATCTTCTCCAGGCAGCCCAGGAACTCTACTTAACTACATTTTTCTTTGCTCATGGAGTTCCCTTAGACCACGATGCTCTGACCCTCCTTCCCTCTTTTAGGCCTAGCTCAAATTCTGCTTCTTCTGAGAAATCCTTTCAGAGCACACTATCCAGAATTAATTACCCTACCTCTGCCATCTCTATCAGATCCAACTCCCTAGAATGTTGTATTCATGTGGAATCATTTCACCTCCCCCACTAGCCTTCAAGCAGGTGTTAGCTGTGTCTCCTTCATCCTTGGTTCTTTCTCAGTACCAACAGCAATGAATTGTCCTGCAGAAGGTATGGTTATTATTTTGGGATGCGGAGCATTGTAACAGCCTTGCCTACTTTTGGAAAATTTCAACACTATGATCCCTGATGTAAGCAGAGAATGCCTCCTAGTTTCGAGGTTGAAAATGCCAGAAACTGACTTTTCCCATTCTCCTTGCAGAGAGTTCTGACCTAAGAACAATGAATCAGACCTGCCTCCTATGGTTCAGTTAATGATGCAAAGAACCAGAGAATTGGCAGTCCTGCCAGATATAATGCTGGCTGCAGAGGCAGGGCAGTGAATGTAATACTGAGGTTTCCACACAAGTGGTGTTAGCAGGCCCTGTGAACAAGACAGGAAACACGAAAGGGACCACAATCAAAGTGCTGCAGACTATGGTGTCAGGGTATTCAAATTTCCCTTATAGCATCGGTATTTAATAAGTACTGAGAGAACCAAAAATCTTCACATGAACAGCCCCAAATTTTTCTAAAGAATAACATTTGTCCTCAAACTACTGCTGCTACCTAAAACACTAACATAGACCACTGTAGAGGTCCACAAAGCAACATAATGTTTAAATTTTAAATGTTCGTTCGGATTATGTAAATATCCTTCCTTTTCTCTATACTACACTATTTGAACATTTTTGTTAACATTTAACAACCTTTCTGCACATGATAACATGCTAGAAGGAAGAGAAATGTGAGTTTTATTATATTAAGATGAAATCTTTTTCCTTCAGATAAACAAAAATCCAAACATTTGAAAACATACTCTATTGGCAAGACCAAGGGGAAAGGTAACATGGTACAACCACCAGGAGGGGAATTTAGACATCATTTGACTTGTTTTTGTTAATCTATCCAAAGATAAATTATGAGGAAAGAGAAAAAGAAGGAGGAGAAGATGGAGCAGGAAGAGGAGAAGGAGAGAGGAGATGAGAGGGAAGTAGGTGAGGGAGGGGCAGAGGGAGAAAGGGAGGGAAACAGGAAGGAAAGAAGGAATGAACAAATGAATTTTGTTTGCACAAGACTATTCACTGTGGGATTATTTGTAAAAGCAAAGATCTAGAGAGAAGCCATCACTTAAAACTGAATTGTATATTATGCAGCTGTAAACAGAATGAGGAAAACCTCTGTTTTGAGGATATAAATATATTATATAACTTAACTATAGATATTATTTATAACATTTTCTTATAACATTATAATCTTGCCTTATTATTTCATAAAATAGCCTGATATTATACAAAATATGTTATCTATAATAATACAGAGGTATATTAGTAAATAATAAAACAAGAAAATTATTGCATTCTATATTTTGTGTAAGAAAAAGGAGAGAAAATATGAATTCATATTATATGTAATGTTTATATTCATTTATAGGCCCAAAATGAAATGATGAAAGGATAAATAGTACTAATTAAAATGGTTAATATGGTGAGAGTATAGAAAGGGAATAGATATGGAAGAGAAACATCTGTGAATGTATATTTTTATGTAGTTTTTACTTTGAAACTTTGTGAAGTTTTTATATAACTATAAATCTAAAGTAAATAAATATATGTGTGTGTGTGTGTGTGTGTGTGTGTGTGTGTGTAATTTACCACCAAAAGGAAACAGGACTCTTTGGAGAAATGACTGTTGCAAGTCTGAAGCAGGAAATGTAGTACGTATATTGGAAAAATCTTGAAGAAGTAAAACTGAGAAATCTTTTTACCAAACTTGAAAGAAAATGTCACAGGATAATTTTCATATCAAAAGAACACAGGCGCCAACTTCAATGGACTTCAACTGGCCTAAAATGTGACAATTCAGTATCAAATAATAAAATGATTGCAGTGAGTTAAAAAACTAAAATATGCAGAAATTCCTTGTTAAATAATTGGAGGTTACTTGGGCACCAACTCATCAACTCATTACTCTGAACATTTAAAAATAAAGGGGGGCTGGGGAGATAGCTCAGTCGGTAGAGTGCTTGCCTTGTAAGCACAAGGCCCTGGGTTCCATCCCCAGCACCCCAAAAATATAAATAAATAAATAAATAAAGGGGAAGCATCAAGCATTTATCCTGCTTGTCTCCTATCTTTCTTTGTTTCTGGACTGGGGATGGAACCCAGGGCTTCACACAAGCTAGGCAGGTACCCTACCACTGAGCAACATCCTGAGCCCTTTTTATTTTGAGTTGTCTTGCTAAATTGCCCAAACAGGCCTCGAACTCGAAATCTCCAGCCTCAACCTCCTGAGTAGCTGGGATCACAGATATGGACTACCCTGTCCTGCATATCTTACCTTCCTTATACTATACTAACGACCCAAAGAGTAGATGGGAGGCAGTTCTTTAAAGAAGTATTTCACTTAATAAATGCAGATGAAAAATAGGATGAGAAAAATCATCATTTTTTTAAACTTTAGTGAAATCACAGATTTTCTAAGCAACAATCATTAATGTATCCTGAAACCATTAGATGAAAGACTAATGGAAAGATTAAGCTGACATCTCCAACACCCTGATTAATCTAGTGTCACTGAAATAAGGATAACTATACCATAGCATGTTCATATTACCATTTGTAAAGCATTCCTGCCTAAATGAATTGAACCTGTATATAATCAAGCCTCTAAGCCTAATTACCAAGCTGTGGGAGATACAGGCTCAAGAGAGGTAAATACTACCACAGGGAATGCAACCTGCCAAATCTACAAAATGTAGCACATTCTATGAAGATAAATCATCTGGTTTCACCAATAAAGTCATTAACCTAAAAATTTTTTTTTTTTAAAAAGGAGGACTGTCATGTAATAAAAGTAACTCATAAGTCAAAACAACCAAATGCAATGTGTGGACCTTATTTTTTGGATGTCAGTTAAAACAAACCAAAAGTAAAAATATATCTTTGAGATTATTAAAGAAAATGTGAATAAAAAGTGGCTATTAGATGATATTGAGGTTTATTAATTCTGTTAGGTCTGCCAGTCACATGATCATTGTTTGTTTGTTTGTTTATTTTTTGTCTTTATCATCTAGAATGACATTCTGAATCATGTGCTGGTGAAACAGTGTGGATGTTTGAATTTGTTATGAAATACTCCAGAAATAGGCCAATAAGAATCGCAGAAAGAAAAAGATAAAACAAACAAACAAAAACCCACCTTTATTTTTTAATTTTGGTACTGAAAATTGAACCCGGGGCACTTAACTACTGAGTCACATCCCCATCCCTTTTTTGTATTTTATTTAGAAGCAGGGTATCACTGAGTTGCTTAGGGTCTCACTAAGTAACTGAGGCTGGCTTTGAACCTGTGATTCTCCTCCAAAGCCTCAGCCTCAGTCTCCAAAGCTGCTGGGATTGCAGGCATGCACCACCACATCCAGCTAAAAAAATCACCTCTTGTCATGAAAGGGCATTGGAGCCTCAGGGCAGATGTTCACGCTATAGTTCCAGATTTGCTGCTACCTCACACTCCAGGGCTTTGGGCCTTGACTTCTTTTCTCACCAAGTGAGGAGTTTTGACTTCTTAAGTCTTCCAATTCTAACATTGTGATTCTGATACTGTGAAATCCCCATTTCTGACTCCTTCTCAAGAATCCTTTTCCAACTAACTCCGTGTAAGCATGACTGGAGTTCCCTCTAACTCTCCCAAGAATACTTTCTCTGAATGTGTAACTTGTGAGTCTCACTTTTTATTCTGTGGTGTATAAAAAGCACCAGAACTAATTCCTGTATATCTAAATCATCCAACACTTTCTGCACTCCATCTCTACATCTGCTTCTATTGTATGGTGTATGTGTCAGTGTTGTATGTCTTAGACTGTAAACTAGGACACTGTCAACCCAGCATGTGGGTATTCACTTTAATCATGCCGATGACTTAGCACATTGTCAACATGCAGCAAATGCATAATACCATAATGCTTGAGCATAAATAGTGAACTTTCTAGGCAATCTGTTGCAGCTGGCCTATCTGTCACAGACAGAATACAAAACCCTGTATTTTCTGGTTTAATTTGCTTCTTTTCCTACTGTCCAACATCAGGGGTTGTCATTTTGTGAATCATATTTCCAGGGATGGATAAAGAATATTTATGTTCCATGCAAAATAGGCCTAATTCAAAAAGCACAAAGTCTCTCTGTACTCTCATCAAATAAGGATATATATATATATATATATATATATATATATATATATATCCCTTTTATGTAAAGAATATAAACTTCAATTTTCAAATATTGCCTAGGAACTATCCATCTACTGGCTAAACTCTATTGTATTGCATTTCCTTCTATAATCTTCTCTAAAATCTTCAGTGCATAATCGCAATATAAAAAGGGAGTCTCTTGGTATTCATTCTTAGAAGTGATTAGCTATAATTTTAATACTTGAGACAAATTCAAACCAATAACTTTAGTATGTTTCTTAAGATTTGCCTTTTAGATAACTTGGAAAAACCAGGAGGTGATGACATGAAAGCTTACGTGGAATTTTTTTTTTCTATTTGGAGGGAGGGGGTGATGGTGAGCAGTTGTTATATTTTTAAATGTTTGACCAATTCCAACCGATTTCCCATATTTTGCTAATATGTAAATTTTGTCTAACCCATTCTCCCAACTCCAGGATGACTTAGTCTAAGAATATTAAACAATGCGGATGGCTGAATTTCATCCCTGGTCAGGTAGTGCTGGTAAAATCTTTCTTCTTCTTAAAAAAAAAAAAAAAAGCAACCATAAATTTCCATCAGAGGTTTCAAAAAAGTACCTCCTTGCTGTTGCAAGTGACCTCACAATACTATGCTACTTGGGTGATGTCACTTCCTTAACTCAAAAGTTGACTGTGCTTTGCTTGCTGAATTACATGGAAACTCTTCAGCTTCCATTCTATATACAGGTAATGAGACAATCTACATCTCAGTAAGGGTTAAATGAGATAAATGAGAGTTAAATTAGAGTGCTTAATCTGTTGTGGGAGCTAGAGGCACACAGTTTTTTTTTTTGGTTTTTTTTTTTTTTTTTGCGGTGCTGGGGATTGAACCCAAGGCCTTATGCTTGCAAGGCAAGCACTCTACCGACTGAGCTATCTCCCCAGCCCCGCACAGTTCTTGATAAGCATTCTCTGCACCCTGCGAAGGTCCCAGAAAAAGTACATTCTCAGTAAGTATTTGTTAAATAAATACATTGAATAACATGAGAAAAATAAGTCATTCAATATCTGTGAACAAAGAGAAATTCTCTCTTAACTGGGAATATAAGTTACCAAGGACTTTAACACAGGGTGTTAAGCTATACAAGGCCTCAATGCAGAATTTTAAAACCAAACATAATTTTGAAAATTTAACAGGAAGAGAGTTAATAGAAGGAAGACCCATTTATTCAGATGAATCAAAGATAAATCTGAGATGTAATCATGTTTTATTTGTACAGGGTCATTCACCCTAGAATCAAAGCACTCCCCACATATCTCATTAACCCTTACGACACCCCCAGGGGCAGGTAGATGGCAAAGATGATCCCCTTGCTACTGAGGGAGAGAGCCTGAGGCCCAGGGCAATGAAGGGACTTGTCAGAGGCCACATCAAGTGAGTGAGTAATGGAACAAGAAACAGAACTAAATTCTAGTCTTTATCCTCAGTGAACTATTATATTTTACCATGAGATTGCCAAACATCTCAATTACTTCTTACTCTAAAATCCATTTTAAAAATAAACCCTCCTTTAAAAAAAAATTGACCGACTGTGCAAGATTCAATAATTAAGGAAAAAGTACAATTAGCAGGGGTTTTTTGTTTGTTTGTTTTTAATGAGTCCATGATATCACTTAACATGTCTGGGGAAGAAAACTGAAGGAAACACACATTGGTTCAGTAACAACTTCTGTATAAGGCAAATCTACGTTTTAGAACAATTAAGGTGCATTCTATTTATAACTGAAAACACTCTGGGGCTTGTTTTTGAGTTTCCAGACAGAACACTAGAAGTTGAGCATATTTCTTCATTGATTTTTCCCATGATTTTACCTGGGGTGATGGGCAAATCAACTACTTTTAATTGACTCATCAAGGATAGGAATTATCAGAATCTTAAGGTATTTTAACCTCTTAATTTTCCAGTAGCCCACCGGATAAGTAGTTATGGTTTTTGAATCCTTTTAATGAGTTGGAAATAAAACACATAAGAATAAAATGACCAAAACCTCCTATGAATACATGACTCTACTCAATGAAATAATTTACTACTTCCTGTCTCCCCACATTTGAAACTGTCGCGCAGCGCAGTTGTGGCGGGTGAATTGATTCTCAGAAGGGTGGTGGCTGCCCGTGGTCAGGGACCCGATTCCCAGGTCTCAAGGCGGAGTGCGGAGAGACCGGATTCTACGTTCGCTCTATCTCCGCAAGGATTGCGGAAAAACCGGCTCGCTGAGGGAATTACTCCATCTCCAAGTCTATCTGATTTTTCTTGGTTAAGCGTAAAATCAAGATGAGTGCGAAGATAGTGGCTGCGCTTTCCAGGAGCCGGGATCGGGGTCCTCGCGCCCCGCTAGCCCTGCTGGGGAGCTGCTGCCCGCGCGTCCCAGCACAGGGCTCTCCAGTGTGCCCGCCGCTGCGCTTTACCGAGACAGGAGGCGGGAGCGCACGCTGCACACCCTGCGACCAAGTGCTGTTGGTTTCTCGGTTCCCAGTTTCTAGTTTCCTTATCGATGCGACTGCTCTATCCAAAAGGATCCAAAGAGTGACCGAACCCTCAGCTGGGGAAATCCGTGGAGGATTGGTCTTTCTAACTTTTGGTGGCTCACCTACCTCCCGCTAACCACTGATTATTCTGTTTGGACACCAGCAGAGTTTTTGAGAAGAGGAATCCCTGCTTAAACTCCTGGGCTAATGGTGGCATGCCAGGCCCACGCTGACTTGGGGCAGCCGGGTTAGGTGGAGCCATTCTCTGCCCAGGAAGAGATGAACAGAGGTTCAAAAGGCCTCCGCCCTCCTCTCACTCTCCTGACATTTCTATTTCTAGGCCTGCTACAACTGATGCTACCGACCGTAGGCCTTCTTAGGACTCAGGTCCTGGACCCAGGCTGTGAATTCTGTCTTCAACTCCACCATTTATTAACTGCTGTGTGACTCTGAGCAAGTTACTTAACCTCACTGGTCTTCACATTCTTTATTTGTAAAGTGGCAATTAAAATAACACCTGCTTCAGAGGGTTGTTGTGAGAATATGAAATGATACATTTAACCTAATCCTTCAAGGCAATTGCTCAATTAATATCAGGCTACTTGGAAGAATTAAATAAGTTGGGTATGAGGAGTCATGTCAACAAAGTTACCTTATATTCTTGCCCTTGAAACTAAGAAAGCAGACATGTCAGACAAAACTGCTGTCCTCTTGCACTTTGCATGGCTGGGGACAGTGGTGAGATTTTTTTCCTTTTTTTTTTTTTTGTGTGTGTGTGGTACTGGGAATCAAACTCAGGGCCTTGTGCTTGCAAGGCAAGCACTCTACCAGCTGAGCTATATCCCCAGCCCGAGATTTTTCAATAATGAGAATGCGTAGCATTTGGCAGTTGCAATTTTTAAATCAGGTGGACATTGAAACAATGCCAAGTGAGGCAGGGAGCTATGGGAAAAGCTGGTCAAGTCAGTGAGAAGAGTTTGATAGGGATACTGCCCAATTCCCTTACCCCAGCCCATACTCATAAAAGTACCACCACATGAGTCCCTCGGGCGATTTGCCTCAGGAAACAGGCTGGGTAACTGCAGGGAAGCTCACTCTGGCACCCCTTCCAGCCTGTGTGGTTTAAGCCAAGTGCTTGCTCCTCTGGTCCACTGGTATCTGCAGTTCCAGCCCTTTAGGTCTTCAGAAGAACTTCCTGGAAAGAGCATCCACATGGGATGAGCACACAGAAGAAACACCATGGAAAGGACACAGCAAGTCACAGAGAGAAGCCTGAGGAGAAACCAAATCTGCCAACACCTGGATCTTGCACTGTCAGACTCCACAATTGTGAGCAACTAAATTTCTGTTGTTTAAACCAAATTGAAAAACACAAAAACTTCCTAGTAGAGTTATAAAGGAAGATGACTCATTCTCTCAAGGAATCTAAATTTCTCTTCCTTCTTTCCATGGGAGCCAAGAGATCAGAGAGTCGGTGCTGATACTGACAAACCAAGCAAAAGGTATTTTTTCAGACCCTCTGAAGGAACTTTATCTTTCCTCTCAGCTTTGAGCACTGATAGTGACCAAACACTTCTGAGACACTATACAATGAAATATTAACAACAGTATGAAGACAGCAGCAAGATTCTAGTTAATACAGCCATAAGGCAGGGAAGAAAAAGAAAGAAATTTCAATAACAAAGAGACATTTGAATTGGATGCTATATTCTTAACAAATAGACAAAGAGAAATGTCTTTGAAGAGGTTAAGTTGGTATAAGATATAGATATTCACAAGTCTGGCCTGCATACATACTACTAATACTACATATCAGCAAATATCTACTACTTATTTTGTTCCTATGTGCTTTAGTGTTTTATGTGTATTTGCTTACTTAACTGTTATTGATATGCCTATAAAGCATCATTTTATAGATGAGGAAATTGAGGTTTAGAGCAGATAAATAATTTGTCTAGCAAATAGTAGAGCCACTCCCTTCTCATCAATTTATTAAAATAAACATTTACTGAGTGCAAAATAAATACTTATTGCCTTTCGTATGTTAGGCACTGGAAGATACAGCATTTTTAAAAATCCCTGCCTCATATAGATTAATTACATTCTTGTGGAGGAGCAGCAGCAATAAGAGAGGAAAAAAGTAAATTCAGTACCATGGAGAAGTTAAGTACCATGGTGAAAAACAAAGAGGGAGAAAGAGGGAGAGGAGAGGATGGGGTTGAAATGTCAAATTTGGTAAGGAAAACTTCACCCAGAAGATGATGTTTGAGGAAAGAGCTGAAGAGCTATGCCTATGTGGGGGGACAGTGCTCCAAGCAGAGGGAACAGCAAGTGCAAAGACCCCTAGGAAAGAACATGGAGTCCAATATAGAAAGGGGGGAAGGGCACTGGTCAAGCTTCAAACAAGTTAAACTTGAGGGTCTTTTGAACATTCAAGTAGAGAAAGATATCAAGTAGGCAGTCGAAGGGGTCAGAGATGGAGTAGGCACTCAGAGGGTATAGAACCTGAAGGATGTAGCCTTTTCCTCTCTGTGGAGAGTCACTAGGAGGTTCCCAAGATCTCGAATACAACAGGATCCCTCTGACTGCTGTGCTGAGGAAGCACTGGAAGGGGGCGAGGTAGAAGCCTGGAGACCAGTTAAGCTGCCATTACAACTGGGATGAGTTTAATGCCTTTGGGCCCATGTGGTAGTAGCAAAAGTCAAGGAACGATCAGATTCTGGATATTGGGGGAAGACAGCAGCACAGCATTTGCTAACAGGCCCTTTTTCTAGTGAGTCTGGGTGTTAAAGTGTTAAAGAGTTGAAGATTGCGCCAAGGTTTTTGGGCAGAGCAACTGCTGAAAATCTGAAGGGGAACACAGTAGATCAAAGCTTCAAGCAAATAAATATGAGGGTGAGTATGTGCTTGCTTTTCCTGGTATTAGGGATTGAACATAGGGACACTTTGTCACTGAGCTACATCCCCAGTCCTTTTTATTTTTTTATTTGGATACAGGGTCTCACTAAGTTGCCTAGGGCCTCCCCAAGTTGCTAAGACTGGCCTGGAACTTGCAATGTTCTGGTCTCTGTCTCCTGACTTGCTAGGATTACAGGCTTGAGCCACTGCACCCAGAAATATGAGGGTCTTTTAGACATTTACATGGAGATAGATATCAAATAGGCAATTGAATATACAAACTGGAGGTTGTAGTTTGGGGAAATTCAGGCAGAAAGTATTTTAAAACCTGGGAGATGCTGTCCTGCAGGTGCCGGTGACCAACAGACCACATGAGTGAGAGCCATGGGGAGCAGAGGCATGAGCATTGGGCCTGGATGCAGCAGAACCAGGCGAGGCGCGAGCTGGGTCAACTCATCTCCCCTATATGGGAAGGAACCCCCCACCCCCACCCCGTGAACCTTACAAGTTGCAAAGCTGCGCGGTGCGTCTGGCCGGAAGCCTGGAAAGGTCTCCAAGCAGCGCTCCACACCGCTCACCTGCAGGCCAGGCCGAGCCGGCCCGGTCCCCTCTGCGGACCGCTGTCTCTTCTGAACAAGCTCTGAGAGGCTGGATGTCATGCGGGGCAGGAGACAACTAATGCCTGGCATTGGGTATCCGCTCTGCCCGCGCAGAACCCGCTGCCCGCGCAACTCGCAAACCCCCGGGTGTCCCGCAGCTGCGCCGCCCCTGCCCAGCTCGCGGACACGCACCCTTTCTTCTGTCAATTTTTTAAAAAACGGGATTCTCTTTTCCCTCCACTAGGTCCCTCAGTATTTGCGTCGGGTCCTCCCTTCTGGAGAGTTACTCTGACAAAAATGGCTAGTACCGCCGCGTCGAATCAGCCCGAAAAGAGTGCGCAAGAACGCACGCGTTGGAACAAGTTGCCTGAACCCACATGTGACACACATTCCGAGCGCAGTTGCTGGGGAGATCACAGATCACTGCAGAAATTAATTATGCTGAATTTTCAATACATCCCAGCAACCCGGGCCTAGCCTAGCCAGAGTCCAGGTCCCTCAACAACAGAAATGGCCCTGAAGGTTATTCTTAACCTTAACTTTCTGGGGATCACCAATCTCTTCGAAATGGTTTGCAAGCTATGGATCCTAGCTGAAAAGACACACCCACTTGGGATACCTATTTGGTGAGCACCTTCTAGACATACACATCACCAGACATACACATACCTCTTTCACACCTGAACCAGTGCCTGACTGAAAGAATGTATAAGCTTTGTGATCTCTGCAGGGAAAAAAGCAAAAATCAAATTCACAGGGCTTGTTTGGGGAGAGAACGCTCTCTCTCTCTCTCCCCCTCTCCCCCTCCCCCCCCCCCTCTCTCTCTCTCCCTCTCTCTCTCTCTCTCTCTCTCTCTCTCTCCCTCTCCCTCTCCCTCTCCCTCTCCCTCTCCCTCTCCCCTCCTCTTTCAACAAATGGACAACAGTTAATCAGAGGATCAAGTGATTTTGATGGATATGAAAGGACACAGACCTCTTGGGAAAGGAAAGATGCAATTAGAATGAAATCATTCCCTTGGGTTGTCTTGGCCTCTTCAAACCAAAAACAAAAAAAGTAACTAGGGAAAAAATATTTTGGAAGGAAGTTAGCAACTGGGAAAGGTTACCTTAGATGTAATGATGACAGTTCTGTAATTTTGGAATTTCATTAACCAAAAATTTCTATGTTAAAAGTAAAAAAAAAAAAAAAAAAAAAAAAAAAAAAAAAAAAAGCTGAACACACTGTTTGGGAGGACTCAAAGGGGGAGGGGGAGGTTAATAAGGCTGTACCTACTGTTCCAGGAACCCCGGCTCTCCATCATCTAGCTGGCCTGTTGGTGTTTTGTGTAACAGTGGAGGATAACATATCTGCTTTATTTTATTTCACCAGATGGAGAAAACGCAACAATATTTTGGGGTAAAAAAACATTTCCTGTCTTTTTGTTCTTAACATAAAAAAGTACTTTATGACTTTTTTTCAGCATATTTTCTCCTCCTCTGGGGCACTTTTTAAAACCTTAAAGCTTATATTTGCCAGGAGTCTGAATTCTTAAAATACTGTATTCCTATCTTTTTCTGCAACCAAGACTTGCTGGACTTGCCCCATTAGGGAAACTTGTGTTTTACAAGCTATAGAGAATAACTGTGATCGCTGAACTTTTTTTTTTTTTTTTGGTAAGGAAAATTTTAAACTTAAAACACAGTATTTATAGGCCATTGAGTTTTTTTTTTTTTTTATTACCCATTTAACCATGTCTTTTCTTTGACGCTCTTCCAGAGGGACTCTCGTCAACCATGGCTAGATCAGAGAAACCAAAAGGAAAGGTCTTCATCATCTCTAATCTTCATCTCTCACCTCCCTCCAAAGCAGTTTACAATAAAAAGAACTCACTCCCACATCCTGATCCCTGCTCTTCTTTGATCTTCCCCGTCATTTTCTTATTAAAAACAACTGCTCTGTTGCCACCACCACCAGTTTTAAGTTGTCTGAGTAACTATTTTCATCCTTAAATTTTTAATTTTGAAAAATCAAGTCATATATTAGAGTTATTATGGTGGCAAATACAATATCCTCACTTGAAAAACAGGGGAAATCTGTAGAGAACAACCTATTAATTTTCCACCAACTAGAAAGCACTAAAATGCTACTTTCTGAATATGGGTCTCTGGTTTCCCAGCCTGGCTTCTTCCTGTCTCAGTCACACCACTGTTCATGGTTTTCTGGGCTATTTCTTCCATTGAACAGTAATTAAAAGTGAGTAAACATTAAATTTCATTCTGATCAGCATAATAATAAAAAAAATGTAGACTGGGATCATGACTCAGTGGTAGAGTGATTGCCTAGTATGCACTAGACCCTGGGTTCAATCCCCAACATGGGTGGAAGGGGGACTGTATTCTGCAACGAGTTACCAAACTCTAGCTATTGATGCAATATACCACCATATTCTAGTGAAACAAAATAATTTGAATAAGTCCTCAAATAATTTTGGAATTTTTTAACTTCTAAAATGACACATTTTATCAACTCTTTGCAAGTAAAGGGGTCAAATAACTTAAGAATTAAAAATGCAAAAACAGGCTTAAGAGTTTATGCTTTAGATTTTATACATAAAGATTGTAATCAGATTTGGGAAAAAAAACTAACATAAGCCAAAGTTGAAAAAAATTGAATAGAGCAAAGATATAAGAAGATTCTTTTGATTTTTGTGTAATACCTACTACTTTATATAAGTTTATAGAGGGTGCTTTCATGCAAGGTTAGATATATCTCTTCATTTTCTGAATTTCCGTGTCCTAGGGTCAGTGGGACATTCCATTTGGAATTATGTTCTTCCGGGAAATTCGCTCTCCCCATACAGCCTTCTCAGTCTGGCTTAAGAGCTACTGCTACAGTTCCCTCAGCAGCACTACGCCTTTCTCATCAAGCAACGACTGCCCATTACTGCCCTTACTCCCACAACCGTGAACCTTCCTTGCTATGGTATAAATTCCAAGAGGGAAAGTACTAACTCTGTTTTGCACAGCATTGTGTTCTAAGTATCTGGCACACAATAGATACTTACTGAATATTTAATGAATTAATAAACAGACTTGTAAGTAGCATTGATGTGTCGGTTGTTCTTGTTTTGTTTTTGACATAAAGAAGCCAAGTGCAAGGAACAAAACCAGAGATAAGACCCCTTCCCCTTTTCAATCTAGTGAGGAACCTTCAAGAGTTGAGTGCAGAATACAAACAGGCTAAACATCTGAGTTTGAAACCCAGCTCAGATGCTTGTCTGTGACTTCAGATTAGTTACTTAACCTTGCTGAACCTCATTTCCTCCTGTGTAAAATAGAAACAATAAAAGCCCCCTGGAGGGTCATTTTACAAATTAATAAACATTACATCTGACATATGTAAGCACTTTATGAATGAACATTTTTATCGTTCATTTACCAAGTGTTTGAGGTTCTGCTAATGGGCACAGGGATGCAAAGATAAATAAACCAAAATACTTCTTTGAGCCCTAAGTCTCTAAGGAAACATGGCAAATACAGTAACAGAGACAATCACAAGGAGTTACAGAGAAATTACTTGACTGAAAAGAGGGGTAAAATTCAAACAGAAGGCAACTTGTGATTAAAGACACAAGATCTGAACAGGATGTCTTGTGGGGGAGAAGATGACCACAAGTAGCTGACTCCCCATTTAATGCAAAGCAAGCCCCATTTTATTACAATGGCTAGTAAGAACCTGTCTAAAAACACTCATGTCCTATTTTCTCTTGGCCCTCATCTCCTACTATAAGTTGATTATCTCTTATCTGAAACACTTGGAACCGGAAGCGTTTTGAAATTTTAGTTTTTTGGGTATGTTTTCACATATATAATGAAATATCTTGGGGGTGGAGCCAAAGTCTGATGATAAAATTCGTTTTTATTTCATACATTTCTTAAACACATAGCTTGAGGGTAATTTTATACATTTATAGTGTGTCTACATTTTCCCTGTAACCCATCACATGAAGTCAAGGCAAAATTTTCCATTTGTGGTCTCACATACATGCTTAAGTTTTGGACTTGGGGAATATTTTCGATTTTGATTTTCAGATTAGGGATATTCAACCTGTATTTCTATCTCTCTTTGTTCTCCTCTCCCATCTCAGGGCTTTGTACTAGCTGTTCCCTGGCCTAGACATTCTTCCTCTGTTTATCCACATAGCTCACTGCCTCACTTTCTTTAAGGTCTTTGCTCAAATGTCACCTTTTCAATTAAGCCAACCTTGATCAGACTAAAATTATCCTAAAGTCTATGAAATGAACTTATTATATTATTTATTTTTTACTGACACCCCCCCCCCCCCCCCCGCAACGTAAGCTCCATGAGGACAAAGGTCTTAGTTTTGTTCCCTTGAGATATCACAAGGGCTGGGGAAAATGGCTAGCACACAGTAGTGCAGAATGAATGACATGTGGCTGGAATGTCAAGTCAGGGCAGGAAGTAGAGAGAGATGAAGCTGGAAAGCTATAGAGGCTTTGAATGCTGTGGTGAAGAGCTTAGATTTTTATCTGGTGAGTAATGGGCAGCCTTTAAAGGTGAGTGGCATGTTCAGATCTGCTTTTTAGATAAATCACTCAAGGAAAGGATTTGAAGGGAATAATAATGGCAGAGCCCCACAGTGAAGAGATTGCAGTGAACTAGAGGGCAAGACAAGGAAGAGCTAGAGGACAGCAGTAGGAATAAGAAGGGAAGGGTCCTATCTGAGGCATAATTAGGTTAAAATCAGACAGGTTTTGAGCCTGTAATCCCAGGTTCTCAGAAGGCTGAAGCAGGAGGATCACAAGTTTGAGGCCTGCCTCAGTTACTTAGCAAGAACCTGCTGTAAAATAAACTTCCGAAAGGGCTGGAGGCTACTGATGTAGCTCTGCGGTGGAGTGCTTGCCTTCATGCACAAAGCCCTGGGTTCGATTCCCCAGCACCCCACAAGAAAGGGGGAAACTGGGGATGTGTTTAGTGGTAATGTGTCCCTGGGTTCAGTAACAGGGAATGGAGGAAACAAGGATGAGGAAGGTTTTGATAACTGACAAAGTGGAGAGAGAGAGACTCAAAGATAAGGTAACTGGGAGGCTGAACTAAGTGAGCTCTAGAATGAGCAGGGGGAAAGGGGCAGGGAAATGAATTAACTCCATGTATATCCAAGTGGTTCCAGGTCATTTATGGAAAGAGAGTTTGAAGCTCACTGGAGAGGTTTAGTGTGGGGATATTCTTTCTACCAAGCAATAATTATACTAATTTTAAAGGGAAAACAACTTTCATTTCAAACATCCAAATTTGCTTCCAAAAGCAGGGATTAAAACATAGCTATGTTTTTTAATTAAGAGTTTATATATCTGCTTTATGTGATTTTTTTCCCCAGATAGCAAAAAGAATGTGATTTTTTTAAAATATTTATTTAGTTCTTATTCTAGACTTTGCTTATGGTGGATTTTCAGCTAAATGCCCAGAGAAAATAATAATCTCTTCTTCCAAAGAGTTATCATGTTTGGTTGTGAAATAACTAGTGGTATAAGACCATACCCTTTCATTTTGTAAAAGTATATGGGAGAAGCTAAAGAAATTCAAAGGCAATATTATATATTCAAAACAAATTTGAGGAAATACTTTTAAAATGACATGTAATTAGTGGAAGTTACTCTCACAGCATATGATTGAAGCAAATTGCTTTATGAGCTCTCCTTTCTCCCTAATCAAACCTCTATATAAAAATAAGGCATGGAAGAAGGGACAACACCATACTGTCACTTAAAACTACAAGTACAAGGAAATGTAACTTACTGAACTTCAACAATAATTTATTGAGCACTTACTTTTTGCCAGACACTGTGCTAGGCAGTTGTATATGCTCTAACCAGGTTTCCTCTTACTCTTTAAAGTATACCAATAAGAAAACAAAACAACAACAACAATAACAAAAAAAAAACGAGGCCTAGTTGAGCAACTTTACTATCAGGTGGTGGAGACATCTTTCTTAAGGAGGAAAAGATTCTTTTTTTCTTTCCCCAATCGAATCATTTGTTGTAACTTGCCCTGACTTGTTATGAGCTTCCTGAGAGCATTGTATGCAAAAAAAAAAAAAAAAAAAAAAAAAAAAAAAGTTGACTGGTTCACAGATTGCTATGCCCTACAACCTCTGGAGGTCAGATGTTGGAAAATACATAAAGTGTAAAATAACTTTGTTAAATAAAAACAAATAAATGGTCTAATTCCATGTTAGTGATCTGGGATATTTTCTTTCTAGGGGTAGAATTATTTAGGATTACAAGAACAATGTTTTAGGCAATAATTAGCTGCAACAGAAGAAAATAAGTGATAACAATAGGTAAGAGCCCAGGCATACATTTTGGGTTGGTGACTGGGCTTAAGTTTCACCAACTCAGCAGCTCTTCCCAGAGCTCACACACAGCCCACGGCCACCACTTTTGCTGAAATAATTTTATTAAGTCACCCACGCCTTGGAGGAGAGATGGAAGCCATCTTCTATTAAAGCGAGGTCCCTTTAAAACGAGGTGAGATCTAGAATGGGCAGGAGAAGGGAAGGGAAGTGATGGATTAATTCCCTGTATATTCAAGTGGTTCCAGTGTCATCTGTGGAAGAGGAAATCTGAAGCTTATGGGAGAGGTTTAGAGTGGGGCTAGTCTTTGTACTAAGCCATAATTACACTAATTTTAAAGGGAAAACAGCGAGCGCTGTTTCTTTAACAGTTGGCCAGCCGTAGTGGCTCTTAGCTGAAGACGAACGTGTCAACTACCTGGAGGACTGTCCTTCTCAAAAACAAAGTACTAAGTCAGCGTTCCGAGGGGGAAGTCCCAACCACTTTCTACTTTTGGAGGCCGTGTGACTTCGCAGGCCATTTTGTGGACACGAAAACTCCGTTTTACCCGGAAGATGCGGGAAACTCCCGCTTCCCGGTCCTTGGCCCAGGCTTGAACCGGGTCAGCTCCGCACCCGAACTCCCCGCTCCTCGACCCCGCCATAAACATGTGGAACTCTCATTTTTTTAGGATGCCGCCTCCTTTTTGCACCAGTCCCTTCAAAATCTTTAAACAACAACAGCAATCGGTATCACTCTGGCGTGAACCCCCAGCGCAGAAAGTGAAAGTGAACGGAAGATCCAGCAGCGGCCGCGCTGCAGAGCGCGCGCCGGGGTGGGGGCGGGTCACGAGGACGCCGCGCGCCGGTCACGTGACTCAAGGTAGCCAATCCTAGCGGCTCTGCTCCACGCGCCGATCTGGGCCTGGGAAGCTCTGCTCACTCAATGAAAGCTTCTTTGAGAGCTGGTACCGGCTAAACCTGGTATGCAGAGCGTTTCGCATCTGTCTGCGCTTTAGGCCCTCCAGTCCTGTATACTTAAGAGAGTCACACATCCCTAAGCCCGGGATCTCCTAAGCACTGTCCACAGTCACTTTCATCAGATACTACCTACTTAGGCGGGAAAGAAATTTTCTTTTTAGATGTAGGTCTCGGGGTAATGGGGCCTCTGTTCTCTCCGGTTTGTTTGTTAGGGAGGAAGCTAGGGCTTTAGGCCTTCTTTCTCCAAAGAGGAAGTGCAAGTGATGACTGCGGGAGGAGGGGGGCCTGAAACCTGTGATTTCCCAAGACTCGACCGATGAGTCCCATTGTCGCCACTTTTCCCAGTTTGACAGCAGAGGTGCCAGTGAGTGGAGCTGAGCTCCTGCAAAACAGGACAGATAAACAGATGCAGCATATTCAGTCCTTCTTTTACATTTGAAAATGACTCTGGATCTTTTTTCTACTGGAGTCTCTATGCTTAATTCAGTATCCTAATTTAAAAGAATTTTGATCCTAACTTTAGGAAAGTTTTTGCCCTTTGGAAAGACTTCCATAAGGCTCAATTGCAGCATCTGGAGTTTTACTCCTAATATCCACTACGAAACAAAAGCTAGCTCTCCCAAACTAAATAACAATAGGAGAACTGGTTTGAGCCACCTCTGGGTAGGCAACCCCCACCCCCAAAGCCCTCCTCACACTCCAAACCTGCCCCTAGGTATGTTTGTGTAATCAGAGACTGATTGTAGCTACTTTGACGGCCCTCCCCAAGAAAGCTTAGTTTGCATTGATTGAGGTTGCTTTTTTTTTTTTTCTAAGTTTATCGAGTCGCGCAGCGAAGGTGCCACTTGGAAGATTGCTGGCTTTCCTGCTCAACGTCTTCAGGAGAGGGCTGAGCTGCGCAGGTGTACCGCTTGTGACTACAATGAGAAGTGAGGCGTTAGAAGTTCTTTAAAACGTTACTTTTGTTTTAGGAAATCGATTTTCAAAGACTCAAGATGGGGGGAGCGGTTATTTGGGCTAGGACTTCAATAGGGAGAATAACGCCCAGGGTTAGGGACAGTAAAAGAGTAGTGATTTGGGCTCTGCTATTGCTTAATCTTTAAACACTGGCGAGGTTAGATATCCCTCCTCTGGCATTACTTATTCGGTATTTTAAAACGGAATAGAAAAACGTTAGGATTGATCTCTACGGATTGTTCGAAGAATAGAATTCCGTGTCACCAACTGGTAAGGGTAAATGAAACGCAGAGTCGTTTACGCCTTATTTTGGAATGAAACTTCATATCTTTTTCCGAATTTGTGAAATGTGAAGGGGAGCAAGAATGCCTACGTTAATTGAACAAGGGCAGGAACATTTATTCCCCATCAGTCACATAAAAGCTGTGCCCAAACTTTTAAAAGGCGCTGGGATGTGGCAAGGAAGGCAAAGAGTCGGAGCGGCTCTGGGGATGGGGCTCACGGCTTTCGCGTTGGGGACGCAGCCACCGAAGACGCCGTGGGAGGCGAGGGGTCCAGGTAAGACGCAGCTGAAGGGTGATCCGGCTCAGGACAAGTCCCCCAGCCCAGGGTCGTCGTTAAAGAGGCAAATTCCACAGTGATTTCTACTGAGGTCAGCGAGTACGGAACTAGCGGCTCTTGATTGGACTACGTTATCCTAAATTGCGTAATTAAAAAAAAAAAAAAACCAACCTCAGCAACTATGCAGCGATGCTAGCGCTCCAAGGCGAGCAAGGAGGTGTGATAGAGGGGAGACGGATACCTTCTTTATTACGCACCCTTTTCCCTGAGCCCGAATCCCTTTCTTTAAAGTTGGTCACCAAAACGTGGTGGTGATAGGGGGCGGTGCGACTTGCTCAAATGTTGTGTTCATCTGGACGAGATTGGAGAAATTAGGGGTCCCGGACATCAGGGCGAGAGGACCTTCGAGACAGGATTAGAGCGCGTCATTTTGTCTCAAGTTCCGTAGGGCACTGGCAAAAGTGGGTAGTGCAAGAAAAACTTCCAGAGAATCCTTGTCCAGGTCCTTGTGTGTAACTTCTTAAGTGTGGCTGTCTTGGAGCAGATTCCGTGGCATGGATGGCCGGGTTTACAAACCGTAAAATAATTTGTCAGCGCGCGGGCTAGGCTGTGTGGGGAAAGCGCGTTGCGCTGCAGCCTCAGGCGTCGGGGCCCCGACCGCCGTCCGCCGGGATCGGGTGACAGCGAGCATGTATGTCACAGGAGCCTTCGCAGATCTCCGAGCCTACGGACTTGCTGAAGGCTTGGGGGAAGGGGGGTGGCAGTTAACCTAAAAGGAGAAGGGCTCCTACGGAGCTGTTTAGAGCGTTGGTTTTCCTGGCCACGCACGCCACCTAATTTAGTAACCGCGGCGCCTTCCCTCTTCCCAGTTTGAAAAGCTGGAGACATGAGTCAAACGCAGATGCTGCGGATTGAGCTTCTGGCCCAGACTCGTCCTTGGCACCCCCCACCCCGACACACCTTCTTTTAGGTCCTGGGTTCGTGGCAAGTGTGTAGGTTAGGCTTGGGCGGAAGAATCTGGGCAGATGCCAAGGTGGGCAGGTGCCAGGGTAGGCACCTACCCCAAGATGCCACGTTCGTTTAGGAGTCAATGAACCGCCGATTGCCTCTCTGTTTTACAAACCAGGCGGGGCACAGGAACTCTACTGTCTTGCCCCCTTTTCCATGGGGGCATGTTGTTTCCTTTCCTTTTAAAACGAGGCTTCTAGAAAAATGCTTTTTAAAGTTTTATTCATGTATGTAGAAATGGCTGCAATTTTTTTTTAAAACGGGAGGGGAACAAAGGTGTGAATTGGACATGTTGTTCTTAGCAGTCATTGCTGAAGTAAATCAGGGCAGAACAAAAAAAGGTTTCCCTAAAACAATTGATTAAATAAAGCCTTTAGCTGTATCGTAACAAGAAAAGACAGTAAGTGAGAAAAATAATAAAATGTACAGTAGATACATGACACAGATGGTTGAGAAGTTCTGCCCCCACTAAACGCTTTTTCTTCAAGGGAGAATTTGTGGAGGAAAATTATTTGGTTATTTTCACAGTATTACAGCTCCCTTTGAATTAAACTTTTTTCATCAGTCAATTAGATTTGGTTCTTTAATTAGGAGGAACAATGAAGTTTCTAACAGATGTTGTCAACCACAAACTCTGATCCAGAATAATAAGTGTAATTAATTTTCGGGGACATCTTTAGTTTATAAGGCCTAAAATTAAAATATGATGCTTTTAAACATTGTAGTACAGAAATGCAGGGAAACATTTGTTCCAGAGTTTTGTTCCTTGTTCTGTGTTGGAAAAATTTTCAGAAGGATATGGCCTTTTTCTCTCACTCCAATGCCTTTCTTCTTCAAACATGATTTCTTTCTGATTTTAGCAAATTCTGTTAAAAATATTTTGATTTTAAAAAACTCAGCGGACATGTTATATTCTTAAAATATAACATGGTCTCAATCAGATAACATAACTCTTTTCCTTATAACTGAAATGTTATAAAGAATATACTTAAGCAGGAGTAGGTCTGAATATCATTTCTTAAACATGCATGATTTAATCTGAATTAATGTTACCAAACCTCTAGGACCCTGAATGAAGATCAAATTATCTGTAACAATTGTCAGATAAATGTAATAATCACTGGTTTTGCTTGGTACAGTAAAATTTAAATAATGATTGGGTTTTTGTAAATTAAATATCAATATAAAACAGTAAGACAAAATACTGAGTGAGATCTCTTATACATTCAGTTCTTAATCCTTATGGTATCATGCCTTTTAAACTCTATGTTGTATGTTAAAGATTAGTCATTGTAAATTACCTGTTTTCTACTCACTGGGTAGAGTTAATAGAGTTAATATATTTTCTATAGCATTGAACTCTTCCCCTGCCAAAACTCCTAATGGTTTGTATGCCATGTTTTACAATCTATTTGATTTTGAACGAACTTCAGTCTTTGGGCAAGAATAACCTATCATCCTTTTGTAAGTGGATAAATATTACAAAGTGAGAACTGTATCTTCTTGGGAGTCCATCTGCATTCAGTCTTCAGACTTCTAAATATTTTTCTTTTTCTTAGTGATAACTTTAAGCAGGTACATAGAGCTAATGTTACACCCTTGGATAGAGGGGGACTAGAATTCTGTTTCGGACACACATTAAATATTTCTGTCAGATAGATTATATCTTCACTTGGAGTCACATCACCATGACTTTGATTGTCACATTTAAATAAATAAGAAAACATATGTTGGCCATACAATTGCTGCTGCTTTTTTCAGGGCTGCAGGATTCTTTACTTATCTGTTCTTCCCTATATACTTATAGGCTGCTGGAATTCTGAGCAATAAAAATCTCCTCAATAGGCCATATAATTTAAATGACAAATGTGCCTTGAGCATATACCATAAAGGGTGGAGTCAATAGTAGAAGAAGGAATTCAGCATTCATAGTGCCAATAAATGTAAGAAATAAACTGGAATGGGTTATATTACTTTTTGTGAAAATTCTTTTAATAGCAGTATTTTTCATTTTGTACTAAGTAGCTTTTCTCAGCTGTCTAAATTGTTTTTAAGCTTCTTCATGTATCATGGAAAGCATGAGCATCTAGGCCAAGATTATAATTTTTTAAAATAATTTATTATTCTAACATTAGAATATTTGTTTGATAGAACAATCTTAGTTCTTTTTAAAAAAAATGTTTATTTGTTCTTTAATGACACATCTCTATTACACTTGTCTCCTTAACTGATTGGAGTTGATGATGCTAAGTTTTGCTAGGTTCTGCTATTAATGCATTTCTAAGCCATTTTTTAAGGAAGAAGTATTACAGAGGTTGCCCTCAGAAAGCTGGTGTTCTCTGTAGTTGTAAAAGGAATTTTGAAGTATTTCTTTACCTATTGGAAATTATGAGATCATTGGAGGCATTATAAATGAGTAGAAATTATTGGGGAAAAAAAGAGATCTTTTGGCTTTGTCATGGGTATTTAGATGACAGCCTCCAAAGTATGTATTGAAAAACAGGGCCTATTCCTTCTATATTTCAGTAGTATTTTGTGGTTCCATAGTTAAATCTTAACATGCTGGGTTCTTGTCCTTCAAAAGTATGCCTTAATTTGTGCTGGGGATGTAGCTCAGTGGAAGAATGCTTGCCTGGTATGTGCTATAGACCCTAGCTCTAATCCCTAGTACCAAGAAGGAATAAAAAATATATAGATGTGTGTGTGTATACATATATATATGTAATAAAAATGTATACAAACATGTTACATATGTGTATATGTTAATTTGAAGAATACTTTTCTCTAAAGATTTTAAACCACATTTGCTCCTAACTTTTAAAGAGTTCTATAAACAGAGTTGCTTGTGTGAGTAGTGGAAAGCTCTGTACATGAAGCAGAATGCCTTTCAGCAATTGCCTGAGTAAAGTATGTGTGGGGTTTTCCCTAATGAAATTTTAAATATGGTTCTATGAATTCTAATACAATCTGTGGATAATATATGAACAAAAGCATACGTGTTAAACATTACCATTGTAGAAGAAAAATATTTTGTTTCTTTTGATTGGAATACTTTAAACTTGAGTGAAGATGAGAATCATTGCTTGAAAGAAAAGATCACTGCATGTAATATTTATTAACATCTGACAACTGAGAGTCAATGGTTTGTAACTAATTCACTTAGTAAAATGGCATTGTATGCTCAAGCAGAATTAAAATGTAAACTGGCTGTTTAGAAATACCCTTAGGAAACTATATTTTGTTGGTTTCTATTTTACATTAATATATGTAATAACAAAGTGGCAGGAGCCTGAATACATGAATTTTAAGTGTCTTTATTACAAATTCAGTTTGCTTCTAATTGTGACTTTCTCACAAGTTTGTTCTTACTGATGAACATTGCTGACTTTCATAGCATTTCACGTTTAAAATACCTGTGTATTGTATTCTGGGTCTACCAAACTGGAAGTTTGTAGCTAAATAGTAGCCCAACTTTATTAAATCTTTATTAAATTTAAGAGGCATACTTAAATAAACTTTTTAGTACATTTTTATATCTGAAAATAAACATTTTCTTTCCCTAACATAAATTAATCTAAAAGTAATGTTTTGGTTAGTAGGAAGTCCAGACTGTAAATAAACCCTTAAGTCAAATGGAGATATATTTGATTTCCTTCTGTACGTTTGACAGTTAATTTTACTCTGTTAAGGTTTTTACCTTTCTCAGAATTGTCAGTATCAAATACTTTCTTCCTATGTCAGACCTGGAGAAGACAGTCTACGTAAAGTAATATGACATTAATTCCTTTTTTGTTTTGTTTTGTTTGGTTTGGTTTTAAACTGTGTTGGGTATCAAACTCAGGGCCTCATACACTCTGCCACTAGGCTGTGTCCCCAGCCCTAATTCCCAAATTTTCTATGTTTTTCAATCTTTTTTTCTCCAATCTATTCTTTGTCATCTTAAACAGTCAACTTTTAGGGCCTTGTTCATGCTAGGCAAAAGCTCCACTGAGCTACATCTCCAGTCCTTTTAAAAACTTTATTTCGAAAAAATTTCACTAAATTACTAAGGCTGCTCTCAGAATTCTCCTGCCTCAGTCTCACAATTCTCCTGCCTCAGCCTCCTCAGTAGCTGGGATTATAGGCATGTTCCATTGAGCCAGGCTTAATTTATATCATTTTAAAAGTAGGATAAAATATATGATCTTCCTTTACCAGTATACTTCAACTATGCCAAAAAGCACAGAAAAATGGTACCTAATGCATAGTTCCAATACCTTATCTCTAATGTACCCATCTTTCAGACACATCAAAATCGCTTTTGCCTCAAATTTTAAAAATATATCTATGTTTTATGTTAAAGCCTCCTGTACACTCTTTTCATCTCTTTTCCCTTCCTCTCTTACCAAACTTATTTCCATGTGTGGTTTTTAAACTTTTGTTATGTGTGTCTCTATTCGTAGTATTGTTGGATTTATTAAAAAATTGTACAAACCACACAGACTGTATATATGTGTTCTTTGTAACAAAACATTCTGTTTTTGTGACATATATCCATGCTGATATGTGTTGCTTTATTTCATTCCAATTATCAATTGTGTAGTATTCCATTCATGGACATTTCATCTTTCATTTATCTCTTGTAATTTTTGCTATATGGAATGAGGCTGCTGTGAACTTCATTTGTCTCCTCACACACACAGAAATGTGCACATGGGTGCTACACAGAAAAGGAATTGTTGGGTCATATTTGCAACTTGAAGAAATATCGCTTTTCAATGCGATCACACCCATTTGTAGTGCTTCTAGCAGTATGCAGATTCCTGTTACAAGTATATTGTCATCACCACTTGATAAGGGTCAGACTTTCAGATATTTCCCCACCTCAGATGGGTATAAAAGGGTATAAATTGTTGTTTTAAGTTACATTTTTCTGACTGCTGGTGAAGTTGATTATCTTTCTCTGCTGGGCATCTGGGGTTTTCTCTGCTATGAATTGTTCTTGTCTTCTATTTGCTTTGTATTTTGGAAGATGTGTTTTCATTACTGATTTATTGTTGTGTCTATTCTGGATTCTAATTCCTTATTGACACCTTTACTGTAAAAATATTTTCCTGATCTGTGGTTTAGCTTTGCATTGTTTATGGTGTCTTTAAAAATGCAGAAGTTTAGTTTTAACAGCAAAATACATTAGTGTATTCTTTTAGAATCTGTGGTTTTTGTGTCTAGTTTAAGAAGTTCTTTCTCATCATGAAGTTACAGAGATATTGACCCATATTTTCTTCTAAAAAAATTAAAAAAAATTTGCTTTGTCTTTAATTTGCCTAAAATGTATTTTTATTTTTGTTATGAAATAGAAAGCTATTTTTTTCTTCCAAATGGGTATATAATTATCCAAATACCATTTGTTAAATAGCCCATCTTTTTCTTACACTTTTCAAATGCTTCCTTCATTTTATGTCAACCGCATATGTACTCATTTATGTCTCTTTTCTTTTTTTGGTTTATTTGTCTATCCTTGTTCCATTAAATTGTCTTATGTCTTGACATCTGGTAGAAAGAGTTCCCCAACTGTGTTCCTTAAGTTGTCTTGAGTTTTGTTGTTGTTATCCTCCTCCTCCTCCTCCTCATCATCATCATCCACGTGTTGGATAGGGAACACAGGGGCAAATGCCAGGCCAGCACTCTACCCTCAAGCCACCCCCAGCTCATATTGGTTATTACTCTTGGTCTTCTGCTTTTCCATAGGGATTTTAGGGGGAGCACATAGACTTTTTACGAAGCAGAGGAAAGATTATAAAATTGCTTTCTTGGAAGTTAGTATCTACAAATAACTTTACTCAGAACTTCAAGCTGGACATATTCATTTAATATTTTCTGTACTTGATTTTTGAATCTTTATGGAAACATTACGTTGATACTAAACTAACTTTAAATCTGCTTTTGCATTCAGGCCCATTTTTGCCCTTGAATTTTGGTGCTTGAACAAAATTGGAAAAGTTAATTTAGTTTCAAAAAAAGTTTGACTAAACTGAAGAGTGTTGGGTTGCAAAAAATGAGGTTTTTTTGTTTTCTTAAGTAGCATTTGAATTGAGATGCAAGGTAAGACCAGGTAATCGCTTTCTTTGCTCCTTTTGTCATTAAGCAGGGATAGAACAATGGGTGTTATTTGAGATCTGCCCTTCTAACCTTTGCTGCTCTTAAAATGCCTTCAGGTCATCACAAGGTTTTAGTGGTGTTTTAATATTTTAATGTAATGTTTAACTTCTGAGAGAGTTGCTTGGAAACATTTACCCTTGCTGACGCTGCAGGGGAAATGAATAATGGTGACTCTTGGTGATGATTAGGAACTTCATAACATGGTTATTTTGGGCAAGTGAATAAAAATGGGATTGTTGTAGTTTTATGTAGTTGGAAATTTATTTTTAATTCTTTCATCCTGAAGGCATGTTGTGTTGGTAATAAATTTTAATGTTAAAAGGTGGAAAGATATCCAGGGCTTTGATTTTTTTAAAATGTATACTGCTTTATACAAATTCAGAGAATACTCTGCATTATCTTCCCCAAATGTGAATTACATTGTAACTATTTTACAACTATTTCAAGATTTTATTCTTACTGCTTCTTTCCACTGGAAGAAGAAATGATACGTAAGGCATTCAGTTCATTCCATACTGTAATTTATCAAGCACTGGTCTTGGTTTCTTTGTAGACCGAGACAGCATGGTCTTTATTTACGTCCTGATTTTTCTCAATTTCTTATCCCTTCCTGTTGTAAACTTTGCTTGGCCAGGTTCTTCAGCTGTGTGTGCCCAAGGGAAAAGGAAGAGAGTGAACCATTTTCCTCAGTGGCATTCAACAGGAGTATATATTTCATTACAATGGTATTAGTTATGGTCATTTTTTGTTCTTTCTCTTTGTATGTTAGTTTGATATATTCCAAGATAGTAAAGATCAAGAGATGCCTAGTCAGAGAAATCCTATACAGATCTATGTAGGAATATATAGTTGGAACTTAGGAGTTGCTCATTTATCCCTATATACAACTATACATTTATAACAATATTATATTTTCACATACATAAATGTGTGTGTATATATATATATATATATACATATATATATATATATATATGAAAAATAAGGTGACCATATAGTGACACTTTAGAGAATAAAAAGGGGCATTAGAAACAATTAATGCCAGAATAATGAACACATACCAGCATCTTCCCTGACAGGTCATCAGGCTTGTGTGTATAAAGCTTCTACAGGCAAGAAGTTTTTAAAAATAATTTAGTTAATTGTCTCAGGATGAGAAAGGAAGGGAAAGAGTTGATTAGAAGATTAGAAGGAAGGGGAGGCTTCTGTGTAGGAACTGAACCTATTAATACAACACAAACACCCAGAGACTGCAGGTTTATTGGGTGCTAAGTGTGCCCTGCTGTAGTCTGCTAGTTTCATTTAATTCATACACCCTATCTTGGTCCAGACTTTGTAGGAATTGTATCTCTACTTTGCTTCCTTGTTATCCATAGACATTTTTTAAAAAATTATCATTAACTTCTTTGTTTCTTTTCTTTGAAGCTGGTAACATGATTCTGGCCCTAGTCTTTATTACCATTTTTCTTATTTTATAGTTAGTCGATTGGATTTCTCTCTGCAAAACTGATTCTCTGTTTCTTTTGAGTGCTTGGGAATAAGGCCTGCTAATAGCCTGTGTGTTTATTCCTGCCTAATGGTTCAAGTCATAGGTTTTGTAGGTGGTTTATTTGTATTCTAAAGAACCTGAAAGCAGCAGACTTTCACCTCAAGCCTGGAGCTTGCTAATTTCTGGACCTGAGTACACGTGGTTCCCAAAGCCGAACAGCTTTGTGTTCCAGCACTGTTGATGTAATTGGTTTGCCTGTTTCTCCAAAGAGAGAGTGAGAGGTGAGTCAGTGGAGAGGTGACAGATGGAGGAATGGGTTGCCTTCCCTTGTGTAGAATGTATGGACTGTTTAGCAAAGACTCATTTTGTTTTTGTCAGTAACGCTCTCCACCCCTTCTGAAATCTATACCTGAGAGGACAAAATATGGGAGTGTGTGTTTGCTGATAGTCAGATCAAAGGTTCCCAGCGTGGCTAAACTACTTGAAAAGGGAAAGGGCCTCCAGTGGCTCTCTGCAGTCTGACCTCTCCACTGCCTCACTGTGACCAGGTTTTTGGTAGGCAACCAGATAGACGCCTGCCACCCGCTGATCCTCCCGGCTTCTGAGATGGAGTGTGGGTATCTGTGTATGGAGATGGTCAATTTGAGCTATTGGAGATAAAAAAAAGGCAGTGACATACAGCCTAACATAGATATTGAAACTGATTGTTAATCTTTCACCAGAGCCCCTTGGTTTAGAGCCCTTTTGTTTTGGGCAATAATGAACGTAGCTGTTGACTCATATTGTTTCAAAGACTGATATTTGTGGCACCAAAGATAAGCATATCCTGAGTAACTTTTTGAGACTGCAAATATTTACAGACTAAAAGAATATAGTTGAACAAAAGAATGAAGTGATTTTATAGTGGCTTATTTTCTGGTTTTCCTACAGTTAGGGAAGATAACTTATCTGGAAAAAAAGGGAAGATTTTGCTTGTGGAGGGTATATGAGATTATTCTTAAATCTTATTCTTTTCCTTGAAGGGTTATTGTTATCATTGCATTTTGTTTTTAAAGTTTTTGGAAGAACAAAAATCTGAATGAGTTTTTTTTTTTTTTTTTTTGAGGGGGATGTTGTTGGTGATAATAATGATAACATGATGCTGTTATGAATATGTTAAGGCATTTTAAAATGTTAAGGTTATCAGAAGTTTACACCCACTTTCATTTTATACATTTTGGCATTGTGATTAAAAGTATTGTCCACTTGAAACTACCTTTTCTTACAATAGATGTTTAGTTCAAAATGTATCAAAACAATCTTATCAAAACAACTATTTAAAATGATATATTTGTGAAAGGGGGAACAACTCCCCCCAAATAAACAACAAACTCTTTGCTAGATTTCCTCTTCTGGTACATGGGTCTAATAATGTAATAAATTTGCAACATGCCTGATACCTTTAATTCTTTAGTGCTTTTGTACAGTTAAGAGCTGGCTGGAATCTTCTTAAGGCTGAGAGAATGACACATTCAAGAAGTCTTTGACAGTGTTTAAACACCTCTTATCAAAACTTAATTTCCATGAATGATTGATTTTGGCACTTGATGGAAGGCTAAAGAATGTTCAATTACCCCATTTTCATGTGCTAATGAAGCCTAAAGTGACTTAAGGGGATTTCTTTACACTGTGGCTGCCTGTTTGGATATGCACATGACTTCTTAGGTTTCTCTCCCAGGGTTTGTCTCTACTAAATAGTTGTCTTATTGAGTAACTGTGGCTAATCTGTCTGCTTGGCCACAGGCCTTGGCCTTCTTCTGTAGAGTGGATTGTAATTAGTGAAACTGTCAAACCAGGTGTTTAATTTCAAGAGAACCAATTTTGTACAAATCTTCCAATAACGCAGAATCAATGGAGTTCAAATTTCCTGTTTGTTCACAGAGACTCCTTGGGTGTTAGGTTTTGAGTAAAATCAATTCGGAAAACATTTTAAACTGGAAAAAAACATGACTTTCAATTCCAAAACTTGGGGGTTGAAAGCGTAACTGTTAGATTTAATTTTTCACACACTGAGCTGGAATTTTTATTAAACCATTCAGTTCACACTTGGCTCAAAATATAAGTAAAAAGCTGGAGAATTTCCTGTCCCATTTTTTTGGTGGTGGGGGGAGGTTGAATAAGGCAGAAAAGTTGTTCTATAGGAAAACAACTAAGATTCTCCTCATTAAAATAGATGATTTTGTGGATTTAAATCTTGATGATTATGTTACATGTTCTTACATAGTTTTACTATTAGAAACCAGGAGACTTTAGATTTATATAATTGTATCGTTCTGGGCATTCCAAAAAGGCTGTATGTGGGGCATCCGAAGACTTGTGAAGCTAAATTAAGTCACGGACTGGTTTTGTGACCCCAGATGAGCCACTTTTAGCCTCTAAAGTTCATCAACCACACTGCTCACTACTTCCTCAGCCTTCCACTTCTAATGAAGGTGTCTTGACTCCTCCAAGCATGGAGAACGGAAAGTGCAGATTTTTGTTTGAATTGAGGCAAATGTGCTGTGTGCAAACACTTTAACAATGAGCTGTTGTTACAGACTCCGGCAAGACTGATGAGTGTCCTCTGTTCTCCCCCTGTGATGATAGGGGTGACCTCTGTAGACAACACCTGAGTATTGACTTTTTTTGTCTGTTTTTGCAGTATTGGGGACCGAACCCAGAGTGCTTCACCACTGAGCTGCTTCCTCAGCCCTTTTTGTTTTTGTTTTAAGACAGGATCTCACTCAGTTGCTGAGGCTGGCCTGATCTTTCAATCCTCCTGCCTCAGCCTCCTGAGTCTCTGGGTGGCTCCGGCATGTACTACTGCACCCAGCAATGATTAGTGATGTTTGGCATACTCTGTATTTTGTGGGAAGGGGGAAAACATGTCTGCTTCCTCAAAGGACTCCTTCCTAATGACTTTGCAATTAAGAGAACTGAGTAAATTTGCCTTGTGGCATGAACCTGAACCCTGATTATATGGAAGCTTGAGATTCTCTTAAAACATCTTTTAACTTCAGATACCATTGTAATCTCCATTTGTACCTAAAACATGCCTTATCTTTTCATCTATCCTCCTTCTCTACCAATAAATAAATAAGTGAAAAAGAAAAAGAGGGAAGAGAATAAGAACATTGCCACCTATCACAAAGTGTCCTCAGTGTTTAAATGGTGCACACATTGGAGAAATGATTCCCTTCTTTCCAGCTTTTGGGGGTAAAGGCCATATCATGGTTCTACCTCTCCTAACTCTCCAGCAGAAGCTGCTGGCCATTTCCTGCTTGGGCACCATGCTGCAGTGGGAAGGATGAATTCTCCTCATGGATTCTCTACTTGGTCAACAGAGCAGAGTCCTTGGGATCTCTAGGCCTTGATGTGACACAGTCCATTTAAAACATCTAATGCTGATGCTCATGCTGAGTGGCAACTTATGCCACTTGCAAGTAATTTGGAAGGCATGCTACCCAATGATGACACGTTGCGCTCAAGTTAATGCTTATTATTTGTTGTGTCCCCACTGGATTTCAGTAAGGCTTAGTCACAATAAGATCTGACCGAACTTCTTCCTTCTTACTGATTTCTCCTTTTCTTAGTTTGCTTTCTTACCATTCTTCATGGTTTTTAGGAGTTGATGAATTAAAACTTATTTGAGACATAGGCAACTGTCATTTTTGTTACAATGCTATTTGAGCAGATCATTCATATCAAATTGTCTACTATTATATCTTCCAAATTATGTGCAACTAAACATGGGAGAAGGGTTAACAGTGAAAAAGTTATCTTCTTTTTTGTGTTTTATTTTGGTGGTACTGGGGACATTCAACCCAGTTCTAAAACTGAACTATATCCCCAGACCTTTTTATTTTTAATTTTGAGACAGGTCTCAGTTGCTGAGACTGGTCTTGAACCCATGATCCTCTCAAGTCACCATGATGAGAGGCATGAGCCATCCCACCCAGTCTTTTAATCTTTTTAATATGTTAAGACTTTCAGAAAACAGTAGATACTACATTTCCCACATCTGAACTTTGCCCTTTACTCTTTAAGGCTTTTCTGCAAGTTCCTCTTCTCTGGAGGGTTGGTGTTCTCTGTCTCTGTCTGGAAATCTACCTGCTTACGTCCACCTGCCTGCTCACCTGTTCCATTTGCAATGCAACAGCCAGTCTTTATGTTTCCTAAACTCAACTGCTGATGACGCTCTGCAGCTCCAGGTCACCTAGGGCCAATCCTCCCTCCAGCTTTAGAGGGGCACCCATGAGGACATGGACCAAGCCTGCCTCTTCCCCACCCTGCTCCTGTATTCACTGAGGGTTTGGTCAGTGAAAAATGCACCGTATTGATTAAATATCTTAATCTTCAGGACCTTCTTCTCATGGCTTTCCATTATGTACAAACTGACCTTCAAGCACCTTAATCCCACACTAAAGCCTTTTAGGAAATGGTACCAATGTTCCTTATGACTCACACTTGTGGAAATCCTGTCCGTGGGGGGACCCCCTCTTTTAGTCCTCCCACTAACTGTGTGCCAGTGCCCTCCCTTTAAAATCCACATTATTTTTTTGTCTTTTGTGTCCATTTCATAGCATTATTGAACACATTGACTATTTATTAGGTGCTTGGTACAGACAAGGCAAGTCGAGCAGTTTCTGCTTTCCAGGATATTCCTCTCCTGCCCTAATTAGCAGGCAGGGAAGGCAGGTCCAGTTGGTAGCATCTGAGTATATGAGGGAGCATGGGGGTGTCCCTTCTTGCCAGTTTTTTTTTTTTTTATTTATCTTTTAATCTTTTACAAACTGCATTTTGATTCATTGTACACAAATGGGGTACATCATTTCATTTCTATGATGGTGCATGATGTAGATTCATACCATTCGTGTAATCATACATGTACATAAGGTAATGATGTCTGTCTCATTCCACCAGCTTTCATACCCCCCTCCCTTTCATTTTCTCCTGCATAATCTAAAGTTCCCCCATTCTTTTCTCTCTCCCCAACCCCCCCCCCCCCACCGGTGTGTCCCTTCTTAAACAGTGCTGTCACCCTAGAACATTTGCATGGGAGGTTGTTAGGTGCTTGGTTTTGCTTTTCTGCGTGAAGTCAGAAGATATTTAAAGAGGGGAAACTGAACCAATTCCAAATGAATGAAATTCATTTAAAGTATATGTATGACAATGAGGTTTCAAAATGTTACTCATATGCTTCAAAGCAGATTCCTTCCAGTTCTAATTTATAGTGTAGCAAATATTAACATGGCTTTTTTTTTTTTTTTAGGAGTATTTCCTCTTTTCTCATCCAAGAACTGAATCACATTAGGCTGAAGAAAAGTTGAGAAAGAATATAAATTTACTTGGGCAAGTAATTAGCATTCTTTAGGCGAATCATTCCTCCAGGGTTATGTTTTGATTTTTCTGATGCTCATTTTGAAAATTCACACATATTCAGAGCTGTAGCAAAGGCAGGAAAGATATAAGAGAGATATCTGCATGTGTACATAGGGAGGAAAAAAGACCATATCAAACTGGAGAGCAACACTGAACTAATGAATTAGGGGTCCACCTGGAGGAGGGAAAGCACTCAACTAAAGGAGCTAACGGGCGGGGAAGGTGGCCGAGTGTCTCTCTACAGTGCCATGCTATGACTTTCTCTCTTCTGAATACTTGAGTTACTCAGGGCAGGTCGGAGCCAGCAGAAGTGCAGTGGCCACTGAGAGCAGTGGGGTCCCATGATGTGCCCAGCGCCCCTCCCCACAGAGTATGATAAGGCTGGTTTAGGTCCTGATGGAGCTTATGTAATTAAGTCCCACAGCCTGAGACACCCAAGAATCTGGCAGGGTGTTCTCTTATAGACACTGCCAGTATTTTTTTCTTTTTTCTTTTTTTAAGGAATAGAACACGTTTTTTTCCTAAAGAAAAGTTTACTAAGAACCTCAAAAAATTTTAAAAAGTATATATGTGTGTGTATTTCTTAGCTTAATACTATAGATGAAATGCATTATCATGCATTTTAAAATTCTTTGTTTATACATTTACATTTAAAACATTTTTTTTAATTTACTATGAAGTGAATCAGTTCAACTCTTATTAAATCTTATCTGACATCTATGGTCATAGATGAGAGTTATGGCCTTTCTTCAGCTAGGATATCTACTTGATTTCTATGTGTTATGTTTACCTTATCAAATCAATCATTTCATGAAAGGATTAGCAATTTGGTTCCGTTCATCTTTTTTTTTTTTTTTTTTTTTTTTTTTGGGTGCTGGGGATCCAACCCAGGGCCTTGTGCTTACAAAGCAAACACTGTACCAACTGAGCTATCTCCCTAGACCCCCCCCACCCCCCCACCCTGTTCATCTTAACAGAAACCTGCAAAGCATCTTGGTGTGGTGGGAGGAGAACTAGTGTCAGAGCCAGGAGTTCTCGATTAGTTACTTGCACCAAATGTTATTTCTCACATTACTTAGTAGTGGCATTGCCAAAGAGGGTGGCTTGAGAGTGGCCCAAACACTCTGAAAACTCAATTCAAATGAAAACAGTGTGTGTGGTGGCCACAGGCCCCTGTTCTCAACCAGTTTCCTTCCCAAGGTCAATCACACACACCCCACCCGCATGTACACCATACCCCACACGTACCCTCACAGCATACCGCACACACTGTGCACACACACACATTCCACAGGCACCCACGCGTGCAAACCCATGGTTATGTTTAGTGTGTAGCTTGCAATGTCCCAGTTCCCAGCACATGACCCAGATGTATTCAGGTGAATGGTTTTCTAGAGCAGCTTCCAGAAATGCAGCAACTCTGAAGACCTGAAGCTTAGTGACATGTTCTAGGGAAAAGATTACTCCTCTGTATATTTAAAAATGGAAAACAGGGCTGGGGAGATAACTCAGTTGGTAAGAATGCTTGCCTTGCAAGCACAAGACCCTGGGTTCAATCCCCAGCGCCGCAAAAAAAAAAAAGGAAAATATTTTTTCTTAAAATTTTCAAATGTTTTCTGCTTTTTTGTTTGTCAGATGTTTGCATACGAGTGCAGTTAGATTCGTAAGAGCTGCCATGTCCTTTTGTTTTTCCCTTACAACTTACCCTAGAATAAGAGATGCTTGATAATGGCAGTGTGTGAACGGCATGCTTCCTGATCTTCTAAAACGGAAATATTTTATAGTCGCCTGTCCAAACTGAGCTTATCTTCTCCCTGCATGTAAATTGCCCTTTGATCTTTCCTTAAAGTTCCTTCTTTCATTCTTCAAGGGTCATAATTGCCAGGCATGGTGGCACATGCCTGTAATCCCAGCAGCTCAGGAGGCTGAGACAGGAGGATCACAGATTCAAAGCCAGCTCTGCAACTTAGCAGGGCCCTAGGTAACTTAGTAAGACCCTGTCTGAAAATAAAATATTTTAGAAGGACTGGGATTAATGGATAAAGAAATTGTAGAATATATATACACAATGGACTATTACTCAGCCGTAAAGAAAAATGAAATTATGGCATTTGCTGGTAAATGGATGGAACTGGAAACTATCATGTTAAGTGAAATAAGCCAATCCCAAAAAACCAAAAGCCAAATGTTCTCTCTGATATGTGATGCTAACACTCAATAAGGGGAGGAGAGAGGGGAGAAGTACTTTGAATTAGACAAAGGGGAATTAAGAGAAGAGAGAAAGGATGGGAAAAGAAAAGACAGAACAAATCAGACAGAACTTTCCTGTGTTCATATATGAATATACAACCAGTGTAACTCCACATCATGTGCAACCACAAGAGTGGGAAGTTATACTCCATGTATGTTTAATATGTCAACATACATTCTACTGTCATGTATCTAAAAAGAACCAATAAAATTTTTTTCTTAAAGGGGGTTGGGGATATGGCTCAGTAGTTAAGCACACCTTAGTTCCATCCCTGGTCCAAAAAAAACCCAAAACTTTTCATTTTCATTAGTGCTGCCAAGAGTTTCTGAGGTCCCATCTGTGTAATTAGAGATTCTGATGCAGAAGTGGCTTTCTTGCTCACTAGAGTTCAGTCCAGTCACACTGTCCTCAGCCATTTCCTCCCCAGGCTCTGTCGAGATGCTGGTTCCTCTTCGTGGAATTAATACTCTTACCCCTTTGCTTGACATCCTCCCTTTTATTGAGTTTGGTCACCTCTTCACAGAGACCTTTCATGCTGCTCCTCTCCCAGCCCCTTATCTTGCTTTATTTAATTATTTCATAGTTCTTGTCATTGCCTAAAAATAAGTAAATAATTATGTATACACACGTATGTGGTTTTTCGTTTTTGCTTGTGTTTGTGTACCAGGGATCGAACCCAGGGGTGCTCTACCACTGAGCTACATCCCCAACCCTTTTATTTTTTTATTTTGAGATAAGTTCTTATAAACTGCCAGCGTTGACCTCAAACTTGAGATCCTCCTGCCTTAGCCTCCTGAGTTGCTGGGATTACAGGGATTATGGCGCCCAGCTGCCTAAATATGTTTTATTAGTTTGTGTGTGTGTGTGTGTGTGTGTGTGTGTGGTGCTGAGGGTGATTAAATCAGTCTCACACATGTGAGGCAAGTGCTCTATCACTGAGCTACACCCCCAGCCCTCTGCTTCTTTAGTATCTGTCTCTCCAGGCAGAATGCTATCTCCATGAGGACGTGGAATGCATTTGTCTGCCGTCACTATTATGTCTCTGGTGTCTGAAAAAATTTCTGGCACATAAAAGATGCTCAAAAATTACTCAAATAAAAAATATTGAATAAATACTTGGAAGAATGTTGAAGAGTTTAGGAGTTTTAAAAAATTGAAACCAGATTATTTTAATGCATAGTAGCTTCCTTTAATCCATGATAAAGTCTAAATTTCATCTTTCATATAAATGTATTATATGGATTAAGCATAACTGATACTAGACGGTAATAGAGTAAACATTCAAATTTATGTTTAATCTATAGTCATCACATTTCTAAATCTTGTATTTAGTTTGAGGAAATACAAAGTGGGTTTTTTGTTTGTTTTTTAATACAACTTTAAAAGGCAGCAGTTGGTTTTCGGGTGACAGGTGTCTTTCTCTCTTTTTTTAAATTGCCCAAGCTGTGAATTATTGTGGCCAAAATAGTTTGGGGAGATGATGGACTGTGTATTTGCTTGGGCGGCCTTGTGGAATGGGACTGCGGAGAAGAGAAGGAGACACGGGAGCATAATAGGTTCATGGCGTTCCAGAGAGGTCCTGGGAGATGCCCAGTGAATTTCCTTAAATTTAAAAGGAGAGCCTTGCCCTTGTCGTTTGAACAGTGGTCACCCAGAGGCCACCCCTACCCACCCCCAGTATTCCCTTGCTGGGACGGATAACTGGAGGTGGGGAGGTTGCTTTTCTTCCTTTCTTTTACAAGGTGGTAATCTCTTAGCGGCCTATGGAAATAAAGCTGCTTTGAAAGAGGAGCTTTGCACATTGTAAACTTTTCCCCCAGGGCAAGTTAGCCATCCTAATGCTTCTTGAAGTTAACATTTCTCTCTCTCTCTCTCTCATGAAGTAGAAAATGAACTTCTTTGCACTTGTTGAAGAGTACTACTTGGATAAAGAAAACATGTCTCTGTCCCTTTCTTCTATAAAAGTGTAAAATCACCAGTTTTTACTTTGCATTTGAAAGTTCCAGACTCCTCTAGATTTAAAAGAAAGGCCAGGGGCTAAACAATGAAAATAGTCTGCCACCTTTTTGTGTAAGAAAGAAAGATAAGAATACCTGTGCCTTTGCTTCTGTTTGCTAAAGAAACACTGGAAGAAGGAAGAAGAAAGCAGTAACAGTGATCTTTGATGAACTGGTGGGAAAGGAGGGGAGAGCTGAAGATAGGATCTGGGCTGAAAGTCTGCCTATATATATGTTTATATTAGTCTGATTTTTGAATCATGTACTGTAGTACTATCCAAAAATGTAGAATAAAAAGAAGGAATTTCCAAATTCCTATCTCCCATGTTATTTTGATCTTTCATACTTAATTCTCCTGGTGTTCTGGGAGGAGTGATATACAATTTTTTTTAATTGTGATAAAGTATGCCTAACAAAATTCACCACTTTAATTGTTTGTGTGCATGTTCTGGAAATTGAACCCAGGACCCTTCTTCACATGCTGAGCCTGTGCTCTACCACCGAGCCCCATTTTAACCATTTTTAAGTATGTGATTCAGTGAAGTTCATTCACAATGTTGTGCAACCACCTCTGTGTCCCAGGACTTTTTCATCAGCCCAAACAGAAGCTCTATCTACAGTTACTAAGCAGTAACTCTCCCTTTTTCCAGCCCCTAATTCTATTTGCTATCTGTGTGAATTTGGCTAATCTAGGTACCTCATGTAAGCGGAGGCATACAGTACTCGTTCTTTTGTTATTTCACTTAGCACAGTGTTTGCAAAGTTCATGCATGGTGGGGCATATAGCAGAACTTGATTCCTTTATATGGCTAAGTAATATTCCATTGTATGTATGTGCCACATTTTGTTTATCCATTCATTTGCTGATGGGCATTTGAGTGGTGTCCACCTTGTGGCTATTCTGAATCATGCTATGATTCTTCTAGTTCTTTCTTAATACCATTGTAGGTTGAAAATGAGCTCTGGGTCTACTTTATAAAGAATAATACAGAGGTTATTTGTTCAGCTCTGTCAGTTTTGAAGCAGTGATCTTGTTTATTTGGAATGAGTTTTAAGCTAAAGCACATTTGGATGATAGGAAGTAGCTGCTGAAATGTAGCCATTTTCCAAACACAACATGGCAGCTAGAAGGCAATATTAATGAACGAGGGCTAATAGGAAACACTCCTGCTCTGTGTGTATGTCTGAGTCTGGGTGCATGACTCCACTGTGAACTGGCAGAGAGGGTGACCTGCGCACCTTTACCCTGCGCTGCCGGAGGGCACCACGTTAGGAAGAAAGCAGCTAAGTTTAGAAACAGGCAAGAGGAAGCGCGATGGGGTTTGGGATAAGTTCGCACAGTTGCTCGTCCAGTCTGACCCTGGGCAAGTGTCCCCTCGGTTCTCAGTGATGGATGATGCAGCAGCTCGGGCCAGGCTGGACGACCCTGGTTCCAAGGCCAGCTGCCAGGGCTTTTCCTTTTTGGAAAGGGACCCTGAAGGGATGTTGATTTAGTGGCATCCCCTCACGGTTGACTCTGTCAGTCATCACAGTACTGTGGAAGCAGGGGCAGATTAAAGGCCAGGCCCACTTTAGGAATGAGCAATAAAGACTAGGGTGGGGTGAGGGGTTAAGGAAGACAGGAGGCTATGGCTGGGAAGGTCCTTTGTTATTTTGAATGGGTGCCTCTGATTTTAGGATACTGAAAACGGTGAGACTGTAGAACCGTAGAGAACATTGTACTGATAACAATGTCCAGCTTTGGAGATTTATTGGTGAGAAATTTAAAAAAAAAAAAAAAGAACCATGCTTATAACCAAGTCCAGCTTTTAGGATTTATTGGTGAGAAAATTAACAGATGAGATTGCTTAGGAGGTTTGTATGTGGCCATGTTAGGAGGTGACAGAGTTGGGCACATACCAAGGCATTGTCATCTGAGCCTCTCAGCCTCTGTGAAGCAAGTTGATTTTCCAGTGATGGCTAGTCCCTCAACCAAAAGCAGTGTTCTCCACATTCCACTCAAAGCCTCTTTTCCGTGACTTGTACAGTTTATTAACTGAGTGTTACTTGTTAATTACGTGGGCAAGTCCACTGATAATTCTTAGTTACTTGAGGGAAGTCCCTTGACACCTGAATTTCAGTTTCCACACAGGCCAAAAGAGAACATTTTAGGTCATCCCAGGACACCTTCCCGGCAAGCACACCTCCTTCCCTGTCGCACCGGCCCATTCTTTTCAAGTTTCACAACACGCGAGGATTTTCATTCTGTTAGTGTGGATCTGGGCTCTTCTAAAATGCTAGCATTAAGAAGCAGTATAAAAAGCAGGCCATTCATAACAGTCACTTATCAGAGGTAGTTCTACGGATTTTGATCATTGAGGAAAAATCCAAGTGTGCACACTAAATCAAGCTGGCAAGAGTGTGTAATCTGATGCCAGGTGTAAACTGAACAGACTTCCAGCTTACTGACAGCTAATTCTTGGATTATGTCCTTTTTCTTTCTTTTTAAAAAGTATTTCCATCTTCCTATGTTTGGGTATTTCCCTTACTGATCTCCTCCCCTGCTACTCCCATTCCAATTGAACAAGCTTGCTTTTCTCGGAGTTAAACTAAGAGCCTTGTAATCCTTTTAGTTGAGGGGAAAGTTTTTTTTCTTGAGCACTATCATAGGAAAAGAAAATGATGGCCGTGCAATTAATAAAGAGGCAAAACAAACGTTCTCCTCTCCTCTCCCAAACAGGGATGTTTATTTCTTCAAGTGTGTGCCAACAGTCAGAGAGATTGATGATTCTGAGAAAGTCATTTTACCTCTGACGTTTCCGTTCCCTCATATCTAAACTGGCAATTACATTATTCATCCTTCACCCAAAAGACTAGCATAAGGGGGAAAATGGAGCAAGAAAGAGTTTAAGAAGGCAGCAAAGATGTTGGAGAAACATAATGGTATTTGTATTAAAAGAGAAAGCTATTCTGGCAAGTTTGGAAATAAGAGATGTTGTGTCAGACTTCTAGATAACCTGGCAGGTACCTGTGAGCACTAAATAGAATGTAGAACACCATTTCACTATTTCTTACAGATTCCAGGTCATCACCCCAAATACTGATTATGAAGCTCTTCAAAGCCTTTGCCCTTCATTTGAAGTGGCTTCAGGATGCTGTGATTTTTTTTTTTTTTTTCATTTCTTAACTCTGTTTTTCAGCTTTTCCATTCCATTCTTATTGACAGACTATGGGCTGCCCTCTCTTAGGCCATTAATGTGGTTCCCTAACTCCTTTCTGATTGCCTTTTCCAATTTTCTGCATTGCTGCTTGGAAATCTGGTAATTAATACATTACCATTGTCTTTGATATGAAGGTCGATTTGACTGGCAGGGGGAGTGACCATGACTTGATGAATGACCTTTGTTATTTTTCTATTGGTTATTTCATCTGTTATATGGCATGGGGCATTATTCTTATTTTCTTTTTTCCCTCTCCTATAGTGTATTTTCTGTAGTGTTTGTATGATTCTGGCATGTTAGGAAGATTACCTGAAATGTTTAATAGGAGTTAAATTTTAGTGATTTGAAGTAGGTTCTGATGACTCTCACCTCCTCTGAGAAACTTCACTAAACTAGGCCATGACAATCTTTCTTTTTTCTTCACTTGATAGAAATTTTGCTTAATTCTATTGTTTTTGCATTACAAATAACACCCTAAAATGTGCCCTTACTATCTAGTACTATCTCCCATCCAAAGATTTAAATATACTTTAGACACCTCGTTTTATTTGCATGGTATGATAATGATGACAGATTGCAGTTGAAATTTTAAACTGGTGTTGAATTACTTTTCTATGAAAGGAAATGACTTTCTCATAAAACAGACGTGTGATTTTTTTTTTTTTTTTTTTTTTTTGGTACCAGGGACTAAACCCAGGAGCACTTAATCACTGAGCCACTTCCCCTAACCCTTTTTGTGTTTTATTTAGAGACGGGGGTCTCACTGAGTTGCTTAGGGCCTTGCTAAATTGCTGAGGCTGGCTCTGAATTCTTGATCCTCCATGCCACTGGGATTACAGGAGTGTGCCACTGCGCCTGGCAGCATGTGACATTTGAAAATGTCATTGTACTATAAGTTCATACTATTATTTCCTGCCTTTGTTTTTCTTTTGTTCTGGGGATTGAACCCAGGAGCACTGGATCCCCGTGCCACATCCCCAGCCTGTTTTATATTTTATTTAGGAGACCGGGTCTCACTGAGTTGCTGAGGCTGGCTTTGAACTTGCAATCATCCTGCTTCAGCTTCCCAAACTGCTGGGAGGACAGGAGTGCCACTGTACCAGGCTATTTTCTGCATTCTTAGTCATCTGTCCTTAGGAAGAAGCCACGGAAGAAGGCATGGAGCTTTTAAAATTTCATCAAATCAGAGTCTTGCCTTTTTCTATCCAGGAGAGTACAAGTGGAAGCGCTGGGGTTTCGCTGTTGTGCTGCTGGTGATCAGACCTGGGGCCTTCACCTGCTGGACAAGTGCTCTTCCAATAAGCTACACTCCCAATCCTGCCACATGCCTAGCCTTGATTTTATACACAGGAGGTTATTACCATGCTCCAAAAGGAAAAGAGTAAAAGTCCTCCTTCTTCTTAACTATCAGATGTTCAGTAATATACCCATGCTCACTAAAATAACCTAAAAAATGAAAATGGTTCTATATAGAGGAAGATGGTTGTTTGAATCCACAGACTCCTGTCAGCTGATTTTTTTTTCCTTACCTCTGTAAGGTAGAGCATCTTTGACTTCTTTAAGGAAAAAAGAAAAGCAAAATTAATTGCTTTAAAATAAGTAATGTTGTGTATGATTGGTTTTTGTTTTTAAAGCAAACACACCATGTTTAAGCTATCTGGTGAAACTGAAATATGTTATCAATCAATTTCTTTCACATTTTAAAGGGGAAGAGAAGGAGGGGTTGAGATGGGGACCTTATGTTAAGTTTGAAAATGCACTAAAGGCCTCAGTGGTAAAATGCAAAATAAATTGCTATTGTGTAATTTAGGCTCTTCCACAGCTGTATCCCTTTGTGATATTGAATTCATTAGCTTTTATGCCATATGCTTGACATAATCCATAGTACAAAATAATCCATAAGCACCAGAGGCCTGAATGTGTCATAGAAGATCCTTAACTTTGAGCTTACCAACATTCCTCAGGCTTCAAATGCTGGCAATATTTTAAGTTTAAAAACAATTAACCTATAGTGATGCTTGTTTAGAACTGTGCTGCTTTTTAAAATAGTTTTCCAGTTGAAACGGAGATTTGGAATATTCAAATAAAGAAAGTTTTAGTATGAGACTAACTGGCTGTTTAGCAGGCTCAGGCTTAATTGACAGGAGAGAGATAGAAGAGTAATTTTCATTTCTCATCTAAGAAAAGAGAAAAGTATGATCTATATGTACATGACCGATGTGATCCTATAATAAGTTTAATCAGAAAAATGAGAGATTACACTCCATTAATGTATGATCTCTCAAAATGTATAAATGCATTCTACTGTCTTGTACAACTAATTAGAACAAATAAAATAATTTAAAAAATTGAAGTCTCAAAGGTGTAATGAGATGACATTATTATGCTGCTTCTTACTATCAAATTGCTATTCTCTAGGGAGTTAGCAATTTGAGTATAAATTTTCTCACAAAGTCAATAAGCCCTGCAACATACTCCTAATGCCTTCTGGTATTTAGTCATAGAGAGTAATAAGAATGATAAACATGACTAAAAGTTCATGATCTTAAATACACGGGACTCCGAAATTTTGAAACAGACCTCGTGTTTTGCAAATTAAACGAAATATTACAAAGTCCAGCTTTTTCTTTCATTCCTTTTCATTTATTTTTTTCAACAGTCTTCCCTCAAATTCTGTAATGCAGAAGCACTTAATGATGGTGTACTTCTCTTTGTGAGTGACAGTGACATTAAGGAAAGACAATCTTGGAAAATATGCTGAGGATCAACCCAAAGATTTGAACCCACAGAGGCATATGATCTGCCACTGGGCTACGTCCCCAGCCCACGCAGACAATTTCTTTGAAAGAAGGTTGTTTTCTTTTTCCTTGTTGTGTAGCTTTCAATACAGAGGAATCCTATTTGTGTTTTGATTTAAAGAGCAGAAAACTGAACATGGTTTTCTGTGATACAGTGGAGGGGAGGGACTAGTATAAATTTCCCACTCCCTAGTGGCAGCGAGTGAGGGTGGCTGAGCAGCCTCTGGCCGTTGGGCAAGGATGGGTAGTTCCTGATAATTAGCTTCTTAGGGAGTTCAGTCCTTAGATATGTTGGTCTTCATTTTTCTGTCTTTTGTAGGGAGTAATTTTTGCCTCTATACATTTGTAGAAGGGGGCTATAGAATAAGAATGATTGCAGACCAAGACAGTCATGGATGAGAAGCAGCAAACAATAAAGTCTCCATCTGTGGGAAAACATGGAACAGCAAAACCACAGACAGGAAACAGTGCTAAAGCGAAACGAGTCACAGCAGTTGCAGCAAACGGGGAAAAAAAAAAGTCAGATGTTCTGTTTTTACCAAAGACATGTGTCAGAGTTTGAGCATTGCCTACCACAACTTCCATGTTTTCTCTCTCTCAGCCCCCACCCCACCCCACTCCCACATTGTTGAAATTCGGATCCCCACCACCCACCTTATTCTGCCACAATATGTCCTATGTGATCTATTCAGATCTCATTAAACTGATTTACTGGGCCCACTGGCTCTGCTCACCCTCAGTTTATTCCTACTTTGTTTAAAATTCGGGAAGTGCTGGGGGAGGGGCAGGACATTAATCGCTGCACTTGTGCAAACGGAGTGCCAGCTGATTTATGGCAAAGGTTATAAAGGAAAAGTATTAACTGTGCTTCATTCCATTTGGCAAAACCATCCTGCACAATGTCCGCAGAAACCCCAAGAGTCCTGTTTTGTAGAAAGAAGGGGGGAAAAACTCCACCAAAGATGTGCTCTTCTTCTTTTGAGCATTAATTAAGACTGTAAATCACAGGCCACATGAAACAACTGTATACGACAGAATGTGGATGGTCCGGGAATTCTGCTGGGCTTGTGTGATCAGTCTGAATACCTACACCAAAGCCCTAATGGGAGGGCAGACTTCAAAGGGCAGTTTTGGCATGAAGGAGAGGTCTGCTCCACGAGCTGTAAAGTACAGGCTACGCGGAGGATTGGGGGGCGACACAAGGGAAGGGGAGAGGGTAAGTGGAGTAGTTGAGGGTGGTTGTCGTTTTTAAAGCACCAGGTAAGTACTAAATAATTATATTCTATTCTAAAACAGGGATTTTGATTTCTTCATTTGGCAATGTCTTCCAAATGAAAAAATACCTCTATTTTTGAAGGGAGAAATTAATTATTCTTTCTTTTAAGTCACATGAAATGTCCTTTGGCTCCTTTGTTGACCATTCACCGTCTCCTACTGCTGGAGTCTCAGATCCTTCCTACAAGTGGAAGTGAGCTCATTATAAATGAGGTCTTGGAGTGGGTTTGCAAATGGGGAACTTACACATTTAATTCATTTTCTCAGTATAAGATCAACTTCCAGCACAGAGAGTATGTCTTGTTCTTTGGAAACCTGCATTCCTCTTCTACCCCCAAATCACACTGAATGCCTGCAATCAATACTTTTTCCTTTCAAGAATTTTTTTAAGGCCGATTAAGTGTTATCCTTTGCATTGAGAAGCAATGTGGGTGCTCCGCCATTTCCACGTTTCTTTCTTCTGGCGGGACTGGATTTCTGCTGATATTTCCTCACATTGAGGTGTTCTAGGGCCTTTAGGTCCAATCATATATATTTTTAGCACAGCAGTTCAAGGTTAAGTCCAAAATCGTGTCTGTAGACCAGAATTTTCAGGTTGGATCTTTGCTTCATGAGTGTAGTATTCTAATTAACTGAGGTAATGTAACTGAGATTTATCCATGACCTCTCATTAAGAAAAACATCCTCACAAGCACAAGACCCTGGGTTCAATTCCCAGAACCACCAGGAAAAAAAAAAAGAAAAGAAAAAGAATGACATCATCTAGAGTTGGTAACAGTAAACAGCTGAAGGTAACATATATTCATTAAAAATTCAAGAGTATATTCATGTACTGGAATAATAAAACAATGCAGAAATGTAGGCATTAATAAGGAGATGTGTTCATATCATATTAAGTTAAAAATAAGCGGTACCTATGATCCCATTTTTGTACCTTACTGAGGCATAATTGAAGTACACTACAATACCCATATTTAAGGTGTGCAATTTAAAAAGTTCTGACATCTGCAGACATCTGTGAAATCATCACAATCAAAACAAACATTTCATCATCCTCCCCAAAATTTCCTTGTACCTCTTTATAGTTCATTAATTCTTCCTTCTACCTCCATTTAATCCATTTGCATTTTAAGTAATTATTGATAGAGACTTACTGCTGTTATTTTTACTATGTACTTTATAAATAGACTTTCTATTTTCATTTTTTTCTTTCCTTCTGTTTTTTGTATGGTTTTGGGGGGTGAGGGCAGTGTGGAGGAAATATCTCATTCCCTACATTATTGTCCTGTTAGTGAAGATAGAAGATTTAAAAAATTTTTTTGTTTGTATTTTTGCAGTACTGGGGATTGAACCAGGGTCTCACACATGTCAGATAAGTACTTTACCACTGAGCCACATCCCCACATCAGTGTTATTATTATTATTATTATTATTATTATTATTATATAGCTTTTAATTTTTTACAGACTGCATTTTGATTCATTGTACACAAATGGGGTACATCATTTTGTTTCTGTGGTTGTACACGATGTGGATTCATACCATTCATGTAATCATACATGTACATAGGGTAATGATGTCTGTTTCATTCCACCATTTTTAATACCACCCTCCATCTCATTTCTTTCTACGTGTTTTAAAGTTAGTGTTTTTTTTAAGTGAAACATTCAATTCTCTTTTCATTTCCTTTTGAATATATTCTGTAACTATTTTCTTTGTGACCATGGAGATTACGCTCTAATTTGAATGTACCAACTTAACTCAATAGCTCACTTATTGTTCCATCTCCACCTCTCTCAGTCTTTGATGTCATAAATGTCACAAATCTACATCTTTGTACATTGTGTGACCAAAATATGAACTAATAATTGTAGTTTTTAATACATTAGTCTGTTAAACCATGTATTAAACAAAATAAATTAAAACTTTATAATACTAGCTTTTATAATTGCCCATTTATTTACCTTTACTTCTTTTTAAATCTTTATTTCTTCATATAACTTTGAGTTACTGTCTAGGGCCTTCTGATTTTGACCTTCAACACTCTCTTTGTCATATCTTATAGGACAAGTCTAGTGGTAACCAACTCCTGCAACTTTTATCTGGGAATGTCTTAATTTCCCTTCACATTTGAAGGATAGTTTTTCTGAACATAGGAAACTTGACCGAGTTTTCTTTTTGCACTTTGAATGTATTAACTCTGGCCTCAAAAGTTTCTGATGAGAAATCTGTTGATGATCTTATTGAGGATTCTTTGTAGGTGATGATTTGCTTCTCTTGGAGTTCTGTATCTTGGTGTGGGATTCTGAGTTCATCCTACTCAAAAGTTTTGAATTGATCTTTTTAGGTGATTGCTTTCAGACTTTTTAGGTGATTGCTTTCATCGTATATGGCAGTATTGAACCATTATTTCTTCTATCCTTTTCCTCCTTGTAAGATTCTCATAATGAATATGTTGGTAAACTGAATAATGGCCCGTGGGTCTTCAGGCTTTGCTCACTTTTTCTCAATTGTGCTTTTCTTTATGTGCCTCAGACTCAATAATTTCTATGTTTTATCTTCCACTTTGCTGATTCTTCTGCCAGCTTAAATCTGCCAGAATCCCTTTAGTAAAATTTTCGTTTCAGTTATTGTACTTTTCAGCTCTAGAATTTTGGGTTTTCTTTTTTTGTTTTCTTTCTCTTCATTGGTATTTTCATTTTGTTCATACATGGTTTTCTTACTTTTTCCACATATTCCTTTATTTCTGTAAGTATATTTAAGATAGTTGTTTTAAAGTCTTTGTCTAATAAGTCTGCCACGTGGATTTTCTCAGGGACAGTTTTCGATGGCTTGTTTTTTACCTTAGAATCAAGCATTTCTGTTTCTTTGTATGCCTTGTGATTTTGTTGCTGTTTCTGCTTTGAACGTTGGACATTTGAATCTAATAAAGCAAAAACTCTGGAAATCAGATTATCCCCCCTCTTCAGGGTTTGCAATTTTTTGTTTTTGTCTTGTTTTGTATTATTATAGGGTATCTCTGTTCCAAGGACAAGTCTGAGGCATAAACTTAAGATCTCAGATCATTTCTGAGCTTGCACATTTTGCTGACCATATGTGATGACTTTTAAATTTATCCCTTATAAATTTTGAAAGTCCCACTGTTTAAAATCTGGTTTCAAAGTGGGGAAAAAAAGGGAAATGAAGAGGGAGAAAGATGCTGGTCCTTTAAATTCCCTAGAAGTTGCTTTAGTGAGAAGGAGAGGAGCTTGAAACTATGTGTGGGAGGGGTACAAGAAAGACTGCCAGATTGAGTCTGTACTCCCATCATCAAAAGCAGTAACCGAGAAAAATGCAGATCACAAAATTTGGAGGACAGTATCTTTATTCTCTGTCCTGGCTCCCATAAGCCCTGCTAGCTGATCCAGTAATACATATACGCAGCTGCCTGCTGTGCTGCTGGGTATGTGGGGAATGTGTAGATGCTGCTAAGAGCTAAAATTGACCAAAAATAACCACAATTTACCATCCAAGCCTCATCTTCAAGTTGCACATCTTCAGTGGATTCCAGAATTCCAAAATAGTTACGTCAGACAGATTTTGCCTATATGATTGTTGTCTAAGTGTGAAGACAGACTCCTGGTGTTTCCTACTCAGCTGACTTTCCAGAATCCTCTGTCTCAATCCTTACCAACTCCTCTCCCCATCCCTACTGTGCTGGGAATTGAAACCAGGGCCTCATGCATGCTAGACAAGCACTGTCTCTGGGCAATATCCCCAGTCCCAAATTACATTGTAAACACATTTTTTTTTAAATTACAGCACTATAATTATACATAGTAGTTGGGTTTGTTTTGACAAAATCATACATGCATGGAATTTGTTTTCAATCTCTATTCCTCCCCTTTCTTTCCCTTTTTCCCTCCCACTGTTGCTCTTCCTCTATTCTACTGACTTTCCTTTTGCTTGTTTATATTTATTTATTTTTGATTAGTACTTTCTACATACACATAAAGGTGAAATTCCCTGTGGTATATTCATAAATGCATATGACATGATTTTGTTAAATTACTTCCATATTTCCTCCCCTTTCCCATCCCTTCTCCTCCCTCACTCTCAATCTCTTCTCCCCCACTTATCTACCCAATATCTTTGTGGTATCCTATCCCCACACCCCTACCTTCTTTCCTTTAGTTTTTCTCCAGCTTCCACATATGAGAGAAAACATTTGACCCTTGATTTTCTGAGTCTGGTTTATTTCATTTAGCATAATGTTCCATTTACCATCAAATGATGATTCATTTACCATTAAAAGCCATAATTTCATTCTTCTTTATGGCTGATTAAAACCCTATTGTGCATATATACCACATTTTCTTGATCCATTCACCTATCGATGAGCACCTAGGTTGTAACTTGTGAATTGAGCTACTATAAATACTGATGTGACTGCATTACTGTAGTATGCTAGTTTTAGATTTTTTAGACATATACTTAGGAGTCGGGTATCTGGGTCATATGGTGGTTCCATTCCTAGTTTTTGAGGAATCTCCACACTGCTTTCCAGAGTAGTCATATTAATTTGCTGTCCCACTAACAATATAAGAGTGTACATTTCCCCCACATCTTCAATAATCTTTATTATTATTTGTGTTCTTGATAATTGCCTGTTTGGAATGAGATGAAATCTTAGTGTTGTTTTGATTTGCATTTCCCTGGTTGCTAGACATGTTGAAAATTTCTTTCATATATTTTTAACCATTTGTGTTCCTTCTTTTTATATCTGTTTAGCCTCCAGTTGCCATTTGAACACATAGTTTTAAATCTGTCTACATGTAATTTCAAAAATCTTACTCTGATTGTAATGGAACTTGTTAATTCTAATGACCCATTCTAGAGATAATCAAATAAGACAATATATGAGTATGTGGTTTTAAAACATTTTGAAAGTAAATTGTCTTCTTTTTTTTCTCATAGTCTTTTTTTTTAATTTTTAGTTGTCGATGGACCTTTTGAAAATTTATTTATATGCAGTGCTGAGAATTGAACTCAGTGCCTCACACATGCTAGGCAAGTGTTCTGCCACTGAGCTACAACCCCAGCCCCCTACTCACAGTCTTTAAGTAGAACATAGCCTAGGTTGGGTGAGGTGGTGCACACCTGTAATTCCAGTAATTTGGGAGGCTGATGTAGGAGGATTGCAAGTTCAAGACCAGCCTGGGCAACTTAGTGAGATCCTGTCTCAGAATAAAAAGGACTGGAGATATGGCTCAGAGGTAGAGTGCCCTTGGGTTCAATTCCCAATACCACTTAAAACAAACAAAAAAACCCTCAGGTTGATAGGTGCAGAAATAACTGTGGTATAAGCAGATTCTTTGATTTCTTATTGGTCATCTCTACCCTCTCAGTTCATATTGGAGGGGTGGGGAGAGGTGGAGAAGTTTCCTTAATGGGTATGGACATTTCTTAGAAAGTAATAGGTGAAGGATCCTTTTGTGTATGTAGATTTATTAAACCAAGAGTATAAAATTTTAGTTGGTCTATGTATTCATGAAAGTCCATCTGAAGGTTTTCCCCTGCTCACCTGAGAGAAAAGGGAATCAATCCCTGTTATGTTTTCCTAAGTTTCTGTATGATCCAACATATTGATTACAGGAAGAGAGATTATCCTCTCTAGATACTATTTTACTCACAAATGTTTGAGAAACATTGTGCCAGCTTATCAGACAAATCTGTTTTCCTTAACCTGCTCGTTTCAGAAAACAACCAGAGATATTGTTTTTAATTTATTGTTTTTATTTTTATTTATTTTAAAAAAATTTATTGTTTTTGTTTTGTAAGGATTGAAATACAGGCCACCTGGAATTAGCTTCCTTCTGTCTCCCTTATCATTAAAGTGTATAATTTTACCCCTGATGTGTTCAGTGAAACATGACTAAAAGTTAAAATAAGCTAGTCTGCAGAATAATAGTACTAAATGGGTTAGTCACAAATCTATTGTCATATAATATTAGAAATAAGTATTTCTTGCTGACATCCCTGCCTTAATCAGTTAGCTAGTCCCTAGCGGCTTAGGGAGATTGTGTTTAGCCTATTTCCCAAATGGTAATTAAGAAATGGTTTTGTTTCCTAGTAAAGGTTGGCCAGTGATATCTATCTGGCCTGTCCACCCTGTAAATTCCGTCTCCATCCCTGCCTTTATACCCTAACACCTTTCTAGAAACCCTCTTCCTTTTGCCCATCACTATGACCAAGTCTTTAAAACATCCCTTGTGTAGGTACTGCCCAGTGAGGAAGAAGTGCTTAAGCAGCTGAATGTTTGAAATCCAGCTAAATGTACCAATTATCATCTGCTTAAGTCTTTCTTATCTTGAACGGTGAGGGGCTTAATGGCTGAGACCCATTGTTCTTCTTTTCTTGGCATTAATGAAGAAATTAGAGCATCCAGTTGATTTCCTAAGATGGCTGCAAGTGACCTGCTGAATTGATTTAGTGTCCCCACCTTTCCGAGTCCGGTGCAGCAGACAGCAGTGGAGAGTGAGGTGTTGTCAGAATAAGCCCTTGTGCACGTGGGCTCACCCACACAAGTATGAGCACACCACCTCCATCCACGTGCAAGCCCTGGGTATTTAGCCTCTTGTAAAAGGATTGCAGAGGCTTGCAGATAGTCTGCTTAAGAGATATTCTCCCAGTTTCTGTTCTACTTTCTCAGTGATTAAGAATCCTGACAGCAGCAGCCCCAGCTTCTGTGTAAAGCTGACTTCCCAGGTCAAACCTATATCCTATGGGTTCAGGTGCTATCCAGATACAGTACTGACTATGGCCCACCAGAAGGTCATCTGCTTCTTACCTGTCGTAGTTACAAGAATCATTAATTTTCAGTTAGGAATTAAGAGTAAAAAACTCCATTTTCAATGTTAAAAACATGGTGTGTATCCTTCATTACCTTCTTCAGTGCTCAGATAACTATAGGACAATTAACATCAAGATACTTCACATTTCCTGTCATTGTTTTTGAAAAATCAGGTCATATTACATATCTTGCTTTTGTCAATGAAAGATGATGGAAATCCTTTTAAAGCCAGTTATGGATCTAACTTTCTCTATTTAATTTGTGTCTTACGTTCAATGGAATGGCTATACTACAGTGTATTCAGCCATTCCCTGCTAATGGGCAACCTTCGGTTTCTTTTTTTCCCCACTTGTAAATAGCACCACATTCTAGGAGTGGTAATAGTGCCAGTTTCTGAAGTTGAACTGTTTGGATTAAGTCCTATAATACCACTTAACTTTTTTTTTAATGTCCAGTGGGAATGTTTCCTGTGTTGAATTCTGCCTCATCTGCCCCTACCCAGGTCTTTTGAGCAAGCATTACTATTAACGTTATCATATGTCTCTTTGTCATTTTCCATTGTTCATTGTTCCTTTGAGAGAATTTTCTGGATAACAGAAAGCCTCTCCTTAGTTCCTCCTCCAGGGTTTACATTTTTTTCCACATTGCGCAAATTTAGTATTTGTAGTCAGAGGCAGAATGAGTTAGTTGAGGAAGATTATAAATTGAAAAATCTCTGAGGAATCTATCTCAATAATTAAGAAAAAAAGTCATTGCTTTGTATGTTGTGTTGTTCTTTTACTTTCCTTACTTTATGATTTTCCCCCCGAAAAGTAAAGCAATGCATACTAATTGGAGACTTTGAAAGGAAGAGAAAGGTATAAAAATTGAAGTAAAAGCATCAGGTGTGACTATAAGAAATAGCATGCGGGAGTTTGTTTTTTTGTTTGTTTGTTTGTTTTGGTGTGGTGGGATCACTGTATATCCTGATTTTCATGGTGGTTTCATGAATCTGTACCTGTGTTAAAATTCAGAGAACTCTACATCTCCCCGGGAACATTAACTTTAAAATTAACTTTGCTATCATTTTTAAATTTAAACTAAAAAGTATAATCATTAATTAATTGTTATTAACATTTCAGCATGTTTCTTTCTAGTATTTCTCTGAATATTATCACAGATTTTCTTTTTTACAAAATTTAGATTATGTTTGTGTATATGCTGATTTTAGCATCTTGAACATTTTAAATATTATTTTATGTTCTTTTAAAACATTTTCATATGGTTGGATCATAGTCTATCACCAGATAAACCTAATTTATTTAACTCTTCTGTATTGCCTTAAAAATTAAGTGGACAACAAAAGTTATTAAATGAACACTTAACGTCCACTTCTATGATTGTTCTCAGAATAAAGTCAGGTCTTCACAGGAAAAATCCCTTTCTTCCCCTGAGCTACAGAGTTCTACAGCCTCAGTTCCTGAGAACTTCGCAGTCACAACTGTGGCCCTGCAGGTCCAGAACTCGCCCAGTGCTTCCTGAGTTTGGAGAGTTGGGTCACCTCTCTTCTCTCCATCCTGGCTTGGCCCATGGCCATGGTCTCCTCCCTCCTCATTCTACAAGATGAACACCTTTACGCCTTAGCGTGAAACTCCCTTTACAGAGGATCTCCCTTGATCAGCTAGTCCCTTAGACTCCCTTTTTCTTCTTATATAACACCTATCCTTTTTTTTTTTGTTTAACACTTTCCATAACTTATTTATTTTTACATTAGTTATTTATTGTTGGTCTCTCCCACTTTATAAGCTTCACTGAGGGCAAGGACCATACCAGTTCTGCTGGTACCCTGCTTAGCATAGCACCTGGCACCTAGTAGGTGCTTAATAAATAATCATCGACTGACTGGTGGATGAATGAACAAGAGCTATCATGCTCTAGTGGACATAGGCTTCATGATCACACAGATATGTCTGGAGATCTTGCATTCAGATTTTAATATTTTCATCAAATTAATTATAAGTAGCATTGAGATTGTTCAGTGACCATCAGTGTATCTTAATTTAATGAAATGAGTTGTGATCCTTTTATTCTGTACTGCAGTATTTTAAAATGTAGGCATTTCCTCCTTTTTTATTTAGCTTTTTCTTACTTCCTTTTCTTTTGTGTGTTGGTTTTGTGCGCTGCCCTCCACACCAATTATGTATGTGTGTATTTATATTTGTGTATCTTTATTTGTATTTTTAAAGTTACTACTGGCTTTACAGCTCTCAGTATCTTTGGAAAACAAAAACTTTAAATTCTTTTGCTCCCTTCCACTACTTTCACCCTTTTTATTCTTTGCTTTGTGTGTGTGTGTGTGATCTTCTTCTCCTGTTTCCCTTCATCAAATTCTATTGATAACACTAGGAATTTGTCCATCAAGACTCTTTAACTCAATTTCTCTTCTTGGATTATCTAGAAGGTTTTGAAATGTAATTAATTAATCAATTGAATACTAGAAAATTTTGGCACTAGGTTATGTGCACGTTTTTGCTTACTTTATTGTGTGACTTTGTATAATAAATCACGTAGTATTTTTTGCCAGGGGAAGGCAGAAGTTAGTTATCACTCAACGTGTGAAATAGAGGCGAGCAGCAATTGTTCAGTATCTTAGCATCAAACCATATCCCCCTCTTTTTAGCCTCAGTACCTCCAGTCTTTTTTATTGTTTAACCAGTGTTTTCTAGAAACTTTTAATTGTCTGATCCAATGTGGATGAAAGACCGTGAGCTAAAAGATTTGGATCCCTGCTCCCTGCTATGCAGGTGAATGGATCATTACTGTTCCTGGGGTTGTTAAGCTCAGGTAGAAGCCTGGTCCTTGTCAAGGTCAGCATCAAATCAGTTCCTCCTCTCAGGACATCCTCTCCACCTAGATAAGACAAGGGAAAGCAAGCAAGGATCTCTCTGATTTCCAGTGGGAATTAAGAGATGACCAAAAGGTAGCAAATGTCACCTTCACTGAGGGTTTCCCCTTCTAAAAGGAAAAAAGGTAACTTTGGCAAGTTCAGTCTCCCTTTAGAGTGACTAAAGAACCAAATGGCTAAGAATGTCAAATCTAAGTTGAACTTTATTTTTTTAATATTTTGTTTAGTTGTCAATGGACCTTTATTTTATTTATATGCGGTGCTGAGAATCGAACCCTTGTGCCTCACTGAGCAACAATTCCAGCCCTAAGTTATAGAAAAGATGATGGAGTCAGGTGCAGTGGTACATGCCTGTAATCCCAGCTACTTGGGAGGTTGAAGCAGAAGGATCGAAAATTTAAGGCCACCCTGGGCAACTTAGTGAGACTCTCAGAATAAAAAGGACTGAGGATGTAGCTCAGTGGTAGAGCACCCCTGAGTTCAATCCCTAGTACTGCAGAAAACAAAACAAAAAGTAAATAAATAAATAAAGGTGGTTGAAATAGAAAATAAGAGAATATATTTGCAAATAATTTCTTTAAAACTTTTACTATTATCTTTCTGGTAAACCACCGTGACTAGAAAATGTGATTTCTGAGCTCTTTCTGAGGTTCCAACCAATTCAGGGCGCTCCCAAGCAAACCTCACTGTCATTATGTCAATGCTCAAGGCAGTGAGGACAGCAGCATCGATCCCCAGAGAAGTGGCAGTTGCACAAGTTGCCTCTGGAGATAGATGTTGGTAGGAGGCAAAACTTGGGTTAAGGGTCGCAAGTCCACATTTTACTGCTTTTCTTTAGATATGTGGTTTAAAAAAAATAGTTTTATTATTAGACTATTTAAAAGAGCAAACAAAACTTTAGTATGGTAGAATTTCTTCCTGGTGTCTGGAACTATGCCCTCATTTATTGTGGCTCAATCAAAACAGCATATTTTAAAGTAGTAATTACAGTACAGATGATCAACAAGGCCAAATATATGCCATGCTAATCTTTGTACAGTGATCCGAGAAATCAGTGCTCTCTTTTATTAGTGTCTGAAAGGAGTGAAGAAATTTTTTCAGTAAAAAACCTTGTCGACATTCAAGGTATTTTTATTCTAAGAAGCAATGGGGGCAACAAAAGTTAAATTTCCCTTGACTTTTCAAGGCTATCCTCCGTTCTTTCTAAAATGGGATGGACAAAATAAAACAGAGGCAAGAATCTGCACTTCTTTTGATGAGAGTGTAAGGGAGGATTTAGAAGAGGTTGAGTCTTTAAAACTGAAACTAAATGTAGAGTGTTTACTAGACAAGCTAAACAAAACCAGTGTTTATGTTCTAGAAAAACATCCTAAATAATGATCTCTTCTTCCCCACTAGGTTCATGAGACAAATGCAGAGCCTACTCTGTATTTGCATGGGCAATTTTATTTTAAAATATACTCAGCACCCTGGGCCACCAAATGTGTGACCATTTACCTTGAGAAGGCAAAAACATCACCAGTGTTAAGAGGAAAGAAAAGTATTGGTCCTGATGCTACTAGAGCTGCTTTACAGAAGAAGGAATAACAAAACAAAACAAAACAAAAAAAACCCCTTGGTAGGATGCTAATCAGGCCTATTCAGAAAAGCCCTAATTAATGTAATTAAAATCTGTCAGATCAAACTGATTAGCCTGATACTCAAGCCTAGGAGAGGGAGTGGGACTTCTAGGGGGAGGGGAGCACCTGCTGCTAAGGTGGGGTTAGCTTTCAGGAGAAGGAGGTGGTTGGTCTCCAGGGTGATCAAAGCAACTTGTCTTTCATTTCCATAGAATAAGGACAGTGGGCTCCTGTCTGGAGATCTAGTTTCCTGCATCTCTAGTTGCTCCATGTACTTAACCATTCAGGTAGGAGAAGCAGGTTCTTTCTGGGCTGTGATGGAAGGTAGTGGAAGGGGCAACTTGTCTTCCTCTGTAACAGCTACAATACAGATGAGGCATTTTTCATCCCCTGGCAATTCCCTGTCACAGACACAATCATTGGCCATGACCACTGACACTCCAGCAGGAAGGAGACAAGGCCATGTCATGTGATCTTCTCCATAGGACTGTTGACACAGGCCTCCTTTGCAGATCCACCTTCTAGGGTAGGAGAACAGCAAGTGATCTCTGCCTATCTGGGCTGTGCACTGGGGACAGGGAAAGCCCTGCTCAGGGACACCCCTTCAGAAATTCCAGGCTGCCTGACTGGAAAAGTGAGTATTTCATCAACAGTGGGAGAGAGTTCTATTCTAGCCAAATTGAAGAAGCAAGGACAAGTCAATTCAGGGTTAAGAAATTCTCTGAGCTTCTAATTGTATCCTAAGAATATATTCTTTCCTGTAGATGGAAAATGGACATTCCTCCAAGTAACTTATTCTGAAGTTTCAAGAAAGTAATGCAGGTATTTATCACTTGTTTACTGACTTAGATGTTTAAAAAGCAAGACTCACTTAAGAGATTGGGGATAATCATGAAGTAACTTATCTGATCTTTTGCTTTGTAACAAACTAATAAATGCACAAGATGAAGTGTCCTGGTTCTCCATGATGCTTTTGACATGTTACCTATTTGATTTTAAGCTAATAATGGCATCAGAAATACTAATAAAGAAAGAAAAATGCCAGTGGGATGTGGGGGAAGAATTTGGTGTCTCAGCTTTTTTTCCCCGAATCCTAAATACCAAATGTAGTATAGTCCTTATTTTTAGTCACAGCTTAGCAATTTAAGTCTGTGCAATTTCTTTATTTTTTTGAGAACAGTGAGAGAAGTAATTGATTTGAAGTACATTTTAAAAATTGTATTTAGTAGTGGAGTGAGTCTTTAACAGAGAAGGCCATGGAAAGACGGGCATATGAATAGTTGGTCAGATTATAAATTCTGATTTGCATACCTTCTTTTCATTGTGTAGCTTAGCTAATCACACAAGATGATGGTGGAAACTGGTAAATCTTTGTTGCAGGGAATTGACTTAGCAGGGGGAAGATGTCTGTTGGGATCCCCACTTTAATACCTTCTTTTGTCACCCTTATCTTCAAAGTCACATTTGCTAGTTTGTCGTAAGGGTTGCATAAAGTGATAAGAATGACAAGGCTTTCACTAAAATTTTGAAGACTACTAAGCAAGCCATTTTGGTAACTGAGAGGGAAAAGCTTGGAGCCAAGACCCTGGATTCTTACGTGCTTCTACTGTTGTTTGGTCAAGTACAAACAAACCCCATACTCTGACCCTTGGTTTCCTCCGAGCTCAAATGCTGAGGTTGGGCTGGAAGCACTACACAGTTCTAAAAGTCTGGGACATTTTAATGAATAAATTCAGAGTAGAATGTTGGTCCTTTTTTTAGCTGTGAAACTTCGGATTCAGCACTTCTTAAATAACTTGTGCCAGGAGTTCTACAGTGTAGTGGCAATTAGTAAATGAGCATTGTGTCTCTGTTTATATTTTATTTGCTATGAATGACTAGATTTTGGAAGTATTCCCCTCCCTTTTCCAGATGTGTGGTGGCCTGGGCTCTCTGTGCACCCAAAGCAACCTCTCTAAAAGAAGCACCAGGTGTGTAGAGGTGGCAAAACCGCCGGAACTGACCACGCCACATTGTCAGAAGGTCACACACTGATCAGGCTGAGCCAAGCCTGTGTTTGACTTAGCCCCTTTTCTTGCAATTTCACAATTTTATGGCTCTCTTGTTTCCATTGATATCCTTGAAAAGGACAGCTAAGTTCAGTTAGTGAACCTGCAGTAAAGTGTGGTTGCCTGGTCAGCACAGGGTCTTATCAGGAGAGAAATGTGTTTTATGGAATACTGAAGGCCAGAAAGGGAGGGGAGGGCTTTTCTCTTTTTGCTTGTTGGTACTTTTGTCTTGCTTCATATTTAACCTTTTCCATTCCTTTGTGCTTTAGAGATCTCCCCGCCCCCCTTTAAATGTAGAGGGAATGCTTTCTGACTTTATATTGGCACTTTAGGAGGCAATGGTGTGTAGGCAGGTGTGTGTGTGTGTGTGTGTGTGTGTGTGTGTGTGTGTGAGAGAGAGAGAGAGAGAGAGAGAGATCACAGACATTGATACTGGAAAGCAAACTGGCTACAACCCCCAGAAGCAATCATGATACCTCTACTATTTCTACATGAGAAGAGCTGCACAACAAATGTTGAAATCTATAACTTCCTCTTTCATGACCCCTCAGGTGGCTGACCTAACTGTGTATATCTTTTGTCTTATGGATGTGTTTTCCATGCCTTTCCTTAATAAATAAGCCTTCAAAGTCATGCCTCCAGATATCCATCCTACAGTTCTATAAGACTTCTTTGCTTTGGTCAGTGTGGATTGGGGATGGCCAGGATGGGGTGGAGGGTGACCTGTGCTAGTCCAGCTGTTGCTCCTGGGATGTCATCCTGGGCTCAGCTCAGATGACACCCTCTGCATTGCCCTGCCCTGCTTGTTCTTCTCCTCTCCTGGGTCACTTCTGTGACATCTGTCACATCCTTCCTAGGACTGTGTACACATTCACACATGCTTGTGCTATACTCAGAAACAGTGTCACAGTGTTTCTATGCACCTTTCTCAGTACCGGGCATCTCTAATACCTGTCTGCTGAGCAAATGAGTCAAGGAAAGAATGACAGATGGCTGCCTTTTCCTTAAATTCAAGGAGTCCCTCATTCTCCTGAGTTTCCATCTTTTTCTTTTCCTTTCTTTCTTTCTTTCTTTCTGGTCTTGAAAATCTGAATTTTGGTAATCAAGAACCTAAAACACACACTTTCCCCACCACACTAATTTGTTGGCCACTTATTTAATTTTCCTATAAAAGCACAATAAGAAGTTATTTGAATTTTCAAGCTATCAAGATTTGGTGGAGAGCAGTACAGAAGATGGCACAAGTAAGAAGCTTGAGCTCCAACACTTGTGTGATATGAATTTGGAGAACTCGCCAGATCTTCTTGGGCCTCCATTTCCACTTCTGTAAAATTGAAGGAGTTGGACTGATGGACAGAGCTTCTCTGACATGGGCCTTGGATCCTTAGGTTGCTTCCACAGCCAGGTGTTCTGCTTTTACCTGTTCCATTTGTTAGGGTTACTCTCGGATTTCAGAAAGTTTAGTAGAAGGAAAAAAAGATAATCAGTGATAACCACTGCTGAGATAAAATCTCTGGGTGGTGTTAACAATGTACTGCATTACTGCTAAAGTTCCTTACAAAATTCTAAAGTCATGTGATTTGGGGTGGAGATATAGCTCTGGGTAGATGTGCCTTTAGTATGTGCAAGACCCTGGGTTCAATCCCTAGCACCAAAGAAAGGAAGGAAGGAGAAAAAACAATCGAGATAAAATTTTGTGAACTGAAGAGAGCATAAAAAGAGCATTCCTAGGATTGAGAATGAAAGCCTGAAGAGAGCTACCACACATAGGAATCAGTGTGTGTGTATGTTTTCAACTAAAATTACTTGGGAGACTTTTGGCTATAGAGTATTGAGATTTATTGCTTTTGCGTGTGTTTTCTGTGGTGCTGGAGATCTAACCCAGGGCCTTGCACATGCTAGGCATTCTCCATAACCTCAACCCTCACACATTTCTTTTCCCATCCAGAGCATTTGGGTTCAACCAAAGAGAAACTTAAGAAGGTTCAGCAAACCAGGAACTTTCCTTAACAATTGCTAGGAGTGAAAATCATGGTAACAAGAATATGTGAAGTGTAATTTGGTTTTTGTTAATGGTTAACTCTTTGAGCTGGACCTGGCTCCTTCAGCAAACACCAACACAGTGGGATGGGTCTTCTTTCCCCTGCAGACCCAGGCTTAGGTACTAAGCTTCAGATTGAAGGCCTCTTGCTCAGACTTGGAGAGTGGACTCCCAGCAGGCGGGCTTTCACTGTCTCTTCAAACAGGAAAGGAAGGAATCATGTTACCTAAACTGCTATTTTCAAATAAAGACGGCAAAGAAGGGGGACTGGTTCTGTAAATGTCTTTAAGATCACAGGGTAGCTGACCTGACTTTCTCAGCTGTTTAACTGACCCGTTGTCTGAACAGGTGTGAGATGCAGCAAAGGATTGCTTAGGATAACTGGCATAACTGTCTTTTCTGTCTGGAAAAGAGGAGAAAAAGTAGACCATAACATGATTTGGCTAGGAAGAGTCTGAAGTCTTGAGTCCTTAAAGGGAGAGATGATGCTGAAACTTGAATTTTCTTTATAGAATGCAAAAAATGGTTTTGAGAAGGTGAGTGGGTGGTCGTTCTGTATTTTGGGAATGGTGTTGTCTGCATATTTGGAGGGTAACAAGTTAGTTTTCTTTCTTCTTCCACCCATCCATTGGATAATTTGGATTTACATTTTTAAAAATTAACACTTAACAAAGTAAAATAAACCAGATAGGAAGAGATAAATATTGTATGATTCCATTTGTATGAAGTATCTGAAATGGTCAAATTCATAAAGATGAAACATAGAATAGAGGTTACCAGGGACTGGTGGTAGGGAGGAATGAATAGGGAGTTATTGGTTAGTAGCTTTGGGGATGATGAAGTTCTGGAGATGGATGGTAGTGTGGTTGACAACAGTGTGAATGTACTTAGTGCCACTGACCTGCAGTTAAAAGCAGCTAAAATGGAAATGTATATTTTACCATAATGAAAATCCATTACTATAAATATTGTTCAAAAACATTTGTTATAAGATATACCAAAGGAAATTTGTAAAAAATATCCTGAGACTAGGAAATTAGTATGATGAAGACATAGCAAGTTTTTAAAAATTTTTTTCTCAAGTGAACTAAGTATTTTGGCAGGATTATTTTACTCTATAGATGTCCCATAACTGGTGTGTTAAAAGCCTGGTCTTCTTGAATTTCTAGTTAACAATGCCTTTTTTGTCTTTCATGCTTCATAAACTTTACATTTAATGAATAATTCTAAAAACAATTTTCAATTTGATGTTAATAACTTATGGCTTACCTATCAGATTGTGGCATGGTAAAATATCTGCCAGGTTAAAATCAACAATTATTTTTGGATCCTTTTGGGAATATAGATCATATCCTGATTGTTGGTGTTTGATAAATTATTTGGTAGGATGGCAGATTTATAATTCCTAATTCCTAATAGATGGCAAAAATATATAACTTTAAAAATCTACTGTCACCATCAAGAGGCTATTACAAACCTTAAAATTACTGAAATATTATTTTTTGCAAATTTACCACTTAAGGTAATTTTTTGACTAAAAGTTTATTTTGATTTGATTTTAATTTTAGAATGAGTTTATTCATTTTACACAAAATGACCAAAATTTCATTTCCTGCTTCACTTGATGGTTTTGTTTACACCAATTTTAGGAACATTGTCAATGAGCTTTGCATTGCAGCTTTTTCTTCTCTGTTCTCTCTTTCCCCAAATAAGAAAAAGCCTGTTGCTTATAATTTAATTAGAATTTCTAGCCAATGCATTTTTTAACCTGACAGAAGTAAGATTTCTGAGAAAAAAACTAAAACTCACTTAAAAGTTAAAACAACCAAATTAGAATAAAGCAGAAATGTAAAGTAATAAATAATCTCTTGAAAGGAGCATTCTTCCCTTTATACGTCACCCTCACCAGTATTTCATTTACAGTTTTAAAAAGAGAAAACACCGTTGAGACACAGATTTACAAATACATAAATAAAAACTATCCTAGAGTATCCTGATAGTTTTAATTCTTCTGAATTTACATATTAGCACCTAAGGATGCTTACAAAACCTTAAAAGACCAGTGCTCTGGGAGACTTATTTGTTATATTGGGACCGAGTTCTTGAATCAAAGGGTGGAAGCCAAAGGGAGTTCCCTGTGGAGAGGATCCCTGGATAAGTGTCTTGGCAGTGTCCTTTCTGATAGTCTGTTCTAGCAGAAGCACTGGTGCCTCCCCCAAATGTTTACAATACTCTGTTTGGGTGGAAAGTTCATGCCTTTGAGCATCCTTAGCCCTGGTTTGCAGAGCAACAAGGGCATCTGAATGAAAATCTAGAGTACAAAGACTACAGACTACACGGAAAAGGTTACAGACTAGAAGCCCCTTTGGGATTTCATTGCAGGACGACATCAGGGTGTTAGTCTTTTTTTCATGAAGTCCACAATCTTCAATCATCATTCATCTGCTTGCCGTATCAGCCAGCCTGCTACCGGGGTAAGTGGTTGACCAAAGACTATTGGTATCCTGAGGTAGCTGGCATGACTTCATTGCAGTACTAAATAGAGAACATTATCATCTAACAATTTTTAGTTATGTAGAAAGAAAACTAAAGGAAGATGCAAATTTGGATATTTTATGGAAGGGTTCTAAGGTGCCTTTTGACTTTGAAGTAAATGAATTCTTCTTAAAAGTATTTAAAAAGCTTCTGTGTATGCTTGGTGTAGTTCTACTTAAAACTGAAAATCAAATTGCTACTCATTCCCTTATGTCTGTCTGTCTCTCAAAACTAATTCTGAACTGGAGGAGGGACAGGACATATCTTTGGTGGTATTTGATTTTCTTTCAAGAATTTGTCAGAAGATGGGTAAAAGCGTAGCTCTTCTGTTACAACAACACTGTGTTTTCTTTTGTGCTTGACAAACTAATGTATGAAAGACTTGAACACTTCAGCCTAAGAGGATCAGTGTCAGATTAATGTGTAAACTTTAAGAAGATAAGGATCGTGACATTTTATTTCTTCAGGTACAACTAAGAATAGCTGCGCTCAACTTAATTAATTATTGTATGGTTGTGATTGTAACAAACAGTAACTGTACATTCTAAGGAGAGACAAAAGGCTTTATTTGATGCTATTCGAATTTTTCTATGCCAGGAAAAGGTATAGATTTCTTTGATCTTTTTGTATTCTTTCAGCAAATGCATACTATGGATTTTTGAGAGAGCAGACAAGTACTTTGAATTCATAGTGAGAATAGAGTTTTAACATTCTGTACATGTTACTCATCACTATCAAGAATACTGGCAGTTCATTTACACCCTGGAACAAAATATTTTGAAATGATCCACACTGCTATTGGATCTGCGAGCTGGTTTTCATCAGCTAACTAGCACTTCTCCATATGGTCTGTCATGGCCTCTCCGAGCTAAAGAAGGAAATCATTCTCACAAAGCAGTACTCTACCTTGTGGTTCCCCCAAATTAATGCATTCAACTTGGCTCACCACACCCAGACTGCTCGCCCTCCTCTACACATTGGCATCTCTTTGGAGGGGGCTCTTGTGGGGGATGACTCTTTCCCCCCCAGAACTTCTTGGTTTAAAACATACCATGCAGCTTTGACCTAAGATTATTCAATAGTTAAAAATCACTGCTAATTGAAACTTCCTATCATTTCAGCTGGTAGGAGTCTGGGGAGGGGCCCTTAAGTATATATCTGTAATACCCAACTTTGCAGCTTGAGGAAATAGAAAGAAGACTTGACTTTTAAAGGACTGTTTTCTTTGATTTAGTTATATTTGTGTGAACCAAATGCTGTCATTACTTTGGGAGGATACATGTGTCCTGCGTTATTATATACATAAGACATTATTAATCTGGTTGGGACCTAGTATGTTATTAGTAACCTGGCTCACTAGTATATCTAGTTATCTATACTTCTTTTATATTTTATTTACTTGTTAGGACATTTTAAATGGAAATGTGTAACATCTGAATATCTGAAAACTTAAGAAAAAGAAGAATGAATTATGTGTCCCTTGAAAAACCTGAGGATTAGATTATCAGCACAGTTAATACTTAAGGGACCATGTGTCTCCCTAACTTGCCAATTTCTATTTGTTGAGTGTTGCAAGAGTTTGCTAATTAAACAGTTGACAAGGTGTTTTGAGCAGAACTTGTGGACATTTCACCAGTTGAACAATTATTGCTTCAGTTGGAAAAAGTTGATGTTTGTTAACTTTCTTGCTATGTGTATGGAAAATCATCTTCTGGCCAGGACTCTAAGGGGTTCAAGGCATTGTTGAAAATTTAGTTGCCAGTATTCCTGTTGTTATTTCAAGGCACCAGTATCGCTTAGCTGAACTTGCAAAATTGACTTAAGCAATAAGACGTGATTGACAGTCCAAATAAAATTAAAGTCAAGCTGGACGTGGTGTGCACACCTGTAATCTCAGCAACTACAGAGGCTGAGGCAAGAGGATAGCAAGTTCAAAGTCAGCCTCAGGAACTTAGCAAGGTCCTAAGTAACTTAGCAAGAACCTGTTTCAAAATAAAAAATGAAAAGGGCTGGAGATGTATCTCAGTGGTTAAGTACCCTTGGGTTCAATCCCTGATACCAAAAAAGTAAAAATAAAAATAAAGTCAGGTATAGGAGTGGATTGGGAGATTGATTCATTCTTAAGAACATGACTTTTTCTCTAGAGGAAAAAACACATTGTTTCAAATATAAAAGTAGAAATTGAGGTATTTAAGGTTAAAAGAAAACCCTTTCAAGTTAAGAACTTTCATATCATAATTCTTTGCACATGAAACTACAAAGCCGTTTTATTTCATTACTGAAGCAAAAACTGCCAGCACCAAGCATTTGTTGCATAGCCCAGCAGGATGCAGGGCACAGGCCTTCCTACATCAATCTCCTGTGAGGGAGTCCTCAACTGGGAAATGGAAGAGCACCAGGAGGGTGGCCTGGGACTCACAAGTCCATCCCTGCAAAGGAGAAGGGCACGCTCCAGCCTCCCTGCCTCTCGCCACCTCTCCTGGTGTAAGTGATTTGATGGAACTAATTGGCCAGTCTGAAAATGCAATTGGTAGGAATATTAATCAAACCTTGATAATGATGGAAAAACCGCCCCACTCGTCTGCTCCACTGTCATGTGAATCAACTCACTTGGGCTTTAATTCCTTCAGACCCAGGAGCCTGTTTTATCAGCCACACACAACCCTGCTCAGAAACAGGGAGAGAAGCTCCCATGAAGGAAGTGGGTTTGAGTCTGTTCTCCCTTTGTTGTGGTCAGTAAAGGAACTACTTGTGCTTTTTAATTAGAAGGGTGGGACCAGATTCTTCCTAATTGCAATTTGGGCTGTAATACAAAGCATTGAAAGAAGAATGACTTTGCAAAAGAAATCCATGTACGTTCTCTTCTGCATTCAACCCCTAGCCTTTTCTTTGAATGACTTCTCATTTTACACTTTTTACTTAATGCCTCCTCCAGAATGTATTCAGCCTCCTCGATTCTGGATTTCAAGTTTTCGAAGCTGCAGCACTGTTGGTGGTTGTTGCTTAGCTTGGTGCCTAAGGTATACCTGGGCCTGGCGGGTACACTCGCAGGGACAATGGGTTCAAATGCAAAAGCACTGCAGGAAGAATTCAGCAGTGCACGTTTAGAAGAGCCAGAAAGTGTTCATCAGAAATTGCAGACAGCTGCTTGTGCTAAGTAGGATTTATCCTTAGAACTAGACAAGGAAATTTGTATTTCCTGTTTTAATTAGAAGGGACTTTCACAACATAAGAATAAAAGGCATGGTTTACCCCAAAGACATGCATCTGCTTTATATAAAAATAAATGCATTATAAGTGTGAGAAATTGCTTGAAGATGGCCATGATATTGAGAATATGCTGTGTATTTACTTTATAGTCATCTGAGGTTTTCTTTTCCAGTAAGGTTAAGAACCTCAAGAATTTTTATGAGTGGTTTAGAGAAAAGCATGTTCAAGCACTCTTGCTCACGTATTTGTAGAGAAAGGAGGAAAGAAACCTTTTGTTTCATACACCTGCCAAATGTATTCATGAAGTGCAGCTTTTTTTTTTTTCTTTTCCTTTTTTTTTTAAGACTCTGAGAAGAAGCAGAGGTCCTTAATTTTTCACCACAACTGTTGATTTGGGACGCTTAGCGAATGGAGTATAAATTGGTAGGATTGGGTGTGTGTTTGCATTTTTTTTTCTTCTGAATTTGTAAGAAAAACTACTGGTTTCTTGTACAATATTGATTTTACTTTTTAACAAATCACTTTTACAAATACCAATGCAGAGAATGCCAAATTCACTTTTTCAAAGGAAAGCATGTCAAAGTCATTTTAAATCATTTGCAGTGACAGAAGATTTCTAGCAGAATTGTAAATCATCTTTTAAAATGAAACTGGGTATAATAATCACTCATTTTGTTTATTTGTTTGTTTGGTTGGCTTTTTTGGTGCTGGAAACTGGATGCCAAAACAAACAAAAAACACAAGTTTTTATTCTTGTATCCCTTTTCCTCTAAAGAAATGTATCTTAAGTCTTAAGATTTAAGAAAATTCATTTCACATTTTAATGATATAAATGTAGGTAACACAGATAATAAGGAAAGATATATTCAGAAAATCATAATTCAAATTTTGCTATTAAAAGCAGGTATTGTGGCAGATGCCTATAATCCCAGTGACTCAGGAAGCTGAGGCAGGAGTATTGCAAGTTTGAGGCCAGCCTCAGCAACTTAGTGGGACCTTGTCTCAAAATGAAAAATAAAAATGGCTAGTTATGTAGCTCAGTAGTAAAGTGCTCCTGGGTTCAGTCCCCAGTACCGTTAAAAAAAGAAACAACAACAGTTGGAACTTTATGCAAATTAATTTACAGTCTCCTCTCTTAGTTCTGTGCCAGTTACTCTTAACTTGCCCACTTGTGCAGGGAGCACTTCTTGTCTTGTAAGTTTGTCCTTGAAATGCTTTGCAACTTTTCCTTCCCTTCTTGCATTATGTTCCACCCTACACCAATATTTAGCAAAAGTTCTTTTCAACTGTCAGCTGTGTTTTGGAATAGCCTCTAAGTTATAACGTTTGGGTTTGATGACAAAGTACTATTAAACTAGATGACTTCTGAACAAGCAGAAAGGTGTTTCTCACAGTTCTGGAAGATGCAAAGTCTAAGATCAGGGTCCAGCATGGTTGGGCTCTGGTGAGGGCCCTCTTCCAGTTTACAGACAACCAATTTCTCATTGTGAAAGAGTGTCTGGAGTCCTTTTAAAAATGCACTCCTCTCATTCATGAGCATTCTGCTCTTATTAACTACCTACCTCCCAAAGGCCCCACCTCCTCATACTATCACATTGGAATTCAACACAGAAATTTGGGGAGAACACAAACATTTAATATATTATGACCTCACAGTAAATGAGTCTGGTTTCTATTTGCTTCCACGCTGACCTTTCCACAAAAGTAGCAAGCATATTTCTTTAATTTCATAGTCAATAGCCTATTCAAGAAATCACTGTGTACAACAATCACTCAATAAACCATGTTCAAATGTATAAATATTCCAGGTCTCCATCTATTCATTCAGTTATTTGTTTCATCCAACAAATATTTCTTGAGTACTTATGTGTATCAAACATTGTTCTAAATGCAGAAGACAAAATGATTTAACACACACACACACACACACACACACACACACATTCTGTAACCCCAATAGAGATTACACTAATGGGAGAGACAGATAAATCAATAAACATTAATTAATATAAGTTTAGATACTAATACAAGATAGTGATCATGAAAGCAGAACTGAAACAGTGGAAAGGAATAGAAAATTATGGAATAGCAAGCTATTTTAGATAAAGATAGACAAGAAGGTCTCTGAGGAGGTGGCCTTTGAGTACAGACTGTAGATGAAATGAGTGGGTCATCCCTGTTAGATCTGGTGGAAGGCTAGCACAGATTCAATGGTGGAGAGGAGTTATTTCTTACAGAAGAAGCAAAATACGGGGCTGGGGAGATAGCTCAGTCGGTAAAGTGCTTGCCTTGTAAGCACAAGGCCCTGGGTTCGATCCCCAGCACCAAAAAAAAAAAAAAAAAGAAGAAGCAAAATACCCAAACCAGTGTGCCTGGAGTCTGGAGAACCAGGGGGGAAAGTGAGAGGAGGAGAAGAGATCCAAGGGAACATGCAAGGTCTTGTTTGTAACCTCTGGAGAATACGGAGTTTTAACTTCATTCTGGGGAGCCCTTTGCAAGTTTTATCACTGGAGTGACGTGATCTGGTTTATGTGTTTACATTACTGAATATTGGTGAAGAACAGAGTGGGAACAAGGGCAGGTCAGGAAGGCCAGTGAGTAGACTTACTGTTCAACAGTTCAGGCAAATGGTGACAGTGTCTTGGGCTAGGGTAGCAGTGGTAGAGAAGTGCTTGGAGGGTTTTGAATATATTTGGAAGGTAAAGTCAGTAAAACTCTCTAATGCCCTGGATGTGGGTGGTGAAGATAGAAGGATGGGGAAACCACAAGTGAATGACTGATAATCTAGTTTGATCTTGGTGAATGAATTCACTGAGATTGAAAGACAGCAGCAGTTTTGTGAAGTATCAGTTCTGTTTTGAATTGTGAAGATTGAGATGTCCAGAAAATGTGAAAATAAGAATGACAAGGAAGGAACTGTATGTAGGAATTCGGTGCCCAGAGGAATGTTCCAGGCTAGAGATTAAAATCCAGAGTTATCAGCATATATTTAATATACAGTGTTATCTAAACTCAAGCATTAGATGTGGCAGCTGAGAACCAGGTCACTCTATCTTTTCAAGGAGGAAACTAAAGGAGACCAGAAACAGTGGCCAGTGAGGTAAGAGGAAAACAGGAGAGTATGGTGGTTAGAAAGTCAACTGTAGAGTTTTCTCAAGAAGTACAGCATGGTGTCATCATGTGCTGCTCAGAAATAAACAAGATGAGAACAGAATATCGCCTGTTCATTTGACAAGATGGAAATCATTGCTGAACATGTACAGTGATTTCAGTGCAATGTGGGAATGAAAGGATGTCTTCAGTAAGGTTCTGGAGGGACTGAGATGAGACAATGTAAGTGTGTAGAACTCATTGGAATATTGGGGATTGGGCTAAGTATGAAAAAGCAGGGGCTGTGTAATTGAAAATGACATGCCAGAGAGGATGCATCAGACCTGCAAAGTTGGACCACAGGGAAGTGAGAATAAGTGCTATACATGTTGGCAAATGAAAAAAAGGACAATTGGTCACTGGGTTGGAAGAGCTGATGTGATTTGATAAATTTTTAGTCAGAATAGTAAAAACATGTTGGGAAGACAGAAGAGGAAGACAGATTTTGGAGGAAGTATGCTTCATGATGTAGTGACCACTGAGTGGACTGGGAAGGGAAAAGATCAGATGATGTTAGAGGTAACAGGAAGTCCCTGCAGGAAAGACAGTGAGCCAGGTATAAAAGTCTTCAGTCATAAAAGGGATCAAGTAGACAATCTTTGGCCAGTGACAGTGGACAATCTGATATCATGTGCTTACCCCACTGGGGGTGGGCTTGGGGTTAGGGTTATGAGAAATTATCTGGAAGCAGTGACAGAAACAAGGGGAATCCCATCCCCAATGACAAGCTCCTTCCTTCTCTTTTTGGTTTTCAGCCAAACGTCCATTGATTTAGTCAGGCTATTAAATGACTCTACTCACCTGGACAGAATGTCTTCCTAATCTGCCTTGTCCTTATCACCTGGCCCAGGAGTTACTGCCCTGGCCAGGACATCCCTGTCTTTCTTTCTGGCTGAATTCATATGCATTGTGGCATGATAATTATGTCCCATAGCCCATTGTTATTTCAAATGTGATTTCTGGTATGCAGTTAGAGTCTGAGTTCCTCTTCTTCATTTTGGCAACCCCAGAATTTTGGCCTTTATAACCCAGCAATGAGTACTGTGGTATAAGTCATGCTATTTCTTGCTTTAGTCGAAGGTCTTAATAAGGAAATTGAGGCTCAGAGACATTGAGTGATGGACTTAAAGCTTTCAGCTAATTAGGGGCAGAGGTCTTGGTGCATTTCAGAAGCATAAGAAGACGTTAATGACGTCCACCAGGCACATTCAGCCCTGACCCATCCACACTTAGTTTCTACTTTAGAAAATGACTTAGAATTTAGACTTATCCAAGAGGCCTGAGAGTGAAGTAGATAGCTTCAAAGCACGGTTACAGTCTGTGATCAGAAGAGGATCTCTTCTGATCCAAAACTAATAATCTCAATCCATTTTTTGTTGTTGTTGGATTGACAAAGATGAAAATAACTGGAAAATACCAGAATAAGGCAAGGAAAAAAATGGGTACCAGTGAAGTTGTCAAAACCTTCATCCGTGTTGGAGAGCAAGTGGGACGTGTCCGTTTAAATTAAAAAAAAAAAACCCTCATGCTCCAATGTCTAAATATCTCATTTTTGCAACTCTCTAAGGATGATAATAAAGAAATTCTTGATTATTTCAAATTTGGAACTGCCTATAGAATCTTACAGGTTTTTTTTTTTTTACTTTATATATGTATGTGAATATATCTTGTCATGTGCAGTATTTATTCTTCAATTTTTTTTACTTGTCAATGGACCTTTATTTATTTATTTACATGTGGTGCTGAGGATCAAACCCAGTGCCTCACACATGCTAGGCAAGCACTCTACCACTGAGCCACAAGCCCATCCCCTTATTCTTTTTATTTTTTAAGATCTAAATGCCAAGGGTAATTTCTGTTTCTCTGTCCCACAGAAAACTGAATGTCTTCATTTTTATTCTTACAGGGAAGGCAAATGTGTAACCCCTTTATAAAATGGTTAATCTATAACATGAAAATTCACATCTCGATAATGATTTTTCAGTGATATTTACTACAGAAGAAGATGCAATACATTTCCAGGGCTCCAGGTGCCCTGCATAGTTGTTGGTCCAAGTGTGAAGGAAGCAGAATCTCACTAAAGCAATTGTAATGTGGATGTGTACAAAAAACACTGGCTGCACTTGACCTTTCCTAAGAGTGCAACATTCCTTACAGAGAATTGCATTAATGGGTTGTTCCAGTAGAGAAAAGGTAGTGAACAGAATTCAAACCCTATCAGGACACCCCTGCCCACACCCCTACACATGCCTTTCTGAATTGTCAATTTGGGCTTGCTGCTACTCCGCTTCCAGCAGTTGGTTTCCAATCAGAGAACAGCTAATATGTTCAGAGAATGTTGATTCTTCCCTGGTTACTGCTAGAAAGGTTTGGTGAGGGTTCTGGGGTCTGGGGGTAGGGGGGAATGGGGGTAGAAATGAAAAATCACTGCTGGTTTCTGTTTTTAAGAGCCAAAGGAAATGGCAGCCCCGGCTACTTCCACCCCACCCCCGCCCTCACCAAAAAGGCCTAAATGAAGATGGATGGATTCCGTTCCCCACAAAGGGCGAAGGCGATGCCCTCCATCTACAATAAGAATGGTGGGGTGATCCTGGGTCCCCACAAATGCAGTCCTTTCCTTGAGTTGTTTTCCTGGGGCTTCCTGACTGTGACTGCCACTCAGCTCTTAAAACCTCTACCTTCCAGGTCAGGCAGAGGTCAATGTAAACTAACTCAACACCTCCTTTCCAGACCGTTCTTCAAATGGCAAGAAAGCACCAGGGGAAATAATGTGCTTGGGCTTTCAAAGGCTGCCTTGTACAGCAAGTATTTGCGCTCCCAATGTTTCACATCTTGGCTACAGAGCAGACAATCTTGGCACCAACTAACAAGATCTGAAGTTGGTTTCACAAGTAGAATTTTCTTGGTCTTAATTTATATCTTGCCTATAAGTGTCTCCTGCTGTGCCCCACCCCCATGAAATGAAAAAATGAGTAGCCACATTTTGAAGTAAAAAGCCTGAATTGCTAGCATGTCAGGCAAGGAGTTTCTCTTTATTTTCAGATATTTAAGAATCAGATGTAACTCTCTGCCCTGTGTGATACGTATTTTCTCTAAGGCATCCATCCCTTCACATATAAAGATAATGAGTCAATTTAGTAGTTCCTGTCCCTTGAAAAAGGATTTTCAGAAAATATGAAAGAAATGGCTTTATGATCAATTCCAAAAATATTTATTAGTTGATTCTGGAAATTCATTTTAAGTTTACTATGTCATGCTACATCACATCCTTGATCAACTCATTTGTTAGCCTGAGATGAAAAAGATGGATGAGGGTCTGGGAGTGGAGCTCGGTGGTAGAGCACTTGCCTGGCATGCACGAGGTCCTGGGTTCAATCCCCCCAAAAGTAAATAAAAAGATGGGTGAGTATAAAGCTGAGAAGGAGGGTAGAAACCTGTCAAGAAGCTTTTATGATGTTATTTCAGTTAATTTCCCCCTGTATACGAATCTTATTTAAAGTAAATTATCCTTCTTCATTGTGTCACAGTGTGTGACTTGTAGGGACGTACTCTCTCTTCTATTGACTTCTACCCATTAACAGAGTGCAGCACAGAGAATAACTTTAAATTTAAATTGTCCTGGAAAGATCAAAGCTCGCTCATTCTGCAAAGGGTAATAATTCCCTAGTATTAAAAATTTCCCCCAAATATAGCACTGGGATGGACCTAACTGTAAGAGGAAGTACCTTTCTCATAGATGAAAGAGGAAAACACTGTCCTGACTAAAAATAGCATCTCCCTTTCCACCAGTTCCTATCAGCTGGAGGTGGGATTAAACAGTAGTTGTCTAGAAGAGACAATAATTGAGTGTGACTGTTTCCCCTGCAAGGCCTGGCCCAGGTGGTGAAAGTTAAGTATCATCATTCAGATAAGACCCAAAAGCAGTTTGCCTCCATGTCTATTTAGCTCCTCTGCAAAACGTCCTCTCTGGGTGTTGAGCTGTGGACAGACAAAATCCAGACCTTTTGACAGGGCAGCATCGTCGATCGCTCAGACTCTTGGTGAGCTTCTTAGCCATCAGGGAACTGCTGGGCTCTTAAAACTCGATGGCTATTTTCACAATGGGTCCAAACACAGAAACTGGAGGAGATCTGCCAAATGACCCAAATCAGATGTTGCACCTTGGGAATAATTCTACTCCTGTGTGAACCAAAGAAAGAAATTAGTGATCAGAAGACTAGTGTTTGTCTTCTGAGAGCACACAGGCAGCACCCCTCTGTCTTGACAGCTTGGAAGCAGGGAAATCCTGTCTCTGGTTTTCCTGTCAGTATAGGCACAAGCTGGGTACTTATGTTTTAGATGTTTCCAGAGGGGGTTCTCCTTAGTGAGAAGGAAAGAATGCATAGTGGGCCAGAGTCCTCACAGATATTGGATTAAGCTAGCACTGATCAGGAGACTCGCCACTGGGGCCAGAGGGACAGCTAGGAGACTCAAGAGTCTTTGAAGCCTCACTGACACTCAGTCATTCAGTCACTGAATTGCTCTTTTGTTTGTGTGTGTTAGAGACAGGGTCTCACTGAGTTGCTTAGCGCCGCGCCTTTGCTGAGGCTGGCTTTGAACTCCAGCAATTCTCCTGCCTCAGCCCCCTGATGAATTATTTTTTGAACCTAGGACAGCTGATCACCTGAATTACTGTTTCCCCACCTGTGAGAGAGAGATGATGCTCCTGCTCTTGGTCTACCTGATCCTCAGTAGGACATTCACCAGCCACAGCTGTGTCCATGGGACTAACCTTGCACAGACTGCTGGAATGTCTTAGGTCTCCCATCCTGGCCTTTATTCTAATCATCAGGGTACTTGGAGGTTATCTTGAGGACTGGAGGATGTCTGCAGCCTTTGAAGTCTTTTTGTCAATGGTCTTATTTATTATTTATTCAAAAAGCATTCCCTGAATAGCTACTGTGTATACACCTTCTCACAGACAAACCAATTCACAAGATATAAGCCCTAGACGAACGACAGTGCATTTTCAGAGAATATTCTATAACCTTGCTCCTTTTACAGTGCCTAGTATTGTAGATAAGCTGAAACGAACTGTGTGTGGCTAAAAGTCTTGAATGAGGAAACTGTAACCAATAGCTCACTTTCCTGGTGTGTATCTTTAGCACGTGTCATTAGTAATGTTCAGGTTATTATAACTGCATAGTCAAAGGGCTACACTTCGGTATACAAAAGGTTTTCAAAAGTATGTTTTTAATTACTGCATGACCAGCTGCCTATTCAATAATGTTGTGTAAATATTATAGAAAATGATTATAATGTCATCTGTAGTTTCTCTGTTTTAAATAAAAACTGGGTCAATAGGCCTTCAGATAAGAGGTTAGGATAAAAGAAGATTGAGACTTCATTGCTTCCATAGATTGAGCCTATGACTCCCAAAATCAGGGGGCTGCCCCATAATCCTAATGGATTGACTTCCAAAATTCCTTGGATTTGTCCTGCTGGACTAGTCTCTCTAAGGCTTATCTGGATCCCTGCAGATAGATATTATGGTTTACATACAGTAATTCCACTTAGTCCAGCTGTAAATTTAAGTCTATTGTATTAACACAACATTGAAAGGCAGCCTTGCCCTTGCCCATGAAAGCTGAGCCTGTCTTTCAGACATGTTTAGAGAATATCAAGGATTTTCAATTAGTTGGTTGGGAGGTCCTTGGAGAAACAGCCGCCCTGCCTAGTCCCCCATTGTCTATAGTTTCCGCCTGCTCCTTCCAAGTGGGACAAATAAAGAGATTCTGTGTGTGTTCATTAATGGGTGAGCTTTGGAGGGGGCTTTGTTCTTAAATGGGGGCTTTATCTTATCCCTGCTGGTTAAGCCCCTCCATGTACTCCTCACCTGTCATAACTGTCATACATTTAATTCATCATGCGGGTGGACAGGAGCTCACAGATCATGTCACAAGACAGGAGGGAGCTGGGGGGTGGGGCTCGGCCAAGTCAGTCTTAGAACTTTACCATCAAAGACGATTACCAGATTTTAATAAAGATTTTTTTAAATAAGATTTTAATCAAATGGGCTGTTTTGCAGAAGAGAATTTTTTGCTTCATGTTTCTCCTTCAGCAAGTTTGATTTTAGCATCCAGCATTTCAAAAGATAGTACAATAAAATGTGTTTAATTTTAAGAATCCATATTTAAAATGTGATAGATATTTTAAAAACAGTATCCTTCTGCTCCTCCCTTATCAGTCTTTAACTTTTGTTTCTGATCATAAAAGTAATATTCATTTTTAAAAATGTGAAAAAATACAGAAAAGAAATAATCAATAGTATTTCTACCACCTAGTTATAATTGATGATTAACGCTTTGTGTATACATTTCTAATCTTTTTTCCTCTGAATACACACACATCTACTTTCCATAAAAATGATTATAGAAATGTCAGTTATGAATCCAAGTGCTTTCCTGTTATTTTATACCTTTGGCAACATTGTTATTTATTATAAAACTAGGACAAGCTTATTGTAGAGGATCTGAACCATATCTGTGCATGTTAATTAAACACATTTTGTTTGATAGGCCCTTTTCTGGATGCTTTTTGTATACTAAGTGATTTAGTCTTCACAACCTCCCAGTATACTTAATGCTATTATTATCTCTATGTTGCTGATGAGTAATGGGAGGAGTAGAGAGGCAATTTTTTTACCCAAAGTCAAACAGCGTGTAAATAGAGACAAGATCTTAAGCCAGGCAGGATAACTCCGAACCAAGTCTCTTAGCCACTATCCCAAATGGTCTCATAGAATTTGCTTGTATAAATAATACATTTAACTGATTCCATGTTGTTGATCATTTGACTTGTTCCCAACTTTTCAATATTATAAAACAATATTTTTCGCTCAAAAACTTAATGAATAATTCTCTGGATGCACCTATAATTATTTCCCTAGAATAAATTCCTGTATGTATGAAAAGTTTGCTTTCTCAAGAAGCTAAACATAGAATTATCCTATGTTACCCCAGAAATTCTCCTGTATATATGCTCCAAAAATTTGAAAACAGGGACTCAGATATGGTATGCAATGTACACAGCAGCATTATTTAGAAAAGCTAAAAGGCAGAAACCACCCCCAAGTCCATCAACAGAAGAATGGATGAATAAGATGTGGTGCATCCACACAGTAGAACATTAGCCATAAACAGAAATGAAGTTCTGATACTACTACATGTATATGAAACTGGAAAACATTATGATAAGTAAAATAAGCCAGACACAATAAGGCAAATACTGTATTATTCCACTTATATGAGGTAGAATTATAGCAACAGAAAATAGAACAAAATAAAAGTCACCAAGAACTAAAGGTACAGAATTTCTGTTTCGAGTGATCAAAGGTTTTGAAAATAATGTGATGCTTATATAGCAGTGTGAATGTAATTAATATTGCTGAGTTGTACACTTGAAAACAATTAAAATTATCAATTTGTTTTGTATGTATTTTACCACAATTAAAGATGTGTAAATCTACCATATTATCTTGCATCAAGACTTAGCAGATCTTTGGCAACAGTATTACTTTTTTTAAATTTAAAGAAATTTTTTAAAATTTGCCTGAATTTTATTTTGCATATGTAAACATATTCATATGGTTCAAAAATCCTAAAGGCGCCAAAGGTATACAATGAAAACTCTACACACATCCCCAGCCACCCAGTTCTTTTCCTCAGAGAAACCAACTCTTTCCAACTTCTTGTGTAGTCTTCCATATGCATTTCTGTGTGCGGTGTATATATTCTCCTTCCTTCCTTTTCACATAAATTATAGCAACTCATAAAGCACTCATTAAAATTTGCATTTATGGAAACCTCTTTCACTCAACTCATGCACTTTTAAAAAGCCTGATTAAATTCCCTTACCACCCCAAATCAGACATTGAACATTGTCTCTAATAGGCTGTACTGAGCTGGGATCTGGGTCAAAGATGGACATCCTCACCTGAAAACGCAGTGCACTCTTGGGGTGACCTTTCCAATTCTAGGTACTGGGACAACATCATCTCACATCCTATGAAGAGAACAGAACCAACAGGTATTTTCTTGCCTCGCATGGTAAAATTACGTTATCCCTTCTCGTTTATCTTCTGATTTAAAAAAAGGCAATTTCTTTGGAATTCATGCTTGATGAACTTTCTATGTTTGGAAACTTTGTTAAGCTCCCCACCTTTGTCCATTGTTAGGTCACCAAAGGACAAAACCACTAGCCACTGCCTTTGGTGAGTCACTCTACGTCTCGTGAAAATTAAGGAGAACTGTAGGTCCCTTGTGACAACTGGAGTCTACCAGGTGTCTAGTAGTTTAGCATAAGGTCAACTTGGATTAGAAAAAAACTTACTCATAAATGAGAACAGATTCAATAACTTGATTATAGATCCCACGAATGTCTATGTTAAAAATAAATAAGGGCATGGAGACGTAGTTCAGCAGTAGAATCCTTACCCAGTATGTGCAAGGCCCTGGATTCTATCCCCTGCACCACAAAAAGCAGATAAATAGATGATAGATAGATAGCTAAAAGAACCATTCCTGACAAAGCTCTAAATGAAGATGCTAAAATTGCCTTGTGATATCAAGGATTTTGTTTTGTTTTGTTTTCTAAATCAGGGTTTTCAAAATTGTTTATAATACGCAGCTCCAAAGTGGGGTTGATTGTTAAAAGTAGAAGCATCTTCAGAATTCAAGGAAAATATTATAGACTTTTTCCTTCCAACAGCAATAGATATAATGTCCGTTTGTACTTAGCAATCACAGAAAGCAAGCCAGTCGGAATCTGAGAAATATGCCCAGTTTGTAAATTCAGATGACGTTGTATCGAGTTACAGCAGGGAGTTCCGTGACTTTTCCTGCAGTTTGCATCACTCTCCACTGCTCAGATACCATGGAGAAAGAGAAGCGTCTCAGATACTGTAAATGACACGTGCCAAACACGTGGAAGGTAAATCCCCTAATTCGGTCCGTTCTTCCAGCATTCCCTGGCAGACAGCCAAGCTAAATATGTCTGCTGGATAAAAAAATGCACTCTTGTGTGCTACTCTCTTCACTGATTGCCTGACTCCAGTGGAAGGGGTTGCCTCAGCAAGGAAAATAGAAAATAAGGAGTCCGCTTCAAACACCTTATGTGTGTTTTTTACCTTAAAACATTTCTCTAAACTGTTTGTGGGTGTGCTTGTGATTAACTTATGCTAGAAGAGAGGAGAAAATTTGGAAAAATATATTGAATGCAAGCCTTCCCACTCCCCATCCACCACCTCTCCCTGGATTTGTTTTTAATGATTATCTTTTCAGATTGCCTAGATGGCTGTCATTTTTTGTCAGTTGCATGTTTTTTAGCTAAATCAGTTTCAAAGACTGTTATATTTGGTCAACTGGAAGACCCAACATATGGACCAGCGGGTTTGTGTCAGATGGGGATTATAGTTAACTGAAATTTATGACAAAACTCCTGACTTCATTAAGACTAATTAGAGGAATAGACTTGGGAGTCAACATTCAGATATCATCTTCCCATTGTTTTAAATGCTTTTCTTTTACCTAAAAGGCCAATTTTTTTTTTTTTTTTTTGTGGTTGTGAGAAGAATACAAGTGGAATTATAGTACATTTTTTCCTCTGCTTTTCATCCAGTAGTACATCGTGAGCATTCTCCCATATCACCTTTATTTCAAAACTTGTTTAATGGCTGATTAGTAGTCATATCATGTGGCTAGATCATAATCAGTTGAGCAAATATTCATAAATTGAATGCCCACATCATTCCCAGTTTGTTAACATTGCAATTAAATGTATTTATATAACTGTTCAAACTATTTTCCTGTGGATATATTTCCATTAGTATAATCATTAAGCAAAGGTTATGAATCTTTAAGGCTCTTCTTATATATAGCTAAGTTTCTTTCCAGAAAACTTACACCAATAAATATGACTTATAAATATCTAGATATTTAGACTTATCCTGAAATTTCAAGAATTAACATCTTCTAATGTTTTGCTCAATGTAAATGTCAGTGGCACTATTAATATATGGAAACTACCCTATAGATAGTGCTTCTATCTTTTGTTTATTTGAGAAACACATTGGGCTCTGATTATGTGCTAGGCACCACGCCATACCCCAAATGGTAGCTTTTGCTAATTTCAAATATTTATTCTTGAGACAATCTTCCATATTGTCACTTTGAACAATCACAATTTGTAATAAGTTTAAGCCATCTATGTTAAGAATTATATATATATGTATATATATATATATATATATATATATATATATACATACACACACACACACACACACAGAGGCATTTATTTATTTATTTATTTCTACAGACTGCATTCTGATTCATTGTACACCAATGGGGTACGACCTTTCATTTCTGTGGTTGTGCACGATGTAGATTCATACCATTTGTGTAATCATATGTGTACACAGGGTAATGAATATCTTATATATCTAACAAAAAAGTAATACATAAAGATAATGATGCTCATGCACTTCCAGTAGGATGTAAAATTCAACTCAATTCTCTGGTATTAGGTATTGCCTTGGTGCTTACCCATCACCATGCTTGGTGGTACTTTCCTTTTCCAAGCCACAATATTCACCCATAACTGGAATTAGGAATGCAGTCTGTGGCCACAGACCCAAGCCAGCCTAGGTGACTTCTTTGAGTACGGAACTTATGTCCTTGTCCTCATCGCCCCAGTTTGTTAATCTCGAAGGCACTGAGGCACATTGTCTATGATCAATCTAGGCCACACATTTGGAAGCTGTTGCTTGAATGTTCCTTAACCATAGTACATTGTCTTTGCTGAGAAGCATTAGGGAAGACAATATTTTAATATGGAGAGCTTCTACAAGGTGAGTATCTGATTAAGTAAAGCAGAGGTCCCCAAGCTTGTCAGCACATTGGAATCAGCTCAGGAGTTTAAAAATTAGTGATGCCTGGCTCCCATCCCAGCATTCTGATTTATTTGGTATGAGATACAATCTGGACATCAATATTTTAAAGCTCTCGAGCCCATTCTGGACTGTAGCAAAGTTTGGGGACTATTGTTGGAAGCATTTTGGGGACAAAATTGTAATGACATGTTATCAATGTATTTTTTGTACTCCTGCCTCAGCCTCCTAAGTTGCTGGGATTGCAGGTATGTACCACTACAATGGGCTAATATAGTCCATTTTCTTATGTCCTTGCCTGGGCTTTTGTATTAATAGTCACACCAAGTCATGGACACCTTCTTTACCTATTGTGAGGGGAAAAATTAAAAAGGTAAAACTCAAGACTGGAAGACTATATTTCATACTCCTTATCTATTGTTTTGTGGTCAGGAAAAGGAAGTCAAGAATAAATTCACTTTCTGAAATATAATAACAACTAATTCATGCCTGAAATCATTCTGCAGGGATGATCTGGGGAATAATATATGGGTCTTAAGCAAGGTTCTAGAATGTGAATGAGTAGCTCTGGAAATTGTGACCTTCCCTGTCCTCCCTACACTGACATGCAACACACAACTGAGTGCTCCCCCACCAAGAATAAGATGCTCACGTTCCTCAAGCAGAGCTCTCTATTCTTCGTTATAGCAGATGGAGAAAGACAAGCGGGGGGAAGCAGAGAAGAACAAAACAACTCCCCGTCTCATCCCACAGTTGGACCTGCAGTTAGATTTTTTTCCATGACCCAGTTCTAATAAAACTCAAGAGCAAGACAACTAGATTTCAGCAGGTCCCATTTGGGAGGCTCTGCCCAGATGTGTGTGCGGCTTCTGCTGCCTGTGGCGCTGCCTGCGTGGGGGAACTTCAGGACAACCTTCTAACCACTTATGTCGCGAGCCCCTGGTAAATGAGAACAGAAACATAGTGGGGTGGATTTAGCTCTTCTCTGGAAAGAGGATGGTTTCAATACTCCTCATCCCACACAGACTTCAGGGTGCTTTGAAGGAAACCTTATGCCAGCCGGCTTTTGAGCTTCTCCGGAAGACAAGGCCTGTGTTGTGTACAGATTTGATTCTGGTGGGCCTGGGGAGGGGAAGTCACTATGTTACAAGTGGTGAATACGGACTGCCGGCTGCTCCCTTCACCATGAGGCAGCCAACGGGAGACTGACAGCTAATATCTCAGTGACACATGGGCATTCGTGTGCCCATGTACATGGACGTTCTAAACCCAGGGTTAAGTGGGTTCAGTTACAGCACTAACATTATAAAAGTGTTAAGGACACCACTGTATATATTACTTCTTCGATTTTAAAAATAAGAAATAATTGTCATTTTATTGTCTGTGTCCTCTGGCCAGCTGAACAATATTAAGGAACTATTACTATTATTTTCATTTATTGCCATTCCTAGCTAATATATGGCTAATGTTTTTTGTTTATTTATTGCTGTGCTGGGAATCAAATCCAGGGCCTGGAGCATGCGCGGCTAGACAAGCGCGCTACTACTGAGCTCCATCCCCAGCCCTGTATTTTATTATTTAAAAGTTATTTGTGATTTTTAAGTTTGTGTGAAAAGAGAAAGGATTATGACTTAATAACTGATTTCGACAAGTATATTTGTTGTGACCAAGCTCAGTCACTGTATGTGGAATCAAAGGCCCACTGACCAACAGAGGAAGAAGGTCTCACCTACTCATCTGATGACACCTTATGGTACTAGATGTGACTCAGAATTCAGAACTTCTCAGATTTGGGAGAGATAATATGGATGCATGTACCCTCAGTGAGGGGTTCTTATTCAAACATCAGTGTTTCTGCAGCAGAAAATAGCAGAAAGGTTCTTACCAAGTAGCTGAGACGACTAAGGCAGTTTCAGGTCAGCACTGAGGGCAACCATGGGAGACTGGGTGGGGAGGGAGGGACTGTGGCAAAGCCATGATTCAGAGTGGTAATTCTGGGGGCAGTGGAATGATGAAAATTTCTAAGAAATGAGACTGGAAATGGAGAGAGTGATTATAATAAAGATCACTGTAGTATCTTCATGGTGGGAGTTGATCTAGGGCAGTGGGTAAAAAAAGTCAAACAACTTTCAATTTTCAGAGCTTTGTGGATTGGGGAATTGCCGATAAGTTACTGTGGGCCAATACTAATAACTGGGTAAGCAGAAGAAAATTACTCTGGGAGTCAGTATCTTTCTTTATGAAATTAAATAAGATTTCTGGGGATTGTGATTTTCCACGGACTGAACACTCCTGAACTTCAGACTCACGTTGCCAGAGTATTCCATGTAATAGGTCCAAAATAGGGGATGGGAGTGTAGCTCCTGGTGGAAAACTTGCCTAGCATGTTCAAGACCCTGTTTGGGATCCTCTGCACCGCCAAGAAAGAACGAATGGAATGAAGGAATGAATGAAAGACATGCACAAGGGCTGGGTGCATGTGCTTAGCATGTTTAAGGCCCGGGTTTGATCTCTAGCATAGTTTTAAAAAATTAATGTATGCTTGATCATTGGTTAAACAAAGCACAGTATATATCTGCACTCTGGAATTCTCTGAGGCAATTAAGAATAATGTAGACATGGGAAGATGTTCACAGTAGTAAGGAGAAAAGTGAGTTATAAAACACTTTTTGTACTGTGATTCCATTTACGACATACTTACTTAGATGCTAGAATCTATACTAAATGGCTAGTGGTGAATGTTTTTGTTAAGGCTCACTTGGTAGTAAAGAATTATAAAGTCACTTAAACCATCTCAGGTATAAAACCTTTTGCTGGGAATTTGTGAGCAGGGCACACCAGATGCCATGATGCCATCCAGCAAGTATCTCTCTAATAGGCCTGGACACTTCTATTTTCTGATATTCTGTATTTTCTGATTTATATGGTTACCAAGAGTTGTCTGTATTTGTTTCAAAATTTGAGAATGTCAATTGTGTTATGTAATCTGATTTCATATCATATAACTCAATGAAATATTGGTTAAATGTTACAAGTTATCCCCATTAAAACCAAGGATAGAACTACCATAAAAATCACTACAGGAGAAATTTAAGTATTTAACACTTCAAATACATGGTTGAAATCTCATGTGGCACTAGTACTGAATAAGATGCAATAATAATGAAATGATGCTACTTTTTGTGTGTACAGAAAAACATTTACAGTGATAATGCTCATGAAGAATTTAGACATGGAATCTTAGTATTTTGTATAGAAGGTATTCAGGAAATTGAATGGTATTGATTACATTTCCATCAATTTTCCATTTTAAAAAACATCAACATCTGTTGACTTTACTTATTAGTAGAAAAAAATGAGGCATTTGTGTCTGAATAGTTTACAACTCTATAGCACTAGAAACAATAACCCAAATCAAGTTCATTAGATCTGAGTTAATATTGTATGAGAAAGCTTAATGCTCAGCAAAATGTAATTTTAGACAGCATTATTTAAGATGTGGGACTCTGTTTTGTACACAAACAAAAGGATTATATGCAAAATGGTTGCATAACTTATCTTTGTTATAAACTGCTCTGCACATCCTAACATAATTTTGCAATCAGAATTATCAGCCCACTAAGCAGCAAGGAGTTTGTTTTGTTAATTGCTCTAGTTAAACCTAATTACCGTGGGGTGGAGTGACTTGTGAAGAGGAGGAAGGCCCTAAGACAGCAGTAGGAACTTTAGGAAGAAGTCCAGTAGAGGGGTGTGCACACAGGTGACAGTGGACAAAAGCAGTCCCCACAAGTACAAGGTTAAACCTCTTTTGCCGCAAAGATCTGTTAAATTTGTTTTTAGTGAGCAAGCTTATTTTCAAGTGCTGTTGTCAGAAGTGGGTTCTTCACTTTCCCATAGACATTCCTGGTTTTTATGTCTGTGGCTTCTGGCCTGGAGCACTTTTTAAGTACCACAAATGAAGGCAGCACAGCTGTATATTTCCTCTAGAAAAACAAAAAGAAAGTAAAGTCTCATTCACAGGTGGGACCAGAAAACCATTTTTAATCCAGTTCATTAGTGCACATTAATCAATCATGTAATGTGCAGGCCAGGCACCGTGTTAAGTGCTGGGTTTGTGAGGATGCCTCCTCCGACTGCTCTCAGCCCAGTAGGTAGAAGACTGCCGAGACATGGGTTCACATGGTAGAGTATGCAGAAAGGAAGCCCAAGGCGCCCTGTTCTGCAGAGGCACAGCCCGGGGTTGAAGCCATGTGTCTGCTTCCATGCCTCACTGTGACCATTAGCCAGCTACTGTGCTAGAAAAAGAGTACTTCAATAACCCAGCATTGTCTGTTGACTTTGGTGCTGCTACTCAAATGCTTCCAGAAATTCCTGAATTATATTAATGACTATGTAAATTAATATGCAAACAATTTGAAAAATAATTTCACACACTGTGTTTTCATTCAATTTTTAGCATACCTCTCTTCCAGAGAATGGAGGGACATTATCACCAGAGAAACTTTTCTTCAAGTCTGGGAGAACCTTTTTATAATTATGTAAACTAGTTATTAATGAAATAGGGTCAATAAGGAAATAAACCTTTGATTTGTTTAAATATATTCTGGGAGACTCTTTAGACAAGTTGGTGTCACTTGCCTGATGAGGGGAAACTTGGGGAACATTGAGTTAAGCACTGAGGTACCTGTGATTAGTTCTTTCTTGCTGAGTAAATGTGTTTATCTTTTTCCACTGGTATTTATACTAGTTAATGTGTTGTAGCAGATAAATCTACTTCCTGAGTCCATCTTTCAGCTCGTTCTCTTCTCTTTGGAGCTGACAAATGGTTGGAGTTTGACACAGTTTATCAGTTGAGCCCCTGCTGGGTGCTGGCCAGCCGCTTGCTTGCTCAGACTACTGCGGAGAAAAAGTGAGTTTCCTGCCTTTTTTGTTTGTTTGTTTGTTTCTAGTTCTTCTGTCTAGAGGAGGATGCATCTTAAGGGACAGATTCAGATGAATGTGAGTAGTTTTACCTCCTGTAGCTCAGAAGTTTTAAAATGGGTTCTTGATCATTTTCTAGCGGGGTCATTGTAAAATTACATTAAATGAGACACAATTTTCAATTTTATCAGAATGACAAAATTAAACCTACTTGGTGATGTCATACTTGAAGGGCACTGAAGGTGCCTTACATATGCTAGGCACTGAAAAACATGTTCCCCAAAAGGACTGGAATCCCAGAAACTGGTTCTTTCTATGGGGCAAGACAGCAGACAAAGCAAACAGATGCTTTCCTCCCATCAAGTCTTCTCAATTTAACTTCATCCACAGTACTGCAAAGGTGATAAACCAGAGTTAAAGAGCCTGAGGGCCTTCAGTGTGTCAATTGGGATCTCTGGAATTTGATGTTTTATTTTTTAAACTGTTGGTGGTAACACATTTAAAAAATACTCAGGAGAATACTACAGACCAGCTTAAGACCTGGGTTGTTTCGTCTGTTCCCTTACCTCACCCCTGGAGATTTTGAAACAAATACCCAAAACATATAATTTCATGTAAATGTTTTATACACTTACCTAGAATGAGGATTTCTTTCAAGTACACCACCACCACAGTATTCTTGATTGTTGGGATTATTGTATTTTTTTAAGGACAGATTATCCACTCTTCAGGACACCGAGTAAGGAAGAATTGGAAGAGAGAGCTCTATAGATTTTTCAGCATTAAAAATATATCCCAGGGGTCAAGATGGAATTGTAAAAAGGATTTTGTTCCTTTCTAGATTCTGGAAGGGAACATGCACATGCAGGCACCAAATTGGCATTTAAAGCTCTGTTGTTCAGACTGAATTATATCCTTGGGGTGCTGGGTGAGAGCGAGCACTTCACTCAGAGTAGCTGGTGGTGGCAGCATAATTAGTGAGACGTCAGCTACAAATAGAATCACCGAGGCATGTCTCCACACACATAAGCACATGCATATTTGGCAGCTAGCGGTTATCTAGCAGTTGGATTTTAAGTGTGCCCCGTGCCACTTGTTGAGCCTAATGCAAAGTGCAGTTTAATCACTGATGTGCCCGTGAACATGATTAGCTGTTACCAATTAGCGGACTGTCTGAAGACCCAGCGTTGCTGGCTTGGATACAGCCTTCTGGTCCACCCTTCAACATCCTTCCTTCTCCTTTCAAGCTTTGGGGAAGAGGGGAGAAGCAGAAGAGGAAAGGGGGTCCAGATGGGAAGAAAAGAATGCTGAAAAGATCCTGTAGGAAGTAGGTCAGGTACTCTGGAGATTAGAGTAGCTTGCTTCATCCCTGAATGAGGGAGCCAGGGACAAGTAGCATACAATTAGGAGGAATTAGAACAGCAACAAGTAGCTTGGATTTATCAGCTTTAATTGTCTATTGTCAGGACCAAGCTCTCCTCCAGAGGATCATGGTGGCAGTCTACATCCTAATACTTTTAATGGACCTCCATTGTGGGATTAGCTCTCCTAAAGACGGCGCCTGTTCTTTTAAAAGGAGCTGTTGGGGAGTCTGCCTGGAAGACACTGAGCTGTTACTTTCTCTGTGATGGGTCCCATTCTAGGGTAATGCAGTGTTGCCCTTCACCCCCCAGAGGCTCACCTTAAGGGGGAAGATGCCTATTGAGCTATTGAGCATTAATAGGCATCCTGCTTCCCCCACCCCCCACCGTGTACTTTGAGGAAACAATAGGCTGTAGATGGAGACCAGATAAGTTAGGGCTGATGGCTTCAGAATCTCTATGCTATCTTCCTGTTAAAAGGGTTCTTGCTTGGCTTATTCATAGAGAGTTTTTCAAAAGATAAGATGTGTCTATTAAAGGAGGATTGTTATTATAATGACTTTGTCTTCTCTTTCTTCTGATACCTCTTAACCCCTCAGGTGAAAAAAGAGACATGTAAAGGGACCGGTCACTTTTCTCAAACCCAGGCACTGAGTGAACTGGTTTGAATATTTCTTTAATGCCCCCACCAACCAACATTTAAAGGTTCTACAATAGGTGTGTCCCCCTTTCCAAGCCCACCTGTACCTTTGGCTCTGTAGGTGCTAAATAACGCTGTATGTGAGGATCCAACACTGAACTCTGGGTGTTGGGGTTTGAGTGGGTGCTGGCTTTGCTGGATGTCTGAGGAGCAGCCCTGTGTGTGAGCTGACACCTCCAGGGTGCACAGGATAGGTAAGACCCACTTAGGTAAAAAGGCTGCGAAGTGTACTTTTGATTCTCTTCTCTGGTCCTTAGTTTTCTTAGCAGGAAAATGGGGTGGTGTTCTGGATCCTATGACCCTCAACTCAGGCAGGACACTGGATTCTCTTTGGAGCATGGGTGTGTATTCATGGGGATGGGGTAGTTCAAATGATTTCATTATTAACCCTTTCAATTCTGTCTTATTCTCTCCTGACTCCCTGAGCATACACAAAAAAACAAACCTCCACAGCCTTGGATTTCCCTTAGAAAGGATGAGAAAAAATTATAGGTCCCATTTTTAATTTTAAAAAAATATTTCTTCCTTCATCCTTTGGTAGCATTCTGTGGTTTCAGGGAACCGCACTGTGACAGGCAAAACCCAGACCCTGTCCTGCTTCTGGGAATTGGCCTCCCAGCTGCTGTTTCTGCTCCTCCTTCCCAGCCTCCTTTCACCTTAGTTGTTAAGCCCACTGGGCCCTCTTTAATCTTGCTCCAGTAAAAATGATCCTACCTGTGACCTGTCTCTTTATTTCCACCATGGGCCCTCCCTCGTTCAGTACAACCTCTCCTCTCACTAAAAGATGAGAGAAGCAACAGTTGTCCCCACTGTCTTTATTAGTGTGGAGGATACTCTTCCTCCCCGAAACCGAGAAAAGAGAAAAGGAAAATCCGTATTTCAAAGTATGCACCTGCCTTGTTGCTCTGTCTCCTTTCTTGAGGGGCCATGTTCTGTCTTCTCTTGGATTAGGTAACTTTTTCCATCAAAGGTAAGATTGTGAAATGTATTCTGGGCTCAAAAATGATCTCTTTTCCACAACCTTTTCAGGAATTAAAATCCTCTCATGTCTGAATATTCACCATAATAAAAATTAACTAGAAAGAGAAACAAATTTTAGAAACCTACCTTGGTTTCCCTACTAATGCTATGGAGATGGTTATTATTGCTAATGTTAATTGTTGGTAGATGTTAAACTGGATAATTTAAAAATACGTAAATGGAGATAAGAACATAACCATTTGTCTAAAGGGCTAAAATGATACCTGGGTGTCATGACACAGGTGGTTTCCAGAACACAGCATGGCCTGCCTGGGTTTTCTAAAGTCCTCTGGATAGTGCTTGTCCTATCTTCATTCCTGGAAAGGGAAGGAAACTTGACTTTGGTTCTTGAGTTTACTTGATTTTTTGTTTCCCTTAGTTAGGAAATCAAAACACTGACATTTCAAAACATCCCAGAGCCCCTAGGATCACCCTCCCTAAAGTTAGGCCCCGAGTATGTTTGTCAATGATTTGGGGAGGTGAGCTGTGTCCTGAGAAGGAAGTCTGTGCTATTTTTAAATGGATTTAACATATCATTGAAACATATCATACACATATCATACCAGTGACACAAACAGCGCATTGTCACACAGCATGTGTCATACATACATTCTCTCTCACTCACACACATACTTGCTCTTCTGGTCCAGCTTTTAAAAGGAAGGCGGTCAAGAAAGCCAAGCCCAGTGATTCCAGTTGAAAGGGCTGTTAAAGTTTAAAACCCAAGTGTCCCTCTAGTCTTCAGCCTGGCTTTGAGACATGTGGGAGGGCTTCAAAGCCACAGTGCCCCTCTTTTAGGTTCAGGCTTACAGTTGGTCCCCAAATGTTTACCAGCACGAAGATGCCTAACTTACAGGAAGTGGGAAATGGGTGTGGGGGGTGAGGGTGGGTGGGTGGGTAGGGAGTGGGGAGTAGAGGGTGGGGGGTGTTCTCTTGATGTGGTTAGCCTGTCATTGACCTTGTTTGGGTAGAGCAGGAGTTGAATTAGAAAATGAAAACGCGTTTCATCTTGAGTATATTTCATCCCACTTTTTACTTTCCTTAGTAAGAAAAAGAAAAATTCTTTCCCCCAAGCGGAGTCAGGTCTCCAGATTTGGTGCTCAATTTCTCTTCATTCGACATCAGTCCTTCTCCCTGTAGAGTCATCTGGCCGCCTACTTTGCCATTTCCAACCCACCCAAAGACTGGAGCGGGGAGGGAACCTGGCCCAGTAGCTGAAGCTGAATTAACATCAGCTTGTGGAGCTCTGTGATGATACCATCAAAGGGAACAGATCAGGATTTCTGAGGACAGAGCAATTTGGATCATTCATGATTTGCTGCTATTGTGAACACTTTAAATGAGAGGACTCTGCCTGAGAAATGCTGATTAATAAAGGTAACCGGCTGGTTTTTTTCTTTTTTCTTTTTTTTCCTTCTTTTTTTTTTTTTTTTTTTTTGGTGTTCTGACAGGGAGGGAAATGATATAGTGACTAAAAATGCACCAAGTTATTACTTAGAAACAAACATTTTGCGACTTCAGATTCCAGACAGGGGTAGCCTCGGAGCTCTCTGCCCCGCTGTACAGTGCCAACATCTCCCAGCTCTCGCTGTAGTCTTCTGGAAGGGCTGAGTGAAGTTCAGGGCAGTGCCTTTCCTTCCCGCTTCACAGTTTAACGCTGGACAATACCTAAGTAATAAAATATGAACCTGGTTTGCCCTGTTATGGAGCCTGCTTCCTTTCCTTTATTCCTTCTTCCTTTTTTGTGTCCTTCATTTTTTAAATTATATTATCACTCATCCTTGACCCCTATGATCAGAGTCAAAAGTTGCCTGGGAGGTTTGGGGGATTTTTTTAGAGTTTATTTCCCTATCAGTTTAAGATAAGCAACAAACATTTGAAGGATGTGATATTCCAACACTGTGTCTCAAAATCTCTTTTCCTTAAAGTTCCACCGTGGCCTTGTCCAGCTCAGCTGGAGCACCTGGAACTAATTTTAGGGTTGCCTGGCTAAGCCCCACACTGGTATTTGATGTTTGCGTCTTCCCTAGACTCAAGCCCATTTCACCACCTCAGAAGGTGAGTGCAGGCTGATATTAATTAACAGTGAGTTGATTCACCGGCATCTTCCAGTCATTAAAGCAAATATTTGGCTTAATATAGCCCTCTGGAATATCAGCCTTTTGCCTATTCCTTTATTCCACTGTGGTTGGCTCACTGGCACTCACATGGCATATGTGGTCCCAGAACAGAGTTGGATGCTGAAAGAGAAGTGAAATACTCTTTAATCTGCCAAGGAGACTATGAGCAGCAGGCCAGCCTTCAGTATGACTACGTTGTTTTCCTGTCCATTGTGGTGCTGACTCAGCATCAGTTAATAAACCCTCTCGAGAAGGCTGGATTTCTCTTGTTAATTATCATCTTGGAGGTTTCTGAGAGCTCTTAGGAATTGTTCATTCAGTTTTATACCCCAGCACATCAGCCGGTTTAAAAGCCCTGTTTCCTCTTGGTGTTAGCGTCCCCTCTGGCATAACATGCAATAACAGGTGGACCCACAGCCAGCAGGGAGTATGTGCTACTTATGTCCCCTAGTGGGAATTCAATTGTTCTGTGCTACAGAGATTGTACAAGGATTTTAGACACACATACGTTTGGGGCATATAACCTTTTACCTCATACCCTCCCAACCACCGCCACCACCACCAACAACAAAAAATTCTAGGACAGTTTCCTGAAAAAAATTTTTTAAAGATAAACAGACGTACCTTTATGATTGAGTTGGGTTTTTGCTTTGCTTTGTTTCAGTTTCTTTCGGTAAACAAATACTCAAATGTCCACTTCATTGTATGACTAAGTTGGTATCATCAGGTTGGGACTGGGTGTGTATATGTGGGGGTGTTTATGTATGTGGGTGGGTGTGTATGCGCACGTGGTATATTTAAAATACTAGAAAAGACATAGCAGGCTAAGGTAGAAAGAGATTTTTTTTTTCTAAACTACATATGGTGAGGCACGCAGGAAAGTGGAAGACTTGTCTTTTGGTGATCTAAATTGTAAAGGGGTGCTTGCTATAAATGAACCCTTTGCATCATTGTTTCTCTGAATTAGAGGATTCCTTGCTGAAAGCACAAGACCATTGAAGGAAGTAAAGCATCTGGTTTGTTTTGTAATGAGAAGCAGGAATGCAAGGTCCACGCTCTTAATAATAAACAAACAGGACATTGTATGCCATCATCACAGGATGTCCTTCCTTCAACAGAGGACTGACTGGGGCTGGAGGAAAAGCCAGCCAGGCTCAGAATGAGCCCCACTAATTATTGCCTCCAACCGCTTTCCCCTTGCAGTGATCAGTTCAATATTCCCCTTAACTGTGAAATAATTAATGATCCACATTTTACTTACACCCTCCACAGAAGTCTACATATGGGTTTTGGGAGGAGAGGAAAGGGGGAAAAAATTAATCTGTAGGATTATAACTTTTTACTATTAACTTTTTTACCAAATAGTTGAAAGAGGGATGTTACTTCTACCAAAATTGAGTGTATTTAGTTAGGAGAAATGGAATCTTACAAGCGTGTGGTGGTGGTGGCGGGGGGGGGGGTTCCGATTGTGTATTTAATAGGCAATAACTTGACCACTAGATAGCTACTTAGTATTACATTAGCTACAAAAACAATTTAACTTGCTCTTTCCAAGTACGTTTTGTGTATCGTGTAAATGCGGACACAAACTGAGGAACTACACAATGTTTTAGGTAATTTTTAGGTTTCCTTCAATTAAGGAGTGTGCGCCCCCCTTATTCTGCCGCGACAGGAAGCAGGGCGATCTGGAGTATTTAGAATACAATACAGCACCATTAAACGTTGAGGGTAAGTGACTTCAAAGGGAAGTAAGAGGATTCCAAGTAAATGTTGAAATTCGTTTGCGAGAGAGGAAGCTCTCGGCGGCTCGCAATCCGGGGGAAAGCCCTGGGCTCTGGGAGCGCGCGGCTCCGGCGAGCCCAGGTATGGCCACGCCCCCATCTCAGGCAGCTGGTAGGAGTGAATCAGACGAGTGGCTAATGAAATCGGGGAGGGGAAAGAGCCGCCGGTCTGGTTAACACAGACAGTGCTGCCGTGACACTCGGCCCTCCAGTGTTGCGGAGAGGCAAGAGCAGCGCGCAGCACCTGTCCGCCGAGAGCCGGGAGCCTGCGCCAGGGCTGCGGTAGAGAAGAAGGGACCGGCGAGGTGCGCGTCAGTGCTGCTCAGTCCGGCCCGGGACGCGGGGAGAATGTGGACTGGGTAGACATGCGTGAGACTTATCTCAGATGTTGGATCTTTGCTTGGAAAAACGTGTGGGTACGACCTTGGTAAGGAACTTGGTTTTATTTTTATTTTGAAATTGACCTAAAAACTTTCTTTTCTTTACTTCCTTTTCTTTTCGCTCTTTCTTTTTCGTCCGTTCTTCCTTTTGATAATGCAGTTGCGGTAGAAGGAGAAATGCTTCTGTTTTAATGCACTTAGTACTGTCAAACATTTATAAGACTTTTTCCTTATGAATCATTAACCCTTTCGGTTCTAGACATAATTGTCAATTCATTGAAATTTCAGTAGTAGTTCTTGCCCACCCCCGGCAAACAAAATAACTATTCCGGGTCGGCTGAAGTTTTCAATTTTATTTTATTTTAACATTTTTTAGTATCATGACTCTATATGTTGTAAATAAATAAAGGCAAGCTAGTATAAGTCTTAACTGAGGCAAAGACAGCTTCAAATCTAACTTGAGAAAAAAAGAGCATCATATTTAGAAAAGTGGAAGAATGTAAAACCATCTTGAAGGACTTCCACCGTGTTGTGTTTACATTTTAACAAGCACGTCTTCCATGGAAAGGATACCCTCATTCCTAATTTTTATCAAACACATCTATCTACTCGGGAATACACTGCAGAAGTTGTTTATCGCTCTTCTTTGGAAAGCACTCTTGCTGTGTGCGGGTGGATTTTGAGTCTATCCTCACCAGTTTACAAGTGGAAGCAGATCTTGTGCTCTGAGTCTTCTATATTTGTTATAACTTTAGTTACAGTAAACTGTAGCACATCAGTGACTTCTGGGAATTTGTACACTTTCGGATTTAAATGGAAAGTGCTATTTGTAGCTGAGAGCTCCTAAAGGAATTCTCTTCAGGGAATTCTATTGAATAGTTTAATGTTTTCTGCTTTGTCAATTTGGTGTGCGATGCCCACAGATCCAAAAGAGCTGCGGGGGTGTTTTCCCCCTCACGCATTTTTCCTCCTCTTTTTCCTGTGGTCCAGACGGTCTCTGCCTGAAAGGCTGAAGCTCAGTGATGCTGGCAGGATGCAACCCTTTTCAGCCTTCCATACCAGAGGATGAAAGAGAGAGCGCGTAGCAGAAGGGGGGGGGGCAGTTGTTTTGAAAGTTGTTTTGCGCTGGGAGCTGGTGGGAAAGTTCAGTCTTCCCCGTTTGGAAAAGGCAGGCTGGGTTCCGCTCCTGCACCACACGCGCTTTCCATTTTTAGCTTCATTCAGAGGCAGACAGAGCTCCTTCCTCTTCCTCTCCTTGTTTGTGACACTTTTCTGAGGCAGCTTTTCCACAGTGCGGAGGGTCTGGCGGCCATGACCCCAGGCGTTCTGGGACACAGGACACAGCGCCCACAACATTTTTCTGCTGTGAAAGGTAAAGCCAGGGATTGTTCAGAGGTGTTTCTTCTTCTCCCCCGGGTGAGATTGCCACTTTTTTTTTTTTTTTTTTTTTAACTAAGTAGCATTTTAAAACCTTGCTTCTTCAAGGCAATCTACTTTATATGTCTTTTTGGCTCTTACTCAACTGTACCAAGCACTCTGCATCTGCTTTTAAAGTCTTTGGACTACTGTATTAGTCATAGCCTCTCAGAGGGAGCCACAGGAACGGCAGGACAATGGGGACTGAAGGCCTTTCCCTTCTCTTCCAGGCTGCCCCCAAGTGTAGCTCCAGTGCTGTGAAGTTTCAAGGGTTGGCAGAGGGGACTGAGGAGACCATGAAAATGGACATGGAGGACGCAGACATGACTTTGTGGACAGAGGCTGAGTTTGAAGAGAAGTGTACATACATCGTGAATGACCACCCCTGGGATTCTGGGACCGATGGAGGGACTTCTGTTCAGGCAGAGGCATCTTTACCAAGGAATCTGCTTTTCAAATATGCCACCAACAGCAAAGAGGTAAGTCTCTGGTTCATTGCTGAGGAAGATTGGCACCTGGTGCTAAATCTCCCCACTTGCCCTGGAGGCCTCTTATGTCTGAGAACTATGAAAATCTCTAAGTATTGGTAAATAATTGATCACTCCATGTACTTTTTTTTCATTGCTTTCTCTTTCCCTAAATCAGTTCCTTCTCATTTCCTCCAGCCTTCAACTGTCTCATACTAATTAGTAAACAGTTAAATCTTTTGGCAAATTGACACATCTTCATGAGCTCCTGAAAAGCTCTGCACCCACTGGCCCTCCATTGGACAATATTTTAAAGGGAGAAAACTTTTCTCAATGTTTCTTTTGTCTCCCTTTGGTCATTAGATGGCTTTATACTTTTTAACGAGCCAGGTTTACTAGCTGGGTTTCTAAAATTATTCTCAAAACCTTGACGTGTTTATGAACTGAAGTGATGGCATAAACCGAGAAGAGGGTCATGTAAAAGTGTCCTCTGTCCGGATGACTTCACTAACCACTGTTTATCTGCAGCAGCTACTTTGCTCTGGTTGGACTGGCAGGCCGATTCCTTACTGGCCTCTGAAGTGGGTTCGCTCTTTGTTGTTTCAAAGGGGCTGAAAACCTAAACTTGGAATGAGCAACTGATTTGTGTTTACCCTTTTATATAATGATTATAGCTAGGCGTGATGTTTGGCTGTGAAATAGCTTGCAGAGCCACCTCTTGTTTTGAGAATTTGACTACCACAGTTGCTCTCACTGGGCTGAGTTGAAGGAACCCACCCCTTACCCGGGTTCCCACTCTGACCATTACCACAGAGCCCCGGCAGTTCTGCTGCCTTCAGAAAGTAGCAAAAAGAGGTCCTTTGCTCTAAGAATCCAGGATTTGCTGCTAGGACGATTCACTATAGCCATGTCAAATCACTTTCCCCCTTCCCTAAGGAACAAGGAACAGCATTTAAAGGAATTCGGGAGCCTATTTGGAAACACTTTGTCGCTTTCCTGTTTGTGTGTCTGAGTCCACTGTTTTTGGTGAGGGGGAGACACAGCTGTCTAAAATTAAATAGAGCAATTCTGCTTTAAGTTGCATTAAAGCTCTACTTTTCGTTTTGTTGGGTTTTTTTCCCCCATGCTGGGAGAGTGGTGGCAGATTTTATAAAAAGCAAAATTTAAATTGTAGTGGTACATGAATGTTACCAAAAATTTAACCCCAGAGGTCGGTCTTAATTATACCTCTTCCTGAAAGTAATGCTCTTCTCAATAGAAAGTCTCTCTAATATGTGGCCGTTGGAATCAATGTAACGTTTGTTTGGGTATTGAAGGTTTGACTGTGACTTTAAGAGGTATAGTGGGTTTTTCCTGTATCAGGTTTGACCTAATATTGTTCTGTTCCCAAGGTACGTTTGTGTAAGGCTGTCCTCATCAGTCCATTGGGACTGAAATAAAGATCTCCAATCTGTGGGTCATCTTTGTCTTTTTATCTTTATTATTATAATGTTCTTGTCTTCAGTTTAGCTCTTGGCTTAAGTTTTTCAATTTTTGTCATTTGAGTAAAAATCATAATTGAGTCAAGTTATGCGCTTAGATCATTTAGTCCAAGGTTCAGAGAGATAGTCACTCACCCAAAGGCTATAGTTAGAGGCAGACACGAGACTTGGTGCAAAGTTCTAACTTCTCCAACAAGTGCTTCTCGATTATGCTACACTGGCCCCTCTTGGTGTCACTGTGGTTTTATTTATCGTCTTAACATATTTCAAACTGAGCCCTTATTAAGCTTGTTTGGTTTTATTCTCCTCTGAAAGTATAACTCCCTATTTTAGTATGTTAATCAACCAAAAAACAGATGGTACCTATGTTCCTGAAGGGGATCCTTCAAAACTAACATAAAAGACCAGGGTTCTTTTATCCTGTTTACCCATGTTTTATTGAGCTGAAACACTTGCATAGGGGATATACTACATCCTCAGTCCCTAATCACAGAAGCAGCCAGAAAATAGATGTCATGCTGTCTTTAGTTTACTCTAGAATTTGTACCTACTTTTCTGTTTCCCTTTCCTCCCTTTTTTGAATGTTGGGAAAGGACAGCTCCCTTTAAGTGGTGAAAGAGGATGGTGATGTTGAGCCATTGAAGGTTTAATAACTGCAAACCAGTTGCCGGACAGAAATATTTAGGATTGATGAAATGTTTACATTGTCATTATTCACTTTGTTCTTCAAGCCCCATGAGCCTCAGCTTGGAAATAGGGTAGAAACCTTTCTACTTATAGTTTTTATCTGATTTATCTTCCCCTTCTCTAAATGTTTTCATTAATTTAAATAACAGGAGATGTTACATTATGTACTATCTTGCTGACATACTGGGGAATTTTTTTTAACAAGATCATTTTTCATTATGAATTTGTGCTATGTGTCAGCACCTTTTCTTCTTGGTTTAAAAACAAAACATACAAACCATATTTCTAATCTTGACCTTCATTTTTAGCTTTGTCTTAAAATCATTCTGCACCTTTAATGAGGCTGTTCTTACTTCCTATTTCCAGAACTAAAACCAAATATAGACATCCTTTTCAAAACTTCTAAAACTTTTTAAACTGACAGGTTGTTCTTTTATGGGGATTTTCCCCTTGTCCTCCTGAAATTATCTTCTATGAATACTTGACTACAGAAAACTCAGTTTCGACACTTATATTTTTGAAGCAGTAGCCTGTATTAGCTTCTGCCTTCAGCTGGGGTTGCTCACTCACACGAGGGGAGTCTGACCTGAAATCATGTTCTGATAAACATCAGGTAGATAGATCCCAGAGACTCAGGCAGTGTCCATCCTGATTGTGGTCCATTATTAACTGAAGTCATCTGTAAAAGTATCTTGCCATAACCTGCAATTCCCTCTTCAAGCTTTTATTTGGGAGATGATGTTCTAAGACATTATGAAGTTTCTTCAACAGAAATGTAATGAAGAAGTCAACTTTCCAAAAACATCTCTTTGCTCCACTCCTTTTTAAAATGGGTTATATTATAGGGTGAAGGTCTTGATTTACTATAGAGTTCTCGTCCCCTCAATGAAGATATCCTGATAGCCAAAATAGAATTTTAATCAAATGATTCATTTTGTGAGGTAGGATCCAGGGAGGAGGTAGAGATAGTTAGTAATTAAAATGATATATGTAATTTGAGGCAAGGATACTCTGACCACATTTAGACCTGAATAATGTTTCTGCTTAAATTTCACTGTTCTGCTGGTATACCCTCTAAAAGGAGCAATTCACCTTTAAAACAAGCAAACCTATATTTATTCTTACTATTGTAGTTTCATTCAGTGCTCCCATTCAGACTCTCATGAGCTGTGAAATCTCCTTCATTTTGTACAACTGAAAAGAAGCCCCCCCAACACACACTTTTTTTTTTTCTGGAAGCTGAGGACATCCGGGTGTGTTCTGTAGCTAAGGCCACTGACAGAGACGGATGTGTGCAGGTGGCAGAGGGGTTTGGTCAGCACATAAAGCATGGGTGAAGGGCTTCTGTGGGGGCAGATGGAGCATGTCCATGTGGAAGTGCAGTGTCCTTTCCCTGAAAGGTTTATGGAAGGCACGCAGCAGCTTGTCCCCAGCAGTAATTCTTTAGGACCCTGGTCAGTTCCAGTGAAGTTTCCTTCTTGAGTTAGGTGAACACATCCTTAATTAGCCTTTTTAGCACTGTGACATTCAAGGCACATGCCAGGTTTCTCTGACAACGTTTACTTGCTCCAAGGTGTCAAGAATATGGGGCTGGCTAAGATACACCCCTGGATTATTAGGACCAGAGGAAGAACTGTGTCTTGGTTTTCCACTTCCCATTAAAAATAACCCTGGTGACTTACCCCCTCAAAGTTACCTGGAGAAGCACACTGTCTTAAGAGTTGCAGCTTTTGTGTCCTTTTTGAATAATATCTCCAACATGGATTCGAGAAGGTATTGAGTGCATAGTATTACAGGGCTTGGAATGGATATAGGTGGTTCATCGGCTATAGGATTCCTTCCAACCTCAAAATTCCAGTTGTGTGTCTCTATCTATAGAAGTTAGTCTGTGTGTACTCTATAGTTCTGTATATAATGGAAATTTACACAGTTAGGGTTCTGGCTAATTTGTACACATAATCCAATAATGAAGTTCTCAGTTTGTCTGGGGCTTGAGGATCTTTGGTTTCTCTTCCACCACCAGCCCTCCTCTTTTTCTTGGTGCCCATGTCTTGCCTGTCAGAATCCATTTTTAAGGTTATAGATGGCAAGACTCCTTCCAGAACTGCTCTTTTCCTCCCCCAGTAACTACTCCATCCTGGAGCTTAGTTGGTGTTAGGGATTCATGCCTTCCTCAGATGCCTTGTAGGAACAAGATTCTAGTTAACTTCTTTCTGGTCACAAGGCAATGTGTATTTTCTTAGTGTGAGATTGATAGCTGAAAACCAAAAGGCCCATCCTGTGGAAGTACAGCAATTTGGAACAAAAACTGTGACCTCAATGTGATGCTCCTTGTTGGTAATCAAGTTCTGGCTCCCAGGACACTGTCTGCAAGAGACTATAATTTAAAACAAAGTTGATGAACCAGTTGAGTACCTTTTTTAAAATTACTGCTTTAAAGTGGATATGTTGAAAATATCAACTGCTAATTATTGGCTCAACAACAAATCACACTATTTGTTTTTCCTGTTTGTCATTTTAATATTATGGAATAATCACTCAAACGTGAATGTCTAATGATTTGTGTGTCATTGAAGTCAATTCCATGAATTTTCCAAATTCATTAGGTTCAATAATACATCCTAAACAATGAACCTCTATAGAAGTCCTAGTCTACTTAAACTTTAAGTATATATTTTTGTCTCGAGACTGCTCAGAGATGCTCCTGTCCCCAGTGGGGGTGCTGACATACCAAGGATGATGAACTATTCTTGAAAGGGCAGATAGATGTAAATGAAGGCAGAGGAGGAGAATGAAATGAACATCTGCTTTTTTCAGCTCTCTGCCAGAAATTCATAGAGGACCAAAAATAACACTCTAGCTCTCCAACCTTGTTTCAACTTGTGTTAGGTGTAGGAAATTTTTTTTCTCTCTTTCCAGTCTGAGTATGCTCTATTAACTTGTATATTCAATACTAAATTGTTTTAGGAAAAAAAAGTCATTTGCTGATAAGAAACTTCCATGAGAAAGACTGGTCAGTCACGCAATGTAGGTGTGCTTATTCCCTATATAATTAAACAGAGGTTGAAATTATTGATAAGATTAATGAGGTCCCAGTACATATCACAACCAAAATCTTAGATTCCACTGTGCACCATTTGAATAGCTATTGGCATCTGCCATTTTAGGTACACAGTTACACAGGAAGGATAATTAAAAACTAGAAATAAATATCTTCTACCCTAGCCCACACCCCTTGGTCCATTTTAGTAAGGTATTCAGTAAGTAATTTGTAGTCTGTTTTGAACAAAAAAAAATAAAAATGGGAAAGTGAGAGAATAAAAAGCAAAGCAAAACTGTAACTGCAATCGTCATAAAGGACAGCTCACGGGGTTCTTTTGAATAGTGATAAATTGCTTCCTGATTCGTGGTTGGTGATTTTTTTTTTTAATCCCCTCAAAAGAAATTTACCATCAAGGAGGAACTAGCATAGTTAACATGTTTCTCTAGCCAAGCCCTGCCAAGTTCATATGCGTGATGCATCCAGCCTGAGAAGGTCATTTCCTCAGACCTTAGAACCCACAGCTCTCTCAGTATAAATTTCCATTTCTAAGGAGAACTTTTGACCACTGTAAAGTAGAAGATGTTAGGGAAGAACAAAGTTACTTGAAGGATCTTTCTTCTAAAGAGAACCTACAAGCTACGGCAGAGGAGGAGGGACTCATCTAGAATAAAAAAAACATAATGTGTTTGCTTTCTGGTTCCTTTGGCCGTTGTGGAACAACTAAAGAGCGTTATTTTGGTTTCTGAGGTTTAAATTATTTTATTCCCCTCAAGTACACTATGTTTATGGTTTGAGGGAGAATGAGAAATAGGAAACTAGGAGGAGACCTGAAAAAGTCTCATCTTGACCATCTAATTTTGCAGTATCTTGTTCTTGATCTAAAGCAGAATGGTTTTCCTTTCTGATCGTAGCAAGAAAAGTAGTAATAAAAGTAAAAAAATCCTCAATCACTGGACGATGATCCTCAAGACTATTTTAATGCTTGATCCAGTATTTGCTTTTGACCTTAGACTTTAAAAGGTGGCCTTCTTAAAAAAATCAAAAATTTAAATAGATGTTCTTCTACTTAAATCACAAGTTTGAGACCAGCCTTAGCAATTTGGTGAGACCCTGACTCAAATTAAAACAAACAGGGCTGTGAATGTAGCTTGTTGGGAGCACTTGTGTAGCACACCATAAGCTCTGGGTTCAATCCCTAGCACACCACACACACACACACACACACACACACACAGATGGTGTACCCCTTGGGTGAAGCTTGTTGTTTGTTACCTGCGCCAGCATCATGAATGTCTGCTCTCCATTGATTATGTTACCACTTGACAGTTCCATTGGTTGAAATAACAAGATTGGTTAACATTTTGCTGTTAAAATAACTGTTTCATGTATTTTATCCCTTTTAGGTTATTGGAGTGGTGAGTAAAGAATACATACCAAAGGGAACACGATTTGGACCCCTAATAGGTGAAATCTACACCAATGATACAGTTCCCAAGAATGCCAACAGGAAATACTTCTGGCGGGTAAGTAAGGAAGAATTTTCAGGACTTTCAGTGTTAGGAAAAACTGGAGCTAGAAGAGCAGGGTCACTTCCTTTTTTAGCCTGTGCTGAGAGATGCTGGGTCCCTGTGGAAACAGGGAACTCTGAGCAAGTGCAGAGAAACTGGTTCAATGTTTGGCCCTGGAAGTACTGTCCATAGGTGTTTAGTGGAGGAGATATGGACTATATATGTGAATCTCGATTTTTGCAACTCATTAGACCTTGTGATGAAAGGAAACAGTTTGCTGCTTGCTCTAAGGGTAGGTTCATTTGCATTTCTCTGCAAGGAAGTAGTAATGAGTCACCAAGCCTTAGATTTCACCCCTTCTTGATTTCTTGCTGAGTTAACTTTAATTGAATGGAAGAGTTATCATAAATGAATTATGTTGAAGAGAAATGTCACTAAGGAAGGATGGGTAGAAGATGAGCTAGGGGAATAGAGAAGGACCACAGGACTAGCCCTATTTAAGTCCATCTGTACCATAAAACTATTAAATTTGTCAGTATATAAGTCACTCCCATAGTGTAAGGAAAATGCTTACAATCTGGTAAAAAAAAGTCTGGCCTATACAATCTCCCTTGAAATATCAGGGTTAGGAAGGACCCCCATGGTGAACCAGTGAGATGGAATTCTTTTTTTTTTTTTGGTACTGGGGATCGAACCCAGGGCCTCACCAGGGCCCAAGCACTCTACCAACTGAGCTATCTCCCCAGCCCTGGAATTCTTAAGTAAAAAAAAACTGCATTAGAAGTGATCAGAGGGCTGGGATGTAGCTCAGTGGTCGTGTGTCTGCCTGGCATTCATGAGGCCCTGGGTTTGATCCACAGCACCACAATAAAAAAGGGGAACAGAGAAAAGTCAGACTCCCTTGTTCCATAGATGTCTCTGGGATATTCAGTTTTCTAAATCAAGAGATGCTTACTTAAATTTAGAAAGCTATTTTTTATATACTTATATAAAATGTACATACCTGAATTCTTAAAATAAATGACTGCATGGTAATAGTCAAAATTGGATTGTGCTTCCTTTGACTGGTAAATTGGCCTAAAAAACATAATGTCTTTTATGCAAGTATCACAAAAGACTTCTGTTAGAGGATTACTCAGAAATATTCCTAAGAGATTTTTATTAATCCAGGAAGTCTTATTGTTTCTGAAAATTTATTTTACTATTTGCCAAGTGAGAGAGAACAGTCATAGATTCACCAAGAATTATACACCCTCAATTCTTATTTAATAATTACTCTAAAATATGTTCACTGAGCACGGTGGCACACACCTGTAATCCCAGCTACTTGGGAGACTGAAGCAAGAAGGTGGCAAGTTCAAGGCCAGCCTCAGCAACTTCATGAGACCCTTTCTCAAAATAAGAAGTTTTAAAAAGGGCTGGGGATGTGGCTCAGTGGTAAAGTGCCCCTGTGTTCAGTCCCCAGGACCAAAATAAAATAAAACATATTCACTGTATGACTTATAATAGAAAAATATGAACACATTTTTGCCTTTATTGTCAAGAAATTCTTCTCAGATGTGAGCCATAGAGGTACATTGATCTTAAAGTCAAAGATCTGAATTAACAGAGTCCGACATAAGTCTCATTAATACCTGGTCATTTTGAAAAGAGACAAGAAACACCTAAGTCTCTCATCACTGTCCCCTACTTATTTCATTTAAAGATTTCACTATAAGTAACTAAAAGTGGATTTATCTGAATCAGTCCTTCACATGCAAAGGATATTGTCAGAGATAACTTCTCACGTGTCATTAGAAGCATCCCAATTTTGCTGGCAGGAATGTGAACATCTGTTATGAGGAAAGAAAAACTTGCATGCAAATTACACAGTCAAAGAGAAGGGGTGTTCAAGTTGAGAAACCAGTGACATTTCTTGTAACTGTACTATGAGTCAGCACGTTTTTAATCTTGTGATAATAGAGGGAAATGCAGCGAGGTGACAGGCAGCGGTGTTCATTTTACGTGTGCATTATTTTATTTTCTGGTGGGGGTGTGCGTGTGACTTCATGGCATGGACGGTTCTGTTTTTAAATGAGGATACAGTAAATCGCAGTCCGTGGAAGGCTGACTGGAACCGCCAGACCCGTAGCTTTAGAAAGCAGTTTCCGCCTCGGCAGAGAGCACTAGAGCGATGGAACCCCATGTTCCTGGAAGTTTGCACATCAGAGTAAACAAACTTGAAAACCCCTCTTGATAGCCGAATTCACCCAGCCTTGTTCCATTTTCTCTTAACAAAACACACCGCAAAAGCTCTCACAAGCTGCTTTGATGAAGCCACATGTATTTCCCCCTTCGCAATTTACAGGAAGTTACTCTTAAAAGAAAGTGATTCTGGTGTTTACTGCCTGTGTTAAAGGGACAGGGTTCCTTTTTTACTTCTGATAACATTGGAGGGAACTATAGAAACGATTCACAGACTAACATAGCCAGCGAGTGACTCAGAAGAAAGCAATAGCCTGCTGTCCTGTTTGTCCTGAGCGAAATCTCTGCTACCCCACCTACCTACCACTCAGAGGCTCGGGTTGCAGATGACCAGGTATTGGTTGTGTGTGTTGAAGGAAAGCTCTTGAGTGTGAAGAAAAGGTGGTACCTCTTAAGAGGAAGGGGAGAGACAGCAGCTTTCTGTGGAAGGATATGGAGCAAGGTTAGCACGTAATTTCAGTAAGAGTATATCTTGAATTTTTCCTGTTCTTACCTCTGCCTTTTTACAGTGCCCTGAGTGCATCTGTTCACCAGAAGTGGTGTTACTCCAGGACAAACTATGAGTCCTTTGTGCACTGCCTTTAAAGAGCCACACTTTCTTTCTTCCTCTTCTTTTTCCAAAAACGCAAGACTGTGGCTCTGAGCATGGTGTTTTGGCCAACCTCCCCACAGAGAAGGGAATCGCTCTTCCCTTGTTTGGCCCAAAAGCAAGGCACAAGGCTGAACAAGTGTTTATCAAGAGGAAAAGTGACTTCTTAGTAGACTGTCAAACTCTGGCCTCGGTCCCAGCGCTCCCTTTGTTATGGCAGGTGAAGTTCACCTTTGCCCCACCCAGTGTTTCCACAAAAAGGCACGGTTCCAAGTATTCATATGAACAAGTGTTACTTTAGGACTTGGAGGGTTGGGGGTGGAGGATGTTTGCATAGTCTGAGCCTTGGGCGGGGGTGTAGGAAACAGCAAGTACAGAGGCCATAGAAAAAGCTGAGACTCAGTTTGACGCAGTCAGTCAGCTTGCTCTTCTACCCAGTGACTCAAAGCACTAAAAGTCAGCAGAATCAGAACTAAAGTTAGTAGCGTCGCCCATTTGCCATTGACCGTGCTGTAGCAAAAGTAGTACTCTGGTGGTTTAATCGGTTTGAGGCCGCTTCTTAGGTGAAATCTTGTGTTTCATTCTTCTGCTGTTTTTCCCGAACATGAAAAGATGATAAAACTGAAATGGAAAAGGTAACTGACAGAATGTGCCTTACTTGTCTCCACCCTCATTTCTGCTGATTCAAGACTACTCTGGCCAAACTGATTTGATTCTTTAACTAGGCACTGGGGTGGGGGGCGGGGGCAGCGATCACACACTGCCAGCGTCTGTGCTAAGAGGTGCTCAGGGGCTGACTTCCTCTTACACCACGTCTGTCTTCTCTTTTGGACAGATCTATTCCAGAGGGGAGCTTCACCACTTCATTGATGGCTTTAATGAGGAGAAAAGCAACTGGATGCGCTACGTGAATCCGGCGCACTCTGCCCGGGAGCAAAACCTGGCTGCGTGTCAGAACGGGATGAACATCTACTTCTACACCATTAAGCCCATCCCTGCCAACCAGGAACTTCTTGTGTGGTATTGTCGGGACTTTGCAGAAAGGCTTCACTACCCTTATCCTGGAGAGCTCACAATGATGAATCTCAGTAAGTGGATTACAGAACAAAAAAATAAAATAAAAAATGCCAGTAATGTCAGTTCTGCCCCTATGAGCTAATAACAGGTTATTTAATTATATGGCTTCATCATCTGTTGGGACTAAGTAGGTGGCTTAAACCAGGGATGAGGAAGAAGGAAAACATGTTTTAGTCCCTGTTCCCTATCATGAAACCTGACCATTTAAAAAAATATTAAGAACTACTTTGAGTGTTGAATTCAGAAACTTACAGGAAGAAATATGTATCCAATTCTAATTTACCCAAAAGGGGACAGTTGGGAGTTTAATAGAGATTGGTCCAGACATGCAGTACATGCAAGCTATCACCTCTTGTTGGTGGTAATTTGTTGGTGTCTAAAATGTGCATTGAAAAATGTAGAGATGCACATTTGAATATAAAGTCAAGGTCTAATGTGGAACATGAGATTGTTTCTAGAAAGGCTTTGTCATAGTTTTTCAAGTATATTCTAAGTGAATAACCCTAGAGATTTCATATCTTGGCTTCCTTCCTTAAGGTAAAGCTAATTAATCTGATCTCCTAATCAGTATTACCGTAACCACCTATCACTTTATCTTAACAAATTTTCAGTTCCTTAGGTTTATAAGCTTTTACTTTTTTTTATTTGGTTAAAAATGTTGTCATGACCTTTGTCTGTAAAGTGCTCCTTCACTTTATCATTCTCAAATGATCTCTATGATCAATTTAAGAATTAATATAAAATTCTAATCTGTATCATAACTATAATTGCATATTTTTGGTTAGACTTGCTAAATTTTATATCAAATTTTAAAATGAACTCTTTTGAGCTCAAAAGTTAAAACTGAATGCTGAAATTTTTGTAACTATTTGTTTCAATAATATTTTAAACTTAAGAAAAGTATAAGGAATCTTCAGTTACCCTTTACCCAGACTCAACAATTTTTGATATGCTGTCTCACTTACTTTATCTGAAGGCTGAATTTGTTTTACTTTACAGTTTTACCTTTGGGATATATGGAATAAATAATAATTTTAACATAAATCAAATTTTGACTTCAACTTTAGGAACCAATTGGTTTAGTAACAAACCAATTACTTGTGCTATTTTTATGTAATCCATCTGTCCAGTGTGTTTATTACACACTGTTCAGCTTATTGGTCTTTCTTAGGATCTTGAGACTATATTTGTAATTTTCTGAAAATCTGGGGCTGTAAAAGCTTTATGACCTCTTCTTTAAGAACACATCACAGAATTATGTCCATAGCCCTTAACGCCTATGGTGCTTCTATAAACTCCAGGGAAAGATCTTGGGCTATTTGAGAGCAAACTGGCTTCTACCATGAACGTGAGGAGTGTCATCTACTCTGACCAATGGCAGCAGTTCTCTCTGTAGCACTGAAACTGCCAGGCACATCCCTGGGGCTGAGCACCCAACAGCCCTTCTGCTGTATGTGCCCAACCTGATGTGAAGGTCCCAGTGGTAAAAGTCAGGAAGGCACAGTTGGAACATAATTCTGTCAGGGCCATGTCAGTTCCTCCTCACTTTCTCAGCATAGCAAGCCACTTCCCCTTGAGTCTCCATACATTTTTGTTTATTCAAAACTTATTTATTTATTTATTTTTGCAATACTGGGGATCTAACCAGGCCCTCACACATGCGAGGCAAGTACTGTGCCACTGGGCAACATCCTCAGTCCTTTTTATTTTTCTTTTTTTCCCATATTTTATTGGTATAATATAATTATACATAATGATGGGATTCATTGTTATGTATTTGTACATGCTAAGAGGATAAAAAAGATGTACCCTGCTCAAACTAATCAAAAGAAAGCTAAAGTATCGGCATTAATGTCAGAAGAAGGAGACTTCAGAGCAAAATCATTACCAGGAATAAAGAGCCAATTGCTTTAGAAGCAACTCATCAGGAGAAGAACATAACAGTCCTCCTCCAAAATTATTGAACCTCTAATAATGAGCTTTGAGAAACTTGAAGCCCTTTTTATTTTGAGACAGGATCTCTTAGGCTGGCCTTGAACTTGCTATCCTCCTACCTCAGCTTCCCAAGTCCTTACATTCCTTGAGTTTCATAAAAGTTTTTTGTTTTTTTAAATTTTTAAACAGTAAGTCCAATGGGGTGACCCTGACCCCACTGACTTCCCAACAACCATGAAGACATCTTTCTGCACACAACCCGCACCCGGTGCCAATTAAAGAAGAGTTTTAAAGGCCTGGCATTTTTGTTCCCAATGAAAGACTTTGCACTGTGTTTTAAGATTCAGTGCTTATGTTCAGAGGCAACACTGAACTGACACCTTTGTGCCTTCAAATATCTGCTTTTATTTAAGCAGAACCTTTCTAAATGGTGGTGGTTCAGCATATTCAGGCACCCCTTCATTGTCCAGTATTCATAGGAAAGAAAGAGAGTTAACAACAGCCAGTCGCACTACAGCAAGACTCGGGCTCTGATTGTGAAACCAGTTGTCTTAGGTGTGGCAACTGATGATTGAGACTCTGATCAGGAAAATTTCCACTATTTCATCAGGCCTAATAGGAAGATTGTGTCTCCAAATGAGTTGTGTTGGGTTTCCAGGCTTAAAGTACAATAGAGGCCTATGCCGGATCACGGAGGGTTGACTTGACCGGGAGGGTTCAAGTGGTAGACTTGAGGAGATGTGAAGCAAACCGAAGGAAGAAAAAGTAGCCATATATCACAAATTAGCCTGATTTTTAAGTAAAAGAAAAGAAGTAAGAGACCTGCTTAAGACCCTACCCCTCCTTTTTTTTTTTTTTTGACCATCTATCTAACTAACCCATCTAGAAAACAGTTGACCAAATTATAGACTTCTAAATGTTAATCTGCTTTCTCAGTTTCAGTTGAAAACAGACTTTGTTTTGCCTACTGCAGAACTTCTAGGTTCTTTCTTGTAGTCTTGGGGGTTCTTATTATAGATCGAAAATGTGAGTCGGCATAATTAAGCCATTCAGAGCCTTCAGAAGCAGTTCACTCTTGAAATGACTCCCTCCGCCTACAGCCATTTAAGATTGAAGAACAAAAACAGATCTTGATTTTCTTTTTCATGTTAACTCAAGCTGCTGCTGAGTGGGAGAGTCAGAAATGACACCAGCTCCTCCGATTACTCAGCTGCTGAAGGGCGATTTTATAAAATGTACCTTCATATAGACTCCATCATTTCCACCTGTAGGACATTTTAGAGAGGCTAACGTTTCACTGTGGATATTCTTCTAGAAGAAGGTGTGAATCTACGAAGACATCAGAGATTGCAGACATTTAGTGTGGATATACTGTGTATCAGGCACTGCGCTAGATATTTTCCATAGAAAATTTGAAACTGACTCTGTGCGTGTGTGTAGGTGTGTTTTGTTGTTGTTGTTGTCCCAGACATTAGCTTTATGCCAGTTTATTAATTGAATTCTATTAAGGTGCTTAGGAAGAACACAGTCTCAACCTGGAGGCAGTGCTGGGAATGGACTTAAATGTTCGTGCCCACTGCTTTAACCTGATGGATTTTAGAACCGTGCGGGTATCGGAGCGACTGAAAAAAACCTGAGACCTAGATGTAATTGGCCACATGATAATGACACAAAGTTATGAGGGTGAAGTTTCTATATTTTTATTTTATTAGGGCAACTTTTCTGTTTGTTTGTTAATTTAAGCCAGAGGATGCATGGATGCATTCAAATCATTCCTTTTCTCCCCCGCTCCCCACCTTCATGAAATGCCTTCCCGTGGCTGTGAGATGCCTCGCCTATCAGCTTTCCAGCTTAGTTGTCTTTCTCTTCCTTTACCATTTCAGCTTTAAAAAACAAAAGTGACAATTTGAACTTCCTGCCTGCTGGGCCTCACTGAAAGGCTGATATTGGCCTGATAAGGGGATATTTATTTTGGTTTAGTGGCTTCAGAAATCCTCTCCCTCAACAAGCTTTCCACCACTGCCCCCTGATCGCATCCTCCCCGATAGTGTTGTCTGAGCTGTTTATTCTGGGGCTTCTGGCTGGCCCAGGAGTAACTGATAACAGCTAGCAGGAGATAACACTCTGAGGGGCTCTCAACTGGAATGAATCCCTCCCTCCAGCCTGTCAGCCTGAAGAATGGATTTGAACAGCTCAATTCTTGAGGTCCACAGAGTTCATTTCTAGACCTATCAGGTGGTGGGCCTGTAGTGCTCTCACAGTGAAATCCGGCAGGGCGTTGTATAGGACGAGGAAGGATACTGCTGCGAAGGCCTCGGCACCATCCACTTTCCACGCCGTCGGATGCCCAGGCCAAGGGCCCTGCTGCTTCTCAAGGCACCTCCCCACCCGAGGCCTTCAGCTGCACTTTCCTAGCGCAGGCAGACCGGCTTCAGGGACTGCCCTCCAGGAACTGGGGCTCAAATCAAGCCTCTAATGTTTTACTTTTGTTGCAGGGAAGGCTGAGCAGAGGTTTTAAGTTTCCCTGCTCTGATGGATGTTAACTGCAGGCTTCATTTGCTCTGTGTGACAGGGCTGGCAGTGGCATGGATAGCCATTTGGGAGCTATCCTCATTGCTCCTGTTCCTAAATAGTCTGTTGACCCAGTAACATATGCCATCCTTGGGAATAAATGCTTTGCTCTCAGCTGCCTCTGTTTTCTTTGGTGGTGTAAGTAATTGAACTGGCTTGGGAAGTACCTGTTGTGGTTTGGCAGAAGTGACTGTCACGCCTTGTGATTCCAGGGGACAGTACTGCTGGGAGCCTGGTTAGACCAGAACCTTGGTGAAATGCTTGTGCTGTCATCCAATTGCACATAAGGGATGGCATCCAGGTCCTTGATCTATTTGGTGCAGTCACTTTGAATAGGGCTTTATCAAATTCATATTGAACAAGAATTGAGTTAAAAATTGATGACTGTTTATTACTTGAAATGAGTCTTTATCTTTCACATCTTGCTGCAGGGTGTACTGATTTCCTTTAACTAAACTGTGAACATCAGAATGACTTTTATTAACCTGTGACAACCCCCACCCCAGTATTTTTCCACCCCATTTTAATGAACGCTATCTTGTTCCAACTTGAGCAGAACTTTTCTGTCATAAAGTTTGTACTAATGGAAAGATCATCCAAATGGCACTGTTGTCCCCATTTTGCTGAGGAGGAAATGGGGTAGCACTTCCAAGTGGGTGGCCCCGAGCCCTCTAGAGTGAGGGTGTTGGGAGCCAGGTGCCTGTCATTCACGTCACCAGTTGGCATTCAGGTTCTCTCAGGAGAGGGAGCAGCTCTGGCCATTTCACTTCAGTTCTCTGTAGTCCTCTGAATAATCGCCCTTTCTTCTTTATTTCAGCACAAACACAGAGCAACCCAAAGCAACCTAGTGCTGAGAAAAATGAACTCTGCCCAAAGAGCGTCCCAAAGAGAGAGTACAGCGTAAAAGAAATTCTAAAATTGGACTCCAACCCCTCCAAAGGGAAGGACTTGTACTGTTCTAACATTTCAGATAAGGACATGGATGGCTTTAGAAAGAATGGCAGCCCAGATATGCCCTTCTGCCCCCGGGTTGTTTACCCCATCCGGGCCCCTCTGCCCGAAGAAATTTTGAAAGCTTCCCTGGCCTATGGGATGGATAGACCAACTTACATTACTCACTCCCCCATCCCGTCCTCCACAACTCCAAGCCCCTCAGCAAGAAGCAGCCCTGACCAAAGCCTGAAAAGCTCCAGCCCTCACAGTAGCCCTGGGAACACACTGTCGCCCCTGGCTCCTGGCTCTCACGAACACCGGGACTCCTACACTTACTTGAACGCACCCTATGGCCCCGAAGGTCTGGGCTCTTACCCAGGATACGCACCTGCCCCCCACCTCCCTCCAGCCTTCATCCCCTCTTACAATGCCCACTACCCCAAGTTCCTGTTGCCTCCCTATGGCATGAATTGTAATGGCTTGAGCACCATGAGCAACATCAACGGCATCAACAACTTTGGCCTCTTCCCGAGGTTGTACCCCGTCTACGGTAACCTCCTTGGTGGGGGCAGCCTGCCTCACTCCATGGTCAGCCCAGCTTCTCTCCCAAGTTCGCTGCCCTCAGACGGAGCCCGGAGGTTGCTTCCGCCTGAGCATCCTAGAGAGGTGCTTGTCCCAGCGCCCTACAGTGCCTTCTCCCTTACTGGGGCTGCCGCCAGCATGAAGGACAAGACATGCAGCCCCACGAGTGGGTCTCCCACGGCAGGCACAGCTGCCACGTCAGAACACGTGGTGCAACCCAAAGCTACCTCAGCAGCGATGGCAGCCCCTAGCAGTGATGAAGCCATGAATCTCATTAAAAACAAAAGAAACATGACTGGCTACAAGACGCTTCCCTACCCACTTAAGAAGCAGAACGGCAAGATAAAGTATGAGTGCAACGTCTGCGCCAAGACTTTCGGCCAGCTCTCGAACCTGAAGGTAGGCCTAGGGGCACCTGCGGGGTGCACTCAGGGTCATGCTTAGCTGCCCCTCCACACATCACAAACTGCCTTTGAGCAGTAGGAGACCTGGGCTGGACCCAGCTGGTGTGGATTCTGCTTTGTGTTCACCACTTCTAGCTCTGTGGCTTTGGACAAGTTCCCCTGAGTTTCTCCTGAACAATAAAAATATGGGGTTTGGGCTAGAAGATCAGTTGTAAAGTCCCTGCTAACTTGAGACTTTTGTTCTTTTAGCTCAGGCACATCAGAGCATTCTGAAAACACAGGCTTTGTTCTCTTTAAGACTTTGTCCTGATGCTTTTCCTAAGACATTTGCACGTAAACACCCGACTTTGAGCAGGTGTCAGAGCAGAGCTAACAACTGTGGCTTCTTCCAGGTCCACCTGAGAGTGCACAGTGGAGAACGGCCTTTCAAATGCCAGACCTGCAACAAGGGCTTTACTCAGCTTGCCCACCTGCAGAAACACTACCTGGTCCACACGGGAGAAAAGCCACACGAATGCCAGGTGGGCGGTATTTTCTGGGTAGAGCTTTTGACCTTTGTAGAAAGTGTCTGGAGCTGCCCTCTCGTGTCACATAGCCCTTTGATTCAAACCGGAACAAGAGTCCTGCCTTGCGCTGGCACTGCAGAGCTCCCGGGTGCTCTGTACCTGCTTACGGGTGGAACAGCAGCCTGTGTGCAGTGTGCCCACGTCCTCATGTGCTTAAAACCACACCGTTGGTAGTAAGCATACACAGGGAGGCTTCTGGCCTCCAGGTTGCTGGGTGTTGACCTGTTAGCTTGTCCCTGCCACTGGCGACTCTTAATCTTCTGGTCTTCCCTGTCTCCCTTCTCGGCCCTTTCTTGTCCCCACACTGTAGGTCTGCCACAAGCGATTTAGCAGCACCAGCAATCTCAAGACCCACCTGCGACTCCACTCTGGAGAGAAGCCTTACCAGTGCAAGGTGTGCCCTGCCAAGTTCACCCAGTTTGTGCACCTGAAGCTGCACAAGCGACTGCACACCCGGGAGCGGCCCCACAAGTGCGCCCAGTGCCACAAGAGCTACATCCATCTCTGCAGCCTCAAGGTTCACCTGAAGGGGAACTGCCCGGTGGCCCCAGCCACTGGACTGCCCTTGGAGGAACTAACCCGAATCAACGAAGAAATCGAGAAGTTTGACATTAGTGACAATGCCGACCGGCTAGAGGACATGGAGGACAACATCGACGTAACCTCTGTGGTGGAGAAGGAAATTTTGGCTGTGGTCAGAAAAGAAAAAGAAGAAACTGGCCTGAAAGTGTCTTTGCAAAGAAACATGGGGAACGGACTCCTCTCCTCAGGGTGCGGCCTTTACGAGTCATCTGCAGACCTGTCCCTCATGAAGTTGCCCCACAGCAACCCACTACCTCTGGTACCTGTAAAGGTGAAGCAAGAAACAGTGGAACCAATGGATCCTTAGGATTTTCAGAAAGCAAGTGTTTGTTTCTTAAGTTATGTCTCGGCCAGTTGGGGTGCCTGTAGCAGATCCCGTGTATATACTTCCAGATCTGCAAAGCTCTCCCCATAGCAGGTGGTTCCCCTCACATCTCTGGAATTAAAGAAGGACTCCAAAGTTACTGAAATCTCAGGGCATAAATGAGGCAAAGACTCTCTCTATATATATATATATGTATACATATTATATATACTTATTTACATCCATGTCTATATATTTGAACCTGTGTATTTTGAATATTTGTGTGGATACATTTGCATAGCCTTCCCATTACTAAGACTATTGCCTAGCCATAATTATTTTTTCAGCGATAATCCTTCATAATTTATTATACAATTTATCATTCAAAAAGCAATAATTAAAAACGTTTACAATGACTGGAAAGATTCCTTGTAATTTGAGTATAAATGTTGTATTTTTGTCTTGTGGCCATCTTTGTAGATAATTTCTGCACATCTGTTTAAGTACCTAAGATTTAGTAGATAAATACATGACTTCAGTCAACCTCTCTCTGTAATAATGGTTTGAAAACGAGGTTTCAGTATTGCCAAAGTTAGACATTCGATGTGTTAACTCATAGGATCGTGTCCTTTGAACAGCCCTGTGTACCATGGGGGTAGGTGTGCAGAAGAACCACCCAATGACAGCTTGAGTAGGAACGGGAAAAGGAATCTTGTCATGTTTTGTTCATAGTTTGTAATTTTTTTTTTCTAGCCATAATTTTACCAAAAAGGTGACAGGAAGGCTTTGCCAACCTGTCTTTCCAAAAAAGTAGGGTCTTCCCACCCCACCCCAAAAGTCATTTGACCTTCAGAGTGACCACCTGACTTTTGCATCCCAGTGTATTATCTGAAAATGTGAAAGATAAAATGCCATGTTTAAAACCACTGAGAAACTTTCCCAAAGCACAGGTGGTTTTGTATGTGTGAGGTTGGGGGCTTGAGTCTGGATGTTGTTTTGTTGTTGGTTTTTGTTTTTTATGTCAAAATTGCACAAATGTGGTGCTCTACCAGGAAGGATTTGAAGTAAATAGGCTCGGGCCACACTTAAAAAACAAACAAAATACAAACAGAAAAACGGGTATTCTGGTCATCGTTGGGTAAAAGCGGGTAATGGACATTCCTATCCCCAACACATCAATTGTATTTTTTTCTGTAAAACTCAGATTTTCCTCAGTATTTGTGTTTTTGCATTTTATGGTGTAATTTAATTGAAGATGAAAGGGCATTGCAAAGTTGTTCAACAACAATTACCTCATTGAGTGTGTTCAGTAGTGCAGGAAGTGATGTCTTATCTAATGATTTGCTACTCCAAAAGAGAAACCAAGTCAGTGTGCTCCAGAAAGATAGACGGTATCATTCTATCTTCTACTCTGCTAAGCCCAAAGATTACCTGTTGGCGCTCAAGGTGTAGCAAAGAATGATGTATATTTATAAATCTATTTATACCACTATTCCATGTGTATATATAATATATTTATAACCACTTAAATTGTGAGCCAAGCCATGTAAAAGAACCTACTTTTCCCAAGGGTAAAAAAAAACCCTCTTTCTGACACTATCAGTGCTCAGGCAGCCCCTTGCCTGTTATCAAAGACCCAGAAGCCTTGGTGCAGAGGTGAGGCCCACATAACCAGGGAGAAAGTGATACATGTTTTTGCTGTTAAGGATCATCTGGGACAGCTATGTTTTCGTTTTGCCACATCATGATTATGTAGTCACAGTCAAGTCACAGATATTTAAAAAAAAAAAAAAAAAAATTCACTTCTCACTGAACTTTCTCCTCCTCTCCCTCCTTCCTAAATACTGACATCACTGTTCAATTCTTATATATTCACCATTTTGTTGACACCAACTAATGTCAACTTGCAGAGAGAACAACAGATTTCGAGCAATCCAGGGAAAACCAAAAGCCTTACCGATCTATTTCTAGAACTAACGCGACTGACAATTGTTCTTGTTTCCCTTTTCTTTCTCTTTTTTGGGGGTTGGGCAGTGCTGGGATTGAAGCCAGGGCCTCCTACGTACGAGGCACTCTACCACTGAGCTACACCCCAGTCCAAGACTGGCAATTTTTGATGTATCTGTGTTTGACATAGTCCTTGATTATAGGTGAACCAAAGCATCTTTCTGACGTTGACACCAAATATGCTCTATTCCCAATGAACACATTGGTCTCCTTTCATGCTTCCTTGTATTTGAGAATTTTTACAAAGACCACTTGCTTCTCTTGCCATCTGTCTTTCCCTCTTAGGCCTCTTACATGTGAATGTTGAGCCCACAATCAACAGTGGTTTTATTTTTTTCCTCTACTCAAAGTTAAAACTGACCAAAGTTATTGGCTTTTTACTTTGCTAGAACAACAAAACTCTCTTATGTTTACATACCGGTTTACATTATTTATGTGCAAATTGTCAAAATGTAAATTAAATATAAATGTTCATGCTTTATCAATGCTTGTCTAGTGTCTTGAGTGGAGGGCCAGAAAGCAACTTCATACCCATACTCTAAGGGTGACCCGGGACCACACTTTGAACATGATGCAATTTGCCTCTCCCTGCCCCAACCCTACTCTGTTTCCAGTAGCACCAGCCATGAGGCCTTCATCTTCTCCACCTCCCTTGGGCATTGATCTGTTGTACCCCTCATTAACTTTTAACAGTGTTTAAGATTTTTTTAAAATTATGAGCTATAAAACTGTTCTCTAAGAAAGGCATTTCAATTATTCTCCAGTAAAGGGAGGGGGGATTTTGTTGGCTTTCGTTGCATTTTTGTTGTTGATTTTTATTTATTTTTTGCAGTAGTGGGGATTGAACTCAAGGCCTCACTCCTGCAAAACAAGTGCTCTGACACTGAGCCACATCCCCAGCCCTTTTCATTTTATTCTGAGACAGGATCTTACTAAATTGCCCAAACTGGCCTTGAATTTGCAATCCTCCTTTAGACTCGGAGTAGCTGGGATTACTGGCATGCAACCACACCCACCTTTGTTTGTGTGACTTTGTTGATGGCTTGGGTGTGAGGAGGTAGAGAAAATGGGTCAATTCTGTGTGTGTGTGTGTGTGTGTGTGTGTGTGTGTGTGTGTGACGCACGCAGATCCAGTCTACTGGTGGGTGAGGAGCCCAGGGAGGGTGCGTCTAGGTACTGTCGGCTGGTGACATGCAGTGTTGCTTCAATCAATAACGAAGCACGCAATGGGGCATGCCCTACCTCCTATTTCTTCCCCCTTCACTTCTTAACCTGGGAAGCAGATTTGCTACTTGTGCACATCAAATAATTCCAGAGAGTTGATTTACCAGAATCTGGGCATTGTTAGTATATCCAGGAATCATGGCTTTGGGCCCCAAGGGTCATATGCTGGGAATGAGTCTACTTGCTTGTCCATGGATGCTCCAGGACCTACCCTGTCTCCAGAGAAAAGATACGACTAAATTTGAGTCCTAGTTGGTAGATGTGGGTAGAAATACATTTGGGATAGTGCCTTCAGTGAGGCGGAAAAACATCTAAAAGCCCTTTACAAATGTTTTCTTGCTTCCCATTACATCTATTACCAAGTTCATGGTTCCATGCTAACTGCATGTTAAGAAAATAATGCTCCTTCTTACATTTAGATACTTAAAACTGCCTGGTGTTTTATTTTGTTTTTAATATTTCTTCCTTAAATTCACTTAAACATCTGTGCCAAAAATTTGAAATGCTGCCAACATGTAACTGTGGAGTTAAGAAAACCAGAACCCCATTGTCATAAACGCGCCAAAGGGTGCTGGTTATACTCCTAAATCCTACAGAACCATTGTAATAATTTTTCAAAATGAAACCCAATAAGATCCAGAGTATAACAGCTATTACCATAAATCATCGTTCTTTACTTGGCAAATCATGTCTCCTTTACTCAAGAGTTACATATCTCGGGAACACTAGTGGATGGACTTAGCTGTTTAATGAAACACTACATGGAAAGATAATATTCTCTAAGAGTCCAGGTCCACCTGCCGAAGTCCATACTGCTGGATTGAGGCTTCATACAGCTGTTCGTGGGGCAAAGCAAGACCAAAGAAGTCACCCTTTTCTGAAATTTTCCTTAACTAAACAAAAGCTCTACCACACCGTAAGGTAATAGAGAGAAGTTATAAACAGTATCATAGAGCTTCATGAGCACGTTGATAGATACTTTTTCTCCTTAGGGGAAATGAAATCACTTTAGGACCCACAAGTTGGTATGGTGAAGAACTTATTCGCACATGTGTGTTCGTGCCTGCGCAATGCCTTCTCTGAAAGGTAATGAGGAAAGGCCAGAACAGGGGAATGGAAGTAATGAGAGGCATGTGGCATGGGGTTTTAATGTAAAACCAGGCCTCCAGGATTATCTGGTCTAGGAAGGAAGGCTGCACCATACAGGGCGGCTGCAAGGCTTGATGAATAGGAAAAAAGTTAGAACGTGCTTACTGAACCAGTCCTGAAGACACCTGTTTCCTTTGAGACGCCGTGGAGTCCTTTGTCCGTAACAGGTCCTTGTCATTATTAACTTCCAGCCAGAAGGAATCAGAGCATTGTAGGCCCTGCCTGCCTCTTCATTGTTCGCTCCCATCACATCCCTTTTCAAGCTTCAACACCTCAGAACCCCCAAGTCCAACTGCTCAAAATGCTGCTGACAGCTGCTCCTTAAATAAGTTGAGAAGTGATTTTAATCTCAATACAGCCTTAATCATGTTATTCAGGCAGAAACTGCAGCCAGATTCCAAAAAGTTATTTTAAACCAGATTTATGCAAATACTCTCTTCATCACAGAGTTTCACAGAATACTATAAATTAACAAACCCTCTCCTAGTTTGCTCTTCCAGGTCTGACAGACACTGAACCAGAGGTGGCCTTGTGCACATTTCCTTCTCTATGAATTTTAGAAGGTTTTGCCCAGTGTGGTGGCACATGTCTGTAATCCCAGAGGCTAAGGCCAAGGCAGAAGGATTGCAAGTTGGAGGCCAGCCTCAGCAATTTAGCAAGAGGTAGCTCAGTGGTTGAGTGTTCCTGGGTTCTAACTCCAGTACTCCAAAAAAGAAAAGGAGAAGGAGAAGAGGAAGAACATAGGAGGTTTTATTCAGTCTAAATATGACTGTAGTCATCTTATAGTTTTCCTCTACCTCCATCAAGAAAGAGGAAGTGAAAGATAAGTATCAATGGGTGATTTGGTAAGATGCTCTCCAGTGTGTTAACAAAAGGGGGTTGTTCTCATGGAATTCTGGCAAAACGCCCTATCTTTAGGCATCTGAGGGATTTACCTGTGGATGACAACAACCAGCTGTTCTCCTTCACTGGTGAGGAGCAGAACAAGGGAAATGGAATTCAACCAGAGCAGAAGGGACTAGAGTTTAAATTGAGAAGACTAACCACCTTTATGGTTTGTAGCATACTGGGTTCCTCAGAGGGGCAGAATCTCCTTGCTTGGAGTCTGCTTGTTTGAAAGCACAGAATGAACAAGATACTCTGGCAAATCCTTTCTAGGTATACAATTCAAACATTTCCATTGTCATGTACCTAGGACCATAAATACAGAAGGTTTTGATAGAGAACTTAAGGCTTTTTAATGTTCCTGAGGCCTCCTAGGAAATGCTTTGTATATGTAGAGAAATATGGAGAACTTGCCTAATTCTAAGGAAGAATCTATGATACCGTGAAACAAACTCTGCTGGATATTTCAGTTTTGTTTTATTGTGTTTATGGTACTGAAGACTGCACCCAGGGCCTCAGACACTGCACTTCATCCCCAGTCCATTTCATTTTGAGACAGGGTCTCAGTAAGTGGCCCATTCTCCTTCCCCAACCTCCCAAATAGGTGGGTTATAGGTACATGTCACAGTGCCCAACTATTGTACATTTTGTTAACTATTTTAAACAATATTCCACACTAGCATTCCCAGGGTTTCTGAAAGAGGATGGAAAATGAGCCAAGGTCTCATTCTCTCCTAGCATTGCACCTGATGCTGTGTAAAAATGACGTCCAGGCCAGTGGTCTTGCAGTGTAGTTATTTCTTGGGAAAAGAAAAGGTCCCCTCTGCCTGCTCTCCTCCCATCAGCACGACTTCCCTTGAATGCCAGTTCCCACCCACACAGGCAGAGGCAGTGAGAAAATCTCTGCCATGCCACGTAACCCTTTCTTGCCTCCCTGGTTTTAGTACTGATAACGTGAGAGTGATCTGCTGTGACACCAGCCAACTAAGGATCAATAATGGTGTCACATATTTCTTTCTTCCAGGGCTCATAGGGCCAGAGTGTAAAAATGTACCCAAGATGGGACCTGAGATTATGAGCTCCTACTAGTACAGAAAACACAGTGAACCAGGAGATTAGAAGCTCAGATCTAGACCTGGTTCAACCCCTTGTCAACTGCATGTTCTCAAAAAAGATCTGGAACCTCCCTGGTCCTCCATTTCTTGGTCCTTAAAACAAGAAGTCATTGCTGGGTTGTTTTCCTGCTTTTTTTTTTTAAGTATCACACTTGTAGTAAGTTAAGATTCCATCATTTTCTCTTATATCTATTTGGTTTTCTTTCCTTGGAACTCTGATCATTATTGCTATAGGCAGATATTTGCAATTTAGAGAGCAGATGTCAAAGAAATGGAAATGAGGGGTGAGCTTGTATGGAAACAACTATCATGGCTTCTTTTGGCAAAGAGTAAGTTTGCAAAGGTCCTGCTAACTTGTGAGAACCAGGCACTTTCCCCAGGAATATACTCATCTGAAAGGAATCAAGATTCTTTTAATGGAAATAATGGGTTGTGCTTAAATCAAACCCCTGCTAGACTTGAGTGCTATGAATGCTAGTATGTTTAATTTAATGGGTTTTGGGGTTTTTGTTTTTTCTTCTTTGCCTTTTTTTTTTTTTTTCAAGGCAAAGTCATACTTGCACAACAAGTGAGAAAGATTTAAATTTCTTGCCCCAAAAGAACCAGGGGACAGAAATACTGGCAGCTAAGAAGCAGAATGAAAACCCAAGAAAGAGACCCTAAGGAGACATTGAAAGGAAACATTTCGGTTAGCAAAGTACTCGAGACCTCTATACCGTTTTAACGGTTCAAAGTTTTAAAAAGGGAATAAAGAAAAATTAAGCTGAAGAGGCGGGGGAGGGAAAGGCGAAGCAGAGGCAGAAGCTGTGAGTAGAGAGATGTGAAAGGGGCTGAAAATAAGTGAAAAGTGAAAAATTGCTTTATGAATAAACCGTTAAAAAATAGTGAGTGAAAAAGCAATCGTGCTTCCAGTTATTACTGAATCACAAGCGCGTGGAAGCCGAGGCTGACCCCAGCAGCGAGTCCGCACTAAGCCACGTTGCAGCAGTTGGTTGGCAGCAGTTCCTGTGGGCGGACTCTGCTTTCTACTTGAGTGTTCAGTTTCATTGTGATTACCCCCCATCACAGGCGCGTGTGGGCCCTTTTACCGCCCTGAACCCAGAAAACATGACTTGGTCACCTCTCCTCCTTGCTGACACCACAAGGCAGGTGACACCTAACCTGGGGGGGTGCAGGGTGGGGACACACATGCAGCACAGACAAGCCAAAGGGCGAGGGCCAGGGGCAGGTGAGCCAGCTTCTGAGGTGAGAAGCAGCCGAGAAGTTCATGAGGTTAGTAGTTCTTGCCTGTCTCTTTCTGAAAGTGACCATGTGATTTCAAACTCAGTACTCCTTGTCATTCCTGGGAATGGGTCCCACAAGGACATCATGGCCCTGGCAAAGGTCTCTTCTGTGCTGACAGCTGATAGATGACCCTTCTCCGGAGCACATCTGGCTCAGGTGTAGCAAGTGAAATGCCAATCCTAGCAGCTGTCCCTCCACCCCTTTGCATACTTGAGGAAGTGCAGGGAGCACTAGGAAGTGGACCGGTTCTACCAGTGTGACTCTGCTCTCCTCTGAGCCTCCAGGAAGAGGATGATGAACGGAAGTGTTCCGGCCCCCAACAGAAGATAGGCCCAGTATCATGAAGAAGGGCTGGTGCCAAAGGTACAAGCCAGTTCCCAAGCTGCTCGGTGGCTCCCTCCAAATCCTAAGTGGAGAACACAATTCTGTCTATACGCACAGCTAATTTTTGATTGTCTGCTTCAGTGGAAGGGAGGTGGAAAATGGATGCTCACAAATCCCAAGATAAATCTGATGGAAGTGCTTCCTGTGCCCTTCATTGACAAGTGTCACCCTCCCTGAGCAACCCTCATCTCTATGACAGACTCTGGGAGGCAGGTGTCCTAGCGGCTGGGAATGCCAGCCCAGGGCCACCTTTGACCCAGATGACCCATGGAACTGCTGGGCTGTGCACACAGCTGGTGTACAATCAAAGGATCAAGTCTAATGAACATGTCTCATTTTTAGTAACCAGGATAAGACTGTAGTTCTGTTCATTGGCCAATGGGGCTGAGGTTTTCCTGAGAGCCCACGGAGATCTTGGTATCTGTTCTTGCTGTTGCCACTGGAGGACCCTGGCCTTGTGCTGACTGGAAAGCAATATGCTTTCCTCCCTGAGGTTTTTCATGCAGGGAATAGATAGCATTGGGCTTTGAGTATCTTCAGCCCAGAAGTAGGGAAATCAAGGAATGGAAAGTCAAAGGAAATGCCCAAGACACCTAGCAAATTCGTGCTGGAACTGGAAACAAACTCTGCTTCCTGTATTAGCAGATTAGACAATCCTCCTATTGCCCAGCTGGGCAGGACCCAAAGGAGTTTCTGCTATTGTTTGTACCCAGGGACAGGTTGCCAAAACTGCAAAATTTTATAGCATTAAATTACTGTCTTTTGCTTTGTCAGGAACTTGACTCTCAACTAGTTCTACAGATGTGTCAGTAAGGAAGAAGATGGGGAGTCCTGGCCATGCCACGGCCTGCCATTATTCTGAATCCATCTCACTTCTAACTCCTCACAACCACTCACATCTCTAAAGCTGATTCCAGATTCCTTTTAATGAAAGAATTCGATCCCTTTGGGGGTGGCCAATTCCCCAACCAAGTGCCAGAGAAGTTTGCATTGCCTAGTGCTTTAGCAGGAGGATAGGTGTCGGCTTCAGCAGGTCTCTGTCAGCCTCAAGTTAGCAGTGTCCCAAAGAGGAAAATGAGGTACAACCTAATCCCAACCCCCTTTAAAGCATGTCTCAGAGAACTATCAACTGCAGTTGAAGGACAGAGTGGTCCTCAGGTAGAAGGACCATGGTGATTGCAAGGTTCAGATGCTGTTTTGAATAAACTGGCTTTAAAATTCCTTTTACTTTAGAGCATTGAGTTTGTGTGTTCTCTACAAAGCAGAGGAAACATATTTTCTGCTTCAAATGCACATTTAAAAAAAAACTGTGATGCTTCTGAGTTAAGGAGGTATGTTCTCTGTTTTAAATATTGCCCATATACAGTTAACCAATGTTCCTGGAAGCAAAGATGAAAGTTGAGGAAGAGCAGTCTGGTCTACCTTTTTGCTCCCAGGCAATGGAATCCCAAAAGTCACGGCTGCTCTAATGATTATCTGAAGACTTGCTGTATGCCCACCTGCTATACAGCTTTTGCAACCAACAGAAAACCTAGGAGATTTATAGCAGTTTTGCTTCAAATTGCTAGTTTTTGTCTCCTTTGGTTTTGACCTACACGTGGATTCCAGACTGAAAATTACATTATCCAAAGCAAACCATTCAGCCCATCTTAGATAGGTTACAGCTGTTTCAACCCTTCTTCCAACTTGAGCGTAATAACATAATACATTATTGCTCATCTATAGCCTGAAGAATGACGTGCTCTTAAACGTACTGGCTGAAAATAAAGAAAAGGAAGGAAGGAAGGAATCCTCTAAAACTGGCTCTATCACTTAGAAGTAAGAGAAGCATCTCTTAAATCCAGGTCTGAATCTTGTTCACATCAGAGAAATGAGTCTGAGAGTGGTAGAGGGTAAATGAATGTTTTCTAGCAGGGACTCTCGGCCACACCTCTCTGGGAGCTCTGCTGAGGACCAGGGAGCACTTGCTGGACTTCTCCAACAGACAGGGAGAGAAAAATTTAGAAGAAAAAGAAAAAAGCAGGGTAATGTCTGTGCTGAAGGTGCAGACTTCCTTCCGTACTTGGTTTTTTTTTTTCCCTTGTAAGGGCTGTTTGAAAGTTTTTCCTGTGCTTCTAACTGAGCAGAAACCGCATTATGTCCTTTGTCATCGTCTTTGCTCACCACTGGAGACCCTGGTGGTTAGAAAGGGAAAGTCCCTTTTGCTGGTGCATGTGGGGGTAGAAGGTGTTGGGGGCCGGGAAGGGGCATGAGGGGAGAGGGGAGAGGAGAGATCCTTAAGCTTGCCTCTCTGGCCTAGACACACTCCTCAGTCCTCAGCCGCAAAGCAAAGCATCTCTTTTGTTTAGTCCACTATGTCCCTGATCACCTTAGGGTGAGGGGTAGATAGATCATCAAGCAAAGAAAAGAAAAGAACCCTTACCTCAAGTGCTTGGTGGTTCTGGGAAACCCAAAGAGTGGCCAGATGATCTCTGTGAAGCCTGAGAATAACTTATACCTGCCTCCTTAATATCTGTACCTATGGGGGACTGGAAAAATAAGGAGGGGTTTGGAGCATAGCTATATATTTAACTTGAGCTGTTTTAGGGCAGACTCTGTTGTGATAGCCCTTTTCTTTTTCTTTCTTCTTTATGTTGTGGTAAACACACATTAGTATAAAATGTACCATCTTAACCATTTTTAAGTGTATATAGTATAGTAGTGTTAGCTCTATGCACCTTGTTGTGCAACAGATCTCTAGAACTTCTTCATCTTGCAAAACTGAAACTCTATACCCAAAGAACAATGATTCCCTGCTCCCCTCCCCCTCAGTTCCTGAGGGACATTTCTTGATCATGCTTCTAATCATGAGTCCTTTTCTTCAATTAAGTCTATAAACTTGATTTCCATCCAGGGGCTGTTTTGAGATCACACACCGACTGACCTGCTTGGGGAGCAGTTTGGACTCACTGTCATGAATATTCATCCCTTGCTTAAGATCATGGTCACAAATGCATGTCCTCAGCACTCCAGCTAGGCTTCAGCAGTTTATGGGGCTGTTATTTGCACCACCAAACCAGTCAGGAATGAAAATAACAATCAACTCCTTAAATGTTTACAAGCCTCCTGGGCTATTGCACATGTAATTTAGAGCTGCCATCTTGTCTCCTTCTCTCTCTCAGTGGAATGGAATGTCCTCTCCAGCAACTTGGTGGCTGTAGGGACACGGGAAGGAGACTTTTCTAGTTGAGCCTTGGTCAAAGTCCTCTTTGGTAGCATGTTGTTTGGGTTCTTGTTGCTCTGCGACACTTCCTCCTACAAATCACTACCAAACAAATCCTCCCTGGAGGTTGTCCCTGGAACCAGAGCAGGGGCAGGTAAGTACTCTCACCCAATCAGCACGATCAATTTGTCATTCCCTGAAAATAGAGTCGTCTCTCCAGTCTGTCCTGCTCCCGCCCCCAACGCTTGGTTGGTGGGGATGGAGAGGAAGGCCCGGCTGCCTTTGAGCAATGGCACATTCCAGGGGAGTGGTTCCTCCACATTCACCACACACGTGGGCGTGCTGTGCCTCGTGCCTGCAGCCACCCTTGAAGTGTTGTTGTTACACAACAGTCATGAACTCTGGAATGTCTCTGGTCATTTACAGAGTGTGTCACTCTGTAAATGACACTGTCAAGCTTCAAGGCCCAGAATGAAGTTGGCTTGTTTTTCAGTGGGGCATAGTCCCGCCCAGACCAGAACAAAACTTCCAGGCCTTTACAGTATATTTCTTACTCTGAGACTCTGAGGAGAGCAGAATGCTCAGAAAAGAAAATACAGGAAGATTCTAAAGCACACTCCAATAGCCTCACAGACCTTTTCAAATACACTGAACTATTTGACCATACTATTTGCAGATAAAGCTTTCTAGAAATTAGCTGGGCACTTCTTAGAGTAATTTTTATCTTCTCTCACTCTTGCCTCGGTTTTTCCTTCTTTGGTTCATTTCCTTCATGAGATAAATGAAAAGAGCAAGAGATTAAGGTTCCAAAGAACATATGATGCATGAGTCATGCCTATTTCTTCTCTGTAGTATTCATTTTAAATGGCATCGTTCCAGTAGAAGAAACAGAAAGTAAAAATGAACTTAAATACAGCTTCTGGTGCTTCTGTAATACAATAATTATGAAAATAATGCCTTGCATTTGATTTATCCTGTATAAGTTACTAGGTCTGTTCCAGTCATTATCTCATTTTATCCTCACAAATACCCCTTGAGATAAATTTATTTTTCCATTTTACATATTAGGAAGAAGAAGCCTGGGAAGGTCAAACAAATTAGTTAATTCCGGGAAAAACCTGAGTTCAATGCACAAAGAAAATATCCCGTAGTAGCTTGCCTCAGATCACACAGACTGGAACTGTGACAGAGTTGGTTGTACCCTAGTAACTTCCTATATTGTGGCCACCACTTTCTCCACCTCCGCAGAGCAGAGTTAATCCACAAAACATACAGATTTTTAAAGAAAAATATAGTTTTAAACACAACCTGAAACCTACACTTTTTTGTATACTATCAAGCTGGAGAGTCTGGGGAGGATCCACAAAATGTAGCTCATATACTCTTGTGTCCTCTGACCCTTTTCTCGCACAAGAAAAAACACTGAGAAAATCTTCCCTACTGTCCCTCTTGTTTTTCAATTCTTTCATAAGTTGATCTATGTGGATCCTGAGTTTCTCTTATTTATTTTTCTCTCATTTGTGGTCATTCTAATAATGAAAGATAAATCCAGCACTTTTACCCACTCATTCCCTCATTCGTTCATTCAAGGAACATATATTGCCTACCTATTATTCTTCAGGTACTGGGTCAGGCTGGGTTGAACATGAGGTATGAGGAAGACCAAGACCTTGACCTCAAAGAACTACTTGCCTCAGGAGGGAGAGGCAATGTATAATTTGATTAATGTTATTGACCTCTTTTAAATAAATTATTTATACTAATATCTGCTAAGAGGGATCAAATTTAATTAAAAATACTAACATCCAGCTTTGATTTTGTAACCTTCTATAGGTGTTTTTGGTATCTTTCACATATGTTCATCTTTGGTTCAAAAAGATTATTTGAGTAAGACCAGTATACATTCTGACTATATTTGAGTCCAGATGTCTAACAGAAAATATTCCACTTGTTATATGCATATTAGCCCCCATGGGACAATGTTAGAACAGATATCAACAACAACAATAATTGTTGACTCTGGCTGTGTTCGCCATGAAAAACTGCATTGTAAAAAAAAAATAAAAATTTAAAAATTTTTAAAAAAAAGAAAAACTGAGTTGTAACAAAGTGGTGGCTTATTTTAAGAAGAGGTGATCAGTTTCTTGAAATGGGACTACAGTATCATTTCTATGTATATTCTCAGAAACTTGTTTCTGGATAGGACCATAAAGAAACAAAGTTCTAAATTGTTTTTGCCTTTTAAATATTATGTAAAACATTCTCTGTTGAGATACCCCAGATTTTACCTTCAACCATCCCAGCATCTCTTAGGCATGCATAAAATCATTTCAACCAATCATTATTTGATTCCAAAAGCATGCACTCCACAATAGTGGCAAGGGCTGGCGATGGAGAGGGGGGGTGGTTGGTGTCACAAAATGCAAAGAGCTCTGTACTGGGGGGGCAGGTGATCAAGAAAACTGGGCTTATTCCTGGTTTAGCCAGTTGGGTGACTTTAGCAAGACATGTAACCTCTCTGCATCTGTTTCCACATCTGTAAAATGCAGCAGTTAAATCACATGACTTCTAAGTCCATTTCTACAAATCAATAAGTGGAAAGTTTGCTGCTCATTTTAATAAGGATGTATTGACATTAAAAAGTCTTATTGAAACATCAGCTGGTGGCACTCCCTTCTAGCCACTCTGTCCGGCTCGGTGTTTTGGTTAGGGTGGCAAAGGAAGCAGGGAAGCCTTGCCCCGTAGATCTTGGCTCAGAGCTCTGGGAGGAACTGATGACTCAGCACGTGGCTCCCTGCCTCATGGGGCTGGGCTACAGGTGCCCAGGTGGGCCTTGTTGTGAGGGAGCTGCCAGCACTTTGGCGTGAGGCAGGAACTTGAAATGTGGACTATTTCAATAGCCACTCAGATTCCAGGGCACTTTACTCAAGCTTAGGAGTGTCAACCTGCATCCCCTCATCAAAGTGCCACCTTGGATAATTATGCTCTTCAAATGACTCTTGCATGTCAGTGCTGTGTGACATCCATACTTCCTATCTGCTGGTGGTGTTTGCTTGCAGTTTTCCAACTCATGAACCTGATGACAAGGCCTGTGTTGGTTGAGGAGTGGGTATGAGAGTGAATGAGGGCATTCTTCCTTGACTAAATGGGTCTGCCCCTTCAGGTCACTAAAGAAAAAGAAAGAAAGCAAAGAAAACAAGCAATTCAACACTCTTCCCCTTCCTTTCCCTTGAGGGCAAAGGAAACTTATCTCAAAAAAATATATATATATAAATATATATGGTCTCAACACTAGAGTCACTTTAGGTGGGATCTTGGAAATCCTGGAAAAGATTCATAAAGATTAATGTAATATTTATGTTCATGAAAAACTATTTTGTTTTTAAGGGGTAATGGGTTGCGAAATTGCAGAGCTGTATGATCTTGAAGCTATGAGATGTCGACATAATTGTTTTGAGATCAGCCAATCAGACCACACATTTCATACTACCAGGTTATAATGAGTGTTCATTAAATATGATAACAACACCCTCCTTGTTTGTTAACAAAGGAGCATTCTCTTCGTATATCACCGATGACAGCTGATGTAGGACAATTAAAAGCATCTACTCATTCCCTCTTTTTCCTGATTTCTTCCAGGCCTGCCATATAGTCAGAGTGTGCTTTTCCTCCTCCTGACTCCCCCTCCTTCTTCCTTTCTTCCTTCTCCTTTTTAATTTTCCTCTGGGCTGAGCGAGACTCCCACTTGAGAAAATGTCTCCCTACCCACCCATCAGGTAATTTGGGCCATGCTTAACTTTAACTTTTCCAGGTTACCGGGACACCATTTTGTGAACTGGAATCAACACTTACTTATTCAATGTAATTCCAAAAGATGGGGACATATGCCTGTCTCCCAAGAGGACTGATTTTTCCAGAGGAGTTGTTGACTCCCTTTACTTGGCTAGCCATTGGGGTTCTCTCTTCTGAGTGTAAACACTGGGAAAACGGCCTACTTTGGTAGCATATTCTGAATATCTGCTTTATTTTTATCTATTTTATTGTTGCTTCCTTTGGCTGGTTCTCCATGATTTAGGCAGGTCATTTCAACTTTAAATACCATTTGCTTTTCTCTAGAGTGTCAATGGCACAACAGAGTTCTAACTAATTCATCAATACTTATGAGACCCAAACTACATGTGTAATGCTGCATTTCATTTTGGAGTCACAGGGTAGCACAATGCCTGCCCCAGTTTCTAGGCCCTCACAACCTCATTGAAAAGATAAACATTCGCACACAGGAATGAAACCAAGAGCACAAGACAGTGCACGACAAGACGCTGTCATGTGTACAAGGACATCCGCTGCAGCTCTGCTGTAAAAACATTTTGGGAAACGCCTAAACGTCTATTAATGGAAAACTGGCTACATAAATCATCATCATCTATACAATGGAATACCATGCTACTATTAAAAAAGAACAAGAACAAGGCATCTACATGTGCTAAAATGGAAGTGGTCCAGATTCAACTTCAAGAGAATAAAAGCGAGCATTCAGTAGTGTGAACCGTGTTTCCATTTGAGAAAGGAAAAGCAGGACTACACCAGCGTTTTATATACATGCATTGAGTCTTCTTTTTGCAGGGGTGCACTGGGGCTTGAACTCAGGACCTTGTATGTGCTATGCAAGCACTGCACCACTGAGCTACCCCACCAACTCCGGCAGTGAATATCTTTGAACAAACAGGCAAGAATTTTGAAAACAAAGATACCTATAAAGAAGAGATAGGAGGTTAGGGTACAGGGGAAGAGGAGGACTTACACTTTACCGTGAATATCCTTTTGAATCTTTTGAATTTTGTACCAAATAATATTTGAAATGGGTCCTGATTCTTAGCCAGGCATGGTAGTGCATGCCTGTAATCCCAGCAACTTGGAAGACTGAGGCAAGAGGAATCAAAGATTCAAGGACAGGCTTAGCAATTTAGTGAGATCCTGTCTCCAACAAAACAAAACAAAACAAACAAATAAGCAGAAAAACACTAGGGATGTAACTCAGTGGTAAAGTGCCCCTGGGTTTCATTCCCGGTACAAAAAAAAAAAAAGTGGAATATATTCTTTAGGACAGATTTTGAAGTGGTCCTGGTGGAGGAAGGGGTGGGGTGGGTGTTTCCTGCTAGGAGGCAGTTCTAATCTGATGCTTCTGAGATGAGAAGCAGGACAGAGGGGCTTGGTATCATAATGCTATATGATGCGGAGCTTTATGTCCCATTTCAAGTTGATTATTTAAAAGGGACAGGGTTGGAGAAACACAGGGAAGCAATGGAAGATGCTTCCTTCCCTGAGAACCTGTGCTGACGGTCCTGCTCCTGAGTGTCCTGTCACCTGAACACCTGTGGCTAAGAAAGGGACTGGATAGTCCTGGCTCCTGTCATGAGATGGTCATGTCTTCTCAGTTCTAAGTACCTCCTGGCATATCCCGGGAGAGTCTGGCAGCCTATCAGTTTTTTGCTACCCTTGATGATAGCACATCATAGGCTAGGAGAATCTCAAAGGCAGGAGGGACCCTGGAGATCCTCCCCAACTCCTTCATCTTATGGTCAGGCCCAAGGGGAGTGTAGGCCTGCTCATGCGCACCAGCCCTCAGGCGCAAAGCTAGGACTATAACTAGATCTTCTAACTCTGAGTTTGGTGCTCTTTATGACACTACCACATCGTCACTGTCCCCTTGACTTTTCAGTAAGAGTGGCGTAGAGGATGTGACAGTAACTCTAAAACTGATAGAATTCCATGAAGGGAAGCTCAACAAGTCAGGCTTGGGACCTCCCTGAAGGACAGATGACTGAGACAGGTTTGAGGGCTGGGGTAAGGATCAGGAAATTCCCTCTCCTGCTGGAGAGAAGGTGGTTATCACACACACACCTCCCAGCAAACAGCCAGGATGGGTACCCTTCACCGTACCCAAACCTCCCGACCCATGGATGGATCAAGTTCAACCTAGAAGTTTCCACAGCAAAAATCTCCATCCCCAAGTGTATCTTATATCATTTATCAGTAATGGGGTACATAAAACCTCCTATAGTCTCAGTTCTGGAAACTAAAATAAAAGTAAGGCAGCAAGAAAAAAATGATAACTTTTTTTTCTAAAAAAAAATCACTACAAAACCTCACTCATTGGCCTATTATTTTGTTACTGTTACTACTTTTAGTACTGGAGATTGAATCCAGGGGTGCTCCACCACTAAGTTACATCTCAGTCCTTTTTTTCTTTTAATTAATTTTGAAACAGGGTCTCACAGAGTTGCTCAGATTGGCTTGAAGTAGTGAACTCGCCTGCTTCAGCCTCCCAAGCAGCTGGGATTACAGGTGTGCTTCACTGCACCTGCACCAATGTTTAAAAATGTAAGAATGGCCAAATTCCTCCTCCCTTTGACCCCACCTCTCATTTTGCTCTTCATGTGAACACCCCATGTCTATGTGAGCAAGTCTCTGAGGCATCAGACCACGGGGTGGGCTGGCACATGCGTTCCTGGGCGCTGACCTCTAGCGTCTTGCCCGGAGTCTCATCTGTGTAGCTGTGATGAGGTTTACTTTCTATTTACCAAAACGAACTTCCTCTCTTCCAATGACTTCAGAATGGACTCTGGACCACTTGGAGCTCATAAGGACAAGCATCAGCTTATCTTAGTCCTGCCGTGAGTCACTGCCTCTTCCCACCCATCTCCACAGACACCTGACTTAATTTAGTCTCATCTAATTCCTCCTGCTGTTTTCAGTGGGATTTCCACCACCTAGGCAGCATGAGTCAAAACGGATCATCGGACTGCTTAACGAATGGAGCTGTTTGTTTGGAGCTGAATGTTTACGATGAAAACCACCAACCATCTTGTTTTTTCATGTTTTGACACGGAAGCCCGGAAGCTCAGTAGCAGGGAGAGGGCCTCTCTATTCCTGGGTAGAAGCAAGGGACTTTCTTGCTTCTTGACTTTTCTTGACTGTTGTTTAGTTTTTACTTTAGGCCTCAGAAGTTCTGCCTGTGTCCAGTGCCCCAGGTCTTGATGAACAGAAAGATACTAGCACTGAAGCTGACCTTCATTCTTCACTTCCAGCCACAGCCCAGGGGTGCTGCCATCTGTCTGTCTTTGGAAATGACTCAACCAACAGTTGGGGATGTGGGGGAACTGCGCCACTAGATTAATTATGTCGCAGCTTCAGGCTTTGTCCTTTCATTTACCAAATAAGTGTTTAATTAACAACTCGAGACTGCACTTCCTTGCAGGTGAGTGTGCTTTTCATGAGATCATAAAACTAAAGAAAAAATCCACCAAGCTCACTGTTTCCTCAAGGAGTCCTGGCCCTGGTCTGACCCTGATTACTTTCATTTCTTACTTCTTCCCTGTAGGACTTTTCTATCCACATTAAGAAAGTATCTCAGTATTCCCTACTGCACAAGTCACCTTTGAAGTGCCTTCTGGGTGATTCTATTCCCATGATGTTTTCAGTATCCAGTCCCTCTTCCTTTCATTTTTCCTGCTTATTTATGTGTCAGATGTTGGCACATACTGATTTGTAAATACATTAAGGTTCTATTTTAGACAAGATTCTGTTCTTTTGCAAATAGACACAAAGCTACAAAGTACCTCAGTGGCTTCTATCCTCCATTTTTCTATTCTACTTTGTAAAACTATTAGTAGTAAATTGATTAATTAGTAAAAAAAAAAAAAAGTACTTTAAAACATTTAAAAATTTAATGTTAAAAATCATTATATAGTAAAATTATCCATTTTTTTTTATTATATTACTTCTCTTTTTTTCTTTTTCCTGAAGCAGAAGAAAGGGATAGGGGAAACTGTTTTGATGAAGAACAAATTCTCAGTTCTGGGTCATTTTTCTTCCTGCCCCCAAATAGGAGTTAATGCTTCATGAACACTAACCATCTTATCTTTGTCCCCTTTTACCAAAGGAGGTGGTCTCCCCACCCCCCCACCCCCCACATGGTGCTAGGGATCCATCCCAGAAACCCAGGGCCTCATTCATTCTAGGCAAGTACTCTAGCTCTGAGCTACATCCCAGCCCTGACCTGGCTCTTAATGCTACATTTTGCTCTCCTGCCTCTATGCCACCTTGTCATCCCTTGACCAACTAAAACACACCCCCCCAACACACATAACCCTAAATTTACAAATAATTTCATCTGTGCGCTTTGGATCTGTGGATATTAACTCCTTTCAGCAATTTGGCATCTCTGAGTTCAACCATTATCTCCTGTTGTAAAATCTGACATAGGAAACTCCTGATAAATGGCAAAAGCAATATGGAGTTCAAAATATAACACAGAAATGTCATACCTACCAAATCATTCATTGTTTTGATAAGAACTTATCCTTTCACAACACAACCTCTGATCCACCAGCAAGGTTTCATAAGATCCCTGCTAAAACCCAGCCTGTGGCTTGCTAGTTGAGTCCCTCATCTGGAGTTGTTTGGACTCTATATACTGCTTAATACACAATTCTAAAAGAGTAAGGGATCTATTTCCAGTTCCCAGGACACTGGAAACAAAAAATCAAAAGGCAGAGCCAGAGAAAAGATGCTGATAACCAACCTCCAGAGAGTGGGTAGCAGAGGCAGCTAATGCCTGAGTAGATGGAATAAGAGCTTTACGAAGGTGCAAAGGTGTAGGAGATGACAGCCCCAGCATAGCTTCCAGACCTAGAGAATCAAGCTCACTGTCTCCAAGACAAGGACATGTTACCAACTGTAACATGATGAAGAGGTTTGCAACTTTTAAAGGAATTCCTAAACACCATGGCTAAAGTTTGTTGTTAGTTTCTTTTTTTTTTTTTTTCCCTGTGAGATATCAGTAATACCAAGAGTAAAAATGACTCATTCTCAAAAATTTCTGGATGGTCAAGTTTTGCTTTGTGTAATTGCTTGCACGTTATCATAGAGATAAGGCATACAATCCTCTATTAAACTTGGTTCTGACGACCATGATTTTATATCATGGAGTGACGGCTTCACAGATTATGAAACAGTAATTAATGCTAATTTCATGAGTCTGTAAAGCATGTATGACTATCTCAGGGGATCCTGCATTTCTGCTAGGGAAGGCTTCATGATTGATTCTGGCAAGAACTGGAGCCAGCCTGGGACTGTGGTTAGTTTGCATGCACAAAAAGTCTCATAATCTCTTGGAGTGTTGGACGGTGTACAAAGATTCCTCCCTTTTTGCATAATAGTACTACACTTCCTGAATTATAAAAATGTAATTTTACTAGAGAGAAAAGAACTGGACTTGTGGCACATTTTTGTGTGATGATTTACATTAATTTCCTGTGGTCAACATGAACCTGTTAGTTCTGAACTGAACAAATAGAGCGACATAGTTCAGATTCAATAGGATCTTTTCCCTAACTCTTCCAATCTACATACATTCAAAAATTGCAAAGTTGTTACCATCCCAGTTGTTGGTTAAAGAGTATTTCTAAACATCCTCTGATGGAAATCCTCAAGCATTCACAAAGGCAAGGACAATGGCATGATTAGTTTCATGTACTCATCACTCAGCTTCCACTGTTATCAATATTTTTTCTGTCTTAAACAGTATGCCTTAGTTTGCCGATATGAAACTCCTTCTATTTGAAATTCCCAGCAGTATTGAAATATTTGGGGCTGGGCCTCCAGTAGAGCAGAGTAACCAGGCATCCAACTATGAGGTGTGAGGAGAAGGATGTCAAAGTCTCTTTACTCCACAGAAGAGGAAGGAAGGCCATCATTAGTGATTCATTCTTCATGCTTCTTTCTTCCTCTCTCTCTCTCTTGGATACACACACACACACACACACACACACACACACACATCAGATGCTTCTACTGAAATCCTTTGTTCAGAGTTAGTTTTATCAGAATAAGTTGAGGATTTTGGTTGGTTCCGGGTGGTTCCTGTTGTTTTAGTTTTGGTTTTTGTCTTTTTGTTTGTTTTGGTATTGGAAATTGAACCCAAGGGCTCTTACCACTGAGCTATATCCCTAGTTTTTATATATATATATATATATATATATATATATATATATATATATATATTTTTTTTTTTTTTTTTTTTTTTTTTTTTTTTTTTTAATTTGAGACAGGGTTTCACTAAGTTTCTGAGGCTAACCTTGAAGTTGTGATCCTCCTGCCTTGGCCAGCCAAGTTGCTGAGATTATAGGTGTGCACCACTGTACCCAGTCAGAATAAGCTGTCTTTTAATCCAATGATTTTGTTCTGGAACAAAATTCTTGGAGGGATGGTCAATATCCCTGTACACTGGGGTTGTTGGACAGGATCCTGGAATAGAGAAAAGGGACAAAATGTCATGAGGTAAGAAAGCCAGATTTATAGTGTGATCCAGGATTGCCCAGGTAGTATTTCTTTTAAGAGTCTGCCTTAGGAAAAATTTATATTTGAAACATTTTTTGTTACCAGTAATTAGGATGTGGGAATGGTAGAAAGATAAGGTAGAAAGCTCTTTCAGCATTTAAAATAAATAGCTTAAATTCATCTCATTTTATAACAGTGAGGAAATATTCTGGAATTTGATTATTTAACTATAAAAAGTAGGGTGACTGGTCAGAAATAATTTTACTTTATTTCATACTTTTTGGTTGAGATAGGGTGGCATTGTACAATTGCCAGCCACCTCTATTTTGAGCAGCCATGATAGTTGGCCCAGCACTTAGGAAGAATCACTTGGGTGGAACTTTTCACTTCTATTCTATAAGGAAAACATGGTGGGACTTTTTTTCCTGACTTGACAAAGATGGTCCCCCTGCCTGTTATGGGAAATCCCTGCAGCAGGGAGTGGACACATTATCAGAGACGCCTGAGGAAAGGGATTGAGCCCCTGACTGTCAACTTGTTGAGGTTTGATATAAGAACATCTCTGGTGAAATGATGTGGCCCTGGCTGATGTCTTCTGATTAAAGGGCAGTTGCTTCATGCCCCACTTCTCTGGCCATGAGAACTTACCATGACCAGGAAGAATCTGAGCTTGGGCACCCATGCTTGGGCCTGCCCGGCTTGTGGGGGAACTGCCCTGGATAGGAACCTGTAGCTGGCAGCAGAGCTCACCTTGCACCCCAGCAGGAGTCAGGGCAGCGGAGGGTGAGGCGTAGTGATGGTGAATTTGTGTGTTTGTGTCTCTGTGTGGGTATGTCTGTGTGTGTCTGTATCTGTGTTATCTGTGTGTGTGTGTGTGTGTGTGTGTGTGTGTGTGTGTGTGTGTGTGTGATCTGAGAGCCCTGGACACCAAAAGCACTCAGTTTTGGTATGGAATAATATTTCCTGGAGGAGTGTCAAGGGGGCCTCTGGCCTCAAAGGGGCACAGGTGAGCTCTAGTTCTAAAAAGGAGTAAAAACCTCCTTATAGAATCAAGGGGACCACAGGCAGTGACAACATATCCCAACAGCTCTATATCAAGCAACAGATAGGAATCCTGGGAAGCAAAGACAAGACTCCTGAGCAGGACGGGACTCAAATCTTACCAATTTTGTTGTAAAAGACCTGTGAGTATTTTGTAGCTCAAATTGAGAAAACAGAACATAACGGTCACAAAATGTATGAAAGGGAAAAAGATTATAGGGAAGTTCGTTTATATGGAAATTATTATTATGTTGTAAGTTTGTGGTTGTTTTTTGTTTTCTTCCTTAGTCTTTTTTTGGAAACTTTTAAGTTGACCTTGGCTGCAATAAAGAGGTATTGTTTCCTAATTATGAAATACAAGGACATCAGGAGTTTTGCTCTATAGCCTAGAGTGTCCTGCTGTGGTTGACTTAGGCTCCCCTAGCCTGGGGCCCTCATTCTCCTCTCTGTCTCTAGCTCCCCACCAATGCCTTCAACATTTCTGAAAAGTTTGGGGTGACAGCAAGGTGGGCAATTTTGGTGGCAGGCAATACACTTTGGGGAACAGGGAAGGTGGGTCAGGAGGCAAGACTGACGGTGAGAGAAGAGACAGGCAGGAGTGGAGGGAAGGGTCAGGTTGGTCACACTCAAACAGGGCTCTCATGCGTGGGTGAGTTTGCACAAGAGTCCCTCAGGGAGCTTAGGCAGAGTGCTAACTTCTGGGTCTCACATCAGAGAACCTGGTTGGGGAGATTTGGGGTGACGCATAGGAATCACAGGTGATCTGGTAGTAGTGTGAGGACCTCTCTTTAAAACTGCTGCATTGGGACCGGGGTGTGGCTCAATGATAGTATGCATGAGGCACTGGGTTGGATCTCCAGCACTGCATGAAAAAAAAAAAAAAACTAAATAAACAAAATAAAGGTATGTCTATCTACAACTAAAAATATTTAAAAACAAATACAAACAACAACAACAGAGGAAAAAAAAAAAAAAAAAAAACTGCTGCATTGTTCAGCAAGCCCAGCTTGAAAAAACAACTTAGAATTTCCTAAGGGACATGCTCACTTCAGCTCCTGAAACACCTCATAGCAGCTAACAAGAAGCTCAACCGCTCTGGTTCCACAGAAACTCCTCAGGGATGTGGTAATGTAATGCTGAATCGCCTTGGTTCCTGCTCCTCCTGCTCCTTGGCTGACAACCCGAGGGCGGGACACTGTGACTTCAAAAGGCCACCCACCACGCTCCCCCTGGTGACACGTTACTGTCAAGACACCTTCTGGGTGATATCAGAACCACCCTAAGGGGAGACACCATCAATTCTCTTTCAGTGCCCTCCTTTGCGGGGAGAGTTTTGCCTGAGGATCTAAATATTTCAGAAAGGAGAAAAATGGTGTTGCTCCTCAAAGTACCCTACTGAGTTAAGTCCTGTTCTGATTTTAAAAGCTTTCTGTGGAAAGCATCCGAGCAGCAGTGCTGGGCATTCTCCACGCATTGGAAAATGCTCACATGCAGGGTCCTGAGCTTTGTGCTTTGTGCAAAGCCAGGCAGGGTGTGAAGAGAAGCACTGAAACATGGTTTGGATGAGCCCAACCAATTTTTTTTTTTTTTTTTTTTTTTTTTTTTTTCAGTGCTGGGGATCGAGCCCAGGGCCTTATGCTTGCGAGGCAAGCACTCTACCAACTGAGCTATCTCACCAGCCCCCCATCCACTTTTCACATTTGTCACCAGTAATCTCTGCCAGGAATTCCCTGACCACCCACCACATGTGGATTGTGAGGTTGGTTCTTCTGGCGAAGGGACGACCTGACCGTCAAGGAGCACCACTCAAGGTAGAGAAGATCAAAGACTTAAGGTGAGCCTGGCACCTGGCACAATGGCACAAGTCTGTCATTCCAGTAACTCAGGAAGCTGAGGCAGGAGGATCACAAGTTCAAGGTCAGCCTGGGTAACTTAGTGAGACCCTGTCTCAAAAAATAAAAAAGGTTGGGGAAGTAGCTCAGTGGTGGAGTTTCCCTGGATTTAATCCCCAGTATTGCAAAACAAAACAAAATGAAGAAAGGTATAAGGCAAGCTGAGTGTGCTTTTCCAGGTCCCTATACCATGCAGTTACCATGAGAACAATTGGTTGTAATTATTGCCCACTAGACAGTAGGCAGGAATGGTGTCTGGTTGTATCTCCAGGTCCTACAAACCATGATCCTTCATCCATGTCTGTGGAGTGAATGACTGACCATCAGTTGGACTGAACCATTTGTAGACTGGTGGAAATCAAGTCAAAGAAGGAAAACAAAGCCAGATAAATAAGGGCCTCAGATCCTAGGGGTTTTGGGTTAATTTTGTAGACAATAAAGACTCATTGAAAGTTTCTGAGCAGGGCAGTCCATGGAAGTGTCCACATTTCAGGAAGAGTAAGGGGCAGTGAGGCTGATGCAGGATCTGAAGACGGCAGGGCCAAAGGACCTGCTCCAGCAGTGAAGGCCTGTGCTGGAACTGCCGCCTGAGCTGCCCAGGGAACTGTTGTGGAGTCATGAGCCATACAGGCGGATTTTCAGCCACTTGTGCATTAGAAGGCATAATGCACTGGAGCTGTTTTTTGATACAAAGAAATGGGATACAGAGGCACATCTAGAGCCATTTTTATGTACACACGTGTACACCTGTGCACATCCATTCAGAGTTAAGGGTTAAGAGTTAAGGTGGGGGACTGGGGTTGGGGCTCAGTGGTAGAGCACTTGCCTGGCATGTGTGAGGACCTGGGTTCAGTCCTCAGCATCACATAAAAATAAATTTAAAAAATAAAGCTATTAAAAAAAAAGAATTAAGGTGGGCTAAGAGTTAAACACTGCTTGACTGTGCAGTCCTTCCCCATCGAATCCCTCAGGACTTCATGTGCCGTTTAGTTCCTAGAAAAGCTAATTTTTCAAGCACACACTATAGTACCATGAATTAATGGACTATTTTACCCAACCTTGGTCAATACGTGATTATTATGGTTATTACTAAGTTTGGTTCTAATAATAACCACAGTCCTAAACATACTTCTTGGAGCCACCACATTGATAGCAATTACAGATTAAAGAACACAGTTCCCAGGTGTCTGTAATATAGGCTAATCTGACAGAAGAGTCGCTTTGTTTTTTAATTTCCCCATTGGTCCCATCATCATTGTTGGGTACAAATCAGCACTAGAGGGATCAGTCTTTCAGTCGTGTTCTGGAGTTATTTAGAAAAGGTAAGGGGGGCCAGGCTTGGTGGAGCAACTAGGGAGGCTGAGACAGGAGGATTGCTTGAGTCCAGAAGTTCAAGGCCAGCCTGGGTAACATAGAAAGACCCCATCTCAAAAAGAAGAGAATAAAAGGAAAGGAAAGAAAAACAAAGTCAAGGGGTCACAATGTAGTCCGAGGAGCCCTGCAAAGTAGAGGCTGGTGTCTTAACCTACACCAGCCTGTCCCATAGAAATGTTAAAGATACAGTTACAATGTCAAAGTGTTCAATAATCACATTAAAAAAACTACAATGAAATGGGCAAAATGATCTTAAGGATATATTTTGTTTAACCCAAGATTTTTCAACTGTAGCTTCAACATAAAAATTTTTTGCTGTTGTTCTAGGTTTTAGAAATCTCGTATATACTTCGCATCTCAGTTTGGCTGCCAAAGTGGACGGGGCAGGTTGAGTCTCTCTGGGAAGACACAGGTGCATCGCCTAGCTGGGAACACCTGCAGGCCAGCCACCTAGAGAGGGCCTCTGCCAGCCATCACCACAGGCGTTTAGTACCAGGAAGCAAAGTAGGGGAAATGTCCAGTCCCTCCCGCTCCTGGAGCCAACTTGGTGGAGTAAATGCTCTTCTTGAAGAGAAGGTCTATAAGGAACAAAGGAAGTGTTGGAAGTAAAGCAAAGAGGGAAGAAGAAGAAGAAGAAAAGAAGGAGGAGGAGGAGGAAAAAGAAGAGGAGGAGGAAGAGGAGGAGAAAACAGTGATAGCCCTTTTTCTATTCTGAGATTCAGAGATTCTGTGAGGTCTTTTGAATCTAAGCCACGCCACCGGAACTGTGGGCAGTCAAGGAAGAGAAGTGACAAGCCCAGGCCAAATGCAGAGAGGAAGAGGAAACAGGTAGGTGAGAGGGGATTTGCTGGCAGGGAAGGATTACCAGCAGCATGAAACCTGCCAAGGAGGGAAGGAGCCACAGACCGCACCAGATTCCTCTGAGAGATGAAAGGAATGCCGCTGAGCAACCCAAGGGGAAGGGCGGACCTGGGGCTCCGGAACCACAAAGACGCTGCAAGAAGCAAGGGGACAGGTGGTTGAGGCTCCCCATGCCCTGCTCCAGCTATGAGGCCTCTGAAAGGCCTCAGGTGTTCCCTCCAGCTTTCATAAATAAAATCTGAAATAGCACCTTGTAAAACAATCCAAATTATGCCAGATGATTCTAAATGATTAAATGTGACAAAGAGGTGTGTAACAGAGGGTGGCTGCCTGGTTCCTCCATTCTCTGTATGAAATGAATCAACTCTGAGACTCTGAGTAATGCAGGGCAGGGCCACCACACACCGACTGCTGTTTCCTAAAGAGCACTGGGATCCTTCCCAGATTTCACAGGTCAACCAGAGAGCTTGACACAGGTAAAAGTGCTGTATCATGCCTTGCGACCACAACATTCGCCAGCTGCCACTCAGGAGGAATTTCCTTGTCAAAGGCACAAGTGTGAAATGATGCTTTAGAATTATGCCTTCTTCAATGAAAGTCGAGTGCCAGGGTCATGAGGCACTGACCAGGAGTACAGAGAGACTGCAGGTCAAATGTCAGGCTATGAACTGTCAAGATGACACACAGCACAAACCTGGCAAGGCAGGGCTCATTTGGTTCCCCCAGTGCCAGTGGGGCCATTAGCACGTTCAGACAGCTGGTAGGTTTAGGCAGCTGTCCATTTTCAGGCTGATTTCCAAGGAAATCACACATTGCTAGGCTTTCAGGTTGGAAAATGACCACGCATTCAGCTTCTTGAGAGCCCGACAGAGGTTCTCAAGTCTAGCAGTACTGGGGGCCTGCACAGAGGCCCACCCGGGCTGTTACCCACTTAACATCCTGGGCAGATTGCTTGGAAGCCACACATATGGTAAACAAACAGGAGGGAAATGTGTTCATCCTGGGTCTCCCCACGCATTTCTCTCCCACAGAGGAAATGGCCCACTCCTGGAGTTCAAAGCGTCCCCAGGGCCCGGAAGCGGGGACAATATGTATCGGCTTAATGGGCTCTCTCTGCTCCACTCTGCAAGCCCGCACACGGAAGGCGGGTGCTCCTCCACCACGGTGAAAATGAAGTCTGCAGCTGGCAGGAAGATGCAGGGCAGAGGAAGCTTGCTCCAGGGAGCCTGGCCTAGCCAACGATTATTTTTTATGACATGGAATACATTATGATGATGGTTTCATTTCTGGTTATTACCTTCTATTAAAAAGCAGCTTGAGTAAGATGATTATGGGGCAGTTGATTCCCGCCTCAGGAATCTACTCTCAAATTTTCAGAAAACTGTTGTTTTTCCTGGACATATTATTACTATTATTGTTTTTGTTATGGTTGTGATTATGTAAACTGCTAGTTGTCAAATAACTCTTTTTATTAGCCATTGCTCACAACCCCATTGCTTTGAGGTAAACAGATATAGAGTGATACTCACATGGGGCACCAAGAGGTCAAGTACCCATATAAGTCTCTCCAGGGGCTGGGATGTCAGTAGTACTCTCCTTCCTTCCCCAGTTACCACACCAAGACCACACAAATATGGAATTGGAAAAGTACTAACTACATGGCACCAAAGAGTCCATCCATTTTTGATATTTTGTCACCAATAATCTATCAGCAAACAGAACAATATATCTATATCCAGAGTGGTGTTAGCTCCTCTCAGCTCAAGTCCATCTCTGTCCTATGTGCAGACCAGGCTGAGGCTGGAATTTTATCATGAGTAAAGCTCTTATCTTTAGGTTCCTACCCCATGGGGGGGATAGTCTCATGACAATATGACCTGGGTTGGCTACATCTCAACATGAAGACTTAGTACTTGCAACCATGAATACGCTTAAGTCTTTAATTGGAACTAAAACATGGTGGTCATGTCCACATGGTTCTTTCACCAATGTCTCATTCAACATATCTAAAAGTCAATACATTATTTTAACCCTCAAGTCAAAACTTGGTACCAACTGAAAGGTGGCATCTCTCGGTCACCTGGGAGGAAAAACACCAGTAGGAGCTCCAAGTCTTGCTTCCATGGTTCTCTCAAGTTTCTTTGATGACTGAATCCTGTCTTTCCAAGCAGGCTGTGACTTGAAACCAGGGACTGGGTCTGATTTTTCTTAGCAACTGCCACACGTGATCCAGCTTGGTATATAAAATGTGCTCAATAAAATCTGGATTGGTTTAGGTGTGGTGGTGCACACCTGTAATCCTAGTGATTTGGGAGGCTGAGGCAGAAGATTGCAAGCTCAAGGCCAGCCTCAGCAACTTAGCAAGGCCTGAATCAACTTAGTGAGACCCTGTGTCAAAATAAAAACTTAAAAGGGCTGGGGATGTTGCACCCTTAGGTTAATGCTCGGTACCAAACAAACAAAAACAAAACAAAAAACCTGCATTGGCTGATTGCTGAGGCTTTCATGAGGAACCTTAGTAGGGTATTTGAACCTGTGAATTGCACCACATTTGGTGCCCAAAGGCTATAGGCCGCACCTGAATCCAATCCACCTTATTAGAACCCACTTTGTTTACATGCCTACTGGCAATTTTCCTCTGGACCTTCTCCATGGTAATTTTCATTAAATCATACATTGTTGTATAAAATCACATACTGCCAGAGTTCCCCTGGTGATACACTAGTTACCTGTGCCTTTTGTATCTTGATACAGTTTTCTACTTTTCAGTCTTAGCGAGTACAAGACTGCATGACCAATGGGATCCTACAATATGTACAACCAGAAAAATGAGAAATCATACTCCATTTATGTATGATTTATCAAAATGCATAAATGCATTCTGTCATATATAACTAATTAGAACAAATTTAAAAATTAAATAAAAAAGAAAATCTATGCAATAAAAATCTATGTAGCCATTCAAAATGAGCCAAAAAAGAATGGAGGCACCTGAAGTGCTTAGAATGTTAAAATCCACTCAACAGAGGAACAGCCTGGCCCTTGGAATCCTGTGGAACAGAAAAGATGGGCAAGATGGAGAACTCAATCTTTTTTGCCAGCGTGGACAGATTTCTAAGGAAGAGATGATGAAAGATTATTAATTCTCCTTTGTTTAAATATTTTCATTGGCCATTTTTCTGCTCCCAGACATATTGTTTTAATTGAAGCTTTTTCTTAGGTTTATTTATGTCTGAGATCACACAGCATCAACACTGAAGAGCACATTATAAAAAAAAGTTCCTATTCTGCTATCACAACAACTGTTTTTGTTTTTGTTTTTTCATGTTTCCTTCCAATTTTTACATATATGCATATTTTTTCTCATAGTTATAATCAGACTTGTTTGGGAAAGATAAATATTTTACTGCTAATAATAATAAATATAAGAAAGAACCAAATATTCTTACTTTCTACCAAAAAAAAAGTCCATTTTTTTCCCAGATGCCTCTGTAATCGCTAGACCTTGAGCAAAATTCAGAGGCATAAAGTATCAAAAAATGGAAATGTCTGGTAAAGGAGCCCATTCCTTTACAAAAAGACATTTTACTCATTCTTATTTTAGAGAGATTCCCTTGGGTTTCAAATGATAAAACACCTCATTTTGTCTCAATTCCCAAAGCATTGTCTTCCATGGACTTTGAAACCCAGAATATGTGCAGTCGGTCCTGATTATTTGCAGATTCCATATATGCAAATTTACCTCCTCACTAAAATTTATTTATAGCCCCCAATTCAATGCTTGTGGAGTTGCGCAGTCATTTATAGAGAGGCATGTGTGCAGAGCAGCAAAAAAATTTGAGTCACCCCATATGCTGAGGTCAAATAGGTGACACTGCCTTCTTGTTTCTGCTCTCACACTGTAAACAAGCGACTGTCCAGTGTCATGGTGTTTTGCCTCTGTGCTTTTTGTTAGTGATTTCATTGTTAACAATGATCCCTAAGTCTAGTGCTGAAGTGCTTGAATGTTCCTAAACCCAAGTGTGTATGATATGTCTTACAGAGAAAATACAGGCATTCCATAAGCTTCCATCAGGTGTGAGTTAAAGTGCTATTGGCTAATGAATCAATAATATATATAAATAATGAGTCTTTGCACAGAAACACACATGGAACTAAGTCCTTCAATATGGTTATGTATGTATCAGTTGACGAAAATGTGGTGACTGCAGGGTCGTAGGACCCTAACCCTGGGTCAATCCCGGGAGCAGTAGCTCAGTAGTTGCTAATCCTGTGTTCTGGAGACTTTATAGACTATAACTATTGTAAACGATGATCAGCCCTGGTATATAATTGGTTGTGTGAACCTTTTTGAGAGGGTATTTACCAGATTTTTCAATGGGTACTGAAAAAGATTTGGTCATTGCTTCAGGCCATTGGTTCATAATAGGGAAAATAATGCTGATCCTCTGTAAAAGTGGTGGGAAGAAGCCTGAGACTGTACTGGCTGTGATCTTGATTTGTGCTCCTCCAGGGGGACGGGAGAACAGAAGAACAAGGGTCTTCTAGGTCAAGCAAAGTTGATCATGTTTCATAGACTTGGAAGATGTCTACACTGGCTCAGAGGACATGTTTCAGAGTCTTAAGGAAACTGAATGCTCCAATCATCCTCCCTATCATCTAGAAGAGGTATCCTTTTAATAATAATAAAAAAAAAATCCAACATAGAAAACTAAAGAACATAATTGTAGCTGCTGTTTGTTGAATATTATCACACATAACTCGTACAACCACCCTGGGAGAGAAGGCATGACAAGTCCTAATTGGCAGATGAGGAAACTAAACTCAAAGAGGTCAAGCCACTTGTCCAGGTAACATGGCTTTGGTGGGGGGCAGGGGTGGAGCCAGGTTTGGAGCTCAGGTCTGCATGACTTCAAAGTCCACACTCCTAACCACTAGTCTAATCTTGAGCTTCACAGGTAGGGTAATGATAGCCATTTGCCTTGATTCTCCACCCGAGTTCTCCAACTTCTAGGAGTCCCAGTGTGTTCAAAGAGTGATTCACTTTTCTAACATCTGTTCTCAGAAGCCATCAGCTAAGGTGGAGAGAAGGGTGACATTGCCCTACTGATGAGGAACTTAATTCTTTGACTCTTTTCATACCATGGTGATGTGGCAAATTCTAGGAGTTTCTAAAAATAGTATAAGAATTTCAGCTTTTCTAGAAAAAGGATTATTCTGACCTTTTGCCTCAGGGCCCCACCTTCTGAGGGTGATAATTTCACTGCTTCGCATGACATTTGGTTTCTCTCACATGTGGCTGGTAGGATCATACTTACAGGAAGTCAGACAGAACCTCTAACCTCCTCCTGGGCTATTTATTGTTTTCACTCTTTCTCTTCTACTCCTCACCTTCCCTTTGACTTCTTGAGTCTTTGAGACTCTTCTTGAAACCCCCTTGCTAGTAGCCATCTTTAGTACGCACTGGGTAAGGTGTGTGATGGGGAGGAAAAGGGGACCAGGGCACAAGAGTCTGATCTCTGCTCAGCGAGCCCAGTGTCACTCTCTGCAGTTCTAGAATTGCCCCAGGATCTAGTCCTAGCTCTTTGAGGGATGTGCCAACTGAAGAAAGTCATTTAAAAGCTCCATGCCTCCTTGTCCCAATCTATAAAAATGAGGTAATCACACTTACCTCCCAACCAGAGGTGTCGTGAGGAGTAATTACTGTCCAGAGGTGCTTTGACATGGCCAGATGAAAGGCTTTCTATAGCTCAGCATTACTGCGAGCTTGATGCTTCTCTTCAGCTCTTAGCTCCCCTGCTAGCCACACTCCACCAAAGTCACTCTTCTGGAGAGAGGAATATCCTTACATTGATGGAGCAGGTGTGAACAGGACCAACACTCAGGGCTGAGTCCACCATGCTTCATTTAGACTATGTGGAGCTGCATTTTCTGGCATGTCAGGCAGGAGTGTGCTTAAAGGTGAAGTCAAGGAAGGCTAGCAAAGGCACAAAGCCTATGGAGACTCAAGCACACATGGAGGAGGGTTCCAGAAATCCCTTTCTCCCGCCACCTATGCCTTCATGCTTGTAAAGTGAGGTTGACTACATCCCTACAGTGTGGAGGGATTTAGACGGAAGTGAAAGGGTGTGGAGGTGTTCAAATCACAGGCAACTGAAACTATTCTAAGCTTGGCTCTGTCCCTGCCAAGAATGCCCAGCTTTCTTCACCTTGAGCCCCAGAGCTACATGCAGACACCCAGCTAGGTCCTGCTCTTCCAGCGGCAAAGCTCCTGGGCAGGTTTGGTTCTTTGCACCAAGGGCACCATCCCTAGTCAGATATCTCATAAGGCAACTCTATGCTCAGAAACAGCACCCCAGAGACCCATGTCCTATGGTTCTTGAGCAATTCCTTCAGGCTGACAAGGGATCCCAGAACCATTTCTACTTTCAATCAGTTCTCCAACTGAGATGGCTGATCGGATTAGAGATTGTGACCAGGCAGTAGTCTCTAAATACCCAAAGGGGCGATCATAGGCTTTGGAGCCAGGAACACAGTTCAAATCCCAGTTCTACTACCTACTAGTTGTTTGTCCTTGGCCAAGTTTCTCCTCCCTATGCCTTAGTTTCCTCCTCTGTAAAATGAGTTCCTGGGTTGATATGACAATTAATGAAGGACTATGCGATGATGCCTAGTGTGCTAGGTTCTCAGCATGCTGAGAAAGGGAGAGGCAATGATTCCAGCTTTGAGAAGCTAATTTTCCTATTTTTCACAAGGTCATATGAATTGCTGTGCTCTTGCCAGAGAACCTCAAGGGGGATTTTCTCTTTCCAGATCACATTTGGTTTGCTTTTCACTTGACCAGTGGTCTGATGTCTCTGGCTGGGTCACCTCTGCTTTCTCCACATACCCCAGAATTCTTGGGGATAAAATGTCTTCTCAAAAGTCAGTGAAAAGAATCAAATCTCCTGGTTGTGCCCTGTGAGAAAAGCCATGGTCCCACCAGGGGGGCAACAGCAGTGGCAGCTCAAGGGGCTGCTGTGAATGGAGAAGGGCGAGGGAGGGGCAAGAGCACGGTGCCAGCACTGCTGTGCCTTAGAGTTCTGCTCCAGTCAGGGCGGCATTTTGGAAGCATATTTGAACTTTGATGTGTTCTGAAGTTGCAATTTTTAAACACATAGCCACATCATAAACTTACTACTTAAAAAAAGAAATCTCATAGCACCTCAGGCCACAACAGGAGGCCACAGGTCTCCGTCAAAGGAGTGTAGTGTGTGATCTTAACAGAGCAATAGTTTGGATTTCATAGTCATTGAAGAATCCTTAAAATGGTTTCTGAGGTAACGTGTTCTGTCATCATAGCAGCAAGGGGTCCTCCTTGTGGGGGAAGCCACTTCTATCCCTCCCACCCCCAGGGTAAATTCAGGCTGACCCTCTTCCCCACCCCCAGGCATCACAGATCCACCTTGTTGTTTTACACCTAGAGTCGGGCTGTAGGTCTGTTAGGATACTGCTTTTTGGAAACCAAAATGGGAGAAGAAAACCAGCAAAGTCTTCCTTTGAAGACTATCAACCCAAGGAAGAGCGGTAAGTTTGGGGGAGAAAAAAGCAGTTCCACACTTCCACTTCCACTCGTGTTTATACATACGTAGGCAGCAGTGGTTTGTTTTCTGATAACTTCTGTACTTTATTTCAGAAGAAATCTTGGAAAAACCTTCAATGAAGAAATTCTGGAAAATGCAGAAAAGCTCAAAGAACACGAGAACCTCACCATCTGGCAATAGAGAACTGGAGGCTGAGTTACGGATGGCTGTTGAGCAAGAAGCCATGCGAGAGGGGAAAGTGCACATCAGACCTCACCCCGAACTGGCTCTGTCATCACTGATGGGTAGTTTGGCTTCTCTGGATCTCAGTTTCATTATCTGTGCAGCCAGGGGTGGGGGTGAGGGGCAAGGGGGTTGGGGAGTGGTTACATGAGTGGATTCTAAAGTTGTCTGGCTCCACTGTTCTATAGGATGTCAAATTCTAGGATCACAAGCCTCAAGCAATACATGCAGCACTGCTAAATGCTAGCCAGTAGCCAGGGCTTTCAGTCAGTGACTGTTCAGAGAGAAGGCCGCCCTGGAAGTATTTGCTCTGCTGGAGCCTAAGGAGGGTGTTTAGCATTTCCTTGTGCAGCATGCCAGGGGCCTGAGGTCTGCTGCGGCCACCTCATACATAGAGGGCATTGCTCAGGAGGGCTGAGGTGAAGCCTGGCCCTGTAGGCAGATCATAAATGCCCTGGGGCCTTACATATAATGCCTTGCATCTCAAGCTTTCCATCTGTAAAATGGGGACAATAACATCCGTGTTCCCTAACCAACAGTTACTATATCAAAGGAAAAAATGGATATGAAAGCATTTAAAAGAAAAATAAAGCCCTACAAAAACATGTAAAAGAGATCATTATCATCTGTGCGAGTGAGTCCATTCACTAAATGGAAAGTAGGGCTTCACCTTGAGCTCCATCCTGTCCTCAGCTAGGGATGGCAGCCTAATCACCATAATCAAAAGCTCAAGTAAACACGAGTGCACTTACTAAACAGGTGAATGGGAAATGGAGAGGCAGTTTCAGACCCTGCTTTCGGTAAATGTTGGCCTGACAGCCGCAAAGCAGGCAGAGCTTTGAGAGCAGGTGGGAGATGAGGAGAGGAGGTTTCCTGGCCCCTGCCCTTCACCTTGGTCACTGACTCAGTGTGAAACAGCGCCTGCAGGGAGGAGGAGAGTTCTCATCCTAGTTCACAAATCAGCCCGCGGCCACAGTGGGGGCAATAAGCTGAGTTCAGGGCAAAGGATGACTAAACAGCCTCCTCATCATTAATAACAACAATACTTGGCATTTATCTAGTTCTTTATGTTTTCAAAGTGCTTTACAATCATTAATTAGTTAACTAGCACTCACCATCACCCCAACTCTGCCTGCTGTGCTGAGCACACAGAAGAGGCAGGCAGGACTTGCCTGTTTGCCAGGGGACTGCAGAGCCAGGGCAAGATGAGGGCTGAGTGTGCCAGAAGGGACCAGGTTCTGGCAGCAAGGCCTGCATTTGGACAGAGACAGTTACCATTAGTGCAGATACCTATGGGTATAGTCCTGGGAGAGGATGTTCAGTACATGGGACCAAAGTGGGACATGCCTTTGGGCAGCTGGCTTTAATTTACTGTGAGGGTGAGGCTGGTGTCTCACAGGGGCTTCAGATTTCCCTGAACACTGACTGCACTGGGCCCTGCATAGTGAGCTAATGTGACTAGGTTGCACCTGAGCCCTGGACGCTTGACTTTAAACCTTCAATAGAAGATGAACACCCCTGCTTTGGGGGATACTGGTGTATTTTGGTTTTGCTTTTATCTAAACTATAGGGTTCTACATATGGCCAAAATCCAAACCTGCCGAAATTGTTTATCCAACTTGCACTGGATACATAGAGATTAAGCTTGCTACAAAGGGTTAAACACATGGTGTCCCTGGACATTCAACAGAGATGCCGATGCTAATGGAGATGGCGACTAGTGAGGTGAGGTGAGCTTTCCCTCCCTCTCCTATCTCCTGAGCTTTAAGTTATGTTGGGAAAAACTCAACTAAGAAACTTGGACCATGTGAAGTGGCAGAATCCATAAGTTTATTAAATGACACTGGACATACTTATTGTCATGACCTAGACACATGGCAATCTGATAACTGTTGTACTTAGAGAGTAGAAACCAAAATCATAAGCCACATAAGTGACCAGAAGAAAGCGTTAGTCATCTTTCTTCATGAGCGATCACAACACTTCTGAAGCTCCTCCACCCGTAACTTGCAATTTAGGGCTTCGTCTAATGACAGGGTGAGCTCCTCTTATTGATCTCCAGACTGCTTAGTAAATTAAATGGCAGGTACACAAAGAAGCGAGGGACAGGAGTGTGGCAGCAGCTTCAGAACTCTTGGTCTGTTAGAATGAGGCTCTACTAAAGCCCATGGGTCTCTGGGCTGCCTCAGACCCTAGAGCCAAAGGCTTGCAACCAGCAGAGACTTTGGGCCCTCTTGCCTTACCCAAGTAAGACATGCATGATCTGCTGATTAGCCTTTGATTTGTGGCCCTCCTCATGGCCTTGGGCTGTATCTTGTCAGATCTCAGGAACTAAAAGCAAGGTGAGGGCTTGGCTTAAACTTGGCTAGAAGACCCAGGAATGATAATAATAATTAACACAGCTCAACTTCCACTTGCACTATAAACAATAATTAATGCACACAGCAGCCCAATAAGGCATCTAAGTTTGGATTTTGAGTGTTATTTTGTAGACAGGGAAACTGAGGCCAAGAGGTTAAGAGGCTTTTTCAAGGCCACACAAGGACAGTATCATACCTAAAGTTGAAATATGGCCTTCCTTGTCTCCCTGAGGCTTGGACCATACCTGCCTGCCATCAAAGACTTAAGAACAACAAAATTACACGCATTCACCAAAAAAAAAAAAAAAAAAAAAAAAAAAGTCATTTCTCTAGGAGTTCAGGGGAAATGATAAGTGAAGTGAGGTGTTGGTCTTTCAGTCCACACTGAACCCATTACCTACCATCAATGGGCAGTTAAAACCCCAGTGTGAATTGGCAGTGCTATGTCCTCTGGGTGAGGAAAGAATATTCCTAACTACAATTCCAGTATAAATGTATCAGTCTTTGTTTGCCTCTTCTTTTCTGTAGTTTTATCTAAGAGGTTGAAGAGTTAGTTTAATTGTCCCCAAATTCTTCTATGCTAAAAACTGAAGGTGTTTTTCTCACATCTTTCTTTTTCTTTCTTTCTTTCTTTCTTTCTTTCTTTCTTTCTTTCTTTCTTTCTTTCTTTCTTTCTTTCTCTTTCTTTCTCTCTCTCTCTCTCTCTCTCTCTCTCTCTCTCTCTCTCTCTCTTTCTCCTTCCTTCCTTCCTTCCTTCCTTCCTTTCTCTTTCTTTCTTTCTTTCTTTCTTTCTTTCTTTCTTTCTTTCTTTTTCTTTCTTTCTTTCCTTCCTTCCTTCCTTCCTTCCTTCCTTCCTTCCTTCCTTCCTTCCTTCCTTCTTTCTTTCTTTCTTTCTTTCTTTCTTTCTTTCTTTCTTTCTTTCTTTCTTTCTTTCTCTCTTTCTTTCTTTCTTTCTTTCTTTTCAGTACTGGGGATTGAGCCCAGGCAAGCTACACAGGCACTCAACTATTGAGCTATATCCCCAGCCCTTTTTATGTTTTATTTTTGAGACTGGGTCTCACTAAGTTGCCCAGGTTGGTCTTGAAATTGTGATCCTCCTGCCTCAGTCTCCCAAGTAGCTGAGATTACAGGCATGTGCCACTGTGCACAGATGTTTTCTTTACAAGTTAAACACTACATGGGAATCCACTTTTCTTGGGTTTACTTTGCCCAATTGTTGCTTGAGTATTATCAAACTAGCATTAACTTAAAGTTTCAAATATTGCCTCATTTGAAAGATTCCACTCATATCCTCAGAGCTCATAACTGATCGATTCCAGCACAGACAAAATACAATTACCAAGCCCATTTTTTTTTTTCCAGAAAGATAATTTTTAGTGCAGTTGTTAAAAGGACAACCATATTCTAGCCTCTTTCGGTTGTCAGAGGAAGAAACTCCATTTAAAGCAATAAGAGTATTCTAAGGTAGTTTTAGTTACCACCAAATCTCTGTGAGCAATGTCATCAGCATCTGAATCTCTCCATTTCAGCCGGTATTGTCCTCAGTCAGGACTTGTATGTGGGGGTGATGGCGACCACGTAAGTTCAGGCTGACTTCCTCCACGAAGCAATCCTTCTTTACCTCCTTGCAGGTGTACAGCTCTTCTTTGCTAGCTTCACAGGCATGAAGTTGTAGGGTTGATTGTGACTGGCCCCTGGACTCCATACCCCTAAGGTCACGGTGATAGGAAGCTGTGTCATTCTTGCTGTCTTGCTTGCCCATGGAAGGAGAGTACAGGGGTGATCCCTCACAGACCACTGGGCTCAAGTACAGTAAAAGACTAGGTTCCCCGCTGCCAAATTGGGGTGCTGTTAGCAAAAGAAGAAGGAAAGGATGCAAGGTAAAAACCATAGATGTCTACCACCTTATGTGTAGGATTTTTTTTTTTTTTTTTTTTTTTTTTTTTTTTTTTTTGTGGTACTGGGGATCAAACTCAGAGCCTTGTGCTTGTGAGGCAAATACTCTACCAGCTGAGCTATCTCCCCAGCCCTTTATGTGCAGGATTTTAAAAGCCAATATTTTGCCATATATGCTAACAGCATATTCTAAATGATACTTCCATTTCCACTCATAAAACTCGAGTTTGACCCTTGATACTAAGTGACACCTTTGCTTTTAGGAACTTAAAAGCAAATGTGGGGGCTGAGGAAGTGGCTCAGTGGTAGAGCACTTGCCTTGCATGTGTGAGGCCCTGAGTTCCATCCGCACTCCTACAAAGAAAAAAGAAAAGGGGAGAAATGTGGCTCTCCCATTGATTGAGTATCTCCAGCTATTCAGGAAGCTTATAATAATGGTCCTTGGGAGCTCACTGTCAGCTGGGAGAGGAAGCCAACTCATACAGGAAAGCAGAGAGCATGCTCAGCCAGTGGGAGCCTCACTGTCAAAAACCTCTGGCAAGTGCTATAAGCCTGGTGCCTCCCAGCTTCAACATGGCATTTGACAAAATGCCTTCCAATGTACTTTTGTGTCATTAAGAGTCTCAGAAGAAGCACAGAATGATTTTGTAACTAAAAAGAAATCTCCGAGATCCATAAAAAATAAAGACAAGTGGTAGCACAATAACAACATAGCTAGAGGGATGTTGGGTTGGCTGCATACCCCAGGTATGAAGGCATTCACAAAACACATTAGTTGGTAGACTGGCAGGATCTGAAGGAAGTCCTTTTGGGGCTGAGCACTTCTGTCACTGCCTGTTCACTATTAGTGATGACTAGGGCAACCTAGACATCCTATGTTCTCCAGTCCTCAAAGGCCACCCTGTCTTGAATAACTTATGTGAGAATATCCAGGTATCCCCCCTTCCTCTTGCCTTCCAGGGATTCCCTGGGAGTAGATCCTAGTTCTCCAAATCCATCCTGGTTGTGTGTATTGTCTCTCACTCCTGCTCCTCCTGGGTAGTGCCTCAAGATCTGTCTCCATGTTGCCATCTCCAAGACCCCTTTTGGGTTCCTAAAGCAGACACAGGCAATGGCTTAGTAGCATCCACTAAGGGCTCCAGCATAACATAAGGGGATTGCAGAGCAGAAAAAGAAACTTCAAGTAGATATGCCCTTTCACAGACCACTGGCCTTCCTCACTACCATGTTTTCCTGGCTATCTCTCATTGAAGCATGGCCAGGGTAGATCAGGGTAGGAGGTTATCTATAAATTTAAAGTAGAAAGAAAAAAAGAGAGAAGGAGGAGGAGAAGGAGAAGGGGAGAAAAAGGGAGAGGGAAAAGAAGGGGAAGAAGGAGGAGGATGACAATAATGAGAAGGAGGAGAAGAAAGAGAAGAAGACCCTTTTCCTTAACTTCCTCTGAAACACTGAAGGACAACAGGCCCCCAGGTGCATCATTCACCAGTCCCGAAAGCAGAATGCAGTTGCTGCCACACCTGTGAAGCATGCTGCATGGTCCTAACACCTTCCTGGCTTCTTACCCACATCCCTGGTCCACCTCCATGTCCAGGGCAAAGTCGAGGCCCTGCACCCATGGACTTCTTTCCACTGAAGACTGGAGGCTACAACACCAAACTCCACGAGGTAGATGCTCAAATGTTCTCATTTTGTTGCATTGAGATGGAACATTTCAATCAAAATGGAAATGATGTTTGTAGTTTGCAGAACTGGACTGAAAATAAACTTATGTTTAAAGAATCCCTGCAGAATTAGCAGGGATAACTAAGGAAGAAACCTTCCCCCATACCATTTTCCTCCATCCAGGTATGTGTCCTCATAGTGCTCTGTAATCATATCTTTTTAGTTGTGGTAAAAATATATCTCACACTTATCATTTTAACAATTTAGATGTACAATTTAATGGTATTAAATATATTCACAATATCATATCATCATATAACTATACCCCAAAATTTTTCATCATCAACAAAAACTCTGCACCTATTGGACAATAACTCTCCTCTCCTCCCTATCGCTTGATAACCACCATTCTACTTTATATCTCTATGAATTTGCCTATTCTCTGTACCTCATATATGTAAGATCATATGATGTCTGTTCTTTTGCATCTGGCTTATTTCATTTAGTATAATGTTATAGCATGTATCAAAATGTCATTTCATTTTATGGGCAGTTAACATTCTATGGCATGAATGTATCACTTTTTTTTTTTTTTAGTATCCTTTATTTGAGTAGCAAAATATCTCCATTTTGTTCTTTTTGAATAAGAATTTTTGGCTACATATTCACCCAGTCATATCTTTCGCTCCTTTAAAAGTTAATCAGACTAACTGAATTATCTAGTGATAAGATCTTGGCCAGCTCCCTCCTGCCCACTTTCCCCTTTTAAAGAAGAGCACATTGTTTTTCATTTTACCAATATGATCATCATTTGATTTACAATGCTGACCATTTAACTTTCTACTTCCTAATCTTCTTTTCTTTTATTCTCTTCTTCCTCTTTTTAATTTTTTTTATTTGTTCTAATTAGTTGTACATGACAGTAGAATGTATTTATACATTTTGATAAATCATACATAAATGGCATGGGGTCTTCCTCCTGGGATGTATTGCATTTTGTGTATCCCTTTACCATAGGTTGCATCTATCTTTTGACTATAGTACATATTGCTGCTCTGAGCAATGGTGTACAAATACAGTGTATCCGTTTGAGGCTCTGCCTTCAGTTCTTCTGCATATGTACCTGAAAATAGAAATGCTGGTCATGTGGTAGCTCCATGTCTAGCCTTTTAAGAAATTGCCAAACAGTGTGTAACCATGTTTGATGGCAATGGTGAGCAGTTAGCTTTCAGACGGTGGGGATGTTTGAGCTGGAAGCAGATATGAATAATTGCTGCAGCTTGACACTAGGTTATAAGATGCATAAAAAAGCAGGGCTGTATCACAGGCACTCTCTATCCAACTGTTGACACTTTTCCTTCTCAGGATGGTTGCTGCATGGACAGAAACCAGAAAATCATTTGATGAACAAAATTACTATTGTCCCCCACCAAGTGTGCATAATACCATTGACATCACCCGGGTCAGGGAAATGGTTTCATTAGATGAAACTGTTGCTTAATGGTATTCACTTGTGTTTTAAAAGTTACAAAATATACAAACAAAAGGAGTGCATAAATATAGATTAAATAATGACAAAATGAATGCCATCAAGTCCACCACTCAATTTAAGACACAGAACCTTATCCATGTGTGAAGCTCTATTTTCTTCCTGATCATATTTTCCTTCCTCACCTCACACATAACCCACCTCCTGAATTTAGCTTATTCTACTCTTCCTTATAGTTGTGTCATTTAGATTGTTGCTTAAATAAGGTATCGTCCACTTTAGCATGTTTGGGAACTTTGTATAAGTAAAGACATCTGGTACATATTTTTCTGTAACTTGCTTTGTTTCACACATCATTATACTTTTGAGACTTATCCAGACTGAAATGTGTAGCTGAAGTTCATTTATTTTCATTGCTGTGTTGTGGGTTCCATTTTATGCATAACCTAAATACAATTTTACTATTTTACTGAAGCTGGACCACTTTGGTTATTTCCCAAGTTCAGTCTAATTAGGGTTTTTTCCATCACAGCAGTTGGCTCTAAATGATTTTAATTGTCTGTCTTCCAACACATGTAGGTTTGTCTCCACATTCTGAGCAAGAGGGGAGCAGGTACCATGTCTCTTTTCTTCTGTTGGATTGATAAACATTGGGGTGGTTCTACCACATTTCACATACACTCTGAGCACTATCTCTCTGCCCAGCAGCCATATCAAGGCTCCTGACCCCACCCTCCCATCAGAGCTTTATCAGGCCACAGAGAGATTCTTGAGCAGGCCAATTATATGCTCTTTTGAAAAGTTGAAACTCCACCAAAAGAAAGGTTCTCTGTAAAGTGAGAATGTAGGACACTGGGTCAGCCATGGCTCCCTTACCCTGTGTCTGGAGGGGAAGGGAGAGGTCAGGCAAGAGGACTGCGTATCAAATGAGAGGAGTAAACATGAAGAAGAGATTTAAAAACCAAAGACAAGGACAAGAGTCCTAAAAGCCTTCCAGGTCTGTCCCACCCTTGGGTTCAATGAGATCTACCTGCTAGGTCTCCAATACATTGACTTTGGGGGCTTAAATTAGCTTACATTCTTTTCTATACTTGAAACCAAAGACCATAACTTATCCATTTAATTTGCTTTATCCTACCCATTCATTCAGATGTATTGCGGAGATTAACCTGAGAATGAGCTAAATTCTTTTCCTGACCACTAGAGATAGTAAGTCTCCATTTCCAAATGCAGCTGGTTTCACAGAGCTAAACAATGGAGTAGGTTCTGAAGCTGCTATGCCAGTTTTATTTCACCAAGTTATTTTGACTTGTTTTAGAAATGACTGAAGAATTTTACTCTTAACTTCCTGGAAAAATGCATGAAAAGATAAGCCCCCATTGTCCTCAGGTGATTGGGAGGGTAACTTAATGAATTGTAAATTCATTTTAAACTTAAATTGTAAATTGGGAGGGTAAATTAATGAATTGTATTCTAATCTCCAAATTTTATCTAAACTCTTATCTGGGCCAATAGCTTCCTTTTCTGCCTTTTACTAGAGCTATTGACAAGAAGCAAAAGGACCATGACAGTGGAGTTTTGTCTCCTTTTACTTCCTTACACATCTCCAGTAGAGATGCTAATGAACAACCACACTGCCTGAGAGTAAATGTAGGGGGAGACAGTGGCAGGGGAGTGAAGAGAGGAAACAAAAGCCTGGACAGTTTGAGCACCAACTAAGTAGCTTCAGGAGTTGACCTAAAGAAGTTGGGGGGGGGGGGTAGGTGCAGTTTAAGAGACCAGGAAGAGAAACCATGGGTGGCCATAGTATGATAACGTCTTGTTCATACTTCTTCAAATTTTAGATCTCTGCATTTATAAAAACAAGTACTCCTTTCAGGAGTCCTGATTGTGAAGATAGGGTCCTCAACCAAATGGAAGTGCAGCATTCTTTCCTCTTGAGTTTGGTTTTGCTTCGAACCCTTTAGCAGGATAAGCAGCCCCTAAAGGCATCGGGTGTTTTATTGTAGCCTTTTCCAGGTGGTGAAGCCAGCACCATCCACCCCGTCTCACTTTTGAGAGTAGTCATTCAGTTTTGAAGTGTAATTTGAGGCAAACTGTCTTTGGCCTCCCCTGTCTTTTTGCACTGAAAACCACTGTATGGTCACAAAGATATAGTACAGAAGTGAGGGCATCTGCCCAGAAGCTTCATCTTAGAGAGGGAGGAAAAGGATTTGGTTGTTTAAACCTCAGGCAAGATCGTCTGAATCAGACAATCCTTTGTCATGATCTTTCTTTTTTTTGTTTTTTGTACAGGAAATTGAACCCAGGGGCACTTAACCACTGAACAACATCCCCAGTCCCTTTTTGTATTTTATTAGTGGCAGGGTCTCCCTGAGTTGTTTAAGTCCTTGCTAAGTTGCTGAGGCTAAGTTGCTGAGTCTGGCTTTGAACTCGCAATCCTCCTGCCTCAGCCTCCCTAGCCACTGGGATTATAGGCGTGCACCCCAACATCCAGTTTGTCGTGATCTTTGAATATAACATTTCAAACTTGCTCTCGGAAACTGTTCAGTATTCATTGCTAAGACCTTAAATTTGGGGGGTAGTACCAGAACATAAGATGGCAAGCAGAGTAAGACAACGGTGTTTCATTATTCATGGAAACATACTGCTGGTGGTGTGCTTTGGTTCAAGCTTTTGATGAACAGAAAATGTGCTCTGAACTTATTTTCCTTTTTGTGAAATCCTGACACAGCATTTCTGATTTCAAAGGAAGCTGTATAAAAGGACCAACAGAAACCCCACAAAATGAGACCACCTTAAAATCAAGTTTACTGGCTAAATGGGATTAAACTAGAGTTATGTTTTAAGAAGAATAAACCAGAAAAAAACAAGTCTTTGCTGCATGATGCCCACTTCTATCTAAACAGCTCTGAAGTCCAGATGCAAGCTGTCACTGGAGCATCTCTGGAGAGCGTGGGAAGTTAAAAGTCAGTGTTTTTGATTAATTAATAATCATCCTCAGCTGTGTTGGCAAATGATAAAAACAAATTGTCTGCCTTTAAAGTAAGAGTGGAAGATGTGTGCTTACCCAGAACTGAGCGGGAAGGAAGAACAGCCCTGTTGGCCTAGTCTGCCCTTGACTGGCCTGGTGATGGTTGAACAAAGACGAGGTTGTATGCCTCTTACCCTATTAAATCAGGATTAGGAAGAAACAACCATAGCTTGGGCAGTCTGGGAGGGAGGCAAAGGAAGCCAATGTCTAAGGAGTAGCCCAGAGGACTATTTTATGGCTACCAAGCTGTCTTCAAGAACAGCCCAACTAAGCATTGGCAGGGATAACTGTTTCTCTGTGCTTGTCCCTGGAAAAGTCATTTGAGCCAAAGTCTGTTGCTAAATGAACACATGCAAGTGTTCCTGTGCATGTGCGTGTACATGGAATAAAGTCAAGTTTTACTGGTAGTTCACAGCAAAAATGTATAGACTCCTTTTTAATGTATTTGTTTATTTTTCTGTGTTGGGCACTGAACCCAAAGCCTTGGTCTTACGAGGCAAATTCTCTACCACTGAGCCACACACCTAGTCTCTTGATGTTTTCATTGAGATGGGCTCTCTCTATGTTGCCCAGACTGGTCTGGAACTCCTGAGCTCCAAAGATCCTCCCACCTAAGCCTCCAGAGTAGCTGAGACTACAGGCATGTGCCAGGGCACTTGGTTATTCTTTTTAAAAAATTTGCCACCAATAAGCCTCCGTGTCATTCTTTCCTGAAGACCATGTGATTGCAGCCGGATGCTTTTTCTCCCCGTAGTTCTTTAGCCCTACATCTTTCATAGGACTTTTCCATAGGACTTATCATTGATTGCCTGGCATTATAGTTATTCTTAGCTCCACAACTGTATTGACTTTAGCCTTTCTGGCAGCACCTATTATTGGTTAGAGCCAACATGCAACTCATCTTAACTACTGGGATGAATGGAGAAGTCTGGACTCACTCTCTCTCTCTCTCTATCTCTGCACTAGCCCCCCTTTGTTTTGGTACCTACTTCCAGAAACACCATGCAGACTCTGAGTAATTTTTGCTTATTTTGCTCTCATGGTCTGCAAACAACGTTCATTTCCTATTTTATGCATTTCGATCCATCCTCCATATTCAATACACCTTAATTCTATCCTGACCCAATCTCCAAACTTTTTGCAGTCTCTCATTCATTGCCAAATCACCTAAAATTAGTGCTGTGATTCAAATACCTTCACACTGTGGACCCAGAATATATTTCCATCCTAACCCATACTAACCCTGATGTTATCAAATGTCCTACATCCTGTGCAATTAAGCAATGCACTGTTTCTCTAATTTACTCTTAATTTCCTGCCTTCGTCTCTGAAGTAAAATCATACTTGGCCTTCAAGGCTCACACCAAATGCCGCCTCTTCCATGAGGGTTTGAGTTCACCTTTGGGTACCATTTCCCTTCTCTTGATCTTTACCCAGCATTCTTCTCCCTGGTTATGAGCTCTTTATGTGCTGGTCTGATGACCTGATTAGATGCCCCTGAGTACAGAGAGGCCAAGCTCACCTTTGCCTCAGAGGCCCAACCCCTTTTGCTGCTGAATTATATTCAGAGCAAGCCAGGTGGCCTTCGCTCCTCCTGCTGGAGTCTGCTGTCTAACAATCCACACAGCTGTGGCTGTGGTCCTCATCTAAGGCTCTGGTATCAGGATAAACATCAAAAAAAAAAAAAAAATCTAAAACTCCAGTGTGATTAAATATTTACCTGTTTTAGTTTTTTACTGGTGCATTGTAAATTTCCACCAATTTAGTGGCTTAAAACAACACCCCCTTATTAATTCCCAGTTCTCAAGTCAGAAGTCCGGTACAGCTGGCTGGGTCTTCTCCTCTGGTCTTACCATGCTGAAATCAAGGTGTTGGCCTAATGAGTTCTTATCTGGAAGCAAGCACTAGGGAAATGGTCCATTTTTAGCTCTTGCTTGTCAGCAGAATTCCCTGTGATCACAAGACTGAGGTTCCCATAGGACTAAGTTTCCCATTATGAGAAGGTCAGTCCTGCCACAATAATCTCTTCTTAAGTTCAGCTGTGCCATAAAACAACCCAATCATGGGAGTAAAGTCCATCCCATATACAGGGCATATATACATGGGGCAACTCAGGAAACATTGGGTCCATCTTCAAACTCTTCCCACCATATTACCTTAAATATAAATTTGAGGTGTTGGTGAAAGAGTTGAGGACAATCCAGTTTTGTGGAATAATTGTGACTGAAGAGGCAACCATGTTTCTCCAAAAAGTGTAGAAAGACATTCTCCAAAATGAGTGGGAAAAGCTTAGTTCTTGAAAAGTTGGGAGGAACCTGAAATTCCTAGAGACTTTGTGATAAGGGAAGGGGAGGGTTTTCCAGGCAAAAAATGGAGATGATGAAGAGGGTAGAGGGAGGGGATAAAGAAGCTGTTGAACCTGAAGGAATCACAGACTAGTGTGGGCAGCCGAAGCAGGAAGGAAGGACACATGCCTGGGAGCCCCAACTCAGGACTGTGTTTCTGATCCATAGTGTATGGGAAAGATAGATGAGAGCATGGCCAATGCCAAAGGTAGAAGGGACCACCTTGTCTCATGTACTGCCACAAGGGTGGAGTCCAGTGACTCCGCAGAGGACAGATGAGTCCAAAGAGGACAGATGGAGCTGTACAGACTTCAGGAAAGCCAATGACAGTGTGAGGGGAGACTGAGGCAGGCAGAGGCTTTGGCTGTTGAGCAGATAGATTTAGGGTAAGATTCATGAAATGAGTGTCTCACAAAGAACTCTTGCTTAGAATAAAACAGGGAACATTTTCCCCGAGACCATAGAGTCCAAGGCAGAGCCAATTCTGGCCCAGGGGGCACCAAGTTTTACATCTTGGGCCCAGTTTACCGCTGACTCACCCTGTGACTGTCAGCACCTGGAACTATTCTCTCAATACCTTTGTTTCCTGGTCTGTAAAATGGAGAATAACAATAACTTTGCTGCTGCTGCTTTTTCTAATTAGTGCATAGAAAACACTTTGCTGCCAGGATTATGCCTCTTTCCCTTCCAAGGCTCTTCACTGTGGCTTCTGCCTGTAACTTGAACTAACGAGTCAGTGCAGAGGAGGAGCAGAGCCCAAGTGCAGGGCCTGTCCTGAGATGGGCTTGTTCAGAGACCCACTCCCAACCTGGGTTCTGGGCCTGAAAAAATTCACTCCAAGTGGGGTGTGAATCAAATAGCAGTTTGTGTTTAGAATACTTCCTTTAAGCTATATAACCTCCTGCTAGATTCCTTTTAGAGGAACTTTCCTGGGGTTTCCAGGGTAAAGAAGTTTCCACAGGTCACGTTTAAATCACCATTCACTTTCAGACCCTGTCATTCATTTTATCAGGTGAAGCCCAAATGTCACTGGGAAAACTACATCAAACTGTGAGGTAGCTATAGGGTCTTTGAAACACGAGCTATGCATCAGCTTCTAATCCGTGGGTCCCATGGACTTACTTTGGATGGTAGTTGAAGGAATCTCTAAGTGGGGATAAGTCCATTCTCTACACTAGGCCTAGATCAGTCTTAAAACTCTCAAGCAAGATCTGGCTCTCATTACCATGGGCTAGAATTTTTCCAGACCCAACAAAATGCTTAGGAAGCACTAAGCTGCTATTTCAAGGACTTTAAGGAGCAGGTAGTGATTCGAACTGAGGAACTCAAAAGGAAGGGATATGATGACAACTTCTACTTCCAGCTGAAGCCAGCGCAAACCCCGGCAGAGAAGTGATAGACCAGGACTGCTTTATGAAGCACCAAACCTAGAGAGCAGTCACACCCACCCCTTGGGACTCTGTCCTAACCTCACGGGGACACTGTGTTGGGGCTCCTTCAATCCTGGGCAGAAAGGTCCTTCTATACCAGGACACATCTTGTTGCCTGAAGGTGCTTCATGAACTGACAAGATGCCTGGAGAGTGACCTCTTGGTGGCCCACCCTTCCTCAGCTTCCAGGACAGAAACAGGGCCTGCAGGACTATCATGGGAAGTACTTGCAGGTTAAGTCCTTGAGCCTATGATCACTCTCTGGAGGGCCCAGGTCTTCTGGAGTTTCTTAGTGGACAGGCTTGCCCTAATACAAAGCTCAAGTTCTTATGCAAGGGATCAAGGAATATCTGGACAACCAGGGCTCATGTTAGGAACAATGTTCCTTTGGCCTCTCTGCTCAGTCTGGGGTTCTTTCAGCATCTTTCTAGAACTGACCAGTGTCTGGCCATATCTTCAACCCTGGGTAACTGTGTTAGTCAGCTTTCCATTACTGTAATAAATACCCAAGAAGAGAAAAAGCTTATTTTGGCTAAGAGTTTTGGAGGTTTCACCCATGATTGATTGGCCCTGTTACTTTGGGGCCTATACTGAGGCAGCATATCACAGCAGGGAGCATGTGGCACAGTAGAGCTGTTCACCTCATGGCCAGGAAGGGAGAAAGTGGAAGGGCTGGGATGGGGCTTTTCTATCCCCTTTGAGGGCACACCCCCACTCAGCTCCCACTAGGCCCCACCACTTCCTAATAGCACCATCCTGGGAAACAAGCCTTTAACTTCTGGGCCTTTCAGTTACATTCCAGATCCAAACTAAAGCAGTGGTTTTGCCCACAATAATTCTTGGCACCTATTTTTGTTCCTGAACACAGTACAATTCCAAATGCTCTGTAGCAATTACCTTTCAAAGAAAGGCACCTGTTCAGCTTGAGGCTTTGGTTTACTAACTTGCTTAACACAAGTCTCAGTTTACAGGAAGAATATTCCCACTAACTCCACCACTAAGGGGCTATGAGACTTTAGGCAAGTTATTGCACTGCTTTGGACCACAATTTCCTCATTTATATTATGAGGAAATGAACAAAATAATTGTGAGGTGCTTTTGGTTTCAACATTCTATCATCTCTGTTCTCCTGCACAGCCTCAGTTATTCATTCAACTATTCATTCAACAAATGTTTATTCAGCAACTACCATGTGACAACTTCTGTACTAGGTCCTGGGAACATTTGGTGAACGAGATGTGGCTGCTGTCCTCAGGACTTTATAGTCTAGTATAAAAGTTGCCTCAATCTCCAATACCCACCCTTCAAAGTCGCCAATATTTTTAAAATATATGTAACTATTAAATAATGTGAACTCAGTGGAGGAAGCTAGGGCAGTGTAGGGTCACTTCATTTGTTTCCTGATTCTCAAAGATCACTTCTCTTCACTATCTGATGTCTAGTGTTGTGAAACTATTGTTTTGTAGATTTTGTCTGTTTTTCTTGTGGGTTTTTTTTTTTTTTTTTTTTTTTAAGGCAGGAAGGTAAATTTGGTCTCTATTACTTCATACTGGCCAGAAGTAAAAGTCCCTCCCACCACACATTCTTTTTTAATTTTTTTTTAAGTAGTTGTAAACGGACAGCATGCCTTTATTTATTTATTGTTTTATTTTTTGCAGTGCTAAGGATTGAACCCAGTGCCTCACACATGCTAGGCATGTTCTCTGCCACTGAGCTACAGCCCCAGCCTCCCACCAAACATTTTTGATCATAAATTCTAATCCAAAAACAAACTGAGTCTGTATCCCCATCATAATTCTATTTCTATATAAATAATATATGTATACGTGTAACTATGTATAATAAATATTTGGTATATTTATTACTATGACTATTAATATTAACGCTTAATTTTTTTAAATTTTATTTTTACTTTCTAGTTCTATTTTCAGTAGACAAATCTACAACTGTAGGTGGAGACCTTTGTTGAAGTGTTGGAAATGAAACCAAGGACCTCCTGCATGCTACCAAGCACTTTATCACTGAGCTCCATACCAGCTCTCTTTCTTGTTTTTTAAATTAAGACATAAATTAAGGTATTTTTCCTAGTTGCATCTCTATGGGTCATCTGTGTATCTGCAATTCAAGGGCCAAAGGACTCAGGAAGTCCAGTTCTGTGGACTTGGTTGAAACATGAATCCAAGATACTTGGTATGGATAACATTATACATTATTATTATCATCATTATTTATAATAACAAAATAGAGCTTCAGGGGTGCTCTACCACAGAACGACATCCCAGTACTCCCCCTTTTTTTCTGAAACAGGGTCTCTGTAAGTTTCCCAGGCTGATCTTGAACTTACATCCTGTATTTCTATTTCTATAATATATACTATACATGTATACTTGTGACATCTCTGTGTATCTGCAATTCTAGTACCAAAGGACTCAGGAAGTCCAGCTCTGTGAAAAATGTATTCAAGATACTTTGTATGGGTAAGTAGCATTAGCTTCCTTAGTTGCTGGAATTATAGGTGTGCACTATTGTGCCTGGCTGGGTAACATCTTATTTGTATTTTTTGGTACTAGAGATTAAATGCAGGGGCACTTAGCCACTGAGCCACATCCCTAGACCTTTTTAATTTAATTTTATTTTTGCTTAGTTGCTAAGGCTCGCCTCAAACTTGTGATCCTCCTGCCTCAGCCTCACAAGTCACTGGGATTACAGGTGTGTGCTACAACACCTGGCTAGCTGGGTAACATTGTAAAACATTAAGTTTTAAAATAAGACTGTCAGAGAGAGGAGATTGGTGCTCATTGGTTGATGCCAACTAAAGCTAAGGTTTTATAAAAATAGTTCTTTAAAAATTTTCATTCTTGATCCTAATTGATAAAATTCCCATTATCTTTTCCTTTACCTTGGCCAGGGCTTATTTATATGACAAAATGATCTATAACTATTAAATGCATTCTCAACACTATACACTGGGCAATGTGGGCAAATGCAAGACCTTTGACCACACCTGCCCATCTTGAGTTAGTTGTATTTGTTACCCTGCCTGTGTTATGGGTGGGATGCACCCATAGGTTTTATACTGCTTTAGTAGAATACCACACAATGGGTACTTTATAATGAACAGAAATTTATTAGCTCATGGTTCTGGAGGCTTAGAATTCCAAGACTGGGGGGCTGTCATCTGGAAGGGCCTTCTCACTGCATCATCCCATGGCAGAAGGGCAAAGAGAGGGGAAGTAATGGGGGCTGGAACTTCCCCTTTAAAGCACTCATTCCAGTGATGATGGCATTAATTCACTTACTCTGCCCTCATGGCCTAATCATTTCTCCTTAGGCCCTGCCTCCCAACACTGTTGCATTGGGGTTCAAGTTTCTAGCACCTGCTTTTTGAGGACATATGCAAACCATAGTAGGTGGGCCTTGACTACCTACAGCTGGAGAGAAAGAAAGAGCGAGCTGGGTTTAGGTGTAGTTCCTTTCTGAGACTTGAAAAAATGCCAAGAGGCCAGGCTCAGGCTTTTCCTCAGTCAATTTGTTTTACCCGGCTCTTGAGCCTGGCTCACAGATGGCCCCAGAAAGCAGGCAAGGGCAGGACATGCCTGCAGAGCTCTAGGAGCTCGCAGAGCTCAGGGCACTACTTTCACTCTGCTTCAGCTGCACGCTGGAGGCTGTAGGCACCCCCAGGGCTGCTGCCAAAGAGTCACTGCAGTAAACCAGCAGGAAATAGAATGGTCTGGTACAAACCTACCCTTTCTCATACAAGAACTTTATTTCCAGCCCTGTCCAAAGCTTCAAAGGGCAGCTGCCTCTCAAGGAGAGTCTTTGACCAAATCCGGTGTGCGCGTTTGAAATAAGAACATGGCTTGCTCTCTGCAACTGAGCCCTGGAAGGCCCTGTTCCCAGCAGCCTTGACAACCTCCTCCCACTCGCACTGACGTCCAGGTTCTTCCAGCTGTCTTGGCTGATGGCTGACCCTGGGAAAGGGAGGTGTGTCTAAGAAATCCCAGACCTGACCTTCTTTTGGACCATTTTGCAAACCTTTACATAAGAACAGATTGCACAAGCCTGCATGTGTGAAGTTGAGGGAGAAAAAAGGGAAGAGTGTTTTCTGCTTATGACTGGGACCCTGTTATTCACTGGGCTTGGGTGTTTCAGCTGAGTTTTGTGGATTAGGAGGCCCAGTCATGTCAGCACTAGAAACCTCCCTGGTCTCAGTCAAACGTACTACCCCACCTCTTCCCCGCAGCCCATGCCATTCCTTTCAGAGAACCCTCCCGGTTTCACGCTTTAACAGAGTGAAGCTGTTCTGAGTGGTGTCTAGGGTCACGCCCAGCTCACACTGCCCAACAGCATATGCCAAGAGGCTTGGGTGCTTCTCTGTGGCCTCCATCTTCTGCTCTACCCTCACTTCCTGCAGTGGCAGGAGGCAGGACTCACTGTGAGAGCTGGGCGCTGGTCTCTGGCAGCAGTGAAGCTTCTGTCCTGCTCAAGTGGTTCAGGGAAGGAATGCTGGTCACATGAATCCAGGGGTGGCTGTGTAATGTGGGAGACAGTAAGTACCATGTTCCCACACTGTAAGTCATGATGACACTGTTAAAAATGACTAGTGGGTGGGGGAAAGTGAAAGAAAAGAATAAGAGGGAACAGAAACCAAAGTGAGACGTGCAGAAGGATCAAGCAAGGGTAACAGCCACGGCATGAAGAGAGGCCAGGGGAAGGGAATCGGGGAAAGCCCGTGAAGGAGATGGTGGGCAGGAGAAAAAAATGGGACCAAGGAAAATACAGTGATGTGAAGAGAAGACATGATTATCTGTGTGAGGAAATGGTAGGTAATCTACCAACACATACACCAACAGAGCATATGGGAGGCCAGGTTCAACAACACTCCTGGGTATATCACCTCTGAGTCCCCAATACAGAACAGAGTAGTTAGTCCCTGACCTTGAAATTTGTTTTTGTTTGCTGAAGTCTTACCTAAATTCAGGAAGAAAGGGCCTGTGGGACTATTTAGAGAAAAGGAAGGGGATCTAGACAGAGGGAAAAGACCAGAGAGCGCACATACGTAGTCAGAGCCTCCCATGAGTTAAACCTCAAATAGGCTTTGCTGTAACCTGGTGAGTGATACAAAGAAACAGAAGCTCTAGCTTTGGGCATCAAGAAATCCACAATTTAGGAGAGGGGATAATCAGTACATACACAAAGCAATAAATAGCAGCAACATTATTGGGATTGCTCAGATGACCAGTGAGAGAAAATTGGTTGAAAGAATGAGTAAGAGAATCAAAGAAATGAAATGTAGAAAGGCTTTCTTGACAATATCATTTATGGGAATTATTAAGAGTGCAGAAATTAAGTTACATTATTTAGTTGAATAGGTTGAAATATTTAAAACAAGACTAAGAAGGTCCAGTAGGGGCTTGACGACAGCATTGCACACGTTGCAAATCAAAACAAAGAACAAGGGGCATGACTGCCAAATCCAGTCTTCCAGGTGAGTGGCATTTACCTAGAAAGATATTCAATACCTCTAAAAAAATTCTTTTAAAATTAGTGCCACCAGGAGTCATATTTAGCATTGAAAGGCAGTGAGGATAGACTAGTTAGATGGCTCTGTAGGAGGCCAGCTAGATGGCATGAGGCAAAGCTTGCCTTAGTCTGTTGATTTGGGCAGAGATAGATGTTAGAAGACAGCTTAAGGTCAAAGATCAGATGAATAACTGACATAGGATGTGTGGGGAAGGAGGTTGGTTGAGTACCTGTGTGTCAAAAAGGCGAGAGCATTTGATTTGAGAAAACTGAAAAAAAAATTTTTTTTAAAACTTGATGGTGACATTACATGAATGGAGTGCAAATTGTGAGCCAGCTGCTTTTTTTTTTTTTTTTTTTTTTGGTACTGGGGATTGAACCCAGGGGCGCTTAGACACTGAGCCACATCCCCAGTCCTTTTTATTTTTTATTTGAGACAGGGTCTCACTAAGTTGCTTAGGGTCTTGCTAAGTCACTGAGGCTGGTCTCAAACTTGCCATCCTCCTGCCTCAGCCTCCTGAGTCACTGGGATTAGAGGCATGTGACACTATGCCTGGCCCAGGTGCTTTTTAAAGCACTTTTCATATTAGTTCATATAATCTTCACTATTACTCCATGAGTTATTTATTGTTCTCATTATTATTATTTGCATTTTATACATAAAGAAACCCAGACACAGAGAGATAAAGCAATTAAACGGAAGTTAGTCCAAGACTCTAATTAAATTCTGTAACACTCTCTGAAGCCATGTAAGATTCCATGTTCTGTTCTTTATCTATAAACATTTGTTATCTAACATGCTTACAGAAACACTTTAAATGATAAGGCATTTGTGGAGAGAGTGTGTTGTTATTTTGAGAATTAGCATTATTATTAAGGCATGCTTCTTTCAGAAAGACCAATACATGCTCAAGTTCTCATGCAATACAAGGCCTTTAAGTTTTCAGAGGCTCATCAAACAAAGAACCCTCTGCCTGTTTATATGAGACAATAATAGGGACTGGGGTTGTGACTCAGTGGTAGAGCACTTGCCTGGCATGTGTGAGGCACTGGGTTCAATCCTCAGCACCACATAAAGAAATAAAATAAAGGTATTGTGTTTGCCTACAACTAAAAAATATTAAAAAAGAGAGAAAGAGAGAGAGAGAGAGAGAGAGAGAGACAGTAATGCCTAGGAATCTTCTCTCAAGAGAAGAAAGGCCTCTTTCTCACATTCTTACAAGGTTGGGGGATGGCACTCTTCTTTCTTCTAAAAAGGTTCTGCACTGGGAGGAACAGCCAGGTTCTTGTGCTCTATGGAGCCTCTCCCACAAGGCCCACACCAGAGGACCAAATCATGTCAGAAATAGGGTTCTGAGTCTGGGAGGCAGCAGATAGAGAAATAGATAGCAAGTACATCTGTTTTCACAAGAGCCTGTTGTTCTCTGTACTAACTGCTATAAAAACGACATGAAACTAGCCACACATTAGTTTTGGTTCTTGTGACTAAATCAAGGAATGACACGATGGTGCTGTGTCATTAGAAATGAAACCAGTTCTTAAACAAGAGAATAGGGCCGACATTTTAATAACCTGAACAATTTCATAGAAAAATCAAAGCTGAAACTTTAACGCCCCAGCCCTGAACACCTGCTGCTTAAGGTTAGTTCAGAACCAGTGAAACTTCTTTCTTGCAGTGAAGACACAAGACAGGCCCTAACTTGCCTAACACGCATGGTGGCCAGGGAAGTCCTCCTTCCACTTGGTGTCCTGCTAAGTAGCAATGTGGGCTCCATCTTGAGTAACAGCACTGACTCTATTTGGCCCTTTAAGAAAATACAACAAGAAGTACCTCATATTTGATTTTTATTTTTCTAAATATATAAGCTTATACACACACACACACACACACACACATATATATATATACATACATACACACATATATATAACAAATGAGTTTGACCTTCCCTGAGGTATTATTTGAATGTTTTCCAGTGTAAGAAATTGGGACTTGAAGAGGTGACATAGCTAAGAAGTAGGTAGAGCCAGGTTCTGAAGAAGTTTCTATTCTATACCTGCATTGCCTCTAATTTGGTCTTTACCAAAAAAAATGATGATGCTGATGTAGGAAACAGTCATAGATTGCCTCCCCAGCACCCATTTCCCCCTTCTCCTGTCATAGCACCCAGAATTTTCTTTGAGGAAACCACCTCCTCTCTACTTCCTGCCCTTTCTCTAACAAGTGGACATAAATAGTGCCTGTGTGTGGTTAAGCCAATCAGAACACCCATCATCCAGGTGATTGGTTCAAGGATAGGCATATGACTCACTTCAGGCCAATGAGATCTGAATTGGCTAGAGCCTCTGGGAAAAGCTTCCTTCATCCTCTCTTATAACACCAGAGGCAACAATCCCTTTTTTTCCAGATGGTGTACTGGATAACATAAAGTCCAAAATTCCCTCAGCCATTCATGCCCCCAAAATGCCAGCCTGAGGATGGAGCCAGCACACAGAAGAGGTAGTACTTCATGAACAAAACAGACATGGTGCTGGTATTATGAAGAGCATGTAAATTCTAGATCAGTCTGTGGAGTTATCAGGATATGAGTCAAAGCAAGCCCTTGATTTGCTTAAGTCAGTTCAAGTTTGATTTTCTATCACACAGGAGTTCTTAACCAATGAAAACACAGCTGGTGCCATTCTCAGTAACATCTGATCGCTGCTTTGGCTTCTCAGTCAATAGCATAAAGCTCATTTGACCAAAATGATCAGTTCTTCAAAATTCATCAACATTTTTGGAGCACACCCATACCTGGTCCCTGCCTGACTTTCCAGAAAGGACTCATAGTTTTCTTTCCTAGACTTCTTCAGTGCTCTTCCAAGTCCCACCACAGTGACAAAAGATAGTTGCCTTTTGCTGAGGAAACCCACTGGGGAGTGTTCAGCCAGCTACAGATGTTGGACATCAGCAGTGACAAGAAAAGTAGTCTTGAGAAAAGATTTTGCCACAATATATTTTAAAAATAACATACAACCAGGCAGAAAAGTTTCTTTGGAACACAGCCATATACACAGCTATATACCTGACCAGCTCTCTGTTGAACCCCAAGGAGTTTGGGGACTGCTCTGAGGATCTTTATTTGCCAGAGGTTGATTCTAACAGAGGTTCAGAGATTTGGCATCAAAGTTTATAAAATCAAAAAGGTATGAAAATCTGTTAAGAGAACTGGTTTTTGTGATTCTACTCAATCTCAGTTTCTCTTGAAAAATTCTGTTATTTCCACTTCTGGCCAATATGACTAAGCACAGAGATATAAATACAGTCTAAACAGTTAAAAGGACCTCATATTAACCCTCTGTAGTGTGACAGTGAGAAAGAAAGCATGAATGAGCACAGTGGGTGCAGATGTGTAAAGGTGGTCTAATCTTTCCCTGTTCAGTTCCTCCACCCAATTAGTCAGCAAGACTTGCTGTTCTCCAATATGACAGCTCATTTCTCTCCATCTTTACTACAATCGTGCAATTTCTTCATTCAACAAAATATATATGAAGGTCTGCTCTGTTCCAGGGGTTGGGAGCACAAGGATGATAATGACAATGGAATGTGAGCCATACAGTCTAGTGATCCCTCTTCCTTGGACCACTAAGTTTTCTTGCTGACTGCCCCCAAGCTTTTTCTCTCTTCTTCCATTCTCAAGTAGAAGTCTGTAAGATCTTCCCAAAATATCAACATTTCCTTGTTTAAAACCTTCCAATGACTTCCTATTATTTCTCAATTTAAATACCAAGAGGCCTCCTAGGCCCTGCTGGGCCTCTTCTTATCCCGTGTTCATTCCTCACAAGCACACTGGCTTCCTTTCAGATCCTCCAGCATGTATATTCCCCCCTCTTTTCACAGCTGTCAATCTGTTCTTATTTTTGTTTCAGTTTTTATTTTTTATCATAATTCCTACTGAGATGCATTTTACATCATGAACTAGTAAATACATCAACACATACCCTATACATAAAGAGAATAAGTTTTATAAAGATAATACTTCTGATATTTTCTCCTTCTTTCTTTAAAAAGCTAGTCCTGACCTACTAACTCAGAGTTTGGAAACTACTTTCTGCTCTTTAAATAGCTTACTCTTTCTCATCTTCCAGTTTTCTACCTAGATGTCAGCCACTCAGGTGCTTTCTCTAACCACCTGACTGATTCAAACCAGGCCCCTAACATGTTATTTATACTCTCAGTCAGTTGTCCCTTTCCTTTAGAGAATCTACCAAAGTTGTAATTATGTATTTCTTTGTTGAGACTTGCTCATTGTCTATCTCACAAACCACATGGTTAGCTTTTGAAGGCAGGGACTTTGTCTGCTTTGTTTCCCATTGTATATCCAGCACCTGATTCAATGATTAGCATCAGAGTAAAATATAAATAAATACTCATTGACTGAGTGAGTGGGTGGGTAGGTATGTGCTGCTGAAGCCTGGATTTAGAAATAAGCCTCCCCAATAAAAAGAGCCAGGATGCCTTGGAGAAATGTATGCTTTTATGACTGATGCAAGAAATATCCATGTTGGGTCAGAAAATAAAAACTGTTCAAAAAAACAAAAGGAGGGGCTGGGGATGTAGCTCAATTGGTAGAGTGCTTGCCTCATAAGCACAAGGGTTCAATCCCCAGCACCGCAAAAAAAAAAAAAAAAGGGTGGGAGCAAGTCAAAGGACCACAGGAACCAACCTGAAAGTCCTCAACAGCCAAAGTTAGAACAATTTGAGCAAGAAAATCAATTACCTACTATTAAAGTATAACCCAAACCATTACATATCCCTGGAACTCTATATAATATAAATGGTCTTCTAAACAAATAATTAGGGAAGAAGAGATAAATCTTCCTTACAGAAGAATTTCAAATTATTTACAGAGAAACTACCCTTGAGAAGGTAGAGCTTAATTCTCTGCATCCTATAATTAAATGTAGTCTTTAGTTAATAAAAAAAATGTGTGGTGTCAATATGGTCTTATTATGACACGTATGCCACAGTAATTTAAGGTGCAAGCAATAGGAGCATCTGGGTGAGAGGTATGTGGGAACTCTGCTTTGCCACTTTTCTGTGAATATAAAACTGCTCCAAAATAAAAGTTTATTTAAAAAAAGGGGGGGGGGGCTTAGCCTTTTTTGCAAGAACAAGGGCTTCATTCAGTTGGTTTTATGGAGTACCTACCAAGCACTTCAAATTCTGTGGGTCACAAACATTTAAAAACACTCGGAAGATGAATAGATGAATATAGACAAGGAAGGGCATCCAGGTTTACAGGTTATGTGAGAGGGTGAGGTGTGGGAGGCCAGGTGAGAAGAGGGAAAGAGATCTGAGAGAAAGTGATGATAATGAGAGTCAAGAGCTGGTTTGTTTTGGTAAGGTGGAGTCAGAATTCCCCACTGAATGTGAGCTTCATGAAAGCAGGAACATTTTAATCTCTCTTTAGTACCTAGAACTGAGCCAGAAACACAGCAAATGTTTAAAAATGTGTGTGTAATGGACTAGATACAGACAAGGGATGACAGCTAGAAACCTGCTTGAACACCAGAACTATTTTTGTTATGTTAGGCCTCCCAGGTGTCTACTGGATTTGCATACTTTTACATGCATACTATGTTTGCATCATTAGAGACCTGGAAAACATGCTGATGGTAATATTGGTTTTGAATGGCACTAATGTTCACCCATAGGCATGGAAGTGTTAGGACATAAACTTAGTTCCTTGAAACAACTCTTAGGATAGGTTTGGTGACAACCAGGAAGTAAATGGTATGTTTTCCTAGCTTTTTTGTCTAGGATCCCATGAAACCCAGCAGGGGCTGACAGCACTGTGGAGCTGGATGAAGTTGGCAACGGCTTCAGAGCTTTCCATATATGGTCTCTGAAAGTGTAAAGAGACAGTTTAGAGGGATGCAGAATTGCCCCATAGGCATCTACAGAAATTCCTACTTAATTGGTCCTAAATGTTAAACATATTCACTTGTATATTAATGAAAAAAGTACAAAATTTGGAAATAACATATGGAAAACCATACTCAATCATGCAGTTATCAACAAGGACAGGACAAACTATGTGTCTGTCCTATATGAGATAATTTCAGACATATATAGTGAAAAAAGTCACATAGAACACTGGATATGTGGGGTGTCTGTGCATGTGTCCAGGAACACACGTCACAAATGCGTAGCAGTTCCCTATGTATACAGAAGAAACTGGTTAACAGAGGGGAGTGCTATGAAGGAGGCACAAAAAAGGGGCTAGGAGAGACAGATCCATTGTTCACTCTTGAAAGCTTTGAACTTTGTACATGTACTACATACTTGAAACTAAAAAATGAGTCTACAAGAAGAGAAATTTTGAATTCTGGCTGCAGGTTAAAATAAAATTTAAAAAATTTATGCTTGGATTCTTTTTGAGCCTTTTGCTTTCTGTGGGATCTAGCACATGGGGAGGCAGTAGGCATTCAGCCTGTGGAGTCCTTATTTAATGTCATCTTCGGATGAGGTTTTACATGAAGTAGCACATGGGATTGAAAAAGGAAGATATTCATTGCAGTTTATACATTCTAAATTAGAAATTAATTGAAAAAATCCTACAATTATTTTGTAAATAGTACACTTGAATTACATGTGGTTTTCTGTAAAAGGCATTTATTAAATGTAAACACTTTGAAAGCATCTCTAAACCACTAATAATGAATTATACTAACACCCACAAAATGTCTGAAAAGACTACTTCTCAAGTCCCTTTGAATCAACCAACAATAGTTCCTCAACTGATCAGTAATTCACTATGGATGTTTCATCAAGATCACATTTCATTTTTAAGCAGTTTTCTATTTCCTCACATTCCAAAGCAATCTTGTTTCAAATTTCAAAGATAATTCCTTGCTTAGTATTGAGGGAATAATGCTCAAGGTACCCATAAGAATTTTGAGTTATTAAAACTAGAATGTATTTTGATCATATTTCAGTTAATTCAGGAGAAAGGAGGTTTAGTTTTCCTTATGTGGAATTCACTGTAAAGTTAAGTCAAATTAAAATGTTTATATCAGCTGCTGCTAAAAAAAAAAAAAAAAAAAAAAAAAAAAAAGGTTCCATGGAAGCCAGAAGAGAACTAACACCAGGAGCAAGAGCCTCACCTGGATCTTGTTGAAAGTGCTGCATTCAAACATGCCTGTGAAAGTCAGAGAAGCTCTGGGCTTAGAGTCATGTTTAGAAATTACTGCGACAGTCAAGGCTCACATCCTCCTTACTTGTGAAAACATTCTTCCTCTTAATCCATTATCCTTCTCCCCGAGGATAATCACCCTCATTTCCTACTAGTTCCTTCCCTTTCACCAATGAGATAGGTCTCTCTGACAAGTAAAATATGCACACATTTTCTCTCCACTATGCTAAGGTTCAGTTAGAATCTTATCTCTCTCTCTCTTTCATCACTAAATTTTTCAAGAGCCTCAGCAACCTGACAGCTCAGACCCAAAACAACTCTCTTAAATATCCTAAGCATTTAATTGCCAAATTCAAAGTCCTGGTCCCTGTTACCTCCCTAGATCCCTATGCACTTTGTGAATTCTCTTTGGCTCTATTGTCTCCAGGCTCTGCCCTTCTTCCTCTTTTTTGACACTCAAGCAAGGGCAGTCCCCTCAGACCAGCCAACGGTTCCTTCATTTTTTATTCTACACCTTTTCTATCTGTTGCTCCTTCCCATCCCCGACTACAAAGTCACCTGTATGCAGAAGACGTCTCAGTATCTTCAGTACTGGCCTTTCTCTAGAACTTAATGGTGTGATTATTGATTTCCTTCACCTAATAAACATTGAGCATCTATGATATATGCCTTTGCATTGTTAGGCATTGCTGAACAAAGACAACCCAGGCCCTCACAGAGCTTACGGCTCACTAAAAAACATAAGTATGGAACAACTAATACAAGCTGGAGTGAGTTAGAGGAAGGTATAAACAAATCTAATTTAGATAGGTTTCCAGACAAAACACAGGACTTCCAGTTTAAAAAGTTAATTTCAGATAAATGACAAATTCTTTTCGGTATGAATATGACCCAGATACTGCACGGGATATGCTAACACTAAAAAATTATTTCAACTTTAACTGGGTGTCTTGTATTTATATCAGCATACCTAGCAACCTACCAGAAAAAGGTTGGCCAGTTGGGAGAGGGAATTCTGAGGAATTGAGAAAAAGGATGAGTAGGAATTAAGAAAAAGTAAATGGTGGAGAGGAGACACATTTAAGGGAGAAGAAAGAGTAGAGGCAAGAGTTTTTATTGAGAGCTTCATGCTTTTGAGGATCATGAAGAGAAAGAAAATTAGAGAAAAAGTCTAGTAGGGAGAAGTTAGATCTGGTAAACAGTATTGTGATAAGGATTTGGAACGTCACCCAAAAGGCATTAGGAAGTCATTTAAAGATTTCAAGCAAAGGAGAAAGTGGACATAACCTGAAGTTTTTGAGTGATTTTCCTGGCTGCCAGAGGGAAAAGGGAATGGAAGGGGAAGATGTGGATGTAGGGATTTCAGTCCTGAGGCTATGGTAATAGGCAAGAGATGTTAGCAAATTTGAACTGAGGATGGACAGATGTACAGGTGTGAAAGCATGTGTAATTGATTCAATGTCACACCAAACTTGGTTCCAACTCAAACCTCCAGGTGGGCGCACACCTATTTCCAGTTTTGATCTCTCCTTGGGCTGCAGTCTTATTTTACCAGCTCACAGTACTCACTGGAGGATTCTATACTAAGAATCTTTTAGTAGTGAATTGTCAAGCTGGGGTGCAAATTAGAACCACTTGTGTACTAGTAACAAATCTTGATACCTGGTCCAGCTCAAATGAACTAAATGGATTGGCAAGAATAGAGAACTGGTTTTGCAAGCAGCCCCACAGATGATAAGGACAGGTGGGCACCACTGAGAATCAGTGTCTAACATCTCAAATCTGAATACTTAATCCTGCTCCAAAACTATGCACATCACAACCGTTTTCCCCAGCTACATTCTTATTTGGGAAACGAATTTCCCAGTTCCATAGAATTTTCGTCACCTTGGACTTCTTCCATATTGTTATTTCCTATTTGCTCTTGGATGTCCTTTTCTACTCTTAACACTATATTGTTTTGGGTTGGAAATTCATCAGACTTTATTTCCAACAGGTCCAGGTCAGGTGTTCAGTTGTCTGAGGACAAAGAGCTCATGGGCTTGAGTGGCTGCGGTAGCAGGCAAGAGGGTCTGGCAAACCAACTTTTGACCTGGCCATCCTGCTCCAGAGAAGCTCCTCGGCCATTTTCCTGGATGTTTAAGGTTTTAGTTTTATTTATTTACTTATTTATTTTAAAGCATTCTGCTGTTAACCACTGGTTTAGTCAATTACAGGACCTTCCTTTCAATCATCTCCTAGACTAAGCTCCTCCCCACCCTGCCACCAGTCAGCATCTTGAATGGTTGTTCTGATAGAACTGCTATGAATGTTTGGCAGCTCTTACTGCACATTGAATAAGATCTCCTTAACCTGCTAGTCAAGGTTTTCTTTAATCTTGTTGGAATAAATCTTTTCTATCAATTTCCCCTCTCTCCAATGAGTGACTTAAATGTCAGCCCAAATGGACAACCTGCCCTCTGAGCTTTTGTTCTTGCGGTTCTATCTAGCTATCACTTTTTCTTCCCTTTAAGATCAGTCCCCAAACCACTTCTTCAAGCATTGTTTCCCTAACCTGCTCAGTTGTGGAAAGATATTTACTCAATGAATATTCAGTAAGCCCCTGTCACATGCCAAGCATTGTGAGAGGTATGGGGACATGAGAAGGGCATCCCTGCCCTTGTGGAACTAACAGACTGTTGTGAGACCAAAAGTAAGCCAAGGCAACTGCAGGAAGTGAGCAGAGTACTCCGGATCCACTCTGCCTGGTTTTGACCTACTCTATCACTTTCTTCATTGTGCTGGGAAATTTACCGAACTGCCCCATACCTATTTTTCTATAGGGATGATATTAGCATCTATCTCATATAGTTCTAAAATTAAATAATACTTGAAAAGCATTGTGAATGGTGTCTGGGACACTGTAAAGATTCAATGATGGCCATTAATAAATATATAAATCCACAGAGTGAGATGTACCATGAAGAGTGTGATGAAAGAAAGGGAAAGGGACCATGAGATGGGCCCAGGAACAGGACTGACTCAGGTATGACTTCAGGTTAGGTGCTCAAGAAAAGCCTCTGTGAATGGGTGATATGTAATACGTGGATGAAGTGAGGAAGCAAGCCAGGCCAACAAAGTTTCAGAGACCAAGAGATGAAATGGAGTGAAGCCCCTCGAAGAATGATCTTGACAAATTCAAAGGACAAGTTGGGCAAGGAAGTCAGTGTGGGTTTAACAAAATAGTGGAAGGAGACTGGTATGGTGATTCCCACCTATAATTTTAGCAACTCAGGAGGCTGAGGCAGGAGGGTCATAAATTCAAAGCCAGCTTCAGCAATTTAGCAAGACCCGGTCTCAAAATAAAAAGCAAAAAGGGTTGGGGGATGTGGTTCAGTGGTTAAGCAATCCTAGACTCAATCCCTGCTACCAAAAACAAACACAAATAAATAAAAACAAGCAAAAAAAAAAAAAAAAAAAAAAAAAAAAAAAAGAATAGGTGAAGGAGAGCAACAGATATCTCACTGAGACCAGAGGAAGCAGAAGTTGGTGGAGTTTGGGTCTACTTTGGGTGAGAGGGAGACACAAAAGTCTTGATTAAGGAAATGCCACTGATATAATTTATGTTTTAAGAAATACACTATATGTTGAAGACTGAAGGGGAGCAGCAATGGGGCAGGGAGACCAGGAAGAGGCTACTGTTAATAATTCAGATGAGATGATGGCTCGCTGCTTAGCTGTGGCAGCAGGAAACGTGGTAAGCAGGTAGAAACAGGTAGACTCATCAGGAATTATTGATGGACATAGAATGGGTAAGAAAGAAAGGAACTAAAACTTGACTCCTAGGTTTCAGGACTGGGGAGACTGGGTAGCATTTATTCAGACAGTAAATAATAGAAGAGGTACAAGTTTGGGGGTAAAGGACAAGAATCCTGCTTTGATCCCTCAAATTTGAATTACTACACGTGTCTGACACAGATGTCAAGTAGGTTGGTATTAAGTTTGGAACTCAGAAGAGGTTAATATTGGAGAGAACACATGCAGGGTGATAAAAAACTGTGCGATTAGCTCAAGTGTGTACTTAAAGAAAAAGTACCAAAGCTTGAGCCCTGAACATTTCAACATTTAGGAATTAAAAATCAACAGGGGCTAAGAAGAAAACCAGGTTGCTATGGCATCCAGTGAAGAAATGAAGCACAGTGTGACCAACTCAAGTTATGCTCAAGTCAAGCAAGGTATCAATTAAGTAGCTCAAAGTAAACCATTATTTCAGATCTATTTTCTCAGTTCTTTCTTCGTATCTTTCTTGTTGAAATTCCCAAGTTTGATGCTGTATAGATTTTGTACAACTTCTCTCCTCTTACTGAGGTTCCTAAAGGTTAGAGATCATCTTTTTCCTTCTAGAATACCCTAGATATTCTATCTGCTTAATAAATGTTTAAATAAATATATCACACAGAATGCTATAAAATCTAGAATATGCCTAAAATATGAATAGCAATTAGGGTTGGTTTTACCAAGATTTTCTAAGCAGTCTCCTCTAAGAATAACATGGGTTTTGTTCCATCTAGAATGGTGGATTATTAATCAAACACTATGTTGTGTCACACCTGATTACCAGCATCATTACAGTACACCAGAGACATCAGGATAGGTTGATATTTCATATTACATGATAATGAATTCCAAAACAATGATAAAATGAGGTTTAGAAATGCAGGCATTCGGAATGAATGACCAAAATTTTAAGGGAGATGTGGTTAAGTAGGTATACCCAGAAAAAGGTTGGTAGTCAGGGGATGAAAATTTTCCCCAGCCCTGCACAATAATCATACGGATCATATAATTTATAAGTCAATGAGTTTTTATATCTCTACAAAGCTAAAACCCATTAGTTGAATAACATGAACATCAAAATCAACTTACACATAGCTTTCAGCAACATATTTGAAAAAATATGCACAATACAAAAAGATAGTCATCACATTCCAAATAAGTACAGTATCCAGCTAGAGATGAGAAATCTTGGCTGCATGTACCACTGCCACAGAGCCATCCACCTGTGAAGTCAGATCCTTTCTGCTTGACCTTAGCTGAGCTCCATCTGGGGTGTTTGTTGATATTCACAGAATGTCACATTTCGGCTTCAGGGCTCTGTTTGCTAGATTTATGGTGACAGGCAACAAATATTCACATTTGATTCTTACTCTTATACTTAAGGATTGAGGGCTGGGGATATAGCTCAGTGATGAGGTCCTGGGTTTGATCCCCACCACCACACACACAAATACAAAAGTCATATTAAGGATTGGGAGTGGTTTTTCTCCAATCAACTGATTACTTGGCAGGTATTGCTAAATGAATTACAAGAGTGACACTAACAAAATGGGACACATCTGGATGCCGGAACCAACAGACTAGAAACTGGAGATGAGTCAGAAGCTTGAGAGCTTCTTTCAAATAGAGAGGAATAAGATTTATGCTATAAACACTAAGTCATTAGGATCTAATGACTTAACGTAGAATTTCCTAATTAGAGTTCAATAGGATGTTGTGAGACCAGGGGAGAAAAAGATTCTATAGTCAAGAAAGATTGGGAAATGATGGATTAAACAACTCATTTTCAGAAGTCTTAGAAGCAAAATCAAGACCTAACGACTCATTTATGAAAAGGTCAGAATTAATAAATACCTCCAGATGCTTGGTGAGAATCGCTCCAACTTGAGGGGCTGCTTAAAATTAGAGTGATGTCGAAACAAAAGATATGTGCTGCGGTCTACACTACAACTTAAATGAATGTGGACTGACGCAAGGATTTGGTCCACAGTGGTTCCTACTGAAAGTAGCCAGTTTGAGTAAGCATATCTTTATCAGTGATGCCAACCTGAACTAACTGAACTCTGTATATAGATTTCTAAATGACATGGCTCTTGCTATTTTTAATCGCTGGTAATTTTAACATAAGGCCAATTAAAATGTAAGAACAAATTTTAAATGCTATTAATTGTTCATTTTTCTTTTCATATACTTCCTAAGCACAAACTATCTGCTTGATTCTCCATAAGAACTGGGGAAAACAAAGGAAAAGGCCTGGTTGCATCCTTATGATCTGGGGGTAGGTAAGCTGCAAAAGTGAAACTAATCACTTCCAGAGCAATCAAGTATTATGTCAAAGAACAGCCACATCCCTAAATACTGATTTGTCTTTAATTCACTACCACTCTCACACATTCTAAATTAACAAAAATGGTTCAGTATTTAAAAACCTAAGTACTTAATGAGTTACCTAAAGGACCTACAAATTCAATCTTTCACTCTACAGTGGCTGTATTATGTCTAATAGATTTCATAGTTGTGCTCTATTTGCTAATGTTTGGAGAATAAACTTTCATATATGAGAGGATCTGAAGGATCCTTTTGTCCTGAGGCTACGCAGTAAATCAATTTTTGTACAAATGTTCCTTGACTTAGATAAGTTGAAAATATTTTGAGTCTAAAAATGTGTGCAATACAACTAATCTACTGAACTTCGTAGCTTTGCAACCCAATACACTGCATAACCGACTGTGAGCTGCAGCTCTGTGCCTCTGCCCAGTTTAAGGGTAACGCCCCACTACATATTGCCAGTTTGAGAAAGATCAAAAGACAAAATGTGAAGTGCAGTTCCTATTGTGTGCCTATCACTTTAGCACCATCATAAAAAGTTCAATGAACATCTAATTATACAGTGTCATTTAATTTCAAATTATCTGAAAAGAGGCATGCCTCTTTTTTTTTTTCCTTTCCACCCCCATAATTTTTAATACTTTCAGACCAGGAGAATATATTTAGAAAACTTAGGAGGACAACAACTCAAAGAGACAAAGAGGTATGGGAACTGATGCCATCCCCAGTGATTACCTATAAATGGGTCCAAATTTTCCTATTGTCACATTTGATTTTTTCCCATAACATCCCAAGATTTTACAATTGTATTTGAACTATGTGTCCTGTGTAACAGAAAACTCAATTCACTTCACACCTAAATATCAACAGTATGGTATATAAAAGGTGGGACTGTCATTTTCTGGGATAACACCCACTAACCAAACTTTTGAAAACTGAAAGGAAAAAAGGGTTACCTGAAAATAGTCTATTTAAAAAAATACCCAGAAATATAACCATTAGAAGTTATTGTCATTCACTGTCAAATCTTACATATATATATACACATATATATATATATAGTTATCTTAGAAAATGATCAATATACTTTCCATTGAAAGTGAATAATGTAAGACTAGTCCATTCAGTGGATGATTCCGAAATGTGGCCTATATATATCATCTTATAAATATCATTAGGTCATAAATATCATTGTTGAATTATGAACAAGTCACTGCAAGTATCTATATACATAATAGAATCATAGTGCTAATCAATTTAACTGTGTTCATGGTCAGAACTGAGGCCATCTAAATGAAAATTAACATTATGAAGGATAAGCAATGGTTTATTTAGTCTGAATTTCTTTCTTTTTAGTTGACAATGTCAATAGTTTTTAGTTTCTCCAATGATTAATGTGTTTTATATAAATTTCATTTCCAATTTCTAGAAATAAACACATACACAACATTTACTAATTTTTTTAATAAAACAAAATATATTCAAATAAAGAGAAAAAAAAAAAAAACAGATATTTAAGCCAGCACTAGTTTCTCATTTTATTCTTCCTCTGGGGCCTTGGAGGGTTGACTTACCTGGGATTATAGAATAATGTTATGATGCTGGTGTCATAATGAACAAGTAAGCAAAAATGGGAAATGACTTGACAAAATTTATTCTCATATCTGGAAATAAAGACCAATAGCTCACTCGAGTCCACTGCAAACACCTCACACTGGCCTCATCTGTGGAAAGTTACTATGGTTTACCATTCTTACCACACTTCACCACTTAGCACTCCTTGGCATTCTGATCCTTTTGCTCAGTGAAGCTCACTTCAGTCTGTCAAAACAGCAAGGGGGAAAATCCCCAAATGAATAGACGGATAAACACTTTTAATGTGAACAATCATATTCAGACCAACCTCTTTTACAAAAATACAAGTCAGTGGATTTTTTTTTCCTTACGTAACTCAGATTAATATTTTTTTCCTGCCTCTACTAAAATGGCACTTCTCATTTTATTTACATCTGCCATTTTTTTCTATTTTTCTGCAATTGATACCTCAGGCTATTCTTTCTGATTGTGTCTTATCATTTCCATTCCAGAATATTTGATCTTTGGCCAGACAACTTCATCTCATTCTGTGAATAAATTTACTATTAGGTAGTAATCACAAAAGGAAAAAGAAAACAGAACTAGCAGGATCTCACTTGAACAATCATATAATTTTTTTTTATAAGAAAAGCATTCATTTTTATTGGGTAATCTAAAACCATTCTTGTATGATACTATAAGTCTTTCAGCATACTCAAATGGGTTGACATTCAATACGGACAGCAAGCTAACTCACAAAAAAATCAATGGTAATACACAAATATGTTTAGTTGGTAGAATCCCAGCAGCCTATGACAAAGTGCAGCAAACTTTCCTTATAGTGGGTAAGAACTCCAGTAACCTCTGGATATTTTTGGTAAAGTTAAGGAAAAGCTACTGCATTCAAGAGATAGGTAATCTTCAGACTTCAAAGACTGGCTGCCAGGGGACCACAGTGAAATATTAGTCCTGGAGATAATGAAAAACATGAGGTTGAAAAGGAATGAATTTTTCCAAATATGCAAAATTATTTTATACAGATGCTTAGCATATTATGATTTGACAGGTTTACACTGATAAAACAGCAAAGATAAACATTTAACATTATTTATAGCTTCAGTGTGTAGAGAACACAGGTTTTAAAATAGGCAGCAATAAGTTCTATGATAGCTCCTGAGACAAGTTATCCTATGCCCTACATCCACCCCATGCCAGTGAAAAATGGAAACAGAATAAAAAGTGATTTACTGTATGGGTTTCAGAAAGTACTTTAAAAGTGACAAAACTGTATGTTATTAAATGACAAAACATATTTTGAGGCTTTATTTAAAAATCTCTCACTGTTCATTATCAAAGTATAAGATTGTTTGCATACCAAGAGACAGACTGTAAACATAGGAAATTTTCATTAAGGAAAGATGGGTTTTACTGTAATTTGATCTTTTACAAAAAATTACTGCAAGTTATTGATAACAGAATTTCTCTTTTACTTTCTTAAGTCTAATTCTCTTGAAAATTCAACCAATGTTTCCACTCTCTCCAGTTAAAGTTCAATCATGGTCACCTTAGGAAATACCCCTGTTTATTTGTTAATCAGAAATACAAACTGAGTGGCACATATTTCCATTGTCTCCTCAGGCCAGAGGTTTCAGCTTCATTATATTTTACAAGAAAACAGAAGACCTGCAGTGGCCCTGTTAAGTCTTTCACGATGAAGCTGAGGTTTAATGACGGCAGTGGAGGAAAGCAGTGGTGATGCAAAGCAAGACCAGCCCAGTTGCCTTATCTGACATGGAATCTCCTGCTTGGCTTGCAGCAGCAAAGTGTTTCTGGTCAGGTTGCCTCCACCAAACCTGATTGAATCAAAGAGTGACATGCTCTGGTAAATCCTGTTTCAGGGCGATTCCATCCACGCCAGGAATTGGTGCTTCAATCTGTTTGTTTGGGGATGATGCTAATATGAAGAAAATTATCTGGATAGCTCAGATGTTCACTTAGCCACTGCAGAGGTGTTTCCAACATAGGCTCAATTCCATGAATCATCACTTGATTCCTTCTTTCCCCATCTATTCCAAGAAAGAAATCCAACAATAATCAATAGGAGTTAAAAACTGATGAAGAAAAAATAATCTGTTGCCTTTTCAGAATCCTTAGTGAATTAAATGGATTTTAAACCTGTTTTGTCCCCTGAACAGGAAATGCAGACATGGAGAAAGTTGACATGTTGCAATATGTATCATCCAAAACAGAAACCTGAGGGTTACAATGAATTCTGATAAAAATTCTGTTGCTATATGTGAAAGTATTCATTCTTTCTTAATTACTGTGCTTACCTAAGATTGACGTTAGTGAAACTACAGTGGATAAAACAGAAAATACTCACTGACCAAATTATTGTAGTTATACATTAAAAATTATATATGGGGATTAAAAATGACAAGTACATGCAGTAGGTCCATATACATTTTAAAAATGTAAAACAAATGTGACTAGAAATCATCAAGAAATCAGATCAGCATTTCAGAAGATATTTAATAAAATTGACAGGAGCTTTGGTTAATTTTCAGTAAAGTGTCCAAGTATAACTCTAGAAATGTTAGAGATAATGTTAGAACAACAGTTAAAGTTTTAATAAGAAGGAACTAAGAGTCTAACTCAGGGATTACTATCTTAAGAGTCATGAAACTTGATTGATTTTTGTTAATACCCATTCACTAATTAAAGGATGTAGGAATTGCTTTTCTTACAAATTCAAATTTTATTTCCACTTAAATTTAAGATTATCTTTTTGTTTTCATAATTTTGGTAGTACATACTGACAACCTTTAAAGTAAATAGAAACACTCTCAGTTATAAAAGGAAAACAAAGAAAGAAAAACCCAAACTCCTCTGGTGAAAAGAAAAAAATCCAACAACAAACAAAAGCAAAAAAACTAAGAAGCTTTCTGTTACTCCTTCAGCATTACTCTTGTTGTGTCTGCTTTTGGTCTCTTCAAAACGAAAATCTCTCAGTTTCCTGGAGATAGAAGACAAAATTTAAAAAGGGAATTCATGGAACTCTATGAGGGGGAAATACCCAACATTTTCCTTCTGTTCTACCCAAAAATGACTTTCCAATTCCTAGTGCTGTAGTGTCTGGCAAAAGAGGTGGATGATGTATGATGATAATGGCTTAATTGGCACCCGATCTTTTAAAGAAATATTTAGGCTTCCTATGAGAGGCAACACAGTCCTAGGAGGTGAGAGTCAAATGAGAGGACACAAAAACACAACAAAGTTGACAAAAAAGAATGACAAAAATAAAAACCTAACAAATAAATCACCAATTCCAAATATAACCAAATAAACAACACAAACAAACCCCTAAGGCACTGTGTTAGAGTTTAACACAATTTTAGGAAAAGATATTACCTTGTATACCCCTAGTCTTAAAAATGCTTTCATTGTTTGATTTTTCTAGCAGACTCTGTTACATAGTTGTTCACAGTTATGATCACAGCTCTAATATGATCGGTTTTGGTAATAATGGTATGAATCATCTATAAATAAAAATTAAGCTTTATACAGAATAATGCAGAATGGATGTTATTAGTACTTTGGCAAGACATTTTAAAATTGGTATTCAAGCAAATAAGAACTTGATTATTTGGAATGATTCATTCTTTGAAAGTTCTAGATTGCCAAGATTTTACTGTATTAAATTTTTCTTAGAATATATGAAAACATTTTTGGTATAGTTCTCTTCAAATTCTTAATATATGCTTCTTTGAACTATTTCAATATTCTCAGAATCTTCCTCCTACTTAGCACTGAGTCAAAAATGAAAGAGTAGTGGTGTAGAAGTTCTTATGTGTAAAGTTTTTTTCTTAAGCCAGTCACCAGACACAAGTTGCAACTGAATATACAAAATAGTGTACCCAAAGCAACACTTTAAAGAGGAAGCAAATAAAATATGGCATAAAATCCACTGAAACAGTGTGGTGGAAAGGCAAAAGGCTAGCTTTATTGTCATATCCCCCAACAGAACAGTTTAAGATGTGAAATACATTTTGTCACTGCCTACATATGTTCAAATATTTTCCCTGTATTCATCTTTTGTTTGTTTTCTGACTTCCCTCAACATAATTGTAAGCAGTGGGATTCTTAGAATGAGACAGTAGTTCCCTTGGAACTATTAACTGAAGTTTCTCTCTTATTCACCACTGCATCTTCACTGGCTAGCACAGTGTCTATATATAATAATTACTCAGTAAACATTTTCATACAGATGTACTAGATATATGGGTGCTCATTATACTATTCTTTCAACTCTTCTTTTTGCTTGGAATGTTTCCAAAAAAACTTCCTGGCTGAGGAAAAAATGTTTTCACAGCTTGGACAATTTTGTTGCTGTAGAACATACAGCTCAAATAAATGATTTCAAAATAGTTTAGATTTTTTTTGGTGGTACCAGGGATTGATACCAAAGGTGCTCTACCACCAAAGTACATCCCCACTCCCTTTATATTTTGAGACAGGGTCTCACTAAATTGCCCAAGAATTTGAGATCCTCCTGTCTCAGCTTCCCAAGTGGATGGGATTACAGGCACGTACCACCATGCCCAGCCAAGAATGGTTTCTGATGGCTACCCTTACTATGTAGAAGAGCTTAACCCGCAAAGACTGCTTTGGTTATTAAAACAACAAAAAGGAAAGGATATTTCCAGGTAAACCAAGCAGTATATTTAGTACCACCTTAATTCATGCAACCATCAATATCAAAAAAGCATCACCAGACAATTTGGCGATATCTAGAACAATAAACAATATATGCTTCTATTTTTTAAATAATATAAAGGAACCCCTTGATACTGCTAAAGTAAACCATGTCTTTGGTACATATGTCTTTGTTTCAAAATGGGAATCTAGAACTCAGTACTTAAAATAAGAAACATGCCACTACAAAGTAAACAACTTGAGAAAAATGTTACTGCATTCCTCTCCTCGGTTTTTTTTTTTTTTTAATTGTTTTGTTTTGATTTTGCTTTTTGTAGTACAGGGCATGCAAGGCAAGGACCATCACCAAGTTACAACTCCAGCTCCTACTTGGGCTATTTTATATTTTTTGCAGTACTGGGGAATAAACCCAGGGGCAGTCTAACACTGAGCTTTATCTCCACCCTTTTAATTTGTAAGACCAGGTCTCCCTAAACTATTGAGGGTGGCCTTGAACTTGCAATCCTCCTGCCCTTAGCCTCCAAAGTTGCTAGGATTACAGGTAAGTGTCACTTGGGCTTTTTTATTTTTAAAGTTAGTTTAATCCTTTAAATTGGACAAACATTTCAGATATTAATCAAGTGAACTAGTTCTACATATTTCATATATTCACTTGTTAGGGGTAACTTTGATTTTGATAAAATTTCAAATTTATAGTGTATTTTTCTAATTCATTTTACTTTACAAAATCACACTACAGTTATCAATATTAACAGATAATATAATACTATTAGGTAGTCCATATTCAAATATTACCAAACATTTCAATAATTTTTTTTCTCAGATCCAGTCTAGTACTGTCTTACTCCATTGTGTTGCTTTAACAAAATATATGAGACTGGGTAATTTATAAAAAATAGAAACTTATTTCTTACAGTTCTGGTGGCTGGGGAACTGAAGATCCAGGTGCTGGCACTTGGTGTAGGCTTCGGTGCTATGTCTTCTATTGTACAAGGTGGAAAAGGGCTCCTTCAAGCCCTTTATAGCAGCATTAAACTGTTCCTCTTAAAAGTCTGACCTCTCTAGCACTCTTGCATTTGGGATTAAGTTTCCAATATATGAATTTTGGGGGACACTTCAACCATAGAAGGACTCACACACTATATTTAATTTCTAGGTCTCTGTACTTTCCTTTAATCTGCAACAGTTGTTTTCTTTCTTTCTTTTAGCCATTCTTTGTATTCTCTGACAATTTTGAACAGTGTATGTCATTATTTTGTAGAGTGTTCACATAGCACTTCTTAAAACCAGTACCTACTTTAAAGTGAACAATTTTAGAATTATTTCATTTGAAAAAAAAAAATACATTCAGACAGATTTTGGTTTTATGAGTACAATGGTAGGAATCACACATAGAAACAAAAACCATTAAATAAAAATCAGGAAGTAATTCATAGTAGGTACATAACACAAGATACATAGGTCACCAATGAAAATTACTAACTTAAAAACAACAGCATCATCTTACCTATATGTAAAAAATGTTGCCTGCATGTAGGTATAAAGGCAACAAATACGGTGATATACAATATAAATGAGAAAGGAAAGAGGTCTAATCATAGACTGATAGTTAATGATGTTTTTTATGCCTAAACAACAAAACATTTTGAGTTCTAATTTTTAAGGCTGTATGGGATATCCAAGCAAAGAAGCTAGTAGAGTCTAGTACAGGGCCTGAGCATGGTAGATATTCAATAAAGTGATTGTCTTTACCACCCCTTCCAGGATGTTAAAAATATTACTTATCAAGGAAATGAGGACAGAAGACAAGTTTTAAGAAGGTCATGATTTGCTACCAAAAGCCAAGACGTCTTTATAAGTCTCTTCTTACACTTACAGTTACAGGAGTAAGTTAATTCTTTTAATATCAGATATACCAAAAGATACATAAAAATTATAGATTAAATTTCATTGCTGAGAAAAAGACAACAAAATTAGTCAATGATTATACAAGTTAAACAATACTTGAAAAAATATGAAAGTAATGTAAACCTTCTGGATTAATTTAATAGTGCTCAACATATAAATTCAGTGAAACATCAAGCAGAAGTCACATGAGCCCAAATATACTATAGTTATACTTTAAGATACTTTTTAAAAATATAAAGACCTTAAGATTCTTTTTAAAAATATAAAAAAACATTCAAGTAGGAAAAAGAACTTTCAAAATATTTATGACACACATTTTATGTACATTATTATTTGAGAACTTACACCATGATTATTTGCCTATCAGAGATTTCTACCACTAATGGCTCATAAGCTTCCTCATCCCTGCATTTTAATCCTTATTTCTAACCCTATTTCAACAAGGAATATAATCTAAAGCTCTTTTAAGAAGAGTTACTTGATTTCTAGTGAGATGCTTAGGTTTCCTCCTTATAATTAATAAGTAGACTAATGAAGTATCAATTTAAAGGAGACTAGAGAAATGGGTATCTTCAAGGGATAGGAGCTTTTAATTGGAGAATTTCAGCCTTAAATTTCTTTTAAAGTTCATACTTACAAATATGGAAAACAGTCGAATGATATAACCACTGTGTTTAATATTGCGGCTTCATATTTATTTATATTTTAAGCTTCAGGAGCAAATTAAAAGCTTCTGAAAACTAGTACTTCAGAAAAAGTTTTAAACAAAGAGATGAGCTTTTTGATCACCACTAGTCTGAACAATTTTGTTCTATCTGACAAATTCTTTAACCTCTGATATGTTCATTAGTAAAATGCCAACTAATTGAATCCATTGACATGAAAAACCACAGGCTGAAATCTGAAGTACATACATCATGCTGAAGGATTTTGACTCAGCCATGGAGGTAATAGTCAGTGAGGTCAGGTCAAAGGGGGTTAAACCAAGCCAGGATATAGCCAAAGGAATACATCAAACACTGATTTTAAAAGGGCAATTAATCTTAGACAGAAATGCTTCCTGGGGAATGAGATCTCAATCTTAAGAGCACACTACATGATGTAGCAGTAAAAATGAACATATACAAGCTTACAGAGCTTTTATCCTATGATCACAAACAGAAGGAGAGTGCTGTTTATCAGAGAACTACAAACCTATTTAAAAATACTTACATTAACTTCTTCCGGATCTATATTCACTTAGCAGTACAGATTTAATGAACATATATACCAGTAAATATATTCCACATATCTTTTTTCATGTATAAAATCTTATTTCTGCCCAAAATATTTCCAGAGCCTTGACTTATTAACCCTGAATTATGTTTAAACAAGAATATCAAAATTTGTCTACACTAATACTGATTTTTGCTTATAATCATATTTCTTAGTAAAGAGAACATAAATGATTTTTTAAAAACACATATAATTAATTATAAAAAAGATTGTATTAAGTGATAAGGCCATTTTAATAAACTCATGAAAAGCCTCCTGACAAGACAAAAATACAGTAATAGATGTTAAGCTCAGTTACTAAAAAAAATTAATAAAACTTTGAAATCATAGGTTCAAAGTGTTTTGGGTTTGCTTTTATAAGATGACTCAATAATTCCAGTTCTGTATGATGGGGTCCATTAATATTTGCCAAATATGAATTACAGAATAAGTACAAAGCTGATTGTTTTACTTTAAGTATAGATAGTAACTGTACTATTTGTTTTGCTTTCCTAGTACTAGGAATTGCAAATAGGGGATTGTATACAGGAGTTTACAAATGCTGGACAAATTACCTCTGAGATACATCCCAAGTCCTTTAGAAATTTTATCACTCTGTTGCCCTAGCTGTCCTCAAACTTGTTATTTTCCTGCCTTAGTCACCTTCCTGGCAATTGTACTTATACATGGCCAGGATGAAGTCCCACAGAACTAGTTTTAATGAAGCGATGACTTGTTTTTACTTGTTTGCATATATTATTTTGGCAAGAGAATTTTGCTTTTTATGCTAAGATGGAATATTAGTTGTGCAAAAGTCTGTTATCCACTTTTGGGAAAGTTAGGTTAATTCACTTAGCTTCTTGAGATTAAGATAGAGTACAATAATTGAGGGGAAATCAGAGGCATCTTTTGTTAGGTCCAGTAATCTCATCATCTTCATTAATGGAAAATGAAAATAACCAGTTCTTTCTTTGATTTTAGAAAAGACATATGTCAATGGGCTTAAATTAAGAGATTCTGCATCACCAAGATTAGTCAATGGTGCCCATGTGTGGGGAAAAAGCACAGAGATGGAGAGAGAATGAAGTAATTAAGGCAAAGAACTTGACTCATCGAAGTTTAGAATTTATGAAAAATTTAAGAGAAATATATAATAATTATCCATTTAAGCTAACCTAAAAAATTTAAACACAACTCTAGCAGATCTTGGCTCATATAGGGGTATATTTGAAAACTTTTAGAATTCCCACTGTGACTTATATCAATGAGGAATGAAAGCAGTAAGAGCAGAAAGTGCTAGGATGAGTCCAAAAAGCAAGGCTCTCACTAGAGAGCCAGTTCAGTGTTGAGGTCACACTATCTCAGTAAAGTATAAATATACCTTCCAGGGTTACATGTGAATAGCAGTAGCACTAAATAAATGAATGATCAGTTATTTATAATCTTCTCAATGAAAAACTTTCATTTGTACCAACAGCATGCCATAGCCTCTTGCCTTAAATAGTTTTTATATTTTAACAAGTTACATGAGATAATCAAGTTGCATAAAGATGATGCAATGACTGGAGATACCCGAGTGAAATAAGTTAGCTGCTTCTTTACCAGAACCACAGTTTTAGTATTTCTAATTGTGTTCAGAAGTTAACTTCTAAAGAAGTAAATAAATGGCACTGAACTCTTACCATAATTTCAGATATTCTACCTATATAAGTAGCTTCAATATTGGCTCACATGTAGAGTTCATCATAAATCCATATCACCAACTAATATTTTGTACAGAATTATGAACAAAAACAAAACTTTCTTAAAATTGACTCCATAATTTCATGAGCACAGTTTTCATTTTCTTTTTTTTTTTTTTTAAACCATTAACAAAGCTATAAGATAAAAACAAAACAAAGACTGAAGACTAACAGCAAAAATACCTTCGGCTTATTTAAATTCTATAACCAAACTATGAGACAGTAACAGGAAACATCCTTGTTTTATAACTAAGTAACCTGGATCCATTAAAACCAATTTCCCAACTCAAACCAGGTGAAGATACAGAAAGACACTATTCATTCTAATTCAAATTCTAAATGAGTACAGAAAGTATTACTGAAATTATAAAAAATATTAGCTTATCATAAACTCTCAATCTGAGGAGGTCTAGGGAACTGCAGTCCTAAGATTCTGTGGCATGACTTTGCAAACTGAAATGCCAAATCTTCTGGGGGGTAGGTTCACCATGCAGATGACTGACAACTGTAAGATATCAATCAACTACCTGAACACTTGGAGGTTCTACCTCATAAGGTCAGCATGATATTTAGATGTTTTATCCCTAACTGCTTTGTAACTAAAAATCAATCACAACATTTAGCTCACTTCATCACACAATCTAATTATATAGAGCAAAGGAGAAAAAAGTATGAATATGCCACACTTTCTTACTTTTTACAATTCTATGGTTTCTCATAAAGCATATTATAATTAATTTAAGTTAAACTGACTAAATGGAATATTCTAATTTCCCAGTTTCAGCTTCACTTAGTTTCTCAATACCTTTTCAACAATTCTGATCGTGATGAACACTTCATGCCCATAAATGGGGGAAAGACAGGAAAACATTTCTCCCTCAGCAAATAGAGTAGGGACATTTTAGCTCACATATGCCTGCCAGCAACCAGCGGTTGGGTAGCTGATGAGGGATTCTACAGTGAGTATATGGGACCTGATCTCCTCTCTCCTTCTCATCTAATTTCTCCTCATCTTTCATTTAAGATTTCTAATATGCTTTGAATATCCTCAGTTCTGCACATATTACAACTGCACATCTTTCTATCCACTTCAACTGCACCAAAACTTTGAACTGCAGGGAACTGTATTATACGATTTACACATCGTAGTATCCACAGTACACAAGAAAGTATATACAATGTAAAGAAAATGAATGAAAAATAATGAAACTTGTAACGTTAAATGGGAACAAAAAGTTACACTGTAGTTGAGAAAGGAATAAACATATTCTCAGGAAGAAGGCCAGAAATTGAAAGGGGAAAACCAAGTGGTTACAGGAGGGTATTTCTTGGTGGGAAAGATGTTAGTATTTACTAATTTGCCATGAACTTGTGTCTTTTCTTACATATGTGCTCCACTTGTCCAACATCAAATATGAAATAAGATTAAAAGCAGCCCAACACTTATGGAGAACTGATCAATGGAAACTTGAAATAAATTTATAAAAATTAGAATGAACATTTGATAATCTTGGTTTATCAGGTATTTATACATTATATTGGAAGTCTGGAAAATGAAATATAATTAGACAAAGTTTATATCTTTTGTAATCTCCATAGTAAAAGCAAACTGCTATGATTTTTAATTTTTGCTACTGATACTTTAACATGTTTTTCATAATGAACAAAGAAAGAAATATTGCACCTCAGGTCTGGTATAGAGGCTTAGATCTGAGTCATTTTAACTACAGCTGAAACCACAAAAACAATTTACCTCAGCTCACCTTTGGTTACTTACTCTTACCTGTAACTTGGCTAACTCCCCTAGCCACTTGCAAATCAAAAAAGAAACACACAAAACAATTCGTCATGACTTACTTCATGAGAACAATGACCTAAAGCACGTCTTCATAAATATTAGTACATGATACTTTCATATGATGAAATTAAAAAATATTCCTTCATGGCTGAATCACTTCTTGTAGGTAGTAGTAGACAATAGCCCACATAACTTTTACAAGTACTTTCTCTTTTTATCATCTGATGATTGTCAGTTCTTATCCACACACCCAATGTTAAAGTCTTTCCCTTTCAACTAGAGTGCAGGTGTGTCAAAATACTTTACATTTTACAATATTACAGGTGCACTGAACCATATAGTAAACACTTCTTACTAAAAGAGTGACTTGGTATTTTTGGATATTCTCCATAGGCTTTTAAACAACAATTATTTTCTAAAAATAACTATGAAGTAAGAAAAGGAAGATGCCAAGACAAAAGTTTTTCTAAATAAAAACTATGGGTGTCAGGAAAAATATGTTTTTCCTTCTGGATTGAAATATGCCATGAAAAGCATCTTAAAACTGTAGGTATTATTTGTCATTTCAATGAATTCTGAGTCCTTCAATTAATACGAGCATTGTATAGTTTGAGGGGTGAGATGTTTACAAGGTACTCACCCCTAAAGCATTAAACAATGTTTTACCATGAGCCTTCAAAGTCTTGTATTTTTTTCAAGTTTTATAACTGGTCTATGTTTTTGTTTCTTAGAGTTTTGTAAATTTTTTTAAAGGAAAAGAACTGTACTCATACAAAATTTACAAAGTCAATTTTAAGGAGGCAGTTTTGTTTTTCTTTCTGTTTGCTCATAATTCTACTATACAAAGACAAGTACTAGTTGTTCTAGTACCAGCTGAAGAATATATAGTTTAAGAGGTAGGTGTGTGGATTAAAGCAGTCACCTCACTGCTCCAACTTCAAACATTACAAGGGAAATCATACTGTTCTTTAGAAAGGGATATACGATAGGGCAGGCTAAAAACGTAGGAGAGAATAAATTATCTTTTCAAGAGTAAATAGTATTACACGTTCTTGTGCTATTTTTGTGTAAGGCCATGTTACTGTTGTATGTATTATTTAGTTTGAGCGGAAGAATGGCAAAAGTGAGCATGAAAAACACATTGTGATAAGAGGCATCAGATTGATTTCATTTGTATGACTGATGTTTACAGTTATCATTTTAATAAATTTAACATGAAGAGTGGATAAAATTATATACAGGAATACTAACAAAACAAAACAAACACAGTAGAAGTTCAGGTTCCTAAGATCACCCAGGGAATGATAACAGAAAGGAGAACAGGAGATAAGATTTAGGTGCTAAACAAACAAACAAAAAATCACAGAATGAAGAGTCAGGAAAATACCAGCGTTTCAGAATAATATTTTAAACTATCTAAAAGTTGTTTAAAACTATATTTTAAAAAACTATATTTTAAACAACTTTTAAAAGTTTTTTTTAAAGAAGAGAAATTGAAAATGGGCAACCACAGTAAAGTAGAAAAACCAACAGTTCAAATGGTGAAGACTTGAGTTCTAAAACCTAATTCTCTAAGAAGCTAAGAGATGAAAAATTGAGACTGAAAAATGGAAGGCTCTACTATGACTATTCAAAGATGTCAAACGCAAAATTAACTCCTAATTTCTTTCCACTCTTCTCTAGTAAGTTTCCTCTACCCAAATACATACGTCTAGAAATAGATAGGCAACCATGAAATAAAAGTGAATAGAAATTATGAATTCATAATTAACCAAAACACAAAAACAAAATTTCAAGTAAGTTCTGTTCCAGATTAAAAAGAACTGTTAAATGTACGTCTTAAATATAACATTAGTATACCAAGAGAGAATCCCTTATACCCATCACTAAGATTTACAGATCATTCTGTGTATGCTGACAACTGCACTGGTTGGGTGATAGATCATTACTGAACATTTTTCTTCTAAGGTTTTCATTTTCACTGTGATGGCCTCAATAATCAAGGACCTTAAATAGAAATTTAAAATGATCCATTTCTGAAAAGATTGTTAAAAAAAAGTAGGAAAACACAATAAAGTAGCATTTAAATATTAAACTTAAGTTTCAATTTCAATTACTCTTAATTAATAAAAGTATCCCCCCCCCAATATTCTTTAAAATATCACTATGGATCTCATCTCCCCCAGTAATAAAAATAATCTCTTAATTTTACCTCACATGGTAAAAACTAGTTTATATTCCCGAGTCCTCAATAATATACTAAAATAGACACCAAGCAGATTAAAAGCCAAACTGCCTTGAAACTTGGGACTCCCTTGAAAATGAACTAGAACAGCTAAGATTATTCCTGAGTCAACAAAAGTTTCCACAAATTTCTATAACCTAAGTTCAAATTAAAAGATGTACAGTAGGGGCTGGGGTTGTTGCTCAGTGGAAGAGTGTTTGCCTGGCATGTGTGAGACACTGGGTTCAATTCTCAGCACCACTTAGAAATAAATAAAATAAAGGTCCGTTGACAACTAAAAAAAAAAAAAAAAAAAAAAAGATGTACAGGAAAATGGCAACACCAATTGTCTCCAGTGAGGATAACTGTGTTAAGAGTTTGGTGTGTTAAAGTTGGGAAGGGGATTTTTTTTTTTTCCCCACTGAATTCCTTCACATATGCATTTTTATTTATGGAATTTTATAAATGTATTATCTATTAGAATAATTTAAAAAAAAACAACTTCAAAAACATGATAAGACTGCACCAAAATTAAATATTTTTACTCTTCAAAAAAAAAAATGATAAAAGCCACAGTTGAAAACAAAACCTACAAATCAAATCATAGTTCTGATAAAGAATCTTTCATCCAGAAAATGTAAATAACTCTCAAAATTCAGTAATAAAAGAAATGATAAAAAGTTGAGAAAAGGATTTGAACAGACAGTTCATCAAAGATATTCATAAACATGAAAACACTGAACAAAAATGGATGAAAATACAAAATTATGCTAAGTTGTCAAAGACTATATACTGTACAGTTCAATTTATGTGAAATATCCAAAAAAGGTAAATTTTAGAAATAGAAGGCAGATCAATGGTGTTTATGGCTGGTAATCAGAGAGAGAGCAGAGATTAACTGAAAATAAGTAAAAGAGAACATGTGGAGGAGATGGAAGTTTTTTCCAACCAGTATATGGTAATGGTCATACAATTCCTGAAATGTATTTAAAAAAAAAAAAAAAAAAATCACTGAACTGTCCTCCAAATAATAATTTAACAAAAATACTTACTGAAAACTAAAATCACTCAAAAAGATAAAGATAAAAATAGTATTCAAAGGTATTACTATAACCAATTTAATAACGACATGATTTAATTATAAATAATATGATTTGAGGTGATAATGTATAGAGAAAGAATTCTAGTGTTAGAGATATGAGGCTGTGTATAAGAGACATCAGAAATACTGGCTATATAGTCTAAAGATCAGTGAAAATAAATGATACATTAATATATTCATAACTTTAAAAGTGAATGAATTCCCTACTTCAATAATTTTTAGGAGTGGTCATTGGTCTATTTCTTTAATCCATTCTGGAATGAATTCTGATGGCCTTTCAGATGCCACTTCCCATTGAGTCTTTTTAAGAAGTGCTAAATATGGACAGAAATGCCAGTATAGTTAAGCATACTTGACGAAGGAAAAATGTTATACTCACAGAGAGAATCTGAGCATACTCTGAATGGCATACTTTTCATTTAGTCATTTAGGCTGAATATCAACATTCTCCCCCAATCCCACTGTTCCTAATTCTACTTCTTAGGAAAATCACTTAACTTAGATTCTTGAACTGTGATACAGATATACACATGTAAATAACCTTGAAATCTCCTAACTTAAAATATATTCATAATAAAAGTAATATTACTGCAATATTACTTTCATATTTACCAAAACCTTACCTCTTTCCACTAGGATTTAAAGTACCAAGTTAAATTTTGTTTATATATATAAGAAATAAAATCTATGCAATATGGTAATATGCTATTGAAAACTTCTCCTTAATATAATCAATAGCTAACATGGTAATGATTAGGTGAAAAAAACAAATATCATATATATAATGAGCAATCCTAATGCCAAAATCCAAAATGTTTTGAGAACCAGTATTAACAGCACAAGTAGAAAATTTCATACATGACCACATGTAAGTCAGTCAAAATGCATGCACACTAAAAATACGGTATAAAACTGCCTTCAGGATATGTTTATAGGTATAAATATGAAACATACATGAATTTGATGTTTAATCATGGGTTCTATCCCAAAGATACCTCACTATACTTATGCAAATATTCTAAAATCAGGTGAAAAAAATCAAACACTTTTGGTTCCAATCATTTCGGACAAGAGATACTAAACTATATGTCTGTATGCATATTTCCCCCCCCCAAATTTACGGGAACTCTTTTAAAGACCCACAACATCAGAGATGTGGTAAGAGGATAATTTTAAAACAATGTATTTTATTTTGCCAAAGAGAATCAGTGGCTTCATTGAAGTGTTTCTGTTACAAGCAATTTCCCCCTACAAGATACTGAAAATATCTTCCTGAGATAACCAGTGTTAAATATGCTTATTTTACTTCATTAAGAAAGGATTCAGCAGGCATGGTGGGGCATGCCTGTAATCTCAGCAGCTCAGGAGTCTGAGAAAGGAGGATTCCAAGTTCAAAGCCAGTCTTAGCAAATTAGGGAGGCACTATACAATTTAGTGAAACCCTGCCTCAAAATAAAAAATAAAATGGGCTGGGGATGTGGTTCAGTGATTGGTTAAGTCCCTCTGGGTTCAATCTCTGAAATCAAAATAAAGTTAAATAAATGAATAAAAATTAAAAAATGAAAAAAGGATTTAAAACAGAAAATGAAATGTTTTAATGTTGCTAATTACATTACCTTCAGGAGCAATTGCAGAAGGACAAACTTCTTTGAGGAGATCACCCAGTGTATGTAGCTGTCCATCTGCAGCCACAGGACGAAACAGTTTCTGAATGAAAGGGCGCTCAGTTGTTGTCTATTTGAAAAAGTAAAACATGATACAAGCAATTAAATTTTTGCTTCTGCTACCTATAGATAAAAAGATCTTAAATTTTATGTTGCTACTAGGTGTTTTCTAATATGGTATAGTCAGAAGTACACAAAATCACAGATGTGGTATCACTGGGAAACATGTTTAATGAGATAACTCATATAAATCTAATACACCAGAAATAATCAGGCAAATCCAGGAGGTGGACCATTATAAAATCAATAAGCCAGGACTCTTTGAAAAAGTTAAGGTATTAAAAAACAAAATAATATAAAACAAGAATATATGGATAAAAGTGGTTTTGTGTCCGTAACTTTAAAAAAGGAATCTGATTACAGAGAGTAACAAAATGCAAAAATAAAACCTGGCTGAATACTGCACTGGAGAAGGAAATTCTTAAAAAATGCCTTATAAAAGAATTTTTGAATAACTGGGGGAACATATCAAATACCAAAATTCTGTAGTATAATAATGATAATCTATAGTATATAATGTCATCATATATTGCTAATCATTCCAGTTTTATCCATGTTTAAAATGGTTTTATTTTCCTCAACTACCTCAATGACAATGGAGGCCTCATCATGACGAGTAAGAGGCTCTGGAATCAGGGACTATGAAGAACACTGTTTATGAGCTCTATGATCTTGCACCATGTTCCTTTCACTTTTAATTTACATCATTCCATATTTCTTGAGTTGGGTTGTGGGAATAAGTGAGGAATCATGTCAAGCACAAAATAAATATTTTTAAAAACTCTTTCCTCTTTACTGTTATTTCATTTTAAGAAGTTAAGCTTTAATTTTAAGTTTCCTGGAGTAAAAAAAAACAAAAACTAGTAAGAACAAAGTAATGCCTTATATAAGAATATAGTTTCAAATACCAAAACATTAAATACAGAGGTTTGTACATGGGGTTTTGTTATTTTTAAATTTTTTACAGACTGCATTGTATACAAATGGGGTACATCATTTCGTTTCTATGGTTGTGCACAATGTAGATTCATACCATTTGTGTAACCATACATGTACATAGGGTAATGATGTCTGTCTTATTCCATCATTTTTCATACTTGTTATTGTTTTTTAATCAAAGAGGTACACCACAATATCTCTGGCATAACTGTTATAGATTTAGCTTTTTATTTTTTTAAATCTAGCTTTAAGTGCTGATATAAACTAAAATATAAAATCTTGATAATATGCATTGATTATACCTTAATTCACTACATCAACTAAAGTCTATAGGAATTAAAAAATAAGATCGATAACTTCAGTTTAAGGAGCCCAGGGCTGGGGATATAACTCAATTGGCAGAGTGATTGCCTTGCATGCACAAGGCCCTGGTTTCAAAAAAGAGTCCGTAAAGTTCATAGTTTTTCATACAAGTTGAAACCAAGAATAATATGTCCAGGCAATTGATTAACTACATAAAGATAATAAGGGTTAGGGGAGTTGAGAAGAAAAAGAAATGAATAGGGAAAACAGTAATAATTTAAAATATCTATCACCCACTTTGGATTTCTATCTTCTAAGCCATGAAGAGGCTTTAAAGACTTTTTAGCAAAGGAAGTGACATGATGAAAGAGACTTTTTCTAAAGGCTCATGAAAGCACTGCTGTGGATGACAATTTGGTTAAGAGGTAAAATCAGAATGACTGGTGAGAGGCCAGCTGAATAAAGTGAGCCCATGTGATGACAACCAGGACCAACAGACAGTGGGAAAGTGAGTGGCAGAAATGCATGCCAATTTAAAGAAAAAACTCAAAATGTTCCTCCATTAGTCCAACCTGAAAAAAAGCAAAGTCAAAGAAATCTCTTCAAGAAGCTGAAGATCTCATACAAATCCTAATTAGTTACAAAATGGTGAGACGGCTTAGCTATGATAAAACTGCCTGAAAACAATATGCTCCACAGAAAAGGTTAAGTAATCTTAGTTACATAATTAGAAAACAGATATTGCCCTCTAACCCCACTGTTGGAAAACTATCCTGCTCTTTCTCTGTACCTTTCCTTTTCTCACTCTCTCCTAAACCTGAGCAATTATTATAAAAGTGTATTCAACAATCTTTTAAAAATGAAGTGTTTTATTTGGTACAGAGAAAGCTCTATAGATGGTACCAAGGATACTTTCGGCAAAGTTCTGCTTGCATTTATTACAGAATAAAATGCAAGGAAAAGCCTATTCCAAACATAGCCAACTAGGTTAACCAAGATTAATGTTGATAACAACATATGCTGATTTATTCTAATAAGTTGGAAATTAGAAAATGCATCGACAATATAAGAGGCCCAACCATATTATAAACTTATAAATCACATAGATCAAGTTCAAATCTAACATGAAACATAAGGCACATACTGCGACATTTTAAAAAATGAAAGGCACTTCTTAAAAGAGTTCTGTCATTTGTTATGAAAACACGGACACAATGACTTAATTTTTCTAAATCTCAGTTTCCTCAACTGAAAAATAAGAATAATTACACACACAGGTACACAAACAAGATGTGTATTAAAGGAGATGATGTCTACATTGTAGAGTTTTTGAAATAATAAGATGCACAAGTTCATGGCACACAGTAATTTGGAACTTAAAACACACACCAACAACCATCCACCAGGACCGCCACAATTTTAGAATGCTGTAGTGCACATTTTGATTTATTATTACCCAAATGTAGTAGATTTAAGTTTTTATTTCCTTTTACCTTCAATCTCTTAAAGTTCATTTATCTGGATACCAAAAACCCCAGAATGATAAAATTCAGAAACTTATGTTCTACTATGGAGGAGGGCAAAGTTGTTTCAGGACTTATTCAAAACTAGTCTTAAACTTAACACTAAAATCATGACCCATGAAAGAAAATGCCAATAAACTGGACTTTATTAAAAAAAAAAAAAGTCTCCTCTGCAAAAGGGCCTGAAAAGGATTAAAAGATAAACCACAGACAGGCATAGTGCACACGCCATAATCCCAAGCTACTGGGGAGGCTGAGGAAGGAAGGAAGGAAGGAAGGAAGGAAGGAAGGAAGGAAGGAAGGAAGATGGCCAGTTTGAGGACAGCCTGGGCAACTAAGCAAGACACTCACAAAAATTTTTAAAAATAATTTTAAAAGTTTTTTAAAAAAGACGAGCCACAGACTGAGAGGAAAAAATCTACAAATCACATTTCCAACACAGGTCTTAAACCCACAGTATACAAAACATGCTAAAAAACTCAACAGGTGAAACAACAACAAACAATCTAATTACAATATGGGCAAAAGACACAAGCAGACATTTTACCAGAGAATATACAGATGGTAAATAAGCACCTGAAAATATGTTTAACACACCACTGACTGCTAAGAAAATGCAAATAAAACCACAACGGATCTGATTTATCAGTATACACCTGACAGAGTTATTTAAAACAAAAATTAGTGGATGTTAACAGTATATACCTCAAAGGTTCTTAGTAAAGATTATACATGTTAATTCAGGTAAGGCATTAAACAATGCCTAGCACATACTAGATGTTCAAAATACAGTTACTGCCTTTATTAAATGTGACTTAACATTCAATGGAAGCTTATTCAATATTATGGATTAAGTACTAACATAAAACAAAACAATGATTACAAAATGTACTCACCATGTAGTTAACTCTTACTATGTGAGCATTAGTGATAACTGTTGTTTTGCTCATATATATCTTATCAAGATATAATGTGAATTATAAATGTTGGTTTGTTCAAAATGACAATTTACACACAAAAAAAGAATTTACAGCAAGAAAGGCACATAGATGGCTCACTGACTAAAAAGGAAGAATCTCATTAGAGAGCAACAGGAAATTATATTCACTGAAACTGTGAAAACAAGTTATAAAAGAGAAAAAAAATTTAAATCAGATAATGACAAAATTTAATATACATCCAGGAGATGTGTGATATAGAGGGCAGTAAAACTTAGGAATAGTAAAAGGTGGACAGGTACACAGCTATCATCCCAGTGACTTGGAAGGATGAGGCAGGAGAATCCTAAGTTCATAGTCAACCTGGGCAATTCAGCAAGACCCTATCTCAGAATAAAAACAGCCAGGCACAGTGGCACACACCTGTAATTCCAGCAGCCTGGGAGTCTGATGCAGGAGGATCAAAGTCAGCCTAAGCAACACAGCGAGGCCCTAAGCAATTCAGCAAGACCCTGTCTCTAAATACAATATAAAAAAGGGCTGGGGATATGGCTCAGTGGCGCCTCTGGGTTCAATCTCCAGGCACACCCCCAACAAAAAAGAATTAAAAACAAACAAACAAAAAGGAGAGGAGGGATGCGGCTCATTGGTAGAATGATGGACGCACACTGGACGCCCTAGGTTCAAAACCTAGTATCACAAAAAAGAAAATAAATAAATAAAACATGGGTAGGGATAGGCATTCAGGGTGATTTTCTACTGAGAGCAGGCAGCACCTAATGAGGAAAATGGACCTAATTTATTAAACTGAAACTTGGATAGAATTATCTTAGTAGTAGTTCCAATGACCTGAACAGTTAAACTGAATTATATTTAATTTGCTCCAGGAAGGCATTACATAGACATTCTAGGATCCTCACTGGGCTGAGGAAACAAATATTATATTTTATACAGGCTAGGATGTTTCAAAGGTACAGCAACAAACTGTTAACATAAGCTATTTCATGTATATTGTTTTAAAGTTCTTTAAAACAGGATGATTGATTTACTAAATTTATAAGTAAAATGTGATAATTTAGATAGGTTAAATATATCAGAGGATTTTATTTGTTAAGATTTGCAGGTGTATTTGAAAAAGTCAGTTATATTAAACTATAACTGGAAAGAGCTAGTGTCTCTTGATTAAGAATGTAATTAAATTAACTATGAGATTAGTACTCTGGTAGAATTAAATCTAGAAAAGGAATGAGTTACAAAAATGGTTATATTTATATTATCAGTAGCATAAAATCAATGGAAAGGTATTAGAAAAACTAGGCTTTGTAATTTAAAACTCTAATACAGTGCAAAAAACTATAATCATGTCTATCTACACACAAAAGCAACTTAACAAAATTGAAAATTCCATCAAAACTTATATTCTGTCAGTATATTTTCATTTGACACAATTTTAAAATAATGTACCAAAGTAATAATAAGTCAAATTTACTATTTTTGAAAAGATTTACATAATAAATAGTGAAAGATTTGGTATCAAAATGGTGACAATGATGAACACCAGTAAAAATTATCTTGCAGGTCTTTAGCAAAAAAACAAAAACCAAAAATCCCCACAAACCCTAATACATAATTTCAGTGAATCACACATAGTTGCTAACATTCCATTAAGAGTGCTTACAGGTACTGCAATATAAACAAAACTTCAATAAAGAAGAATGTAATTGTAGGGCTGGGGTTCTACCTCAGCAGTAGAGATTTGCCTAACAGTCATGAGTTGTTAGCTTTGAGTCCCAGCAGCCCCCTACACAAGAATACTGTTTCCTATTTTTATTTAAAAATACAGTGGTAATAGATAACAGAAATACAGCAAGTGCTATGAGAGAATATTATAAAGCTAGAGTACAAAATTTAACTCTGGAGGCTGGAAGTGTAGCTCAGAGGCCCTGGGTTCAATCTCCAGTACACCCAAAAATAAAATTAACAACTCTGGACTTCTTGGTTATAAAAGCAAAACCAGAAACCAAACAAATTATAACTGGTTATATAACTTTACTTTCTAAGAATGGAAGATATACCAGTAGGTATAAAGTAAAACATGCTAACTACGGTAGAATGTAAAATTTTAAAACAGTGAGGAATTTCTAAAAACAGGATGAGAACAAAGGAGGGAATATAGACAGATTTCAAGCTATAACTTGAAACAGATAGGTTTTTGTTTGTTTGTTTGTTTTTAATGGAGAAAGGGTTAGGCCATTTCAGTACTCACAAGGCAGCAGGAATGTAACAATACTTGAGAGAAATCAGTGGATAAGAAAAGGTAGGCTAAAGACCACAGCATAAGGAGATTAGAATTTCAAATGTAGTAGAATGAACAAAAGCTTGGTTGGAAACTCAACTTCTATATGACTTATTGTATGCCTGGGACAAATTACACCCAACTCTGGGAGTTTGTTTCTGAATCCGAAGAAAGCGGAAAACTTGTATCTTTGAATGACTGCTGTGATAATTAAATGATATGATATATATAAAATTCTAATGCAAGAGGTAGTTTTCATTCCTCTCTTTAAACACCATCAAATGTGTAACCAAAGAAAGTTAACAGTATTTGGTTGTTACAGTGTCAGTTACAGAATGAAAAATAATAGTATTCATCCATCAGTTTCCATTGATATTTTTCTAATTAGAATAATAATATGTGGTACAAAGACAAAGAAACCTGGGGTTTACACAGGATATGTGGTAGACATTACCAGTGACATCTGATATATGCTTCAAACTGTCACATGCATATTTGGCTTAAGACAAAATCGCGCATGTCAAATTTGGCATCACATGCTTTTCAAAAAAGGTTCACATTAAAATTTGCTGAAGAATATTGACAATTACAATACCTCATTAAATAAAAAGAACAGACCATTTAAAAACTAAAGTTTTAAGACCTTTACAGTAAACAGTCTTATGACGGGAAGTGAGGGAACTGGGAGGAGAACTGGAGGAGTCTGGGCCACTTTATGGAGGGAAATAAGGAGACTGGAAAATAAGTACTTTCTGTAGTTATGTAAGGAGAGTCTGAAGCTCATTTTTAATATTCCTGACAACACTAAAAAACTAACAATTAACATTTGAAAAGCTGTCATTATTACAGTCAAGGACATTTAATCTCCAAAGTAGTACTGTCTTAAATGAGACTATGATATGAAAAGCACACATCAGAATTATACTCACACATGTAGTTTGAAGTTTGAATTTTGTCTTAAATTATTGTATTTATTATAATTTGGTCTAGACAATACTAAATACATTTTGTCACATAAATACTAAGGGTAAACATAAGCAACACTTTGTGCCCTCCTCATATCCGTTCATTAAGTATGTACTACAGAAAAGTACTATTTACCTACCTTGGGACTGAGATCAATTTGATACTGTTTATAAGAATATTTATTGAAAAAGTTATACTGCTTTTAAATTTTGTATATAAAATTATTAGCAGAATGGTCAAAGAAGAAGATACATGTAAAGGTGCAAGACTGATGATTTTTAGTAATAATTATGTTCATTCCTCTAAGATTTTTTTCCCAAAAGATTTCAAAGTCCTACTGAGAATCACAGCTCAAATTTCGTTTTTTAAATTTATTTTTAGTTGTTGATGGACTTTTATTTTATTCATTTACTTATATGCAGTGCTGAGAATCAAACCCAGTGCCTCACACATGCGAGGCAAGTGCTCTACTACTGAGCCACAACCCCAACCTGCTAAAATTTCATTTTAAATAACAACTTTAAATTATTTGCTAACTTCATTGAAAGTCACACCAAAATGTTATACTAATGCAAGATTAATGTAATTGTTTTCTTCTTAAGAGTCAAAGGGTACTTTTGTATGTGAATTTATCTTTATGGTACACTTAAGTAAAATAATTAAGAAGCACTTTTAATTTATACAAATAAAGATATCAAACTAGCAGGAGGAAATGTCTGAGTAAAACCAGCTGTGCGGACCTCAAAAGCAAAATTCTGTTTTGATGTCGTCAAGTATCTTCCTTCTCAGTGGGTCTAAACTCAGACCAGGATCTAGTGAAAACTCTGCAACAATACATCCTTCTGAGCCTATGCTAAGAGATTTATATAGTGCATGCTAAAGTTTATGACATATATCTATTGTTTTATTTCTGACACAAAAAATTTTTTAAAGTAGCAAATAAAAGCAAGTGATACAGATCTCATGGTTGATACAATCTGCAGATCAAGGAATTTAAAAAACACAGCATTGACTACTATGAATAATATATGAAAAAAGTAATGTAGTGTAACTGTAAAACTTAGAAGAAAACACAGGAGGAAACCTTGTGGCCTTGGATAAATAATAAATGGCTTTCTTAGCTATGACAACCCAAAAGCACAAGCAACAACAAAAGATGGACTGTACTTGATGGAAATTAGCAATTTTTCTTCTTCAAATGACATCATGAAGAAAATGAAAACCCACAGAAGAAAACACTTGCAAACCATGTATCTGATGAGACAAATATCCAAAATATATAAAGAATTCTTAAGGAGGTAACCCAACTTAAAAATGAGTGAAGGATTTGAAGACATTTCTCACTAGTAGATACACAAAGGACTCGTCAAACACATGAAAAGACACTTAGTTTCATTAGTCATTAGGGAAATGCAAATCAAAACCAGTAAGATTGCTATAATTAAAATGACAGAAAATAAGTGTTGGAAGGATGTTAAAACCCTCATTCATTGCTGTATACAAAACGTAAAATGGTGTGACTATTTTGGAAAATAGACTAACAGTACTTCAAATGATGAAACAAAAAATTATCAACAACCCAGCATTCTACACCTAAATATCCACCCAAGAAATAAATCTACTGTAAATATACAGCCACAAAAACTTCTACATGTTCACTGCAACATATATTCATAATAGTCAAAAAGCAGAAATAATCCAAATATCTATTAGTTGGTGAATGGGAAAACAAAATGTGAAATCACCATACAATGAAGTATTACTGGGCTGTAAGAAGGAATGAAGTATGGATACATTCCAAATCATGGAGAAATCATGAAAATATTATGCAAGTGAAAGAATCTAGGCACAAAGGGTCATATATTATGTGATTCTAATTATCTCAAACGCCCAGAATGGGCAAAAACAAAGACACAGAAATTAAATTTATACTTGTAAGGGGCTGGAGAGAGGGGGAAATGAGGAATGAATGGTAATGGGTATAGGATTTTTTTTCTAGAGGTGATGAAAATGCTCTGCAATTTTGTAGTGCTGATGGGTGTACAACTCTCTGAATATTCTACAAACCACTGCATGGTATTCTTTAGGAGAGACCTTTATAATATTGGAATTAGATTTTAATAAAACTGTTGGTTCTTGCTAAAAATATTACTCATATGAATGATAGATTCCTTCTGGGATGATGGCTGAAACTTTCTATTCAATTTATAACTATACATCATACCATAAGTCTATTTTACATGTGAGTTCTTTAAAAACAATCATTATATTTCAAAAATGAAAAATATAAATAAAAACAAATAAGGAAGGTCAATAGTCACAAAACAACATCAGAGAAATATTTCTATCCTCATTGATTCAGAAAAATAGGTTTTATCCCCCCTAAAAAGTATAGCATCATAGCTATTTTAACTGTGGGAATTTAAGGAACTCTACCTTGTTTACCAAAACTCATTTAATATTGTAAAAATTAAAATGAAGCAAAAAAATTTTTTTAAATTATAAACTGCTAGTTGGAGAAAAAAAAAAAAAAAAAAAAAAAAAAGAGGGGCCTGGGGTTGTAGTTCAATGGTAGAGCACTTGCCTAGCATGTGTGAGGCACTAGATTTGATCCTCAGCGCCACATTAAAACATAATAATAATAAACAAATAAAGTAAAAAAAAAAAAAAAAAAAAAAGCGTATATAAAAAAGGAAAGTTTGCTGAAATATATAATTTCAATTAAGGGGTAATATGAAACACAGGGACCAAACAGTCTCTGGATCATTTGAAATGTCCTTATTGGTAAACTGCTGCCCAGATTAAAGACTCATTATTCCTATAGTTTGAGTTTTCCTGGTACTACCTTGACCAGTGAGGGTAAAGAAATTCCTCATCTTTCTTCTTTCTTCCTTCATTATAAGCTTAGGAATCTTGGGATCTCTGGATTCAAACTCACACTGCTGGGACCTATATAGTAGAAGGAAGAACTATACAGTGAGGGGGAACACTTCTTGCAAATTCTGGCATTAGAGTCTGGCATTAAAAAAGAACAATGCTATAATGCAGGTTAGTGTTTACAGAATTGATATCAGGCTATAATGTCATTATTATTTACATGGTCTATTCTAGGAACCTTATTATTTACAATATAAGTTCCTATCTTCCCCCCCAAATTCAAATTTTTAAAATATATCATACGAAGAGGGGACTGTATGGACAATCTGAACTAAGATGATGTATTCCAACAGTATTCAAGATAATAACCCCAAAGAGGCAGATCAGCAAGTCAAATTATAGACTATTATTATATATTATTATTATAATAGAAGTTTAAAATAGATGAATATTTTGTTATTTAGTATATTTAAGTGGTGACCTTTCAATAGGGTTCTGAGAGGACCAAATACAAAGATTAATTCTGTAATTTTGGTGACAATTTATCCATATGAGAAATGGAGAGGAGACTGGAAAGAAGTTGAATAAGAGGCATTCTGCATCTAAGAATTCACTAGCAAAAGAAGATATATTGTAAATTTCTGATTACACAAATGGTATGCCTTTACACCATGTACAAAAAGAGAAACAACATGTATCCCATTTGTTTACAATAAAAAAAAAAAAAAAGAAGAAGATATATTGTGGCTAAAACTACGATCACAGCAGTTATTTTAAATACTTTCAGGAACCAAGTATTAAAAGATGGCAAATTTTACCTCATGAATAAATATCAACCAAACTACAGAAATGAGTGAAAGAGTGTAGTATTATAATATGAAATATGATGTTTTATTCAAAGAATTTTATTTAGGGTTCCAAAAGTGGCACCATCATTCCCTAGAACTAACTGCAGTTAAAGAAACCTCCTTTATTTCACAAAACATGAATTACACTAATATTTAATTGTGAACACTGTTAAACTATTACAAAGTAATAAGGTTATTCAATTAAACATGATATGATACAGAAAATATGTAAGGAAAACTATTAAAACTTTAAAAGGAAAATGCAATGGGCGGAAAACAAATCTATGAGTTCAACTCCCTTAAGCATTCCTTGAACAATGTAAAAACCAGAGTTCAAGTTACACTTTGATGTGTAGATCCTTTTGAAAGCTACTCTACCCTGTTTTATATGAAGCATCTGTAGCTAAAGTGAACACCTAGTGAAGAAAACGGATGCTACATTACATAAGCAGACGTCAGAACTGTCCCAAGCTGATTCTAGGTTACTTTAAACATGTACACAGAGTCAGAAATTAGCTATGGCTTACTTCTTAGAAGTAACAGATAATTACCCTCATCATGATGAAAAGAATTTTAAATGTAAGCTAATAGAGGTATTTTTCCTTTAGCAGAGCTCTGCTTTTAAAAGTAAACTTCAAGAATAATTAAAAAAGGAAATGCTCTACTATGTAATAAAAACACTTTTCAGGTTAGCGAAGAGAAGGATGATTTCATGGGGAAGAAAACATGGGTCAGAAAGGTGGAAAAAGAACAAGAGGAAGAGAAGAAGAGAAGAAAAACAGAGGACAGGAAGACCTATTGAAAGACATTATTTAAACCAGCAAAATAAATTCTTTCCATTTGTATAAGGGAGATAAACCATGCTTCTTTTATTTACGTTTTGAAAAATTTAGAAAAAATGTTAAGAATAAGCATGACATTGGATTCCTAGGTATTCAGGTTTGAAAACATGCTATTTCTTAATATATATTAATTTTCTACATTTCAAATGTAATTTCTGTTCATGTTATAAAGACGACAAATTCAATATGGTGTAAAGGATGACTAAACGAAGTTCAATAAATAACATTAATTTGACTTCTCAACATTCTATGCACATTATATTAACTCAGTCACATATCTAATACAGATCACTCACGAGGGAACTCAACAATCATTTTGTATAACTCAATTTCACAACTAGTTCAGTTTGAATTAATTTATGTTGTGTGCATAATTGTGTCACAACATATGTATGCAGAAAGGTAAGTTTCATGAAAGGATCACACCCATGATAGACATACAGTCTACACAAATGTTTTTGAAATGCATATCCAATCCTGTTGAACTTAATAGACTCGTCATTTCAATGATCTTTCCCTACCTTTCTAATCCCTATAACAGTGGCTCCCTGAACTAGAATCAACCTTCATTTAAATTGATGGTTTTTGTTTAAGCAGACCATTGAGAAATACATCCTGTTCAAGATAGAATATATTCTGTAAAATGTTTCCAAATCATGGAAGTTAGATAATATAAATGAAAGTTTACTTTAGACTTTATTAACTGAGACTTAACATTAACACATCATAAAAGAAGCAACCTGCATAGGTAATGACTTAAGATGTTTCAAGAATGTGTATGTCAATACCTACATCCATGTGATAGCAATGTAAATCATATACACATAAATATGCTTATATTTATACCTGTATCATCTCCTCAGCACTTACAAAAGCCCTCAAGACCTCAAAGATTAAAAAACAAAATAAAACATAAAAAACAGGTATGGCTCCACATCTTTGGCATATACTTTAAAGAGAGCATCACACCCTGACATGAAATGTCAAACAAAATTGTCCACGCTCATGTCAGAAAAAAGAGGATATTAGTCTTTCTCTTTCAAAATAGATTTTTCTAATATTCCTAAATGATAACTAAATATGTAACCTACTAAAAATTAAGAGCAAGTAGTTGTTTTTGAAGTATGAGTAGTCAGACCAAAAGCAATTCTCATATTTACCCAAAAGAAGGAACCACTACTAAGAATCAAAGCCCAGTAATTCTGTTCTTAACTGACAGGTGCTGTGTATTCTGGCATATTATATGAAAATCATTTATGAGAAGAACAGGGAAAAAATTAGTTTTCACTATTGGAATAGATATGTGATTAAGCAGATTCTGACATCACAAAACTGTCAATAGGTTAATGATCACCCTAAAAGGCATCATTCTGAATGTTAGCATTCTCTGTGGATAGAAAATGAACAGAAAAAAATGAGCTGGGCATGGTACCTATAATCCCAGCAACTTGGGAGGCTGAGGCTCTAGGCAACTTAGGGAGACCCTTTTTCAAAATAAAACATAAAAAAGGCTGGGGATGTGGCTCAGTAGTTAGGCACCTCTGTGTTAAAACCCCAGTAGCCAAAAGGGGGAGAGGGGGAGCAATAGTGATACAAAGAAGCCAATTTAGGCTTCCTTTTGAATGGTAAGGGTGAAGAAATGAACAGTCTGTGGACAGGGACTAAGGATAGGTTCTGCCAGGATCATATTAAGCCAGCAGTAAATTGGGAAAATGAAGACCACATTGGTCAGTGAAAAATGGGAGGACTGAAGTCAATCAAGCAGCAGCAAGATGAGGGTACAGCTTATCTCTGGCATTTATTACCAAGGTTGACAATTTCCCTAGGAACTCTAACATTAACTGTAATCTGAGATGCTTAATAATAATCAGGGAGTAAACTTAACTTAAAATATTTTCTTATAAGATTTATACACTCAATTCTTTCTTAGTGATATAAATACCACTAAACAATTAGCTATGGAATGGCTCTATTTATAACAGTCGCAACATTTTAAGTCATCTTACATTACAAGCTTTTACTGAATTTTAAAACTGACCACTGGAGTCTAGTTTATTTTTTGCCATATTTACTTATATTTTCAGATGTTTTAAGAGAGATGAAATTAATAAAAGGTGAAAAAGAGGCCTGGGGAGTAGCTCAGTGGTAGAGCACTTATTTGCCTACCTGTGTGAGGCCCTGGGTTTGATCCACAACACTAAGCAGGGTGAGAAATGAGAAAAAGAAAGAAAATACATACCTACAATTGGCAGTAAGGTTTATTTTTACATACATCAGATGTAAATATAACCATAAAATTAAAAAATAAAATACAAATATAACCATAAAATAAAACAAAATATAAATAAGCCTTTAAATAAGCTTCTTGTTATTTAGAGGGCTAAAATTCATTTTTAGTGAAGTAACTAAAATCACCTCATTGACAATCTCTTATAAAATGAGGTACTAATTATGTTGTCTCTAGCATTACCATTTGCACATACTACATGTATGAATATCAAAGTTAAAATTATTTCTAAATTTGAAGGTTCATGTTTGGATGCAATCACTAAAAATTGCTTAGTTGATGATTACAGAAAGAACTTTCTGTGAAATCAAGCAAGCAAGAAAGAAAACAAACAAGTCACCCCACAATTTTAGCATTAAGTTTCAATATCTTCACATAAAGGGAGAAAATTACATTTTTACTTTCTGTTCATGTATTTTCTCTAATAGAAGAAAATGAACAGAAGGTAGGAAGCTAAACAAAGGGAGGAGTAAATAAGAAGTCAGGTGTGTGTGTGAAAACTGGAATATAATCTAAAATGGAAAGTCATGACAGAATGGGGTTAGGGATACAAAAGTAATGAATTTTAGTAATATATGAAAAAGAATAGGCTATAGAACCAGGCAGTATTGTCTGGGTTAAAATCCTGGCTCTTCTAATTACTAGGTGGATGAGCCTAGACCATGTTCAATGACCAATCTACATCTCAATTATATCATCTATATAATGGGGATAGTAATAGCATATAACTGTAAGGATCAAATGAACAAATACATGCAAAATATTTAAAACAGTATCTGGTACTCATTAAAGTACAAAATAAATGTTAGTTACTGTTGTTCACCTATAGTTTGCTTTAATTATTAACACTTTTTTAATCTTGCAAATATTGAGTGAAACAATGATCTAGTTTGCTACAAGCTAGTTGTAATGAGAAAAGGTTGAACTTCACTTAATGATAACTGTAGTAGCTTCAAATAACAGTAAAACTTTACACGTCTTCATTTCTCTAGCTACAAATCAGAGATACCATTTGGCATCAGATTATTTTAAAATTATTAGACAAATCAAAATGTTAGAGCTCTTTAAAAGTTTAAATAGCAATAACATTTGCTATCGTTCAGTGCTCTAAATTTAAAACAGCATATTGTCTACATCAAATTGCTACCATTTCTATATATGACAGTTGTTTAACATACTGGCCAAACACATGTGTAATTAAGTTACTTTTATTTTTAAAAACTCTTCATAGGAAACAATTTAAGTTTAAAACAATCTAAGACTAGTAGCTTATTTAGTCAGGACATCCGAAACTTGCTGTGTTGGGCTGCCCCCTACAGGCCTCAACTTACCCACTTCTTTTATAAGATACAGGTAGATAATATAATTCAAATTTTACATTAAAAAATAATAACTTAATAACACTAAAGAAAAATATTTTTAATTCAATAATTATAGGAGGAAATAAGTCTCTAAAAACTGTCTATAAAGATAGAAATGAAACAGATCTTGCCCTTGGGAATTCAGTTAGCTGCTTACAAAGAAATGATGAACTTCAAGAGAACCATAATAAAATACTAGAAAATATCTTTATTTTATGATACTTGGTAGAAAAAGAACTAGAATCCAAGACCCAAATTCGGAAGTATCAAATATCAAGCTGACTAGTCAGTTCTGTGCCAACTGGTCATATTTCCAAAATGAAGGAGTTAGATGATGCCTCCAGCTTCTACAGCTTTAATATTCTGTAGTTACATCTGTCACAGCAAAGGCAGAAAGAAGTAAGTATTTTAAAACAGAGTGCAGCCCGCCACGTCGTTTGTAGAGAGTGGCGGGCGTTGGGCTCCGTGGTGTGGCGGTCTCTGCAACGCAGCACCGGTCTCTCCGCCTGTGTATTCTGTTTTCACTCAGGGGGACAGTTGGGGTGAAGGTGAAGTTGATGAGGAGGAAGGATGCGACCAAGTGGCCCGCGACTTGTGAGCGGAGTTCTCGGCTGGGGCGTCGTCGGAGCCCAGAAGGGGCCCCCAGCTTCTCCCGCCGGACGGGGATGGGTTGCCTGTCCTACCTCATAAGCGCAATGGCATTTTCCCCGCGGCTACGCGGAGCCCGGCCCAGGCTCGGCGGTGGCCAGTCCAGGTCCTGTCTATTCTCTGTTCGCTGCTGTTCGCCGTTCTCCTCGCTTTCCTTCTCGCCATCACCTACCTGATCGTTAAAGAATTGCATGCTGAGAATTTGAAAACTGAAGATGATGTAGATACTGGACTATTAGGATTCTGGACTCTACTTATAATATCCCTAATTGCTGGATTCTCCTGTTGCAGTTTTTCTTGGACAGTTACTTATTTTGATTCTTTTGAACCAGGAATGTTTCCTCCTACTCCTCTTTCACCTGCCAGGTTCAAGAAACTGACTGGACATTCTTTCCACATGGGCTAAAGTATGGCGATTTTGAATGCGTCGTAGCTGCTCTAACTGTGGCATGGTGCCTCATGTGAACCCACACTGGAACGATATTGATGGCAAAATTGCAATTATTTTGTAATAACAGAAAAAAAATCATTGCCTGCTCAGAAGACTAAGAAGTCATTATGTGGTTCAGATACATACCATAATACTTCATCATTATGGAAGAACTTTTAAAAGATCATTCTAGAGTCTAGGCATTGAGACTATCTTAAGTTTCAGGTACTTTCTTTAAAGTATAAGATGCTTACCTCATCCTTTTACTTTTGTGTGTGTGGTTCTTATAAATAATAGAAAACGTTTTAATGGAATTCCAACTTGGACACTTGAATACAGGATAATGTCTACCTTTCCATGTATATATACTACAATTTTACTAAGAAATACTGATATTACCGTTTAATTGAGATAGAAATATTTCTTATATATTACATTAGGAAAACAAACTGCCTACTGACGTTTTATAGAAGCTACTTTTAAATAAAAATATTTAGTTTTTGATATTCACATAAGGTGCATTTATATCTTTTATGAGGCATAGTTCCTTACTTTTTTTTACATATTTTCCTACTACGCTATGAATCTGTATGTTTTTTAAATTATTGCATCTAGACAACTTTAAATGTTATCTTGGCTTGTGCAAACCTAATACCTGCCATTTGCCATTTAAACTAAGTATTTTGAAAAAAAAAAAAAAAAAAAAACTAAAAAGCACATAGATTTAAGTTTAAAATTAAGCAAATTTATTTTTAAACAAAAAAATTACTGGAAAGATAAATTGTCATTAAGCTATTGATTGAGACTATTCACTGTTTCTATTTTTCACTGTTTTACATATTTATCTTGTTGTAAATATGGTTACTTCAACAGAACTTATTTTGTTTTTAATAAATGAAAACCTGAAATTTTTGTATGTAGAAATGTTTGAACTAGTGTTTCTTTCAAAAATTTAGTTATCAAAGTAGAAAGGCTACTTTGATTATGTGTGGGTAATAAAACTATATATATATGTATGTATATGAAACTATATATATGTATATATACATGAAAATCTGGATTATGTAGTTTTATACTTTTTTGTTTAAATGTCATTCTATAATTATTTTTGTTTTCATAGTAATTAAGTCTTAATTGTTCCCTTTCTTACTAAACATTTAGAAAATCATCTCAATTTTAGAAAAATGAATGATTTTCAAAGATATTTTCACTGGCCATGGGAAACCACTGTGTAATCAAGCTGCTTATTTAGGCTAAGTGGGAAATAAATATGTGTAGTGGGTTCTCCTGCTGAATGTTATTACTAAGTAAACAAGGGTTGTTCTAAAAGTCTTAACTTTTTTTTGGTTTGGGTTTTTGTTTTTTTGTTTTTACTGTTCAGACATCTTTAGTTAGACATGAGTAGTGCTGCTTCAGAATTTAAATTATCTGAAATGTTTATACTAATAAAGGTGTTGGATATGACTAAAAAAAAAACAGTGCAGAGAGAATGAATAACATAGTATAAAGGGCTGGTGACACATGGAGAGATCAAGAAAAAGTTACTGAACTCTGGGAGCTATGGCTATTCTGAGGAGTTAACAAAGCAAGAAAACACTGGGAACTTGGAGAACAGCATAATGTCTAAAGCTATACATAAAATGGAATTAACATCAATGTAAAAATCAATAGATTAGAGGGAGAGAAATAAGGTAGAAAAATCTACTAAGAACCACTAAAAATAGTTCAGCTAGGAAGGTAGAGGACATAAGTGAAAATGGCAAGATGGGGTTAAAAGCAAATGGTTCTGATACATTAGAATGTACAATTAGAAAAGAGTGAACAAATGTTTTACCAAGATATTGAGTCTAATAATTTTGAAGAAAGTGGTAAAGATGAAATAAGAAACAGAAGATTATGTATTTTAGAGGTGACCTGGAGTAGAGAAGACTCTGCTAAGATCAGAAATACAGTGATAAATGGGAGTGAGCTATACATGAGATATCTTCTACTGGTCACAAAATAAAATGTGGGAAGCATGGCAAACTATCATCACTGATGTTAAAATAATTCAGAGGCTGTCGCCTGTAATCCCAGTGGCTTGAGAGGCTGAGGTAGAAGAATCACAACTTCAGACAAGATTAGATACATCAGGGTGTTATGGTCATAGACAGAGGGTTGAAAGTTCAAGGCCAGCCTCATCAATTTAGCAAGGCCCTAAGCAACTTAATGAGACCTTGTCTCTAAAAAAAACAAAAAGGGATGGGGATGTGGTTCAGTGATTAAGTGCCTCTGAGTTCAATCCCCAATACCAAAATAAGCAACAACAACAAAAAAAAACTGTACAGGTCAATGAGGAAACTGAAGAATTGTATAATTCTATAAACCAACTAGACCTAACACATACAGTGAAACATCTTCTCAGCAACAACACAATATAACTTCTTCTAAAAGTATATCCAGAACACGTTCCAGGAAAGAGTGTATGTTAGGACATAAAACAAGTCTCAGAAAACTTAATTATATTCAATAATGTAAAGTACATTCTTTGAACATAATGGGATGAAATTAGAAATCAAAAACAGAAGGAAATTTGGTAAACTCACAAATAATGAGGAAACTGAACATTACATTCCTAAGTAACAAAGGAATCAAAGCAGAAATCAAGAGAAATTGAGAATATTTTAAGACTGAAAATGAAACAATATACAAAGAATTAATGGATGAAGCAAAAGCAGTGTTTACAGGGAAATGTATAGGAGGAAAAAGCAGTCTTGATGGGGAAAATGGCTACATTAAAAAGAAAAAAAGATCTTGCCAGGCATGGTGGCACATGTCTGTAATCCCAGGAACTTGGGAGGCTGTGGCTAGAGGATTAAAAATTCAAAGCCATCCTCAACAACTTAGCAAGACCCTAAGCAACTTAAGTGAGATCCTGGATCAAAAAAAAAAAAAAAAAAAAAAAAAAGAAAAAGAAAAAAAAAGGAAAGAAAGAAAAAGAAAGAAAGAAAAGAAAGAAAGAAAGAAAGAAAAAGAAAGAAAAGCATTGGGGCTGTGGCTCAATGGCAAAGCACCTCTGGGCTCAATCCCCTATATCAAAAAACAAAACACCAAACAAACAAAAAAGTCTCAATTCAATAACTAGCTTTCTGACTTAACAAAATACAAAAAGAACAAAATAAGAATGAAAAAATAATATTAGTGAGTACACAATCTGAATAGAGAACAGAAAAATCATGCATGGGGGGAATCAACAAAACCAAAATAAATTATGTGAAAAATCAACTGAATTGACCAAATACTACCTAGAATGACCATGGAGAAAAGAACATTCACATTACTAAAAGCAAGCCTGGTTTGGTGGTGGGCACCTGGTATAATTCTAGTTACTATGGGAAGCTGAGGCAGAGGATCATGGATTCATGGCCAACTCAGGCAACTTAGAGATCCTGTCTCCAAAACAAAACAAAACAAAACAAAACAAAACAAAACAAAAAAAAAAAAAAAAAAAGAAGGGAGGTAGGGATTTACCTTGGTGATAAAGCATCCCTGGGTTCAACCACCAATATCAAAATATAAAAAATAAATTACTAAAATCAGAAATGAAAAAGGGGCATCTCCTTCTACTCTGCTCCCCATTCAAGGAAAACAGAAAATCTGCAAACACCTCTGAAGAAACTGAAATAGTAAATAAAATAAACACTTTGGGTCTGGGAGATACAGTTCAGTGGAAAAGCATGTGATTAGCAAGTGAAAGGTCTGGATTCCACCCCAGAATGTCCCAACATAACAAATAATCCCCCAGAAATAAACTTGCAGGACCAGATGGTATCACTGTTGCTTTCTACCAAACAGAATATATGGTATGAACATTAAAATATATTACATTATGAGCCCAGAATAACCACTTTCACAGGTGGTTAGGACTTGCTTAGTTTTGTACACACACTTTGTATTTTTATGCAGCCTTTACTGTGAAGGGCAATGTAAAGTGCATGAAGATAATAAGCACAGTACTGAGGCTTTGCTTCTCTATGTATACTAAAGAAGACTTCTTGCAGTTTAATAAATATGTAAAGTACTCTGAAAGGAAATGCAATAATTCCATACTTTGTTATCATTCTTTACATATGAGATGCAAATCATATTTTAAACCCAGATTCTCAACATGCTACTGAGACAGGTAGGGTGTTAATTAAGTACCCAAGTTATCTTTCCCAGGAATTATGCTATATAATTCTTAGGCTGAAAAATATTGACAATATATTTGGGAGTTTGGGGGATCATAGAAGCTTAATGTATTCCACTCTAACATTTTTTTTTTTCTAATTTCATCTCCTATCCAATTCATCATTTCTCTTGATCTAAGCAGCTGCTGAGGTTAGGGCAGAGCCTAACCTAGAGAGAGCTGGAAACTTCTGCAGTGTTCTCTCTGGGTGAACTCGTTGTGCATGTGGATCACCAAAACTGGAGGAAAAATGGCATTTAAGAGGCTGAATTCTTTCTACTTCTGAGACAGAAAGAGACGACCTCGGAACATCTAAACTTCTACCAAGACTCTTTCAGGAACTGACACCTAGAATATTGACAGACATCTCAGATATGAAATATAATTCTAAGTAGGTATGGTTGAAGATGAAATCTGCAAAGGAAAATCTAAAATTGGCCTAAAATTGAAGATACTAAACTACAGTAAAACCTTGGTAAGGGGAGCACGCGAGTTTAAGTCTCTGCAAGTGGAAGACTGGAGAAGTGCAGGAAAGGGAAGTATTCTAAAGTTTTCATCTTATGGAGAAGAAAAGCAGTAAAAGAACAGTGTCTTGGTGAGTACAATCGGTACTATGACAACAGGATAATAACCTTCAGGAAAGGTAGGGTGTCTGTTGTCATAATCAACGGACTGAAAAAACAAGAGTACTATGTATCAATGGACTAAAAACACAGAGTACTAAGTTTAAAGGACAAAAAGGAAAAATAGCAATCTCAAACTAACAAATAATTCAGCCTCCATGCCTAATAAATATCCTATAATGAAATTATTAATAAAGACTATACTGGCATTACAAATGATGAAACATTAAAAAATTAAATTAATTCCAAAAACCAAATAGAAATGTCTAAGACCATCATTACCCAATGGTCTTGTTAATGCAATCCTAGCAATGCAATATAAAGCAAGAAAAAGAAATGGTTGGTAAAAAATGTGAAGGTCTTGTTTGTTTAGCTGATGCCATAAATGCACAGAAATTGAATTAACTTTTGAGGCACTGAGCAACTCAGTAAGACCCTTTCTCTAAATAAAATACAAAATAGGGCTGGAGATGTGACTCAGTGGTCAAATACCCCTGAGTTCAACCCCTAGTACCCTCCCCCAAAATAACAAAAATATAATAAGCAAAAATTCTAATAAGATAGACATATTTTATATGGGAGATAATGTAAAGCAAATTATAGCAAAAAAGAAAATTAAAGTTAACTAATTTCTGCTTATAATCAAAAAGGACCCATTGGGGTCTTGAATACAACAAATTTAAGACCCATATGGAAAAATGAATGAGAACGACAAAGTATAAACAGAGAAATCAATTGCTGCAACAGTATTCAAAACACTAAAAGTAAAATAAAAATTAAACTTAAAAATTTTTAAATATAATGAAAAAAATGTAAGAGAGCATACAGAAATAGATTCCAGTAGTCGAATCACCTTAATATAAAGCAGAGGTGGCCTGCTTAGACAGTGTAAAAATGATAGCTTATATTAGAAGTGAACAAACTATGGTCCACAAGCTAAAATGTGCCCATTAGTTGTTTCTGAAGTTTTACTAGGACAGTCGTGCTTATCATTAGCAAACTATGGATGCTTTCATGCCACAGGGTCACACAGTTGCAAAAGAGACCATCTAGTTCACAAAGCTGAAAATGTTTACTCTCTACTCCTTTAAAGAAAAAGTCTGCTAACTCTCATTTAGGTAACAATCAATTGTTATTTGGATGAAAATAAAGCTAGAACCCTATCTCACACATTGTGTTCTGGGAAGGGGTCTTCTTAAAAGAGAAAAAAAATCCACCTACCACTATGAAAAAGAATATTTTTAGCAAAAGGATCTTAAAACTTAACAGATAAACAAATCCAAACAGTCGACAAGGATAAGTATATTTATAAACTCACTAAGTGTGAGAAATACTAAATGAAGTAAAAGTGATTGATACATCTTGTATCTGTAGAGATTCAGAGTCATAAAGCTCTACTGAGGGAGAGGTAAAGGGAGAAGCACAGTCCCATATTTTCATTGGAAATTTAACTTGATATGTATTTGGAAAATAACTTGGCAAAATTATTTTTTATAAATCTATCTTATAACCCTGAAACCATTCTTGACTGTTAATTTCCTACATAAAAGAATATATACAAAGCTTTACTATAGCACTGTTCATAGTAGTAAAAACTGGAAATAAAGAGAAAACGCATCAATAAGAAATACTGAACACATTATAGTGCACCCAAATAGTCAATGTTTTAGTCACTGAAAGAACAAAATAGGCAGTATAACTCAATATGCTGTCTCCTACCAAAATACAACAATAACAAAAATGTCTTAAAAAGACATTTTTCCTAAGAAGATATACAGTAACAAGCACATTAAAAGATTCATAATTTCACCATGGATTATAGCCACATCTACTAAGGCTAACATGGCTATTCCTTAAACACACACACACACACACACACACACACACAGAAAACAACAGAAATAAAAACAAAAAACCAACATCATATGGTCTGGAAACTACACCATATGGTCCAGAAACTGTGCCTATAGGCAAATACCCAAAAGAATTGCAAGTAGGGTCTCAAAAAGATATTTGCACACCAATTATTATGGTTAAATTTATATGTTGGCTGGGCTGGGTATGCAGATATTGGTCAAACTTTTTTTTTTTTTTTTTTAATATTTCTTTGTGTGTTTTTTTGGAAGAAGACAAGCATTTAAACTGGCAGACATTCATGGCTGGGGATGTGGCCCTGTGGTAGTGTACTTGTCTAGCATGTGCAAGGTCTTAGATTCCATCCAAAGTACCAAAAAATTGCATTACATTTTAAAAATGGGTGGATTTTCTGTATAGTGGATTATCATCCACAATGTGAGTATCTAATCAGTTCAAAATTTTAATAAAACAAAGACTGATCTCCTGGAAGCAAGAAGGAATGAAACTAACAGGCAGTCTAGGAACTCTGTCTCCACACTGAATCTCCCTAGTCTGCTACCTATTTGGATTAGATGCAAGACTCACCAAGTCTCCATAATCATGTGAGATAATTCCTTAAAAATCTCTCTCGCCCTCTCTTTGTATACATGTGTAAAGCTAATACATACATGTTGATTCTGTTTCTCTTGAGAACAGGTAAACGCCCATGTTCATAGGAGCATTATTCCCAAGAGTCAAAAGGTAGAGGAAACTCAGGTAGATGAATGCATAAGCAAAATGTGTTATATTCATATGACAGATTTGAGCCTTAAGAAAGAAGAAAATCCTGGTGATTAAGGTATGGCTAAGTGGAAGAGTGTCTGGCATGCACAAACCCTGGGTTCAATTCCCAGCACTGAAAACAAGGCAGGGAGGAAAGGAGGGAAATTCTAATGATTGATATAGCCTGTATGAACTTAGAAAACAGTAAGCTAAATGAAATAAGCAGTCCAAAAAAAAAAAAAAAAAGGTAATTTAAGACTTCCCTTAGATGAAGTACTTAATATGGTCAAATTCATAGAAAAAAATAGAACAGGACAATAGGAGTTGCTTAAAGGGTATGAAGTTTGCCAGGTATGGTGGCACACACCTGTAATCCCTGCTACTTGGGAGACTGAAGCAGGGTGATTACAAATTCAAGGCCGAACTGGACAGCTCAGGGACATACTGCCTCAAAAAAAAGTAAAAAGGGGTGAAGACATAACTCAGTGGTAGAATGTCTGCCTAGCATACATTAGACCCTAGGACCAATCCTGAGTAACGGGGTTGGTGCGGGTAGATAGATTTTGTTACCAGATTAAATTTTTTTTTCTTATGGAAAAGTACAAAATTATTTTTAAATCGAGTAACATACAACTAGATGTAGAACAGAGAATATTAGTATTACATTCTCCTAAAGATATTAAATATCTCTGCAAAAAGTATATTACAAATTACACAATGTGACTTTTTGAAATAATCAAAACTTAACTGAAAGTATCAATATTCGGTTTACTAATTCAGTTTACTAACCAATAAGAATCTCCTATTGGTCTCTGTCTTTTCTGCTAGATGTTATTGCAAGTTATCAACCAAAATGAAAAACAACAGAAGACTAGAATTATTAATTTCTCACCACCACTGCTATAACATTGGAGGAGGAATTCTAACAACATGGCCATAATTTGCCACATATTTCTACTGTTTTCACATTTCAATATTCATATATCAACATTTCTGGGGGAAAAAAAGCCCAAAATTTGGCTCCTTCTTCAATTTAGGAAGTACCAATTAATCCCTGACACCCTAGTTTCTCTTTTTAAAAATGTACTTTTTCTCCTCCAAAATCCCTAAATATTTAGATTCTTAAATATATTTTAGCACATCACAATAGAAAGTAAGTAAAAACAGCTAGTAAACCCAATCAAATTAAAATATTAATGGGGTTTAATGACAAATGGACAATTTAACACAAAACAGTAAATGGGAAAGATGATTACAAAAGAGAACAAATCTAAACTCAAATTCCACTTTTTTGCACTATTATATAACTGAAGAACTTCTTCCAAATATAAGTGGGAATCATCTGAACTTGTAATAGGAAACAAGCACTGTTAATCAGTTTTGTGTTTTGTTTAAAACTGAAAATAATATTGTTAGGTGGTTCCTAAGAAGAGTTTCTAAATTTGTTTATAACTTCAAAAGCAACATGCAGAACAAAGGAGATGGCATCATGATCTTTGTTGAATAAATATGAATGGATATTTAAATTATTAAAATTTCTCTTGAAGATTTTTCCATTCCTTCCAGAATAAAGAGAAAACACTGTAATATGGTCTAACCCTTACCTTTGCAGACTTTTTCCCCACAACTCTTGGTGCTCAAGACAAACAGAATGTCCTTAGACTCAAAGGCCCCTTTGCCTACAATGTTTTCCATTGTCTGTCTACCCTAAGAAATGTAAGGCTTCCTCAAGGCAGCCTTCTCTGTCCTCCCAAACTAGTTCAAATTCCTGCTAGGGGGCAGCAGACTTTTATCGCACTGTATATCTATTCACAGAAATCACAGTTGCAGTGATCTATCTGTATATTTAAGTTGATTAGTTTCTTTCAACCTTTTGATTGTAAGCTCTCGCAGGAATATCATATATATATAAAAATATTAACCACCACTTGAATTCCCTGTGTAAAGCACAGAGCATGGAAATGCAAATGGTTGTGAGTAATAAACTCATATAAGGCAAATGAGAGAAAAAAATTTTATTCAAAATATGTAGACAGGATAACATTTATGAATTCACTGCTTCTTAAAAATCTGAAACAATATGTTTAAAGTTCATTCCATAAGAGAAATACCAATATCTAAGGACTTCATGGTCATTTTACAAATACATCTGACAGATACTCTCATTAATCACCATCTGTTTAAATGTGCTATTATAAATAACATTGGTTACAATTCTGTAACACCTCCTGCCATTAACCTCATTTCTAGAATACTGGTTAATACTGAAGCACCTGGATTTCAGGAACACAAACCTGAAACTCACATACCAAATCAAACTGTTATGTAAATGACAGAAACATGGTGTAACATTTTCTCTAGACAGTTTCTGGAGGGATTTAATTTTTACCACTATAATTCTGTCATTTGATTATAATCATTTTGAGCCCATGATAAACATATTCTAGATGAAAAAGTAGTAGTTCCACAATAATCTTTACAAAAGCCAGTCTTAACGAGTATCTCCAAAGTTTTAGGTTCCTATTAATGTAAGGTGGACTTCATTTTTTGTCATAATGTACAAATGAAAATTATATGATGAGTTGGACATAGTGGAGAACACCTCTAACCCCAGTTATTTGGGGCTGAAGTAGGAAAATTGCAAGTTTGAGGTCAGTCTCAGCAATTAAGTGAGGACCTGTCTCAAAAAAAGTTAAAAGGGCTGGGGATGTAGTTCACCTCTGGATTAAATTCTTAGTACAGGCAAAAAAAAAAAAAAAAAAAAAAAAAAAGTTCACAAATCAGAACTAGATTTAGATTCTATTTCTTTCATCTGTGTGATAGTGAGCAAGTGATATAAAAATCGCTGACCTTCCATTTCCTCATTTTAGAAATGAGATGATTCCTACCTCCTAAGACAGATTTGAAACTTCAACATGATAAAATGGGTCTCTCTCAAGCATGCTCAGGGTCCCTTGCTCTCCTTGCTGTACAGGAATTCTATTAGGATTCTGCAGAGTAAAATAAGTATTTTAGTGAAAATTGGTCCCTTCATTTGTATACTAATACACATGGACTTTCAGGTTTTCTTTCAATCTTCTTCACTAATTAAAGGTCTCAAAGACTACAGCATTAAATATTAAATGAAAGTAATAATCGAAATGCCCTATAAATAAAAGCTAGACCTTAAAAAACAAGATACAAACTAATCAGAAGTTAGCAACGGAAATCTAATGTTAACTAGAGATCATATAATCAAAAAAAGGGAAAACAGGGTTCCATCTTTCTTTGGTCAGGGCATGAATGAAGATTTAAAAACATAAAATATGGCCGAGAATGTGGCACATGCCTGTAATCTCAATGGCTCAGGAGGCTGAAGCAGCAGGATTGCAATTTCAAAGCCAGCCTCAGCAATTCAGCAAGGCACTGAGCAACTTAGTGAGACCCTGCCTCAAAATAAAAAATAAAAAAGGGCTGAATATGTGGCTCAGTGGTTAAGTGCCTCTGGGTTTAATCCCTGATACCCAAAAAAAAGTAAAATAGGGAAATAGAGAAAGTCAGGATATGATAAATTAGCAAAAACTGGAATATCTAAATTGTTATATTAACATTACACAACACACTTTTAAAATTTTACTCTAGTTCAAATAAGAATCAAAACTGAAAGGGTGTAAAGCCAAAAGGAAAGTTATGTAGGTCAATTAAGAACCTCTGTCTCTTTAATAACAAAATGCCCAACTGTCTTGACACAGGAGAGATTCAGACAAGAAGCACTGATCCCCTTCTGGCAGCCATGTTTTATATAGCAAAATTTGAGAATTCTCTTATCTTTCCACTTTCTAATTACAGAATTTATATAAACACCATTCGTTCCACACATACACGTTCTCTTTTCCCTCAACCCCCATGCATCACATCTTTCTGTATTATAATAAATAGCAGTAAGAACTGACAATTTTCCATCAGAATATAATAATATACCAAAAGGAAGACCCCTCTTCTGTATACATGCACTTTTATTCTGACAATAATCCCTACATTAAGCATTAGTGTAACACTATCCCTATAGGAACACAAAGTAATTTCATTTAAGAAAATACTGTATTATTAAATGTAAATACTAGAATTGAACAATCCATCTAAGTGCTGGGAAGTATAAATTTGAAAACAGTTTTGGAACTCTTCCTTTGAAAATGTCTTTGAAGTCATTTAAAATGATATATTTTGTTCAACTAAATTCCATAAAGAAAATAATTTGTTAGGCTGTGGAAATGCCTTATGGTAAGTTACTACGGAGATTATGGTACAAGAAAATAAAAAGAACATCAATGATAAACAATTTACCAAGTTAAAAATTCACATGCTGGGCACTTTATTAGATGCTGGACCCAAACCAGGAACACAGCAACCCTGACTTCAAGAAAAATATCAAACCCTTGGAAATTATACCTGCAACATTAAAAAATATATACTTCATTCCTTCAGTATTTTGAGATTTTATCTGTTCACTAATTTTTAATCAGACAATCAATATTCCTCTTTGAATACAGTATGTGATGATTTACTAGAGCAGACACTCTGTACTTTCATGATTTTTCATGATGGCAGGTAATTTGCTTATTAGAATACAATTAAGTCAATAATTTATTTTTTTGGTGGTGCTGGGGATCAAACCCAGGACCTCTTACATGCTAGGCAACTGTTCAATCACGGAGTTACAACCAGGTCTCCAATAAGTATTTAGTACTTGCTATATTACATCCCGAGCACACTGTATTTTTTAAGTATTGTACAGAATTTTGTAGTTCTTTATGTTCTTTACATTTGCTGTAATAAAGATCTGCAAGGCTACTATTTTGTTGCACAACTCTGAGAACTCACCATCTAAAACAAACACAGTTCATTCTCTTTGTTGTTAATAGTTATATTCTATAAAAAGTCACTTAAAACATTACATAAGCAAATCTAGACCACTGATCCTATGGGAAATAATGCTATGTTTCTGAGAGCCTTAGTTACACGTTCATTACCTGATAAATATATAATCTGGCTTTATGTGTATTTATGTTTAAAAGCTATACTATGCCTGGAGTACATTTTATACGCACAAAACCACCAACAAAAAAGCAAACCTCCCATACCCCCAAAAAGAAAACGAAAAGAAACAATGGACTGAACAGACTATGAAAAGGATGCTTGTTTATACTATGAGAGGTGAAACAAGAAGGCAGAATGTTGCTTTCTTTAATGTCAGCTTGGAATATGTATAGCAGGCAAATCAAATTTTTAACTGCTCTGCACATCTGTGTAAGGTTACAAAATGCTTCATGTACTGATGTAGGGGGTCACAGATAAATTGTAGCAAGTAGGCAAATCTGCAAATACAAAAACTTTGAATAATGAATAGTAATTACATACAAGTCAATCTCTGATTTGATTACCACAAAAGTCGGATCTGAAAAACAATCTTTCAGTTACTAAGGAAGAGTTTTGGACTAGGACTGCTTTCACCAAATAGTATTTTTCAAAATAATACTTCTTACCTGATATATTCTAAAAGGGATATAACGAAATCCATTTTCTTCCGCAGGATACTCCATAAGTTTCCGATTAATGGCCCAAAACTGGTCAAATCTGTCTGAAATGATATATATTGTTATTAGAAATTGAACATTCTAATGGAATATCTCATACAAAGACACGAAAATCTTAAACATTCTTCTAGAAATTTCATGAAAGACTAATTTATTAATCCTATCTTTCCATAACTAAACATATAAAGTTAAATTTTCTAAATCATTTTTCCTCTTATTTATGCAGACATTTTCTTATAAGAAAAACCTTTTTCTTGTGACTATTTGTGTTATGATGGCAAATAACACCAGGTGGGGAAAGATAATTTGACTCTTCTGATCTTACTCCAACTGCTCAACTATAAAAGGGCAGACTTACATAAGCTAAATGATAGCCAGAATGTGCATACAGAAACAAAGTCAAACACTGAACACTGGTGCTAGGTTACTGGTATACCCCTATAAATCTCAGTTACTCAGAAGGCTGAGGCAGGATGATTCTGAGTTCAAAGCCAGTTGGGTAACTAACTGAGACCCTGTCTCAGAACGAAAAAAGGTTTAGGGCTGTAGCTCAGTGGTAAAACATACCTGGGTTCAATCCTCAATACAGAAAAAATTAAAAAATAATTGTACTTGTGAAATGTCTATTGTAGCATAATCTAATCAATCTCTTTTACTATTTAGGTTCAATTAAAACATTACTCAGACATTATTTCTATGCCATATAATTTACTTTCTAAAGTTTCAACAGAGTTCAGAATATTTTATATAAATGGATCTTTATATTTATTTTTTCCCACACGACATTATGTTCATTCTTCCTGTAGTATATATCAGAACTTCATTTATTTTTTATGCCCCCCAAAAATTCCATCATATGGAGTTATAAGATTTTATCAATCACCCAGTGAACATTTGAGTTTTTTCAACCTTTTGGGTATTAGAAATATTATTATCAAGAACATTAATGCAACAGGTACGGTGGAGCTCTCCTGTAACCCCAGTGTTTTGGGAGGCTAAGGTAAGAGGATTTGAGGTGGAGGAGACATTAGTGCACAATTTTTGTGTGACCATGTTCCCAGTTCTTTTGGGTATTTACCTTGGAATGAAACTGCTGTATCTTATGGCAGTTCTGTTTAACCGCTGTCTTGAGGAACTGCCAACCTGTTTTCCATAATGACTGAAACACTGTACATTTCCACAAGCAATACATGAGGTTTCCAATTTATCCACAATACTGCCAACACTTTTATTTTTTGTATTTCATACTCAGTCCTCCAAGTGAGTATGAAGTAAAGTAGTATCTCACTATGGGTTTGAATTGTATTTCCCTAAGAACAAATAATGCTAAGCATCTTGTCATGTGTTTATTGGCCAGTAATGCATTTTCTTTGGAAAAATAACTATCAAATCCTTTACTCCATTTATATTGTGTTCTTTTTGCTATTGAGGTCTAAGCAATCTTCATATATTCTGGATCAAAACCCCTCATCCAATATGTAATTACAAACATTTTCTCTGATTCTGTATACTATTTCTTAAGCAATTTCTTTTTAGCTCACCTAGAATCCTTACAATAAAATATTTCCATAGTCAGAAATTTTTATCACAACCAAAACTTTGTAAAGCAGGTAAAGAAGTCCAGAATTTCAGGCCAGCTTACTCTGTTCAAGCCCTTACTCTACTGCTAGACTTGTCTCCAACCAATCTAAAAGCAATCTACTGATATTGCTTAAGCTTTCATAACTATATAAAAATAAAATTGTTTCTTCTTATACCCCTGCCCTAGAAGACTCTGACAGGTTTTTAGGCCTTCTCATCTTCAACTCCAACCTGAGAGAACTACTCATAGCATATTAGAAATTATAGTTTAGTGAATTTTGAATCCAGTTAATACAGTACAATTTCACAGATGCTGAAAACCAGTCTGTTATATGCTTAATAAAGAACAAGGCCAGAATGTGGATCTCCTGATTCAAATACCACAACTGTTGTAAAACTACATCCTAATGCTAAGAGTAGCACCTTCAATACAGTCCTTTCATAAAGGAAGGAATTATTTTTTAATGCTTTAAAAAATATCTTTTTACCATTAAGACTCAAGGCAAGAATGTGACAACTAAAATGATTCTTCATGCATACTTGAAAATTTCACTCAGTGCACTGTCATTTAATCTCCAGTATCTAGCATAGTACAGGCAGAACATATGCTCTTGAATCAAAGAATGAATACAGTAAACTCTACCATTTAAAAAAATGGAATTCTCTAATCCTAGCCCTACAATATTTAAATAACAAGTTATTAGAAACAAAAACCGCTTAAAATTCCACCTAAATTTGCATAATACATTTTTTAAAGGTGTTAGTTTCTAATGCCTCTTCTAAAAATAAAAGTTTTATAATTAAGAATCCTTTATTAAAATTGAACCTGTTAAAAAAATATTCTAGCAAACCCTGATTAAAACAGATATTTAAACTACTTCTAAGAGAGAAAGCAACACAGGTTACAGTAATAGTGCTGTAGGAAAATTCTGAATGAAGGAAAATTTGGATCTCCAGGGGATATTTCTTAACATCTGGAGACCTTCATGCTGTCAAAACTATGAGGCACCCAGTGTGGTAGCGCACACCTGTAATCCCAGCAGCTTGGGAGGCTAAGGCAGGAGGATTGCAGGTTTAAAGCCAGGTTCAGCAACTTAGTGAGGCTCTAAGCAACTTAGAAAGACCCTATTCTCAAAACAAAACACTATGTGAATTATGTACAGGAGGGAAGAGATGTATGTGTGATTAGTGTTTAGTGGGTAGAGGCTAGAGATGCTGCTAAACCTACCATAATACACAGGACAGCTTCCCTACACAATTATCCTGAACCCAGATGTCAACAGTGCTAAAGGAAGAAAACCGATAAAAGGTGCAGAAAGATAATTATTAAAAACAGGCTTGCAAACATTTACTGCAAGAAAGTACAAAAACTGGGGGAAAGGGAAAAAAGGGAACTTGACTGTGGCAGTTATGAACTTAATAATACTCAGTTTCAAATTCTCCCTTCAACACATACAGTTCCATATGGACACAAAACGTTTCAGATTCTCTACAGTGACAACCATTTGGAGGTTTCTCAGCAATGAGTGCTCAAAGGAGATTACAGGGCAAAAGGCAGTTCCATAGTTTCCAACTACTGCATAGTGGATCAGTGGTACTGAGGTAAGAACATCAAGTAGAAGGCCGCCCTACGCATATGCTCAGATGTGTAATCTTCTCAAGGAACTGGAAGCATAGGCCTTGCCTAGCAATAAAATTCCCTGTCAATACAGATCCAGCCCTCGAAAGACTTCCTGCCTACATAGGCACACTGGAGGCTCACAAGAGGTGCTCCCTCTCTACATGCCATATTACCCAACTGTATATAGACTACAGACTAACTCTGGCCTGGGCAAAATGGTACCCTTTAATTTGTAGGATAAATTATACCTTCCCCCACTGAGGTCTGAATCCCACCTTACGGAAGGGACTCCATTAAAGTTTGTCCTTTCACTATCATTCCTACGTACCATACATAGTTTCCTGTGTCTTAAAGCCATTCTTTTATCATGGTTTAATCATTCTTTACAAAACTTACCCTGTTTAACCTAATGCATAGTTTTTACCTCCTGAATGAACCCAGACAGACAACTATGTTTCAAAAGAAGAAAGTCATGATAAAGGATCTGTACTTTTATTACTTTTTAATCTTCTTATAAAAGGCTATAGTCATATAATAGTTTTAGTCATTTTATAAGCAATATGAAAAGCACTCTAAACAAGAATAACTTTTATAGGTAAAGTTTACTAACAAGTAAGCTACAAATAGAAGTTAAAGAAAATTGGCTCTAAGATTGAGCATATAACCAACTGCCTTTCACACTGGACTTTATAAAATTAGTATCTATTTTATATTCTAGTCAATAAAGCTTAAGAACATAATTTTTACTATTTTCCTAAATATTAATGAATTAGGAACATATTGAACTGTTTTCAAGCAACAGTTTAAATATTGAAACTATGCTATTTGTTATTATAATAAAGTCATAAAATTAGTGATTTGTTTCTTCAGCCATCAAGAACAAATAGTAGTTAAAAGTAACAACACCATAATGATCTTTAACTATTCATTTTTTAAACTATATACAACTATGTATCTATTAAATACGTACATCAATTTCGACAACTTTCAAATTTATTTTGTTCTCTTCCAAAACACAACAAAAAACAGGTAGGAAAAAATTTAAACTAGTAGTCACTTAGATTAGTCACATATCAGGAGAAAGAAAGAACAAATACACTTTCTACCAGACTTACAAGCAATATAACTAACAGTTTTCTTTTTGAAAATTTAAGAATGCTACTAAGCAAGGATCATAAAATTGAAGGACTGTCTGTAGGAATACTGCATCTAAGCAGGGCCTGGTTTCACATGCCTGTAATCCCAGAGGCTAAGGCAGAAGACAGAAAGTTTGAGCCAGCCTCAGCAACTCAGTGAGACCCTAAGTGACTTAATGAGACCCTGTCTCAAAATAAAAACCATGGGCTGTGGCTCCATGGTTAAGTGCCTGTGTGTTAAATCCCCAAAATAAAAAAAAGAAAAGGAAAAAAAAAATCTATTTTTTTTAAAAAGGATTAAAATTGGGATTCCTCAAAAATTCTAATGGCCACTATAAATGTTCCTCATTCTCTACTGCATTAAGCTTTTATACTGATCTTGAAAAAGAAATTTTTAATACAGTAAAAATATACACGCTCAGTGATAAAGTGCTTGCCTAGCATGGATGTGACCCTGGGTTTGATCCCTAGCACCATAAAAACAAAAGCAAACAAACAAACAAAAAGAGAATTTCAGATCATCTCTGAGGTACAGAATTCATAAGACTGTTTGGATTTTTATTCTGTTTCTTTCATGGAAAAAAGAGGTAACTTTAAAGGATTTATATATTTTTCCACTTAAGCTTTTTCAGAGAAAAGCCTTCAGGCAAAATTATTTTCAACATTCATATGCCAAAATATGCCTAAAATTCCCCAAAGGAGACAAGGAATACACATAGGGAGATTTCAAGAATTGTTACAAAACCTCAGTTCAGTTGGTGGGACCCTCATACAATAGGAAAAGGATGAGATGACCTCTACATAGACATAGTATTCACTTACTGGTCTTTAACATCTATAATGCCAAAGACAACAGTTTCAGCTCCCCAAATGAACATCACTAAGACAGGATATAAAAGACAGACTAAGCTGTTCTTTGAAAAGAAAACTAAATGGTTAAAAAAACACGAGGAAGGGAATCCACTCTTTGTAAGATTTTGCATCTATCACCCATATTATTCAAATCAGGGACACAAAACTTACCCTGTTTAACCTAACATAGTTGTGCTTTAACCAGAAACTTTCAAGATATGTATCAGAAAACATGTCCAAATATAGACCTATTTGAATTCATTTCTTCATATGCAGTATGTTAAAAATCTTAGTAAGGCAAAATAGGAGAGGAAAAAAGGGAATAAATAGTAATTACTGGTAGGCTGCCAAAAGCAGGTGTTAAATAAGTGAGGTGTATCTTCAAGCTCATTTGTCTTCTGAGTCAAGTCAAATTAAGAGAATTACATCTAAGCAGGCATCTGGGGTGAACTAGGGACAAGGAACATTCTCCTTCCCTCAGCACATCCATCAGTGCTTAGATGCTGCTCAAAAGAACTACACCCACACATTTCTATATGAGCCAGAAAAAACATTGGCATTACTGCATAGGGTATAAAGTAACAGATATATCTGAGGGAAGCTTCTAAAGCAAAGTAGCTTTGAAAAATATTCAAGGCCCCTGAAAATCCACCAAGAGCAATTTCATGATGCAATGCAACCTATTTCAAGAGTCCTGGGTTGGCAGATTGAGGAGTGCCAGTCTTGGAGGAGGATAATCTTTAATCCTGTATATAAATGCAACTTGACAGTAGGATTGGACCCAGAGGAATTTGTGATTTGAGGGAATCAAAAGAGTAATAAAACATGGTTCTCAGGAAAATTTTGAATAGGCTATTGAGGTCTGAGGATAAACTAGAGAAGACATTTACTGCTTTGTCGTATAAAACAAGACCTATAGTCCAGGAAAATGGGCATCAAGAACAGAAATCAATATATACTTAGACTGCAATTAATTGCTATCACCAGTCAATAAACTGTGCTTATTGCTATTGCTTTTATCTAAATCACTAACAATCCTCATCTCAATGACTGCAGCAGTCTCATAATTGTTTTCTGCTTCCATATTTGTCTCCTCTTCACAACATCTGAAGTGCTCTTTTTAAACAAACCAAATCATATCACTAATAAATAAATTTTTCAAACATTTCTCTAATAGGTCATAAAGAATAATATGTCATGATGGACTTGAACAATGTAGTTATTTTAAGTACAAGAATCATTAAAAACAAAACAAACTGAAACAAAAACCACTGCATCCTCTTATTGCCTACAACTGGGACAGACAGGTGCCTGCTCAATTTTGCATACAGGAAACAATAAACACTGTCAGTAATAAAATATCTCTTCCTCAGGGAGCGGACTCCTACCAGTCAATTCCCATCCCCTTGGAAGGATATTTACTTCTCATGTATTTCTCTGAGGTCTCAAGATCCACCTTCCAACTTACTAAGATACTACTTTGCTTGCTTACTGAACTCCAAGTCACACTATTTTGTGTGCGCATGTCCTAGAAAAATGTCAAGGTGTTTTCATCTCACAGCTTTATAAGCCTCACATATCTCCTTCCTTCTGATTAATTTCAGTTTCAACACTAGTGTTGTCTCCTCCTATTTACTTATTTCATAATCCCAGTGAAAGTAGCCCCACTCGTCAATCATTTCCTATACCATTAGGCTATTTTCTCCTACGCACTTATCACTATGTGAAATTGTCCTATTTACATGCTGAATTATTTACTGTCTCTCTACCGTAGCTCAGTTCCATGGGGACAAAGATTTTGTCTTCTGTAGCTTCAGCCCTAGAAAGTTTAAGGCACATAGTACATTCTCATAGTTTCTTATTGATAGAATACCAAATTGAACGAGTAAGTTAGGCAGATGGAAACAGAACGAGGGAATTGCAAAAGTGCCAAGTTAATGAAAACAATACTGTGGAGCCACAGTACCTATGCCATAGTTTTGCCATTTACTCTTTGTGTGAGCTACTGAACATGGCATTTTTGAAACTTCACGCAATTTCTTTATCTATAAAGCAAAGATAGTAATAACATATTTATAATGCTACTGAAAGAAATAAATGAGTTAACAAATACAAAGTGCTACATACTGTTTTCTATTATCATTATCTTTTAGGCTACCTCAGATTCAACAAGACATCACTCTATATCTAGATTATATACATAAAGTGTGAACAACAGTATGGAAAAGTGGTCCTGCTCAAACCCAATCACCCCTAAGATATCTAGTGTTCAGTCTGGCTTAGGCAGGCAGCAACATTTTACAACACCATAAGCCTTTTATGTCTTGTTTTGCTTCCTCTAGCTTTTTCAACTACCATAGTTTGGATCTTTTCACTCAGGGTACAATTTACTTACATGTACATTTCATCAATTTCAACTATTTCATTTCCAGTTGAAATTCATGAAAGGTGGGAAATAGCGGTGGAAATAGAAATGGTGGTCCAAGAAAATCTAAGCCATCGGCTGGGGAGGCCTCCAGTTGTGGCAAGTGAATCTGATTTCCTCCTCTACTATCCTTAAGACAAGATAATTGTTCCATCCCAATTCCTCCATTTCCTAAATATGTCTTACATTAGGGGAAGGTGAGGATGTATCTCAATGATAGAGCACTTGGCTACCGTGGGCAAGGCTCTGTTCAATCACTAGCATGACCTCTCTGCAAAAAAAAAAAAAAAAAAAAAAAAAAAGTGTGTGTGTGTGTGTGTTTACATATGAGCACAGAAGAGATTCATAGGATGGGGTTTGGTTTCTTTTTAATCTGGGAAGATGAGAAGCTTATTAGTACTGTGCTCTATTACAGCATAACAAATGGAGAAAATAAAAATTAGTTACCTACGAAAACTGTAAATGTTTAATAACTATTACTAGAACAAAACTAATCTTACTAAGGACTGAATAAAAGCAGACTATAAATTTTAACTGACATCACCAGTCAATACACTGTAACTGTAGATTACAACATCTTTAAATGTGAACTGGAAGTCAATCCCAATAACTGCCTTTATTTTAAAGGCAGCTGAAAATACTGTACTACTGTATTCTAACCAATGAACAGCTTATTTCAAATTTATTTCAAAATTGTATAACATAAGACCGAAAACTCAAAAATTTCATAATACAAGAAAAAGTAACTTATTCTATTATTCCATTCGCTAATGTTAAAATTTTTTAAAGGAGATAAGTTCTTCAATTATCTTCATTTTGTCTGTTAATCCAAAAGACAATATTTACTCTAATTTATTTGCCAAAAAGGGATTTACAGAGATAGATGACAATAGTAGGGCAAGACTAATTATTTAACCGTATTCCTGTTTAAATCATTTATAAACTTGAAACAATATTCTGCTTTATTACTTTCAAAACTATTGTAAATTGAGAAAATGCCCTTCCTCTTAGCCAAATCACCTTCTGATTTGTAGAGGGCCACACAATGAACAACTAATCAAGTTCATCTTTACTTTACTCAGAAAGTACACCAAAGAAATGATATAAAGAAAAATCTATTTTAATTTTTAGAAGAACTACAAGGAAAAAAGACATCCTATATCATGTTCACTATAATTTTTCCAATGTTTATTATGGAAGATATTCTCTTGTTCTAATACAAATGCCCTATGCTTCTGGTGATAAAATGTGAATTACAAAGCACTACAGATGATTAATCATTGACAAATAGCAAATATTTCAAACAAGGGTGCACCAGAGGTCACTGGAAATGCATACTTAATGCAACATTTCTCAACTTTAGCTGCTCACTAGGATCATGAGCAGAGTTTTTAAAAATATAAATATGTAGCTGAATGAGGTGGCACAACCCTCCCCCCTCAATCCTAGGGACTCAGGAGACTGAGGCAGGAGGATTCCAAGTTCAAGACCAGCCTGGGCAACACAGCAAGGCCCTGTTTCAAAATAAAAAAATACAAAGGAGTGGTTCGAGATCCAGTGCTAAAAACAAACACACACACACAAAGTGCAGGACCCTCCTCACCTGATTCCCTGGCGTCTGTACCTTTTGAAAGTTCCCTGAGAGGACTCTAACATATAGCCATAGTTAATGACCTCCAGATATAATGAAAATTACATTCACCTTAGAATCAGAAGAGATATTTCCTCATTTGCAGAAGTAATGATATTTATTTCATTCTTGTAAGAGATCATTAGATAATGTATGTAAAAGTATCCAGGCCTGGGATACCACAAGAAATTTAGTAATTGAAGTAACCTCAGATAAATTCTGTTCTACATGGAATACATCTTAACAAATCTGCCCATGGTGGTTACATGAAAAAATGCTAATATATCACAGAAAATTGTAGTGAATTTTTTAACCAACTTGTTTTCACTGTGAAAAAGAGTTGGTCCTTAAAATTACATAAATCGCAAAAACAGGGCCCACACAGAATTTTATAAATAACATTTTATTATTTCTTATAATGAGCTTATTTTGGATTAAATAATATTTTTTACAAATGTATTGAGCCTAACCCTAAACCTAACCCTAACCCTAATGCTAACCCCTCCCACCCCCCATTATATGTCTTCATCCGCTTATCAATGAGATCATTCGTCCTTTAGTTTTTTGAGATTGGCTTATCTCACTTAGCATGATATTCTCCAATTTCATCCATTTGCCTGCAAATGCCATAATTTTATCATTCTTCATGGCAGAGTAATATTCCATTGTGTATATATATGCCACAGTTTCTTTATCCATTCAGCAACTGAAGGGCATCTAGGTTGGTTCCACAATCTGGCTATGGTGAATTGAGCAGCAATGAACATTGAGGGTAGGGATAAGGAGGGTGGTAAGAACGGAGGAAGGAAGGACTGTATAGAGGGAAAAGAGGGGTGAGAGGGGTGGGAGGGGTGGGAGGGAAGGGAAAAAAAATAACAGAATGAATGAAACAACATTGCCCTATGTAAATTTATGATTACACAAATGGTATGCCTTGACTCCATGTACAAACAGAGAAACAACATGTATCCCATTTGTTTACAATAAAAAAAAAAAAAGAAAGAAACATTTATTAACTTACACCATCAAACAAACAACAAAAAAAATGTATTGAGCCGGGAGCACGGCTCAGTGGTAGAACACTTGCCAAATGAATGATGCCCTGGGTTTGCTCCACTGAACTGCAAAAAAATAATTTTTTTAAAAGTATGAATTCAGTTCCTTTTAGTAATAAGTGATATGTACAACATATCCTATAATGCACAAAAATCAAGATTTCTAAGAATCCTAATAGTAAAAATAAGAATTTATTAAAATATAAATTATTCTACCAGTGTTTCCCATATTATTCACCTGCAATCAAATATCTGAATCTCTTATTGTATTTTTCTGAACATAACATCTGAAAATAATTGATAAAAATATTGGTGGGGGCCTCTATTGTAAATATAAAGCCTTTACCCTTCAATGAAAGCCTATGAAATTGTCTCTTTTATCAGTTCCTGCATTTCCCCTCAGTGTCCTCTCTTCAGCTTCTTTGTAGTCTAGGCAGACAAATATTAATTAATAATTTTTATCTCTTGGAGTACACTTGTACTCCCAGTTACTTGGGACTGTAAGTTTTAGGCCAGCCTCTGCAATTCTGAACCTATCTCAAAAGAAAAAATAAAAAGGGTTGAGAGTGTATGTAGCTCAGTAGTAGAGTGCCCTGGATTCAACTGGCAGTTATCACAAATAAACAACAACAACAAGATCATGTAAAAGAAATAATAATAAGTGTTTCTGACTTTTAAAGTTGTTTTAAAAATAACAACTTTAAAATATATGAAAAGTAAACATAAATACACTTATAGAACAAAAGCTAAGGAGATATTAACAAAAACAAGATACTATAGATTAAGGAAGTTTATAAAATCTTAACACTTTAAATATGACACAGTGATATTTCTTAACTCTGATTAAAAGCACTGTTGGAGCTACTTTCATATCCTTCTAATAATGTGAAAGACAGAAATAAGCTAAATATACAGAACTCCAAGAACACAGGTTTATCTGATCCTGAAGGGACTTTGTGGGGAGAAATGCTTCATAAGTAGAAAGTCACTCTAAAGATAATGATCAGGATTTTACTGATCATGCTGCATCTTGTATTAACAGACTTGTTTATTGTGCTCCTTTAAAAGTGGATGTTTTTCTAGTATTCTAGTGTTTCAAATATTTGCAATTCTTTGTCAATTAACATACCAGCATAGTTTTATAATACCTAAATATAATTTTCACACAAAAGGATCTCTTGATTCTTCCACAGTTCCTAGAGTAATAAGAGAGAAGGCATTCAATGAGCAGTAAGAAACTCACACTGATTTGGGGGGTTCAGGAAGCATCATTAACATAAAGAAATCTGACAGTCACACAGTATCTCCACAGCCTCTAACCAGGACCGCTCTACTAAGGCAGAGATGGAGTAAATGAGATGGCTCAGAGTTGCAAGTAGGAGCCTGAAACTGTGGAATTCTCAGCAAGAGTAATTTCTAGGTCTTCTCCCCCACCCACTGAAAAAAAAGCATGTGATGTCTAGGGATAGTTAACATATTAACTCCAGCATTAACTACTAATTGTTGATATAAAATATATAGCAGACAATCCAGATCTTACAAAAATAAATAAACAAATTTAAACAAGAGGGAGGCGAGAGAAAAGAAAGTATTGTTAAGATATGCACAACTAAATCAAGTGACCTGGAGGACGAATGAAAATAAAATGGAAAATACATAATACTACTTAAAAAACATAAGCAGCATTGATCTTACCACAATAACAGCATATTATTGATTCATTGGTCATTTAACAGTCACTCAGCAAAAATAAAATAATTGCCACTCAGAAACAAACATGGTTAAGTTTACAAGAAATTTACAAGCTTAAGTTTACATATAAGAGATGGTTATGCGACTGTTTAATTTGTTTATATGCCAAATGCCTTTGGGTTGAAAAAGAATATGGTTCCAAATTCAGCTAAATGAATCATTATAACAAGTGGACACAAGTCCAATTGCTGAGCTACTGAAATAGATGAGAAACTTTGTAAACATGAACTTCATAAATGAGGCTTTGAACTTTGAATTACATTTTGTGTAGCTGTTGTGAAGGCAGTGATAATGCATATAAGTTGTAGTAGAGTAACCAGGAGGGAACTTGGAATGACTTAAAGGTATTTAATAAGTGTTCAATGGTATTCCAAAGAGAGGTTTTTATCCATTTACTTCACATCACATCTCTCTGCAGAGTAGTGGTTCTTGATTACACTTATTTTGCTCCTCAGAGGCTATCTGGCAATGTCTAGAGACTTTTTTTTTTTTTGGTGAAATTCGGGGATTGGGTATGGAGGAGTGGGGCACAATGCTACTCAGTGGCATCCATCGAGTAGGAGGGCTGCTGAACATCATACCATGATACACTGGATAGGACAACCCTTCCACCTCCACAGCCAAATCAAAGAATTATCTGGTCCAAAATGGCAATAGTGCCATGTTTGAGAAAACCTGTTCCAGAGCTGTGGAGTTTTGGTTGGTCCAGATTACAATTATAGTCAGTCTCCAGTGGATGATTCTGGCCCATGATTTACACTTTTAAGAAACACTGCACTATAGAAAAGTGATAAGGAGCTAATGAAGAAAAAAAGATTAGAAAAGTAAGTACATCCGGACGTTTTGTTATTTTTAGGAGAATCATGAGGGTTGGCAAATGTGGCTCAGAGGTAGTATGCACTTGCCCAGCATGCACAAGGCCCTGGATTCAATCCCCAGCATCACAAAAACAAACAAATAAACAAACAAAAAAACCATGAAATACTTTAAAAGTTTCAAAACAAAAAAGTCATTTTAATAAATAAAAAGCTTCCCAGGCATGGTGGTACACACCTGTAATCCCAGTGGCTCAGGAGGCTGAGGCAGGAGAATCACAAGTTTGAGGTCAGCCACAGCAACTTAGTGAGGCCCTAAGCAACTTAGTAAGACCCTGTCTCAAAATAAAAATAAAAAGGGTTGGAAATGTGGTTCAGTGGTTAAATATCCCTGGGTTCAATCTTTGGTACAAAAAATAAATAAACAAACTAGCTAGCACAGTGACATACACCTATAAGCCTACAATGCCAGTTTCTTGAGAAGCTGCAGCAGGAGGAGCATAAGTTCAAGGACACTTAGTGACACCCTTTCTCAAAAAAAAAAAAAAAAAATTTAAATAAGCTAGGGATATAGTTCAGTGCTAGAGCTCTTGCCCAGCATGTGAGGCCATGGGTACAACCCATAGTACTGTGAAAAACAAAAGAAGAAGGAAAATGAGAACACTACAAAATTAAGCCTTTATATTCCTATAAAACTAAATGATCCTTAAAAATATTTCTAATTACTAATCAGCACAGGCTAACTTATCAACCTAGCCATACAGATTTATACATAAGTCAACTAAATTTCATATGTACAAATGAAAAGTATTCTCTATCCACAATGTGTTCTGGGATATATGTCCTTTCATGTCCTTTCATTTTTATCAATAAACGACTTCCAACAAACCTATGTTTGTATAAGTGAATTGTGGAATAACCAAGCTAGGCATGATGGTGCATGCTTACAATCCCAGCTACTCAGGAGGCCAAGGTAAGATTGCAAATTTGAAGCCAGCTACAGCAAGCTGGCAAGATGCTATCTCAAAATAAAATATAAAAGGTGCTAGAGATGTAGCTCAGCGATAAGAGTGCCTTTGGGTTCAATCCCCAGTACTGCAAAATAAAAAAAAGATGAAGGGGACAGGGGAGAGATACATGTTTCACCAAGCAAAAAATTTTTTCCTGTTTTTTCTTTTTCGTACTGAAGATTGAATCCAGGAGCACTTTACCACTGAGCTACAAACTCAGTCCTTTAATTCTTTTTTTTTTTAATTTTCAGACACGTTCTTGCTAAGTTCCTTAGGGCCTCACTAAATCGCTGAGGCTGGCCTCAAACTTGATATCTTCCTGACTTGCTTCATGAGTTACTGGGATTATAGCTGTGGGCCCCCATGCTATTTCACCAAGTTCTATCATTTACAATATTCACTGCCAACTACGAAGAGAACTGAAGGAGGCTATAATCCAAAATACCTCAAAATTTATTTATTTGTTTAAATCATGTGATTTCAAGAGCAATCTTTCTCTGGAAGCATAGCAAATTATCTTTATGGCTTTGTATTACAACAAATGAACAAATTTTTAACATCCCCACCATTATTTTTAATTATAGAAAGGAGAACACCAAAAGACTGATTTAAAACACATATAAGATGTATTAAGTAAAAAGCTTGTTTGTTCCAGAGTAAAACGTAATTGAATGCTCAAGATTACAAAATATGCTTTACACAACTTTCTTGCAAAGTTGTAGATTCTTAAATGCCACACACACAGCCTCAGATTGAATTTATTCACGGACTTGCAAACAAAAAGTACTACAGGCAAAAAAGTAATGAAAATGACTAATTAGCTCAGCTGTATATAGAAAGAAAAACACAGAATGGTTAGTATAAACAGAACTGCCAACCACCCAGAATAAACGGGATTATTCCATATTTCACTGCCTTGTCACTGGAACATAATGACTGCCATATTTCTGAAGCTGAAATAAAAAAGATGGCACTGTGAAAATAAACTATAAAATTTAAAGTGGGAGCATTAGATTCCAATCTATTAAGCCTCCTCCACCTACTGTCACCCACTTACGATATTTACCTCTACCAATATCTAACTTAGTATTTTCATGTATAGATCTCATAAACATCTCAAACTTGCAGTCACAAAGATGACCTCTCAAATCAGCTTTGTTTCCCACCCCATACCTATTCTCTAGTATTTCATCTCTGTATATACATCCTCTTCTTCTGACTCCTTTTAATTTTTTTCTTCTTCAGTACTGGGGATTTAACCCAGGGGTGCTCTACCACTAAGCCATACCCCATCCATCTTTTATTCTATTTTGGGACAGGGTCTTGCTGAATTCAGCACCATCTATGTAATTACCCAAAACAGATCATAGGAATAATTCTTGCACCCCAACCTCTACATTAGACCTAAAAATAGGCTGTCAATTCTACCTCCAAAATAAAAACTCTATAATCCACCATATGCTTTTCTGTTTTTGATTTTTTGTGGTAGTCATGACTGAATCCAAGCCTAGCACATGCTAGGCAAGTGCTCTACCACTAAGTTACATACCCAGTCCTCTTTATTTTCTTTATTTTTTGAGACAGAGTCTCATAATAAGTTGCTCAGACTGGCCTCAAACTTGCAATCTTCCTGCCTCAACCTCCCCAGTAGCTAAGATTACAGGTAAGTGCTGCCATGCCCTGCTATACCATGTTCTTCCACCTGGACTGCTATCAAAGCCTCTTTATTTCTCCTTTTGTCTGTTTCTATTCCACTCTGCAGTCAACGGTGAAGGTATTTTTACCTCATTTTGCGTGTCACCAATCCTCTGCTCACAATCCTACAACGGCTTCCCACTACCCTTTAAAAACCAAATTCTTTCCCTTGGACTACAAGACTACTTAATTTGGTTCATTCCCTTCCTCCCTTTTCTGGTCACAATTTAAGACATACTGGTCTTCTTTCAATTTCTAAAAACCCACTTATTATATACTGATTGTTCATGCCTTCCCCACAAATCATGTAAATGATTCGATAACTATTAGTAATCGGTGACAGAACCTTTGAAAAATAATTAGGTTCAGACACTAAATCTCCAGATGCCCTGATCTTTTACACTTCTCAGCCTTCAGATCTGTAAAAATTATGTTTATTAAGCCACCAAATCTATACTATTACAACAACTTGAACTAAGACCAAAATCAGACTCTTTTTTACCTCATGTTCTTAAAACATGTATTTTAATACGACTGGTTCATTCTTATCTTTCAGATTTCAACTTAAATAGCACTTTCTCAAACAGGTCTTCCCTAACCACCTTAACGTAAATATATCCCATTCCTCACGGCACTATTCTTAAGACCTTATTTACTTCTTTCAAAATAGTATAAAACCAATTCCCAAAAGGATGCTTCAAGTCCTACAAAGTTTATAAAAAGAAAAGAACTAGATATAGAAAAGCTTTTCTAAAACAAGATGTTTGGAAAGTGGTGGGACACCACTATACATTGGCCTCCATGGGTTAGGGTTAGGGTTAGGGTTAGGAAAATATGACAAGTGTACTAGAAGAGAAAGGTTAAGAAAAATCTATGTTATCTACTCTGAAAGTGTCTAGCATATCTTCACCTTGCTGCCTATACCCTTTGTTTCCTCTGGCTATGAGGCCATTAATCCCTGCCAAATAAATATGAGATTCTCTAAACTGCTTCAGGTCTTCACTTAATAACATCGGATCAGTGAACACTTCCCTGGCCGTCCTATTTAAAATGGCAATGCTCTCTCATCTTTCCCTACTACTTCTTCCCAATGCACTGGTCATCATGTGACAAATAATATATTTTACTTACGTATGTGCTTATTGTCTGCCTCCTCAACTAGAATTTAAGCTAGGTAACTATGAGAATTTTTGCTTATTTTTCTGATTGCTGCGTCTCCAGTACCTAAAGCACAAATTATATAGTAGGCAAGCAAATGATAACTACTTGTCAACTAATTAACATGAAAATAACATCCATAAAAATGAACCAATTTATAGCAGGAATACATGAGGCAGAATGGTAAGAAGGTCAACATGAGATGAGGATCATAAAAAATAAGGAAAATAAAATGAACTTAATAACTATGCCTGGCAAGAGAGAAAGAACAGGTAAAAGATATTACTGGGGAAGACAGTGCCATGTTTAGAAGAAACAACTACTCCAAATTTTTTTTCCTTCTTCCACTTTTTCCAACAATAATTTTCTCAGAGGAAAAGGTGAAAACACACAGTTTATGTGAAAATAATGCTCCCATAGGCTTAGAGAGACACAAAGACATGGTGCTTTAATTTAGTGAAGGTCTCTGGATAAACAAGACAGGAAAAAAAAACTTCAAGATAGGATTACAAAATTAGTGCCAATAGTTCTGCAAAACAATGAAACAATGAAAGAGGTGCCTGAGGTCAGGAGAGACATAAACGCTGGAACTTAAAAATATGAATGGATTTTATTAACCCATAAGCCTAATTTCAATCTCTAGCAAAGAACACTTAGAATATAAAATAGTAATTAAAAGAAATTATCATAACATTAAAACTATCCATGTCCAAAGTAACCTCCTTTCTATTATAGTGTTCAGAGGCTAGAAGTATTTTTTGATGTGAACTGGATAAAAGTACTTAGGTACACTCAATAGTTTCTAAAATGATTAGGAATCAACCTCAACCATTTTCATTCTATTATGCACCACTTTTAACCAAATAGAAAATCTCAATAATTGTTGGGAGAAATCCCAGTTCTTAGCTGGCAGCAGTGAATGTCTCAAGTGTGTAAACTTGAAGGGAAAAGCGTTCTGCTTCTCTTACCTAGGAAAGTAAAAAACTGCCCCGAGTTGACCTAGTGCTACCAAGGGAACCTGAATAGGAGCCTGATGGTCTGATCCCCTGTGGCACATTGTGATTGGGCAAGAAGCCTATAAAACGTATACCTGTTCCTGCAATAATTCAGTTTGCAGCCACAAGCCTGCTTCCACCCAATTCCCGGAGTCTGAGGGTCTTGACTCCACATCCTTATCTGAGCTAGCCTGGCACAACAGACAAACTACAAATAATGTCTAAAATTTATTTGTTATATCCTTGTATTACTTTCTACTCAAGCTTACCAAGTATGAGCCAAACAATTATCAGAGGAGATAATACATATAAATACATATTTACTCCCTCCAAACTCATTAGCCATATTATTTGTAAAGGGAAGTTTTAATATGGAAAGTTTGATTCTGTTTTAGACCTGCTTAAAATCAGTGTCCTTCTACCATTCCATCCTATTTCAATGTCACCACAATGGATAGAGTCTTGGTTTAATTTTAGGTGTTATCTCCTTGCCATTCTCCGGATCATCACGCTCTTGTCAAAAGAGTCTTCATTCAGCTCCCAGTTCCTTACTTCTGAGCCCAGCCCACATCACACCAAGCCTGGAATATGTTCATCACAACCAACCTGTCTATATCCCTTCCTCTTTCCTCTACGACTCCATTTGTAAATTTGATATTATTTAACAGCAATCTGTTTAACATCTAACTCGCACTCCACTAGACTATAAATTGAGGGAAAGGACTATGCCTGTTTTATTTACTCTAGTATCCCATGTGCTAGAATAGTCCCTGGGTCAACCTAGGTTCTATTATTGGTTATCTAATCCACACTGCCACTATCTGTGTATGACTCTTCTATAAAGAAGACTGGATTTGTGACCATGAAAAAGAGAAACAATGAATGGCATTCTAATACTTGATTAAACACCATTTAAAAAACATCTGTAAAGAATAAAAATCTAGGGGCTGGGGCTGTAGTTCAGTGGCAGAGTGCTGGCCAAGCATATGTGAGGCACTGGGTTTGATCCTTAGCACCACATAAAAATAAACTATAAAGTAAAGGCATACTGTCCATCTACAACTACAAAAAATATTAATAAAAAAAGAATAAATGTATGAGTATAATGTAATGGAAAAAAAGAAAACTTCCTCAAAACTCAAAAGCAGGGGAAGGATGGAAGTAAAAGATTAAATGAAAGTGACTGCTGGTAACTGCTAAGGCTCAGTGACTGGTATACAGAGATTTATTACACTATTTTCTATACTTTCACTGAGACAAAAGGTTCAAAAAGAGTGCTTATGCCTCCTATTGGCAGTTCTACCAGGAATCTTCTTCTATGGCACCTATAGCTACAACAGTACTTGACACTAACAAAATGGCAGAACTGGATGTTTCAAGATACAGACAGGTAGTGGCTTCATTAGTTTAAAAACTCTCATATCTCTGTTTTGGTCATCTTTCAATGGTACTATGTTATTTCTGGAAAGTTATCTATTACCTTCTACCTATGTTCTGCTTAGGAACAAGAGAGAGAGAGAGAAACCAACAATAACTTTCATCTAGGAAGTCGATCTAGAATCAACAGAAAAAAAAATTTATCACTGGAATAAGTATATATGAATACTCCTGTAAACTGTTACTACCTTTGCATCTATAAGATCACTCCAGCTTATAAAGAAAAATGATCTGCCACAGTCACACAACTGATAAAATAATGAAGAGATGTGAGCCAGTGTTCTACCTCAGACACAGAAAATCTCATTTCAATACTCATTCAACTAAACATATATATATGTATATATATACACATACCACTAATAAAAACAAAGAGATGCAATTATAACACACCTATCTTCATCATAGAAACTCCGAAGAGCTGAAACCATTGTACTTCTCTTTTACATTACTTACCAATCAGATATATTTTCAAAATATTATAGAACTTGTTATACATAATCACTATTTCCTCTTAGAAAACAGTTTTTAATTTAAAATGGCATGCTATATCAAGTAATGTCTCAAAACAAAATAAAAAGGGTTGGGCGGGTATATCAGTGATAAAGTGCTTGCTAGCATGTACAAGACCCTTTGTCTAATTCCCACCCACCCCCCAAAAAAGCTGAAAAGACTAACCACATGTTTATCAGTCCAAACTTGCCTTTAATTTGTAAGTCAATTGAATTTAATGTCTTTTTTTCTTCCTTTGTGGTAATATACACTCAGAAAAAAGGTAGGCCTAAAAACAAAGTCATGTATTAGGAATACTTTTTAGTGATTTCCTCAAATCTCCAATAGTAAGAAAAATATGACCTTTAATAGAAAATAAGTAGCCTGTAAATGTAGTGACACCTGCCTCATGCATAAAAATGCCACTTTCCTTTTTTTTTTTTTTTTCGGGGGGGGGCGGTTATTAACTTTCAGAGAGGTTAAATATTTTAAAATCTAAAATGAAAACTCATAAAAAAAAAAAGAAAAGAAAAACACTGAAAGGCACAGTATGCCTTAAAATGAGTTTTCTTGGTTTCATAAGCTTTTCTTATTTCTCCTTCACAGAGGGCTTCAGAATTAAAATTAGCATTTGAAAGTATTCAAAAATCGCTTAAATTTCTGTTTAGTCGTTATGCTGTACAGGTGCAATTCTGAATGAAATTAATTTTCCATCTGTTGTCTCAATCTTTACAAGTTTACAATTATACTAACAAAAAGGTGACATATCTTTCACAAACAGGAACTTCTGTTTCTTAAACATAAATTTCATTTCCATAAATAAATACAAACAAGGCCCTTCCCCTTTTTTATACGAATATTACACCATTTATGTAAAGCTGTTAATATTATTTCCTGGTAGCAGAAAGGACTAAAATAAAGGAGTCACTCAGTCATTACTTACTTTCTCTTTAAGACCATACTACATGCTGGGGATCAAAAATAAGACACACTCCAACCAGGGGTATTATGCTAGCCTCAGTGCTGAATGATCACTAGCTCCTAGCATAGTGTCAGGCACGTGTTAAGTGGTCAATAAATATTTAAGTTAAAAAAAAAAATGGAAAAATGGGCTCGGGTTGTGGCTCAGTGGTAGAGCATTGCCTAGTATGTGTGAGGCACTGGGTTCAATCCTCAGCACCATAAATAAATAAATAAAAATAAAAATATTGTGTCCATCTACAACTAAAAAAATTTTTTTTAAAAATGGAAAGAATGCTTCATATAGAAAGTGATAATAAACATGAAGGTTAAAAGACAAGTAGAATTTAAACAGACAAAAAGGAAGAGCATTCCAAACAGATGGGACAGAATGGAAAACATACCTTACATCAATTTACTTTTCAGCATTTTATCCCACAATATATTTTCTACAAGAAACATTTACCCAGCTAAAATATCTTCATTTTAAAAATACAGAAAATAAATTATGAAGGACTCCAGTATCCACAGCATACCTCTCAATGGTCTTTGAGTAGTGTAAGTTCAGTCTTAATCACCACAAATAAAACCAAGTATAATAGTCACAAAAATAGCCCAAAACAAACAGGATGAAGTATGTTATAACCAATCACCATTAAGTTAGATCTACTCAAACTCCATTTAAAAATTAATTTAATAAAATCTAACTTAGTAAAGTTAACTTTATGATAGTCACACTCAAGAAAGAATATGATCTAAGGCAGAAATACAGAAAAGGAACTTGATGCCTAAACAACATCAACAAAGTCAGTTGTCAGACTATGTCTGATTATTGTTAGCCCAAGTTCTGAACATGTGACCTTTTGATATGGTTTAAGGTCAATGATAAATATTTGCTGTGGGTTTGATCAGGATACTGGGGCTTCACAAACATTTTCTTAAAGGGACAGATAAAAATACATTAAGCTTATGGGTCATATAACCTCTGTCACAACTAATTATTCTGCTATTGTAGCATAAATGTAGGCACTGAATGTTTATAGTTGGGTTCTAGGAAATCTTTATTTGTGAAAATAACATTTGTCACATGCCTATAGTTTGTCAACCTTGTCTTAGGGTATCAAAGAAACTTCTAAATAATTCTTTTTTATTGAGAGGTTTGGATGTAGTGCTGTGTTAAGAGCACTTACTTAGCATGGGCAAGTCCCTGGGTTCAATCTCCAGCAGCAGCAACAACAACAACAACAACAACAATAATAATAGCAATTCTTTTACTAAGACAGCTTTACTTCCTTTCAAAGTCTTTTATATAATCTACAGATACCTAGAAGGCATATCTTATTCTTGTTATACAGATGAAGAAACAAAAATTCAAAGGAGTTGAGTAACTTAAAAACTACCAGTAGAGCTTAGTAGAGCTAAGAATTTTTTTTTTTTATTTTTATTTTTTTTGCAGTGCTGGGGATAGAACACAGGGCCTAGTACATGCTAGGCAAGTACTATACCACTGAGCTACCTTCCCAACCCCCCAAGATAACTCTTTTTATTTTGATGAATATTAAGGATTTTCCTCTACGTTCAGTCCTCCAATGCCCCCAACTTATTAAATATTTCAATCATTTTTAGAATTCTCTCCTGAATCCCTGAGTTCTTTTTAGCAGACTCACCAGAGTATATTTCAAGAAAAAATAATTTTCTGCCCACTAATTTACTTCAATTCTGAGGTCAAATTATTCTCAAATCTCTTCTCTTTATATGATCCCCAGCTTCTTCCATTTAGGCTACCTTCTTATTCATAACTCTCCTAAAATATCAATAAATCTTCAATAAGCCAGGAAGAAAAAATGTATGTTGTAAATTAATTTATTAAGAATTTTTGTACTGTTAATGTAAATGAGGTAACTGAAGTCTGGTGCCTGACAGGTATTGAAAAATACCTGACATACACACATGAAACTAAGGAGTAATTCCACATCACCCAGGTCAAAGCTAAGCAATTTAAAACAAAGAAATGAGGAAATGTAATTTACAGTACATATAATAAAGATGTGCCTTATGTGAAGTTAAAATAATGCTCTGAATGTTGCATACGTTTTAATAAATACTAAATAACTACAAGTACCTCTTTGACATTGTAATAATACAGTTGTAACTACCATGAAAAAACTTATATTAGACTAAATCCTTGGCCAAAAACAACTACCAAAGAGACACAATATAGAATATCCTAACTGCAAAGTAGTTTGCACTGAAAAAGTGATCATGTAAGTTGAAACTGTGTAATCTTAATTAATGGAAAAACTATAATTACTCCATTATCTTTTAAAATTTTTGTAAGACATCATCATTACCCTATGTACATGTATGATTACATGAATGGTGTGAACTTACGTTAAGTACAATCACAGAAACAAAAAGTTGTACCCCATTTGTGTACAATGAATCAAAATGCAGTCTGCAAAAATAAAAAATAAATAAAATTTTAAAAAACAAAATAATTATTATAAATGTATATAGGAAAATAAAAAATAAAAAAATTATTATTTAATATATTGTAATTTAAAATATTAGAAACACTGAGGATTAGAATGTTTTATTTATTCCTAAGCCTGGATGAACTGAAATATTTCTATATTTTAATCAACTTTCACCATTTTATCACTTGTATTTTCAGAGCCATGGGCTGGCTATCTCTGAGTGTTCCTTTAATATGAATATCAACATCATATTTACTCTAGAACACCTTCATCCTTTTTTTCACACCTACTTTCCTTATTAATGCCAATGAGTTAATATTCACTTAGCTCATCTGGCTGCATATCTCTTGAAAGGCAGCTATCTCAACATTTCCAAAGCCAGTTACTATCCAGTTACCTTCTACTCAAATACCATTTCCAACACAGTTTTTTTGACTGCATTTTCATGTTCCTTGGCCAATTCCCCTTTTCTTTCTTGTTTATAAAATGTTACATGGGCTTATTGTTAGAAACAAGTAAACAACACATCTACATGCTTTGCTGTCTGTTGGCAACATGAATAACAAATGCACAGTGACAAAACACTGACAGATGATGTAAAAAGCAATATGATTTGTCACTGCTCATGAACACATCCATTGTTATGTAATGATTCCTGGAATAAATAGTTAGCAATAAAATTTGTACTTTATGTAACTATTTATAGTTAATATACCACAGTAACTGAAATTTGAACTATAAGGTTGGTGAACGAGTATAACCTAACTGAATCACGGTAACTGAAATCTGTGCATACAGGAACCATGTAAAACAAGGAGTATATTTAAACCAACTCTGTGAAAGCACCAGAGGGAAACTGACACAGGCAATATTAAGGACCTATGATCTCCAAAAGATGCAGAACACAGAGATGAGATTCATGTTCCTCTTATCTACTTCCATGAAGATTTTCTAAATCACAAAGAATAGTAGTCAGAGTAATCCAAGCATAAAGAAAGTTTGCTGTTCTAAGAAAGCACAGACTGAAGTTGGATCTGTGCCCAAGCAGAGGTATCATGTATACACAACAACAGTTTTCAGCTGTGATTCCAGAAATGGTAACACCTGTGGAATAAAAACCAAATACTACCAGTAATGGCTAGAACAAAGTTTATGTCATCTTAAATCATGGGCTAAGTGACCCACTTAGAGCTAAAGAATTCATGAACAGAGGGACATTGGGAGGGTATAATGTAAGGTATGACTAAAAGTAGCCACTGGGCAAATTTGGGCATGGAGGCTAGAATTAACTTGAACCAACAATTCTAAAATATATCACTTGCTATCATGTTTTATAAAGTGGTGCTCTGAAATTAAAAACTGCTGTAGTTACCATTTTGTAGTCCCATCCAAAGCTGCTTATGATCTTTTTTCTGCATTTCATTGATTACTTGACTTTTATGCTTTAAAGCATCAGCTTCTTTCATACAAGACATAAAATGAGCTTCAATTGCATCCTTAGATGGACAGTGCAGAAGGTCTTTCTCTGGAAAACTCTATCAAAGGGGGAAAAAAAAACATATAAAAACAGGTATACACACCACAAAATTGCCTTTTTAAGGAGAACTACATCCCTGAATTTTCCAATATTTTTAGCAAACTATCTTTTATCTTCACAATAACCACTAGTACTTTAAAAAGCTGTTTATCACATTTTGTACTTCTGCCAAATAATTCTTACATATATTTGTAACAACACAGAAAAGGAGTACAATAATTTTAAAAATAGCTTTTCAAGTGACCATATCAAGAGTTTGAAAGGATGTAGAATGGGACTCACACACACCAATGATGGGAGTGTAAAATGGTGTCACTACTTGAAAAACAGTTTGGTAGTTCCTTAAAAAGGGTGAACACATGCCTACCATCTGACCTAGTCATTCTACAACTATGTATTTAAGAGAAATTAAAGTATATTTCCATACAAAGACTTGTACATGAATGTTCACAACAGCTTTAATAGTCAAAATAATCAATAGGTAAGTGAACATATCAAGTGTGGTATAAACTTTTATTAAAGTATATACTATGAATATGTTGAGTTTACTATTCATCAATTATACCTCAATAAAGCTGTTTAAAAGTTGCTTTGAAGATAAAAATAACTGAAGTTACGTCCTGTGACTTCACTTATTATATATTACACATGTATCAATCATTATATTCAAAGGAATCAGCATTATGATGGTTATTTCTACTTAAGTTCAACTACTTTCCATTCTAAGCCTATAAAGCAACCTCTAAAATCTAAAGTCCCAGAATTAGAAAAGTAGTTCAGTGTATTATAAACATGGGACACAATTTTTAATAATTTCTAGAAAATGTTAACTTTGGTATAATTAATCTATAAATTTTAAAATGTTTTTCACTTTCGAAACAAAGATATACAATTTTTATTTGTCAATTTAAAAACTAAGCCTTGAGTTAGGGATATAGCTCAATGTAGTACACTTGCCTACTATGTGTGAGGACCCAGGGATAGATTCCCCAGAACCACAAAACATACAAATAAAAATAAATGTAAACTCTAAAATGATTAGTCTTTCAGATAGCATACATTTCTCTATCCTACTGATTACAGTTTGATTATAAATGAGTGGCTGAATATATTGTCTTATACCAAAGGGGGAAAATTTTTTTTTTTTTACCTATTTAAGTACTACTCACATTTCTTTAAATTTTATGTACAAGTTTATTATGGAAGGAAAAAAAAAAAAAGCAGTTAGACCTCTCGAAACAGTGGTCGGCGAAGCCTCAAGAAAAACACCATTTGGTAAGTAACTTTTGCTTAGCCTAGCTACTCATCTCCACCCTACCTAAGCTTATGGAGTATTTGACAAGTATAAATGAACATAGTTTACAGCAAAAGAAAGGTCTACCAAGAGAGTGCAGATATCTGTGTTTACCTACCCTTCAACAGAATGTCTACCTCTGTATCAAGGAAGGCAGTGAGGTCATAAATTATATAAAGTCAAGAGAAACATAAGAGAGCAATAGCAGGAAAAGGAGAGGTCTGCTTAAGCAGCCAAAGCAGTTAAATTAATTGTGGCCAAGAAGAAAGTGACAGATGTCTTAGCCAAAGCCCCACAGCTTCTACTCATGAAATGCTCTTCTTTCTATGATTAGCTTGAGGTGGGAATGGAAAGTCCTTTATAAAGTTTCACAATGAAACTACAAACAGACGCTTGATTCATTACATTTCTAATCTTTTCTAACGTGCATTAGCCATTGTATATAAGTGCTTTTTTTTTTCAATCCAAATTTTTCTAGATAAAGGTAGTAACTCAGACATCATGTTTACTCTCTTTCATTAATCTTCCAAGTCAGACCCATGATAAATCAAATTTAATTTCACTTTTACAAACATAATTTGAAAAGTTCCATTTACTTAGATATTATTACCTGTATTGTTTAATTAAAAATATTAATCCAGACTGTTTGGAATGTGTCCAGATACATTAGAGAGAAGCGAATAACGTTAAGAGAAAGGAAAAAAGCATTCAATTTATTAATAATACTGCAGACTCAGGTACTCAGTTAAAACAATAAAGCAAAGCCAAAATTGTATTTTCCTTGTCACCTATGAAAAATCCAACATCTGATTAAACAAGCAGAAGTTGCCAAAGCATAGCAACATTATTACTGAGTCACCTCTAAAAGTTTATTCAACATAAAGACAGAAAAATGAGGTTATAGTTTAAAAGTTTACTTTAGAAGAACCTAAGTTAATTGAAACTGCTAAAAATCAATGTACTAAAACCTGTTAATTTTGTAATTCTACCATGACACAATCTACACAATTACCTATTATCAATGATCTCCTTTTGTCCTATAAATCTATGGGATACTGCTCATCTATTACTTGGATCACACATTTGTTGAATCTTTGGAACCTGGCTCAATTCTTTTCATTCCACATGGTTCTAGTTCTAGGATAAAATCAAACTGTTTCTAAAGTCTTTAAGATTCTAAATTATTTTGGTCTCTGTTAACCTACCCAGCATACTCTTTCATTACCATTTCACCCTATTCCTTCCACATACTAACCCCACATGCCTGCTCCAATGGTTTTATCTCTTCTTTCAACATTCCTTCAGTTCTTTCACTATACTCCTATATCTGTGTTCTCACACGATTCTCTGCCTAGAACACACTTTCTCCATATGTCACCTAACCACTTATATAACTGGTCAAAAAAAAAAAAATTCCTCCTTGGTCTTCAGATACAGCTTCCAGATCACTTCCTCCAGAAATCCTGCCCTTTCTCCAAGTCAGTGTTAAGGTCACAATATCCTCCTCCTTGACTCTATGATGACATTTATTTGGTAGTATTATAATGCCTATTGGCATATCCTTAGGTGACAGGGCCCTGAAAGTTCACAAAGCAGAGGTCATGAATGTTCTCACCTCTCTCAATAAGTGTGTTTGTGTGTTACCAAGGACTGAACCTAGAGGTGCTTTACCACAGAGCTGTATCCCCAGCCCTTTTTTAATTATTCATTTTGAGACAGGGTCTCACCAAGTTGCTGAGGCTAGCCTCAAACTTGCCATCCTCCTACCTCAGCCTTGCTGGGATTACAGGCATGAACCACTGCATCCAGTCTCAATAAACTTTTAAAAAAAACTTCACTGGGATATAATTCATATACAATGAAACACATGAATTTTAAGAACACAGTAGAGCTTTAACATCATCTGCCGAAACCACGTAATGGAACATTACCATCGACCCTCCCCTCCCACTCTGCCAAATTACTTTATGCACTCTGGCATTCATTTCCCTCCTTCCCACCCAAACAACTGATATGATTTGTAACACCAGAGATTAATTTATTCTGTAATAAAATCTCATAATATAAAACCAGACATGGAGTATTATATAATCTATCATCTTTCACTTAGCATAATGCTTTTGAGAATCATTCATGTTATAGAACATCAGTAATTAGGTCCTTTTTGTTGCTGAGTTGCATGCCATTGAATGAATATACCACAATCTGTTTATTCAAAGACTTCTTAAAAGATATTAGGATTGTTTCCAGGTTTGAACTATTATTACTAAAGTTGCTATGAACATTAATATACTCAGTCTCTTTGTAGACATTATCTTTTCATCTTTCTTGAGTAAACAGCTAGAAACAGAAATGCTGGGTAATACAGTATAAGTGTATTTTTAACATCATTTAAAAACTGCCCAACTGTTTTGCAAAGTGACAATACAATTTTAAACTCCCATCATCAAGTTATGACAGTTCTGGTTACTCCATGTCCTCAAACTTAGTATTTTCTGTCAGTCTTTTTCTTTTTAGTCATTCTAGTGTGTGTAGAGAAACATTTCATTGTGGTTTTAATTTACATTTCCCTGATGACTAAAGATGCCGAGTGCCTTTTCATGTGCTGATTGGTAATTCGTAAGTTGTTCTGCAAAGTTTCTGTTCAAGGCTTTTATACTTTTCCAGAGCAACTGATACATTAGAAAACAAGCTGAACCCAATGTGAATTGGGTATACTTATGTAAAATAATGTCCATAAGAAATAGTAGGCAAATTGCAACCAGTTAAATCAAACTGCATAGGAATACAGAACATACACACACAAATGGATCCACTACTTCACATTAGGAACTAGACATCCACATCAGATGCTACAATTTTGTCTGAATCCATATAACAGCTGGCAAGCTTTGACTCTTCCAATTCCCATTTCCCCAAGCAAACTTCCAATCTTTTTCAATTTAAAATGCCATGTTAATTGTAGTATTTACATATGGCTTAATCTTTTAATATGTATGAGACTGTGCTATGGATCTTATCAGGTTTCTGTCTTTTGGTCACCAAAAGTTGTTGGATGCAGTATCCCCCCTATCCGCTTACCCTGTAGGTGCTGTGATTTTTATTGCTCAATTTTAACAGCAGAGTGATTTGAGAAAAATATATTGCACTATAGCAGAAATGCTTATGAAAGTGACAGGACCAGACATCCTTGCCATTTTCTTGATCTTAGGATGAAACATTGAAAAATCATTGTCTAGCATGATTTTAGTTATAGGCTTTTCTTAAATACCCTTTGTCAAACTGAAGAAAACTTCTTTTATTTCTAAGTTTGATTAAGGGTTTTGGTAACAAATGAGTATTGAATTCTATCAATGTTCATCCCCACACCTCCATTTCTATTGTTTTTGTAATGTGATTTTTCTTTATCCTGTCAATTTAATGAATTACACTGACTGATATTTGAATGTTACCTCAATCTTATATTCTTGTGAAAAATTCATTTCAATCATAGTTTGTGTTGTGCTTTTTATGTATGAATGGATTCAACTCACTCGTAATTTTTTTTTTAAGGCTTCTGTATCTATGTTCATGAGGAATAAGGCTTCTGTATCTATGTTCATGAGGAATAGTGGTCTATAATTTTTTTGTAATTTCTCCAACAGTTTTTAGTATCAGAGTTATCCAGCGTCTAACACTAGCAGGGAAATGTTCCTTTTTCTTTACTGAAAAAAGCTTGCTCTAGAGAATTCATCAATACACTGTTATTCAGGGAGTTTTACATTATAAGGTTTTTGAAACTATAAATTCAGTTCCTTCATAGATCAAGGTGCTATTCATTTCTGTCATTTCTTGTCCTAGTTTTGGTAAATTTTGTCTTCCCTGAATGTTTCCATTTATCACATTTATTGGCATAATGTTACTCATAATACCTCTTACTATTCTTTTAATGGCTATACCATCTTTGGTAACATCCAATCTTACATTCCTGATATCATCAAATTGTGTTTGGTATAGAAAATTAAAGCTTTTCATTCACTCAAGCATTGCTTTAGGTGAATGCCATAAACTTTAATATGTTGTATTTTCATTGCCATTTAATTTGAAATACTGTTACATTTTCCTTGTGATATCTTGAGTTAAAGCTAACAAATGGTTTAGTGTCCCTATCCTTTGAATACCTATGCTCATAAAATTTTACTTATACACATACCATCAACTCTTCCTAACAATTATACTAGTCTTGCTTTAATTTCTTGCTTTAAAGAAATTAAAAGAAATAATCTTTGCATTTACTATTTACCATTTCCAAAGTTTCATTTTTACCAATACATTTTTTTTAATGATACCTCAGGATGTTATTCTATTATCTTTTGACCTTCACTGTTTTTGATAAGAAACCAGTCATCATTTGCAACCCTGCTCCTTTTTATGTCATCTTTATTTTTCTCTGGCTAATTTTAACGTTTCCTACTTATAAATGGTTTTCAGTAATTGGATTACAATGTGCCTAGGTGTGATTTTTCTAAATATTTACACTGCTTGCCAAATTATTAACCATTATTCACCATGCTATTCAAAATAGTTTTTCAAACTCTAGCCAGAACAACCAAGGAAAAGGAAGGAATTCAAGGGATACAATTAGGTAAAAGAGAAAAATTATCTGTTTGCTGATGACAAGATCCTATATCTAGAATACCCAAAAAATTCAACCAGAAGATTTCTAAAGCTGATAAATTGAGCAAAGTATCAGGACACAAGATCAATACCCATAAAACCAATAGCTTTCCTATATTCCAATAATAAATCTGTTGAGAAAGAAATCAGGAAAATCTCAAGTCCAAAATAACCTAAAAATAATAAAATATCTGGGAATAAATCTAACCAAGGAGGTAAAAGACCTCTACAATGAAAACTACTGAACCACTGAAAAAAGAAATTGAAGAATACCTTAGAAGATGGAAAGACCTCCCATGTTCTTAGAGAGGCCAAATTAATATTGTCAAAATGGTCATATTACTAAAAGCACTATACAGATTTAATGCAATCCCCATAAAAATACCTAATACATTTTTCACAGAACTAGGAAAAAAACAGTCCTAAAACTCATCGGAAGAATAGAAGACCCAGAATAGCCAATGCAATACTGAACAAGAAGAGTGATGCTGGGGGCATCACAATATCTGATCTCATTCAGTTGTGGTGGCACAGGCCTGTAATCCCAGCAGCTTAGGAAGCTGAGGCAGGAGGATGGCAAGTTCAGCAACTTACTGAGGCCCTAAGCAACTTAACAAAGCTCTATCTCTAAATAAAATATAAAAGCACTGGGGATGTGGCTCAGTGGTAAAACACCCCTGGATTCAATCTCTGGTACCAAAGGAAAACAAACAAAAAATACCTGATCTCAAATTATACTACAGACCTATAGTAACAAAACCAGAATGGTACTACTGGCATCAAAATAGACATGAAGACCAATAGAACAGAAGACACAGAGACAAACCCACATAGTTACATTCATCTGATACTGGACAAAGGCCAAAACTGTGGGAGAAAGACAGACTTTTTAACAAATGGTGCTGTGAAAACTGAATTTACATGTAGAAGAATAAAACTAGGTCCCTATCTCTCAAACTGTACAAAAGTTAAATCAAAGTGGATCAAAGACCTAGAAATTACATCAGAAATTCTGCAAATGTTATAAGAAAGCATAGGGTCAACACTGCAACATACTGGGGCAGGAACCCACTTCCTTAACAATGCCCAGAAGGTTTAAGAAATAAAACCCAAAATCAGTAAGTGGGATGGCATCAAATTAAAAAGTTTTTGCACAGAGCAAAGGAAATGAGAGCATGAAGAGAAAGCATACATAATGGGAGAAAATCCTTGCCACCTACTCTTCTGACAGGGGATTAATATCCAGAATACATAAACAATACACTAAAAAAAAAAAAAAAAAAAACCCACAAATAACCCAATCAACAAATGGGAAAAGAATATCATGCTAAGTGAGATAAGCCAATCTCAAAAAACCAAAGGAAGAATGATCTCGCTGATAAGTGGATGATGACACATAATGGGGCGTGGGAGGGGTTAGTTTTAGGGTTAGAGTTAGGGTTAGGGAGGGGGGCAAGAATGGGGGAAGAAAGGACTGTATAGAGGAAAAAGAGGGGTGGGAGGGGTGGGGGGAAGGGAAAAAATAACAGAATGAATCAACCAACATTACCCTATGTAAATTTATGATTACACAAATGATATGCCTTTACTCCATGTACAGAGAAACAACATGTATCCCATTTGTTTACAATAAAAAAAAAGAATTGTTAAAAAAAAAATGGGAAAAGAACTGAACAGACATTTCTCAAAAAAAAAAAAAAATGGACAACAAATATGTGAAAAAATGTTCAACATCCCTGATAATCAGGAAAATGCAAATCAAAACTACAAAGAGAATTTATCTCGCTCCAGTTAGAAAGGCAATCATCAAGAAAACAAATAAATGCTGGTAAGGATGTGGGAGAAAAGGTACACTCATGTTTTGGTGGGAGTGCAAATTAGTACAACTACTTTGGAAAGCACTATGGAGAGTCCTCAAAAAACCAGGAATAGAAGCCCCATACGACTCAATTATCCCACTCCTTGGTGTTTATCCAAAAGAACTAAAATCAGCATACTATAGCGATAGAGGCACACTGACATTTATAGCAGTGCAATTAACAACAGCCAAATTATGGTATCAGCCCAGATGCCCATCAACAGATGAAGGGATACAAAAAATGTGGAATATATACACAATGGATCTACACTTTGCCATAAATAAGAATGAAATTATGCCATTTGCTGGTAAATGGAGAACACCATGCTAAGTGAAATAAGTCAGACTTGCAAATTCAAGGATAAAATGTTTTCTCTCATTACGTGGAAGCTACAGCAGTATAAGGAAAAAGGGAAGAGGTGAATCCCATGAAAACAGGGGACATCAGTGTAGAGGAATAGAGTTGAGGAGGTGAACGGAGGGACAGGAAAAGGGAGGAACTGAGGAATGAATCTGACAAATTATGCTATGTACATACTATGTACATATGTATAAAGCACCAAATTGAAAGAAAAATAAACAGATGGAAAACCCGTAGAGTAGAAGAAGGGGAATGGGGGAAGGAAGGAGGGGAAAGAAGACACACTAGGGACAGAAATGGAGTAAATCATATTCCATGCATGTGTGACTGTGTCAAAATGGATCCCACAATTATATATAATCATGATGTACTAATAAAAACTTTTTAAAAAATCAGGATATAATTCATTTCTTAAAATTCACCTTTTTGAAAGAGTACAATTTGAGTGATTTTCATTATATTCACAAGGTTGTGCAATAAACACTTATGTAATGGCATGACATTTTCATCATCCCACAAAGAAAGTAATCTCATAAGCATTAGCACTGTTTCCATGCTGTCCTTCCAAATGCTAAAAAGCAGTTCATGTACTATCTCTATGGATTTCACTATCCTGGACATTTAATAGAAATGAATTATTCAGTATGCAGTTTTTTGTCTTCCTTCTTTCATTTAACATCATGTTTTCAAGGTTGTAGAATATATTTATAATACATTCTTTTTCATGAAATAATTATATTACAGATTTTATGACATATTTTGTTTATCCATCCATCAGTCAATGAATGGGCATGAGATGTTTCCAGTTTTTGCTTATTATGAATAATGAAGTTATGTACAAGTTTTGGTGTTGGTGTATGTTTCCAAGTCTCTTGAGTGCAATAGTAGGAGTGGAACTGTTGCATCACACGATAAGTCTGTTTAAACATCTGAGGACATGCCATATGCTTGAAGGATGTACCACTTTACATTCCCATGAACAATGAAGGAACACTGCAATGAAGGAACACTCTTCAACGTATCATTATCCAACTTTTTAAATTACAATCCATCTAGAATACGCAGGGATAAATCATTGTAAGGTTTTTTGTTGTTATTATTGTTTTGTTTGTGTATTTCCCCAATGGCTAATTATGCTAACTATCTCTTCCTATATTTACTGACCAATTTTACATCTTCTTTGGAGAAATGCCAATTCAAATCCTTTGACCATTACATTATTCTCTAAACTCGTTACTTAACATGTAGTCAGATAGACCAAGAGCATCACATTACCTTTAAACTTAGAAATATAGCATCTCTGCATGCACACTAAACCTACAGAATCACAATCTGCACATTGATACAGTGGTAATTTGAAAGCATGTTAAAGTTTGCAAAGCATTACTATAGACAATAAAGTATATCCACTATAAGCATTATAAATCTATTCAAATCACAAGCATCAAATTCAGTTAAAATTTAGAAAACAAATGGCTGAAAAGTTTTCAGCAGGTTTTGGTTTGTTTTTCAAGAATCAGTCTATGATCTGATTGTAGTAGACTCTGTAGTAGCAACATGGGGGTTTCTGGTAGGATTAAGTACCACACAAAATCATTAACTTTGAAATCAACTGTTAAATAAAACTCTAAGAAGTCTGATTAAAACAGAAATATCATTTAGCACATTCAAGACCGCATCAAAAAAGATTAAACACATGCTGGAGCACTAACCACTAACTAACATAAAATTGTTGATAAATACAGTATGTTGAAAGAATAAACTTATTTTCTAGAAACTTAACAAAAAAAGACAAAGAAAAAAACCTGTTTCCTCACTAAAAAAGCATGTACTACCTGCAAATTAAGGAGTCAAAAGTCACAAGATAGTACAAAGAAGCAGGCCTACAAAATTAGTGCAAGCTATTAATTAAATACCTGGAGACAATCTTTGGAGTAAACTAGGTCATGATATAATGCTTAAGAGAACTCAGTACACAGTATTTGGTGGGAGGGGGTTAGGGGGTGGGTTGGGGTGATAATTTCCCTCCAACACAGACTAGGATCAGAAAGATTTAAGTAGCTGAAAGACACACTGGTAGCTTCAGCAAACAAACTATCCTATGTAATTTTCCTACTACTTTAAAGATTCTTCAATTTGATTCCTCTAATAAACCTTCCTATTTGGAAGAAAACATGAAGTATTACTGACCAAAGAAGAGCTCGTTTTTATGGAGATTACATTATTATCATATTTACATATTATTTATGATTCTATTCACTGAGATATTTAAAAACATTAACTCACTAAAATAATCAAAACTAATCCAATCACATAGGCGGAAAAAATCTCATCTTCATTAAAAATAACTCTTCCAGAACAAAAGGAAAAAAACCAAAAAACTGAGATGACTGGTATTATTTTTACAAATACCTTTAATATCTTAATAGAAGACAGATGGACTATCTCATTGGCTTCTATATTCAATATTTTGCAATATACTGTTTTGTTGAAATTTTATAAAGAAAATCCAGGCTCATAGAGATATGTAATTGGTAAAATTATATTTTGGTGTCCTTTCAGATCTCTGAGTATTCTTTAATACTATACCTAATTCAAAAATTGATCATAATACTGATGTGGAATTTGAAAGTACGCCAGTGACTACTTTATACAGTTATGTTAAAATTCTTTATTCTAAACTTGCAGTTTGAATTTACCCAAGGCATAATGTTGTAACACTATACACTATTCATCTGGAAAACGTTTGTTCACTGAGTTATATAGATCTCCAAATGTTGACACATTTCACTCCATGAAATTTTTTACAAATTAGATGTTAAAATGACCATCAGTCTCATCAGAAAATTCTTCCAGAAAGGGGCTGTCACACTCATGTGGCAGATTTGTGTTTTCTAAAATTGTAGTTTTCACTTTGAGTTTCAAATTTTATTATTGGCACACAATATTATCAGGTGTTTTGTGGTATGAAAAGTTCTATCCATTTCCAAGAAAATATGTAACAAGCAAATGTGAACACCCAAATTGTGTCAGATGAAAAATATGGCTAGTTCAGCTGGAAACCAAATCATGAAGGACAACCATATTGGCCTTGCAACAAAAGATCTTAATGTGAACTATCCATTTCATCACATAAGATATTAAAAACACACGTACCTAAGAGTCAAGATTAATAATAAGTAAGAATTTTGAATTGCGACTAATAGCTCAGTGGTAGAAAGCCTGCCTAGGATGTGCAATATCATGGATTCAATTCCCAGCATCACCAAAAACCCAAACGCACACACACAAACACCAACAAAAAAACAGTTTATCCAGAACAGTCTTAGGTAAACAAGCATTCTTTTTACTGCAAGTGTATAGCTGTGAAGAACACAATGACCACTAGTAACTTGGTACACTGCTTTGCTTTATGCTTAGGTCCCCAGTAGTTTTAACCACCCCTGTTTTTGTAGATCAGTACAAATGTTAACATAGTGGAAAGGGCAAATAATATCTCAAAATTATCATTGGAATAGACTTTACATGATGGATCTCCTGAAGGATTTCAGGGAACTCACCCCCAACCCCAGAGGTCCTTACATTGCTTCGAGACTCACTGAACTATACCAATGAAAACAAGTCTTAGTCTTTTCTTTTCCTATCATTATGATCCACTGATTCATTCAATGAATAACTACAGAGGACTATGGACTATGGACTATGGACTAGGTACCCTAAAATGCTTGAGTTTTTAGTCACTTCATCAGTCTATGTATCCCAAGATCCCAGAACAGTGACTGGCTAGCTCAGAGAGGAATCTCAATATTTACAAAAAGAATTAACAGATAGCTATGACACATTTTAACCTAGGTTTCAAAGTCTTTTAGGGTGTCTGTGTGTGTCTGTCTCTGTCACACACACACACACACACACTCTCTCTCTCTCACACACACACAAAAGTAAACAATCTAAATATTGTATTCTTATTTTCCAACATTAACAGGAAAGACTTGTTAAACAATACATAACCTCTATCCTTAATATATTTGAATAAGTTTTATTTTCACACTACTCTCAAGCATAAATTGCTGTGTGTGTGTGTGTGTGTATATATATGCAATTCTTGCTTTGAATATGTGAATATATCATGATAACTAAAATTCACACATATCAGAATCACATGATCAGTCTGTAAGGTTTGGTAGCAATCATGAGCTATAATAACACAGTACTGTGAGACACACATTAATGCACATGTACACCCACATTCAATTACAGTAAAGTAGGAAGGAAAAGCATCATAGGAAGAATGGATGAGCAGACTTTGAGCACTGACTTTAAATGGGTACCCCCTTAAAGAAAGCAAATCAGACACCTAACTGACTTTCTCAAACTCTACATGCCTCCCCTCCATCACCCACTGTCATTTGAGAATCACTGCCAATGAGCAATTAAAAGAGTTTTCAATTCTTCACTAGCATTTGAAATGAATTGGAGGGTAGAACAGAAGAATGGCTAGGTGCAATGTATTTGTAATATAGTGAGACAAAAGTAGATCATACTCAATTTATCCTAGTCTTAAACACTACAGAAATGAATATTTCTCAAAAGAGAGGTACATCAAATCTTTGGACTCCTATCTAATTGTTCTCCTCCTTCAATGAAGTTAGTCTTAGAACTGCTCAAAAATATTAGGTTGTCCCCTTTCCTAGTCTTTTGTGTACATCTACACTCAGGAATTTTATTCTATTTTATTTTTTAAATAAACAAATTTTCAAAAACTATTATAAATTTTCAAAGCAGTAGATTCAGCTCTAATTTTAAAAAGGGTACTTATACATTAAAACTTTAAATGGATCAGCCAAAAGTTAGGGAAAAACTAAAAAATATCTTACAAACAAACACTAATGGAAGCTTAGCAACTACGGGTGTCATAGGAAAACAATAAATAATTTCACTTAAAAAAAAAACTACTCTATTTATTAAGTATTGCAAGTGGGACAAATGGGAAATGCTATTTAAACTATACCTTAAAATGTACTGTGATGTTCCAAGGAAGAGCTGAACTTGATGCAAGAAGATCAAATAGCAAACCAATTGGATAATGCCTAAAAATGAAAGAGTATATTTTAAGAGAGAATAAATATGTAAAGTGGTAACTACAACTCCAAAACAAATTTCCAGCACTTGTTTTTATGACCAAATATCATGGGCTTTTGATCAATTACAAGAAGGTAACATTTACAGTTACATCCCTGGGCCAATATACTTTCCAGTCATCAGGTAGTTTTCCCCAAAAAACTCAATATACACAATAGGATTACAGGAAGTCATTCTTTACCAACTGTGTGCTTGCATGTTATAATAAGGTAATAAAAAATCATCATTCCAGTGTTTATAATGAGCAAATTGAAATATTTTTTAAAAATTTAGAACAACTTAAAATTTCAGAAAACTCTAAGAACCAATACAAGCTCCTAAGAAGCATGCAAACCACCTATTCAATGGTTATTCCTTTTAACAGTATAGCGCACTAAATTTCCAGTCTTTTACCTATGCACATATATCTAAATATAGATTCAGAATTCTTTACAAAATACACTATATCTTGTTTTTCTCACATGATAATGTCAACATCGTCCCAAAGCATGGAATATTCTTCTTAAGTCTAATTTTAACATTTTCTTAAAACTAAAGTTTGGACTTTAGTTATAAATAAGAGAATGTTTCCTAACATATAAGCCTTATTCAGTGAAACAAATTACTCTGCAACAGACAAATGTGAATACTACAAACCTGGAAGATTTCAATGGGCAAACATTTTTTAAGTTATCCTCTTAAAGAATATAAACTAAGGTAATTAATTAGTCAATCTGAATTAAATTATACTCCCAACAAAGGCAAAAACATACTATATACATTACTGATTTTATTTCTATATAAAATACTGGTGTGTTACTTCTAGATTTATGAGCTAAAAATCTGAAAGTATATCTAATCTCCCTCAAAATGAGTAAATGACCAACATTCAAATATTATAGGCTATAAATACATCTCAGTGTTACAAGTGCTTGCCTAGCTAAGACAAGGAGCTAGGTTCTATTCCCCAGCACTGTACCCACAACCCTCCCAAAAAAGCTAATGCTGCTGGGCACAGTGGCGCACACCTTAATTCCCAGTGGCTCGGGAGGCTGAGGTGCTAAAGCAATTCAGTGAGACCCTGTCTCTACATAAAATGTCAAATAGGGCTGAGGATGTGGCTCAGTGGCTGAGTGCCCCTGAGTTCAATCCCTGGTACCATAAAAAAAGGAAAAAAAAGTTAATGTTATTTATGTTTGCTTACTTCTATATAATTGTGAAAAAAATCATCAGTTACTAGAGATCATGTATTTATATAGAATGAATTTAGAATGAATGATGTATTTGGGAAAAAATGAAATAGTTTTAACCTATGTTGTTTCTTTTAAACCTTAAAACCTCTGTTTATCCAAAAGTTATTATTAGCATCTAACATTAACCCCTGAAAACCAGAAATAAACTAAAAGAAAACTGGAACCATAAAAATTTTGGTCTCTGCCAAAAAATAAAATCAAAAAGCCAAAAATATTGGACTATAGACAAGTTAAAGATTCTATGCAATTCTGATCATTCTCTCTGAACTATTAACATTGTACAAGGGTTGGGAATGTAACTCACTAGTAAGGCAATTTTATCCCCAACACTCCCAAAAACTTAAAAATTTAAAAAGGGAAAAAAAAGTTTTAAATAATGCACTGTATGTTTACAAAATAAACCCTTTTTCAAGTATTCAATCTATTCTTTTTAATATGTCTCAGGTATCTGCACAACCAGTTAAGAATGAATGTGGCTACTTAATAAATTACTTGGCATTCATAATGAAGACATAAAATTTCAAAAGTGATAGTATTCTCCTTACCCAATTTTCAATAGTGCTACAAATAGAATTAATACAGAAATACCTGTAAATTACATAGGTGGTCTATTAGATAAAGTTCACCTGAGATCTCATAAAATGACTAGGAAATCCAATGTTTCACCAGTTCCCGGCCATTTCTAAAAATAATTGTAAGCAAATTCTAAAATTAAATAAAATATCAAGTCTTAAAAGCCATCTGTCATAAAAATCAAATCTGTTTTATAAACATTATAATAAAATACAAGCTAAATTTTTTATTGTCTTTTTTTATTCTTGATATTAAAAAAAAAACACTAAGCGCATAGAAACTTGAACAAAGTGGACAACATGTAGCTGATGAATATATAAATCAATAAAGATCCACAGAGTCCTTAACTCAGTTAAGAGCCAATGGACCCAATTTTAAGTTAGGAGTTTCCTTTTTTATGTAGTTCAAAAATTTTAATGATTGATACTTTACCCCTTTCTAAACCTCTTCTATTCCTTCTTAATGAACTTCAAAAGACCAGGAAAAACTCACTTAAAGATGGGGGGGCTGGGAAGATAGCTCAGGGCTGGGAAGATAGCTCAGTTGGTAGAGTGCTTGCCTTGCAAACACAAAGCCCTGGGTTCGATCCCCAGCACCGCAAAAAAAAAAAAAAAAAAAAAAAAAAAAAAAAAAGATGGGGATGTACAGAGAGCTTGCCTCGCATGTGTTGAAGCCCTGAATTCAATCTTTAGTACCACAAAAATACCTTGCTTAAAAAAATAAAAATTTACTTCATCTAGTACATACTGTATTCACTCGGTCCTTTTATAAATCCAAGATATATTACAGAATTTAGTGATCTCTTGCAACATTTTGCTATTTCACATCCTAAGAATTATTTCACTATCATTCAACAATTATTTCCAACTATATTTAAAAAGACTAAAATAATAAAAATTTGAAAGAATGGGATGCCTTGAAGGACAATGCAATAATGAACCCTTCCTCCATTTTCTCACTCTATTGCCTAAAATATTACATCATCTTTAAAAAAAAGTGTAAAATAAGAAAACAGACCCCATCTTTGGAGTCTGCTTTTAGCTATCATTAACAAAAAAAAAAAAAAAAAAAAAAAGGAAAATTTAAGCTTTCTCATTTTCCACTTACAACAGTAAATCAAAGAAAACTGCCAAGGAAAGATGTTTCACATTATTGCACAAATCAGAAGATGAATGCAAAGAAACAGCAGTACTCTGGACTTTAATGACATGGGGAAAGGGGTCATTTAATAGACATCTCAATGAATTGTTAGATAATGATATCCTAGGATAAATTTTATAGACCTCAAGAACTACTAGTGAATAACATATTTCTAAGGACAGAAGGAACACATGGTATTCTTATCAACTTAGTAATTTATTGTAAAAATATTTTAGATAAAAACCTAACTATTCCATTTAACTAAAAGGATGTATAATAAATTCTTTCATCTTTTATGCCATTTGCACAATCTGTTTGACTTGATGGGGGTATCTGCTAACAGTAGATTTGTATACAAAGATAACTGAATGGAATATGCTGATGTAGATCCAAAAAATATATAAATAATGGACTTATCATTTTAATTGGCATTTACCATACAAAAAAGAAAATATCTTAAAACAAAATTATGAGCTGCCAAAAATTTTTAAACGTCTAGAGCTGAGGATATATATAGCTCAGTGATAGAACACTTGCCTAGTATGCACGAGGCCCTTAGTTCCATCCCCAGCACAGAAACAAATTTCTTCAAGTATTGCTGCTAAGTGCAAGAACAGGAAGTAATGCTAAGCTAGAACTTCTTAGCATCTTATTCATCTTATTTTAATGTCTGACAAATATTGAACAAAGTAGTTGCAACTGAGTTTCATTCAGTAGACACTGCCCATTTCAGTTACTTTCAAAACCAGGAAAATTAAAAAAAAAAAAATCTGAAGTTGCTGAATTTAAATGCATTGCAAAATTGCTAAGAGTTGTTTTATACTATTCCTTTATTCTAACTTCTCTAAATCATATTTTAAAATGACTTAGATAAATATTTTTTAAGTTCATTGATCCCAGAAGGCAAATGATAATGCTCCTAGTACATTCAGGATTATGATAGAAATTTAAGTATTATAGTGAAATACATATAAATTATTAAGATAAAAACATTCTAAAAAATAGAAGCAAATTATCCTGTAGTATTTCTTAAAATAAAATCAAACCATGGGCTGGGGATGTGGCTCAGTGGTAGAGCACTTGCCTAGAGCGTGTGTGAGGCACTGGGTTTGATTCTCAGCACCACATATAAATAAATAAAATAAAGATTCATGGACAACTAAAATATATAATATATATATATATATATATAATATATACATATATATAAATCAAACCAGAAAAACTTAAGAATAAAAGAACCATCTACTTATGTATCATCAAATTCTATTATTCACAAGTGGTTCAATGCAAGGTTTGTTAGAATGATTTGATGCAAGGATATTATCTCCAAAGATACTATCGGAATTAACTGATTTCTAGATGCTTTGTTTTTGAAGGATCTATTAATATTCAAGAAAATCTATAAAAAGAAAACATCTGGCAAAAATCAAAATTACTGAATTTCTCCAATACTATAATCTGACTTGCATCAAGGTTTTCAGAAATACTAATCTGCACAACTACTTTAAACAGATATTCTATATAATTTGTCTAGAGGCTCCTAATCCACAACACAGAAACCACATATATCATAACTGTAAGTAAATCAGAATGTAGCCATTGGTTCGTTATATTGTTGCTCTTGACATCTAACCTAAATTTAACAGAAAAGGAAATGGAAGGATTTGAACCTGGATTATATCCCAAAAGAGACCCTAACTAGCTAACAGCTTAATCTACTGCCCTATAGAAAATGACTTCATTGAATATAGAGTGTTAACTATTTTCACACTGTCTCTTCCCCCTTTCCCCTTACACTGGGGACTGAATTCAGGGTTTCACCCATGATGGACAATGGTCTACTATTGAGGAACATCCCCAGCCCTTTTCTATTTTATTTTGAGACTGGGGCTAAGTTGCCCAGGCTGGCCTCCACTTGGATACTCTTGTCACAGCCTCCCAAGTAGCTGGAGGCATGCACCACCACATCTGGCCTCTTTCTCTTTATACTTCTCTAGTCTTTCCTAAATTCGATTCTCAAAATGAATATATGTTGATGCTTCTTTGCTTCACAATTGACACATATATGCACACACACCAATTAGCACACAATGTAGCAATAACAAATATATTCATGAAATAATATATATAATGAAAGGAGTTCATTCAGATAGCAAACCAGAACAAGAACTTCTGTCACCAATGGCTCACGTAGGACAACTCAATTGTTTTTCATGTGGAACTGACATCAGAGAGCAAACAGTCTTTAGCACTGAATAGATCATCCCTATAATAGAGAACCACCACTTGGGTCCATTTCACTGAAATCAATGTATTCTATTAAAAAATTACCACATGTGATTCAGTGGAATCATGATTACTTTTCATTGAATAAAAAAGGATGAAACTACAATTGCAAACGCAAATAATTTAATGATTACAAGCAATGTGCCTTACTCTATAGGAGTCAATGAATACAAACAGATATAGAATAGCAATATGTTTCACCACTCCCTAAGCCTATTCTCATGTATTATGAAGTATAAAAATAACCAAGGGCATACCACATGCAAAAAGGCCATGGAAACCACATCCAAAGATCTAATTAATGGAATAATTTATAAATTTCCAGAAATTCACAACCTTACCCCCCAAAAAAAGAAAACTGAAAAAGATCAAGAAAAAATGCAAAACAAAAAATAAAAAACTGAAAAAAAGATTAGAAATAACAGAAGAATCTACAGTATTTACAATCAAAATGGTGAAGTTACTACACTTTCCAAAGAAAAATTACATGTTTTCACTAGAACATTTTGCTCTTGAAATCACAGTTCTAGTATCAAATGCTGTCACTCTACTATGTATGTTTAAAATCAACATCAATTATTTGCTTTATTTTATAATTCAAAAAAGTTTCAACTTCTCATTTTCACAGCCCATACTAAAAATTAGTTTACACAAAATAAAACTTCCCATTTAGAGATATTTCTTTTAGCAAAAAGGAAAGTGTTCCTAAATTTTGTACTTGAAGGTGTAAGCCCTAAACCATCAGGGTTTGCTAACAAATTATTCTTTCAAAAAGTACACTAAATATTCTATTAAAATAATTACTCTATGAAACTAACAAATACAAATTTTCAACAACTAAGCTGTGGTAACAAGAAACTTCTCTCCTTAAAAATGTAATGTTACAGCACCCTCTGCTGACTTACCAATTCAGTCTACAAGAAGAGATTTTTACATCTTGAGTTACATCAACACTTTCTATTCTCCATGTAAAAAAATTTTTTAAGTTAAAGGACTTGGGGGCTAGGGATGTTACTCAGTAGTAGAGTGCTTGCCTAGCACACATGAGATCCTGGATTCCATACACAATGCTGGAAGGGAAAAAAAAAAAAAAACCCTAAAGAAGATAAAGTTCTAATCAGATAAAATCTTCTTAGAAGCACTCTACAAATCAACACATATTTCCTAATTATTCATGGGTATATCACCATTTTAAATATTTTTCTACTGTAATTAGGACAAATTAACATTACCAATTAGAATAGGTAGAATGGGGGGGGGGGAATTTTTTTTTTTTTTTAAACTAAGAGTAACAGCAGGTAAAAAGAGACCTGAACTGAGATTCTTGAAAAATGGGTCAAATTTGACTATTTGAGCAAGTTCTTTTACTTACCAGAGCACCAGTTTTATAAAGAAAAGCAAGTCAGACATGGTGGTACACATCTATAACCCCAGCATCTGGGGAGATTGAGGCAGGAGGATCACAAGTTCAAAGCCAGCCTCAATAACAGTGAGGCACTAAGCAACTCAGTAAGACCCTGCCTCCAAACAAAACACAAAATATCCCAAAATAGGGCTAGGGATGTGGCTTAGTGGGGAGAGCCCCTGAGTTCAATCCCTGGTACCCAAAAACAGGAAAAAAAAAAAAAAGAAAGAAAAAGAAAGAAAGAAAGAAAAGCAAGAGGGGAAAACACACTTTTATGAAGTATTGTCCAATTCTGGAATTTAAAATAAGGCCAATTGAGATATTTAAACAAACAGAAAGAAAAACAAAGAAAAGCAAGGTGCTACTTAACATTCATTTACTGATCAAACATCTTCTCAGTACCTCCCATGTGCTGTTGCTGAAGCTATAAAAGCCCTATTCAAGCAACCTACAACAGATATTTAACCAGTTGTAACAAATAGAACAGAAGAACAACAATTTATTTGTTTATTTATTTATTGACACAGGGTCTCACTATGTTATCCAGGTTGAACTTTAACTTGCAATATTAGACCTCAGTCTCCCAAGTAGCTGGGATTATAGGCATATGCCTCTGGCTGGGCTGGACTGATTTTGACAATGGTGGTCAAGTATACCAAATGCCATTCCAAAATTTTACTCATTTAATTCTTGAAACGAGTTGGGAAATAAAGCTACTATTATCATCCCCACTATACAGATACAAAAAACAATTTGCCCAAGTTTATATGGTTATTAAGTGATGGAGTTGGGATTTGAACCCTGGTTCCTGGCTCCAGAGTCAGCATCCTTAACCATTATGTTACACAGTGGCAATATGAAAAGTATATAGTTAAATGCACAAGCTATAGAGAGGGGCACAAACACAGAAATGGTGTTTGGCTAAAGGAATCACAAAATAAGTGATACTTAAGCTAAAAGTTGTAAATAAAAGAGGATGAAAGACATGAGTAAATTAATTGGGACAAAAAAGCATGCTTGGAAAGAGCAAAAAATGATTCAGCAAAGAATATGAGCACCAAAAAAGAAGCATAAAACATCATTTGATATTCATGAAAACAAGTAATTTAGTTTACTTGAGGAGAACTGGACTTGCTGACAACTCTATGCATATATCATGCTACAGTGTTGGGTTTTACATTAGATGAAAAGGAAAGGTTCTCAGAAGAGTCACAATGTCATGTACATTTCAGAAATATCACTTATGATACTGAACAACATAAAGTGAAAGTAACTGGACTGGAAATAGACAAATTAAGAGGCTACTAAAATAATCCATGTGAAATGAGCGGGCATGAACCTGGACACAATAAGGAATTTAAAACACAACACAACATTATCAAAGTGTATGAGATGCACCAGGCATGGTGGCACACAACTGTAATCCCAGTTGTGGCTCAGGAGGCTGAGGCAGGAGGATCTCAAGTTCAGACAGCCTCAGTAAAAGCAAGGCACAAAGCAACTCGGTCAGACTCTATCTCTAATAAAATACAAAAGAGGGCTGGGGATGTGGCTCAGGGGTTCAATCCCTGGTACACTCCCCCCCAAAAAAAAAATTATATGAGATGCACTAAAGCACTGCTGAAGTCTAAATTTGTAACATCAAATGCTTATTATAAGAAAAAAGAATTCTGCAGATGGGTTGTGCAACATTGTGAATGTAATTAACACTACTAACCTAAACACATAAAATAGTAACTTTTATGTCATGTGACTATTACCAAAATTCAAAATTTTTTAAAGGAAAGAGCTCAAATCAATTACTTAAGTTCCTAAGGAAAGAAACTACAGGTCTGGAGATATAGCTCAGTAGTAGAACACATGCTTAGCATTCAAGAAGTTCTAGGTTCCTATCCAGCAATGCAAAAACAAGTAAAAGAAACTAGAGAGTAAGATTAAAAAAAAAAAAAAAGGCACAAATAAACCCACAGAAAGCAAAAGGAAGAAAATTATAAATAACAGAAATCGATGAAATTAAAAACAGACAAAAAAAAAAAAATCAACAAAATAAAAAGCTGGCTTTCCAAAAAAACTAAATAAACAAAATTAGTAAGTCACTAGTAAAGCTTATAAAGAAAGAAAGGCAGAAGGCACAAATTACCAATATCAAGAAAGAAACGGGAAATAGCACAATGGTTCATATGTGTAATCCTACCTATTTAGAAGGTTGAGGCAGGAAGATCACAAGTTCAAGGCCAGCAGAGGCAACTGAATAAGTTCTTGTTTCAAAATAAAAAGAACAACAGCAACAAAACAAAAAAGGGCTGAGGATATCACTCAGTGGTAGAGTGCCTAGCATTGTGTCTGCGTCCTGGGTTCAATCCTCAATCCTCATTAATACAATAAAAAAAAAAAAAAAAAAAAAGAAAGAAATGAAATATGAACTATCACTACAGATTTTACATTCATTAAAATATTTTACTGTGAGCAAGTTTATAGTCATAAAATTTAACTCAGAACAAACCGATCTTAAAACCCACAAACTACTGATACTCAAAAAGATGAAACAGACAAGCTGAATAGAACTATACATCAAGGAAACTGAATTTATAAATAAAGCTGGGGGTGAGGGGCACAGTTCTAGACTTCTAGCCCAGATGATTTCATTTCTATTTAACACTTAAAAAGAAATTAACACCATCTTACACACTTTTCCAGAAAAGCAAGAGGACAGAACACATCTCAAGTCATTCAAGTTCAGTATTATCTTAATACTAAATAACAGACAGTACAAAATTAGAAAACCACAATTTCACAAATTTAAGGTACAGAAATCCTCAATAAAATATCAGCAAACAAAATTCAATGATAAATAAAATTAATTACATAACACAATCAAATGGGATTTATTAAAGGTATTCAGTACTGGTCCAACATGAAAAATCATGAATGTAACTATTAATAGACACAAGCTAAAGAAAATTCATAGGGACAGGCTGAACATTCCTAATCTAGAAATTATAAATGCTCCAAAACCTGCTACTTTTGAGCATCAACATGACACCCATAAGGGAAAACACCACACCTGAGCTGGTGTGATAGGTCTCAATAAAATGCAGGTGCACTGAGGCTGGGGATGTAGTTCACTAGAACACAGGTTTATCATGCATGACACCCTGGGTTTGATCCCTAGCACCACACCCTCCCCCACCACACACACACACAATACAGGTGCACTAAAAACAAGTGCATAAAATCACCCTCAGGCTATGTGTTATGTACTTCAAAAAGAAACTTTTGTGTTTAGACTTGGATCTCATCCCCGATATCTCAGAATGTAAATGCAAATTTTCCAAAATCCAAAAAAATTCAACATCTGAAACACTTCTGATCTCAAGTATCTCTGATAAATACTCAATGTATATCTGGCTCAGAAAGTTTAACAAAAATCCAACACACATTCATGACAAAAATTCTCAGCAAGTTAGGAAGAAAATGACCTTAACTTGATAAAAGCTTCCTCCACAAAATTAATAAAAAAAAAAAAAAACTAAGCATACTCAACGGTGAAATAGACTAATAATTCCCCCTAAAATTAAGAACAACCCAAGACATTTGCTCTCACATTTAACACAGTACCATAAGATCTGGACACCCTGTAAGGCAAGAAAAAATAAAAAGCTTACAGGTTAGAAAGAAAGAAAGTGCAATTACTTCTTTGCAGATGACATAACTGTCAAGCAAGAAAATTACAACTGTGAATAAGTGAGCTCTGCAAGGTCACAAAATAATGCAGGAAAACAAAACCTATTTTAAGAATATTTTGTTCTTGCTACTATCAATGCTAATTTGACTTTACATAGTATTTAAACGATTTTTTTTAAACCAAGTATTTCAAAATCATGCTAACACTCTTGACTTTGACCTACCTATAGGAAGAGAAAGTGTAAATCTTACCATCTGAATACAATAAAAGTCATTATTTTTCAAGAACTTTAGTTTTCTGTTTTGGGGGGTTTTTCCCCCCCTTATAATTGAGAACTGCCCCTTTATATGAAAGGACAGGATTAAGTAATTAAATTAGGGGACGCTTTCTGGGACAAAGTCATAAAGGGAGAACGATTATTAGTTTATGCATTTTCTCCCTCTTATAAATTATCTAAACTGGTGTTTGATTTCCATTCCTACCTGTTCTACTTGAGTTTATTTAAAACTCCAAAGAATAGGGTATGGGTATAGGAAAGAGCTACTCAAAATAAATTCTGTTCTACTTGTAAGATACATGTAGTCTCAAAAAGTCCATGTTTTACAAAGCTTCCGTGGTAGCTGCTTTCCTACACTGAATGTAATACGCAGTATTAACCTACCCTAAGAAACCTACTGCTTTAATACCACCCACATTCTTATACTGATAAACAATTTTCAGGAAGATTTTTAACACAGAAGGAAACTGCCACTGTTGGAAGCAAAGAGAAAAGATCAAGACTTGGTTCAGAGGTTTTGGATTACATGCCTCTGAAAGTCATTCACTTCTCATATATATGGAATACCTAAAAATACCACAAGACAAGATATATGAAGTCATTATATTTAATGAATTTATAGCATGACATAACTACTTTTTAATCAAAAATAAAAAGTTAACACCCCAAAAAACTAAAATAATACTTGAATACAATTACTTTCACTTAAGCTCTTAGAAGGGAACAATTTCAATCTTTAATAAAAGATTTTCAGAAGGCAAAAAGTAGGAACATGGTATTTAAACCAAAATCACTGTTCTGCAGTAAAAGGGAGAAATGGGTCCAAGCATGATTTATTTATATGTTATCTAGAATACAAGCCTTTAAGATATAAACCATATTAAATATAAAATAACCACACAGGAAAGAATAAAACACCAGCTGAAAGATGATGACTTAACAATCACCAATTACTTTCCTTTAGATAAACTGAGGTTTCCCAAATTTTCCAGAGCTTCTCAATCAGGGGCAGTTTTGTTCCTGCCACAGGACATTTGGCAACATTTTTTATCATGACAAGGAAGTGTAAAGGCACTTGTAGGTAGAGGCCAGGGCTGCAGTTAAACTTCCTATAATGTACAAGGTAGCACCACAACAAAGAATTATCCATTCCAGTCTAGATGCGATGGCATACACCTGCAATCCTAGAGACTTGGGAGGCTGAGGCAAAAGGATCTTAAGTTCAAAGTCAGTCTCAGCAAATTAGCAAGATCCTAAAACACTTAGTAAGACCCTGTATGAAATTTTTTTTTTTTTAAAGGAGGAAGAGAGGTGCTGGAGATGTGGCTTAGGTTAAGCACTGCTGGGTTCAATCACACCGAAAAAAAAGAAAAAATTATTGATCTCAAAGTGCAAACAACAACCCTCTTGAGAAACTCTATAATGATAAAAACTGAAAAGATGTTAGTCACACAAATTCTTACAATCTTATAATACATATAAAGCAATACAATTTAAATGTCTAACTATCACATGATTAGAACTGTCAAGCAACTAAATATATCCTATTTCTAGTTACACTAATCTTTCCTCTTCCTGCCTTTCCCTATTACTGTCCTGATCATTGCTCCTTTACACTACTTTCAATCTGCCTTTCCATTCCAAAATCTCCAACTCTTCTGAGGGAAAAAAATACCAAAACACTGCCTTATTTATGCTACCAGAATTATATGATTTCTCACTAATCTCAAGTTTTAAATTCTCAAGGTTTCAAAAAGTCCTGAGTCTAGTATATAATCATGAAACTCAGTGTTCTTTTATTTAAAATCAAAATGCTGTAAAACTACTTTATCAACCTTCCAAATAACCCTAAAAAAGTGAAACTTGACCCACAATGCAATACAAAATGTCACCTTACATGTTTCTAAACCATTATGGAAAATCTCAAATTCAAGATTTCATCAGTACAAGGTGAGTTGCAAAAGTTCACACCCTGCTAACAAGTGGTCCTTGGATTCACATCAGCTGTACTTAATAAAACTACTACCTAACTACTTTCTTTCTTTTTCCTAAGTCTCTGTCAAATACTCACTTTAACATTCCCAGGCTGGGAGAAAACTCCATTTTTAACCTATTTGCACTTTTCAAATTCCATTTAAATCTTGTCTTAGTCTTAATTTTTTCATTCAACTGCATGCAAACAGCATCATTTCAACAGCTATATCCCAGCATACCTTGAACTATTTTTTAAACATTTTTTTCTGTAATTTTAGTTATTTTGTTGTTGCTATTATTGTTGTTGTTTTGAGGGAATACTGGGGATTGAACCCAGAGGTACTTTACCACTGAGCTACATCTCCAATCCTTTTTATTTTGAGACAAGATCTCACTAAGTTGCAGAGGCTGGTCTTGAACTTGCAATCCTGCCTCAGCTTCCCCACTCACTGGGACAACAGGAGTTTATCACTACACCCAGTTCATTAAATATTTTTGAAAGCAACATGAATAAAACTCCTAATAACAGAAGTACAAAAAATGATGAGCACACTAGGGTATTTTATGCCCAATTTTAGCATTTTCAATACCATCTTGAAAATGACATAATATCAAAATTATTTTTACATTAGAAGAACCTAAATACATTTCACTCTAAAATAAACCTCACCAAGATGTGCTTATGGCACAAAGTCTCCTAAATGTGGCAATCAGTTTGAAAAACATCACTTAAGTAATCATATGCACATAAAGAACTGTTATAAAGATTTTGAAACCAGAAACACAACTGAATGGTGTCACAGAGGTGATTTATTAACAGGGAAATTTTATATCTGGAAAAAAAAAAAAAACAACCTACCCATAACCAAATATATTAACATATAAAAATATATTAAACATAAATGAATCTGGCCAGTCACCCTTGCATCCAAACAGAAGGCAGAAATATTTAATATAACAGTCTAATAGTGGTTTAAACTTCATTTACAACCATTTACAATCTAGAATAGCATTTCTTTAAAGAACTACTTTTTACAACTGTTTGAGGACACTATACCTTCTTAAAGCTTCCATATGCTTAAAAGTTAATAATGCAGAAAATTCACTCACCATTTCAGGGGTGTGCCTTCATATTCAAACCATATCTCACTAATGTCTTCTTGTCTCATCACCTTCTGAAAATGCTTTTTCACTTTGTCAGTTACCAACGTCAAATAACTTACTCTTGGCAAAAGCAACTGAAATGAAAATTTGTAAAACCATATTTATTTAATAGATATTTAAAAACAACAGGCTTTTTAATATTAAGGAAAAAAACCAGATTCTTTGCTTTTTATTATTTTGAATATTCCATGTAAAACCTACTGCTTTTTATGGAAAATTAAAGGCTAAAGGTTAAGATGTTTGATTATCTTACAGGGTTCATTACTTTAAAGTATAGCTTATTACATACATGCCTATAATTATGGATGCAAATCTATCTGTAATCTTCCTGTAGCACTTACATAAAAATACAATGCAATTAAATATATTATTTAGGATATTTAATAGTTCTGTCAAATTTAACTTAAAATGATTCACCTTAGTTAATTAAACTGTTCTGAAAAGATAATTGACTTCACAACTTTCCCATCATGTCTTGAAATCTAGGGAAGAGCCACGCCTAATCCCAGCTATTCAGGAAGCTGAGGCAAGAGGACTGGAAGTTCAAGGTCAATCTGAGGAACTTAGCAACACTCTGTCTAAACAAAAAAATAAAATGGGTTGAGGGTGTAGGACAGTGGTAGTTAACCCCTGGGTTCAATCCCAGCACTGGGGGAAAAAAAAGAAAAGATAAAGAAATCTAAGAAAGAATGTTGGGTAAAGTCTTAACTAGAATAGTTTAAAGGAAGTCTGTTTTCCCACCAGAAGAGGATCCAGGAAGAAAACATGAAAATAAATTTAGCAAAACTGGTTATGATTTTTATAAAGAACCCACAAATAGATAAAAAGAGGAGGGTGGCAAAAAAAATAAAATCAGGCTTTTCCTCCTTTGCAACAGACACTCTTAACCTTTTTTTTTTTTTTTTTTTTTTTTTGCTTTATTAATCTGCTCTCTTTTGCTGTTAAAATTGTGTTGTTTATTCTCAGATACTTTTATGAGTCTCTGTCCCATCTTTCATGTTGGCTACTCAGGAGGATATCTTTTGATCAGTACATAAAGTAGAACTACAGGGTTGGCTAGTATATACAGAGAAATATTCTTGTTGAAATAATTGACATTTATTCTCTGAAACCCAAGATAGCAGACTCCCATTAGATAGGAGACCACGACAGTGGTCCTAGGAGGTACAGGGTGCAGGAATATAGGAAGGAGATAGTTGGTATGCTCTAGTATGGAATGGAAGGCATTAAACACTGTGAACATGATGTTGGATAGCATTATAAATTCATCAAAATTCATCCTTTATAAAGAAATAACCAATGAGCTGAGGATGTAGCTCAGTGGTAGAGTACTTGCCTAGCACGTGTGAGGCACAGAGTTCCTCTGTTGCTAGCATGGAGGGATAAGAGTGGTGGGACAGGGATGATCAGTGAAGAAAAAAATGGAAACTAGTACTATACATAAGGAAAAACTATATTTTTTAAAGTATTATCACCTCTGTTTTACATAAATAACTTGCCAAGAGAATATGTTATTAAATAAATAGCAGACAGGATTCATTGGAGTCTTTCAGAAATGACATATCAATACAATGTGATGTGGCAATCTCTCAAAAAAAAAAAACAAAATCAAAACATCAGAGTAAATTAGTTGTATTTTAAAAATAAGGAGTATATTCTATTAGTCTAGTAAGGTTCCAGAACTACAATTTAAAATGATTATTAAGTATTATTACAGAGTAATAATGTATTTCACAGAAAATAATATTAACCTATAGAGATGGTAAGAAGGAAGACATATTATGTCTAAGAGCATGGATATCAGATCTTGACTTCGCAGTGTTATATTACATTCCTAAGGTTCAAGATTGCACAAGGATTTCTTCTTAACCATAAAGAATAAAGAACATTAGAATGAACTTCTATTAAGAAAGGGATGTTTGTTTGTTTTGTTCAATGTTGCATTTCCACTGCACTAACTAGTATCTACTTTGGAGGCACACAATAAATATTTTCTAAAGGAAACAGAGTTGCCAAAGGTTGAGTGGAGCAAAGAACCAAGACTAATAATTAAAACCAATACCCATTCTTAGGGGAGAACCCACATTGAAATAAAGTTGCACTCTTCTGATCCACACTGAACTGTGGGAGTAATCTATAACTAACATAAATATCCATAATAACCCTAAGAAGTAACTCTTAAGATTTAAGAATGACTACCTATTACACATACAGATATAATTTATCTAGAAAAAAAAAAATATATATATATATATATGAAAAAGAAAGAACAAATAAAAGGAATGACATCAACCTGCCTTGGATCTACTCCTCTTAGTTGGGCTGGTGTAGCTCAGTGGTACAGCTCTTGCCTGGCTAGCTCAAGGTCCTGGGTTTGATACCCAGCAACAATAGCTTTTTAAAAAAAACAAAAACACCTCTTCAGACTACTATTGTTTTTCTTAGGTGATGTCTCATTGGCTTACTTCAAGTTCCTTAAGGTGGCAAAATACACCTACAATAAACATCATTTTTAAGTGTAGAATTCAGTGGCATAAGTTACATTCATACCATTGTACAACCATCACTACTATCCATCTCTAGAACTTTGTTTTATATCATTCCAAAGGGAAACTAACCATTAAACAGTAACTCCCCAATTCTCCCTTTCCCCAGCTCCTAGTAACTACCATTCTACTTTCTTTCTCTTTGAATGTAACTACGTATATCATGAAAGTGGAATCATACAGTATTTCTCCTTTTGAGTCTGGCTTATTTCACTTAGTATGTTTTCAATGGCTTTTTAAGTTCTTTTAATATGAAAAGTGTTAACCACATCTGGGGAAATTATTAGCTACCATGGGACTGTACTGTGTCTTATTCCTCACTTAGCACTGGTATAAAATACTCAAAGATTTAAACACTAATTCATTTTTGTCTATACAACTTAAAAGGAATAAAAGTTTTATACAGTTGTAAGGAATACTTATATTTCTGGAAAGGGTAGCTATGCCCTTTCTTGGAGGAGGGGATCAAATCCAGGGGCACACTACCATTAAGCTACATCTCCAGTTGTTGGTTTTTTGTTTTGGGGGTTTTTGGTTTTTGTCTTTTAATTTTTTGAGACAGAGTCTCAAAAAAAGGCTAGCTTCTAACTGGTAATCTTGCTGCTTTGGCATTCCAATACATTAAGTTCTACTCTATTCAACAATTTTCAGTTACCAAACTAGAGACTTATCTAGGATAATAACATAAGTAAAATATACTAAAATTCTATTCCACTTTAATGTGCACAGGTATCATACTAGGCAATACAGATAAGGAAGGCCCTAGAGAGACACACAGTCCTTCTGGAGTATACAGGCTAAAAAATGAAAACATACTAAATATAAAAATTTACCAGAGATGAATGAAATTAAGAAATAAGGAATGTCACAACAATATGTAGTAAAGCAATTTAATCTAACTTAGGGACTCAGGAGGGCCTTGACAAGGAGCATATTTTTAAGGCAAGAATAAAAGACAAACAGGAATGCAAAAAAGGTAGACATGGATGTATGGGTGTGCACAGAGGTAGAAAATACTTCTGCCCTTTGCAGATAAAGGACAATGCAAGACAAAAGGCATGGAGTGAACACAGAAACAGAAAGATGGGCACATTCAAGTGTCTAAGAAGTTGAATATGACAGAAATGTAGAGAGCTGGAATAGAATAGTACATTAGAGGAAAGAGGCCAGATTATGGAGAACCTTGTAAACTATATGCAGGACCCCAAGGATTATAAAAAGCCATTAAGGGCTTTAAGTGAACAGTTGACAAGATGAGACCCATGTTTTAGAAAGATCACTCCAATTATGGCTGAGAAAATGAAGAAGGAAAGACTAAAGCAGGAAAACTGGTCATTGCTACATAACCCATGCATTTGAAGTGGTGGTTTGAACTAAGCTGTAGCTGTAAGGATGAAGAAAATCATGTAAGTCTGGAAGATATGTAGTCAAATGGACTGTTACTGACCAAACATCAGGGATATCAAAAAGAACCATGAAAGGATGAGTCCTTTCATTAAATCTTACCAGGTTTCTGATAAGAATAATTAGATGAATGACAAAACTACATGACAAAATGGAAAGGGAATAATGGCAGATGACCTGGTGTTCTAGGGAGAAAGATGGTAAGTTCTTTTTCAAACACACTTTGGGTTCCTTAGAAATATCTAAGTGAGGACCTCCAACAGACAGATACATAGGTCTGGAGGAGTTGTCCAGGCATGGTAGTGTACCTATAATCCTAGTAACTCAGGAAAACCTGCCTCAGCAATTTAGCAAGACCCTCAGCAACTTAGTGAGACCCTATCTCAAAATAAAAAATAAAAAGGACTGGGGATATAGCTCAGAGGTAAAGCTCTCCTGGGTTCAATTCCCAGTATCCCCACCCCACCAAAAACAAAAACAAAGTGCAGGAGGAGTATAAAAAATATAAATGCTTGGCAAAGACATAAAAATGAACAAGAGCTTTTAATGAAAGTAGTGTGAAAAAAGAGAAGGCAAACCCCTAATATGTGTCAACATTAAGGAACAAATGAAAAAACAAGGGCTAAAGAAAAACCGGGAATATGAGGCACGGAAGACCAAGAAAGACAATTTCACAAGATAGAGAAAATAGCTAAAAACAACATCCAATACTACTCAAAGATAAAGCAAATGTAAATCCAAAAAGACTCCATGTTGGGCAGAAAATAAAATCATCATTAGTGACTTTGGTGAAAACATTTTTGTTGGGATAGTATCAAAATGTGATTACAGTGAATTAAGTGGTAGAAGGAAGAGAAAGAGTATAAATAATCTTTTCAAGAAGTCTAGCTATAAAGGATAGCAAGAAGTTGACAGGAAGACAGGGTCACAGACACTGTTATTTTAGGGAGAATTTATGACAATATGAATATTGTGATGAAGCCAGTGGCTAAGAAGTTGGAAGTAAAATAGAAAGCAAATGTAGAAATATGAGACACCACCAGTTTCCTGAGAAGGCAGGAAATTGCATCCAGAACATACAGAAGGTTGGGCTTTGCCTACAAGGAAAGGTAGGGATGTGGCTTAGTAGTAAGCACTTAAGTAGCAGACATGAGGTCCTGGGTCCAATATCTCCTGCACAGAGGCCAGAGGGTTGGGGTGGGGTGGAGAGGCAACACAACAGACACAAAGAGAATGAGATATTAAGTACATGTGAATGCAGATAGCCACATTTGGTGGCTGAAAAGTGCCTATCACAGAAAGTGAGGTATAAAGAATGTATAAAGAATGAGATCAGGGCTCAGAGAAACAGTCACAATAGAAAAGAACTGACAGTGTTAACTACAGAAAAGTAAAAGGACTAATGGGCCAGGCACAGTGGCTCATAGCTGTAATTCCAGAACCTTGTAATTCCTAGTGCTTGCCTAGCACACACAAGGCCCTGAGTTCGGTCCTCGCTCTGAAAAAAGAATAAAAAGAGCTGGAGATAAAGTTCAGTAGTAGCTCAGTGGTAGAGTATCATTGGGCTCTCCCCAGTACTACAAAAAAAGAAAGACTGATAGGTAATGTTTAGGCTCCATAAGACTGGTAATATTGTTCTGATCATATGATTTCCTCTAGTAACAAATCACAAAATAAGAATAGTCACAAAAGAAGAATGCAAATTAGTACATTTTTATATTGGATAATCTAAATGAAATGCAACAGTTTATATGAATGTGACAGAAATAATAAAAACTGAAATTAGCTTCTAACCATTTTCTTCCTTAAATTCTCTGCAAAATAAAACCTAATTCTCAATAACATATTATATGAAGTAGGCTGAAAGAAGATTTATGCAGAAGTAACAAATCAAAATGCAAAAATAAAAAGGAATATATTAAGCATTAAAAATATTTTCTGAGTTAGACATGGTGGTGCATGAATTCAGTCCCAACTGAGGCAAGAGGATCACTAGAACCCAGGAATCCAAGGTCAGCCTGGTGGGCAACATAGCAAGATCTTGTCTCAAAAAGGAGGTCAGGGGGAGAAATAAATACATAAAAAATATTTTCTAACTTAATTTTGCAATAAAAACATATCTGAGTATAACTATAATGGCACTAAAACACTCACCTATAACTTGAGAAATAAATACATAAAAAATATTTTCTTAATTTTGCAATAAAAACATATTTGAGTATAATTATAATGGCACTAAAACACTCACCTATAACTTAAGACCAGTCACTACTAACACATTTATAATTATTTGAAAAGAAAAATCAGGATTATGCTACATGGGTTTAAATCCCCAGTTTTCATTAAATATTTATTACATATATGCCTATCAACCAATGTTCTTCAAAATCACAAATTCTGACAGCTAAAAAAGTTCCTCTGGGTGAAAAATGAGTACTAATCCAAGAAAATACAATAATTACCTATAACACAAAATATCTTCCTCCTACAGTTACCCCAACACTTGTCACTATTTTCAACGGGATTAGAAACAGCTAGAAAACAACATTACACTCTAGTTCTCAAAAATCTATTCATGTTTAAGCAGATTTATATGTAAAGGGGAATTTTTTTAGCCATAAGAAATACATCAAATATCAGGGTCTGATTTAAAAGTAAACCGACTTACATAATTTATTTCTCAGTTGTTACCACTTTGATTAACTATACAAATACTCTTAAGACACTATGAAAAAGCAGGTCAAGGTTAAAGTTTCAATTAAATCAACAAAAACTAGTTTGGAAACAAAACATAAAAGACTAACATGTTAAAGAAAAATGGAAAAAAATCCAATAAAGGAAATTTTTCTATAAATAAATTATAATCATACTTAGTTAATCCAAGTTTTTCTAAAGACAGAAAACTGTTGAGATTTCCAAATTACTTAAATGTCACCATTTGATCCAGCTATCCCACTCCTTGACCTATACCCAAAGGACTTAAAATCAGCATACTACAGAGATACAGCCACATCAATGTTCATAGCTGCTCAATTCATAATAGCCAGATTGTGGAACCAACCTAGATGTCCTTCAATTGATGAATGGATAAAGAAACTGTGGTATATATATACACAATGGAATATTACTCAGCTATAAAGAATAATAAAATTACGGCATTTGCAGGCAAATGGATGAAATTGGAGAATATCATGCTAAGTGAGATAAACCAATCTCAAAAAACCAAAGAATAAATGATCTTGCTGATAAGCGGATGATGACACATAATGGGGGGTGAGGGGGGCAAGAATGGAGGAAGGAAGGACTGTACAGAGGGAAAAGAGGGGTGGGAGGGGTAGGGGGGAAGGAAAAAATAACAGAATGAATCAAACATCATTACCCTATGTAAATGTATGATTACGCAAATGGTATGCTGTTACTCCATGTACAAACAGAAACAACATGTATCCCATTTGTTTACAATAAAAATAAATTTTAAAAAAATTACTTAAATGTATGTGTGCCAGCAACAAGATTACCTGCCTTTTTTAAAATTATAATTTCTAGTAAGAAAATTCAAAGAGAAGATTCCAACCAGAATTCCAGAGTCTTTTGAGAGTTTTAAGCACCATTTACACATCCCATGCCAGATGCTGAGGATGCAGAGAGGTGTGTTCCTACACCCAAAAAAGTAACTGACCAGGTTCCATAAGTAGTTTCCTCCAGCAATCTGAGTAGCTAGAATAGGCTGAGGAGTAGTACTGTCTCTCAGACAGGCAAGGGAATAAGCAAAGGTCAAGCTTCATTCAATTGAAACAGAAGAATAGCTGATCATTCCACATATATTTCCTCTTTTCCACATCCTCTCTAAGTAAAAAAACAATAGTATATGTAATTGAGACCCAAAAAGAAAAAAACCAGCACAACTGAAATCTGCCTATTTGTGATTCTTTATGAAATAGGCACGGTATTATCTCTAACTGACGGACACATAAATGTGTCTGTTACTATATAAAAGCACCTGGAGAGAAAAAAATTCACTCTAAAATCAGAAGATAACCTGAAATTCATGGGGTTTTTAATTTAGTTGTGTTGTTGTTGTTCTTAAGATGGGGTATCACCATATTGCCTAGGCCACCCTTAAACTTATGGCCCTCCCACCTCAGTTTCCCAAGTAGCTGGGATTGCCAGTATACACCAATGACTTTTAAGTACTGAGAACTGAACCCAGAGACAATCTACTCACTAAGCTACATTCATCACTGAGATACACCCTCAACCCTTTCAAAACAATTTTTCAAAAAAATTTTGAGACAAGGTCTTACTAAGTTTTCCAGACTATCATCAAATTTGGGATCCTTCTGCCTTGGCCTCCCAAGTCACTGAGTTTACAGGTATGCACCACCATACCCCACATGAAATTCATTTTTAAAACAAGCAATCCATTAACCCAAATCTACAAGTCTATATGCAACAACTGATTTTACATATATATTTTTTAGGGGGAGGATGATGGAGAATGAACCCAGGGCTTCTTGTCTAACACACACTCTACCATTTTGGTACATCAACAGCCTGACTATATTATTAAACAAATACCATATGTTAGTTCATACATAACACTAATTAGCTTGGTGAACATAAGAACAAGTGTGTATGTATATGTACACATTCATAAGTTCACTGAGCTTTAAAAATAATTGACTATCAGACTGGAATCACTTAAACACAAAAGAATCCAATCTGAACCTATTATTTCAAAATAGTTTCCTACTAAAAACAGCAGTTTACAATCCCACTAAGAGATTTATTATATATATGTATATATATATATATACAAATGTGTGTGTGTGTGTGTGTGTGTGTGTGTGTATATATATATATATATAAATAAATGAGAAAAAAAATTTTTAAAGTGTCTATATGTATATGCTGCTAGGGATTGAACCCATGATCTCACATATAGTAAGAACACACTACCACTGAGCTACACTCTTAATATGATTTCACTATCATAAGTCACAAACAAAAGTAAGTCAAAGTGGCATCATATTGTATCAACAGTGGTTTTATACTCTGGGTGATAGAATTAAAAGTGATTTTTATTTCCTTCTTTTTTGCTTATCTTTATTTTCTAATTTTTTCCAAAACATGGATTAGTTTTATATAAAACATTAGATAACAGCTTCCAAGTTCTTAAAACCTTATTTACAAAAATGGACAAAATTAAAGATTCCATTTGCACCATCATCATACTTACATAGTATGGTTCTGCTTCCCTTTCAGTTATCTCATCTTGATACAGAGTGAAGCAGGTTGGAATTCGTCCAAACCACACATCTCGGAGTACATCTTTGTCATCTGTCATTCTTCCAGGGGTTGAAGCAGTACATATAGGCTAAATTCTTTATTCAATCAAAGCCAAACTGAAAATAAAATGAAGAGTATTAGTCAGATCTTTGCAAGGATAAATGAACCTGCTACAAAATAATAGGAAAAAATGAATGCCACAAAAAATATTCACATTAAAAAAAAAAATGCATGACTGTGCTGGACGCAGTGGCATATGCCTATAATCCCAGCAACTCAAGAGGCAGGGCCAAAAGGTTAAGGTAAAAGGATTGCTGGAGTCTAGGAGTTTGGGGCCAGCATGAGCAACATGGCAAGACCCTACCTCTGTTAAATAAAATTTTTCTTAAAAGAAAAAGTAAGATCAGCATTTTTTTAAGAATGAATGCAAATAATAAATACAAAAATTCTAAATGGGGTATTATTTAAAAGATTCAAAGAAGTAACCAATTCAAAATTTATGTGAGCTGGGCATGGTAGTGGCATACTTGTAATCCAAGTGGCTCAGGGGGGCTGAGTCAGAAGGATCACAGGTTCAAAGCCAGCCTCAGCAAAAACAAGGTGGTAAGCAACTCAGTGAGAGTTGCTAAATAAAATGCAAAACAGGGCTGGGGATGTGACTCAGTGGTTGAGTACCTCTGAGTTCAATCCCTGGTACCCCCCCCCAAAATTAAAAATAAATAAATAAAAATTAAAAAGGGCAGAGGATATGTCTCAGTGGTTGAGTGTCCCTGGGTTTAATACTCAGTACCAAAAAAAAAAGAAAGAAAAATTCATGTGCAAGTAAAGTTTATTATATATTCAAGTAATGAACCACAGTCAACATGAAAACTATACTCACATCATCATTTCAAGCATAGAAGAGTCTTACTGTTTACCTAAAGAGGACCTTTCACCCACGATCTGATTCCTGATAGCCAACTCCCCAGGCTCATTCTCGCAATTACACCTGCCCCATGCAATATATTTAACCTCTCTTACTCCAGATACTGTCATTCTATCATTCTTCCTGCAAAAAATACTTGCTCATCTTGGAAAAATCTGTATATAAACTTATTCCCCATTCTAAATTTCATCTGACCCACAATCTAATCACAAAATTATTTCCATTTTTATTTACTTCCTTTAATATGGCAAAAGTAGTCCCCTAAACATCTTGCTCTGTGTCCTACTATTCCCCTGGCCTAGTATGCTCACCTATTCAAATCCTACCCCACCAAGCTCACAATCCTCTGCCCCAGTGAAATAGTAATTACTTCTATTCTGAGCTCAGAATACTCTCTATACCACAAACACAGTGCTAAACCTGCAAATGGAAATATTTTAGTATAGGTAGAAGGACATGGCTTATGATTTCTATAATATACCAGTGTCCATCAGTGGTAATAGTCTACATTAACCAACACAATACACTAAATGAACAAATACTGACATAATACTGTTGATAATAAACACTTCAAGTAACTCAATACATGGCACCTAGATACCAATATTCAATATACTCATCCAAATAAAATCTCCCATCTTTCAGTTAATTCACAATTTATCATAATGTATCCTTTGAAAAACTTCTAAATAGTCATATGCAATCCTCAGCACTACAAGAAAATTTATATATGAACAAATATTAATTAATATTAATACTGTGCTATTCAAGGAGCTTGTTTCTTTTCCCCAGACCAATGCCAAGTGCTTTAAGACCACCACAAGTTAATTAGTCAAAAAGAAAAGTTGGAGTCCAGTTGAATGCAATATCACCTACAGGTAAATAATTGAAAAAGATAGAAAAACATCTGTCCAACATAAAAATACTGTGCAACAGTCAAATCAGGTAAGAACTCTGGTACTTTAAATGAATCTGGCCAGGAATGGTTGGGCACACCTATAATCCCAGTAACTTGGGAGGTGGAGGCAGGAGGATTGCAAGTTTGAGGCCAGCCTCAGCAACTTAGTGAGACCCTATCTCAAAATTAAAATAATAATAATAATAATAATAATAGAACTGGGGATGTACCTCAGCAGTAAAGCTCCCTTGGGCTCAACACCTAGTACAAAAAAAAAAAAAAAATCCAATGTTCTTTTTAGCATACCAGTATATTAACTGTTACCAAAATATGTCCATAAGAACCTATTTTAAGCAAATGATACATGTATGCAAATTTCATGTAGTTCCACAGTGTTAGGTTTAAATTCAAACATTGAATTTCCTTCTAATTTTACATATCACACAAAACTAACTTATTGGATACAGGAAAGACCTCACTACTTCCTGACTGCATTAATAATTTACTCTTTTGAAATATATTTACTGGGCTGGGGTTGTAGCAGTAGTAGAGCACTTGCCTAGCACACGTGTAGCACTGGGTTCAATCCTCAACACCACATATAAATAAGTAAAATAAAAGTCCATTGACAACTAAAAATGATTTTAAAAAATAAAAAATAAACTTTACTACTGGTAGGAATAAATGAAATATGAATTATGGCAAATAAGTAAATCTAAAATTGAATTGATAAAAGGAAGTAAACAATGGTTTCCACAACCATGATACAGTCAATAAACCAACTACAACTGAGATTCTCCTCCTGTTCAGGAAGAAAGCAACAATCCAAGGCAAAGCGCTCCTTTACTAACATACTGAATTTTAATTTTTGTCCTTTTCTTTTGTTTTGTGTTTTGCACTGCTAGAGATTGAACCCAGGGCCTGTGCATGACAGGCAAGCACTATACCACTGAACTATATTCCCTACTCATTTTAATTACAATTTTAAAGTTCAAAAGTCACTATCAATATTTTGATGTGGATGATTTTTCTTCTCAGAAAAAAATATAATTTAAGACACTCAAACTTAGTGGGAATGATTACTTAAGTAAAGGAATCTCCAGGTTCTTCCTTTCTGCTCAGGCACTGGCCTTTTCAAGAAATAATCTGATTCCAGGACACCATTTGAGCCATAAACCAAAATATCATGCATGTCGATATAGCTTCCCTCTCTCCAGTCTAAGGTGCCAGAACATTTGACCAATCTATTATTTCTTTCCATGTCATTCTCTTCTATGACTCTCTTTCATGTATCAGAACAGTAAAAAGAAATGGCAAAATTCTCTTCTGAGTGTTTCTCCCCAGTAGTGATACAAAAGAAAGGGAGAAAACCTCAAAACCCCAACTACAGGCTTATGTTTTAGTCTTATGTTCCAGCAGTTTACACCAAAGTTCTTTAGCTGAGTTTTAGATACAAAAATAAAGTGAAAAATAAATTGGCAATGTATTTCTCATATACCATTGTTTCTTACATATATATTCCTTATAGGAACTCAAGGGTTAAAGTGACTGAACCAAGACAGTTTAAGATGTAATGAGGTAGACATGATACAAAACGAACTCAGCAAATCAGGCTACTTACTGCCTCAAAATATGCAGGCTCAATTTTATAAAACCTTAATCTTTCAATATTAATAATCATCTACAATGAATTATGAGAAAAATGTATCCAGTCAAATAATAATTAACTCAAAATATACAAAATAATTGGTGATAAATAAAATTAGAGGATAAGTTTTCAATAATCCTTTTGTAACCAGAAGCAAAAAAACAATTTCCCTCCTGATAAGCGATATAGTTTCAGGATTAAAAATGAAAAATGGGACATCAGAATGCCTCAATTCAAAACCTAGCCCTATGTTATGGGTTGGAATGAGAATGAGTTGGAACTTTTAGGGGTAAAAGTTCCTACTTGTTAATGCAGGAATATTAAGAGGTAAATTGATGAGATTATGAGAGCTGTAACCCAATTCTAATCCTAATTTGAATAGACTGACTAGGTGCTAACTGTAGGCAGAGACAGCAGGCTAGAGGAGGCAGGCTACTGGGGGTATGCTCAGAAACAGTGCACCTTCCTTGTGGTCCCCACCCCCCCACTTTCTCTCTCTCCTCTTCCTCTTTCTCTGTTTCCTGACATCCCCCCACCCCTATCCCCACTCCCATGAGCTGAGCAGCTTTCCTCTGCTGGGTCCTTGCACCATAATGTGATGCCTCCCCCTGGACCCAGAGCAATGGAGTCAGCTCTGAAACCATGAGCCCCAAAAATCCTCATCTAAACTGTTCTTCTCAGGTATTCTGGTCACAGCAATACAAAAGGTGATTAAAACATTCTATCAATTTACTACGTGACTTCAAGTAAGTCACTTATATCTTCTATTTTTTTCATCTGTTAAATGGGAAAAAAGCATTCAAATTAGATCAGAACTAAATTATACACACAAACATAAAAGTCTAAAATATTGAAAGACTTTAAGAGGCACTGGGATACAGCTCACTGATACAGGGTCTGCTGCTTAGCATACTTGAAGTCATGGGTCAACTCCCAGAACCAGGGAAAAATAAAAAATATATATATTTTATATATATGTATATTACACACACACACACACACACACAAAAGATTTTAACGAAAGCATTATATAACACATAGGAATTATAAGAAAAAGAAAACCTATCCTAGCATGATGTCACACATGTGTAATCCCAGGGACTTGGGAGACTGAGGTGAGCATTTCAAGTTCAAGGCCAGTTTTGCAAGTAATCAAGACCCTCAGCAACTTAGCAAAATCTTGTCTCAAAATAAAAAATCAAAAGGACTGGGAATGCAGCTCAGTGGTTAACACTCTTGGGCTCAATCCCCAGTACCAAAAAAAGAAAAAAGGGAAAGAAAAGCTATAGCTAACAATTATGCATTGACACTGCTAATAACCTTCAATATAAAGTCAATAAAAATGATTGACATGTACTACTTTATGGCATATGTTGGGGGAATATGAAATAACAACAGTTTTTTAAAACTTCAGGTGTTTACTCAGAAGGTATTATAAATTTCCAAATCTAGTAAACATACCACGACTTTCATGTCCTTTCCATGCCTTTGTCCATACTGGTATTCCCTTTGCCCTAAAGCAGACTTCCTACTTTGTCTTCCAACTTAGACATCCTTTAGGACCAGCTCAAAATAACCTTTCTTCTATGCATGCCTTAGGTAGAATCTTCCTTTTCTTCACTGCACCTCTACTTTTTCTCTATTTTAGTAGTTACAAGCTTATGTTAAAGGTATTTACTTGTATATATCTCCTCCAATAGACAGTAAGGCACTTCCTTAGTGAAAAGGATCATATCTCACTCATGTACCCCTGATACTTAGAATGGTGTCTCTACTATAGTATGTGCTCAAAAATGTTTACTGAATTTGAATGTTAGAAAAAGTACATGAACACAAAATTACAGAACCAAGCAAAACTATCTGCCACAAAAGAGGTAAGCCAAGTCAGATAAGTTAATAAAAAAATCAGGTACTAGATCATAAACATTCCATTTTACAAATGATGAATTTGAGAGAAAGAGTTAAAATTATTTTTCTAAAGCCTTGTGGCTAATAAATGGCAGTCAACCAAGTATGATAGTGCATGCCTGTAATCCCAGCTACTCAGGAGGCTGAGGCAGGAAGATACCAAGTTCAAAGCCAGCCTGAATAAAATAAAGCATAGCTCATGACTGGGGTTGTGGTTCAGCGGTAGAGCACTAGCCTAGCATGTGTGAAGCCCTGGGTTCAATCCTCAGCACCACATAAAAAGATTAAAAAAATATAATAAAGGTATTGTGTCCATACACAACTAAAAAAATATTTAAAAATAAATAAAACATAGTTCAGTGATACAGTGCTTGTCTAACATGTGCATGGCTTTGGGTTCAATTCCAAGCACTGCTTAATAATGAAATAAATGAGAGAGCCAAAATTGAAAGCAAGAATCAAATTTCCTAATCTCATATTTTCCTTCAAACCCTGATTGCCAACATTCCTTCCAACCCTAAAACATCCATATGTCTATGGTATAATTAAATGTTACTTTGTGAAAGCTTTCATAACGAAGAGGGGGAGTTAAATGCTAATGTATCCTGTAGTGGTTAAAGAATTTTTAAGTACATGGAATTTAAAAGACAGAATATGAACAGAGAAGAAGACAAATTCAGATGCTGCTCAATTTATGATGGGGATACATACTTCCCCATAAACACACTGTAAATTAGAACTATCTTAAGTTGGAGATGCATTTGTTACACCTAACATACTGCACATCATAGTACAGCAAAACGGTACACTGCTGAATATGAGTTGTTTACCCTAGTGATCCTATAACTGACTGGAGCTAGAGCTTACAGTCAGGTATTACAAGGCAGTTAAACCACATCTGGATAACATGGGGGGGGGGGGGAATCAACAACATCCAAACTTCTAAGAACAGTTTCTAGTGAATGTATTTCACATTCACCATCATAAAGTCAAAAAGTCCTAATCTGAAACACATTAAGCAGAGAATTATCTGTACTTTAAGCAGGGCAAAATAGCATCAATAAAGGCAGGAAGTAGGCAAGAGCAACATATATGGCAACCTTTTAGGAAATTTTATGTCAGGAAGAATAGTAGATAATAAGAGTTGACACTAATGTTTGTATATCACATATGATTCTAGGCAAGTCACTTCCCTAAGCCTCAATTTCCTTTATCTATGAAATGGAATTAACAATACCCAAGCTACAAGGTTGTTCTAAGAAAAAAATTTATAAGGTATCTGATCTAATGGTCATATAATAAGTACTAAGAAATGCAAACTATTACTATTCTTTGAGACTAGATCATGAAGCATACCACACAGAAGATTATGAAGATCTCAAGTTCATCCACCAGACCTATAGTCTGTAAGATTTGATAATGATGAAATAAAAGTGATTATCTAGCAGCAGTGCTCAGGAGAGCTTCAAATAAGAGAGAGGCTAGCCAACAACCAAGGCATAATGAGTGCTTCAACCTAGAATGTGAGTGAACTGGTGATATCTTCCCAAGGAAGAATGAACTGCGGGTGAAAAAGATTGACAGATAAAGAACACAGAGAATGTTTAAATGTTGATACAATAAATTAATGAAGGGTCTTTGAAATCAGACTAACATGGGTTTAAACTTTGACTTCCACCTACCAATTTTATGTCCTCAAACAACAAACCCACTTTCCCTAAAATCCATATGTAAAATAAAGATAATTCTAATTATCATAGGGCATAGGTGTTTAGTTTATGGTAACCACTCAATAAATGATGTACTTATAATGCACACGGTTTCCCACTCAAATGGTGCATCCAACCAATATGTTACATGGTTTCCTCAAGTTTCTATGGCCTCTATGCTGGAACACTCTTTCCCTTTCCTTTTGGTCAACTCTTTAATTCTGTCTTGAACAACTTAATCCTTTTAAGAGTCAGCTTAATATCTGCTACTAAGAAAGACTTCTCCTGAGCAGTCACCAGTCTAAATGCTTCAATAACAACATGTACTACCAAACATAGTAGTATTTGTTTATTCTGTCTCTTACCCCATAAGCGGTTTTGCAATTTTTGTTAAAGGACAGTGAAAAAGATATCTAGGTAAACTCTTCTCTGAATCAGGACACACTTTAAATTCTGGAAATTTAAAAAATAAAGTCCGCAAATCTTATTATTTAAGAAAGTTTTCCCACTACACACTACTACTATCACCATTCATTCAATTCAGAAGGCATAAAAATCCCAACCAATGATGCAAACTACTGGAAGTAAAATTCTTGAGGAGACAGAGCTGGTTGACTGCGCTATCTATACATCTAGTTCAGGGCTTGGGACTGAGTAAGTACCAGTAGATATCTGTTTACCAATTGGTCATTCGACAAATGGAAGTGTAAGATAAAATGCACCATTAACAGTCCTTTTCACACTATCTACCATGAAAGGCTAGCCTACTACCTAAAGCTTTCATTTATTTATTTATCTATTATTTTACTTGTTCATTTATACTAGGGATTGAACTCTACCACTGAACTACATGCCCAATTCCTTTTACTTTTTATTTTGAGGCAAAATCTCACTAAACTACTATGACTGGCCTCAATTTTCGATCCTCCTCCCTCAGCCTCCTAAGCGGCTGGAATTATAGGTGTGTGCCACCACACTCAAGTTTACCAGGAGCTATTTTTGCTGATAAAGTCCCCAACTACCTAGAAATTACTTAAAACATCAAATACTGACTATAATAAGTTTTCAAACAACTAAAATTAATAATCTATGCTGGATTCCACACTGAGCAGAGTGTGGCAGCATAGGCCTGTAAATTCAGCAACTCGGGAGGATGAGACAACCTAAATTCAAGGTCAATCTCAGTAACTTTGTGAGATCCTGCCTCAAAATAAAATGAAATAAAAGGAGTTGAGGGTATAGCTCAATGGGTGAGCACCTCTGGATTTGATCTCCAATATCAAAAAATAAATAAATTTACAAGCACCCTCAAACATGGATGCTAAGTACTGCCTAGTTTTCCTACACTTCCCTGGTCTTTTTTTTTTTGGGTGGTGGTACTGGGGATTGAACCTAGGGGTACTCTACCACTGAGCTATATCCTCAGTCCATTTCATTTATTTTGAGACAGGGTCTCACTAAGTTGCCCTGGCTGGCCTCAAACTTGCACTTCTCCTGACTCAGACTCCCAGTTCACTACAATTACAGCTGTGCAGACACCACAGGCCCTGACTTTCCTATATTACTACTCCATACCTCCTCCTCCCTCAAATTTCCAAATCTCCTTCCTCATCCTCTCTCAGTTAATGACTTTGCTTTCTATTTCCTTTTATCCTGTTACTGTGGATCAATGATTCTCAGTAACTGTATTTAAAGGCCTCACCCTGGAGTTGGGGATTTTGTAAGCCTCTTCTAAATGTTGGAAGTGCTCCAGGGTTCAGTCCTTGAACCACTCCCTTGGAGATCTTTCTCCTGACCTTAAAGACCATTTATAAATCTTTAGTTTTCATTTCTTTTCTGAACCTGTTTCACACATATACACTACTGTATACTGACATTTCCTCTTGGAAATTTAACATGTTCAAAACTGAAAATGATTTCAGACCTTTGTCCCTTCTCTCCCCCATTACTCTGAGGTCTTTCCCATTTCACTACATGGTAATTCTATAGTTGCTCAGGCCACACATCTTGGAGTTACCCTTAGTCATTCTTTCATACTTGACAGCTCTAGCTTAGAAGTCCAGAATCTGGTCACTCCCAACCACCTCTACTCTTACCACCCTGATCCAAGTCACCTTGACCCTTAACCTGGATAAAAGCAATGGCCTAAGAACAGTATCATTATTTCTGACTGTGCTGTATACAAGCAACATAGTAATCAGGCCCTTTTAAAACACAAGTTAGGTCAACTTACTCCTTACTCAAACTCATGGAAAGCAAAAATCATCTCTTTCAGACACTGAAGTTCTTGCCAGGAGTGGTGGCACACACCTGTGCTTCTAGTGACTGGGAAAGATGAGGCAAGAGGATTCCAAGTTCAAAATTGGCCTCAGCAACTTAGCAAGGCCCTAAACAACTTAGACTCTGTCCTCAAAAAAAAAAAAAAAACAAACAAACAAAAAAAAACTGGGGATGTAGCTCAGTGTTTAAGCAACCCTGGGTTCAATTCCTGGTACCAAAAAAGAAAGAAAAAAAGAATTCCAGTTCTCAAACACTGAAGTTCTTACACAGTCCCACAAGGCCCTATAAAACCTTGCCTCACCCACCTGAGTATCTACTATTCCTTCCCCCTTACTCATTCTTTTCTAGCCAAATTATTTGGTATACTCCAGCCTCAGGGCCTCTGTGGTAGCTCTGATGACTTTTCCACATGGCACCTTTATCACTTTTAGGTCTTCCACAAATATCCTTTCTATGGCCACCACTGGGACCTACCCACACCACCAGCTCACCCAATTTATTTCATTGATTTATCTTTTCTCTAGGACTTTCCACTACCTGACACATTAATTTTGTATCAACATCTTTCCCAGAGTGAATTACACAAAGGCAGGGATTCTTACTATTCTGTTTACTGTTTCATCCAGTGCCTGGCCTGTAGCAGGTACTCAGTATTTGTGAAATAAATCAAACCCCAACTTGATGTGTGTGTACACTGTTTTAAAAACCCACATCCATCCAGGGCATGGTGGTGCACCTGTGATCCCAAGTTCAAGGCCAGCCTGGGCAACTTAGAGGTTTTGTTTCAAAAAATGAAAATGGCTGGAGATGTAGTCTAGTGCTAAAGCTCAATCCCCAACATGGCAAAAAATTAAATAAATAAAAACCCATATCCACACAGTCCCATTTTGCTTTTTTCTCCGTTTTAACTAGCATATCTTTAGAGAGCAAAGTACACATCTAAGTCCAGTTGTAAAATTCTAAAATCCTCTCAACTACCATGATCAGTCTAACACTCTTATTTTAAAATTCAAAATACAACCAACAACCATGCTAGAAACTCTTAAATAATTCAGTTCAGATCCAAACACTCAGTCTCAAGGGCTTGGATTTATCAGGTGAGTTCTGGAAGGTCTTGGAAGTTCATCTGTTGTTTAATAAGTCCCTGGGTTCTGATTACTGAAGGCATGTTATGTTTCCTCAATCCTCAGAAAAATCTAGAACCAATCCAGTTTCCGAGGTTCCTCAAGTTTAGGTATGACTTAAAAACAAGTGAAATATAACTGAAGTGTGTGAAAGTACTTTACCAACAGAAAATTGCTTATTATTAAAATAAGACTTAAGGAATGCCATTGAAAAGATAAATTGTATGCAGGAAATACTCACCTAGTTCGGACAGAATCATTCGAACTGCCCTGGGAATTATGGTTTCAAGTGTTCCACGAAAAAATACAGGTCCTGAACAAAACTCTTGAGCCTGCGATTCAATCTACGCTTCCTACGTTAGTAAGGAACAGACAAACTCCCGAAGAGGGACCGCAAAGGCCGGCCTAAGGGCGCCGGGAGTGGTGTCTCGCCAACCCCACCTCTGCCGGGAGGAACACCTTCACCCGCCAGCGTCGCCCAGGAACACTCCTCTCGCCAGACACTCACCCCTTCTTACCTCATCTACCTGCCCCCGCCCCAACCCTCCTCCTCCAGGCATTCCCTCACCCTGGGACACATATACATTCCCTACCCGAAGCGCTGGCTCCCCTCCGGCTTCCCGCACTGGTGAAGACGCTCAGCACCGGGTTCTGCCTGCCTGACACACTGTCCTGCAGAGACGCTGGAGCAAGGAGTCCGGAAAGCCCGCGCAGCCGCAGAAAGCACTGTCGCGGAGGTCGGAGCCGAGCCCAGCTGTACTTCCGCCCTCCGGTACCCAGCTAACACTACCGGCAGCGCGGCGGAGCCCTGCAAGCCCACCGCAAGTCCAGTCACCCTCGGCGCCCGGAGATGACGTCACGGGACCCACGTGGTCCGCACCCCGCCCTCTGGATTCGACCCAACCCCGCGAGGAGGCGGGGCTGCTCTCGAGCATGCGCAGACCTAGCGAAGCCCCGACTCGAGAAATGTTTCAGAGCTCACAGGGTTCTACCTTTATCTGAGTCTCGCGCCAAAACGTAGTTACAGTGTTTGAAGAGGTTAATATAACAGTTTCATAAAAGCAAAGTTAAAAATACGGACATATTGCCTCCCTAAAGCTTGATCACAACATTCCTCTCTTCCTGGCATCACAAAATACTATTACTAAAACGTACCTTTTCAAAGTGCCTTTACATCCATTTTCTTGTTTGATCCTCTTTTCAAGTTTGTTAGAATGACTGCAGGAATTAATAGCTGTATTTAACAGAAGACTCGTCAGTACTGAGCCCTCCCACCTATCCAAGAGTGCATATCTTTATCTTCCTATTTCTGAAAATAACAATTAGTAAGTTTACTCCTAAAAAGCATTTGAACTGACTCTATCCAGAAGTCTTACCAGGCATTTAAGGTTTTTCTGTTAATTATACACTCCATAATGCCACGAATGCTAAATAAATAGTGGTTGAGACTCAAAACAGACTCCTGATACTTGAGAAGATAAGGAAAATCTTGGCAGTAGCTTTTTTTTCTTTTTCTTTTTCTTCTTCTTTTACTGGGAATTGAACCTGGAACTCTTACTAAGTTGCCATGGAAAGTCTCCCTAAATTACTGAGTCTGACTTGGAACTTGTGATCATCCTGTCTCAGAATCCTCAACCTCCCAAGTTGCTGGAATTACAGATTCTGAGCTTCCAAGTCGGTCAACACAGGATTCTTTTAAAAAGAAAAGTCATCTTGGAGACTGAATTGTACAATGATTTTCTAATGGTTAATTACTTCATTCGTGAGTGGGTCATCAAGTTAGTGTAATATGACTAAAATGAAATAAAATAGAAAATATCAGCATGTTACACATATGTAAAAGGTAAATATTGTTTCCTCAAACTTTTTACCTAAATAGGTATGTGGCATACACTGAGTGGGAATATGAAATGTATTTCCTGTCTCTCTTTTTTTTAACCCCTGGTACTGGGGAATGACCCCAGTGGTGTTCTACTACTGAGTTACATCCCCAACCCTTTGTATTTTTGTTTGAGACAGGGTCAAGATCACCCAGGCTGCCTTTGAATTTGCAATTCTCCTGCCGTAGTTTCCTGATTAGCTGGAATTACAGGTGTGCACCTCCATCCCCAGCAGAAATATATTTCTTAGGATGCTAGTGAGAAAAGTTTGAAAGCCTGTTCTGTTCCACTTCACCTACTCAAAGTAGAAATTTCCTCTGGTATCCCACTGAGTCATTAGCCTCTGTAACAAAGATCCTGGGACTAAGGTATATCACCTTCCCAGTGACAGACAAATAATATGGAGTTTACTTTGAAATGTATCAAAAAATAAGAGGAATTGAGAGAGGTAGAATAAATATGTGATTAAGTACAATAAAATGTTATGGTAAACCAGGTGCAGTGGCCCACAATTTTAATAATTGTAATTCCAACTATTCAGGAGGCTAGGGTGGGAGGACCTGGATTTGAAATCCCACCTGCATAACAAAACAGGCCCTGTCACACACACACACACACACACACACACACACACACACACAAAAACACCTTGCATGATGGAGCACACCTGTAATTCCAGCTACTTGGGAGGCTGAGGCAGGAGGATTGCAAGTTGGAGGCCAGCCTGGGCAATTTAGAGAGACCCCGTCTTCAGTTAAAAAATAAAAAGGGCCAGGGATATAACTCAGTGATAAAACACCCCTGGGTTCATACCATAGTATGAGATTATAAAACAACAACAAAAAAGTAATACAGACTTATTAAGACTGGGGGTGAGCCAGGTACAGTGGCACATGCCTGTCATTCCAGTGACTAAGGAGTCTAAGGCAAGAGGACTGCAGGTTCAAGGGTAGCCTCAGCAAATTAATGAGGCCCTAAGAAACTCAGTGAAACCTTGTCTCAAAATAAAAAATAAAAAGAGTTGGGAATGTGACTCAGTGCTTAAGACTGGGGGCGTAGCTCCAAGGTAGAGCGATTTGCCTAGCGTGTACAAGGCCCTGGATTCAATCTCTTTCAACTTTGCTGTATAGTTGAAATGTTTCCTAATTGAATGTTGGGAGGGGAACTATATATGGAAAACCCTAGTAAGTGAAGAATGGTTACATTGACCTATAATACAACTTCCTATAACTTTAATTAATTGATCTATTTTCTTCCTTTCTCCCTTGGTCTTTCTTTGCCCTTCTCTCATCTACACCCTACAACTGAAACATCTAATCCTGCTTCTTAAAGACATTCAGATATGAGATCTTTGCTCTTGTACCTATATCCCACTCAGGGATAAACATTGTTGGATCTTTCAGCCATTCTTTACATGCCCACATTCCATAACTCTCCTTTGGATGTTGTCCAGTTATTAGTGTCCCCATTGAATAGTTGTGCTTTTTTCCCATCTGCTAATTATGCTTCTTGAGCAAAAATTTAGAAATAAGAGAAATTTTTTATTTGTTCTGTCATTTTCCTTTGTTAATATATGTCTTCTCTCAATTGGTGACAATGCATTTTTACTTATTTTTCTTTGAAGATACTGCTATAAAGAGTTTGTTTTTTTTTTTTCCAACAGATAAAATCAGCTAGGAAAGTTGAAAGGAATTGAGATGCCCTGCCATTAGCAGAGGAACTCCAGCATCAGCCTAGCAGTTGAAGGTCTCCAGCACAACTATAAGTTGGTGCCAGTTGTATAGTCTGTGTGTGGGAAGACCTCACTGCTTCTTCCATCTGGCAGCCCCCTCTGTAGTGTATTCCCAGACACAATCATACTTTGGTTCCTCTATCTTTTTGCAAGTCCTTATTCAAACGGTGCCTCTCCCCTACCTGAATGGAAACTCCTTAGAAACCAGGAACATCAAAGGCTGAAGACTGAGTTCCACAGGTTGGAAATGAACCACTCCTATGATCACTGTAATATACTTCAGCTTATTTAACATACACAATATGATATGATTTTTGTCCTAGTTGTTTACACTCCAATTCTAGTTACCCAAACTGAGAAATTCATGTTTCAAAGGCAGTTAGGCAGCAATACATCTGCTGAAAGACCACACTCTAGAAGCAGCTGTCATAAAGATGCCTGTTATCACCATCTTCATCCACATCTCATCGTTTTCTATTGAAAATAGTGAATGTTAGAGATGGGTTTCTATTTTGGGCTTGTTTGAAAGTATAATCAAGGGCTGGGGGTGTAACTCAGTGGTAGAGTTCTTGCCAAGCACATATGAGGCCTTGGTTTGAATCCCCAGCACTACCAAAAAAAATAACAGTAATAAAAAGTATTGCAATGTTAGAAATGTATCTCACTTATAAAATTAACAATATTTAAAATATGTGAATTGACCTAAACATTTTAGAGATGCATGCCACCCTTGCATGAACAGATTAGAAATCCTTAAAACCTATATCTTGATCCCTAAGTTTTCTTCTGTCTTCTATTATAGTTTCATTGAGTTATGGAATTTAGCCTTAGGAATGATGCCACATCTGCCAAAGTGAACCTTTCTGCAAGGAAATAATGAGAGTAGCAAATGGGCGGACAGCTGGAGTGTTATCAGACTTATAGAGCAGGTCTTATGAACTGTACCTGCATGTGAATCAGAATTTGGTGTAAAATTGATCTTCATTATCACCTTATATTCAGGAGATGGGAACTAATTAACCTTCACTGACCTTGACTTCTTCAATAACTATGATTATTTGTGGAGAAGAACCTAAGAGCTGCACATGATCAAATTAACTTTGGTTAGTTAGCAAGAGTGGTAGAGATGTTCTCTTTGGTCTTTAAAATGTTTTTAACCCCTCCCCCCACAAATGTAATACTGGTAACATTACACACACACACACATACTGAATTTCTGTCTTATTCTGGAATCTGGCAACACACTTTCCCACAAAGCAAACATGAGCTGGAGCACAGTGACAACTATCTGCTTTTAGGAGCACAGTGACAGCTATCTGCTTTTAGGCCGAGCATGCTCCTCTCCAGCTTGTCACTGTCCCCCTGCATGGTCCTACCTGAACACTAGAGGCATTAGAGCTTAATGACCCTGTATAGCATTTGGTATTTCAAAAACACTGCCTACCTCAGTTCTTTGCCTGTAGCTATCAATGTTGTTGCAAAAAGCCAAAACAACTAGTCCAGCATGTGCCGAACTGAAGAATTTAACACACATTTGATTGTGATTATGATTAAAAGTATGGTGCAAAGATTTTACTTTTTTGAGGTACTGCAGATAGAACCCAGGGATGCTCTACCACTGAGCTACATCCTCTGCACTTTTTATTTTTTATTTTGAGACAGGTTCTTCCTAAATTGCTGAGGCTGGCCTCAACCTACTGGGATTATAGGTGTAAGCCACTGATCCAGCCCATTTAAGCATTTCTTGAGTTATCATTACTACATGCTTGGTAAAGTAAAAATAGTTCTTAAGTAATAGCAAAGGAGTTCCCAAATTTAAAATCACACATGAATATGTGTGTGCATATTTTTATTGTAAAACACAATTTGAAACATTTTCCTATGACTACTATGTGAACTACACAATACTATATGCAATCTATCACTACTACAGTTAATATGTAGATTTCTATTGAAAATATTGTGTTATAATACTCTTTAACTATATGCTTCTAATTTCTGATCACTCTACCTACCTCTTAACACAATATATCATACGGGAGTGAATTAATAGAATATACCAAATATTCTTTGAAATAGACATGCAGAGGACCTGCCTTATCCATGATTTCACTTTCCTTAGTTTCAGGTACCCCTCGTAAACCACTTTCCAAAGAAATAAATTGAAAAATTCCAGAAATAAACAATTCATGGGTTTTAAGTTTCATGCCATTATAGGCATCATAATGAACGCTTATGCTATCATGCTCTATACTGCATGGGACATGAATGAATCATCTCTTAGTGCAGTGTATTCACAATTGTTATGGTTTGTATGTGTTAGCCCCCAAAAATTCACATGTGAAACAATGCAAGAAGTTTCAGAGAAATGATTGGGTTGGGAGAGCCTTAACCCAATCAGGGAACTAATCACCTGATGGGATAAATTTAGTGGTAACTGGAAGCCGGTGGGGTGTGACTGGAGGAGGTGTGGCATTGGGGGCATGGCGTTGGGGTATTTATTTGTATCTGGCGAATGGAGATCTCTCCCTCCCCCTCCCTCCCCCTCCCTCCCCCTCCCTCCCCCTCCCTCCTCTCTGTCCTTTCTGATCATCGCGTTAGCTGGTCCCTTTTCTTGAGGAAGAAAGAAGCACACATTCTTCCACTATGATGTTCTGCCTCACTTTGAGCCCTGAGGAATGGAGCAAGCCTTCTATGGACTAAGACCTCTAAAACCATGAGCCCCTGAATAAACTTTTCCTCTTCTACAGTTTTCTAATCAGGTCTTCAAGTCACAGCAGAGAAAAGCTGGCTAAAACAACAAAATATATACTACACACCTGTTAGGCACTTAGTACCTGCTTAGATTTATCAGATCAACTGTAGTCCTATCATAGTGCTTGTGTTCAAGTAACCCTTATTTTACTTAATGGTTCCAAAGTGCAAGAGTAGCGTTGCTGGCAATTGGTTTGCCAAAGAGCCATAGAGGTCTTCCTTTAAGTGAAAAGAGGAAGTACAAGAAGATATTTTGAGACAGAGAGAGCACATTCATGTAACTTTTATTATAATATAGTTAAAATTTTTATATTTGATTGGTTATTGTTAATCACACCTTATTATAGGTAAGCATGTGAAGGAAACACCAAGAGTATGTACAGTGTTTGATGCGATCAACATTTTCAGGCATCCACTGGGGCTCTTGGAATGTATCCCCCAGATAAAAGGGGGAAATGCTGCATTCATAACTATTACACAATTGTGTTCTAATTTTGCATTCTGTAAATTAATATTTTAAAAATCATCTTCAATTCAGATTATTTCATTGTTCCCTAGATTTTATTTAAAACTAGGACAGATAGTATGATGGTGCATACCTGTAATCTCTGCTGCTTGGGATGCTAAGACCAGGAGGATTGCAAGTTCAAGGACAACCTGGGCAATTTAGCAAGACACTGTCTCAAAATAAAACTTAGAAAAGGGCTGGAGATGTAGATTAGTGATAGAGCACTTGCCTAGCATGGGTGGGCCCTGGGTTAATCCCCAGTTACCCACCCCCACCCCCCCCAAAAAAAGTAGGAGAAATCCATCAGGTAGTTTTTCAGTCTATCTTTTCAGTGAAGATGGGGGGGAGGGGAATCTGAGAAGTATAGAATTTAAATATACTAACTTAAAAGACCTGTTCCTAAGACAGCAAAATAAATCCTTGCAATAACATATTATTGTCACCAGGTGTCACAGTCTACCCAGTCAGCAAGACCTGTCAACAGCCTCAATGATGTAATAAGTGGTGTTCCCCAGGAGGAAAGCTCTGACTATTTCAAGAGATTTGTGGCATTCTGAGGTGTTCTCACAACATCTCTAATTTAAAAGAAAAAAAACAACTTTCTAAAACTTGGTCAATGTAAACTTTGATATTCTCTTTCATATCCATTCCCTCTGCTAGGTATGGTAGCACACCTGTAACCCCAGTGACTCTGGAGGCTGAGGCAGCACAATCACAAGTTCAAAACCAGCCTAAGCAACTTATCAAGACCCTGTCTAAAAGTAAAAAGGGCTGGTGCTGCAGCTCCGTAGTAGAGCACCCCTGGATTCAATTCCCAATGCTGATTAAAAAAAAAAAAAAATCCATTCCCTCTTCTTTGTGTTCTCTTACCGGTTTGTTATTGGATCATAGGCTAGTGAAACAGAGTGGCTGAAAACATGGACCCTTAAATTCCTGCTCTGACATCAATTTCCTGTGTGACCAGGAAAAATATTTTAAGAGAACTGGCTACATAATTTGCCATGCCCAATACAAAACAAAAACAAAGGCCCTTGGTTAAAAAATTAAAAATTTCAGGATGGCAACAGAAGAGCCTTAAATCAAGTGCCAGGTTCTGGATAACTGAATGGATGTCCAAGAACCTGACTTTTATGTAGCTTCTGTGTGATAAAAGAAAAATTCTGAGATGACCTAAAATTAATTACAAGATCCAGAGGATGGAGAAAGAGGGAAATTAATCAGCTAACAGTTGCCAGCAAAATCAACAAAAAGAATATTTATATTGGAAACCTGATTTAGATCCCATCACAACTACCACCTGGGCTGTTTCTGTACAAATTTTCCACACTGTAAACCCCAACCAGTCCAGCCGAAACAAGTGCTTTTCCGAATGAACAACAAGTGCTTTTCCCAAAGCTTTCCTCAGAGCAATACTTCTCTTATCTATGACCCATATAAATTCAATGTAAACCTTCCTTCCCCAGATTATTATTATGAAATATTCTGGCATATAGGATTCAATGTCCACTGCTATCTAGCTTTGATACTGGTAATTGCAGAAACTTGACCTAGGACCTTGTCCTTTTTCTGGCTAGTATCTGTCCAAGGCTCAATAAATTTTTGTTTTAGAAATTCCTTGTTCTCAAGAGTTTTCATTTAACAGTTCTCCAAGTCTCCACGTTTTCATTTTCCTCAAAGAAAAACAAGGATAACGATGGCACCTGCCACTTGGACTTGGGAAGGTTAAGTGGGATGTTGCACATGGAACATTTATCACCAGGTTTGCCACATACTGAACTCTCAAAAAAAGGGAGCCTTTTATTTTTATGTCCCTCCTTAGATTTTCTGCCTCTCCTCGCCCATACTAATCCTTTTTAAAACTTGCCACAAGAACTATCTTCTTTAGTACAGCTCACATTATGTCCCTGATCTGTTTTTACAAAAACTGAGTCCTCGCTTCCTACAGAACAAAATTCACATTTCTTGATTTAACTCCAGTGCAGTTTTCTAGCTTCATCTTCCATCACCTGTCTGATTCCCTAGTCTCTCTCTGGGCTGCCCTGTTCTTGTGGAAATCCCCTCTCCCCAGGGCTATAGGACATACATGGTCTAGAGTTGCTTACAGTCTAGACTGGGAAACATTACATAAGAGATTTAGCAAGAACACAGGGCAGGAGTAGTCAAGGGAAAAAGTGTAATAAAATTTCAAAAGTAGCCCAAGTCATGACTGAAATGCTACTTTTTAAAAAAAAGCATTTCTTTTTAGAGTTTGTTAGTGGTTACTATATTTAGACTTTATGTTTTAGGTATCAAAACCATAGGACATGGATTCTTTTTGAAAAATAGAATCCACACTTTTAAGGTCTTATATCCTAAACTTGGGATAGGCTTTATTTTTTTAGAGTAGTTTTAGGTTCTCAGCAAAATTTAACAAAAAGTACCGAGTTTCTATCTCCTGTTTCTTCCCACAACCACTCCCACTATTGATACCCCTTCACCACTGTGGTACATTTATTAAACTGAACCTGCACTAAACACAATCATCAGCCATTGCCCATTGCTTATATTATGATTTACTGCTAGTCTTGCACATTCTATAGGTTCAGAAAAATGTATAATGGCATGTATCTACCATTCTAGTATTATACAGAATATTTGATGTGAAAAATGAAGAGCATAGCCTTTTCACACTAATTTCTTTCACTTAGTAATATGCATTTATGCGTCCTCTGTCATTTTAGGGAGCAGTGTGTGTGTTTTGCTTTTGTTTTTGTTTTTGCAATACTGGGGATTTTTGCATGCTAAGCAAAGCACTCTACCACTGAATTCTACCCCCAGCAACAATGTAGTTTTTTTGCTTTTTGTTTTGGAGATGAGGTCTTGCTATACTGCTGGGGCTGGTTTCTAACACTTTGGCTCAACTGCTCCTCCTGCTTTAGCTTCCTGAATAACTGGGTGGTGCATGTCACTGTGCTGCCTCCAGCACTGCATTGTTGTTATTGCTTTTTTACAGTGCTAGGGATTGAACCCAGTCCTCACATAAGCTAGGCAAGCACTCTGCGACTGACTCAGCAATGAATATTTTCTAAATAAAATAAAATATTTAAGAAGTAACTCACAGTGGGTGCACGCCTCTAATTCCAGTGGCTCAGGAGGCTGAGGCAGGAGGATTGAGAGTTCAAAGCCAGCCTCAGTAACTTAGCGGAGGCCCTAAGCAATTCAGTGAGACCCTGTCTCAAATAACATACAAAAAAGGGCTGGGGATGTGGCTCAGTGGTTGGCACCCTTGGGTTCAATTCCTGGTACCAAAAAAAAAAAATGTAATTCATATTTAGTTTACATAGTGCAGAATGTTTAGATGATTTATTTTTTTACTTTGAATGAACTAATAAAATTTAATAGCAACTTTCATCAATAACTATCATGCTGAGGAACTTTCTGTGGGATGCTTTGCCCACATACATTAATTGATAGAATTGGCAGACATGGTAATTTTCCAAAGTTTCTTTCTGAATTTTAGAAACAAGCAATACAGTTTAAAACTCCTAACTTTCTTTTTAATTAAGGTATTCAGATTACACTTTTTAAAATGTAACCATAGAATAAATGCTAAATTTTTGACAAGCCTGTTTTCCAATCATTCTTTCCCATGCGCACGTTCTGGATCTGATCTCACAGTCAGCCCTTACCTTGGTATCTTTTTCCATTAGTCATATCACTACCACACACAGGCCTTGGTGTACTTTCTTCTTCTTCTTCTTCTTTTGGCAATGGATGGGAGGTGGGGTGCTGGAAGATGAGCCCAGGGGCACTTTACCACTGAATACATTTCTAGTTCTTTTTATTTTTTGAGACAGGGTCTTTGCTAAGTTGCTGAGGGTTTCACTAAGTTACCCAGACTGACCTTGAACTTGAGATCCTACTACCCCAACCTCCCAAGTTGCTGAGATTACAGGTGTGCACCACTGCACCCAACTTGTCCTTGTCCTCTCTTACTGCTGCTTTCCTACTTTAGGATACCTGTCAGTCAGGCCCTCCTGCAATCCATTTTCCACATTTCCACCAGACTGCTTTATGTCCAATGCTAAGATGATTGCATCGCTGCTACTCAAGTTGAAGGTAATAAGGAAACCAGAGCCCCATGGCCTTTATCTTCCTCTCCCTGCAGTCCCTGAGGCATCTCTGCAGTGCTGTTGGGATCCCTGAGATGTGATCTGAAAATTTCTGGCCTCAAAAAGCAAATGTATCTTTCAGTATCCTCCTAGGACATTCTTTACCTCTCCATCTTCATCTCATACCGTATCCCTCCTAAGCTCTGGGCCTCCAGCCACATGCAGCCACTTTTCATTCTGCAAAAGACCATGCCCTATTGGCACCAAAATAGACATGTAGACCAATGGCACAGAGTAGAAGACACAGAGACGAACACACATAAATACAGTTATCTCATACTAGACAAAGATGCCAAAAATATACATTGGAGAAAAGATAGCATCTTCAATAAATGGTGCTAGGGAAACTGGAAATCCGTATGTAACAAAATGAAATTAAACCTCTATCTCTCACCCTGTACAAAAATCAACTCAAAGTGGATCAAAGACTTAGGCACAGAGACCCTGCACCTAATAGAAGAAAAAGTAGGCCCAAATCTTCATCATGTCTGCTGACTTCCTTAACAAGATTCCTAAAGTGCAAAAAGTAAAATTAAGAATCAATAAATGGGATGGATTCAAACGAAAAAGTTTCTTCTTAGCTAAGGAAACAATAACGTGAAGAGAGAGCCTACAGAATGGGAAAAAATCTTTACCACACACACTTCAGATAGAGCACTAATCTCCAGGATATATAAAAAACTCAGAAAACTTAACACCAAAAAAAACAAATAACTCAATCAATAAATGGGTTAAGGAACTGAACAGACACTTCACAGAAGAAGAAATATAATTGATCAACAAACATATGAAAAAATGTTCATCATCTCTTGCAATTAGAGAAATGCAAATCAAAACTCAGATTTCATCTCACTCCAGTCAGAATGGCAATTATCAAGAATACAAGCAATGATAAGTGTTGGCGAGGATATAGGGAAAAAGTTACACTCATACATTGTTGGTGGGACTGCAGATTGGTGCAACCTTTTTGGAAAGCAGGATAGAGATTCCTTTGAAGAAAACTTGGAATGGAACCACAATTTGACCCAGCGATCCCACTCCTCTACACACAAAGCATACTATAGTGACGCAGCCACATCAATTCACTATGGAACCAACCTAGATGCCCTTCAACAGATGAATGGATAAAGAAAATATGGTACATATACACAATGGAAAATTATTCAGCCTTTAAGAAGAATGAAATTATGGCATTTGCAGGTAAATGGATGGAACATTTGCAGGTAAATGGATGGAACTAGAGACTATCATGCTAAGTGAAACAAGCCAATCCCACAAATCTAAAGCCTGAATGTTTTCTCTGATAAATGGATGCTGATCCATAGTGGGGAATGGGTAGGAAGAATGAAAGAACTTTGGATTATGCAGAGGGGATTGAGGGGGAGGGGTGGGGTGGTGGGAATGAGAAGGACAGTAGAATGAGACAGACATTATTACCCTATATACATGTATGAAAAAAATTTTTAATTAAAAAAAGAAGGCTATGCCCTCCTTTGCCTCTGGACCAATAAACAACCTATTTCCTCTGCCTCTAACACTACCTTCTCACCACCACTTTTTTTTTTTTTTTTTTTTTTTTTTTTTTTTTTTTTTTTTTTTGTGGTGGCAGGGATACCAGGGATTGAATTCAGGGGCACTCTACCACTGAGCCCTGTTTTGTACTTTATTTAGAGACAGAGTCTCACTGAGTTGCTTAGGGCCTCACTTTTGTTGAGGCTGGTTTTGAACTCTCAATCCTCCTGCCTCAGCCTCCTGAGTCACACCACTTTTTCCTAATTAACTCTTATCTATCTGTTAGGTGTCAATTTATGAGTCTCTTCCTCTTGGAAGTCATCTCTACTTCTCCCAAAAGTGGTCTAAGTACACTCTCTATGGCCTTAATGTTCTGCATTTATTTCTTTTTATCATCAAATAATTGACTTCTGCTTGTCTGTGTTCCAGCAAATACCTCTTTCTCTTCTCCTGTAGGCACTAAGCCTTCACTCACTGTTTAATTTCCCACATAATGCCTGACACGGAGTTCAGTGGTTGTTTATTGGTGAGATGAATAAGTGAATGAAGCCAGAATTATTGTCTGGGGTTATATTAGGAAAAGGATTGAAAACCAAAGTAAGGATTTTGCACTTCATCTTCTAGATCTCTAGATTGTTCAAGCTGTTTGTTATCATCTGTTACTGAATTGTGAAACCAGCTTAGTTCTTGGCAATAATTTCTTGTGCAAAATAGTATTTTATAGAATAAATTTAATAGAAAATAGACTATCACAAATAGTAAGGGCAAGTTTGTTTACATCAGTTATGCATATATGTATACACATGAATATCTTGAATGAGTATATGTGAATTGAATCATGATATATAATTTATTTCTTCCTGTGGGTCATGTTGAAAAGTTTCAAAAACTCCTACTTTAACCACAGAAGTGCCATTGAATGATCTCAATTTGAGGATGTGATATGCTCAGCTCTGTAGTTTTGGAAGTTTCCTTGGACCACAGTATGAAGAGTATGTGACCAGCAATATCTCTGGAGGCAATGGGAACAACTGAAAATCTATTATAGCAACTGGAAAAGGAGAAAGACAATAACAGTGGATGGGAAGGAGGGGGTGAAAGGAAAAAATATTTTAGAGGCATAATCAGTGAACTAAAGTGATTGATTGGATTAAGTAAGTCTGTTGGGATGAGAGGTTAAAATCTTTTAGTGTTATGTGGTTTTAAGACCAAGGTATGCAAAAAAGAGTTCACCTATTGACAAAACCACATGCTGGTGAGAAGGTGGCACATAAACTCTCTTTCACTGATGGTGCAAATGCAAAATGGAACAACTACTTTAAAAGACAGTTTGGCAGTTTCTTTTAAAACTAAATGTGACCTTCTCATATGACCCAGCAAGGATGCTCCTTGATATTTCCATTTCCCTAAAGGAGTTGAAAACTAGTGTCCACACAAAGATGTGCACGTGGTTGTTTGTAGCAGCTTTTTTCAAAATTTCCAAAATTTGGCAGCAACCAAGATGTCCTTCAGTAGGTGAATGGGGAATCAAATGGTGGTATATACAGATAATGGAATATTACTAAGACATAGAAGAAATTTTAATGCATAATATTGGGTGGAAAGCCAATCTGAAAAGGCTACATAATGTGTGATTCCCTTATGGAAAAAAATAAAACTATGGAGATAGTAATAAGATCAGTGGTTGTCAAGGTTTGGGATAATGGAGGAATGAAAAGACAATTTTTAGGACAGTGAAACTACACTGTATGATACCAGAATGGTGGGAAAACATGGCATTACACATTTTTCCAAATCCACAATCTGTACAACACCAAGAACGAACTCTAGTGCAAACAATGAACACTGGGTGGTAATTGTCAGTGCAGGACCATCAGTTGTAACAAATGTTCCACTCTATTGAGGGATTTTAATAATGGGGGAGGCTCTGCATGTTTTGGGTCAGGGGTATGTAGAAAATCTGTGTGCCTTCTACTCAATTTTGCTGTGAACCTACAACTGCTTTAAATGCTTTTAAAATAAAAATCAAATAAAAGGGAGTGGGACAAGGGAGATTACTTGTGAAGAATACTTGTGGAATCTTTTAGTAACATCTAAAAAGATCTAAATTTGAGAAAGAAGTCTAGAGGCATATTCCCCGCTCCCTCTCTCTTCCTTTCTTTCTTCTTCTTTTCACTAGGGATTGGTCCCAGGGGCACTTTAACAATGTGCTACATCCCTAGCTCTTTTTATTTTGAGACAGGGTCTCACCAAGTTGCAGGTGCTGGCCTTGAACTTGCAATCCTCCTGCCTCAGTCTTTCAAGTTACACACCTGTAGAGGCAGCTAGAGGCATTTTCATATGAGTCATTTATCGCTTGTATTAGTCTGGTCCTTCCCAGAAGCAACACCAACATGGTTGAATTCTCAGAGATAATATTAGGAGAAAACTTTGAAGAAAATGGGTCCAGGAAGGAGAGCCGATAATCAACAAAGTAAAGGAGAAGGTGAAGGACCAGTGGATGGAAGCCAGTGCAGCCTGAGAAAGGTGCAGCAAGAAATTTTAGGGCGTCATTGAACCAAGGTTGTCAGTCAGAGGAATCCAGGGTCCTCCCAGGAACAGGATTGTCTTACAGTCTCTGCCACACTCAGTCCCTGCCCAGGAGATGCCTGGGGGTAATGAGGATGCCAGAGCTGAGCTGCTGAGCCCTTGGCTAATTTCTCTGACTTGCAGTTACAGGCTTATGAAGTCTATTCTCCTGGCTGACACCACCCCTTAATTAACAAATATTCATTATCTTTTAATACTTATGCATCCTTGTAAATAAAACTCCAGTATTATAAACTACTCTTTGCAATCAAAATTCCAAGTGGCTTCTATATATACAGTAGCATCTATATAGTGTCTCCTAGCCATAATTTCTTCCCTTCTAGTTTGCTCTGTAGTTCCTGACACTCCTCTCCTCTTTAGGAATTAACAGATACACCTATTCATCATGAATTGCTCCTGCACTGCTTTTTTGCCTACATATCTTAATCTGACACCTTGTTTAGAAAGCAGGATGCTGTTTTGTGAGCTTTCTCCATCTGGTCCTCTTTGGGCAACATTACTTTGCCACTACTTCATGCTCATTTATTCCTAGACTAAGTCAAATTCCTATCTTGTCCTTCTACATTTGGACAAGATCTTCTCAACTAGACATCAGGTGGTGGTGGTGGCAGGATTAGAAGATTAAGGAGAAACACAGAGTAATGTTGAGAAGCCTAGTCCTACTATTGATGATCTGTTTAAGCTTGGGCAAATAAAGCCTTTCTAGGCTTTATTCTTCCCACCTATAAATTAGAGATAACAATAGTTGCTACTGCATAGGATTTCTATAATAATAAATTATATGTACTATATGTAATATGTACAATATACATGTATGTATATCATACATATAAAATAGTGCCGAGTTTGATAAGTACTCAAAAATTAACTATAACAATTATTATATCATTATTTTTATCTCCCTATTAGGCTCCATCAGCTGTTTTCATGTTAATTTATTAATGAACTAAAGTTTTTACAAAGCATATCCCCTTACCAGGTCTCACATATAATGGCTACTACCATTTTTGGCACTCACTTTTGGCACTTTATTATAGTCTGCTTAATTTGACTACAGATGGTAGAAAATACAACCAAAATAGAAATGTATTTATTTCACATTTCATGAGGCATAGGGTGTGCATGGCGGCTCCGTGAGGGCATCATTGTCCTGGGATGCTTTTATCTACCCAACCCACCATCTTCTAGGCCATAAGATGGGTTTAACTTCCTTTAAAAATTTTTTTATACCTTTATTTATATATATGTGGTTCTGAGGATCGAACTTAGTGCCTCACATATGCTAGGCAAACACTCTACCACTGAGTCACAACCCCAGCCCAGGTTTAACTTCTTGACATAATATCCACGTCTCAGGAGGGAAGAGAAGAGTCCGAAAAGCATGGAGGCCAAGCAGTTTCCTCTAAAGGACTTAACATTTTGTGTAAGAAGGCAAACCCTCCCCAAGGACATCCACCCATAACTCACTGATGAAAACTGTGCCAAATTTTACTTCTATCTGAAAAAGAGATAGAGAAATCAAGTATTTTTAGTTAGGTACATTTCTCACCTAAATATAATCACGGAAATGTTTTGAAAAAGGGAGAATGCATACTGGGAGGACAACTAACCATGCCTTGTATGTGACTTATTTAATTTCACTTTTATAAATGACAGCTTCTAGTACTGTAGGCTTGAGTCTAGGATTTCATAATAAAATTTAGGTAATGAGGATTGGGGAGATAGCTCAGTCAGTAGAGTGCTTGCCTTGCAAGCACAGGCCCTGGGTTCAATCTCCAGCATCCCCCCCCCCCCAAAAAAAAATTTAGGTAATGGGTTGGCACATTACAGACAATGTCAATCAGCAGGAGAACATAAATTATACTAGTTTTGAATTGAATTGCTGTCCATTTAGTCAGAGTAATTAGTCCACATTGACATGGATTGCTCTGGATTCTAAATATAGTGATTATCCCATAGATTATCCCATAGATAAGTAGGTTATCCCATAGATAAATTACCTATAACTAGTAACTTGTTACTAGTCACTATATGTGAGATCTGGGAAATGAGAAACACTTTAGGAAAGTTTTAGGTAAGCAGGGCATGGTGGCACATGCTTGTAATCCCAGTGATCTGGGGGATTAAGGCAGAAGTGTGGCAAGTTCGAGGCCAGTCCGGGAAACTTAGAGAGATCCTGTCTCAAAAACAAAAAAAATAGGGCCTGGGGTTGTGGCTCAGTGGTAGAGGGCTTCCCTGGCATGTATGAGGCCCTGGGTTCGATCCTCAGTATTGCATATAAATAAATAAAATAAAGGTCCATTGACGACTAAAAAGAATTTTTAAAGTAAATAAATAAAAATAAATAAAAAATAGAAAGGACTGAGGATGCAGCTCAATAGGTTCAATTCTCAGTATGGAGTGGGGGAAGCAGGGAGCTTTTAGTTAACTAGAAAATTAACATGAAAATAGGTGATGGAGTCTAATAGGGAGGTAACCAGTTATCCATAACTAGTAAGTTAAGCAGTATTTGAAGTTGACTGCTTAAACACTTAAGATACCTTTATTATGCTATTATGACAGTGTATGAAATTACATCCCATGTTTCTGGGGGTAGGGAAGTCAACTTACATAGGCTGGTGCTTATGTGTTATCTATAACGTGTTATCTATATGTAACTCATGATCCTTGAATTCTTTTTCAGAACATAACAAATATGAATAAATAAGGCAATATATAATTAACACAATTTAATAAGCATTGCAAATTAGAAGAAAGGTCATTTTCATTTCTTCATTTAATAATTAGGTCCTCTCTTGCAAAACCCTCACTCATCTGAAAGAATGTGTGGCATGTAGATGTATCATATCTTAGTTTCAGGACAGGACCTCATCTGAGCAATTTGAATGTCTTGTTAAATCAAGGGTGGGTGTCATTCTGGTTAGTTATTTAGGCCAAACTAGGAAGAAAAGAGAAGTAATAGTGGGCCAAGATGTGGAGAAACAAGACAAACATAAAATTTATAATAAAATATATTACATTTGTAAGTCAGTGACTAATGATAAAATTCTCATTAAAGCAACTTTTTTTATTTCGTCCTTGAATCACTTCATAGTTACTAGTGTTATATATCTAGCCAGATTTTAAACTTCTAAAAGAAGAATGGGAAAGTACCCTATATTATAGGTTTTGTATCTCCTTTTGCTAAATTTTCTTTATAGTTAATATAAATGTCTTGAATTAAAGCCTTGGATCAACTTTTTAGTCACACTGCTTTTTGGGGTTTTAAAATTTATTTATTTATTTATTTATTTTTGATTAATTGTACACAAATGGGTACAAGTTTTTATTTCTCTTGTTGTACACAAAGTAGAGTCACACCTTTTGTGTAATCATACAGGTACATAGGGTAATGATGTTTTTGTCTCATTTCATTATCTTTCCTTCCCCCAACCCCCCTCTCCACCCCACATATCCGTTTACACAATCCATCCTTCTTCCATTCTTCCCTTACCACCCCCCTGTTATGTATCATCATCCATTTATCAAAGAAAACAGTTGGCCTTTGGTTTTTTGGAGTTGGCTTATCTCAGCATGATATTCTCCAACTGTATCCTATAGTCACACTGTTAACTGAATTGTGAATGAACTTGCAACCATTCAATATATTAACTACAAGATACACCATTAATTGAATGATGTCACTTACAGTTGGACTTAGTTTTAAACATAATGAAACATAAAATACGTTATACTTCTTCAGAGTTGGAACTCTAGAAGACTGCATACTTGTTGAACAATAATGTAATTACTCAAGCATCAAAGAAACTCTTGTAATTGCCTTTAAAGTCAGTTAAAGAAACAAACTGGGTAAGCTGATGCATGCCTGTAATCTCAACTATTTGCTACTAAGACACTTGGATTGTCAAGTTCAAGTCTAGCCTCAGCAAGCTAGTGAGACCCTGTTTCAAAATGGAAAATAAAAAGGGCCAGGGATGTAGCTCAGTGGTAGAATGCTCCTGGGTTCAATCTCCAGTACCACAAAAAAAAAAAGAAAAAAAGAAAAAGAAACATACAAGAGAAATTGTTGCCGCCCACAGCAACAATCCTGGGGTAATTTATCAGAGGTGGACATGAACTACTTTTATTATCTTTATCTGGGCTACTTCCTTGCTTGTTTGCTTGTTTGCTAGTTTATAGAGGAAGAGAGGCTTTGCTTACTTTTTAGTTTTAGAGGAAGAGAGGTTTTGAGAGGAAGAGAGACTTTGCTTAGAGGAAGAGAGAATTTGCTTAATTTTAGAGGTGCTAAGCTTTCAGAGAGGCTACTATTATCAGAAAGGCTATTTCTTAGAGGTCTGCTGCTTCTTCTTAGAGGTGCATCCTGCATCCTGTGTCCTAAAGGTGCATGCTAGAGGTGCCTGCTATCAGAGGTGCTTTCTATCAGAGGTGCTTCTTAACGGTGCGTCCTGTGACCTGCAACCTAGAGGTGTGTTCTTAGTTCTCGGTTCTGCGATCTGCAACCTGCGACCTGCAACCTGCGACCTAGAGGTGTGGCTTTAGTCCTCCGTCCTGTGATCTGTAACCTGCGACCTGTAACTTGCGACCTGAGATCTAGAGGTGTCTCTTCGTTCTGAGTTCTGCGATCTTCATTCTGCGATCTGCGACCTAGAGTTGTCTGCTTAGTCCTGTGTTCTGCGATCTGTGATCTGGAGGTGTGTTCTGCGTACTGCCAGCCCCTCCCAGGTGAAGAGAATGTCTTATATACCTAAGACAGCCAATCAGTTTAAGATTAAGTAGCATGGTTGGAACATGCGCCACAGTACCAATTAAGAATGAGGAACATCTGTTGACCACTAGCGCAGAGGAGACATTAACCAATCAGGCAAAAGTAGATCACGCCCTGTTTACACTAATTATGCGCCACCTCTTGGCTCAACGCCAGCCGCCATCCTAGGGCTACCCAAACATGTCTCTACAAGAAATGATTCACATTACTTTATAAATAAATACAATTATCAACCACTCCCCCTGAAAGAAATATGTATGTTGGATCATCTAACTTCACCCACAAATTTGGCCTTAGGTGACCCTTGGCTGTATTTAAAACAAAATTGCTCTCAAAGGATAAATTTTCAACCATTAAAATATAACAACATGAATATGATACAAGATCATTCTAACACAGTGTCTCCATATTGAAAAATCTTAAACTATGTACACAGGCTTTATTTATTTGGCAAGGACTGTCTATAATTAACCCATGAATCACTCTCCCTAAGCATTCAAATTTGCTAAAATATTAATATTAATGATACACCAACAAAGAGAACATTTTTAGCATGTGTTTCCTAGAACTCAAAGTTGGTTAATGATGATTATGTTCCTAACGATAGTATCATCAGGGGCCACAGAGCTTTGACTGAGTTTAGTAGGAGAACCATTAAATAATGTGACAAAAACATCTAGGTAAAAAGATTTGACTTCAGATTGTGCAATGGAAACCACACACATTTTTAAACCTTTGGCATTAACTTATTTACTGAAATACATATTTTGAGGATGCTTGACATATATATTTCTAACACAGAGAAGTTTTAGACGTTAACTAGAATAATTAGTTGTTCTCTACAGCTTGGGATCAGCTGAGAGGTTGACTTCATGCAAGGGTGTGATAAAGTTAGCTGTGTTAAAGGGGTGTGAAAGATAAAGTTTGATCCTCTGGCTTATGCTGCTTATTCTGTTTTGTTCAGTTCTGCAACAGTTGGTAGAGAGGTTTTTAGAAGCCAGAAAGACCAGACCACAACAAGGATGCAGGTTCAACTAAAGCTGTTATTACATCATAACTCTAAATCAAACCATTGCTATGGTTTGGATAAGTGTCCCCCAAAGGTCTATGTGTTAAAGGTTTTGTCCCCAGCCCATGGCACTAATGGGAGATGGTAGAACCTTTAAGAGGTGGCATGTAGTAGGAGGTCATTGGGGGCATGCCCTTGAAGAAGACAGTGAAAATCCAGCCCCTTTCTATAGCTCCTTACTTCCTGGCTGCCATGAGGTAAGCAGATTCCTCTCCCATGTGATACCTTCCATGATGTGTTCTCTCACCACAGGCCCAAGACAATGGGACAACCAACCATTACCTAAAATCCCCCAAACTGTGAGCCAAAATGTACTTTTCCTTTTTAAAGTTGATTATCTCAGGTATTATGTGACAGTAACACAAAGCTAACCAACACAATCGTAATGCAATTATCATTTTGTCTGTAAAACTCAATGATAAGATGTTTGAGGATAAAGATCATCTGGGTCTGACATGTCAGGGATTCAGCAATGCCCAAGTTTTTTCCTAGGATATTTCTATATTCAAATAACTAATAGGTTCTGTGTTTGTGAAGAACAGGCAAAACTCACAAGTTACTGAAATATTGATTACCATTTTTTTTTTTTTTTGCGGTGCTGGGGATTGACCCCAGGGTCTTGTGCTTATAAGGCAAGCACTCTACCAACTGAGCTATATCCCCAGTCCTTATTACCATATTAATTAACTGAAGTTATACTCGTTTTTAATATTATAAGATGTAAACACCTCTAAATTGACATATAACCTATAATGAATTATAATTCATTTATTCTATCTTAATATTTTTGAAGGTTCATTTTCATTTTCTTCTGTTGTCATAGCCCTCCAACTATTTCAATGTGTAACAAAATGGGAAATTCAATGTTGAATAAATGGAATATTAAAAAATAACAGTGACATGGTAAAGTACTTAAATAATGCGATTTAGAGTCAGACAGACCTTGGAGTCCAAGCTCTGCCATTTAATAACTATGTAACCCTCAATAAATTACTCAATTGTTCTTAACATCATTTTTTTTCTCTACAAAAAAAAAGTAGTTAGGAGGATTAAACAATGCCTATAAAGGGACATAAAGGGAATTTGGGGATGACAGAAATATTTGATATCATGATTATGATGATAATGACACAACTACATGCATTTGTCAAAATGCACAGAACAACCCTATGTAAATTTATGATTACACAAATGGTATGCCTTTACGCCATGTACAGAGAAACAACATGTATCCCATTTGTTTACAATAAAAAAAAAAGTTTATACTCTACCATGGAAATAACCAGAAAGGTGAAATTATTTTTAATCAGGAATAAATATTGATCAATCGATGTACTGAAAAAAAAATGCACAGAACAGGACAATTTAAAAAGTATGAATTGTACTGAAAGTCAAGTATACTTTAATAAATCTAACTTTGAAAAGTAAGACAGGGCTGGAGTGTACCACACACAAAAGTAATAATAAAATAAAAATAAAATAGTGAAATTTAAAGTGCATGGAAAGTTATTTAGCACAGGCATATACTTAGTAAGTACCTAATAAATGATAGTTTTATATGACTATTAAAATTAAGAAAAATTAATTCTTCTATTGTCACAGTGATAATTCTCCCCATAGTTACTAAATTTTAGTATTACAGGCAGTGAATTGAAGATCAAATCCAATATTCCCTATAAACTTCTTCTGAGGCAATGTCTCACTAAATTGCAGAGGCTGGCCTTGAAGTTGTAATCCTCCTGCTACAGCCTCCCAAATTGCTGGATTATAGGCATGAGCCAGCACATCTACCCTCTTCTGCTCTTTAAGTGTTCAAGGAAAATGCAAAAGGATCAGTGAACATTTACTTCCAGTTCCAGTGCTGGATATTGCTTTATTCAACAAGGATGTATTATACACCTACCAACCGTCCAATTCATTGAGATTCAGGGAGTGAATATAGCCATTCTCCCAAATTAAACACTTTATTCATTCACTCTGCAAATATTTATTGAATATCTATTACACACCAAGCACTTGCTAGGTTATAGGAGTACATTTGATGCTAGGGAAAAACAATTTCTGCCCTTATCAAACAGTCTCATGAGGAAGATGGATTTAATCTGAGAATCACACAAATAAACATTAAGAGTAACAAAAATAAATGTATATGGACACCTGACTTGGAAACATTCACACCAAAGAATATCCAATCTAAAATTTTGCAGAGATGAGAATAAGTAAAATAAACCAAGAGTTGTAGTTTGTTGTGCAGATAAGAAGGTGAAAGATACCTGGAATCTCAGTGGCTCTGGAAGCTGAAGCAGGAGGATTGAAAGTTCAAAGTCACCTTCAGCAATGTAGCGAGGTCCTCAACAACTTAGCAGACCTTGTCTCAAAATAAAAAAAATAGAAAGGGCTGAGGATTTGGCTCAGTTGTTAAGTGCTCCTGGGTTCAATTTCCTGTATCAAATAAATGAAAAAAATGCTTAATACAAACGGCACTGGACTTCCTTCTGGTAATCTCAAATTGAGAAATCAATGCATATGGCCTGCTGGGTGCAGTGGGACAAACCAGAGGCTGAGGCAGGAGGTACCTCCAGGCAGAAAGCAAGGGCGATTGTAGTGCCTGCCTTATTTGTTTTCTCTATATCATGGATCATAATCCTGTGCTGCCCACTGCCTCCACATAGGAAAGTTTTTTTTCCTTTCATTTATTTTGTTCTAGTTTTTTTATGACAGAGGATCAACTCTGTTCCAGTTACTCCATTATGACCAGAAGCAGAATTCCTTTCACTTTCTATTCTTGCAACTTTTATATACATGTGAATTTTTTCAAAATAAAACATTTGGGGGAGAAATGTTTTATTATTTGTGTGTGACTGAAGATAGACGATCCAGACAGCTGGACTTCTAAGTCCAATGATCTTGGGATCTACAGAGTAGTTGGCCCCCATATCTGAAAATTCTAATTTATAAAAGGAGTGACCTGGGGTTCAGGAAAAAGGAATGAGTGTGAACCTGGGTAGTCTAAGGTCCCAATTTTTCCAGTCACCTCTGTCTTATGGCTGTAAGTAATGGAGAATGAATAGGAGCATGAGTTCCTGGCCTTTCTGCTTTCCTTTCTCACCACATGATATGTTGTCTCATAGAAACTGTTTTACAAATGGTGGTTGCAGGTCCTTAGTAATTATAATTATGTTCTATGAAGATAAGTTATATGGGCTCCATTATATGTTAAACTTACTCCTGTAGCCTGGTCAATGAAGTGGTCACTAGTAGATCTGTTTGAGACAAGGAATTTTATATTTCAAATAATCAACTTACAAAGACAGCAAATTTGCATCTTGGAGACTTCAAGATTATTATTTAACCTTAATAATATAGAAGAAGAGAACTCATTTTAATTCTACAGTTCCAACATCAGTTTTCTATCATCTATTGCTACATAGTAAATAGATGATTAAGCCCGAAATTTAGTGGCTTACTAGAACACCATCTTCCTAAAATAGTATGAGTTCTATAAAAATGTTCATGACATTCAGAGCATTTCAAGAATTTCATGTTCCAACTTGTTAACATGATTTTAAAATAGCTTTATAATTTATTTTGCAACACTGTGCTAAGATACATACTTAGGCTAAGATATATTTTTTATTAAGTAGCTTAAAAATAATTTCTTTTTTTTTTTTTTTTTTGATACTAGGGATTGAGCCTAGTGGCACTCAAACACTGAGCCACATCCCCAGCTCTTTTAAATATTTTATTTAGTGGCAGGGTCTCACTAAGTTGCGTAGAGTCTTGTTAAGTTGCTGAGGCTAGCTCTGAACTCGTGATCCTCTGCCTCAGCCTGCTGAGCAGTTGAGATTACAGATGTGTGCCCATAATTGAATCTTTATGTTGTAGTTCATGATTTTCTATTGCCTCCATTCATAGTATATTTCAGAAGGTAGGAAATCAAAGGTGTTCAAAATTGGGTTAGCTGCCTATTGACTACACCTGATCATTGCTTTTCTTTTTAACAAATATTTTTAAAAGAAGAAAACATTAGTGCCTTTAAATAACAGAATCTAATTAGTTCATGATTCTGCTGTGCAGTTTTGTTCTGAGATGACCTCAAATGATCTCGAATGGGCCCTTTCATGTGCCTGGACTCATTTGAGGCTCTGCTGGGGCTGGAGTGTCTCAAATGGCCTCACTCTTGTTTCAAATAGTTGTCTGTCTGTTGACTGCAGGTGATGAGGTAAATTGGTCATACATCTCTCATCATCCAGCAGGATATTCAAGGAACATAGCAAGATTCCAAAAGAAGCAAAGTTAAGTCTCAGTGTGCAAGCAACTTTCAAGTTCTGTTGGCAATGCTTTTGCCAATGTTTCATTTGCCGAAGTAAGTCTTAGGACCAACCCAGATTCTATTGAGAAAACCCAGAGTCTATTGAGAAAATAGACTCTGCATTTTTGTGGGAAAAGTAAAGAGTTGCGGGTATTTTTACAATCTATCACAATGTCAATTTAAATTCAAAATAAAAACATAATGGAAGGTTAGATAAAGAAAAAATAGTGTAAGGGGAGTTGGCAACTTAGATAAGGGAAGACTTGAAATGGACCTCAGATTGCTGGATAGAGGAAATGGAACAAAAAAGACATTATGAGATAGTAGACTCCATCTGAGTAAAGTCTTGGTGGTGACCTGGGCCAAAGGAATATATTATTTTGCTTCAGATATCTTCCTCCCTCTTCACCTGCTCTATATGTAAGGTTCTCCCTTGCCTAAAAGTCACTTAAGTGTGTTAGTTCTCCACAAGGTTTTATCTTTGCTCCTCCTTTATCCTTGTTATATACATTTTCCCTGGATGATCTTATCTACTTTCATGGAATCAACTCCTATCTGTTCAGTGATCATGTTCAAATCTACATATGCAGCTGTGGCCTAGGACCTCCAGAACCATATTTTTCAATGAATTCTTAGATATCTCTACCTATACAACCTCCACATCTCATTATGTTCAAAACCAAGTTTATTTTTGTATGCAGTGACTCTGACCTTTCTCCTATATTCCTGTTTTTAGTTAATGATTCCATCTATTCGTCTAAGCTGGAAACCTAACCTCAGTCATCCTTGATGGCTTCTCCTTTACTGACTACAAATCCTAGTGATTCCAACCCTACATTTATTTTGTATCCATTTCCTCTTCTCCATGCCCACCCCACTGCCTTAGTGCGGGCTTCTACCACCTATCACCCAACTTGTTGCAGCAACTTCTTAACTAGTTTTCCTCAAATAGTTTCACTTGATTAGTTTCTCCTAAATTCACTCCATCCAGGATATTCTATAAAACCCATTGTTCATGACACTTCTCTTCTTAAAAATGTAAGCTGGGTTCCTGTGTTGGTCAACTTTCCATCATGATAACACACCTGAGATAACCAGCTTATAAAGGGAAAAGGTTTGTTTTGGCTCATAGTTTTGGAGGTTCTGGTTCATGGTAGTTGGCCCCATTGGTTTTGGGTCTTTAGCAAGGCATCACATCATAGTGGGGGTGCATGGCAGAACAGAACTACTCATCTCATGGCCAGGAAGCAAGAGAGAAGAGGAGGAGGAGAAGAAGGAGGAGGGGGAGGAGGAGCTAGGAGCTGGGGTCCCAGTTTTCCTTTCAAGGGCACATCCCCAAGGACCTGAAGAATTCCCATTAGGCCCCGCCTCCTAAAGGTTTCACCACCTCCCAATAGTTCTACGCTCTGGATAAAGCCTTTACTACAGGGACCTTTGGAGGACACTTCAGATTGCCTACAAAGCTAAGTCCAAACTCCTCAGAAGCATACCCTACCAAGTGCTTAGCAACTTGGCCCCACCTGATTTTACCAATCTCATCTCCTGCCACACTGCTTTACCCCTTACCCCTTTTCTTCCACTTCACTGAGCTTTTGAATATTCCCTACCAACTGCTCTGGCCCTTTCACAATTCTGGGCCTTGACCCATGTTATTTACTCTTCCTAGACTATCCGCCCTCTCTTCTCCATCTGGTAAATTTCTAGTCATCAGCTACAGCTCATAAATCTGTCACCTCCCTGGTGATGACTTCCCTGAACTATTGAGATAGAGTTAGTCACTTCTGTGTTCCTATTCCCCTTTGTCCTTTCCTCCAGCAGTGGCCATTCTTTACGCTTCAGGCTACATAGCCTCTTTTGAATACCTGTACTAAGTTGGCAAATTTTTAGCCCCATGAGTTTCAATTCTCTGAGGTAGAACCCAGGAAACCTAGATTTCCCTTGGAGCAAGGAAGCAGTTAAATTACCAAGGCTCTACTAATCAGATATAACTACATAGAACTTTTAAATTTTTTTCCCCGGAAGTGAGCGATATCTGTGCCAGGGGTTGAGACAGGAAACTAACCTTCTAATAAGATCAGTTTGGACAAGTCTTTGATTCTGGGAGTAGCCAGTGGCAGAGCTGCTGGTAAGTAGCTCCTAAGGTTGAGAGATGATGAGGTTAGCATTTGCCAGATCAGATTTTTGGGGGTGGCTGGGAATATTTAAATTACAGAGTCTGACTCTGGCTCTCTCAGATATTTTATGAACCACCTAAAATCCCTTGATAAATTAAGTTACTGCTTAACTCAGTGTGGCGATGTAAGCCTGTGATCCCAGCCACTTGGGAGTTTGAAGCAGGAGGACAGCAAGTTCAAGACCAGTCTCAGCAATTTGACAAGACCCTATGCAACTTACAGTCTTTGATAAGACCCTTAAGCAACTGTCTCAAAATAATATACATGTATATATACATGTATATATATATATATGTGTGTGTACACACACACACATATTATTTATATATATATATATATATATATATATAAAATATATGACTGTCAATGTTGCTCAATGGTAAAGGGATCCTGGGTTCAATCCCCAGTACCAAAATAAAATAAAATAAAATTAAGTTACTGCTTAAAGAAGTCTGAATGAATCTATTTTTTACATTGACTTAAGTTTCTGTTAGGCTATTAGGACATATAGCTATATAAACAAATATTTCAATGCAATGTGAACCGTGAGATAACATATACGTATCTGATTCACTGGTGGCAAAAAAGAAGGAGTGGAGTGAGGAGTTCTGCTTGGAGGACTCAAAAATGAGAGACTGAATTACTGAATATGTAAATATTTGAGCAAGGGTGTCTATGAGTTATTTTATTTCATCTCTCCCTTTTATTCTTTTTCTCCTTTTTCCTTCTCCTACTCCTTTCTATTTTCTTTGCCCTTGAAGGTTCAACTCAAGTTATCTTTGTAATTCATCATTACCTACCACATCCCTTCCTCCCTCCCAAAGTACCCAAAATGCCTTGTACATACTTCTAGTGACTTTCCTACTCTTTGATGTGTATCACCTATGTATCCACCCCCTCTCCAAGCCAGGGCCTGAACTCAATGAATTCAGTAAATGTTTCTTGAGCAAATATGAATTTAAAAAGCAATGATATACCACCAAATTCCCATTAGAAAGGTCCAAAGGATTGAGACTATCACATATTGATGAAGATGTTAAAAAACTGGAAACTTCAGTTGAAGGAGTATAAAATGTCAAAAAGTCATTCTGGCCTGGTGTGGTGGAGCACGACTATAATCCCAGCGGTTTGGGATTACAGGAGAATTGTGAGTTCAAATCCAGCCTCAGCAAAAGTGAGTTACTAGGCAACTCAGTGAGACCTTGTCTCTAAATAAAAATAAAAAATAGGGCTGAGGATGTGACTCAGTTGTTAAGTGCCCTGAGTTCAATCCCAAGACCAAAACAAACGAACAAACAAACAAAAGTCATTCTGGAAAACATGTTGAAAAAAATTCACCAAAACCCAATTATACCAGAGATTGAACTCCTGGATGAGAACACACACACACCCTCCTTCAAAAGAAACCAATGCTTATGTCTAAGAATCAAGTCAACTTTATTTACAATAGCTCCAATATGAAAACAATAAATGTCCATCCACAGTAGAATGGATGAATGAATTGTGGCATTTTAATATTGTGAAATACTATGCAATACTTTTTTAAAATAAAGAGCTGCTACAAGCACCAATATGGATGATTTTCACAGACTAATACTGAGCAAAAGAAACCAGACACAGAGGAGTACATATTGTGAGTCCATTAAAATGAAGTTCCAGGAGAGCCAAATTAAGAGGTTGGAGTAATGTAATGGTTAAATGGTACAGGAGGGAAGGGTAATGCACTGGAAGTGGGCAGAAAAGAGATTTCTGAAGTTTTGAAGATAATCTATACTTTTATCATGGTATATTTAAAAGCCATATCCAGAAGGATTTTGTAGGACAATGTCAGCTGTCCTTCATTGAAAACATTTTGCAGTTCAACCAAATAAATATGTGAAAATTTGAATTGTGTATTTATGATTTGTGCCTTTTTACCATGTGCAGGTTTTATCTTGATGAAAATGTAAATAAAAATAAACAGAAATGAATTCTTAGAAGGAATAAGAGCTGGATATTCAAAGAGAAAAAGAAAGAAGGTCATACTCTACAGAGGGACTTGTACTGCATTGTATTTTTAGGAGGTGGTTCTTGAGTTCTTTATATTGTAATGATGACCAAAATAATTGTTCGTGTACTTCCTTTGATTAAGTATTAGTTGCCTTTACTATTTAATCAGAATTGTAAGATTGAGCAGGTGACAGGCACCTTGTGGAACTGACATTTCATTCACTGTGAGGGATCTATTGAGCCCTTTGGGAATTGGAGAACGTGGATAATGTCCTTCTGCTTTTTATCCTTTTTATCCATTTTTGAGATGAGAGTACAAATTAGTTATTCAGACTCTGGAGGAGAGAGAAAAGGAGCAGGTACTCCTGTTTACAAACATGAACATTCGGGACTATTGCCCAAGCCACCCAAAGGCCTTAGTGGAAGAGCCCTAATTGCCGGGCGGTCAGGCACGGGATGTGCCTCTCCCATCCTTCCCCAGGTGGGGCTCATGGCTAAGCAGCCACTCACTCTGCCAGTGGGGCACAGGCAGGAGCGGACAACAACTCCGCGGGCGATCAATGGGAACTGCACCCGAGGCTTTATCCAAACCCAACCTGGTTCTGGCTCCCAGCCCGGAGCCCTGGCAGGAGACGCAGTTCTCAGGACGCCCAGTAGGTGTCGCTGCCCCACAGTCGGGGACCGGGGGCGTGTTGGCCCTACCTGGGGCTCCCACGGAGCGCGCCTCACCTGGGATCGCGCCCCTTGCCGCTCTGGGAAGTTGTGTCGCCGCGGTGCAGTCACCTCCACCCGGAGAGCTCCCGCTGCTGTGCTGGTCGCGCTCGGCTCTGTCCTCTTCCTTTAACCCTCTACCGTCCCTGGAGACGAGGGGGCGGGGTCCGACGGTGCGCTGGGAAAGGCAGGCGAGCTGGCGCCCAGGTATGTTCTTCCACAAGGGCTGGGCGGGGGAGAGGACGGTGTCCGAGCAATCGGGAGAGCAGGCTGAGAAGATGCCACGGTCGCCACCACCTCAAGGAGATCCCAGGGAGTCCAGCCCGTCCAAGGCCCCCAAGAAGCACGCCACTTTCCACATCTGGCGCTCCAAAAAGAAGCAGCAGTCTCCGCGGTCAGATTGTGGCGTGTTCGTTCCTCACCCGTCCCCCGCTCTGGTTGGCGAAGCCAGGTAAGTTCCTCGCTGGAGCCTTCCAGTCTCATCTCCTTCCCTTGCCTTGTCCCGCTGCCCTGTTGGGTTCTATCCAGTTTCTACCGACCCCACTCCGAGCAGAAGAAAGCCCCCGAGTCTGTTTTGCCCTAGAGAAGTGTAAACTGGTCCCGGGCGGGAGCAATCCTGGCAGCTACGAGTGATCCGGTCCCTAGCAGCTTGTAGATCAGATCAAGAACCAGCGAGAACTTGTGCCCACCCATGTGGTCTTTAGACTGGCCAAGACTTTATGCAATAGTGTACATTATCAACCTGCTAGGGAGAAAGCGGGGGGAGGGGGCGGATAGTGAAGGGTTATGACCAAAACGAATGATGCTAGGAATTCTACCTGGGGGCTTAGGTAATATTTTTAATAAATCTTTAATTTATCTTTATTGTAAAGATATCCATTCTAGAGATATGCCTTCATTATCCTCACAAGATCTGAATGGAGGAGGAAGTAATAGGGATAGTTACTCCTTTTTTATAGGTGGAGAAACTGAGACTGAATGGTAAATGACTGGTCCCCATTGGAGTCCGTGACAAAACTAGGGGGCATCTAATTATTCTAAGTGTAATTACTATTGTGCTTTTTAATTTTTACGTTGATTTTGTGGGGTTTTATTCTATATGTATAACTGTTCAATAGTACCAGAATTTTGATGATTTGGTTGACAATATTTAATTATTTTTGTGACTTGGTGGTGGTGTACATTCTTTTTTGTTGTTGTTGTGCTGCTGAAAATCAACCCCAAGTGGGGTCTCAAGCATACAGGCAAGTGCTCTAGCACTAAGCTACGTACATGCTTGGCCCAGGAGGTATAACATATTTTTAATGATGTATGTTTAGCAATGCCCAGTGAATCCTTTAGGTGTTTTAAAATACATCCTTATGAACAGTGAGTCAGAATAAATTTGCTTGCACATAATGGGCATTTTAGACATATTTTTCTTTTATTCCTTAAAAAGTATTAATTGTGCATTCTATTTTTATTAATATAATAAAATTTTTATTTAGAATCTTAGCTAAGAGTTGGGATATTTAAAAACAAAAACTAGGAACCTGGGCCTAGTGGCACAGGCCTATAATACAAGCTATTTTGGAAGCTGAGGCAGAAAGATTGCTTGAGCCCAGGAATTTGAGGCCAGCCTGGGCAAAATAGTCAGACCTTGTCTCTTAAAAAACAAACAAATAAACCTCCAGCCACAGTGGTGCTCACCTGTAATCCTAGTGACTCTGGGGGCTGAGACAGAAGGATTACTAGTTCCAGGCCAACCTGGATGACTTCATGAGACCCTCAGCAATTTAGTGAGGCCCTGTCTCAAAACAAAAAAGTAAAAAGGGTTGGGGTTGTAGCTCAGTGGTAAAGTGCCCTTGGGTTCAATCCCCACTACCAAATAAAGTAGAAATAGAAAACAAACAATGAAAGACAATAAGAATTCTTAGTGATCAAAGAATTCTGACTGTCTTATGGAGACCAAAAGTTAAACAGTGGATAAATGCTATGCCAAATGCCAGTGCAGAAGTGTTCCAGGGAGGTTTCCTGGAGGGGATTGGGTGAAGAGGCTTAGTTGGAAAAGGGGACGAACAAGAATTTCCAGGAGGAGGCTGACTATGCATCACCAACACTCACTGGAGGTCCATACTTGGGAAGAACCACTAGTGGCTCAGGGTGGTCTGAATCGGGGAGGAGTTTTAAGAGAGAAGACACAATATTTTCTCATGTTAAATCATCCACAGTGACAATCATTTGTACTAATCACACATTTATCTATTGAAACACTTACTGTGTCTAGTTATGGATTGAAATTTCTAATGAAATATGCAACTTAATAATGAGGTACTCAACCTTGAAGAACTTTTCCCATTACATCAGTGAGTATTTTAAAGACTTTCATAGGGGTTTCTCTTATCTGACCTAATCTTATGATTCCTGTCTATCAAAATGTAATAATACACAGCTCTAAATAATTTATTCCAATGCAAACATGTTTTAGAGTAAAACTAAAAATAGAAACTTTTGCTTCCCTTCTTGAGTTTCTTGTATTTAGGTTTAGTCTTAAATCACTTCATTCTTTCTTTCAAAACTATGATGAACTTTGTATGTTTAGTTCTAAAAACTAAATGTACTGGTCTGTCTTTGGTGTTTTTCTAGGTACATCATCTTTACAGATATCTTGTACTTCTGAGAAAGTGTACCTGGTTGCAATCTAAAGAGACTAGTCAGAGTACACTTAGGTTTCTGGTCAGCCTTTGGCCAGTGTGGCCTTCTTAGGCCATCTAACCATATTCATTCATCTGTGCAGGACTTGTAGATACAGATGGAACATGCAGCACTCGCTGTGGCCTTTGTCTGTATTTGAGAAGGGGACATCCAGGTGGCCAGACTTATTTTCTGAGCATATGTAATTTCTATTGCAAGTTTTTAAGTTAGACAAAAGTGAATTCATGTCCTGGCTGTGTGACTTAGGCAAGTTACTTTATCTCTCTGAATCTCGTTTTCTGTATTTGTAAAATAAAGACAATAGACAACACACTGACTCTTGTGAATATGAAATGGAGGTTCGTCAATGTTAAAGTTTTATCATATTTCTGGGTACAAAGTAAAACTCAATACAGTTATCCTTTGCTATCTATGGAGGATTTGTTCCAGGACCCCAGTGGATAGTAGAATCCAAAGATACTTGAGTCCCTTATATAAAGTGGTGTATAGTAATTGCAATATAATCTGCATAATCCTCTGGTGTACTTTAAGTCATCTTTAGATACTTTATAATACCCAATACAATGTAAGTGGTATGAATTGCTGTTATCCTTTATTGTTTAGGAATAATGACAAGGAAAAAAACTCTGTATATTTTCAGTACAGACAGTTGTTTTAAATGAAGAAAAAGAGGTCTGTTTAGCTCATGATTTTTTTTCCAAATATTTCCTATCCATGATTGGTAGAATCCATGAATGGAGAGGGAAAGCTGTATAAGGGGAAAACAAACAAACAAACAAAATCTCTAGCATATGAGTTTCTTTTTTGCTATATGATAGAAATGTTGCTTTCTTTTTGTTTTCTCTATTTAAAGCACCCTGCATTATTTTGATTAAAAATGGACTTTCAGGGCTGAGTGGTAGAGCACTTGCCTAACATAGGAAGGCCCTGATTTCTATTCCAAACACTGAAAAAAAAAAAAAAAAAAAAAGAAGAAGAAGAAGAAGAAGAAAAAAAAAAAAAAAAAAAAAAAGAAAAGAAAAGAATTTAATTAAGTCTTTTTTGTTTTGGTACACTGGGGATTGAACTCAGGAGCATTCTGCCTCTGAGCTATATCCCCAGCCCTTGTTTTACATTTTATTTTGACACAGTCTCATTAATTTGCTAAGACTAGCCTTGAACTTACAATCCTCCTGCCTCAGCTGGGATTACAGGCATGTGCCTCTGAGCTCAGTTAGATAAGTCTGTTTTTGTTTTATGTAATATTAAACTGATTAATACTGAGTTGTTTCTCATATGCCAAGGGCAACAGTTATTTTAGGTTTATTTTATTACACCACTGATAAACCAGAAATTTTTAAAAATATTTTTAGGTGGATACAATACTTTTATTTATTTATTTTTTAAAATGTGGTGCTTAGGATCGAACCCAGAGCCTCACATGTGCTAGTCTAGCGCTCTACTACTGAGCCACAACCCCAACCCCAAACCAGAAATTTTGATTTAGCTTTATGACTCACCATGATCTTGAGAAGTTATATTATTGCTCTACCCTCAGTTTCATGCTCTGTGACCTCTTAATGTTGTTTTATTTTGGTGGTGCTGGGGATTGAACCCAGGTTCTTGCTTGACGGGCAAAGGAGGCAAATGCTTACCACTCATCTCCACCCCCAGCACAGTAAGACTTTCTTCTTCACCTGTAGGACAGGAGTCATCACACTTTCTCTACAGAGATCTGTGAGGAGTGGATATTATACATGTAAAGCATCCAGCACCAGACCTGGCAGGTGCCTGATAGAAGAAAGATGGTGGTTGGTAGCAGGAGTGAGAGTGGCAGTGAGGTTGTAATTACTGTTGCCTTGTTAGTAAGGAGAGTGCTTTAATAAGTGCATTGCTACTTTATCGGTGAAGTCAAACAACTTCAGAAGCCTGAAAGTTGTAACCAGCTCTGTCAAACTTTGAAGTACCTTTGAGGGTATGAATGCCTGCATTAGTCTATATGAAGGAGGCCCTTCATGCACTCATTGACTTAAAAGTCTTACTATATGGGCATGTTAAAGAATAAATATATATTTATAAATTACATACATATATTTATATAATTAAATATGTATTAAATATATTTTATACTTGTGTGTATAGGAAGCCAAAGATAAATTTTATGCTCGAAAAGTTGAAAGGAACCTTTTCTGAAGTGATTTTGGAGTCTAAACTTAGGATGGAATAATTCTTTGCCACTTGTCTCTGTCATTATACCAATTTATTCATTTTCTATTTCTACATTTGAGTCATTCTACTTAGTCCATGAATGAGTGGTGATAAGTGACATAAACCCTTCTGGAGACCCTTAAAACTTTGGGACTTGGGTTTACTTCTTTAGTTATTGTTTGTTCATTTTTTATTGTACTGGAGATCTAACCCAGGGCCTCCCAAATCCTAGGCATGTGTTCTACCACTGAGCTACAAATCCATTCCGTTCTTTTTTAACTTGGTTTTTTTTTTTTTTTTTTTTTTTTTTTGCGGTGCTGGGGATTGAACCCAGGGCCTGTGCATGTGAGGCAAGCACTGTACTAACTGAGCTATATCCCCAGTCTTCTTTTTTAACTTTTGATTATAAATCATTTGTAAGCTGAGAGAGTGAATTGTCCATGAGCAAATCAATGGAACAAATATGTTAGTTTTTTAGATCCTAATATTCATTTGAAATACCTATTTTATCAAGGTGGTGCCCACCTAGCTACTTGGTGAGGTTGAGGTTAGAGGATCATGAATTTGAGCCCAGTTTGGGCAACATAGCAAAACCCTATCTCAAAAGAAAAAAAAAAAATGACCATCTTTCTATGAGCATTAAAGACATGTATCCATCTTTAAGTTCACCTAACAGGTCATTTATATTTCAGAAATGTCTAAGTAGAGGAAAATTGATTTATTTTTTCTAAAAACTTTATCTGGTCAAAATGTGATGATCATTTGAAGCTTGAATTGTATGATTTTCTATCTATCTTGAAAAACTTTATCAAATAATTGCTTAATCTCCATTTCATATTGAATTTATTGTATAGGAGATGTAGAGATCCTATTTATGAAAAGCAATACAATCTTATCTTTAGAAATGCTTTGCTAGGATTAGTGATGGGTTTTTCTGTGGCAAAAATTCCTGTTCAGATTTTTTTTTTTCTTTTGATGCTGGGGATTGAACCTACGGTCTCATACATGCTAAGAAGGGGCTTTACCACTGAGCAACACCCCAGCCCCTGTATCTTATTGAAAGGATGAATTGAATTTTAGATACTTTTTTATAGTTAGTAAACACTAATCACTTATTATGTATCAAATATTGTAAAATAGAACAGTGAAATTAGAGGTGATCCCGGCTTCTAAAATTATAGTTTAATGGAGGGTGGGGTATGTGGTTGAAAATAAATAAAGTAGCATATGATGCCCCTTCATTTTGGAAATAGAAGATTTAATTCAATGCACTGAGGTCAAAAGAGGATTATCTTGAAGAAACAGAATTTATTTCTATCATGGAGACATTTTATTCATATTGAATAATTAATGAGAAATTTATTCCCTGATTTCAAAATCATCAAAGACTCCAAATCTTTTTGAGGTTATAATCATCTTAAATTATATTCAACTCCAGGCCAAAAAAAAAAAAAAAAAAAAACTATGGAAACTTCTTTTCATAGTGGCATTTAAAACAAAATCATGTATTTGGGATTATGCATACATAATTTTCTCCAGTTCCTTAAAACATCTAGAGCCTCAGATTATATTATCTCAGTTCTTCTTTCACATTTTGGAAACTAGAAATAAAGATTGGGCTTGAAATTTGGAAAACTGCTTTTTAAAAGTTGGCTGAAATTATAAACATGATATTGATACTAGAATTATAGACTGAAAATGAATGATTCTTGGCATTCTTCAGATGGATCTGTGAATCCAGAAAGGATTGTTCTTTAGTCTAAATTGTTGTCTCCTTGATTTTTTGTCAAAATGATTCTGGAGTTGCTGATAAGGAGAGTCCTGCATTGCCTATTCTTTTTGTTGAGGTCGGTGTCGTGGCACCCGAGATCGAACTCAGGGGCACTTGACTGCTGAGCCACATCCCCAGCCCTATTTTGTATTTTATTTAGAGCAGGGTCTCACTGAGTTGCATAGAACTTCATTTTTGCTGAGGCTGGCTTTGAACTCGAGATCCTCCTGTCTCAGCCTCCTGAGCGGCTGGTATTACACGTGTTTGCCACCATACCCGGCTGTCTATGCTTTTAAAGAAGATGTTCTTCCTTAAAAGCAACTTGTCTTGATTAGGGGAGTAACTCAGTGGTAGAGCAAGTGCTTAGCATATGCAAGGACCTGGATTCAGTTCTCATGAACTATCTATACAGTCATATGAAATTGCCTGGCACATCAACACATGTCTTTTCATACACTCACCTTAGAGAAGTAAATTCTGAGCTTTTACCCAGAGGACACTGAAGTATGAATTCAATATTTTGTCCCAAAATAGATTTTCAAGGTAAAGTATGTGTGACTGTCACACTTGGGAGTTTAGCAAGAAAGGCCAATCAATTGTTTATGAGTCTTACCAGTGTATTTATAGCTTCCTCAATATAGAGCTGCATTGAGCTAACCCAAATATTTCATCCAAATGCTCTATGGATTCAGATTTATGAGAAGTCCTCGATTGAAATGGCGATCACCTGCCTAATGCTGTCTTTCCAGCACTGTGCATCTCCAGAATTGGCCTGATCAGTGGAAATGAAATGACCACAGAGACCCCCTTAAGACTAGGGGATCATTTTGACAAGTTACCAGGAGACCCCAAGGCCATGTAAACCAGGCAGAGAATCCAAAGTCCATTCACAGTATCCCGACTTCTCTCACTACCAGGTTATAGCCAAATCCAGTTTGTTCGTGTAGCTAAGACAGAAAAATGAAACACAGAATTAACAAGGGCCTTCTGCTTCTTACTAATCCGTAGATGATGAGTGAAAGTCCGTGGTATTAAGCTTGGCAAAATATTCTGGAGCAAAGGAAGTTGGCAGCTGTTGGTGCTTATTATGGTTGTGCGCCATGTCAGGTCAGTGACCCTGACTGAGTCTCAGTCATCAGACATCAGGGTTATGGTATCCCAAAGGCAATATTAATAGATCAAGTAAGAGATTTAGCCAATAGTTATACAAAAACACCATATGTAACACTCCTCTTAATTTTTTCAAATTAGTTGATAAACAGGAGCATAAAGCTCCTGGTAGTCTTTTGAAATTCTTTAACTGAATAAGTCTCTATTTTGCAGTTGAGGTACAGAGTCAAAATAATATGCATATGTATAAGATAAGAAAATAGAGGAAGCATTTGACTTATAAAAACATTACTTTCCATCAAGATTTGATTGAAAGAAGCAGTTTAATGTACACTGTATCAGGCATTATTCTAAGCGCTTTATAAAGTATTGTTTTAAAGCCATAAAATGCCACTTAAAATTATGGAGTCTGTCTATATTATACCATATTGTATGCAGTAAATTTATTACACCCCTGAGAAGTAGGGATGTTCTATCATTATCCCATTTTAGAGCTAAAACGAGGCACAAAAGGACTTGGTAATTTGGCCAAATAGGGGTCTTGGGTCCTTGTGGTTAATCACCACAAGTTGATTACTGTGGTTAGTGCTGATTCTTTTATTTTCCCACAATGAGTAGATTTAGGCTCTGGAGCTCCCAAGCAGAAATTCAAATATATATTGGAAATCAAGTTAATATTTGGTACTAGACAATTCCTATGTTAAGCAGTGGAGAGAATAATATATAACATCCAAGAAATATGAGTACAATAAAATCAGAGAAGAAAAAAGAAACCCTAAAAGAGAAATTCAAAAGTGCATGTTATAAATGTGAGTATTCTGTCTAGATCCTGATTCTGGGACTTTTGCCTTAGTTATATCAGGGAATAGCATATTAAGAGGTTGACCTAGTTTGTACCATCTTCGTCCTTGGGAGACAGGCACAGGCAATGGAATGTAAGGTGACCCTTTCAATTTATAGTTGCTACTTGGATTAAGTAGGAAAATCAGAATTTCTCAGGTTGAGCTCAATTTCATGGCACATGCCTGCCTGTAAACTTGGGAGGCTGAGGCAGGAAGATCACTAGTTCAAAGCCAGTCTCAGCAACTTAGTGAGGTCCTAAGCAACTTAGCAAGACCCTGTCTCTAAATAAAATATAAAAAAGGACTGGGGATTTGGCTTAGTGGTTGAGGGTCCCTGGGTTCAATCCCCAGTCACAAACAAACAAACAAACAAAAGTTCCTATGTTGCTTCAACAGTTGATGCAGAAAGCTGCTCCAGAAGCCCCTTTGGATTTTCTCCCCAATTTATATCCTTGAGGATTCCCTGGCAACGAAGGCAGGTTCCACCTACGGTTGACCTTACAGTTCAAAGATTATAAATTGCTGTCGATATTTATTCCACTTGAGATTCATAAATAAACCCACACTCTCATTTTGTGGATGAGAAAACTGGAATTCATAGAAGGTAATGCAGATAGAGCAAGCAGGCTAAAAGTCAGATTTCTGATTTCTGTTCACCTGTTCTCCTGGGTTCTCTTGGATTGCAGACTCTACCTCCACTCCTGGCCTATATTCAGCTTTGACTCACCCAACCTTCTGATGACTATGTCCCTGGAAATCTTCCCCTAATTCCACAACCAACAACTGTGGGACTGATCCCTAGTTTGACTTACTAATTATCTAGCTGGTATCTACACTATATTCTGGTTACTGACGTACTGGATACTTTCAGAGTTTCTCTGCTATAATTATTACTTTACCCACTGCCTAAATGAATAAACCAAAATAACTTAATTCATGTTTTACAACAAATGTAAACCTTGAATGAGTCATATTTTAAAACAAAAAAATGCCACTTAAAATTATGGAGTCTGTCTATATTGTACCATATTGTATGCAAGAGCTCCCTTTATGGGGCTTGAAGTGATGACAGTGCTGTGACATGTAATATATTTTATTTATGATTTGTCATTCAAACGTTTTCATAATACTGGTGGATTCATAAATATCCCATGAAGGCACAGCTTGATTATTTTTGCATCTGCTATTAGAAGATTGAATAGATGAAGCAACTATTGACATTTATGTTGAAATACAGTGTCTCCTTTATCTGTGCGTCATGTACAAACCAAGGAGCTGACACATTTCAAGTTGGTGCAGTGAAGGCTCACCCAGGCCTTGCCAGCCATTCTTGGCTCTACTGCCTTGCACATGTTGGCTTGATTCCCCATGGTTTAGCTCCCAGGAACTAAGCAGTTGTTATTATCTGTAAAACAAGAAAATACAGTTACTGCAAAGGTGGGGTTACAAAACTGTTCTCTTAGTATTGGCTATTCAAAACAATTTTTTAAGATTCAATTATTGATCTGGAATCCTTCATTGGACTATACTTTGGATTGAAACAAGAGCAATTATATTCCTATGTGTGCATGTCCATAAACATGTTTAAACAAGCTAATCTAAAACAATATTTTATATATGTTTTCCAAGATAAAAGCAAAGTGTGACAGGATGCCTGGCATTTGCTCCAAGTTTTTACTTCTACCAGTTTGCATTTTCTGATTGTCCTAATCTCCCTGTAAAAAGTTCCTAGTCCTTTGATCTACAAGTCTTGGTAGTTAGTGCATTGTGGGCACTTAACTGTGCCCTTCCCGCTTATTTCACTTTTATTAAAAGATTTCTTAAATAAATATACATACATGCAAACATATATTTTATATAAATATAAATATTTATATATTATTTTATATAAATATATACAATTATATATATTTATTTATCCATCCATAAGGGGAAAGCCAGTCCTAGATGTATCTGACAGGAAGAAGATACAGACAGGATGTGCCTCTTTTCCCTTCTTTTTTTTTTTCCCCTCCAGAGAAGCTCCTCGGAATTTATGCCTCACTTCTTTGCTTACACAGGCTTCCTGGTTGCCTTTTTGTGTATGTAAGCATACCTTGGCTACAATTCCATTAATTTGCAAAGTCTGCATGAGTTAGATAAAGAAGAGCACAAACTTATATCCTAATGCCACTCAGTGACTTATCAACAAAGACCAAAAGTGATGGTCAGTTAGATTTGGTTATGTTTACTGAGGCATGGCATGGGATTAATGGAGGAAGAAAATTCTATTCAGTCAGATGATCCCCAATCTATATATCAGATTAAAGAAATATAAGGAAATTTCATTGAAAATAAATTGTACAAGGAGCATGAACAATTGTTGAGTACTTATTATGTGACAGTTGTTCTCATATTCAGTGTATCTCATTTAATCTTCAAAATAGTTCTGCAAAGTAGTTCATCTTACCCCCACATTTATAATCGAGACGACAAAATCTGAACAGATGAGTTAACTAGTACATGAGAGCAATATTTTTTGACTTATTTTTTATTGTTGCATTATAATTATACATAATAGTGGGATTTGTTGGGACATATTCATTCATGCACACAACATAATTTGGTCTTTTCATCCTCCAGTATCTCCCCTACTCCCTCCCACTGGTTTCCATCCCTCTACTTCACTGGTCTCCCTTCTGTTTTCATGGGTCCCCCTACAATCCCCCACTTTTCTTCCTTCTTTTTTCCCTGTAGTTTCCATATATGAGAAAATATATGACCCTTGATTTTTTGAGTCTGTCTTATTTCACTTAATATAATGGTCAGAGTAATATTTGAACCCAATTCTTCCTGACACAAAACTCATAATATTTTCTCTATATCATGAGAAACTAAAGCCTACTGAATGAGTAGTTGGTAGAGGGTGTGTGTGCATGCATGGAGTTAGTTGGCTAAAGAACAGAAACATTCAGAAGAAATTGTTCACTCTCAGGGCTATCACCACCAGGAAAGTGAATTTCCATTTTTAATTGTCTGAACCCTCCCTGATCACATTGTAGAAAAGGGTAATAGGCAGTAACAAAGAATTCAGGTGCCTTGGGTAGTTCTTGGGGCACCCTTGTTTACCTGACAACACCTGACAGATGATTTTACCAAGAATGTGACTCGAGAACAAAAGTGTTAACTAAACTTGTTGCACCTGATTTCCAATCTAGCCTAAAAACCACAGTCTTACTACATGATGCAGGGATGATTCAGAGTGTGTAGAGGGATCTTGATGGAAAACATTGGGTTAACCCTTTGCATAAGGGTTAACCACAGCCCGAAAGAGGAAAGAACCTGCTGATGACCCAAACTCCAAATTTATAGGAGATACTATGGGCTTGGAGGATGTAGAGTTCTATGGTGTAAAGGATTGTGAAGATCTCTTAAATAATCTTTGTCTTTATAGGAGCTAGTAAATTTGTTTTTAGTGCCTGTTCAAAATTGAATTTTATTTTGTCCTTTATGTATTTGAGAGACTCGTAGTTTTATTTAAGAAGGTGCATTCATTTCTATGAATGATCATTATAGACCAAAACTAACTCACAGTAGGTCACAGGAGAGAGTAAATTGCTTTTTACATTATACTAAACTGAAAATTTATATGCTCTGGTATTTAGATTAAGGTAGTTATTTAAAGCATAAGTGATTGTAGTTATTAGTACCCATACAAGTTCGAGAGAACAATTGGAAATTTGCTTCTTTATCTTAAACCACACACTCTTATTATAGACCTTTTCTAATTTTAAAAGCAATTATCCAGTGATAATGGTCTTTGAATCATCAGGTTTTCTGTCATTTTTGACCTGAGTAACTGAGCAGATGGTACCTTTCTTCAAAGTGGTCTTGATAGAGGGTCTTCAGTGACTGTGTCTGTCCTATTCAGGAAGGTTAGTAAACCTGAAGGTGAAACTGCTGTAACTCATCTACTGAATAAACACTCTGATAATGCTGTGTGGGAGGCCCTGGGGTGTGAGCTGGCCAACCAGTTCAAGTTCTATTGTTGGAAAAGTCTTGCCGTCTCCTGTCTTCCAGAGAAGCTGTGATAGTCACCATTAAAACAGGGAAAGTTACTACACTTACCATTATAGGAAAGAAGAAGAGAAAATGCTCAAACATGTACCAGATGGACTGAGATCAGATAAAGGAGCGTAAACATCACAGGGGATGAAGGATTTACAATTCTCAAGAACTCTCAACATTGTTAACTGCTAAAGGAGTCTCAGAAAGCAGTTGATGTTAGGGTTTATATTCACCATCAGATTTATGTCTCCATATTCTCTAAATTGATGGCTCTGTTTTGGCCTTTATCCAAAGAGAGATAACCAGGTGCTGTGGCACATATCTGTAATCCTAGTGACTCTGGAGGGTAAGACAGGAGAATCACAAGTTCAAGGTGAGCCTGAGCAACTTAGCGAGACCCTTTCTCAATATAAAAATTAAATAAGGGCTGAAAGTATAGCTCAGTGATAAAGCACCCCTAGGTTCAATCCCCAGTGACACAAAAACAAATACAAACAGAAGATAAAGTTGTATATATGTGTGTGTATACATAAATATATGCACACCCACACACACACTTTCTAGTACTTGGTACTTCACTTACATACGTACTCATGGCTAGATTACATATTTGGTAAATTATGCATATGCTCACATCAGGAAAGTAGGGATGAGAGAAAAATAAATCCAAAATATGCCTGGAAGTTTTGTGTTATTTTAAGATAATAATCTTTGCTGTAGGGTTTAGAATTGTTTTTATTTTGAACAATATATGGTGTAGAGGAAGCATAATCATTTTAGTGATTAAAGTTTATAAAGATAATAATATGAACGTCTACAAATACCTTATTTAAAGACTTCTGGGTGGGAGGGGAGTCAGGGAAAAGTATGCTGTGAACTATGGAAAGTAATAGAGAAACATGCCCATCTATTCATGTGTTCCTCTCATGAGTTGGATTCCAGACCCTGAATTATCACTTTATCTTTCTCAAGGAGGATTGATTGGTTGGCATCATTTTGTTAAATGCCCTGTTCAGTTCTTTCAAGTGGTTAAATTGGTGAACATCCCCTGTTCTTTTATAATTGAGACTCTAATTTTATTTATTGATGTAATCTGCATTTGCCTTAACTATTTTGGCAGCTTTGCCATATAGTTATAAAAATCTCTAACCTTAGTAACTATGGATAACACTACTAACATTGTTTCTTTCTGTGCATACTTTTGTATAATTTAGCACTTAAGCACCTGTAATCCCAGCAACTCTGGAGGCCGAGGCAGGAGGATTGCAAGTTCAAGGTCAGCCTCAGCAATTTAGCAAAACTCCTCAGCAATTTAGTGAGACCTTGTCTCAAAATAAAAAATAAAAAGGGCTAGGTATGACCTCATGGTAAAGTTCCCTGGGTTCAATTTCTGATGCCCTCCGACCCCCCCAAAAAAAAGAAATTACAAAGGCAGAAATTTAGATACCTTTTGCATCTTTATTTTTCACTTAACATTGTATCATAAGCATCTTCCCACTTAAGTAAAATGTATAAAATAGTTTTCTTGTTTATTCCTTCATTGCTGGACATTCAGGTTCTTTCTAGCTTTTCATCATGATTAATGCTGCAGTGAAAATCTCTAAAAATGTAAAACCTTAAACCCCAGTCTCCAGATGTTCCCTGTTTGTCCTTCCAGTCATTTTCCAGCCTCCTCTGTGCCTAGAGAGCTGTACTTATGGACTGGGGAGGCCATGGTCTGTCCCTCTGCCTTCTAGTTAGGTTTGGCTAGTGGAAGCTTTGGGGGAGAAGTCAGGCTGAATCTTTGGTTGTGGTTTGTTAATCCATAGAAGGCCACAGCTCCTGATGGGTTGGCCTCTTTGATAGCTCAGAACTTGCCAATTCCAGTACCGCTCCCTCCTCTTGCCTCTGGGTCCAAGGGTAAAAGTGGCTTCCTGCTGTGGGGGAGCCCCTGGGATGCTCCATTCCTTTTTAGTTTTCCTTACCTGCTCACATCTTGTATATAGTCAGTTCTTTAAACACTTGCAGTCCCTCTTTTGTGGGTACCATCTGTTCCCTGCTGAGATCCTGACTGACATAATCTAAATCTAAGTGGAATGCTCTTTTCATTATATTTCAGGTCTGAGGCTTTGTAATGCAGAAGGATAAAGGACAGTATACAATTGGGCAAGGGAGTTAAATTAGTTCAGGTCTAAGCTGGTGTTTAAAAAAAATGACACAAATTGAATGAAAATAACTCTCATAGAGATATGAGCAAAAATCTAATGGAACTGAGAGAAGGGAGCAGCAAATCCTCCCACTTTGTTAACACCTGCATGCTCTTGAAAGACAGGGAGACCTGCCCTGCAAAATGCTCTCAGTTCTTTCCTTTCATTTGGATGTTATTGGCTCCGTTGTTTCATTTCCCTTTTCCTTCGGGGCTTGTGTGGCTAATCCCTTATGCTTTTCTGCCTGTTCTTGGGCAGTTTGTGCATCTACTTCTAAAGTCCTCTGTATACACTTGTATATCCCTTCTTTGTCCACATGTTTACACACGACCTTTCCCTTGTGGAAAGCGCTCTCAGGATTTTGTGTGCTGAACATAGATTGTGGGCATTTCCCTCATATCAGCAACCTCCTTCTTAATCCTAAAACGGGACATGATGCATATAGCAAGCAGTTAACTTCACTCCATCTTGCTTCAGCTCTAAAATCTCAGTCTATAATTTTCCAGAACTAATGCCAAAGCAGCCCCCAAACCTACTGGGGCTGTTAATGCTTTACAGATCTTTTAAACCAAATGTTCATGTCTTCGGACAGGGTCCCCATTCATGTAGAATACCGAGGCTTATTCCAGGGCTTAGGTTTTAATGTTAGATTTCTCTGTTGTGAATTAGGTCACTTTGGGGAAATCACCTCAACTCTTTGTGCCTCAGGGTATTCTTCAGTGGAATCTGATGCTACCAACTGTCTGGTTCCTAACCAGCCTGGTGATAGGTTCCCTTGAAATAGTGAGAAGTGTAGCTGAGAAGCCGGAGGCCCTAGGCACTGGGAAGCCCCAGGACCTCTGGCTCACACCTCAGCTGGGCTCTCCTTGATTATTTTCTGGAAGACTTGTTTGTTCTCTTCTTCTCTCTCTCTCCCTCTCTTTTTCCCTATCTCCCCAACCCCACTTTTAATTTTCTTTTCTTTCTTTCTTTCTTTCTTTTTTTTTTTTTTTAAGATAGAGCCTCATTTTTGTTGTCCAGGCTGGTCTCAAATATCTGGGCTCAAGTGATCCTTCTGCCTCAGCCTCCTAAATAGCTATAGGGTGTACCACCCCCTGGGCTCTGCTCTTTTCTTTTTTCAAAGGTGAGTGGATAATGGACTGAAGATGGAGCTCAGTGGCAGAGCACTTGCCTAGGATGGAGGAGGCCCTGGGTTTAATCCCCAGCACTGCAAAAGATAAAAAAATTTAAAAAAACAGGTGGATAGTTTGGCAGGATTCACTTGCCCCTACCTTTACTCCATCTTACCCTCCTCTCTGGTCATTCCTTCCCAGTTCCTATCTGGAATTCTGGTCTGAAGCTGCTGGGTACACTCCTATTCATCTCCCTGTGCAAAGTGGCGAGGGCTGGGGATGCTGTCGCTGTTGGTCTCTCCGGCATTCTTCCCCACTCCTCTTGGTCTTCTACTTTCCCATTGCCTGGGATTATGGCATCTGGATGTGCCTGCATATATTTCCTCTTCGGCCATTGCCACCAGGTTGCCTTTATCTTGCAGACAATATATTTCACAAAGGAAGCTCATGGGCTCCCCAAATAATTCTGAGGGATAGAGTTGGTTGTTTTCATTTCACAAATTAAGCAATTGAGGCCTGAAGCTGTTTAATGAGGATCAGGACTGTGTCCCAGGACTCTAGAATTTTAGCCAGTTCTCCTTCCACAATAGGTTCACAAATACCCGACTGAAGTGGGGAGAAAAAACAATTTTTTTTTTTTATCTTTACTGGTTGATTGCAATGTCTTTCCTCCTCTTCTTTCTCCTCTCTTCCTCCTCTACTTCTCTCTTCCCTTTTTAACTTAACATGGGTAAAATTAGTGGAGTCAAAAGATGAAATTGAAAATGATTTACTTGATTAGTAAGGCAAGATATTGATCTTTATGTAGTAATTAAAGATTACACTATTGCAAATATTAAAATTTTAATGTAACATGTTTAAGAAAATTGTATGTGTAGAAAAGAATGAATTTTCCCCTTGCAGTACTAAGGGTTGAACCCAGGGTCTCATGTATACTCGGAAACACTCTACCATGGAGCCACATCCCCAGCCCTTCTTTTATTAGTTTTATTTTGAGGAAGGGATTCATTAAGTTGCCCAGGCTAGCCTTGAACTTTTGATCCTCCTGCTTCAGCCTCCCCAGTAGCTGGGATTACTGGCATTCACCACTTTGCCTCACTACAAGATTCTGGCCATTGAATCCTCAGTCTAACTCTTACCTACTTTATGTTTTTGTGAAAGACATTTGTCTTGAGGGCTTTTTCATGTTTGGAGTTTGATAACCAAAGACATTGTCCTGACTTGTACTATTTTAGTGAAAGAAAACCCCAGAAGTTGTTACCCCACCAGACACCTTTTGTTTAGAGCTGTTTATGTTCAAGTTCTAACATGCATCTTTTTTGTTTTCCTTAAGTGGAAATTTGAGTAGCATTGAAAGCAATATATTCAGAAAGTTCAAACATTGAACAATTTCAAATATCCTTAGAGTCGTCTCCTTTGGGAACTTCTGATTTGAAAGGGTCACTATTTGAATTCCCAAGAGATTCTGGAGCTCAGGTGCCAGGTTATGGTGTGGGACAGAAACCCAGAGTAGCTGAAATCCAAGTTCCCTGAGGCATCAGAGCTTGGTGGTAGATCAAAGGGCATTGAACTAACCACCTCAGTGAGTCTGACAGTTTATTAGCACCAGAGTGTGATCAGGTGATGTCAGCTGTTTCAATTGCAATCTTTGGATTTCATTTGTGTACCAATAATGTTGATGAATTCAGAAATGAGGATTAATAAAAATGATTTGAGGAAAGACCTTGGTCAGAAATCCAAAGGCTTGAATCTCTACTTATTAACTGTTAGCTCTGCAAACCTTGTTTGACTTTTCTGGGGCTTAGATTCTTCATTTATAATAGGAAGGGTGAATTCAGTTTTCATTCTAAGGTTTGTTCTAGTCTTAAAGTCCTCTGAATTACATACTTGAGTTTATAATTTTTATGGAAAAGTTTGTCATGTTGTAAGTACAATAAATAGCAATAGCTAATGCTTATGGATGTTGAGTTGGTTCTGATGATAAATAGATAGTTCCACCATTTTCAGTGGGATGCCCTTTGATGACAAGTAGAGCCTTCAAAGTCTGGAGGTAAACTGGCAAGGGTAAAGTCTGTAATTCCTTCTGATTACCCATCATGGATGATTGCAAAAGGGAAATGAAGAAAACTACAAATGTTACACATTTAATTTGGATACATAACATGGAGTGGATCATATAAATACTGTTTTGAGCAATCTCTCAAGATGCATACACTTGAGTCTATGTTTGATCACCATTTAACTAATTCAGCATAGGATCATAAAATATAAATTGAGGTAGTCTAGACACTCCTATTTGCAGCCTACAAGATCTTACTAATGACAAAAAAAATTCAGAAATAAAAAATTAGAACTGGGCATAGGACTGTAATTCTAGCAGCTTGGGAGGCTAAGGCAGGAGGATTGTTGGTTGAAAACTGTGTTGGGAAACAGTCTCAAAAAAAAAATTCTAGTCTGTCTTCTATGTAGTAATAATGTGGTTTTTGACTTTATAAAATAATATACTGCTTTGCAGGTTCAAGACAGTGTTTTCAACCCTGAACTTGTAGCCAAAATATCTAAATTCTGTTCCTGGTTCATCCATTTCCCAGTTGTTACCTTAAGTAAATCATGTCATCTCTTTGGAGCTCAGTTCCCTTAACTATCAAAAATGAGCCAGTGGAGAGATGAAAAGTTTGTGTTGATCTCTTTTCAGATTTTATATTCTATTTTTTGAGAGATCCCAACTTCTTGTTGGGGATATTGAAGGACACTAATAAAAACGTTTACATGTCAGTCAATTCTAAGTACGAAAAACCATATCCAAGGAAAGAGTTTTGCTGACAGATCCTTACTAGAGATTGATGTCTTAGGTGGGTTCTCTCAGAAGCAACTCTGTGACAAGGGTGCCAGTACATGGTAATCCAAAAAATTCTTATAGGGAGTGAGGACATGAGACAGGAAAGGGAAGCCAGCCATAAAGGGGGAATTACCAAGCCAGTTTCCTCTGTTGGTAAATGAAGCCTAATCTCTTTGGGAATTTCTGGGCATCACTGTAGAATTCAAAGATATGCCATCTCTCAGGGAGAGGACCTGGGGTATGAAGACATGGAGTTCTGCCAATCACTGGCTGTTCCTATGGGGCATTATTTTGCTGGCATTTCCTACCTTGGGTGATGTGGGTTCCTGCTAGCCAGAAAGCCCCCAGGTGGTCAGAAGTCCAGGTGTCCAAATCTATCATATATCGAGAGAATGCAGTGGGGCACGTATAGCAGCTGCCTTCCTGGTCACAGCAGAATAGCCAGAGCAGTACATCCAAACTACTGCCTTGTATATCAACAAGTGAAGATAGATATGCATTCATTTCTACAAGGAAACACCACTGAGATGCTGAAGAGGGCCACAAGAAGCAAGGAGCTGTCCTCTTCAGCTTCTGTGTACCTCTAAGCACAATGGCATGTAGCAACCAGGGAGGGAGAGGAAGTGACTACTAGTCTTTGATCTAGGAGGCTGACCCTGGGCATTGCAAAAAAAGACATGTTGACAGTGCACATGCAATTGGTTGTCAAAATTGCAAGGCCTCATTGCTGGCCACACCAGGGACACAGCACTTTAAAGGGAGTAGCAGCCATTAGGACTCTGCCTTCATGTTGCAAATGGTGAGCCTACATAGGGAATGTGCTTTGTTTATAGAAATTCTCCTTTTGATGGAAAAAGCAAATTCTCTGATATGTTGTTAAAAGCATGTACAGAGGTACAGAATTTCTTATTAGGTTCAATGAAGAATCAGACCAGGCATGAGCAGCAACCCTGGCAGATTTCAAAACATGTGGGCTTTAATATAGAATGTTTGGGATTAAATTTTTATTCCTTGACATCATCAAAGTTTTGTGAAAATACTCTATTGCTTTCTAGGTGAAATTGACTTTTAAAAATTGGTCTATCAGTGACTCTTTATACAGTGGAAATATATATGTCATCTCTGTTATAATACCTTCCCATTTTGTATTTTTGTAATAATTCAGATTTTATTTTTAACAGTTATGTTAGAATGAAGAGTTAAGTGTTTGGGGATGATTTCTGTACCACTTCTATGCAAAAGCTAACAGAAGACCTTGATAATCAATGTACTGTGACTATTATCAAAAGTATTATGAATACTGATGAATCATTGTCCTTAAGTGAGCCACACTGTAAAAGAAAAGTATAATTAAAGCATCATAATGTCATTGCTATTAAGTAAACAAAATTATTGATACCCACTTGTGCTAATGGGAAATCCTGCAATCCACTCTATTTTTTTAATATCTCTGTGTCCATGAAGGGCAGATTAAGAGGGCAGATCTATTAAGAGGGCAGGTGGATTCTTGAGGTAGCTCTTTTTGGAAAGGGTGTTATGAATTCACCTTAGCCTGGTCGTGGAACCAGTTTTATAGATTTTTTAGAAGTATGTAAAGAGATCATCTAGTCTAGTGATTCTCAAAATGTGTTGCTTAAATATCCAAATCAAAATCCACCTGAGGGAAAAAGCAAATTCTCCAGAATTTCTGGAGAAATTCACATTGGGCATGAATGCAGTGAAGTTCATGAATCTGCATCTTAATCAACTTCCTAGGTGGCCACTGTAGTTGGAGAACTTCAGATCAAGCCCACTTAGAATTAGGAAACTGAAATCCTAAGAGGTACTTCCCAAGGGCACATGGCTACTTGGTAGCAGAGCTGGGTCCCAAACCTAGCTGAATATTCATTTTCCTGTATTTGTTTATACTTTTTATAACTATTTGAAGTCATACCCCAAAATTATTCTTTGTATAAATAATTATAACTAATCATTTACTTACAGAACCAAATACTGCAGACATACAAAGTCTCAATCCTGACATGTAAATAAGTAAACGAAACTTACACAGACTAGAATAATAAGAATAGTTTTGTAAGGCGGGGCTTCATTCCCTAAAAGACCATAAGGTAAACCAGACAAAAGGTTCTGGAATGAGTGGATTTCTAACAAGGCTCTTTAAAGAGGGTGTCATGTGATTTGTCACACATGCTTTTCCTCTGCTCACTTCTTTATTTCCACACCTACGGTTTGTTTTTGGCAAGTTTATCACAGATAACTTCCTCCTGTAGTTTTTCACATGTGATCTATGTTTCGCATCGTCGATGACTACCCGGGCTGGTGAGTTTGTGTGATTAAGCACAGGGCTAGGGATGTCGCATAATTGAGGTTCTCATTCCTGTATGTGGCTGGTCAGCATTACACACACAAAAAATACTTCCTTGTTCATAGCCTGCATTTCTAACCAGGCAAGTCTACCTGCAGGTGTGCAGTGTTGCAATGTGGGCTTGAGGTGAGAGCCAGTATAAGCTCAGCATGGTACATCACTCCTGGAGTGACTTGCAGAGCCCCTCCTGCTGATGGTGGGTGGTCAGTGTCACTTTGTTTAGGGTGGGAAACAGCATGAGTTTAAACGGACTCAAAACAAGGCCACAGAGACCCACAGAGGGTTCCTACAAGCCACATGGAACCCTCCCTCTTTAAAGGAGGCAAAGGTGAGATAGGTTGATTCTGACATTGATTTAAGTAAAATTGAAATTCGGAGACAATTGCTCTGCTTTTATTTCCTCCTTTCCCTTCCCTTGTTATTCTTGTAACTTTTTTGAATCCAGTAAGGATTGCAAGGGGCTTACCAGGGGACATGAAATAGAACAAAGTAGCATGCATGATTTATCAGCATAGTAAAACAAGAAAGAAAAAGGTGGAAACCCTTTGAATAAGGAATAAAACTAAGCCAGCAGATCATAAGGTCCACCATGGGAAGGATTGGGTCTCAAATATGGCTCCACATTTATTCATACTCTTGGCAAAATGAGAAATTGTCTGTTATACAGTTCCCTCCTTAAGATAAACACAGACCCATCAAGGCAATTATAACACTTTGTAGTTCAACCAGAATTGTCTCTGAAGTATCCTCAACTTAAGAGAGTTTTATGGTAGAAGGAACAATGCTATTGGGGGGTGAGGGGGGTAACTGGTGACTAAAACCAGAGGCACTTTTACAACTGAGTCACATCCCAACCCTTTTTATTTTTTATTTTAAGACAGGCTCTCACTAAATTACTTAGGACCTTTCTAAGTTGCCGAGGTTGGTTTCAAACTTGCCATCTTCCTATCTCATCCTCCCAAGTCACTGGGATTACAGGCGTGTACCACCTCCCCCAGTGATAAGTTCTTTTTTAAAAATATTTCGTTTTAGTTGTAGGTGGACACAATGCCTTTATTTTATTTTTATGTGGTGCTGAGGATTGAACCCAGGGCCTCACAGATGCTAGGTACGTGCTCTACCACTGAGCCACAACCCCAGCCCCAATAAGTTCCTTAAATAGTCTAAATAGCACATTCTTGGAGATGCTTCTCCCAAGTATTCCAGTATTGACTTGGAATATAGTTTAGTTAAAGCATTTCTGCAGGGGCTGATACAATGCAATCTAGTAACTGGTGTTTCATATTTTCATGAAATTATAGTGATTTATAGAACGTGTTGAATTATCCCAGTTTCCAGAGTGAGATTAACTATTGGAATTGCAAACTGCTTTAACTTTGGATGGAAAGAGACATCTTGACTATATATCCAGGGGGAAGTGAGGAAAGAAAAAGAGGATAAAGAAGATCCACCTGCCTTTCATGCACAGGAAAGATGGAAGAGGCTCCATCTACCTGAGCCTAGAGCACCTGTATATCCTGCTGTGTTCACAACTGCTCCTACAGGCTCCTTCCCTCCTCCTGTCCTCCTGCTTCTGTCCTTCTCCTCCTCTTTCTCCTCTTCTTCTCTCTCTGTTCATCAAGTGTTAGTTACTTTTATTCTTGCCATACCTCTACCCCAAAGGGTTTTTAGGTATTCAATAGGACATTGGATATGCATACAGCTTTTTTTAAAAAAAATTCTGTGTAAAATCCTGCTCAATCCCAGGTGGACTGATTTAACAATTAGTTTAACCCAAATTGATTTAGTATAGGAAATGTTTTTTGTTGCTGTTGTTTTCCAGGACAGGTCTCTGGCACCCTGCACTTGGTATAGTGCAAGAGAGTAGCTTTTTAGATTCTTGTGGTCATGGGAAATGATGGGGTTATCACCATAAAGATTCCTAAAAGTAGCACAAGATGCCTTCTTCGCACTTCTCAATATCCACGAATGTTAGCCATGAATTCTTAGGTGCTCTAAATATCGTCAGTGATCTTCTCTTCTCTGCTGGGCTGATTATTTCAGGGGCCTACCTAACACTCTTAAAGTGTTTATTGAGCCATCAGTGTAGGCTCTGGTCTGGGGACCAGATGCCGGCCACGTGTCTGGTTTATACCTGTTGTCTCATCCTTATCATTACTAGCACTCTCTTTTGTTCTGAATAGATGTTGTTTGGATGATGGGGATGTAACTATGATTACTAAATTTAAGCTCATGTACCTGCTGCCACATTGCCCAGAACCTAAGTATTCTGTGTGAATTTTTATCAAATGTTTCATTGAATTGCCTCCTTATTAGTAGCAACTTAAGAGCAATCTCTCATGATTTAAATATATTTCAAATAAGTAATTTTATGTATGTTAAAAATTTTCATTGTAAGCACAATCCTCTTTAAAATGGGGGGCATTCATTCTAAAGTACAACAGTAATATCTGGCACCAACCATCAGTGTGCAAAAAACACTACCATCTGCCTTGTCAGTGACACTTTTTTTTCACTTTATAGGTTCAGTTTGACAAGTTTATTTCTCAAGGAACTTTTTAAAATGTACTTTACTGACAATTAGACTAAGATGCTATCATATAAGAAACAGTATTTTGGTTATAGCCATCTTGTACAAACATTAAATTCATGCTATGCTATATGGCAAACTAAGAGAAATACCAGTATTTTTTACAGTATTATTCATTTTAAAAGAAAAACAAAATTCTTTATTATGATAGGAATATTTAGTAAGTTTTAAACTTTTAAGAAAGATGGTACATAAGCAGAGAAATAGAAACTAGCATAAAGTCAGTACTATTTTCACCAATTTTTTAAATTTCCAAAGTCTAGTTTGTGTTTCTTCTCACCTGTTTATCCTTGGCTAAGTACTGAAGTTGTACTTGGATTTAAAACTCCTTTCCCAAATCTTCCTTCACAACTTTATCAATAACTTCTATAATTTTAAAAATCTTTTCTATTTCTTAGGTAAAAAGTGTTTTTTGCTATGTAATTTGTGTTTATTGATTACTAGGGATTTAGATGTTGCTTCATACACTTATATAATGGCTATTTACTTGTATTTTTCTCAGTCCTTTTAACTTAGTCATTCTGGTGTGCAGTGATGGTTGATCACAGCTTTAATTTATATTATGCAATGACCAATGATGTTGGACACTTCTAATACCTTTTCATAAACTTATTGGCCATTTGATATCCTTTAAAAATTTATTATTTGTTCTTTTTAGCTATACATGACAGTAGAATGTATTTTGACATATTATACATACATAAAATATAACTTCCCATTCTTGTGATTGTACATGATGTGGAGTTACACTGGTCATGTATTCATACATGAACATAGGAAAGTTATGTCCAATTCATTCTACTATCTTTCTTATTCCCATCCTCCCTCCCTTTATTCCACTTTGTCTAATCCAATGAACTTCTGTTCTCCCCTACCCCACATTGTGAATCAGCATCCACATATCAGAGAGAACATTTGACCTTTGGATTTTTGGAATTGGCTTTTTTCACTTAGCATGATAGTCTCCAGTTCCATCCATTTACCCACAGATGCCATAATTTCATTTTTCTTTAAGACTGAGTAATATTTCATTGTGTGTGTGTGTGTGTGTGAGATATATATATATATATATATATATATATCCCACATTTTTTTTATCCATTCATCTGTTGAAGGGCACCTAGGTTGGTTCCATAGCTTAGCTGTTGTGAATTGAGCTGCTATAAACATTGATGTGGCCACATCACTACAGTATGCTGATTTTAAGTCCTTTGGGTATAGGCCAAGGAGTGGGATAACTGGGTCAAATGGTGGTTCCATTCCAAGTTTTCTGAAGAATCTACATACCACTTTCCAGAGTGGTTGTACCAATTTCTATTCAGTACCATTGGCCTTCATGTCTGTTTTGGTACTAACATGATGCTGTTTTTGTTACTATAGCTCTGTAGTATTACATAAGATCTGGTATTGTGATGCCTCCTGCTTCACTTTTTGGACTGAGGATTGCTTTGGCTGTTCTGTACCTCTTATATTTCCAAATGAAGTTCATGAGTGATGTTTCTATTCTATGAAAAACACCATTGAAATTTTAATAGGAATGACATTAAATCTGTATAGCACTTAGTACAGTCATTTTGACAATATTTATTCTGCCTATTCAAGAATGATGTTCAAATATATTGCCCATTTTAGAAAATGGACCATCTGTCTTCTTTTTCTAATTATATAGATAAATAACACACACACACACACACACACACACACACACACACACAGATATTCCATTTTTTAATTACATGTCATGATCATCTTAACATGACTGCCATTCGTCCAGTGCTTTTTGGTCACAGGAAGTGAGGGAGGATGAGAGTGGCCTGCCTGGCCCTGGGCCAGGTATAAAACTAAACTGAGCACCTATGATCTGGCTTTAGTTGGAGGGCATTTACTGCAATATTGCAGTATACTTTTTTGTGTGTGTATGTGGTACTGGGGATTAAATCCAGGACCTCGCACATATTAGACAAGCACTGTACCACTGTCCTTTATTTTTTAAAATTTCAAATCAGAGTCTCACTAAGTTGCCAAGGCTACTCTTCAATTTGTGATGCTTCTATCTCAGCTTCCTGTGTATCTGGGATTACAGGCGTGTGCCACCATGCCTGGTTAATATACTTTTTCTTAAGGGGGTGAGGGAGACTTTTTTACAAAAATCAATTTTGTATGTTCAATTTAAAATTTTTATTTTATTTAATTGTTATTTGCAGTACTCGGGATTGAACCTAGGGGTGCATTACCACTGGAGCTATATTCCCAACCTTTTTTACTTTAATCTGGAGACAGGGTTTCATTATGTTGCTGAAGCTGGCCTACAACTTGGTACCCTCCTGTCTCAGCCTCCTGAGTCATTCATTGGTAATCTACAGGTGTGCATTGCCAGACCTGGCTTAAAATTTTATCAACCAGATTGTGTTCCAAATTTTGTCAAAATTAGTTTAGTCTTTCAAAAATATATTATGAATTAGGGACTGCAGGTGTAGCTCAGGGCTAGGGGTAGAGCACTTACCTAGCACACATGAGGCCCTGGGTTCCATCCTTAGCACCATAAAAACAAAACAGTAACACCAAAAAACAAACACACACACACACACACACACATACACACGCACACACACACACACACACAAACCACCAAAAATATACTATGAAACAAGCAGTTGCTTCAAATTTCAAGATATTCTGGAAAAACAGCTCTCTCTCTCTCATGCATGCTAGGTAAGCACTCTACTGAGCTAGACATCAGCCCTGAAAATCCTGGTAGTGCTGAGGATGGAGCCAGGGCCTAGCATTGCTGGGCAGCTGCTTTACCACTAAGCTACACTGTAGTCTCTCATTTTTTTTTAAATCCTTGCAATAGTAATTATTTACCTGTCTCAGACATGAAATGTGAGTTTTCTTTCTTAACTAGGAATTTGAAGCATGTATTAGAGTGAAATTTTTGTATGTGAAAGAGATGGTTGAGGCTTTTGGAATAATTTATATAATATAAAACATTTTATCACATTTTGTGTTTTTACATATATTTTAATATAGTTGACTCTTGTAATGAAAGGTAAATTTATGTAATTTTATGGTGTTTTGCTTTTTTCAGCTGATATTCAATATTGGCCTTATGTCATAATTTCTATGAAAATAATTTAGGTGCTCACTCCTTTGGAAAAGGATACATATTTGATTAAACCTTTTGAGCAGTTATTATTTTCTTATGCCTGTTACAAATTTTAATTGGAAATAATCCCTTGGTCTAGGTAAACAGTTTAATTAATTTTATCCATGAAGCCTGTTATTGTTCAAGCACAAATAGCATTAAGATGAATCATTTATAAAATGAACCCATAAAGAAAACTGTTCTGATCAGACCTACCAAAGAACAAATGTTGTATTGTTTGAAAATACTGGATTTCAAGGACGTGGTAGCTAAGTAGAAAGTATTAAAGAGGTTACTAAAGGTTTTTAGTGCTTCTATATTAAACCCTATTGCCCAAAGTCGTGGCATGATATGATAGATCTGATCTCCTCTCCCCGTTCCTCCCTCTTTTCTTTTCATTCCTTTCCCCTTCTTTCCTTTTTCTAATTATAGTATAACTTACACAGAGAAAAATTCAAAAATATTAAGTGTACAGCTTAATTTTTACATATGGATATACCTGTGTAATCACAGCTCAGTTCAAAATATGGAACACTGTTTTCACCCCAGAAGGCTCCTTTTGGTTATCTCCCCTACCACTCATGAAAATAGGTACTATTCTGACCTCTATTTGCCATAGATAAATTTTGCTCTTTTTATTTTTATCTTTGGAATCATATGGTATGTGTCTTGTTTCTTTCATTCAATATTATATCTGTAAGAGTCAAGCGTATTTTGTATAGCAACAGCTATTGCTATATAATATTCTATTGTATGACTGTTGTGGTTTATTTGATACATTCTGTCATTGTTAGATGTTTGAGTTATTCCCAGTTTTTCATTAATATGAATAAAGGTTCTGTGAAACATTCTTGTATGTCTTTTGGGGTACTTAGTATGTACTCGTTTCTATTCAGTTTAAACCCAGGATTTGAATTGCCGGGTCATAGGACAAACATGCTGAATATAGTAGAACTTTTCAAATTGTTTCCAAAGTGATTGTATCAATTTATACTCCCACCAGCAGTGTATGAAGAGTTCCTGTTGCTTGTCAGCCCTTTTAATTTAGTCATTCTGGTGTGCAGTGATGGTTGAACATGGTTTTAATTTATATTTTGCTAATGACCAGTGATGTTGGACACTTTTGACACCTTTTCATAAACTTACTGGCCATTTGATAATTCTTCTTTTGTGAGGTGCCTATTCAAATATTTTGCCCATTTTAGTAAATGGACCATCTATCTTCTTTTTCTAATTATTATATATACATAACACACACACACACACACACACACACACACATACACACAGATACTCCATTTTTTAATTACATGTCATGATCATCTTAAAATGACTGGACTTCCATTTGTCCAGTGATTTTTGGTCACAGGAAGTGAGGAGAGAATGAGGTTACCTGGCCCTGGGCCCAGAAGAAATAAATCCACAAAGGCTTTGGTGCCTGATGAAAAGGATACTGAGGCCAAAGGTCAAACTCCCCTCAGCTCCGCCAGCACACCATGCTTGCTTTGTACTGGTACTCCAGATTCCCAGCATCAGGTGCTCCCATCTGCTAAACCACAAACGCTGTTGCTAGACATTTATTTTTAGAGAGAGAGAAAAAGAGAGAGAGAGCGAGAGTGTGCGCACTTGCGTGTGCACTTGTTTCCTTGGAAGAGAAGAGCAAAAGAACTCAACTTTCAGGGAAACCGGAGGAGCTCTGGGCATTCAGGTAAGTTCCTCCATGGTAACAGCTGATTACCACCTTAGGGCACTCGCGTGGGGTGAGATTTAGCCCAGGCAAGTCCCTTTGGCTGCAGGATGTTTTGTTGGGTAAAGGAAGAAGTGGAGCAACTGAAATGAGCTTGCTATTTATCCCTAGCTTTGCGTCTGGTGTATAGTACTTCTCTTTACTCTTCAAGCCTATTCCCCAGCCCTTGTCATATTCACTCAAACAATAAAATAGGAAAACTACCTCATCCTTTTGAGATGGGAGTCCAGTACTCCCTTGATCTAATATTTTTTAATTGTCTAATTCCTCATCATTTTTCTCATGTCAGGACCAAAACATAAGAGGGCAAATAATCAGAATAAGGAGGTGAGAGTACAGGTGGGACTTAGGGAGTCAAGGGGAGGTAAATGTGAAGCAGGAGGGCATGACAGGAGTAGAGAGTGGAGTGTAGGACACAGGAGAGGAAGGGCACGGGAGACCACACGGAAGGAGCATGACCATGACTTTTTTTTCAGTACCGGGAATCTAAACCAGGGCCTTGTAAGCCCTTGTATGCTAGGCAAGCGCTCTACTACTGAGCTACATCCCCAGACCCTTGATCATACAATTTTGAAAATTAAGTGAAGCATAATATATTTATAGAGGATTAATTTTTTCCTGTAAAATAAAATAGGAAGATGAGGGTAAAGACATTATGACAATAAAATTGTCCACAAATTTACTTCACTCTTGTTAAGAGGACATCCCTGCTAAGACCCGTTAGGCTCTTTGGTTATTTGGTTATTTGGAGAGAAAGAAATTAAATGAAGTTTGTTTTGTTTCTCTCTCTCATCAGGAATGTCTCTTTGCCTTTCAGTATAAAGGTAGTATTTGAGTGATATATCAATGTCTCTTGGTCTATTCAAAATGAGTGTAACACAGACATTGATATCGTGTATTTAGCGATTGGAATAATTGTATTTCAAGAAGTTTCATTGCTCTTGGGATTCTTACATGAGTTCTCAGAAACCTCAGAGGTGGAATTCTTTTATGAGAGAAAGAAAAAGATCTCGTTATTATTACATATGAATCTTTTTTAAAGGATTTATTATTCTTTTTAATTTTTTATGTTCTTTTTAGTTATGTATGAATTTTGATATTATTATGTATGACCTTGAGACTATTCAAACCCCATATGTATCATGGTTTAATTTCCACAGTTTCGTTTTTGCTCATTATCTTGACTGAGAGAATTATGACTCACATTTATAATGGTTATCCTGAATTATTGAGAAAAGGTTAAATTATCCTCTTTGAGAAGAAAAAGTGTACAGAATACTTGAAATTTTCTTTTAAAATGTTTATGGTATAAAACAACTTAATACTTATAGAGCCAAAAAACTTTAAAGACCCTGTTTTTTTTTTTAAAGACACTATGCAGAATAATTATAGCCTTCCAAATTCTATTTTTTTATAATATCTACCAAAAACTGGCATTATAATTGTCATTCTTTTTTGTTGTTGTTGTTTATTGGGGATTGAACGCAGAGGCACTTAACCACTGAGTACATCCTCAACCCTTTTTATATTTTATTTAGAGACCAGGTCTCTCCAAGTTGCTGAGCCTGGCTTTGAACTTGCCATCCTCCTGCCTCAGTCTCCCAAGCCACTGGGATTACAGGTGTGTGCCACCACGCCTGGCATAATTGTCATTCTTTTGCATGCTGAACACCAGCAGACAGTAAAGGTTTCTCCCTGCTTCTCTGTTAGTGGCTAACAATTACATTTACTGCTGTTACTTCTGCAGTGGTGTTTAATACTCCAGTGACTGAATTTTTGTCTAGACTGGACCTCCAGTTTGGGGCTTTCAAAACAAAATGTCTGTACTAGAACCTTGTTTATTCACAGATGTGTAGCCTTGGAATATGCTGATGATTTCTTAATTATTACAGATGTTGGGCCAGCTCGTTAGTTAGAGGAGGAGCCCTGAGGAGTTGTGGGAACCTTTGGAAGGAAAGACCTGCTGCTAGGGACCAGTGTCCTGCCGCAGTCCAGGGAGAACGGTGGGCGTGCTCTCTGAAGCCCTCATAATGAGAGCAGCAAGCACACATCTGTGTGTCCTTACCATTGTTGAAGACAGCAGCATGGATGTACCAGAGAGCAGACTGGTGCTGTTGCAGGTCCCTGGGTGTTCTTCCTGCCCCCACGGCCCCAACTATACTGACTCGTCCCTGAACTCACCTACAGGTGGCACCTCCAGCCTCTGAGCTTTGTGTGCAGGAATGGGTGGTCCTCATGTAGGCAAACCACTTTGTCTATTATCACTGCTCTGAGTCCTAAAGATTATGATTCTTTATTGACTACTTATTCCATTTGTGGAATCATGAGGCCATGTAATACCTCCTTATTCTTCTTTTCCTCTAGTCTTTTTCTGTCATTAGGATACTTGACTACTGATCAATAGCACTTTTATCAGAAATCAAATGAATGGGTATATGGCTGGTATTGGGTTTTAGACATGCTGGAACAGTCTCATCTCCAATCCATCCATATTCCTTTGACATCTCTATATATGACTTGTTAATACTTATTAACATCATTTATCCTCCTTGGTCCTCTTTACCCTGAGATTTCCCAAAGATTCTGAAGAAACATGTTTTCCATTGTTTTGTCTATCTTTCTTAGACATACAATAGTGTCTTACACTCATGGATGTTCTGTGATCCATTAATTGTTTACTTAATATCTATAATTTCTCTCTTTCTCCTCTCTCTCTCTCTCTCTCTCTCTCTCTCTCTCTCTCTCTCTCTCTCTCTCTCTCTCTCTCTCTCCTCTCTTTCTCTTTCTCTTTTTGCAGGGCTGGAATCTAACCCAGCACTTTACCAATGACCTACCTCCTGGTCAATATCTGTTTTTTTCTGTGTCATGTCCATTTAGCAAGAAAATTGAAAGTTATTGTAAAACATTTTTTTTCTTTCATATCTGGAATGTTCTTGTGAGGTTTTCTTAAAATCATATTAAGGGATTGTTCTAGAAATGCTGAATCCTTGGAAAGTTGGACATCAGAATGCCTTGATTTTCATTTCTAGCATTGTTAAAGTGCCCTATCTAGCAAAGAAGAAATAAAGTGATTTTTAAAGTTGTTTCCTAAATATGTTTGCTTATGAAATCAAAGCAGTTTTTAAACAAAGCAGTTGTTTGTTTCTTAATAGGATGTGTGCAGTGCATTAGAGTTAGTGAACCATGAAATTTGTGCTTATGCATAAGTTAAAAAGTAAATATGTATTTTAAAAAATAGTCAGGCTTATTCTTTCAAAAGTATAAATGAATTTCTTAATTGGTAGTGTACCATCTTGGGGAGTGTATAACAATCGTGTGTTGAATGAACATAGCAAGAATTGATTTTAACACTTAAGTGTTCCTTTTGAGATAGACTTCAACAGGAAAGTACAGAAGTACTTGAGATCTTACTAGAACATTAAGTACAGCTCAGTATATACCTGGTGATTGATAAAGGACAATTCGAAAGGAATTACCCAGGTCAACACCTGAAAGGGGGAACGTAAAGAGTTTATTTTCTTGAGTTATTTTTGCTACAACTATTAAAAATGATTACTTATTTTACCATCTTAAGAGTACACTAAATATGGGATCACCTTTGAACTTTTGGAACTTCACAATACACCCATAGAGTGCTAATACATATCTATGTCTTTTCTTCATATTTTATTTTATTTTTGGCACCAGGGATTGAACCCAGGGACACTCACCCACTGAGCCACTTCCCAACCCTTTTTATTTTCTAGTTAGAGACAGGGTCTCTCTAAGTTGCTTAGTGCCTCACTAAATTGCTGAGACTGGCGACTGAACTGCTTCTCCTGCCTCAGCCTCCAGAGCTGCTGGGATTCCAGGCCTGCACCACTGCTCCTGGCATGTATCTTTTCTTTTCTTTTTTTTTTTTTAATTTTTTTTTTTTTTTTTTTTTACAGACTGCATTTTGATTCATTGTACACTAATGGGGTACATCTTTTCATTTCTGTGATTGTGCCCAGTGTAGATTCATACCATTTGTGTAATCATACATATACATAGGGTAATGATGTCTATCTCATTTCACCATTTTTATACCCCCCTCCCTTTCATTTCCTTCTACATAATCTAAAGTCCCTCCATTCTTCTCTCACTCCCCACCTCCCCACCCCCATTATATATCATCATTCACTTATTAGGAAAACCATTTGGCCTTTGGTTTTTTGGGATTGGCTTATTTCACTTAGCATGATATTCTCCAATTCCATTCATTTATCTGCAAATGCCATAATTAAAAACAAAATTGTTATATTATTCAATATGCATTTTATGCACGATTTTAACAGACATTACTATGGACAATTTGCCATATGTCACTCTTTCTAAAGAAAAAAAATGATTATAGCTTATTATAAGTTTGCTTCCATCCATTTCCTTTTTCTCCCTGTTTTAGTCAGCTTTTGTGTCACTGTAACCAAAATATCCAGCGAGAACAACTTCGTGGAGGAAAAGTTTATTTGGGGCTCATGGTTTCAGAGACAGTTCATGGACTCCATTGCTCTGGGTCCAAGGTGAGTCAGCACATCATGGGGGAAGGACCCAGAAGAGGAAAGCAGCTCAGCTCTTGGAGGGGTCAGAAAGCAGAGAACCAGATAGTGGGAAAGGGTCTTCAGGGAAGATGAACTCTTCCAGGCATCCCCAGTGACCCACCTCCTATAGCCACACCCCACCTGCCTATGGTTACTGCTATCAGTCCATTCAACTAGGATGGACTGATTAGGTTCCAGGTCTTATAGTCTAATCATTTCACTTCTCAGTATTTCTGTGTTAACAAAGCTTTGGGGAGAAATTTCACATCCAAAACACAAAACTCCCTCTTTTTCTGTTACAGTTGAACTGAAACTGGTGTGTATCCTTCCAACTCGTGTTTTAATACTTTCATTGCTTGTGTATTTACTTGTAAGTGATATACACTATTGTCTTTAATATTTTAAATCTATGTACATAGTACCATGTTGCTTTTATCTATCCTTTTTCAAACTGTTTTTAAAAATACTCAATGTTTTTTGAGATTCAGCAATGATACAAGTAGATGTAGTTTATTTAATTACAACAGGGATTTAAATTTTATGCAATTCCGTCATTTATCTAGTTTCATATTATAAAGATTTAGGTTTTTCTAATTTTTCTCATTTATATCACATGAAAAAACCACTGTTTTAGTATCAACACTAAATTGACTCATAAATTTAGTAGGAAGCAAATAACATCATAATTCTTTCATATTTAAATATCAAACAGCATTATCATCTATGTGTATGATTTTACTAGCCTTTACAAAGAATTCTATAGCTTTTTCAGGTGATATTTAATTTCAATTTTTGCAGTTCAGGAAAGAGCCATTTATCTTCTTTGACAACTTTAGCACCAGAGACAGAAAACCAGCACCTAAAACCTCTGTCATGCTGCTCTTAACATGTGTAAGAGGAAAGATCTAGCTTAATGGAATTGCCTCCTCACCAGATGTACAAATGAAGCAGCAATGAGCATCCTTGTCCATTTCTCTTTATGGCCCATGTATAAAAAGCTGCTCTAGGGTTTTCGCCAAGAATTAGACTTCCTGGGTAATAGGATGTGTACAGTTTTAACCTTAATAGAGTGTATGAAATCCTTTTCCAATGTGTATTTATAAAAATATGTGAATTCCTATTTTCCTACATCCTCACCACATTTGGTACTATTCACCTCTTAAAAGTTTTTATTTTTTAATTTTTTAATTTTTATTGTAAACAAATGGGATACATGTTGTTTCTGTTTGTACATGGAGTAATAGCATACCATTTGCATATTCATACATTTACATAGAGTAACGATGTTTGATTCATTCCGTTATTTTTTTCCTTCCCCCCACCCCTCCCACCTCTCTTTTCCCTCTATATAGTCCCTCCTTCCTCCATTCTTGCCACCCTCCCACCCCCCATTATGTGTCATCATCCACTTATCAGTGAGATCATTCATCTTTTGGATATTTGAGATTGGCTTATCTCACTTAACATGATATTCTCCAATTTCATCCATTTGCCTGCAAATGCCATAATTTTATTATTCTTTATGGCGGAGTAATATTCCATTGTATATATATATACCATAGTTTCTTTATCCATTCATCAATTGAGGGGCATCTAGGTTGGTTCCATAATCTGGCTATTGTGAATTGAGCAGCTATGAACATTGATGTGGCTGTATCTCTGTAGTATGCTGATTTTAAGTCCTTTGGGTATAGGCCAAGGAGTGGGATAGCTGGGTCAAATGGTAGGTCCATTCCAAGTTTTCTAAGGAATCTCCACACTGCTTTCCAGAGTGGCTGCACTAATTTGCAGCCCCACCAGCAATGTATGAGTGTACCTTTTTCCCCACATCCTCTCCAACACCTATTGTTGCTTGTATTCTTGATAATTGCCATTCTAATTGGGGTGAGATGGAATCTTAGTGTAGTTTTGATTTGCATTTCTCTTATTACTAAAGATGGTGAACATTTTTTCATACGTTTGTTGATTGCTTGTAGATCTTCTTCTGTGAAGTGTCTGTACATATCCTTAGCCCATTTGTTGATTGGGTTATTTGTATTCTTGGTGTAGAGTTTTTTGAGTTCTTTATTTATTCTGGAAATTAGTGCTCTATCTGAAGTATGAGTGGCAAAGATATTCTCCCACTCTGTAGGCTCTCTCTTCGCATTGCTGATAGTTTCCTTTGCTGAGAGAAAGCTATTTAATTTGAATCTATCCCAGTTATTGATTCTTGCTTTTATTTCTTGTGCTATGGGAGTCCTGTTAAGGAAGTCTGATCCTAAGCCAACAAGGTGAAGATTTGGACCTACTTTTTCTTCTATAAGATGCAGGGTCTCTGGTCTGATTTCAAGGTCCTTGATCCATTGTGAGTTGATTTTTGTGCAGGGTGATAGATAGGGGTTTAGTTTCATTCTGTTGCATATGGATTTCCAGTTTTCCCAGCACCATTTGTTGAAGAGGCTATCTTTTCTCCATTGCATATTTTTGGCACCTTTGTCTAGTGTGAGAAAATTGTATTTATTTGGGTTTGTGTCCATGTCCTCTATTCTGTACCATTGATCTACCTGTCTATTTTGGTGCCAATACCATGCTGTTTTTGTTACTATTGCTTTGTAGTATAATTGAAGTTCTGGTATTGCGATACTCCCTGTTTCATTCTAGGCAAGTACATTATCACTGAGCTATATCCCCAGTCCTTAAAGATTTTTTAAAAAATATGCCATTAGATATCTTAGTTGTATATTTTCCAAAGTACTTTTCTAGCCACATCTCCCAACATTTCTGAAAGATTTTGCCAGTTTTTCCAACATATTAAAAGATGCTGGATCATATTTCTGTTTACCAACTCTTTTTTTAATTTTTATTTTTACAGACTGCATTTTGATTCATTGTACTCTAATGGGGTACATCTTTTTGTTTCTATGATTGTGCACAATGTGGATTCACACCATTTGTGTAGTCATACATGTACATAGGGTAATGATGTCTGCCTTATTCCATCATCTTTCATACCCTTGCACCCCCCTCTCATTTCCCTCTATGTAATCTAAAGTTCCTCCATTCTTTTTAAAAGTAATATGATATGACTTTAAAAGAAATACATTTTTATCTAATAAGTAAAAGAACTTACTAGTATCAGGAACCCAGTTTTAAAACATTTGTGTTAATTTTGAACCAAATCGAAATTTTGTGAGTTTCTTAAAAAGGCAGGAGTTCAACTTAATAGGCTCATTCTGCTGAGGAAATGGGGAGAGGGACGGAGAGTGAATGTTGCATTTCTCCACGGGTCCCAAAGTGCTAACTTCACAAAGGGATACATCAAAAGCAAACATAAAATGATTGTTTTAAAACTTTTATTGCAATATAACAATGAAGTAAGCAGTAATTAGACACCCACCAATTTCATTTCTCCAAAACAAACAAGAAATGCAAATAGGAAAATAACTCTGCTTCTACTTTTACAGCTTTTCAGGTCATGTTAAAAAGGCCTCACATTACATGATCAAGAAATTTTAAAATAGCAGTAATTATTTTCATTTCCAGAAAAAGTTCCCTTTCTCCCCTCCCCCACACCAAGTATTTAACAGGAAAGAATGGACTTCCTTGTACATCAGTTTTGTTTTTATATGAAGCAACAATAAGCAACAATAATTTGGCATTTCTGTTTATAGTTGCTCCCCCAATGTTTTCGGTTTCACAAAGCCATTATCCAATGTTGATGAAAAAGACCCTAAATGCTAGATAGCAAAGATACTTTCTCAAATCATTGTTAATCAAAGTGATGAAAAGCAGGGAGGCTGGAGTATATAGCTCAGTAGTAGATTGCTTGCCAGGCACATGCAAGGCCCTGGGTTTGATACCCAGTCCCACAAAACAGAGAGAGAGAGAGAAAGAGAGAGAAAGAAGGGAGGGAGGAAGGGAGGGAGGGAGGAAGGAATATAAAGTAGGGCATTACATTGAATTTCTGGATCCAGAACACTATAAAGTGTGAAACCTAAGAAAAACTGATCTGGGGTTGTATAGTCCACACACTGTGTGGATCTGCAGCATCTCCTAATTGAAGCAGACACACTGTGCTTACATCCTAGATCCTTCTCTTCCCATTCCGGACAATCTAATACTATATAGCAGGTCTTGTGGATATGAGCCGAAGTCATCTCAGACAATCCAATGTAATAATGTAAAACAATGTAAATAATATAAAAAGATTAATAATGAACTTGTGTGAAGCATGAGATTCAAGGACGTTCTTTTTAGTCTTCATCACAATTCTGCCAAATTTGGGAGTCAAATTTTCATTCTTCTCACAAGGAAGAATGTATCACATGTATCACATTTCCTTCAGGAAATCCCAATGCCTTTAACCTTTCCATACTTCCTTTTCCCTGAGTTCCTATGACCACTTCTACCTCCTTCCCCTCTCTTCTCCTTGAGCAGCTCCTTGAACTGGTTTATTTAACTGCTGAATAAAATGCTCCTGGTCTTGGATAACTTGCTACTGCAATTCAGGATTTTCTCAATTGTTCTTTTTGTAGATTACAGTGAAAGGGTTTCAATCACATATTAGCCTCCACACATCCTTTCCAAACAGAATTTTGACCTCTGTTTCAATGTGAACACTGAATGAACTCAAACTCAGTGGGAAGCCAAGAGCACGTCAGAATTCTTCCACAGTTAAACATCAAAGAATTTTAGAACCATCATCTATGTGTATGACTTGGCCAGCCTCTAGCAAAGGAGAATTCTACAACTTTTGCTGGGATATGTCATTTCATTTCAGCATTTCAAGGAGGACCCATGTATCCTTGTTGACATCTTTAGCACCAGTGAAAGAAAAACCAACACCCAAAATCTCTGGCATGCCACTCTTTGCATGAATAATGGGAAAGGTCAGGTCTAATGGTATTGCCTCTTGACCAAATGAGCAGACTGTGGACTTAGTGACACCTTGTTCTGCCAGAAAAACAAGACCTCAGGGTTACTCCCATGATTGAAACACTGACCTTTTTGATTGATTATATCATGGTATGCAAAAACATCCAAATATATGAGGTCACAGTGTTTAACGGCTATATTTTTCCCAGTTGATTTTATCCTGGTTCTTTTTTATGTCCTTTACCTTTATTGAGGTATAGTTAGCATAGAATAATTATATGTATTTAAGGAATATAACATGGTTTATTGATACATATATACATTGGGAAATAATTGCCACAATCAAGCTAATTAACATAACCATCACTTCACAAGTTTACCTTTTTCTCCCTCATGAAAACATTTAAGGTCAATTTCTCTTAGCAAACTCAAGTATACAATATGGTAGTAGTATTCATTGCGATCACCCAGCTGTGCGTTAGCACTCCTGAGTTTATTCATCCTGCACAGTTGAAACCATTTTATTTTTACTAGTAGTGTAACTATACACTCAAAGAGAATTTAGAACCATTGTTTCAGAAATTACCTCAAGTAAGAATTTAAGAGTTATAAGGGTTGGGCACTTCAATGAGCTTGATTCAGTTCAGTGTTTCAGCATAATCTTTCTGTAATCCTCAGCTTTAGGTCTCTCATCTCTGTTAAAGGAAAGGGCGGGATCCAGGTACCCAGTTCAGGAGTCAGAGCATTGTGCACGGCTGAGATGGTTAGGGTCAGTGAAAGGCTACCTCGAATCTGCCTCTGTGAAATCAGTGGGGCGGAACGGCACTAACTCCGGCGAACACTGAGGGATAATCTCTGTCTTTGGAACGTCTGTAACAAAGGATTAACTAGAGATAAAGTGTAATAGTCACCCACTGCCTGTATGATTCCAGGAAACCCAGATTTTGCCCTTCGCTGGTATAAATGTGGGCATCTTGAGCTGCTGTGTCTCTGTGTCAGTGGAAGCTTCCCATATTGACGTCTCCATATCAAATATACATGGTCTTACATTCTCCAGCACTCAATGCTGTCATGAGAGGTTCTCAGTCTTGTAGTTTGTCGATAAGTACCCAAAAGCTGAGTTCTATTGAGTATGACAGTTTTTGTTTTTCATTGTTTTTCCAGCAAGTTTTGAAGCGAACATATGGATTGAACCCTTGCCCACATTCCCAGGTTTTAAAGATTCTCAGGCCTAACAGTTATGGGTCATGAGGCCAATACCATCTTTTTAACCTTAGTGCCTTGCTTGCTATTTGGCACATAGTATATATACTAAGCTAAGAGAATGCAGTGACAATAATATTTAAAATCCAACAAACCAATAACCGGTGAATTCAGAAACCATTGTAGCAATTGCTAGCAAAAATCTGTTTCCTATAGAACATACAGGAAGTACATTTTTTTGAACTAAAATATCCTCAGATATTCAAAGACTTCTGATGGGTGATCTTTTTTCTGAGCTCTAAGCCATCTTGAACTTTTTTTTGTCCCCAGTACCGGGGGATTGAACAAGGGGCTGTCTACCACTGAGCTACATTCCTAGTCCTTTTTATTTTATTTTTCTATTTTAAAAATTTGAGTCACAGTCTCACTAAGTTGTCCAGGCTGGCTCAAACTTATGTTCCTCCTACTTCAGCCTCCTGAGTTGCTGGGATCACATGTGTATGCCACCATACTTGGATCATTTTGAACTCTTTTTCATTTATTTTATTCTCCCACTTCTCAGTTGCTGGAATGTTATAATTTCAGTATCAGTTCTCTTATGAAATATTGTTTTGCTCCAAGCACAATGGACCCCTTTCCTTCTTTTTGTCAATTCTTCTGATTCCCTCTGTCACATCCCCTGTAACGCTTTCTTGCATTTGTCTCTTTACACATCTCTTTCTCTCTAGCAGAATATGTTTCTTTTCTTTCTTTTTTTGGTACTGGGGATTGAACCCAGGGGCACTTAACCACTGAACCACTTAGCCCTATCAATTGATTGATTGATTGATTGATTGATTGATTGATTAACTACCTAAGTTGCTTAGAGCCTTGCTGGTTTCAAACTTGCAGCCCTCCTGCCTCAGCCTCTCAGATTGCTGGGATTACAGGTGTGTGCCACCATCCTGGATCCTCTCTCTCTCTCTCTCTCTTTTACTTTTTTACTTTTGTACTGGGAATTGATTCCAGAGGTGCTTTTAACACTGAGCCACAAGCCCTCTCCTTTTTATTTCTTATTTTGAAATAGAGTCTCACTAAGTTGTTCAGGATCTTGATAAGTAGTTGAGGCTGGCCTTGCACTTGTGAGCCTCCTGTTTCAGTTTCCCAAGTATTACAGACTTGGGCCACTATGTCCAGCAGAACATAAGTTGCTTAAAAGCAACATCCTTAGTGCCTAACATGATACATGGCACATGGTATGTTTCTCATAAAGATTTGTTGACTGAATAAATGAAGAACTATTTGGGAGTTAGTACTCTGGTAAAACATGATGTTAGTGTTGTTGTTGTTGTTGTTGTTTTTTTATTTGAGTACGCTATAGTTCACCTTTCCATTAAAACTTCTCAGTGAGGAATTTTGCTGAGAGAGCCAGTTTATTTTGCATAGAAGGATCCAATGAACTTATATGAATACTTGGTAATACCCAACTTAATTCCAACTGGGGTCTAGGCATTTAAAAAATAACTGAAGAAGCCTGATGAATCACCTTACCACTTCCTATCAAAACCTTTTCACCTCAGGAAAATGAAAACCTTTGGGTCAGCACTTTGATTATTTTGTATATAGAGAAACCTGACATGAGTCAATAGGTCCAACATTGCAGTCAGTTTTTGCATCTGCTTTAAAGGAATTTCAGTGTTTTACCTTGCAGTGGTATATTAGTATGTGTTGTGTGCTTTACTTTTCCTATCTAACTTTTCAGGTCAAAAAAGTAATTCTTCATTTCTTTACAACTTATTTGGTGCCCTTATTGCATCTCAGTCATTAAATACCAAGAACTTAAAAAGTGAAGTTTGTGTCTCTGTTATAGTTTTGAATTTGCTGAGAGCATCCAACTTTATGGATTTACAATAGAGACATGGTAAAATTATTATTATTTTGTATGTGTGGTACTGGGCACTTTATCACTGAACAATATCCCCAGTCCTTTTTTTATTTTTTACTTTTTGAGACAGTGTGTCATTAAGTTCTGAGGTTGGTCTTGAACTTGCAAATCTCATATCTCAGTCTCCCAAGTTGCTGGGATTGCAGACAGGCATGCACTGCCACACCCAGCTAAACATGGTAAGAAATTTAATAGCCGTCTAGATCAGGGAGGTAAACTTCTAGTGTTTTCTTTTTTTAGGTTGGAAAGAAATTTTCTTTGTCATAACATCTGTCTGGATTATCCAGAACTATCCTTTAAGATGCAATATTTATTAAATATGTTCACCTGAACTTATAATAATAGCCATTATAAATCTTACTTGAGGCAATGCACTTTTTATATATTTGTAAAATATATAATCCATATTTAATATATATTTATAAAATATCTAAACTATGATATAAAATATTTCACATTTTATATTAGTGTAATTGTATTTGTGTTTTCTCCTTATCTTATTTTATTTATTGGATCTTAGCAATGGATGGGCAAAAAAATATTCCAGAAGGATAGCAATAAAAACAGGTCTAACAGGAGAAGCTTGACTGTTAAAGTGGGCAGAATCTTTTACATAGTCATGGAAAGATTTGCCTTGCTGTTGTAGGAAACTGAATGATTAGGAGAGCCCTTTTCCAGTAGCCTCTGTAAATATTCAATAAATGTTTATAAAGCACCAAATAAACCCTAGCAAGTGCCTGGTACTGTACAAAGCAGCAGAAATGGAAATAGAAAATTGATATGATCTAATTCCTGATCACATGGACTCATGATCTAGTGGGATAGACAGACCTATCTTTAATGCCTTGTAAAAAGTATACCACCTGCAGTATTTATGAGGACAGAGGAAGGCGTCCAGTCCTTTAAGGAAAAGTCAAGGATTTCACAAAGGAGACATGTGAACTGAGCCAGAGAGTAGGGGAAGGATTTGGCCGGGTAGAGAAGGGTGAGAGGGAGAGAGTTTTAAGCAGAAGCATCGGTATGGAGGTGTGGGGGGCTTTGGGGAGCCTCTTTCTCATTAGCTAGTTGAGATAACAGTCAGTCCTTTGACAAGGCCATGACTGGTGGGAACCCCTTTCTTCCTCTAAGCTCCTAGCTCATCTAATGACTTTCTGTTCATAATTACTTGATAAGTTGCCACAGATAAACAGAGTTGCAAAGAGGAGGATCATTTTTTTTCTTGGCATGAAGTCTAAAATTGTGAAGATCTACTTACCTCTTTTTAGCCCACAGAGCAAATAATAGAGTTGGATTCATTTTTATTTGTTCTTTTTAGATATATATGAGAGTAGAGCATATTTTGACATATTATACATAATGGAGTATAACTTACTCTAATTAGGATTCCATTCTTGTGTTGTACATGATGTGGAATTACACTGGCTGTGTATTCATATATGAACATAGGGCAGTTATGTCTGATTCATTCTACTGTCTTTCCTATTCCCATTCCCCTTCCCTTCCCTTCCTTCCCCTTTGTCTAATCCAATGAATTTCTGTTCTTCCCTCCCCCACCCTTATTATGTGTTAGCATCCAGAACGTTTGGGACACCACAGTGGAAGAAATGTTGGATTCATTTGTAACAAGCAACTCTTAAATAAGAACTGATAAATGCTTTGGAATAGACTTGTGTTTTATAAATGTTATCTACTATAAAGAGAGTTTAACCTCTGCTTCCACCAATACAAAATTAGATTCTGAGAATTTTTCAGTTATATTTTCTATCAGTAGTTATACCATTGTCTTATTTTATGAATGATTCTTGGAAACTCAGGATCATTCAACAAATAATGGCAACATGTTGGGAAATAACTGACCCTTTGATTTATGGCCTGAAGGAGTAGTCACAAGCTCCCAGTATGTGGGCTACAGAAGGGACTGTGGGGAGAAGAGCTCCGGCAGTGTGACAAGTGTACCCAGCAGTGGACAACAGGATGCTGCACTCAGGAACTGGGACTGCTCTATGAGGCAGGTCATTGGTTGGTCTTATTCACAGGGCTGTCTCATGCACCTAGAACATCATCTGATATGCAGCACATTTTTAACCAAAACATGGTCATTGAAGGAGAAATGTAAAAGTTTCCCTTTTGTCTGGGACACAGAGAATAAGAGGTTGCGCGTCATAAAATGAGTCTGAGAGAAAGTCAGGTCTTTGAAAGCCTCATAGCCCACATTAAAGATGGTAGACTTTTTCCTCATCAGTGGAAAACCATTAAAGGATTTTAAGCAAGGTGTGACTTGATTGGATTGGTTCTGTAATGTAGAGCATAGTTTTCTAGTTCTTTACCATCAGCAAGAAACTCACTTTGCAATCTAGAAAAACACACATATCCACGCATATATCTGAAATACTTTTTCATGAATGATGAAGGACCTAAGTATGATGTGTTCCATTATTTTCTGTTCTGTAGTCAAAACCAGTATGATTAAAACTTGTGACCAAGAATAACTTGAGGACTGGGAATACAGGTCAATTGATAGAGTGCTTGCTTTGCAAGCATAAGGTCCTGGGTTCAATCCCCAGCACCGCAAAAAAAAAAAAAAAAAAAAAAAAAAAAAAGAATAGCTTGAAAACACTCCTAATGGAGGAATGGATATTCTATAGGAAACAGTAATGTTAAGTGATGTAAGAAGAGTCAAAATATGTTGACATCAAAAACAATGTGTAAGTTGGGCATGGTGGTGCACACCTGTAATCTCAGCAGCTCTGGAGGCTGAGGCAGGAGGATTGCAAGTTTAAGGCCAACCTCAGTAATTTAGTCAGACCCCGTCTTGACATGAAAAGGGCTGAAGATGTGACTCAGCGTTTAAGTTACTCCTGGGTTTAATCCCAGTCCCAAACATCAACAATGTGCAGGGACTGGGGATATTGCTGAGTAGTAGAGCTCTTGCTTAGCATGGACAAGGTATTGGGTTCAATTCCCCAGCACTGCAAAGCAATCAAAAAAACAACATGCAGCCAGGCATGGTGGCGCACATCTATAATCCCAACTCAGGAGGCTGAAGCAGGAGGATCAGAAGTTCAAAGCCAGCTTCAGCAACTTAGCGAGGTCCTAAGCAACCTAGCTAGACCCTGTCTCAAAATTAAAAACCTAATAAGGACTGGGGATATGGCTCGGTGGTTAATTGCCCCTGGGTTCAATCTCTGGTACCAACAACAACAAAAAAAAAGATTGCAAACAGAAATCTGAAGAGATGCTAGGAGTTTGACCAAGGGAACTCACAATAGATGTCATCACAGAATCCAGGTGAAAAGTATCAGAGTTAAGTAATGTTTCTCAAGGTCATATGGGAGTCCTATCAGAGGACTCGTGCCTAGATGTCCATGCTGCCCTTTAGATTCTCCAGTCAGCACTTTTCACAAACTATGAGGCTTGGAGTTGTGGTGATGTTATTGCCATTCTACAAATCTAGAAACCGAGGTGAGGAGGTAACTTGCTGCAAGGTGAACCGCCTAGGGAGAGGCAGGCAAAGGCTGGTTTCCAGGCCTCCTATCACTAGTCTGGTGATCTTCCCACTCTACTGCACTCTTTCATACATATGCATCAAAAAAGATTTCGGATCATAAGATGATAACATAGCATTTCAGCAGGTATTCCTTTTTTTATTTTTTATTTTTACAGACTGCATTTTGATTCATTGTGCACAAATGGGGTACGACTTTTCATTTCTGTGGTTGTACAGTTTGTAGATTCATACCATTTGTGTAATCATACATGTACATAGGGTCCATTTCTGTGCTAGAACTCTTAAGAGCTCTGCTCCTAATACTGTCTAATTGACTTGGTATTAGAAGTTACAATTGAAGGGTATGAATTGCTTCTTCAGAAATGTAAATAATGTTTACTCTATTTTACAAAATGAACACTTATATCTAAACATCCAAACCCCAGGCACATGATATCTTTGCTATTATCTTGACTAAAAGAGTAGGAACAAAAATTAGAAAGTGTATTCAGTACAAAAATGCGAAACCCCGGGAGATTGATTTTAATCTTAAGAACTAGGTAAAAATGTTTTAGAAAAAATGTAGTTAATAAGTAATATATGTAATCAGAAAGCATCTGGTATGTTAACAGGAGGTAATAAAATCTGCTGAAAATATGCTTTCTACAAAAATTGCTGGCTTTCTAGAGGGAATTGGCTTTTGGGGGCCACAGCAAAATGTTCACCAAATATTGACCTACATTTTTTTTAAGATCAGGGGATCAGTTCCAAGGCCTTGGGCAAATGCTCTACCATGAGCTACACCTTCAGGCTGTTGACCTACTTTTGACTGGGGAAATTTGTCTGATACGAACTTGTCTTTAGCAGGGGTTGATTTCCATGGGAGTCTCATATGTGCTTTCATCTGTGGAGGCATACCTAAGAGGCAGCTCAGCATTTGCCTATTGGTTTGTTTCATCAGGACCTGACATTCTTGATGTTTCCTTTAGTTTTTTAGGCAGATCCACATACATGTCTACAGTGCATAAGGATGTTTTGGTCAAAGACATGTTTTGGACCATGTGTAGGATGGTGGTCCCCTAAGATTATAATGGAGCTGAAAACCTATTGCCTCGTGACCTTGTGGTGTGTTTGTGGTGACACTCATGTAAACAGACCCTACTGTACTGCCTACCTTATAAAAGTGTAGCATGGCTCAGTGGTAGAGCATGTGACTAATGTGCATGAGGTCATGGGTTCAATACCACACACACACACAAAACAAAAACAATGAAGAAAAAACAAAAAACATCTCCACTGGAGGGGCTGGGGAGATAACTCAGTTGGTAGAGTGCTTGCCTTGCAAGCACAAGGCCTTGGGTTCGATCCCCAGCACCCAAAAAAAAAAAAAAAAAAAATCTCCACTGGATATATTTGGCCCCTGCCTTATGATTGGAGTTACCTTTTCTTTTTTGGCCCCTTAAAATTCATCCTTGCTTTTGAGTGTAATTATTCATTTTAAATATTTAAATTTAAATCTATCCATATTTTCTCTATATTTGGAGTGGGAGGAAAGCAGTGTCTTAAATTTCCTCATTATATCATCTCACTTAAATTCTATCTATTACTTTAAAATTTGACTTTGTTAGAAAAAGAATGAATGTTTTTACATTATTATTTCACCCCACAAGTGTGTAGGGTGGCTTGGATTGTTGCTGAAGGGTATGGTGTCATTGTTGCCAGGTTATGATGTCCGGAGCACTGGGCTGCTGAGAGGAACTAGAAAATGCAAGTCCTGCCATTATGATCAGGGACATCTGTCTTTGTTTGCATTGGCCTAATGTAAGTTGGTAAATGTTGAAGTAAAGAAAGTAAAACAAGGATTATTATTCCTTATTTCACCTTCAGTTCTGAACCACATGAGATTCCAAATGTCAGTGCTTCTTATGATGGATCATAACCACCTCTTACCAGAGGACCATGAAACCCACAGAGCTGAAGGAGTGCCTTTGTTCTGTCCATCTCAAAGTCAACTGGACATTTTTTTTTTTTTTTTTTTTTTTTTTTTTGTGGAGCTAGGAATCGAACCCGTGGCCTTGTGCTCACAAGGCAAGCACTTTACCAACTTTCTCCCCAGCCCTTGGACATTTTTTGTTGCTCATGACTCTCCAAATTCCAAGTACAGAAATCCAACTCAAATCCTAAAAGAGGGAAACAAAATGAACTTTTCACAAACCTGAAAAGTTAAAGGTAGTCCTGGCTGTAGGAATGGCTGGGTCCTGGAGTTGAAGTCATTCGTCATGTCTTGACTCTGTCATCCTCTGTGAAGACAGCATTCTCTGGTAAGCATGCTAACACTCTTTGCCTTGACATGACTTCCCATGTCTAGACTTTCATCACCTCAAGAGTCAGCAACCCCTGCAAAAGGAGTCCTTCTCTTCTCAGTTGCTCCAGAAAGATTTGGAATTGTATCTCATTGTGGTTTAGGCTACCTGTTCATGGTGGTGAGGTGAGTATATGCTACCTCCTGGGCACAGTGGTCATGCCCACCTCTAGAACTGGGCATTATCTCAGTCCCAGCAGAATCACACAGTCAGAGCTGGATAAGAGTGATTCCCTAACAGAAACCAACATGTTATAACTAGAAGAAAGGCAGAGAAAATTCTGGACAAAAGTAAACAGCAAAAGTAAACAAAAAATAAACAGCAAAAGTAAACAGATGTCCACCACAGACAGAGCAGATTATTTTTTTCCTAGACAAGTGACTGAATTTAAAAGGATTTTGCTTCATCAAAATTTGGATTTGATCCATTACAAAAGCCTTGTGTTTAAGCATCCTGAAAGTTCTTACAGCCCTGCGGGTAAAAGAAGCCACATGCTATCAGAGAGACCATGGTGTAGCTGTACGATTCTAAACTTCACAGACTGTTGTAGAGCTGGTTGTAGAGGAGGAAAAGGGTGTCGGAGTCTCTGTCATATCACTGCCACCTCTCGGTACAACAAGCCCCTGGTTTCTCTCCATCCTCTGTGTGCTGTTTCATCTAAGAATTTCTGTTTTGGACTTGCTGACATTTTGCCAAAAATAACATTTCGGTGCTCCTTCCTCAAGTGCCACTAATAGTCCCAGGAAATCTTAGTATCAGTCACCAGGATAAAGAAGTACAATGAAATGAAAGATTTGTGAAAAGAAAGGAATAACAAACTATGTTTTGTGAACCTCTTTTATATACATCAAAGACTTCCATTTCTTTGAGATAGTGAAATATTACCTTTCCAGACAACACTTCAAATGGAAATGATTCTTGCCTCGTATTCGATTGGAACTTCTTTGTATACTCAGCAGTGTGCCTGGTTTGCTCTTGTGAGGAGGAACCCCCACGAACTGGGAAGGTTTTCTGCCTTCTGCATTGGCATGGATTGCTCCCACAGGCCTGGCCAAAGGGAAGCTCATCTGCTGCTCTCTGCTCCTCCAGAGCCTGGAATTACTTCCTTTCTTAGAATTTTTTTGCCAAGAACTAGGAATAGAATATCAAATCCTTCTCTTCTCCACAGAACGCCACTGGTTGTAGAGAATAAATTTAAAATACTTTCTTGACTTTTTTCAAGGTTTCCCTTTCTCTTTACAGAGTGACGAGGAAAAGTCCACTCTCAAAGGAAAAGTCCACTCTCAGAGCAGGTTGATGGGACCTATAAATGCACTTTCCATTTTAAAGTCACGTGGGTTGGAAAGTACCTCTCAAAATAGTTCTAGACTGATTCTATGTATTTGTTGCCTGCAGAGAAAGGGATAAGAGCCCCGATAACGTTTCCTCCACCACTGGAAAGTTCACGTTGTTGCATGCTACACCTCCAGCCCTGATTTCAACTTCTTAAAGTTTAATAACATCAAGTTTCTCATCAAGATATATGTTCATACATTTTAAATGTATTTAATAGTTTTCAGAAAGTGGTGGTGGTTGTTGTCATCATCATCATCATCATATAAAAAAATAGTGGATGACAATAATTCTGTGTAACAAAAAACCTGTTTTTAAAAAGCCTGTTTTTAAAAAGCCTGTTATCAGGTGCCACCACTCTGCAGCATTCCCTGATATGAACAGTGATGTGACTGTCTTCCTAGGATTCCTTCCCTAGCTCTGTCTCTGGCAGTCCCCACCATGGCTTCCTGGTGCTGAGCTCCCCTTGCCTGAGCCACCAGGAGTCTCAGGGGGGCAGGAGGCCTGACAGCATTGCATTATCCATCTAGAAATCTCCTCAGAGCTTAATCTGTTCCCGCTAGAGACTGTTCCTTCTACTGTCCCTTTTCTTGGTCCCTCAGCTTTCAGAGTTTTCCTGGCAGGAAGCCAGTTCTGTTCTCTGTTCATGGATGTCCCCAAACTCCAGGGCTTATGTGGAAAATTCTCCCAAGAATGCTCTCTACTGTGGACCCATGGCAGCTCCAGGGCCCAAAGTGCATACCGCAAAAAAGAAAGAAAGAAAAAAGTATGCATGAGGGGAGCAAATGCTCTTTTTCTGTCCTTCAGGCATTCCTAAGTTCCACTCTGGGTTTTCTTGAGTTTTCACTCACTGGGTTTGCTGCTGGGGAAAGAGAAGCACCGTCTTCCCCCGTGGGGAGGGGAAGGACCCCCAAGCATGAGCTTCACTGTGGTGGCACTCTTCTGTCTCCTGCAGACTTCTGGTTTTATTTTATATAAGCCTGAGGTAAAAGATGGGGGTTGATAGTTGCCAGACTGGTTCTACTGTATTTTAGTATGTCAGCCACAGATCTCTCTGATACCTTTCTTCAGAATGTGTTGCTCATTGTTCTTAAATGTGGGGCTTCAAAATTTCATTTGAAAAAAGGAGGAAAATTATAAATATTTGAATAAAGGAATGAGTGTTTATTTCAACGATTTATAAAAGCAAAAAACCAAAACCATCCTAAAAGCCCTTCAAGGATTTACTATGGTATTCATCAAACGTGTATGTGTTTATTAACACAGAAGAAACTGGTGATACGGTGTTACTAAATTTTAAAAACAGTGTATAGCCTAATCTTGTTTCTGTTGTAGAACCTGTGTGTGTCCGTGTGAATGAGTGTGCAAGTGTGCATGGACACTAAAAACATGCAATGGTTATGTCTAGGCACAGCATGATAGGAATTTTAATTTCCACAAACCCACAGTGCTGGGGACTCGAACCCGGGCCTCGAGCAAGGGAGGCAGACACTCTACGAGATAGGCTATAAGGCCTGCACTAGGAATTTTAATTTCTAATTTATTTCTGCTTCTTGGATTATTTACATTGAGCTTATTTTACTCAACAGAGGAGAAAGAAATGATGGGGTTTATATTCTTAAAAATTGAGTTTTTTACATTAAAAAATTTACAACATAGTTAAGAAACAGTATAAACTGCAGCTGAAAATTTGGGGAGTGGGGAGAAACTGTGGTATCCAGGCTGGAATCGGGCCAGCTTTTCATTTCTCAGTCTTAACCGCCTAACCATCAATTTAAAACGATTTTTCAACCTGTTGGAAAAGACTTGTGTTCATAACTGTGAATTCAGTTCACATTTTTTACATGAATCAGGTGAGTGTTGTACCACAAGAAAGAAAGAAATCTGAGAGTTAACTCTAATGCTTCTAAGAGTTAAAGTGACAATATGGTCACTCTGGAAAAGTTAAGCCCGGAGATATCTTGTTATACCACTATCAAAAGAGCTTCTAGCAAGCTCAGCTCTGATTTATAGTCAGAAATCTCAAGGCAGGAAAACAAAAAACAAAAAACAAAACCTTGTGAGCCGCAGAGGTAGCTGTCATGAAGTCTGTTCTTTTTAGTACAGGAAGCTAGGCTATCTCTACGCTAGCCCATATGGAATTAGAATTGTGTATCCATGAGGTCACCAATCTAACACACTTGCTGGTTTATGCTGCAGTCCTTCCTCAGTCTAGCAGATGAGAACTTTCAACATCAACTTACAAGAAGGGATGAGCACCTCCAGAAGTCTTCCCAGCCGGGCCCAGCTGTGTAGTGCAGTAGTTTTATACACATCACATTTAGCCATACGCTCTGGTCAAAAAGGCACATCATTCACTTGGCAAAAATTTTTGTCAAAATGGTTATTATTATTATTTTTTTGTAAAGCTAGTTTTGGTTAAGTTTTCATTTTCTAGTACATTCACTATGGGTAAAACCTCACTTGTTAATAATGCCAAATAGAAGGAGTTAGGATAAGACGGTGTGGATGGTGAGAACCATGAGCATGTGTACTGGAAGGAGAGATCTGAGGAAGCTTCTGAGCAAGTGAGTCTTTGCTGGAATAGAAACAGGAAGTCATTCCTCTCAGGGCAACTAGGCCCCAACCTCCAGGAGAGTGGAATGCATACACTGGAGACCAGGGAAGGTAAGCAGAAGAGATGATTACCATTATTCAGGCCTCAGGATAGAAGATCCTGGATTTAGGAGGCAACAATAACAAGGGAAAATATGAGTCATATGTGAGCACAATAATGACGGAAGAATCACTACCAGTTAACCATCGACTGGGTATAAGTCAGGGGCAGAAGTGTAGAATGCAGTTCAAGGTTTCATGTCTGGGTGATAAATTACCTTTGCTGTGTCCTTGACAAAACTTGGTATAAGATCGCTTTTGGCAGTGAAGGAGATGGAGTGGTGGAAAACATACTTTTTTTTTTTTTTAATGCGATGCAGATTCAAGATGGTTGAGGCCCGTACCTGTGGATAGGTTCCTCAGGAGTTTGGGTCCAGAGTACTTTTAGGACAGCTAGAGCTGACTTAGGAGAGTAGGATTTCTTAGGAAGAAATGCAGAAAGCAGCACACAGAATATTATTCGAACCCTGCTTCAGGTGGGACAGTGTCTTGTGCTGTTAATCCATGGCTAATTCCTTGGTTTCAGGTTTTTCCTCTTACCATGTCCACATTTAGCATCCACCTACTATTAAACTTCCTTTCAGTGTTCTGGGCCTTCATGTCAGCTTGTGATTTTTCTTATTCTCATCAGGATTGGTGCCTCCCTCTTGTTCTCTGGTACAGCCCATGCACACATACTTCTTTTGTGTCCCCATTGCTCGTTAGAACTCAGTTTTCACATGAGTAAGCAACTGGCAACTTCTGTTTCCTTCTGTTCTGTTTCGTCTTGTTTGGGTACTGAAAATTGAACCCAGGGGCACGCTACCACTGAGTTACATGCACAGCTCTTTTTGTTTTTTATTTTGAGTCATGATCTTGCTAAGTTGCCCAGGCTGGCCTCAAACTTGTGAGCCTCCTACCTCAGCCTCCCAAATCTCTCTAATTACGGACCTGGGTTACCACACCCTGTGTACAGAGACTCTGGTTTTGAATTTCTGGCATTTACTGTATTTCTTGGCACCAGAGGATTACGATAAATGTTTGTTGAATGACAGATGGCTGAATGATGTCTGACTTAAGTACATGTCCTGTTTTAATGTTCATAATTCACGTTGCCCAACCCAGGATGCTCAAAGGGGATCCTGAGGGGAAGACAAGGCAGAGATTGACATCAGTGAGAGGAGGATGAAGAAGAGAAGGCCACCGAACCTTGAGGTGGGAAGTGGAAGTAGGTGGGAGCCTGAAAATCAGACTATGTTGGTAAAAGAGTGGGGAATCAGCATCTCAGTTTCTTGGAGGCAGCGGAAGAAAAGAATTTAGAGAATGAAGTATTTACAGAGTAACAAACTACAGTGATTTCAAGAAGGACGAAGGACTGGGGATATAGACAGTGGTAGAGGGCTTGCCTACTATGTGAGAGGCCCTGGGTATAATCCCCAGTACCTCAAAATACATAAGTGAAATGTACAATTCAATGATTTAAAAAAGAAGAATGAAGACCAAGCATTGGATTTAATTTAAGGCACTGAATTTAATAATTATTAGGTTTTTGGAAACACTTGTGAGTTGGGTTTCTGCAGCACGGTAGGGTCAGAACTGTGGGGATACATGCTGAGGAAATGCATGCAGTAAGTATAAATGATGGATTTTACAGGTTTGGTAATGGGAGGAACACAGGGCGAGCCTGCAGTGTCACAGCCAGAGGTTTTTTTTTTTTTTTTTTGGGTAGAGAAAGGAAGGAAAATGTCTTCAGTGACTGAGACATTTTTACTTTTATTCTTTTAAATTAATTTTTTTTCTGTTAGCAGATTTTCTAAGTGCAGAAATGCAGAGAGAAAAAAAAAATCCCATTCTTCAGAGATAGCCTTTGATATACTTTTGAACATTTTGCCAGGGTTTTTCTCCCTAGTTTTTTATTGCTTATGTGTATGTTTTATATTTCTGAAAAACTGGAAGTATTCTGTGTATCTAATGTGTGTGTATATATATATATATATATATATATATATATCATACTCTTCCTCTTTTGAAAATATATTGATATAGTCAATTTCATTATTTCTCAAAAAAAGTTAATAGCTATATCTCATTATAGGACCAGTATATTAGGACCAGTATTTAGTGTCTAACTGGTTGTTAAATATTTTTAATATTATTATTGATTGTCTGAGTCAATTGTCTATTTCTAGATTATCAAATATCATAACTAAATCCAAAATGAAAAAACTATAGGACTTTTATTTCATGTTTAATACTCACTTCTCCTATTTACAAATATAATGTCACTGTTTGCATGACTTATGAAAATTGATATCCTAATATTTTTTAAGAAAACGCTTGGTAAATTTTGTTTAAATATTGTTTTTTAGTCAGCTTTTTTAACCACTGCGACTTAAGGACCCAACTAGCACAATTGTAGAGGAGAAAAGATTTATGTGAGGGCTCACAGTTTCAGATGTCTTAGTCCATAGAAAGCCTGCTTCATTCCTTGGGGCTCAAGGTAAGACTGAGCATCATGCAGGAGAATGTGGCAGAGGGAAGCAGCTCACATCATCAGGAAGCAGAGAAAGAAACTCCACCGGCCTGATACAAATATATACCCGAAAGCCATGTCCCAATGCCCACCTCCTCCAGCCACACCTACCACTTCAGTTACCACTCAGTTAATCCCTATCAGGGGATTAAATCACTGATTGGGTTAAGACTCTCACACCCAGTCATTTCTCCTCTGAACCTTCTTGCATTGTCTCACACGTGAGCTTTTCAGGAACACCTCACATCCAAACCATAACAAGTATCTTCACAGTGTGGTCCCTAATTAGCTGTCCTGTCAATATCATTACTGTTATTTTAAGATGGGCTCTCCTCATGTTGCCCGAGCTGGCCTTGAACTCAGGATCCTCCTGCTTCAGCCTCCTGAAAAGCTGCAATTACACACACTCACCACAGTGCCTCGCTAACATTAGTGTTTCAAACTGTATCTTTGTGACTTCAAAATTGAAGTAGCCTTTTAAAAATAATTGCCCTTTTCTCCAATAATCATACTACTTCCCCCCTCCCTTGATATTCTGACCTATTTCTTCTCTGTTCTACTCTTTTCTTTTTCAGTAATGTAAGGGTTTGGAATTTCTTTAGAAGCACCAGTTCCTTATTAAAAGCTTATTTTGAATATTATTTGGGAAACATTAGCAAATGAAACTCTTTAGGTGACAGCATTGTTAAGGTTCTAGTTGGCAGAGTTTCATTTTGTTTATTGAAGAATAAAAAAAAGTGTATTTTTCATTCATTCTTCTGCCACTGTGACTTGGGACAATAATTGCATGCCTTCACCCATTCCAGTGTTTATTTTGGAGATGATGAAAGATGGTCCTTGCCGTTAAGGGATTCTTTTCAAGTAATGGAACTTAATTACCAGCTAGATAAGGATGTGATAATGCTGTCAAGAAGGTGCCTTGGGAGCATGGAGATTAGGTGGTTAAGCCTAATGTGACTCACATTATCACCCTTTTTAAGGAGTTTCCTCTTAGATGTGATGTTGTCACTTCTAAATGACAATCCTGTTAAAAGTATTTGCTTTTTTAAAGCCTTCAGAGATGGATGGTGATTAAAACACCCTGGTGGTGAATCATTTCTGTAGATAAATTCATCAAAGTCTTGCAGACTACCAGGCCACCATTTGGTAATTTGCTGCCTTGATGTAATGACTTCTCAATGTGTGGAAACAATGCATTTACTCCCTCCCCCCCCCCCCAGGGGATCACACCTAGGGCTTCATGCACGCTAGATAAGCACTATTCCTTTGAGCTATAACCCTAGCCCTACACTTACCTTTTAATAACCCCTTGATCTCCAGCAAATAATGAATTGACCTTAGAAAAATCATAGCCATATCAGAGGAACTGATATCACCTGCAGACTAAGAGAAACTTGACTCATCAAAGTGCTAGAGTCGATTGTTTTTACCAATGCGATTTTTTCAAACCCTATTTATGTTGCTAAGTTACCTCCCAGTCACAGTCCAGTCATTTCAACTTCTTCTTTTATCTTTCTTAGATTAATATTCTAAGAAAAATGTGTGATCCACACAGCAATTTCCATGTAAAACTTCCTGCAGCAGAAACATTTTTACTTGTATTACAACTACGGACATAAGTAGCATTCATACTATTTATGTCAGTGAAGAGGTGCACTGAAGCTCCAGACTGATGCCAGTTTGGCTCTAGGGAAATTTTCTGGGACTTAATTCATTTTTACTTAGTTGTCCTGCTTCCTCCTTCTCTTCTGCACCACACCACTGTTATGGGGCGCAACTTAAGAACAGACCCATCACCACTGAGAAGTCCAAATTTGAGAGTCTTTATTAAGCTGGCCAGTTGACTGTCTCTCACAATGCCCCAAAAAATGGCTATTGGGAGAACAGCCCCGACCACAGGGTTGTAGGGGTTCTTATACCAAAAATCACATTAATCATAAGTGTCTGTTGCTATGATTCAAAATTACACATTTACATCATGAGATCATCGACAGAGGGGGAAGTGGGTCAAAATGACCCTTATCTAGGTACAAACTAGAGAATGGTTACTAACATCCACACAATCACTGTTCACATGGTACATTGTTTAGGAGCAATAGGAATCAAAAGAGAGCAATTCTTTACTACATAGGAGTTGCCATTGTATATTATTAAACATGTCACACCAAGTAACTGATGATGGGCACAGAGGCGAGGTGTTCCCATGGGAGAAGTTTATTTCCTACATAACATGGAGTCTTAGAGCAAAATGGAGTCTGTTAGTCATTTCCCTTAGAGTCTGGCCTATAACATTCTCATGGAGTCAGATCTGTCAGCCCATCACAACCACGTGTCTAAGAAAAACCAATATACAAAAAGTAAATTTTAGACACAAGGCATAGGAGTATTTGCATTGCAAAGAATTCTCTAATGCAATTTAAATTCCTTTGGCAAGCTATAAAAAATTTGTATTCATAAAATTTCATGTCTAAACAACTTTTCTAAGAGCACATAGTACAAAACACCCACAGAATTGTCTTTTTCCTCTATTTTGTACTGTCTTTGAAAGACAATCAATTGGCTTTTTTTGAGCATTCAAATAAAATTATAAAAGTTATTAGCAGTATTTGTTTCAGTAAATCTCTAACAATGACCTAGGGCTTATAACACTCTTCCTCATCCTCATTTCCCACTGCACGTGGCCCATATGACCAGGGGCAAAAGGAGGCTCCACTGAGAACTGATTCCCTTCTTCCCTTGAGATCCATCAGGACTAATGCTGTCAGGCCCTACAAGCCTGCCTGCCTCAGCATCACAAGTCCAGCCTCTGGGGACACTCCTTGTCCTTGAGGTCTTTACTCCACGCTCTCTGGACACTCCCCAATTCTACCCTACTCTCAAGTTCTTCTACTGTGTCCTCTGGAACTTGGAGTGCATCATCAGGAAAATCCCCCGCGCTGAGGCACCCACTACCTGAACCTTCCCTGAGGACGTTACCTGCCTGCTATTAGCCATCAACAGCCTTCACTATCTCTTCTCCCACAGTTCTACCTTGTACTCTGTGAAGGAGGTGTTTTCCTGGCTCCTCATTGTACTTTCCAGACCATGGTTCCACTGGCCCCCTCAGCCCTTTGGGCACCTGCCGCCTTGGTACTCTGCAGTGTCCTGAGTGCTCTCCCTTCATTGGATGAAGATTTCAACACCTGTACTTCCTTCCAGTGCCGTCACAGGAATTGCTCTTGGTGCTTTTGATGTGCAGGGAGAGGGCCCACCTTTCACCCTTGCTTCTCAATTTGCTACCGTTCTTACCGCTAGGCACTGTTGTACCCTGGATCTTTTCATTATTACCAATTTCGTCATCTCCAAAAACCTCAATCTAACCCACTCCTTGAATTTTGCTTTATTGTTTCAGTTAACTCCCTCCTGTGTAAACTTTTTGATATCTATATCTATCTATATGTAAATATATATAGAATATATATACATACATATATTCTATATATTATATATATATTCTATATATATTTCATTATCACCAATTTCGTCATCTCCAAAAACCTCAATCTAACCCACTCCTTGAATTTTGCTTTATTGTTTCAGTTAACTCCCTCCTGTGTAAACTTTTTGATATCTATATCAATCTATATGTAAATATATATATATAATATATACACATACATATATTCTATATATTATATATATTCTGTATATTATATATACACACATACATACACATATATATGACCAAATTATATATATATATATATATATATATATATATATATATATATTCTCACTCCTTTGTATATAACCTCAATTTCCTTGCCTCCTATCCTAGATTCACCTGGGGAAACCCCAATATTGACAAATACAGTTCTCTAAGTGTTTTCTAACTGAATATGAATAGAAATTCACTACTGTGCTGGAATCTCATTATATTGCCTAGGCTGGCCTTGAACCCCTGGGCTCAAGTGCTCTCACCTCAGCCTCCTGAGTAGCTGGGACCACAGGCATGTGCCACAGCATTCAGCTACTAGTTTCATTTTAAATTCATGATCATCTATGCCAAGTGAGCCCCAGGTTCTGACCTGGCAATTCTATTGAATTTCCTTAAGTCCTTTATTCTCTCATATCTTCACCTCTTTTTATGTCTTTAAACCCCACTGTCTCTCAGCTAATGACCTTCCTTCTTATTCCAAGAAAATAGAATCAATCATTTAGAAATCCCATCACCTTCTATTACCAGCTTCTCTTCCTTTGCACCCATATCTTCATCTTCTATTACCACAAATGTCTGTGCTCAGATCTAAAGTCAAACCTTCCCCATGTGCTCTTGATCCCATTCTTTCTCACCGCTCAGGATTTTTACCCCTAGAATAACCCCTTTCTCTCCTACTTTATTATTCTTTCCCTCTCTGCTCAGTCATTCCTATCAGTATACAGATTTGCTGTAATATCATCTAAAAAGAAAAAACCCACATGCTTTCCTAGAACTGACATCCAATCACTTCTCAGATTCCCTTTACAGAAAAACCCTACAAAAGAATAGTTTATACTTGCTGTCTCCACTTCCTCTCATCCTGCTTTCTTCTTAAATCCTTCCTGAGTCCTGCCCATCTGGAACACTTTCTGTGAGGCCCTTGAGTCCTCTGTGGGGTGCCTATTCAATAAGATGATTTTCCTGTCTGGGTTCTGTACAGATCAGGAAAGCTAAGGCATCTCCATCAGGGCAAAGTCTAACTTAGAAGCAGGGAAGAATGCCTGCTCTCTACGAGTAACTGGCTCCCAAAAGGAAGAGGGTGAACCCAGCAGAGTAACAGGTTCCCAAGAGAAAGTGGGTGGACCCAGCAGGCCTAATTAACTCTGCCCAAATTCACCAACCGAAGAAGTCACTGTCTCCACAGAGGCAGGGTGAGGAGGAGGGCCTAATGTCACCTAACTGAATCTCTTTCACACACAAGGGAACATCCGGGTCAGGGCTGTCCTTTGCCCCATGCTGCCAGAGCCAGTGACTGGTTCTTAGACCTCACCTCCTTGTATCTTCAACGTCATTTTGCTTCCAGGCCTCCTCTCATTGGCTTCCCATAATGCTAAACTTTTTTCTCCTTTTTCTAAGAAACCTTTCTGCCACTTTCGTTGTTATTCCTTCTCTAAATGATGGAGGGCCTCAGAGTTCAGCCCGTGGGGTCCTCTTCTCTCTCTGCATTTTCTTTCTAAGTGAGCTATCTATCTTCATGACTTTAAATCATCTGCATGCCAATGATTGCTGCGTTTATATTTCTGGTGTCAACTTCCCAGAATCAAATCCAACAGCCTTCTCAACATCTCCACTGGAATGTCTAATGTGCCTTCCTAACAATCCAATTAGCCAGGCACTTGGTATTAGAATGACTTCTCTTTATGGGGATTTTTACATCCCAAAACAACTCATGATTCACTTCCCCCAAAACCTGCCCTTTCCACATTGTTCCCCATCTCAGTAAATCTCCATAACCCAACAATGCAGGACAAAAATCTTAGAATCATCCTGTTCAGCTTTGTTCCTCTCATGCCTCTTCTTCAAAATATGTCAAGAATCTGCCCACTTCTTAGCACATTCACCACTACTATCATCCTACTCTGTCCTCTCTAGCTTGGATGTTTCCAGTGTCCTGCTGCCTGGTCTTCCTCTTTTCACTCTTGTTCTACCTACAGTCTGTTCTCTATAAAGGGATTCCTGAAATCCTGTCCTATTTCCAAAACCCTCCAGTGCTTCCCATTATACTCAGAATGAAATCTGAAGCCACGTGGCCTATGACCTGGTCCCTTGTTGTGGCTGCCTCTGTCTGCCTCACTCAGCCCCTCCAGACACACTGGCCCTTGTGACTTCCCAGACCACGTCAAGCGCGGGCTTCTCTGCTGACTGTTCCCTCTGTAGTAATATTGTTCCCTGAGATGTGCGCTTGGCTCACTGCCTCATGTTATTTGTCTCTGTTCCAACATTATCCTTCAGAAAGGCCTGCCCTGACATCCCTTAAAACAGTACCTTCCATCACTTTTTCCTCTTTGTCCACTTCGTTTTGTGTTTGTTATTCTACGTCTTTCTCATTCAAAATGTAAATTCCTTCACTGTGGCAAGTCATTCAAAAATTTTGTGGTTGAATGAATTACTATTTCTATTGAATGGCACAATGTGTATTATAAATTGGCAGGCACGAAAGACTAAATATTTCCACTCTCCTGGCATTTCATGTGTCTGATGTAAACAACAAATACAATGCACCATAATATATAGTATATTTTCTTTAGAAATTTGAAACTAGTACATGCATGTCATTTATAGTAGTAAAATATTACAATAAAGGACTTGATAACAATTAAAATTTGTAATGAGGTTTGTAGTTTACAAAGTGATTTCACAAGTACTGTCTCACTTAACTTTTATAAATGTGGTGCGTTATCATCATTCTTATTTTACAGGTGATGAATCTCAAAATCAGATAAATTGTCTTGCCCAAGACACAGTTAACGTGGCAGAGATGGCATTTTAAATAAGGTCTTTTGATACCAAATAGATTCCCCTTTTACTCTGAGGACATGTAGGAAACGTTGGGCGTAAGGCAGGCACCTCAGTCCTCCAGTCCATTGTCCTCTCCAGTCATTGAATCATCATCCTAAATTCTAGAGCAGCTTGGCAAAGCCAAAGGGTGCGAAGGATCTTTGTGGAGTGGCATATCAGGTGTTCCGAGGTGTGGCAGCTGCTCCACCTTTTTATCAGATGATCAAGAGTATCCTTTCTTTGATCTTTTGTAATGCAAATTATTCTTTGAGGTTCTAGAAACAATCCAACTAGCCAGGCCCTTAGTATTAGAAGGATTTCTATTTATGGGGATTTTTACAGTATTTTAGATTCTTTGGAGTAGAAAAACTAATTTGTAGGGATGGCAGAGTTAGCAACCTAGGAACTTTATTCTTTGGCAGACTTACATTCCTTTCAGTTTCTTCCATTTTCCATCTTTGTGTTGGAATATATCACAGTTTTCAGCCATGCTAATCAGGGTTATACCTTCTCTGAATAAAGAAAGGTTGATGGTTCTTTGTGAGGTAGAGAGTGTATGTTCTAGGAAGAAGGGAAACTATGAGGGCCAACAGAGGTAGAGGACACCTCAAAGGCTGGAGTTCACAGGAAGGCTGATCTGGATAAATCATTGTGATAAGATGGTGGTGCCTCATTTCTTCCTTTTGCATAGCAAATACTCTTGGGGATCATCAGATTAACTAACAAAAGGACAGATGTCCAAAATGTATGTGAAAAATTTTTCCTGTATATTCCCAGAGTTATGTAGCACAAGACTGACCAGATACAATAGTTTAAATGCGTGAAGGTGCAAAATACTTGAAGCCACTTACTTGGAACCAAAATGTGGCTTTTAATATTACCTGCTATTACTATGGGACACATCTCTTTCTAAACATTCAAGTTACTGAATAGTCAAACTATTTTATATTAAAGATGGAGCTCCCAGCTCCACAACTTACTGTGTGACGTGAAGAAAAGTAATCTCCTTGAGTCTCAGTTTCCTCATCTGTGTAAAATGCCAGTAATAATTTCTAGCTCATTGGTTCATTGTGAGGAGTATACAGGGCAAAGATGTAAAGTACTTGTTCAGTGCATGGGATACAGCATTTACTTAACAGAAAGTAGTTATTAGCCAGGCACAGTGGAACACACCTGTAATCCCGAGTCTTGGGACGCTGAGGCAGGAGGATCACAAGTTCAAAGCCAGCCTCAGCAACTTAGTGAGGCCCTAAGCAACTCAGCAAGACCCTGCCTCTAAATAAAAATGTAAAAAGGGCTGGGGAACGTGGCTCAGTGGTTGAGCACCCCTGGGTTCAATCCCAGTACCAGGGAAAAAAAAGTAGTTATTAATATTAAACTAGAATTTTCAAAGTCCTTAATACTACTTTGTTGAGCCTGTTTTCCCTCTCCTACTACCCTATTAATTTCAAATAGTAAGAGATCAATTAAGAAATATATTACATGTTATTTTTAAAATCTTCCCATCACCTATTCTTTCTAAAGTATTCCTATTCAGATTTCAGATCCCATCTAATAAATTTTTTAAAACAGTGTGTTCTCTGCAGATGATTTCCTCAAGAAATGACCAAGTGTGATATATTAATAAAAAATAGATTTTAGTACAAAGCTTTGTGACTTCAGCCTGTTTCTGTTATCTATTGCTGTACAATATTGACCCTCAAATTTGTGACTTAAAATAATAATCATTTATTGCTTCTAATGATTCTGTGCAACTTGAGCTTGTGCAGGGTGTGTGGGATCAGCTTGACTCTCCTGCACACGATAGCTTCTGAGGCAGGAACCTCTGCGATGGCTCCTTTGTCCTAAGCCTGTCTACTCAGCAAAGGTGGCGTGACTAGCTGGGAGCTGACCAGAACAAGTCTCCTGGGGTCAAATGTCTGGGACCTTTGTTTTTACAGTTAACTGGGTTCTAAGCTTCTCTCCACATAGTCCCATGGCCTTTCTGTCTCCATGTGACCTTTCTGGTAGGGTATCTTTACTTCTAACGAGGTAGCTCAATAGAGGAACCCAATTCCCTGCTTGATTGAGAAGCAGCATGCAGTAGGCACAGGGGAATTGTCAGGACCATCTTTGGAAACTTGCTACCACAGTCTTCCTAACAAGGTGTTCAGATAGCCTTCTAATGCACCACTTGGTTTTTATTTTTTTGCTTGTTTTTGTTTTGTTGTGGAGATGGGGGTCTTGCTGTGTTACCAAGCTGGCCTAGTACTAATGCATTCAAGTAATCCTCCTGCCTTAGGCTCTTGAGTTGCTGGAACTACAGATGCATGCCACTGCATGTGGCTCAATCCTGCTTTGCTATTATTATTGTTATTACTATTATTATTATTATTATTATTATTTTCAGTGTTGGAGATGGAACCCAGGACCCAGTGCATGCTAGGAAAGCACTATACACTTAACTCCTCCTCTAGCCCCAAACCTGATTTTGGAATAAACCTGTCTCTAGAAAATCAGTAACCTGCCCAAGAATTATATGCATTTACTCATAGGTAGAAACTTTAATCTTTGATTCAATTCAGATACTTTTTTTCACACAGTCTTCCTAAACTAAACCATTCAGGACTGGGAATGCAGCTCAGTGGTAGAGCCCTTGCCTAGTATGCATGTGCTAGGTTCCATCCCCAGCACCACAAAAAAAATAAATAAATAAAAAATAAGTAAACCAGAATATTCAGATTCTGAACTATTTTGGGAATCATGTCTGAGGTAGACTCTAAAATAATATTATAGACCCATGTGGACAAACAAATTACTTGTTCCAATTGAACAAATACCCCAAACCTGAAAAAATGGTATGAGGCTCTGTTTTATTGTCTTAATCTTTCTAGCTGTAGATGAGAAGCTCATACCACAAAAGGGAAGATTTATGCAGAAATGGTCACACTGTTTTGCAGCATGTTTTATTTTTGTTTTGATCACTTTAAATTTTTTTGTGATAGGACTTTTCTTGTGAAAGGGATCATTTGGCATGTTTCTGCACCCTAAGGCACAAACTGTATAGTGGGTTGGCTGGCTCCTGGGAGTTCCATCAAATCTAAGAGCTGGTCTGGGTCCACTCTGGTCTCATAGGGCCAGATGTTGTCAGCAGGTGCAAATGACATAATGAGTTCACCACCCACAGACTGTGTTGACATGGGGGGTTCTTGACACTGTTTGCTTAGGCATCAATTAGATTATATATGCTTGTGGGCAGTCCCTGTTTTATAGGAAACATTGCTGTGAATGCTGAGTATGTTCATTTTTTAAACATTTTTTTATTTGTTCTAATTAATTGTAATGGACCAGGATATTTATTCTAGCATTGCAGAAATCACTGCTCTCTTCTAAATGCCTCTCATCTTTTGCATCTTTGAAAGTGAAACATTCGAATAACCAGAATCTCTTAACTGTACCTTATAACCTAGATTCCTTGGGAAACGAATCACCATTAATTCAGAGTTGTCTTACCTTACTTCTGTACTTTCACTAATTTCCACATGATTTTGCCCACTTCAGAAACTTTAAATGAAAGGAGGTCCATTAAGAGAAACAACACAACTTCTTTAAAAAAACTTTGGATTTTTTCCCCTATTTTTAATTAGAGCATTATAAACATACATAATAGTGGGATAGCAAAATACATACATACATACATAGCAAAATAATTTGGCCAATATCATTTCCCAGTATTCCCTTTTCCTGCCCTTCCTCCTTCTCTAAAATGCTTTGTAATATAATAGGTTTCATAACTTGAAGGAAACAAAAAAATTCACATTATACTTTAAATCCCTTCTTTTCTCCCTTCCTCTTTCCCTTCTCAGACATTTACTAAGTGTCTCTTATGTGAATTTCTTGTACTAAAAGCCATTGGTGCGCAGGTGAAGGATACCCAGTACTCAACTTCCAGGGAGTTAGTGTGTTCTTGGGGAAATTCAAAGGGTACTGGAGGGCTTCAATAAATGAGTTCATGGTGCAACACTGTCACCCAAACAGAAGTTATTCTGGTGAGTGTACCCAGGGATACATATTCTCTGAAAAACATCCTAATATTTAACAGCAATAATTAGATGCTATTTTCTATTCCATATATGTGTGTATGTGTGTGTGTGTGGTGTATGGGAGGATTCAACCAACTCATGGCCTCCCACATGCTAGGCAAACACTCTATCACTGAACTGCATCCTCATCCCTTTTTATTTTGTTGGAGGCAACCCTCACTAAATTGCTGAGACTGGCACTGAACTTGTGATCCTCCTGCTTCAGTCTCCTGAGTTGCTAGGATTACAGGCAGGCGGTACCCAACTGCTCTTTTCCATTCTTATGATAATCTCCCTCCCCTTTGTTTTTATGTAAAATAAAATGACTCTCACTTTAAACAGGCAAGTCAGGGTTGCCATGACGATAAAGAGGTGAAGTACGTAAATAATTACCTTTCAAATTATAAAGAGTTTTGCAATTGTAAGACATTGTCAATACTGTTCCCTTTTTGGCCAAAGTGAAAGGAAACCAAAAGCTGTTTGAAGCCTAAAGTGTTCTGGCAAGTTTGAGCTCCAGTTTCCCAGAACTTTGGGGGTTGGTTGCTGGGATGTCCCTCTGAGGATAAATGTTGTGTTCTTCCTAGTGCCTACATTTATTTCAGTTATTTAAATCTTTTGACTAGAGTTATTATGGCAATAGAGTGAAATGATTAAAACCTGCTTTCATGGCTGAGATACGCTTTGAGTTTTTATAATACAATGTCTATATGTTTGAAGTCCATGAGACTCATACAGTGACCTGGGCCAGATCTAATATAGAGAGGAAACACTGTCTGGCAGTCCTTATGCAGGTTACTTTTAAAAGCTGGAAACTGGGATGTGTAAGTGGTGGCAGAGGTAAGAACATTAGCTATCTACTGCCATGTAATAAATTATCCCAACATTCACTGGCTTAAAACGACAAGTATTTATCATCTCACAATTTGAACAGGTCAGGAATTCAGGAGCAGCAACCCAGACTCTCACTTAGAATGCCATGAAGTTGTCAAGCAGGGCCACAGTCATCCGAAGGTTTGCTTAGGACTGCACGATCCACTTCCAAATTCAGTCATGCTGCTGTTATCAGGAGACCTCAGTTCCTCACTGTCTCCTGACTGGATGCCTCAGATCCTTGCCATGTGGCCTCTCCAAAGATGATGTGGAAGCTGGCTTCCTTCACAGCAAGTGCAGAGAGAGAGACAGACAGAAGTGCACAGTGTAATTACACAGTTAAAGAAATGAGAATATCATCACTTCTGTATGAGAGGGATCTATATGAGAGTATAAAATACTGAGAGGTGAGAATTATATGAGATATCTTGGAGGATAGCTATTGTCAAGAAATTTAAGTCAATTTAAGAATTATTAAGACTTCTGATCTGTACTAAGACTGTGGACAATTTTTGCCTATCTTCAAATTTATCCAAACTTGGGAAACTTGAGTTTGATGTTGTATTTCATTTATCTGGTAATAGTTACTAGAGTTTTAGGAGTGCTTATTCCTCAGCAGTGAAAGTTTTAGACGTATAAAAAGAACACACTGTGCCAAGCAACCTTGCAGGAGTTTATAAACTAAAATAGGGGTCAGCAAACTTTTTTCTGTAAAGGGCCAGGCAGTCAATATTTTAGGCACTGTCAATCATACAGTGTCTGTTGGAACTGCTCAACTCTGCCATTCCAGCAGTAAAGCATCACTTCTGCATTACAAGTACTGTGTGGTCCTCCCAGTAAACTCTATTTACAAAAATAGTGGATGTGCCAGAGCTGGCCAGCAGGTCACAATTCACCAGCTTCTGAGGTTAAAAAACAAGAACAAACAAACAAAAACCCTGTAGAATACTAGATCAGAAGGTTTTATCCAGTATCATGTGGAAGAGCAAAGATTTACTTATAAATCTCCCCAATTTCATCTTATAGATTCATTAATTTGCTCTATACAATATGAATGGAGAACAAAAAAGAGGTATAGGAAGAATGAAAAGATACAGAGAACTGAAAAATGAAACAATGAATGGAATCAGGATACTCTTTCATTATGAGTTCCTTGTCCCCTTTTTAAGTATAATAAATGATTTTGAAATTACCATTAGGAAACAAAACAAAATCATTCTTTCAATTTCTGTGCTGTCCTGCCCCCACCTCAATCTAGTTCCCACCACCACAAAATTACTTTCCATGATTGATTTTTAGTTCTCTGACAAATGTCAAAACAGGTCTTGATTGCCTTAAACAGGGTGAAATTTCCCACAAATCTTGTTTTCCTTGCAAATCTTAAAAACAAATGGTGGCTTAGAAACCATTCAAGAAAAAAAAAGTTGTAGGTTTTCCTGAGATAACTGACGATAACCTGGAGTAGCCCAAGATTGAAGTTGGGAATTATTGGCCTAAGGAATTGGGAAAAAGAAATTGAGACTGGCAGGCAAAATCTTTGCATTAATATTTTATTGGATTATGTGAAAAGGTCTGTTCCATCGTCAGGGTCTTACCTTCTATCACTGCCACTCAAAATCCTTATTTAAACTTCCCTGAGGAGCCTATTAGGAGTTTTAAAACTTTTTTATTAGATATTTTTCTTGTTAGAACAGAGTGTATGTCAATTTTGGAAATACAGAAAAGAATATAAATCCCTCATGACCCAACTAGCCAGAGATGACTGCTTTCATCTCTGAAAGGTTTTAGTGTCTAGCCTTTCAGTATGTTCCTGAATATGTAATATTGTTGGTGCACAATTTCTTATCCTACTTTAAAAAAAAATCATATCAGAAACTTGACCTATGCAATAATGTAATCATTACCTGAAAGGGTTGAGTTGTTTGCAGATTTTCCTACCAGAAATAAGATGGCAAGAATTGTTATAAATAAATCTTGAAATCCTCCTTTAATTATTTGCTTAGAATCATTTCAGGAAGTTGAATTACAGAGTTTTGGTATATTAGCATTTTTAAGTCTCTTGATAAGTACTGATAAGTTGCTTACTAAAAGGCAGTAACAAGTAACAATTGACTCCTTAGTAGTATGTAAAAGCACTGAACACCATCAATTTGAAAATTGCATCCTATTTTTACTTTCATTTGCATATTTTGGTTCCTAGTAAGGTTGGAAAGATTTCATTAACCCTTTATTTCTTCCTTTGAAAATTGTTGTATGTTCTTTTGTCTGGTGTGACTTTTAACCAGTTGTTGGGAATATTTGTTGAAAATGTTTTCTTGGTTTGTTATCTTTATTTTTTTAATGTAGGGGAGATTTTTTTAAATTTTTGCATATGAAATTACCAATATTCTTCTCTTTATTTCAATTGCTTTTAAGCTTGGGAAGTTCTTTCCCACCCTGCATTATCTTCTAATATGCCTTAATATGACTTCTAATCTTCTTTGTGATTTGATGTTTCTACACTTGATTCTTTTAGCCACAAGGAATTAACTATGATGTAAGGTGTAACTGGCTAGGATTTAAAGAACTGGGTGGTATAGAAACACACTGTTTAATGTAGAGATTCTTAGTACTCCAATTCTTGACTTTATTCCACAGTTTCTTATTTCCTAAACCAACATTTTTTTATCCTGGGCTTTTTGGTATCTTTGGGGGACCCTGGATGGCAATAGATGCACATCTTTTTGCTTCCTTCTTCCCTCCAAAGGTTAGTAAATGAACTTTACTTGAGCCTCACATATACTGTCAGAGAGGAGACTGGCATATGCCAAACATTATTTAAAGGTAGTCAGAAGATCCACTGCTCTAAAAATATCTCCTCCTCTGAGTTATTATTGATGCCAGCAGTACCTGGTACTTCCTCTCTTTGCATTAAATATTAACCTCTCCCTAAGTCTTCTTTTAAAATGCACATTCATCTCAGTGGAATAGCACAATATACTACTTTCCTAGAGCTGCCCTAAAAACTTTCCACAAACCTGGTACACCTAAAACAACATAAATTTATTTCTCTCATAGTTCTGGAGGCTAGAAGCACAGTGCCAAGGTGTGGGCAGGATTTTGTCCCTTTTGCAGGCTCCGGGGAAAGGCTGCCTCCTTGATTCCTGGTTTCTGGGAGTTGCCAGCAAATTCTTATGTTCTCCCTGGACTGCAGAGGCATCACTTGGATCTCTGCCTCTGTTACCACAAGGTCTTCCTCCCTCTGCATCTGTGTGCAGCTGGTCCTGTAATCAGATAAATAATAAATCCAGATGTGTTTTACTTTCTCAGTATCTTGCTTACAAATTAAGTGTGGAATTCAAGTTCTTACCTGTTGTTTAGTTAGGTTGGTTGATATCTTCCTATTCTAATAGTAGAACAGATAAATTATTTGATAGTGAATTAAAAAAATAAAATAGTAATCCATTGGAATTATTCATAAAATAGTTTGACATCAAATCATTTCTGCTTTCAAAATATGGATAAATTAAAATAAATTATCATTTTCTCGTATTTAAAGTTTAGTGATATAAGATTTGGTAACAAAAAACAAATACTTTGAGTATTTCCTAAATGAGGAACTCTTAGACTTTCTTCTTTTAAAGGGAACAAAGGATGACAGTCTAGGAAATGCTTTTGCTAATAAAATTTTCATTCTTTTCGATGAAAAGTAGTTGCCAAAACTGGGGAAATGCCATTTCTTTTTTCCATCTTAAGCAATATGGGAAATGAAAATTTTGAATTAAATTTATATATCTCCTTCTTGACTTCATGAATTACTCATTTTTAGAAGCATTTTCATATATACAATGATTCTCCTGTTTATTTCTTCAAGTTTATTTTCTTTTTGGATTATTGGCAATATTCATACATTTCTGTTATAAAACCAATATGAAGATTATTTTTAAGGGAAGAAGATGAGCCCAGCTAGCTTTTCCTGTTAGACTATGCCCAATTTTCACAGTCGAATATTGTGAAAGTCCCTTCTTTAATCTTGAGCAGAAATAAAAGTCTGCTGTGTGCATAGAGACGCTGACTCACAGGTGTTCATTCCATCTGATGAGATAACACTCCCTCATTTAAAATCCTGTTAAACAAAATAAATATTTTCTTGGGACAGAATGCTTTGTGGTTTAGTGACTCAACTCTCTCCCAGTGCTAAAAGCTCAGATTCTCAATCAGCCAGTGGCACAAGAAAAAACTTGTTTTATATCATCCCCCATAAAAATAAAAGCATTTATTTTATACCCATTGAGTACAGATAATAGGGATAGAAGATAATATGGGTCTTGGTTCCCCAAAAGCCTATAATTGACTTGAGAAGCTGATATATATTCACAGAAAATCTGATATGAACACTTATCAAATATTACTAGATTGAGCCACAGGAAGTTGCCTTATTAACTACAAAAATGATACTTCATGAAGGTACTTTCCCTTACCTGCACAGTGCACGTCCTTCGGTTCTTTGTACATCAACAACTGTGTGTGCCAGGTGCAGTGTCACACATCTGTGATCCCAGCAACTCAGGAGGATGGGGCAGAAGGATCAAAGTTCAAGGCCGTCCTGGGGAACTTAGCAAGACTCTGTCTCAATTTTTTTTAAAAAAGGGATGGAGATGTAGCTCAGCAGTAGAGTGCTTGCCTAGCTCGTGAAAGTTCCTAGGCCCAAGTTCCAAAACTGAGAAAAAAAATAGAGCTGTATGTACAGAGGCCTGTGCTGATCCTGGTAACCTGGGCGCTCAGCCTGGCGCAAGTGGGAGGTAGGGGCTGTTCTCTGGAGAGCTGCGGGTGTGCTGTGCTGTCTCTTCTGCCTTCAGGTATCCTTCCGCAGCTACATCATTGCCTCATGTGGGAACTTTTCTTCCTCCTGAACACATCCTCCCCTTATACAGGACACTTTTCTCTCTTCTTTCTTGTCTTCCCCAAGGAAAATCTCTTTTTTCCCCTCACTTCCTCTTCCTCTTTCTATCTTTGTTTCTTCATTCATTCCACTGTGAATATCCATCACTCAGTTGATGACCATAAAACCTAAGAGGAAAGCTAGTGAAATATTTGTATGAAGGACAGGGAAAACCATGAGTCTTGATGTGAAATTAGAAATCATAATAAGAAATATCTGGTAGCAATGAAAGTTCTAGAAAGTTACATTATATTCTCTGAAAAATTCTCCGTCCATCATCTCTTTCTGATTAAATGATTTTTCTTAATAATCTCTTATCTAAGTAAGAATAATTTGTACTCAAGAAAACTATATACTACTTCTCAGACTATTTTATTGCTTTCAAACCAATATTGAAATGACTATGATTCATAATGATATGTATGACTACATATGCATTATATATATGCATTATACATATATACATACATGCATGAGTGTCATTATGATGTAATATTTTAGCTGCATGAAATTACTTTCAGGGGATTGTCTCTGAATCAAAACATCATTTATAACCTTATATTTATAATATAATAAATCAGTCTCTTTCAAAAAAGTTTTGGAACATAACCCTTCTGGGTATTGGGATTTCCTTTAAATGGGATAGCTAAGGGGCAAGGAAACACAAAATTTGTTACAATCAGGCAAGTCTTGAAAGAATTGAGTTTTCAAATTAGACTTGATGGAATTTGATAGCTGAAGATAGCAAAGGAAACAGGGAAAGAATTAATAGGAAACCCAAGCAAAGAATAATGAAGCAAGATGTATATGAGGGAAGGGCAGGTCAATCTCTCTGACCACAAATTAAAGTTTGAGTTTGGAGAGAGAGGAGGATGGGCTTAGAGCCCTTTGGCAGGATCCATTGTGGGAAATTTGAGGCTGACATTTGGAGCTTGTTGCCAGCATCCCTGTAAGGACAACTTTATTGCACTAGATGGAGAGTTGGAGACACTGTGATAATCTTATCTTGCCTCTGCACAGGAGAGAATTTTTATTCATGGGAGCTGAGATAACAATTATCAGTCTCAGATTCATCTTCCTAGCCTTTCCATCACCTTCCGTCAGCAGATTTGTTTCTTGGTGTGCCCCTAACACCCACTGATTTTTAATTAGAAGTGATTTCTAATTAGAAATGTTAGAAGTGATTTTCAATTAGAGTTTTCTGTTGTAACATTAGTACCAGTTAAAAATACTAATTGGACTAACTCATTAGCAATATGATAACAATTCTAATCACTGCAAAAAAAAAAAAAAAAAAGTTACCCTTAAGCAACTCTGTCCCTTGTGGAGTTTGCCCACCTGTTGCAGGTAGGAGAACCAAATGTGATTCAGGCAATTAGGAATTATGTGCTAATTATTGATCATTTTACATTAATCATTGAACAATTCGAAAGTATTTTGAAACTGAGTAAGTTAAACATGTTGAAACATCAAGAAAATTAATGTAAAAACTAACCTCCATAGAAGTACTTAAAAACTAAGGAAAAAAAAACCTACTCTCATATTTTAAAATAATTTATTTTCACATTATAGTAAAAACTATTTTTTTTTTTTACTGTAAGCACCCTATGATGTTGAGAATGTTTTAGATGTCTTATAAATAACCTTAAAAGACTCAATTCTCACTTCTAGTTTTCTAAGATTTACAGACAATCATAATGGGAGAATATTTTGAGGGGAGCCTTTAAATCGTTGAATTGTAGCTGTGACAATGTTGAGTATCTGATTTGTAAGAAAAGTAGCATTTGTGAGTTCAGAAGATAAAGATGTTAAACAACTTTGATAGAAGGAACAGTAACACAATTTCTCTTGAGACTTTATTGCCTCTAGAAAAGCCACAAAGTATCAATGTTTGATGAAGATAATTCTTTGAGTACCTGGAAGGCAGATGAATTTCCCGACAGGTTTTTAGAGGCCCCAGAGTTTCAGAGACTCTTACTAATTGATTGCCATTGACATGAGTTGTCTTAGACTAGTGAGCTTGGGTGGGGCAAAGGTAAACAAAATAGGCAGATGATGCATATTAAATATACTATAAAGTCAACTTCAAAGCAGGTGACATCACATAGACTTCTGGGAAATAATAACAGGCAGAGCATCTAACATGCAACCATGGTGGTTAAGAGGAGGTGCTTTTTTGGACCAGAGCTTTCTATTGACATTATTTGAATCAATCAATAAGCAGCAACAGGCTCTGTAAGCAGCTGCTGAAGTCATGAATCACACCATCTTTGCAGAAAGAGCTTTGTACTTGTCCAGGAAACCTTTGCTGAACATCTATGATGGGACAGAGGTTATATGTCACAGCAGAAACAAAGGGAGCCTTCTTATGGTAGGAAGTCCTATAAGAAGTTCACTCCAGGAGGTGAGAGTAAGAGCTGTTAATGAGGCTAAAATATATAGAGCAAAAACTGCCTGGAACACAGGGTGGATCAGGGAGCTATGTTTGAAGAAACAGACTTGATCCCCAAAGATGGAAGCACTTGAGTACTAGACTATGCAGTTAGGACTTTATTCTTTAGTCAGGGCTGAGTCGTCTAATGATTTTCATATGAAAGTACACCAGGAAGATCAATTCTTTGCAAAGTGAGATTGGGTTAGAGACAGCAAGAGATACCTGATGGCGGAGAATAGCTAGAAATGAAACTGAGGATGTTCTGAAGTCAGAAACCAGGATGGTGGTGACTGGAATAGACAAGGGGAAATAGACATCCCCTTGATGAGCCACGGGTTTCATGTCTTTATATCTGCCACTGTATCACTTGCTCCTCTGAAGGATATACAGTAGGTTATATTCAGTTAAAAATGCAGACAGGTAAAGATCAGAAAACTAAAGGCCAGAGAAACTACTTTGCAGAAGATACATTCATAAAACTCTCTAATTACTAAAATTGATTCACTGTCATGTTGTCTGAAAATCAGTGGATTAGAAAAAGAAAAGCTTTGCCCGGAACTTAAGAATGAAAGGTATTTCTCCCTTCACTCCCAAAGACAGCACATGAAGGAAGATGGTAGCTAACATGGCCTCTCAGCCTCCCCGTAATGAGTCCAGCAAAGAGTTATGGTGCAGCTGCATCTTGTTGTGCCCCTCAAAGTAAGCTCACATGTGATGGCAAATGTCTCTTGACAGTGATCAGAAATGGGTTGACTGGAGCAGGTGGGCTCAGGTATGCCTCAGAATGCCACTGGTTATTGAAGAGTGATCGCTTTTCCCTGTACCTATAACCATCTTCTGCTAGGCTTCTTCCTTCTCGCCTGCTCCATGGTAGTTTTGTGTTACAAAAGGATAGCAATTTTTATATAAAAATAATTTGTATGTATTATAAAAACTATATATATAAATCATATATATATTACAGTACTGGGTACTGAATTCAGGGGCACTTTACCACTGAACTACATAACCAGCCCCTTTTTTAAAAAAATATTTTTTTTAGTTGTAGATGGACCCAATACCTTTATTTTATTTATTTATCTTTATTTTTAAATTTTTTAATTTTTACAGACTGCATTTTGATTCATTGTACACAAATGGGGTACGTCTTTTCATTTCTATGGTTGTGCATGATGTAGATTCACATCATTTGTGTAATCATACATGTACATAGGGTAATGATGTCTATCTCATTCCACCATTTTTCATACCCTCCCTCCCTCTCATTTCCCTCTGCATAATCTAAAGTTCCTCCATTCTTCTCTTACCCCCATCCCCCCACCCCCATTATATATCATCATCCATTTATCAGGGAAAACATTTGGCCTTTGGTTTTTTGGGATTGGCTTATTTCACTTAGCATGATATTCTCCAATTCCATTCATTTATCTGCAAATGCCATAATATTATTATTCTTTATGGCTGAATAATATTCCATTGTGTATATTTACCACAGTTTCTTTATCCATTCATCTGTTGAAGGGCATCTAAGTTGGTTCCACAATCTAGCTATTGTGAATTGAGCTGCTATAAACATTGATGTGACTGTGTTATTGTAGTATGCTAATTTTAAGTCCTTTGGGTATAAACCGAGGAGTGGGATAACTGAGTCAAAAGGTGGGTCCATTCCAAGTTTTCTGAGGAATCTCCACACTGCTTTCCAGAGTGGTTGCACCAATTTGCAACTCCACCAGCAATGTAAAAGTGTGCCTTTTCCCCATTGAACCCAGTGTTCACATGTGCTAGGCAAGTGCTCTACCACTCAGCTACAACCCCAGCTTTAGCCCTTTTTTTTGTTTTTTTTTTTTTGTTTTTTTTTTTTGTTTTTTGTTGTTGTTGTTTTTTTATTTAGAGATAAGGCATTACTAAGTTGCTGAGGCTGGCCTGAAATTTTCAATCTTTTTGTCTCAGGCTCCCCAACTTTGGGGATTACAGACATGTGCCACATGCCCAGTCCAGCAAGGACAGCAATTTAAAACATTCTCCCTTGCATTGTTAGTTTGATGTTTGAACTTGGGTCGTTACTCTTTTGGAAGGGGGAGTATATATGCTGTCAAAAGAAAAATGACATTTTTTATTCTCTGCCATTAGATTATAGGAATTTGAGTCACCTTAAAAGGAAAATTTCCACAACTGAAATTCTTTTGTATTTTGACAACTGTAAACTGAACTTGTCCAATTTGAATGTTATAAGGGGAAGCAGAAAAAAAACCATGATCTTCAGCTCTTCTAATTGAGAGCGTGTGAAATCATGCACGAAACCCGAGACTCTTGGTAAACCCGAACCCCTCCTCCAGGCACAGACCTCTGTGTTCCTAATCGACCTGGGGCTTTGGGCAGTGGTTCCTGGGTTGTGTGATCCTCCGTCTCTGCTTCTGTCTGCTCTCACCTGGAATAGGATCACCCTTCCTCTGGGACCAATGCTAAGAAAGCAATACCTTGTTGAGCCCTGCCTGCTACTGGGTAGATTTCTTAGTTTGTTAATCATGTAGAGTGATCCTACAAGACCAAAATTTTCATCTTACCAGTCCTGAGATAGTTTGGGTAAGTTTCACAGACTCTGAAGCACCCAAAAGCTGAGATTTCACCAAATGGGAGTACTAGCGCAAAGGTCCCCAGCCTTGGTAGGAGAGATGATCTGCATCGTACTGGTTAGATATTAGGGAAATTTGGACATTTCTGTCCACACAGTGTTTTGAGAAATGGCTTCCAGTCTTTGAGTCACCATTTAAAGCATCAACATGCCCAGGAAAATGGATACCATCAGAGAGCAGAGGCTGGCTGGAGTAGGGAGCATTGTTTTTTACTAAAACAGGGATGAGTAGATTGATATTCTTGTGCAACCACTAGATGGCAGGCTTTTGGCATTCTGTTACCTTTTTTTTTTTTTTTTTTTTTTTGACATTCAACAGTATCAACAGGGCAGGGTTCTTTATATTGCTAAAACTTTGAGGATGTTTTGAATTTTTAAAGCTCAAATGAGCATGGAAAATTGTTTTTATTTCCTCATCCAGTGGGGATTTTGTGAGCATAACATTCACCTATTGAGAATTTGAAATTAGTCTCAGCTAAAAGTCAAGTGGGTTCTCTACTTCTATCTGCCATGTGGCCTTGGACAATGAATATCACTGGGCCTCAGTGAACTCATCTGCAAAACAATAAAGTTTCATCTCTAGATTATTTCTAAGGCATCTTCCAGATATTCTCATTTCTGTATCATTTCATATTTGAACCTGAAAAATATGCTAGCTCAAAGTGTCATCTACAAGATACCTTGTAAGTTATTCTAGAAATGTCAACTGACATTCAGATGTGCAAAATAAAAATAGCTGAGACTTATTGAGCACCTACTATGTGCCAGTATTGGAACACTTTGTATTACTTAAATTGTAATTCCAGATGAGGAGATTCACCTTAGAGAAGTCTAAGAACTAGCTCATGATAACACAACTAATGGTTAGTCTAGCAGGCCTCTGAAATTTCTATGTAAACATTGTGCATTTCATCTTTTTTTTTGGGGGGGGTGAGTACCAGGGATTGAACTCAGGGGCACTTGACCACTGAGTCGCATCCCCAGCCCTGTATTGTGTTTTATTTAGAGACAGGTTCTCACAGACTTGGTGCCTCACTTGGTGAGGCTGGTTTTGAACTCAAGACCCCCCTGGCTCAGCCTCCCAAACCGCTGGGATTACAGGCATGTGCCACCACACCTGGCTGTGCGTTTCATCTTTTAATCAGCTGAGAAAAATATAAATTGAAAGGCACTTTTATTTCTGAAAGAAGAACAGTTTCTACTAATACAAAACCCTTGATTTTCCAGAGGAAATAGTTTGTTTTGAGATGGGTCAGATTTCCATGGTCTGTCTTCTGGGTGTCATTAAATGCCTCTTCATGAGCCTTGACACTGAAGCCTGGCTACTAGTTCCATGAACATTGGTGACTAGTGGGTTCAATGCTCTGCCAGTCACACGGTTGCTCGGGGATAGTATCTGCAAATCTACAGTAAGAAGACTGCAGGCATCAGGACCCTTTTCAGGTCTAGGATTACCTGATGGCAAGTGTCCATAATCTCACACAGAGTCTAAGGTCAGCAGCAGGAAGACTGCACAGTAAATGGTCATTCCACCACTTGACAGTGACGGTAAAGAAACACTAAGCTTGCTATCAGTGTTGTTTGTTAGTGAATTAAATTTTCTCCTTCTTTTGTAGCCATAAAGCTTACATAGCCTTGCAACCAATGCCGTAATTCAGAAAAGTGGTGTTTTAATCTCCATAGGAAATAATCCTTTGTACCTGGAGGCAACTTTCAAAAACTTTGAAATCATAACTTTGAGGCTCAGGAATGCATGTAATAATTCTTTGGCTAGACAATAGGTGGCAGTATAGCATCAATTAACTATCATCGATGATAGTTAAGCCTGATCTTTGTTTTGTTTTGTTTTGTTTAATGATTTGACATGTATGTTATTTCTGAGGCAAGAATTATGGGTTAAAGAAACTCATTTTACTTGCTTTATCCTGAGCTACACACATTAAAATGCTAATGGAATGACTTGATGAGGTCAACCAACGTTCCGAAAACTGGAAGCAAATTTATAGGAAGCAAATGAAGTTCAAATGTAGAGCCTTTCCAAAGCCTTCAGAGAAACCTCAGCACTGTCAATTTTGAAAAAGTAAGATATTTTGTTTTCTTTGTCTTAAAGAGGACCCACCACATTATATAAACCTCAGGCGTCACAATGCTTGGGTTTGTTCAAGAATAACCATGTGACTCTTCTTAAGAAAGAGAAAACAATCTTGCCATTTATTTTGCTACCAACTTATTCTCCAGGGAGAAGGGCAATCTGGCTTTTTAAAGTAAGCCAAATAAAAAGGAAACATAAAGAATAATTAAATGAACTGGCAGATGTTCTACTTATTTATAAGTTTGAGCAAAATCAAGTATTTAACTCTGGGTGTCACTAACAGCATAACATATCTGTGCTTAAAGAGGGAATTACAAAAGTTTATAATTAGAAATTAACAAGTTCTATCCTCTGTTAGACTTCAATGCAGTATGGCAGCATTTAGGGATTTTATTTTATTAACCCAAGAGGTTGTTTTCCTTAATAAGTGACCAGTAGTGACTATTTTCAAAGGAAACTTTAACATTTATAAATCTTAAATTTCTCCAAAGGGAACCATGCTTAGCTTTTCTTATGACCACTGTGGTCTACTGGGAATGAAATTAAAGTTTACTCTTTGGGAAATAAAAATTAACAAACTTTCTAATTGGCCTTTACTATTGCAAACATTTAATAAGGTTGGCTTTTAGACTAGGAAAAATTAACCTTGTTTAATTCTATATGCAACTATTAATGGAACTGAAATATTGCTGCCCACCTAATGAACCTCTATATCTACTAGACCTTATATCCTTGAGGGCAGGTGTTGGGTTGTTCTCCTTATGTACTTTCCTGTCTAACTTAGCGGGAGACCCTCCAGCATGACTGTAAACCCATACTTTCTGTGTCATACAACAAGAAGGTCAGTTTCAGGAGCCAAAGTTGTCCATTAAGTTTGCTGTGAGTAGGAGTTCTGTAATTGACACTCTAAAGAGGAAGTAGAACATGCACATGGGCCAGGGCATGGTGTCCTATGCCTGTAATCCCAGTGGCTTGGGAGGCCAAGGCAAGAGGATCACAAGTTCAAAGCCAGCCTCAGCAACTTAGTGAAGTCCTAAGCAACTTAGTGAGAACTTGTCTCTAAATAAAAAATCTTAAAAAGGCTGCAGGTGTGGCTCAGTGGTAGAAAGAAAAGAAAGCAAATGCTCACGGGATGGCCTGAGTCTCTTGGCTCTCCTGAAGCTGAGTTCTGCTTGTGAAGTGCTTTCAACCCACACATCTCTTGGCTTTGCCTCACCCGCCAACCAAGTCCTAGAACAAACAGAAACAATGGCATTTGTGGCCAGGTGCATGGCAGCACTCCTTGGATCTGGGTCACAAGGAAAAGGAAGTTAGCCAAGGCCTTGGCCTCCATCTCCCTCAAAGCAGGCCATGGGTTACTGAATATACGGCACATGGCATCTCCAATCTTAGAATCATGGTGAAGCAAGGACCTTCCCTGGAACTCTCTATGACACTTCTCCCCTTCTCTGGCTATTGATGAAGTAAACCAGTGTAATCTGTACCTACCCACCTGAGAGATCAGGACCCCAAGCATATAGAAATGCCCCTTGAATAGATGCCGAGTCTTGTTAGTCAGGGAGTACCCATGATTCAACTCAAATTCAATCATCTCTATATCAACTCTACCTCCACCAACAGTGTAGAAAACGCAGGGAACATGTTTCAAGGCTGAACTAGGAAGAGACGGCACACACCAGCATCCCTGCTCCTTCTTTCCTAAACTTGGTTTTTCTCAGGTGCACATCCTCTGGACAGCAAGGTCCTTTGGACTCCAGCCTCAGAGGAATAGGTCCAGTGGACTGGTTTGGTATAGGCATGACAAAAAGTGGCTTCATAACAAGTAGTGACTTCTAGGGAAGATTTCCTCACTTCTAAGCAAGATACATGAGCAGAGAAAGTCCTTTTATCTTCTGAAATCATCATATCTTTATGTGACATCTAGAACCAGAGCCAACACTGAATTCAGCAGCAACTGAATAAACTGATTAAACCAGCTCAATCCCTCCTCTTGTTTTATATGTATTAATAAATTTTGGTTTTATCAGGCTTCTCTGAGTTGGATTTTGCATACTTGCAGGCAAGAGGATCCTAAAATACACACTGGGATTAAATCACAAGTAAAATGTGCAGAAAGAGCAGCCTGGCCAGCATTTAATCATTTAATGCAGAAGTGTCTAATAGAAAGAGAGCTCCTTTTCTGAGTGTCCATCTTCAAATTAAGGTTCAGAAGTACATGTAGATCCCTCTCATCTCTGCAGTCTCTTGAGCCAGTCAATGGTCAATGGTGACATTTTTTTTTCAAAAAGAAAAATATTAAGTATAGCAGTCTCTCTCTCTCTCTCTCTCTCTCTCTCTCTCTCTATATATATATATATATATATATATATGTATGTATGTATATATATATTCACATATATATACACACATATATTTATAGATAGATAGATAGATAGATATCTTGCTGTTTCTCTTGGCATAACTGTGAGCAGGACAGATGAACATTGTGGTTTAGGGTTAGTGAACAATTAATGAAAATAGATCTTAATGCTGTGGTGCATGCTTGTAATCCCCACAGCTCAGGAGGCTGAGGCAGAAGGGTAGTGTGTTCAAAACCAGCCTCAGCAACTTAGCAGGCTCTAAGCAACTTATCAAGGCCCTAAGCAACTCATTGAGACTCTGTCTCTAAATAAAGTATTAAAAGGGCTGGGGATGTGGTTCAGTGGTTAAGCATCCCTGGGTTCAATCCCTCGTCCTTCACCCCCCACCCCAAAAAAAGAAGAGAAAGAAAGAAAATGGATATATCCACCATAGGTCTATAATAGCCTCTAACTTTAAGGTACTTCTCAATTGTTACTTACATTCCCTTGAATTTTTATGCATGGTATAAAATGTTTCAAGAAGTGATCTATTCAGAATGGTTACATATGCAGAATGAAATTGGATTTTTAAATTTCAGTTCTCATCTATACTGTCCAAATTATTTTAATTATGTGTAAGTATTGCTCTTGTAGTACAAAATTTGGAGAAAGACAAAAAGTAGCCTATTGCTGCTAATGTATCTTCACATTTTATATAATGCAAAGAATGTTGTTTTGGGTTTTGTTGTTTTGGTTTGGCTTCTTGGTACTGGGAGTTGAACACAGGAATACTCTACCACTGAACTACATGTCCAGCCTGTTTTTTTTGTTTTGTTTTGTTTTTTGTTTCCTTGTTTGTTTTTTGAGACACGATTGTGCTAAGTTGCTTAAGGCCTCACTAATTATTGCTGAGGCTGGCCTCAAATTTGTGATCCTCATGTCTCAACCTCCTAAGTTGCTAGGGTAACAAGTGTGTACCACTATGCCTGACAAGAATAATGTTTTTTAAAATAAAAATGTAGAGAATAGAATTCCCCAAATTGTGCTCATAAATAACTCCCTTGGTGATATTACCATGTTGATTTGTATCTCCTTGCATTCTGAAATGTTAGTACTTTTCCCTCATTATCTTTTTTCCCTTGGCTCATTGTAGATATTCCACAAAAGTTTCTGTTTCTCCTATGAAACACTGAGGTCTTGAAATTTTAATTCTTTATACTTCATTGGCATTCTTTGTTTGAAGCCTTGAATTTAGGCATGGGAATGTAGCTCACACCTACCTAGCATGTGTGAGGGCCCAGGTTTGATCCACAGGACTGACAAAGAAAAAGAAAAATAAAGGAAGAAAAAGAAAAAGGTAAAACCCTCAATTTTGCTCTAGCATCTTTATTCCAGCCTTAATTATATTGGTTTTTTAAAAAATTATCAAGCTGGATGTGGTGGCATACACCTGTAATCCCAGCAACTCCAGAGGCAAATTCTAGATCAGCCTCAGCAATATAGAAAGTACCTGTCTCAAAGTTTCAAAATTTTAAAAGGGCCTGGGATAAAGCTCAATGGTAGAGCACCCTGGGTTCAATCCCCAGTACTAAACAAACAAACAAACAAAACAAAACAAACAAAAAAAAAACTATCAACCATTGCATTAGTTATGATGCTCAATTGCAGATAATATACCCAACTCCAAGTGCCTTAAAGAATAGGGCATTAACTATCTAACACAGCAAGAACTTCAGATATGGGGCAGTTTAGGACAGCTTAATTCAATCGCTCAGCAATGCATTAATGAGTTACTATCAGATCTCTGCCCTGCTTTCTCCTTAGACTATTCTGGCTAATGCCACTTGTGGCCATAAACGGCCATCACACTCAGCATGCGCAGGCATGACGCAGGCCTTTGGGGAAGAGAACCTGTTTTTTCCTGTGAACTGTCTTTTAAGATAGAGACCTTTCCAGGATTCTTTCAGCAATTGTCCCTCACATCTCATTGGTCAGAATTGCACCAGATAGTGGAGCAAAGTATGAACCCTAGAGGGTCAGGGACACATGCATCAATGTGGTGATGTCAGCAAGAGGGACAAGCATGGGCCTATGCCTAAATCAGTTACCGGTGTGGGGAACAGATCTCAGTATTAGACCAATCATGGTTGACCACCAGGGCTGGACACAGTTTCCTCTGACGCACATGGAGGATGGGTTTCTGAACAAAATCAGAGTTATTCACAAAGAAAAATGTGTGTGGGGGTAGGCAATCATCAAGAGTCTATTAGGAGCTAGGCATGGTGGTGCACTCTGTATCCCAATGACATAACTGTTTCCACTCTTTTTATAGAGTTTTGAATATACCTAATGAAAGTCAAGAAGAGTTCCAGGAATTTACATTGCACACTGCCAACGAGGTGGCTGGTCCCTCACCTGCAGAATCTGGGCTGCATAAAAAGGTAAGACTTCATTTCCAACATTTGTCTCCTGGAAACAAACACTTAAAAAATTAAAGTACTGTAAGGTAACCCATCTGAGAGAAAAACATGAACTTAAAAGGAACATTATGTTGTACATATGTCATATATAAAACAAATATTATGTAATATTATATGATTTAGTATATGTGATAATGTATAGTATAATTATTATAGAATTTATTTATACATGCTAGCATGCTAGTACATGCCTATAATCCCAGTGGCTCAGGAGGTTAAGGCAGGAGGATTGCGAGTTCAAAGCCAGCCTCAGAAATTAGCTAGACTATTAGTAACCTAGTGAGATCCTGTCTCAAAATAAAAAATAAAAATAAAATAAAAAGGGTTGGGAATGTGGCTCAGTGGTTAAGTGCCCTTGGGTTCAATCCCTGCTACCAAAAGAGAGAGAGAGAAAGAGTTTATACATAAAATAGATAATATACATTATATATCAGATATAATATTATATATCATAGTACTATGATAATAAGTGAGTCTCAATGGATGAGTTGAATCTGCTCTTTGCTGCTCTCTGCCTTCTTTCTCACTGTCCTGAGTGCCCTGTAACTATTATATACCTTTCCACACAAGCTGTGCTTTAACTTGAAGGCACACAAAGTAATACCACATCAATATTTGGAATTTGTGGTTTTTTCCCCATAAAAAGCATTTATACTTCTTCCTACTATAAGGCATGTAGAGTTGCTATTATCAGTATTTACTTCTAAGTGTCTAAATGTTTGCACAGAAAGTTCTGATTGAATTCTACTGCCTTAAAAGAAAAGTTTTCCCCAAGTGGAGATGGAGTAGTGCATGTCATGTGAACTACATTCATTCATTACTTACCCGTCTGCAGGGGAGGAGAAGAGAAGGATTTCTTAGTTACAGAGGGAGTGAGAGCTGCCAGGCTTTGAAGGTTAACATCTTTATTCTTATAGCTTATAAGATCAACAAGGGTTAGTAGTGGAAGATATTTTGTTATGAAATAAATTCCCCATGCATGCAAAAGACATTTGCTTTAGTAATGCTATTTATTGAGTAAAAAAATTACTTAGTGTAAGATAAAAGAGTTGTGGATTTTGGTTGCACGATAAGAATGTACTTAAGACTATTGCTATATAGTTAAAAATAGTTAAGATGGTAAATTTTGTTATTTTACCACAATTAAAAATGAAAATCAGGCTTGGGGTACAGCTCAGTGATAGTGTGCTTCGCATGTGCAAGGTGGTGGGTTCAGTCCCCAGTACCAAAACCAAAATGTTTTTTAGAAAATTATTTAGTAACGGGAAGCAGTAAGAAAAAAGACATGATAAGGCTATTAGCTCATATTTTATGTTTCATTAGAACATGATGAAAGTGGATAGGGAAATTCAATACAGAATGTTTTCTAACTAAAATTGCATAACATCAATGAGAGCACTAAAAGTATAAAATTAAAAAAAAATTTTTTCCTTTTGCGGTGCTGGGGATTGAACCCAGGGCCTTGTGCTTTTGAGGCAAGTACTCTACCAACTGAGCTATATCCCCGGCCCTAAAATTAAATTTTATAAAATGTTGAAATAAAAATCAAATATAAATTTTAAAAAATTAAATAACCTGGTTTACTGTACTTTATACTTACTTTCCAATTGATTTCTTATTTTGTTCTTCTTTCTTTATAAGAAGTAGTTTATAACCGGGAGGGAAAAATCCCTGATAAACCCAGTCATAGGCCCTCACTAGGGTTTCAAGTTAGTTTTATATTTGTCCTTTAATAACTATTCCTTCTATAATTTAGAATTAAAAAATAATTCTGAAGGTCTAGTACAATTAAATTTCCTATGTTTGCTGTAGGGCAGGAAGCAATCTGTGGCAGCATTCAGAATTGGGGTAAAAATTAAATGCCCTGAGGAGAGTGGCAACAAGGGTCTGCGGTGTCCCCTCCCTTGATTTGCAGTTCAGCCTCAGTCCATCCACAGTCTCTTCAAAGCACTGATGTGGCATCTAGACATGGTCTCAGCCCAGGTTCACCCTCCCAGGCTGCAGCCAAAGTTCCCTGGTTGCTGTGCAGCGCTCAGGAATGACCCTGAGGCTGAGCTAAGAGGTCAGGGAAGGGAGGAGGCCAGTAAATATATCTTGTGCTATGGTTTGGGTCTAAAATGTTCCCCAAAGTCTCATGAATTAAAGACTTGGTCCCCAACACAGCATTGTTCAGAGGTGGGACTTTGGGGAGTGATTGGATGATGAGGGCTCTGGCCTCATCATTGGATTAATCTATAGAGGAATTCAGAGCTGAATGGATTATTGGCAGGTGGTAGAAACTCCTGAAGGTGGAACCTACTTGGAGGGAGTGGGTCGTTGGGGGAACGCTATCTCGTTCCAGGCCTCTTCCTTTCTCCCTGCTTTCTGCTACTGGGAGGTGAGCACCTTGCCCTCTCTGCCATGATGTTCTGCCTCACTATAGCAATGGAACCAGCCATCCGTGGGCTGAAACCATGAGTCAAACACTGGAAAAGGCAGAGACTTGAAGCCACACAGAGATGAACTGGGATCTCAGTGCAAGAAGGAGCCAGAGAAGGTAGAGAAGGGCAGGAGCTCCAAGAAGAAAGTGACAAGGGCGGAGTGTACTGTCTCCCAGTGTCACCTGGAGTAGGATCAGCCAGGCACTGCCCCTACTCTCTAGGCTACTTTCACACCCTTCCCCTTGGGGATGGTCCACATACCTATGGCAGGAAGAACTGGGTTGCCTGCTGTCTCTCTTCCTCTCTTGTCCTGCCCTCACGCCCACCCGCCTAGGGCATCCCTCCATCTCTTTCTTTCCCTCACTCTTGCCCTTGAGCCCTGACTCTCTTCACCTTTTCCCCTCTGCTGTCATCCTAGCGTTGGAGAAGGGAGGAGGTCCCCACTGGTATCTTGACCATTCCAAGTCTCTTAAGATCCTGGCTGGCAGGGGCAACTGGACAATTCGTTCAGCAGTGCCAAATCCCCCCAAATCAACACCCTGGCCAGTATTACTGAGAAACAAAAGTTGATTCTAATTAAATCCTTGTTCATATCTGTGATGAGTGCCGGGGTGCCAGGGTGCCAGGACACCTTCCATTCCATCTAAATTACCCTTCTTTTATTCCACTGTCTCCAGTGAGCCTTGTCATTTCTTGGAAGGCTCATATCTTCTGAGGCAGTTCTTCAGAGCCACCTTCCTGGGCAGAAAGTCATGAATTAGTCTTAGAGTGTTCCTTGAATTGATCTAGCCCTCTAAGTTACACCTATCCATTCAAACTAATGTGCAAATTTTTTATGTGCATTAAAGCTAAATAATTGACATTTCCCCAAACAGACTTTACCTGCTCTTTATGTCTGTTCTGTGTTACTTATTTATTTGTTGCTAATTTTAACATGCCATAACAGCATTCTTTAAAGATGATAATACTATATTGAATCGTTCCATTAAAATAAGAAGACATTTAATATACCTGCTTGTGTACACAGAAATAAGGATTTATAATTACAAAGATAATATTGTCTCTTGAGTACAGCAACTAGGAAAAAAAGTGTAACTACAAATCAATGTTACTAGAATTTAGGCCATATGTAGAAGTTACCAGGGATTGTATATTTATTTATGCAAAACAATTATTCCTTTAAGTGGTTGTGTTAAATCTTTAGACAATTTTAGAGTAAAAAATGTGTTTATTTTTTATATTTCTTTTCTCTCTCCTTTTTTTTTTTTTTTTTTTTTCCTTCTCCATATTGGGGATTGAACCCAGGATCTCATGTATGCTCTGCAAGAGCTACATCCCCAGTCTTTTAATTTTACTTTGAAACAAAGTGCAGTTGACCTCCAACTTGAAATCCTTCTGCATCAGCTTACTGATTAACTGGGATTAGAGGCAAAATATTTATATCTCTAAACAGGCCATTATTTCATATGAGAGAAAAACATAAAGAAATGGTTTCATTAAATGAAAACACATAATAATATATCATGAATGGCAAACATGAATTGAATAACTCTTTGCATGTAAAAGAGAATTAATATTGTAGATTATTTTGTAATTCATTGTATTTATTTTCATATATGTGCTTATTATGTTACATTTACTGTTTAATCCATTTTGGTAGTGAAAATGTCTTAATTCCACTCTGGAGGTATTTCCAGGACATGAAGGAATACTCTCTATTAATTAAAGCATGTCTTTAAAAAAATAAACAAGCATACTGAGCACTGTATTAATAATTAAAATATAGCATCTTCAAAGAGTGCAATTACCTTAATGAGCATTTCAGTGATTTCCAGCATAAAAATCTTTTAATCCCCCTACAGTTCTAATCACTTATTTTGATCTAGAAAATTGTATGTGACTGTAGTGATTATAAATAAAATTGTCATATTTTCAATCTTTGTGGATCCACATTTAAACAAGTAAAATGGAATAAATGGCAATTATTTGATTAATTCAAGCAAAATCCCTGTTTTTGCTTTAGCCATTTGGACTTTTCCCTCTTGATTACCTGGATAAAAAGTTTCTATTTCCCATTTTCTACAAGTGCATGTTTGTGCAGGCACATGTAATGTGAATTTTAAAAGGACAGATAAGACCTCCTCTCCTCAAAGACAAAAGTAAGGACTGGGGATTGGGGCTCAGTGCTAGAGCACCTGCCTGGCAGTACTAGGCCCTGGGATCAATTCCCAGTACCATGAAGGTACCTAGACTCTGTGGAGGAGAGAGACATTGCCACTAGTGGCACACTTCGCAGAAGTCACTTATCCACATCTCGGTCTGTGGTGCATCTCTGCCCTGTGAAGCAGGAGACATCTGCGAATCTCCAGTCTAACTCTTCAGTTGGGATGCTCCTAACTCTGCTTTATTCTCAGCTATCTCCAAGATGGTTCTACCACCATGGAGTTTGACAGCATTAACATTGCTCAATTAATCTTCTAATTGTCAAAGTGGCATGTTTTCCAGTTTCCTGGTTTTTCTAGTTTCGTCCATAAGTCAGCAATTCAACTTGATAAGCATTTTGAAGGTAGCAGAGAGGAAAAACATTTTCTAATAATTTCATTTTCCATGTTTCCTTTATAATTGATTTCTTTCTTTCTTCTTTGTTTTTCTTTTCTTTCTTCCTTTCTTTTTTTTTTTTTTTGGTGCTGGGGATTGAAACCAGGGCCTCACTCATGCTAAGCATGCTAAGCATGTGCTATACTACTGAGCTGCATCCCCAGCCTATAGTTGACTACTTTGAGAGGTGTTCCTCTGTCCATTTCCCTTCCTACTCTCATTGTTTCTCGTTTTTCTCTCTCTTTGTTTCTCCTTTTTCTCTCTCTTCGTAGCTGCAACACACAGGTTCCCTGGTTTTTCACTGAATGCCCAATGCCCAACCACATCTCTTTTCTTTGAACAGAGTAAATTCAAATATAAAGTACTTAAGGAGCCTCAGACTCATTAGCCCTGTCCCAATCCCTGCCTTATCTCACAGGCCATAGAGGGTGCGTCTCCTCCACCAGTGGGCTGCCCCAGGACTCTGTACTGCTCTGTTGATCATGAGGTTCCCACCCTGTGTCTTAAGCCACCCAGGCTACTAACCTAACCAAGGACACTTCTGAAATCACCCTACAAGAAGTGAGACCTCCTGAGGTCCAACCCCAACCCTAGTGCTGAGACTGAGGCATTTATTAAATAAGGTTTGAGCTTTCCCACAGTGGTTTATTTCTAGAACTTAGGAGCATCAATCCTTCTGGATAGCCAACACAACATTCCACTTTCCTCTTAGGACTTCATTTTAGATTCTCTCTACCTTTGAGTGTTGTGATCAGAGATGGCTGAGCCCTTTGGCCTACTTTGTCCCAAATGTCTGCTGTCCTTCAGTCAGATCTTGCCATCATTTCACCCCATCTCACCCTGGGCACTGTCCTGTCAACATAGACAGGTCCAGTACCTGGCTTCAATCTCTCAGCCATAGATGTCTGTGTGGCAGGAGTCTCTGGGATCTCTCTCTACTGATCTAAAAGTCTGAATACACTGTTAGGAAGAAGAGAGAGAGAGAGAGAGGGAGAGAGAGAGACAGAGAGAGAGAGAGAGAGAGAGAAAGAGAGAGAGAGGGAAATGTGTATAGCATTTTATATTTTGTATAAAAAGACAGGGAAAAACATGCAAATATTTGTTTGTAGATACATTAAGGAAGTATACATTAAAAACTAATAACACTAGTATCTGTGATAAGGTAGAGAACACGAACGGGAGACACAAGCTTTTCACTGTGGACTTTTTCAGATTTTCATTTTTGAGCTCTGTGAAAGTATTGCCTATTCAAAACATTTTTGAAGATGGAGAAGCAATTTGAGCCATGTTGTGATGAAAGTTAAATCAAAATGGTCTAGGTATGCATGCATAGTTTTAGGATACTCCGATTTGCCCATTCTCTGATTTGCTGTGAACTGTAATAGTCCTGACTGCTTGCCTGGAAGGGCTACTTGTGTTCCCATTTCCTTATCAGACAGTTCTATTGCTTTTGCACACATCCTTCCCATTCCTTAAAAAGTCCTTCTACTTTATTTTTCCATGCGTCAGGCAGGGTGGTACACGTCTGGAATTCCAGCAACTCAGGAGGCTGAGGCAGGAGGATTGCAAGTTTCAGGCCAGCCTTAGCAACTTAGCAAGACCCTGTCTCAAAATAAAAAAAAATAAATATGAAAATAAAAATTAAAAATTCCTTCTACTTTTTGCATACTTGCAGACTTTTCATCCTTTAAGATCTTGTTCAGACAGCTTTTTCTTTGTCATCTCTGTCCCAGAAAAATTGCTTTTTCACCCCATGCCTTGCCAGTTACTTTGAGGGTGCCTGGAACTGAGAACTTACTATGCTGATTTATGTCTCCATTCTTGCTAGACTCTTACTAAATTAGGAGGTCCCAAGGGTCAGATGGCATTTATATGATAGGAGCATGATTTATAAATTTTGCATGAATGGGATATATCTGTTCAGTTTTTGTTGTTGTTGTTGTTGTTGTTTGTTTTGCTTTTGTTTTTTAAATAGAAAATAGCCAGGCACACACCTGTAATCCCAGTGACTCAGGAGGTTGAGGCAGGAGGATCATGAGTTCAAAGCCAGCCTCAGCAAAAGTGAGGCACTCAGCAACTCAGTGAGACCCTGTCTCTAAATAAAATACAAAATAGGGCTGGGGATGTGGCTCAGTGGTCAAGTGCCCCTGAGTTCAATCCCTGGTGCCCCCCAAAACAAATAAACAAAACAAACAAAAACAACAATGGGCACCATTTCAGCTCTAGTGTGTGAATGTTATTTTTGTTGAGGTTTTCATAGGTAGAGCGAAAAATCTCAACAAATACATGTGTACATAAATAAGCTAGGCGTGGGCCCCAGAAAAAGAATGTGGCAGTTTGCAACTATGACCACCCCCTTCTTCAGCACTTTTCTATGGAATTGCCAAGATCCAAGTGAAAATAGGGAGCACTTCTTTGTCTCTTAAAAGCCTGATCTCACTGCGACAAGAGCTGCCTTTCCATACATAGGAAGTGTCATAGTTGGGCATTGTGTAGCTGGAGGATATTGTTTTGGTAAACTGAGTATATAGCATTATAAACAGTGGGATTTGGTATATAAGTTGTTTTTCTCAAAGGCTAACTATCTGATCTTGTAAGAAAAAATGATTGATGGCCTATGTACAGCAAGATTTGAAAAAATCCCGGTTTTCTGTATTGACCAGTGATACTTTCCACTCAGAGGTCACCAGGATGAAAGAGATTTCAGTGAGTGATTTGGTTTTCCTTCCTTCCCAAGTTCACATGTTGTCTTCCTTTGAAGTAGTGATTGTGGGTGCTATTTATTTACATATGTATAAATAAAAATATAAACATATATCAGCCAGCCCATTTCCTGTGCTAACCCAAACTACAAGTCTTTGTCTGTTATTATTTTTCTTCTGATTATTATATTGGCTGCAAAAAAAAAAAAAGTTCAATGGTACTGAAATGTACAAAATAAAGACTTAAAAGTCACTGCTCAGCCTGAGTGGTAACTAGTTTGTATCTATCCTTTAGTGCTTTATTCCTATGCATCTATATAAGCAGAATCAGTCCATTTGTGGGTTTTTTGTTTTGTTTTTGTTTGATTTTAAACTGGAAAGGATCATATGCTACATACAATTCTCCAACTTAAGAAAATCTTTATCTGGACATGGTGACACACACCTGTAGTCCCATCGATTTGAGAGGCTGAGGCAGGAGGATCACAAGTTCAAGGCCAACCTCAGCAACTTAGTGAGGTCCTAAGCAACTTAGTGGGACTCTGTCTCAAAATAAAAAAATGAAAAGGACTGGGGATGTGGCTCAGTGGTTAGGAACCCCTGGGTTCAATCCCCAATACCCCAAAAATAAAATAAAAATGAAAGAAAAGAAAATCTTTGTGAGCATCTGTTCTATTTAGTATCTATAAATATGCCTCTTTTGAATTGCTCGGTAGTATCCCCTATATATAATGTGATACAGTACCTTCATTTTCCGGTCTTTAATTATACACATATAAGTTGTTTCCACTTTTTTCCTTTCATAAACAACACTGTCTCTATTCTTTTGTAGATCATTATATTTCTGTGAACTGAATTCCCTAAAAGTGGAATTGTTGAATTAAAAGCATGCATATTTTAGAATGTTGTACATATCAAATTGCCCATAAAAAAGATTTTATCAACTTCAGGCTCCCAAAGGTGACTGCGACTACTTTCCTGTCACTTCACGAATGCTATCTATAGTCAGTCTTTTTATTGTGCCAATATGCCACCCCATTATTTAAATTTGCCGTGCTTCTTGTAAGAATGAGGTTGAGCTCTTTTTTATGCTTATTGGCCTTTGAGGGGTGTGCGTGAATTATCTTTCTATTCTGTGGGGTTTTACTTTGGTTTGTATTGCTGGAAATATTGTATAAGGTATAATCCTTGGTATTTAGAGTGGATAAAAGTTTTGTTTTCATGTGGACTATTTCATCATCTTTGTATTCTTCTCCATCTCCTGATTCACCTTAACTCTCTGTTATCCAATCACCTTTAAATTCGTTATGCATTTGTGGGAGTCAAGAGGTTATTCGAGGGAAAGAGATGCTGAGTAAAGAGAATGCTTCTCTGCCTTTACTCTAGAGGGGGTATGAGAGGAGAGAGGGAGCAGGAATGGAACTTTTGACATAATATTATGGTGTCTCATACTCAAAGGGAGTAAATGAAGGTTTCAGAAGAACTGAAAGTGTCCTTCTCACTTGCCCTAGTTTCACTCCCTTTATTCAAATGAATTTCTTGCATATAAAACTAAAATTATCCACAACTTTCTTAGCATCAGGGACTGAAAGCATTTAAATTAGGATCCTGTGTCCAGCTCCAGTGGAGACAGGTCTCTCCCCTCCAGCAACACCTGGGTGGTGACCAGCATGCCCATTTGTTGTAAGGAATCACTAATGATTCTAAACCACAGGGCAAATACAAAGCTCTGTGTAAGTGGTAATTACTGTTATTGTTCTCTGACATCCTTAAATTTCAAGCTGAATTCCTACTAGCTCATGCAATATAGGAGAAAATTAAAGCTCTGGTGACATCATCCCCATAATAAAGAGGAGTCACTGGTCAGTGATGCTCATTTGCTTTCCTGAGACCATCAGGAGAGGATCTTAGCATCATTTTGGTTAGAGAGATGAAAAACTCAGGGTTTGTCTTCTTTTGAATTGATGAGGGTCTTTCCTAATTATCAGAGAATATTTTTTTTGATCAGAAATTCCTTGTTGGGGATTCCTTCGTTTGTCAAGAACGAAGGTCCCTGGCTGGGCCCATTTGGGACTGTTGGAAGGCTCTCTGGCTGCTTACGTAGCTGGGGAGACTACTTGCCTTCTACAGTACTTGCTATTCTCTCTTGGAGAAAATCTGAAAGCTGATCTAATCCAGCACCTCAATGGGGGGTCGAAACTGCTGTGGCTGTGGCTGTGGCCGGTGTAATGGGTGTGCCAACAATCGCAGCAGGAGCATCGACTCTCGGCATCGGTGCGCTGACTCCCGGAATAGATATGAAAATTCCAGGAACAGGTACTATGACCGAGACCTTGAGGTAAGTCCTTGCTGAGGAAAATCTTCTGAGTCATTGATTTTTTCCATAATCTCTGGGACAATGTTTGAATATGAGGTATATGATTATGGATTAGTGTCTATTACTATTATAGATACCTTATTGACTATTTCAGTGTTATATATTTGAAAGTATACTGTTAGTATATTTGTTTAGCTCTCCCCACTCCATATTAAACACCCGCCTTGTTTAGCATTTTATCAGCAGAGTTAATATCAGATAAGCCAGTTCCTGCAGGCTCTTGTTCTCTGAGACTTAACCCTCTCTAGATTAGGCTTCTCAAAACTTCCAGTATTGGGAAAAGAACCAAACTTCTCTCAAAAGCCACTTTTCTTTGGCCTGGGTTCATTTACAGTATACCAAGTTCTTATTTGAACTAATAATTAATTACATAAAGATGCTTTGAGAAGGGAATGATTACTTTCAGATTCCAAATCAACAACTCAGAATTGCCTTTTGTGTACCAGATTTGACAGGTCGCAAGGTTAAGTGGCCAACCAAGGTCTTCATGCTAATGGTTTCTCATTATCCAAATCTTTGTAAAACCAGTATGCCGTGTTAGTATTAAATCTTCTGTGCTACTCTGAACAATGTAAGGTACCCATCACCACCAACCTGAACACCCCTTTGATGCATTTTCTTCCCTTTCTTCTCCACCTCTAATAGTACATATTTGCTTTGTCCTGTGCACCCTAGCTTTGAAGCTATTGAATGGAATGTGTAGAATGTGTGTCAGCCTTGTTTTGTAATGTGCTCTCAGGACAAAGCATCCCTGTAAACTTCTCATCTATTCTTTTTATTTATTTTTTCCTCTCAGGTACCGATTAGAATCTAACCCATAATTTAATCAGATAGGTAATTGATTTCAAAATGTATATATGTTTACATGTTCTTGCGTGTGTGTAGGCATATACACATAAATATACTTTCGAAAACTATGTAAATGGGGAAGTGACAGTTGAAGATGGAATAAAACATTTGGTGTTGACAGTTTGCTGACTGCATCATTTAGACCCTTTTAGTTATTTCTTGCATTCAAGGGATTTAGTATTTTAACTATTCTGTTTATTCCCATGTCTATTGATTTTACCATCATTTCTTCTTGGTGGAGCTTTGATTTCTCTCTGCCAATGTGCCTGATAACTCTCTCTTTTGGAAGCTTTAGTCAAATACCATCTATGCAGAGGCCCGAAAGTCGATATGCATTGATTCATGTCCTTTGCTAATTATTCGTTAACTATCAGCCACCAGGGAATATTTTTAATGATTTTCAACCAGCAACATAGAAAATGTCCAGAAGAACATGGGGGAAAAGTGAAATTTGTGACTAGAGGACATACAGATAACTCTAACTTAAATGCTTAGAGTTTTTGTGACAACTTGTGATCATGAGACATCTCTGATTATAACAAATGAAACCAAAAGGAGTAATTGCAAGGCCACCTGTCTAACCTAATGCCCTGCTTGCCTTTGAATAAAGATCTTAGAAACCTGAAAGTTAACATGCTGCTCCCCAAGATGATCCAAATAGGAACCCTAAATAATGAGGAACGTTTTCACTCTTTGATTTTTGCTTTATTAGAATCTTAAAACGAAGATTGCCCAACTTAAAAAGTGAGAGAGGGCTGGGACTGTCGCTCAGTGGTAGAGTGCTTGCTTAGCATGTGCAAGTCCCTGGATTTGATCTCCAGCACAAAAAAAAAAAAAAAAAAAAAAAAAAAAAAAGTGAGAGAAGTAGGGATCTTGATGCTAGAACTTTAAAACTTTTAATTTAAAACATATCTCCCTATTAATGATGATGCCATTCAAATGAGTACCCTTGGATTCTCTCCCAACCTTTGCCTAAACTAACTAAAAAAAATATCAGAATACTTCTTCCAAGTGTTAACTTCCAGAAGTTTAGGGAGTTAGATAATGCTTCACCAAAATGTATTTGTTAATTCAAAAGTTTATTGTTTTTCAGATATTTTACAAAATAATAACATACATTACAAAAATTAAAAAAATATTAAAAAAAAAAAAAACCTTCTTTGACTGATTTTCCTTCTTTCCTTCTTTCTGTTTTTGGAATGCATATGGTCTTAGAGATTGAACCCAGGGTACTCTACCACTGAGTTACATCCCAACCCTTTTTTATTTTTTATTTTGAGGCAGGGTTTTGCTAAATTGCTCAGGCTGACCTCAAACTTACAATCCTCCTGCTTCAACCTCCCAAGAAGCTGGAATTACAGGTGTGAGTACTACCATGTCCAGCCTCTATTTTATTTTTAAACTGTGGTAGTCCTAACATTTATTTATGTTTGAAATTCCGATTAATTATTATCCTATTTCAAAAGTTTTCCTGCCTTCCCATTTGGTATTGTCTGATAGCTTTCATTTTCTCATGGAATTTAATAATACCCCAAGTAATTTCTCCATATTGTTATTTAGAAATTACAGCTCTTCTCCTAGCCAGCTAGCTTTTTTTTTTTTTTTTTGGTAATATACAAAATAATTTTTTTATTGAGCCCTTCTACAGTGATTACATATTTCAAAACATCATGTTATACATGAGAAATATATAAAATTTTGTCAATTAAAATATTTGTCAATTTTGACATGTGACTGAAATCTTTAGATTTCTTTTGAATAAAATGTTGTAGTACTGAAAAAAATCTTGAAAACAACTGTACTAGTTTATGTATAATATTCTTTTACCTCTATTTTCTTATGCAACAGTTTTACTAACTCATCTCATTATTATACTGCCTTTTAAAAGAAATCTTAAGGGCTGAGGATGTAGCTCAGTAATAGAGCATTTGCCTAGCATGTGTGAGGCTCTGGGTTCAAGCCCCAGTACTGGGAAGGGAGGTGAATCTTATTACATTGCTGATTATTACTAACTTGTTATTTATATACCCTCCCCATACGGGTCTTTTTGCTCTGTTTTTTATCTATTCAACTTATCGGTTATATTTTTTACATGCTCTTTATAGGTAACCTCTGTCTGTTGGATTTTTCTTTCTTTTAGTTTATAGAATCACTCTTAAATTTAATGAATTGTTTTGTATTTTATTTTTATCTGTGCGTTAACAACCTTAAATATCTTGATTTATAACTGCTGTCTAGCCATTTGTAAAGTCAGAATGGAGTGATATCCAAGTGGGAATTCCTGGGGCAGAGAGTTGTTGAATAAGTTCATAATTTGACCCTCCTCTGTTGTTAGCTGATCTTGTAATGAGTTGTTTTGTCTAGCTTCATCTTTTTAAAAAGATTTTGCTATTTGAAATAGCAAACATTTTCAAGATTGTGAGTAAATATTCATTGACTCTCAAACCTGAAGAACTAAATGGAGCCATATGTATTTTCACAGTCTAAGTAGTAATGAAGGAATTACTGAGGGGAGTACAGGAGAAAATGAAAGAAGGGCAAGAATGTCAAAGTACATAAAATAAAAGGGATTTAGATATCCATGTGCTCAGCATTCATTCAGAACACCAGAAATCCCTAGTGCTTCTGCAATTTTAATGCTAACATTCTGCCAGTGGCTTATTCCTTATTCCTTATTCGGTAGATGTCCTATTTATTTATTCATTTCTTACTTGTTAATGAGGTACCTTGGGAGTTTCTTCTTTCAGCAGAAGTGGGAGAGAATGAAGGCACTTGCTGGATCTACACTGGCTAATTCAGTTACATAAATTACCAACAAAATAAGATATAATCTATCAGTAGCGTCTAATACTACATTGTTCTATCTTACAATTAGGAAAGGCAGAATCAAGGTGTTACCTGAACACATGAAAGGATAAATAACCAAAGTAGAATGTGTTCGGCTGGAGTGAAGGGTACAGGAAGGAACTTTAGGAAATAGAATTTTTTTTCAGGTGTCTTGCATAAGGTCCAGACATTAAATTCAGGCAGAGAAATTGTTGTAAGGTCTTGAGCAAAAATGGGTATTTCACAATAAATGAAATAATTCTGAGACCGTGGCTTTGGTCTTCCTGGCATGGTGGAAGGGTAAGATATAGGAAAATAAGTTTGAAAGCCCATAAGGCCAGAATTCCAAAAACTGCCCAGGTGGCTAATCAAGCAGTTCAAACTTGAATTGAGACAGTCCGTTGAATGAAATGAAGCCAAGAGATTGGATGATAGACCATGTGTATCATGCAAGCAAAAATGGATGGAACTAAAAGTATCAAGATTTTACTTTTGGCTGGATGCTGTGGTACACACCTGTAATCCCGGCAGCTCAGGAGGCTGGGGCAGGAGGATCTCAAGTTCAAAGCCAACCCCAGAAACTTAGCAAGACCCTAAGCAACTCAGTGAGAACCTGTTTCTAAATAAATACTATAAAGGAAGGTGGCTCAGTGGTTAAGTGCCCCTGGGTTCAATCCCTGGGTACCTCTGCCACCCACCAAAAAAAGGGTAACAAATGAAATTCTTCAGAAAGGAAACTGCTTCCAGGGGAAATATAGTTTTTTGTTTGTTTGTCTATATGTATGTTTGTTTTAGAAAATGTTGACTTTGAAGTAGTGACTTGAAAACTAGCTAGAAAGTTTTAGAATGACAGGGAGCAAACACAGAGACAAGAAAGCAATATAGATAAATAGATTTGGAATAGCAGCAGAACAAATTAGGAGTTGAAGATTTCCAAAGGTTTTTGTTTTGGGTAAATTAACATCAAAACTTATTTGGCAGTTGGGCACTGTGACACATGCCTAATACTCCCAGCAACTCAGGAGACAGAGGTAGGAAGATTTCAAGTTCAGTTTGAAGCCAGCTTGGGCAAGTTCAAGGCCAACCTTGGAAACTTAGTGAAACCCTGTCTCAAAAAAAAAAAAAAAAAAGCAGGGGTCGGGGGACTGAGGATGTAGCTCAATGGTAGACCACACCTGGGTTCCATCATCAATATAGGGTGGGAGGACTAAGATTTGGCAAAAAAAAATCTGACCTGCACCTGATAAGAGGCAATTTGATGTCTTTAATTATCCCACTTAGAGTGAATACTTATATATTTTTGCCACCACAAAATCAATGCACAATGCTATGTGTAGATACCATTTGCCCCAAATCTGAAGATTCTCTTAAAGTACCTCTGACCCCATGGAGCTTTTCATAAGGGGTGGTGGAATAGGTAGTAAGTTTAGAGAAAGAATGGTAGTGAGGGAATCTTACATAGAACTGGAGGTTGTTTATCAAGTGTTGAATAAGTGATGAGAGATATAGCGAATGATGCAACTTAAAAAAAATAATGTTCATACAAGTAGAAAATAAATCATAGGTGAGGAAATTCAAGAAATAGATGAAATGATATTGAATTTGACAAGAAGAAGAACATTGCTGAATTTGTACAGTTCTTGAAGGTTGAAAGATAGGCAGGTGGGCAGTGTAGCTGGAAAGGGATTCCAAGATTTATTTACAAATCCAAGGAGAGGCAAAGCCTGGGAGGAGAAGGCTAGTGGCTTGTCAAAGAGGCAACACAGTTAAGGGAAGGGTGACTTGTTAAGATGGGCAAAGTAGGCAGTTACAGAAACAGAAAAGAGAAAAAAGAAGAAGGTACTATACTAAAAGCACTTCAGAATGGGGGAATGATTTGGAAGGTGAGCATTGGTTGAGAAGATCTTGAACACAGATGGGCAAACCTTTTGGAGAGGAGGTCACTTCTTACTATACTAAGAGGAAGTTCAGAATGTGAAGAAATTCATGCTGCAGAGTCACTTCCCTTGTGGAGAAAGATATAAAGTGGTTCCCCCAAATTGGATCTGGAGCCAGGTGCGGTAGCACACTCCTATAATCCCAGCAATTTGGGAGGCTGAGGTAGGAGGATCCCAAGTTCAAAGCCAGCCTCAGCAACTTGGTGAGGCCCTAAGCAACTTAATGAGACCCTGTCTCAAAATGAAACATAAAAAGAATGTGACTCAGTTGTTAAACAGCCCTGGATTCAATCCCCGACACACACACACACACAAAAAATGGGTCTGTGGGAGATTTGGTGATTGAGAAGAGTGTGATTTTGAAGCAATACTGACACAAGTATGGAAGGAAATCAACAGGAAACTTTGAATGTTCAAAGGGCCAGGGAGAATTAAATGCCATGAATTTGTAATCCAGATGTGCAAGGTAATGTTTGCCTATGACTGTTTATTCAACATGTTCTGAAATTTTCTGATGCACAAAAAATATGATGTCTTTTTATTCTCCCAGTGACATATAAAACAATACACAAAAACTGATCATTTGTCATTGGTTTTCCCAAGAATAAGCAAATAATGATCCCAGGATAAAGATGTAACTACTATACTTTGTCCCCTAGCTGGTTTCTCTGCTCCCCCTATTTTTTTTATTGGTGCATTATAGTTGTGTATCATGTTGGGATTTGTTGTTTCATTGTCAAACATACACAGTGTAACAATATAATTTGGCCAGATTCATTCTCTCTGCCCCTTTCTTTTGTCCTTTTACTCCCTGCAGTTCTTTCTGTACAGAGAAGGCAGAATCATCTTTTCATATATGAACCAGATCCTATTACTCTTCTGCTTATAACTCTGCAAGCTCCCCATAACTCTTAGAAATCTCCAGTCTGAGCTGGGTGCAGTAGTGCAGGCTTGTAATCCCAGCAGCTTGGGAGGCTGAGGCAGGAGGATCATGAGTTCAAAGCCAACCTCAGAAACTTAGCAAGGCCCTAAGCAACTCAGTGAGAGACCCTGTCTCTAAATAAAATATTTTTTAAAGGCCTGGGGATGTGGCTTGGTTGTTAGTGTCCCTGAGTTCAATCCCTGGTACCAAAAAACTAACAACAACAAAAAAAAACCTCCAGTCTGCACATGGGTTTAGAGGACCTTTGTGAACTGACCTCATGCCCCTGCCTAACACACTGCCGGGTCTCCTACCACTCACCCCCACCCTGAAGCAATCGCTTAAGCTCTTTCCTGCCTCAGGAATGTAGCCTGACCCGTTTGTGAGACCTAGAATGCACTTGCCCAGGTCCTAAGAGGAATGATTCCTGCTGGTCCTTCACATCTTAGCCTAAATGTCACCTCTGCAGAAAGGTCACTCAGACACTATCACCTCCACCTACATGAGTTACCTGCACAGCACATATCATTACATCCTGTTTCCCTGCTGGCTTGTTTGCTTGTTGTCAGTTTCCTCTCCTTTGACATAAACTCCACAAGCAGAGATTTCTGTCTCTTTTGTTCCCTGCTATATCCCCCTTCCTAGCACAATGTCTGGCATGTACTAGGTGCTCGGTAAATGTTTATGAAGTGAATGAGTAAGTGTTTTCTCTGTATCTTATGCTTTCAACTTAATATCCTTGATTATTTTATTTCTCAAGAACTAATTAACACTGAGTAGGCATTTGAGTTCCGTTTTGAAATTTGATTTGATCTCTCTTTCTCTCTCTCCCTCTCCCCCCCCCCCCCCCCCCCCTCTCTCTCTCTTTCTCGGGATTGAACCCAAGGACACTTTACCACCAAGCTACACCCCCAGTCCTTTTTGTTTTATTTTCAGACAGGTTCTTGCTAAGTTGTTGAGGTTCACCTCGAACTTGTGTTCCTCCAGCCGAGGCTGGCAGGTGTGAGCCGCTACCACTGGACTAATGTGTTAATTTGAATTTGACATAGTAAATAGAGGGCATTACTTCTCTTTTCTAGTTTTGTAACTGTCAGGATTAACTAACCCTTCAAGTTTTCTTAAAAGTCAAGTTCTAAAGATTTTTTATTCTGCTGTAATATAATTTTCTCATTCACTGCTCCAGTTGATAGAATTAAAAGAAAAAAAAAAAAACTTGCCTTGTAGCTATATGATATAGCAGAAAGTCTGTTTTTTTTTTTTTTTTTTTTTTTTTTTTTTTTTGTTAGAAGCCAGTTTTGTAAAGAACAGTTTTGGCAACTCTGCCTGAAGGTCCACAAAGTCTGGTGATGTAGAGACAGTAAGCTATCACCTGTGTTGGGGTGGGTGTGGGGGGAGTCGGCACCTCTGCTGAGCATGCAGGCTGCCAGGCCAAGTCCTGACATTTCCTGGGGCACAGGGAAACTTCTCGCTTCCCTCTTCCCCTTAGGCCTTGAGGCGTGGGTGCAGTCCTCTCCTCTTCAGTCTGTCCAATAAACAGCTTGGTAAAAGCAACACTGTGACACACCCAGAATTCAAAATAACTCACAGCCTGCCCTTCCTTCACAGAACTCATGGAGGAACATAAATAAACGACTTCTGCACTATTATAAAGATAAGTTTAGAGCAGGAACCCAAAAGCAAGTATATAATCATAAAAATGAAATAAAGGAGTTCTGCTTAGGCCATCTTCCTCAAAGTGATTGACACAGCTGTGCTGGAGTCTAATACAGTATAATTAATACGTATCACTCCCGCAGGACCATGTTACCTGCCTGTGCCATGAAGCCTCCTTATGTTTAGCACTGTGCAATCATTAATTAGCCCATACTCCAGCCCCTGAGTTGGGTATCATTATCCCTGCTTTGCAAACCAGGAAAAGCAAAGGTGTTGCTGCCTAGACTCTAAGCAGTGTGTTGCTGGACTCATTAAGGAGTTCTGGAATTCCTCTCAGTCTGAACTTGGATTTCCTGTACTATTGAGTCAATATTTATCACCATTGAAAACAACCCAATGGAAATAACCCAAGACATGTTGTGCTTGCAGAACTTCAGCCCAACCTTTGTGATTTTCTATGTGAAAGGAGACTGCTCTCTGCTTGGCAAGGTTGGGAACTGGAGGAGAGGGACTTGGTGGGAAGAGGGTAGGATGGTAGGGATAGAGGGAAGCACATCATGTGATTTCTGGTTTGGGGAGAGAAGCTATCCGAACTAAGCTTCTTGAAAATGTCACTTAAATCTGAAAGGTGTGTTAGTCTTTAGGGAGCAGGGTTGAACGTGCAACTTGGCCCTGCCTTCCAGAATGTCCCAGGTAAATCATATAAGCACAGAAAAGTTCTTAAGGGAAGATCCCAGCACAGGGATGGCAGAACAAAGATTTATGAAAGCAGAACATGTATACACCAATGTGTGGGTCTTCTCTGCAGGCATTTCTTTCTTCCTTTTTTTTTTTTTTTAAGTTGTCAGATTTTGTCCATGTTTTTTAATGGTGCTTTATAATTACACATACTATTGGTATTCATTGCTACACATTCATATATATACATGATATAACAATGTAATTTGACCAATATCTTTGTTCAGTGTTTACCCTTTTCCTCCCCAGTCCCTTTCATCTAATCTAGATTACACACACACACACACACACACACACACACACACACACATCTTTCTTTTCCTTTTTCCTCTGTAGCTTCCACATCTAAGAGAAAACATACCACCCATAATATTCTGAGTTTGGCTTATTTCACTTAACATAATGTTCTCAGGTTCCATTGATCTTCCTTAAATGACATAGTTTCATTTTTCTTTAGGGCTGAATAAAATTCCATTGTATATTTATAGAACATTTTCTTTATCCATCATCTGTTGATGGACACCTAGGCTAGTTCCATAGTTTGATTATTGTGACTTATGCTGCTATAAACATGGGTATGCACGTATCATTATCATATGACATTTTCTAGCTGGGTCATATAGTGGTTCCATTCCTAGTCTTTGGAAGAATCTCCACACTCCTTTCCACAGTGGTTGTATTAATGTACAATCCTGACAGTGTAGAAGTGTTCCTTTTTCTCCACATCCTTTCCTGCATTTATTGTTATTTGTATTCTTGGTGGCTGCTATTCTAACTGGAGTGAGATGAAATCTCGGTATAGTTTTGATTTGCACTTTCCTAATTGCTAAAGATGTTGAACATTTTTATATACATAAATTCTTTTGCAATTTGTATTCTTTTGAGAAGCATCTGTTTGGTTCATTTGCCCATTAATTAATTAGATTATTTGGTTTTTTTGAGTTCTTTACATATTTTGAATATTAATCCTCTGTCAGAAAAGTAGTTAGCAAAGATGTTCTCTCGTTCTGTAGGCTCTCTTTTCATGTTTTGTTGTTTCCTTTCCTGTGTGACTTTTTAATGTGATTTATAAACTCTTGGCATTATTTCCTGAGCTTTAGGGGTCCTATTGGGAAAGTTGTTGCCTGTGGTTACATGCTGGAGGGTTGACCCTACCTTTTCTTCTAGGAGTTGCATAGTTTCTGGTCTAATTCTTAGTTCCCTTCTTTGTCCCTCTGAGGGCAGACCCTGTGGCCAGGAGGTATAGATGGGCCCAACAGTTGGTCAAGGGGAGACCATATGCCCGGAACGCAGTCAGATGTGCAGGCTGAGATGTCCTGGGCAGTTGTGGAGGCCACTGGTAGTAAGAATGGAGACAGGAGAGGGAAGGAAGAGAAGGCAAACTTGAGCTTCAGGTCACTTCAAAGATGCATTTTTAAAAGGCAGAAGATTAGAACATTATTTAACATTATTGTTGGCTTGATTCATAACTTTAAAATACTTAAACATGTGGTGTGTGAGCCTTCAGTTATATTCTCATCCCCTTTTGTCTTTAATGTTGGGACAAACCTGGGTAGGTTTAAAAAAAAAATGAAACAAAAAAAGGAGTTCATTTATCCCTATTTTCTTAATTCTCTTCTGATTAATAAACACACTATAATAAGCTATCTTTGGATCTCACCATGAATTACAGGTAAAAGACCTTTCATAAAGATATATTCCGGGCTGGGGAGATAGCTCAGTTGGTAGAGTGCTTGCCTTGCAAGTACAAGGTCCTGAGTTCAATCCCCAGCACCGCAAAAAAAAAAAAAAAAAAAAAAAAAAGATATATTCCTTAGCTTTTAGATTTTTAGAATAATTATTTTAAAAAATCACCTTAAGTGTTTTAAGGATCAGTTTTCAAGGAGAATTTGGGGAGAGTTGTCAAATAATCTCCTGTCCTTTACTTAATTCTTTATGTTTTTAAGGCATACTGGAAATGTTTTTAGTCTAAGCAATGTTTCCTATTTTAAGGAAATTCATAAACTGGGAATGAGGAGAAATGTACATGGAAAAATGAACAGCAAATGGGAAATCCGCATTACCAATAATGAGTGCTCTAAGAGAACGTCAGTACATGGGTTGTGCAGGAGGCCTCTGGGCTGGGCCCTGCTGTGTGAATCAGAGTTGGATTGGCATAGCGGGTGAAGTGACATTCTGAAAGGAAAAACCCCATGGGCAAAGATAACGAGACAGGCAAGCATGTGGTGCGCTTCTGGAACTGAGAACATCCTACTTTGGTTAGTGGATGGTTGGCATAGGCACACAGAGGCTGGGTGACTGCAAAGAGGAACAGAGCCATTCTGCTCAGGGTTATGAAAGTATGGGGTTTGTCCTCAACAGAGTGGACAGTCACTGAATTTTTTTGAGAAATAGATGATGGAACTAAATCTGTGATGTAAAAAGATTTTTGTGGCTTCGTATTGAGGGACAGGTGAGGGAGACAAGAGGCAGGCAGACAGAGGAGGCTGAGCTCAAGGACTGGAGAGGAGGCCCAGGATCTGACATTTCCTTGTTCCCAGAACTTAAGACATTGTCTGGTGGGTTTTGTTTGTTTGTTTGTTTGTTTTGGTACTGCGAATTGAACCCAGGGACACTTAACCACTAAGTCACATCCCCAGCCCTTTTTAAAAATTTTATTTAGAGACAGGGTCTTGCTAAGTTGCTTAGGGCTTTGCTAAGTTGCTGAGGCTGGCTTTGAACTCATGATCCTCCTGCCTCAGTCTCCCAAGCTGCTGGGATTACAGGTGTGTGCCACCGCGCCTGGATTTCTGATGTTTTTTAGAGATATCACCAACCATTTCCACAGGGACCAAGTAATTAATAATGAAATGTAATAGAATATTAGAAAATGAGTTCCCCTACAAGATCAAAAGTGATGGCCATTTTCTACTTTCCACATTCCTATCTCCTGTTCCCCTGGTGCTTTGTGTTTTTTGATGCTACCTGTTTCTCTCAGTGACAGGCAAGCACCACTGAACTCATATTTCAAATAGATCAAATATATTTCCAAAATTCAACTAGTAGAATATAACTATGTTAACCTTGTCTATACAGAGAATAAAGAAGTGTCCTTAGTCCCAGGTCATGAGAACATTTTAATTTCTTTGTTAAACTTAGGGCTGGGCTAATTAGAACTCACTAATCACAGTAAAATCATATGCAACTTTATTATTTGCTGTACTGGGGATGGAATCTAGGGCCTTGCACATGCTAGGCAAGTGCTCTACCACTGAGCTACCCACCCCCCAGCCCAACATGTTACTTTTGTATTAAAAAAATGTCATAGTGACATAACTTTCCTATACTTATATATGAATACATGACCAGTGTAATCCCACATTACGTACAACCACAAGAATAGGATCCTAATTAGAATAAGTTATACTCCATGTATGTATAATATGTCAAAATACATTCTACGTATATCTAAAAAGAACAAATAGAAGAAAAAAAAGGCCATAGAGGTGGGGTGAGCAGTATGCAAAGTGAGAAAGGCATCCAACACTGGAAAGCCTGTGATCATCATCTCATGATGGTCCCTCTGCTGCACAGCTCTAGGACTTGTGGCATCTCATTCATCCCTCTCAGACAGAATCATTTAAGGAGAGTGAGTTCAGAAGCTGCCAGGCCCCTCTCATCTCCACCATTCTATAATTATGTAAGTTATATCTAACAGTAAAAGATCATTTAATATAATGGATTGCTACACACACTTTGAGTCAGACTCAGGTTGAATTTCCCAGAAGCTGTGACACCAAAGAATGATGCAGCAATGAACTTATGAGTGATTAATTCATGGGAAACTTGAGGTGAAAAAAATTTTTTTTAAATGTTGATTGTTTATCAAGTTTATTAGGACATTCAGTGTGAAATTATATTTCCCTTCCCCCATAAATCACCCTTAAAAATAGGTTAGCTTGTAGAACTAATTTAATGGATGATGTTCTTCTTTTTTCTTTTTTCTTTCTTTTTTTTTTTTTTTTTGGTACTGGAGAATCAGGGGCACTTAACTACTGAGTCAACTCCCTAGCCCTTTTTTGCATTTTATTTCGAGACAGGGTCTCACTGAGTTGCCTAGGGCCTCGCTCAGTTGCTGAGGCTGGCTTTGAACTCACGATCCTCCTGCTCAGCCTCCTGAGCTGCTGGGATTACAGGTTTGCTCCACCAAACCCAGCTCCTTTGTATGTTTTCAAGGGTACTGGGTCCTACTACGAATTTCTTAGGGGCTGTCCATGAGAGGGGCATGAAGTGTGATTAGTTCCTTATACAGAACCACGATCACCTTTGAAAAGTCTGAACATGTAAAATTGGTTAAAAGCATGGATTCTGGAGTCACACCCACTCACCTTCAAATTCAAGCTCTGCCATTGGATAGGTATGCAACCTGGGGCTAGTTTCTACACCTTTCTGTGCTTTAGATACTCTTCTGCCTCATCAGGTCATTGTGAAGATTCAATGTGTTTATTACATGTAAAGCACTTAGAATACCACCCACCATGAACATTTGGTATAATATTTTCATTATTGAACAAGGCAAATAAAAAGATATTTAATTATGCCTTTAGCTCTGCCAAGGCATGAAGAACCATAGGTATAATTCTTTGGACCCACCATTTCTTTTTCAGTGTCTATTCAGCTATTGTGGTGATTTTTTTTTTGGTGTTGATCCCATGGTAATTTAAAGCCACAAAAATGACATTGTTCCAATCACTGTCCCATCATATATGCATTTTACTAAATGTGGTTATTTCTTTTTGTCTGTTTCGGTTACATGCATTTTGGGGGGGGTTATATTAGTGTATTGTAATTGTACATAATAGTTGGGTTCATTTTGACATAATCATACATACATAAAATTTAATTTGCTCCATTTTGGTTCCCAGTGCCTCCTCTTTCCCTTCCCTCCTCCCTTCCCCGATTCCCCTTCCTCTTCCTTTTATTTATTTTCAATTGGTGCTTTATAGATATACAGAATGGTGGGATCCTGTGTGGCACATTTATACATGCGCATAGTGTACTTTTGTTAAATTGATTCCCCACTCCCTCCCCTTCATGTCCTTCTCCCCTCCTCCTCAATCTCCTTCTAGTCCACTGATTTCTATTCTTGTGATATCCAGCCACCCCACACCCTTATTTGGCTCTTGCTTCCGCATATAAGAGAAAACATTCGACCCTTGATTTTCTGAGTCTGGCTTATTTCACTTAGCATGATGATCACATACGCACTTTTAAGGAGGAATGTTCAACAGTATACTGGAGGGCAGGAGGAGGACATTTAGAGGCAGAAGCAGATGAAGGAAGTAGATCTTGGGTTCACTTTGTGTTTTTAGTGGATACTGAATATTCCCTTGAAGGGTATTTCCTGGGGAAAGTTGTGCTGTAATTCGAGGAACTAAAATGTCAAGGGCAGTTGAAACAGTGAGTCAGGGTTTCCAAGACTAGTCCAATTCAAGCTCTTTTGTTTTAGATAACAAATTGAGATTGATCAGAGTTAAGGAATTACTTCAGATTATCTCAAATTAAGCTTCACTTATCTGAGCTTCAGAAAACTAGCAAAGCATCTTCCTCAGTTACCCCTGGTGAGCTGAGCAGTGACTAAAGGACCAAAAAAACTGAAAAAGATGGAGGGACATGACAATGAGTCCTTCTGTGGCCCTACCCTTCCTTCAGATTTGTCCTATTGGGAACCATTTTCTGCCCAGATTTTCCTAAAGTCTCTCTCTGTCCGTTAGACTGAGAAGGAACCATTTTTGTGCAGCTCATCAGAAGTGGCATATAGGTTTTCTTCCTTTCTAAAGGATCTCAAACCACAAAAAGGGTTTATATTGTTCCTGGGTTGATCCAGAGCAGGGAGCTGTGTGTGGCCATTAGAAAGTGTGTGCCCAGGCAGAGGATGACTGAGCAGAAGTTCCTGCCCCTGTACAAAGGAGGAGAGCACAGCTGTTGGTCTCACTGGCACAGAGCGCTAGGTCTGCTTGGGTGCCAGACTGTGCCCTTAAGCTGGGATGCAGCCATCCCCTGGGTAAAACAGACTGTGGAAGGGCATCAGTCTCATGATTGCTCCTGTAGCTTTAGAAGATTGCAGGATAATCCTTCACATATTGCCTTGTTAGGCTAGTGCCACATGAAAGCTCTTCAATAATGAGGGTGCACAAAAATTACAAGGAAATAATGAGTGTGTATGTGTTTTGCTTTTGTGTTAAGATTAGATCTGTCTTATCTCTCCTTCTAAACCTTAATTCTAATTATGTTTGTAACCAAAGAAAGCCAGTTAAACTATGGTTTAGGCTGAGACTGATGATGGCTACAATCTAGAAATGGATGTGCGTGCTGAATTGTGAAGTCCTATGCTAAAAGTAATTGCCATATAGGATAATGCCCGAAGGCTTGGGTTGTGCTTCTCATGCATCTGCTAAGGACAGTGTGACATTTGGCAGAGCACAAATCAATGGAAAGTGTACCCAAGCCAAATGCCTTTTATACCCCAAACATACCATTGCTATATAGTACATGTAAGTTTCCTGTACCTTCTCCTTTGAATATTGTATAGTGATACAGACTGAATGTTTGTGTCCCTCCCAAACTCATAAGTTAGAATCTACCTCACTCACAATGTGTGTAATTAGGACATGGGCCTTAGGGAAGTTATGGGTCATGAGGATGGATTCTTCATGAATGGGATTATTGCTTATAAAACAAGACCCCAAGTGCTAGGTAGTTCCTTCCACCATGTGAGGACACAGTGAGAAGATGGGGAGGAAGCAGGCCTTCACCAGATGACCTGCCAGCACTTGTCCTTGATCTTCCCACCCACCAGGACCGTGAGAAATATATTTTGGTTATTTATAAGCCACTTGATCTGGGACATTGATACAGCAGTCCAAATGGACTGAGTCACTGAGGAGGCCATGCCTTTTCCAAGCTCACAGTTAAGGGAGGCTTAGTTTAATCAGTGATACCTCTACGTAGACATAAACCTGTGACAAGAGAAACCTTGACTGGACAATAGTAAGATGCTCAACAAATGTTTCCATGAATAAATGAACATAGTTCTCATGGGCTTTAATATCAAGAGCATATACATTACTAAAAAATCATTTCCACCATTTAAATATGAATCTCTAAGGTCTTTTACACCTATTCAATGATTGCATGTTCATTTTTTTTCCTTCTCATTTTTTAAAATAAGGAGGACAACCTAGAAAAAGCTCTAAAATGTTGTACAGATTTCACTATGTTCTGTATCAACCTCCTACTTCTTTCTCTTACAGTTTAGAAATTCTTCTTTTATCATTTGTGCTTTTCTCAGGTCCAAGTCACCTCCTCAGGCTGGACCCCTAATTTAGTACCTGCCTCAATCCTTTAGGGGCTTAGCTGAAATTGAACACCTGGGTGCTGGGGATTGAACCCAGCTCCTCACATATGCTAGGTAAGTGCTCTATCACTGAGCCACACAGCACTCATTCTGTTACATATGTATAGAGAGATATTTTCACATCCCCTGCTCTCATAGTTCAGGATGCCAAAACAAAATACCACAGAGTCAGTTGCTTATAAACAACAGAAACTTATTTCTCACACTTCTTGAGGCTGAATGTGTCAGGTCGGGGTGCCTACATGATTGGGTTCTGTTGAGGGCCTCTGCTGGGTGACTAACTTCTTGTTTCTTCACTTGGCAGAGACCAGAGAGGGGAAGCAAGTTCTTTTGTAACTCTTATGAAGGCCCTAATCTCATGCATGAGGACTCCACCCTCAAGACCTAATCATATCCCAAAGGTCTCACATCCTATTAAATCACATTTCAGGGTAGGGTTCCAACAGGGGAATTTAGAAGAACACATTTAGAAACATTTAGAAACATATTTAGAAACATTTAATTCATAATACCTCCTCAGTATCTTGTAATGTTTGATTTGGAGAAATTGTACAGAACATTAGCAGCAAAAGTTTACACATACCACAGTTGGTATATGCCAGGTACTCACTGTTCTGGATAAAATAGTAACTTGTTTAGTCTTTTAATCCTTGTTAAATAGATGATGAACAACGATAAGCCGAGACCATTCTAGACTCCTTATTATGCCACACCAAGGAAACCAATGAAAGCAATAAAAGAAAATCCAAAGTTGTATGAAAAATTATTGTGGGGTATATACAAATTCCTATTTCTATTTTTCTAAGTGAGAGCACTGAAGAATAGAACACAGTAGAACAACAAAAAGACCACAAACAGAGTCATGAAAACACTGAAATATTCTAAAGCTCCATTTGTAACAAATGAATATTCTCAACACACAAATGCAATGTAATAATTATGTAATTTTGTAGGTTGAGTATGTATACTAAAAATGTTTGTATATGTTACAAGAGATGTGATTTTATATGAGACAAAAATTCCTGTCATTGTCTCACTGTCTCTGAGTCTTTAATGTCATTTAGAAATATAAGTTTGTGTCTGAGGTCCCTCAAGAACACGAGGCCTTAAAAAAAAAAAGAGAACCTTACAGGGGATGTGAGGCCTTACATCCCCTGTTAGAGGCCTCAGTCTTCCCATATTCCTCTCTTTCCAGTTCCCTTTCTACAGTCTCCACTAAAATAATAGCAAAGAAGTCTTCCCTGCTATTTTAATAGATTTGGTCTTTACTTTGTCCCAGAATACCAGAGATTTACTTACAGCTAAGATCAGTTTCCTTGGGGTGGGGAAGTAAGGGGGCTAGAATGGTCTCACCTCATTATCGTTCATCATCTATTTTACAAATTGAGGCCTAATTCATATTACATGAAGTTTACTGTTTAAAGTGTACAACTCGGTGGGTTTTAGTATATTGACACAGTTGTGCAACCACTACTATAATCTCATTCCAGAAACTTTTCATCACTCCAAAAAGAAACCCTGTAGTTATTTTCCATTCCCTCCTTCCTGCAGCCCCTTGGCAACTGCCCAACCACTCTCTGTTTCTGTGGATTTGCCTATTCTGGACTTAGGACATAAATGGAAGTATACGCTGTGTGGACTTTTGTGTCCAGTGGCTTTCACCAAGCAAGATGTTGTCATGGTTATTCCCCGTTGTGGCATGTCTCACTGCTTTGTTTCCTGTGATGACCAAGAATGTCACATTTTGTTTATCCAATCATCAGCCAATGAGCATTTGTGATTTGACTCTTTATGAATAATTCTGCTGCCAATATTCATGCATACATTTTTGTGTGGGCAGATGCTTTTTGTCCTTTTGGGTATGTACCTAGGAGTGGAATTTTTGAGTGTCTTGGTCAGCTTGGGCTGCTATAGCAAAATACCCCAGATGGGGTAACTTACAAAACAGGACATTTGCTTCTCATAGTTCTGGAAGGTGGAAGGCCAAGGTCAGCATTTTCAATTTCTATAAGCAATTTCAATTGTTTATTTATTTACTGGTTGCTTGTCCCAAGGTGCCATACAAGGTGAGATTGGGTAATCATCCTTTTTGTTAGGAACCTAGTCTGTTTTCTAAATGGCACGATGCCAAGGAAACATAATTGCAGAACTGATTGCCGAGATTTAAGAGAAGTTCGAAGTTCATATGCTATAGATTGAGTGGTTATGATTTGGCACAGTATGGCAGACAAATATCATGCAGGCCAGAGGAAGGCCTGGTTGACCTGTGACCAAACTAGGATTGCTCACTGCAGCCTGGAGTTAGTAAGAGCATTTTGTGCTAAAGGAAATTTGACTGCAATGATGGAGGTGAAAGTTTAGCTTACCATGTCTCTGACATACTAAATTTACAAAGAGAACAGTTACAAAACCATACTGGACATAGAATGAAGTCATGAGAGGTGAGATTAGACACACTTGGCAGTCTCTTATAAAGTCCATGTATGTCTGCTGCTGGGTGTGATGGTACACACCTGTAATCCCAGAGACTTGGGAGTCTGAAGCAGGAGAATCGCAAGTTCCAGGTCAGCCTCAGCAACTGAGTGAGACCCTGTGTCAAACTAAAATAAAGGCTGGGGAGATAGCTGGGTAGAGTGCCCTTGGGTTCAATCCCCAGTACTGTGTGTGTGGGGGGGGAGTCTCCATAGTTCTGCAATACTCCTTGCTGGTCTTTCTGGTGACCCAGGTCTCCACTCTTCCTTTCCTTGATTTCCTCTGTCTCTACTCACTGACTGGGAAAGAGCAAGAGGCAGAGGCCCCGCTTACTCCTGCCCCAATCGATTCCTCTACCTTTGCTTCTGGATGCCCTCCTTTGCTCCTCCAGATGGCACTTCATCCCCCATCCTATTCCATGTCCTGCATGGACATCAACCAGCTCTCTCTGCTTGGTCATCTGGCTTTCTGCTGGGGTTGAAGCAGGGTCTTGGCAGGAGATTAGAGAGGGAAGGAAAAAAGGTCAGGTGTTCATTCTCTTGGATCCTTTCCTGAGGGACACCACAAGCTGGCTGTGTCCCTCAGCCCCTGCCAGCACCACCCCCTGCACTGTCCTCTGTGTGCCTGTTCTGGCAGCTGCTCCCTCCTTGCCATTGGGTATGGTTTTAGTCTCAGGTTAGGACACTACTCTTAGGGGTTTCCCTAAGCCCTGTGCACACCTTTGCCCCTTTTATTTTATTTTTTAGTTTTATTTTTGGATACCAGGGATTGACTCCAGTGGTACTTAATCAATAAGCCACATCCCCAGCTTTTTATTTTTTATTTTTTATTTTGAGACAGGGTCTCACTAAGTTGCTTAGGGCCTTGCTAAGTTGCTGAGGCTGACCTCAAACTTGGAATCCTCCTGCCTCAGCCTTCTGAGTTGCAGAGATTACAGATATGCGCCACCATGCCTGGCTCCTTTGCCCCTTTTAGCCTCTCATCAAATCATTCTACTCTTCCCATTCTTTCCTTCTCCTAGGACCTGACTGATACATATTCTCTCCTACTCAGGCCTTTGTGGGCTGAAGAGGCCAGATTAGAAGGCTTTCACTTTAAAACAACTCTGTGAACTGCACTTGTTCATTCTGTTCTGAAGCACCTACTGTGTGACTGAAATGCTGTTAAACCTGGTGCTGAGAATTTAGGGTGAGCAAGACATAACATCCCTGCTCTCAGGAGCTTCCATTCTAGCTAGAAACAGACAGTGAGCAAGAGGGACACATTAGATTGTGAGCGAGAGACAGGTGCTAGGAGGAAGAATGGCACAGGAAAGGGAGTTGAGATGAGGATAGGACAGTGCTGGTCTAGGGAGGCTGTGTGGGCTTGGAGGCCTCTTGAGGAGACTTGATTGAGGTGAAGAATGACCAGGTGGCTATCTGGGAGAAGCATCCAGAAGAAAGAGCAGCAGCCTTTGGTATGGTAGGAATGGTAAAGACCTTGGAGGCTGGAGGGATGTGAATGAAGCAAAGAGGAGGACAAGTTGAGGCAGAGAGGTAGGTAGGGACCTGGTCAAACAGAAGCTAAGGGTCATTGTAAGAACTTTGAATTTCAGTCAGAATTTAATGGAAGCCACTGGAGATTCTGCATAGGAGAGTGATAAGATCTGACTGTGCTTTTAAAATGCTCACCTGAGCTGCCATGTGTAAAACAGACTGAAGGGGACAAGAGTTGAAGCAGGAAGTAGTTAGTGCTGAAACAGCCCAGGAATTTCAGGAATATGGTTGAGGGGGTTCTGGCAGCCATCTTGGTCACTCCCAACCTCAGATAGAACCATCAGTGCCCCTCGCAAGCACCTAGCTTTGCCTCTTTCTGTGTGGCCTTAGATAAGTCCTGTGACTTCAAGGAGGCTGAGTATCTGATCTGAAAATGAAGGTGACTTGGTATCTATGGCAGGGAAATGTACTGAGAGAGATGCCCTGGAGATGGTTGGGTGCCCTCCAGAGACAGAAATTCAATTGGAGATGAAGGTGAGGCTAACAAAGAAAAAGGATTGAGGCGGGGGGTGAAGGCAATAAGGTTGTGAGGGAAGGCACAAGGGGCCACAGAGGGACAGAATGGTTTCTGGAGAGGGTGTGGTGGAAGCTGACATTAGAGACAAGTGGTTAAAAAAGTGTGGTTTGAGGGTTGGGGAGATAGCTCAGCTGGTAGAGTGCCTGCCTTGCATGCACAAGGCCCTGGGTTCAATCCCCAGCACCAAAAAAAAAAAAAGAAGCATAGTTTGGAGTCCAACAGTCCTGGGTTTGAACTGGGTACTATTCATTAATTCTGGGCCCTTAGACAAATTACTCTCCTTCCTTGCCTGAACTTGCTTCCTCATTTGTAAAATAGTGACAATTATTTGTACTTCTTCAGATTTGACAAGTTTATGAATGTAAAGTGCTTAGCAAAATGCATGGGACATAATTAACCCAAGGCTATAGTTCATAGAAGTGTAATACAGATATCTGGTGTCCCCCAAGACTTACAGCCTGTACTTGAACAGTTAAATAAAAAAGATAGAAGCCCCCATTCCACATGCAAGTCAAGGTCTAAGTCCTCCCATCACCTCTGACTCTGGTTCTTCTCTGAGGACCACTCCCCTCACCTCTCCTCCCACACTGCCTTGTGCCACCAGTCACCCTGTCCATGGAACCAGTCTCCTTGATTTCCCCAAAACACCATCATCTTAATGCAGTTGTGTACACACAGTGAACCTTGACCAGCTCAGCACAGCATAATAGAGAATTGAAAACAGCCTTGTTTACTACTTGGTCATTCCAGACTAGGAATTTCTCATTGGTCTTTTTACTTTGAGTCCCAATCTCTCAATATTTCTAGAGATCAGTCTTTGATCCATCAAATTTCCATTCTTTCCCTGAACCCCCAATCCCACTGAAGCTCTCTACTTCCTATTTTCCTGAGCCTATTTTAAATACATAAATATATATATGCTTTTAAAATTCTTTGCTAAGCATGTCCCTTTAGTCCCAGCTACTGAGGAGGCTGAGGCAGAAGGATCACCTGAGCCCAGGGGTTCCCGACCAGTCTGTGCAACATAGTGAGGTCCCATTTCAAAAAAAAGAGATAATTTTGTATTCTATAAAGGGACTAAAGCCTCCAGCAGGACTTTAGAAAACCCAGCTATAAAGAAATCCTTAGTTTAATAAATTTTCCCACTTTACAGTTATCATTTCTTCTCAAAATTCTACCCTCTATGTGTGTGTGTATGGGGGGACTCCTAGATGAAGTATGTCTGTGTGACTTTTTCCTATGTGATATGCACAGGCAGGGCTAGCAAATGTGGGTGGAAAGTCAGGCATTGGTGATTTTATCTTTCTTTGCATCTAGCCATACTCCTGGGCTTTGCAGAAACCCGGACTCAGTCAGAGGCAGAAATAGGTTCACAGTAAGAGTGAGCATGTGAGGAAGGTCCCCGGGTAGAATCCATCCCTGGGGAATTTGGCTGAGGGGACAGGAAATAAAAGGCATGTTGAATTCTTCTTCCTTTCTCTACCCTCTGAAAAGCCTGATGCTAGTGATGAATATATAATCAATTTTCAGTTTGTACTTTAAAAAGATGTACTAATGAAAAAGTACACGACCTTAAGTAAGCCTGGAAATAAATAAGACTGGCCCGGCTGCCTCTCTTCTCCATGTGGTGTTGACTTAAGGAAGTATTTTTTTGCAAAAGGATTTCACTGGTTTATTGAAAAACAGAACTACAAGCTTGCTATTTTTATTTCACTCATTATGATAATCACAAAGAGTAGCCTTTATTCATACACTTTATTTAAACAAAATGATGAAATGCTGTGCAGTCATTCAGAGTAGTCATTACCTATGCTTATTAGTGAAGTCCTCATTACGAAGGTAATCCAGCGTGAGCCACCTCTGTAAAGGACACACAGGGACAAACTGCTGATGACAACTGTCAGATGCTGAAGGAGGCTGATGGCAGTAACTGTGTCTTTTGTCTTTTACAGGGAATAAGCAGAACTCACTGTCCTATAATAGAGCCAATAATGCCATTTACAGACTGGTTACTTCTATTTTTCCTATAAAATTGTGATTTAATAAGTGACAGATTTAGGGTTCAGATTAAGTAGAGATGTATATAGCTTTAAGAGTGTAACTGACATGGTTTTGTGTTCCTTAAGTCCACGTGACCTTTGCCAGTCTCCCAGCCCTCTCCAGGCTGTGAGACTCTGCATCAGGAGTTTCTTTGGGTTCACCTCTCTTCCAGTCCCTGCTTTCCCACATCCCTTTCTTTTCTTCCTTCCATTTCCACTACTTGTGGTCACTCGAGGCCCCTGATCACTTCACTAACCCCAGGTCCTCATCCATGGGGTCCACCAGAAGCTGCCATGATTGTCTTCCACCAGCATCAATTCCAATGGTGTCACGTTCCTGCTCAGAAACCTGTGGAGATTCTATGTTCCCCAGCCTTCCCCAGATGAGATTAATCTTCCTTACTGCACCTTCCACCTTCCCCTTACTTATTCTGCCAGCCTTCATTATGCCCCATAACTGGCCCATAACTGGTCATGGGTCTTTAGGCTGGGCCCTGGCCTGGAGTGGCTTCCTCGCCCCCATGCTTCGTGAATTCTATCCTTCAGGGTTGGTCCCGTGTCTTCCTGTGGGCCCTGGTTGCACACCCTCACTGGTCTCCTCCCCTTTGAACTCTGAAAGCATCACAAATACCTATACCTCACACTTTCGCAGTAAATTATATGCCTGCCTGCACACTGGTGGTTACTCTATAGACAAGTCTATAAGCTTCTAGAAATAAAAATAAGCCTTATGGACATCATGTTTACCTCTCCTATTACATGGACATACTTTTAAAAATAATGTTATATGGGATATGGTTTGTGGGATATAATTTACACCTATGTAGGGGAAAACAGCATAAGTAAATAAAAACTGGAATTAAAACAAAACAGAACAAAAACTCAGCATTAAAGACGATTGACTTTGTTCACCAGAGATAGAAAATCAGAGTTAAGATACCCTTCCAAATGCTTGCTTCCCATCCTCCTGTAATCAGGCTTTTTTCATATAATTTAATATATGCACGACAACTTTCCCCAAACCACCTACTACTACTTCCTCTGTTGTCTTTTCAGCAATTTTGGTTTAGAGTCACACCCAACAAAAGGGCGCACCTCTTTAACCCTTTCAACTCTTGAGTCAAACACACCCTTATTAAAAGCGCTTTTGACATAAACAGTCAGCATCTGTCCTTCAGCTCTGATTCTGGGAGACAGCAACTCCTTGGCAGGTGAGCTGGCAAGAGTTAAGTACTGGAAGGCGGAGGACCAGACCAGGCTGTTTTGAGAAATAGGAAGATCGATACTGGTAATGCCGGGGGAACCGAGTTTTACTCCCTATATCCTCTTGGTGTATCTATAGAAAGCAAAAAGAAGCAACAACATGGTAAGAAACAAACCTAAGTTTTGTTATCTCTTCATTGCTTAAGACCTTGTTTTGAATTTACGTAGTAGTACTATTATTAATAACATCAATTAACTTCACAATGTATTTATTGTCTACATCCAGCAAACTCTTTGGGCTTAAAAATCCTAAGCAATTGTGAATAGGGGGAATAGAGTGGGAGTCTGAGCACCTCAGAGACTTGGACTTGAAGTGGAAATGAAAACGCCTTGCATGTCATTCCTACTGTTTGCTAGTTCTAGTTCTTTAAAATACTGCAGGTGATCATTAGCTAGCTACTCTCGTTAAATGCTTTTGACTTAGCTCCATCAGCCATCCCTACGATGTCTGTTTTATAGACCTGTTGTTGAGTGTGCTATAAAGAACTTAGTCCTTTTTTCCTCTCTGAGTTAAAAAACAGCTTCTCTCTCCACCCCTTTTTCAAATCTCAAAGGCAAACTGATATCCAGCCCCTTGGGCGGTGGTGGGGTTGGGGATGGAACTAGTGGGGAAACACTGTTTTGAGAAGGGTTGATTTTCATTTTTCTTCATAGTAGCAGAAGTTAGAACTCTAGTATACTCTTTTAAAAAGTAGGTTATCTTTCAAATATGCTCTCAGTGGGCGTTGGCTGCCTGCTGCTCTCACCAGCCACTGTATAACGAGTTATTATGTATTGCACATACTTTCCCCAAATGGGATTTATTAGGACACAGAAATTTATGGGAACAACTCAGCTTCTTACAACCCTATCATTGAAGAAGTGCTGGCTGGGAATTAAAATAAGTGAAGAGAAAAAAGCAATCTTGTAAACTTTTAAGAAAAAGAAGTTTATGTAAGACGTATTAAACTTCGCTTCACTAGTTTGATCACAGAGGCATAAATATAAAACCCCGAGTAAGCATTGGGCGTTATTGCCTTCATTTTCCCTGTTAAAGCTTTAATACTTAACACTTTCCCCATCATTTGCTATTTCAGACACTATGGCTTAATAATCACACTTACAAATAGTCTTTACATGAAGGTGTGAGCTCTTGATTGGCACTTAGAAGTCTTAGCAGAATTCCTATCATGTTTTTAAATGCCTTTTTGAAATTATTTGCCAAATTAAAAAAAAAATTAAACACGTAGGATCAAGAGCATCATGACTATGAACCTCCAAAAGCATTTCAGGTTTAGTAAGTAAAATTTTGATATTTTGACCAACCATTTGATTAGTGCCTAGTTGTTAATATCTAAGCAGATTGATTGAATGATAGCCTAGCAACAGTGGTAGGGAGGGTTGGGGTGGGGTGTGGAGAAGGGCAGGAGGAGGTGTCCTGGCCAGGCTGATCATTCTGAAGGTTGTCTCTCCCTGGAGTTTCTCTGTGATATGAGATAAAGGTACATGGAAGGCACATGGTGTTAGTAATCACGCTGCAGGTACTAATAGTGTAGTGGCTAGTGAGAAAGACATTTGAATTTTAATTCAAAATGTTGAAAATGGGCACAGCCTGCTGCCTGTGTCTCCAGGCATAATGAGGACGAGGGCAATGCAGGAAAGCCTGGGTGTGCAGGCTTGTCCGCCTCAAGCCTGTACAGGAGTGAGGTTTGCAAAATGCAGTCCAAACACACAAGCTGAGGCAGGGAGGAGGCATCCCAGCTCTCGCTGCTGCCAGGAACAGAGTGGTGAGAGGTGATGAAATGTTTAACTTTTCAAAACTGAAAGAGCACGGCTTTCTCACAGTCTCCCCATTCCCAACCCATGCTTAGTCCCAACCTCTGCTACCTCCACCCCATTCCACCTGCCCCAAGACAGAGTCTCACAGAGGAAGCAAAGAATAAAACCCAATTTCACAGGAGGAATTCCATCTAAAGGTAGAAAGGAAGTGAGGCAGGGAGTGGATAAGATAGTAGATGTTAAATGAAAATCCTTACAAGCATAATATTATAGACCTAATCAGTTAAAGTGTCCGAGTCTCCCAGCTCTTAGGACTCTGCTGGAGCTGCCCCTCACCACCCAGGGCCTCCCCTTCCTGCCCTACCTTCCTTTGCAGCAGGCTTTGCTTCTCAGCTCTTTGTGTCTGATGTGACCTAGCTCCTTTTTCTCTGCTCACATTTAAGTGTGTGTGTGTGTGTGTGTGTATGAAAGGGCCGGGGGAGTTTGTGTCAATGCTGTCAAAAGGAGCAGAACAGGAATTAGGAGAGAAGTGGCACATACTTTGCAATGCAATGCAATGCATCTTTGAGTCCAACCAGCTGGGTGGAACCTTGGGTGAATTTCTTTGCACACTGCCCTTTTCTCAGATGTGAAATGATGACAATTACCCTTCACAGGACTGTCATGAGGCACCTGGCACATGGTAAATTGGTAAGATCTATTAGCTAAAATACATCATAAAAGAGTGAAAGTAAAAGACCAATAAGTATATAAAATATGTTCAATGCCATGAGAAACCAAAGAAGCACATGTTACCAGGCTGGGCGCAGTGGCACATGCCTATAATCCCAGTTACTCGGGAGTCTGAGGCAGGAAAATTGCAAGTTCAAGGCCAATCTGAGCAACTTAGCGAGACCCTATCTTAAAATAAAATTTTAAAAGGGCTGGAGATGTAGCTCAGTGATAGAGCACTTGCCTAGCACGTATGAGGCCCTGGATTCAATTCTGCGCCCCCACGCAAACACAAAAAAGAGTTTAGGAAAAAAAAAAAAAGAAATGCATGTTTTCTAGTTCTTGTGAAATATAGCTTGAATCATAGAAGTGTATACACTATAAATATAAATGTAGAGTGTAATGGATAATCATAAAGTAAGCTGCAATATATAACTAGACACAGATCAAGAAACAGAATATTTCTGCTCCCTTATAAGCCTCCCATGCGTCTGTCTGATCACACTCCTCTCTCACCACCAAGGCCAGAACTAGCAGGAGGGGAGGGAGGTCCTTGCATCAGAAGTAAAGTTTAAGGAGGCACCAAAAACCTCAGTAATCAAGATGTATAATATTTTAATGTGATATTTATTTTATTTTATTTATTTATTTATTTATTTTTTGGGGGTGCTGGGGATCGAACCCAGGGCCTTGTGCTTACAAGGCAAGTACTCTACTGACTGAGCTATCTCCCCAGCCCTTAATGTGATATTTTAAAGAGTAAAAGTTAATGCAAAAAAATCCATGACAGGCAAAATAACAAAATATTAAGAAAATCGGGATTCAAACCACAAAGAAGTATCCATTATCTTAATTTCTGTGATAGCCACACCTGTGCTTTTCCTTGTGGTCGTACCACATATGACTATATCCCAAGATAATACAACTTAGTTTTTATATTCTTGAATTTCATATAAATGAAATTAAATACTGGGACTGATCCTGCTGCTGCTATTCTAGAGACTATAGTGAAGGGTGGGATTGCCTGCTCATTGGATATAGGCATGTCATCATTTCTATTAGGTAACGCTAAACTGTTTCCCAAAACAGGGATACCAATTTTCATTCTGATCACCAGTGAATGACAGTTCCTAGTTCTCCACAGTCTCTCTAATATTTGAAATTATTATTCTATTAAAATTGGGAAATCTAGAAATAAGATTGGGAAATCTGGTCATATAACTGTACCTCATTGTGGTTTTCCTTTTCATTCCCCTGATTACAAAGGAGGAATATATCCTAGGGAAATAATTAAAGGTAGATGTAGATACTATCTACAGATATGTTTTCTGCAACCTGCAGTACATTGAAAGTAACATAAATGAACCACTGTAGGAATTGTGGTACCGTGACATGATGGAATTCATTGCAACCATTAAAAACATTAATACAGACTTGCATTAATGACATGAATTCAGTGAAAGAAGAATATACCAATTAGTATGTATAAAATGATGTTGTATAATGCCCTGGAAAAGAAAGGGAGAAAAAGTTGTGATAGTGATGTTTTGGGATAGAAGCATTAAGCATAATTTATGTTTTCTTTATTGCACTTACTTGTAATTCTGACTTTTAAATATGAATATGTATTTCTTTTATGCTTTCTGTTAGACAGCTTTCTGTCACTATGACAAATATCTGCGATAATCAGAAAGGGAAAGGTTTATATGGCTCACAGTCTTGAAGGCTCCAGTCCATGATCAGCTGGGCCTGTTTCATGGTAGGGTGTGCATGGTCAAGTAAAGCTAGTTGCTTTGTGCCAGAATTTGAGAGATAGAAGACACCTGAGTCTCACAATCCGCTTTGAAGGCATGCCCTCAGTGTCCCAAAGACCTCTCATTAGGACTCACCTTTTAAGGTTTCTACCAACTAGAAATAGCACCAAACTGGGAACCATGCCTTTAACACATGGGCCTTTGGGACATTCCAGATTCACACGATAGCAGTTTCTATTTCTATTCCCTGTCTCTTTCCCCAGAGAATGTGTTAGGTGTTTTACAAGCATTTCATTAGATCCTTAAAACAATCCAGACAAATATTTCAGAAGCTGGACTTGGGGGAAATCAGTTGAGAAGCTAAGACTAGAGACAGATCTTTGTTCCTATCAGAAAATTGCTCTTAGGATTTGTCATAAATGATTCCCCAACTACTAGGTGTTCCACCATATACTGTTGTCTGGTTCTTGCTTATTGATAGTGGGAGAGTAAGGTATTTCTGGAAAATATCATTGACCTTATATTTATTTGGTAAATAAATATTTATTGAGTGCTTATTTGCACCAAGCACTGATGGAGGGTTGGGGATACAGAGGTGAACAGGACTACATCGTTGTCTGTAAGGACAGATAGACAAACGATAATAAAGAAATACGGGCATGATGGTGCATACCTGTAATCCCAGCAACTTGGGAGGCTGAGATAGGAGGATCGTAAGTTCAAAGCCAGTCTCTGCAAAAAGTGAGGCACTAAGCAACTCAGTGAGACCCTGTCTTTAAATAAAATATGAAATAGGACTGGGGATGTTGCTCAGTGGTCAAGTACTCCTAAATTCAATCCCCAGTACCCACCCCCCAAAAAAAGAGAAATACAGTTTACAAATAAGCATGTAGTACATTTTGAGTAATGATAAGTGAAATGAAGAAAAAAATAAAGGAGGATAAGGTTATAGAAAGTGAGGTCCTATTTTATGTAGGGTGAACAGGGTGAGCCAAAGGAGTTCACTGCCTAGCCACGTATCTGCTAACATTATAGTCTATTAAAAAAAAAAGAAAAAAATTTTAAAGTTAGCAAGAGAGTAGCCTTGTTTTTTTTTTCTAGACATGACACATTAAAGTTGAGTGTTCATGAACAATACCACACTTCATTCTGCAGACAATTAACTCTTGTAGAAACTGTACCAGATGAAGCTGCTAAATTTGTCTCCATCTTATCTACTGAAAAGGATCTTATTAGTGATTTACTTAGTATATGTAACTTTAACTTGGGCTATAAAACATCCTCGAAATTCCAGACTGTTAACAATCACTGTCGTGGAACATTGTGTATTTTGCAAAGTATGTTCACACGTAACATTTTATGTGAATTTCTTGATACCCTGTATGACACATATGGAATTTTTGAGAGGATGAATGATTTGATTCATACTTAGTACTATTCCTGAGTTTGCTTCATGAAAATATGCCTTCTGCTTCTTCATTTTAGAAGCATTGCTAGGAAGTCAATTCTTACTAGAAATTTTAGGAAACGGGGAAATTTCTGGGCAGTGTATATTGGTTGAAAAGATAAAAAATACTCCATTTTCTAGAAATAAATCCACTATTTTGTGCTGTACTTTGAAATGTGGCTAAATTAACCTTAAGTTAGGAGGTCTCAAGATCACTAACCATCACAGGCAGCCTGGAGTCAATATTACTATGTTGGAGAGGTTTCCATTCCTCTTTGTAGAGCTGCCTCCGGCTCCTCGTTCCCTCTCTCTTCCTGGTCTCAATCAGTCCCCAGAGCTAGTACTTGACCGCTATCCATACCTGATGAAAAGCAGGCAGCCTGTGTTAGTCCTATCCCTGTCTACTCCCTCTTTTTCTCCCCAGTTTATTCCTGGTCTTCTTCTTCGAGTCATTTATACATGCATCACTTAATTGAAGATAAGTCCTGGGTCCTTTAGTACTTAGATTCTGAGACTCGCCAGTGGTTTAATAGTTACATAAAAGTAATTACTCTTGATCCTTGACCTGCAATATCATTATTTTAAAATTGCATAAATAGCATGCTTTTTTGGCTCTGTCAATAAAAAGAAAACTAATTTAACTACTTCACAGTGAGTGCATTTCCATTTTCCAGTTTGTATAAACTTTAATTAGAAACGTGATAGTCATTTGATTATGTTAATCAGGATATACATGCACCAAAGAGGTAGAATAAGAAAAATGTTTGCTCTAAATTTCAAATTCCTCTATCTCCTTATAGTTACACATTATGTGTAAGAAAAATAAATTCACCAGATTAGAATTACATACCTTAACTGTAAAGCAAATCAATTCAGCCTGACAGTTATCTTTGTGAGAAAAAGAAAGTGAAGGGAGACTGCTTAATTTATCTGTGGAGAAAGTTCTGGTTATTTGTCACCCATAATTAGGCACATAGTGTTGGTTGGGGTCCCACCCAGGAAGCAGATAGCACAGTAATTTGGGAAATTGAGGAAAATAATGAAGAAGTGTGGACTAGGTTTTGAGGAAACCACCAAGAGTGGATAATTACACTTAAGCTCATGGGTTTTTGACTTACATGTCGTCTTCTGAGGCCCTGTGCCTAAATATGTTTTCCAGAATTTTAGGTACTTGTTCTTGAAGAAAACTCTCAAAGTTATGTAAGCTTCAGTCCTAAGAAATCTGGTTGTATCAGACAAAGACTAATAAAGCACTTCCTAGCAGGTGTCTTTTCAGACTCTCATCCTAGGCCTGAAGGGCCAATAGGGAAGCCCTTACTGGAAGTCAGAAAGAGAGCCTAGCTGCAGTACAGGCTGCCTGGAGGAAGCCCTGCCACGCTCAGCTCAGCCTAACTAGGAGAGGGGACAGTGGGGAAATACCCTGACTTCATTCCAGCCTCACCCTCTGATCTCCTGTCAGTGCCCTGGCTGGATGAATCTTACAAAAACCAAAGGGCAAGGGGGTCAGTTTCTACATTCCATCCTGGTTGGGGACCTGGCACACAGATAAGGGCAAAGAAGGGTGAGCCAGCAGAATACCCAGCACACACTGCTTACACAGTTAACTGAACTCTAAAGCAGAGCTCCTCCACAGCTCAGGCTCCCTGCTGTTTACCCTGTTACCTCCACTGTACTGCCAGGTCTCTGTGAGCAGGCCACAGAGGTGTGCTGCACTCCATGCAATCAGTGCGGTTATAGAGTGGTACCAACATCATGTTATATGAGTAAAGTCTTATTTTTTGAATGCTATAATTTCAAATGGGGAAAATTACTGAGCTAACTTTTAGAAAGTCTGACCGTGTCATGGGAAAATTAGACTCCTTAGTGAGGCAAGGAGAAACTTCTGGCTCCTTACCTGGATGCTCAATTATTAGTGGAATGAATGAGTAAATGATCCCACAATTCATACATCCATCTCTTGTGTGTGTGTGGTACTGGGGATTGAACCTTGGGCTTTGAACATGCTAGGCAAGTACTCTACCACTGAGCTGCATTCCCAGCCCTTTTATCTTTCTTTCTATTTGATCAAGTGTCAGTGACCTTAAACAATTAGGTTTCACTCTGTTAAAAAATAAATGACCTGAGGATAATTCTTTTCTGAAACCAGGAGTCTGCTTTTTAAAAAGAAACTCTTTGGAACGATGAAAATTGAACTCTTTCACAAACAATGTCTTTCATATTCAATGATGCTTTTCTTTCTTAGGATGCCATTAAACCTGGAGGTTGGAAGAAAAAGGTCTGTCACCTTTCTTTCACCCAATAGCACACCCTTCATTTTACACAGTGGGGTGCCATTGTTGTTCAGGCTGAAGTGGCAGCATTAGGAAAAAACAAACTTGCTGAGGTGTAAGTAGAGAAGTATGTGTCATATAATATGGAAAACACAAAGAAGAGATTTTTTAAAAAGGAAAAATACCAGCAGAGATGATGTGGACATTGTAAGAGGTAGCAAATGTTAGAAACAGCATAGGGACAAACAAGCATTCCACCTTAGTTCCACTCCTGGGAGGAATAATAATGGAGTTCAGAACTCCATTCCTTGTTACTTGTTGCACCACGTGAAATTGGGCCATCATAAATGGGCAGTGCTCTAGACTCAGCAAAAGTGAGGCGCTAAGCAACTCAATGAGACCTGTCTCTAAATAAACTACAAAATAGGGCTGGAGATGTGGCTCAGTGGTTGAGTGCCCCCTAAGTTCAATTCAGAGTACCAAAAAAAAAAAAAAAAAAAAAGTTAGTGTAGCAAGTTTATGTGTTTTTTTCAAAAGAGGCCTGCTTGTTATTGTTTATTCGTGTTATAGACTGTGGTCATTGGTGCAAACCTTAGTACTTCACTTAGTAATAACTTTGGAAGAAATTGCTATTACAGCATAAATGTAACAACAGAGGTTCTTAGTTCTGTCTCCAGAATCATGAAGAAGTGGCTAACTGTAGTCCCAGGTACTTGGAGCTGAGGCACGAAGATCACTAAAACTCAGGTGTTCAAGACCAGCCTGGGCAACATAGTAAGATTCCATTATTAAAAAAAAAAAAAAAAAAAAAAAAAAAAACAAGGAAAAAAAAAAGAAGAAGAAAGAAACTATTAGCTAAATTTTATTTAGTATATTCTGAGAGAGGAAACTGAGTTATATATAGTAGAAAAATATTTATTTTAAAATTAAAATGAAAATTTCCAGTACTTAACAGATCAAGACTTATGTGAATATTTTATTTGTTCTTTTGCATTGCGTGTGTGTGTGTGAATTGAGTCTATTATCTCTATTAGCAATAGAGATAAGGACAACAAAACAGAGAGGCAGCAGGGTAGTTGATTTTGGATGTCTATTCTAAATCTAGGTCTGTAGGATCAGAGATCCATATTTAGATACTTCTTTAACTTTATCTGTTGCTCCTGATACTGAGATTATATTCAGCTGTATACTTATTGTGGGAAAAATGTAATTTTGAATTTAATTCTAAAAGTTTTCAGAAGTTAAGAGCCAGGTCTCCCCATGATTATATGTTTCTGTTTCTCACAACATAACTCTGCATCAGGTTTTCTACCCCATCTTTGAACTTTCTCCCCTGCCCCACTCTTCATCTTTGTTCTTTTGTTACCTGTCACATGGTTCTAAATTTTATGATCCCTGTTTTTATTTTCATTTTATTTTTTGTGGTGCTAAAGATTTAACCCAGGGCCTCATACATGCTAGGCAAGTGCTCTACATCTGAGCTACATCCCCTAGCCCTGTTCTTACTTTTAAAAGATAAAGAATGAAGCAGTTTAAATTCTTATATTTTGAAAGCTGGGTTTGTAACTTGCTGGCCTAGGCATGAAAAAGGCCCTGGATTCAATCCCCAGCATCAAAAAACAAATAAAAATAAAAATCTTATATTTTTGAAGCCACACAACTAAAATTATTTTTTAAAATTTATTCAGAAAAAAGTCCCTTGTCAAAGGGAAAAAAAAATCAAATACCCAAATATGTTGTGAACCTAACATATTAAAACCAAATGACCAGATTATGCAAAATAATATCCATTTAACTCATTCCTCATCAAAGCTAAACTGAAGTTAAGAGCTAAGGTAATCAACAAAGTGAACTCTTGATGTTTCAAAAAGAGTTCTTTTTGTATATCAGTGACCACATTCTAAAAGGATGCACAGGTAAGGACATGTATACAGATCTGGATCTGTTTTCTCAAGTCAGAGTTGGGCTGAGAGCCAGCAGTGAACCTGAAGAAGTTGAAGTTTGTGTGCCAGCAGCCACATCAATGTACAGAATCTTCCCATGGGTAGATGGAGGTTGCACATTCTTGACCACACTAACTTGGGCAGGAAAGATTTTCATTCTGTTTTGGACAGGCCTGCGTTTCTAGTTATCTCCATGAATGTTGATAACTCCTTGGAAGAAAAGAGGGATGCTCCTAATTCTTTGGTAGCAGTAAATCCTTGATGTCCACTTGGAAATCTCTGGGCTTGCTCTTGAGAAGGCAGACTGGACATTTTTCCTGTTGTTAAGGGGCTTACATTCTATCAGGGAATGGAAAGCGGGGGAACACACAAAAGACTTATTTTTAAACAGATTGTTAGTTAAATTTTCAAATAATATGCTCAATATATTTTTCTTCAGCCTCCAAACATGACTTTCAATACTTCTAAATTTGAAGCAATGACTTCAATTTGTAATCTAAAAATAAAAAAACAAAACCCCAAATTACAATAAATATGATTTTGCCTGTGTTTCTAGACATTGTGGATATACTGCAATATATTGACAATTTAACCTTTTATGTGTATGTCCTGGCCTTTAGTTCCCCACAAATTGGAGAGGTAGCACAAATTTCTGAAATTATCTATAAGAGTATAAGGTAATGTTTACTAAGTGGCATCTGCTGATAGCAGGTGCTGCCATACCAAAAGGGTTGGGATTCACAGAATGGCACTGAACCAGCGCTGCCTGGGCCTCTACTTCTGGAGTTTGATCATATGTGAATACTTATGATGCCCCTTAGTGAGTCCCATTTAATATTAACCAACAAGAACACTCTAGAACAGGTCCTGGCACACAACTCCTGGGCTATTTCTTTAACAGTGCTACAGTAGATCGTTCCCATCCAGTAGGGCACAGGTAATGGATGTGAGGATGCCAAGTACAGATTCTGCATAGTGAGGTGTGCAGGCTGCCTTAAGTAAAGTGGGCAAAAGGCACAAGGTAAAAAGTTAACTACAGAGGAAGTGCCAGCATGGCATAGGTTCTGAAAACTTTCAGCCTGATAACAGACAGGGTGCTGCCCAGGTCAGACTCAGAGTGCCCGGAAGGAGTCTGGGAGCCTGAAGCAGCCTGATGGGCCCTGATGGTCTCTTTGCAAAAACTCCCCTTTCTAATAGATTAGAGGTTGAGGGAGAAGGTTCTGGGTCTGTGGCCTCCCATTCTAGGTTTAGGACTCCAAATTCAAAAGCTCATACTTATTAGCACTTTTTGACAACCATGAGGTCATCTGATTCATTCTCTAACTGCTATACTTCATCTATGAATAGTGGAAAGAAACAATCTCTGTTTGAAAAGAAATGTGTATTCTGTTCAGGAAGTAGTATTACCAAAGGATGTGACTAAGGATGTGACTGAGGAGGAGTGGGGTTCTGTGAGCCCTGCTCAGATGATCCTGTTCAAAGATACCATGCTGCTGGAGAGCTACAGGGACTGAGTCCCTTGGGAGAAGACTACATTCCCTGTAAATGAGTTTATCCTTTGAAATGACTTGAGGACCACTCCCCTACATTAAGAACCATGAAATATGTACCCAAGCCAGACAGTGCCACACACTGTATTTCTTCTATTTCTCAGGGTAAGCTTTATTTTTCAAACAACTTCTTAGATATAATTTTATATAACAAATTATTGTATAAGTGTGGGGGGGGGACTTTGGGGATTGAACCCAGGGCTTTACACATTTCTAGGCAAGTCCTCTACCACTGAGCTTCATCCCCATCATTGATCCCCACCCCTTGCAACCACCTGCTTTTTGACAGTACTGGCAGTTAAACCTAGGGGTGCTCTAACACTGAGCTACATCTCCAAACTTTTAAATTGTATTTTGTGACAGGGACTTGCTAAGTTGTCCAGACTGGCCTCAAACTTGCAATCCTTTTGCCTCAGTTCCCAAATAGCTGGAATTAACAGGCATGTGCCACCACTTCCAACTACTTTTTATTTTTTTTTTTAAATGAAAGGTTTTTATTTGGGGCAGTGACTGAGGATTATAGTCATAAGAGGCACAGGGATATCCACTGGCCTCAAAGTTATAGGGCACTGTGTGATTATCCAATATAAATTGTTCTTAATCCCCCAAGAAACTTTAATGAGTCTCTGCTGTTATCAGATTATTTATAAAATTATTATTCTGTCATTTAAGGTTGTCCATTATGTGAGCTCTGTTTATTGTTTATCCAACCAGCTATCTTTTGTTTTTTTTTAATAAAGAGATGGGGTCATGCTATGTTACACAGGCTGGCTTTGAACTCCTGAGCTCCAGTAATCATCCTGCCTTAGCCTCCCAAGTAGTTGGGATTACAGGCATGTCCCATAGCACCTAACCAGTATACCCAATATAAGTGTACAGTTTGGTGAATTTTGCAGGATATGCACTCATTGTTACCGTCACTAAAATCAAGATGTTGTACATTTCCCACATTTCCTTTGTATCTCTTCCCAGTCACAATATCCCTAACCCTAGCCCTGATCCCAGGTAACCATTGATCTACTTTCTATCATTATGTATTAGATTTGAATTATCACACATGTGTAAATGCAACAATACAGGATGTAGCCATTTGGGTCTGGCTGCTTCCACCTAATGTAGTAATGCTTTTGAGATTCATCCATGTTCTTACGTTACCAGACGGGGGCTTTAGAGGAGGGGGCGATGGGACCTCAACTCGGCTTGTGTAAGTCTTGATTTAAATTGCTGAAAAGAATTCCAGGACTTGTCCAAAGCAAGGTCCAACCAAAGATTTACTTAAGGACAGCAAGAGGATACATACCCCAAAGCCAGAGTCTGGGTGCCCCTTGTTTCTCGGAGAAGACAGTGACACACCCAGGGTTGAGCTCTGTGACTGTGTATATGATTTTCTTGGGAAGAAATGTTCAGGTTCTCAGGCAGTCTTCTTTGAAAAATCCTATGTCATTCATCTGATATTTGGAGTTCAGAAGGTTTCTTTTCAGTGAAGCAGTCTACCCATAAATCTGTTGTAGGCACATTGTGTTAAGTCTTTGAATCTGGTGGCATTTAAATTACGTTTTTTTGTTTTAGTTGATTTGGTACAGGCATATGCTGAAGGTTTTGTCATCTAACTAAAGAGATAAGCATGACTGGTCATGCTTGAAAGTAAAAATAACCGAAATGGGGACAGACCTCCATGGACAAGTGATGCTTTATTAAGCACCAGAGGGACACATTTTCAGGAGGAAAATGGCAACTGGTTACAAGAGGGGTCTGATTTTTATAGGGCTTAGTTAGATTTGAATCATAGCAGAATGTGTCAGTTGGGTAGTCGGAACAGTTGTGAAAGTTCAAAGCCCATTATTTTTCTTCTCTCTGGGACCCATCGTCCTCCTTTTCTCTCTGGAGGTTGTTGTTTCCCTTTTCGCCCTGGGATTTGTTTTCCATATTCTTCAGTGCTCATAGATCCAGGTCTCCTTCTACCAAGGATCTCATTTTTTCTTCCAGGAAAGTCTACCTATTTCTCAGTTACATGTTTCAAAAGTTTGTTTCTTTTTATTGCTGAGTAGTAGTCTTGGTGTATGGATGTACCAAGATTTGTTTATCCATTCATCAGTTGATGGGCATTTGAGTTGTTGCCAGTTTGGGACTATTATGAATGAAGTTGCTATGAATGTGTGTATAAACAAACCTCTAAAAATTTAGGAAATTTAACAAAACAATATGGCAAGTGATAAATAGGCTGCTCCTGGGGTGACCAGGGGTAGTCAAATAGTTACAGGCAAGTTGAAGAGTAAGCAACTAGTTCTGTAAAAGCAACTATAGCCAAAAATGGGAGGAAATGCCAATACTAATGCTGATCAGGCATCTTCACAGCCTGGGAAAAACAGATTTCAACATCATTGGCAGGATGGAATAATACACTTAGCTGTTTTATTTTGACAGGGACTGGAATTCAACCAATAGACTCAAACCTATTTTCTCCAGCTACTTTTTCAGGGTGTGTTTGATGGTCAGTCCAGTAATAAGACAAAGAGCTCTATATTCAGAGTAAGAAAGACTTTACTGGCCATGGAGCCTTGGACAGGGATAAGTAACCATGGCAAATGGGCATAAAAAAGACCTACCTTGAGGGCTGATGGGAGGATAAAATAAAAATCTATGTAAATCACTTGCTAAGTAGCAAGTGTCTGGGGCATAGTGTTCATTAAGCATGTATTGTGATACCTTTGATCTGTGAAAGAATCCAAATGTTTCGGAAGTCAGACTATTTTAATTATTTTTTTCTTATATCACACCATTTTTTTTAAAATTTTAAAATGTTTTAATTAGTAATACATGACAGAATGCACTTTGATACATATATCATGATATAGAATGGAGTATAATTTCATTCTTCTGGTTATACATGATGTGGAATCCCACCGATCATATAGTTATATATGTATATGGAGAATAATGTCTCATTCAATCAAATTCTCCCTCTATTATTTCTGAAACCATTGAAGAATTGGATCCCCAAAACCCTGGTTAGATTGTAAAAGTAGATTGCCTCAGTCACAAAAGCTCCTGAGTGGATGCACCTTAGTCTATCACCTCTCTAGAGTTCCATAACTTCCACCAGATGCTTCTCAGGCCTGAAGCATCGCCTGGAGTTTGTAAGCAAATATAGTTTCTGAGCGATTCCTTAAGAGCTCTGACTCAAGATGGGTGGTCTGGACTATTCCTCTGGGCCCACTCTGGTTCCAGAGTGCTGTCTGCACCTGTGTTCTCTGAAAGGGGCCCACTGTGAGGGATTCGAAAGAACACGAGTTGGAATTGCAAGACTTAGGTTTTGAATTCCGACTTATTGCTGCTACAAACACACTGTGTTAGTCACTTGGTTTTCCTAGCTTTCTTTCCTCATCCCTCTGTGAGGTAACAGCATTACCTCACCAAGCTGTGTGTAGCTCGGCTACAGGATGTTACACTGCTGATTTTGTCTCAGCAGATGCATGCTCAATTTTACCGTCTTTTAAAATTTCCCACCATAGTCAAACTCCACGGGCTGCTTGTACCTCAAATGAAATGGAATTGCCTTAGGGTGATTTAAAATCTCCCTGTAGTCAATGTTGTCCTGAATCTTCCTGAAAAGGTGGGGGAATCTTTTTGGCCACACCAGCTACCTCTGTGTTTTGATGTAAGAGTTAATTCTTAAGTGACTATGGCCACACCTGAGAGCCCGGTGTCACCGGGGTCGTTTATCCGGCACGCGCTGCATTCCTATGGAGTCAAGGTCGGGCTCGCCAGTTCCTTTCCCCACCCTCCTCCTCCTCTTCTTGCCCGCCCTTTGGCTCTACCGCCTCAGTCTTTCCAGCGCGGGCAAACGCAGGCGAGCGCCGCTCCCACTGGCGGATTTGCTTGTGTTGATTTGTTGAGGTTCCTCCTGGCTTCCGGCAGGGGCACCTGGTACCGGCCGTTTTGCTCCAGGAAATGTTAGAAGCTCAGTTTTTCCCGCTTCCCGGGACCCAGGAGGATCGTCCGCGGGCGGCTCAGACCTCTCCCTTGGAGGGCGGGTCCCAGGGCCGCTGCCAGTGCGCCACCCGCGGCCTAGTAGGGTGCGAGAGGCGGGCCCGGTGCGCAGGCTGCGTGGGCAGAGCCCCGCTCACTCACTGCCTTCTGCCCTTGGCAAGGGGACAGGTGTTCGGAGGAGGTCCTCCTCCATCTTCGCGCCCTTTTGGTACAAAGTCTCTCCTATTTACAGACGTCGGTGGAAGGGGAGGAGGGAGAAACCTCCCGCTGAGCCCGGAAGAGGTGGGACCTGCGGTGGGGGAACGCTGCGGGAGTTTGAATGCTCGCGCGCCTCTCCCATTGGCCGCTCCCCGCCGCTGGTTTGCCAAGGGCGGGGCCAGGTGCTGGATTTCTTCAAGTTTGCTTGATGTTTTCATTTTGCAAGGCTGTTGAATCCAGGTGTGTGTGTGTGTGTGTGTTTTTTTTTTTTTTTTTTTTTTTTTAACATTCTGGAGAAGGCTTTGAAGGGTTTTTCTTAGCCCTTCCTTTCTCCTATACAAAAAGAATGGTATTCATGAAAAACTTCCTAAGATACGTTAGTGTTTATGCTAAAAAGCTGCATGGCTGTTTTGAAAATGCATCTTTATTGAGGAAGGAGGTTAAAAAAAAAAAAAAACTAGCGAAAACTGGGAATTGTTTCTTCTGTATATGTGATTATTTGGATTTTTCGAATTTTCCTTTTATAAAAAAGCAAGAAACATAATGAAAGGAAGTGCTATTCTAAGTAATTAGTGGCGAAAAAACACGGTGTTTTAAGAAAAATTCAAAAAGTAAAATGAGGATTTTGTTGAGAAAAGTAACAAAGACACAGCATTCTCCTTTTCAATTAGAAACTCTACTTCCATTTAGCTTGTAGTAGTTCTGTAATATGCTACTTAAAGGGGAAAAAAACAGATTCTCATATTTTATCTTCTCTCCCGTTTTATTTTCCAGTCCAGAGCACAACCACCAGAAGACAACAGAAGGAAGCCTGTTTTAGGGAAACTTGGCACTCTATTCACTGCAGGAAGGAAAAGGAGCACCAGAAATGGGTTAGAGAGCCCCACCAGCTCAAGTGTCAAATCTGTCTCTTCCAAAGATATAACCTCTTCTAAACTCCCTGAAAGAGAGGGCGAGAAGAGTGAGTCTCAGAGCAGCCAACCAAAGCAGACAGACAGGAGCGAGGAGGGCTCCCCTCAGGGGGCAGACGGCGAGCACTCAGAGAGTTGTGTCCAGGCAGTCCCCCGTGACGCCGATCTGTCACCTTGCTGTAGCAGCAGTGCAGCGGCCGTGCAGCAGTGCCATGAAAGTGATTCACCCCAATTAAAACCTCTGCAGGCAGGAGGAGAGACTTTCCCAGATGCCACCACCGCTGCCAAGCAGCTGCATTCCTCACCAGGGAATTCCTCTAGGCAAGAGCACGCAGAGACGCCTTCCCGCAGTCTGGGGGCGGACCCTTTGCCCGGCGCTGGAGGTGAACAGGAGACAGCCTGGGATGCGAGGGGTGTGCCGGGGTCGCCCACCCGGGAGCAGTCTGCTGGAGGACTAGAGGAAGCCCCCAGCGTAGGTACTGTAGAAAGTTCTCTGCTGCCCCTAGACGCCCGCAGCCAGCCCCGCGAGAGCGCATCTGCTCTGCCAGGTGACTCTCCTGCCGAGTGCACAGAGAATAAGATCAGCACCGGGCAGGCCAGCGGCACAGACGCGCGTGGCGATCGCGCCCATCCCTCCAAAGTGTTGACTTTGGATATCTATTTGAGTAAGACTGAGGTGTCGCAGGTGGAAGAGCCGGTCGTGGTTACCTCCGGAACCGAGGATTGCGGCGATTCCGACGACATGGAGAAGAGATCGGGCGCTCGCAGATCGGGCAAGCGGAGGAAATCTCAGAAATCCACCGACTCCCCTGGCTCAGACGCCACGCTACCCGAGAGCGCGGCGAGGGACGACGCGGTGTTCGACGACGAGGTGGCGCTAAATGCGGCTACAGAGAGTATCTCCGCGGAAAAGAAAGTGAAATCTCCGCGAGCGGCCCTCGACGGGGGCGTTGCCTCAGCTGCAGGCTCGGAGTCCAAGTCCAGCCCCGGCCCCAAAGGGCAGCTCCGAGGGGAGTCGGACCGGAGCAAACAGCCACTCCCGGCTTCGTCCCCCACCAAGAGGAAGGGCAGGAGCCGCGCCCCGGAGGCTGTGCCCAGCCAGCTTGCCAGCGGTCCGCGGGCTCCTGCCAAGGAGTCCCCACCCAAGAGGGGGCCGGCGTCCGACCCCGGCGTGGTCGACAGCGGGGAGGAGGCGGCCCGGGTCATCCCTCGTGAGCTCACTGTCAAGAGCAGCTCGTTGCTGCCGGAGTTCAAGCCTGAGCACAAGAGGGGCCCGCTCCCCAACCACTTCGACGGCCGGGCAGAGGGAGGCCGAAGCAAAGAACTGGGCAGATCGTCCGGAGCTTCGGACGCCGACTGCTTGAAGCCCAGGAACCAATTCGGTGCGGGCAGGTCGACCGTAACCACTAAAGTGACCCTGTGAGTAGCTGCGGAATTGCTCTTGAGTTGTGTGTCTGCAGACGTGCTGTGGGTGGGGCGCTCTGAGAAGCTCAGGGTCTTTGCATTTGTGGAATTGTCAGTATGCTGAATTTTCTTCTCTGTGCTGAACTTTAGAAAGTAAAGGACCCAGTCCTTAATGAATAACGTGAGTTAAGTTTTAAGAAGATGACATCTTTGGAGTCCTCATCAGTTAATTCTTATTAATATAAGATCTAAGTTAAATGAATGTAAAAAAAATAGGATACCTCCTTGAGGTTCACTGTTTATATGAATAATGGAGATAAGACTTCATGATTTGACACGAGCTAATTATAACCCTTATTCAAAATGTACACAGGGCATACCAATAAGACGTTCTTAAAATATTCATGGAGCAAACACTAATGTGTTCAGTATGACCCAGTAGCCCTGCCTTGTGTCATACCACTGTGGAACTTAGTGCATTGCCCTAAAACTTAAAAAAAAAAAAAAAAATCCTTATTACAAGAATCTTGGTTGCCTCTTCCTCTCTCTGATGTTAGGGAGCCTGCAATTTTTAATGGTAGGTTGAAAATCAGTTTTCAGTTACCCAAGTGAAGAAGAAGAAAAAAAAATGTTCTTACTGGAAAATAATTTGCTATGTGAAAAGGCACCAAACAACAAACTGTAACTATGTGCTGTTAATTGATTTAACAAATATTTATTGAGTACTTTCTGTGCAGAGTATTGTTCTAGGTACCATGGGAGGAAAATACTATAACTGTGATTCACCCTGTCACCCTTGAAATGTTTATGGCCCCCTCTGGCACAAAAGAAGCACACAAATCAAATAGTGTGAGGTGATACCTGATTAAACTGCCAAATGGATGTTGTTGCTGCAAACGCTGGGAGAGTGTCAGGAAGGAAGAAATCACTGTGGGGTTTTTGGAGGAACTGAGGCTGGTGCCTTGAGGGTAAACGCGATGTGTATAGATGGGCAGGATCAGGATATGATGTAAAACTTCCCCCAAGTCCCATCCCCCACTCCAGTTAGCCCAGGTGAAAATGATTAAAGTGCTCAAGTTTTTCCTACATTCACACATTTGTTAAGGGAGCTGGTATTTTCACATTAGCATTCTTGAATGGTTTCTTTCTGTTTGATTTCTTGGAGAAGTAAGCTTTGGAGTAGAAAGTCTGTTTGGTAAACACTTGAGGAAGATGTGCTTAATGAATAACATGAGCTACCTTAAGGGCTGCCAACTTAAGAGACCTTTGATATAGTCAGCTATTTATTCTGTAACGGTAGTGTTGGAGACTTCAACTGTGAATGATGCTCTTTATTTGCAGAAGACTAATGTGACCCAACACTGAAACCTCCTAAGTGTGAGTTTAGAGAAGTTGCTGTATACCAGATTAAGGACGCTTTACCTGTCTTCCAATCAGAAGAGAGTGGTGGCAAAACCAGAAATGTTACACTGTTAAGGAATAGGGTAAACAAACAGCAGGAAGCCAATCTTACAATGGAACTCTTCTTCCTTTGCTGCTTTCTAATTGAACTAAACCTACCATCTGTTTCTCAGTACTGATTACTTTCTACCTGAAACTTTTCTTTACCACCCAGTTTATTTAATTTCGTTCTGCACAGTGCCTTGTACTTGGTGAATTGGCAAACTATCAAAATGGAAAATTAATAATTCTTTTTAGATCTTTGAACCATTTCTCTTTGATGGGTCAAATTAAAGGGGTTTTCAGACCCTTTAATTCTTCCTGTGACTATATTGCAAGTAACCATGTTAATCAGATTATATTTTTAAAAAATTTTGAGGCTGAAGAGTTAGAAAATCATTGTATATGCCCTGAAAAATGACCATAAAGCTGCATGCATTTGTATACTGTTAGAAAAATTACTTCTTCAAGTTCTCTACCAAATACTGAATGTTGAAATTCTTAAAATGATATGTTTAAAGAGGGAGAATTTTCCTCTTAGAATAACTTTGACTTTATAGACTCCAGATTCTTTTCCCTTCTCACATTTTAATGAAGGCATTACAACATGAATTATGGCAGCCTTCCTTTTAATCAGCCTGAACTAGGTTAATTGCAGTGACTCTTGGTAGCAGAATTTAATAGCACAGAAAGTCTGGTTATAAAAAGGCATTTTGATCTGATGTAAATCTTTAATGTGCAGATGTTTCCTATTCTTAGCTGTTGCCTAACCTGTAGTGTTTTCCATTTACATGGAAAGGTACACTTTGATGTTTGGCTTGAGTACTGTTCCTTGAGCTGATTGGTGAGAATTTTAAAATGTATATTCCCTATTATGTGGCTATCCCTTATTGATTGGTATAGCATTTGTAAACTTACTGTATCATTTCACTGGTTTTATAATTTAATCTTTCAAGAAATGCTTATAAGGTAATTTTGCTTTTAAATTTAAGATATGGACCTAAAATAAGGGATCCTCAGTATTTTATGAAGATAATAGGGAAAGCAATGCCTGGAAGAAAGTTATGAGTATATATCAAACTTAGTATTTAAATAAAAGTTCAAAACCAAAATTGAAATTCTTTTTTGGGGAGGACTTGGTGGCATCTAGCCCAGGCTTCTCATTTTATCCAGAAGGATAAGGTGTCTCACCCAGAGTCATTCTGCCTGTCCCTTCTGGAGACTCCACCTGCAAGGAATTTTTGTGCTTTTCCACTTTTGTGTTCTATGAGAACACATTATCTGATCACCTTATCTGGTAGATCTCCTGATAACTCACTGAGTCCTTAAGTGAGAAAGATGGAAAGAACCAGGGGCGCTCTTTCAGGCCATTCGAATCTGACTTTGAAAGGGAAGTAGCATAGTATAGTGAGAGTATGGTGTCTGAGAGCAGTTACTAGCTGTGTGACCTCAGGCAAGTTACTTACCTTCTTAAGCCTCTACTTCCTCACTTTAAAACAGAATGTACAAAGACATACATTAGGTAAACCAGGCATTTCTCAAGAGCTTGGCAATTAGTGACTGTTAATGGTTATTATTTATTTCTTCCATTTTATAAACCACTAGACCAACTTTAAAAAACAAAATCTTTGGAACCCTTTCTTCTAGAAAAGTTTAGATGGAAGCAATATGTAAAACAGGTAAGTGGGAGTGATTCTGGTTGAAAGGGGGTGGGCACCACTATTCTGCAGTCCCCACTGTCCCCATTCAAGGACTTCAAGGATTCTTTCAACCATATGTTGGAGGAAAATAAAAACAACTCTGTTTAAGCCATCTAGATTTTTTTTTTTTAATAGATAGAGGAGGTAGAGTCCAGAGAGGTAAAGTAACTTGACCAAGTTCACATAGATAATTAGTGTGAGAGCCAGGACTGGAGCCAGCACATGCCCAACAGAGCACATTTTGTTTTTGTGAAAGAAGGCACTGTGTACATTCAAAGCCATTATTTCCATTAGGGAGTAGTCATATTCAACAAACGTGACAGACAAGGGAAGCTCTTTTTACCTGGTAAGTTGTAACAAAACCAACAATTGAATAAATGATAAGTAAATTATGGTTAATGTGTGATGAACTTTCATGCAGAAAGGTTAAGCTTCCTTCCTTTCTTTTTTTTAAAAGACAAGATACCAAACTCTATGAACAGAATTATTTCAACTCTATTAAAAAGTACTTAACTATGTATATAAAAAGATGGGAATAACCTAAAATATTAACAGGGGTATCTTCTGAGTGGTAGGATTATGAGTGATTGTAAAAGTATTTTTCAAATTTTTTTTTTTTATTTTTGCAGTGCTGGGGATTGAACCCAGGGCCTTAAGCACTCTACCAACTGAGCTATATCCTCAGTCCCTCAAATTTTTCATAGTGAATGCATTGTAATCAGAAAATTTTTTATGAAGGAAGAATGACAGGACTAAAATATTATTGAACAAAATTCATAAATATATGAACATTTTAAATAATCTAATCTTTTAAGATTTTTAAAAAATAATTAAGTTTAAAAGTCATTGATATTTGGGGAAATCATTTATGTATTTTAAGTATAGGAAAGCATTAAGCACTTAAATTTGTTCTACTATTCTTTAAGTCCTGTGATGTCTTCTAACTTTATTGCCAAGCTTTAATATATGTTAGTATTTAGTAAATTTTTTAACCCCTTTTCCTTAGAATTTCTTACTGTACAACCTTCTCATCCTTAATATGCAAGCAAAACATCCATTAAAAATAATCGATGACATATTTAGGGTTGCTTAAAAAGTTTCATTAAACATGTTATATACAAGAAAGATATTGGTTTTTCATGCTTTTCTAATAAAATGGCTTCTGTTTTTGCTTTTTAAAACTGAGCCAATAACTACCCTACTTTTTTTCTCACAGACCTGCCAAACCCAAACATGTGGAATTAAACCTTAAAACTCCTAAGAATCCTGACAGTTTGGGAAATGAACATAATCCATTTAGCCAGCCAGTTCATAAGGGAAACACTGCCACCAAAATCTCCTTATTTGAAAATAAACGAGTGAACAGTAGCCCAAGACACACTGACATTCGAGGCACAAGGAACATTCCTGCCTCAAATAAGACATTTGTTGGGAGAGCAAAGCTGAATTTAGCCAAAAAAGCCAAGGAAATGGAGCAACCAGAAAAAAAAGTAATGCCAAACAGTCACCATAATGATGTGGTGATGAAGGAGCCCTCTGCAGAAACCAAAGTCACTGTCCCCAAAGAAGAGATTCTCTCAGTAGCCAGAGAAACAGGAGGGGAGCCCACTGAAGGTGAAGCTCTTGGTCCCCAGTCTAACCAAGATGACAAAGCAGATGTGCAAATAGATGCTGGCTGTCCTTCAGAACCAGTGGTTGCTGCTCTGACTCCTGTCAAGGACCATAAACTCTTAGGAGAGGACAACTCTGAGACTGCTGACAGCAAAAGATTTGAACTTAAAAATATGAATGATACAGCACAAGATATCCCCACCATTCTTGATGCCAAAGATTCAATTCCAGAGCCCCAGGGTACACTGACTGACTCACAGCCCCAAGATGAGTCATCTGCAGAGCCTTCTCTTCCTCTGCCTGCACCCATTCCTGTGGATGTTCCCAAAGACAAATGTGCTCAAGTTCCCATAAGTAATTTTGCCTGCACTGATCTCAAAGTGTCAGAAAACCATAATGGGCGTATTTTGCCTATTTCTCATCACAGTGAGAAAATGCCCCTGTCCAAACAGGGAGGAGGAGAAGCAAACCCTCCTTCATCCCCAGAGCATAGCCCAGAAGCTATGGTAAATGAGTGTCCATCCAAGGTCCTTGTCCAGGTCAGGTCCTTCGTTCTTCCCATGGAGAGCACCCAGGATGTGAGCTCCCAGATCATTTCAGAAAGTTCTGAAGTTAAAGAAGTGCAGTTGCCAAGTTGTCACAATAATGAACTTGAAGTGGTTTCCGTTGCAAGTTGTGCTCCCCAGCAAGAGGAAGTGCTGGGTGTATCACCCAAACACACTCACTGCAAAGAGGAACATGTGGCAAAATCTGTCCCTCAGATCACACCACCAGAATGCGAGAAAGCTCTGCCCATCCAGGCTGAAAGTCAGGGCAGCCAAGCACACTCAGTGGCTGAGTGCAGCCCCACCAACTCTCCCACCAGCAGAAATCATTCAGAAACTTCCCAGAGGCCAGATCAAAACATGGTGAATGGCAAGGACACCCCTACGGGTCTTTTGAATGTTTCTGCTGGTAGTGATGATAGTGTATTTGATTCTTCCTCTGACATGGAAAAATTCACAGAAATTATCAAAAATATGGACAGCACTATTTGTGTGCCCCAGAAGAAAAAGAAGGCCAGGATGCCAAACTCCCCTGCCCCTCACTTTGCTATGCCTCCTATTCACGAGGACAATTTAGAAAAGGTGTTTGATTCCAACGTGTTCACCTTTGGTTTGGGGAAGAAGAAGGAAAGCCAGACAGAAATGTTACCTGCTTTACATTTGATGCAGAACCTTGATTCCAAATCCAAACTGAGACCCAAACGTGCATCCACCGAGCAGAGTGTCCTCTTCAAGTCCTTGCACACGAACACTACTAATGGAAAAACTGAACATCAGGCCACTTTAGAAAAAAATGACAAAGAGAACAGGGATGTTACCAGCGGTGGAGTTAAGAGATCAAGGTTAGAAAAAAGCGCACTTTTCTCAAGCATGTTATCTTCTTTGCCACAAGACAAAGTCTTCTCTCCCTCTGTGACGACAGTCAACACTATGACTACTTCTTTCAGCACTTCTCAGAACAGTTCTCTGTCTCGGTCTTCAGTGGTACAGCCCGTGACGGAGGGTGCCCCACCCTGTGGCTTAGACAAAGAGCAGCCAAGTCTTCCACCCCACCACTCCTTGAAGGTCTTCAATTTCAACTCATCAAATGCATCTCATTCAGATCTGAAAAGTCCAAGCCACATGGAGAAACACTTGCAAAAAGAGGAAAACAAAGAAGACCTGAATTCACGATGCAACCTACACTTGCCAGAAACGAAATTTTCCAAATCAAAAAACAATGATGGTATGGAAAAGGCTAATCATATTGAAAGTGTTATTAAATCAAACTTGCCAAACCATGGAAACAGTGACACCGACTTCATGGGTCTTTTCAAATCAAGCCGGTATGACCCCAGCATTTCTTTTTGTGGAATGTCATTACCAGATACGACGGTAAGTACCAACATTTATTTGGAGTATTTATAAAGCTAGAGGAGAGAGGATGATGAGCAGTTCATGTTGTTCTTTAGAAATTGTTGTGCTTGTGTGCAATAGTTTTTATTTATTATGTGTTTGAAGCTCTTCTGTGTACAAGGAATTGCCAGGGCCCAAGGAAAAAAGGTACAAAGACTCTTCGAGAAAGACATTGATGATCTTGAAGGGCAAGTAAACTATATTTTAAGGCACATGTGAATTTGCATGTTGTATTACGACAGGTATAGAAAAGTTGCTTTAAGATTTCAGAGGCAGATAAGACACTTTTTCTTACCTCTTCGGTGTAAAAATGCTCAGTACTATTCTTATAATTCTGAACATTTGTGAAGTAGCTTCCTCTATTTGGAAAATCCTACCCAGCCAAAGCATTTTCTGTTTGCTAGGAATTAGTTTTCATCAGGAAAAAACACATTTTTTTCCTGCAAAGTTTTGGGGCAAGAAAATTTTGGTTTATATTGTATCTTTCCTTAAATATTATTGAGAGGATAACAACATATGATTTTGAGGGACAATTATGATTTATGATTTCTCCATCTTCATCTGTCTGAAGTATTTTTTTCCATATGTGTGTGTGTGATTAAACCCAGGGCCTGTGCATGCTCAGCATATACTCTGAGTTATACCCCAGCCAGAAATTTTTTTTTTTTTTCAGTTTTTTCTGGTGAATTTGTGCCTTTTTGCCACTGAGCTTGATATTCAAGTTGAGGGAGGACAATGAAAGAGGAAGGCAGAATAACAGATTTTGAGCTCTACTTTACCCGCCTGGAAACAAGAGTGGAACTGAATAAACAGGAATGGAACTGAGTCCCTGTGGCCCACCCTGTGAGCCAGCTACCTGGCAACCGTGGACCATGATCCACCATAGATTGCCCAGGCAGAAAACACCTTGCTCTGTCCTTTATCTGGTCAATTCACTGCAATGCTTCAGTGTGTTGTGTTGGCTTGCGCAATAATCCAAGCATAGAGTGTGAGTTGGAAGCTCTTGTGAAATGTAGAGATGGGTTTCCAGCAGCAGTACAGATCCCCTCTTTCATATGATTTTGTAGACTTGTAGGTTTCAGACTTTTTGGTTCCAGTGTACATTTACATTTTAAAATTATTGATAACCCCAAAGAGCTTTTATAAAATATGGTTTATGCCTGTCAGAATTTACTATATTGGAAATTAACAATGGAGAAAAATTTGAAGCATCAGAAAACAAGTGCACATTCCCTTAGCCTTCAAAGCAATGTGTTGTTATACATCACACAGAGCTTTGTACTCCTCTGCACACTTCTGAGAGAGATGGAAAGGGGGAATTGCCTCTTCTTATTATGAAAATAGCTTTGACCTCATGGACATCCTGAAAGGATCTTGGGGACCCACTAGGGACATCTGGAACATACGTTTAGAACTAAATTTGCCTACAGCAGTCAGAAATCATTAGATTCTTAACTATTTCTCTCAAGAACAAAATTTCTGCTCGTCTACTTCCCATTCATCATGACTTTGTTCTTTTAGAATTATTCTTAGATCATGTCTGTTATTTGACTACAATCTGACAACAGAATATACAAAATTTCTCTATGAAAATTCAGTTAGTTGGAGTAAAAAGGATACACAAAATGTTCTGTATTTTTTTGTAGGACTTTTTATGACTTTGTAAAAAAAAATTTTTTTTTTTTTTTTTTTGTAGGTAGTAACCTTTGTTGACTATAGAACCATTGTAATGTTTTACCTGAATTTTACTTTAAATTGTAGGTGTTTCCTTTGGTCTGTCCACTTCTAATGTGTGCATGTAAATATATAAGTATATGCCATTTTGATTTACAATAATGCTCCAGTGGTGCTTTCCTGTGATCTTGTGGAGAGATCCCACTTTGGTATGATGTAAGAGCAGTCAGATCAAAGACAGGTTTTAGAAAGGCAGGCATCCTGGTCAGCATTGAAAGTAGTTCATGTTTTGTAATATTTTTACATGTATAATTACTATTTTTATTATCTTATGTGTTTCTGGCTTTACTGGTCTTGTCAGATGGTCTTGAAAATAATTAGTTTCAGAGTCATATAAAAAGATATTTTGTCCATCAGAAAGGGGGGATTAAATATACCATGTGCAGTCTATGCTGTGAAATATGCCATACTCATTTTTATTTAGACCCAGTAGTTGTTAATGATGATAGATATTACTATGAAAACACAGTATTTACAGATTCTGGTAGAAGGTGTCTGAACACATAAACTGACTCAGCTCTTTACAGATAAGTTATTAGTACATTCTAATTTCTTTTTATGTATTTGAGATTACATGGATATTATCTGAATTAGAATTTTTCAGTTGGTTCTTATGCTGTGAATTGACATAAAACATAGGTCTGGCTTTGGGACCCTGAATTTTCTAGCATAGGTGGAAATATCTCAGACATTTAATTGAAGGGAAATTGAAATGGCAAATACAGTTGGGGGTGAGGGAAGCTTTTTATTTTTTTGGTACTGGGGATTAAACCACTGAGCCCATCCCCAGCTCTATTCTATATGCTATTTAGAGACAGGGTCTCACTGACTTGCTTAGGGCTTCACTCAGTTGCTGAGGCTGGCGCTGAACTTGAGATCCTCCAGACTCAGCCTCCTGAGACTCTACGATTACAGACATGTACCACCGTGCCCAGCTGGGGGAAGCTTTTAATAGTATAAACTCAAAGAATTTTAATACAAGTTTGGCATAAAGGTGGACATGTTTCAAACTGTTAAGCCATGAGGTAAATATGATCATACTTATAGGTGGGAAAAAGAGGACTGCTATGTAAAGTTGTAATTATTTTTTGTGTTTTTATTCATCTGATTACAGACACCGAGAGGAAGTATTCAAAATAAACTCAATCCCCGACCTGGAAAGGTAAGATTATTTTCTATTTCTAGTCTAGATTTCATCTTGGTCTGACAGGCAAAGTGCTACCACTTCCTTTTTCTTGTAGGTGGTGATATTCATTGAGCCTGATGTCTCGGAGGAGTGCATTGAAATTTTCAGTGACATTGAAGATTGCACTTCTTGGAACCTCTCTCCAGTAGTACTCGTGAAAGTTGTCAGAGGATGGTAAGGGTGGCCCTTGGGCTTCCTGATTCACAACCTGTGTGTTTTACCTTCTTAAGCACCTTTTTGGTCCTCACTCCTTATTTATGATTATGTCTTTATCAGTGTAAAATGCAGAAAATACTGTGTATGGTAAGAAAAGGAATTTGTATTTAAGAAATATGGTTAAACTTGTTTCTGATTATAAGAGTGATACGTGTTTATTGTAGAAAAATTAGAAAAGTGCAGTACACATATCCCATACAACATTGCTTCTGGTTAATCATACATCAGAGCCCATAATAGACGTTTAGCTGATGAGTTTTAAATGACGTCGATAAGAATTGCACTAATCAGTTGGGTGTGGTAGTGCACACCTATAACCCCAGAGAATTGGGAGGCTGAGACAGGAAGTTTGCAGTTTGAGACCAGTTTGGGCAACTTATCAAGATCCTGTCTCAAAATAAAATAAAAAGGGCTGGGAGCGTGGCTTAGTGGTAGCGTCTCCCTGAATTCAATCTCCAGGCCCTTCCCACAATCCAGAATGCACACACTAGTCATGTTCCTGGGCCACATGTGATTTTTCAAAAATATATGACACAGTTCAGTGAATTTAACTAAAATTTAATTTATAATTTTTTACAAAATATTTTTGATTAAATAAATAAACTGGTGAGAATATCAACAATTTGACAGTTTCTAAAATTGTTTTACCATTTTAATTGCATCTTGCAAATGCACAGGAAGTTGAATAGAAAGCAACTTAAAAAATCACTGATCTGGCATACTTATCTTTGGTATCTGTTTATAAACTTGTTTGAAATAAAAAGGGTAGAGTTCTATTTTTTGAATTTAAAAATTAGTAAGCCTTTCTTTTGGTCTCCATTTGATTAAATGTGTAACATTTTTCCTATTAGGATTTAGGTACTTTAATATATTTTTCTATGTATTCAACATATTCATTAGCAAAATAAAATTTTACTTAATTCTTAAATTTGAAGACTGAAAATTGTAGTGAAACAAATTTGCATAAGTTTTGTTTTTAATAGAACAGTGCTTTTTTTTCTTTTGCAGATTTTGTTGGCTTATTTCTTCTCTTGAAAGTATAAACACTTAAGAGCAGCACAGTCATATATCCACATGAGGTTTTTCATGGTGTTTGGCTGTTATTGGGAAGAGTAGTTATAAGATGCTTTTTCCACTAGCATACATATGGTCCTTTGTATTAACATTCATTGATTTGACTCTAACATATGTTAAAATTCCTTTAAGAGACATGTTTTTTACACATCTAAGGGGGAAAAAAAAACCCACTACAATAAACATCCATTTGTCAGACGTATCATTTGTAAGTCTCCAATAACTGACAATTCCATAGAATATTGGTAACCCTATGTTTGCAGTGATAACCCACAAGTTTCCTGTGATCCTGATATTGTTCTTGAATTATCAGAGACTTTATTATACCCAGTAAAGTTTGTTTTAGGGAGTGTTTGTGCCATTTTAGTTGCTAGAGAATTGGTCACTGATATAATAATAATAATAAAATTTAAATGAATATATATATACTATTAAAATGAATATATATATATAAATTAAAATGAATATATATATATATATATATATATATATATATATATATACACACACACCAGAATAGTTTAGAATTAAAACCTCTCTCCCAAGACTAGCTAATGTTTTTGTTGTGTTTTATTCTTAGTTGGATTTTGTATGAGAAACCAAATTTTGAAGGACATTCCATCCCCTTAGAAGAAGGTGAATTGGAATTGTCTGCTCTCTGGGGAATAGAAGATATTTTGGAAAGAAATGAGGAGGTAGAGTCTGATAAGCCTGTAGTGATTGGTTCAATCAGACACGTCGTCCAGGTAGGTTATGGTAAATCTGAATTTTATTCACATAGCAAATATTTATTGTATGAATGTTTATTGATTCTTACTTTAAGGAAGTGTTCATTTTATGAAATAAATGATTGGGGAAAATATTTGGTACTTTATATATGTTCTATTATTTAAGTATTTTTATATTTTAAACAAAGTAGAACATTTTTTCAGCTGGTTAGATTTCTTTTTTTTACAATAAACCTGTAAGAAAAATCTTTCACCCCTGAACCCCTGTTCTCATCTCCCAAATGTACCTTTTGTAGTTACCTGGTTGTAATAAGTTCTATGTGAACAGATTTTTTTCCCTTAGTCTTTTTGGTTGCTTTATGATTTCTGATTGCCTTGAGTAGTTTATAGATATTGTGTTTTGGAAACATAATCCAAAAATATTTCAGTTGATAGTTCAACTCTGGAATTTTGTGTGAATTTAAAAACTGTTATTTGACATATTTGAGGCCTCTTTATGGATTAGATACAATTTCTTGATTTCTTATTCATGGATGAGCAAGGTGTAATCAACATCTTTCTTTGTGGCTCATAGAATTTTTAAAAATGAGATTAGTTGGTCTTCCAAGTGAAAAATTAAAACCCCAAGTTTGCATAATAGAGATGGGTGTCATGAAGTGCAATAGAAGGCTCCAAAATTAGAATAAGCAACTCTTTCTGGCAGAGGAAAGCATCTCCCATTTCTGAGTGACTTAAATGATAATTGGTATTCTAAATAATTTGTCTTTTGTTTTAAGTACATAAGGTGAAAAGCTCTAAATTAAATATAAAGAACCCTATTTCTAAATGTCCTCATTAATGGAATATTTTACCTACATTTTTATTTATTGCACATATAATATTGGTAATAAAGCATTGTTTAAAAATATCTGAAACCCATCCTCATAACATGTCCTCTCCCTTCACACTTTTGGATTCTCTACCCTTTGTTGACTGTATTCTCATCTGTTCCTTCTATAGCCGTAATCCTCATATACAAGTGCAGTGTTCTGCTTTTTCTACTTAACGCTATAATTCCCAATCCTTTCTCTGTCTCCATTACCATTTTCCTACGATCACACTCCCATGGGTAACATTGCTCAATGACTTGCAACTAGGGGTGGCACTGGAATCTGGTGAGGTGAGAATTTGGGTGCATCCAGGAAGGTGGGGTAAAGAAAGTGAAGCACATTGGCATATTCTCTGTTTGTTTTGATAACAACAGACTTATTGTAGCAACTGCTTTTCATGTTGCTATGTGGTTTGAGGTTTAGCTAAATATTATATCTCATTGAAATGACATGTTATTTATCATTCAAGACATAAATTAGATGCCATCACTAATTATTTTCTCTTTAAGTGGATCTTAAAATTGTTTCTAGGTTTTCTTTTCTTTCTCTTTTACTATTTTAAATAATGATGTGTGAACATTTTTTGTTTAATAATTTATTTTTCTGATTTAGTCCCTTGGATTAAATTGTTCTGAATTATATTATGTTGAAAGGCAGGAACACATTTTTTTTTAACAGATCATCTGCATGGTTTCTTGAAACATGAAACACATATCATAACATATATTCAAGAGGGTTACCATTTTAGTTCATTAATTCCTCATTTTGGTCATGTTTGAAAGTGCCTTATCTCAACTGACCCAAATGGTAATGTTTCTTCTGTATTGTAGTTCACACAACTCAGCAGCATAGAAAGGGTTTGATAAATATTTGATTACTACACTCTGCCAGGAAAGGCCCTTTGAAGAGTATTTGATGAACCTGAATATGCAGGGCATGGAACAATGACCTAAGTGTGAAAGATTCATTCACTATGAATGTGCGTTTTGGCTTTACATTTTAGACCAGACCAACATCCTAGAGGTCTAGTCACAGAGAGTTACCCCAGAGGTTTTGTGGTCACAAAACAATAGTTGAGGAAAATTCCAAGGGCAGTCATTCTATAGTCTAGGATCTCTGGACTTAGAGAATGGCCTGTGAGCAAAGTAGCCAGAACTCCTGTGACCAAGGAAAGCCAAGAAAGGATGTGAGAATGGTGTTCCAGAATGTTCATAAAATGCATTTCTGATCTTTTTGAATGTAATGCTAAGACACATTACTGAAGTAGTGTGTCTGCCCCAAAAGAGGCATATTATGAAGTCATGGGTAAAAAATAGGATAGGGATAAAATGGCAGGTGTCCCATGAAAGTGTATGCTTTTTAAGTGTACATTTAAAGCCTATTTTTTTAATTTTAAAAAATTTTAGTTGTCTATGGGATCTTTATTTTATTTATTTATATGTGATACTGAGAATTAAAACCAATGCCTCACACATGCTAGGTAAGCGTTCTGCCACTGGAGCTACAACCCCAGCCCTGAAGCCTATTTTAATTGGTTGCAAGAAAAAAGAATAACAAGCTTACTGTAGAGTTAAATACATGGTGTAATTGTTATATGTGTATTATATATGTGTATATATATTTTTTCAGGATTACAGAATTAGTCAAATTGATTTATTTACTGAACCAGAGGGGTTAGGACTCCTAAATTCCTACTTTGATGACATTGAAGAAATGCAGGGATTTGGTGTCATGCAGAAGACATGTTCCATTGAGGTGCACTGGGGCACGTAAGTATTGTATTTCAAATAGTTTTTTAAAAAATATTTATTTTTTAGTTGTTGATGGACCTTTATTTTTATTTATTTATATGCAGTGTTGAGAATCAAACCCAGTGCCTCACACGTGCTGGGAAAGTGCTCTACCACTGAACCATGACCCCAGCCCTCAAATATAGTTTTAATCAGTCTTTTTTTGTGTATGTATTACTAGAGAGAACACTAGAGATATTTGGTTTCTGATTTGTTATCTTGCTAAGTAACTATTGACTAAAAAGTATTTTTAATATGATACATGAAGTCCTGATTGTTTTGCACCCGTGTTACTGTGATTCATTTCCCTTATAAACAATAACAATTTATTAGAGGAAGTGTGGAGGAAAATGGTTTTTTAATGTAGGCCTTTTTCCTTCACATCAGAGGAACCCCAATACATTCAAAACTGAGTAGCAAATGTACCTTCATGGTAATTCAAAGGAGGTGATCTGAAGCATGTACCCCCATAATTCAGGCAGGATGGAAGCCAACACACAGTACTTCCTTTCACATTTTCACACAATGCTGTCGAAAGCCTCTAGGATGTTGTCACAAATCACAGGAAACTGCAAGAATATTTTGAAGGAAATGGGAATATCTCAGATAGGGGAGAAATTAGGATAAAAAGTACAGACTACAGCAGTTAGGAATGTGGTCTCTAAAGTTGAGAATAGTGGGGAGGGAAGAATAGAAGTTCACTGGATTAGACTGACGAGAAGGGAGAGGGGATGGGAATAGGAAAGATAGTGGAATGAATCTGACATAACTTTCCTGTGTTCATGTCTGAATACATGACCAGTGAAACTCCACATCATGTACAACCACGAGAATGGGATCCTAATTAGAATAAGTTATGCTCCATGTATGGATAATACACCAAAATTCATTCTACTGTCATGTATATCTTAAAATAACAAATTTTTAAAAAGAAAAAAAATAAAGTGGAGGACATAGGGCTGCATGTAGCTCAGGCAGCAGAGCATGCATGAGGCTCTGGGTTCAATCCCTAGTACTGGAAAGCAAACAAAAGAATTCACATAATGTGGAGTGCACAGCCCAAGGCATGTGAAAGGCATCCACAGAGATGCATGGAAGAAAAGCCATCAATACTGCTTTATATTTTATTTAAAATCTCCTTTTAAGATTTCATTTTTGTTATATACATGTACTAATATGTAACAACAGATTCCACCATTATTTACAACTGTAATGAAACGATAAAAAAAGGTAGAAAAAGAAAAAAGGATTTTATTTTTGTTTCCTAGTATGCATAATATATTATCTCAGTGTGAATGCATATCATTTAGAAATATTTATATGTCCAGTGAACGTGCGGAAGTATTTATTAATAGAATACGTAGTCTCTCCTGTAAAGTGACATAGAATATCTCTACAGTGAGTGATAAGGCACTCCTTCATGTTATTTTGGTTCTGTTGATTACTAAAAGTCTTAGTTTACTATTTTCTTATCTTAGAATAATGATTTGATTTTGCAGAAAGTACCAGCTGGGTAAATTATAGAGTCTGATTTTTGTTTCTCAGAAATCAGGAACTAAAAACTTCTAGGTAACTTAATAGGAAGTGTGACTTCCAATTGGATGTCCCTGCACTCATCTAACCAGACCAGACAAATACAAGTAAGTGTGTAATGTGTCAGATGGTAAGGGCTACAAGAAATATATTATAGACAAGGACAGAGACAGTGCCATTTTAGATAAGGTAGTGAAAAAAGGTCTCTGGTGACATTTAAGCAGGGACCTGAAGGAAGTGAGGGAGTCTGCCATGGAGGAGAGGGGACAGGGGATGCCCTAGGCAGAAAACACAGCCTTTGCAAAAACCCTGCAGGGCAAGGTAGGAGGCCAGCATGCTAGCTAGGAGGAAGGTGAGGGAAGAGGTCTCTTGTCATGCCAAATCTTTTAGGCCTTAGGGAAGGAATTGACATTTACTCTAAGTGGCATGGGAAATCCTTGGAGAATTTTGGTCAACTTTGTATTTTAGAATGATTACTTTGATTGCTGGGTAGAAACAGACTGTAGAGAGGGTAGAGTGGAAAGAAAGAAACCAGTTAGGAAGAAATTGCAATCATACAGGCAAGAGGTGATGGTGGCTTAAATAATGTGATTGGTGGGAAATGGGCAGATTTGGGTGCATTTTGAAGGTATAACTGACAGCATTTGCTGACAGATTGTATGGGGGGGGGGGAGTACAAAGGGCTGAGAAGTGTCCTGGGTTTGGAACCCCAGCATGTACGGAGATGGAGAAGACTTGGAGGAGCAGGTTGGGAGGGAAAGTGCAATTCATGAGTTGTTTTTGGACAACCATAAGTCTGAAATGCCAAGTTCATGTTCACACAGACGGGCAGGAAGTTGAATATTATCAGGCTGGAGTTCAGGGCAGAGGCCACAGACAAAACTTAGAGTCCTCAGCATGGAGAAGGTGTTCAAACCAGGCACAGGATGGGGGACTGGGGACTGGGTGTAGTTCAGCTATGAGGTGCCATGGGAGCCTTCTGCAATTTTGTATTTAGGGATTAGGAGTAAAAGTAGGAATCTAAGCAAAAGAAAACACCCTTATGTCTTGCTGTCTTTAATTTTTCTCATCAAAGGAATCTATACATTTCCCCCTCCCCCAAAGCATTGGTGTTGAGCAATGTCATTTTCCTAAGGAAAGAATGAAAAGGATGTTTGCCATAAGATTTTAATCTCAACGTCTGGAATGCTTCATGACTCAGACTTGGGCTATGTTGGAGCAGATCAAACTACACTTAAATAACTTCTTTTACCTTTGTGATAAGGTTACTTTGCCTCCTAGGTGCTAGTTGCAAGCCTGTCCTAGCTTACAGTCTATAATGGGCTTGTGTGGTGATGGACATCTTTTTTCTAGCTGTTTTGTGTCGTTAGGATCATGAAATCTGCGTCAGATGACAGCTTAAAGCTTGGGCTTGCTGGACTTAGTTGTAAGGCATCAGACATCAGTACTTTGACAAAGCTCCAAGAGAGTGTGGGTGGGTGGAGAGGATTTAACTGATAAATAAAACTCATTTTGCCTCTGTTCATGCACCAGTGTGCTGAGCTGGAACAAGAGAAGTCTTTGCTGTGGAGGGTTCTTTTTTTAATTTATTTGTTTTTGACTTTTACAGACTACATTTTGATTCATTGTACACAAATGGGGTACAACTTTTCATTTCTATAGTTGTGACAATGTAGATTTATACCATTCGTGTAATCATACGTGTACATAGGGTAATGATGAATGGAGGGTTCTTTTCTGGAATGTGTTAAGATATGTATCTCAGGATCCATCCACTCTAGATTAAGCTCTTCTGCACGTAAACAAAACAAGAATATTACTTGTCTTGTCAAATTCTTATTTAAGGAAATGAATAATTCCTAACCAGATTTGTCATTCGATTCTGCTGAGAGTAATTTGTTTTTAAACCTTTGTAAGCAGTTGACCAACCTTGGCACCCATCCTTCCAGAGGTGAAGGCATCCATATGCATACATACACACATGCATGCCTGCACATGTGCACACACATACCACATACGCACATGCGCGTACTGTATATACATACCCATGTGCATCCCTCACACTCTTACTTCTGGCATGTCGCTAATAAAAACAAAGAACTTTAGAACTTCATAGAGAATATGGCATCTGGTATAATACTGTCATTTAAGCAAGGAAGACAGGCTCTGGTCAATTTCTCTAGACTAGGATTAGTTGTTAGCAGTACATGTTCTAGGACACAGATGTTCTGAAGTGAAGGGGCTGTTTTTCACTGGCCATTCTTTGATCTTTTTTATTATGAAATAGTTAATGTATACAGAAGAATACACACACACACACACACACACACATGAATGACGGAGCCTAATAATGAAATAAGCCCCCATGGGCCCACCAGCTAGCTCATGACTTAGACCATTACCAGCACTGTGGCAGAAAATTGTCACCTACCTTGGTCCCAGCCCGATTCCCATACCTAACCTCTCTCCTAAGATGCCCCATATTGACGAATATACCTCTATTTTGTTCTTTTTCATTACTGTGTAATACTCCTTATGTATATTTCATTGTGGAGTATACCATATTGAAGCTCAGTTTTTCTGTTTTGGTGGTACTGAGGATGGAGCCCAAGGCCTCATGCATGTTTAGCAAGCATTTTACCACAGAGCTACACCCCCAGCCCTCAGAGCCCAATTGTTATTAGAAAGGCTTTCAAACATATACAAAAGTAGAAAGAATAGTTCAATAAAAACCCACATGTCATCCACCAGATTCAATGATGGGTAATATTTTGCCATATGTATGTTATCTTTTTCTGAGCACTTGACAGTAAGTTGCAGCTATTACATCCCTTCACTTGTACTGATTTCAGCCTGAAATTCTTTGTAATAACATTCTCCTGCCTAGCTATCCTTGTCATACTTAAGAAAATTAGCACCATATCTATGATAATATGTAATCTATGGCCATAATCACATTTTCCCAATGCCTCAGGAATGTCTTTTAGAGTTGTTTGATTTTATGTTTTAAAACCAGGATTCAGGGCTGGGGTTGTAGCTCAGTGGTAGAGTGCTTCCCTAGCACTGTGAGACACTGGGTTCCATCCTCAGCATCATATAAAAATGAATAAATAAAAATTAAATGTTAAATTCTTTTTAAAAAATCAGGGTTCAAAGTCATATAAATATGTTTGACTGTCCTGTCTCTATAAGTCTCTTTTAATCTCTGAAGTACCCCATCTCTGTTTTCCTTGCCACTGACTTGTTAAAAGAACTTAGGTTGGCTGTATTAGAGAATATGTATTTTTCCTTTGAGATTCATAGCCCATCTTCTTTTGAATAATCTCAAGCTTGGCACATTCATACTTAATTCGTATTTAAGTATCTTGTTGGTTTCTATAAATGGCCAGTGCTTATGTTCAGCCATGTCTTAGGATCCAGGTGGAAATATTATATGTTCAACTTTGCTTTCTAGGTGGTACTTTCAAGTTACTTATTTAAGAACAAGTGGATATTCTTAGACGACTCAAAGGGTATTTCTAAAAGAATAATTGCACAGATATTTTTATATGCATATGGATGACTATTGTTATTCAGCAATATCCATGTGTTTGTCATTAATATATTTGCATACATTTATGTTTGTTAAAAAAGAAACTCATGCTTTATAGTTACACAGTTTAAGCACGACTATAAAGTAGTATTTCTTTTTGTATATTGTCAAAAGCTCATTACCTAAGTGCACAGGAAAAGAGAAAGAACACCTTTAGAAATTGAAATAACATTGCCTGAAGATAATTTCCCCCTTTCCTGATAGCCTCATGAATACTTTATCTTGTTGGAACAAAATGAATCATGCTGTGTCATAAATGTCTGTTTGAGTTACCCAGCAGGCTTCTTTGCCAAGGAAGTACCCTTAGAATTCGGTCTTTTCAAATACAACAGTTTATGTCTTCAGATTTTGTTTTATTTTTTTAAGCACTATCCCCTCTTACCCCAAATTGTCTTCCTTCTGTAAATGTTATATGACTTACCCACATGCTTCCAGGAAGATGAAATTTTAGTTTCAGATGAATAAATTCCTTCAGAACTCAAAAATAGTTGAAGGAAAGACCTAATAAAAAGGTACTTGGGTAAACATTATTTCAGAATTTTAGAATAACTTTTTCATGACCATATATCCTGTTTATGAAAAATTAAGCCCCTTCACTTATGAAGGAATTGGACTTCTTGTTAGCATAATAACAGAATTTATTGTACAACTCCCATTAGTTAAGGCACAGAATCCACGTGTAGCTTTGAACTTCAAAAAATACATAATGCATCCTTAACGGTCTTGCTTTAAACATAAGGAAGTTGAAAGTATCCCCTTTTTAGCCTCTGTTTGCATGTGGTTTAGGGGCATTACAGTGGTATTGAAAAGACAAGCCTCTTTTCCTTCAGTTAATTTATTTTGAAGCATAACATTTGTACAAAAAGATATACATAAGTGCATAAGCTAAGTGAATCTTCAGAAAGTGAATACATAAGTATAACCATCACCAGATCAAAACATAGAACATTCTAGCATCTCAGAAGTTCCCTCATTCATGCCCCCTCCCCGCCCTGCTCACCCCCACGTCTGATGTTGCCCTGACTTCTAACAATGTAGATTAGCTTTGATCCCCACTAGTAAACCACCCCTGGCCTCCCTACATTCCTTGGTGTGTGTTGAAAGGTCTTGGGTAGGATTCTAGTTGTAAATCCCTGTGTAATTAGTGAGTCTAAAGTTACTGATTTACCCAGGGGAATATTTAAGAAAAAAAATCACTAAAAATCATGGCTTAAGCCCAAACTACAAAGAAGAGAAAAGCTAAGAGGCTCAATTTGCTGGTAGAAGATTTCATTTAGGGTCATCCTGTTCTTGATGGTGTCTGGGGGGTATAACACAGTGGAGGACCACAGCCAGGCATTTTAACCCCACTAACAGATTGGAGAGCTTAAGTGATCTCTATGAAGTCTAGGTTCATGAAAGACACCTTAACACCCCTTCATCTAAAAGTCACTTCTCCCGCAGCCTCACCTTCCCAGAGTCCTTTCTGGAATGAGCAAATTTAGCAGACCTTGAAGTCTTTAGAGGCAGTTCTAACAGGCATGATTTTATGGTTTCCTGCTTTTAGCACAGGAGAGGAGGGTGGGGCTGCTGGTTCCTTGACTGGAGCAGAAGTGACAGCTGACAAGCCCAATAGAAGGGTGTGGTATTGCACGGTCATTAAAATCAGAACCAAGAACTCAAAACCTTTGCAGACTGGGAGCAAGCAGCCCTACAGACCTTGAGAGCCCCCGGGGACATCACTGTGCATTAAGTATGCTCACGGTGATGATCCTGAGTACCTGTGAAGAGAGTAAATTATGTTTGGTGACCTGTCTGCAGTGAGAAAAGTAATACCATAAAAAAATGATTAGAAGCTTGGTTCTGGAGTCAGCTTTGATCAGCCTTGCCTTTGGTATATACAGCTGTGTGGCCTGGGGTGATTTACTTAACTTCATCTGTAAAATGGGGACAAAAGTATTTCTTCCTGGTAGCATTGTTGTGAGGATTAGATGAAATTCTGGGCAGCGCTCCTTAGGAGCTCCAGGGGGATGTTAGCTAGTATTAATTTTGACACCATGAAAAATGATTAGGTGGCACACCCCAGTCTCAGATTACAAATGAGGGGTTTCCTTTTAAAATAGGCCTTGAGATTTCCCAAGAGGGCCTCTCCAAATACAGTGCAAAAAAGATAACTACTTTTATTACTTGGAAGTAATAGAGATGTTTATAGTTGGAAGCAATTAATCATATCAATTAAAAGTAAGTAAGCAGAGCCAGCCAAGTAGAAAAGTAGAAGATCAGGAAGGGGAGAGAGCACAGCTTGCTCCTCCTGATACTGACAGCTAACTGCAACCGTACGTTGTATGGGGCCACATCCTCTGTTCCTTTTCCCTCTTGCCACTGGAGCCCTTTGTACCAGAGAGAGGAAAAACTGAAGTAAACTACTTTCATATGAGTTGTCCGTTTCTTTCTTCCTCTTGTGTTTATTTAGATGGCTGATTTATGAAGAGCCTGGATTTCAAGGTATCCCTTTCATCTTGGAACCTGGTATATACCCTGACTTATCCTTCTGGGATACAGAGGAAGCATACATTGGGTCCATGCGGCCTCTGAAAATGGTAATCAAATGTGCTGTTCTTGAAGGCAGTGACTCTCTGTCAGCTTGACGTTGATAATTCACAGGATGTGATGTTGAAGCAACAAAACTGGCTTTTAAAAAACAAACCTGTAGTGGATGGGACCCATTGCTGGATAGAAATAATAGGAATGATAACTTGCTAGGTGCTACAGATTAAGAAGTGGATAAGACTCTGCCTTTTGCCCCCAAGGCATCCTCAGCCTTGCAAGCCTGCAGATGTGTGTACAAAGCATCAGCCTGGTGTAGAAAGTGAAGAAAGTGAAGGATTAAGTGTGCGTGGAAAAACAGGAGGAAAGATAAATAAAATTGCAACTTCTGGTTGATGTGACAGAGAAGGGGGGCAACTAGGGAAGCTTCATGGTAAATCAGGTTGAGTCTTAAGTCATGAGTGGGATTATTTTAGGTGGAGGTGCCAGAGAATGCACTGTGTGAGCCAGAGTGCAGAGCTCTGAAAGGGCAGGACACTCTGAGGACAAGCCAATTGTGACAGGAGACTCAGCTGGGTGGTACTTGGGCAGGGAGGGCCTGGGGCTAGATGTCCCAGTAAGAGTTGTGCTCCTGAAGATTGGCCTTAGCTTTGTATTTCCTCTACCTTATCCTTATATTTTGCCTTGTTTTTTGTCTCTTCTGCTTGGGAGAGACTGTAGGTTTGGCTGTGTCTCCCTCGTACCCTCATGGGACACAGTGTGTGCTATGTTGTAGTAGGTGCTCCCTAAACATTTGTGGGGACTCCAACCTGGGAACCTTCCACCTGAGTTGCTGGGATTATAGATGTGTGCCACCTTGCCTGGCTGGGATGTTTTAAATTTTCTCTAATAGTTTTATCTAATAGTTTATAATTTCAAGAATCCTCCAGATCTTCTGGTATAAATTTCAATAGTTTTGTAGGTTGTAGGTTGCAAAATCAAATACTTTCAATGACCAGGCAGGAAATACAAATGGGTGAGACTGGCTGGGAGTTCAACCACAGCAGGTGGATGGGACAGCAAACCCCAACCTGTGTCCTGCTGAAGGCTGAGCTTCGTGCAGAAGGTGAAGGTTGTTGCTAGTGTGAGTTTAGGTCCAGAGGTGTCAGATCTTAGGATTGTTTTTTAAGAGAAGTGAGAAATACAGATTTTTCTTTTTTCTTTTTTTTTTTTTTTTAATTTATTTTTTTTTTTTACGTTTACATAGGGTAATGATGTTTATTATATTTTTCCCCTCCCCCCCACCCCTCCCACCCCTCCCACCCCTCCCACCCCTCCAGATTTTTCTTAATGAGAAATTTTCTCAGTTAAATAAAAACAAAAACATACTTTGTGTGCACATTGAGCATGCAGACCACTATGTGGGTCCGTTCTAGGCTGTCTAGGCTGTTCTCATTGCTTTGTTGGTAATTTTAGCACTAGCTCACATACATTAAAACAAACTGGGATGTAATCACACTATGAGGTGCAGCTTCTGTGGGTAACATAAAATGCTAAGGAAGCAATCACAAACCAGTTTTCTATGTTATTTTTCTCTTCAGGGTGGACGTAAAGTTGAATTCCCGACAGATCCAAAGGTAAGTGTGTGTGTGTGTGTGTGTGTGTGTGTGTGTGTGTGTGTGTGATTCCACTCCATCTCCATGAAGATGATGCTTGTGTGACTTCACATATAAAGCTCCATCACACATAGTTGTCCCCGAAGGAAGATGTCCCAACTTACATGTGCTAACCTTCAGGCTGGAAAATGCTGCTAATGGCACAATTATCATTAACTATACGTGTAACTGACTCAAAAGATTCACTGTGGTCTTCAATGTATAATTTTTAGTTGTATTTACTAATTGCAGGGCCTGTTGCTGCTTGCTAGTTAGCCAAGAAGAAACTTTCAAGATAAGTTCTCCCTACTCCCCAACACTCTTACTCCTATTTCCTACATCTAGCCACATAGTTTGATGGTATAGATTTAAAAAATTTTAAAGCAACTTTAGAATTCTGATTCCTGAGTTTGTCCTAAGCAAAGTTCTAAATATCAGTTCTCAACATTGAACAAAAACCCATGATTTAAAAACTATCTTTTATGCTCTGGCTCTGTGCTATTTCACATCAGGAAAACAAAAACAAAAACAAAAATAAAAAACCTAGTGCTTTTTTTTTTTAAACTATATTATCAGATGTTATTATTTAGCTAATTTTTAAAAATATGATTAGGAAATTTTAATCTGTGTTCCAGGACTTAGTGATATTAAGTGACTGATTTCATGTTTAACTGTTGAGATATTTAATTTCTTACAAAGTACTGGTCTATCTCATTTCTGTTGTAGGTTGTTATTTATGAAAAGCCTTTCTTTGAAGGAAAATGTATGGAACTAGAAACAGAACTGTGTAGTGTTGTCACTGGGGAGACAGAAGTGACTGGAGATGGTTGCTTGCCCCTTTCGTCAGTGGGGTCTATGAAAGTTCTAAGAGGCATGTAAGTAGACAGGCATAACTAGAACGATTTCTTTTTCCCTTAAACAAGTAATAAATGTGTCCTGTCTCCCTGCTAAAGGTTATATTTCCAATTCTATGCTGTGATGAATTTCAGTAGCTCTACCCACCCTTGTATCTCACCCATTATGATCTTCACTTGAGAAAGAGGCAGGAGGTCATACGGCAAGGCTGGTCACTGACCCATCCAGACTGATCAAACCTGCAATCTTGTTTATTAGAATTATGCTCCAAACTACTGAACTATTATAGTTTGCTTTCTAATTTTTATGATCTTTTGTATTTTATAGATCTTACCCATTTACTCTAGATGTATACACTGGAACTGGTCTTATAAATAGTCAAAAACTCTTTTTTAAAAAAAAATATATATATTTTTTAGTTGTAAATAGACACAATGCCTTTATTTTATTTATTTATTTTTATGTGGTGCTGGGGATCAAACCCAGTACCTCACACATGCTAGGCAAGTGCTCTCTCTACCACTGAGCTACAACCCTAGCTGACCAAAAACTCTTAATATTTGAATTATTACTATAGGAAAGTCTATCCAGTTTTACTTGCTGGGGTTCATTTGAGTCAGTTGAAACACACACACACACCCTCACACCCCTGTAGTCTTAGGTTGTGTTCTTCAACATATTTTCCTAAATTTTAGAGAATTCCAATAGTAACACATAAATTTATATCTAGTTTTATAAACATAGGTATTTGTCAGTGAAACTGATGTGTGCATGGCGAGAGTTTTAAATGTCTGAAAAATCACTGCTCTATGCCTGTTCTTTCCATTGCAGTTGGGTTGCCTATGAGAAGCCTGGATTTGCAGGTCATCAGTATTTGCTAGAAGAAGGAGAATACAAGAACTGGAAAGACTGGGGAGGTTATAATGGAGAGCTTCAGTCCTTACGACCCATATTAGGGGTAAGCTAAAGGAAAGCTAATAACTAGTTTTTTGTTTTAAAATAATAAATGACTACCCTTGAATTTTGAATTTTTTTTTTCTCAACAGGATTTTTCAAATGCTCACATGATTATGTACAGTGAAAAAAACTTTGGATCCAAAGGTTCCAGTATTGATGTGTTAGGAATTGTTGCTAATTTAAAGGAGACTGGATATGGAGTGAAGACACAGTCTATTAATGTACTGAGTGGAGTGTAAGTGAAATAATCCATTTGGGATTTTAAACTGGGTTCTGCCTTAGTTTGTGTTAAACTAATAAGACCATGACCCAGAAGAGGCTACTGAGTAAATATCTCAACAGCTAACCTTTAACTCAGTCACTTAATATTTACTGCCATGCCTTTTTGTAGCTGCTTTAAAATATTTCTCATTGCCAGACTCCATGGTGTACCCCTGTAATCCCAGCCATTTGGGAGGCTAAGGCAGGAGGATTGCAAGATCAAGGCCAGCCTTGGCAACTTAGTGTGACAAAAAGGGGTGGGGATGTACTTCAGTGGTAGAGAGTCAGTGGGTTCAGTCCCCAGTACTGCAGAACAAATAATATCAACAACAACAAAAGCCTCATGTAACATGTAATAAAATGTTTGAGTAGGCTTTTGGGTATCTGCATGGGAAGGTCATGAATTTCTTTAGATGGAAATCAAATAATTGGTAATCTAACATTAGAAACCCAAGGGTGGAACAAAGTCGCATGTTCTCCCATGTTCCTACACCTGCTCCAGTGTTTCTTCACTATTATTTGTACATAAAAATAATTGTTTCAATCTGCCTGGAGTTAGCAATTCAATGCTTTATTAATGGTAAATCAAGATTTTATTGAAAGATGACCAGTCAAGAGGCCAGTAACTGTGAGCCAAGCTCAGTTGGTTCAAGTGATAAAAATTTTGGCTTAGCTAACTGAAGCGTCCTGGAGAAGATTTTGCTTCAGGAATGACTGAAGCAGGGGATCCAACGGTGTCATCAGAATTTGGTCCCCATCTCTTACCTAAACTTTTTCTTTCCTGGCTCTACTTTTAGGCAAGCCCATTTCACCTGTCATCCTTTCTTTACATCTGGTTTTGTTCTCCCAACTCACTGTTTGAAGTGGAAAGGTTTTCTCTTTCCCTCACAAGTTCCAGGTTTGCCTCTGATTCCCTAAGTGTGGATCGTGTGCACACAATGGCTGTGCCTGCGTGATATGCAGACCCCTAGAGCTGAGGTGTAGTGTCCATCCTGCAGGAGCCACTTGGATGTGATCAGAACATAAGAAAAAGTGAGGATGGATGCCAGGTGTGCAGAAACAGCAGGTGTCTGTTATATAGAGTTGTATAATAATTCTTTTTTCCCAGTGCTTGGGATAAACCCAGGGCCTTCAGCATGTTAGACAAACTCTCTTACCACTGAACTATAGCCCCAGCCCTCCTGAGTGTTCTTATGATCCAGGCTGATGTCTGTTCTAATTTGTCATAAATGGTTATATGACATAATTTGACAGTGGTGCTATTGAAGTGTTTGATGTTAGGGTTTTTGTTTTTTCGTTTTCGTGGTACTGGGCATCACATGCCGTGGGCTCCTGTGTGCTAGGCAAATGCACTGCCACCAAGCTGCAGCTCCAACCCTTTTTAAAAATTTTAAATTTTGAGATAGGGTCTTGTTCCGTTGCCCATGCTGGCCTTGAATTTACGATCCTCCTACCTCAGCCTCTGGAGTAGCTGGGATTATAGGCATTTGCCATATGTGGCCTGGCTGATGTTAGGTTTTTGATGTCATGAGTGACATAGTCTATTTGCCTCAGTCTAGCCTCACGCCTGTTGTATTTCATGGGGCCTCCCCCTACATATTTGAGATGTTCCTAATGTAGAATATTTTACTGTTAGAAATGCTCACTAGATTATTGTGTAACCTCTTGCTTGTGGTGTCATCTTGGCAGAAAAACATCAGAAGATCAGAATAACATTCTGAATCTTCCAGTCTTAGCAGAAAAGTGTCAGTGCTGAGTCAAAAGACTCAGCAGTGTCCTGTTGTGTCCTATTCTGAAGCCCTTGTATTTTAGAATCATAGTTGGCGATCTACAAAAGGCAGATGTTACCTGAAATGTATGGCAGAAATCCTTTGAATTGATGCTAGGCTCTGTGGTATTTTAGATTGCCTTTACAGCTACCAGTTATTTAGGTGGGAAACATAGTGACCAATTCAGTCTGGCAAAACATTGTATATTTTGATGCTCACGTGGCATGTTGAGTAGTCATAAGTCAGTCATTCACCCTAGCAAAGGAGGTCAGAGGATGCTGGGTAGCATTCCCTTTTATGTAGATTATGCATTTATGAAGATTATGCTGTTAGCACAGGTGGAATTACTATGCCCTGAGCCAGTCTCCTTTCCTTTTTACCCAGTCCCTGCTTACTTGAAATTGGTTTCCTTTATAAAATGTGGCTTTTATATGTTTCTATGATTAGTCATTTCTAGTTGTATTTCCTGACTTGGGGTTTTTTTCTCATTGCAGCAGTTGAGTTTTGGTGTTGGGGGAAGCTGAAGGGAGGCACACACATACACACACTACTTCCTTTTAATGCTTTGGATGAGGCAGGGCTTCTGTACTTACCAGGACCAGCTGCCTCCTTATTATTTCATGCCCTTTTGTCATTTGACAAATATTTATTGAGGTCTACCATGTGCAAAAGCATTATATTATGTCCTTACAAAAGTTACAGTATTTATATAAAACATAATTATTGCTATAAACAGGTGGAGATTAAATGCTTTGCACAACAGAAAGAGATTAATTTCGGGCCTGGAGGAGTTAGGATGGGAGTTAGGCCTTGCAGGATGGGAAGGGTAAGATATGCCAAAATGAAGAAGACTAGTCTATTCATTTTTACAGTTTCAAAGAAAAGAAGTTTTATTTTTAATGGCTTTATTTTTATTGGTAAATAAGCATGTTAGTTGGTTCTTTATTTCTTTAGTTTGTTCCAATGATTCAAAGTCAGAACAATAGAAAAAATAAAACTCTTTTGAAATTCTTACTCTGTGAAAGCATCTCCCAGGAAACTCATAGGTAATAAATTCCCTGGGTAGGAAGCTCATTATTAGCTTTGAAACAGAGACAGCCTTCAGGAAGGATGCTCATGAGATTAGGAGTTGAGGTTTTGAGAAACTGGATTCCATTTCTTATAGGGAAGTCAAAAGAAACTCCTTTACACAATTCTGCTTATCAGTTTCTAGTTCTGTGCCATATACTCTTGCTTAAATAATGGAGTCTGTGCTAATTTTCTTAAAAATTAAGAGCAAAATGAAGTATTTCTGGAGCTTAGATAAAAATAATTAGGCCGTTGTCTTTAATTCTTTTTCCTTTGGCCTACCACAGAAGGGCAGGTTTGGTAATTCTGAGCCATTGTGCTCACCAGGCCAGGACCCGCTAGCACTTGCTCCTGCCTCTCTCCTGCCCCCTGCCAGCCTTTAAACAGAGGCATCCTGAGTCACATGTACAGAATACATTTGAATAAGGCCAGTATGGCATATCTTTTTTTTTCTTTCTCTTTTTGGTGGTGCTGGGGATTGAACCCAGGGCTTCATACATGCAAGGCAAACACTCCACCACTGAGCCACATCCCCAGCCCCAGAATGGGATTTTCTTGAGTCCCAAGTCTTAGTAGATGCTCACCTCAGAAGGCATGTTTGGGTTTCTTCTCCCTCCCCGGAACCCCATTGTACACACAGTTCATGGATTCTGGCTGGGGCTGCATCTTGGAGAACAGCAGCAGCCTGAATTCAAGCAGCATCGTCATAAATTCTTTTCCTGTTTCAACTTTGGTGATTTAGATGGGCTTACCTGGGTGTGGTGTGTTTACTTACATGTAGTTTATTTTAGTTTTATAGAGAATTGGAGTACTCATACTTCTTAGTTTAAAAAAAAGAAAAGAAAAAAAAAAAGAATCGAGAAACTTCTCCCAGGCTGGCTCAGTGACTGCCGGCTTTCCTGTGGAGCGTTCTTCTATCTCTCCCTCTTTACTGACTTTTTGCCTCTATACATTGAGGTGGAATAAAAAACCTTTTAGCCCTTTGTTCTCTAATTTGCTACAAAGGCCGCACTGAGAACATTTTTGAGATATGACTTTTTAATTTAATTTTCATTTAAATTTTTCCTTCTTTTCTTTTTTAAAGTCCTATTTTGTTTTTTAAGATTTCCTTGCTAAACAGGACCCCCCCCACACCCAACACACACACCAAACAGCACCCTGCTCCTGTGGCTGTCCGTGCCCAGCGTTTGGTTAGCCACAGGCTGCATGTGCAGAGGCAGCACTACAGGTACCCATGTGCCCTGTGACCTCACCAGGTCAGTGCAGGGATCTTAGCCAACTCCCTAACTTATAAATGAAAACACACACTTTCACAAAGCTTAAGGAACCTCTTCAAAGTCACCTGAAAGTTAATGTCCTGACCACAGCTGGAACAAGGTCTCCTAATTCCTCATAATGATAATAAGTAGGTTTTAAAAACTGCTAAGGAAGCTCAGAAATGGGGTGGCCGTATTTTCTGAAAGAGCCCGGGACTGGCGTTTATAGCAGTTTCTGTCAGGTGCCAGAGGAGAGCGTGCAGGTGCCAACTCCTACCAGTGGAGATTTCTGCAGCGTTCTTTTTCTCCTTGGTGGCTGTTCATTTCCTGGTGATGTCTGGGCTTATGCTTTTGTCTAAATTGGCCTTTAGTAAGGTAAAATCTGAATCTGTTTTATTTATGAAGTTTGCAGACTGCTTTCAGTATGCTTTAATAGAAAAGTAAATGGAAGGAAACTTCACAGGGCACGTGGCAGGTGGGTGGCAAAGCAAAGAGAGCCTGGTGAGCCGTCTCAGGTTTGGTCATGCTCTGGCTCCTGATTGATTGTGTCATTTTGGAGGGTCACTTCCCATTCAGAACCAGCAGCAGCAAATAATTCCTTGTCATGCTTCTTACCCATCTATGAACTTTTGAGGGTAGGGATTTTGTCTTTTTTCATTGTATTCTTAGTGCCAGTCTGGTTCCTGGCACATGGCAAAAGGTCAGGCAGTGTTTATTGAATGTATGATGAATGAACTTTCCTATGTCTTTAAATTTTCCCCATCTGTAAACTGGGCACACCAGCACTGCCTTTGGTAAGTGCGCTTTAGTAGATGTGAAAGCACTTGGAAAGTTCTGAATGCAATACCAGGGGCTTATTCTTTAAGCCATGGATCATTAGAGCAATAATTAACTGAATCGCTCTTGAATACAGCAGAATTGAAAAACTGTTTTCCCTTCAAGGACTTTATCTTTGATAGGAAATAACATAGGAATAGTTGGTTTTGTTGATTTTCCTCTCCAAGTTTAGATCACTGAAAAGATAACAAATGAAAACATTCACAAGAGATTTGTTTTGAGTTTTTCTGTGAGTTTGTTCAGTTTTGCTTATTATACCATTGTATCATGCTGGAAATAATATTTGAAACAAAATCTTAATTAGTTGCTTTTTTTTAGCAGTTGACTTTTTCAGTGTGTTTTGTTGTGTAGCAGAGACATAACTTCTTATTAAAATATTTCTGCAAAAATATTTTAATGTTGATAACAAAAAGAATTCTTGTTTGCTTATTAAAATAAATAGGTTCCTCTTTAAGGTTCAATTTGTTTCCTTAGAAAAGAATTAGGAAAATACAGAGAAATACCTTTATTGGAGCTTCCTCAAGGAATAGGGATTTGATAAGTAAGGACACCATAGAGTTCATATAAAGATACTTTTTTGCCTATCATTTCTTTGTTGCTTTTTTTGTCTTTTGGGAATGGAGTCTCACTGACTTGCCCAGGCTGGTCTTGAACTCCTGGGCTTAAATGACCATCACCTAAGCATCCTGAGTAACTGGGACTTTTTAGACTTTGCCTACCATTTTGATCTCTCATGTGAACAAATCCATTCCTAAAGATTAATGGAGAATCAGAAACATTAAGGTCATTGATTAGTAAAACAAATGAAGTTTTCCACATGATCCTTATTTACCCATATTTGTATGACAATTTTATATGTAAAAATAGGAGTGATAACAATCACTGTTTTTGTTTCTTTAGATGGGTAGCCTATGAAAATCCTGACTTCACTGGAGAACAGTATGTTCTGGATAAAGGCTTTTACACCAGTTTTGAGGACTGGGGAGGCAAAAATTGTAAGATTTCTTCTGTCCAACCCATATGTTTGGTAAGGACTTATTTATTTGTATGAGAATATTTATTGTATTAATTTTGGATTTCCATAATGTGTGCTTCTGGTTCACACACTGTTGACTACTATAGGAAATAGCTGAGGTTATTTTAGCAGTAATTGCTAATGATCTGGAAGAGAAAACTTCCTCAACATGTCTGATCTATTCATTTCATTTTCTCTTCCTTTCAAAAATTTTTAGGATTCTTTCACTGGCCCAAGGAGACGAAACCAGGTAATTCAAAAAATATTCCATTTTTTAAATAATTAAGGGACCTTTTACTGAAAAGCTGAACTTATGTGTTAAATGTCAGATATGTGGGATATTTTGTTAATTTTACCCATTTTTATGTAGGAAAACCTAGTTGTATTTTTTTGTTTTCTTTTCCTCTTCTTTCTTCTCCCTTTTCTCCTTATTGTGCTAGGGATTAAGGCTTTATGTACATCAGTTGTATTTTTAAAATAAGATATGTTAACTTTAAGACTTGATTGGTAGCACTGACCCATCAAATTTTTCTTATACTCTTATCATGTAAATTAATATGTAAAGTTAAATTTTATATTATTACATTGAATCAGTTTACATTAATTTACTTAGATAAATATTTCAAACAATAGAATATAGTTATCGTGATAAATGGTAAAATGAATTTTTATATTTGCTGTGTCTGCATTAGACAAATATTTTATATGGTCTCACTCAAGCCTTTTGATTGCAGACTCTCAAATCAACTGCAGTGTTAAATTTGTTATTTAGGCTTTTTAATGGAAATGTTCAGACAGCCATAATTACAGAGGTACAAATACCACTGTAGTCTCCTTTATTGGCATATGAATGATTCTAATAAGTCAGCAAGTATCTTCCATTGAGAGGGAGGAAAACTATACTATATGTTTCCAAAATACAGTTTATTATTAATGTTAGAACTAATGAACAATTACTTTTGGCCACAATAAAGCTTTAAAATGCCTCATGGCTTGTTAACAACAGGGTGTTCTATAGAAAGTTGCCTCTGTTGATGGATTGTCCTTTGATGTCTCTGAATTAAATAGTCATGAATGGCACAGCCAATGTTTCTAATTGATCATTAATATAGAAGTAGAAAATTAAAGGATTTAAAAAATTCATACCAGTTTGCTGTAACAGGTTAGTAGGTCATGTTTGGGTTATCAATTCAAAAGCTGAATATGTTAACATATTTTAGGGAAATAATTTTGTGTGTTCTGTTTGCTTTTTCAAAGATTCACTTGTTTTCGGAACCACAATTTCAAGGTCAAAGTCAAAGTTTTGAAGAGACAACAAATCAAATTGATGATTCATTTTCTACCAAGTCCTGCAGAGTTGTAGGAGGGAGGTGAGCAAAACAATGGAGTTGCAGAGTGGGAATCACTGGGGTAAAATAGGATTCACACATCAATTTTGCAATAATCATCAGGTGCCTGGCACTGTATGAAGCCACCATCTTAGTTTGGAAGTACATTTTGCAGCATCTGAGTGCTAGGTACCAGAGGATCTGGACATGAGAGTGGTTGAGAAGTTGAAGGTCATCCTCAGTACAAGGAATTCATGTCAAGTTCTGTACTCCAAATCCCTGCTCCCTCATCTATAAAAGGAGAGCTGAACTCTAGATAATCTTCAAGGTACCTTGAAAGGTAGATTGTTTTACAGGCAGACAAGAATAGGATAGGCACACTGCACACTAGGCAGATGAAGAAAAGTACGTGACTGGAGTGGAGTTGGTTGCATGCTCATCCAGGAGCACAACATCCTCCCTAGCTGGAGCCTTTTGTAGGAAAGAAGTGAAGCCAGCCTGGGTTGGGAGGGTGGACTCAGGCTGCGAAGACTCCCCCTAAGCAAATATTCAGTTCTATGAATGCCATAGGAAACACAAGATGGGAAAGGCTGTAGGCTCAATGGGCCATGCTGAAAACAATGGTTTTACCAGAGCTTCATTAAAAAAAGGAGAGTCTGAGGTCTGGGAAACTTGATCAGGAAAACGTTGGAGCAGTATGAACAAGAATTGATGAGAAATTAAGTCTAATGATCATGGTAATGGTTCCTTTAATTCTTCATTCTTTATGATCTAAGCAGCACTACCATATCAGTTAGCATTGTACAGCGAAAGAGCACTGGCTTCACATTCAGATACATACACTGATGTAAGCAGCTTCAGAGCTGCTTGGCTCCAACCCATCCCTGTTCCTCCTTATCCCCGCTGATTCATGTATTACTGCCAGACGTGCACATGGTTTCATTGCCTGTCTCAACTCTCTAGAACATAAACTTAAGGAGAGCAGGGATTTGTTTTGTTCTCTCCTGTGTCTCTAGATAAGGAAAATGCCTGACATGCAATTGTCCTCAATGAGCATTTGTCGAATTTAGGGGGTGTGGGGACAACTTCTCGGGAAGCATAGTGCATCACCATTTTATCAATAATCCTGAGACCTTGAGAGGACAAGTGACTTGTCTAAGTCACTGTGATATTTTTGAGTCCTGGCCCAGTGCAGAGGTGTTGGAAATGAGGGTAAAGAGTAAAGGGAAGTATGAAAGAAATTTTGGGAGGATGTCAATAGACCTTGGTGACTGACAGCTATGATGGTTGAAGAAAAATTATTATAGGAGACTCCTAGGCTACATTGACTGGGCAAAGCTGGCACCTGTGAGAGAAGCAAGGAAGGCTGGGAGGTGGGAAGTAAAATCCGGGGTCATTCCATGGAGAAGGAAGTTTTATTTCCAAAATGCAAAATTAGTTGACTTATGACTATTAATTTGTCTTGAGATTAAATGCAATAAATATATCCAGATATTTTTGAAGAATGAACAGTTAGCCATAAGCCTCATGTTTGTCATAGCAGGCTGCCTCCAAAAATCAGACTTATAGAGTAGAAATGCTCAAATTACATATTGTGTATGTGGTTTTTCCTACTGTAGCTGGGTTGCATATGATGGAGAAAATTTCTCTGGCAATCAGTACGTGTTGGAAGAAGGCCACTATCCTTGTCTCTCTGCAATGGGATGCCTGCCTGGAGCAACTTTCAAGTCTCTTCGTTTTATAGATGTGGTAAGTACATCAGTGTGAACGCAGAGTTTCAGAAATGTATGGCCCGCATAGCTGATGGTTAGAGCAAGGAAACCAGCAACTAGAGCTTAGTTGGGGATTAAAGTTGAAGACAAGAAAACAGTTGCAGCCAGCTTTCCACTTTGTCACTTTTGGTCTCTTTATATATCTGTAACGTAGGAACCATTTGCTATTTATTGAGTCTTCAGGGGCAGGGTGTTAGGTTAGTCATGGGCCACTGTCATCGTGGATTAATTCAAGGACCCTCTCCTGTGTTGTTTTTCCCTATTTCCTATCATATCTCTATTTACAGGCACCCTTTATAATGTGATTTTGGAATATAGCTTGGATATGCTTATAAAATGTATGTTTTTAAAAGTTCTGTATTTAGGCTTTTAATTCATATAAACCTTATGCCTATAAATGAAACTATTTAACACCCCGTGTTGCTGTATGTACATATGGATAGGTACAGTGTTCCACCACCCTGTGTTACTTACAGAATCCTCATATGCTTATCGGGTGGACTGTGGGAGCCTCTGGGGCTGTCTAGGGAGTGGAAGTGCAGGGTGTCACTTGGTGCTGCCAGGTCCCACCACTTCTCTACGCCCTGGTTCCTGCTTCCCATATGGACTCTGCGACTGTGTAGTCTCATTCTCATGTCAGTTTGATGGAATGGGTAGAAAGTTTTATCTCATTATTGGGTTGATTTGTACATTGCTGTTAGTGAAGTTGTATCATATAATTTATTTGTCATATTCTGATTGGTAAATTGCCCATTTATATCCTTTGTCCTGCTCTTTATTTGATTTTCTGTCTTTTATGTTTTTTCTGATCTGCAGAAATTCCTGGTAGTTTTTTAGACTATTATTACTCTTGTTTGAGAAGTTTTCAGTCAAATGACTTCTGTGTGTTAATCCAGGTTATAGTGCCCCCTTTAGGACAGAAATTTTCCATTTTGATGTAGTCCAAGCAATACTCAAAACAACACAACTGCAAGATAATGTTTGGATAGTTAAGTCTAAGTGTGTCTGCAGTTTTGTAAATTTTTATTAGTTCTTGGTAACTGATCTCATAAAAAGCTTTAAACATATGTAGCTGATGATTTTAAAGGTAGGAAAAATATGTGAGTCGGCTTTATATTATCCTTGCCTGTCTGTTTAAATAATAAAATGTTCTTGAGACATGAAAATAGTATCGGTGAAATGTGGAATGATGTGGTAAGATTCATTAGCTTTCAGGTAATGAAATAAGACTTTCTGATAGTTAACCTGCCTAGAATTCTAAAAGCTACCTTCAATTATATATTTTGAGGTTTTCAAATGCCATTCCTCAACCAGAGCTTGGCATCTATATTCACATCACTCAAACACTTACAGATGATGTCCTTTTAAGTTTTGATTGTGAGGAAACACATTTTTATCCATATTAAGACTATACATTTTTGTGTGTAGGCAGTGCTTGGAATCAAACTGGGGGCCTTGTTGCATGCTAGACAAGCATCCTACTACGGAGATTGCATCCCCAGCCCTATACATTTTTAATTGTAATTTAATACTTCAGAATTTTTTAATCCATTTTGATATAACCTTGACTGTTTGGAACATTTGGGGCATGCCATTTTAGAGAAAAGTGCAGTAAACGTGCAAAGTAGTCAGATGACTACAATTTTTGTCTTGCTTCCTCCTTGTATGTTTTATATAACCTAATTCCTAGACCATGCAAACCACCTCCACACACTAATCTGCTGTGTTGACTGATGGACAAAATCTTTCCTACATGTCGGGGCATATCCACATAAATGAAGCAGTAAAGTGCCGCACCCTTGCCACAGAACTTTAGGCAGGTGGGGAAATAATTGTAATCCCCACCTACTTTTTTGATGTATCATTTATGATCTTAGGAATATTATCATTAGAGCTTAGTCTAGGGTCATAAGGGTCTGTAATTTGAAAACAAACAGAAGCTGCCAACGTTTCATTTTTCTGAAATCAGTGAACTTACGTGCTATTGTGCTCTTTAAAATGATTGACAGTTTGAAACTGGGGCTTCCATCCTGTTTTCTTTCCTCTAGACAATGAAGCCTACAGGAAGGTTTGGGAACATGAGCATACAGAATCCTAATCTTATTAACAAAACAGAAAAAAAAAAAAAAGAGAGAGACATTTGAAAACAGCTGCAAGGGGACATCTCCTTAACCAGGAACACTACTGTGCCGCTGACACCAGACTGCCATAGTCCTCTGTTCCTTGCCATTTATGTTCATGGCTCTTTAGCCTCCATTTGTCCCATGGAAAAAGGCCAAGTTGAAAATAAATTCTGTCAAAAGTGTTGGCATTCCATGCACATACCCATTTCTCTGACTGGGATCTTTCCCCCTCTTTTTAATGTGATTGACATGGACCTGCCTTTCTGTGCAGTGGGGAAACTCATCCCCTGTTTGCTTTCCCTTCAGCTTTGGAGCATGTAGACATCCAGGTTTCCCAGGAAAGGGAGTTTAGGAGCCAGCCACATCTGGCAGTCTTGTGCTTTGTCTTTGTATCTAGATGATTTTCACATAAGCTTCCAATTATTAACAGATGAATAACAGAATACTATTTTTGCTTTCAAACAGGAATTTTCTGAACCAACAATTATTCTTTTTGAAAGAGAAAACTTCAAAGGAAAAAAGATTGAACTTAATGCAGAGACAGTTAATCTCCAATCCCTGGGATTCAACACACAAATACGCTCTGTTAAGGTTATTGGTGGCATGTAAGTGAGTTGCCTACTTGTTAATTCAATAAAATAGATTTTTTTTTTTTTTTTTCCCCTTAAAGAGGCAGGTCTCACTGTGTTGCCCAGGCTGGCCCTGAACTTCTGGGCTCATGGGATCCTCAACTTCCTAAGTAGCTGGGACTATAGGCATGTGCCTCCACACCTGGCAAAAAAAGATAATATTTTAAATTAAATTTAAAACTTTTTAAAAATTGAGATAATTGTATATATTTATGGGTACAAAGTGATGTTTTGATACATGCATACATTGTGGGATGACTAACGAAGAGTGATTAGCATATCTATAACCTCAAATATTTATCATTTCTCTGTGTTGAGAAACTTAATTTAAAATCCTTTGTTAGCTGTTTTGAAATACACATTATTCTTCACTAAAGTTACCTTGTTATGTATAACAAAACTTATTCCTCCTGTCTGTTCCTAACTGTAGCTTTGTATACACTGACCAACAGTGCACCCCTCCCTCCATCTGCTGCCTGTGGTAACTTCCTTTCTACTCTCTACTTCTAAGAGTTCAACTGTGTTAAATTTCACACAGAAGTGAGATCATATGGTATTTGTTTCTCTGTGCCTGCCTTACAAAAATTAAGTTTGATCAAATTTTCCTCTTTGTTACCTTAAATGAATGAACATAGAGCTCCTCCTTTTCTGTGTTAATAATGACACTTTTCTTGGTTGGAAAAGCCATATGTAAACTATCTTTCGTCTCCTTATCCAAATTTTTAGCTTCAGGTAAGGACTGTCTAACACCCCGTGAAGTCCCTAGGGGAATACTTAGTGCTCAGCAAATTTTATGGGGCATCCTTTTTTTTAGCAAGGAAGAGAGAGAATGAGAGAGAGGAGAGCTTATTTTTCTCATTCCTTTGAAAGACCAAGTCCTTTGATTTTGGAGCTAAAGCTTAAGCTTTTCCTTTGACTAGAAGTAACTGACAGATGGGAAAAATTTTTTTTTCAACTTTGACTAATTTTGAAATTGAATAGGACATAAAAATGAATAAGTAGCTGGGGGTGGTGGCACACACCTGTAATTCCAATGACTCCGGAGGCTGAAGCAGGGGGATCACAAGTTCAAAGCTAGCTGTATCAACTTAGTGAGGCCCTAAACAACTCAGCCAGACCCTGTCTCAAAATATAAAAAAAAAATTAGAAGGGCTGGGGATGTGGCTCAGTAGTTAAGCACCACTGGGTTCAATCCCTGCTACAAAAAAAAAAAAAAAAAAAAAAAAAAAAGGTAAGCATCATCTATCTGTATGCATCAAATGTTGGAGGGAACCACAGTTATTTTAAAAAATAGAATTATGGGTGATTTTTTTCAATAGTTTCTAATGAATATTTTATAATGAGACGGCTAAAATAACATTTTAGTATGCCAGGATTAGATGACTTCTCCCTTGGTATATCAGCGATGGAAGAGGGCCGTGGGGTTGCCCGCTGTCAGTCCATGGAGTGTGCTGCTCCAGCATTTGCAGGGAAGGAACTTGAGTATCTTTTTAACATTTGTGTGGATTTTATTCTTGTTTTAAACAAGAATTTATTTTTTATTTAATCCTTACCACTTACTAATGCTGCATACTAAGAACTTTGCAAATATTAACTATTTATTTATAAAGATCCATAAACAGACTGTTTTATGAACAGCTCTCAGGAAGGACTGAGGAGTTCTGCTAAAAGACTATCTTTATTTCATTGTTTCATTGGAGGAAAAAGATTATCTATTTATTTTCAAGACTATACCAAAAATCTGCTATTTGTCAAAAAATGGCTGCTTTAGGTATTCTAGAAAATAGTTTTGTCCCTCCATCAATGTATATTTAAAGTATAAAGTTCAGTCCAGAATTTGAAAGCATTCTAAAAATAGATGTAATTGTAGGGCCTATTGTCAAATGGAAATTTCCATTTCTTATGGTTATCTCCTTTTTTCCCCCTAACCAGATGGATTACTTATGAATATGGCAATTACAGAGGTCGACAGTTCCTATTGTCACCAGCAGAAGTACCGAGTTGGTATGAATTCAGTGGCTGTCGCCAAATAGGTTCTCTACGACCTTTCGTTCAGGTATGTTTTTCTTTTCCATGCCATGAATAGAATCTTCTCTGAAAATTTTTTTTTTGAAAGTGCAAGTTAACTTTTAATTTCTAAAGTTTGAAATTGGCTTGTCCTGCACCCCCTCAGTATTTGTGCTCAGTATTTGGGCAACATGAGGTGTGGCTGCTTCAGAAATGCTACCAACATAAGACAATGAATGGTATGTCCCAAGTTCTGGTGAGTTCACAGGCAGGCTCGCTGCCCTTGGCACTTTGAAATGTTGTCAAACTCTTATCATTGAGAAAATCTTGAAACCTCAAGTATAGTAATTATCCCTATCCATACCTCACTTTGGCTTCTTCTGAATATTAATGCTTATTCAGTGCTTTTAAAAGCATAGCTTGTATATGACTATTGCTGGGGGTTTTGTCTTCTAGAAACGAATTTATTTCAGACTTCGAAACAAAGCAACAGGGTTATTTATGTCAACCAATGGCAACTTAGAGGATCTGAAGCTTCTTAGAATACAGGTCATGGAAGATGTTGGTGCTGATGATCAGATTTGGATTTATCAGGAAGGATGCATCAAATGCAGGGTAAGTCTTTTGGATTAGGCAGGGGTCTGGAATACCTTTGCCAGGAGGTGATTCATCCTTTATCATGCTTTTGATCTTTCTTCAAGTAGCTACTACTCATGATTCCTGAACACCTTCCAAATAAATGGGAAGGTTTTTTTTTTTGTTGTTTTTTCATGAAAAATTTTCACAACTTTGATAGAATCAGTCCTAGGAACTTAAAATGGGAGGTAAATCTAGTACCGATCCAAGACAGAGTATTCTATTTATACTTGGTTTCTATCTTTTAATAGAAAAAGTAAATGATTGCTGTTCTTCCTTAATCTACTTATTGTAAAAGTAAACTCTAGCCCGAGTGTATCAACAGAAAACATTTTCAGTTTGTTTCTGTTTTGGAGAACTCATGGCATAAGATGAAGGGTGAAGGGATGGCTCCGGGGGTGGGGGCCCTCATTTCCTAATAGTCACATGCTGGGAAGTGGAGGATGGCCCGTCGCCTTCTTGCATCACTCTTGTCCCCACAGACATTTAAAAGTTGAATGTAGACAGATTTTATGAGAGAAGCTCATGCTTCTATTGTAGGTATCTTCTTTACTCCTTGATTTTATGGGCTTGACTGTTGGCTCCAGGTATTTTAAAAACTTGGTGTCCGTGAGTCAGCAGAAGGCACACAGTCTCATGGGGAGGACACATTTGTTCATTGGGTCTGCCATGCATGAGGGAGAAATATCATTTTGTAAATAGAAGTGCTGTTTAGACACACACAGAAGCAGCAGCACGAGAAACAGAAGTAGTTATAATATAGAAGCATGAAGAGAAACCCACTTCTACCTTGGAACTCTTAAATAATGCAAGAAAATGGTGCTTCCAGCAGTTATTTCTAACAATGTTTCGGTGATGTTGTTTAAAAACTTTTAATTCATTAGGTCAGTGAGATAAGTGAAGTATCACAGATGATCACAATCACAATGCTTTCATCTGGACATAGAATAGTACATTTGGTGACTGATGGATTGTTTGATTGATTCAGGTGCTGGGGGTTGAACCCAGGGCTTGGCACATGTTAAGCAAGTGCTTTACTACTGAGCTTTATCCCCAGCCCAGAATAGTCTACTTTTAATGAGCTTTTTTAAAAATTTTATTTACTTTTATTGCACTGTTAGTAGTATGTGAACATATGACTATAATACAATGTTTATATATTAAGGGTAGATTCATTTTAGGGAAAGACTCTTAAACTCTTTGCATTAAAACACCCTGTAGTGAGCTTATAGTTTCTTCTTTCTCTTTTTACAGTTGATAGCATGCCTATTTAGGAAATTTTAGACATTCCTCATGAAGGAAAGACAAGAGAAGCTAATAAATGTGATTTCAAGTTTTAAAATGATAAAATACACAGTAGCCACTCCAGTGCTATAGCATTAGAAGTACAGTCATATACCAGAAGGTCCGTCAAGCAGTGGCAGGTGTGTGGGGTGGGGGTGAAGGATAGAGATTGAACTACAGACCCAGCCTCAGATCAGTCACTTCTAATAGGGAAAACTATCCCAATGGGCAGTTTTAATGTCCTGAGACTTGTCTTAACAGTAATACAGAGTCTTGCCAAGGGCAGAAGTCTCTTATGATGGACAAGAATTGAGAACTTTCCATTACTCATATGATCTGAAATAAAGGACATAAATCCTTGTTGTTTGGTTCTAGTTATTCTGGCTAAAAGCTGAAATGCCTCATGCAGGATAAATGAAGTCAGGAACTACAATAATTTAAGAACCAGAGGAATAATTGCTGTGAGGCTTGAATATATCTCCTTCTCTAGTGCCTTGTTTTTTCCACTACACAGATAGCAGAAGACTGTTGCCTGACAATTGTGGGCAGCCTGGTAACATCTGGCTCAAAGCTGGGCCTGGCGCTGGACCAGAGTGTTGACAGTCAGCTCTGGTGCATGAAGCCAGATGGCAGGATCCACAGCAAGCTGAAGCCCAATTTAGTTTTAGATATCAAAGGTAAGGATCATTTCCTTTATTATAATGTAACTTGCTTCAGTTAAGAAAAAAATCTCTGCAGTTGGTAAGTACATTATGAATAGTAAATGTTTTCGTTAGCTTTTTCATCACTATAACCAAAATGCCTGACAGGAACAACTTAAAGGAGGAAGTTTTTTGGGGGTGCTTAGTTTCAGAGAACTCAACCCATAGATGGATGACTCCATCTGGGTCCTAGGTGAGCAGCACATCATGGGGGAAAAGCCCAGTAGAGGAAAGCTGCTCAGCTCATGGAGGAATCAAGAAGTGGGGGTGGGGTGGAGGGGTGGCAAGGGGCCACAAGAGATGCATCCTTCCATGGCACCTCCTCCAGTGACCCTCCTCCTCCAGCCATGCCCCACCTGCCTTCAGTTACCACCCAGTCTGTCCATTCAAACTAGGATGAACTTATTAGGGCATAGCTCTCATCATTTCCCCTCCAAACATTCCTGCATTAACATGGGAGTTTTGGGGAAGCACCTTAAATCCAAACCATAACAGTAAGAGAGCCCCTACTGGGTGCCAGCCACTGTGTTCAAAACATACATTAGCTTATGAGATCTTCATAGCAGCCCTAGGAGGTCTGTGTAGAACTTCCTCCCTCCTCTCTCTCTTCCCATTGTAAGCCCCAAATCTGAGGCTCAGAGGCATTAGTCAGTTTGGCCACGATCTCACACCTGGGAGTGCTGAGCTGGGATCTGGATACAGGCTGTTTTCCAAACCTTTTTTTTTTTTAGGTGCTGGGGATAGAAACCAGGGTCCAAGCATGCTAAACATGCGTTCTATCACTGAGCTACACCCCCAACCCTGTTTTTATTTTAAAAATAATAAGCTAAAAAGCTGTGATCTTAGTATAATTGATAGTTCTCATGTATACACATGTAGACCTTCATTGAAAAGATCTAAGATCTAAATGGGAATAACACAGGATGATTTCAGTAGAACATGTTCAATGAAGTTTATCCAGGGTGAATGGATGGTGCTTCTTGGAATAGCGAGTTGGGTCAGTGGTCCTCAAACCATATCTGTTTGCAGAATCACCTGCAGGATTATTAAACACAGGCTGCTGGGTCTCATCCTTACAGTTCCTGATTCAGTAGGTTCCAGGGTGGGGGACAAAAATTTGCTTTTCTAATAAATTCCCAGGTGCTGCTGATCTGAGGACCAAACTAAAGAACTATTGATGATACTTTAAGAATAACAAAACAAAACTGACCTGACTCATAATAGAATTCAGAGAACTAGTGTTGTTGCCAATTACAAGCCAATGAAGACTGTGTATTCATGTCATCTGGGGCAATTTTGTTTTAAATTATTAATGAACACTTTTCTATTTCCTGTCAAGAGACCTGGCATGATTGTTTTGCTACACATGAAACAGTGATAATGTAAACATACTTCACTGCATACTCCATTCTAAATCAGCATTAGAAGTTGGCTCAATTTTACTTTAATCAGGGCTCTAGGCCAATGCTGTCATTAAAAACTAAGATGTAAAGGTAAAGAAACAATTGCAATCTGGTGTTTAAGGCACTTCTGGATAACAGAAAATACAGCAAGAACTTGTTTTTACTTATTCTTTTTAGTTATACATGACAGTAGAGTATATTTTGACATATTATACATACATGGAATTTATCTTATTATTAATTAGGATCCCAGACTTGTGATTGTACACAATATGGATCCACTGTGATGTATTCATATATGGCATATGAAAGTCATGTTAGATTCATTCCACTGTCTTTCCTATTTCTATTCCCTTCCCTTCATTCCCCTTTGTTGAAGCCACTGAACTTCTATCCCCCCTCCCCTTGGTTGTGTGTTAGCATCCACATATCAGAAAGAACATTCAACCTTTGATTTTTTGGGATTGGCTTATTTCACTTAGCATGGTAGTCTCCAGATCCTTCCATTTACTGGCAAATATCATAGTTATTCTTTTTTATGGCTGAATAATATTCTATTGTGTATATATACCACATTTTCTTTATCCATTCATCTGTTGAAGGGCATCTAGGTTGGTTCCATAGCTTAGCTATTGTGAATTGAGCTGCTATAAATATTGATATACCTGTGTTACTATAGTATGCTGATTTTAATTCCTTTGGATATATATCGAGGAGTGAGATAACTGGATCAAATGGTGGTTCCATTCCTAGTTTTTTGAAGAATCTCTATACTACTTTCCAGAATGGTTGCACCAGTTCTACCAGCAATATTTAAATGCACCTTTTCCCCAACATCCTCACCAACATTTGTTGTTACTTATATTCTTAATAATTGCCATTCTGCCTGGAGTGAGATGAAATCTCAGTGTAATTTTAATTTGCATTTCTTTAATTGCTAGAGATGTTGAACATTTTTCATATATTTGTTGGCCATTTGTAGTTCTTCTGTGAAGCGTTTGCCTGTTTATTTATCAGGTTGTTGATTTTTTTTTTTTTTTTGGTGTTTTGAATCCTTTGCATATCCTAAAAATTAACACCCTGTCTGTCTGAGGTGCAGGAGGCAAATATTTTTTTCCCACTCTGTAGACTCTCTCTTCACACTCCTGATTGTTTCCTTTACTGTGAAAAAACTTTTTAGTTTGATACCATTTATTGATTCTTGATTTTACTTCTCATCAAGAACATTTTTATCATGGGTTTTGGTAGCTGCTTGGGTTTGGAAGTGCCTGTCAATTCTGGGTCCAGGTAGGTAGAGTGGACAACCCACTTAACAGTGGAATTAAAATCATAACTTGAGAAGTTGGAAAGGTGCTCAGACAGGCAGACAAACCAAGTTGAATGAGGGCACACACTGAGCACAAATTAAGCAACGTGCTTGCAGGACAGATGGGAACTAAAGATCACATACATGGACTATATCTTACATATTCCCTTGGATATAAGAAAATAAATCTAACATTCAGAAAATGAACTATATAGTATACAACCCTCATATCACATCTGCTACAACAGATTTCGCTTAATACACAGGCAAAATACCCATTTAATGGAAGATTACTCAAAATTCAAACTGGCTAATACCTTTGTTCTTATTTTGATCAACTGTGGTACTGGCACTCCTCATTCCATGTAAGATAGCTTCAGAATCCCCAGAGGAGACAAAGAAATGTGACAACATTGGAAATATTAGAAAAATTAAGATATTTAGTCCCCAAAAGAAGGCTGAGCAGACCTACATGTTTCTTACAGGTGTGATGAGCTCCCTACGTCCAGGGTTAAGGTCACTGTAATCCTTAGAGCACTTCTCCTTTTGTTTCTGCAAGTCGGTATTCACTGGGTACCCACCAGGTGGCAGGCTCTGTGCTGAACCCTGGGATACCAAAGTGAATGGTGACCTCTGCCTTGGCCCTGACCTGCACTTGGGACTCTAGGAGGTTCTCTCTAGGGCTTCACTTTAAAGCTCCAAAGCTCCTTCCGAGAATAGGTTGTTCATTAGTCACACGCCTCATGAGTAAGGACAGTGGCCTGTGTATTTGTGAACCCTCAATATGTAGTATGGCAGCTGCAATAATTACTTAACTTCTTGTTACACTGAATTTGAACTTCTCAGCATGTGGGAGAAGGATGCCATCTTCTGGAGAGGAAGGAGCAGGGCACAGCCCACACTCATGCAAGGAGAACAGTAAGCACATCTCTCTTTTGCCACGCACTTAGTAGGAGCCTGTGGTTTTCGTGAGCTACCCCAGGAGCATTAAAATTGCCAGAACCTGTTAAAATTGCTGTTCAGACTTACTAGATGGAGTGTCTCTCTTCTCTCCTTGTGTTTGGGGAGGACGTTGTTTGGATAGATGGTCCTGTATTATTCCAGACCACGTATCTTATGATAACAGTGGAAGCTGATTCACACTCACTTTAAAAATCATCAAAAGTCTGTCAGGATTGTACTATACATAGGTGAATGAAACAGCTGCATCACAAAAACTAAAAGTGAACCGAAGGGGAAAGGATATCTTCCAGGCAATATCTTTGTGTTGTTTTGTGTTTTGAGGGAATAGTACTGATTTCTTTTAAATAGGATGGAAAATTTGTTCCAAATTACTGTTTCTCAGTCCTATTTGCCAAGAACTCAAATGTAACTGGCTGAGAATCAGTGACGCAGGCCTTTATTCTTATTTGATCAACTCTGTGGCACTAGCACTCCTCTATGTAAGATAGCTTCAAAATCCCCGGAAGACAAAGAAATGTGACAACATTGGAAATGTTAGAAAAGTTAGGATTTAGTCACTTCCCAGCTATCCTGGCAGGCATGTGTGTGATGAAAGGACCACTGGTGACAGTGGCCTCCTTTATACCATTATACTTGCTATATGGGAAGGTAAGTTCAAACAAACAAACAAACAAAAAACCCACAGTGTCCTCCTGTCTCCAAACACTTGTTAAAAAAAAAAAAGGTGTTTGTGCTTATAATCTCTATCCATCCCACACTATCTTCTGTATCAAATAGTCCAATAGAAATCTATGTGGTTTTTCCTTGTTTTTGTTTTTCGTGTTGTTGGGAATTGAATCCAGGGTCTCACATGTTGAATCCAGCACTTTACCACTGAGCTACACCTCTGGCCCTGAAATATACCTAATTTTCCAGAAAGAGAGAAAAAAAGTCTGGGATGATTAAAGTCTTCCCGAAGGCAAATGAATGACTCAGATTATTTCTCAAGATCTTTCTAGTCTTCATGAGTCCAATTAGAATTGGTGTAATACACACAAAAAGTATGTTAAAATACTCTAATTGTGGACTCCAGCAGTCCAGCACAGCCCCTAGATTTGATCCCCGGTACCTCAAATCAACAACTACTACTATAATCTTGAAGACTGAAAAAACAAGGCCCTGTGCCCTGAGTACTTTCTGGAACCTCAGTGGAGCACATTGCCTTGGTGGAGAGTGTACGATTTGCTAGTACCTACTGCTGACTTGGGGATACAGAGGCCCAAGGCACCTCACCTGTACCTGGGGAGTCTTCTGACTACTAGCGATGACAAACTGGTTTCTTACAGAAGTGTCAGAGATGACTTCCTTCCCCATCTGCTTAGGTCTATCATGTAAATTTTCAGAACTTTTTGATACTTTGCAAATGATTTTAAAGAGGAGAGAAGTCTATTTCTTCTTGGCCTGATGATGAAGCATGATTTCAATACCAGTCATGTCCTGCATCCAGACACACAGATTTTTATTTCACTGAAGTCCCTGGTGATGCACCTTGATGCAGAGGCTTATGCTAAAAAAAGATAAGGTTTCTGAAAGGATGTTTATTCCATACTGGAAAGAAAATCGCATAACCTATTTTTGGTTAATGATACTTGTCCTTTGTGGGTAAAAAGATACTTCTCCATTGAAAGGAGTTAAGTATCAGAAGTTTCAAATAAGTATCCTTGGAAAGTCTTCTTACAGACATTCTGGTGAAAAAGGAGTTACAGGGTTCATGTACTACTTTTACAGTACGATGGTTCTCAGTATTTTAACTGCTAGGTATTTTCATATGCTGAATTCCCAGAGGTGGGAGTGCTTCCTGTCCCTGTGCATACTTCTGGGTGTCATTAAACCCTCCCCTTTGTCTTAGTACCACCATTTTTTCAATATCTTGTTCCCTCTGATAGCCACGCCCACAGGCTTTCTGCCACTGTCAGGTCTGCCTGCTTACTCCTCACCAGGAGCTCAAATTCATGATCTCTCCATAGCCTCCATTGTAGTCTCTTTGCTCTTTTCTGCCTCTCTAGACTTTTCCCTGTTGCTCCCAGTTTCAGACATGGTAGGAGTGATCTACACTGACCTTTAAGAATCAGGTAGAAAAGGAACCCTGAGAGGTAGGCTATGCCGTGTGGAGCGGCTGGAGCCCCATGCAGATCGTAACAGATTGGCCTGTAAGGGGTTGAGCCTCTCATCCCGCAGGGGTTCAGGGCTTCCTTCCTGCTGTTTCCTTGGAGCACACAGTTTTATGCCCTGTTTATTGCTTTTGCTCTGGAGTGTTAGTATAAAATGTCTCTGCTATTGCTCCTTTACCCTGGTCATATTTCCTCTTTTCTTTCTTTCAGGGGGTGCGCAGTATGACCAAAATCACATTATCCTCAACACAATCAGCAGAGACAAGTTAACACAAGTGTGGGAAGCCATGGTCCTATGAACCTGAAGAACGGATGCAGGGGGAATCTCTCTGGAGGTCTTTCCAGCTGCCTTATTTGAGAAACACAAAAGGACAGTGGTGATGGAGGAGCCAAATGGAGTGACACCTTCTTCCATCTTGAATGACACTGCCATGTCTGGGAGAATCATCTCATCTTTTCAAAAGACTGTAATAATTTTAAACCAATAATTTGTCTTCCTTTCATTTCTTGCCTTTCATTTTCTCTCAGTAGCTACTTAAACAGGTTGCATCATTAGCAGCTTTGGGGTGTTTAAGATGTTGTAAGAAGACTTCAAGACTATATGGACATTTAAAATTATTTCCAAAGATAGTAATGGAGAGAACAGGACCAAATTTACTGACTTTGTGGACTTAAAAATCTCTTACACTTTAAAGGGAAGGATAGAAACCTAAGTTTGTAAGGTAGAAGACTATTGAGCATCTGAGAAACATGCTTTATTAGGCCTGTACCTTTGGTTCTTGGCCTTAATGTTTTCTGGAACCATTAATTATCATTGATAATAAAGTGGGAAAGCCTTATATATATTCAGAAATATTATAAGTATACACAAATACTATTTTCTTTCAGTTAATATTTAAAAATTAGTAAACTGATGGAATTTCATGTCCATGTCTGCTAACATTTATTAGCAGAATTTGGATTATTCTAGGGACTGCCCTAGAACGTCACAAGTGAATGTTCAATGCCTTTCTCAAAGCTGCTACTGGAACAGTATTATCATGGCCTAATTTATTAGCCTCTCCTTCCTTATCTGCAAGTACTGAAGCCATGTTCTATAGTTTTTTTTGCTAAAGTCAGACCTTTTAACTAATTTCCAGGCACTACTGAGTGGGACAGGCTCAGATATGAAGGTACTGGGGGTACTACAGCCCTGATATTTCCTTCTGGTAGCAGAAAGAGAGGTGTGCAAAGCTCCAGGGGATGGCCAGCACTCATGTCCAGAAAGTAAAGGAGAAGAGACCCTTGAGGCTGGTGGTGGTCAAATGTTGGAGCTCTGCAAGCCCACGAATGCTGTAAGCAATTCAAAAATGCAAAGGAACTATTTCACTTGCTGCTCTGTTGGTTCTGTTTTGAACTAAACTGCTAAATGTTTCCTTGAGTACCTCCTTCCTCTTTTTTGTCCTTGTCACTGAATACCGGTGCTCTTGTCACAAGTAGAACAAATCTTGTTTCCATTTCTCTGTTCAGGTGTTTCCATTTCTAAAATGTGATCCTCCCTGAAGTCCATAGGCAACTGTGGTCATTAGAATAATTTACCTTCAGTTTTAAAATAATGTTTGCACATGTACAACCGCGCCAAGAGGTCTGTCTCATTCTTAGATGTATAGCTCTGATTTTAGGCATTTTGTGTATATCATTACAGAATGGTGGGGTAAGATATTCTATAATAACCTGTGCTGAATTTACCTCTTGAATAAACTTGTTTCTGGTTAACTATATTGGTGAAATCTCCTATAGTCCATTCAGAACCCTCATCTAAACTTCCAAGAGTCAGCCAGCAGATTAGAAACAAATGTCTGACAGAGTAGGATGAGGCTGGCTCAAGGGTCCTGGTGTGACGGCAGGGAAGGTTTTGCTGACCACCCTCTAACCGGATAAGACAGCAAGTGAGGTCCTGGCTCACCTACGCGCTTTTGAGTACCTGACACCTCACTACTGCCCTCTGGGACAAGAGCTGAGACTGCTCCAAGTGGAAGTTAAGAGCAGTTAGTATTTACAAATGGAAAAACATCTTTTTCTTTTGAAGTAAATTTGTACTAAGACAACTCTAGAGAAACCTGCTACCAAATGAGCATCTAACAGGAAAAAACAAAGTGAAATCTTCTCAAAACAAGTCTCAAAGGTCTGATAATGGGTGTGAGTCAATAAAAAACACTCATGTTAATGAGACACTAGAGATTCTGAAGTACATACTGCGATGGGTGTATTGGTGAAATACCTAAATGCAGTCGTAGGAGGTCAGATAATAGCCAACTGGACTCCATTGGAATGGTGGCAATTTCCACAGAAAAGTCCCCAGAGAAGCATGTTTCCATTGCTGAAAGAGGCCCAGCCATTATGCAAAACTTAGGGTTTACAGAAGTTAGAAACTTTAGCTTTAACCCTTTGAATATTAAGAGAGCAAGCAATCAAATCACAGGCCAGGTTTTAATAGATGACTGTAAGAGATTCCAAACTTCTATGATAACCACACTAGAGCAGGGGAATAAAAATGAAAGTGTGTTAGTTTTCTGTTACTATGACAAAATGAAAGTGTGTTAGCTTTCTGTTACTATGACAAAATACCAAGTTATAAGGAGGAAATGTTTATTTTGGCTCACTGTTTTGGAGGTTTCAGTTCATGGTCAGTTTGCTCCATTGCTTTTGTGCCTGTGGTGAGGAGCTCAACAGGGTAGCACGGTAGAGGAAGATGCTTACCTGATGGAGGCCAGGAAACAGGGAGGCAGGAGGGGGCTAGGATCCCAATATCCCCTCCGAGGTCATGATCCCAACAACCTACCTTGCTTCCACTAGGTCCCAAAGGTTCTGCCACTCCCCAGATGGCCACAGACTGGGGACAAAGATTGGCCTTTGGGGGACATTCCAGATCCAAACTATAGCATTCCACCCTGGCCCCAAAGACTCATTTCCATTTCACAAGGCAAAATGAATTCCATCCATCTCCAAGAGTTCTCAAAATCTTAACAGTTCTACTACTAATCAAAAATTCAAGTCCAGAGTCTCCTCTGAGACTCGAGACAAACTCTTAGCTGTGAGCCCCTATAAAAATCAAAAGAACATATGGTTCCAAGATACAATGGGACAGGGTAAATATTGGAATATTCCCATTCCAATATGGAGGAATAGGGGCACAGAAAGGTAGGACTGGAACGAAGCTAAACCGAAACCCAGTAAGGCAAAACCTTAAATCCTACAGCTATATCCACCAGGACACATGATGTTATGCTGTGAGGGCCAAAGTGCTTGGACAGCACCACCCAAGACTTACTAGTACAGACTTACTAGTCGCAGCCCCCACGACCACTCTCAGGCTCTTTCCTGCCAGTAGCTCCTGACAGGTATTCCGCGTACCTGGCATGTATAACTTCCTGGGGTCTTCATGGTGACTTCAGCTTCACTCTTAAACTTCATGAATCTCCCTGCTAGGAGCTCTTTGCAGGGACTCTGACCCTGCCACCCACTGCCCAGCCTCCCAGGCTTTCCTGAAATCTTGGTAGAAGGAAGACTCAGTGACCCAAGACCTCCTACATTCTGCATGCCTGCCAAACCAGCATCATGAGGGCAATGATAGGTGGCAACCATGTCCATGCTGGTTCAAACCACTGCTGCAGTGGCCCGAGTTCCGGCCAAACACAGGAAATAAATCCTGGGAAACAATTCCCTAGATGGCTCTGTGCACAGAGTGTCCCCAGGGCTCTCTCTTCAAACAAAACTCGTATCAATTCCTGAGATGCCCTAAAGGCATCTTCCTTATTGTCCAAGTTCGAAGTACGTGGCTTCTTATTAATTATGCTGCTCTCTTTAGCACCCTCCTTGTTGGCCCCTAAAATGAGCTTCTTTTCTGGCTGAAATGCAGTTTTTCCTAATTTTTCCACACTTCTCTTTGCTCCTGATTCTCACTGTATATCTGACTAAAAGAGGCCAATAATACCTATGCTGCTGTCTGAATACTGTGCTGCCTTGAAATTTCCTCCTCCAGATAAACTAACCCATTGCCTTTAAATTAGCCTTATACAAAGTCTCAGGGAATGGACATAATATAACAAAGTTCTTTGCCAGACTGTTAACCCAGATGGCTGCTGGTCCAATTCCTAATAGTGTCTTTACTTAATCTGCAGCTTGATCAGCAAGTCTTACTGTCTGCATTCCTATCAGCATTTTAGCCTTGAGCCATCGCCAGGCTCACCCATTAAATTCCATTTGCAGCATTCTAGTTTTCTATAGTCTGCTTCTCCAAACTTTTCTAAATTTTCCATGCAAACCAATTCCCAAGGCTTCTGAATAAAGTATAGTCACAGCAATGCTCCTACTTCTTAGTACCAATATTCTGTGTTAGCTTTTCATTACTGTAACAAATACCTGGGATAATCAAGTTATAAGGAGGAAATGCTTATTTTGGCTCAGTTTTGGAGGTTTCAGTTCATGTCATTGGGCTCTGTTGCTTTGGGGCCTGTGGTGAAGCAGCACATCATGGTGGAAGCAAAGGGTGGAGGAAAATGCTCACTTCATGGCAGGTAGGAAGCAAAGAAAGGCAGGGAGGAACCAGGATCCCAGTATCTCCTCCAAGGCACATTCCCAACGACCTAGCTTCCTCCTACTAATTCTACCACTTAAAGGTTCCACAACCTCCCAATAATACCATGGGCCTTTGGGGGACATCCAGATCCAAACTGTGGCAGCCAGTTAGAAAGTGTTCACTGATGAATTCAAGAAGAAACTAGCTTTTGTTCTACTCAATTAACAAACATTTATTTTGTGATGCCAGGTATGGAAGCAAGGAACTCATGCATACAAGCAAGTGCTTTATCACTGAGCTATACTCCCAGTCCAGAGCAAGTTTTTAAAATAACTTTTCATTCACAAACTGAAAGTTTTAGGATCTCATAAATACTATGATAATAAAACAAGGTTTGAGTTGCTCAAAGAGAAGGTACCACAGCAATCTGTAAGCTGATGTCAAAGAGCAGCTTTAAAAGAATATGCAATTCTCACTGACTACAGACAAGTCCAAGTGCTGATGTGTTTGTATAAACTACTGGCAAGTTATTGGCAAAAAAAAAGGTGTGTTTATTTTTTTAAGCCTATCATGGAACTTATAATCTAATATGGAAAAATGTTTGAGGGGGATGGCTAGAAAATGTTTGGACCACAGCACTCACCAAATAAAAAAGTCAACAATCAGTGAGCCACATACAGTATTTATTTAAACGACATTAATTACAGTCTTTCCTCGTGCATGTCCTCTTTCCACCTTTAGGAAGGCTTCTGGAACTTGAGAAAAAGGAAAGGTTTGTTCAATAACTGGTCGAATCTGTAAAATACAAGAAGAAACTGACGGATCAGAATACCCACATCTTTCAAGGCAAATGACACCTGTAATTAGTTTCTTCACACTATCACTTAAGGCTGGTCTTTCTCAGGTCTCTCTCCATCCTGCCTAGGTGAGGAGCTCATGCCCAGCCATACCTGCTGCCTCCACTCTTGCCTCATGGCCTCTCTTTTCTCTGGAGTGGCCCAACTCCACTTTGTTCCACCAGACTTCTGCTCTATGCTGTCGCGTTGCTCTTCTACTCAGAACCCTAAACAGCTCCCAAGACAGGCATTAGAAGACCAATACTCTGGACCTCAGCCCCAGGCAGATCCTATGCTTTACCAAAATGGTTTCCTTACCATTATCTGAACACACTAGATTGGTGCCTTTGCCAGTGCAAGTCAGTAAGTCCAGAAATGCCTCTTCTCTGACCCTCCCGGCTTTGACCTCACACCCATTTCCTCATCCCCCAGCCTGTAGTGTGTTCTCCCTTTGAACTGCTCCAGGGACGAGGCAGCCCTCAGAGCTACACTTGTTACAGCTGAGAACACATGTGGGCTACCCTGTAAGGAAAATACCAAAGGAGCCTGGTGCCCCAAGCTCCTTGCTGTATATATCCCTCTGGTCCCCTTACAGATAGTGCAGAGTAAGTAGCAGTTTTTTTATTTTTTTAAATTTGTTTAATATTTGGCTATCTACTCAACCAGAGTATAAAGCACCTGTGATATGAGCCATCTCTTCTGTACCCCTCCACAACACCTAAGAATGTAGTAGGAGCTTCATAAATGTCACTTAGGTGAAAACCAAAATGTGGGAAGCAAAAGTCTAATGTGAGTTCTCTGGCCTTCAGGAGAAACTGTCCCAGGCTATAGCTGCCCTGGGAGCCTCTGCTAAACAGTAGCACAGTTGGTTAGAATTTACAGGAAAGCCATTTCAGCCAGCTCGTTGATGTTTAGTGTTGCTGGTTCTTTTCACCATACCATTACAATTGCCAGCAACCTCCTTCTGAAAGTAGGTCCCCAGTAACACCCTTTTCCCATGCAAAAATGCAATTGTGCTCTTCCTTTTTAAAACTTCGAGCAGAAATTAGTCATTATCCACTGCATACCTCTGTGGCCTTCCTTCCATAGCTCCACTGGCAGGGATAAGATGTCAGAGGCCAACTCATACAATTGACAACCATTTTATTTTTACAAGAGAAGACGTGTTTCTGTGTGACTCTCAGAACCCAGACACCCAAAGAGCATCTCAAACTTCAAACATTCCTTCTCCTAAGAGCTAAAAGTTCTGTAGCCACAAATCACAATAAGCTCATAATAAAAGCAACACCTGGCATGTTCTGTCCTTACTACATATGCCAGGGACTCTTCTAAGGGTTCTCTATATTTTTACCTCATTTAAAACCCATAGCCACCTTCTGAGGCAGTTATTACTATTATTATCATTTTATGAAAGAAGAAATCAAGGCACTGAGTTAAATAAATTGCTAACGTCACAGCCAACGTGGTAAGGCAGGATCAATCTGGCATCATCAAATCTGCTCTCACCACTACAAGCTGAACTTTTCCTTGTCATCTGCAGCTTTCTACTTCTACACCTAGAAGGAAGGGAAAGGAAGCCAAGGATAATAATGACATCACAGCCTGCATCTTGGCCTGTCTTACTTGTGCCAGCTGAGGATGTGGCCTCTCGATCCTGTGTCTAGGCCACCAAGATGACAGATGTGTAGTACTTGTGCCAACCCTTCCATCTGCCTATGGAGGACATCACCAATTGATAATTCCCCAGGGTGCTGAGCATGACCTCAAAAATCTTCAATATCGCAACCACTAAGAACTGATGTGACTGGCATGTTAGATGAAACCTATTCATTCTCTGGTCAGAGGATGAAAGGCATTCAGGTTGATTTCTGTATAACCCACGGGAAACCTTTTGAACCTCTGGGACATTGTTTTGGGGATACTGTTTATCTGGAAAAGGAATTACCTGATTGCATGCTTAAACTGCACCGTCCTAGGTCACCTGCTAGAAAAACAAAATCAGAATCTCTAGGGGCAGGGAAGAGGACAGTGCATCTTACACAAGCTTCCCAGGAAATGTGCATACACTACAGTGAAGTCGCCGCAGCCTTCTGCCATATTCTCAGGTTCTGAACTTGTATCGAACACATATGCATCCATTCTCCAAATATCGACTAAGTGCCTGCCTCCTAAGTGCTAGGACTAACACAGAGCAGGAACACAAAACAGGCTCCACTCCAGAATGCGCTGCCCGAGCCATCAAGCCATGTTCACTTCAGAGCTCTGCCCAGAGCCACAGAGGCTGAACTGATGACCCAGGCAGCTTGCAGTGACTGCACACTTTGATCTGGCTGGTCAGGCCCATTGTGGCAAATAACCCAGGAGGCTGACCATGGCATAATGAGTCATTCAGCGATTCCCGTAAGTGACAATGAAAAAAAGCTTTCGAATTACAGGCAGGCAAATGCCACTGTTGGCTGAATATGTGACAGCAAATGGAGATTAACTGGATAATGAGACAGTGTCTATGCACAGTCTCACATCAGATCTCCAATGCTTGTTTGTTAGAACAAAGGGATCAGAGTTAAAATCCAGAGAGGGGAAAGAAAGGTTACTCATAGTGAAGTGGGGACATTTATGTGATGACACTGCTATAGTCCACCCAGCACAGGGAGCCCTGTTATAAAGCAGGCAGCCTCAACACCAGGCTTCCCGCCACACAGACACCGGGGCTCACAGTCGACTGGGAGATGTCCACTGCAGGAGCCCTTGTTCAGTCTTGGTCCAAGTGTGGGGTCTCCTGAGTATACCTTACCTCCCTTAAAGGCTGTGCCAAGCCAGACCCCAAGATTTAGCACCTGCTGCCTGACATCTACAACATGGGGACAAAGGGGACCTTACCCTCTCTAAATATGGCCTCACAGTCTTGCAGCTTACTGGCTGCTGGGCAAGCCTCCTCTCTGGGGCAGAAACCCTTTCCACTCCTTGAGGGGAAGGTACAGGAGGACCTTTTACCACCACAAGAATGAGGGATTGTTGATGGCCAGAGGACATGGCAGATAGCACTGGCGGCAGCAAGAGGGTTTCCCTCCATTCCCATTTTCCCAATAAGAAATACAAAACATCAGAACCAAAATGGATCTAAACATCTGAGCAAGCCTGTTTTGACAGATTAGGAAGCTGATGCGCCAGTGGCTGAGCAGTACGTGTAAAGTCAGAGCTATCAGAGCAGAGCCAAAATTAGGACACAGGACCCCTGGTTTCATTGCCAAATGGGATGGATGTGGTTTGGGAAGTCAGTCTGCCTACTTCTTTCCCTCACCCCTCGGCCTCATCCTCCACCAGGCAAAGAAGCTGCAGATCTGAGGGTGGAGTGTGAGGACAGGCTGACAGGTGACAGACACCAAGGAAGACTTGAGGGCTCCTGGTAAAAGTCTCAATCCACACACCTGTGGATGGGCAGAGGCACAGCCCCAGCACTACTTCTCAGACAGGTATGCCCTGACCTCTGTGATAGGTTCAGTGTCCAGGGTTGGTTGGTGTAAAGGGGAAGATGGCAACGTTAAGTTTCCCGAGATAAGAAGAGGACAAAGGAAGAGGTGAGTTTTGCTCCAATTTGCTATTTCTTAGATACTTCCTGCCCCCCATGGAAAACTCGAAGCTGCAAGAATGGTGGTAAGATAGGAGGAGATGGCAGATGAGGGTGCTTGCCAAGGGAGTTTTGGAAAGAATACGTACTTGTCCCTAGGTACTCCCCTAAGAAAAGGCACTCCTTACAGCTAGAAAGAGGAAAAACCTGATATACATTTCCTCATAGAAACAATTTCAGCAGTACCAGAAGAACTTCAGAAGCACCAAGGTTAAGAGATTCATGAGATACCTGCCATATCTGGCAAGCTAGCCATCTTCTACTGGTTCTTGGCATTCAATCTCTAATCATTACACTTTCTATGGAGCAAAGTCCAGCTGCAACATGAAAATTAGAGCTTAAAACACAGTCCTCTGCTAAATTAGGTCATTCAAGAGGGGTCTGGGAAATCACCTACCTCAGAACTCATTACATTTTCCTCTAAAGTGGCAGTGTTGCCAGGTGTGGTGGCATGTGCCTACAGTCCCAGAGATTTGGGAGGCTGAGAAGAATTGCAAGCCCAAGGCCAACCTCACCGATTTATGGAGACCCTAAGGATTTAGTGAGACCCTGTCTCAAAATAAAACATAAAAAAAGGGCTGAGGATATGGCTTAGTGGTTAAGCAACCTTGGATACCATCTCTGTACCAAAAGAGAGAGAGAGAGAGAAAGAGAGAGAGAGAGAGAGAGTGCTTAAGGTGGAAAGTCCCAAAACAGTAGCCTCTAGACACATGTGGCTACTTAATCAAAAGTGAGGAGGTTAACACATGCCTATAATCCCAGTGACCTGGGAGGAAGGAGGACTGCAGGTTCAAGGTCAGCCTTGGCAACTTGGTGAGACCCTGTCTCATAAAAAATAAAAAGGGCTAGGGATATAGCTCAGTGGTAAAGCACCTCTGAGTTCAATCCTCAGAAACTCCCAAAAGTGGTCAATGAAATGAAAAATTGAGTCTCTCAGTTTCACTAGTCACATTTCAAGTGCTCAACAGTCACATGTGACTGGTGATTGCTGTACCAGACAGTTCCAGACAGAGAACATTTCAATCACCACAGAAAGTTCCAGTGGATAGCACTGTTCAAAAGGTAACTTGATGTGGCCAACTGATCTCTCCGCACCCTACTGGTTGAAGCAGAATACTAGGGGCCCTTAGTATATACTCTGAATTGAACTCAAAAATGTTATGTAGCATTTTTTCTGATACTGGCTAAAATAAATAATAAGCTTTATAAAGTCTGTATCATTGCTTAACCAAGAAACTTGATTGGTCACCTAGGATTCTGAAAAGACCTGTGAACATTAAGTCATTAAGTGCATGAAATCAGAAGGTTTTAATAATTGTATAAAGAATATATACATATATGCAAATAAGTATATTTAAAAAGTAAAAAGGAGCCGGTATGGTGGTTCTAAACCTGTAGTACCACTATAGGGAAGGATAAGCTGGGAGGATCACTTGAGCCCAGGAGTTCAAGACCAGTTTGGGCAATATAATGAGACTCCATCTCAAAATAAAAAGATCCCATACTTTATCCCTGGACATCTAGTTTTCTTTCTCAGGGACAACCAATATTCCAAAATCCTTTCCTATCTTTTGGATATATTTATGGAAGGTGGAATAGTGGTCCCCAAGAATATTCATATCACCAAACCTGTGAATAAGTTACCTTACATGGCAAATGGACTTCACAGATGCGATTCGGGTAAAGATCCTAAGACGGAGAGATCATCATGGATTATCCAAGTGGGCACAGTAGAATCATCGGGTCCTTCTAAGAGGGAGGCAGGAGAGTTCAGAAAGAAATTTGATGGTAGAAGTGGAAGCAGAAGCAGACTGATGTAGCCACAAGTAAAGGAATGCAGGAGCAGCCCCCAGAAGCTGGGGAAGGCAAGGAAACAGCTTCTCCCTCCAGCCTGCCTGCAGAAGAACGCAGCCTGCTCACCCATTTTTGACTTCTGGCCTTCAGAACTATAAGATAATAAGTTTGTGTTATTTAAACCACCATGTTTGTGGTAATTTGTTACAGCAATACGAAACCAATAAGCAAATATGTATAAATATTTTCCCTCAAAACACAGTTGTTCTTATCAGTAGCAGACTATGGTCTGATGAATCTGCCTCGCCACCTCCTCAAAGTTCTGAAGGATATAGAAGAAGATATAATAAAATACCAAGAATTCAAACTCCACCTGTGTAATGTTTGGATGATTATGTACACAAGCAGAAAACAATGAAGGCTGAATGAGGGATTTATTATTTAACTAATATTGCTGCAATCTTAAAGGCAGCAGAAGAAGGAACTAGGGGTCAAGAGACCTAGCTGCATGACTTTGAGCATGTTATTTAATTTCTTCGGGCCACTGTCTCTTCAAGTGTGACATAAGGATGAGGTAGGGACAGAAACTAGAGAAGTACTGTTTTTTTGTTTCTAACCAATGCTAATCAATGACACATGCTTGGCCTGAATATAATTTTTGACAAGAGTGTCCCACTTTCTACCCAAAAAGGTTTGCTAAATAGTATAAAAATAGGAAATATTTATTGTTCTCAGGAGAAAATGCCAATAAACCGCAGGCCCAAGGCAGAATTTCAGTGGCAGCCCCCTATACTCAACATGCTAATTATAAATAATTCCTTTTGAGACTGTCCAGCAGAACAGAGGTATTCAAATTGGTTTCTGCAAGCCCAGAATTCCTTGGCTGTACAGAGCCCATGGAGGAAAGAGGGAACATTTGCAGGGGAGGACACTCCCTGACATGACTTTGCCAGCAGAGCTACTTCTACTTTAAAAACTGGGACTTGGTATGAACGGTTTTTGCAATTTAAAAACGTTAACTACTAGGCTAAGGTAAATAACAGCAAACTTTTGGTAAAGAGATAAACATGAATCTGAGGCTTGTCAGGCTACACATGGTTTATGTTCTTTCTTTCTTTCTTTTTTTTTTTAAACAAATTATTAAAAGCATAAAAACCATTCTTAGCTCAGAGGATGTACCAATAAAGACCTCAGATTGGATTTGGCCCACCATATGTAACTGACCAGCCCCTGGTTAAGCTACAATAAAAATACTATACACTTCTTAAAATTCAGACTGCAATTGTGCCTGGCTGGAATGGGTATGAATGTGAAATCCTACTGTGTCCAGCAAGACCTCATGATGAGCTAGACACCAGTGCTCCTGTAATCCCAGCTATTCAAGATGCTGAGGGGGAAGATCCCTAGTTTAAGGCCAACCTGGTCAACAGAGTACGATCCAACCTTAAAAAAGGAAAACAATCTCAGGATGACAATGCCAAGTCTAGATCTAGAGGAGAAATGAATTGTGAGATCCCCATGTGCGTTTGACATTTAGCTCCTCATCATTTTGGGGACTGACAATGGTGGACACATGAAAGGCAGGAGACTACAACTCCAAAAATATCTACTGAGTGCTACCCTGAGAGAAGGCAAAGGCACAGCTGATGGTTAGACAGCGTGAGGATGTTACTGCTGTGACTCAGAGTACTCATTAGTGTGGGTATTAACTCTGGGCCTTCTCCATTTTCACTGGGCCACACAGAGCAACAAGAATCCACCAATAATACTTGTTAATCTAGGTACTATTTTCAATCGGGACAGTTTAAGTTATAAGTGACCAGTGCCAGACTGTCTTCACATTTCCAAGTCTCTAATGAAATAAAACAGGCAAGAGAATAAGATAATAGGTAAATAAAGAGAAAAGGAATCTAGAAGCTAGGCCTCATGAAAAAATCCACACACTAAATATACAAACTTGATTTTCAAAACTATTAAATTATAAATGCATGTACTTTTTGACTCAACAATGCCATTCCAATGAAGACAAATGGATATACTCACAATTAGGTAATTAAAATAAATACTGGGTTAACTACTGAAGCATTATCTACAAAAAGACTGGAATGATATTGATAATACACCTGTACAAAGGAATATTACACAGCTGTTTATAATATAGATAATGAAGAAAGTTTTTGTATCCTAATGTGAAATAAAGTTCAAGATAGGTTGTTAAAATAGAAAGCAAGGAGCAGAACAACATGTTATCTATTTGTGTTGGAGAGAGGAATTTTCCTGTTGGATAAGCAGACTGTCTTTGCAATACCCAAGAAATGTGACACTGGTTATGTGTGACATACAGAATCTCAGTGACTGAGGGACAGGAGTCAAAGGATGATTATTTGAAATAAGTCTTCCTACTTCTTGGATTTTGAATCCTGTGAAAGTATTTTATCTAAAAACGTATACATATTTTCAAATAGTTGGCTCTGTGATTTCCTAGCTTTACACTATCAAAAAACAAATACTGCTCCTCTATCAGATACCTGCTAATTAGACTCATTAAGCACCCAGCCAAAACATGAAGAACTTAAATGCTTTTGTCCAGCTGAGCAAATATCTACTAACTGCATGATATGTAAGATCTGCTTTGTTATTTTTCCCAATTTCCCAGGGTAGACAGACAATGACTTCTCACAACCACAGAGAAGCAGGGATGCAAAAGGATGGCCAACTTCATTACAGCATCCAGTGTCACCTCTCAACTTGCACAGTCCCAGAGTCCTTCATCATCAGAAATGACTCTCAAATCCAACAGCTTGGGCAGGAGAGTGGAGAATCGAAGGCGAGGAATATTTCCTTGGTCACCCTCCTTTTAAGGATATTTCAAGGACATCTTTTTCTATCACGTACTTTTTTAGCCATTCTACCGGTTATCTGCCAAATTTAATAGGTAGATATACACAAATCACCTCTCATCTTTGTTGGGTAAATAGTAATTTCCAGGTAGAGAGAGAGAGTCACAATATTTTGAACACAAAAGAGCAATGGTAAGCATGTGGACAGTTTGGAGCAGATATTAGGACATGCACAATCACATGGTGGACTTCTGGAAGACAGCGACATCTCTAATAATGGGCTTAGTCATATGAAGCACTTACTTATTTGACCATAGTTCATTTCCTTCTTCTTAGAAACAAAATAAACATCCCTATGGGATGTGAGAGACCCCTGTAATCAAAGAGGAACTTATACAATCGCAATAATGCTGAGCCCCTGTTTCTACTCAGGACACACTGAAACCTAGACATCTACGAAAAGGCTCACAAACTTGGAACCAAAAAATCTGGGAGATAATAACAGGACATGTCCTATCATATAGTTCCTTGGCTATACTAGAATAAAAAACTTAAATGTACAAAAAACAGTCAGTACTTCCTAAAACCTTGCTTTTCCAAAATCTAAATGGATGATGAAATGGGCCAGCCAGAGGCAGGGGGAGGCAGAAGATCTCTAGGTAGGGGTGTCATCCCTCCAGGATGGGTTTTCCAAGTGTGAGGGATGAATCATGTGATGGCAATGTTGGCCCTGCTCCAACCCCTTTCTCCGCCACTGTAAAATGACTAAGACAAGACAATGTAAGCTCAGCCAAAATCAGCCCCAAACACTAAGAAGGTAGCTGAATGGTGGGGAAAAATCCTGGGATCAGGAGATCTGAGATCTACTCCCATGCTTAGCCAGCTGAGCATGTTCCTTTTTCCTTAAGCTAGTATTCTTATCTGTAAAATGACAATCATTGTGGTTATGATCTCATGCAATCCTCTAAGGTATAAAATGTTCTGCATTCTATAATTCCATATAATCTCTCAATAAAAACGCAAATATCAGCACCAGAATATGAGTTTATTTTCTGGGTTATTCCTCCAGCGATGGAATGTTAGGGCAGTTAAAGACACTGTAAGAATCTAAATGAGCAGATGTCAGCTTAGAAGACTCAGTTACCAAGATCCCTGCAAGGGATGACCAGCCTCTAAGTAACAGTCCCTTTCCACAAAGTAGGCACCAGTAGCCGAGAATATGAATCAGTTGTCTTTTACACAACCCTCGTCAATCCTTATCCACAACCTGGTCATTGACCTTCTCAAATATACTGTTTATTTGCCTTGGATTTTATCACACTAACTTGGGAATCAGGAGACTGGGGGATCTAATTCTTATCCAGCTGTGCTGGGATTGAGATTCCCCTTCTCATCTGGAAAGTGGTTTACCTTCAGGGCAGCCCTGCCCTCAGACTGAGTCAGCTACATGAGCAGTTCAACTGAACTCACAGGGGTGTTCTCACCTTTGTGCAGAGATGGCCCTCACAAAGTGCCATGATTTCAGAACTACCACCAAAATGTTAGCAGTCCATTGTAAATCCCAACTCTGCCACTGTCTAACCAAGAGCCTTTGGGAAAATCATATAACCTCCCCAGGTCTGCCTCTTTATCTGCAAGCCAAGGAGGGTGAACGAGATGGTTAAACTCTTTTCCAGACTAAACAGTCTACATCTATGATTTCCATGATGACAGAGACAAAAATACAGCACTTTAACTTGGCTATGTAAGGCAGTGTGTGTCCCAGTCAGGCCTACCCCTGGAGAATTCCATTGATGAGACTTGGTGGGCGAGTCCATCAGAGGTGCTCCAGCAACACCAAGGTTTCCACATAAAAGTTTTCCTGATGTACCTACCTTTCCTGCATCCACAAGTTCTGCAATTTCATCTAGATATGGACCACTGGGCATGAAAAAGGCCCAGCGGTAATGGACTCCTTGCCAGAAATGCTAAAAAAAAAAAAAAAAAAAAGTCAAGTATAGAAAAGGATAAAATTGGACTAAATGTAAATTCAGGGAAAGGCATTTTCTGGATGTGTAAGACAAATCAATTTCCCATTTCTTGCTGACATATGAGCTATATGCCCAGCACCTTAGCACAGTGACTGACAGAGAGCAGATGCTCCAAAATGCTTAAGAAGTAAATGAACAGAGACGTCCATGTCAACCTAGGCTTCTCTAAGCTGTGACTGATTAACAAGTAAGCACAGAAAAGCACTCCTTAAATGGCAGTCTAAATAGTCTTTGACAGTGGATTGCTTCTGAAAGGGGAATTAGGGGATAGGACTTCTAGGCTTTCTCTAATAAGGTTTGAAAAGAGCTCAGAAGTACCAGAAGAGATTTTTACCAAATTCAATAATGCTCTAGGGGCAATACGGTACTAAAATATGATCTTAGACAACCCAATTGCATTTTTTTCCCCCTGGCTCTGACAAGAATACAGCAATTTTAAAGGCAAAACAAAGTGTAAAAGTTCTGCATACATCATGGCTGGATTTTTGCCTCACTTATGGCAAATACCAAGCCATACAATCTATTATGAGACAAGATGGGCAAAAATCTAACACCAAGAGGGTTCAAAGGTAGGTTGAAGGTGCCAGAAGTAGGTGGTCCACTTGGCAGAAGCAAAGAGAGGTTCTCCATGATATCTCAACCACCTGTCTGACCAAATGGCAGAGGGAGTGGGGGTCAATCAGTACTATGCTGCTTGCTGCCCTCCCTGCATCTACCCCAACCTGCTAGGTGAGCGGGGACTTCTTTTCCACTGGGCTCACTCTCAGCCTGACAATCCTGTAGCATGGCATAAGTCACCAAAATATAAGGCTGGCAATGTAATGGAACTCCTTGCTACCCTAGCTCAGGTACACACCATTGTTATTTCGTCAACCTACCTCTTTCAGTCAGTTTCCTGGCCTACAGAGAACCAATACCACCACCACGTAGCTGACAGAGTTATGGGACAGATTAAACAAGAATGTACATAAAATGCCTGACATATAAAAGGTATCCAATAAGTATTTGTCCAGTAAAAAAAAAAGTAAAGGCTGGGACAATACCAAATCAGGGTTTAAGAATGTAGGGGAAAAAAAAAAAAACAACTAAACTAAGCTGTTGCCTAGGCAAAGCTTCCCGCCTAGTGTGCTGGCAATGGCTAACCAGTTGAGTGACCATATAGTTTATCATCCAATCTGGAAAAGTTCTGAGTTAAGAGTCACCAACAACAACTGCCCCCGGACAATAGGTAGAAATAGTCAAGCTTACTCCAGAATAGTTGTGATGAGATATTGGCTCCTGTTAATCCTCAGCATAACATGACAGAAGCCTAGGCTAGTAGAAGTCTCCAGATAGGTGGCTTTTAGCTCAGAGTAGCCTCAATATGTTGTTCAAATACTATCGTTTTCTGTGTGTCAATGCATGACAGAGGCTGGGGAACACTGGTCTAGGCAACTAACTTAAAAAGAAAAGAAAAAACCAGTCTGAATACTTATGTGGCTAGATACCAGAAGCAAAGCAAATGCCCTAAGCTGACAGTAGGCCCAGTTAATGACCACCTCAAGAGACCTATTCAAGTACTTTGCCCTAAGGTCTGGCCTCTTGGGCTACAATTAAAACATTCTGGAAATTGTTTAGGGTATTAAAGAAGGAACAGAAATGGTCACAACTGCCACATCTATAATTCTTTACAAGCACGCTACTCTGCAAAGTGAAACTTGGTCTGTAATAGCAGAATTTTTATATTCTGATAAAAGGGGTCTGTTTTTTCCCAGGCCATTACAGGAGAGGAAGTAACCCAGGCAGGAGAGCTGGAAGCATGACAGTGAGGCTTTGTGCAGTCTCAGAAAGACGGTGGAGACTGCTGGAAATAAACTGCTTGAGATGACCATGAGGGTCTTTCAAGTAGGGGAAATGGAAAATAAAGGAAGCAATGCCTGCTTTACTTTCAGGACAACTCTAAAGGTTAACTTGTGAGAGAAGTCTCACTGGAGTATAAACTGTGAAATCTTACATAAAAGTTAAACTTGTACTTTAAAGTACTAGAAAGTCTAGGTTGTGTGAAAAGAGAAAGAAGAGATAAAGGACAGTGATGATTCCTTTCTCTGCCACAAAGTATCCTGTGGCATTGTTTCTGGCTGCTGTCTGAATCAAACCAAAATGGAAGACACCAGAAAGCCTAGCTTGGATTGCTCATCTCTGTGACCCACACGTATTTCATGTGAACTGTGTTATGATCTGCTCTATCACAACTAGCTCTTCAATACTACCTCTAAATACTTAGTTCATGCACAGAATTCAAGAGAGCAAAGTCCTAAATTTCACCCCCTAAAAAGTCCTGAACGAATCCATAGTATAAAGAAGCTGCTAAAGGGCTGGGGTAGACTTCAGTGGTGGGAAGACTGCCTTTTTCCAGAGTCTGAAGTATTCTGTCTAATTAAAAGAGTAGAATTTATCTTTATTTTTTTCTATCATGTGTTCTATTTCAACACTAATTCGATTATCTATAATTACCAAAATTTTATAATCTGAAATTATATAAGCCTTTGTCCCCATTGTGATGACAATAGGCTATGATGTCAATCAGTGCCGTAACCAAGGCTGATGTGTACCAACCTGCAAGGCTCATCACTCACCAGGTGCCTTCAGTGTGAGTAATGTATTTTCAAACAGCCCTGGTAACAGTGGCTTATCAATGGTCAATCTCACTAACTGAGTACCAGAAACTTTCATAATGTCACCAATAGGTAGAGTTTCACATTCACAGGGATAGCAGTGTTAGGACAAGTTACCATAATCTCGGCAAAAGCATGATCATTCCATTGGCCTTTGTAGCCTCACTGAAATAAGAGCATAATTTCCTTCAGATTTCTGAAATTCAATAAAAAGCCTCTAAGACCTCTAAAGGTCAGAAATCTGGGAATTAGTGGTAAATTCCAACAGCAGCCATATGCTGTCTTAATAAAGTTTCCACCTTTATAAATAAGAGGATGTATGTGCTAAGGCTGGTGAAGTGGAGAGGACCATCAGGTACACAGGCAGAAAGGAAGCAGATGGTATATCAGATAGAATCGAAAAAGGTAATAACAGATAATAATAAGGCTAACATTTAATAAGAGCTATTTATATACTAGGCATTGTGCCACATTCCTCACATGGATTTTCTCATCTAGTCGTTACAACAAGGCAATAAGGTAGAAGAATTATTAGCCTCATTTTATAGGTAAAGAAATTGGACTGAGAGATATTAAGTAACTTGTACAGGGTCAAATAGCCATTAAGTGAGGTCAGAATTTCAAACTAGTCAATGTGACTCCAAGGTCCATGCTGGCAGCTGCTGCACTATGCTGCCACCAAGAGAAGAGAGGGCCAGGTGACAAAGCAATTTCTAGTAGCCTGAGGTGCCTGCTTGCTCTCACCGAGACTTTGCTTCCTACCTTTAATGTCTTGGTGCCCACAGTGACTCCTGTCTGCAGCATGCCATCTGCTATGCCCAACTGGTCCATGTTCAGGAGGAAAGGAGTCACCAAAGTCACATAGGTGGCTCCTGACCATTTCTTGAGAAAATTGAGAGCCCATGTTTCAGTAGATCCACCAACATTATCAAGGATAAAATCAAATCTGGAGGGAAAGAATCAAAACAAAATATTCTTGTCAGTCTTCATGCTAGGCTCTGATCCCCTTCACTCCTATCACCAGTCGGCTACAGGGTTTTTCTCAGCGACAGCTCACAAAACCACGCTGCACTACACCACTCAGCTCACCATGGCTCTTTTGACAGAAAGGACATAGCCACTCCCTGCATTGATGGCTTTTCTCCAAGGTAAAATCAAATGTGACTAATCTTTTTTTGTCATCAAAATCTTACCATTTTTTAATACTTTAAGAATGATGTGAGTAAGTGGTTCTGAACTGCGGGTGATGTGGGGTTTCTACAATGCACTGAATAGACCCTCACACACCAAAATAGTATCCAGCCCCAAGTATCAATAGTTGAGGAACTAAGTGGCCAATGTTGAGGAACCCTGATCTAAGCTCTGTATAAAACCACAAAGCAATCCATTCAGTGTAAGTCAAAGGATTCTTTTTTGTTTGTTTGCTTTTTGGTAGTACCAGGGCATCAAACCCAGAGCCTTATCAATGCTAGGCAAGCACTCTACCACTGAGCTATATCCTCAGCCCAAAGAATACTTCAGTGTATACAAAAACTTGAAAGAAAAGCATATAGGGTTCTCATCCACAAGAACAATTTGCTTTTATTCCTGTCATAGTCAGAAATACTTGTAGAAGCATCCTGTTTACTTTCTGGAATTCTCTACCTTTTGGTTTCATGTACTGCATCAAGACAGTGCATAAATATCAACACCCTCTCTTGTCTTCAATTCTGTTCTAACAAGTCAAAAAAAATCATCATAATGGAATCCACAGGAACTGACAGATATTCAAATCCTTAAATCTAACCTAAAACTGCTATAATTCCTAAATTCTACTTAAAAGGGAGAAAATCCCACTAAAGCTTTTAAATACTTTTGAAAATAAAGATCTATTTAGAGAATGCATATGTATAAATTAAGTAAATCAATTGATGAATTCCTCTTGGATAAATCTTTTTTTCACTTCCCAATTCATCTGGATAAAGTTAAACATCAAAGCTTCTAAAACCAACTTTGGCCAACTTTGAGACTTTTGAGTCTTTCAAGGGATTAAATTAAATAAAGATGAATAAAAATTAACAGATATAAAATGTACAATGACCTTACCAGATGATTATTCTTCTCATTAGAAAAGTTCCTACTTTGTTTCCAAAGTTTGATTTAAAAAATATAAGATACTTAAAGAAAATTTACAGGCAGCCTAATATTATAGAATAGGCACTGTCTGAAAAGGAGTCTGCAGACCATGTTGAAGACCCAGCTCTTATTTAGGATTCACAGTGTGACCTTGAGCATGCAAAAAATTTGTTCCTATGTTCCTCATTTTCTCAACTACATGATAGGGTGAACTGAAGAATTTTAAAGCCTCTTCTTACTCTAAAACTTAAGGTTCAAGTATCTAAGAGGTTGCCATTTAGAAGGAAGAACAAATTACTACAGGTAAATTCAGAGCTGAAATTCTCAGGCAGAAGTTATAAAGATCAATTTAATTTAAGCTGGAGTAGCAGGAGGAAGGGGAAGAGGGAAGAGAAGAGACAGGAGGAAGGAGGGGGAAGGAGGAAAAGAAGGAGAAGTAGTAGTCACAATAATGGCCTGCATTCATAAGTCAGTGAGGTGCCCTACCAGAAAAGCACAAGCAAAAGGAACATGACCACTTGCAGGAGATGCTTAGGGGAACTGGAGCACCGGGCTGGGGGGCTAGACTGAGTGTCCTCCAGCTTTCCTTCAACTAGTCTCTGGAAACAAACTCGAGACATGCCTAACACTTAGAGTAGATAGAGGGAAACGAGTTGGCCTTGGCCTCAGGGTCATGCTGCTCTTCCTAGCAGTGGCAAATATGAGATAACTTAAACTACCACAATCCAGAAGCCCAGTTGTGGAGACCTGTCACTTCCTCACTTCCGAGTAGCCCACATGGGCTTAGACTCTGACACTCAGAGGGCAGTTGTGAGTCCTCAACCATGCCACACCTGCTGCTGATGGAAGAGCTTAATATTCACTGTGTTCTCTAGTTGCAACAACTGTTCTCATATATTCCCTCGATAATTAATAAAAAAAATATTATGAAGCACCTATTATGTGCACTGCACTATACTACCAGGTAGAGGGAGACAGCAGCAAGCAGGACAAAAAAAAAAAAAATTCCCATTACCATGGTTTGTTCACTGAAACCTCTGTCTAAATGTTGCTTCCTCAAAGAGGCATTGTTCAACCACTCCACCTATAACAACCTCCTCTCCAACACTGACCCTCCCCTTTCCCTGCATCAATTCTCCTCAGAGCGCTAACCCCTAAAACCTTCTCAAATAGCATGTAAGCTCCATGAGGAGAGTAGTGTCTTGTTCACCACTGTATCCAGTGTTTAGAACAGCGTCTGGCAAGTGTAGATGCACAAAGAGCAGGAGTCACAATGGTCTGGTGGCTCCCAGGAGCAATGCCATATTACTGCTGGAGTTGGAGGTGCTGGATGAGAAAGGCTAAGCAGTGTCAGATAGGGTTCCTTCCCCCCCCCCTTTTTTTTAATCTATGAAAATATATTTCTATTCAATGTGGGCAAGAATAATTGACTTCTGAAAACTAAATTTTAAAAATGGAGAAACTTTGAAATAGCAGCAGTAAAATTCTCCTATTAGCTTTCCAAATACTCCTAGTTGCACTATCAGCTTCAGTTTTTCCTGGGCTAAAGAAGATCAGATTAAATTGGAGCCACAGTCAGAGCAACAGAGCTTGTGGGAATTCCTGAATCTGTTCCTCTTTGGTCCCTCTGGCCAGACCAAACCTGGCCTAGACATGCTAAGGGCATCCACAATGTTCCATTACCAGTATTACTCTCACATCCTTATGGAACGCTGAAAGTATGTGTAGTGTTAAGCATGTGTTTTCAAGTACTACTCTATATTCTTCCTGTGACAGATGCCACAGAAGGGAACACACTTCCAATTTTGCCTTCAGACCTCTTATTAGCCAGCAATAAAAGTACGTTAACTTGAAAATTAGCAAAAGGCTATGTAAGCAAAATAACTTCCTCAGTATATATCACATCATGTCACTGTGCTGTATTAACCTCTGAAATTAAAATGGAACCCATATGAATGACTTCTACTGATACAGAATGTTTTCAGATTCCTCTTGCAGATTCTAATATGACTGTGAGGCCACCAAACCACCTGAGACCTGTATTATCAACTGGCCTTGTGCCTACCCTCCCAATGGCAACATTGCTGTGATACACACGGTTTTAAGGATTTCAACTGCTCTTCCACGCTTCCAGATTTGTAATCAATTACATCATCTGCTCCAAGCTTCCTCACAAGTTCACTTGCATCTTGAGAACAAACTGCTGTCACATGAGCATTCCACGCTTTCATTACCTGCCAAAAGGGGTCAGGGTAGAAAAATTGATTGCATAAAAAAAAAAAGTTGGCACCATGTGTACATGTATCGCACTAATTTCTGGGGAACTTTAAGATCTTCATCTAAACAAGAACTATAGGAAGTCTTCTGTCAAATAATAGTGAAAATGATTTAACTATTGTTTACTAAGAAAAATCCCAAGAAAGAGATCTCATTTTCCTTAAACAAGACAGCTAGTCACCTTGATGGCATAAAGTTTTAACCAGTCTACTTGAAGAAGGGCTCAGTGTCTCACCAGGATCAAAAAGACAAGAGATGAGGGCCTCAAATTTACACTTTCAATGATAATAAAGTTAAATGGCTATAATCAATGGGAATGAAAAATAATTGCACATGCTCAGAAAATGAATATTTTAAATGTGTTCAGAACATTAATGTGCAACATCTCTTCATTTGTATCTCCAGAAAGTATTAATGCAGTCTTAAGTACCTCAAAGTAATCAGCTATTAGATGCTTGGTAATATCTGAAAAGGTGCTATTAAGAGGGAAGAAAGTATGGCTACTTTATATTTAAAACATGGATCAGGGATTTCCTCTGGAGTAAGAAGACCTAAATAAATGTGTAAAGGCTTTAAAAATGTAGAATGACTTAATTTTAAAATAAAGAACTAGATTTAAATAAAAATTAAAGTTAAATTCTAATGGTTATTCAGGATTAAGTATCCAGAAAGCATCCACTCTAAAACTCCTCTATTTTCTATAATACCAATTTCATAAAATTAAAAATCTAATTGGAGAATGGCTACTTGAAGTTCACCAAGAAATTTGTGTGCTGATAGTTGCAGGTTATAACAGATCAGTTGTTTTCTTAATTCTGTCCTGAGTATCAATTTCCTATGTTTCCTTCAGATAAACTGCAAAAGGTCACAAAAATACAAGGGAATTATGTTTTGTCAACTGTGAATCCCTGCTCAAAGGCACCACAAGGTTGTATCTGTTAAATACCAAAAAACATCTATTAAATACAAAAAAGGGCAGGAAGAAGGGTGGGTGAGAAGGAGGGAGAAGGGAATGGAGGTAAGGAAGAGAGGGAAAAGAGAAAAGTAATGCAATACCAGCAAGCATTCCAAAAGTTCTTTTAATGTGATCTGTCCTAAACCACTACCTCATCTGCCTCTCTCAAAAGTTATTTTCTTTATTTTTTTCAGTAATCACTCCTTGCATTTTAATAAAATTTTCTCAATCAAATATGCATTTTCTAGATGCTATAGTCTTGTGCATTTAAAAAATGTGATACCTTTTAAATTTCTCTTAAATTACAGGCTTTTCTTATATTTTATCTGTAGAAAAATCCAGGCTATTTGACCTGCAGAGTTTACCACTGGAATTTCTGATTGCACACTCAGAGACAGTTCTGCATGTTGCTCTGCTCCCTGTATTTTCTGCAACTTGGCAGATGGATCTGGAGACTGGATCAGATTCAGTTTCAAACCCTTGAGCAAAACCATGAAGAGTGTCTGGCAAAACTACACAAGGCACATTATGTCTGATTGTCACTCTTTTTATAATCTCAGCAGTTATCAATGCTCGATATCTGCATCTGTTTATTAGTGATTGCAAAATAGCGAGGTTCAAATTCTATTTCTTTTCATTTAGTAGTTGGAATACTTTCACAGAGAAACACCTCCCCTTGAAAGCTACTGGGTTTATTCAGCTATACAATTTATGTAGAAAAGGTAGAACAAATGCTTACTTATTTCCCTTAGTCAGTTTATAAGATAATAAATTGGTTTTTTATCATCTTCCAAAAGTGACCACTTAAAAGAAGTATCATCAAAATCTCATGAATTTAATTATCACTGTTATTATTTAAAGCTCAAATTGTCACATCTTTGGGGGTTTCTTCAAGTTGGCTCATTCTTCTGAGATGATCAGACTAGTCTTTGATAGCTTCCTTGCTATTTAATATATTCCAGGTTTATTCTTGTAAGTTTTGTGCCCTAGATCTGAACTCTGCCATTTCTCCAAGAAGCCCTGCATTCTTTGAGTGAGAAAAGATATTTCAAGAGGTGGCTTTACATACAAATATAAACTACCTTCTGAATTCATATTAATACTTACAATTAAAATTTGAGACTACAAAGTTTTTACTTAACCCCTTTTCTGTTACATCTGTATCCCCTTTCTTCTATACCTCCTTTGAGAATTCTGCTTCTCAAAGACACAGCGGATGAGAGAATTAAAATATACAATATCCATTTGCTCAATTGTATATTACACAAATAACAGTATTGAATAATAGTACTAATATCACTACCAACACGATGAAAGCATTACATTTTAACACATGTTCTCTTTATTTTCCCCTTTTTAAAAAAGTTATACGACATTTGCCTTTTCAAAGTATACAGTTACAATACACACTATACTCTCACCTTCCAAGCCCCCATTTAGTTTTGTTCCACAGATGACTACATTTAACATTTGCCACTAGTCATTAAATAGTGTCTCCCTCACCATTTGCTATCAGAAGCTCATTATCTAGTAGCTTCCTCAGAAAGGGATCCGAAGAACAATATTTTCCAATTCCATGCATGTTGATATGTGCCCTTGCACCTGAAGGCCAGTATTGTTGTATACAAAATGCTTGTTCTGCTCTTCTTTGAGTATATTAAATATGTTATTTCATTTTTTAAAAAACATTTAAATTATTACTATCAAAAAGTCTGGTGATAGGGCCTGGAGATATAACTCAGTGGTATAGGACTTGCCTATCATACGAGAGGCTCTGGGTTTGATCCTCAGAACAGGGAAAAAAAAAAAAGTCTGACAACAATATAATTTTATTTCTTTAATAAGTCATGTGCTCTGTTTTCTAGATGTCTAAAGAATATTTTTATTTTTCTTTAGAGGCCAGTTTACTTGCAACTTTCACTGGTAATGCTCATTTTGGTTCATATTCTTAGAGCAGTGATGAGGCTATGCATACACAGTTTCAAATCATTTAATTTTAGGATATTCTTTAATTATAGATTTTAGTGTCTGTTTTATTCCCTTCTTTGCTTTTCCATATATAAATCTTATTTACCTGTCTCAAATATTTGATACTTTCTTCTTAAATCTGCTACCTTTTCCTTTGTTTCTTTTGTAATTTATTTTCTGCATTCTATTTCTATATGGAAATATTATGCATTGTGCTTGTCACTGAATTCTTTCTAGTTTCATTATGAAATGATTTTTAATTCATATCTCCTTTTCCTAAGGTTTTCCAATACTGATTTACTTTTTCTTCATGTTTGCATCACACTCTTAATGTCTTTAACTTGTTTTGAAGTAGTAGGTTACATTTTGAACTGTTAGCATGTTTTTTGTGTGCTTTTATTATCTGCAAATATGTTATTCTATTATTTATTCTCATTTTCCCCATAATTTTATATGTGATTTATAACCTTGATACTTTTCCATTATTCTTTCTTTCTTTCCTTTTTTTTTTTGGCACAGGGATTAACCCCAGGGGTACTTAACCACTAAGCTACATTCCCCAGCCCTTCTTAAAATTTAAAAAAATTTTTGACACAGGATCTTTCTAAATCGCTTAGGGCCTTGCTGAGGTTGGCTTTGAACTTGAGATCCTCCTATCTCAGCCTCCCCAGTTGCTGGGATTATAGGTGTGTGCCACTGCACCTGGCTTCTATTACTCATTTTTTTCATTTTATTAAAATATTTTTGTTGTGAAATACATGGGAAAGTGCACAGAATAAAAATGTACAGCTTAACAAATTACTACAAAGCAAACATCATTGCAAGAATCACTCAAGATTGTGAACTTGAAAACCACCATATGACTGAGCCTCCCAATAAAACCCCCCTCACTCTCTAAGAAGCAATAACCACCAGCAGGGTTCTCAGGAAGTGCACAGAATCTGCTGCATCCCTTTGCATCCCTCCAGGAAAGGGATGCAGCCAAGACTTTTAGGGTGCTCACCAGCTCCCATGTTGGGGAAAGATCCTTTCCCCGACTGCAAAGGAGGCTTAATCAAGCTCCCTCCCACAGGAGGCAGCCAGTTGAACATTTGACCTCAACAGGAACAGTCATTGGGCTCCAGCCTATTCTTGGATGCTTGGGGCATGGTTTTGTTTTGATGTAAAGCTTATATAGCATAAATTCACCATTTTAAAGCATACAATCCAGTGGCTTCCAGTACATTCATGATGCTGTACAATCATCAGCACTAATTCCAGAATATTTTTATCATTCCCCAAAATAAACCTCACCCCCATCAAGCAGTAATTCCCTATCTGCCCCCCACCTCCTCCAGACAACTAATCTGCGTTCCATCTCTATGGATTTGCCTATGCTAGAAATATGATATAAAGGACATCATATAATATGTGACTTTTTATTGGGAATCTTTCACTTAGTATGTTTTGAGGTTCATTCAAGTTGGTATCACACATCAGAATTTCATTCCTTTTTGTGGCTGAACAAATACATTATATGTATATGCCACATTTTGTTAATTCATTTATCAGTAGATAGACATTAGAGCTTTAGAGCTATTTCCACTGTTTCACTATTATGAATAGTGCTATGAACATCAGTATATAAGTTTTTGCTTGAAGTATGTTTCATTTCTCTCAGGTATATACCTATGAATGAATTGGAAGGATCATACAGTAATTCCATGTTTAATATTTTTTGTTTGTTTTTTGAAATGGGATCTCACTACATTGCCCAAGATGGCCTCAAATTCCTATGCTCAAGTGATCTTCCAGTCTCAGCCTCCCGAGTAGCTGGGAATATAGGCATGTACCACTGTACTTGACTATAGTTTTATCTTGAATGTCCCCTAAATGATCTTTTGTTAAAGGCTTACTTCCAGATTGGGAGGTGGTGGAAACTTTAAGAGGTGGGGTCTCATAGAAGGTTTCAAGTCACTGATGGTGCAGTCTTGAAGGGGATCATGGGACTCTAGTCTCTTCCTTTCTTCCTTTTTCATGTCCTAGCCTTGAGAAAAAGTTTTACTACATACTGCCACAATGTTGTACTGCTTTACCACAGGATCAAAAGCAACAGGGCAAGTCAATCATGGACTAAAATCTCTATTACTTGAGCCAAAATGAACCTTTTCTCTTTTTAACTTTATTGTCTCAGACATATGTTAACTAACAGAAAGCTGATGAACACAGGGTCAAATTTCTCTACATCCTTGCCAACATTTATTATTTTATTTTTGTTTTAGTTACAATCATCCTAGTACTAGGTGTTGATTTGTATTTCCCTAATGACTAATGAGAATAAGGATCTTTCCATGGGTTTCTGGGACATTTTAATACATTCTTTAAAAATTTTCAATTTTTTTTCTATATTTTAAATTGGGTTGTTTGTCTTCTTATTGAGTTTTAAAAGTTTTTTAGATAGTCTAGATGGTAGACCTTTATCAGATCAATGATTTGCAAATATTTTCTACAATTCTGTGGACTGTTTTTTCACTTTCTTGATAGTGCCCTTTGAGGTACCAAAGTTTTTAATTTAATAAAGTCCAATTTACCCATTCTTTTCCTTCTATACCTGTGCTTTAGGTATCATATCTAAGAATCTGTTGTCGAATCTAAGGTGATGGATATTTTTACTCCTGTTTTCTTTTAAGAGTTTTATGATTTTAGTTCCTATATTTAGGTCTTTGATCCACTTTAAGTTTTTTATTTTTATTTTTGTAGGTGATGTAAGGTAGGGTAGGTGGATAGCTATTTGCTCCAGCAGCATTTGTTGAAAAGACTGTTTTTACCTTATTTAATGGTCTTGCCAACCTTGTCAAAAATCAAGCTGGGTATGATGGTGCAAGCCTGTAATCCCAGTGACTTGGGAGGCTGAGGCAGGAGGATCACAAATTCAAGGCAAACCTGGGTAATTTGCAAGACCTTGTCTCAAATAAAAAATATAAAGGGCTGGGGATGTAGCTCAGTGGTAGAGTCCCCTAGGTTCAATCCCCATTGCAAAACGAGAAGAGAAGAGAAGAGAAGGGAAGGAAAGAAAGAAAATCAATTGTCTACAGACATACAGATCATTTCTAGATGCTTAATTCTACTTCTCTGACCTATTTGTCTATCCTTATGCTAGTACTACATTGTTTTGACTACTGTGGCTTTGTAGAAAATTTGAAATTGGGAAGTATAAGTGCTCTTCTTTCTTTTTCAATATTGTTTGGCATGTCAGGTCCCTTATAATTCCATATGCATTTTGGGATAACGTTGTCCATTTATGCAAAAAAAAAGCAGATGGTATTTTGATTGGTATTGCATTGAATAAGTAGATCATTTAGAGAGAGTGTTGACATCTTAACAGTATTTTGGCTACATGTTTTTATCTATTTTTAGAATCAGCTTATCAATTTCTACAAAAAAGCTTGAAAAATTTTGACTGGAAATCAGCAATGGTTTTCGGCATTGGCTATTTTCTACTAAATTGTAAATTTCCATCTACCTGCACTGTGCATGGTCTTCCCTGCTAAAAGTTCTTTATTTATTTGATGAGATATCACCCACTCACTCAGTTTAAACCAGTGAATAAGTTAACACTGCCTACTACATTAGAACATGTTCCTCTTAGAAAAGCAAGTGAAATTAGAGTATATTCACCAGACCTGTATCTCTTGCCTTTTCAGGGAAAGTAAGTTATTTATAATATGTGAATTTATAAACTTATAAATTCATGTAAACAACATTTTTCTATTCACAATATTTAAAAATTATTTTACCTGGATTGCAAAAGTACCAACTCCACCTGAAGCGCCCAAGATTAAAACACTGTAATGCAAAAGAAACCACAGTTGAGAATCTTCAGCAGATATAACTGGATAAATCAATATTTCAAAATGTAACTGGCTCAATGACAATCCTCATAGCAAATAAAGTTATTCAGCTTCCCAAGATTATATTACACAAGGATTTTTATTTTAGATTAACCAGAAATTATATATGCTTAAAATAAAACAGTCTATGAACCCTTCCCCAAGAACACCAAATATCAAAAATAGTAATAATAATTCTTTTAGGTTAAGAAAAAAAGTAAGTCATCATCTGCCTTACAATTTTTTTTTTTTGGACCAAAATCACCACAGCCTCCTCTACAAGAGATTTGAACCCTTTTCAGTGTTTAGACTTAGCAGATCTCTAAAAAAAAAAAAAAAAAAAAAAAAAAAAAAAATCACATTCCTAACCACATTCCTGCCAAAGTGGAATAAACATCTTGTGTTCAGACATGTTCTGCCAAGCTCATGAACTGTCATAAACGAAAATAATCTCATTGTCCTGTTAAAGCAGATGAACGTGTCCTATCAGTACAATCAACCTGTGCTCCAGGCTCTTATCAAGTCTACTCACTGCAGCCTCCCTGCCTCCTGGGACCAGGGATGCTTAGCCTGAAGTTTATAAATGGGTGGGGGATATAGAGGAAGAGTGAGATCCTAATCACTTTAAAACTGTGAATTTCCTAAAATGACACTGAAAATTTGGTATAATTAGGGACAGAGGTATTGGCAAGGAGGGGGATCTACACCTATCATCTATTTCCAAAGAAGTCTGTGATCTATAAAAGAATCAATGGTTAAAAATCACTGCTTTGCATACACTTATATTTTACTCTTGAATTAAACTAGAACTTCAAAGAATTGCCTACTTGAACTGTAAGGCTTCAGGTGCCCAGAAAATAGTATTTACTGAACTGCACTTTGGTGTTATGCTACCAGGGGAGGCTGAGGGATATTATAAAAATTGATTACATGGTATTTGACACTACATTAGCTAAGGGGATACTGTTGAGAGAATTCTTCATGAGAATTCTGAGTACTCACAGAAAAATATTTTTCTGAAGACTGATGGAAGTATCTGTACTATATATCTGTCACTATAAATTACATAACTGCTGGCTGTAGTTCCCTTTTGTCTTGGCTATTACAAAGTGCAAAGAATTTTGCCACCTATCTCTAACAAGTACACTGGATCTTGGAATATGCATGCTGTCAACAATCAACCCTAGCTTCATTTTTTTTTTCTTTTTTATCCAATCACAGAAAGATGAGTATTACCCTTTATATTTTAAAAGTTACTGCTAAAATTTCTAAACCAGCTATTTCCTTTTAGATCAGTAGCATTAAATGTAATTAAAAGAACTCTTCTTGCAAATTATGTTCCTTCTAGAAGAGTTGCTTCCAATTTCACAGAATTATCAATTATGAAGTATAGAAGAATTGAAAATCCTCTCTTCTAAGACCCTACAATTCACACAGTTTATTGCTTTAGTATTTCCTAAGTAGGGGGAAAGTATTAAAACTGCCTCACAGATACAACAAAAATTAATTCACCCAATAAATATCCTCTCCATTTTGCCCATTCCTGTTGCAATGCAGCTAGTCAAACTCTCCTTCAAGTTCTTCACAACAATCAAATCATCTGAATTCTCTACTATTCCTTTCCTGATGATTCTGGTCCCCTCACTCCTTACCCCAAGTCGTGGCACATTCCTCCAGGCTCCAAAATGCCTTCACTACCTGCTAAGGTCTCTTTCCCCTTTAAAGGCAGTTTTCCTCTACAATACATCTAATGGAATCCACAACCTGATATCTACACTGAGCACTGGCATTTGCCACACAGTTAACTCATACACACATTCTGCTTCCCACGCTATTTTTGCAAGTACTCAAGGACAGAGACCTCCTATGATGCCCTGCTGGCTCTACTATGGCCAATACCTCATCAGTATTTCCTGACTTTAAAAATCATCCAGTCAGCACTATCTTCTACAATCAGGGCAAGAACGAATTTTTACCACCTTCAGCGAGGGGGTCATCTGGCTACTTGAAAGTCTGTATCAAAGTGTTTTCCAGTAAAGAAAAGCATGAAATTAATTTCTAGTTCTCTCAGAGAAAGCTAGATTAAAAGGACACCAAATTTAATGACTATTTAAGGACTCAACTGCTAGACACATCTCTAGCCTCATTATTGCTAGTTATCTCTTTCCCCATAACTCTTAATTCAAAGTAGTCTCATTTCCTCAAATAAAAAAGCAAAATGTTTCTCAGCAGGGCTTGGCAGAAGAGGGAGTGGTTCTGCAGTAGCAACTTCAGTTCCTGATGTTGCCACCTGATGGCACCCCACAGTGCAAAAGAGGCAAGGGGCAGGCCCAAGGAAATGCTGTTTGCTTATGAAAAAGCCCAGAGGGGGCTGGAGTTGTAGTTCAGTGGTAGAACACGTGCCTGGCACTTGTGAAGCCCTGGGTTTGAACCTCAGCACCATATAAAAATAAATAAATAAATAAAGGTATTGAGTCTATCTACAACTTAAAAAACAAACAGACAAACAAACAACAACAACAAAAAAACCGGCAGCCCAGGAGAAGCTTCATTTTCTGGTCCTGCAAACTCGGTTTTAGGCAAGGTCAACCAGGGCTCATACTTTTTTGAACAAAGCTCCCAAAAGGACAGGGGGCAAAATAAATTTTTAAGCCAGCAGTAAACTGATTGGTGCTCTAAGGTTTAAAGTGCTGTGGTTAAGGACTCTTCAGAGCACTTTCAGAGCTTACCTCACAATGGCCCTTCACTTAAGAACTGTTGCTGGGAGACAGGGGGGGGTATCTTTTACCTAGCCTGCTGTAAGGGTCACACTGCACACTCTAACATCACTGAAGTAGAAGGCTATTTGCTACATGAAGAAAGGTGTCCTGTATTGTTTGTTGGTTTATATTTTAAAAAGTACCCAAGAAATACTATACTTGCAAAAAGCACTCTAATTCAAAATTGTCATGATGTTTATTCACATGCCTCTCTTATTTCCTGGTCCATGCAGAAAGCTTCCTTTGAAGTTAGTGGGGATTGCACTAGTGGCTTGTGTAGAAAATATGGGGGGCATATGAATAATTATTATACTGCTATGCATTATTAAACCCTAAATTTCATCTTACTCTGACACTTTCTATTTAATCTTTGAATTCTCCCTAAACAAACATTAAGGTACTAAAGCAGTGTTGGCTTCTTTTTCATGACTGAGACACTTTTTATTTAGCATTTGGGGACCTAAGTCCTTTGCAATCAGTTGTCAGTGTTACAATCTTTTGAGGCAGGTCATCAACTGCCTTACAAACAAACAAAAAAATAATGAAACCACAGACTAGCATAAGAAACAGGAGGGAATCACCTTTCAAATTTCCATATTCTGGTTTGAGCTCAGAAATCTCTGAATGCCAGGGCCGGCTCTCTGGTGATTCAGGTTCTAGTCTCAGCTCTTTCACTAATGGAAGCCCTAGGCCCCAGATTCCTCAGAATGACATGATGCCCACAGAGGTATACTTTGAGAGTCAATGAAAAACAACTGGTGCTTTCAATCCAGTTTAAGCTTATATTTCATTTTTCTATCTTTCTAACAGAGAAACCATAAGATCTTCATGCTTTTCCCTAGATCACATATTTATGGAGGGGAAAAAAGACAAATCACAAGATTAGAGTGCTATCTATTTTGTCCTAATGGTTTAAGAAAAAAGATGATTTAAATACGGCTAAATCTTCCATTAGTAGAAACAAATGATCTTGAAGAAATAAGGATGGTGCTGAAAATACATCTCATTTCTCAGCTTTTAAATCTGGGGGGAAAAATGAGTAAAAGAGTCTTAGCATAATTTGTTTTACAGAGCTATAAAACAAATCAACCAAATGTGACCAAGACAGCTTGGATTTGTGTGACCTCTTCTTCTAAGCCTCTGTAATTCATGTTGACAACTCCCCAATTTACAGGATAGTTCATTTGTGAATAGGATGTTTGGAAATTTAACACATTTCCCATGAAAACAAAGCTACTCATACATTTTGGCAAGGTAGCCAGGGAAGTTGTTTCTAAAGGTTTAGCTAACCCATAATGAACCAAGATAAAAACACCTCTATTATCTCAGATGTATTTAGAATTTCAAGGTACTGAAATTTATCTTCCCAAAGGAAGAAGGTAGCAAGACCGTCCCCAAATCTGTAGTTTCTTCAATCTTACACAGAAGTAGCTGGAGGGAAGGAATTCATTTGATGAGTGATAGTACGATAGATCAGAAAGAAAAGTAGTCTGATCAGAGGACTGATCATGAATCCAATGAAGCTACAGCTTCAGGCCTTGGTCCTGGGAGGAACCCTAGCAATATATTTTCAAGGATATATTCTTTTGTAAACTTTGTATTCTTTGTAAACTTTGCAAAAGAAAGATAAACCCCTCACAATTGGTTATGGTGGCTCTCTTTCTACTCCTACATACTTGCCCTCTTGTCAGGTCATACTAGATTTGACTAAGGGGAAGCTGATTTAGAGATACAGTAGTCCTCTCCTATTCACGCAGTTTCAGTCACCCAAGTCAACTGTGGTCCAGAAATATTAAACACAAAATTACAGAAATAAATAATTCATTTGTTTTAAGTAACTCTTATTAAGGTATATTTTATGGTTATTCTATTATTAGTATTGCTATTAATCTTGAACTGTGCCTAGTCTATAAATTAAACTTTATCAGAGGTATATATGTATGAGAAAAGACACAGTATATATAGGATTCAATATTGTCTGTGATTTCAGGCATCAACAGGGGGTCCTGGAATGTACCCCCTCATGGATAAAGAGGGACTATAGTACATTTGTTTGGGGTTTAGAGGGAAACATTGTTAAGGTTCACAGTCACTTTTTGCAAAGAGTTAAGTTATTGCTAGCAGTCCTGGTTTTAGAATGCCTTCTAAGAATAGTTCCTACTTCTCACAAAATCAACTTACCTAAGCCTCTGAACATTTTATTAAGATAAGACCAAGTTGGCCAAATTATATTATTATATTGTGTGCATGTACAAATATGTAACAACAAATCCCACCACTATGTACAACTATAATGCACCAATACAAGGAGACCAAGTATTACTGCATTTAGCACTGGATTATGTGATAGTGAAGAAGAACAAACAAGATTAAATTAAACAAGGTTGAGATGTATAGAACCAGAAGCCAGTCTGTAAAAAATGTTTCTAATTAGAACACTTAAAAAGTTCTAAAACACCATATGAAAGACATAACAATGAACTAGTTAGTAGGGGTTCTTAAGTAAAATCCGATAGTATTTTTTGGCTTATTTGCTATGTAAGAAAATTCAAAATGCCTTGAAATCTTACAATTCATATGTAAGAGAAACCTGGAAGTCGCTGTTCCAAAGTTGACAACAAACCTAAATTTTACATTAGACGAACAATAATAAGTTGTGCAGAGAAGAAGAGGGAGTGGTGTTTAGGAACAATATCAGGTTTCAGTTGCCTTAATATCAGGTTTAAGGTAAATAACACTTAAATGACATTAGGAATATAGAGGAAGAGTTGGGGTGGTACTTAGGTTCTGTTTTCCACAAGCTGATTTTGACGTTCAAATGGAACATCTAACTGGAACTTAGTGGAGAGGTTAGAGTTAGATATAAAGATCTGCAAGTTACCCAACTCTAAACAGAAGCTGGGAGTAGAAGAGACAACCTTGGGAGACAGAGAGGAATGATGGAGAACACAGGGAAAACACATTTAAAGGGCTGGAAGAAGGGAGGCCTTTAAAAAAAAACAAACGACAAGAAATGGTCAAAAAGGCAAGAAGGAAAGTAAAGGAGTCTAGTGTCTTAAAACCACAGAAAAAGTGAGTATTAAGGAAGTTGCCAACAGTGCCTGATACTTCAGAGGAATCAATTGAAATAAAAACTGCTAAGCATCACTGGATTTGGCCACTTAATGAACCCATGGGAACTGCTGCCCTTGAATGGCAAGGCTGGAAGCTAGATTACAAGGAACTGAAGAGCAAATGGCTTCTAACCTCTTAAAAAAAAAAAAAAAAAAAAGTAAAAGTTCAGCAGGGAGGGTTCTACTATTCCTCCAGGAGGTTTCCTGGAACACAGAGCAGGATTCAGGAAGATTCATTTGTATCACACTACCAGGCCAAAGACTCCACCCCTGCTCTTCTCTTCACAATGCGGTCAGGTGGAGATGAAAAAAACACAAAGCCCACAGTGGAGGCAGGAGCAGAGTGGGGAGGTGAAAAACAGGCAAGAGAAGGCATCTGAAAGAAGGAAGCTGTTAGGATTACCAGGTAATCATTTTAACTTCAATATAAGCTATTGCTGGGGAGTAAAGTCTAATTCTATAAACAAAATTAATCAGACACCTAATTTATACTTATCTGACAAAATTTCACTGAAATAGACCCTAATCTCAAAAAAGAAATTCAAGCTGGGCATAGTAGCCTACACCTTTAATTCTGGCAACTTGACTCAGGAGGCTGAGGAAGGAGGTTTTCAAGTTCAAGATCAGCTTGGGCAACTTAACTCAAAATAAAAAATTTAAAAAAGGGTTGAAGGTGTAGCTCATGTAGCTCAGTGGCAAAGTGCCCCTGGGTTCAATTCTCAGTACCAAAAAAAAAAAGAAAGAAAGAAAGAAAAACTGAAAAGTGTGCCTAACTTTACTATATTTTCAAGTGTACACAACTTTCTCAGGAAAAGCGTGAAATATTCAAGTCCCAGGACATTATCAATAAATGAAACCATAAGATTGTACCATATTAAAAAATATCAGATATAACAACTTAAAAAATTTTTTTTTCTATTAATTTCCTCACCCTGCTCAGGGCCTTGCATATGCTAGGCAAGCACTCTGCTACTGAGGTCCATCACCTGCCCTCTGTTCATCTTGAGAGCCCTAATTGTATATGTGTTTCTATAAATAAACCATAAGGAAACCGTGGATGGGCTGATAGAAAGGGAATACTTTCACTTGACATTTCTAGTAATGCCCAAGTGTGGCCAAAGTTGATAACAGCATGTAACATCAAGACTGAATCATCCCCTTGGTTCACTGAGGCTCAGTTGTGAAATACAATTAGACAACAAAGAAGGAAAAGGTAAATACCACTGAATCCTTAGAAAGCTTTGTCTAAATTTCAAAAAAGTTGTTAGTAACAAAGAAATCCTATAAAATCTTTCAAGGTACTAATGGGTGTTTTCGTTACTGTTAATTTTGCTTTTTTTCCCCCTTAAGTGGTTAGAAAAAAAACTACACCGTTAGACCTTGATGACAAACACTGACCTGCTTTGTGCAAACTAAAGCAAGCCTTAATGCTAATAGCTAACAGAAAAAGAACAATTATTGCTTAGAGAAGTCAAAATGTGTGCTCACTTTAGCAGCACATATACTAAAAATTGGAACGGTACAGAGAAATCAAAATGTGCTCCATCAATCACAATGAATAATCAAATTGAAAAAAAAAATCCACTTTGGACTTTAGAACCTATGAGTTTTTCATATTATAAAATCCCATTATATAATTTCTTCATTAAGACTATTTTTAGTGGGGATATAACTTGTAATAGTTTAGATATGAGGTGCCCCCAAAAGCTCATGTGTAAGACAATGCAAGAATTTTCAGAGCTGAAAAGATTAGATTTTGAGAGGTGTAACCTGATCAGTGCATTACTCCACTGATGTGGAATAAAGGTGGTAACTGCAGGCACACAGGGTGTGGTAGAAGAAGTAGGTCCTTGGGGTATACCTTTGGGGTTTATAGTTTGTCCCTTGTGAACAAAGCTCTCTCTGTTTCTTGGCTGTCGTGTCATGAACTGCTTTCCTCTGCCATGCCCTTCCATCACGACAGTTTGCCTCATTTTGAGCCCAGAGCTATCGAATTGGCTGACCATGAACTGAACCTCTAAAACCATGAGCCAAAATAAACTTTTCCTCCTCTGTTGTTGTTCTTGTCAAGTCTTTTCATCACAGCACAAAAAAGCTAGTTAGAACACTTGCCTAGCATGTAAGAGGTCCAGGGATCCATCCCTAGTGACCACCTCAACACACATGTATTTTTAACATTTTAAAGTACTCACATTGCTTGAGATTCTCATAAGCAACTGGAGACAGGCCATTATTATAACCCATGGGTAGTGACTTCAATAAACTGACATTTCTGGGAGCACCAAGTACAGAGCTATGGTTTAAATGGTCGTAATGTTTCTGTCCTGCAAAATTCAGGTACTGAAATCCTAATCCCCAAGTGATGATAGGAGATGATTATGTCATATACAGGAAAAGCCTTCAAGAATGGGGCTAGTGCCCTTATAAAAGAGATCTCAAAGAGATTCTGGCCCCTTCTAGCATGTGAGGACAAGAAGGTACTGTCTATGAAATAGAAAGTTGAACCTCACCAGAATGAATCCGTAAGTGTCTTGATCTTTGACTTTCTAGCCTCCAGAACTACTGTGAGAAATAAATTCCCGTTGTTTATAAGCCATCAGTTTATGTTCTGTTGTTGTAGCAGCCTAAAGAAACTATGACACCCAGCTCTCACTATGGCTCATGACGTAGGCATCCTACAGGTCACTATGCAGATGAGAATGCAGAAGTCCATGGTATGAATTATTGAGGTGCTTTACAATGGATTTCATTCTAGTTTGGCTTGCAAGTGGCTAAATCAACAAACATATATATATATATATATATATATGTATATGTATATAAAACATATAAATATGTATATAAAAAATGGCCTAGTAAGACATAAAATTATCTACTGCCCAAAGCTAGTATCCTACACTCAGTAACTGAAAGGAAACTGCAAAGAGAACAGGAGCAGCATGTTGTCACCTGGTTAGCTAATGGCAGAATGAAGAGTAGGACCCAGGGTTCCAATTTCTCAGTGTCAGATCATTATTGCTTAAACAGACAATAACAGTATACTAAAGAATTATCCACAAAGCCAGCAATAAATTGAGAGTTCACACCTATGTATCCAAGGAAAAACAGCTAGATCTTTGTCTCCAAATTGTTTTTTACAGCGTACCAAAAGTATGCCCAGACAACCCTGAACCAGCAAAAGAAACAAGCATTCTCTAACAGTATGTGTACAATCATGCAGGCATAGAAAATCTACTGTTTTATGTGGAAGGAGGGGAATCAAAGAAAAAAACACCAATGTTGTTTGCTAAGCCTACAATAATAATAAAGATCTAAAACTCTGGAATGAAATTTTTGCAAGGTTATTAACTAAGAAGGACCATTAGAAAAAATTCTGGTGAAATGAATTTAATTTGAACAAAGCGTTTGACCAAAACAGTAATTTCAAAAAAAGGCCACAAAAGTTTAAAAAATAAGCAAGGTTGACCTTTAGAATAAGTATTTACCTTGAATTTTAAGATTAATGGGTAGCATCTCATTAGATGAATAACCTCACAATGTTTTCAGGAATACAGCTTAAACTTTCTTTAAATTTAATGTTCTATCATTCAACACATTAAATGTAAAGTTCAATATTTCACAACAATAGGAATATAGAATGACACACTTTCGTTATCTTATTTGCATAAGCCTTAGTAACAAAAAGTACATTATTTTAATTTATAATTTGACCTATAGCTCTTTCTTTTCTTACAATCATTAAATGGTTCTTAGTACCTCATTTTCTCACCAAAAAACACTCATTGGTTTTCTCTATGATATCAACTTTCTAAAATACAAAGAACATTATAATCTCCTTGATAATAATAGTAGCCACCATTTATTCAGAGCCACCTTTTTTTTTTGGTATAGGGGATTGAACTCAGGGGTGCTTTACAACCCCCCTCACCTTTTATTTTGAGACAGTCTCACTAGTTTGCTTTAGGGCTTTGCTAAGTTGCTGATGCTGGCCTTGAACTTGTGATCCTTGTGATCCTCCTGCCTCAGCCACCTTAGTCCCTGAGATTACAGGTGTGCACCACTCACCTGGTTTATTGAATGCCTCTTACAATCTGTGCCACCAGCTTTGTCTGTGATCTCATTTAATCTTCAAAACAAAACTCATAAAAAAAAAAATCAATTGAGTATGTCACCCAGCTAGAAAGTGGGAATTGATATGAACTCAAACTAAATGAACTCAAATATAATATATCTCCTGCTTATCCCAGGGATGCTTAAATCTCCAGCTGAGACAGGGGCAAAGGTCAAGTAGTCAAAGTAGGAAATGAATGATCAGTGCGGGTGGAGAAGAAGAAGGCAGGTTATCAAAGAAAAGACAAAATTGCTAACAGTTAACCTCTAGGATTACAATCCCCAGCACAATGGGTTGCTAATGATTAACCCCTGTGCTCCTGCTCCTTCCTGCCCTTAGGCACGAACATAGAGAAGAAAGAGAAGGCAGTGATTAAAAGCGGGGGTTCTGAGATCTACAAGAGAGACAAGACCATCTCTTCCCAAAGGCACCTATCTCTGGGGCCCCTTCTCTTTGGAGAAGCCTGTCGTTATCACTTTCTTAAATAAAACTTGCTTTCTATGCTTGCCTCTGCATTCTGGGATGTTTAATCTTCAACAGTGGGAAATAAGGATCCATTCCTGATCTTCAAGACCAGTATCACAGCTAGTAATGAACACTACATGCACTACTTTCTTTCTATACATACATACCTTTGATAAAATTTAGTTTATAGATTGAGCACAATAAGAAATTAATAATAACTTATAAGAAGAAGAAAAAATACATGATGATAAAAGTTGTATGAATGTTGTCTCTCATTTCTTTCTCTCTCCTATACTCACCCTTTCAGATCTTGGTAAATGAAACGACAGAAGGTGAAACCACAAAGAGTAGGGGCAACTCAGACATTTCTAGTCCCTGCATTGTTGCTAACTTAAACAGGCATACATTCAAGAATATCCAATAGTGTTTTGTCCCTTCATATCCGATTTTCATAGAAATACACAAATGGTAGATGTAGGGAAAAAAAATCACCTCTATCTTGACATCATTCTCTAGAATGCATATGGGGTAATTCTTTTTTTCTTTTCTTTCTTTCTTTTTTTTTTTTTTTTTTTGATTTTGTTGTTTTTTGGGGGGGGGCATGAGGGCTTGAACTCAGGGAAATTGTATGACTGAGCTGCATCCCCCATCCTTTTTATTTTATTATTTATTTATTTTTAATTTTATGAAAGGGTCTTGCTAAGTTGCTGAGGCAGGACTCAAATTTGCAATCCTCCTGCCTCAGCCTCAGTCTCTGGGTTTACAGGTGTGTGCCATCACTGCCAGCAATGGGGTAATTCTTAACCTTTTTAGGAATCTGATAAAAGCTATGGCTCTCCATCCCAAAGGTTCACATACAAAATCTGCATTATTTTAGAATGTTCAGACTCCTAAAGCACATCTCTATAGCTCAGTTTTAAAATTCCTGACTGGAAATTTTATAACAGAATCAACAAAATGAGGTTTAAAAAGTGCAAGCCAACACCGAATTCTTTGGAAATTGTTTCAAATGTTAGCATCACTCTGGTCATGTAAATAATTCTTCTGACAGATTTACTACAAAGAACAGAAGAAAAGAAGGGAGGTTTAGATGCCACTGTTGAGAAACTTACCGTTTTCCTGTACAGTTCTTGTTATTCAGGCCGCCAACCTTGTTTATGGCAGACCAGGCTGTGAGAGCCACATATGGCAAAGAGGCAGCTTGAGTATGAGTGAGTGATTTGGGCTTGTGAGAGACCTAGATTTGAAGACAATAGTAAAAAATAAGCAGAAATTGCATACCTATGAACACAATTAAGCACACTGACTTTCACAGAAATCCAACTATTTTCAGAGGTAAAGGTGGAAAAGTCTTACAGATTCAGTGTTTATTAAACATCTTATCCCAAGATTATCACTAAAGAATATTCTCCAAATGGTTGTCTAGCTGCCTCACAGAGGTTCAGTAATGTTTTATAGGCTACATTATTAGATACAGCTATTTCACTGTTTGTAAAAAGACCACAAGCAATAATCCCAGTAGTCCTGTCTATACCAGATATAATCCCAAATAAACCTTGAACCCTCATACACATATTCTAATTTATGTTTACAACTAGCTGCTTCTGATACTCCCATTTTCTGAAAAGTAATCTTTCTAGGCTTTTTCCAATCTCAATAACACCCCCTTTCCCCTTCCTGTCTCCCTTCTGTAGCCAATTTCCTCAACATTAACCCCTTTCTCTCTATTCAAATTGTCAGGTCTCCTGATTATATGTGATTAGACTCTTGTTTTTAAAGTTATTCAAAACAGCTTGACATTCCCATGCCTCTGTTTATGATTAATCCATATTCCCTCTGGGTCTGTTAATACTGGGAGGAACCAAGAAACACAGCCGGGTTCTAGATCTCATCTAAATCCCTGTTCCATGAGGCAAAGCTAACTGCTCTAGCAAGCAGTGCTATTAAATGAGGCCAAGAACTTTTTAATTTTTCAAAAATTCCTATTGTTTATTTTAGCTTTCTCGAAATTGCCCATAAAACATGAACCTAATCTGAAAAACAACCAATTATTGCAGAGATATTTGTCAGTCTTTGTTTATACTTCCTAATGGCACTTCAGCAGAGATGGTGAGTTACCTCATTCCCACTGACGACAACAAATTCTGAGAAAGTGCCTTGTTTCCAAGGGGGAACTGCGGCCCAGACCTGAAACACACACAGAAACAGCTTCAAAGGAAACAGGCCTGTGTTCTGATCCAAGTTTTGCATGAAGGTGTTCCCTGATACCTATTTGCCCTTTGAGATAGCTCTAAGCAAAAGAGGTATTTTCATGTGGTAAATTACTTAGTATGATTATGAAATAAGTCAAACCACACTGGAAGCAGACGCCAGTGTATCCCGCAGTACTGACTACTAAGAGTTCTAGAGAGACCACAGTCTTTGGGGTTTGAACCCTGAACCTAATCTTACTAGGTGTGGGACTTTTTTAAACAGTTTGACTTCCTTGTCTACACACTGAGCCTACCTGTACCTATCTCACAGGGATTAGTTGTCATTTAAAAAGTAATCAGGGGGCTGGGGAGATAGCTCAGTTGGTAGAGTGCTTGCCTTGTAAGCACAAGGCCCTGGGTTCAATCCTCAGCACCAAAAAAAAAAAAAAAAAAAAAGTAATCAGAACATTGCTAGCTATTATTACAAGCTCACAACAATTTCTTGGCACAAATGTTCCAAGTGACAGATGACAAATCACACCAAATTTTAGTTATTTTAAAACCATTGAATCCAGGAGGTAATAATTGTCATTTCAAGGTTCTTTCAAGAAAAATAGTCCCAATCTTATGTGTTTTCAAGTCTTTTGATTCTTAAGCACTAAACTTAGAAACTCAAGTATAGTCAAGCTATTTTTTAATTACTTGAAAAAAAAATGTAACTGAACCAGGGAAATGAGGGCTACAGCCAAAGGTCAGTATATTTATCAAAGAGAAGAAAAATGGTCAATGGTAACAGGATATACTTCCAAAAAAGGTAAAATGAAATATGCATATTTAGAAAAGGAATAAGAAATAAGGAATTAAAGGATTAACGTACCTCATCTCCAGGCTTGAAATACTTCACATCAAGCCCACACTCCATCACCACACCAGAGACATCCCGGCCCAGAGTCAGAGGAAATTCATCTCCTTTGGTTTTAATATGTAAAGGATCACGCTTCATATTTAAAGCTGTTGCTCCATAACCACCTACAAAAAAACAGTTTATCTAGCTCCAAAAGTAAGGACAGAATGATTTTAATACTAATATAAGATTACAGCCCAGGTAAACTGTTAATCTCAAAATAAAGATTCAAAACAAAAACTGTATAATATTCTACATCATTATGGAAAAGTATAAAAACAATGAGTGCTGTTCCATTCAAAGAAAATCAGTTGGAAAGTCATGATCACTTATTAAACTAAAGTCACCATTACTCGAAATCTCTTTGAAACTCAAGTTTTGAAACTATCTTCAGTATTTTTAGCAGTCTTATACATTTTGCTCTTTGAAGGTAGTATCTTTATTAATTTATTCATTCATGAACTTTATAAACAATAAAGATGCTTGGTGCCAAGTCTGGTGAAGAAGATGAATGTTAATGCTGTCAAAAGTTAATAAACAGGGTTGGGGGTGTGGCTCAGGGATAGGGCGCTTGCCTCACATGTGTGGAGCACAATCCTCAGCACCACATAACTAAATAAAATAAAGGTATTGTGTCCATCTACAATAATTTTTTTAAAGTTTAAAAAAGTTAATAAACAGAAGATACTAGTATAGTAAAAAATTGTTAGCAAACAAACAAGGCATGGCTACAAAGTACTTGATTCTGACACTGGTCTATAAGGGATAGTCCCTATCTCCTAAAATACCTTTCTAAAAAAACAATTTTGGAGTAAGTATAAAGATTCCTAAAATGGAAGAGAGACTCTAAGCTGCATCTATTCTGATATGTTTAATCAGGTCAGTTACTTTATTTCTAAGAATATTTACATAAATATCAAATGAATAAAGCTGCAAATCTTTGGTTCAAATAAACTGGTTACTCTATCTGCAATAATCCCAAGTAGTTCATTACACAGCTTCAATCTATAAAATGCCTTTTCTAAGACACAAAACTATCGTGTTACTCTTCCTTCTGCCTGAATGTTTCTGAGAACATGCCTGTTACATATTCGGTTCTTCGAGACAGGCACCCTGTCTAACTCCCCAGTGTCACATACCTCTCCCTGCCACTCAACATTCTGTAGAATCACCAACCCTCTCCAAGTCTCCCCTTGCCCCTCACCCACTCTCTGCCAGGGGTTAGGGATGGGGGCAATATTACATCTCAAGATGGGAAGCATCCAGCAAAGGAGAAGACTTGGCTGGTAAAGTAGGAGATGCCCTGAAAGCCAAGGGAAGAAGGTTCTTTCAAGATGCCAAATGCTACTGACAGGGAAGAGATAGGTTTTCAAATAAGGTCAGAAGCTGCTAGAGGCTTTAACAAGACTTTGTCCAACAACATAGAGACCTTGGTGACCTTAGTAAAAGCAGTTCCTGTGACAATGTATGCATGAGAGAGCGGCAAGCAAGGAATTAGAAACTGTGAGAAGAATCAACTCTTTCAAACAGTTGTGTTACAAAGGGGAACAGGCAGATGGAGCAGCGGCTGGACAGGGCAACAGAGAGAGGATTTTTCAGTGTCCTTTTTTTTTTTTTTTCTTTCCTTTTTAAAAGGGGAGAAATAATAGCAAATTTGTATGCCAATGAGAATGATCCAGTAGAAAGGGAAACACTCATGATGCAGGAGACAATTCTGGAATGAAACTCCAGAGCAAGTGAGGGAATGGTATGAAGAACACAAATGGAGAGTTAGACTTGGGAGCAATGACAATTAATCACAGCAGGAGGGAAGATAGATACAGGGACAGACCTTGACAGGTACATAGCTTGCAAGAAGCTGGTTTCCTAATGAAAACTCAAGACACATGGAAAAGTGTTTGAAAGTTGGGATAGTTCCAAAAAAATCTAAGCTGCTGGCCATTATACTAACATTAGAATTAGATAGAATTGCATGTTATCAAGGGGGAAAAAAAAAAACCTTCACATGTGACATAAAAATTGCATGCTTCTCTCTTCCTGTCTTACATTTCTTTTCCACTGCTAAAACACAAACAACTACTCACTGAAACCCTTATGTGGTTTGAGCAACAGAAGCAGGCAATTAGCCATGTCAAAGTTTAGCTGTTGCAAGGTTTCAGTCCTCTTTGAGGTACACAGCTAGCAGTTCAAGGTTGTTTTTAGAATTTTCTTGGTAACCCTAATATGCCCACATATCAGCTGAGTAGCCCTAGCACACTGGTACTATCTAAAGTAGCCCCAGATCCAGAATGCAGCTAGCTGGTAGGAGAACCTGCTTGATGACACAAATGAATGGGGCCCTTCAGAGTTCCATTCCACTGACAAAGGTTTGACTTGTTCAGAGAAATGGGCCAATTTTAAAAAGTCCTAAATCTGTCACCAATTTCAAAGACTTTAATGCCATTTTAAAACTTTGTTGGGAAAGAAAACCAAACTTTGTTGATATAATCCTGTTGGTAGTATTATTTTCCTATTTTAAAACGATTCATTGCCTTACCCAGTGCTATGACTTAACTATTTTATGTCTAACTGCAGTGGCCATCTTCAGAAAAACAGCCAGTCTTCATCTTTCAAAATAAAACAGACATGACTCTTGTTTTCTTATCAAGGGAAATAACTGCTTCTGAAAGTTTGCAATCATCTACTCATTATTTTATTTCCCCAAGCTACCATTTCAGATATCTTCTGCAACAACAACAACACTTGCTCAAAAAGAATCCATGGGCAGGAGGATAACTTGCAAATAATATAACTCAGTCAAGTCATAAAACACTAAGATGTCTCAAGAATACTATATAAAAGTAAAATGTGTTACAGTGTTTTATTAAACAGCAGCCAAGAAAGGTCCAGATGCAGCCATTCTACTGAAATAAAAATGTATACAACACAGAGTGTGCATGCTTATCTTGCAAAATGAAATTACCTTCAAGTCTAATGTAAAAAGAATAAAGAATAAACTAAAACAACATGCCCAAATAGTCACAGCAATTATTACTTCAAAACAAAAACACAAATGTAAATTTAATGAGATAATCACAACAAAGTCATTTCAATTCATTCTTAATAGAGCTTTCTAGCCACAAATACTTTTAAGCCTCCAAAGCCATTTGCCAAATTTCTTTACCCAAAGAAATGTGTAACAGTTACTTCCGTCATATTGTCTAGATAGATGCTGTCCAATAGAAATAGAATGCAAGCTATGTGCATAATTAAAATTTTCTAGTGGCTATTCAAAAAGCAAAGAGAACAACAGAAATTAGTGTTGGGAATATTTTGCACAAAATATCGAAATATTATTGGGTTAACATGTAATCAATACACCATTCTTTCGGGGTTTGGGGGACAAGTGCTGGGAATTGAACCCAGGGCCTCACATATGGTAGGCAATTGCTCTATCACTGAGCTACACCTCCAGTCCTGATATAAAATTCTTAATAAGATATTTTACATTCTCTTTTGTCTTATTACGTCTTTTATACTGATTGCACTCTCAATTCAGACTAGCCACTTTCAACTGTTCGACAGTCACATTTGGCTAGTGGTTCCGATATTGGAAAAAGCACTAGTCTATATAGTCACTAAGTTAAAAAGAACAGCATTCAAAATTGGAATAAAATGACCTAATGCCAGTGAATCTGGACTTTATTTCCCTAATTCAGAACTTGTTCAAGTTTGGTATGTCCCAGTCTTTTTTTTGGGTGCTGGGGATCGAACTCAGGGCCTTGTGCTTGCAAGGCAAGCACTCTACCGACTGAGCTATCTCCCCAGCCCCTGTCCCACTCTTTTTCAAGGACTCTAAGAGGTTCTTTCTTTTCCAGCAATTTATCTTTGTGGGCTGTTTTTTGCTTCATTACTTCAAATAACATACTTCGATAGGCTGAATACAAAAGTATGTATGAAAATCCAGCTATCTTATTGAACAAGACAGCAAAGAAGTATGCAGAAGTTTACAACAAAGCTATTCTTCTAACTTTTTGCCTTATTTTGGAAAATAGTTACTTTTTATTGTAACCTCTATCAACTACTACCTGTTTCAGTGCTTTACATATGTAGTTGTCTCTCCGTCATTATTTTTATATCATTTTATATTTTCTCCTGACTTAATTTTGTAAAGTTATTGTACTTTAAAATAAGTTAATATTTTAAATTTTGTTCTAATTTGTAATAAGGTAAATATTTATAACTACAGATAACATTGTCCAGTAATTTTTAAGTGCAAAGTAGTCTTAAAAAAAATTTGAGAATTGCTCCTTTAACCTATCATACTAGTTCTCAGTGTACGAGAAGGAAGTAAAGTCAAAGTCTCAACAGTTTCACAAATTCCACAGCTCTATAAATTCCACAAAATGATTATCTATTATTAATCTTAATTCTGTAATTATATGTATATAGAAACAAAGAAATTCAATTCACCACACATAGGTCATATATGAGAGTTGTTAATGAGGCAATATGTTGAATGTAACTATAGGTCTACTCATAAGTCCCTTGAAACATCTGTCCATGGTTAAATTAAACTGCATTTGGCTGTTAACTTAAAACACTGAAATTAATGCCCTGTAATTAACACCAAGGTTAATCATCCCAAAAGATGTTTCTCAATTTCTTCAAAAGATACAGATGAGTTCTCATAAACAAGATTGACATTTTGGTCAATACTTTCCAAAGTTAAAGTAATTCACAAATGCTAATCAAACCTTCAGCACTCTAATAAATATAGTCATCATATAGTATGTATACATGTAGGAATATAGTGCCAGGTGGTAGACACCTGTAATCCCAGCCACCAGGGAGGCTGAAGCAGAATGATTACAAGATCTAACTCAGCCTGAGCAATTTAGCAAAACCCTGTCTCAAAAATTTTAAAAGTTGGGAAGGTGAATTCCTGGGTGTATAGCTCAGTGGTAGTGCCCCTGGGTTCAATCCCTAGACCCACAATTTTAAAAAAAGGAAAAAAAGAATGTAGTGCTTTTCAAGCTTTGTCAACCCCACCCCAGCAGAAATTAATAGGATAATATTTTGATTTTAAAAAGAGAAAACAGGAAAGTATATTTTAACTGTTGAAAGAAGAGTATAATAGTACAAATGAGGAAAATGTTATCCATATCCTGGATACAATATTCTGTTTGCTTTGTCTATTGAGCCAATAAAGGAAACCGTAATGAAAGAGCAAAGAGGACAGGAATTATTACAAAAATGCAAATTTTGAACTGATGTGGAAACATAACCACACCTCTGAAGCCTGGGATATATCGCAGATTACCACAAAGTTCCCAGGAGAGTACACATGCAAGTTTGCTGCAGACAAAATTCTCAAGTCCCAATTTACATTTTAAGGAAGCATGGAAACAAATTTGTATTTTTGTAAAAGATTAAAGTATAACCTTACCATTGAGATTTCAAACTTTTTGGAATAACTATTTGTAGGGGTATTAATAAGAACCTAAATGACTTCTTTGTGTTAACCCAAATGTTGTCAAATGACAACTGATCTCTTTAAACTGCACGCCTGATGAGATTCTGGTTTTTAAAAAGGTAATGAAAAAGTCGTTTCAAACTTACTTCTCATATTAACATCTATAGGATTTACACTCGCAGCATGGACTTTGATAATGACTTCATTTGGGTAGTGTATGATAGGCATCATCATGTTCTGAGTGAAGCGAAGCACTTCATTCTTCCCATATTTATCTATCACCCAAGCGGGCATGACAGTGTTCCTTGGAGAGGTAGTACTAATCTTTCTAACTGAAAGTTTTTGTACAGTTTGCTTCTCCAGAAGCAGGCAGCAGTACATATATTTCTTCTCAGTACACAAATCTTCAAAACTTCCATCGGGAACAGTGGTTGTGCTCCAATAAAACGCACCTGGAGTAGTTCAAATTTCACCCCTGGGTTCAATCAAACGCATTAACCTATTTCAAAACTGAAATGAAATTAACCTAATGGAGGAAATGAAGAGTATATATAGACTTGCTATTGTATTCTTCCCATCAGAAATGCTCCAGTAACGTTCTAGTCAATATTCTGTCCATTCTTTTCCCTCCCCCAAACCCCGACAGTCCTTTAAAAGGCAACAAAAAAGAAAGAAAGAAAAAAAGCAAACAAGCAGGTGTGTAACCTCCCTAGATTCCTATCCTGTCCTGGAACCCTTGCCGAGACGAGCAGATACTGCCGGGGATCCCGATGCCAAGTAAAACCACCGCTGCCCGAGTCCCGCCGCGACCCTGGCCCGGGCTCCACTCGCCTGCCGGCTCTCCTCGCCGCGGAGGGGGCGGGGCTGTGCAGCGACAGCCAATCGTGCGCGAAGATCATTTCCCCCCGCGTTGCAGTTCGGCCAATCGAAGCGCGCGGTGTAGAAGAGTTCCGTGACGAGCGAAGATGGCTGCGCCCAGTAGTACTGGTGGCGGCTGTTGACCTCTTGTTTCTCCTTGTCATCTGGCCCCTGTGGTGGCAGGCTGAGCCGAAAGACCATGCTGGGCCGGACACTCCGAGAAGTGAGTGGAACTGGCCTAGGGGAGACCCCGGGAGGGTGAAAAGATTCGCGGACTCCGTGGACTAGGAGTCCCGGGGCCCGATGAAGGATCTTGTTCCTGCTAGATGCCTTCTTTCCTTGAATTGGGTGGGGTATTCAGACTTTGTGGGCCTTAGGCTGTACCTGCATTGCCCATTCTGGAGGGAGGCCCTCAGCAGGGGAGATGTCTACACCGCAGAACTGTGGAGTGGAAGTGTACATCCATTGGCTTCTCTATATTAGACGTTTTGCTCAGACTTGGGTCAAGCCCAGACCCAAGATCTCTCAGAATGGACTTTGCCAGATGAGGATGATTTTTACTGGTCCACTTTAATTACTTATGTCCCAACTGCGTCAGTTGTTGCTGAAGGATGTGGCGAATTTGTGGGTTGCAAAATTCAAATGAATAATTGTTGGCTTTTCATTTTTAGAAAATTATTCTCAAGGCTTCAGCTACCACCAAGATATCTATGATTCACTACCCCTGTCTCCATATACTGGACATCATTTTTGAACACTAAACTGTATTTGTGAAGCCTTCTGGACATCTCTTCCAAAATCAGCAAACTCACTTTAACCGAAGTTGTAACAGTACCACCCCTTTACAGCTCCCATCTTCAAAACAAACAAAAATCCTGCTCTTTCTGAATTCTTAATATAGTCTTTTTAAATTAGCATAGCCTTTATCCTATTGGTTATGAGATTTTTCTTCATTTTTAACATCCAACATCACCGAGCCTTATTAACTCCATCTTGTAAATATGACTAGAATTTGTTCTCTTATTCCTGCTGTTATGACTTTTATTCTGGTCTGCTTATTTTCTGGCCCAGATAGCTTACCTTTAGAACTGTCAGAAGACCACTGCTATCAGTCTCTTAGGGCCCTTGTTAGAACTAGACTGTTTGCCACAGGACAGATCTGGTGGAAAGGCCCAGAGTATGTAATTTAATGGGGTCTCCAGGTAATTTCTGAGGTTGAGAACCTATCCTGTCTTCTGTCTTCCTTTGGTATCTCCACCTAGGAAGTCTCTTTTCTTGTGGGGACCCCGGGAGGGAGGAAAGATTTGCCACAAGAAAGGGCTAGCTGACAGCCTTGTAGAAAGCTATCAATTATGAGACTTTTAAATACACAAGTTTTAAATAATAAATATTCCTTCCCCCAAACACATCATAATTTTACCATTTTAAATTGCATCTGGCATACAGTGCTGCCAGTAAAGAATCAAGTTTGTTCTTTAAACAAACAAACCCAAAACCTGTTTAAAAATAAAATTTAATCTATAAAAATGTTATTTCCTTTTTCTATCTTTTACCCTTCTTTTTTGTGCGATCCTTTCTGATGTTGAGTAATTGTGAGAAACGACTTTTGCCTCATGGGAAAAAAAAGAACCATTTAGGGGAACAAACACAAGGGAAGACTAAAAGGTTATCTTGGCATAATCACTTTCACTTAATCACTACTTTAGCAAATATTTATTAGTTCCTACTGTATGCAAAACATTTGGTTATTTATTAATTCCTACCGTATGCAAAACATTTGGTTATTTTCCCAGCCCCAAAATTATCTTCTGTCCATTCATTTTTTTCCACATTGTCATAATGATGCCCCAAATTCTACCAATTGGTGACTAATTAATTCAGTATACATTCTTTCTTAAATATGTGCAGATGTCCGGGAAGTTTATACAATTTGTTCTTTCTCTGTTCCAAATCACATTTCCCTCCTTCATAACACTCTCGTTGAAATAATCAACCAATTGAACAAGGAGAAAATTTGTTGGGGAAGAAGTTAGGATGAGGGGCTAAAAACTGAACATCTGAGGCAATTTAGGTAATGTAAGCTTAGGACAACAGAGGAGCACTGGGAAGATGTACCAGAAGGAGGTCAAATGCCAAATAGGAGGTCAAATTCCTATTTGCAGATTTTACCCAAATACATTCAGGAAGCTGGAGGAGACTCAATTTTACCTTTCTTTTGTGGTATAATCCCAGTGTTTCTAGGAGTCAGATACCAGGCTATACAAATCTGAAAGCTTAATTAATGTTATATTTAGTTGACTCGTTGAGGGTTTTAACTAGAAGATTTAATCATTGATCCTATACCAGAATAGGATCTAAATTTTAAACTCAAGTTATTCATTCATTCAACTAACATTCATTGAGTACCTCTGTGTTCCAGGCACTGGAGTTAGCATTGGACAGAAATTCCTGCTTTTGTGAAACTTACATATTTTTTGGTAAGAAAACAGGCATTAAATAAATTTTTTAAATAGTAAATTACATAATTTCAGGTACTTATGTATAAGTACTGTGAAGAAAAATTAAGCAGGCTATAGGGGGAGTTGGGCATTAGTTGGGTTGCTAATGGTTTAGTCAGGAAAGGTTTCTCTGATTGGCTTATATTTAAATAGGGACATTGAAAGATATGAAGGGTGAGCACTGGGAAAGTCTGGGAAAATGATGATTGAGGCGGGAGAAACAGTAGATACAAACACCAAAATGCAAGAGCAAGCCTGACATATTCAAGGAATGCACCAAGGCTAGCATTCCTGGAGAGAAGTGAATGAGGAGAGAAAAAAGGGACAGATCATGAAGAATCTTTGAGACCATAGTAGGGAATGTAGGTTTTATTCCAAGTTCAATGGGAAGTCTCTGGAAAGTTTTGAGTCTGTGGATATGATCTGATTTAAAATTTTAAAATTTCAGAGACTATTGTCTATAGGAAAGCAAGTGAGAAAGCAGGAAAACCTGTTAACTTGTATTGGCAAGAAATGATGGCATTATGAATAGGGTGGCAATGGTAGAAGTAATGTGAGTGGGTATTTTTTTTAAGTTAGGGTTTGCTGATGGGTTGGATATGGAGTTTGAGGAAAGAGAAGAATCAAGGAAAATACTTGGGGTTTTTAACCTGGCAATTGTCTGAAATGGTGGCATTTATCAAGATTGAAAAGACTTTTTAAAGGAAGTATATTTGGAAGGAAGAGGTTCTCCAGAGTTCTATTTTAGAGCTGGGTGTGGTAGCACGTGCCTGTAATCCCAGATACTTGGGAGGCTAAGGCAGGAGGATCACAAGTTTGAGACTAGCCTGGGCAATTAGCAAGACCCCTGTCTCAGAAGAAAAGAAAAAAGATCTGTTTGGGAGATGTTAATTTTGAAATCCCTTCTAGATATATAAGATGTTAATTAAGCAAGTGGATGGTAAATTTAGAGCTCACCTAGGAAAAAGGTTGGATATGAGGATATAAATTGGTATAAACATAAATATTGGTATAAATATTGAGGATATAAATATAGAAGATAATTAAAGCTATGTGGCTAGATTATGTCACTTTGGAAGTTCAGTATAAAAATAAAAGAAGACTTAAAATTTTCCAGTGTTTAGGGGTCAGTAATAGTAAGTACAGCTGACAGAAAAAAACAAACAAACAAAACTTGAAGGAGTGATCAGGGAGAAAGCAGGAAAACCAGTTTGGCAAGTGCCAGAACACAAGTGAAGAAGTGTTTCAAGGAGGAAACTATGATTTATGTTGGTATTGCTAAGAAATGCTATCAAATGGGGATTGAGTATTGACTACTGGATTTAGGAATGTGCACATTGCTGGTGAGCTTGACATGCAATTGCATGGGACACTGAAGACAGAACATGACTAGAGTGTCAAAGAGAGACTGAGTGCCCATCCACAAGACACTCAGCCCTGAAAAGCTCTACTTCTGTATTTATCAAAGCAATTCTTTTTAAAAGACAGTTCTTTTCCTAAGTGAACCTCTGATGTTATTTCTAAAACTAATAATGTTCTCCACTTTGTTAGAGAAGTATATGCCTTAATGCCTTGTGTAGAGAAGTATTATGTGCTTTAAGAGCATGGACTTTGAAAACAAGATCAGACCTTGGTTGAATCTCAGCTCTGCCTCTTTCTAGCTATGTGACCTCAGGAGGAAATCAGTTCTTTATCTGTAAGGTGGAGAAATAATATCAACCCCTCAGTATGAATGTAAAGATTAAATGAAATTCAAAGCATCTTGGATGATGCCTATATCTAAATGCTAAATAACTATTATTAAATATGTTTGTTATAGGACAATATTGCCAAGTATTTACAATTTCCCCTTATCCTACTTTCTATACTTTCTAAGAATGGTTCCTAAGGAAGATTTCTCAATTTTTCTAAGGTGATATATTTATTTTCTATTGCTGCATACATAACAAATGAGTATGAACTTTGCAATTTAAAATCACACAATCTTATTATCCAACAGTTTTGTGGGTCAGGTATCCAGGTGTGGAGTAGCTGAGTTCTTCACTCACTCTCCCAAGACTAAAATCAAGACTTAAGCTGGGCCTGAGTTTTTCATCTGGAGCAGTCTGAGGGTCTTCTTTTGACCTCACTGATTATTGGAAAGATCCATGTCCTTATGATTGTAGGACTGAGGTCACTGTCTACTTGCTGGCTTCATGGGTAGTAAAATAAATGAGCTAAGGGGGCAAAAGGTGTGGAATGACAAGAATTAAGGTTTGGAAGATTTTGCAGATATGGACCATGCTGTAGTATGAGCAAACTGGGTAACTGGGGTGAGGGAAAGGAAAGCTTGTGCAAACTGAGGTCAGAGAACAGAAAGGACTTCAAGTTGGAATTGAACAAGAATGATAGTAGTTACAATAGTAACGAAGACGACAGGGAGCTGGGTGCTAAAATTGTCCGTGAAGGAAAGCAACTCCAAGGAGGAAGAGGCGGGAGAGTGATATAATCTCCAAGGTGTGTACTTCACATGACTTGGGATTTTTGAGAGAAAGGGGAAGAGAAAGGAATCGAGGAACTAGGAGGACACCTGCCTGCGTTCTGCCCTCCTGGACACCGGACTCTATGATACATGGAAATGGAAGCAGTGGCCTCAAGGGAAACCCCGGTTACCATTAGAGATAAAAGAAGTGCCAGGCAAAGATTTTTTTTTTAACAAAAAATTTTAAAGTTGACTTTATTTTATATTCAGATACAACACCTGCAGTTTTGACCCAGGAAAACTATACACTGTACATTTCATGCTCTTCATGCGTGGTACATTCTAGCTAATTAGCATCCTTGTTCTCACTTCTTTTTTCCAATTCCCTTTCTGATTTTCTTAAATCTGGAGTTTCTAAAAGTGATCCTAATGAAGATCAACACCACTTAAATCATCTAATTTCTTTTCTTTTTAACGACATTCAACTGTTTTTACCTAGGCTGGGCCTCAACTCTTTCCAGGATAACTTACTTAAACTGTCATCATTTGTATAAGCCTAACTTAGGAACAAAAAATTAATCAGCTAAGAAGAATCCCATGTCACCAGGCTCCTACTCAAGCTGATCGACATATTATTCTTTATTCATTCTCTTAAGTGTAAGGTTAATAGGTTCTCTTGATTTTTGAACCAAAGACTAACTTCAAAATTTTATGTTTAGCCACTTTGTTTTCTCCTCAGTATAATAGTCAAACTTCCACAGACTCAGTAACGGTTTTTGAATTGTTTGTATAGGTTTCTGCAGCACTGAAGCAAGGCCAAATTACACCAACAGAGCTCTGTCGGAAATGTCTCTCCCTTATCCAGAAGACCAAGTTTCTAAATGCTTATATTACTGTATCAGAAGAGGTGGCCTTAAAGCAGGCTGAAGAATCAGAGAAAAGATACAAGAAAGGTAAATTACTTCCAATTTTGCTTAATTTGTCTTATCATCGGAGAAGGAGTTTAAATTGAATGCAGTAGTCTCCATTTGGGAAGTGAAGCTATAAATGTAAAACCTACTCTTATTTAGAGAAGTATAATAAGTGAAGTCGATAGGTATGTGATGCTTTGTAATATTCAACTGGAATAATTTCTAACATAAATTTGATCTCTGAAGAAATTTTATTTCCAAAATTAGTAGTTATTATAAATAACTTTAAATTTTGAACTATCATCTCCCATAAGCCTCTGTTGGTTTTTTAATGCAGGTCAGTCGCTTGGGGATCTAGATGGAATTCCTATTGCAGTAAAAGACAACTTTAGCACATCTGGGATTGAGACAACATGTGCATCAAATATGTTAAAAGGTAAAGAATAACTGATGAGAACATTAATAATTTTATTAAAATAGGTATTTTTCAGATACTAAGCACCAAGATAACCTCAGGCTAATTATATCTTTGAAGGAAATACTTAGGAAAACTATTACCTCTTTACTATTGCTCATTCAGAATGCAGAATTATTTTTAGAGGCAGGCCAGTTTATGAATGAATGCTACTTCAGAAGTTTTAGAAATCCCATTTAGGGAAGACTTAGCAACTGACCACAAACACACTAAGTGACCTCTAACTCGTGCTCATTGAAAATATGGGAGTAAGTGTGAGCTGGGCTATCATTATCCCCTTTTATGGATGATGTGAAAATTCATTAGCATCTCCTCACCAGTTATTTTTTTATTTCCTGACTCCTCCATCTCCTGTAACACAGAATAGTGATGCTTAGTTTTATTCTTTATAATTTAATAGGTCAAAAGCAAACATGTTTATCAAGATATTCGGGTCCTAGAAAGAAAAAGAAAAGGAAAAAAGTTTATTCAGACTACTACACACTAAAAATAATGTTCTATAAGGAATATGCCTCAAGGTCTTCTAATAGACTATTATTAGTTGTTTTGGAATATACACTAGAGCTTTTCAAAAGGTAGAAGAAATTTTATTTGAGAATAAAGGGCTCTTTCTAATAAGAAATACATAAAAATTTATGTGATATAATATCTCAGAAGGAAAACAAGTACAAAGCAAAATAATGATTTGAAATTTCTTTCAGTGAATTGGGTATATCTCTGTCATGCAATATGTTGTATTACTTACTATTAAATATGTTTTTAAATTATAAAAATAGTATATAGACTGTCTTTGGGAAAACATGTACAGTTAGCAGAAAAAGAAAATAACTCTTAGAAGAAAGCACAACTACTCTTTAAACTAGTAATAATTAACCCATGTCAATATTAATTGCTAATTGTGGTTTAAAATCTTATTTCCTGCATATGACTTATATATTCATTGTTTTCTCTCCTATGATAAAACACTTAACTTTTCAGGTTATGTACACCTTATAATGCTACAGTAGTTCAGAAGTTATTGGATCAGGGAGCTCTACTAATGGGAAAAACAATTTAGATGAGTTTGCTATGGGGTAAGTAAGCTGTAAGATTCATATATTTGAATTCATGTCCATTACAAATAAGTGATTTGCTAGTATATTGTCCAAGTCTCTGGCTTTTCCTTCTCTGAACATGCTTTTCAGAGAGTATAAGTTCTTGATTTTGATGAAGTCCTGTTCATTAATTTTTTCTCTTAATATTCATGCTTTATGTGTCCTAAGAAATCTTTACCTAATATCGCCACAAAGATTTTTCTCCTAAAAGTTTTATAGTTTTTGCTCTTATATTTAAACATGTAATTCACATTGAGTTACTTTTTTGTATATGGTGTGAATAAAGTTCTTTTTTTAAAAAAACATGGGTGTCCAATAGTGACTGCATTATTTATTTTTTAAAAAGATAATCCTTTCCTCCTGAAATTACATAGTTGTTTTTTGTTTTTTGTTTTTTTGTCAGAAATCAAGCACATCTAAGTCTGTTTCTGGTCACTGTTCTATCTGTATTTACTCCAATATCATACCATCGTGATTAGTGAAACTTTATAGTAAGTCTTGAAACTAGGTAGTGAAGAGTTCTCCAGCTTTGTTCCTCTTTTTCAAAATCATTTTCATATTCTAGGTCCTTTGTGTTTCTATATAAGCTTTAGAATCAGCTTCTTTTCTACAAGGAAGTTCGATGAGATTTGAATTGTATTGACTTTCTAGATCAACTTGGAAGAATTGGCATCTTTATATTTGTCTTTCAATCCATGAACACACTATACCTCTGCATTAATTGAGATTTTGTTTACTTTTTCTCAGAATTGTATTTGTGAACCTTTAATATAAATTTTGCATATAATTTAATTTTCCCAAGTGTTTAATGTTTTTTAATACTATAGAAAATGGTGTATTTTTCAATTTCTAAATGTTTATTTCTGTATGTAGGTATATGATTGATTTTTCTCCACTGAGCATGTCCTATGACCTTATTAAAGCTCACTTTTCAGTTCTAGTTGATCTTTGTGGATTCTTCAGAATATTTTATGTAGATTATCATGTAGTCTATAAGTAAAGATGGCTTTATTTTTTTTCATTTCTTTTACTTCCCTTACTGGACCAGTTAGGACCTTGGGTTTAAGGTCGAATAGAAGTGGTGAAAATACCCTTGCCTTAATCCTAATCTTGGGGCAAAAGTATTCAATCTTTCACCAAAAGCACTTTACAATTTCTCCTTTTCTTATACTTGTCACATTTATGATATTAACTTGCTCTATGTGCTCTGTTTCATAGAAACAGAACCCTTGACTATTATGTTCACAGTGCTGCCTCTTGCTATTAAGTAGATATATGTTTAATGACCTAATCCATGGGAATAAACTTAAACATAGGTTTTTAGGCCATTACTTTCATCAGCTGATCAAAATTAACCTCACCAGTGAAGGTGAAGTGGACTTCATGTGCCTCCAGATGTGATTCTGTGAGGACACACTATCACCTATGTAATATTCCAGCTGAGAATATGTAACTGAATCTGATAACAAGAAAACATATGACAAATCCATAATGAGAAGCAGTCTATTAAAGCATCATATCATAAAAACAAAGATTGTGAAAAGGTTCCAGGTTAAAGAAAGTAAAACCTAAAATTATAAAATTTAGAGAAGAAAACTTGGGAGAAAATTTTTGTGACCTTGAGTTAGGCAAATATTTCTTTTTTTCAAAATATATATATTATACACATATAATATATAATATATAATGTATAATCACACACACTTATACATACATATGCATACACACACAATGGAGTTTTATTTAGCTATAAAGAATGAAATTATGTCATTTGTAGAAAAATGGATGGAACTTAAGAATACTATATTAAGCGAAATAAGCCAAACTCAGAAAATCAAGGGTCTTGTTTTCTCTCATATGTGGAAATTAGGGAGGAAAAAGGAAATGAAACGTGTGTAAGTGTGTGAATGTGTGTGTGTGTGATCTCAAAAAAATTGAAGGGAGATCAGTAGAGCAGAGGAAAGGGACCAGAGGGTGGGAGGAGGTGAAGGAAAGGGAAAATATTGGGGAATGATATTGGCTAAATTATATTGTTATATTGTGTATATATATGTATAATTATATATGTATCATACACATACAGTATATATAATATATAATCACATTGTCTTTTCCATTCATCCATTGATGGACCCCTAAGCTGGTTCTGTAGTTTGGCTATTGTGAACTGTGCTGCTATAAACATGTATTTGCATATATTACAATAGTATACCAACTTTAATTCTTTAGGATAAATACCAAAGAGTGGTATAGTTGGGTCATACTGCTGTTCCATTCCTACTCTTTTAAGGAACCACTATACTGATTTCCAGAGTGATTATACTAATTTGTAATCCTACTAACAGTGTAAAAGTGTTCCTTTTTCTCCACATCTTCTCTAGCATTTATTATTGTTTATTTTCTTGATGACTGCCGTTCTAACTGGAATGAAATGAAATCTTAGTATTGTTTTGTTTTGATTTTGGTACTGGGAATTGAACTCAGGGGCACTTAACCACTAAGCCTCTTCCTTAGCCCTTTTTATTTTTTATTTTGAAACAGGGTGGTGCTATGTTGCTTGGCCTGGCTAAGTTGCTGTGGCTGGCCTCGAACTTGCAATCTTCTTGCCTCAGCCTCCCAAGTTGCTGGAATTACAGGCATATACCACCTGTCTGGCTTTAGTGTAGTTTTGATTGCTAAAGGCGTTGAACATTTTTCATATATTTGTTGGCTATTTGTGTTCTTTTGAGAAATGTCTTTAATTCATTTGCTCACTTACTAATTGGGTTAATTAGGGTTTTGTGTGTGTGTGTGTGTGTGTGTGTGTGTGTGTGTGGTTAAGTTTTTTTTGAGTTCTTTGAGATATTAACCCTCTGTTAGAAAAGTAGCTAGTAAGGATTTTTTCTGATTCTGTAGGTTCTCTCTTCGCATTGTTAATTGTTTCCTTTGCTGTGCAGAATCTTTTAATTTGATGCCATCTCATTTATTGATTCTTGATGTTATTTCCTGAGCTTTAGGGATCCTATTGAGAAAGTTGTTGCCTGTACCTCAACATTGGAGTGTGAACCCTATGTTTTTTTCTAGGGTTTTAATAGTTTCTGATCTAATTCTTAGGTCTTTATTCCATTTTAGGTTGACTTTTATGTAGGATGAGAGATAAGGATCTAGTCTCATTCTTCTATATATGGATATCCAGTTTTACCAGCACCATTGTTTATATATTTTTGGCACCTTTCCAAGGATCAGATGACTGACTGTAGATTTTGGGTTGTCTCTGTGTCTTCTGTTCTGTTTTCATTGGTCTATGTATCTTTTTTATGCCAGTACCATGCAGTTTTACAGTTTTTGTTTCTATACTCCTGCAGTATAATTTGAAGTCAAGTATTGTGATGCTGCAGCATTATTGCTTTTATTTATTTAATTTTTTTTTTTGGTACCGAGGATTGAACTCAAGGGCACTTGATTACTGAACCACATCCCCAACCCCATTTTGTATTTTATTTAGAGATAGGGTCTCACTGAGTTGCTTAGTGCTTTGTGGTTGCTGAGGCTGGCTTTGAACTTGAGATCCTCCTGTCTCAGCCTCCAGAGCCTCTGGGATTACAGGCATGGGCAACCACACCTGGCTCCAGCATTGCTTTTTTTGGCTTAGAATTGCTTTAGCTATTTGGGTCTTTTATTTTTTTCAAATGAATTTTAAGTACTATTTTGGTTTTTTTTTACCTAGTTCTGGGAAGAATGGCATTGGTATTTCAATGAGAATTGGATTGAATCTATATATTGTTTTTGGTAGGGTGACCGTTTTTAACAATATTGATTCTGCCTCTGTCCATGAATGTGGAAGGTCTTTCCATCTTCTTGTGTCTTTTTCAATTCCTTTCTTCTGTGTTCTATATTTTTCATTGTAGAGATTTTTCATCTCCTTGGTTAGTCTTATTCCTAATTTTTTTGTTGTTATTGTTACTATTTGTTTGTCTGTTTGTTTGTTTTAAGGTTAGTGTGAATGGAATTTTTTTCCTGATTTCTTTATCAGCAGATTCATTTTGGTGTATAGGAAAGCTATTGATTTTTGTGTGTTAATTTTGTTATGTGCTTCTTTGTTGAGTTTGTTTATTAGCTCTAGCAGTCATCTGGTGGAACTTTTTAGATCTCCTAACTACAGGACTATATCATCTGCAAATAGTGATAATATGACTTCTTCCTTCCCATTTTTTCCCTCGCCTAATAGCTCTGACTAGAATTCCTGGTAGTATATTGAGTAGAAATGGTGAGAGTGGACATCCTTGTCTTTTTTCCAAATTTTAAAAGAAATGCTTTCAGATTTTCCCCTTTCACTATGATGTTGGCTTTGGGTTTGTCATATATAGCCTCTATGATGTGGAGGTAAGTTTCTTGTATCCCCAATTTCTTCAGTGTTTTTATCATGAATGGATGCTGAATTTTGTCAAAGATATTCTCTGCATCTCTTAAGATGACTATGATTATTGTTTAGGTGGTGAATTATACTTATTAATTTGCATATCCTTGCAACCCTGAGATAAAACCAAGTTAGTCATGATGTACAAACTTCTTAATATGTTGTTGAATACAATTTGCTTATACTTTGTTAAGAAGTTTTGCATCTAAGTTCATCAGGGGTATTAGTCTGTAGTTTTCTTTCCTTGATGTATTCTTATCTGGTTTTGATATCAGAGTGATACTGGCTTTGTAGAATGAATTTGGTATACAAAGATTTTTTAAAGGCACGTAATGACCAAATTCATTTAACGATTTGATAAATTGGACTTTATTAAAATTAAGAACTTATGGGCCTGGAATATTATTTAGTGGTCAGTGCTTGCATAAGGCTCTGGGTCTGGTCCCCAGCACTCAAAATAATGATAATAATAATTAATTAATTAAGAATCTGTTCTTCAAAATATAGTACCAAAGAATGAAAAATCAGCAACAGAGAAAACGTATGTCTGAGGGCTGTAGCTGTAGCTCAGTGGTAGAGCAGTTGCCTAGCATGTGTGAGTCTTTGTGTTCGATCCTCAGCACTGCATAAAAATAAATAAAGATATAGTGACATCTATACAAAAGAAAAAGTATGTCTGAGAAAGAAATGGTATCCAAACTATAGAAAACCTTTTCCAACTCAACAATAAGAAAAAATCAAATTTTTTACAAAATGGGCAAAAGATTTAAATAGACATTTCATTAAAGTTGATGTGTAGTTCATAAATGCATGAAAAAATTCTTTTTTTTTTTTTTTTTCTTTCCGGTGCTGGGGATCAAACCCAGGACCTTGTGCTTGCAAGGCAAGCAGTCTACCGACTGAGCTCTCCCCAGCCCGAAAAAATTCTTAATGTCACTAGTTATTAGGGAAATGCAAATTAAAACCACATTGAAATACATACACCTATTAGAATGTCTTGACAAAATGACAATATCAATTATTGACCAGAATGCAGAGCAATTTCCTGCTCAGAAAGGATTTTATCCCAATTGATCATCCCAGTCAACTAAAAATTATTCTCACATGCTGGTAGGCAATGCAAAATGTATAACCATTTTGGAAAAGTTCAGTAGTTTCTAATAAAAGTGAACATATACTTACTATACAACCCTGTGGTCTCAGTCCTATGTATTTACCCAAGATTTATATGTACACAAAAGCACTGGCTAGGACCTTTCAATACAGTATCTATAGTAGCTTTATTGATAATTGTCCCAAACTGGAAATAACCCAATGTCTATTGACTGATAAAGGATTTTTTAAAAGAAAATTGAAAGAGGCTAAAGAGACAATAATAACTAAATACAATACCTGCCATTAGACTTGATCTTGGAAAAGAATAAAATGCTATAAAGTACATTACTGAATCAACTGGCAGTTGGATTACATACAGTAGATTATTGTAGATATGAATTTTAATGTGATTGATAACTGTACTGTGGACTGTATAACAAAATGTTCTTATTTTTAGGAAATGCATACAAAATACATACTAGCGTATTAAAGGTCAAGGTCACATTATCTATACATTACCTCTAAGTGGTTCAGAAAAAAAGTGTTTATGTACACAGAGTGTGCAAGTGATAAAGCAAATGGGACCAAATATTAACAATAGGTGCATCTGGTTCAAGGGTACAAAGTGCTTCACATATTGATTTTTGTAATTTAAGAATAAAATTTGTTTAAAAATAAGTTAATATTCCACTTCTAATGCTTTTCTTAAAACTTCTTATTAATGGAGGGATCCATTAATAAGACTTCTTAACTATTTGAATGTGTCTCTTTTCAACTGAAAGACCTTAATTTACAAGGGAGATCATTTTTAGTTGACTGGTATAAAATCCTTCTGAGCAGACTAGTTTTCTCAATACCACAAGTGTTCTCCTTTCCCATCTCCCAACTCAACTGTAATTAGTGACAGCTACATCTGAGCAGGCTTCCTGCCTTTCCAGTTCAAGCTGCACTGGATTAACTGGAAAGCGCAGTGAGTGTCAGAAACAAATAATTGTCTCAGAAGATGAGATTTTCACATAAATGAACTTCTACTAAGGTAAATCACTTCACTTTTTCATCTCAGATCTGGAAGCACAGATGGTGTATTTGGACCAGTTAAAAACCCCTGGAGTTACTCAAAACAAATAGAGAAAAGAAGCAGCAGAATCCCCCACGGTGAGAGTGAGGATTCAAACTGGCTAATAACTGGAGGAAGCTCAGGCGGGAGTGCGGCTGCCGTATCAACGTTCACATGCTTTGCGTAAGATGCTTTTATCTGTACTTTAAGACCCATGCAAATACAAATAGTCCACAAACCATATGCACAACCCAACAACGGAGCAGTTCATACCCTGGCATTTGAATTTCTTTCAGTCAGTTATTTGTGCCTCAATCATATATCAAATTATATCTTTTGCATTTACTCACTGTCCTTCACACTATTGCTCTTATACATTTAACTTAACTTAAAATAATATTTAAACTCTTCCTCTATAATATCCGGTTTTCTTAAAAACAGATTTTATGGATCTTACAGAATTAAGTGTTGAGCATAAATGAACCACATTGAATTTTACTTTTGAAATAATTTATTTTAATGTCTGTTCACTGCAGATATTTAGGTACTCCATGGTTTTAGGTCAAGGCTGCTGAGCTTTTAGAAATGGTTTATCCTTCAGCTAAATCTGACTTTAAAAAGAAAAAAAATCCTAATATTATCAATTGGATATTTAAAATATTTTCATAAATCTACAACTAAAAATATTTATCATTAGGTAAAGTTTTTTAAACCTTGTTAATAGCTGATTCTGTTTGTCTGTCATATTTGTATTTGGTAAGAATCCATCCATTGTATTTTAAGTCCCATTTTTAAAGCATTTCTTAACCACCTAAATGAAAGTAAGTAATTATGGCTGTTATTATTTTATCAATCTCAGTTTTAACCAAATTGAATGTGTTTCTTCAGTAATACTATATGTATTTTATCTCTCTTTAATTATCCACCAAAACTAAGCTCTTTCACAAACATTGCATCCAATAAATTATTTCTATTCTTTAGCTACAGAGATTTAGTTTCTTTAGAATTTTTTTTTTTTTTTTTTTTAGTTTTCCTGAAATCTTGTTAACAAGTAAACCCATTTCATTTTATCTCTGTGGAATTTTTATAGCATTGCATTAATATTAATGAGAGTTCTGACAAGTTAGAATTGCAGGATTAGGTGCTTTTTTTTTTCCTATCCTCATCAGCCCACTTAGTGTTCCATCTTTCTGAATGTGCTTTGAGAAGATGGCATTTTGACACATAATTCCTATGGAAATGTAGGTTTCACTTTTACACAGCCGTCAGTGAATGCTAATAAGAGAATGTATCTTTTTAAATTGTTAAAGCAACAGTCTGATTTTGTGGCTTAATGGACTTGGTGAGAAAGGAAATATAAATTCCATTTTCTATAGAGCACAAGTGTCATGTTATTTTAGGAATGTCACTTAGCCAACACTTCACTTTAAATATAATCTGTAGAAGCACTGACCAAAGATAACTTTGGAGTGAATGTGTTCCAAACTGTAAAGTATTCTGTTTTGTTCCCCAACTTTCTATCATAGTTTTTATAACAGAAAGATTCTTGGAATACTATGTAGCCTCTAAAAAGAATGATAGGGCTACATATAGTGACATGGAAAGTGATCCAGGATGCATTGTTAAGTGAAAACAAGTTACTGAACAGTATGTACAGTGTGACCCTGTTTCTATTAAAATAATAATCACACAGGTATGGATATCAGTCATTACCTGGAAGTGTCTAGATAAAGTATGTTAAAAGTAGTACATGACCATTATGGGGACTGTGTGAAGGGAAATGTTATTCTCTATCATATAGTTACATTTTAATTTTTGCAGTAGATAAGTACTATTTTTCTACTGAAAAAAAAAAAACAAACTTTTTTTTCCTGAAATAATGTTTAAAATTTTACTTTAATTATGGTAAAATGCATATAAGATATGCCATCTTAACTATTTTAAATGTGCAGTTCTGTAATAGACAAATAATCCCCTTTTCATCTTGTAAAATGGAAACTCTGTAACCATTAACCCTCCTCCCTGTCCCTGGTAACACCCCTCTACTTGCTGTCTGAATCTGATTACTGTAGGTACCTCGTGTAAATGGGCATTTGTATTTTTGTGACTGGACTGTTTCACCTAGCATAATGTCCTCAAGGGTAGTTTTTTGGTTTTTGTTTTTAAATAAGAATAGCACACACTTCGTAGGTGAGTGGACAGAGGAAAGAACAGGCACATCTGGGTACAGTGGAACACACCCATTCAACTGCTTGGGAAGCTGAGGCAGGAGGACCTTCAGCAACTTAGCAAAATAAAAGCCCTATCTCAAAATAAAAGGGCTGGGGGTGTAGCTTAGTGGTAGAGCACCACAGGGTTCAATCCCTTGTACTGCAAGAAATGGGGGGAAAAAAGTAATGAATAGTCCTTTTTCATAGTTGGGTATGCAAATACAAGTAAATGTGAAAAATTATTCAGAAATGTGCATATACAAAATTTTGGTTAGTGAGTTAACAAAAAAATTTTGAATCACTAATATTTAGTGATGGTACTGAAACATTAAAACATTTGGATTCATTCCAGTTGAGAATATGAATTGGCAGAATTTTCCTGACAACTAATTTGATCATATATATCACAAATTCTCACAACAAGAAACAGATCATTTCATCCATTAAGCAGACTTCTTGGAAGCCAGCCTAAAAGTAATCAGACATATGGGCAAATATTTATGTTTAAAGATGTTCATTATAGTCGTTCGTTACATAGTTATTATTTCAGTTGGAACCCACATAAATGTTTACATAAATTTGATCTCTGTAGGAAAAGGGCTCTATCTGAATTTAGGTTGTAGAAGCATACTATAAAATTGCCTTAATTTGATTTATCTTAAATATAAGTAGCATCAAAGGAAGATATAAAATTAGTATGTGTATCAATAGGAGGTTGTGCTTTAAAATACTGAGAATCACCAATTTATAAGATGGAATATTATATATACTTTAAATCTGAAGGAATTTTAATGACAGTAAAAGCTCATGATAAGCAAAAAAGATGGAAACTTATGACTATAGAATGATCTCAGCTATGAAAGAAAAATGTATTTAAAAAGGAGTTTAATATGCCAAAATGTTAACATTGTTTGCAGAATATTTCATTATTTCTTTACCGTTTTCTATACATTATGAATTCTGAGTATGTGTTACTTTTTATAATAAGGGAAATGACATGTTAAAAATATACATTTAAAAGCATAGATACCAAATATAATTAGAGATATGTCATTCTTCCATTTAAATTCCAGGGCTTTAGGATCAGATACTGGAGGATCAACCAGAAATCCTGCTGCCCACTGTGGGCTTGTTGGTTTCAAACCAAGCTATGGATTAGTGTCCCGTCATGGTCTTATTCCCCTGGTAAATTCAATGGATGTGCCAGGAATCTTAACCAGATATGTGGATGATACAGCAATTGTGTTGGGTATTTATCTTATTCCTTATCACTTGAAATTATTTACTGTTGAATAATATATCTGTCACTCATAAGTGTTCCCTTTATAGATATACTGGCTGGACATGACCCAAAGATTCTACCACAGTACAGGAACCTGTTAAATCATTTATTCTTCCCACTTTGACAGATGTGAGCAAGCTATGTATAGGAATTCCAAAGGTAACTTGTTTCTTTCATTACTCCACAGAAAAACTATGAAGTCAAATACAGAGCACAGTCTTGGGAGGCAATTGGTTGGTTTCGTATCCCTATACTGCCATTTTTATTAGCCATGTGATTTGAACATATGATTTAATCTCTCTAAACCCAATTTCCCCATTTGCAAAATGGGATAATAAAAATATTGACCTCAGAGAGTCATGAGGATTAAATTAGATTATCATGTAAAACAAGAGTCTGTAAACATTTTCTGTCAGAAGCTAGATAATAAATAGATTATTGTGGACTAGACAGTCTTTTTTTTTTTTTAACTATGACATATTTTCCTTTAATAGTTATCTATAAAAGCTATAAAGCTACCATAAACATAAAATCTTGAAATCAAATCTTTTTTTTTAGACAGTCTTTTTAACTCAGCCATTATAATGCAAAAGCAGAACCAGATGTGAAAAATAAAAAATAGTGAAAAAGCTGCTACAGAAAACATGTAAACAGAGTATGTTTATGTTCCAATTAAACTTTTGTTTGTTTTTTATGATACTAGGAATTGAAACCAGGACTATGCATGTTCTAGACATGCATTCTACCACTGAGCTACCTCCCTTACCCCTTTTGATTTTATTTGAGACAGCATCCTACCAAGTTACCAGATTAGCCTTGAAACTTGGAGTCCTCCTGGTTCAGCCTCCTGAGTCACTGGGATTATAGGCATGTATCACCATAACCAGTTCTAATAAAATTTATTTTCAAAAATAGCTGACTGGCCAGGTGTAGTAGCTATATAATCCAGAGACTCTGGAGACCTGAGGCAAGAGGATTACAAATTGGAGGCCAGCCTCAGCATTTAGTGAGACCCTTAGCAACTTAGATCCTGTGTCAAAATAAAAATCACTGGGGACATAACTAAGTGGTAAAGCAACCCTGGCTTCAATTCCCAATAATGTCCCCCCACCTGCCAAAAAAAAATAACCAACTGGTAACATCTGGCCCACAGGCCACAGTTTGCTAATCCCTAATGTAAAAGATGTAGCCCAAAAGCATACCTTGCATAGTAAAGCTTATTAAATGTTATCTTTACTATTATTACTACTACTATACCTATTATAATTACAGTTAAATAAGTCATTATATTGTAGATATAATTTTAAATTACTGACCTTTTAAAAATAAAAATAATTAAACCTAGTAATATAATAATGCTTAAAACCTTTCAGAAATCATTTAGAATTACCCCCAACATCAATCTCAGTACAATTGGTGTTTGGGGCTGAATAATGTTTGTTGTGGGAGACTATACTGCACTATAAGAAGTTTAACAGCGTCATTGGTCTCTACCCCTGGATACCAAATATCATTCTTACCACCACCACAACCTCACAACCAAAAATGTCTGTAGACATTACAAATGTTCCTTGGTTGAGAAAAGGAGACAAAAATTGCCCTCAGGTGACCAGTACTTTTGAGAAATGCTACTTTCTTTAAAGTCTTCCATTGAGGTTACCTTCTTTTAAAAGAATGAGAGCATATAGGCTTTATAAGCAGACCTAGTTTAGAATCCTAGAATCCTCTACTAACCTGCTATATAACATTAGGAAAGTTACTTAACTTCTCTAGTTTCAGTACTTCTCCTTCATAAATTCATAAAAGGATGAGAGAATGTTTAAAAGCATCTAGCTGCATCTCTGAACATAATGTACATTTAACAGATATGAGTTCCCCAACCAGATCTCCAATTTTTAAATTGTTATATCCAGCTCATATTTAGTACCAGGTTAATCATGTCTTAAACAATCTTAGTTTGGTCTTTCTAGCAACCTGCCAGCAATACAATCCATATTTCAAAGGTATTGCCAGAAGTCCTGGTATACAAATTTTTATAAAACTGTACCAGTGTTCCAGTTCTGTATCTGATTTTTTTCTGTAAGGAATATCTTGTACCAGAATTATCAAGCGAAGTACGATCTCTCTGGTCCAAGCTGCTGATCTCTTTGAGTCTGAGGGAGCCAAAGTGATAGAAGTATCCCTGCCCCACACTGTTATTCAATTATCTGTACCATGTACTGTGCACATCAGAAGTGGCATCAAATATGGCAAGATTTGATGGGCTAGAATATGGTAAGATGGCTGTTTCTGTTGTTTTTTTTTTTTTTTTTTTTTTCCCTTTGTGGGGGGATACTGGGAATTGAACCCAGGGCCACTTTATCAATGAGCTACATCCTCAGCCCTTTTTAATTTATTTTGAGACAGGGTCTCAATCTGTTGCCTAGTCTGGCCTTGAACTTGTTATCCTCCTGCCTCCCAAGTAGCTGGGATTGCAGACATGTACCGCAGGGCCCAGCTAGTTTTTTGGATTTTTTAGCATAGCTGTTCTTATGACATTTGAAATTTTAACTTACAATAATAAAGAATTCTTGCCTGAGATAGTATTAATGATTCAGAAAGTAAATCAGTGAATCGTTTTACCTTATCATTTTAACATTGTACATATGCTATTCATCTAAATGTCTCAGGATGTTCTTTTCACTTCTCTAGACTTTGACTATTTTGAATGAATAGTATCTTGTCTTTGTGTGTTAAACCCATCTAATGTAGTACCTGAAATATGGGAGGAGCTTAGTAATGTTTGAATATTTGGATGATGGATGGATGGGTGGGTAGATGATGGATGAGGGAGTAAGCAAATGAAATTTCTTTCTTGATTGTTTTTCTTTCTCTCCATGATCAGTTCTGTCACTGATAGAGAAAAGAAACTAGTAATTATGTTCCCTAACTTATAGTATTGGTCATAAAAGTCTGAATCTTTGCCAGTTTTTAGCCAAATTTTACTTCTTTTTGCAAGTATCATACATCTCTTTTTTTGTTTTCAGGTCACCGATGTGACATTAATGTGTCTACTGAAGCCATGTATGCTGCAACCAGAAGAGAAGGGTTCAATGATGTGGTGCGAGGAAGAATTCTCTCGGGAAACTTTTTCTTATTAAAAGAGTAAGACAATTAGTTTAAGCATTTCCCCATTCTTAAAGGTCAAGAATAAGTTATTAGTATGTCTATCAGGTCTTATAAGCCAAGATATTTACTAAAATAAAATCCTTGTGATTTGAATTAGAAAAGGCCTACTTATGGCACTTTCAGTTGCTAGTTATTAAAAAAATGTTTTTTAATTGATGCTCTAGCTAAATGATTGGTATAAACTAAACAAAACCCTGGAAGATTTTAACCTCATTACTTATTCTGTGGCTGTTATTGCCTATTAGCTTGTTTTTTTTGTTTGTTTGTTTGTTTGTTTGAATATTTTTTGTAGCTGTCAAAGGAACTTTATTTTATTTATTTATATGTGGTGCTGAGAATCAAACCCAGTGCCTCACATGTGCTAGGCAAGCACTCTACCACTGGGCTACAACCCCAGCCGCTGTTAGCTTGTTTTTAGAGCCTTAAACATGGAGTTATAGTGTGATCTGTTGAAAAATTTAGTGAATCAACTCAATTTTCCTTTGTTCTACGTATTTGTTTATTCCAAGAAAGAATTCCAAGTTACCGAGACCCTTACTTAAATTTTCTCTAATATAAGTTTATTCAAGATCTTGTGAATAGGATTCTTTCTCCCTAGACTAAATGAGTCTAGAGGACATGAAAAATATGAAAAAGCAAGAATGGTTTTTGTAATGAGTAGCTTTTTGAAGTTTTACTCTGTGCATTCAAGGGCAGAAAGCATTTTATTCATCTGTGTATCCCCTCAGGACCAAAGTTAGGATCATTTTTTTCCAAATTATTTAATCATATTCCATATTAAAAGACACTTTTCCATATTGACCACGTACTTGTAATGACTTAGAGTAGGAAAAGTGAAAGATTGTAAAGAAGTTTTCTAAGCAAAGACTTTATTAAGCTAAAGATGTTACATTTGCTATGTATTACTGATTAGAATCATATTGAATGTGTCAGGGCAAAAGTTGATGGATTATATAGGTCACTGTAACAGCATAAAAAGAAATTGAAGGAGAGGAGTTTGCAAGCTTCTTCCATGATTACCAACTGGGGTTATTAAGAAAAGGAAGAATTACTGGTAGTTTTCCTAGCTTCTGATGCAGTTACAACTTGGGTCAACTTGTTCGTTTTTTGTTTTGTTTTGTGATGGGGTGGGGGTGAACATGAGTGATTTGAAAAATGGGATTTGGGATACTTGTTATTTTTTATCATAAAAAGTCAACTTGTATGTCCAGAAATAGAAAAAGTCTTAACATTTTTACTTCTTTATTTACTTCTGTTTGAATTTTATCATTCTGTTACCTTTGAGTTAGGAATCTCAAATTTCTTTATTTATTTTGCAGTACTGGCAATCAAACCCAGAGCTTTGTGCATGTTAGGCAAACACTCTACCACTGAGCTATACCCCCATCCCTTTTTATTTTGAGATAGGGTTCCCCTAGGTTGCCCAGGCTAGTCTCAAACTTATGAATCCTTCTGTCTCAGCTTTTGAGGTAGCTGAGATTACAGGTATTACCATGTACCCAGCTTATCTTTTTTAAAATTAGCATAAATATTACTTTTTAACCACATTTAAGTCGTCTTCTTGTTATCTGTCTTCTAGTTCTTTCTCCTAATCTCTTTTCCTGCCTTTCATTTTTCTATAAAATTTGCTCTTAAAGAAATTTAAAACAAGGAAAAAGGGAGGTTTTTTTTTGTTTGTTTGTTTTGTTTTTTTTTGGTAACAGATTAAACCCAAGGGTGTTTAACCACTGAGCCACATTCCTGACCCTTTTTATGTTTTATTTAGAGACAGGGTCTCCCTAAGTTGTTTAGGGCCTCGATAAGTTGCTGAGGCTGGTTTTAAACTCATGATCCTCCTGCCTCAACCTTCTGAGCCGCTGGGATTAAAGGTGCGTGCCACCAGGCCCAGCCAAGAGGCATTATATTTGCCTACACATTTATTTCTGGTGCCTTTTACTCTGTTGTGTGTATTCAGATTTCCTTGTGTTATAGTTTTCTGTCTAAAGAACTTCCTTTAACATTTCTTATAGTGTTGTCCTGTTATCAGTGAAATCTTTCAGCTTTTGTTTATATGTTAAGGTTTTATTTTGCCTTTAATTTGGAAAAAGATACTTTCTTGGATCTAAAATTCTAAATTGATGTTAAGCATTTTCTTTCAGTACTTTAAAGGTTTTGTTCCACTGTCTTATGGCCTGCCTAGTTTCTAGAAGTCTATTGTTTTTCTTATCTTAGTTTCTTATGTATAATGTGACTTTATCCCTCTGATTAGTTTTAAGATTTTCTCTTTATCATTGGTTTTTAGGAATTTAGGATGTGCCTTGGTGTGGTTTCTTGAATATTTCTTCTGCTTAGGTATTTTTTGAACTTTTTGAATCTGTGTGTTTATAATTTTAATCAAATTTGGGGAAATTTTGACCATTATTTCTTAATATATTTTTTTCAATCTTCTCCCCTCCTCTGGAACACCATTTGTATGTATGTTAATCTGCTGCTGTTGTCTCATGGCTCATTCCCCTAATCTTTTTTCTGTGTGTGCTTCCTTTTGGATAGTTTCCATTATTATCTTGAGATCCACTGATCTTTTCTTATACAGTATCAATATTCTGTCAGTTCTATTCGGTATATTTTTTATATCATATTTTGTATTTTTCAGATCTAGAATTTCCAAGTAGGTCTTCTTATCTCTTCAGTTTCTTTATCATTTTGTTTTCTTCTAACATCTTGAACATACAGAACATACCTTTTTATGTTCTTAGCTCTTATTTCCAACATTCTGTTATTTCTATTCAGTTTCCCTTTTATATGAATTGCTTCCCCCCCCTTATGAATCATATTTCTGCTTATTTGTACACCCAAACATCGAATTTCACATGGTCATGTGCCAGGTTTTTGTTGTTTCTTTTAAACAGTGTTATACTTTGTTAAGGTGTGGTTGCTTGGAATCTTTTTGATCATTTCAAACCTCCCTTTTAAGCTCCATTAGTGTGAATCCAGAAAACCTTTGAGTAGGGCTAATTTAACTCTAAGGCCATATCCTCTAGACTCTCCCAGATGCTTTGTGCATTTTGAGGTCTTTCTACTTTGGCTTTTAGGAACATGCACTATTTCCAGGCCTGTGTGAGCTTAGAAATGTTTGACCTGCTTTTTGGGATTCTTTCCTCAACCTTGGGGATGTCTTCTTATTCATGCACAGGTCAATACTGAGCCAGAGACTTGAGGGATCTCTCTGCACATCTCTTGTGCTCTCTGTGTGCTACTCTCCCTTTCAGTACCGCCTTGAAAATTGCTGCCATCTTTTTCTCCCTGAACTTCAGACTACCTCCACCCCAACTGCGTATGCGTCTTTCCTCTCTGGATGAAGGGCTGAAAAAGTACCTCCAGGCATTAGGCTGGGGAAATGATAGGGTTCACCTCATTGCCTCTCCTCATAAGTATACTGTCTCCCAGATGCCTTTTGCCTAATATCCAAAAATGGTTGTTTCACATATTTTGTTCAGTTTGGGGGTTTTTTAAGAAGACAGGATAACTCTCATTCCTATACTCTATCATGTATGGAAGCAGAAGTGCTATTTTTCAACCATATTTAAAGTAGGAAGAGACTGGGCATATCGACACACACCTGTAATGTAATCCCAGAGGCTCAGGAGGCTGAGGCAGGAGTATGGCAAGTTCAAAGCCAGCCTCAGCAACTTAGTGAGACCTTGTCTCAAAATTTTAAAATTTAGAAAAAAAGAGGGGGCTGGGGATGCGGCTCAGTGGTTAAACACCCTGGGTTCAATCCTCAGACCAAAAAGAAAAAGAAAAAAGAAATGAAATAGGAAGGAAATTAGTAGAAAGTATCAGTTTTATAAAATTTAGGTTTGGGGAATGCTATTATTTTTGTATATTTGGAGTTAGTGCTGGGGCTCAAATCCAGGTCTATCTCTGAGCTGTACCCCCAACCCAAATACAATATTTAAAATACCAACTTTTGTTGTTGCTGTGTAGTTTGGTTTGGTTTGGTACGGGGGATTGAACGCAGGGACACTTTACCACTGAGTTTTATCTCTAGTCCTTTTCTTTTTTATTTTGAGACAGGATCTCACTGAGTTTCTCAACTGACCAGAACTTGCAATCCTCCTGCCTCAGCCTCCTGAGTAACTGGGATTATAGACATGTGCCACTATACCCAACATATTGTGTAAATTCCATGTGATGCCTTCATTTGTATCTCCATACACTGTAGTCAGATGGTGGTAGTAAGGAATCCGATTTTTACAGTACTCTAAATCTTTCTAGGGTAAGAAAGATTTCACATTTTTATCTCATTTTATTTGATCCTTGGTGAGACTGGAGATACTATATCCATTTTTACAGTAGAGGAAATTGAGGATTAGAATAGTTAGTTCCTTTGACAGCCTTCTTTAATAGCTTCAGAAAGATCTGAAGTTTTCTTCCCTTTCTTTACATCATTGACATATGATCACTTTTATGTATAGCATTTCTCTTAATCTTTTAGTAAAGTAAGCATCCTTACTTGTATCTCATATCTCCACTCTCAAACTATGCTATCCATGAAACTCAAAATGACAAACACTGTATGCTTTTCCCAGTTTCTGTTTGTAGAACCTTCTTCCTAGATGTGTTTCCCAGTGTCAAATTCAGATAGCACATAAGAATTTTACAAAACTTGAGGGTCCTTGTAATGAATCATTTTACAATAGATGAAATAAGACATTATAATAGAAAGAATATTTATTGGATGAGCCTCTAGAAACCTATGTTCTTACCTGCTTTACACCACTGCCTAGCTTTATGACTTTTGGAAGCTTATTTAATGGCTGTGCATCCAATCTTTTCACTCCCAAATGAATGTTCTTGTTTAGCAGTGTCTCTAGAACAATTAATATTTTGTGATTGTATGTGTAAAATTGCATCTAGTAGTGAATTCTGATTAATTAAGTGCCCAGATGTATGAATTTTCAAAGAAACAAAAGAGTTGAACACAACTCATCTTTATGTATTAAGAATCTTAATGTGCTGGGCATGGTGGCACACACCTGTAATCCCAGTGGCTTGGGAGGCTGAGCGGAGGATAGAGAGTTCAACTCAGCCTCCGTAAAATGAGTTGCTAAGCACTCAGTGAGACCCGTCTCTAAGTAAAATATAAAATAGTGCTGGCTTATGGCTCAGTGGTTGAGTGCCCTGGTACCCCCAGCCCCAAAAATCTTAATGGTGGCCTACTCATAAAAGTCAAGAATCCAGTGGTTCTCTAAGAAGCCTAATGTAAGAGAATTTATTTTAAAAAAAATAAAGTCCCTCAAATATTGTCTATGTTTTTCCCACAGAAACTATGAGAATTATTTCATCAAAGCACAGAAGGTGCGGCGCCTCATTGCAATGATTTTGTGAATGTTTTTAACTCTGGCGTGGATGTCTTGCTCACCCACCACCACCCTGCGTGAGGCAGTACCATACTTGGAGTTTATCAAAGAAGACAACAGGAACACGAAGTGCCCAGGATGATATTTTACACAGGCTGTAAATATGGCAGGTGAGAATCCCTCAAGAGTATTCTGATTTTCTTCAAATTTTTAGGCAGGGCCCTGGTCTTGAATTTAGGTTCTAGATAGATTGTTCCCTCAAAGAAATAGCCTATCCTTCTGGAATACTTAGGAGTGTGTGTGCATGTATTCTTATGTGCACAGTGTGTACACACACACAAACATACACATACCTTCTGAACTAATACACTTAGTATTTTTTGACTTTTATTTTGAAAATACTTAAACCTACAGAAAAGTTTAAAAATAATACTATAGCGAACATTGATATACCCTTTGCTAAGATCATCCTTGTTAACGTTTTACCTCATTTCTTTCTCTTTCTCTCTCTGTATACACACACACACACACACACACACACCTCTTAACTGGATCATTTGAAAACTTTAGATATCATGACACTTCATGCCTAAAGAAGTTAGCATGAATCTTCTAAGAATAAGGCATTCTACATAACCACAATTTCATTGTCCCACCTAAGAAAATAATAATTCAGTAATAATTTGATATATTTCATATTCACATCTCTTATGTTGTATGTCTTTTATGTGTTATTTTTTCTCCAGTCATATTGCATTTATGATTATCTTTTTAAGATCTAGAATATCACCCCCCATGTCCTCTGATGTTTTTTTTAGAGCCACATCAGGCTGTGTTAGAATTTTTTGTTTCAATCATCAACATAATGTAAAAACTCCAGAAAAAGGAAAGTCTATTTTATTACCCATATTTGGGTTTTCTGCATTAGTCTTCCTTCCTAAAGTATGAAGATGCTTTTATCACTTCCTTCCTTTTGTAGAAGTTGCTGGGGCCATTCTTTTAGGGTAGTTCCTGCTGGCAGCAAATCTTCTCAGATTTCCTTCTGAAAATGTCTCGATTTCCCTTTCACTTTTAGAGACAGACTCTTTTTACAGGTCTAGGATTCTGGTTCAACAGTTCTTACCTTTGGCACAAAAAAATGCCATGCCATTTTCTTCTGTCCTGCTTAACTTTTAATGAGAAATCACCCATCGTTAAAATGTTTTCTCTTAAATCACATTGAGTGTTTGTTTTCTTTTTTTTTGAAGAGTTCTGTCTACTTGTCCTATAGAATATCCCATTCATAATTTCTTCCTAATTGGGTTGAGTTAAACATTTTTTGGCAGAAATACTACATACTTTTCATGTCACAAAACAGTTACTATCATTTTGTCCCACTTGGTTAAGGAGCTAACTGCCAGAATATCCTTATAAAGGTACATTTTTCCTTTTATGGTTTGTAAGCAATTTATGAAGTGATGCTTGGGACCATGTGAATATCTTCTTCCCTAGTAATCTTGAACCCAGATTTAGCATCCATTTATTAATGAGCAGATTTCTCTAAATGAAATCTTTTTTCTTTTTACAAAACTGAATTTATTATAAACAATTATTGTCATTGTTTTTGATACTTGAATTGTCCTAAATTTGGCCAGTAGAAGTTACTTCAAGTTGTATGAGTCCTTTAGACCTGTTCCCATTTTAATTTTTGAAAACTATTTTAATGGCATAGCAAGATGCCCTGTGATCCTGTGCTTTCTCTGCCTCAAACCTGAAATTCAGACTACCCTGAGCTACTTCCTATTTATCTAATGGATGGGAAAAAATTCAAAATCTCAACAACATACTCTGTTGGCAAGACTGTAGGAAAAGAAGCACTCATTTTTCTGGTGGAAATTCAAATTGGTACAGCTACTTTGAAGTGGAATTTCTAATTATGTATGCATTTATCCTTTGATGAAGTAATCCCTCTTCATCTAAAAAACTTTCAAGAATAGCAAAAAGCGTGTACACAAGTATTATACACTGGGGAATTATATAAAATAGCTAAATGTTAAAAACAACCTAAATGCCCAACCATAAAAGCCTGGTTGAATGAATTATGGCAAACCACATAATATGGAGTACTATATAACTATAAAAAAGAAATGAAGGTCTCTGTGAACTGATAGTGATTTCTAAGATACATTGTTATGTAAACAAAACATTGTGCAAAATACATAGTATACTATTCATTGTTTTAAACCTTATTCTGCCTTGACCTCCTAGCACTAGAAAATAGAAGAGGTCTCTGTTTCTTAAGACGGAGAATTAATCAACTAATGAATTTCTTCTTTTCTTCAGGATTGCCAGCAGTGAGTATCCCTGTGTCCCTCTCAAGTGAAGGGTTGCCAATAGGACTACAATTTATTGGACGGGCATTTTGTGACCAGCAGCTTCTTACAGTCGCCAAATGGTTTGAAAAACAAGTGCAGTTTCCTGTTATTCAACTTCCACAGCTCTTGGATGATTGTTCATTAAGCCTTGAAAATGAAAAGTTAGCTTCTACTTCTCTAAAACAGTAACCAATAATATATCCTGCAAATTAAAATGACTCAAAGATTCTGAACTCAAGAGAGTCAAATGATCTTACTCAATTCTTGCAATTTGGTTCATTGTCAACACAGTCATTGCTTGGAATCATTTTTAAAATTCCTCTGATACAATTAATTATAATAAGCTGTCTGATAAGTATAAAGTACAGACTTTCTACTATAATGCTATATATATATATATATATTCCTGAAAAACAGTACATTCTGCAAAAATGTTCATTAAAAAAACAGAATTTACAGTAAAAATAAGCTTAGGAAAAAAGTCTCAAAACATATATCTTTATAACTAAAGCACTAACAAAAACAGTAATTGTATCTCCAGGGATAACCTGCGTGACCTCTCATCAAGCAGTAGAGGCTGCTTGAGGGAATGTTAAAAACCACACAAAAGCAGTCAAACAGTATTTTCTCTTTTGAGTGCTGCACAAAGCAGGTGGGAGGGAAGCTTTGAGCATAGGAGGAAGTGCAACCTGCCAGGGCCCAGAGTCATGCAAAACTTCAGGGGACACCTCTCTAGGGAGGAGCCCCAGGTGCAGATGCTCCTTTTATTTCTCTAAGAATAGAACTGAAATGACTGAGAATTATTTTCCTTTCCTCCTTAGGGTTAAATTTTGACTTCTGCTGTCCCAGAGCCTGTGCTTAGGAGCCAGAACAACTCTGTGTTACTGTTGAGTTCATTCTATTTACTGATCACACAGGAGCTCATTGATGTCTTAGAAACATTTATTATAACCTAACAGACTATATTGGACTGGAAAGTTGGTAGATGGTGGAGCATGGTTTTAGTGAGAAAGGAAACACTTGCAGACAATCTGGTGAGGATGCCAAAGAGATGAGGCCCTAGCAAGATCCTGCTTTACCGGGACTCTCTCTTCCTTTTAGTTTCCTGACCCTCTGACTGTCTTTATAAATGTTCTTTATTTCCTTGGAGTCCAAAGAGACTTAATGGAGATTTGTATTCAGTATTTGACCAAATCTAATGGAAATCAGTGTTTACTCACTATGAGGCTTCATCATTTGATATCTTTGTCTTTGCTAGGACACCACTGTCATCTCAGATTGATCAGACTTTCTGACTTGGCACTTATATATTCTTGATAAGTAAACGTAGAAAACTCAATTATTATTTAATAAACTCACTTTATTAAGAAAAATTCTTTTCTAAATAAATAGTACAGACCAGATGCATGGTACACTCCAGTAATCCCAGAAGCTCAGGAGGCTGAGGCAGGAGGATCTAGAGTTCAGAGCCAAGCTTTGCAAAAGGGAGGTGCTAAGCAACTCAATGTGACCCTGTCTCTAAATAAAATACAAAATAGGGCTGGGGATGTGGCTCAGTGGTTTAGTGCCCCTGAGTTCAATCCTCAGTAGCCCCTCTGCCAAAAAGAAAAAAAAAAAAAAAAATATATATATATATATATTAAATTATATGAGGAAAAAAAATAAGAGAACCCCTGGAATGTTTTATCAAAGGAATTTCATCTGCCTGGTTACTTATTAATAGTTTTTCCCCCTTCCTGACATCCTCCCACTATCAAAGTATATATATATATATATATATATACATAAAAGTATATATATATATATATATATATACTTTTATGAGCTCAGTTCTCTATATCCTTACAAATTTTGACTCCAAATCCCTGAAAGAAGAAATCCATGACAGAGAAAATTGTATTGTAGTTGGCCCTCCATATCCATGGGTTCCACATTGCCAGGTCAAACTAACCATGGGTCAAAAATGCTCAGAAAAAAAGAATTTTAGAAAGTTCCAAAAAGCTGAACTTGAAAACTTTGCCTTGCACTGAGTACGACACATGATCTATGCAAATGAAGTGGTAGGTAGGTACTGTATTAGACATGATATCTAATCTAGAGATGATTTAATGTATATAGGATGATGTGTGTCAATTATGTGCAAATCTTGGACATTTATATAAAGGACTTGAGATCTGTGGGTTTGGTATCTGTGGGGATCCTGGAGCCAATCCGCCAGAGGTAGGAAGGAAGTAGGAAGTCATCTAGTTGAATGATGTAAATGCAAGCAAATAATCTTTGTCCCAATCTATTTTTAATGTATGTGTAATTTGAAATGAAAAACTTCCAAAGAATATTTACTGTTGTTCCTGTATCTCAACTTGAGCTGCACTATGATTTGAATCTGTAAACAGGGGAAGTGCAACATTTACTATTCACATGTAATAATATCGGACTAGCATGAAATGATACCTAATTTGTGTCTCTCCTCCATCTTTACCCTAAACCTAGTAGACCTCATTTTGCTAAATCACTGGGAATTCAAGTGACATTTTCTGTGCCTCACCTAATTAACCCCTGAACTTGTCAGCAACAGAGAGATTCTGGAAGGCAAAGGTGGCTTCAAGTGTAAAATGAGTATTTTTATAAGACCCAGCAAGACCAAACTAACCAAACAGAAAAGAGGAAAAAGTTATGCCAGGATAAAAAAATGTGATGCAGTCACAGAACTTGGCACCCTGATGCCACATAGAGCCAGAGGAGCAAATGGGAAAACCATTGTTCCGTGTCAGCCCATGCTTAACGTTACCAAGAAAATCACTTGAAACCAGGAAGGCGGAATGTTCCCTTTGAATGCCTACTTGACACCATGTCCTTTGTTATGACAACAAGCTTGGGCCATCTAGAAAAAGGCAGGGTAGTACAGAAGAGGAATTTCTTAAAAAAAAAAAAAAAAAAAAAGGTAGTTTCTATTAGAAAGTAACCTGCACCTTCTAATTTAAACAAGTACCCTCAGAAGTTTAGAACAATCTGAAGGACAGTGAAAAGAGAGATGGTTCCAGTTTACCAATTAGTAGACCTTAGCAAACTATATGTCATGCTCTGTCACATTTGAAACAAGGGAATAAAATACTTGTTGTAAAATACTTTTTTTTTTTACTGGGGATTAAACGCAGGAGTCTTCCACCACTGAACTATATCCCCAGCCTTTTTTTTTTTTTTTTTTTTTTTTTAATTTTGAGATGTGGTCTCCCTAAGTTGCCAAGGAGGGCCTCAAACTTTCAACCCTCCTGGCCTCAGGCTTCATTGTTCCTGGGATTACAGGTGTGCACCCCGGCACCCAGTGACAAATAATGCAATCTTAAAGTGGCTTTTATTGTGACATTCATTCATTAACTACTTTAACCTCCCTTCCTTCCTCAAATGTAATTGTCTATACCAAGTGTAATGCGTGTGTTGTGTAAGCCTTGGGTAGTTTATTCACTGTTCAGAAACACCAGAAGCAGTTTAATACAGAAGGCCTTCCTCCGTTATTTCATAACTGAAGCAACATGTACACTGGAACAGAAACCTGAAATTTTAATAAAAGCAAATAATACGAGAAAACCCCAGACAACATTAGGTAAAAGCAATTATTACAGGGTTTTAGAGGGGCTTTTAAAATTACTTTTCTTTATACTTACATGGGATATAAATCCACAAAAATTTTAAGCACTTTCTTAAAAATATATTATTATGAAAGTATTAAAGTAAACAGTTGAGGAAATCAGTGAAGCAAAAATGATAGTAAAGGTGAGGAAGAAGGATAAAACCAGGAAAAAGATGAAAGGCAAAAATGCTTGTGAAGGTACCAATGCAGATGCTCAAGGCTGTAGAGTGGTGTGATAAAGTGGGAAATTTCCAGTGGGGTAAGCTCACCAAATTTTAAAACTCAAACAAACCTGCGTTTGAGTCCTTTTACTGCCATTTGTGAGCTGTATAACTTAGCTTCAGTATCCTTGATCTGTAAAATAAGGATGACATCTCTTCCACAGAGTAAGATTGAACTTAAATGGCGCACTCGAAGCACCTGGCATGATCCTGACAGAATAGGCAGTCAATAATTTGAAGCTATACAGCAATGCATGCAATCATAAATTCAGCTCATTTTCTTTAGAGACCTCATGGTAAACTAATGACATATGGCACAACTGTAATTTGCTAAAAGCTTTTCTGGAGAACAGTGATATGACTCCCTGATGCTGTGGCTTCCTCTGAAGATAAAATTTAAAATATCTGGACGAATTTGTAAAGTAATTTCCTTGAACTTTTGATTTTAAAAATTGGCTACCACAGAGAAGGAAATCTGGAGGTCTTCAACATCGTTTGTACTCTGACAACTAAATGAAGAACAGTTGACTGACTGACTCCTTAAGAAGGTAGGCCCCTGTTGAGCTGAAGAGGTAGTACAGTGGTAGAATGTTTGCCTGACTATGCAAGGGTTTAATCCCCAGTGCTGCAAGAAGAAAAAGAAGTTTCTGCAAAAATCAAGCTTTTTTTTTTTTGTAATGGGCATTGAAACTAGTGATGCTATACCACTGAGCTACATGTCCAGCTCTTTAATTTTATTTTGAGACATGGTCTCACTAAGTTGCTCAGGCTGGACTCGAACTTAAGATCCTCCTGCCTCAGCCTCCTGAGTCACTGGGTTACAGGCATGTGCAGCCATGCCTGAGAGGAAAATGTTTTTGAAAGAGCCAAGTTCTTCCTCATAAAAATAAGTTCCATTCCAACATACAGCCAGATAATTAAGGTTCCCAAATACTGTATCTCAGCTGTAATTACTTTAATAAGGGAAAATTGTAAGGTAGATGTTACCAACAGCCCACTTGTGTATCCATCAAGAAAAAGAAGTAATGAAGTGCCCATGGGACATCTAATTGTAAGCAATTTCACTCCTTGGTGAATCTTCCTAGATAATTTCTGTCCAAGATGGGCCTTGAGGTAACATACTCACCAAATGATAACTGACAATGTTAGCATAGTCCACTTAGCAGGACCAACTGTCTGCAGAGGCCAATCATTCATAATACTTATCATTCTGCTTTCTGTAATGCAGGTTCACACATCTAAATTATCCAAAACTGACTTCAAGTCATTAGCATACAAACTGAAAGGAAGTGAGACTGGAATTCAGAGTTTGAAGACTTACCAAGAATCCAGTATATTCTAATTCTAATACTGTATCAGAAACCATTGTATAGGCAAGCATGTAAAAATCTACGTCTTTTTAAATTATGTGCAAAATTATATTCTTAGGATGCTACTTTATTTCTAAACAGTCATTAGATACTGGTAATTGGTGCAGATTTTGAATAGTGCTAATGGTAAAAGCGAGGACACTAAAAGTGAAAAAAACCAGAAAAAATTAGAGCTTAATTGGATTGGAGGATATGGGAGAAAGGAGAAAAGAATAATTTTTATCCTGGGAAATGTTCACAACTTGATGAATGATGTTGCCATTAATAAAAAGGGGAAGAAAGCACAAATAATTTGTAGGTGCTAAAGATGAATTCTATAACCAATGGAAATGCCAACAGGGAAAACAGGCAATTAAGTAAGATGGAGTTTGGGGAATCAAGGGCCAGATAATGAAGTAAAGACTATCATATGAAGTGTTGGGTTTCTTTCTCCGCAATGTTTTATTCAGAAGTTTCAAATATAAGGCAGTGAATACTCCACACATCCACCTATATTCTATTAACATTTAAAAATATTTGCCTTATCATATAACTGTCACCTCTATTGATTCATTAACCTACTTTATTATTTAAATATATACCTTAAAGTACATTTCCCCAAATGGTGTGGCATTCCTATCATTAACTTGAATTCAATGTTTATGGCTTTTATCTGAAATTTATATGCAATGAAATTCACAAATCTTAAACATACATTCCCTGAATTTTGACAGATGCACTCATCTGTATAACCCAAAGCCCTATCAATTCTGTCACCCCAGCAAATTTCCTCATGCCCACTCCTATTAATCTCTGCCCTGTCCCTCCGGAGGAAACCACTTCTTCCAGAAAATTTTCCCAGCACAATTTAGTTTTGCTTATTCTAGAACTTTGTATAGATATATAATCTGCCTCAGATCACTTAAAAGATTATTAGAGAATGCAAGATTTCAGCTTTTGAATTTGATCTAAATTGTTTAACAGGATTTTCTTTTACTAATTACAAAGGTATGTTGCAAGTTTAGAGAAAGAAAAGATAAAATCACTTGTTATCTTGCCATGCAGTACATTGTTAAAACTTTGGACAAAATAAATTTGACAGAATTTATTCAAGAAAAGAACAGTTCATGAATCAAGCAGCACTTGGAACCAGAAGAGGTCCCGAGGGCTCCACCTCACAGCGGAACATTTGGCTTCCATAGGCTGACTGTAGAAGCAAAGTCTGGAAATCACCTGATGACCTTCAGCGAGGCTTCTGCCTTATTTGGACTTGGTATGGTGAAGCTTCTGTCTTATTGGAGTAGTTCTGAGGGGAGGTCCCTAGTTATGGAACCAACTGACAGGTTGCCTGCAATTGGCCTGAGGTCTTTTTAAAAATCGATTAGTTACAAGAAGTGTTTCCAAGTTAGGTTCCTATATGCTTACCTAACAGCTCTTTGTATAGAAACAACCTCATGCCAATGACCTCCTATTTTGTTTAACAATGTGTATATATGAATGTAGTTATATGTATTTCAATAATAAAACTGGTGTTAGACTTAGCAGTTGTGCAACCATCACCACTAGATTCCAGAACTTTTTCCTATCCTATAAGGAAACAATACACATCAACAGTTACGCCCCATGCCCCTCTCCTCCCGGCTCCTGGCAACTACTGATTTACTTTCTGTCTCAATGGATTTGCCTATTCCTGACATTTTATTCAAATGGAATCATTCAACCTGTGAATTTCTGTGCCTGGCTTCTTTGATTAGCACAATGTGTTCAGGTCCATCCACATTGCAGTATGTATCAATTTCTCATTTCTTATGGCTGAGTAATATTCCAATGTGGAAAAGTATTACAATGTGTTTATTCACCATCAGTTGATGGACGTTTAGGTTGTTTCCATGTTTTCACTATTAAGAATAATGCTGCTGGGCATGGTGGCATGGCTTGCCTATTATCCCAGTGACTCTGGAGGCTGAAGGAGGAGGATGGAGAGTTCAAAGGCAGCCTCAGCAACTTAGCAAGGCACTAAGCAGCTCAGTGAGATCCTGTCTCTAAATAAAATACAAAAAAGGACTGGGATGTGATCAGTGGATAGGTGCCCCTGAATTCACTCCCCAGTACCAAAATAGTAATAATAATAATAATAATAATAATGCTGTTGTAACAGCACCCTGGTAAAATTAAAAACCCAAGTTGTTTGTTCCCTCAACTTACTGGTTGTTATTTTCTCCATCTTAAAAGGAGATTTAAAAAACAAAACAAAACTTGCGCACGAAGTATAGATAGTGGCAGTAAGGATTGAAAGCAGGAATTGTGACATCTTCTCTGGTTAGCACAGCTAGCTAAGTCTACATGTGTATATTTTCCAACATTTGTTTTTATAAATTGTAACCACTTTTTTAAGACCAATGGAGACTGTTTTGTCCAAACTACCTTAAATTCATTTTCCTTTTATATCATTTGCTTGTTTCTTATGCAGTTGGGCAGCTGAATCCAGTCAGCAGGGAACCAGGCAGTTTCTCTGACTTTGCTGCGGATAATAGTATGGACATGTGTGTACAAGTGTTTCTGTGAACACACTTCCATTTTCTTGGATACATACTTAGGTATGGGATTGCTGGATCATATGGTAACGCTATATCTTTTTTTTCCCCCTGTTCTGGGGATGGTACCCGGGACCTTATGCAGGCACCCTATCGCTGAGCTACATCACCTGGCCCCATGTATTTAACTTTTCTGAAGGACTGCCAAACTGTTTCAACTGGCTGCAGCATCATGCATTCCCACCAATAATGTATGAGGCTCAAAGTTTCTTGACATCCTTGTCAACACTTTTGTTGTCTGACCTTATAATTCTACCAATCCTATGGGGTATAAAGTGGCATCTCACTGTGGTTTTGATTTGCTTTTCTCTAATGACTAATGAAGTTGAGTATTTTTTCACATGCTTACTAGCCATTTATACTCTTCAGAGAATCCTTTGCTCATTTTAAAATTGGTTTGTCTTTTTACTATTGAGTTTAAAGAGGTTTTTAAATACAGATGGTTCCCAACTTAGGATGGTTCCTTTTAATGATATTAAACTTTACGATGCTGTGAAGATGATAAGCATTCAGTAAAAGATATACCAAATTTTGAGTTCTGATTTTGAATCTTTTTTTGAATTTTGATCGTTCCTGGAGCTAGTAATATGAACTATGATCTCCCCCACCACCACCAACACTGGGCAGTGGCAGCGAGCTGCAACTCCCCCTCCAATGTCAGCCATGCAAACACTGGAGTGCTTCTGTCTGGAACCCAACTTCCATACAACTGGTGGACCTACCTAACATGTAGTTGAAGTGAAGCCTATGAGAAGGGTGCATGAAGAGGTCGATGTGAACTCACTTCCAGACCCAATTTCTTCAAGTCTACCTGAAACTCTACCTTCCACTCAAGAAAGCAAACCAGTAGCACTGGGTAGCTCAGTGGTAGAGCACGTGGGTTCTATTGTTAGCACCACAAAAAACAGGAGAATGAAAATGAAAGCCAGGCATGGTGGCGCTTGCCTGTAATCCCAGCAATCCGGGAGACTGAGGCAAGAGTGTCAAGAGTTCAGCTAAAGAAAGGCGCTAAGCAACTCAGTGAGACCCTGTCTCTAAATAAAATACAAAAATCGGGCTGGGGATGTGACTCAGTGGTTGAGTGCCCCTGAGTCAATCCCTGGTACCAAAAACAAAGAAAAAAAGAAAACAGGCCAGTCATTTTTTTTGCAGTGCTGGGGATTGAACCCAGAGTCTTGTGCTTCAGGCCAGTAATTTAAGAGAAGGATTATGTTGCTAACAATGATGTTCAGTTGGTTTGGTTTCCATGTAACAATATTTTCAGTTTATGATGAGCTTAATCAAGATACAACCCCATCTTAAGCTGAAGAATGTGGATGTATGTGTGTTTCAAATTCAAATTCCCTATCAGATATATGGTTTGCAATTATTATCTCTCATTCTATGAGATGACTCTTAGACACTGGTGAAGTTTTTCCTTTGGATGAAGTTTGTTGATCTATTTTTCCTTTGGTGGCTCTTGCCTTTGGTGTCATGTGCCAGGTGTGTCTGTAATGTATGTTGGTAAATGATATGAAGAAGGAATCTAACTTTCCTTTTGAAGTATCAATTAACCCAATGCCTATCCACACTATTTTTATAGTCCAAATGCTTATGTATACTTAAGTTTGATTTGGGGGCCACTGTCCAATCTTTGTTGGTTTTTCTTAAGGTAACCTCAAAGTAGCCTGAGTGTAACATCTAAAAGAAATGTGATATCCACAGTTTTGCTTCTGCCTATCTTTACCAAAGCAGGTGTTTTGCACTCTAAAGCATTTAGTAAATGTTGATAGAATCTAATTGAATTGGAAAAGAGTCAAAGGGGGAAGTGTGACTAATTCAGACCAGCCAACACTGTGATCTCTCCTCATTCACATTGTTTCCATTTGTGCTGAGATCATCTCTGCTCTTGCCCAAACTTCTCTTTCCGCATTTTCGATACAATTATAGAAATCATTAGTTTCCTTTATCAAATATTTTGAGTTCTTTCCACTTTGAGATCATCCATAGTTAGGTGGGATCTTGGGCCTAGTTTCAGTCATGTGTTGTGTGGGTTGATGCCTTAGAATTTTCTTTCTACAGCGATGTTCAAAATGTTAGCTGCTCATTGGTCCAAGTTCCTGAGTCACTAAAGTTTACAGACCTCCTCTGTCGATCCAATGCATAAGTAGCATCCAAGAAATAAGATAATTAAAACTTTTGTTTTAAGCTGTTGAAATTTGGGATTGAATATGATGAAGCATAGCATAGTGCCTGTCCTGACCAATAAACCTGTTACCATCCTTCCTACATCTCTTTGTTTGCTGACCTTTCATCTTCCTTTGTTTTTGTTTATTTATTTGTTTGTTTTGCAGGGCCTTGGGCATGCCAGACAAGTGCTCTACCACTGAACTATATCCCAGCCCAACTGGTCTGCTTTCTTGAGGGGAAGTAAAGGAAGAATTTCAGATAGAGCATGAAGAAATTGGGCCTGGAAGTGAGCTACATTGGCATCCTCACTCTCTCAGAGACATAACTTCAGCTACATGTTAGGGTAAGCCCTATGTAGAAGCTGAGGGTTTCAGAAGTGCTCTAGTGTTCAAAAAGTGAAATGCCTGGAAAATTAATATTTCTATAAAAATAAGAGAAATATTTATTAGGTCCATTGAAAATCCACAATTTACAGAGGAAGAGACTGGATGGATAATTCAGTAGTAAAGTAGTAAAGTGCTTGCCTAGGATATAAAAGATCCAGGGTTCCATCTGAAGCGCCAAAAAAGAAGAAGAAAAGAAAAGAAAAGGAAAAGGAAAAAAAAAAATCCTCAACTTACAGAGAAGGAAAACAATAACAACATTTTTTAGTAGGAGGCAAAACCTTCAACTGAGCCTAGAACAATCCCCATAAAGAAATGTAAGAACTTGGGATGTAACTCAGTGGTAGAATGCTGGCTGACCATGCTGTCTGACTTGCTGCAAGTCCCTGGATTGATTACCAGCACTGAAATAAAAAGTAGATAAAGAAAAGAATGTGTGGAATTCACTTGATAAATTTGACAGATATGACTGATATATACCATTTTCAACTCAGTCCATGGCCTTCTATTTGGTAGACGTTTACAACCCTGACAATCATGATACATCCATCCTCTAAATACACTGAACATCGAAGCCTCAGCACACTGGTACACAGTTTATAAGCAATTAATATTTAAAAATGAGTATGTATATAACTTGATAAATTGGTCACTTTACAAGTTGACATTTTAACCTAGAGCTTTTATAATACTAGAGCCTTTATGATCATGACCCAGATGATATTAGAGAATGAGAGGATTAACATCATGTATCAAAGAGTTCCAATGCACACTGGCTTTTTGTTTTGCTGGAATGATTAATTAGAATTTCAGCATTTCTTGAAGAAACAATATAGCTAAGTATTTCAAAGGAAATTTAAGTTCATCTCTTCAACTCTGTATGAAACACAAAACCTCCTGGTGTGAAGGCACTTTTCCTAAGAAGAGATCATACATTTTGAGGTATAATGGATTTGCAGTGTGAAATAATTACTAGTGAAAAGTTAAGCCTGCTATAAAATTTACTTTGAAATTAACCTACAAGCTAAATTGTACTGCAACCCTTATATGCAGGTAACTTAAAACCTTAGTTGAAAATATCACTTTTATTTTTATCATGTGCCATTTTAATGAGAACTGAGTTTCCAAACATATATTATTTCAAAATATAATCTATCATAATATTTATATTATACAATATATAATATTCAAAAGATTTGATAAATCTTATGTAAATATTTTATCAAATGTCTATACCACATATAAAGAGTAATCAAAAAGAAAAATAATACTAAGATATTTCATATAGATCAGTTGTCATCTCCTTTGTCCAAAATCCATGCCTTCTCTTCCACCTTTGATCTCACACACACATACACACACACACCAGTTAAGGAACTCCTCTCTTATGCCATTACTTCCCCAAAGAAACATAACCTTACTTGTATCTCTTGTGGGTTTTATCGTACTGTATCACTCTTCTCTAGTTTTTGATTTTCTTTTTTGTAGTACTAGGGATTGAATCCATGCCAGCCAAGTGCTCTACCACTGAGCTATATTATTTTATTTTGAGACAGAGTTTGCTGGCCTTGAACTTGTGATCCTCCTGCCTCAGTCACCTGAGTAGCTGGGATTATAGGCCTGTACTACCATGCCTGGCTTGTATTACATTTTCCTGTAAGATGATCCTATCTACCACACTACAAACAATTTTTTCAAGGGAATGAAAATGTCTGAGTTATTTTGTATCTTCCATGTTCTTTAACATTTAAAAGGCAGTTAATGTTTGTTGAATGATTTAATTAATTTCATGAAGTCAATGTACCACTGTTTCAATCAAATTAAAAGATACAAATAAATAAATAGAAGTTACTTTAATTGGGACTGGGATTGTGGTGCATTCCTGTAATCCCAGAGAGTGAGGCAGGGGGATCACAAGGCCTAGGCCAGCCTGAGCCATGCAGGAAGACCCTGTCCCAAAATAAAAATTTGAAAAGGTCCAGTGGTGTAGCTCAGTGGTAGAGCACTTGCCAAGCTTGTGCAAGGTCCTGGATTCAATCCCCAGCACAAAAAAAAAAAAAAAAAAAAAAGGAAAGAGGTAAAGAGGTTGTCACTTTCTGATTATATAATTGTGTGCCTGGAAACACCAAGAGAATGGACTGAAATGATTACAATTAATAGAAGACTTGAATAAATGGCTGGGCTCAAAATTTGTATTCAGAAATTAATACCCTTTCTATATGCAAACAAGAACCTGTTAGAGTTCCCTTGTCTCAACACAGTACCCACTAACCACATCTAACTCTTTAAATAATTAAAATTAAATAAAATTTAATATTTGTTTCACTAGCAACATAACCACATTTTCAACCTTGATAGACACTTGAAATTTGAGGGGAAATAGGTAATCTAAATGAAATTTTAACAGGCCCATATGAAAAAAGTAGTAAAAGTCAGGAAAATTCTGAAAAATCATAATCATAATAAGGGGCGACCACTCTAACAGATATTAAACACATTATAAGACAATAATAACTAAAATCTTTCCATAGGCAGACATAAATAAAGCAATAAAAATTTCAGAAGTGTTATTCCAACACATAAAAATCTCAGTCGTGATGAAGGTCTTTTAAATCAATTGGTAAAAGATGAATTATTCTGTTACTAACTTACCTTACTCCTTACTCCAAAATAAGTTCACTGTAGCAAAGAGAGATGCATTGTTAGGGAAGTATTTTTGTTCTGTAAACATAATTATAGAGCATTCTTACACAAACTAAGATAGGTATGACATTACTAGGCAACATAACTTTATGGGATTATTGTCATATATTTGATCATCATTGCCCTAAATATCATTCTGGGGCACATAACTGGATATTACAGCATTGCTTGTAACAGTCAAAGATTGAAAACAACCTAGGCGCCCTTTAATAATTAAGTGCATATCCCTTCCACTTAATACAACTTAGCCACTGGGAAAGGAATTTTCTAGCTGTATTATATTCTGATTTGGATCGAAGAAAGTAGATTTAGCAAGCTGACAATTTGTGTATGGTCTATGTGCAGGATTGTGCATACAGAGAATTTCTCTGAAAAGGGAAATGCAAAAACTTTGCTTCCACTAGAGAGGAAAACTGAGCTCTGGGAAATGATGAGAAGATGTGTGTGTGAGAACCAGGGTCTTATTTTTCATCTACTCTCACACCATAACACAAGGACTTCTGGAGTTTTCCCACATACCAAACAAGCAATTAATTCTGCAGTAGCGGACACCAGCTAGGGTCCAATTCAAGTCAGTTCTGACAACAGAGCTCAAGTCGGATCCCACAAGTTGAGGGCTCATTTGCACAGGATGGGCATTGGAAAGGGGATGGAAGCACTCCTCCTTCCTGGACCCTTCACCATGCTGAGCTGTCCAGAGGTCCCAGAACTCTCTGATTTGGGGTTCTTATAGAGACTTCATTGCATAGGAATGATTGCTGAGAGTCCTGACGGCAGGGGAGGGATGGGGGGCTCAGCAAGCCTGTCTATTCAGATTATCCATGGCCTCTCTGGGCAGCAGCTTCCCTTCCTCTAGAGTATGGGGCAGGATCCCTGAGTTCTCTCTTCTGACCATTGGACAAGGATAGATGAGAGAATTCTTTATGACCAGCTCTGAGACGATGGGGCAGGGGAGGGGGAGGTTTTCTATGACCTGTCTTGAAGAAGGGAAGTTCTAGTTCCCACAGCTGTCTTGAGGAAGGAGCATAAGCCAGGACCCATGTTCAAAAACCAGAGTATATATTATAATTTCATAGAAGCAGACTTGATTTTCAGTGATAACTTTTTGTGCCATTGAATTAACACAATATATGTGAATTAACTATTTTAAAAACAAGTCAAATAGTTTATTTTAAAAACCAAACCCTGAAACTTATAGAAAATGTTGTATCTTCCCTATCTTATTTTCACCCTGCTCCAAGTTCATTGTCATTTTTTATGTAAGAGCTGTCAAAAGTCTATGGGCAGTGATTTCAGGCTTCAGAGCAATAAACTTGTCTAGAAGGTTAGAATTTGGCAATCTACTTAATAAGCGTTCAGCAAGTAATGGAGATCTGACATTAATGTACTTAGTGGTGCTCAGATGTAATTTTATATTATTTAAAGAAGACAGACAAAAAGGAAGCAAATAAAAATGGGCTCTTTGTTTTATAGCAAAAGTGAAGGGCCAAAGTGGTCTGCAGTGTAAAAGTAAAAATGAGTGAAATGACAAATTGCTGAACCAGTTCAGAGAAGTCTACACAGAGGAGTGCTTCGCAGAGTGGAACTCAAATGTGCTCCAGTGCTTTCCCCTGTACATAGCACACAGTCAGCTTTGGGGATCCACAAGTTTCCAGATTCAATCAAGCTTGGCTTTGATCAACCACAGATCAAAAGTATTTAGGGAAAAAAATGGATCTGTAGAGAGCATGTGCAGACTTCTTTCCAGTCACTAATCCCTAAAACAGTATAGCGAAACTGTCTGCATAGCATTTACAATCGTTTTAAGTATTATAACACAGAGATGAAGTTTATAGGAGGATGTGCACAGGTTATGTGCACATGCTGTGCCATTGTGTAGGAGGGACTTCAGCATGATTTTGGGGGATCCTGACACCCATCCTCCATGGATACCAAGGAACACGTGTAGATGGTGCTTTCCACAACGACCACTGCTAAGATCCTGCTCAGCCTCGGGAGCCTCCTCCACCTTCCTCACTATTTCTGTTTTGCTTTAAAGGTTCTAAACTTGCATCCAACAATCTCCAGCAAAAATCATATACTATTTGCCAATAGGGATGGAATTGTCTAATTCCCTCATTCACTGTTTGACAATGTAACTCTTTTAAAAGGCAGAATAACTATTTAACATGAAGTTCTTCAAGCCTGATGAAATTATTCCAGAATAAGCTTATTTTCTATCAAAAAGTACCTTAGAAAACCCTTGGGTAGAAAAAATATCTTCCCTGTTAACACAATTTAACATTTAAATGATTTCTTTTTATCAGCAGTTGTTTTAAGATTCTAGACAAACAACTGAAACACAAAGGAATTCTGTCTTTAGTTGAATTCATTGTCCAGTATTTAGACACAGATCTCACCTCTAAAGCATAGGCCCCTTGAACCTCAGTTTCCTCATCCACCGAATGGGGATAACATCTGCTCTGTTGACACTGGAGAATTACTGTGAGAACTGGAGATGTGAATGGAATTTGAAATATGTCAAACAGTTTTAAACTGACCATTATCATTCCTTATTAAAAAGAGGCAACTGCTTTTTGCCCATCATCTTAGCAAGGTGTGCAGTGGTTACCACTGCCCTCCAAGCTTCCCAGTGCTGCTCACGGAGGACCAGGAGGCAATTCAGGAAAGTCAAACAAGAAAAAGATCAAGGGCCAGGGTCCTGAGGTGGCACATGGCAGTATGGAGATTCCTCAGAAAACGTGGAATGGATCCACCTTTGACCCAGCTATATTACTCCTTGGCCTATACTCAAAGGACTTAAAATCAGTATACTATAAATAACTCAGTCAGATCAATGTTTATAGCAGCTCAATTCACAATAGCTAAGCTATGGAACCAACCAGGTGAATTGATGAATGGATAAAGAAACTGTGGTATATATTCACAATGGAATATTATTCAGCCATAAAGAAGAATAAAATTACGGCATTTGCAGGTAAACGGATGCAGTTGGAGAATATCATGCTAAGTGAGATAAGCCAATCCCCAAAAACCAAAGGCATAGTGTTTTCACTGATAAGTCAGGGATAAGAGAAGATTGGAGGAACTTTGGGTTGTGTAGAGGGAAATGAGGGGAGATGGGGGAGTTAAAGACAGTGGAATGAGGCAGACATCATTACCCTATGTATGTGTATGTTTACCCGAAGGGTGTGACTCTGCATCGTGTATACCATAGAAATGAAAAGTTGAACCCCATTTTTGTACAATGAACCAAAATGCAGCCTGTAAAAATAAAAATTAAATTAAAAGAAAAAGAAAAAAGAAAAAGACTCAATGAACAAATCTGGGATCAAGGACCAAAAGAAGGCTGAAGGCCAAAGGCCAAGTTCAGAACAGGCCTTATCAAGAGAGATCTGTGTGGCTTACCCACAAAGCTACTTCTGGCCAGTGCTATGAGGAAGCTCTCAAATATAAGCTTATAATCCCAGCTGTGATCTTTGAGAGACAGAAGTGTCATGGTTCCCTGGCCAGGGCAACCCTGAGAAGCTTCTTAATAAAGGACTCATCAAACTGGTTTGGAAGCACAAAGCTCAAGTAATTTACACCAAAAACAGCAAGGGTGGAGATGCCCCAGGTGCTGGTGGAGATTCATGAACAGGTCAAACTGATTATGCATTTGAAAACAAAAAAGTTTATTAAATAAAAATTTAAAAAGAGGCAACCAGTGAATGCTTTCCATCTTCACCGATACTAAGGTTGTGAGAGGACCAGCTCTGGATTGATAGTTAGCATCCTGTCCAGGAAGACAAAAAGGTGAAAACTCAATGCAAAATGCTTTTCTTTGCTATTAAAACTCATTGGGGAAAAAAAAAAAAAACTTTTAGAAATATAACATTTTCTTGGTGGGTAGAAAAAAGTAGTGTCCTTCATAAAGGGAAGACAGGAACACCTGAGTAAATTACACCATCTGTGCAACTTATTTCATAGCAGATTTTTATTTTAATTTTGGGGGACAATATTTGAGAACTAATCATGAAAAAGAGGATTTTCATTTTTATATTCCTCAACCCCATCCGCACATACACACATGCACATAAAACACACACATTTCTTCTCCCAATCACAGCATGCATTTTGGTGAGATCAAAATTGAGTGTTCCTGTTACTACGCGTATGATGGGGTAGATGCTTGGATGGGCCACCAAGTCCCTCCTGAGTAGAGATTTTTGGTCCCCCATCTGCTGAAGTGCTGCTGGCAGACAGCTGTCCATCATCTGCCTGCTTGGGAATTACTTGAGCTTCAGACATGGTCACGACCCCTCCCAGAGTGGCCATGATTCAGTGATTGTTGAACACAGGGAGCTGGAGCCCTTTCTGCAACTGGGGACAATTCCAGAGGGCCTAGCTCAGTTATTGAGCCCCCTGTGTAATCAGCCACATTCTCTCTCTGTCCAGTCCTGCTTCTTTGCCTTGCCTTCTCTACCACAAGTATCGATCCTCAGAGTTCTCCCTAGTCAATCTCCTGCCTGCCAATATCCAGCCGGTTGAAAATCTGGTACCAGCAATGGTCTGACAACACAATGCTAAGATGGGATTTTGAGCTGCATCCCATGCTGTCTAGTCAGCAAGGAAGATGTCACTGATGAGACTGAGGGGAGAGGACGGGAGACACAAGGCAACGGCGCAAATGTTAAAACCCGCTTTGGTGGCAGTAAATGCTCTATCTAGTTGGGGTGTCATAAAAGTGTGGGGCAATGTGGGGCAAATAACTACAAGAATAATAAAAGTGACGATTGCTATGCTAAACTGATATTTTGGAAAAAGATAATTAAAGACAAAGAGGATTAATTGACTTTCACAAAAGCTAAATGTTAAAACAAGAGGGCCTCTTGGGTTGCATATAATAAATCTTTTCTCCTGTAGCAGAGAGACAGAGAAAGCTGAGAACCAGACTCAGAACTTATGATGAAGGTAGCTCCAAAAAATAGTTAGTCCCCAAATTAGGCAGGTTTGCTATGCCAAGGCCAGGGCCCTGGTTGACAAGTAGGAGGCTGATGATAGGATGGGGGCATCTGGGTTAAGGCACCTAGAGAACTGAGCTGGCACAACTGGTGCATCCTTCCTCCAGTTTGGGCCAGTACGCTCCACTTCTAAAGACGATGCAGAGGCCATACCTCTCGGATCTGCTACAACCTCCTATCCCGGCCCCTAGGCCAGTCCCTAGGTTTAAGTCACAACATACTCATCAGGAGAGGAAAGGGACAAGACACAAAGGGAATTGCAGCAGATACTGGCAGGAGCCAGGAGGGAACCCCATGGCACGGGATTTCTGCAGGCGTGGGATGAAGGCAGGCAAAGCATCACTTTCCATGAGAATGCTTACTGGGAGCGCTATCGCGCAGGAGATGGTGACATGGTGCTGTTAGGATGGCTCCAAGAAGCCAGGGAACAGCAGTGGTCCACTCAGTGAGAACTGTCTTAGCAGGTGCAAAAAGCAGGACCACAAGGCTCAGAGAAGCAGGCATGCCAGAGCGGATAGACCATGCAAGACCCAGATAACTGCTCTATGCAGGGTCAGGGGACCCAGAATAAACATCACCGACCAAGAGCAGTAGGGAATGTGCTGGAAAGGGTGGCACCACCATCTCTAAGAGTTCAGCGGTAACGTCCCTCTGGAGGCCAGGGATGAAGTTCTGTCTTTACACAACTGGGCTCCCTGACCAGTAATGAAGATCATAGGATAGCGCCTATCACCCCACCCCATCTCCAGCCTCTCTTACTCAATAAAGTCCAGGTTAGTATGTAACCATCAGAAGCCGGATGGATACAGTGATTGTCATGAGTGGTAGAGTTTGAGTGACAGGCAAAGGGCTTGACCTGCAGAGAGTTATTATTATGGTTGGATATATAGCATCCCTCGAAGGTTCCTGTGTTGGTGCAGGAATGTTCGGAGGTGAAATGACTGGATTGTGATAGCTGCAACTTAATCAGTCCACCCTAGTTTGAATGGACTGACTGGGTGGGAACTGTAAGCAGGTGGGGTGTGGCTGAAGGAGGTGGTCACCATGGGCATGCCCTGGAAAGGTTTATCTCCCCTGCAGCCCCTTCCCTACCTCTCTCTCTGCTTCCTGGCCCACCATGATGGAAGGAGTGTCCTCCACCACACCTTTCTGCCATGATATTCTGCCTCACCTTGGACTCAGCAATGGAGTTCAATAATGAATGGAGTTCTGCCTTGGTGACAGTGAGTCCCTTGACTCTGCAGGACCCATGCACAGCATTTCCTGGTCTCTGAATGTAGTTGGAACTGACACATCCCACACTCTTTCCCTGGCCTGAAGGGTAAAAGCTATGGGAATTAAATGGCAAAGGGATACCTCTGAAACTAACACCCCATCAAATGCACACACATGTTCACAATCAGGATGAGGAAATCACAACCAATACTGTATCACTGAGGGTCTGGCAAAAATCAGTGTCACCCTTAAAAATTTCAAGAATTCAGAGAGGAGTGGACCCTATATTATCTCCACTTAATTCACCAAACAGACAAACAAAAAACAGAATTTGAAGAGCAACAGGTTTCTACTTAAAACTTAATCAAGGAGGGGGGGTGTAGATCAGTGGTAGAATGCTTGCCTAGCATGCATGAGGCTCTGGGTTAGATCCTCAGCACAAAAAGCAAAACAAATAAACAAGAAAAACAACAACTAAAAAAGAAGAACAAAAAGTCATCCAAGAAGTAGCTCTGATTTTGCAGCTGTGCCAAATGTGGTATCTTTGCAAGACCCCATTTAAACTTTACCTACTGTCCGAACAACACCTCTTTTTCTTTCTTTTCAGACTGCATTTTGATTCATTGTACACAAATGGGGTACAACTTTTCATTTCTATGGTTGTGCACGATGTAGATTCATACCATAGTGTAATCATACATGTACTTAGGTAATGATGTCTGTCTCATTCCACCACTTTCATATCCCCATCCCCTCCTTCCTCTCATTTCCCTCTACGTAATCTAAAGTTCCTCCATTCTTCTCTCATTCCCCCACCCCCATTATATATTCATCATCCACTTATCAGGGAAAACATTGACCTTTGTTTTTTTGGGATTGGCCTTATTTCACTTAGCATGATATTCTCCAATCCATCCATTTATCTGGAAATGCCATAATATCATTATTCTTTATGGCTGAATAGTATTCCATTGTGTATATATACCACAGTTTCTTTATCCATTCCTCTGTTGAAGGGCATCTAGGTGTTTCCACATCTAGCTATTGTGAATTGAGCTGCTATAAACGTTGATGTGGTTGCATTACTGTAGTATGCTAATTTTAAGTCCTTTGTGTGTAAAACCGAGGAGTGGGATAACTGGATCAAAAGGTGAGTCCGTTCCAAGTTTTCTGAGGATTCTCCATACTGCCTTCCAGAATGGCTGCACCAATTTGCAATCCACCAGCAATGTAAAAGTGTGCCTTTCCCCCACATCCACGCCAACATCTATTATTGTTTGTGTTCTTGGTAATAGCCATTCTAACCCTAACCTCTTTTTTCTGTTAAGGTTTAGGGCTCCTATTTGGAGTCATACATTGCATGATGGGTCATTGTAAAACAGTTCTGCAGTCTTTCCCTGCCTCTAATATCTTCAGAGTGCAAGCTTTTCACTGCATAGGATGATCATCCACCCTACATGTTCAATGTTTCCCCCAGTACCATGGATTCTACAACAACATACTGTGCCCTTTCTTAGAACATCACATCATGCATATAATGCCAACCTATCCCATTTTGGTAATATTAACCTTTATCACTTGTTATTTTGTGTCTACCTATTTTTGCCCACCATAAAGTCACCAGTTCTCCCTCTGTACATGACTGGTATTTTGCGCAGAACATCTTGAGATTTTGCCGTGACCTGTTCCTCACCAAACCTCCACCTACTGGCCATAGTATCCACTGATGATCTCTTTTCCTTTGCCTTATTTGTTTACGTCATTGTGGACTCGTGGATTCCAATTTTATTGAGAGTTACAATTTCATACTTTCCCCTTTATTTTTATGCTCAAATTGCCCTCAGTTTGGCCAGGGGACACCATTCAAGCTGTCAGTGTATTCTTTTTCATGGCCTCCTCATTCATTGAGGATTTCTTTCTTTTGTAGCACAAGAGGCTGCGTCTATGCCCCCAACCAGGGGAGAAGGGTATAGAAACCAGATCTGGAAAGGAGAGCTTTACTTAAAACTTGTTGCAAGTTTTCATTGGCTCCCTACAATATTTCTCTAAGTTTATTCTTCCTTCTTGTTTTTTAAAATTTTTCCCCTTTCTTACTGGAGGCTTTCTCCGAGTACTTGGCCTTCCTTGGCTGGCTGTCGGCACAGTGTGAGGTCCTGAAAATCTTTGATTAGAAGATATGGGTGGAGAAGGGAAGGAGAGATGATTCATGAACTTTAAGGTTTTAGGGTGATCTGGTCAATTCACTTAGTTTGAATAACAATAGATCTTTTTTACTTTTATGTGATTTGGTCAGTTTTTTTTTTTTTTTTTTTTTTTTTAATTGGAAAAATGTTCCAGTCTCCTGCCTGGAAAATATGCATCTGGGAACCAATGTTCTTAGAGCTGACTGGAACAAGGACCTGGGATCCTGCTCGCATATTGGATTTTCATATAATACATTCAGTATGGAACCTGTACCCTCAGCTGCACCTTCAAGTCTGGAGCCCCCCAGACTCAGCCTTTTCAAAGAAGGATTCTCTAGCAGAGGGGATACAGAGGATTCAGCCTGCCTTTTATACAGAGGTTTAGCCAGTCTTATTTTCTTCCTAGTTTCTCTAGCCCTTGAACTTATGGGAGGTTATTTCACCAGCATAAGTTTGCTTCTGGATTTCCCCTAGGAATCCTTCATGATTTTTCTTATTCCCTGAATTAATGATTCTCCAACAGGGGCAGTTTTGCCCCCAGGAGACATTTGACAGTAACTGGCGGGTGGGAGGGTTCCATTGGCATTTAGTGGGTACAGGCAGGCCCACTAAATGCCAATGTAGGCTGCTAACCATCCTACAATGCACCTACAGAAAAGAATAGAAAAAAAAAAAGCATATGTTCCCAAATGTCAGTAGCACCAAGGCTGTGAAACTTGCCCTAATCATTAGTGCAAACACTTCCAGCTTTCAGTTTTCTGATGCTACCTCATTTTTTTCCTCTCATTCTTTTTGTTTTTGTGATTTGTATGCCTTTTTAAATCCTTTACTGTCATCTAAGAGTATTTCTAGAAGGAGTGATAGAAAACAATCATTTAACTAACGCATCTAACCAGAACTCACGTGGTGATATTTGTATTTCTATTTGTTGAAATTATGATAATTCCTGTCTCCAGTAGTGGCATAGGCAAATGTTTAGTATTAGAAAGAATGTATTAAACAAAGAACTAAACACAATGCACATGGAATTCGCTAGAAATGGACTTTGTATCTTTTGTAACATTTTATGCAATTTTAAAAAATAAAACAATTAAAAAAAATTTTAAACCCATAAACGAAAGTTGCAGACAGCAATAACTACAGTTGACATGTAAAAATACTCTTTAGTCTTCATAGGAGTTGGCCAGATTTCTGTACAGGACATTTGGCAACCCTTTCTGCCCTTCTGTACATCATTGTTTAAACTTACCACACTTTTCTGAGTTATTGGTATTTCTCCTTGGCTTGTCCTGGTCAGTGGAGTTTGCTTAAAATGAAACTAGATTACCTAGGACTTGCTGCATTTACCCTGAATCTTAAGACAGAAACCTTGTAAGTCACCAATAAAGAGAATTTTAAGTAGCTTGAGCCTAAAAATGCAGCATGGAGACTGTTTAGTTTGTGCTCAGAGACTCTGTTCCTTCCAGAGGTAAGAACCCATCATTCTCTAAAAGCTCTATGTGACCACAGAAAGTTTACCCTGGGTATATAATGTATTTTGGCATTTTGTTACAGCATCTCACTTAAAAGTATAACACTTGGGGCTGGGCTGTGGCTCAGAAGTAGAGCACTCACCTAGCTTGTGTGAGGTCCTGGCTTCAGCAGACCTTTGTTGGATCCCCAGCACCGCACACATACAAAAAAGTTATAATACTTGTATGAAGTGCTTAACACATGAATAAATCCACTTTATTTCAATGGAATAAAAACTATTTTTAGAAAATCAATTAAAATTTATTCTAGATGAAGGTATAGCTCAATGGTAGAACACATGCTTAGCACCAAGAAAGAAATTGTTCTAGAGTACAAAATAGCATTAAAAACGTGTAGATTGCCAAACACAGTGGCACACACCTGTAATCCCAGTCATCCTGAGACTGAGACAGTAGGATGGCAAGTTCAAGGTCAGCCTCAGCAAATCAGCAACACCCTCAGCAACTCGGTGAGACCATGTCTCAAAATTAAAAAAAAAAGAGGACTAGGGATGTAATTTAGTAGTATAGTGCTCCTGGGTTTAATTCACCCCCTGCTCCCCGCCACAAGAAAGGGAAGGAAGGAAGGAAGGAAGGAAAGAAGGAAGGAAGGAAGGAAGGAAGGAAGGAAGGAAGGAAGGAAGAAAGGAAGGAAGAACATACGGGTTTATCATTGCTATTTTTTCTATGTACTTTGGGAAATTAATACTTTCCCTATGAAGGAAAAAAAATTAAAATTAAGTGAAAGAATCAATCACTGTGGTTCAAGAAAGACTTTGGCATATGTCTGTAAGATAAGAATGGTGGAGTTTTATGAATTCAGAAGGATGAAATATAAATTAAAATGAAGCTCTTTTTTTTTTTTTTTTTGTGGTGCTGGGGATCCAACCCAGGGCCCTGTGCTTGCAAGGCAAGCACTTTACCAGCTGAGCTATCTCCCCAGCCCTAAAAAATGAAGCTTTAAGGAACAATTTATAAATTTATTCTTTAAGATTTTTTTCTGACTTTAATTCAAACTATTTTCCCTTTTAGTAAATAATGTTTTCAAATATTTAATTTAAACTGCCCTTTATAAAAGTTAAATCTGGTTGAAAATTATACACATACTGCCCTGACATTTTCAGATGTGTCCTTTTCTATGAAGAACCTCCAGGGTTCTCAAAAACACAAGAGAAATACCTCATAAGCAGAACTTGATAAATTTGTGTAAGCAATGTTAAATAATTCCTTCTATTGTGTAAATAATTTCATTTGCTATTATTTGATGAGAAAAGTATTTAGGTAGCCTGAAAAGGAAATGTAAGCCTCAGTCACTGTAGCATTTATTAAAGATAAAATGATCACAAAACTTGATTATTTAAGTAGTTCTTGACGTAAAAGGCCAAAATATACCATATACCATACCATTTCTCACGGATGCCATTTCCCATCCTCATAAAGAAGGAAAGTAAAAATAATTGCATTTCGAATAAAAGATATCGGTTGACTAAGATTCAATCAATTTTCATACTATCAGGAAGTTTCTTCCTTTGGAAAGAGATTGGAGGGCTGAGGTTGTGGCTAGGTGCTTGCCTAGCACATGTGAGGCACTGGGTTTGATTCTCAGCACCACATTAAAAAAATAAATAAGTAAAATAAAGGTATTGTGTCCATCAACAACTAAAAAAGAATTTTTTTAAAAAGAAAGAGATTAGAAAGTCTAGTGGTATGGGGTTGGGGGTGTGGCCCAGTAGGTAGAGCACTTGCCTAGCACACGTGAGATCCTGGGTCAGTACCCACTGTGGCCCAAAATAAAAAAGTCTAACCATGACCTGGAAGCTGAATGCATAGCCCCTGCACCCTAGTGACACAGAAAATACGTTTCCTGCAGCTATGCCAATGTCATTCCTTCTAGTCATTTTCATCTGTGACACAGATAATTCATTAAATTCTAATCTATGACACTGATGAGCAAATTCATTGAATAAATATATGTCTATCTTGTCAAGTACTAGGGAAATAAATGAGAGACTTAAATAGCAAATCGAAAATTCTCTCATCCTTGAAAAAATAATTTTTAAATTATTACTAAGTATATCAATCTTTTTGTTAAAAAAAGCATAAAATTTAGGTGGATTAAAGAAGGCATCAGAAATCCTGTCATCTCAAGAAAACATATTCTTCTAGGCTATTGTGTAATTTTATGTACCTTAAAAAACATATATAATATAAATGGGGAAATTTACAAAAATAGCATATGTCCTGTTCGCTCTCTCCTTGTATTTTATTTTATTTATTTATTTTTTGCAACATTGGGAATTGAACACAGGGCCTTGTGTATGCTAAGCAAGTGCTCTATCATTGAACTATTCCCCCAGTTCAAGTTTGTACTTTTAAAATGACATGGGGCTGCAAATTGGTGCAGCCACTCTGGAAAGTAGTGTGGAGATTCCTTAGAAAACTTGGAATGGAAACACCATTTGACCCAGCTCTCCCACTCCTTGGCCTATACCCAAAGGACTTAAAATCAGCATATTACAGAGATACAGCCACAACAATGTTCATAGCTGCTCAATTCACAATAGCCAGATTGTGGAACCAACCTAGATGCCCTTCAATTGATGAATGGATAAAGAAACACACACACACACAATGGAATATTACTCAGCCATAAAGAATAATAAAATTATGGCATTTGCAGGCAAATGGATGAAATTGTAGAGTATCATGCTAAGTGAGATAAGCCAATCTCAAAAAACCAAAGGACGAATGATCTCACTGATAAGTGGATGATGATACATAATGGGAGGTGGGAAGGGGGCAAAAATGGAGGAAGGAGGGACTGTATAGAGGGAAAAGAGGGATGGGAGGGGTAGGGGGGAAAATAACAGAATGAATCAAAAACTATTACCCTAGGTAAATGTATGATTACACAAATGGTATGCCTCTACTTCATGTACAGAGAAACAAGATGTATCGCATTTGTTTACAATAAAAATAAATTAGAAAACAAAATAAAGGGGCTGGGGAGATAGCCTAGTCGGTAGAGTGATTGCCTTGCAAACACAAGGCCCTAGGTTCGATCCCCAGCACCGCAAAAGAAAATAAATAAATAAAATAAAATGACATGGGCTTTAACATCAGATGTTCTCACATGATCTCTTTCCTTTGAAAAGCAAAGTCAATCATCTGGTTCCTGTAGGTCAATTAAGGTTCAGCTTCCTGCCAGAGGTCATCCTGGAAGGGAACTTTCAGGTGGCTGGCTATGGCAGCAAGCAAGTCTGGACCTAGCAAGTTTGGAGTGTCACATGACTATCCACTCCAGTTCCTCCTTTGTCAATAGCTTTAGTTTCAAAAGGTGCAAAAGACCCTCCCAAGACAAAAGACTAGAAATGTTACACATGCCTAGACTGGGGAGGGCCTAGAACTTGCAAGCCAGTTCCTTGTCTTACAGTCAGATGGAAATACCGCAATGTGACCTCCCTCTGGGTGTTTACCGTAGTACCAAGACTTCTGAAAAGACTGTTAGGAGTTAAGTAAACGTCTTCTCCTACCCCAGTCTAATTTCTTATCTTCTGACAAACAGAAAAAAGAAAGAATCCAATGCCTGGACTGAAGATGCGCGGAACTGCATGCACATTCCCACATTCCCTCCTAAAGTCCCCCGTACGTCCTCACACCTGTTTGCAGGTTTAACAATTCCAGAAACTGGCAGAAAGAGTACATGCAGGGAAGAAAGGATGCTACTTTTCATCTAACACAAACAGTAAGGTATTATTGACTAAATTGTGGCTCTCTAAAATCCATATGTTGAAGGGACTCTAAAGAGGTAAGTAAGGTTAAATGAAGTCCTCTGCATGGGCTCTAATCCAATTTGACTGGTGTCCCAAGGAGAGAGCCCAGAGGTATATACACAAAGAGAAACAACCATGTGAAGAAGCAGCAAGAGGGTGGTCATATGTAAGGAGAGAGGCCTCAGAGGAACTCAACCCTGCCAATGCCTCCATCTTGGACTTCCAACCTCTCAAACTGTGAGAAAATTAAATTTCTGTTGTTTAACTCACCCAGTATGTGGTACTTGGTTTTGGCAGCTGAGGAGATTAATCCATGAGGCAGAAGAATATCATATAAAATGACCCCCTCAAGAAATATCTAAACTTTCCCCTTGATAATTCCCCTCAGTCCAACATCTTACAAAACACAAAAGGATGTATATAAAGTTCAGTGGCTGCCAAATGATTAAACTTAAACTTGACTATTTACAATCAATGCTGTCTTCCAAAAGGTTATGTCTTAGAAGTCTTGTCCAAAATGTGTGTACTCTCCCTTCTACCTCTCTAATAATGCTCTCCTGAGGCATTTCACAGATCCCTAATTGCTTTTATATTTTCCAAGTGCCAGTTTTCTGATAAAAGCTGTTTACAGCCTTGCCACTTCTGGCAGAGGAGGTAGGGTGGGGGGAGGCTATTGACAGAGCTGTTTCTAAGAAACTCAGCTCTTGTTTTCCCTGGATACAGTCTGTGATGGGAGAAAAGTCCCAGGGGACAAACTTTGGGAACAAAATATAAAATGCCAAGCAGGGTGCCATTCCTTGCAGGTTGATATTCACGCATCATTCAACAACTATGAACTGAGCTCCTACTCTGTGCCAGGCACTGAGGATTAACCATGAACAAACTCACATTCTAGTTAAGTGTGATATCTTAATTAATGAACCCTGCAACTAATACTACTTAAAATAAAATCCTGTGCATTTGAAACAAATATTTCACATTCTGATGGCACCACAGAGAGATCTGAGGGTTTGAAGGAAGAAAGGGGAACAGGGATGGAATCTTCAAAGAGCTTGGTGCACCAGTGGAGTAATACAGCTGCCCCCTGAGGAGGCAGAGGCAATGGCAAAATGACTAAAGAGGCAGCCTTGGTGCATGGAAGGAGCCTGGGACTTCTCACAGCTGAAACCTCAGGACCAGCTCCAGCACAGTATGAATGCTGGTTTCCTGGCATTTTCCCCCCTGCTAGAGTAGTTTCCGGACAAGGAGCTGTGAAGTTGGACTTTGTCCTTTTGGTTAATTAACGTAAGGGTGATACCTTCCCTGGGTGCTATAGTTTGATTTTAATGTTTCCAAAAAGATCTGTGCGTTAAAGGTTTGGTTCTCCAGGGAGCGCTATTGGGAGGTGATGGGGCTGAGTGGAAGGCCTTCAGGTTATTGGAGGTAAGCCTGAAGGGGTTGGTGGGACCTCAGCTCCTTCCTCTTCCTCCTTTGCTTAGTAGCCATAAGGTGAGTAGTTTTGCCCTGCTATGAGCTCCCACCATGGTGTGTTGCTTCATGACAGGTCCAATAGTAACAGGGTCAACTGATTGTGGATCAAAATCTCTAAAACTGTGAACCAAAATAAACCTTTTCTCTTCAAAATTTCAATATCTCAGGTCTTTGTTGTAAGTGCCAGAAAACTGACTAACACAATTGGACTCCACCAGTCCTCTGGGATAATGCTAGAAGGAAGGTAATGTCAGAAGGGAGGCCTGAACTTTCCATTTCTGGGACAGTAGAGAGAAATTGCAGATTCCAGCTAAGCAACCACCATGAATGACCCACCACTCATTCCACACCAACCTCAGACCAATCCTACACAAAATCTCATCTACTCCAACCACAGAGCAGAGAATAGCTCCCCAAACAATACTGCTATGGTTGGAGTATGTCCCCCAAAATTCATATACTAGAAACCTAATCCCTCCAATTCATAAGTTAATTATCAGATAGACTTGGGGACTTGGGGCATCTACTGGGCTGAATTTATGATTTATGGGCTTGTGGTGGGATTTGCACAGAGTGCCTTTACTTTAAAAGAAGTGCCTGGGAGATGACCGACTGGTATTTTTTATCTTGTTTGTTTTTGTTTTTATAACAACTCTTTCTGGTTTGTACTGACTTGAATGGGTTTCTGTCCCTTGTAATAAAAAAAAAAAAAATCCTCTGGGTAGGAACCCCTCCAAAAGATCCCATCTAGATGACCCAAGGAGATGGCCATAAAATGTTTTAAAATATATTTACTGGCTGTGCAATTTTCTACTCAGGAAAACATAGGTTTCCTGACAGATTTTGTATTAGGAGAGAAATGAAAGACCATGCCAGGAAACATGAAGTTCTCAGGAAGTAATTTGGTTATAAACATATTTCCTTAATAGGATACAATTTGATTCTAACTCTCATTACCTTTTGACAAGAACAGTAAGACACTGGTTGTTGAGTCAACGATTCGTGAAGCTTTCTCAAATGTTCACAGCCCAGTGGGAAGCACACAGAGGATGCCATCATCCATCCTCATTTTACTGATGGGACTCGAAGGGTCGGGAGACTCTCTAAGATCACAGGGGCAGGAGGAAGCTGGCTGCTCTTGGGCTTCCTGGGCCAGGCTCTCTACCACCGCACATTATTTCTTGTTGCCTTTTTTGCTCACGTGGGTGTCACAAGTTGATTTCTTTCTGGCCGTACTGATCTCCAGGTTCCATTATAGCCTTTCTGGGTCTAAGTGCTTTAAAGAGAGGAGTCTTTATGACATCATGGTTAGTTAGGGAGCTCCTCCAAATATAATGTTTCTTCTAAAGTCATTTGCTTGCACATGATTCCCGAAGATCAAGATTTTCTGTGCTCTGAGGAGCATTCTAGTTGTAAAATATTTTCTTGAACCCACTTCTACCAACATTATGAGGATCACTTGAACTTCCCTTCTTGCAACAAAGGTGACAATATAATCAAATTTTTTGGCACTCTTAACTGTGCCATAGCATTCAGGTGGGACAACTGGGTGCTTTTTACTCACTTCCTATGGAGATTCTGAAACATTATTTCATAAACTCAACCTGCCTACTCAGAGTGACAAGGTCCATATATCCCTTATGCTGCCACCACCCACCCCCTCCCCAAACCAATTTTTGTATCCTTTTGAAATATTTTCAAATATTTCAAATATCTTCAGCTTTAAATTATCATCAGAGAAGTTGGAGGCTTTCTGAAGTCCCCACAGAAATTTAAATTGGAAAAAAAAAAGAAAGAAAAATTCAAGAGTATTTCACAAATAGAAATAAGCCCTAATGGCAGTTCAAGTGAGACGCTGGCCTCCCTGGTTTGACATGGGAAAGTCGTGTGCCATTTTGCAAAGGTCTTGTTCTCAACTCTTTCAGTCAGGCATGTCATCCTCCAGTCTCCCTTGCACCAAGCCTCAGGCTGACTCTTAGGCAATCAGGCTAATGCCACAGAGGCTGTGGAGAAAGGACTACTGGGCCACCATCTGCACCCTTCATGTTTAATTGCTGCCTCATCTCCTCTTTGCTAGATAAAAGCAAGGAGTGGCTCTCAAGTGCATAGGTTTCCATCTCACAAACCGAACAGTCTATCTTCCATTTAATTGAGAGACACACACCTGCTTATGGGATGACAGGGGAAATGGCTACACCCTGATGGGAACATTTCTCAGCCCACTTCTCTGTCCTTGCCTTATTATTCTTTGATCTCAAATTGAAGGTGGGAAGTTGTCAAGACCTTCTGATGCAGTTTCCTCTTTGGGGGTCTTGTCAACAGGAATCCAGAAAATCTTTGGATCTAATTCGCACACATGCAGGAAAACCACAGCACAACTTAGTGCATTTGTTTGAGTCAAAACATGCCTTTCCAGAAGGATCACCTTGATGTATATTTACCTTCAAATGGGCCTAAGGAATTATTAGTCAAAGCACACCCCTTAGAGTCAGCATATCTGTGCTCTCATCTCAGGACACAGATTATCATAAAAAATGTCTCACTCCACCAAACTAAACCCACTAAACCAAACTAAATCTCATTCTGTGGGCCTCTGGGCTCCCACCCACTCATCTCCAGACCGAGAGCCTGCAGCAGAATGTGGTTAATTGGCAGGGTTCTGTCTCTAGTACTAACTCCTGAGATAATATCTGCACTTGCTATTTCTTCCCCAACTCCCCTTTTCAATGGGATTTGCCTCCTAGGGAATTGAGACCTCTTTATCTTGTCTCTTCAGATTTCATTTACAGTTCCCTTTCTTTTTTTTTCTTTCTTTTCTTTCTTCCTTCCTTTCTTCCTTCCTTCATTTCTTTCTTTTTCTTTCTGTTCATTTTCTGTCTTTCTTTTCCCAGACATAAAAGAAAGCCTTGCTGTTGGACCTAAGATATTAAAGGGACTGTGTTTGGTCAATTTTTTGTTTGTTTTTAACCTCTGCACAATTGGCATTTGAGGTTAGATAACTCTTTATTGTGGGGATGGTCCTGTGTGACGTAGGATGTTAAGTAGCACCCCTGGCCTCTATCCACTAGATGCCAGGAGTCCTACACCTACCCCCACATACTACAGACAGATTCTGACTTAGGATGGTTTGACTTATGATTTGACTTTATGCATTCAGTGGAAACTGTACTTCAAACTCTGAACTTGGATGTTTTCCCAGGCTAATGATGATGCAGCATGATACTCTCACATGATGCTGGGTAGCAGCAGTGAGCCACAGCTCCCAGTTAACCACTCAGTGAGGAGGGGAAGTAACCCAGGCTCTACAGTGGACTATGATGTTCAGTAGATTAGGTATATTAAATGCATTATAAATTTATGATATTTTCATCTCATAATGTGTTATTGAGATATAACCCCATCATAAATCAAGGAGAGTCTGTAATAGGTCAACAAAAAAATTTCTCCAAACATTGCAAAGGTCTCCTGGGAGGGCAAATTATTCTAGACTAAAATTTGCTTTGCTTGGGATTCAGAGCAAAAGGTCCACCAAACTGGCCTCTTTTACACAGCTTCTATGAACCTCTCTGCCAAGGACCAAATCTTGGCTTAATTAGAGCAGCTCTGTTTATGTAGTTTCATAACAAAAACATATTAGGTGTTCACATATGACAGACTATTAGTAAATGTTTTTATACATTACTTAAATAAATCCTAACCATAACCCTTTGTGGTTAGTAGATTTGTGAATGATTCCCATTTAAAAAGAAGGCAACTGAGGCTTGGCCAGGTGAGATGACTTGCCTGTCCAGGGTCACCCAGGTAGTCAGCGGTGGAGCCAGAATCACAGATGCAATGTTCAGAGTCACCCTCTTTACCACAAAGCTCTCCTGTCCATTCTGTGCCGACCGTAAAGTTGATAGGTTAGGATTCCTAACATCAGACACAATCCAAACAGACTTTGTGGGTTTAATAATTTCTGAAAACTCTTTTGAGTCTGTCTCCTTTCATTCCATATCTTTATAAACACCAGGGGAGCAATAATCATTTGAACAGTTAAATTGATTTAGGGCACTAAAATCCACTTTTTTTCCCAGTCTTGAAATTACATCAAATCATTTGCCATTCTGAGTGGACTACAGTCCCTCCGGCGTCTCTGCCACCCCACTTCCCCCCTGCTGTTCCTCAAGCCCCATTACCTGCCCTTACATTTTCCTTTTAATTTTCCAAACAAGATTGCATTTTATATTTCAGATATTACTCCAAGGAAAAATAATGAGGAACTCCACAGTCAAAATGAGCAAAAGGAAACCAAGTGAATCAAAAAGAGAAGACTGTGGAAAAGGAAAACTGAAAATACAAGTATTTTCTAGACCCCTTGAAACAGAAGGCTTGAAAATCCACAGTCATTTGTAAAATATCACATTTGATGGCTAGTTAAAAAAAAAAAGGGACACTGGACATGTTTTTTTGGTGCACCAAAGCATAAGGAGGAGGCTTTGGCTGGTCTTAGAAACTGCATCCCAAGGTCAGAACCAGGGCCTTTCTGATGTGGTAGAAAAGTATTAACAGAATTTTTTTTTAACATTAATTTTTCCTGTTTTTCTTCAGGCAGCAGGAGGCCATGGGTGCCTGAGTCTGGAGTCTACTCTCTCTCAGCAACTGAGCCTGGGTTCAAGGTCAAGGGACTGACATTAAGACTCTCATTGTGAAGCAAAGGGGAGAGCATCTATAGGAGGGCTACCTGCCTTTGATGGGGTCCAAACATACTACCCCAAAACATGGCACCCAGGGCATGTGAGAGAATACAGTAGAAGCAGAAAGCTCACTCTTATTTTCCCTTGCCCTTCTCCCCTGAAGGATGTCCTAAAAACTTCATTCAAGAGATGCTCTCTATGCACCCCAAGGAAAGGAACAGCCTCATCTCTGAAGACAAGCATCATGGAGAAGAATCGGAACACAGAGACCTTGCTAAGTTCCCCAGGACAGTAGCAGTACATCATAACCCTGTGGTCCAATCATGCTTCTCCACAACTATCCGCATCTTCCTCAAACCTAGCATACGAATACACAGGTTTCCTTCTTTCTTAGGGTCTTCATTTCTGAATGTTTCTGTGTCACACAAAATTTACATTAGATAAATCTGTATGCTTTTCTCTTGTTAATCTGCCTTACAGAGGGGCCTCTGAACCTGAGATGGGAAAGACAGTTGTCTTCCCCTATACCTGTTAGAAGCCCTACAGATGTGCAGCAGACCATATCAATCCCATTATCCAGGGTTTCATCTGTGATCCCCATTAGAACTAACAGAGGGACTAGATATGAATTGTTTATACGAAACAAGATTAGAATATGAAATTACACTTTTAATTTGAAAGCAGCATGTTAATGACAATTTTAACCACAATTCGCCCTGTTCCCTTCCCAAACCAGGGGTCTACTCAGGATCTTGTACTACCTGAAGAAAGTACAGTACTAGGTACTTAGTACTTTTCCTAAAAGAAAAACATGCCTGAAGACTTCTCCAGGTCCTGCTTTGCTCTTCTCTTACCTCATAAAATAATGAACACAGAATTTTGGAGGGGAAAGGGATATACAAATTTTAATATGCTTATGTTTAGATAGAGTTTAGTGTTTTCCAAACTGCAGATTCTAACCTTTTAGAGGTTAATAAAATCAGTTTGGTGGGTTGCAAACAGCACTTTAAAGCAAACACAAACAATTAAAACTAGGATCCAACAACAGGTCTGATTTGAAGTTTTGTCAGGTGTATCCAGGAAGATCACCCTCAAGTCTTGTTTGGAGGGGGACCCAAATTTAATTTCTATTTCAAGAACTCAATAATCCAGTTGTGACAAAACCTTTCCCTATAAACCTAATGAATCTGCTTATGAAATGAGACAGACCACAGCCTTCTTTCCCAGCATGTGTACACTTGGATAAACGAGTTTAGAGCAGTTTTTTCTAATGTGGGTGCTCTGAAAAAGGCATCAATAGTCAAACATTTGAGAAACACATTCCTAGTCCTCTTTTGTAGATGCCAAGTGCACATTAGTCTATGAAAGAACACAGTCAATGATGGGTTTAACTTGGTTCAACTTAACAGGTCCCAAATATGTTTGACCTTGAAACCCTGTGTTAAGTAACCTCTATCAGTAGTTCTGCTACCCTTGACCCAGCCTTTAGCCTGGCACCTCCTCTCTTGGGCTCCCCACAGCTTGCTGTATCTTAGCCCTGGGACTGCTGTTATACAACTCATAGTCGTTACTCAACAGCACACAGTAGGTCCTTGACGGTTTTCTGTTGGAGATGGAAGTGAGAATTATCAATTACCTACTCCGTGCCTTGAGAACCTTCAACATGGGAAGTCCAATTGTTGCCAAAAGCGTGGTCCTTGTGCCTGATGCCAATTCAATAACAAGGACACGGTTTTGAGGAAGGGGAAAAAGAAGGTTTATTGCTTTGCTAGCAGAGAGGAAACACAGGGGACTCCTGTCCCAGAGATTGTGATTCTGCCCACCAGCAGGAAGAGGAGACTTTTAAAGAGGTCATTCAAAGGCTGCCTTCCACGTGTTCTCTGTTGGAGTTGTAATTCACTTGTTAATTTGGGAGATGGTCATTTCTCAGATCTTCTGGTACCATCCCCAAAGTCTGGATTACTTTATTCTATGGTGAGTGTGTATTGGAGGACAGAAAATCTGCCTAGGATGGGGAAAAAAGGTAATCCTTCTTCCCCTGAGATTAGGCAGGGAAAGAGATTAAGGAGGAGCAGGGAGAAAGGAGAGAAAGAAACATATCCATTTTAAAAATAGGTTACAGTGGCTGAGCAGCAAGGGTTATAGTCAAAGCCTAAAGTGGACCACTATTACACAGTCATCACATTCTCTTCTCAGCCTTTATTTAGAAAAAAGGATTTTCTATTCTAAGTCGATTTCTACACATACTGTTTGTGGAATTCAGTTGGATGAATCTAGTGGCTGGTCAGTTGATCACTGTGGGTGAAGTCTGTTGGTTTTTAAATTACTTTATATTTCCTTTCCTCTCTCGGCACATGGGCTCGGCACTAAGAAGCGTGACAGAGCACCTGTCTGTGTGTGCAGTGTCGTGAGCTCAACTGCTCAGGCACTGTTTATTTCTATGTTCAAATAAGAGATAAGCCATGCTGGCCAGAACATGTGGACTCTCCTTGGGGTTCATTAACAAACTGAATTTATGTCATTGCCAAGTAGTCAATACTCTAGTCTGTCATTAGAAGCAGGTGCCAGGAGAGGAAATGTTTAATTTTTCCATGTGGCAAGGCTCTGTCAGACAATGTGGCCAAACCAACTAAGTCTGTTTTTTCAGTTAAATCAGAGGTCTAGATTCTTCCTTTGCCTCGGGATCGTCTGGTTGCTGGCCGGAAGCGGGCTCCTGCGCAGCTTCCTCTTTTTGACCCCCACCAGCAGTGTCGCCTCCCAGCGGGGCCAGCAGCTACCTCTGGGTGGACACCTGGTTCTAGTTCCCTCCAGAGTCAGATGGTTTGACTGAATGAAAGCTGCTTTTGCAACAAACTCTTTTTTGTCGCTTTAGAAATGAATCCTTCTTTCCAGAGCCTCTACTGAGCAGGAGTCCCCCTGTGTTGACTGCCGCAGCTGTATTTTGCCCCCAGCAAGAGCCAAGGAGACACATTCAACAGCTTCTTACCACCTTTGGACAGAGACTTGAGGGAGAACTTCCCCCAGGGTCATAGTAAATGGTGTCCTAATTGAGCTGTTTCTCCCCCAGTGTGTTCTCCCCGCATCCCAATTCTCATCTTCTGTTTTAATTTCTACCTATTTTCTTCCCATACAGGTAAGCAGCTTCAACCAATCCAGATGTGTTGCTTTTTAACAGATGGATTTTAATCATCATGTCACCAAATTCTGAATGTCCCTGCAAAACAAGGCTCAACCCTCTAAAAGTTTCATTTGTTCATGTTGCCAGTTAATGATTGATTCTACATACTAGAAAGATCCAGGTTCTACGTACCAGACTATGTTATAACAATGACACAGTCCTCAACCTTGTACTTGGGTGCTAATGAGGGAGATAGATAATAAGCAAACCAAGCAAAATACATAGAATGTTCATGACAATCGCAGAGGAGAGAAAACAAAGCACAAAGCGCAACAGGAAGTATGGCCAGGGTGGTTGAGATCCTGGACGGGGTGGGTGGGAAGGATCCTCTGACAAGTGGGTGTTTGGGCAAAGCCCTTAGAGTTGGAGAGAGGGGTGGGAGAGGCATGTTCCAGGTGATGGGGTTCAGGATAATATGGTGGCACACTGGCATTTCAGAAAAAGGCAGAAGCAGTTAGGTGAGCTTACCTTCCCCCAACTCCCTTGCAGCACATCCTAAAACCTAGGAAGGATTTTCTGGGCTTCCCTTGAAGTAGATCACAAAACCCTTATTCAGGAGGTGCACTTCCTATTTTCCTATATTCAGAGGAAAGGAACACCCATATCTCTAAAAACACAGAGACCCTGAGAGCAATCTAAACAAAGAAGCCTAGCTAAGTAACCCTAAATCCATTACCATTACATCATACTCACACCAGCCGGTCAGACTTCACCATGACTATCCACTTCTTCATCAAGCCTAGTACAAAAATTCCTTCAGGTCTTCGTTTCCTAACAAAGGCTCCCACATCTCGTAAAACTTACATCAAATAATGTTTTATGATTTTCTCCTATTAATATCTCTTTTGTTATAGGGGCCTCAGCTATGAACTTAAGGAAAGATACATAGGCCAAGGTCCCAACCTGGGCCAAGGCCCTGAGATGGGAATATGTTAGTAAGATTAGTGTAGAGGTAGTAGTAGGGCTGCTGTGAAGACCAAATGTTTATGAAGTGTCTGGCAAACAGATAGCATTTAATAAGTGGTAGTGTTGGTCAGTTTTTTGTTACTATAACAAAATACCCAAGGCAGACTACTTTATAAAGAATAGAAGCTCATTTTAGCAAGGCATGGTGGCACATACCTGTAATCCTGGCTACTAGGGGGCTGAAATAGAAGGATCACATGTTTGAATTCAGCCTGGGCAACTTAATGAGACCCTATCACAATATTAAAATTAAAAAGAAAAAAGGCTAAGGATGAAACTAAGTGATAGAACACCACTGGATTCAATCTCTAATATGGGAGGGGCCAGGGAAGGAAGAAGTTCATTTGGGCTCATGGTTCTAGAGATGCAAGGTCTAGGGGCCACATCTGGTGATGGTCTGCACAGAGCATCACATAGAAACCCAAGGCAGCACAGAACATCACATAGAAAAGATAAGGAGTGGCATGTCCATCTCTGTGCATCTAGTATGCTTACCTCTTTTATAACAAAGTCACCAAGATTCACTTCTAGGGGTTCCACACTAATGACCTTCTGTAATCCTGATTACCTACCAAAGGCCTCACCTCTGGACACCCTCGTTAGATTAAGTCTTAATATCATTCACATATGGATTTGGGGATTAAACTCCTGCATGAGTTTGGGGAACAAACCATACTCAACAGAGCAGGTAGCTATAGTTATGATAGGCACTCATTGGATGTTTGTGGTTTAGAGTGATGGAAACAGGCATATAGCTCTCTGGTCAAGCAGCCCCAGGTCTATTTCTTGTCCTCGAATCAATTGTTTTATTATACCCCTGAAATCCTGTGTGACCCCAGCATCCATCCTGCTGGCATTCCTAGTTCTTTTTCCTCAGAAGGGTCTCAAGGTCATGGCCAAGCAAAAAGGTCTTGATGAGAGGCTTTCCTTTTCCTGCCATCAGGCTGAGGTCCTCAAACAGTGGTCCTGCAGAGCAGCATCACCTGGGAGTTTGTTAGGAATGCAAATTCTCAAGCTGTACCCAACTCTATAGAATCAGAAATGTTGGCCAGGGATTCAGCAATTGCACTTTTACAAGTTTTCCAGGTGATTCTTAAGCATGCTTAACTTTAAGAACCACTGTGTTTCTGTGCTCCGAGTCTCCCAGGGCTGGGGAAGGCTTCTCTGGGTTGCTTAGTCATTTCCTTTGTTCTCTAGACTCAGGTTGAGAGAAGGGCAGTTTTTAATGGTTATTTTAAGTTTGCTGAGAGGTTCCATAGCATTCTGTGGCTGTTAACTCCCGAGGATCTCTCTAGAAAGCCCATCTGCCTCTCTAGACTGATGTTACCAAAGTCTGAATGAGAACAGCTCCAGCGAGGCTCTAAGATCCATGCAGAGGAATTCTTTTTCCTGCGTACTTCCTCCAGCATTTGCGAAACTGGCACGGACTACCTCTAAGAGCTATTTTACATTTCCCTGTTGGGGAATTAAACAAATAAACAAACAAACAAACAAACACATTTTCAAATCCAAGATTGGATCAAATCCAAGCTTCAAGATTTTTCAGATGAGACTCAGCATTTATTCCTTTCCCTGCCCCAGGAATATGTTGTCTTTCTGTTTACTGCAAATCAAGTAATGCATGATGCTCCAGGAACCAGGGCCATTTCCACTAACTTTTCTGGCATGGAGCCGAATGACCCAACTTTTCCATAGGAAACAGTGCAGTTGATTTATAAAAACAATTCTATAGAGCCTCCATTGCAACGAGTCACAGAAGGGTGCACTGGAGCAAAAGGGTAGGGAAAAGGTCTTTGGAAATTTGATTCTGTTGCTTCTCAGTTCAAATACTCCGGTAACTTCCATTGGCTTAAACAGCATTCTCAAAGTTTAATACAAAACAGAATGACCTGGAGCTCTTGTTTGAAATGTAGATTCCTGGGACTCTAAAAAGCACTTCTAATATATGTGGCCCTTTACCTTTTGGAATTACAGAAAAGATAAAGCTGACATTTCATAACTTCACAGGAAAAATTTCCTCATGACCCAGAAGCTGATACCTCTCAAGAACATTCTCTTACCATTCTCCTTCAGCCATTTAGAATAATGTTTGTTCTTTTTTTTTTTTTTTATTGTAAACAAATGGGATACATGTTGTTTCTCTGTCTGTACATGGCGTAAAGGCATACCATTTGTGTAATCATAAATTTACATAGGGTAATGTTGTTTGATTCATTCTGCCATTTTTTCCCTTCAATGTTTGTTCTTAATTTTGGTAGTCTTCTATATATTTCATAAATGTTCTTCTGTTTCTAGTTTACTTAGAAATGTATAATTACAAATCAAACTTTCTTTTTAAAAATTTTAAATATTTTTGGTTGTCAATGGACCTCTATTTTATTTATTTGTATGCAGTGCTGAGAATCAAACCCAGTGCCTCACGCATGCTAGGCAAGCACTCTACCACTGAGCCACAACTCCAGCCCTACAAATCAAACTTTCTACAAAATATTTTCAACACTGATTGTTCCTCAAAATTTAGCTTATTGACATAATAAATTACATCAATAGATTTTCTGTTATTGGCTCATCCTGAAATTCCTAGAAAAAATCCTGCGTGGTCATGATTGCTATTCTTTGAGTATGTCACTAGATTCTGTGTAAAATAAAATTTGTTACATTTTAGAATTATTAATTTTTTTTTATTAAAGTAGTTTTTAAAAGTCAAGTTTTCCAAAAAATGTGTAAGACCAAATAGTATTCCTTGCTTCTCCTATTTGCTTTTCTATTCCTTAATGGCATACTTATTCAACTCTTCCTTGATATTTCTGTTTTGGATTATGGAACTTGACTTTTTCCCCTACATATACCCTACTCATACACACACTTACACCTGAATGCCCCCAGGCAGACTCAACTCTTCCTCATGCCATGCAGTCATATCATAATTTTGATTAATATACAGTTTATTATTATGACTATGTAACTATATTCCCAACTGAGTCATGCAATGAACTATAATTAAATTTCCTTCTGGTACAGCTTTTGGTTTTCTCTAGCAATAATAATTTTCTCACTTTTTTGCTCTCTTGATTTTCCTCTGTTTTCATCACTAATTCATAGCCAGACTCTGACAGAATAAAAAATCCCATTTTTCAATGCTGCCAGACTTCATATATTCTATCAAATTTCTCTTTTTGGAATAGATATTCCACCTGGAGCTTTTGTACTGCTCCAATCAGGACTGATGAGTCTCTTGGCTTATGATACAGCTGTCATCCTATGATCCTCCTTTATCATCCTCTCAGAGATTTCCTTCATCCCTCTTTCTCTCTCTCTCTCTCTCTGAGTCCTTATCTTCTTTCTTGGTTTACTATCATATTTTGATGGGATGCCTTCAACAAAAAGACTTATGGAAGTTAGATTTGAAGATCCTGAGGCCTGGAAAACAATTTTTTATTCGGCCTCCATATTCGATGACCAGTTTAACTGGGTATAGAATTCTAGACTGGAAGCAACTTTGAGAATTCAGAAGGCATCCTCTATGTTTCCTACAGAGATAGCTTACCATTTTCATTTCTAATCCTCTGTATGTGGCTTGATATTTCTTTGTTTTGTCATCAATACCATGCAATTTCACAATGATGTTTTGAATCAGAGAATTTTTATCCTTTGAGTTTGATTCTGGATAGACTCCCTTATTTTGAGAAATTTCCTTGATCATTTATTACCTCTATTCTTTTTTTTTTTTTTTTTTACCTTCTTATCATTCAAGTATTATATTTATTCAACTGATTCTTGAATTTTATGTCTTTCTCTCATTATGTTTTCTTGGAGATTTCATTATCAATTTCATCTTCCAAGTAGGGTGCTGATAAAAAGAGGGATGCCCAGGAAATTTTAAATTTCAAACTAAGTATTGCATGGGGCATATTTATACTCAAAAGCAATTTGTTACTTATTTGAAATTCAAATTAAACTGGGATTCCCAAACTTTTATTTGCCAAGTTTAATAGTACTTCTTCCAACTCTTCTACTGAATTGTTCCTTTCTGCTATCCTTTCTAATCCCCAAGATTTTCTAAAAATATTTTTTAGCAACTTCTTTTCTGTGTTCCTTCTTTCTTTCTCTTTAAATTTATCTTAAGAGTTGGGGCCTCATTATGTTGCCCACGCTGGAGTGTAGTGGCCATACATAGGCAAAATTTCACCAGTTTGTGGGAACAGCAGGATGCTGATTGGCATAGCACACTAAAATCTCCAGCTCCTGAGCTTGATCAATCCTCTGACCTCAGCCTTCCCTGTTGTTTCTTTTTTGCTTTTTTTTCCACCCTGTGGCTGGGTCAGAGTCTTGCTCTATTGCCCAGACTGGTCTCAAACTCCCAGGGATCATTCACCTCAGCTTTCTGCATGCTGGGACTACAGTTGCAGGCCACCAAGTCCAGATTCCTATTGTTTCTTAAGTACACTATTTTCTCCTTTCTAGAGATATTGAAAGCTTTTTTAACACCTTTCATCTGCTGCCTGCACTTTTTCTTTCCTTTTTCTTTTTCTTTTTTTGAGACAGAATCTTACTAAGTTGCTGAGGCTGATCTTGAACTTGCAATCCTCCTATCTCAGTCTCTCAAGGAGTTGGGATTATAGGCATGCACCACTACACACAATTATTCTTTCCTTTTTCCCGCTCTGAACTCCTTTTTTTCCCCTTTTCTCTCCCTCTCTCTCTCCATTTTGCATTACATTTCCTAACATGTCTGTGATCCTTGGTTGTCTGCTCATGGTTAAGTGACGCCCTAAATATTTCATTGGGAGTTCAGCAGGTGTGTGGACCTGCTGATGGTAGGCTTTTCTGTACCACTTTCTGTTTCTTTAAGGGCTTCCAAGTGTTGGAATCTTTAGGGTTTTTTTTCTTATGAGTTGGTCAGGTCACTCAAGAAGAATTCTTTCCTTTCCTTCCTTGGAGGGATAAACATGGCTTCTAGTAAGGTAGTAAATAAGGCACAGAAGACAACAAGGGCCCAAAGGTCCCACCTTTCTGTAACTAATCTTCCTCCCAATCTCTACTATTCATTTAGTATCCTTGCTTCAATGTACCTGGTCCAGAATCCCTCTACTTTAGCCTCTCCAGAGTCTTCTGCCAAGAAAGAGTAGAGGGCTACTTTGCCTTTGTAAAGTGAGGTTGGGAGCCTAATTTTGTTGTTGTTGTTGTTGGTTCTGAGGTTTGAACGCAGGGGTATTTTACCACTGAGCCACATTCCCAGTCCTTTTATTTTTTTATTTTGAGATAGGGTCTCACTAAGTTGCTTAAGGCCTCATTAAATTGCTGAGGCTGGCCTTGAGCTTTTAAACCTCTTGCCTCAGCCTCCCAAGTTGCTAGGATTACAGGTGTGCACCACAGCACCCAACTCTGACAGTTTCTTGTATAGATTTTTGTTAATTTTCCTGTTTTCAATTCCTCTTGGATCCCCCATTTCCAGAGGCACTCGATTCCTCCAAATACTGAACTTTTCTGGGGGTGAATTCACTTCTGGTCTGGGTTTAGGTTTCTATGGTCTTTATGTCAGTTACCATTTGTATATCTGTTTTCAAACAACCAAAATTGTGGGACTATTGCCTCTTCTGCTCTTTTTCTTTTGGTGGTGGTAGTGGAGGAAGGTGCTAGGGGTTGCTCCCAAGGCCTCACATGTACAAAGTCCCATGACTCCTGTTCCATTTGTCTTTCAGCTTTATACCTGCTTAGTAATTTTATTGTTGTTTTATTATGGTTTGGGGAGAGAATAGTGGCACATATTTCTGTTATATTTACAAATTCACACCCATTCATAAGTAAGATTACTTTATAATTGTTCTTTTTCTTCTGGTTTTTTTTTTTTTTTTTTCTTTTTTGTGCCAGGGATTGGAATCCAGGGCCTCTCTTCTGCTAGACAAATACTCTATCCCTGAGCTATACTCCCAACCCTTTTTTTTTTTCATTTTATTTTGAGACAGGGTCTTAATAAATTGCCCAGGCTGACTTTAAACTTGCAATTCTTCTGCCTCAACCTCCTAAGCAGCTGGGATTACAGGTATGCACGACAATGCTCAGTTTATAATTCTCTATTCTTCTATCTTTCATCAGGGTTTAGTATTACAGTTTTGTTGATTCACAAAATGGTTGCCTTTCATCTTTTTCTGTAGCCTAGAGTAGTTTGGGACACAAGAATTATCTGTGTGAAAGTTCAAATAAAACATGGTTACATAGTCATTCAGTATAGATTTCTAATTGCATTTCCAATCACTTCTGTGGCAATTGATCTGTTCAGGCTTTCTACTTCTTGCATCTGCTTTATTAATTAATGTTTTAAAAGAAAATCATCTGTCTTCAATAGGGTTTCATATATGTTCTCCCCAGGTTTCTTTTAGCATTCTCCCAAGATTCTTTTAATCTTTATGTGTATTCTATCTCCTTTCTCATTTCAACTCTTAGATAGTTTTCTTCTCATTTTTTTTTTCTTAGAAGACTTTGGTGGCATTTTTCTATTTTATTAGTCTTTTGAAAAGCCACCTTTTGATTTATCCTTCTATTTTTTTATAGTTTGTTTTCTGTGTAAATTTTTATCTTTGTTAATTTCCTTTTCTCTCTGGTTATGGCTCTTTTTCAAATATCTTAAGACGAATGCTTAGTTCCTTTATTTTTTTTTATCTTTCTTCCTTAAAAATGAATTCATATAAAGCTATAAATTATCCTCTGAGTAAGCTTTCATTGTGTGCCCTGGGTTTAGTCTTAGCTGTTCCTTTCTTCTCCTTATAGCTTGCAATTTTCCTTTAAATTTCCTCTTTGATCCATTTTCTGTCTTGTAAATGTTTCTTAATTTCCATGTAAATAAGTGTTTTTGTCATTTTATTATTTATAACTAATTCTGTTGACTTATGATCAGTTGATTTGTTAGAGCTCACTTTTTAAAAATGTATTTTCTTTATGACCAATACAGAATTGAGGTGCTTTTTGTGTGTGTGTGTGTGTGTGCAGGGGGAGGGTTAGTGTTTCATTGACACACAAAAAATGCATATTGTCTGGGGGATCAGTTATCTAAATATAGTCATTAAATCAATTTTACTGATTATATTGCTAATTTCCCTTTGTCCTTAATTACTTTTTATCTACTAAATTTATTGAATCATGGGAGAATATATAAAAGTCTCCCCATATACATTATATATATGGTGGGGGAGAAAGTTAGATTGTTCTTGCATTACTGATTGTTTTTGCTTTAGATTTGACTGTTTTCTACCTTTACTTTTTTTTATTATTATTTTTTAAGGCACTGGGAATTGAGTCTGGGGAGCTTTACCACTAAGTCTAGATTATTCTGGAGCAATTTAAGTAACAGGAATTATTCATGTTAAAATTCAGATCTTTTATTTATTTTTTATTTTGAGACAGGGTCTTGCTAAGTTACTGAGGTTGACTTTGAACTAGTGATCCTCCTGCCTCAGACTCTTGAGTCTCTGGGATTAGAGGCAAGTGTCTTGCAGGTCTGCTTTTTTTTTTTTTTTTTAATATGCATTATCTTTTATATTACTGCTACAAATACTTTTCCTCTAATGTTCTACCATATGTAAAGAAGTAGTAATATTTCTACTTCTATTTTTATTTTTGCTTGAATTGGATTATCCCTTGATTTCCAACCTTCCTTTGGAAAAAAAATTTTTTTTTTGGTACCAGTGATTGAACCCAGGAGTGTTTAACCACTGAGCAACATCTCCAGCCCTTTTATGTTTTGTTTTGAGTCAGGGTCTTGCTAAGTTGCTGAGACTGGCTTTGAACTTGAGATCCTCATGACTCAGACTCCCAAGCTGCTGGGATTAAAAGTGTACACTCCTACACCTGACTGAAAATCTTTGAACTATGTTTTAGTTGTGCTTCTTACACAGACAGGTTTTGGTTTTTAAGCCAAACTTACAGTTTGTCTTTTAAAGAATTCATTCTCACATTTTGTGTATGATTGATATTTATATTCTTTCAAATTACTTTTTCCCTGTAATTTTTTTTTCTTTGTTCTTTTTCTTTTTGTTATATTCTTTTTGGTTACTGAGCAAATTATTACTCCTTGTTTCATTCTGGCACATACTTCTCCAGTACCATTTGAAAATGATACAGGTTGAACATCCCCAATCTGAAAATCCAAAATCTGAAATGCTCCAAAATCTGAAACTTTTCGAGCACCAATATGACAGCACAAGAGAAAAATTGCACTCCTGAACTCAAGTGACAGGTCACATTCAAAATGCAGGGATATTAAAAATACTGTAAAAAACATCTTAAGACTATTTGTGTAAGGTGTATATAAAATGTAAATAAACATTGTGAGTAGACTTGGGTCCCATCCTCAAGATATGTCCTTATGTATATGCAAATATTCCAAAATCTGAAAACATTTTGAAACGGGAAACACTTCTGGTCCCAAGCATTTCGGAGAAGAGATACCCAACCAGCATCCACCACTAATGGGATAATGGGATCCACCAATATGTCCCATTTCCTCCGGAGATGCTTCAGCTTCCTCCTGATTGCTTCTTCGCTCCATCAAGAAGGGAGCTTTAGAATCATTTTCCTTTCTCTTTCTCTTCCCTTCCTTAAACCCTTGGTCTCTTGTTTATTTCTCTCTCTCCATTAGAGAGGTTGCTGGTTTTTCATTTAAGTTCCCATCCTTCTTTCTCCTTCCCCACTCAGACACTCCTCTCATAGCTCTATCTTGCTGAGATGTGTTTTGTGTTTTCAATTGATTATCCTCTCTCTGGCTGCTGGCCCTTTGTAAATGGGATGTTATTTTCCCATTTGGGCTCATTAGGTCTCAGGGAATTGTGTTTATGTGTTCTAAGTGATGGGAGACTCAGATGGTAAAAAGTAAAGAGATCTCAGTCCTCACAGGCTGAACTGTAGAAGCTACCAACACTCTGCTCAGAACCTGCAGGAAATTCCCTGTCCCCAGACTTTTCACACTACCCCTGCTTCCAAATAGAGGACCCAGTCCCCCATTAAGCTCCTCCTTGGCCTTGGTAAGAAAACCCAGCACAGTTACACTGGGCATGCATTGACTTTGGCCCTGATAACCCAACTCTCTCAAGGATTTAATGCCTTCTCTGCTTCACCTTTGACATTATTCTCAAGGCACTTGCCCAGTCCTCTGGGAGAAAGAAACTCACCCATTTTGTCCACTGGAAACCCACTTGCCATAGTTTCGATACGGAATATCCCCCAAAGGCTCACATGTTAAACGCTTGGTCCCCAGTCTGCAGCACTATTTTGGAGGTAATAGAAAATATAAGAGGTGGGACCTAGCGAGAGGAAGTTAGGTTATTGGGGGTGTGCCCTTGAATGGGCTGTTAGGACCCTGACTTCATTTTCTCTTTCATTTTCTGACTGTGAGGTGAAAAGTCACTTCTGTCACACACTCCTGCCATGATGCACAGCCTCACCGCAGACCCAGAAGCAATGGGGCAACTAACTGGGCATCTAAAAGAAAACTTTCCTCTTTTAATTGATTTTGAATTTTGTTACAGTAATGAAAAGCTGATTAACATACTACAGTGGCACAAGACGTCACTCAACCACCCATAGGAGTTAGCAGCTGTTTGACCTCAGAGAGTAAGAACTTTTGGAGTTTATGGTAGGAAAGATGGAAACTGCATCCAGATTGTCATATTCCCAGAACCCATTTTTGGACCCCATGAATTATTTCTGCACTCGTTAATCACAAAGAGGAGTCTGGATTGAAAGAGCAGCCTTGGAGTAAACAGCTATAGTCCAGGCTCAAGACCTGAAGATGAGCTCTTTCTACTCATAAATATCAGACTGGTGTACTGGGGAGACAAATGCCAACTTCTGTGGGTCTACATCACATTTTTAACACCACTGCATGAGATAAGAGTTACTGCATTTTCACTATGGAAAAAGAAAAAAAATATATCGGAATGGCTTAGAGTAAAAATGGAAGTCTTTTCTAAGTCTGCAGTGTCTGATGAACTACCTACCTGCAAGGAGGAATCACTGCCAGTGCCCACTCAGAAAGTGTCAAGATCTTGCCGGTTCTGGAAAGGAAGATGGAGTGGGCATATTATTAACCTAAATGGAATTAGGTTTCTGTTTCAATAAAGATTCCCATTAGGGCTGAAAGCAATACAGCTACAGTTGTCCAGCAGAAACCACCCACTGCCTGCAGGAAGAGGTGCTTGAATTACACCTGGCGGGGCACCCCGTTATCACTTTGCAAAAGGCAGTAACTTGAGGTAGACCTTTGTGGTCACGGTGTCCTTCAGGTAATGGCCTTGGAGGAATCCTAGCTTGGATGTGATCAATACTCTGAACATACATTATTCATGTATCAGCACACGACAAGAGACTGGCTGTGATTAATCAACTAATTATGACAGGCTCTTTCTTCCCTTAGTACATGCAGCTTGTTGAACATGTTTGTATTTTTAAATGGAGCTGTGATAGAAGGGGTGTAATAACAATATGTCATTCAAACTGTGTCCATCCAGAGGGGCAAATCAGTGTTTTCATCTCCCTTGAGGAGGAGTCACCAGGGCCTACCACACTGGGACCAACGGCAAATTCGAGGTTTTGCCTTGTTCAATAAAAATTTCAATCTCCTCTTTTGAAAGACTCAGGGAAGCGGTCATAGACTGGCAGCCTGTGAGCTCTATCAGCCCCTCAGATTTGTCTTGTATGAGCAGCAGTTTTTTTGTTTTGAGTCTTTAATGAATTCACTGTTAGCCTTTAAAAATCAGAAAATTTAGTATAAAGTTCTGAACTTTTAGCTTTCCTTGGGGCAGGATATTGGCCCTGCTAGTCTAAATCCCTCATACTGACACCTGGCAGGGCTGAACAGTAACTGTCCCTGTCAGATGGAGCAAGTGCTGTTCCACGTGACACTTTTTATAACCAGCAACTTCTCTCATTTTCATCACCAGACCAACTGCTGACTTAGAAGGGCAATTCAGTAGAAAGGGTCATCAGAAAACCACAGTTCTAGTCCCCACGGCACTGGGGAACGCTGGGTCCCTAACTTCACAATTTTAAGCCTTTTTTACATGTCAGGGACCAGGGCAGGGGAGCTGAAGTGGCTTGCCCAGGGGCATTATTCTGTTGTTTTTTCCACTGCACGACTGATGAAGGGCCTAAGCACAGGTCACAGACAAAAGTCTTCTGTTTTTCAGAAATAAAGTAGGGCACCAGGAGCTGAACGGGCAGGTAGGTAGTAAGACACTTGCCAGGTGTGTCTAGAAGGACAGCCCTCAACCTCTTCCTGTTTCCTCAACAGAGGAAGAACGTTAACCTCTCCACTTCCGGGTTTCCTGCACACCTGTTGCCTTGGATGCAGGAGAGAAATTCCAAGAATTGCTTCAGAACCCACAACCTGACTCTGACTTGGAGATTCCTCTGTCCAGGTCAGAATACCAAGGAAGTGTCCCATCCTAGTTAGGAAATCTTCCTGAGAAATTAAGAGATAATAAAAAACCCTAAAGAAAGGCCTTCCTGTTGATTTGAATCTGCTCAACCCCCAGGAGAAAAAAAATACCACCAATTCTGCAGATTTAATGAATATAGGAATCACTTAAGAGTATTATTAAAATGCAAATTATTATTCAGCTCCAGAGAGGGCCCTGAGATTCTGCATTTCTCACAAGTTCATAGGCGATGCCTTTGCTGCTGGTACACAGACCATACTGAGGGGCTTTGGAACCTGTTGTCATAGATTTTATGGTTAGTGGGAATTATCCTTATCCCCTAAGTTCTGGGATATGGTCTGTGCAAGGGTCACAAAGTTCCCTCCTTCCAGGTAAGTTTGTGGTCTTATCAGCATTTCAGGGCCCACATTTCTTCTGCAGGTAACACATAGTTTGCTAAGAAATGTAATATCCTACAAACTTAAGGTGGGCAGGGCTGCAGGTAAATTGCTTTTAAAAATGAAAACAGGTGGGGTTCAGCACAATGGGCCCATTTTATAGAATTACTTCCTTAACCCCAAGTTCCCACCACTCATGTCTGTCTGTCTCCTGTCAGCTTGGCGTATCCGTAAGAGCTGCTTTAGGATTGCTCGGATTGGCCAGCATGGGATCTAAACAGTAGAATAGTACGCTAATATGTCCACATTTTCAATGTACTTTTGTCAAAGGACAAAATTTCTATTATTTATTTGAAATATCTTATTTTCAATTCTAAAATTGAACAACACTCATTCCATAAACTAGAATAAGTGTTCTGATGGGTAAAGCAGAAGAGGTTGGTTTTGTAAACTGAAAAGGCCTGAAGAAAGCAGAAACCAAAACAAAAAGTGGATTGGTCATTTTATTTTATTTTAAATTACATTTTTTAATTTGTTCTTTTTATAGATACATGACAACAGTGTATTTTGACATATTACACATACATGGAATATAACTCATTCTAATTAGGATCCCATTCTTGTGGTTGTACATGATGAGGAGTTTCATTGGTCATGTACTCATATATGAACATAGGAAAGTTATGTTCCATTCATTCTACTGTCTTTCCTCTTCCCATCCTCCTCCCTTCCCTTTCATTCCCTTTGTCTAATTCAATGAACTTCTATTCCCCCAACCCCTTATTGTGTGTTAGCATCCACATATCAGAGAGAATATTTGGCCTTTGGTTTTTGGGGATTGGCTTATTCACTTAGCATGATGGACTCAGTTCTATCCATTTAACAGCAAATGCCATAATTTCATTCTTATTTATGGCTGAATAACATTCCACATTTTATTTATCCATTCATCTTCTGAAGGGCGCTTAGATTGGTTCCATAGCTTAGCTATTGTGAATTGAGCTGCTGTAAACATTGATGTGACTGCATCACTGTAGTATGCTGATTTTAAGTCCTTTGGGTACATAGCAGGAAGAGGGATAACTAGGTCAAATGGCAGTTCCATTCAGAGTTTTTGAGGAATCTCCAAACTGCTTTCCAGAGTGGTTGTACCAATTTGCCATCCAACTAGCAACGTATGAGTGTACCTTTTCCCCTACATCCTTGCCAACACTCATTGTTACTTGTACTCTTGATAATTGACATTCTGACTGGAGTGAGATGGAATCTCAGTGTATTTAATTTGCATTTCTCTAATCGCTAGAGATGTTGAACATTTTTTCATATGTTTGTTAACCATTCATATTTCTTCTTCTGTGAAGTGCCTGTTCAGTTTGGATTGGTCATTTTAAAGTTACTGTCTTTGTAAGATTAGAACATGGAGAGAGAATAATAGGAAAATAACTGATTAGTTAATACCAGGTTACATTTTTATTTTTATTTATTTTTGTGCTGAGGACTTACCTAGGGCATCCCATATGCAAAGGAAGCACTCTATTACTGGGTTACACCTTCAGCTCCTCAGATTACTTGTTTTGTATAAGGGTTAAAGTGGAGGGATACCATTATGGTATTATCTTGCTAATTGAAATGCCTATTTGAGAAATTTGGCTGTTATCACTAATCTTGTTTCTCAGAAGTTCTCAGAAGTTCACAAGTTTAGCTTTAGTTTGGTGACTGGAACCTTAGCATGAGTGAATCCATCTTGATTTTTAGCTTAGTCTATTCAGGAGTTTAGATGAGAACAATGACCTCTTGTTATTTTTATCAAATGCCCTTTCATTAGGCCCATAGCTATATGTGTAGAGTGTATAATCTTATATAACCTTTATGCTATATGATCAACTGCATGAAGCCCGAAAGACATTGCTAAGTCTCCTATCAATTCACACAGACTCCTTCTCGACTGGGTACAAGATCCCTTCTCCTTCTAGTTTCTCCTTCATGACTCTACCTTTAGCATCCCCTTCATCTATTGTTATTCTCTGCCCTAAGTAGAGGTCCCAGTCTCCACCTGGGACCATATACGGTATCTTAATGTTCTTGTATCTTTCAGATTCCTCAGACTGCATTATCTACAAACCAGTCTAAACATTTTTCTCTTGTTTATGTTGCCTCTCTTACCTGACTTTTATTAAATGTGCCCCCCCAATCTCCTTTTAATTCCCACCAACAAAGCCACATGGTGTGAGACAAGGAGAAAAGGTAAGGGGCAGGGATAGTAACATTCCATTTTGAAGCACAAAATTTAAAGCACTCTATATCCACTCAAAAGGATAAGGAAGAGTCAGAATGTTAAAATACAGGACAGAGGGAAATTAGGAGCAGTGTGGTGTGGGTTAAGGACTCTGAACCTTAGAGTCATAAGGTTTGAGTTCTAAATCCTTCTTTGCTGCTAATCATCTCAGCAACCTGGAATAAGTGGTGCCATTTATTTGTTTTCAAGACAAGGGTCTCACTATGTTGCCCCAGCTGGTCTTTTTTTGATTTTTTGGTACGGGGGATTGAACTCAGGGGCCCTTTACCACTGAGCCACATCCCCAGACCTTTAAAAAAGATTTTATTTTGAGACATGGTCTCACTAACTTGCTGAGGCTGGCCTTGAACTTGCAGTCCTTAGGAACCTAAGTCCTACCATTTTCTATCTGAAAGGCACCAAGAAGTCCAGAATGTCAGAGCCCTTAAATAGATGACAAGACAAGTTTGAGAGAAAATCTTACCTCCTGCCAGCCTCCACTAACAACTGGGCCCTATTTGCTTTTCTTCTTCATCAAGAACAAGAAAAACAAAATATGGCCAAATATATGGATTGTGAATTGACCTAAGTCAATTTGATTGTTCAGTAATTATCAGGTTCTTGTGCCAAATAACTGGCATTAGAGGAGAGTAGAGACTCTACATTCCTTTCTACCAACTCCTTGCCCCCAGGTGGTTCATTACTAGATTCAAACTAGTCTCAGGTCAGTTTCTGCCAAACCAACAAAACTATTAGAAAACAGGCATGGAAATCATCACAGAACATTTCCTTTCATCTTGGTCAAGTCCCCACACTCAGATACTAATAAGCACTTTGCATGAGAAGGAAGCAGACATTACAATATTCTGGCAGAGTTTCAGGTGGGCTTCTGGTAGGATCAGGTCACAAAGTCCTCGTACATGGACTCTTGCCCTGGAGAACTGCCCGGAAGTGTAGGGTTCCTGGACTCACTGTGAAAGTGTGCTCTTCCCACACCAGGAGGTGGGACCTAGTACAGTCTTATATCTAAGTTCATAACTAGGCTATTTACCAATTAAAAGAAAAACCTTCTTTATATCACTTACACTAATTGATACACCTTCTCATATAGACTTTGTAACAATTGTTATAATGTTTCCATAATGACTTCTAGGTGCTGCTTTCCTAATTAGGTTCCTTCAAATGCTATCCATGCCCTCTGGAGTGAATATTAGAGCAAATGTACACACACACACACACACACACACACACACAAACACACCATACTATCATTTTAAATTCACAGAGATAACTTTCTGGCATCTCCTGCCTACAAATTTGAAACATGATGATTGTAGTTAGGGGCAATATATTGTATTCTTGAAAATCACTAAGAATAAAGTTTAAGTACTTTCACCACAAAAATGGCAAGTATAAAAGGTAATGAATATCTTAAGTAGCTCCATCTAGTAATTCAATAATGTATACATACTTTGAAACATCATGTTGTACATGATAAATAAAATTTTTGTCAGTTAAAAAACAAATTAATTATTTTCCAACATGTTAAACCTATCCACCACATCTACTTACATATTGCAGGAGAAATTATGGAAATATGCCAATAAAGTTACATTATTTTCAGGTTTGAATTCCATCTCAATGTCTATTACAGAAAATATATTTGAACAGAGTGCACAGTAAGAAAGGCAGTTGAAAACAAGGTGGGGAGAGAAACAACCTAGGAACCTAGGAAGTTGTTTTAGCTTAATTAAATTATTTTGGAAAAGCAGAGTTTGCTAAAAAGGAGAGTAGGTGATGAGACAGGGAAAGGAATAGGAGAAAAGATTGAGGAGGGAGCATCGTTCTCCACATGCATACTCTCTGGGAAAAAAGCCCAAACCACTGCACAGAGGAGAGATTCCTTTCCTGGGATTTATAGGCTAGACACTGATTATTAAAAAGTAGCTCCTGAAGTCAGGAAAAGAACAGAGGGGAAGATACCTTTGAGCAGGGTGAGAGCCATTCCTCACCTGTGTGTCCAAGGAACAAACTGAGTTCTCTTTTTCTCTTAATAATTATTTTATTTTATTACTGGTTGTTATTGTTAAATTCTTACTGTGCATAACTCATACTTTTGTTTTCTAGAAAACTGAGTTGTTGTGGTTGTTGTTTTCCCAGAATCATTTACCTTTGAAGACAACTCAGACGGCTGTTCCCTGGGGCAGGACAATGACTCACTTAATCAATAATCCTCTCCTTCATCAGTGTAACAATTTGTATTTGGTCTCTTCTACCCACTGTTGACATTTGCTTGGGATAATAAACTAATAGATAAAAAGGGCAGAATAGTTTCACTTGGCAAAACCTTCAGGAACACCTTCAGTACAATTTCCTATTATTTTACTAAATTACCAGTTGACGCTGATCAACTTTCTTCAATATACAGGAAGTATTGGAGTAAGAAAATAATGGATCAGAGAAAAAAAGAGACCTAGAATCCTGTCCCAGTTCTGGCGCTCACTCAATGTGTAAGAGCCAGTCCCTTCTCTGAATTGAGACTGGACCAGATGACCTCTAAGGTCTCTTTGGGAATGTAGCAGTCATTCCTTTAACAGTTATTTATAGAGAATTGCCTACATGCTCTGGGCTATGGCGAGAGGATACAATAGTGAATAAAAGAGACCACGTCCCCGACCTCATGGAACAACACTTCAGTGGGGGAAGAGAAGGAATGTGTACATACATGGATACATGATATGTCACGTTATTTACAGAGGGAAACGAAGTGGAGTAAGGAGGGAAGTAGCTGTTTTATGTTGGATGGTAAGAAAGGGCCTCACTAATAACAGGGCATTTGAGCTGAGATCAGAAGGAGCTGAAGGAATGAACAGGGTGCTTCTCAGGGTGAGGAGCGTCTTCTAGAGGGAACAGCAAATGCAAATCCCCTGAGGTGGGAGTGTGCTTAGAGTGGTCAGAGAACAGCAAGGCAGAGCAGCATGGCAGCCGGGTTGGGGGCGGGGCTGGACACATGCATGCAGAGTCTTTGGCTTGAACTCTGAGAAACTTGGGAAACCGCTGGAGGATTTTTGACCCGAGAACTGCCATGTTGACTGATGTGGAAGCAGAATCCCTCTGGTGGCAGCTACAGGGGATGAAGTGTAGAAACAGAGTGGCTCGGAGCAGGTGGGTGGTGGCAGAGGTGGTTAAAAAGAGGTCAGTTTCTAGATAAATCAAGAGGACAAAATTAAGTTATGGGAGAAAGAGAGGAGTCAAAGACAGCGCTGGGGCTTTGCAACGGGAAGAATGCGGGATGTTTTCTGTTTGTTACTGTGATGGGGAAGAGTGGATTAAGTTCAGCTTGGGACATGTTAAAAGCAAGATGCCTATTAGCTGTCTGAGAGAAGATGTTGTAGCCCATTGATATACAAGTCTTAAATTCAAGAGAGGTTTGGGATAGACACACACGGCAATCCCTGGTGGTGTCTTGCCAGCATCGAATTGGCAAGTCACCTTAGGCTTGGGGATTAGTTCCGGGGCCTGCTGCGATAGAGGGATGCTTAAGGTTACCGCCAGGCATCCTCAGTCCTGTGTGGTGCCTCTACTTCCAGGAGTGTGGGACCTGTGACACGAGGAGAATGGAGTCAATGAAGCAAGGTAAGCGTGAATGTGTGCATGTTCCATAAAATGGGAGTGCCCATTGCTAGAACCTTCCTTTCCCTTGCTAACTGTGAAAAAGCAAGTGGCCATGTTGAGCAATCCTAAGCGGCAAAGAATTGTGTCCCCTAGGAGCCAAGGGTGATCTCTGGCCAACAACCAAGGCAAAGCTCTCAGTCCTATACCCACAAGAAACTTGTCAGCGGAGAAGCAGCTCCTGAAGACTTTCCCTATTGTGGAACTGTTCTTGGTTTGTGCACAGATGGAGAATAGCAGAAGTCCTAGGCAGTTCATGTCCCCAGAAGCAAACTTTAATCAGTGAGTACTAGGAGTTGATGTACACACACCCCAGCTTCCTCAAATCTCTTTGGGATGAATCAGAGTAGTGTAGTCAAGACCCAAGGACACACAGGTCAAAAGAACAGAAGGAAGAGTCTGGAAACAGACACATGCTTGAGTGGACACTTGATTATGATACAGGTGGCACTGAAGAGTATTAGGAAAAGAGAGGTTGTGTCAATAAATGATGTTAGGTCAATGAGGTGCTCATATGGGAAAAAGCAAAACTTGACCTCTGTCACTTCACACACAAAAATCAGTTGCAGGTGGATGGTGGATCTAAATCTGAAAGAGAAAACAATCAAGATTCTAGACAAAACAAAAGGATAATTTTATATCCCTGGGGTGGGCAAAGATTTCTTAATCAGGAATTATAAAGCACTTACTGTAAAAGACAAGATTGATAAGTCGGACAACCACCTAAAATTAGGAATCTGTTGATATAAGACACCATTAAGAAAACAAACAACACAGAGAGAGAAATTGTGAAATTTTAAAAACAAATGTCCTTTATCCCAGTCATGTAAAGTCCTACAGATCAGCAAGTAGAAAAATGACACAGAGAATAATGAGGGAAAGACAGGTATTTGTCAGTCCCCTATTAAATGACTAATAATATGTGGGACTGAACCACTTTAGACATCACAGAAGAGAAAATTAAAACCACAATGAGGTATTTCTATATATCCATCAAAAGAATAATATTTTTAAAAAGCATTTGCTGAGTGTTAGCAAAGATGTGGAGCCAGTGGTACAACTAATTTATTTAATTGAATGTAATTTATTTATTTATTGGGAAATAAGAGATTGAAGAGGTGCTCTACCACTGAGCTATGTCCACAGCCTTTTCATTTTTATTTTTGAGACAGGGTCTTGCTAAATTGCCCAAGCCATCCTTGAACTTGCCTCAGCCTCCCAAGTCACTGGGATTACAGGCAATTTCTACTCCAGCTGAATCCATAATACACTGGGATAGCACAGTTTCACTCCAAGTTATATATCTGAGAGAAATGACCCATTTGGTCATGCAAAGACTTGTACAAAAGTTCTTGGCAGGATTATTTGTAATAGTTAGAAAATGGAAAACAACTCAAATGTCCATCAGTCATAGGATGGATGAACACAGTTGGTTCAGTCATACAGTGAAACATCACTCAGCCCTGAAAATGGACAAATAGCTGCCTCGCACCACACCAATGACTCTCACAAGGACAGTGTTGAATACAAGAAGGCTTTTGGGTAGGGATGTAGAATGGAACACAGAGAACTTCAACTTCACCTAAGTTACTGTTCTTGTTTCATACAGAACTTATATATGAAACAAATTGGTAAGTTTTTAAGTCTGGATTATGAGAACGCAGAGGCTTGTGACAACAGTCTTTGTACTTTAGGTATTTAAAAAAATATGCAGCCTCCTCCAAAACCAAAAACAAGCCAATATGTGGTGTGTGAGCAGAGGTTGTAAAGATCCCATATTAAAGTCCTTTATTTCTTTACTAAAGCTTCTACATTTTATATCAGACTTTAGTATACAATTCTCATTATTTTGCTTTGTTAGTGTCTTAGGCAATTCAGCCTGCTGTAACAAAATATCATAAACTGGGTGACTTGAATAACAGAAATTTATTTGTACAGTTCAGGAGGCTAGAAGTCCAAGGTCAAGGTGCAGACCAAGTTGGTTTCATTCTGTGTTCTCTTGTCATGATAGTGACTGACTACAAGTCAAAAGAAGACTCTTTGTGCACACTCAAGGAGAAAGAGCAGGTTGTCTTCTTATAAGGGCACTAATCCTATCATGAGAGCCCACCCTCATGATCTCATCTAGCCATAATTACTGCCTGAAGCTTCCATGTCCAAATACCATCACAATGGGGGATGCCATGAATTTAGGGGAGGGCACAAATATTTAGTTCATAACAATTGCTAGAGTGATTCATCATATTATTCATGCTCCAAAGATGAGATTGCCAATCAGGTCACAGGCCACATTACACGTCTTCAGTATTTTCTATGATTCTTTGCATGGTAAAGGGCACATTATAAAATCATCAATGAACATCTGAATGATTTATAGATTGACAGAAATAAATTTGGTAATTTCAGGTAAGACATTTAATGTTCCATGTCACACATTTTTCCCATTTGTGTAAATTCTTTCCTATTTTTTTTTTTTTTTTTTTTTTTTTTTTTTGGTACCAGGGATTGAACTAAGGGGCACTCGACCACTGAGCCACATCCCCAGTCCTATTTTGTATTTTATTTAGAGACAGGGTCTCACCGAGTTGCTTAGCACCTCGCTTTTGCTGAGGCTGACTTTGAACTCTCGATACTCCTGCCTCAGCCTCCCAAGCCACTGGAATTACAGGCATGTGCCACCACGCCCAGCTCTTTCCTGTGTACTTTTATATATATCCCTTATTGCTACAGTGCCCTCAATAAACATTTATTGAGCCAATAAATGAATTTTAGGGGATATCCATACATAAACTCACATATTTTCTCCATCCAGAAGATGCAAAGACATTTTAAGCTGCATCTCCCATTGGTGGTTGAGCCTAGCAAAATACCAATATAGGTATCTCCATAGAAATAACTATTTAAAGTGTTGTTAGCCCTTTATACTTCAGTGTGAGCAAAGAAATTGAAACGGTTCTGATAGGTTTTGAGCTCTAGGGGTCTGAGGGAGGACAACTGAGGGGGTGCAGAAAGAGAGGCCTGAAGGTGCCAAAGAGTAATAAGTCCTTTGCAATTTTGCTTAAGGCTCCAGAATGTAGGTAAGCACAAACAAACAAACACACACACACAACAAAACCCACAAAGTATAAACTACTGGGTTTACCCTTGCTGTTTGTATCATTTCACAGCATTGATCTGAAAAGCAGCCAATGCTCACTAAGGATCTTTGTGTTTATGCTGTGCCCACCTGCTCCACTGTGAAGGTACCTGGCCTCAGTCCCCTCCCGATTGAGCCTTTCTGGGACCAGGGCTGGGAGCCACCAGGCAGAAAAGAAGGAAGGCTGGAGCTCTTGAGGTTGTAAATGGAGCCTCTGCTGAATCCTTGGAGAAATTTTCTCTGGGTGTTGTGACAGCAGCCACAGGCATTTGTCAGCCCCTTGCCACCTCCACCCACAGCAATCCCCTGGCAGCAGCTCAGCCCAAGCCCAGGCCCCAGGTTCAGGCTCTGTCAGGATGAAGCAGGACAGTCAAGAGTGTGGAAAAGTAAGGGCCTATTTTGGTACAAGTAGCTTTACTAATTTGTTCAAAAAACAAAAATCACAGGATCCCCTAGACTGATGTGGATTTGAGAAACTCACTCATAAATAAGATGCCCCCAAGAACATGGATTCTGTGGCTCTCCTCACATTTTAAAGGATGCAGAAGCAGTAAATACCAGTTGCCTTCTCTGTTAATCAAAGAGTGGATTACCCATACTCCTGCCCCAAATTGTTTAAGCTGAGTCCAAACATGAGGAAACAATCAGGCAAATCCAAATTGAAGGATGTTCTACAAAACAGCCTGAGCTCTTTAAAAATATCATTGTGATGTTAGGCCAAACTGCTGCTGCTGCTGCTACTGCTGCTACTGGGCAACTGTTTCAAGAAGACTAAAGAGTGAAATGGATGGAGTTGGGGAATACCATGCTAATCAGAATAAGCCAAACCCAAAAAACCAAAGGCCGAATGTTTTCTCTGATATGCCAAAGCTAATTCACAATAAGGCTGGGGAGGCCGGCGCTCGGGAAGAACGGAGTTACTTTAGATTAGGTAGAGGGGAGTGAAGGCAGGGGAAAGGGTACGTGTAGAAAGGAGAGCAGAGTGGAACAGTCATTTTTACCTCATGTACACATATGACTGCATGACCAATGTGATCCTACAACATGTACAATCAGAAAAATGAGAAATGATACTCCATTTATGTATGATTTATCAAAATATATAAATGTATTCTACTGTCATGTATAACTATATAACTAATTAGAACAAATTTTTAAAATTATTAATAAAAAAAGACTAATGGGCTGTGACAACTAAATGCCATGTGTGGTCCTTGACTAGATCCTAGCTTAGGGGAAATAAAAAAAAAATACGTGTAGGACACTATTAGAATGAAGAAATTTGAACTTGAACTTTATATTAGATAATAGCTTTTTATGAATACTAACCTTCCTCAGTGAACACTGTACTGGTTATACCATTATTGTGGAGGGTCATGGATCTCTTAGGAGATCCCGCTGAACAAGTTAGGTGTGATGGTTAATTTTGTGCGTTAGCTTGGCCAGTCCTGGGGTGCCCAGTTAAACATTACTTCTGACATTTGAGTCTGTGGCTTCTTTTGTTTCCTCCTTGCCTTAAAAAAAAAAATCATTAACATTTATTGATGGGCTACATAAATTCAGTAGCCAGGCTATAATGTACACAACATCCTTTTTGAATTTAAAAAAAAATTTTTTTTTTTTACACAGAGACCTTAGAATAAGGGTCACTAACATCCAATTATTCACAGAACCACAGAAGAGATTCCATGGGTGGCATCCCAAACTAAGGTACTTCAAAGAGAACAGAAGCAAAGTTCTCCATTTCTGAAGCTGGGAAATCAATTCTCCTCTTGCCCTGCCCTGGGACTGGGATTTATACCATCATTTCCCTTAGTTCTCAGGCCCTTGGACTCAGACTGAATTATACCAATAGCTTTTCTGGGTCTCCAGCTTGTAGGTGGCAGACAATGGAACTTCTTAGCCTCCTTTATCAAGAAAGCAAATTCTTCATAATCTCTCTCTCTCTCTCTCTCTCTCTCTCTCTCTCTCTCCACACACACACACACACACACACACACACACACACGCATGCATGCACACATTCACACACCAGTAGGAGATGGAAAGAGACAGAGACAGACCCTTTTGCCTGTGCTTCTCTGGAGAACCCTGACCAATCCATCGTGGGTGTGTTTTAGGAGTAGTAACTGACTCTAAACCTCCCTGGGTCTGTGTCCTCATCTGTAACTTGTGACTATAACACTTCTTCACTGGGGTGTTGTCAGGATGAAACGTGAGGACAGCACGCATCAGTTCTGCACATCATCCTTACTGAGACTTTTACTGTTGGTGAACAGAGGACAGGCAGAGGGAGCTTCCCTTTCACCTGTTTTATCCTTAGCCTCCTCTTCTAGGGTTCTCGCTAGTTTCCTAGTTGAAGGTTGACATTTGAAAACAGTTGGACCCTGGACAAGGCCTAGGTGACTTTGCATCCCTGCGTGAAATGGGGAGGTTGATTTTAGCTCTCAGGAAGACCTCTTCCTCCTTGCCTCCCTGAAGGGAGATTTCTTACTTTTTCTTCCCATCTTAACCCTCCTGCTTCTCTATTCATTTTCCTAAACACTGAACTTTTGTTTGACTATAATTCATCTTGCTCTGGGGAAATTCACAAGGCCCTTGAGACTGCAAATCAGATTAAGGAAACCCAGAATTAATATCACAAGAGACAACCATCCCCTTCCCTGCCACTTCCCTCAGGGTCATGCTCAGTGGCAAAGTCAAGTCAACAAGCATTTATTGAGCATCTACTGGGTGACTTGTGCTGTCAAGTACAACTGGGTACAAGGAAATGGATGCCAGATGGCCATCAAAGAGCTTACAGGAGGAGATTTGATTCATGCAAATATGACATGAACCATCATTTATGGGGAGAGAAAATACTGTTGAAGATTTTTTTTTTAATTTGTAGTTGTAGATGGACATGTCTTTATTTTATTTATTTTTATGTGGTTCTGAGTATTGAACCCAGTGACTCACACATGCCAGACAAGCACTCTGCCACTAAGCTACAGCCCCAGCCCCTCAAGATTCTTTTAACAACCAAAATGTGATATGAAAAAAATCCTTGCTTTCTACCGGTGACTTCCTATAAGTCATGGGTTCTACTCATTTGCTAAACCTTGTTGCCTATATTCATAATTGAAGGAAATACTAAATTGCAGTTAATATGCAGCTTTCATGAACTTCTGAATTCTATACCACACCTCTTGACAGTCTGTGTACCTTAGGTTAGGAACTCCTGGATTACTTAGGAAGCCTTTGATGTTAGGAAATCTAACTCAAATTGGATTAAACAAAAAGGAAATACACCGTGTTACCTAATGGTGGGTGCTTTCTTTCAATCCAGGTACTTCCCTTCTCCCCCATTAGCCGCTTTCAGTCTGTAGACTTTTTTTCCAGTTGCTTGCAGTTAACTGCATAGGTTCCAAGTGAAGCAGCTGTTTGACAATGTCCTGAATCAGTGAAAGAAAGGGGACAGTTCAGAAGAGGAAGCTTTGCCAGCAGTCTCTGGGCAGACTCTTCCCTATAATTAATTGCTCACTTCAACTAGTCATGGTAACCCTAATCAACCTAATCATTGGAACTTACCCTGAACTGGAGTCAGGGCACCACTGAGTAGGGACAGTTGGACTCCTAACCAGCCCTGAGGTCTTATTTGGCAAGTAGAAAAGGAGGCCACCAGTATCATCAGGCTGGGTCCAAATCTGAATCTTGACATATTTGGGCAGGTGGAGAAGAGGGGAGACAGTGAGGGGAAATTTCATAAACGAATGCAAAGTAGAGTGTAAGAATAGAAATGCATTCTGTTAATTTTGCATTCTTTATGTTGCAAAAGACACAACCTAATAGAATGCAGAAACAGAAACAAGCACAGGGGCTCCAGTAAGACTACAGTCTGGGCTAGAATGTGTGACTGAAGTGTACAGCCGGAGAGGTGAAATGCAAGAGACAACTTACGGAGAGCCTTGATGGACAATGGAAGTTTTTCTAACCAAATCCAGAAGATACCGGACAGCCACCATGGGTTCCCAGCAAGGGATTGGTGAGTAGAGAACAATATTTGAAGGGGAACCAATCTGAATTGAACCAGCAATTTCAATGTCTTTACAAGTTCAAATTCTGTTTTAATTTTATTCATTTCTATGGCAAGCCTAGGGCACAGAACCTGGATACCAAGTAGTTTCTCTTCAAATGTGCTATTGCCAAGTGTGGCTGGCCTGCCAGAGAGTGTGACCTGAAATGTAGAAGAAACTAGCACATGCATTCTAGATTGTTCCAGTGGAATGTAGAGTCTACTTGAATTTTGCTAAAGCAATGCCAAGGTGGGGTTTATTTATTTATTTGTTTTTCAGTGAATTTGAGTTTCTTGTGGGTTAGGAAATTGTTTTTCATCGTGTAAGCCTAATACCAGCACTGCAGAACCAGCAGGAAGTAAGGATCATCACTCCCTTCCCTCTCACTTTTTATCATGATCTGCCCCGGCAGGACCCTTTGCCCTCTGAGCAACCCGGAGAGCTACAGAGCCCGTGGTAGCAATGCTGCCTGTGCCTCTCTCAGGACTGCAGGGTAGGAACCACCTTCTCCCTCAGCCTCAGGTTATGGCCACTACCCCATAAGACTTAGTGTCGGGATAAATTCAGCCCATCTTGCAAAGTGCTAGGGCAAAAAAAGTTTGAAGGTTGTTCTGCCCAAGCAGTTTGCTCCACAGAGCGAATCATTTCATACCAGCAAAAACCATACACTTAGCAGTTTTCTAGATTGAGGAAAAAGTACCAGTAAATTTGCTGCATAAAATAAAATTTAAAGTATAGAGCAGAGGGGAAAGAAATCTGAGAATTTTCCTCCAGCCATTCTGAACCAAGGTTTGTTTATGGTGACCCTCCAACCTATATTTTCTGCCCCAACCTGGTTTCTCCATTCCTGACCCCCATTTCAACCCTCACCTTTGCTGGCTCCTTCTTTTCCTCAATAGACCAGTGAGGGGGGATTACAAGCCCTGTGTGAGTCAGCCCTTACCCACACCCTACTCAGCAGCCGCACCTGGCAAATTCCTTGCCTACAGTCTTGGATCTCTAGGTCTTTGCACATGCTGTTCCCTCTGCCAGGTGCTTTTTTTGCAGCCTTCCTGCCTGGCTCCTTCTGCAGCATCCTTCAAATACAGCTTAGGTATCATCTCTTTACAATGGTTCTGTCTATCATGCTCCCTGAGGTGCTGGTTGGTGCCCCACTGTAGTCCCTATGGTTTTAGCTGAAGACAGAATTGGTCTGTTTCCTCATCTTCTCCACACTAGGATTATTAGGGAACTGACCCTTTCAGCCTTGGACCTCTATCTCAGGCCCTCATCTCTTCAAATTTCTCCTTAACATTCTTCATCCACCATTGCAAACCATGTATTTATGCCACAATCAAGAGTTTCCCAAAATACCATAAAGTCTTTCTCCTCCACATTGGCTCATGGGTTCCTCCTTCTCCATACGTGATAGGCAAATTCCAATTGTAAGTCCAGGAAAAATGTTACCAATAAGTGGCTTCAACTCCTTAGTCAGAATGAATTAGAGTTGGTTTGTAGGTTCCACACCCACAGATTCAACCAATCACAGATCGAAAATACATGGGAAAAAAAATGCTAAGTCATCTGGAGATGATTCAAACTCTAGATGACTAGAGAGGATGTGCATAGGTTATATGCAACTGCTACACCATTTTAAACAAGGGACCTGAATGACCATGGATTTTGGTGTCCTGGGGGTGGGAAGGGGGTGGTCCTGGAACCAGTCTCCTGTAGAACCAAAAGATGCTTGTACTTCTCTAGCCCTGTTTAACAGTCCAGTCCTGTTCAGCAGTTCCTCTGTTGCAGGTTAAGCTCCTTACCAGAGTTGTGCTCTGATCCTGGAGTAAGCCCAGGGAACTGGAGTAAGAGAGGCCACCCCCAACATCTCTCTCTCTCTCTCTCTTTATCTCTCTCTCTCTCTTTCTTTCTCTCTCTTTCTCACACACACACGCACACACACACACACACACTCACAACGCATGATGGTAGCCTTCAACAAGGTGGGCTAGTGTCTTGAGCACTGGCCAGGCACTCCATTCTTCCTTGTCACTGGGAAACACCATCCAGTGTGGCCAGGGGGCCTCCTTGGTGCCCTGGCTCACCCTACCATAAATTCTCTCCAGCCCCTAGGGCATGATGACCACCGCCGGCAGTCCTTATGGATGCTTCTTTCTATAGTGGGATCCATGTAAATCTCTCTGAAAAGGATAAGAATAGGCTCTAAGAATCTCTCACATGCCCTCTCCCCAACTCTTGCCACTATCTGGTGCTCAGTTTTCTAAGGTAGCCCTGTGGAAAGGGTAAATGTAGAGATGTGTAGATACTAGACCCCCTTTATCTGTGGAAATACATTCCAGGGGAACCCAGTGGATGCCTGAAACGATGGAGAATACTATATGAATCCTATATAAAATACTATGATTTTTTCTTATATATTAAAAAATGTGGGCTGGGGAGATAGCTCAGTTGGTAAAGTGCTTGCCTTGCAAGCACAGGGCCCTGGATTCGATCCCCAGCACCACCAAAAAAAAAAAAAAAAAAAAAAAAAAAAAGTAATTCCTTTTTCATATTAACTAAACATTTATCATGTACCATGATCATAACTTTTGTAGTTGGAAATGAAACAGTAAAACTAGCATGAACTTTTTCCTTTTTGCTATTTCATGTACAGGTATTTGTTCTTTCCATTGACCCGAGCAACTTCAGCACACAATATTTTTTTCTGCATTAAACCAAGAACTTTCACCTTTTTGCTTATAGAAAGCACTTTGTGGCTTCACTTTGGCATATCCAAATTTCCAGCATTGCTACTCTTGTACTTTGGGGCCATTATTAAGTAACATAGGGTACTTGAACACAGGCACAATACTAGTACAGTCAATCTGGTAACTGAAACAGCTACAAAGTGACTAAAGGGCAATTGGCATATATGGCATGGATATACTGGACAAAGAGGTGATTCAAGTCCCAGGCAGGACAGAGTAGGTTGTCACAAGATTTCATCAGTTTACTTAGAATGACACATGATTTAAAACTTATGAATTGTTTACTTCTAGAAATTTCCATTTAATGTTTTCAGACCACAGCCAATCACAGGTAACTGAAGACACAAAAAGTGACTGCTAAAAAACAGAGGGGGGACCCTACTGTATTCTTCTACCCATTCTAACTTGGCTTCTCTAGGCATACTTTCCAAAGGCCAAGCCAGGAAAGACTGGAAGGACAGTGTGATGTTTGCCCTTCAGGTGAAGTCCAACCCACTCAGTGGTGTCCCCTGCTGCAGGTAGATTCCCACAGCTTATAGTGTTCCAAGGTGTGTGTGACAGGTGGGAGCCAGGGGCATAGTCTGCAACAAGGGAGTGCATTGTCCATAGAAGATTGAAAAGTAATGATAAAACCAAATAAAGGTGATATGGGGGGTGGTTCAATGGTAGAGAGCTTGCCTAGCATGCAGAAGGCCTGGGTTACTTCCCTAGCATTAGAAAAAACAAAAAATCCCTGCTTTTATTTTATTTTATTTTATTTTATTTTATTTTATTTATTTTGGTACTGGAATCGAACTCAGAGGGTGCTTTACCACTGAACTTTTTATTATTATACCCAGTTCTTTTTATTTTTTTTTTATTATTGAGACAGAGTCTCACTAAGTTGCTTATGGGCAGGGCTAGGTTGCTGAGGCTGGCCTTGAACTTGGGATCCACCTGCCTCAGCCTCTGAGTTACTGGGATAATAGGTGTGCTGCTTTTAAATATCATTACAAATAGTGGATTGTGCGTAATGGCAGAGATAAAATACTCCTCTCTCACAAAATAGTCCTTGGGTCTAAATTCTAAACGATTTCTGTAGTGATTTTTAAGCTATTACATATACATACACTCCAGAGTTGGAAATTGTATTCCTTCTTCATTGACATGCATTGTTCTCTACAGAGAAGTTAATTCTGGAGCACTCCCAATCATACCCTCGCCTCACACAGGAACTCACCTGCACAGTCCCACTGCACTAGGAAAAGTCCAGAAAGGTCAACATCCTTCCGGGTTTCCACCAAAGGCAGTCATCTGTCCAGCTCCTGGGCACTGCATGTGTGTGTTTCAACAGTGGAGTTGAAGCAGAGGGGAACACGATGGTGCTCAAGAGAAGAAACAGAACTTGAGTTACTTTAATACTTTCATTCTAGGTAACCAGATGGAGTTTTCATTTGTATTCAGAAATTCATCAGTGAAAAAAGCATGAACTCCAAGCTGTCCTTTTTTTTTTTTCAACCTTTTTAAAGTAAGATTCACATGAATAAAACGATCCATTTTAAAGTGCATTCAGAGGCACTCAGTGCATCTCAATGTTGTGCCACCATCACCTCCATTTGGTTCCAAAACATTTTCATTGTTCCTGAAGGAGACTCTGTACCCATTAAGCACTCCCCCGAAACATCCCCTCTGTTTTGATTGGTAACTACAAATTTTAGTTCTTACATAAATATTTTACTTGTTTTTAAATGGAAACTTACTTATTATTCTTTCTTTTTTTTCTTTTTTTTTTTTTTTTTTTTTTTTTTTTTTGGTGCTAGGGATTGAACCCAGGAGTGCTTAACCACTGAGCCACATCCCCAGCCCTATTTTGTATTTTATTTAGAGACAGGGTCTCACTGAGTTGCTTAGGGCCTAACTAAATTGCTGAGGCTGGCTTTGAATGCGCAGTCCTCCTGCCACCTTCTCCCAAGCCACAGGGATTAAAGGCCTGCACCACCACACCCAGCCTACTTTAATTATTCTTATTTATATGAACTGTAATGTTATCATATCATATTGTAGCAAATAGATGAGTTTTTCTCTTTTTCAAAAACCACATTTATGTTATAAAAGCATAATCCATTTTCTTTTTACTTTGAGTTATTTTATTTTAGTTTTACTCTTTACTGGCATGACTACATATACTTATGAAGTTTAATTTAAAAGACCTTTGAATATTTCTTTTCTGGTCATCGTTTTTATCTATGCTATTGTATGATTAATACTAAAAATAATTTTGTTGTACAGATGAGTATTCACAGAAATGGGTCTATTCTGGGTATCAAATAAGCCAGGTACACACTGACCATAGTCACTGAAATGTAGCTCAGCCCCTGCCAACTCACCGGTATGGCCTGATCCCTATTCTACATTCACATAATATAGAAAAGGAGATGGCTCTTTCCCTCTGCCTCCTGAGTTCTTAAGATGGGATTTTGCAAATTACACTGAAAAATGACAGCCTGAACCAAAACAAACAAACAAGAGAAAAACAGTTTATTGACATGTGCAGCACACATACACACAGTGTATAGAAACTCAGTGACCAGCAATTCCAAGGGGGTGGTGAGAACTTGGGGCTTATAGAGCCTCTTAAGAAAGAGCAATACATTGGTAGGGACGTGACCTGACAAAGAGGAAGGACTTTAGGCTTCTGAGGGCAGCAAACTACATGGAGGTAGGTATTTGGGAGAAACCAGTAGAAGGGCAGGGTTGTTTTAATGAGTTTTGCTGTATAGATTTCTCTCATTCTGTCTCTGGGACCATCGGTCCTGAGTTAAGATTCCAAGTCAGTTTTTAGGCAAATGGTGGAGAAGGAGGGCAGAGAGTTTTTATGTGTCTCCTTCCTCCCTTCCATTCTTCCTTCTTTCCTGTACTGGGGATCAAACCCAGGGCCTGACGCATGCTTGACAACTACTCTACCACTGAGCTACACCCCAGCTTCTTTGTTTTTATTTTGAAACAGGGCATTTCTAAGTTGTCCAGGCTGGCCTCAAGTAGCTGGGATTACTGGCATGTGCCACTGTACCCAGCTCTCTGCTGTTCTCAATTGTCTTCAGCTCAAAATAACCTTCATGCCAAAGTGGCATATTTTGGGGTGGCATATGCTGACCTGTAGTAGCCATCCCTAGAGCTGGCTGAGCTTAGTTGAGACTGATGTTCCTCTAGCTTCTTCCTTTTCTTGGGGTACCTTGCTTCCCAGGGGACCCTAGCATTTCCAACTTCCACTTTCTCTTATTAGGAACAGTCTGACAATCACCTCCAGAAAAATGACTGAAACAGATGAATTTAGCAAGCTGCCTAGGGGTACAGCCTGACCCTCAGTCCAGAGTGGAGCAGGCCCTAGCTCACCCCAGCAAATCTCACATAGCTTCTTAGTTCAAGTACTCTGCAGTAGACAGGCATGTCTGAAAATAAACAAACTGGGAAGTATTGCAACATATTCTCTCAACAGGTTCCTGCCATGCCAGAGGCATGCGGACTTCCTGACTATATTTTTAATGGATCTGTTTGCAAGTTTACACCAGCAACCCCCAGCCTTTGTGACAGGAGATTTTTTGAGCTAGTTATTCCCATTTCAGGAATTTGGTTTTTTGTTTGTGTGTGTGTGTGTGCATGTGTGTGTGTGTTTTGTTAAGTTTTGAGCTGGGGACTGAATCCAGGGCCTTGTACATACTAAGATTGTGCTCTACCTCTGAGCTACACTCCAGCTCACACTTTTTTTTTTTGATATGTGTGTGAAAGTTTAGGTGACTGTCTTATTATTAAAGGAAACGCTGAGATAATATCTCCAAAGTGCCCAAGAGATATGATAACCAAATTGGCTTAGAGGTTTTCAACTCTCTGTATATAACATCACAGTGGACCTTGCCACATGCAGAGGCAAATTCACCAAAAGGCTAATAAAGTTGTGCTTTGGGGCTCCTCACTTGTATAAACTCCTTGTAATGCTCTGTGCTGAATTTTGTCTTCATAATTCATATTCTTCTTAAACAGGTACAACAACAAGCAAAACTTCTTTTCTCCTGCTGTGGTCACACAACAAAAAACAACTTCTTTGCCCAGATGCATGTGGGTTGCTCCCTTCTACTCACAGACATTCTCCAGCAGACACCAGCTGGTGACCTCTAACTTTACTCAATTCTGATTGTCTACCTGGCAACAGTATCAGATCCCACAGGTCAAACCCTCACTTGAGATGCCAATCACAAGTCAACACTGACCAACCAGTTATACATTGGGGCTCCCATGATCCCTTCTTGGGTCTGACTAATTGCTGGAGTGGCACGCAGAACTCAGCAAAACACTTTACTTATGATCATTATTACAAAGGAAATCAAAGGCTAAAGATGGATATGAGGTGAAGAGATGCATAGACCAGGTGTGTGGGAAGGGACAAGGAACCCCACGCCTTTTCTAGGCACCTTCACCTGTTTGGCAATCCAGGAATTCATTTGAACTCTGTGCTTTGGAGTTTTAAATTTTTTTTAATGAAAGCATCATTATGAAGACATAATTGATTAAACATTGGCCATTGGTGATTGGTTTGAACTTCAGCTCTTCTCCTCTCCCTGGAAGTTGGAAGGGAGGTGACCCTTATAACCATATTTTGCTCTTTCTAGTGACCAACCCCCATCCTGAGTCTCCCTAAGATCCTCCACTCACCAGTCATCTCATTCACATACAAAAAGACACTTGTCATCTTGGAGATTCTAAGGGTTTTAGTGTACCAGAAACCAGGGGCAGAGACCAAATATCTACTTCTTATTTATTATATGATATCACAGCAGGGTTCCCCAAATTATTATTTTTAACTCCAAGCTCCACAAATCCTGGATCAAAACCAACTCCTACAGATATCCCCTTAATGAACCACTGTGAGAATTTTTTTAAGGCATCTGGGTGGAATGCTAGGTCATCAGGTATCCTGTACTTAATCTCATTAGCTTGTGCCAGATCCTTCTCCCAACTGTGTTCCCACCAGTGGCAGGAAGATGCTGGTCGCCCCACACTCCTGCCAGCACTTGGCATTATCCAGCTTTCTAACTTCCCCAGGCTAAAAGCTGTGTAATAGCCTTATAGCTTGACAGCCTTAGAGTGGAAGGTGATCTCTCCTGTTGCTTTAATTTGCATTTCTTTGATTCCTAATTTGCAGTTTCTTTCATATTCTTGCTAGACTTTGGGTTTCCTGTTTTGTAAATTTTCTGCTTGCATATTTTGCCCATTTTTCTTTTGGTGTACTGTCTTTTCTTGTTGAGTGTCCCAAGTTTTTTATGTATTCTAGTTATTCTTTTTTTTTTTTTTTTTTTTTTATTTATTTTTTTTTACGTTTACATAGGGTAATGATGTTTATTATATTTTTCCCCTCCCCCCACCCCTCCCACCCCTCCCACCCCTCTTTTCCCTCTACACAGTCCTTCTTTCCTTCATTCTTACTGCTCTCCTTAGCCTAACTCTAAACCTAACCCTAAACCTAATGCTAGCCCGTCCCACCCCCCATTATATGTCCTCATCCGCTTATCAGCGAGATCATTCGTCCTTTAGTTTTTTGAGATTGGCTTATCTCACTTAGCATGATATTCTCCAATTTCGACCATTTGCCTACAAATGCCATAATTTTATCATTCTTCATTGCGGAGTAATATTCCATTGTATAAATATGCCACAGTTTCTTTATCCATTCATCAACCAAAGGACATCTAGGTTGGTTCCACAATCTGGCTATGGTGAATTGAGCAGCAATGAACATTGATGTGGCTGTATCTCTGTAGTATGCTGCTTTTAAGTCCTTTGGGTATAGGCCAAGGAGTGGGATAGCTGGGTCAAATGGTGTTTCCATTCCAAGCTTTCTGAGGAATCTCCACACTGCTTTCCAGAGTGGTTGCACTAATTTGCAACCCCACCAGCAATGTATGAGTGTTCCTTTTTCACCACATCCTCGCCAACACATATTGTTGCTTGTATTCTTGATAATCGCCATTCTAATTGGGGTGAGATGAAATCTTAGGGTAGTTTTGATTTGCATTTCCCTTATTACTAGGGATGTTGAACATTTTTTCATATATCTGGTGATTACTTGTACATCTTCTTCTGTGAAGTGTCTGTTCATTTCCTTAGCCCATTTGTTGATTGGATTATTTGTATTCTTCGTGTAGAGTTTAGTTATCGATTCTTTGTCACTTTGAGACATCACAATCTGTTGTCCATTTCTGAAATTCAATTCAATTGTGGTATCACTTGCTAACAGAAACCCTTAATTTTGATGTAATGGGACCTATCAACTTGCCTTCTAGTTTGTGCTTTTAATATCTCATTTAAGGATAAAGAATATGTGTTACATATACACAATGGAATACTACTGAACTTTAAAGAAGAATGAAGCTGTGTCATATGCTGCTAAATGGATGGAACTGGAGACTATTATGCTAAGTGAAACAAGCCACTCCCCAAAACCAAAGGCCTAATGTTCTCTCTGATAAGTGGATGCTGATTCATAATAGGTGGTGTGGCGGTGGGGAGTGAAGGTTCAGCAGATTGAACAGGGGGGAATGAGGGAAGAAGGTATGGGAATGGGAAAGAGTAGAATAAATTAAACATAGCTTTCCTATTTTCATACATGAACATAAAACCAGTGAAACTCCACATCATGTATAATCACAAGAATGGGATCCTAATTAGAATAAGTTATATTCCATGACTGTATAATATGTCAAAATATATTCTGCTGTCATGTATACCTAAATAGAACAAGTTAAAAATCTCATTTAAGAATTTTTCACTCATCCCAGGTTATAACTCTTTTCTCCTCTTAACTTTATAATTTTATCTTTTGTGGTTAGGCGGTTAGGCATCTAATCTGTTGGAAATCTTTTGTATGTGGGTTAGGTAGAGATTCAACTTTAGTTTCCTTTATCCTTTCTTTCTCTTCCACTTTTCCCACTATCTTTCCCTAAATAACCCACTCACCCCCTATTAAACTGAGAGGCCAACTCTACATTATATAAAGTTCACAGGTGTATTAGCTTTAGGTTACTGTGACAAAATATCTGAGCAAATCAACTGACAAAGTTTGTTTTAGTTCATGGTTTCAGAGGTATCAGTCCATGATCATATGGCTATTGGTTTGGGGCCTGTGGCAGCACAGTGCTTCCTGGCAGGAGTACGTGGCAGAGGAGGCCTAATTTCAAAGAACAGAAAGCCAAGAGAGAAAGGGGCCAGGGTCCCAGCAGCCCCTTCAAGGGCACTTCCCAGTGAACAAAATTCCTCCCACTAGATTCTACCCTTAAAGTTGGAATCTCAATAGTGCCACTGGCTAGTAATCCAAGCCTTCAATACACAGTGTTTGGGGGCACATTATAGATCCAAATTGTAGCAAACAGTAAACATAGACCACCTGTCAACTCTGTATGCCACTCCCCTGCAACATGAAAGACAACTTTGACCAGGTACGATGGTGCACACCTATAATCCAGGCTACTCAGGAGGCTGAGGCAGCAGGATTGAAAGTTTGGGGTCAGTCTGTCCACTTAGAAGTCTTCTCAAAATAAAAATCTTTAAAAAGATTGAGACTATAGCTCAATGGTAGAGCTTTTTCCTAGTGTGCATAGGCCCTGGCTTCAATGACCGATATTGCAAAAACCAAGCAAAAACCAGACAACTTTGTAAGGTGTCTCAATATCTGAGAAGCAGTATCCCCCTTGTTATTCTACCACTTTAAAATTGACTTAACTACTGGTGGAACTTAATTTTCCCTATATATTTTAGAATAAGGATATCAAGTTTCAACTTTCCCAATGATAGTTATATTTTTATGGGGTTTGCATTGAATTTATAAATTAATTTGAGGATATTTGACATCTTTATCATTTAAGTCATAGAATCCAAGACCTAGTACATTGAAGGATAGAGAATTGTAAGAAAAGATTGAATCGGACATTAAAGAATGTCATTGAGAGGGTCCCAAACCCTGTCCTTGCCATCTGCTTTGCATTATTTTGGGAAGGTGGGGCAATAAAAACCCATATTCTTCAAGGCAGGACTAGGCACAGTGAGAAGCATGGTTCACTGCTCTGGGAGTGAGCCAGGGGCTCTGCAAGCAGATACGAGAAGCCCTCTTCTGGCAAGGCACCAGCAAGGGGCCCAGGATGTGAGCTGCTCAGAGGACCCCCACCCCTCACTCCCCAGAAGGGGAGCAGAAAGCAGCCAAGCACTGCAGGCCTCAGAGCCAAAGAGACTGGGAGCAAGAAATTAAGAGCATGTGGGCCTGTGACTGGAGGCCATGGCGGGATCTGGAGCGTGAATGGGTAGATGCCAACACATGACTAAAAGGAAAACGTGCCAAGTTTCGGGTGAGTCGATGCCAAGAGAAGGCAGAGGATTGTGGTGAGCCAGAAACCCTCTCGCCAATGCCTGAGTGCTCTTGTGCCCTTTCTCTGCACAGACTGTGATGGCCTCCAGGGAGAAGATGGCCCGGGGAGAGGGGAAAAAAATCCAGACATTGACAATTTATTCAGAGATGTTTAAAAGTTAAAGAAAAGTTATCAAGAATTCCTAAGTTCCGTTTGATGGAAATAAATAGTTGCCTTTTATTTTACCCTTGAAATATCAAACTTTGGTGGTTAGAAAAATTCTATATCCATTATGGAACTTTGAGTTTCTACAGACTGGATTTCAGCATTAGAAAAACAATCTGTTAAGGCGGGATTTGGAGAATTAAACAAATCAATATAACATAACTACAATCAGGCAGGTAAGAAATTGAGACATAAAGAAATCAAAAGTTTTGTTTCCGGTGAAAATGAATTAATGGCAGGCAATCATGGCCCACGGTGTCACCTCCTGACCTCACTCCGGTTCTGAAAGCAGACAAGTACTTTGAGAGGATTCTGGAATAACCCCTGAGACTACAGCACTGCTCACAGAGCTCTTCTGAGTCAAGGCAGCTGAGCTGCAGGATGGGGGACTTTTCAGTGTGGCCTGTTTCCTGGGTGATGTCACTGCCACATGGGCACCATCCAGCACACAGAGGGTTGGCCGGGTTCCTCCCGCTGCTTTGTGACATCCTATCTCAGAGAGAATGTACAGCCCCCGGGGTGGCCAAGCATCCTGCAGGTGGTCTGAGAAGACCCTTGTTCTATGGGAAGAGAGGAGTGTGGCTTTTAAATGTCCCTCCTTGTTTGTGGATACAAATGTCAACATGAGCCTGTTACTCAGGAGACTGAGGCAGGATTGCTTGACTGAGCATAGGAGTCTGAGGTCAGCCTGGGCAACAAAGTGAAACCCCATCTCAAAAATTAAAAAAAAAAAAATAAAATAAAATAAAGATCTTCTATCGGAAAGGCAGATTCTGCTGCCAAGAAGTTCACTCCGTTTCAGCCTGGCACTGGAAGAGTTCAGTGTCTGCTTCATATAATCCTCCTGGTATGGGCAGTACAAGTAGACAACAAACCCCCTCTCCCCTGCCCCTTCTCAGCTCTAGGGAACCTGGAGGAAGTCTGCCTCTCCTATGAAGAGGGTCTGATCCCATATAATCTTTGAGTATCCACTGGTGCCCCTGCAGTACTTGCCAAGGGGACTCTGTCCTGCCATGGCCTCTGGTTGTTGGGCCCAGGCAGGTGTCTCCTCCCAAACCACCCTTCTCCAGATCTGATGGTTGTCTGTCAGCTTCTTGCATGTGTCCTTCCAGCAGAGGCTCAGGCGCTTTGACTCTGTTGCCCTCACCCTTGTAGGTACTTGTGCACAGCCAGCTCCTTCTGTCCACGTCACTTGGCCATTGTTGTTCTGTTGCTCTGATGCCATGGGGGGCATGAAGTTCCAGGGGACTCACAGAATTCACCCTGGAAGGGAGACCCAGGTCTTTCCTACCCTAGGAGCCCCAACGCTGATTCGAGGCATCTCTTCTACACCTGGTTTCCTCGGCACTCATGTGAGTCAGGAAGCAGCAACCCCAAACCTATATCCACACTTTCATCCTCTGCTTGGGTACAGCCCACAGGCTAAAAAGAAATTAAAATAATAATAATATCTGGAAATACATGAAAACTATAAAGAATTCATATTTCTGTGCCCCTGAATCAAGTTTTATTAGAACACAGCTATACTTAATTCATTTACATCTTGTCTATGACTGATTCTGTGCTACTAAGGCAGGAATGAATGGTTTCAACAGGGACATAAGGACCACAAAACCTAAAATGCTTACTGTCCAGCCCTTTACAGTGAACGTTTGCTGGCCAATCCCTAGTCCAAGCTGATGCCTCTCTGTCACAATGGCTGTGTATAGTGAAAGCTACCACTGCTCTCAGAATGGTGGGGGGACAGATAGAACAACTTCCGCCACTAGCCAGCAGAGTTGGGCCACTGGCTTCCATCATTGATCCAACTAGGTCTCCTCTGAGCTTCTCTTTTCCTTTGGCCTGACCTCTTCTCTCCTCTATCACTTCTTGCTTAGAGTTTCCATCTTTTACAGCTGGGATCTGTTATGATCTATTAAGGTCCCAACTCTTATATGCTTGTTTCCAAGCATTCTACTAAGTCTTTTTTTCTTGACATTTCCCTGTTGAAATTTCCAAGAAAAAAATGGGGATTAACCCAGCTCTGTGTGTACACATGCATTCCAGGTTATAAATTACTGAACAACAACTGATTGGCGTTGCCTTTTGGGGTATCTACCCTGAACCCATCCGCTCTAGGAGCAGGGTCATACAGGGCAAAGTACAACCACTTAAAAACTGCTCCTGGGGTTTCCCCTACCAGGACTAGTGGGAATGACAGGTAATGTGGAAGAGACATAGAAATTTAACCCTGTGCTATGATAACACTATATGCCAAATTCATTAGGAAAACTTGATGGCATGCATGGCAGAGAAAGAAAAGAATCCATAACCAGATAGGATTGGATTTAAGGGAACCGCTTGTCCTCAGGGCTTGCTCTTCTAGGAGTAGCCAAGAGGGCAGTATCCATGGGAGTTAGCAGAGTCAGGCTGTGTTTTAACCAAGGGGTTTCATGGCAGCCAACCAGGTAGGAAAGCATGGTTCCAGATGATGGACCCACCAGGAACCAATGAATGGTTGTACCATGCCTGGGGTAGTTTCCAGACCTATAGAAGAGCAACTAGAGCTAGACAGGATCTTCAAGTTGTGTGAAGTTAAGAGAAAATTACCAATCCCAGTAGGGTGCAAGCAGACATCCAAAACAGAGGCTCAGTCTTATGGAATGTGTATGGGGGGGTCTTATGTGGGTGTGTGTGTAGGATAACATTCATACAACTCTGGGGATATTTATTAGCCCCAATAAAACCAAGGATCAGTGGATCAATAGTGGTACAAATAACTTGAGACCACCACCTGCAACATGGCTTATGATTCCTACCAGTATGGGGTGGGTCAGCAGTTCAGGGCATCCATGTCTAAGGCTGAGAGGCTAGAGAAGGCAGAAACATAGAGGGGTGAGTGAGGAATTGGAGAATTCATCCCAGATGACTCTTTAGCTTACCTTGACAGAAGTATTTAGCAGGAACAAAGGGAGGAAGGTGAGCAAACTTGGTTTTGGAGGAAAGCCAAAATGTTCCAGGCCCATCTGACATTGTTCCCCTTGGGCCTGAATTACTTGCATAAATAAAGAGGTTGTAGGGAAACCCAGAAGGTAAATTATTCCCAGGTGCAGACCACAGTGATGTACCTGGGGAAGCCAGCTAGTTAATCTCCCCTGAGGGTTGGTAAGAACATGCAGACTCCTTCCTTCATTGTCAAAGAGTCAACCCTCATGGGTCTTTTAAATTGCTCTTTAAGTTTACTTCCAGTTGTTCCCTTTGAAAATTTTATTTGGTGATCACCTCAACTGTTTTAACTATCTTTATTTTAAGCAGAAACTTGGCTAGTTAGCAAAATGACTTCTCTTTGGTAAAATTGATGATCTGTTAATTAACATAAAGAATATTAAAAATGACCAGGTGCAGTGGTGCATGCCTGTAATCCTGAGGCAGGAAGATCACAAGTTCAAAGCCAGCCTCAGCAACTTAGCGAGGTACTAAGCAACACAGCGAGCCCCTGCCTCTAAATATAATACAAAAAGGGCTGGGGATGTGGTTCAGTGGTTAAGTTTCCCTGGGTTCAATTCCAGTACCAAAAAAAAAAAAAAGAGTGTTAAAAATGGACTCTCTTCCCTAATAAATGGAGAATGATATATAATGGGGGTGGGGGTGTGGGAAATAAGAGAAGAATGAAGGAACTTTAGATTATGTAGAAGGAAATGAGGGGGGGGGTATGAAAAATGGTGGAGTGAGACAGACACCATTACCCTATGTACATGTATGATTACACAAATGGTGTGAATCTACATCATGTACAACCATAGAAATGAAATGATGTACCCCATTTGTGTACAATGAATCAAAATGCAGTCTGTAAAAGATTTAAAAATAAATAATTTTTAAAAATAAAGAAATTTAAAAAAATGGACTCCTACAGTTGAATACAATGGTGTTCAAGATAAGTGAATTGGCTAAAACACCAAGGACACTCTGTACTCTTAAATAAGCTGGATATAAGATTCCAGGCAGTCCTTTAGTCATTGTCTCTTAGAATGATGTCAGAAGTGTGATTCTAAACTTGTCTTGTGCTCAGACATAAATCCAGACAATTTTGCTTACCTGGTACTAATTAACATCTGGTCTCCAGAATATTGTTCTGTCATTGAAGAGAACCTTTCATGTGAAGAATGGACAGAAAACATAAAGGGTCAGAGAGCTGGAACTTCACTGACCTTACCAGCTAAACAAATGCTTTTGGATCTTCTTACTATTAAATATGTATGTGTGACAACCTTAGGACAGACCTAGGTTCACTATAACATGAGCATAAGTAGGGTTATGGGGAGATGGGATCAATCAGATAGATCCCACCACATCTTGGCCAGGAACGACAACCATAATGATGCAGAAATGGAATATTCTATCAAGGTTGAGTGGCATTCATTAACTTGTCCATTTGACAATTATTTCTTGCATAGCTTCTGTTTGCCATATGTGTACTTGGTACCAAACGATGGAGTTGCATAAGGCAGACATGATCCCCTCTCTCAAGAAGTTTACAGTCTAGCAGGTAAATGGTCAAGTAAATCCTAACAATCAGGGGTGAGCATATGGCAAGGGGAATACAGAGAAGTGGGGACAAAGGGGCAGAATATGCAGGAGTGGGAGGCTAATACAATTCCTGGTTTGGGCTGGAAAAATTCAAGTGCTAGAATTTATCCTACAGGTCACTGGACCAATGTGACCAATGTGTGTAGGGTCACTGGTGTGACCAGACCCTATTATGGAATTTGCAACTCAAGGACATCTTTGAGGTCCCATGGTCATCCTCTTCCCATCAGTTTGGGGCCACGTGGACACCTGGTCCCCTCCTATTTTTATCACAGAGGGCAATGAGGTTGAAATCCACATGATGCAGTTGGCAGATTTCATCCCCAGAGACAGAAGCACGAAGAGGCTCGGTGACTTGCCCAAGGGCATTTATTGAGTCAACTGTAGAATTGGGAACAGAACCCAGTCACCTGACGCCAGGGCCAGCTCCCCTTCCCTTGACACATCACCGAAGGGGGAAAATAATATTCTGAAGTATCAAATAGCTGTGGTCTTTTGATGAGTGAGCAAACCAACAAGCAAAGAATGAGAAGAGTGGGTATTGAATTTCCCTTGACATTACCTCTTCAGAAAATGCAGTGGTGACTCCAAGAAGAAGGCAACTTATGTTATAATGAAAGCAAAAATCTTTTTAAAATAGCCTCAGATGGCTAATAAGCAGGAGATCTAGCTTTGAATGTCAGCCTAAAGGAGAGCAGAAAAAAAGTCAAACATCCCAGAGTTCTCAGCCAGGCAAGATGACCCTTCACTATACACACTTTTCATGCACCCGGGTGAGTGTCCTTTCTCATGCTCCTAGTTATGGAGGGGCATGGGAGAGGCATGTTTTAAGCACAAATCATTTAGAGTATGTACACTTGAGACTTTGGACTCATGCTAGATGAAATCACCATTGCCCGAATTTTTGTTGAGATGAGAGAATGTCATATCTGCAATGGGAAAGAAGATCTGTGATTCACTTCTCTTCATGATCCCTTCACTCAGAGGGATCCAGGAAAAGCCTGACCTGAGGACTGGGAACCCACTGATTCTGCCCAGCAGATTGTGGGACCTCTGGTCCTCAATATTGTGTGAATCAACCTCTAATAAATTTTTCTATATATCTGCATATATTTTGTTGGTTCTTTTTCTCTAAAGAATCTACACTAAATCTGCTTCCTTAATAACTTTCTGTTTGAAAGAGAAAAGAGGTTGGAGAGGAGAAGATTTTCCTTTGACCATTTAGTCCATTTGTAGACGGTGTGCTAAAGCATTTCTGGGCGCGTGATCTTGTAAGTGCAACCAAACACCATCTATCAGTGTCGTTGAACAGTTAGCATCCAGGCCCCTGGGCAGCGTGCAAATAGAAAGCTCAGATCTGGTGTGCTCATTTCTCTTTCCTCACGAGAAGATAGCCGATAGATGGAAGGAGGGAATACAATGTTCCTGAAGTTGGTAATTTGAGAACGCAAATTCCTATTTCTTTATTTGACTGTATTTGCTAATAAAATGTATGCTTCTTATGTGACATTTTTAGAAAAGTCAAAAGTCTAGTGACACAAATCACAACAATTGTTACCAGTGACTGGTGGAGGGGTAGGAAGCTGACTTGCAAAGCAGCCCAAGCAAACTTCTTGGGGTGATGGAAATGTTCTATATCTTGATTGTGGTGGTGGCCTACCCATGATTTTGTCAAAACACATCAAACTGTTCACTTTAAATGGATGAATTTTACTGTGCAGAAAGTATACTTCCATAAAGGTGGTTTTAAGAAAAATTAATGTATGTTCCTTTATACTTAGCTTTAAACTTAGGACAGTGCCAGAACCATAGTAAGTGCCTATAGTGAGTAATTGTTGAATGAATATTCCCTTTCCCCTATTGCTTTGTACAAGGAGCATGAAATTGTGTGTGTGTGTGTGTGTGTGTGTGTGTGTGTGAGAGAGAGAGAGAGAGAGAGAGAGAGAGAGAGAGAGAGAGAGAGAGAGAGAGAGAGAGAGACAGCCTACCTTGGAATCCTATGAATGAGATTTAAGTTTGTTTGTTTTCAGTGAAGCATGCAAACCTAAGACCTGTGCACATGTTATGGTAGAAATGATTTCAGGATGAATTCAGAAAAAAGGAGAAGGTACTACATTGACCTAAGACACCAGCTCTACCTGACCCAAGCATGGAGAGGGTGAGAAGAAATGCTCTGGGCTAGTGGCAGTTCTGAGGACTGCTGCCCACGAGTTTTCTTTCTGGACCCTCAGGCTGATCTGGGCTCTACATGCAGCATGTCATGAAAGCACCAATGATCCCATTTCCTATTCCTTAGCTGTATTCTTCATCTTCATTCCCAAGCACCTGGCCGCTTGGGAAAATAGGGCAGAATAGGAGTTCCTGCTCAGACCATCAAGTCAGTGCCTGGACATTGATGCCAAGAAGCACTTACCAGAGGCACAGGTTGTACTTGCTTGATTAACACTGACCTAGACCCGGTGTCAATCTTCGCTTGAGTCTTCAAGGTTAGGAGCCCTCTCTGTTCATGGAAACCTGCACTGACAGTCTCTACTGAAAAAAAGAATATTTTGAATTGGGAAGAATTCACTTACTTTTACTTAATTTTCAGATAAGGAAACTGAGGTGAGAAAGGAAAAGAGACTTGGCTGGACTAGGACTAGAATCTTGTTTCTGTGCCTGAGAGTCAGGTGCCAGCAGCCACTTCCCATGCCGTTCGGCTCCCTGGTTGGTTGGTTTGAGTTAAAGCCCTGCTGTGTGGGGACTGTGCTCTCCCTCACAACCCATGAGTTTGTTTAGTTGATTTTACAAAATCTTGTTGAATCAAAATAACAAATCTCAGAATTGAATTTTCTCTCAAATGAAAAAAGTAGAAAGCAAAATCAAATGGACCCCTCACGATCACACAACTCATACCCATCTCCCCCCTAACTGATCCTCTCCCTCCAGAGGGAATGGCTTCTCTCCCACTTGTCCGAGTGCACATAAAATTCATCCGTTTCTCCCCGTGTTGCTCCACTCCACCACTTTTCCCCTTGCACACCTGGTGGAGACTGTTGAACAAATAAACAGACAATCTCATTTGTAGGTAGGTGGCTTGGAATCCAAAAAAACATTTTCCAAAGGAAACAACGTTGTAACAGGCTTTGGGTTTCCTAGGCCTGCCCACAAAGCCCAATTGATCTATCACACTGCTGAAAAGCTATATATTTGCCATAAAAAACAAAAGGAAAAAGAAGTGTAATTATCATGCAAGTCACCAAATAAAACTCAAACAAGAATGCTTGCCCAGGTCAAACCTTAGCCACACGGCCAAGCTCTGCTCAGAAAATGAAAAGGGGCCTCTCTCTCTCTGTCTCTCTTTCTCTCTCTCTCTCTCAAATGAGTGATCACGCCTTGAAATTAGTGACTTCCTCTACTAACAGCTGAATTTCTCTCTGACAGCTGCTCAGATCAGCCAGGCATGCATTACTTTCATCTTTAATAAACAGGCTCTCTGAAGTCAGTGACTGGTCTCCATGACAACCAGATCAAGTTTTTCCACTGATGTTGGGGCAGAGTGGAGGAAGGAATAGATGATTTTTTTTTTTAAACTGAGGGATTGGACCCTGAAAAGGCAGAGAAAGACACACATGGGGTATAAGGAACTGTACTCCATTTCTTAGTGGGCCCCAGGCTACTTCCCAGTAAGAATATAGAGTGGTTATTTATACCTCTTAATACACATGGAGGAAGAGGAGTGTCCATCAGAGGTACAAGAAAGAAGAGAAAGAGCTGGCTTAGGGAGCATAGTATACGCCAAAGCCCACAGTGTCTAGGAGCTTCGTGCCATTGACTTCAACTTCATTCTCAATTGATGTGTGTGCCTGGCCCTGTGCTACCTGCTGCAGAGTTATTTATAGCAGAGAATATAAACAAAGGAGAGGTGTCGGCAAATATCATGGGGAGGGCATGGCAGGCTTCCCAGAGGAAGTAGAGTTCCTGACTCCCCCAGCTGAGAGCAGCTGCAGCTTACAACCAGCCCCCTTTGCCTCAAGCTCAACCACACTTAGTTCTTGAGCACTGGCTGGGGATATGAACAACATTAATCTAGCAGCTGGTCAAGCTGAATCAATAGTTTGTTGATAGTTCACTGAAACAGCATCCTCTGGGCCTTTCACACCTGGAGACCCAGAGAATTTTCACCTCTCTGGTGGGTCAACTGGGTCTGCATGACTAGGATCTGATTCACTTTCCTATTCCAGGCTAAGGCCCTGACACCCTGCCTTACTCTTGCCTGTGGCTTTCCTCAGGCACCTCAATCATAGTTCATATCCCCCTATAAGTTCTTGCTCTAAAGGAACTCGTCACCCAGAGACATTCTGATAGGATTCTCACTTAATTTCAGCGATTTTCCTCTGCATGAACTATCTGCTCCCAACCCCCAGCAGGAGGCTGGATCCTCTAGGTTACTGATTGATTATTGCAAGAACTAAGTCTAAGTTTGTGTGGGCCTCAAACTAGCCTCTGGACCACTAGCCTAAGTTTGTAAGGGCCCCTCTGGACCACTAGCATTCCCTCATGTGACCATTCTAAGGTCTGTCTGCCTCTGGGTACCAAATTCCTTATGCCCATAAACCAAAGATGTTACCAAAATAGGAAACCTTCTTCCTGAACCCAAGTGGGCTATCACAGAGGTAGTGCCTGAAACGATTCTTGAAAGGGGGCTAGGATTTGGAAAATGGAAAGAGAGGACTTTTCTATCAGAACAAAAACCATGACAAATGTCATGGGTGGTAGTGTAATTTCTTGATTCAAATCTCAATTAGATTATCTTGACTCCCAGTCTCCACTCAGCAAGTGGTAGTCCAGGCAGTTCTGGTTAAAGGAGTCAGATCCTGTTGGGCCACCTGATAGGCTGACAGGCATTCATTTGCAGCATCCTTCTGGAGTTGGGTTGTATAAATACAACCAATACCCTCTGAGGGTTCTTAAAGTGAAAAAAGATTAAAACTAAAATTTACCAAACACAGTCACTGATTATTTGCAAAACAGATGAGGCAGGAGGAGTAAGCAGGGAGCAGTCATGAAAGGCTCTTATAGGTCACATTAAGGACTTTTTAAAGAGGTAATGTTGAGCTATGAAACAATTTTAAGCTGGGGAATAATGTGATCAGACAAGGCTTTAAGAAAACTACTATGCTATTGTAGGCACAGAGGAGGGAGGGAAGGGCTTGGAGACTAAAGGAGCCAAAAAGTCACTTCTGTCCAGAGCCCCCGGCAGAGTGCTGTGGTTTGAATGTGTTCATATGCTGGAAAGTTCATCCCCAATACAACTGTGTTGGGAGATGGGACCCAATTAGAGGGGATCAGTCATGAGGCCTCTGCCTCATGAGTGGGTTAATGTTGTTCCGGGAGGGAGTGTGTTTGTTATCTTGAGAGTGGGCTTATTTAAAAAGCATTTTTGCTCTTGACTCTCTTGACCCCTGAAAGATGCCAGCCTCATACTCTTGAACCTTCCTGTCTCCAGAACTAATGAGCCAAAAAAACTTGTAATGTTTCTAAGTTTCCTAGTCTTGGGTGTTCTCTTATAGCAACACAAAACAGACAGACAAAAGACAAGGAGGTTCACAGACTGTAGGGGCCAAGTGCACAGGGGTGCCTGCTTCTAGATCCATCTCTTGTGTTTTTTTTTTTTTTTTTTACTTTCTGTAGGCTTCCCCTACCCTCTCCTTGTCCCCACTGTGTCTTCTGTTTGTTTTCCCAGGAGTGTGTCCCCATGCTTCCTTGTTCTGCGGTAGTGCTGGGGAAGGAACCCAGGGACAGGCACATGCTAAGCAAGGGCTCTGCCTCAAAGCTCCATCCCCAGTGCTCCCATACTCCCTTGCTCGGGTGCTTTTCCACCCTCACCCCGCCTTCAGCATCACGCCCTTGACTTTCCATTTCCTGCTTCCTGCTTTGGTTAACAACAGGGAAGGAAAACTGCCTGTTTCACCCCAGGAAACTCTCCACCACCACCACCACCACTTTGGGGAAAAGAACTGGCCCCAGAAGATAAACCCTTCCTCTTGTCTGTTGAAAATAAGTGCACTGATGTTTCCATCAGAGGAACAGAATACCAAAGACAATTGGCTGTTCCAGTGGGTCAGCAGAAATGTCTACTGAGACTTTATCACTCACTTCCCAATCAGTGTACTATCCTCTGGAAGTTTCTCTTAACCTGGCTTTGACCCAAAATACCTCCTCTGCTGATGCCTGAAAGTCCACTTATTAAGCCGGTCATTTCTTTGTGTTAATCATTACTTACTCCTAATGATCTTCCTTTGAACACAAAAAACGTATGCCTGGAAGGGAAGCACATTGGCTTCCTAATGCCTTCATATAAACAAAGAATGGAGGGGGAAATACAAAAGTCTTTCCAACCATTCTCATGGGCTTGGGGTACAAATCTAATTTTGAATGTAGAATTAAGAAAATACATTTAAATTATGGAAAGGCCAATGTCCATATAATTACTTACTTTCTCTCTTCTTCTTCCTCCCCACCCAGTGCTGGGGGCAACCCCAGGGCCTGGTGCATGTGGATCATGAGCTCTGCCTCTGCCAGTGGAGCTACATCCCAGCCCCCTAGTTTATCTTCTGTGCTTTCCTTTGAACTATAACATAGATGAAATAAAGTATAAAAGTCTTAAGTGCATGGCCTTATGAATTTTTGCATATGTATCTACTCCTGAAATTCTTGTAACCATCTAGATTAGATATATTTCTAGCTTCCCAAAAATCTCTCTGTAACTCTTCCTAGACTATGTTCCTCTGAAGATGACTGCTTTTATGACTTCGTTTACCATAGATTAACTTTGCCTATTCCTGAGCTTCATATAATTGGAGTCATGTGAAGTCCTGGTTTCTTTGGTTTAATACAATTCTTTTGAGATTCATACATGCAGTTGCATTTTTCAGTGACTTGTCCTTTTCTATTATTGCATAGTATTCTATTGCATGAATACACTATAATTTCCATATTATTTTTTTGCTGATAAACAATTGGGTTGTTTCCAGTTTCTGAATATTTTGACTAAAGCTGCTATGAACATTTTTTTTTGAAGGGTGGTATCCTGGGGATTGAACCCAGTGCCTCACACATACCAGGCAAGTGCTCTAATGCTGAACTATATTCCCAGCCCTTTAAAACTTGAACTTGTGATCTTCCTGTCTCAACCTCCCAAATAGCTGGGATTACAGGTATGTAGCACCACACCAGGCTTGCTATGACCATTCTTTGTTGTTGTTGTTGTTGTTGTTGGTGGTGGTGGTGGTGGTGGTACTGGGGATTGAACCCAGAGGTGCTTTACCACTGAGCCATATACCCAGCCTTTTTTTTTTTTTTTTTTTAACTTATTTTGAGACAGGGTTTTTCTAAGTTGCTCAGGGCCTTGATAAATTGCTAAGGCTGGCTTTGAACTTGGAATCCTCCTGCCTCAGCCTCCTGAACTGCTGGGATTATAGCGTGTGCCACTGTGCCCAGCTGAACATTCTTGTATGAATTTTTGTGAACATGTGACTAGTTTTTCTTAAATAATATGCCTACAGTGGGATTGTTAGGTTATAGTGTAGATAAAAATTTAACTTCATTAAAAATTGTAGCCTCATGCCCACCCTCAGAGCTGGAAGAGGTGGAAATTCACCTGGAGAGCTTCTGTGAGGGAGCAGGCACATGAATTGACACCCCAGTTAGACTGTGCTTATGGAAGGAGGTAATTCCCTAAAGAAATTAGATGCCATGGATATTGAGTGGCCAAAGAATTGCTACATGTTCATTCTGGCCCTGTTTTCAACAGTATTAAGTTCATACAAACATGTTATTAGTAAGAGAGGAAATAAAAGAAAACCAGTTGGAGTCTGTAGGGTGAGCAAGCAAAGGGAATTTTTTTTTTTTTTTTTTACACTGTACTAGGGATTGACCCAGGAGCATTTTTAACCCCAGCACTTTTTTGTATTTTATTTTGAGACAGGGTCTCACTGAGTTGCTTAGGGTCTTGCTAAGTTGCTGTAACTGGCTTTGAACTCGCAATCCCCCTGCCTCAGTCTCACCAGTTGCGGGATTACAGGTGTGGGTCACCACACCTGGCAGAAAAGGCAATTTGACATAACAACAAAGCTCAGCCAATTTGTGAACCTGTTTTCAAATGGATTTGAATAAGATGAAATTGTGTAGGGCTGGATATGTAGCTTGGTGGTAGAGCACTTGCTTAGCATGCATGATGCCTGGATTTGATCCCCAGCATCACCAAAAAGAATGGAAGGAGAAAGAGCAGGGGAAGAAGAAGGAGAAGAAGAAGATGATCCCTGGAATCACTCCAGGATCTCCTTTAAGTGTGGTAAAACCCATTGGAGGGGGTCCTGGGTAAGAGTGGTGAAAAGATCACAACATAAATATTGTTCTCCTTTTTAGGTCCTTTATCCCTTAAAATCCATAAGCACAATGCCTGTGACCTCTGAGCTTCTCAAAGGACTAAGGAAACATCTGAGGCCTGGAGATGTTTAAATGCTCAATTCAGGCACTCTTCCCAGTCTTGGGTGGCAGACCTGCCTTCAGTTAAGAGTTCCCTGAGACTGCAGCCATTTTGCATTGCTCCAAATTACAAAGAAGCCAGCAAAAACGAAGGGCCTGAGCTGGTGACACCACAAGAGTGGGGACAAGAGATTACTCAATGTAACTTTAGGAAAAAATTTTGAAAATTTGGGAAATTAGAAAAGTTTGGGGAAATGTCTAAATTGCCTGAAATGGACCAGCCTGGACTTTTGAAGCATGCATTTTTGTACAATGAAAAAAAAACTGGTCTGGGAGTTGTCTTTGACATTTGCTTACTACCTGACCTCCAGCAAATCACAACCTTTATTCCTCTATTTCCTCCTCTGTTGAAATGAAGAAGGTTGCTAAAATGAACATTGAAGTTTGGGCAATTCCTTGATCACATAAATGCTTAAGGAGATTCTTAAAGAAGTAAAGAAAGGAATTACGTTAACCTTTCTGAAACATCTTCCCTAATGCTCCACTGAAGACCAGACACATAATAAAAAGCATCTCGGTCCAAAAAAACTTCTCAGTCTCCAAGTTATGCAGCCTGTGATTAGCGAAATCTACTTTGCCATAATTGAGCAGCGTAGTTCTCGAAGGAAAATTATACCAAATTTCACTAAATGTGCATTCATTTGAAACAAGAGTTTCCCTAGGTTAGGCAAACCACCAGGGCCGACATACCATACTGATTACATAATGTGAGTGCCTTCAACAGCCTTCCATCTTAGGTGAATTGACTTTCTAGTCATCCGTCTAGGGCCCACTATAATTTATTTTCTTTGTGGTAAGTGGCAAACATGTCTAAATTAGTTAAATTGCTTTAATATGTGGTTGCTTTTAAGGATCAAAAATTCATGACCGCTCCTTCCAAGGAACTGTCAATAACCAACATGTGGACTAAATCTCCATTTTCATCTCTTTGTTTCATTTCTGGTTCTTCCAAATGACTTCATTTTTGTTGCTGGTGCTAAATCAACTTTTGAATTTTCCTAAATGATATTTGTGCTAATTCTCTGACCAAATACTTTGCTTCATTTTGTACCCACCACCAGGCAACACAGCTGTGGTCAATTACAAATAGCTAGATGGTGAGCTCTTCATCCTGTTCCTAGCAAGCTCAATGACGTCCTTGCCTAACTAAACCTCAAGTATCATACCCTGGCCTCCTCACATTCTCTGTCCTCAGAGGAACAGTACCAGTCATGCTGCAGGTCCACGTGAATGTAACCTGAGCGGGTTGAAAATGTGCAAACACATTATTAGCAGCGTGTTTAAACAGCACCTTTCCCTTCGGTGTTCATAATCTTTTAAAGTTATGATATAATTACTCCTTCCGGCATCACTTGAAAATGTATGCAGCACAGAAAGAATTATATCTTTCGAGAAATGTGACAGTTAGGAATAAATAAAAATCATTTCCCATGTCTCACATAGCATTTTTACTTATTGATAGGATCAATGTATCCTATACTTCTTTTAAAAAGAATTTGAGGCAACACACAAATTAATATGTATGACATAACTCAAAATAGGAATAAACCCAGGATGGAAAGAAGGAAAACTCTTCCCCAACAACTCAAGAAACCTTCAAGAAAAAATGTGATAGGTTTGATTACACAGAAATCTAAAAGTTCTAGACTTAAAGGACAAACAATAGATCAATAGATAAAAGGTTAACACCTATGATTTGAGAAAGTTATCCCCAACTTCATAAAAGACCCGCCACTCAAATATGTTTTTGTGCAAAGAACATGACTAGACCAGAAGAAATATAAAGATAAGAATCTTGTAGGGAAAATGCATAACTCTAATTCCTACAGGAGTTTCAAATTCAAACAATATCACAGTTTTCACCCAACCGAGTGACAAAAATAAAGACAAATTTTAGAAGAGCTATAACATAGTGCCACATGAATATTTGGTTGTTGAATTTTTTTTCTAGTGCAAATAATGCTTCAAGGAATATGCTGGTATGTATACTTTTTAATAACTACACAGATGTTTTTGTAAGATAGATTTCTAGAGGCAAAACTGAGACAAAATTAAATGCATTAAAAAAATTTATAAGTACTGCCAACTTACTCTCCTAAAACATTGTACTACATTATACTTACATCTGCAGAATATGAGCATGTCCATTGCTATGATCCCTCTGAAAACTCATGTCAAAATTGAATCTTGGTTATCAGGGTAGAAACATAATCTGACTATATGATGCTTAGAGCTGGGTTCTTGGGAAGTATTTAGGGTTAGACAAGGTCACCAGGATGGGACCCTCCTGATTGGATATTGGTGGTTTTAAAAGGGAGAGAGACACTCATGTTCTCTCTGTCTCACCATGTGATGCCCTGTGCCAGGACTCTAGCAAGGTCATTACCAGATGCGGCACCTTAAACTTAGACCAGAACTGTGAGCCAGAATACAACTTCTTTCCTTATATCTTACCTAGTATGGGGTATTTAATTATTATGAACAAAAAAATAGACTAAGACACTCCATTTCCCCCTAAACATGCAATTACCATACCACCCAGCAATTTTACTCTCAAGCATTTATCCCAGAAAAAACAAAAACGTATATTCACAAGAAAATGTACATGAATGTTCATAGCACTTTTCTCATAATTGAAAACAATTCTGACATTCTTGAATGTTGAGTGGTTAAACCAACTATGAAAACTTCATATCACAGAATACCACTTAGTGATAAAAAAAGTTGATGCACACAACCAGGATGAACCCCGCAAGGAGTTATGCTAAGTGAAAAAGCCAGTTCTAAAAGGTTACAAATTATAAGATTCCATTTATGTAACAGCTTGGGAATACCCAAACAATACAAATGAGTGATTGTCAAGGGTAAGGGAAGAGGAAAACAGGTGAGGCTCTAATGTGTGTAGGATATTTTGTTTGTTTTTGTTTGATCTTGTGATGCTGGGGAGCAGGATCAGAGCCTCAGGCGTGCCAGCTGAATGATCTGCCACTAAACGTCACCCCCAACCCCAGTGTGATGTAAGCAACACTGGGGATTCTTGTGGTTTGGAATTGCTCTGTTTTGACTGTGATGGTCCACATACAAACCTACACATGTGATAAAAATTGCATAGTACTAAGCATACACAAAAATGAGTTCAAGCAAAACTGGAAGTCTGGAGAAGATTAATGGATTATACCAATGTTCATACCCTGTGATGCGGTACTATTGTTTTGCAAGATATTACCACTGACGGAACCCCGGGAAAAGTTATATGTGATCTCACTATATCATTTCTTACAACTGCATGTGAATCTACTACCTCACAATAAAAAGTTTAATTTATAAAAGGTTTTTTTATGTGGCACATTGTGGATGATCACCTGCATCAAGATGAACCTAATGTCTCCCTCCCAGTCACTGACTGCCATAAACTCATTCAAGTGGATGATGAATGCAATCTTTGAACTTTTTAAGAGAAGCATATGGCCACAGAAGTTTCTCCTGGTGTTCTGGTTGGCTTATGTGGTACAATTCAGTGGTGGGAATGACAAACGAGGTTTCCCTTGTTTGAAGCAGGTATCTTGACCCATGGCCAAGTTCACCTGATACTGAGTAAAGGACATTCCTGTGATAGACCATGGAGAAATAGTGAGAAAAGGTGCAGATCTGCTCAGGGTTGCATTGTGGATGCCAATTTGAGCAGTTTCAATTTGGTTATTGTAAAAAATGGAGAGAAGGGTATTCCTGGACTTAGAGATACTACTGTGCCTTGTTGCCTGGGGCCCAAAAGAACTAGAAGAATCCAGAAACTTCAATCTCTCTAAAGAAGATGGTGTTCAACAATATGTTGCCAGAAACCCTCAAAGAAGGACAGTAAGAAACCCAGGACCAAAGCATAGAATGTTCTGTGTTTTGTTGCTCCAGGTGTCCTGCTACACAGATACTGGCTCATTGGTCTGAAGAAATAGTGTACTAAAAAAATAAGGAAGAGGTTGCAGAATATGCTCAACTTTAGGTCAAGAGAATGAAGAAAGTCAAAGAAAAACCAGGAACAGATTACAGAGAGATGCAGACTGTTTTCCCTGAGAGCTTCTACTTCTGAGTCCAATAAAAAATGAGAATTTTTAAGAGTAACAAATAAGATCAGACCTCAAAATAAAATAATGACGTAAGGTAGATCCACATGATGTAACATGAGCTCTTTGATACACTGTTAAGTGAGAAAAGCATGTCACAAAATAATAGGAACAGAATGATTCCATTTGCAATGAGCAAAGCCATACATCAGCTTGTATGTATGGTTGAATAGAAAGTGCTGGTTGCCTCTGGAGGAGAAGGGAACAGGAGTGGGACTGTTTTGGGCCTATATTCTCCCATATTGTTGCAGTGGTCTACAACCAACATGTTTTACTTTTGTGATTTAAGGTTGTTTGTTTTTTTAAAGGAGAGGTTCAATATGTCAATAATGGGAGCTTACCCATTGTTCTAAAGTCTGGGGTAAGGAGCAGTGTCTCAAGCAAGCTGGACCAAGAACAGGCAAATTTCTGTGAAGACAACAAAGCTAGAGGAGCTCCAGAAAGCAATTGAGGGTGGACAAGGCGAGTGGACCTGCAGTGGGATAGCACAGAGGAGAGCATTCTGGGAAGAGTTATGAGGAAGAAATGCAGAGGCCTGGAAGTAAGAGGGAAGCTGGAGAGGTATGCTTTGGGGGCCAACCAATGGTGACAGGAATAAAATACCATTTTTGTTTTCCATTTGTGGTGGGGGAAGCCCGGCCAAGGGGTCCACTTGGGCCTTCCGACTGAACTAGTCCTCAGGGAACCAACATGGGGATTCTGCCACTTACTAAGTATGTCTCCTCACACTGCATTTGTACCTTCTGGGACAGGGGTTCACACTGGTCTGGAGTCTCACCGAACCCCTTATTAGATGAGTTCAAGTCAAGACTGTATCATCTGATCTCTACTCTGGAAGTGAACCCAGATGCCATTTCTAGTCTGGGAGGGCGGGAGTTACTATAAAGCTCAGTATCTAACACCCCCCACCAAAGAAATGGTTCTTTCATTTTCCCCAGCACCCAGACACTGTGATAAATGGTCACTGGTCCCTCCAGCCATTGGGAAAGTTACAGAATCCTTTCTTCACAGAGTTCTGGCTTAGATCCAAGAGATCATATGTCCCCACTGTGAAGATGCAAGTTTGATCTCTGTCCAGCAGAGCTCAAATTTTTCTCCCTGTATATATAAAGTAATTTAGTAAGCTGCCCATTCATTTCTAGGAACCTGGTGATCAGTTAGCCATTGCTGCAGATACCTGCATGTCAAACACTCTGATTCTCTCTCTGTCCCCATGGCTTACTAAGGAAATTGTATTTGCCTTATCTCTGGTGATCCCATTAAGTTCAGGGAAACCCATTCCACTGTATTATCACCACTGTCATCTCTGGCCTTCAGAAGAGAGTCACCTCAGGGCTCTTCCAGGACCCTGGTGCTCCTCTTACCCTCTTACCTTCCTGAAACTCTCCTCAGGCTCTCCAGGGCAGGAGGTTAGGTGGTGGCTGAAAGGACTGCAATAGCTCTACTCCAGCATTTCCACTTCCCCCAGCTCCCAGACTCACTCCTCTTCTACATCTGTGCCACTCAAAGTGTGGCTCACAGACTAGCAATATCTTGGTCACCTGAGAGCACATTAGAATCTCAGGCTCTCCTCAAGAACTGCCAAATCAGATCTGCATCTTAACAAGATTCCCAGGTGATTTTTGAATTGTGAAAATATTTGCATCTGAGCTGCAAGCTCCCAGACTTTAATGTGCATCAGGTTTATTTTGAAAGCACAGGGTCCCAGGTCTCATCCCCGGAGTTTGGGGTTAGTCAATGGATAAGGTTTGAGCATTTATGTTTGTAACAAATTCCCAGGCAGAGCTCATAATCCAAAGGCCACCTTTGAGAACCACTGTTCTACCATATGCCAGAGAAGTTACAAAACCTCAACCCAAACCACCACAGGTCATCATTGTCTCCCAGCTCTGTTTAGCCTATACAGCAGACTGCAAATCTAACCCCTGGTGCTTGAGCCAACCCTGAATCCTAGATGATGGCCCATGTTTATAAATCAGCCTGACAGAGTCAAAGGCATCTTCCTCCTTGGTGGAACACCCTTAGATTCCCCCCCTGCATATTCTTCCCTGGTTACTGTTGATTGGGTTCTTATAAGTCATTCAGTCTGGATGGGCTATTTTATCCTGGAGCAGGTCTCATAGATTTATTCCCTCTTCTGGCCTATGTTGGGATCTAATTCTTGTTACGGGCCTGAAGGCAAAGCAAAGAGAGGGAGTAGGTCTGAGAACAGGCATCAGCTCTTGAGGCAACTGCTCCACAGAGTCACTGAAAATGTTTTTGTTTTGTTTTGTTGTTTCCCTTCATAAAAAAGGTGTAGGGGAATTTGGTTCCCAGCCTCAACTATGTCCCATTAGGGCTTTTTATTAAATTAGAGACCTGGAAAGATTAACTCTTGAATTGGCCCTGCAATTCTGCACTCTTGCAAGAAGGCCTGTGGCTTTGTTCTTAACTATAACAACTGTAAATTATTGAGAGACCCTCAGTGTTGCCACGGACAGTGGACTCTAAAGGGGCGTTCTTCAATATGTATTCATAGGTCTTATTATGCTTTTGCTCATATATACTCTCTAGAGTTTGAATAAATAACTGGGTAGCTCCAAAGTCTTTAAAATCACTACCTTTGACAGAGTGTGTATCACGGACACTTGCTCTGCCAAGTGTCTTAGCCTCTGCTTACTTCTCATCCTGTGCTATGACAACTGATCATTTGAGTTAGTGTGATATTGTGCATGCAGATTAAGTAAGCATCCATTTCCACCCTTCAAACCTCTATTTCCCCACAAGGTTATTCTTTAGCTCTGCAAACATCATCAACCCAATCCCAGAATCCCATTTTGAGGCTCTATTTCCTGATGCACCTTCCTCAATTACCTAAGGTACCAGCAAGAAACAGATGGTATATGCAAACTAGGATAAAGAGCAAACTGTTTACAATGGTGTAGACAGGGTATAGGGAAATCACAAGGTGGGGGCAACACCAGGAACTAGGGCATTGCCACCTTCGACTTCAGGAGGATGGTCATGTGAAGAAGGCTCCATAAAGGGGAACAGTGACCTTCAGTCTAGACAGCCCCACAAAGAGGGAGCTGAGGGAATAAACCTTGCTCACTCTCTCTCTCTAATTTCTAATCTCCTACCAAGGATTCCAAAAGGCCAAACCCAGGTGGAAGCCAGAAGCAAGAGAGCCAGTGAATAGAGTAGCCAAGTCAGCCTCCTGTGTGGAGAAATGGAGGGGAACATGCAAAACTCTTCAGCACAGTAAGAAAAGCCAGGAGTTTGTTCGAAAAAAAACTGAGTACCAGGTGCCCCCAAATAGCAGGTGTTTGGATGGTTGAGATTAGAGAAAAGCTTGGGTAGTTGTGAGCTCTCCGGTGAATGAGATAGTCCAAGCAAACAGAATGAAAAGGCTGAGCCAGGGGAGTTCCAACATTTAAAGGTCAAGTAGAAGAGGAGATGCTGGCAAAGGGACAGAGAAAGGGCAAGAATGAAAGAGCAGACTCAGGAGAGTGTGGTGGCTTCAGTTCTAAGAAAACACACTTCTCCCCAAAGAAGAGAGGTCACCCTTGTTGAAGTCTACGGAGAGGTCACAGAATATGAAGACTGAGAATTGCCATGAGATTTAGGGTCATTGAGGTCCCTGGGTTTTGGAAGAGTGGAGAAAACCAGCTGGAGGAGGCTGAAGAGGAAATGCATGCTGAATAAGGCAAACTAGGACTGTGCACATCTTCTGATCCATTTGGGAGTAAAGTGGGGGAGAAGAAAAGAGAACTGGGAAGAAACTTTGGGGTCGAGGAATAGGAGATTTTACAATGAGAGTGATTAGAGCATGCTTAGATGATGTTAGAAAGAACCCATGGCAGAAGAACAGGTCAGACAGAAGAAGATATTAAGTAAGATGCCTTCTTGGAGAAGGCTGCGCCCATGGCATGAGGTCAGGAACTGACTCTGCAGGAAGAGAGCACCACTTCCATTTTGTCAGAGGGACAAAAAGGAAAGAATGGGTGCAGGTGGCAGGAAGTGAGACAATTCCTGCCAGCAGGGGAAAAAAGGCATCTTCCAGGAGTGAGGGATGAGATCAGGTCAGAAATGGAGAAAGTCTGAAATGATCATTTGAGAGACTGAGGAGTGGGGCACAAGAGGACAGTGGGATTCCCTGTGGTGGACATGGTTTGAGGTCAGTGGCAATGATGACCAGGCAAAGACTGCTAGGCTGTGGATTTCTTTTTGGTCTTCCTTTGCTGCCTAGGAGGAGACTCAAAGAATGGTATCAGCAAGATAGTGATTGACATATGGACCACAGAATCTAAAGTGGCTTCGCAGGGAAACGAAGATGAGTTAATGGATAAGGAAAGGTAGTGTGGCCCAGGCACTAAGGGTTCAATATAAGGAGATACAGGATAGTGGGCAAGCAGACTAGAATGACAGGGAGTGACAGTTCTGTGGGATATTTGACAGATGACAAAGTCCAGGGTGTGACCAAGAAGCAGGTGCTGCAGGTGATGAAAGAGATAAAGAAATGAAGAGGCCAGAATGTCGACTTGGTCATCCATGGGTACAGTGACTTCTCCTAGGAGGAAGATGAGACTGAAGTGTGAGAGCTAGGAGATAAGCCTTCTTTAGAGAGAGTGTCCAGGAAGCCAGGGGACAAGAACTCAGTTCCTGGGCTTCAGAGGAGCAGCCTCTTCTATAGGAGTGTGTGGAGGCTGTATCAGAGAACAAGGATGCAGCCTCTCCTACTTCCCGATCTTGGGTACACATGATATAAAAGAATACTTAGGGCTGCAGGAGAAGCGATGCCCTCCGAGTGAAGACAAGCTTCAACTCAGGCAAGGAACTCTGTGGAAGAGAGGTGCCAGAGGAGAACTCATCAGGGTTAAGGTACCAAGGCACCCTCCTGTGAACTGAGGCAGTAGAATCGACCAGGGTTAAAGAGGGAAGGTGTCAACTGGAGCATGTTTGGGTCACAGCTTGTGAAAAGCACTGCCATTAGACCAATTTCAAAATCAATGACTGTTCAGAAAGCATGATTCCTGCTTTCCAAAGTCCTCCGCGTATTCCGACTCTAATTGCCCTTCCCTTTCACAGGTGACCCTCCGTGTCTGTGCATGGTCTGCCTACAGAACAGTGCCTAACCAGCAGTATTTTCTCTATGCTCAGGGCTGTCCTGGGGCTTCTTTGGTACCAGCTGCTGTTTGCTGAATCTGGCATAATATTTACCTTTGTCTCTATTTTCTAGTTTGCCAAACATAGGAGTTTAAAAAGACCTCCCCACCCCCACCGCCAAAGGATGACTTCAAGCCAACGCTCCTGGGATGGTTTCCTATGTGTGTCTCCGACCTCATCATTTGACCTTGTACTTAATATTGTCCTTCGGTGATTTTCTCTGCATGGTTCTAATCCCTCCTCACTTTGGCTGGGATATCCACCCTCTGTTATACCCATTCTAAGCATATCTGGAACAACAAGTGTGGTTAATAGATAGCCAGCGTGTCTCCAAGGTCCCCAAGCAGTGTAGTGATGTCTGATATTAAAAAAGAGATGATATAGGACTAAAATTTCAGGACGTGTAACTGCACCTTAGATAGTAAATATATTCTTAGTAAAGAAAAAGAGAAGTCAGTGTGTAATAGTAAAACTAAAGTTCCCAAATTTCCCATCACCTTCCCTGCAAGTCTTTTTCCTTTCATCTTTTATCATAACCTCCTTCCTAATCCTTAGACTACAGCCTGTGGCTTCATGTTGATGAATGGACCACAAGTGTTTGCCATTGTTTTCTTTTTCTCATCTGTGAGCAGTGTACTCAGGCCCCATAGTGCATAGGCCAACGTAGAATGCAGATCTAATTGAGTGTGAAAAACACAATCCAAAAACTAATTTCGCTACACAACAGGTTGGTTTAGTTGTATAAGAAGTTATAGGGAGCCGGGTGTGGTGGTACATGCCTGAAATCCCAGCAGCTCAGGAGACTGAGGCAGGAGGATCTTGAGTTCAAAACCAGCGTCAGCAATTCAGCAAGGCCCTAAGCAACTCAGCAAGACCCTGTCTCTAAGCAAAATACTAAAAGGGCTGGAAATGTGGCTCAGTGGTTGAGCACCCCTGGGTTCAATCCCTAGTACCAAAGAAGAAGAGGAGGGGGGAGCGGGGGAGGGAGGAAGAAGGGAGGAGGAGGGGGAGGAAGAAGAAGAAGAAGAGGTAGTTGTTACAGCCAACTGGAGATTTTTCAATCAAAACTCTTCCCATAATTTTCAGTTCATTGAATTCAGGGTCATCTCTTCCAGTTTGTCTTGCTATTGTTGTTTCTGGTGGTTGCTATTGTTAGAACCCTTGGGTAGTGCTGTAGGTGAATTGAGTCTACTGTTGGTGCTATGTTTTATGTCATCTACCATCTAAAATGCTAACCAACTGCCTCAGTATACAAATTGCTGCTCACCAGACCCTGCTTCCTCCTGAGGGCCTGGAGAAATATCTCCGACTAGAGAAAGACCCATGATGTAGGCAACCAGAAAAAGCTTCAAGAGCAACTCCATGGGCCTGTCAGTTTTTTCTTTAGTCACATAAAATAAATGAAAATGCAATTAAGTGTTACTAAGAGATAATTCTGAATTACCAAATGCCAGGACCCCCCGTATTGGAGACAAACCTTAGGAATCTGGGTAGAAGAACTGACTTAAGACACCCTACCTATCCATACTTGTTCTAAAATTCTTTTGCTATAGGTACAACTTAAATTAGCTACATCAAATTAAAGCGAAAGGCTTCCCACTGGATTGCTTTTGCTTTCTGCTTCTTCTGCTAGATATGAACAAGTAGACACAGGTAGCCCTGTCCTTCAGCAGCCTTCTCGAATTTTGAAGGGAATCAACCTTAAGGTAAGACCACTTGCGACACAAATAGAATGGGAAGGAAAGGACGTGGGTCCTGACTGACATGGGTGAGTTGCTAACTCAACCAGTTCTGGAGTCAACTCTGCCTCTGGAATTTCAGTTTTGCCAAGTAATGAATTTCTTTGTATTCAAGTCAGTTTGATACAGTGGCTATTGCCACAGAAAGCATCAAAACTGCTACACATGCTCATAAGCGGCCTGATGGGTGTTAACTAAGGGCCCAGCAGGAATCTCTGAGTCCTTGAGGGTGATTCCTGCCAATCTTTTCCTCATCCCTTCCTAGCTGTGCTTTGGGTTAGTTTTCCTTGATTTCTTTGGCTTCTCCCCATTTCCTCTGGCTCTCAGAAATCGTAGTTATTCTCCAGCTAACTATAACATTTACTTCAAGTCAGTGTAAGCTGGAGTCAAATCCACTCGATCCTTTAGAAATGTTTGAAGAGCCCATCTCAGGGTGTCCTGAAGGATACTGTCATGTCATTAAGAAAGGAGACCATACACTAGAGTTGTTTTCTGCAGTCAGTAAAACTCCAAGAAGAGTCCTCGGTGTCGGCACTGCCTCTGAATATTTGGGCCCTCACCTCAGGCTCTGTCGTACTTACAGAAGTTCTTGGTATACAGATGACCTCGTATCTTGTCAGTGAGTGGGTCACACTGGATTTGAGGTAAGAGTCATCTAAATGGTTGAAATCATCGTGTTTGGAGTTGGCTGAAATGGCTGTTTTGATCGAATTTGAAAAAAAAAAAATGCAACCAATATTTCTTTTTCTTTTTTTTTTCTTCTTCTTTTTTTTTTTGGTACCAGGGATTAAACCCAGGAGCATTTAACCAATGAGTCACATCCCCAGCCCTTTTTTATTTTTTTACTTTTACAGACTGCATTTTGATTGTACACAAATGGGGTACATCATTTTGTTTCTATGGTTGTGCACAAGTAGATTCATACCATTCATGTAATCATACATGTACATAGGGTAATGATGTCTGTCTTATTCCACCATTTTTCATACCCCCCTCCCTCTCATTTCCCTCTACATAATCTAAAGTTCCTCCATTCTTCTCTCACCTCCCAACCCCCCCCCCACTCCCATTACATATCATTATCCACTTATCAGGGAAAACATTTGGCCTTTGGTTTTTTGGGATTGACTTATTTCACTTAGCATGATATTCTCCAATTCCATCAATTTATCCACAAATGCCATTATATTTACTGGAAAGCCATGTGGAGATTCCTCAGAAACTTGGAATGGACCCACCTTTTGACCCTGTTATCTCACTCCTTGGCCTATACCCAAAGGACTTAAAATCAGTATATTACAGTGATGCAGCCACATCAATGTTTATAGCAGCTCAAGTCACAATAGCTAGATGCCCTTCAACAGATGAATAGAAAAAGAAACTGTGGTATACACAGTTCACCCAGCCCTCTTTGAGTTGCTCACTGAGTTGCTTAGGGCCTCATCAAGTTGCTGAGGCTGGCTTTGAACTCAGCCTCCCAAGTGTCTGGGATTACAGGCATGCACAACCGTGCCTGGCTGCAACCAATATTTCTTCAAATACTTTTTCTACTTCACTGTCTCTCCCCGTTCTTTCTAGAACTCTAATTACCCATATTTAGACTGGTTGATACTGTGCCACAGATTATCGATGCCTCATTCTTCTTTTTTCTTCTAATTTCTGTTTTTCTGCTTACATAATATCCATTGACTTGTCTTCAAGTTCACTAACAATTTCACATATTATATTCACTATGGTCGTGGTTCCCAATGTCATAAAGAGTGTTTCAATTTCAGATAGTGTATTTTTAGTTTCAAGATTTCTGTTTGGTTCTTTTTTTAGTTTTCAACTCTCTCATGGAATTTCCCATTTCTTCACCTACAATATGTGTATTTCCCTATAGATTCTTTAACATAGTTATCATAGTTACTAGGTCCATTAATTCCAACTTCTGGGTCATCTGTGGGTCTTTGTCTATTGTCTTTTTATTCTTTTCATTATGGGTTACGTTTTCCTCCTTAATCGCACAATTAGTAACTATTTTTTAAAATTGTATTCTGAAATTTGGGGATGACAAATTAAAGAGATTCTGGATCCTGCTATCCTTCTCTAAAGAAAGTTGACCTTTGTTCTCACAAGCAGTTAAATTACTAGCATAGTGTATTTTGACCCTTTGAAGAAACATCAGAATTTCTGTGGTGATATAAATGTTCTACTACCTGTGCAGTCCAATACCATAGCCATTAACCACATGTAGCTAGAAGCATTTTGTATATGGTTACTGTGAGTGAAGAACTACATTTTAAATCTTCGGTTCTAATTGAATTTCAAAATCCAAGTGTGCCTAGAGGTTACTATGTTGAATGATGCATCTCTAGAGACTTGGTTTTAACCAAGGGTAGGTCTATTTCAGTTTTGCCTTTATTCCTAGAGCGAGGTCACTAGTCTTGAGAAGTAGTCCTCCTGTCACCTAATGGAAAGCCTTAGATGTCTTTCAGACCTCTGTAACTTGGTGATGATTGAACCCTAAATTCCATCTACCTAATGCCAGGTAACAGCACTTTTCAGCCTTCAAGTTTATTTTTCCCTGGGCCACTTGCACCTACCCTGCATATGCAGAGTTCAGGAGTGAGGGAAGTTTGCACACAGATTTAGGGGCTCCTGCTCTAAGGCTTCCATCTTTGTGAGATTTCTTCCTCCCCAGTTTCCTTCTGTAGAAACTCCAGACTCCAATCTCTGATTCCTCAGTTCAATTGGATTGCCAATTTCTTCTTGAGCTCACACTCTCTCCACCTTGGGAAGTGGACAACGCTGTACAATGCAAAGCCTGATACATGTGCATCTCACCCCCTGTCATTCCATTTTGCAAGGGTCATGTCTTCTCCAGTTTTTGTCTGTAGAATCAGATGATGTTAGTTGTTTTTCAGGACCTTCGTACATGTTTTGTTGTAATTATTTTGTTTGCAGTCCAGAATTTAAAATTGTCTTTGGCAGGAGGGTTAGTCACATGCAATTTCCTCTGCCATTATCAGAAGTTGGAACTGATCAAAATGGCCAAAATTATATACTAAACAACTGAGTTCCATGGGAAAGCTTGGCCACCCTTTATTTCTAGCATATTTTGCCATGTTTCTTTTTACCAAAATATCACAGAAGCTTAATATTTGCTGAATTAATTCTGACAACTGAAAGTTTTCTTGAAGAGTCATATTCAAAGTATTATCTAATAGTTGATAATTTAGAGTGGATGATCCTTTCCTGAATGTAGTTTTTGATATGGGTTAATGAGGAGGAACAGGAAGTTCTTGGGTGCATCCATCATCTAATGGCAAATAGCAGAGCACCTGCTATGATTTTGGTTTAAGCAAAAAGAAAAATTATCAACTAGTCCTGATTAGAAGTCCACAGCTCTAGACACAGTTGGATTTATTTCTCATAAGGTATTATCAGAACACAGATATTTGTCTTGTTTTATTCCCAAGTAGCTTTCAGATTGGACTATGGTGTTAGAATTAATACCAACTTGCTGTGGCCCCCAAGGGAATGGAAGATGCTTCAGCCCTGAATTCCCTCAAGTGTCCAATACAGAGGAACAAGTAAGAATCTCTTTCCCAGAAGTACCTGGGTAAATATCATTGCCTCTCATAGGCTCTGCCTGGACCAATCATGTAGGCATGAAATAGGATAAAAGGATTAGCCTACACTTGCTTATGTTCTCTACCCCACATTCAGAAGGGTGTTGATTTCATCCACACACAGGGACTGAGAGTGGGGGAGGAGAAGTTCCCTGATCAGAATCTTGGTTCTTAGTTACTAGAAGAGCAGAGACACATAAGGGCAGAAATCACAGAAGCTTACTAAAGTGGATATTGGAGGAGAAAGGAACCCAGCAGCTTGGAGGGGGTTAAATACTTACAAATTAGAGTCAGAGAGCCTAAAACAGAAATGCTGATTCTTTCCACTTAGCCCCTCTGCTCAGGGTTGCTGGGAGCAGGTGCTGGGCTGTGTATCACTGCTTCATGGGGACCTGCAATAAGTGAAATCCATGAAATTTAGATATCACAGCGGTATCTTAAAAAGGTATCAGGTAGAGAGTGGCTTTTAATGTGGAATCCAGGCCTCCAATTAGAGGCTTGTTCCACTTGCTAAATTTGGTTTAGGTTAAATGCCCACTGACCTCTTGTCCCTATAGCATTTCATCACTATGATGAATACGCAGGAACAAATCCTCTCCCCCACCCTCTCTAATGGTACACAATCTCTATGCCATTAGAAGTCGGAATTATTTTTCCAGATAAATTGCCAGGCTGTCCTCTCAATCCCTTCCATTAGCAAGGAAGCCATCCAAGGAAAAAAGAAGCCAGTGTCAACATGCAGCCATGCCCCAGATGTTCCCCTGGCCTGGACCAGCAGCCCCCATGGCTCCACACTGACCAACGGCATTTGTGGTGGGGAGGATATCGCCTTTACTCTCCCCCTCCAGAAAACCAGAGAAAACATACAGGACCCCAGTGACCACTGGAAAATACCTGAGACTCTCCCTATCCACACCTAAGCACCTCTTACCTTAGACCTGGTGGTTTTATGTGGCCCAGAGGAAGTCTTCCCTTAGTAAGTAAGAGAACTGTCCCAATTTTTAAACAATGCCTGAACTTTAATATCTTACATTTTTCTACAATAAACATGCCACACTTTTGCCACCAAAAAAGAGAGAAGGAAAGAAAGAGAAAGAAAGAAAAAGAAAAAAAGAAAAAGAAAGAAAAGACAGAGAGAAAGAAAGGGACAATGAATATTCAAAGTTTAAGGATTCCCATAAAGTTTTTCTACTTTAGAATTTCCCTTGCTGATGAATGACTGATTGGGAAGTTGCTGTTCACAGAACCTTAGGCTTTTTCTGTCAACTATGAGTATATAAAAACAGAAATGTATTTTCTTTGTTCTTGTTTGCAGTGCTGGGGACTGAACATGGGACCTTGTGCCTGCTAAGCAAATCCTCTACCACTGAGTTCCATCCCCAGTCCTGGGAAATATATTTTCAACATATTTTAAAATGCAGCATGCAAAGAGGAATTCCTCCCAGCTCTCTTCATTCACATATTCCCTTTGGAATAAACTCCTACTTCTTTCAGAAAATTATTTGATTCTTGCTCATTTTTTGAAATGACCCAGCTCACTGCCTCCTGAGGAGTTGGTCTCTTGAAGGGCCAACATCTCTTCTAGGGACATTCAGAAAGGTTCACCCTCCCATCCCCTACCCAACCTCTTCCCTTTCTTCACTGGCCATCACCCTGAGGACACCTGCTGCTGACCTCATTCTCAGCTTTGTTTCCTGATAAGATTACTGGCCAGGTGCGGTCGGTCGTCTTTGGCTGACTGGGTAGCTGCCTTGTACAGTTCTTGTGACCCACACTGGGGAAGAGGCAGGTTTCTTCATTATTCATGATGGCCTGGAGGTCCAGTTACCAGCAGTGTCCACCACAGGGGCCACACAGAAACTCGTTTAGCCAGTTTCCTCTTTCCCTGGGCTGTTCCAAGACTGACAAGCAGATTGACAAAAACACTGAGCGTTTCTGTATTCCCAGGACTGAGTCCCACTAGAACAAGCCTTGGTCTGTTGCTAAACTCTGATTCTCATTTCCTCCCCCGACTCCGCTTCTCCCTCCACCCCCACCTCCCTGTGCTACAAAGCTATGGACCATCAAGTTTTAGTGCAGTGTTGAGTTGTTGATTAAAACAGCGTGTTATTTTCTGAATGTCAAACAACATATGACAATAAAGGGGGTATAAAATATCAGGAAAACAAATGTGTGGCTGCTTCTGCGCTGGATGTAAATGCACAAACGGCTGAACTTTAAAAGCTTCCATGTTCATGAGAAGTCTTGGAGCATTAAAATTGATGATGGTGATTAGGTTGCCTTTCAGAGCAGCAAAATCTGTATAACTGAATCCTCATGGGTTTAGCCAGTTTCAGGCCAGGCATATTAACTTGGCTGGCTCTGAGGCAGCTTTTGTACGCACGCGCGCGCACACACACACACACACACACACACACACACACACAGTATTTAACCACGAGTGCAGTGGGCCCCAAATTAAAACCATATTTTGTTAGCACTACATGTTCCAGCCTTGACAGTATTTATCAAAGGGGAAGCTGCTGGATTTATTGAAAGAAATGAACTTCACCAGGGTCTGGCCGTCTCAACCCCGATAGGGAGTTGTTATTTTTACCCGCCTGTCTAGTAGTGCTGCTGTTGTTGGCTCAAGGCTATTTACTCGCTTTGGGCACAGTAGGCTCCTGCTACCTCCCTGCTGGTCCAGTGTGCCTGCCTCCCCAATAGCAAGGCCCCCGGGAATGTCGTCAGCAACACAGCCATTCTTTCTTCAAGGCTCCGTTTCTGTTCCCTTCTTCTCTGTGAAGTCTGGTCTCCAGAAACCCAAGTTCATATCTTCTCTATCTCTCCAGACGTGGTCCAGGGACAGGCAGCAGGGCCACCACTTGGGGCTATGATAGAGATACCTTCTATACCAGTAGCTCTCCGTAGGAGGTCTGTTCCCGGCTACAGGGGTTTGGGAAATGTAGAAATGTATATAGGATTTATTGATCGTCACCATGGTGGATGCTGGGAGGGACACTACCAGCATCAGTGAGAAGGAATAACGCTGGACAGTCTGCAGTGTATATAAGGAAGAATTGGCCCGTGCGTCCCGTGACTTTCTCAATACTGCTGAGTACTCTTTGGTTTTTACTCTGGTAGGTAAAATACATACAAACAAAAAAATTCCTATATTTAGTTATCTGAACTTGGAACCTAGTTCTTCGTTTTGTTCTGTTTTGTTTTCAACATATGGACACAAAGTATTGTTTACACAGACTTAAGATACACTGGATTTTCTACAGTTTGAATTTTTGAAAATTCAGGAAACATGCTTTGCAGTTTCAGAAATTGACCTTTGTTCATCACTTTGGAGAAACGATATCCGTAGTAATGCTGCCCATAGCTTATTCTCCAGATCTGTCTGTATTAATCTGCATTTGTAGCTATCTCCATAGCAGTGAATTTTTTTTAATTTTTAAAAATCTTTTTATTTTATTTCTTAGTACTGGAGATTGAATTCAGAGCCTTGTGCATGCTAAGCACATGCTCTACCACTGGTCTCCAATCCCAGCCCCTCAATAATGGTGACGTGATATCTGAGCACTTCATTCTGCTTTTTGGTATAAACATGTCTGAATATTGATACATGAAAATACATTATTTTATTATAAATCACTTTTATTTTTCTTTATATCAGGGTTAAAGAATTCATTATATTGATTTTGAGCTAGCTATATTATACACACATAAGTTAATTATTCATGATTTTTATTTGAAGAAACTGAAGGGGCCACTTAAACCTACTTATTGTAAAAAGAGAGTACTGGGTGGGAGAGGGTTGGGAACCTAGGTTTTTCATCATTCATTTGACCATTATTCCATACTGTCTTGTAATCTTAAACATTTTTCAGAGACCAAGTACCTTCTCCTTAGTGTGGGGCTGTATAAACTTGGCCTTCTACCCACCACTTAGTTCAGTGTAATGCACAGTGTTAGTAGTGTACTTGGGCTGCTGTAACAAAATACCAGACTGCACAACTTAAACATTTCTCACAGTTCTGGAGGCTGGGAAGTCTAAAATGTAGGCACTAGCAGATTCACTGTCTGGTTAGGACTCTCTTCCTAATTTGTTGATGGCTGTTTTCTTGCTGCAGCCTCACATGGGAAAGGGAGAGAGAGAGAAAAAGAGAGAGAGAGAGAGAGAGAGAGAGAGAGAGAGAGAGAGAGAGGTGTTCTGGTGTCTTCTTACAAGGGCACTAATCTCATCATGGACTCTACATGCATGACCTAACATAAATCTAATTGCTTGCCAAAGGTCAAATATCACTACATTGAGGAGGTCAAATACTATTACATTGGGGGATTAGAACTTCAACATAAGCATTTCGGACACAAACATCCAGTCTGCAGAACACATATTGGACAATCAATACTTCACTCCCTGCGTGCCTATCTTCCAATGCTTGCTTTTCTCCTTCCTTCCTTCCTTCCTTCCTTCCTTCCTTTCTTTCTTTCTCTTTCTTGCTTCCTCTTTCTTTCTTTCTTTCTTTCTTTCTTTCTTTCTTTCTTTCTTTCTTTCTTTATTCCTTCCTTTTTCTCTTCTTTCTTTCTTTCTTTCTTTCTTTGGTTTGGTTTTCTTTTCTTTTGTTTCTTTGGATTGAAACCCAGGTTTTCACACATGCTGGGCAAATGCTCTACCACTGAGCTACATCCTCAGCTCTTTCTATTTCACTTTGAGACAGGGTCTCTCTAAGTTGCTCAGGCTGGCCTTAACTTGAACTTGTGACTCTCCTGCTTCAATCTCCCCAGTAGCTGGATTACAGGCAATTTCCATTGCGCTCTTAAATTCCTGCTGTGTGTAAAGCATTGGCTGGCTGGCCACAAAGGTCATTAAGAAAAGGGTAGGCACTCTCTTGCTCATGTGCCAGCTCAGGAAACAGAAATACAATGCTATAGTGTTTTTAAGGCGGAAACAGTCTCAACACATCATGAGTGTGGAGTGGCAAACACATTCAGAAGATCCTTTCCTTCAATCTGTTTTGATTTATTGGATTGACCACCATCTTCTTTTCTGCATTCATTGTAAGCTTCTTGAGAACTGATTTCAAGTCGTCTAGTTCCTTCTTTTTACTATCAGGCTTAAGTTTCTGTCAAGCAAAATTCCTTCTATTTCTTGGAACACATTCCACAAGCATAGTATTTTCAATCATATGTGATAATAAGATTTTTGTGGGCGGGGAGGAGGAGGGGGTTTGCCTGTGGCATGTGGGTACTAACCTGTTGGTTGTTTGGATAGGGCAGTTCACCACTCCAGGCCTCATTTTCCTCACCAGAACAGAAAGATGAACTAGATTGGTGCTTCCCAAATTTGGCTGTTCCTGGGGAAATTTCTAAAAAATACATATATACTGGACTCTACTCCAAACCTGTTGAAAAAGACTTGGGAGTAGAAGTCAAGTATTGGAAATTTTTAATTGTATTGGGTCACTCCAGTAGATGGTCATGTTTATTTCTTGGACTTGAGCAGACATATAAATGACGTAGGAGATCTTGCTGAGATGCTTTATCAGGTGCAACACGGGGCCTGGGAATCCATTCTAACAATCCAATGGACACCAGTTCCGCTGACCCATGAACCAGGAATTGAATAACCAGGAAAAAAGGACTTTTAAGTTTCTTTCAGCTAAATATTCTCCATCTACAAGTGCTTACAAGATGACCCATTAAAAATAGTCCACATGTAGTGCAAGAAGACCTAGCTAAGTTAAATCGTCATGGTAGAGTGTGGAATCATTTCCTTCATTTATAGAACTTAGGTGATATTTTAAAATAATCTATGATTTATTATCCCAGAGTACAAGGTTGAAAAAGAGTTTTCAAAATTTTTTAGATCAAAAAAATTTTTTTGACCATTCAGCAAACTGCACAGAACTTTAGTGGCACAGGAAGTTCGATGCCAGGCAGTTTAGTGTCAAAAGATTCTCTCTATCTCCAGTACTCCCCATCAGCTGGCACATGCCTGAAATTCCCTTCACGTGAGATGGAGCCTTTAACTCACTCCATAAGAAACGATAAACGTCTTTGAAGAGGGGAAAGCACTTTTTCATAGGAAAGAGTTGGGGGTGGGGTGGGGAGGCAGTACAGAGCAGAAAGCAAGAAAGATGCTTCAGGAAGGGAAGCTGGGGCTGAGGTACACTTGACCTTCTTCATAACCTTGTCCAAACAAGGCTGCCATGATTAATCAAAACAATTCTACCAAACTGTCTTCCTGAAAAACAGCCCTTCCCTCATTCATTTCTGCTATGTCTTAAATGTCTGTGTCCCTCCAAATTTCATATTGAAACTTCATCTCCAATGTAATAGTATTAAGAAGTGGGACCAACTGGGCGTGGTGGCACACTCCTGTAATCCCCGTGACTCAGGAGGCTAAAGCAGGAGGATTGCAAGTTTGAGGCCAACCTGGGCAATTTAGTAAGACACTATCTCAAAATTAAATTAAAAAAGAGCTGGGGATGTGGTTCAGTGGTAGGGCCTAGCACATGTGAGGCCCTGAGCTCAATCCCCAGCACAAGGATAACAAAAAGGAAGAAGCAGGTCCCTCAAGAGGTGACTAGATCATGAGGGCAGCTCTTACAAAAGAGGATTCACACAGGCTGTGTTCCCTTTTCTCCCTTCCACCTTCACCATGTGAAGACACAGCATTCGAGGTGCCATGGTGAAGCGGAGAGCAGACCTCAGCAGACATGAAATCTGCTGGCATCTTGATCTAGGACTTCCCAGCCTCCAGAACTGTGAGAAATAAATTTCTATCAGTTACCAGTTACCCAGTGTCAGGTATTTTGTTACAGCAGCACTGTTCACCATTTTTTTTCAGGTGAGAGCCCTCAGGCATCTTCATCCCACAGACCTTCTGCAAACAGCTCCCTAGCAGATTCACCCAGGCAAAACAGGAGAGTAAGAGTGGGACTCGGGGAGATAGGCTCATGGGCCTGAACTGACCAAGGTGGCTGGAAGAGGAAGAGAAGGTCATGCAGGAGAACAGATGTGGACACTTAAAAAAGAGGAAGGTGCAGTGAGCCCTGGAAGAGAAGAGGCCACCAGGACGCTAGGCTTGCTTCTGCAGCTGAGCGGTTGCTCAGGCACAATGCCACCCTCTTATGATCTCCTGTAACTCAGCAAGGTCAGGACTGCCGGTGTGAGATATGTAAATAAGAATGAAGGAATGTATCTTTCTTTCAACAATTTAGACACTTGTTCTCCCTGACAAATTTGAATTTTGTTTTTGTTTTTGTTTTTTGTAGTACTTGGGGATTGGACTCAGGGCACTCTTCTACTGAGCTACATCCATGACTCTTTTCTATTTTTTATTTTGAGACAGGGTCTCACTAAGTTGCTGAGGCTGGCCTCCAACTTACCATCCTCCTGCCTCAGTCTCCCAAATTGCTGGGATTACAGGCATGCGCCACCACACAAGGCTTCCTGACAGACTTGTGAACCTCATGACCCCCACACTCAGGCGAGCAGCAGGCAGATGGAGGATCTTTTAATCTAGCTTCTGCCCAGGCTTTATTTGCCTCTGGGAACAGTGAGCTCTCAAAGACCTGGAACAGTCTCTAAGAGCAGGGGATACACAAGGCATCTGTAGGACATTGAAGCTGGGGAAAGCCTGCTCCAGTAACTTCCTTCTCACTGGGCTTTTTTGTTCTTCTGTGGCTTCCTGAAAAAAAGGGGGTGGGGGAGCAGAGGAGAAGCATACACCTCTGGGCTATTGAGGCCAGAGGAGAGGAGTTCCAGATTTAAGTTATATCCATACATCCATAAACCACATGTCCACTGAGTATCAACTGATGCCCAGACACAAAAGGGAAAGCTCAGTTAAACAGATGTGAGAGAAAAGGAAACTCTTCAGCTCCACCAAGGCCTACAGAAGCACAACCTGTCTGAGAAGGGTGACCCAGGCCACTGGGAGATGGATGGAAGACTCCTGCCCCTGTTGAATGAGGGCAAATGGACTTAGGACACAGGTTCCCTGTTGTGCCTGGAGAACTAAGTCCATTTAGGGAGAAAGGGGAATTTTATTTTGCTTACATTCGAGGGCACCGGAACCAATGAGCATCACATAACCTAAGAATTCTGGTACTAGAAGGGATTTTAGATCATTTAATTCACACTTATCATCTTCTGGAAGCTGAGGCCCAGAAAGGAAACAGATTTGTACAAATTCACTGGTAAATTGTAGCCAAAGTTGAGTCTAGAACCCAGCTAACACCAGACCCATTCTCCTCCCTTCCCCTTGTTTGTCTCCATGAGCATGGTGGTTTTCCTGGTTTGTTGAAGTTTCCTAAAAGCCCTGGAATTACCAGGGCTCACATACGCCTAGTCTTCTTCTACAGACTACCAGCTGGGCTGAAAGATGCCACCATTACACTGCCCTCTGAAGATCAAAGACCAGTGGGAAGAGAGTCTTGCTGAATGGTTCATCGTGGTCTGAGAGAAGGGCCTTAGGTTCATGAATTATACCATTGCCATAAGAACTCCACTTTCAGCCAAGTGTGGGGGTACACGCCTGTAATACCTGTGACCTGGAAGCTGAGGAAGGAGGATGGCTAGTTTGAGACCAGCCTCAGCAACTTAGACCATGTATCCAAAAAAAAATTAAAGTGGGGAGACACTAGAGTTGTAGTTGTGATAGAGTGCCCCTGTGTTCAATCCCAAGCCCCTCACAAAAAACAAAGAAAAAGAAAGATAACTTCACTTTAGCCAGGCGCGATGGTGCACACCTGTAATCCCAGCAGCTCCAGAGGCTGAGGCAGGAGCATTACAAATTCAAAGCCTGCCTCAGCAATTTAGTGAGGCCCTAAGCAACTCAGTGAGATCCTGTCTCTAAATAAAATACAAAAAAAGGACTGGGAATGTGGTTTAGTGGTTAAGTGCCCCTGAGTTCAATCCCCAGTACCAAGAAACAAACAAAAACTCCACCTTCAATTGAGATGGAGAAACAGACACTCTCACTGGACCTAACTAATCCTTCAGCATATGCCAAGTCCAGCATGGATATAAGCAGGTGTAAATGGAACTCTTGGGCCATATCTGGTTCTGCATTAGTAAGTTATCATCCCACCATAGAAAATATCAGTAGCCTCCTGTGCCTGGACAAAAGGAAGGGCTATATTTCCCTACCCTGACAAACTTGCTACCAAGTGGGACCATTGCAATAAAAGCTAGTTTTAGCTCAGGACGATTTCATCAAATGCAGGACCTTTGTTGATACCAGATAAAATTAATCTTAAAACAACTCTCTGGTTCAAAAGAGACTTCTCTTCTTCCTGTAATACTCTGCAATACCCCCCCCCAAAAAACAAAAGAAACATCCAGAAAAGAGCAATTGCTGTCCTTTAAAGAATCTCTCTCTCTGACCCTCCTTGGGCACCCTCTCCCCACCACAGTGTGATGAGTCATAGGGGTTAGAGGACGTGTCTTACCCAAGGCCCCTACTCTACATTCTACACCACTCTCCAGCACCCAGGTTCCCAGAATTCCCTACCCAAAGACCCTAGGCCCACTTCAGGCCTCTTCCAAGGGCCTGAGACCTGAGAATGGATAGTTCCATGGCTGGGACTCCTAGTCCCGAGGCATGACCATCAGAAAGCTGTTCATTCAGAATAGGATATACAGATTAGGGTGTCTTCCATCTGTAGGGTAGAGTTGGGGAGGAAGACGAGAAGAGGGTCTTGAGGTGAGGAGCAGGCCAAATTCCAAATCAGGAATTCTAGATTCAAATTTGCTATTCTGGGTCCCACCAAAGATATACTTTTCAAGAGAAGAGAGTAGAACATATTCTATATCACAGATTCTTAGCTAGATTGGCAGCATTTAAGTATTTAGACTTCTGGTATATAGGTCTCCATGACACTCTTACCCCAGCCTGCAAATGCTGGGACAGGCTTTCTGGAAGCAACAAAGAGTGGGTTCTCCTATGGTTAGAAGGTAGGAGATGAGGAGGGAGTGGTCTTATCCTTAATGACATCACATCAGTGGACTCTACACTGATAGTATTATTCTTAGGCTTGCCAGTTTTTATTCCTTAGTCATACAAGGCTAACTTAGTCAATCAAGTCTGATTAGATAATTACTAACCAAAAAAAAAAAAAAAATTATACATATATATTCAATTTCCACTAAATCAAGAATTATTCTAACACTTTCATATGCAAATTAAGCAATCTAAATTATTGATACAAACTAAAACTAACTTGTGTTTTAGCCACTAATTAACTCATCTTAAAGAGTTAAAGCAGACTAGGATTAACTTGCTCACATACACATCACATTACTCACACAGGAGTATTGAAAAGTAAGCGACCTCAGTCTTTGCTCCCCACCTGGATGAACCTAAGGGGCAGCAGCCCACAGGATGGGGAATCTACCAGATCCTGGGAGCCCAGAACAAAGGGCAGGTTGGCTGCCAGAGATCATTTATAACACCGTTTCAGGCAATCATTACCCCAGTAGGATTTAGGATCTGGGGTTCCAAGATACTGCACAGTATTTACACAATCTCTTTCTTTCTGTGCCAGTTCTACACGTTAAGCAACTTTCCTTTATCTGTTCTTATATTACAGGAGCTAAGAACTTTCTATTGACATTCACTTAGGGGCTTTCCACAAGCAGGTCTGACCATGACCCACCACATGCTGATTTTCCAACTCTTTGCTCTTCATATAAACCTGGGTTCCTCTAATAATTGTTTTTCAGCATTCTCAGGAAATATGGGAATGCAACCCTGAGCTCAAAAGGCAGGATCGGAACTAAAATTTTTAACATTCAAAATCCTAGAGCTCATATCCTTTAAAGTCTATTAAAACCCCACATAAATGAAAATCATAAAGAAAATCTTTATCATTTAGCACTAAGGAGCAGCAGGTATAAATCTTAGTCTATGGATGGACCAAGTTTTCTTCATTTTTTTATAGCCCCACTTAACTTCTGTTTCAGCCTTAATTTCACCAAAGGAATCAAAATATTATTTCAATCAATTCAGGATTATCTATTTGTTCAGGGCACTAAGAGGTGTGTGTGTGTGTGTGTGTGTGTGTGTGTGTGTGTGTGTGTGTGTATTAAGTCTAATCCTCAGTCATTTGTCCACATTGGATTGGCATCTGCTCAAACCACCATTGTCACATTGCCTTGGACATATATCCATGCAAATGGCAGCAGTACTCTCACCCAGTGGGTCCATAAAAACCAGCCACTCTTTTCCTTTCCTTCTGGACAGCCTGGGAGCCGTTCTGTTGCTCTCAATCCACGTTGGGACATGGGGACTCTGTTAGGGTATAGCTACAGCCTGGTCTACCTAGACAGACACCAAATCCATTTCTTTAGGGTCTTCCCAGCTTCCTGGAATTCTACCCTAGAAGAGACAGTTTCTCCCTCTCCATTCTCACAAGCTAGTAGGTTCTGTCACCAGGTTCCATTTCATTCACCTGGGCCACACAATCCCACTTTTAAGAATTCCTGAACGCCAGGAGGGGTGGTGCATTCCTGCAATCCCAGCAACTCAGGAGACCGAGCGTTAGGAGGACTGCAAGTTTGAGGCCAGCCTCAGCAACTTAGAGAGACCCTGTCTCAAAATAAAATACAAAAAGGACTGGGAATGTAGTTCAATGGTAAAGTACCCCTGGGCTCAATCCCAATACCAAAAAAAGAACAAGAGCAGCATTAAAAATGGGACAGATTTCAACATTAGCTTGTTCTCCTCCAAGACCTGCAAGTTACCTGGCTCCTTTATCCCTGCCAGATCTGGGATTCTCTTTCCCAAAACATGGCTTGGGCACCCTCTTCAAGAAATCCCCCTCATATGTCTGATCCTATTCTGATCATACCACAGCTAGAGCAGGTAGCACAGGTCCTATCTGTGTTACAGTTATATGTGTTCATGTTATTTCTTCCTGCCTTCCCACCAATTCCACTGGACAAGATCCACACCCTCTGCATCCCTTGTAGAATCCCTAACCCTTTGCACAATGGTCTGCACACAGAGGACTCTAATTTTGCAGTTTGATTTCTGGGTGCCTACTTTGGCTCCTGAATAATCATTTATCAGTAAACATATTAGTAAAACAGCCAAGTTTCCATGGTGAATCATTTGTATTTCCACGGCTAGAAAAAACAACGCACGCCCCTTTCCTTGCAAAGAGGGATTCCAATAGAGGCATGTGGTCAGAACCTCACTGGCAGATCAAGCCTGAGAGTTTTGACACATTTAACTCTGACCTGGAAAGACGATCAGCTTTTATTTTGATTCTGTGTTCCTCTACCTTCCTTTGGCTTAAAGGCAGCAAAATCAAAAAAAAAAAAAAAAAGTGATCATAATATTGGCAACAAAATGACAAGTAAACATAGTCATTGGCTGAGCACTCATTGCAGATCTGCTGGGAGCCAAGCCCCGCCTCGCCCTCTGGGGCACCCATAGCTGAGTGAAGGCTTGGAAGCTGTGCTTACCTCGGTCCTCTAGGTATAACCCACAAGAGGCCAAGGCTGCATATATTTCTTGCAGTAGCTGCTGAGTCCCGATGTCCAATACTATCTTCCCAGCTCTGCCTGAGGAGCAGCTGGGAGGGTCCTGCCTCTGGCCTCCCTTGGTGCCCTGCTCCCTTCATGGGCCGCCCAGGCCTAGGACCTTTTCCAGGCAAGGAGCTTTTATCCCTCTGTAGCCCCCCACCCTCACCCCACTCCCACCCCACCTCACCCACCTTTACCAGCACCATCTACAACCTTACCAGCCAACGAGGATGACTTTCCTGTCTCCCTACCACAGGCTTGGATGCAGGGTTTGGAGTCAGGCTGTATTACATTTGGCCCCACCTACACCATTTCCTTCGCTTTGCTGAAACTCGATTTTTTCATCCAAAAATATGGAAATAAAAATGCCTACCTTATGGTGTGGTGAGAATTAAGCAGTAATGTTAATAATAATAATAATATCCCTGATGACCAAGGGACTTCTACATGCCAGGGACCATGCAGTGTTTTATACATTTTCTTGGAAGGCCAGCATGGTACCTGGCCAGAGGAGATGGTCGACAGCTTTTTTCCTCCTCTTCTTCCTTCCCCCTCCTCCCTTCCCTAAGAAATACAGGACCCGGGGAAAGGATGGGTATCTCGTCTCTTATGGAGGTTTTGTCTTCTCAGTAACATCTTCCCTTCTTCCCCAGTCCACTGGGGCACACCCAGACCCCCAGACTCTGCACCCACAGGAAAAAGGGGATCTCTTCCCTCTCCTTCCAGAGTCCCCTGCCCAGCAACACAGGTCAATTTCTGGTCCCATTTCCATTTCCACATTGGAGCCCTGCACTTGGTGCCCCATTCCTCCAGGAAACAGATTTTAGCAGTGAGACTTCAAGTGTCTATAACCACTGAAGTATGTTGTGGATGAGATTGGTGCCTGTGAATGAATACTCAGAGCTGTTGGTCAGGACCTATAGGGAGACGAGGAGGAGTTACTCAGCAGCCTTGCTGAGGAAATGGACATGTATGCACCAGAGCCAGGGTCCCAGGCAACAGAAACCGGCAGAGGTTGAGAGGCTAGCCCACAGAGGGTTGACTGCCTGAAGTCCCACATACTTAGATGGCCCATCACTAGAGATAAGGCCAGCCCTCTGTTCTTCTGGACCTCATCAGGTGCCTTTTCCCTGAGAACAGAATCTTTCACTTCCAGAAGGGCAGGCAGGCCGTGTGCGCCAGGCATGCTGCAAAACGCTTGCAGGATGCAGAAAACCTGTGCTTGAGGAGTGCAGTCTCCATGGAGCAGAAGGGCAGAAGCCAGCTAAGCATAATGCCCATTCCATCCTGAGAGAGGCCACCAAGAAGGGGCCCTGGGAGAAAGGAAGCCATACCCCAGACTCAAGGGAAGGGCCCTGCCGAATACCAGGAGTTTGTGGTGTGTAATCCCCAGAAGGATGAAGTTTTAGACCTTCCACAATTGGAACCACCGCGTTGTGCAGGTTGTGTAACAGAAAATTTGCTTGGAACTGAAAGACAAGGTCGTGACACAACCAGTGTGCACCCTGTTCAGCTCTGGGAGCTGCTTTTGAAGCTGCTCTCCCGTGAGGTCTTGCACCTGAGGCAAACTGCATCCTCCACTGTCCAGGCCTCCCTGGCGAAGCCCCCTCCACGTTGTATTTTACATTCAAACTTATCCCCTGTGCCACTGCCGTCTAAACCTTTTCCCTGAGGACTGCATATTAGAAGTCCTTAAGTCAGACAGACTAGGTTTGCGACCTTAACTTCACAGGAACTCCGATTCCTTATCTGTAAAATGGAGAATAAAGCTATTTCATAGGGCTGTTCTAGAGACTAAATGGGGGGGGGGGATCAAATCACTTAACATGTACTTACCTTTTAATAAAAGTTCATTGTAGTATTATAGTATTGTGCTTGACTTAATGGACACAGAGTATTTTCCTCAAATTCTGGAAACAGAAAAAATTTCAAAGTAAGTTGTACTGCCTAACACATATATAATAAAATTGTCATAGGAAAAATATATGATAGGAGAATAACTAACTGATTCTGGTAGATATTTTCTCATTGCTATCATTTCAGTATGGATTTACATTGATAAGATATGTCCCCAAAACTTTTATAACCTATTATTTAAACACCTCAAAAGTCATAAGCTATAAGAATATAATCCAACTATATTTTAGTTATCTGTGCATTTTGTATGCCACCATTTCTTGGCATATCTCAAAATTAATGACATTTATTTATAATGATAAAAATCATCTTGTTCACTGTAGAACATTTCAGATAAAAAGTATAAAAGAGGAAAATAAAGATTACCAATATTCTCACCACCTAGAAGTACTCACTGTCAACATTTTAATTTATTCCTATATGTGTATGTGCCTGTAATCCTGTCTACTCAAGAGACTGAAGCCAGAGGATCACAAGTTCAAGGCCAGCCTGGGCAACACAGCAAGATCCCAACTAAAAAAAATAAATAAATAAACAAATAAATGTAAATTAATTGAGTCAGATACTGTGGTACACATCCGTCGTCCCAGCTGCTCAGGAAACTAAGGTAGGATAACTTGAGCCCAGGAGTCCAAGACCAATCTGGAAAACAACAGAGACCTCATCTTAAAACAACAACAACAACAAAAACATAGAAAGGAAAAAAAAAAAAAAACAACCTCCTGTAGTTTTCAAAATAAAATTATACTGAGTTCAGTGGCGCATACCTGTAATCCCAGCAGTTTGGGAGACTGAGGCAGGAGGATTGCAAGTTCAATGCCAGTTTCAGCAACTTAGCAAGACCCTAAGTAACCCTATAGTATTATATTCATGATTATGCTTGACTTAGTGGACAGAGTATTTTCTTAGTGAAACCCTGTTTCAAAATAAAAAATAAAAAGGACTGGGGATATGACTCAGTGGTACAGCATTCCTGGGTTCAATCCCTAGTATGAAAAAAAAAAAGTGAATATATAGGTTTTAAACTCATTTCAACTATCATATGATGATTATTTACCATATCTTTATTCTTTTAAGACACAACCTTTAGACTTATATAATATTCCACAGTAAATCTATAATATAATTAACTTGATCACTTCATTCAGTTGGATATTTAAATCACTTCCAATTGTTCCCCATTTCAATGTGGATGACATCTTTATGTATAAATCTGTATGTGCTTCTCTGATGATTTCCTCTGTTTACTCAGGTCTCATGGCAATCTATTGGTCAGAAAAGATCTAGTAATGATGTTGTCCATATTACACCTGCACAGTTCCCCTGCCATACCTGAGCACAAAAGAAAGAATTGAACACTCTCTTCAACAGGATTCCACCAGTTCTTATTGTTGTTTTTACTTATATACTTCCTAAAGAAATATGTTTAATTACAGGGTTCTGCCCCAAAATCACCTAGAGATATCACATAATATAGTAAATGCATGATATTTCCTTTCTTAAATTCAAAAATCTGACCCCAAGGGTTTCCTATAGAGTGATGGTTCTGGACCATGGTTCATTTGCACTCAGGTTGGTGCCCTAAAGACTGATTCCATTGTCCTCCAGAGCTTTGTTTTGACTTTTTAATGAATTCTAATAAACTCCTAGAAAGTTGTAAAAATAGTTCAGAAAGGTCTTGTGTACCCTTAGTTTTCCTTGATGTTACCATCCTGTTTAAAGCCAGGATACTGGCATTGGTGCAACCCATAAATGATACGGGTTTTACACACATGCATTTGTGTTCCTATGCAACTTTACCACCTATAGATTCATGTAATCACAACCATGATCAAGATATAGAACTGGGGACTGGGGAGATACTCAGTCAGTAGAGTGCTTGCCTTGTAAGCACAAGGCCCTGGGTTCGATCCCCAGCACCCAAAAAAAAAAAAAAAAAAAAAAAAATAGATACAGAACTGTTCCACCACCAAAAACTCGTATTCCACCTCCTTCCTTGGCCCATCATTACCCCTGCCCCACTCCCCCAGGAAGTATCTCACAGAGACATCCAGGCATGTTTTTCCCATCCCAGCCTTCTTAGAACTATCACTTCTACAGGCCACCTGGGGGAACCTGGTGCTGTCCCCTCTGCCATCACTATCCCAAATCCTGTGTTCTACTGTCCAGAATGCTGCCTCCAGGATCTACTAACGTCAAAAAACCTTGGACAGGTCAAATGGGCAGTGAGGTCTCTCACTTACATAAGATGTCCTGTAAGAAGTGAGGACACTGTCCATTCTCCAGCTCAGGGTGACCTTTTGCCACATGGGTCCCAAAGCAGAATTGCATCTGCCCAAATCATATACACCCTCCTCTTACTGACTGAAGTTTCCTTGTCTTTGGAGATCAGATCTAAGCCCTGGGGCTGGGCTGGACAGACAATGTCAGCTATAGTTTGAATGGTCCCCAAAGTTCATGTGTTGGAAACTTAATCCCGAATTCAATAGTTTCCGAAGTGTGATCCAACTAGGTGTCCATCAGTGGATGAATGGATAAAGAAAATGTGGTATATATACACGTGGAGTTTTATTCAGTCATAAAGAAAAGTGATTTATGGGCATTTTCAGAAAAATGTTCTACCTCACCTCGGGTCCCGAAGAATGGAGTCACCATCTATGGACTAAGACCTCTGAAACCATGATCCCCACAATAAAATGTTCCTCCTCTAATTGCGCTCATCAGGTCTTTTGGTCACAGCAGGGAAAAAGCTGACTAAAACACTAAGTCTAGCTGTGTTCAAAAGTGTTTGATGTTAAAAGAAGGTAATTACCCTTTCGCCTTCCTCTACCATCTAATGTAAGAAGTGTTAATGGTAATTAACTTGGTGTGAATATTCATATATTTGCTAAGGAAATTTAAGTTACAGAATAGCAAAGGGGGAGTGTGACTTAATTAGAAGAGGAACTCACACCTCGAAATGAAGAGCTTCATGACCTCTTGCAGGAGAGGGTAACGTTTCCAGTAGTTCAGGAAGAGTTGCCTCATGTTAGGCAGAAGCATAATGCTGAGATTGTCTTTATCTGGAAATTAAACATGGCTAAAAGAAGCATGTGTGAATGCTAAATCAACAAGGAATAGGCTGTGGTGGCTTTGTACTGTGACCACTGAGCTAAACAGGAACTGTGTTTCCAAGAATTCCTTTTCCTGTATTGTTCTAGGTTAGGACTGGCCACAAGAAACATTATGCATCAGATCTGGAAGGTAGGCCTGTAGAAGCAGCCTGTTCTCCATGGCCTGAAGGTAGCTTCAGAGTCCCCAGTGCTGTGGGGACTCTGGGGCAGGCTTGCTGGCCCAGCCTGTTTGTGTAGGACAGCACCAGACCCAAGCTCCTCCCGCTCCTACCAGATATCCAGTGGTTTTTCTGAATCCCAGCCTAGGTGCAAGCACAGCTTTGTAGCACAGAGTGTCAGCTTCTCCTGCAGGTCACAGAAAAATCAAGGTTGGAGTTGATGAGAGAGAGCCGTAGTTTCCAGTTAGTCCTTGTGGGTTTCAGGTGTTCTGGTGAGTCCCAGGTTGTCTTTGCTATGTCTTCTTTTGTCCTTATTCCTATCCACGCCCTTCTTGAATGCCCATCTGGCTGAACCATAAGGATTTCAGGCTTAACACCAGGCACCGCAGGGACAAGGACACCCACAGACCACCTCCCCCAGCCTTCATAAGGCAAAGATAGGACTCCTAGACCCTTATTCCTATCACTCACGGCAGTTCTGCATCTTTGATCAAACCCTGACAAATACAGAATTAATATTGATTACCTCAGAGAAGCTATAACCAACTGAACTTGGGATTTTTTTAATTGAACAGAAGATCAAGTTTTAATTATGTATTGATTAAAGTGGTAGAAGATGAGCAAGAAATAAAAACGCCTCATGAAGATGCATGGAAACACATATTTTCTACTCTGAAAAATAAATCCTAAGTAATGTTAAGTCCTTCAACTCTGACACTCAAATGTCCTGCCTATTATTCAGATAGAAAACATCTTTGCCAATGCTTCATCATTTATGTTTCAACCAACTAGGTATTTTTTACTTCTCAGAAATGTCTGCCCCACACCATATGCCCCACCTAGACTCAAATACATACCAGGTATGGTTCAAGAAAATTATTTAGGCATTATCTTTTCTTCCACCTGAACCTTATCTCAATATCCTTCCACTTGATCTCCCAAACTCCAAACTCTGAGTTCTGAGGCCTTGACTCAGATCCCTGCTTTGAATCCCCTGGATTTCATATTCACCCATGCACGTCCTGATATGCAGACCTCTGTCCCCCTGCAGGTCCTTCAGGCCCTTGCTCCTCCCCTTGTCTTGGCAGGAGCTGGTAACCCCAACTCCTACCTTTGACTACCTGGACAGAGCTTCCCAATGAAAAGGAGTGTGGTTGACATGCAGATTCCACACCCTCAAGCCAACAACCTGGAGAGGGAGAACATTCACATACAGGAAAATGAAACAAGCATCTAAGAAGTCTTGAGGAAAGCATAGTCCCTTCCACCAACCCAGGGTAATCAGGGGAAGCTTCCTGGAGTAGGTGGCCTTTGAAGGATTGCTAAAAATGAAGCATAACCCCTGTTATATTTCAAGGGGATGAGTTGGCACTATGGTTTGAATGTGTCCCCCAAAGTTCATGTGCGGGAGACTTCATCCCTAATGCAACTGTGTTGGGAGGTAGATACTGACAAAGAGGCTGAGCTCTCATGAATGGGTTAATATTGTTACCAAAGCTGTGGGTTAGTTATCACAAGAGTAAGCTTGTATCTACCCAGCCCCCGTGCGCTCTCTTTAACTCTCTCACCCTTTCACCTTCTGCAAAGGGATGGTACAGCAACCCCTTGATCTTCAAGGACCCAGCCTTCAGAATAATAAGAAATAAATCTCTGTTCTTAATAAATTTCCCAGTCTCAGGTATTCTGGCATAGTAATACCATATAGACTAAAACAATTGGGAAGGTAAGAGAAGAAAAATGCTTCGGATAACAGAAAAAGCTAGAAAATTGGAGCACAAGTCCTTTGATAGACAAAAATCAGTTAAACGATTAATAACAGTGAAGAAAAAACATTAGGAAATACAAACAAGTTTCCAATTTCCATTTTCTCTCTAAAAAGAACTGGGGAGGCTATGACCCAGTCATTAATAAACCTCTAGTTTGTTAATCATTTAAAACTTGTCTTTCATAAATGTCTTGCTGTGGTGACAAACAATAATACAGTAAATGAGAGGGAAACGAGGGTGAAATAAAGCCTGGTAATGTCACTTCCAAATTAAGAGGGCACCATATTCACAAGGACAAGAGAGAAGTCCCAACACAGGCTTTGGCTGTTCAGGGAAGTTCACGCATCTCCTGGACTCCATGAACCCTCTCGACAGACTCGGAACTGGTGAACATTGCCTGAGAATGGATTTTTGAATTGGATAAATAATACATAAGAAACTTCTCCAGTAAAACACACAGAGGAAAAAAAATGTATTGACTATATTTCTGTCATAAATAAATACAGCACCACATCTTTCTGACAATTTATGACTGGTGATTTTTCTAATAAAAAAATATAACTTGAAATATCACTGTTCTCTGTTTCTTTGAGAAAAATCACTGTTCTCTGGAAAAAAAAAAACAACAACAACTTTATTCTGACTACATTTCTATAGACAAGCATGCTCTCCTTAGGAGGTTCTGGCTAGGAAGATGAAACAAACCTAGAACATTTTGAGGCTTCTCTAACAGATATCATTCTAGTCAACACAATTGAAGAAGTTCCATGTGTCCTCACTATTTAAACAAACTTCATCTGGAAAGTTTCTCAGTCGTGGTAATAAAGAAGTTACTCTCAGATTCATCAGATTAATTAAGTAAACTGGTGGTAAATTATGTCTAGATCTACCGTGGACATGGTCAAATCTCTAATGATCCACCTCAAGATAAGCAAATCCTGATGCTATGTCCTCAGAACCCTGGATCTGGAAATGGAGCAATCTAGTGGAAAGCTCCAGAAATGGAAGGGACACAGGAATCATCTTCAGATATAACTTGTATAAAGCTGCAATCCACTTGGTTCAGTCTCAGGCCCATGTCAGAGTCAAAAGAATACAGTCCTCTCCACAACAAGGAATTTCAAAGACTCATATTCTTTTTTGAGGTTCTTAGATACCAGAAAGGGAGGGCAAATACCTGGCCCATGACACCATTTATAAATTCCCCTTTGTTCTCCACCCATTTCATCCCTGTCTGTCCTGAGGCATCCCTGTCCAACACTCTTCCAGACCTTCGTCCAAGCTCAGCCCCATACCTGCATTTCCATCTTTTCATTTCCTCTCTTCTTTCCATCCCTTGATTATGAACACTGATACAAATCCTCTCCCAGTGACTAAAAAGAAGTAAAAACACTTCCTCCTGAGGAGGAGAAGGAGGCCGGAAGTTGGGCAGGTGGTTACAGCATTATTTTTGGTTATCTAGGAAAGGGAAGGAGGCAGCAGACATTCCCACGGTAACTATTCTTATTCTGCTGAACCAGCTCCACCAGACAGAGATAGGGAACTTCATTTATACCAACATCAGGGACAGGGAACTCAATTCAGAGGCACGAATTAATCCAGGGCCACACATTCATAAAATACCCATCTTTCAACCATCATCGGTTGGTTGATGTGCTGTTGTTTTTATTGTAAAAGAGAAAATGTAAGCTATTAAACAGAACATGCTTTTAAAATTAAGGTGATGCAACATAACAGTTGAAATAATGAGAACAACAAATAAAAATAACAATAACATAATAAATTATAAATACAGGCATATACTGACACAATTATATTTCTTAATTTAAACAACATGAAGTAAATGCGAATAATAGAGACTAATGTTAGATAATTCACAGGAGGGTCATATAAAAATGTTTCCTCCCTCACATGGAGGCTACACCCTAACCCTGGCATGGAAAAGCATCATAATTTATCCCTCATAAACCTTAGGTACTATGCCAACTCTTAGGGCTACCAGTATTCCAGGATCTTTGAAGTCAGATTTATAGCTTTTTCAAAAAGTAAACAATAAGTAAAATCTTGTTCTTGTGCATTCACTGTAGGGTGGATTTTTAGTTTCCAGAATTTTAGTGTCCAGATCTTTAGTTTCCAGCTTGGTGCTGGGATAGGGTAGGACCCTATGAGGAAGGAGGATTGCTGGGCTCATCCACTCATCTTGACACAGGCGTAAAAGGTGCTCCCTTAAATGGATGGAAACCAAAAAGATGTGGAGAGAGAGAGAATAGCAGGAACCTAGCAGCCTGACGTGGCATTCTCACATACAGGCAGCTTGGTAAATCTGTTTCCATAAAGATTTCCTTTCCATAAAGCTTATGCAGCTCTCCGTGAACTGGTAAAGCCAGGGCAAGATGTACCTACTCTGGGAAAAGGCCACTACCTGCCCCCAAACAATTCACTACAGCTCTGCCCAGCAAATACACCGACACAGCCCTTAGCCTTCAGCCAGAGACCCCACCCTCAAGCTGAACAAGGACTGTACCCTGGGGGGAAAGTTACAAGAAGTCACAGTAACAACTTACACAGGACACACACAAAGGACACAGGAGTCTACCCTCAGACAGTGTGAATTCCCTGATGAAAGCAACTTTCTCTTATTCTATACTAAGCAGGGTTTTACACTACAGACAAGAGGTTATTTTGAGCTTAGTCTGGTGGTGCACGCCTTTAATCTCAGAGACTCTGGAGGCTGAGGCAGGAGGATCACAAATTGAATGCCAGCCTCAATAACTTAGCGAGGCCCTAAGCAACTTAGGGAGAGCCTGTCTCAAAATAAAATAAAAAGGACTAAGATCTGGCTCAGTGGTAAAGTGCCCCTAGATTCAATCCCCAGTACAAAAAAAAAAAAAAAAAAGATTGTTTTGTTTTAAATTAAAGTACAGGATCCTATGCTTTGTTCTTTGGCACCATGAAATTAAGACAGCCCCAGTGATAATACTAATTACGGGATCTTTTAAAAAATAGTTTTAAATATGTTCTAATTAGTTGTACATGACAGTAGAATGCATTTATACATTTTGATAAATCATACATAAATGGAGTGTGATTTCTCATTCTTTCTGATTGTACATGCTGCAGGATCACATCGGTCAGGCAGTCATATATGCACATGGGGTAATAATGCCTGTTTCACTATACTATCCTTCCTACCCCCATACTCCTTCCCCTTCCTTCACTCCCCTCTACCTAATATAAAGGATCTTGAGAGAGCACCAACCTGTATGAGCTTCAGTTTCCTCATCTGAAAACTGAAGATGATAAAACCTACCAGGTAGGGTTTTCATGAATATTGAAAGAAATTATAAATATAAAAGGTAACTGGTCAGAAGTGGTAACAAGTAGGAATAGAATTTGGAAAAAGGATGTGCTTGATTCTAGCATGTTCTCCAAAAGTAAAAACTGAGGTTGGTGAGAAAGGTGGGGGCTGGTGGCTGCAGAGCTTTGAGCCTCTTCCTGCCTGAGAAGTTTGATTTTGAAATCTCAGGCTCTGAGAGGCCTCTGTGTGGGGACAGGTAGCCCCAACCCCATGTGCCGTCTCGTGGTGTGCTCTGCAGAGATGCTTGTGAAACACTCGAAGCCTATTCAACACCCCCCACAGAGCTCTTCCCTGGTTTCCTCAGTGCTCCACTACATACCTGAGGGACAGGAAGAGGGATCTCCCAAGCAGGAATCGCTGCCCGCTATTCCAGATTTTTCCCCAGGGGAGAAAATGTGCTTCCAGACATGCTCAACTGGAACCCATTGGGAACCAGACTGTGTTGACTGAACAACTTGAGAAACATTTGCCCCTCTAGTGTTGGTAAATTATAACGTTAACTTTTGGCATTTTAGATATTCAATTGTTTACCTTTACAAGTCTCTTGCCATTAATTTCTTGTTTTGGATTTAATACAATACCATATTTCCAGCTTTTATTAATTTAAAGTTTTAAGTAAAGAAACCTTTATAAGCTGTTTGGGGTGAAATTTAAAACAAAAACAAAAACAAAAACAAAACCTCCTGGTATAGTAAAAGGAAAGAAAATGTCCATATAAATGTTCAGGCCTTCATTTCCTCATCTGTAAAACAGACTGCGATACCTTCATGTTGCTTTTGGGCTCTGAGAACTGAAGGACTTGGGGACAAACAAGACAGCCGAATCTCTTAAGGGTTTGACTGTCACTGTGGTTTCTGTGCCTTCAAAGGAGTGGGAATTAACTGCTATTTAGACACAGGAATGCAGCTCTTTGATTATTTTGGTGTCTGTTTTCACAGGCATTGAACCTGAACCCTGCAGCCCATGAGACCTGACCGGTCCTCTCCTCTCGTTTAAAAGTGGGCAGGCCTGGCTGATACCAGACACCATAGAGGTACAGCCCCCACAGAGGCCACTACCATTAAACCCTACCTTGTTGCCTACCGGTGTGTGGTGTGGTTAACCACAAACCAGCCTAAACATCTCACTGGACTCCTGCTGAAAGGAATCCGATTAGAAGAGTTACTTAAAATGTTAAGATGTTGCATTCCTCTGGTCCTGGCTGGAATCCAGAGGGACGACAGGCAAGATGGCTGGTCCCAGGTACTTGGCTCCTGGATGAAATAGAAGCCACCTGGTATCTTTGAGTGGCATGGCCTAGAGAATGGGGGGTGAAACTAGAGCTTTCTGGCAATTAACTGTGGCCCTCTGAGTAGGTGGCAAAGGAAGAAAGCCTTGGCTTTATTTAAAGGGGCAATTAAAGTTCAGGGAGGAAAGGAAGTGTTGTTATTCTTAATTTTTCACACTGTCCCTGACCTCGGTCTATTCTGCAAAAGCCCAGGATACCATTTGCTGCCAGCAGAAGTATACGGATACCCTTGAAAATCTATGAATGATTTACTAGCCGGGTCAGTAACTAAGTTGCCCAGGAATGTGTACAGCCTATAACTAGGCTTAACTCTTTAAATCTCACAAGATATTCTTCCCAGCCTGCCATGAGAATGATGGTTGAAACAAAAGAAAATCTCCGCATGAATTTGCTATTCCTTGGGGGAATAAAGTGTTTTCAATCCATTATTTTTCAAAGGTTGTGGAGTAGTTGTTTCCCATCTTGGTAAATGATTATTTTTAGGGTTTATGGATTAAAGTTCCCAAACCCATAACTTTTTTTTTTTGGATACTAGGCATTGAACCCAGTGTGTTTAACCACTGAGCCATAGCCCCAGCCCTTTTTATTTTTTTATTTTGAGACAGGGTCTTGCTAAGTTGGTCAAGACCTCACTAAGTTGCTGAGGCTGGCCTTGAACTTGTAATCCTCTTGCCTCAGCCTTCCAAGCTGCTGAAATTACAGGAGTGCACCACTGCGCCCAGCCCACAGCTTCTTTCTATTCTAGCTCTGCTCTGAAGGACCCAGTGACTTTTAGGGAGTCTTTCCCTGGACCTGATCATATAGTTCTCTCAAGGACCTACTCAATGGAGATTTTGATCAATGGTAGATCAAGATTGTTATTAAAGGAAAACCATTATTCATTTGGGGAAAGAGAGTTTGTTCTAATGTACTCTTTATGCCTGCTCTATGTCTATTCTTATTAAGACATCAAGGCTAAAACCCCTGATGGAGTTGGCAACATGGGATTGGGCAGAGATGTAGACGGGAGAAGTTCAGAGAAGAAAGTCAGCCAGGGTTTGGGAAGGCCTCTCAGGTGGGCCTGGGCCTGGGCCTCAAAAGACCCGTAGGTTAGGGGCAAGACACCTCAAAGAGAAACAACAGCTTCCGCCACACTGACATTCCAGCAGCAACCCTCTGCTGAGTCTACTTCCATGTGCCAGATGTGCTAGGTGCTGGGTATACCAGTGAGAGAAGGATAGTGCCTGTTTAGGGCTGTGTTATGTCCCTAGACATTCATGTGCCAAAACCCTAAGCCCTGAACTTCAGAATGTGACTGTATTTAGAAAGAGGTCCTTTACAGAGGTGATTAAGTTAAAATGAGGCCATTAGGCTGGGCCCTAATGTGATCCGACTTGTATCCTTATAAGAAGAAATTTGAACACACAGAGACACCAGGGTTGCACAGAGAAAAAGACCATGTGAGGACACGGTGAGAGGGCAGCCATCTGCAGCTGGAGGACAGAAGCCTCAAGAGAAGCCAAATCTGCTTCTCGACACCTTGATCTTAGATTTCTAGCCTCCAGAACTGTACTAAAATGTATTTCTGTTGTTTAAGCACCCAGTCTATGGTACTTTGATATGGTAACCAGATCAGATTAATACAATGCCACAGCCCTCCTAAGGCTGAATCTGCTGAGGAAGAGAGACAACAAATAAAATCATATCATTGATCCATTCATGAAAACATGCAGGGCACTAGAGAGAACAGAACTGGACTGAGGGCACACCCCAGAGCCCTGATGGCCAGCCTCAAAGGGAAAGAGCAGGAAAACAGGCTTGCCCAAGCCGCGGCTGTGGTGCAGCAAGATGGCGACTCGGATCAGTAGATTGCGGTGCCCTGACATGGACGGAAGCACTCACGCTCCTCCCAGAGCCATTGTGGGTTTCCAGGTGGAGGAATGGACCAAGGAGAGGAACATGTAGGAAGATTTTTCTTGTAAGCATATGCTAAAGGGGTACAGGCCTCAAGGGGCAGGGATAAGGGGTTCAGGGAGGAAGGTCGGAATGAGTGGAAGCAGGTAGGGCAAAGGTGGGGGAGAGCTGCACACAGAAAGCATTTTGAAGAAAGCGACAGGTCTTGGTGACTGACAGGAAACTCCTTTTTAATTATCTTGGCCCATCAGGGATGTTGCTGACCTGCAGGAAGGCCCTTGGTGAACCTGTCTCCAGAGTCGAGTTGTTGCTATGACACCCAGCCTTGTGCTAGGAGCAGACAACTGAAATGGTGAGTTCCCCTCATAGCCTTCCTTCTTCAACTCTACGGGGTGCGCCACTGAGACCCACAAAGTGTCCTGAGTCTGCACAATGAATATCATCAGAACAGTGGCGGGAAGGCATTTGATGGTAGCTTTGAGACTCAGTAAGAAAGTCATATCTGGCTTATGTCCATAAAGCCATATTGCAGAGTTCTCTCTGAGGGTCTTCTAACTTCTGGTTGCCTTTTCAACTGTTCACAGCTGGGGCGAGAGGGGAGGGGATGCAGGTAAAAGAAATTATCGTCAAAGTAACTGAACTTCCCACACGTTCCCCACAAAGGGATGCCAGAGTCTGACTGACAGAAACAGGCCAGTAGTTGCTTAGATCTGCTGGGAAGGAAATGAATATATAAAAACACTAGGGCTAAAGTTCCTAAGCACCTGCTGGCAGCCAAAGCCCATTGATTCACAGACATAACCGGGGGAGAAAGCTGTGCATAGATCCTGGATTGTCAGGAGCTGGATGGAGCTGTCACCAGTGTTAAAAAGAGAAGGTGTCACCAGGCATGGGGGCACATGCCTGTAATCCCAACTACTCAGCCTGGGCAACTTAGGGAGACCCTGTCTCAAAAAAAAAAAAAAAAAAAAAAAAAAAAAAAAAAAATTCAAAGGGCTACGGATGTGGCTTAGTGGTAGAGCACCCCTGGGTTCAATTCCCAATACGGGACTGGGGGGTTGTGGGGTGGGGAAGATGCCAAGTCCCTAGTCAGGAAATCATGATTTCATGAGTCAAATTTCATATCTACAGCCAGCGGCCAAGGTCAGAGCTCACAGTGAGGCACAGACAGGAGAACAGCAGCCCTCTGACTTGTGGTGCCCCAGCAGACTCATTTTCCATCCACCGGCAGCCTATGGTTAATTTGAAAATCAGATTAGAGGCATTGCTTAGTGAGAGACCTTCATTTGAAGCACTAGGCAGAAGCGAATAGAAGGACATGTGGAAATAAAACACACGCTGAAAGAGTACAGCAAAAAAAATTCCTGACATGGCAGCTGACTCTAAATGCATTATCTGGACGCAGAAGGAAAGAGAATTTTTAAAGAGTGGATCATTTTAGCCAATTATTTGTGCACGGCTGTCAGAGTTTATTATTTTATTATTTTTTAAAAACCTCTCTTAGGAGTGCAGAGCTTCAGGATGCTCCATCTTGCCCTGAAAGAAAAGCTGGTTAACGTCTCTTTTGTAATCAAGGTGTGGTCTGAAGACCAGCTGCACTGACACCTCCCAAGGAGCCTGAGAGAATTGCAGAATCTCAGGCCCCCACCCAGTCCTGCTCAACAGAATCTGCACTTGCACAAGATCCCTGGGAGCTTTGCATGCACATTAAAGTTTAAAAAGCATTGCTTTACAGCAAGTTAGGCGAAAAGAAGAGCTGAGAAGGACTGGGTAGCTAGGAGCCGGCTTAGCTGGACTGTAGCCATCTCAGCACCCACTTCTCCCCACTAGGCAGGAGAACTAGCAACGACTCTTGGGCCACAGCAAGATGGTTTAGGCGGAAATGGAGAATGCAGAGGAAAAGAGCCAGGGTTCCACGTCAGGACTAAAAGGACAACATAAGGACCCTTCCCTTCTAGATGCTGCCATACATTCTTGCCCTTTATCCACACAAGGCCAACCCCCTACAAATGTACATTTTACCAAGGAACCCTACACAATGTGAAAGAAAGAAGAGATTTATTTTTCCACTGAACAAAAGGTAATGGGCACTTTCTAAAAATTGTGCATGGTTGTGTATGCTATAAGCAACTTCCCTTTTGCTCACTTTTCTGAAGAGGCTGCACCAGATCATCCAAGATAATTACCTTGCTCTGGGTCTGGTTGAGCAGCAATTGTCTGTGCTTCCTATGACTTCCACCTGATAAGATCAGTGAGGTGTACTAAACCAAGAAAGGGATTTTGAGTGAACAAAGCCATGCTTGAGTCCTGGCTATTGGACTTCTCGGGTGGCCCTGGGCAAGTCCCTTTATTTCCTAGAAATAAGTAAATTACAAAATAATAAATAGTAAATTATAAAATGCTGAGTGTTAATTATAATTATGCATTATTGAGTAGAAGCATAGCCAATAGCTTAGCCTGGCTTGACTAATAATTGCACCATTATTTTATCTTTGGATTATAGTTGAGGAAGTGAAAGTTTTGAGATGTATGGTCCAATGTTATACAGCTAGAAAACAGCCAGAGCCTGGACTGGTAGGTGTCAGGTCTGTCCCTCAAAAGACAGTTAAACCTGATAGGACCACCTGGATGACCCCAAGGCACTCTCTCCCTTCCAGTGCCTTCCACTATGGTCTGTAATTGATGCTTCCACGTTTTAAGGCAGAATTACAAGTGAATCCAGCTCACAAAGGGTACTGCTGATCTACAGCTTATGTTAGGGCAGTACTCAGTGTTCACATTATTTATCTTACCACCCTTTTGACTGCAAAAGTCATTACTGATATTTTGTATTGTGACCTTTTCTTTGTTCTCTTTTGCTTTTGAATCATTTTAACTTTTTATTCCCCCCAATTCAACTCTTTATGTCAACATGAAAAATCTCAAAACGAGATGGTAAAATAAACATCCCGTTGACTCCAGATTGTAAAAGAATTAGCCTTCTACCTCATTCCCCTCCCCAATTATCCTATTGCCCCTCCTCCCAGCTCTTCTTTTTTTAGATGTATTTCAAGCTCCCTCCCAGGCCCAGAGAATAAGTATACTCTTAACATGGATGAAACAGAGAAGGCTGAATAGAAAGATTGAATAGATTTGAATTAATACAACTTTCTCTCAAACAAAAGCATTTAAGAGAGTTCAGCAAAGGTTAGGCATGCAGAGAATGCTGCATTTCCTGGTATCTTCTGATTAGCTTTTAAGATAATTAATGGAGATGGAAGCGTTGCTTGAGCAACAACTACATTCCTGGAGAGAAGCAGGAAGGACAGAGAATCCTCAACATTAACCATACTCGATCTCCAGCTTCTTTTCCATATGTCAACTTCCCCCTGGCTCCAGTGTCATCTGGCTGATCCTAGAGTTAGGTGACATCCAAACTCCTGGCATTTTGCAGATGTCTCCCTTCACTAGACATCATACCCCTTTCCTGGGAATGAAATTTGCTCTCCATGTTTCCAGACTACACACTCAGTCCTTGTAACAATCCAATATGGCAGCCATGATTATTCTTCCCATTTTGCTGAGTATGGAAGGACATCTAGACAAGTTTAGTAACTTTTCTAGTAGCTCACAATAGACACTGGGGCTGAAATTAAGCCTGAAGCCAAAGCTATAAGAAGAAGTAATGTGTTTCCTTCTCTCACTTGTTCTATACCTACATTTCCACCACACAAAGTAGCAGAGAAAAGCAAAAATTGCCAAAAGAAAAGTTCATGTTAGTTCCAATGGCTTCTTTTTGACAATTTGACTGACCAAGTAGCCAAGCAGTGGCCACCACAATAAAATATTGAAATTCAACCAACTCAGGTTTTCTTTTTCTTTCTTTTTTTTGTTGGGCTTGAATACAGGGGCTGCTTTACCACTGAGCTACATCCCCAATCCTTTTTATTTTTTGAGACAGGGTCTCACTAAGTTGCTGAGGCTGTTCTCAAACTTGTAATCCTCCTGCCTCAGCCTCCTGAATCACTGGGATTTCAATTGTATGCCACCATACCGACTTTTCTCATGCTTCTCTTCATCTTTTCCTCAGATCATGAGTAATGATCATATTTTTTCATTTTTATATCCCTCCCAACATTGCCACATTTTTAGAAAGAATAATTTGTCATTTGCACGTATTTACAGTAGACTATGTCAGCTCTGTTCCATATATATAGCCACTTACCCATCCCACAACCCAGCAGATATTCTTAATCACTTGCAGTACTCTTGCCTAGTAAAGCCAAAGAGTTTCAGGATCTTTCCCTACACCACGCTTCAGACAGCTACTACGGATCAATCAGAGTGCGCTAGGCGAAACCTCTTAGTTCTTCTTTGTCTAAATTTTTGGATGGGCCCTTTCCCTTGGTCTTTCTAATATGAGCCATCACTACTCAAGTTTCAGTTAGAAGGCCACACAGAGAAGTCATCCTAACACAAAAATATTCCCTAAAGAAATTGAGCCTGTTCCTATTTCAACCCCTCTCCATCATCCCTCCTTCTTTGGCACTAGCCAGCACCCCTGAAGTCATAATCAGTAATGTTCCTTACTGTTTTCTGCATCCTGTACATGAAAAAATGCAAAAGAGATGGCACATCCAGGAAATATCCACGTTTGCGAAGGGAGTGGGCAAACTGTTAAAATCAGACACATGAAGCCATTAACAAATGAGAACCTGGGAAAGTTACCCCAGTTAACAATTGAAGAGAACATCTGAGGGTGATGGTGATAGGTGCTTCAAAAGGGATCATTTGAATATCAAAGGCTGGCGCTGAAACCCTTGGGAAAACTGATAAAGCCCTGGAATAATTTTACAAAGAAATGACCTTGTTTATGCACGTACTGTGAAAACCAAACATGCAGTGAAGGGTGGTATCATACCCTGAACGAGTTTGCCAGAAAACAGTGATGCCAGGAGAACAGTCGGAGCTCCCAGCGTCAACACTTTGGGTTTGTTCTAAGGATGGGGGCAAGATGCGATTGTACCTGTAGTTCAATAACAGAGAAAATACTTCCTGTGAGATGAAACTGAAGTTTTGTGTTTCAAGGTAAGGTCCCTGTGAAAAGCTCTCCTTACTGTTTCCTCAGGTATGCGGCTCCCATGTTAAGAGAGACCTGGGAGCTGGGTGTGGTGGCACATGCCTGTAATCCCACCAGCAGCTTGGAGGCTGAGGCAGGAGGATGAAGAGTTCAAAGCCAACCTTGGCAACTTAGTGAGGCCCTAAGCAATTCAGCAAGACGCTGTCTCTAAATAAAATACCAAAAAAAAAGCAGGGGCAGGATGCTGGACCTGTGAGGAGCAGTCTCCCAGAACCACTCAGCTCTGCATAATGAGGGCCTCCTGGACCTCTTTATTTTTTACAGGCCCGTGACCAAGTAGGTTGTTTGGGCTTGGTTGTACAGGTAGGGAAACCGAGGCCCAGAGGACATACTAGCGAGCACATATTCCAGCATTTCATAAGGATAACCCTGATTCCTGTAACCCAACTTGGCCATCAGCTATTTCCCAGAGGACTTATAACTGTGTATGGAATAAAACAGGGAAGCGACCCGATCAATAAGTCCATGACAAGTACCACCTACCACTTGGAAGAGAGGAGGAACCCCCAATAAAGGCAGCCTGAAAGGGCCTCCTAATCCCCATCACATCCCTGGATCCTCTGACAGGCCCAGGGGCCCCTCCATCTTTAGGCCTCTTCCTCTAGTTCTGCCCCAACTCTCAGGGTCTTTTCAGGGGGCCTGAACTTCCTGTTTCAGGTCCCGGGTAATGAAACCTCTGCCGACAACCCCTCTTCCTCCCTTCACCAGAGTGTCACTTCCCCTCAACCCCCTGAAATGAACCTACTCCGTGTTCTTTGTCTTTCCTGAGAAGATCATTGTACATCTGGTCATATGTGGTTTTGAAATCATAGACATTGGGCTTGTCAGGTGCTGGTCCTGGGAGCTTCACATGAGTTCCTGTTCCGAAGGCTTCTGTCCAGCAGTTGACACCATTTTCTAGCCCACAGGGAAGAGCCCAGGATGTTGGTCCATAGCTTTAGACATGCCTCTGCCAAGGAAGCGAGGTGTGCCTGGCTGGAAGAGAGAAGGGGTAGCCCTCATTTGCCAAAAGTGGGGAGCAAGTGGTTGGTGGGTGGAAGGCCCAAGGCAGATCTCCATTTCTGCTTTTATATGTAATTTGTAATCCTAGTTGGATTTTGGAATCAATTCAGGGAATATTCTTTGGAAAATGGAAAATTTAAGCAAAAAACAAAAACTCGTCCAAATCTCTGCAGATAAACCAATGAAACTTCACCGCATCAGTGATTTGTTGAGGTCACAAAGCAAGTTAGAGCCAAAAAGTGGTCTCAGATCTGTAGATTTAACATTTCCCGCATCACATCTCTGATCTGAATATATCTGCATCTCAGACACAGCTGAATGGCCAAGTCTCCCAGAAGTAATGATGGAGGGTGAGACTGGTGTGATGAATTCTCTATAGAATTATCTCAAATGAAACTTCATCAAGAATTCAAAGAAAGGCATGCGTCCCAATTCCTGATCCATCACATTTTTCTATCTGTCAGATTTCTCAAAAGATTGGATTTCTTGGAGAGTTTCTTCCAAAATTGAAGGGGCAAGGAAGCAAAGTGTGAAGGAAGTCTTCTTGGTGAAGACTTCTGGGCAATATTGTTAAGTGGTTAAAATTGTGGCCATTGAGGCAGACAGAATAGGATTGGCTTCACAGTTTACTAGCTGTGTGACCATGAGCAGGTGAGATAACCTCTGTGAGCCTCAGTTAACTCGTATACAAAAGCAAAATAGCCATCTCCCAGTGTAGTGAGGTCTAAGTCAGTCAGTGCAGGCAAAGTGCCCAGAATAGGATTCAGTCAGAGGTAGACTTCTTCATGACCCATCCCGTCAGGTTCTCGTTCCTCCCTGACTGTGTCCAGACCTTTAGAGATGTCTCCTCCTCCCCACTGTAATGCTGCCAACTTGCAGGGGGTACTGCAGCGCTGAAGTAGGTAAGAGGCGAGAGGCAGAGGAGGAGCCTGGCTGGGCTGCACAGACCCCACGCCCTATGTGCCTGTGATGGGCAGTGGCCCGAGCCCTTTGGTTAACCCTGCAGGATGCCTTTCCTAGGTTCTGCTCCCTGACCCAGTTGCCCAGCGGAACCTCTTAAAAGTGCCAGGCCCCCAATCTCATTTCCAAATAGCCTCAGTTCTAAAGCATCCCCCACAAATTCATCAGCATCACCGGAGGAGGAGCTCTGGACCCCAGCCAGGTGTCACATACCTGCCTGCAGGGCCAGGAAATGAGGCGCCTGGGTGAAACTACATTCCAAAGCTTGAATGCCATTCACAGTCCACCGGGTACAACAGTCCAGGTAGACAGACAGGTAAGGCAAAGGGTGGGGCTGGTGGGGGAGCGGAGACACCAGACTACAGCATTTCACTGGGACACAGACTGCTTTAAGAGAAAGGGTGTCATCTCAGTGTCAAGAGCCCCAGTTTATATGCTCGATTTTGTCACCACTGTAATGTACAAAGCTGCTCCCCCTGACCTTTCCGGTGCAGCCATTTTCCCCGCCTCCCAACCACTTGTCAGTCTATGAACATCCTAGCTAGCTATTGGTTCATCAGTCAGCTTGCAAGTATCCTTCTCTGATATTGGTCCCCTGTCAGCCCGGCGGAATTCAATTGCTTTACTGTAGCTACCCGTCATCTTTCCTCATCTTTCTCTCCTACTCACTTTCTCTATCCTCCTCAGTTTCACTCTTTCTTGCGCGCGCCCTTTCTCGTTCCCTTTCTTTTCCTCTCTTACCCTGCAGGGAGACACTCTGTTTGCTTAATAAACTCCCTTATGTGATTTCCCATGTCTGGCGTGGTTTCCGTGGGATCCCTTACAACCACCTACCAAGTGTCAGATTTATTACCTGTCACAGTGATTTCGAAAATGTAGTCCGAGGACCCCCTCAGAAGAGATCATGAGATTTAAAATTTCTAATAGGGTAAATATCAATAAATATAAACCATATAATCTAAAGTTCTTTGGGGTTAGCAATAGTTTTTGTTTTGCTTTTCTTCAGTACCTGGGATTACACCCAGGGCATTCAGCCACCAAGACGCATCCCCAGCCCTTTTTCTTCTTTTATTGAGATAGGGTCCTGCTAGTTGCTGAGGCTGGCCTTGATTTTGCAATCCTCTTTCCCCAGTCTCCCAAAATCCCCAGGATCACATGGGTAAGCCATTGCATCTGGCTAATTTTTAAGAATTTATAGGAGCCCTGGAACCAAGCAGCTGCTCCATGTCTCCCTGACCTGCTGGAAGAGCAATGAACAATGAAGTGCAGGTCCATGTGGTGCCTCTGCTGCCTGCAAGCAGCCCCCTCTTGTAATCAAGGTCCCATTTCCTTCCACTTCCAGACTGTCCCCTACCAAGAATGCCTGTGCCTGAGGAAGGGAGGCTGGGCCACATGTGGGGAACTTAGTGGAGCTGCTTCTGTCCGAGCAGGGCCCAGGGGACTTGTCAGGTAGCAGCTGAGCAGAACATCAAGTGGACAGGGCAGGGGCTGGCCAGAGGACCCAGGGCCTCATCATTCACAGGCAGGTCACTCATTCCACTTGGTGGGTCAACCCCAGACTCCCCATAAGCTCCTGGTTCTCTGGCAGTTGAGAATTTACTGGGCAAGTCCTACAGACCAACATACCCTAAAAGGCACCCGGGTCTTGCCTCACTGTGGCCAGTCTCCCTTCCCCTCCCCATTTTTTGAAACATTTCCCTTTTCCAGTTTCCATACCATCCAGATCAGCACCATCCAATAGAAATGAAATGGGAGCCACTCATGTGATCTAACATTTTCTAGAAGCCACGTTTTAAGAAATTGGGTAAAATAAATTTTAATAACATTTCGTTTATCCTCATACATCCAAAATATCATTCCTTTGTAACAAGGGCCACTCCTTTGGGAATTGTCCTTGTTTTTGCTTCCCTGCCACATACTTCTTGAAAGGATTATGTCCCCTCCCTTTTGCCCTGCATTCCAATCTAGAATGATGTTAATTGCTAAATAATCTTTAGATTCACAGAACCCAGAACATCTGGTGACCTTCAAATGACATCAAAATGTATGACACCCCCTTCTTAGTCTTTAGCTCTGTGCCTCAACTAAAAGCATGTAAATTGCTGTCAGGTTTAACTTGCAGAAAATTAATATGTCTGTATTAAGAAAATATAAGAACTAGGGCTGGGATATGGATCAGTGGTATAGCATTTGCCTGGCACATGTGAGGCCCTGGGTTTGATCCCAGCACAGAGAGGGGTTGGGGGTAGAGAGAGCCCCTAAGAAAATACAGGAACCAGTCCTAGGAAGTTGAGGTTGATTGCAATGTTCTGACCATAGGTGACAAAAAGGACATGTGTCCTGGGTGACAAAGGCCAGGCTCAGCACTTGGCCTTCCTGCCCCTGTCTCACTGCACCACCTTTCCCTGGCTATAAAAACCCCTGCACCACTGAGTTCTCCTACTTGGAGCTTTGAGGACAATAGTTCCCTCCATATTCCAGGGTACCAGCCCTTGAATAACTCTGATTCTTTCCTGAATATTGGCTTTCAAGTGGTGAGCAGCCCATACCTGTGTCCAATAACAATTTCAACATATGATCATAAGCAATTAATAATGAAATATTTTACGTTTTTTTTTGTACTAAATCTTTTGAGATCCAGTATGGATCTTACCCTTTCTGTACATCTCAATTTAGATGTGACATTTTCACTAGCAAACTTGATCTGAATATAGAAGTTAAAGAATTTATACTTGAAAAAGTAGATTCACATGCCCAAGTTGTTCCAAGCATATTTTTAAGTGTTCCAAAAACTGATTAAGTGTTTAAATATCAATTTTTAAATTTAATTTAAATAGAATTTAAAAGTCAGTTTCTCAGTTGCAGCAATCACGTTTCAAGTGCTCAATAACCACATGTGGCTAGCAGCTGACATATTGGAACGTGGAGATCTAGACTGTCATCTCCCCAAGCCCAACCCATTCTTTGTGAGTAACTAAATTTTGTAATTAAAATAAACGTAAAGTACTTTGGATTAGACAAAGGGAATGCAGGAAGGGAGTGGGAATAGGAAAGACAGTAGAATGAATCAGACATCACTTTCCTATGTTCATATATGAATACACGACCAGTGTAACTCCACATCACATACAGTCACAAAAATGGGAAGTTATGCTCCATCTATGTGCGATATGTCAAAATACATTCTACTGTCATGTGTAACTAAAAAGCGCAAATAAAAATTAAAAAATAAATGGAATAAATGTAAGAAAGCAACACATGTTCATTATTCAAAATTCAAACATTATAGAAATATAAGGAACAGAACATAAGACACCCTATATTCCCACCCCTTAAAGACAACAATCATCAACAATATTATGCTTATTTTTCTGATTTCTTTTCTTTATATATCATTACATTTACTGCTATTAGGAATTTTTATTAAAAATAAGACAATCCTCTTTACTCTTTCCTTCAGTTAAATACACATATATCATACAGTGCTAGGAGGGGTGAACAGACTGATAATGTTTTGCTCTATAAGGTTCACGCTCAAATGGGGCAGAAAAAATGAAATCAGAGAAACAAGAAAACAAACAAGATAAATGGAGTTATAAGCATTTTGAAGAAAATGAAATTAAGGATTAAGTTTGGGAAGTGACATGGGGGGTAATTTCAAGAAGGCAGTGAGCATCTCTAAAGAAGTGATAATTGAGCTAAAAGACTTCATAAGGCAGGTGTGGTGGCACACACCTGTAGTCCCAGTGGCTAGGGAGGCTGAGGCAGGAAGATGGCAAGTTTGAGGCCAGCCTCAGCAACTTAGTGAGACTCTGTCTCAAAATAAAATATAAAATAGATCCTGGGGCTCAGTGGTTAAGTGCCCCTTGTTTCAATTTCTGGAACAACAACAAAAAAAAAGACCTCATGACTAAATCACTTCCCCCAAAGGCCCCAATCCTTAACACCACTACAATGGGGATTAAGTTTCAACACAGAAATTTTTGTGGTTACATACAGATTATAGTAAGCACAGGATTAAAAGCAAGTCTCTCCTTTCAGTGCTGGAAGCCAAGATCCTCTCCCCAGAAGCAGGTACTGTCACCATCTTTCTAATTTCCTTCCAAGATTGTTACTATGCTTTGTTTATGTCCCCCAGGGAGGTGATACCTGCTGTCATCTCTCTCCATCACCATATCTTAGGGAGGTTCCCCATCGCAGTAGTCCATACCACACTCCACTTACCTAGGCCCCCTTTGAAGGACACAGGGGTTGTCCCTCCAGTTTCTGTTATTTATAAACCATCCTGCAATGAGTATGCCTGAGCAGGGGTCCTCTCACAACTGGGGGAGTTTGCATCCATATCCTGCAGTGTCTACCATGGGGAGGTGAGTCATTTATTCAGTCAACTAATTTTTAAAAATCATTTAGATGATTTCCAATTTTTTGCATAACAGTAGTTTAATGAACATCTTCGCACATAACTCTCCAAGATTAACTCAACACAAAGAGATTGCTAGGTCAAAATGTGTTTGAATAATAAATTTTTATCGATAGTGTCAATTTTCTCTCCAAAAAACTTACAACTAATTTATGTCTCCCAACCATGTGTAAGAGTGCCTCTGGGGCTGAGAGGGTAGCTCAGCAGTAGAGCACTTGCTAAGCATGTGTAAGGCCCAGGGTTCAATTCCCAGCAACACAGACACACAGACACACACGCACACACACGCACACACAAAATATGCTTCTTTCCCTGCAGCCTCACTAAAATTATTTATTATAAAAACTCTGAACTAGGTGTGGTGGAACTCACAGGTAATTCTAGCTACTAGGGAAACTGAGGCAGGAGAATCACAAGTTTGAATTCAGCAACTTAGTAAGATTCTGTCTCAAAAAAAAAAATTTTTTTTCTGTGAGTCCTGGGGTGTAGTCCACCAATAGAGCAGGCACGCTCAGCATGCACAAGCCCTGGCTTTAATCTCCAGCACCAAAAAATAATAATTAAAATATGAAAACTCTGGGGCTGGGGTTGTGGTTCAGTGGTAGAGCACTTGCCTAGCATGTGAGAGGCACTGGTCAACACCACATAAGAATGAATAAAATAAAGGTCCATCAGTAACTAAAATATATATAAAAATAATTTTTAAAAAAGTATGAAAACTCCATGATTATTGACAATCTAATAGGTGAAAAATATTAACTTGCTGTTAAGTTTTAATTTGTATTTCTTAATTATTCATTACTTAATTATTCATGTAATCGGCCATTTTCTTATGCTTATACATTATTTGTATTTCTTATTCTGCCTCTCCAACTGTCCTTGGCGCTGCTGGTTTTTCCTATTGAGTTGTAAATCCTTTTCTTATTTAATTGTAAAACTTAAAAATACCTTCAGTAAAGTAGTTCTGTTATATACCTATGCAAGCACATACATGTGCACATGCGCGCGCCCGCGCGCGCACACACACACACACACACCCCCCTTTGATTATTACACTGGTGCTGGGGATCTTACCCAAGGCCTTGAACATGCTAGGCAAGTGCTCTACCTCTGAGCTAAACTCCTAGATATATATATATTATGTGCTAAATGATCTTAATGTAAGTACTAACAACCAAGATGGGAGCAGACCTCCACTGATCCGTCGATGCCTTTAGTAAACTGCAGAGTCAATCAATCAGGCATCCGAGGGGCACATTTTCTGAGTAGAAAACGGCCACTGGTCACAAGATAGGTCTGTGTTTTATAAGTAACAATGAGAATGAATTAACGAATCACTTTGAGTGGTCAGGAAAAAAGTCATAAATGTCGGGAAACTCATTGTTACTGGGAGGGAGATAAGAGCTCAGAGCCCAGAGGGATGATAGCTCAGAGCCAGGCCCGCACTGCTTACCCTCTTCCTCCAGGATCATTGTTATCCAAAGTTTCACTATCTACTTTTTCTCCTTCCAGGACTCATCAACAATGGGAGAGGGCTAAAGTCCAGGGTTGGACACACAGTCCCTTCAGGATCCCTTGTCCTTAGGAAGGATTAATGTCTGCCTTATTTCCTCCTCCTCCTCTGGCCACCTTGTCCCTCTTTTCTTCTTGGGGGCTATCTTGGGGAATGTAATTTTCCATAATCCTTCACTTAGAAAAATCTAGATCTAACTGATGTTATTAAATTTTAAAATTCTTTCATATTTGTTTCTAACACTTTTATGCTTTCACTTTATTACACTGAAGTTTGTGGTCCAATCTGGAATTTAGTTTGATATAAAGAATAAGACAATAATGCCTCCCCACCTCCACCAGGGTCCTGCTCCATCAGTGGGGACTGAACCCAGGGGCACTTTATCCCCTGAGCTACATTCCCAGTCCTTTTATTTTTATTTTGAGACAGGATCTTGCTAAGTTGCCCAGCCTGGGAGATTGAGGCAGGAAAAATCACTCAAACCCATGAGTTCAAGGCCAGCCTGCATGACCCAGGGAGACCCTGGATTCAGAGGGAAAAAAAAAAAAAACAGCCAAGTAAACAAAAGTGTTCATGATGGATGATGAAGGAAAAGCAATGTGTATAACTACTTTCAGTTTTTGAAGCAAAAACCGAAAAGAAAATGAATTTGGAAGCATCAGAAACAGAGCAGCGGCCAGATATAATAAAAAGTGTCCAGGGTAGGAAGCCAGAGCTCTGAACTCCTGTCCCAGCTGAGGAGTTTACAAGTCTTCCCTGTCTGCGCCTTCCCTCTCTCATTCATCTGACACAGAAGTGATGCCAGAAAACTCTGAGGTTCCAGAGCTGCTGGGGGGCCTCTCCCAGGGCTTTTTTCTCACTTCCCATGGAATCTTCCATGAGATACTCCAGGATGACTCTCATGCCTTGAGGGTTCCTTGACTGTTTTGCCCTGAAAGACTCAGGTCCTCTGTTGTCACAATTTTCAAAAGTTTTTTCAATTATTTCTCATGAAATGAGAAATGTCCCACCTTCCTGGGTCTTACTCTTTGAAAGAAACTACTGCCATCTCAACCTGGATGAAGGTCTTACTTCAGCAAAGACTCTGAACCCTGAGTCGCACCAAAAAGTATGGTCCCTGGGGACCTTTGGACTCTTGGGAAAAAGGAAGTGCTGAGTCTGTCTTGCTAACAAAGAGGCCCCTTCTGAGGAAACTTCCACAGAGCAAAGGGCGTGGCATATAAAGAAATTACATTTTTATCTACCCTGTAGCAACCAAATCAGGAAGTCCTCCAAGGAGTTGTTTCAAAAGAAGTTTGGAATTTGGAATAAAGGGAAATTATTGCCTATTTTTTGTGATTACTATTATTTTCTAGGTGTCCAGAATATGCATTTAATATGAAGGAGAGTCAAAATGAGAAACCCAGAGTCTGCCTTTGACAAGTCTTATCTAAGTTCCTTTAAACAATGGGCTGTATGGATACAGGTTTTGGGATTGCGGAGAAGGAATTGAGATCATTAAATACTGTGAATTCTGATGGTGTGAGTTTTGGATCAAAAGAAGTTTCCCTTTAAGCATATTTGTTTGAACTTCACATTTTCAGAGAAGAATGAGAAGTAAAAGAAAAAATAAGAAAAAAAACTGAATATTTATGTTCAGAGGCCTTGATATTAACAAGCCAATGGCATATTATGGTTGTCCAAGAAGTTTCCGGACTCAGTGTTTTTGGATATAGTGATCAGTTCTCACAAGACTTCAGTTGCAATTCATTCATGTTACACGAAAAGACCCAGCTAATTCATTTCAAATGACCAGCTGTGTTTTCTTCTGGGAGGATGAGGGTGAGGGGAGATGAAGGGAAATGGAAATTTTCATTTCAATTTTCCTATTTCTATGTGTTTTATTTTTTTATAGCAGACATTTATTCCCTTCAAATGTTTTTAAAACACTTTAAAAATATCTAATAAAAAAATAATAAAAGACCTAATGGAGTCATAGACTACATGCATGAGAAGGAGGATTTGGCCAGAATTGATTGTCATGAATTCTTCACCCTGAGCTTGTGGTCTCTGCCGCAAAGGCCATACCTGTGAATTTATACCACCTGCTCTTCTCCCCTCTTTCTTCAGAGGTGCTGGGTAAATGAAGTCCTTTGTTGACCTGCCTTTAATGGCGCTGTGTGGGGGGAGTCCAGAAGGGTGGCTGGTGTAGAAGATGGTGCTAGTGGGCTGGGTAGGGGGTTCTAGTGGACTAGACAGTGAGCTCAGAGTTTGGGACACCCACACCTTTGCAGGAATTCTCCAGTTTGGTCTTGGAGCAGACTCTACAGAGTGAAGAACTTTCAAAGAAGAAAACTCCACCTTGTAGAACAGGTGGCTCTTCATTATGTCCACCTGACAGGTGGGCTATAAAAACTCTCGGCAAGTATGGACCCAGGGTTGGGGAGGCAACCAAGAGGGGAAGAGGGGGCAATTGTGTTTTACTAATGAGAGGTCTTCCCCTGCCAGGAGGCCAGAGAAGCTCAGGGAGCAGCATATTTTTTTTTGGTAAGAAAAGTACCCGCATAGATCATTGAGAGAGGCTCAAGATAAACAGAACAAGTTAAATCTCTGACTTCCCATCCCAATGACTGTGGGCTACTGAGCAGTATTTTTAGGCATGCCATGACCCCACTAATGAATGTTAACATTATTTTCAGTGCATTAAATCTCCTTTCAAAATTTTGGGTTAAAAGGTGCCCTCCTTGCAATTTTTCGCTTGCTGGGGGAGGGAAGGAGAGCAAAAGGGAATGTTTTAAATCCCATATAAACTTTCTCCTAGTCTCCAGATGAAACAACATTGGCTGTCATGCCATGAACATCTTTGGATGTCTTCAGTATGGGCATTTTACACATACAAACTGTACATGGAATCGTCATCTGGGCAAGACCTTCATTTGCTTATAGTGGGTTGGCGACCCTACTTCTTGTCCAAGATTATCTCATCCCTTTCTACTCCTTCCAAGTCTTCAGCCTCAAATCTCATATCCAAATATTGAAACTGAGTATTGTAGATAGATCTCTAACTTATACCCAACCCCTCAGTATTCTTTTCTTTTTTTGCATGCCAAAAAGAAATGAGTTGTCAATGCATGAAAAGACATGGAGAGAACTTAAATGCATATTACTAAATCTAAGAAACCAATCTGAAAAAGTTTTATGCTGTATGATTCCAACAATACAACATTCTGGAAAAGGCAAAACTAAAAAGGCCAGTGTTTTCCAGGAATTAAGTGGGAGGATGGAGGGATCCCCTGTACTACCTGCCCTCACACATGTGTACCCACCCCCATTATCAACATCCCTCACCAGAGTGATATATTTGTTACCATTGACAAACCTGCATTGACACATCATTATCAATCATCACCAAAGTTCATAACTTACATTAGGGTTCACTCCTGGTCTTGCACATGTATTCTGTTTGGTCAAGGATATGATTACAGGTATCCACTACTACAGTATTGTTTCATTGCCCTCAAAATCCTATTCTCTGTCTCTTCACCACCACTCTGCATCCCTCCCGCCTAACCCTTGGAAACCACTGATCTTTTTTTTTTTCATTGTCTGCATGGTTTTTCCTTTTCCAGAATGTCATATTGTTGGAATCAGACAGTTAATAACCTTTTCAAATTAGCTTCTTAGATTCAGTAATATGCCTTTAAACTTCCACCATGTCTTCCAGGGGTTGACAGCTCTTTTCTTTTGAGCATGGAATAACATTCCATCTCTGGATGTACCATAGTTTATTTACCAATTCACCTAGTGAGGGACATCAGGGTTGTATCCAGGTTTTGTCAATTATGAATAAAGCTGCTAAAACATCTATGTGCAAGTTTTTATATAGACATAAGTTTTCAATTCCTTGGGTAGATACCAAGAAGAATGATTGCTGGATTGTTGAGTGAAACAATGTTTACTTTTGTAAAATACCACTGTATTCCAAAGTGATGGTACCATTTTGCATTCCCACCATCAATTAATATAAGTTCCTGTTCCTCCGTCTCCTTGCCAGCATTTGGTGTTGTTAGTGTTCTAGATTTGGGTCATTTTAATAGGTATGTTATGATATCTCATTGTCATAATCTACAGTTCCCTAATGATGTGTTGAACATATTTGCCATTATTATACATCTTCTCTGGTGAGGTGTCTATTAAGTTCTCAGGTCCATTTTTTTTTTTCATTGAGTTGTTTGTTTTCCAATTGTTCAGTTTTAAGAATTTGGGGTATATTTTGGATAACAGCCTTTAGAGACATGTGTTTAGCAAACATTTTATCCTAATCTGTGGCTTGCATGTCTTTGTCTTGACAATATCTTTCTCAGAGCAGACTTTTTTAAGCTTAATAAAAATCTGGCTTCTCAATTCTTTCTTCCTCAATATTCTTTAAAAATCTCGAATCTGAGGTTACAACACTTCTACTTTGACAACCTGTTCTGAAACAAAGACAGAAGCCCTGAGCACATGGCTGTTAACCTCATGGGTCTCATCAAATTGATGGCATTTATGATCCTTTCTCCTGGATTTGGGTAGTCTTGGGGGTTTTCTGGATGGTCTCTGATATAAAGTCTGGAGTCTTTCCATGGAACACTTACCTTTGACTTCTGCCTCTTAAGGAACATAAGGAAAACTTGAACTAGTGCTTGTATTTTGCATTACCTCTGTGAAAAATCTTTACAGATCCTGGGGACCAGATGTCCAGATAACAAGACCTCGGACATAGCCCTTCCAAGTCCAAGGATGGTGGGAAGAATTTAACCTTTGTGAAAAACTGGTGCTCAACCCTGTCCCATCCTGCCAAGTTCCCAGTCCCATTACTACCCTCTCTATGTCACATCCCATACATAAAGCAATCCAACCATAAAGAGACTCCAGAATTAGCTATAAAATATCAGTCACCAAGGTGTTCAGTTCCCAACGTGGCCTCATTGTCATGGATGATCAGCTTCATGGCTCATTCATTCACCTCAATAAAACCAGTAACATCTTACCCTGGGTCGATAGACAGCAAAGAATGATTCTTTTCCCCTCTCCTTTTGTGTCTGTCTAGGGAAAGCTGAGCTGATTAAAAAATAAAAGTTACCAGCTGGTAAATATCTTGGATCTGTGCTTTGAAGCTGAGGTAATAAGTCTTTTGAACAAACTGCAAAATAAAAGACAAGGGGCAAATTCAAGTGGACTTTTGCACAGACTCTTTCTTATCATTTCACGACATGGTTTTCACATCAGATATTTAACAGCTCATCAATCTGATTATAGTACCATTAGTCCCACTTCCAAACCTGATTAGCCACTCTGGTCTTGTTTCTTACAAAGATTAATTTTAGGTTTTTCTCAATTAGGATTAAATGCCAACCAAAAAGTAATACATGAAGAGTGTTATTAACATTATCATAATAACAACTTATGCTCCATCCACATTAAAGCACATAACATTTTCCTACAAAGTGTGATTTAAACCCTTTTCTTCCCAACCTTAAAAGAAAAGCAAAACAGGCTGACACTGGATACGAATGGAACATTCTATCAAGAGCTTTTCTGCAAATGCTGCTCTAATTCATGCAAAATCAAATTTCTCTCCATTGGATTAGGTTAAACTGGTTCAGGGCTACTCCATTGACAAAGATGGGTGTTAAACTCCTTTAAGAAACAACAACTTTGGAAATATCCATTGGATGCCCGCACTCTTCCATTTGAACAGTCAAATGCCCTTTATGAATTAGCAATAAGATTTGACAGAACTGATTTTCCTTGGGAATTATAAGAGATGTTCTATTTTTAACCAGAAGCTAAAAAAGTGTGATGAGATCAATGCTTTAAATTAAGTCTGCCTTAGACCTCAAGAAAAAGTTCTTTTCAAAGGAACCAACAAAACTGCAACGAGGAGCAGACAAAGAAAATCCTGGCTAAAATTCTTGATAGACAATGGTTGCCCCGTTATCCCTCTTTGTCATAGAAGTCTGGTGTCTGTGTGATTGCCTAAGGAAAGAAAAAAATGACAAACACAACTTCCATGAGATCAGACTGAGATTCAAGGAAATCCCCAGTTGCTTGCACTGAAGCTAACCTTAGCATTTATATTCTGAGCCAGTTCTAGAAAGGAAATCTCTAAGGCAAAGTTGGGCTTTATCTGATAGAAAAATGAGTTAGAAACACTTTCGATTTACATTTTGAAAAATCACAGTAAGTATCAAGAAAAAAATTAAAACCATGACAACCCAGGAACCTGGAAATAATAACTGCTAACATTTCTAATATTGTAGGTATTTTCAATCAATATTTCTGAGAAAAAGAGATGGCTACTTTTGTGCCTATGTCTGTGTATTCGTATATGTATATGTATGTGTATGTGTATGATTTTTTAAAAAAACAATTTTTTAATCTCTGTTATGGTTTATATATAAGGTGTCTGCAAAGACTCCTGTGCTGCAGGCTTGATCTCCAATTCAGAGGTAGGGGATTCAGAGGTCGGGATTTGGGAAGGTGATTGGATCGTGAGGAGTCAGATCTTTCCAATTGATTAACCAACTGAGGAATTTGTAGCTTAATGGATTATTGGGAGGTGGTGGAAACCACAGGAAGTGGAACCTAGTTAAAAGAAGTGGGTCCTTTGGGGCAGGCCCTTTGGGGACTCTATCTTGTTCCTGCCCCTTCCCTCTGTCTCTGCTTCCTAGCTGCCATGAGGTGAACCCCTTTCCCCTGCCATACCCTTCCACCATGATACTCTGCCTCACTTCAGGCCCAAAACAATGGAGCTGGGAGACCATGGATTGAAACCTCTGAAACTCTGATTTAAAATAAATCTTTTCTTCTTTAGGTTGCTTTTCTTGGATATTTTGTCACAGTGACAAAAAGCTGACTTTTTCTCCTACCACATCCTACCACAGATAAAGTTACAATTGATCTTAGTAAAGGGTTATCCCTGTAGAGCCAGCAGTGAATGCTGATGCCATCCCCTCTAACACTGATGGATGCCAGTAAACACCACAAATCTGCACATATAAAAAAAATGGTCTTTACCTTGCTTTCCATAATGCAAAGGTTGATGGGAGGAAGTGAGTTTGAGTTAGTGTCCAAAGATGGAAATTAAAGATGCCATGAAGTTCACTAGCTCACAACAGAGAATCATAAGTCTTGCTATATTTAATTAAGCAAATCCTACCTTTGACAGGAATGGCAAGGTGTGCCCCTGGGAGAATGTGATTAAGGAAACTACTGGTTAATGGGGGAGAAAATGGTCACACCTAGCTAGACTCATGGTGGCACATGCTTGTAAGCCCAGCAGCTCATGAGGCTGAGCAGGAGGATCACAAATTCAAAGCCAGCCTCAGCAACTAAGTGAGGCCCTAAGCCACTCAGTGAGAACTTGTCTCTAAATAAAATTTAAAAAGGGCTGAGGATGTGGCTCAGTGGTTAAGTGCCCCTAGGCTCAATCCCATATATATATATAAAGTCATTTATATATATATAAAGTCTTAGTCTTCTTGCATAGCATAGTCTTCTTGCCACCATGCAAGTTAAGGATCCTGAACGGAAAGAAAAGGGAACACCAACCCAAGCACCACCCACCAAGCACTGAGCCAGCCACTCCATCAATATCATTCTCTTTACTCCTTATGACAAGCTTGGACAGTAAAGATGGGTACAGCCTTACTTTGCTGTTAATGAACCTGAGGTTCCGAGCCCATGTAATCAGCTTGTAAGTGGTAGAGCAATGGCTTAACCCCAGGCCTCTCCCTGCTGTGCACACTATCACCAGAACTGAGATTGTCCTGTCTCCTCAGTTATGCAAAAAGTAATCACAAGTATCTGGAGAGGGTCACATTCCAACATCTCACCCATCTATTCATTCAGTAATTACTAAGTGCCTGTGTGCCAAGCACCATTCTAGATGCCAATGACACAGCAATGAACAAAAGCAAAGACCCTGGTCTGCACTGTAAATTAGAGAACACACACACACACACACACACGTGTGTGTATGTATGTGTGCAAAACATATGTCAGGTGCTAATGAAGAAGGGTGGGGGCAAAAGGGATAGAGAGCTCAGGGCAGCCTGTATGTCAGTTTCCTATGGCTGTAATAAGAAATTACCATAGACTTGGTGGCATGAAACAACAGAAATTCATTCTTTCACACATCTGAAGGCAGAAGTTCAAAATCAAAGTATCACTAGGGCTCTGGGAGAGAAGTCTTCCAGGTCTCTTCGCTTCCGATGGCCATCAGTGTTCCTTGTATCTGCACCTTGTAGCTAGCACCGCTCCAATCTCCACCTCGGTCTTCACACGGCCTTCTCCTCTGTCATTCTTTTATAAGGATGCTCATGATCTGATTTAGAGCCCACCCAAACAATTCAGGATGATACCATCTCAAAATTCTTAATTACATCTGCAAGGACCCTTTTGTGACTAAGGTCACTTCCCAGGTCCTGGAGATTTGTTTGCAGACAAATCTTTTTGGAGAGCCAGCATTCAACACAAGGCAGGTTGCTACTGCTGTTTCTCTTGAGGTGGCCAGGAGAGCCCTTCCTAATGAAAGGACATTTGAGCAGAGACTGGAATAAAGTGAGGAACACAGGGTGCCACCAGGGAAAGTGATCAGAGGGAGGAGCAAGTTCAAGGGCCCTGAGGTAGGAGTGTACTTGGCATACTTGAACAACAGGGAGGAAGCCATGGGGTTGGAGTAGCATAAACAAGAGAAGAGTAACATGAGAAGAGAAATATTGTGATGAATGATTGGGTTGCCATGTATGAAGGCATCATAATGTCCTCTCTCTGAAGGTTATGAGTGTTTCCATTGTGTGGCCCACCAGAGGCCAATGAATACAACACCTGGCAATGTGATCCACACATTGCCAAAGTTCTTCAAAGTATTTCAAGAATTCTGGCAGAGGGAACTTTGTTATCAAAAGTTCCAGTCTGCTAACTATATCCCTCCTATTTCATCAGTTGGCACCTTTGAATTCCCCTGACCCACTTCCCTGTCTGGTCTAGATAATCTCCTCTTGTATTTTCCCAGGCACTTCCTACATGGCTGTCCCAGCCTCATCTCCACTCCTCCCCACCTCTGCATAGGGTCTAGCATGCAACAGGAAGCAAGTGATGCTGGAGAATGAGTGAATGATGAATCATGAAAATCTCATATTTATCCGTGCTTGGACAGCTACCCATCACATTCCAAAGAAACTTTTACCCTTGAATGATTTATCTAAACCTAGGAGCAAATGTAACTTAGAATGCATCAATCCTAAACTTTGGAGACGGAATAAAAGAAGACCAAGAGCTTTGCTTCCAGTTGTCACCATCAGAGCACTTAGAGGTAGGAAGCCCAGGTTCTATCTTTACCATGAGCTGTGTGATCTCAGGCAAGTCACTTAACATCTCTAAGATCTGGACCTCCACCAGTAATAAGAGGAGGCTGGACCTGAAGGAATGATGTAAGTCCTTTCTTACTCTAAATGCTCCAGGCTACATGTGAAGTCCTAGGGCCTAAACTGGCACCATAATTACTCATTTAAATTCAGAACTTGCTCTGATAGGAGGTATTGGCTCCCTCTAGGATCTCAGGCAGCTGACCTCAATAATCTAGGCCTTCCCCAGCACTGCAAATAAATAAATAAAATTTAAAAAATCCAGGCCCATCTTTCCAGACATCCAAACTGAGCTTAAGAACCTTGTCCTCCACAGTTCTCACCGCCTGATCACATCATTTGTTCTGTGAGAGCCTTTAAAGTTCCTCAAACTTTTCTGCTGAAATTCTTATAAAAGCAGAAGAGAGCAAATGACTGACTATTCCAAGAAAACCTGAGAGTAAGTATAGAAGCTGTCCTCCAGAAGATAGAAATGTATTTAATTAAAAAAAAATTTTTTTTTTTTGGTACCGGAGATTGAACCCAGGGGCATTTAACCACTGAGCCACATTTCCAGCTCTTTTTTGTATTTTATTTAGAGACAGGGTCTCGCTGAGTTGCTTAGGGCCTCAGTGAGTTGCTGAGACTGGCTTTGAGCTTGTGATCCTCCTGCCTCAGGCTCCTGAGCCACTGGATTACAGGCCTGTGCCACCATGTCTGGCTAACTTAAATTTTTTTCATTGTTTTTTTAGAAATTTAGTTTAGATTTGTGTTGTATTTTTTAAATTCCTATGAATTTTGTGTTCTACTCCGTGATGTATCTGCATATTTAAAAAAAAATGTAAATTTTCCCCAAAACCTCTGAGTGAAATCATTGATTGCTGCTTCTCCTAGTTTTCTACAAGATGTCACAGCATCATCAAACTCTGAAAGAGGCATTCCCTTCTGAAAAGGGGCTGGAATAACCCTTTTGTAATAAAAAATAATGTCCAGAGGACCATGTGCAGGCAGAGAGAGTCAGGTAGAACAAGTCTTGATTCATTCTGTCTTCCCTTGCTCCAGTGTGACCCAGTGTTCCACTCTTTAATGCTCTGAGAAGCTGCCCCACTGCATGAGATTTTGAAGAAACTTTACTAAACATTAGAGAGTTAAAGAGGAAATAAATTCAGAGAACAAGATGTTCAGTGAAGGCTGGGGATGCAGCTCAGTGGTAGAGCACTCACCTAACATGTGCAAGACCTTGGGCTTGAGCCCAGTTCTGCAAAAAAATTAAAATTAAAATGAATCCCAGGCAGCCTGATTTGGGTGGTGCTGGCCTAACCTGCCCAGAGCTGGCTTGTTTCCAGGCCTGGGTCTGATCCATTCTCAGTGGTGATCCATGGTCAGTCTTAGCCATTTGCTGATTTCCAGATGGAAGAGCATCAGTTCCAGCACCCTTACTTAGCTTCTCTTTTCATTCTCTTGCTCCAGGCTCTGGACTGTCTTGGTCTAAATTGCAGAGTAGATTCAAACTCCCCTGCAGTGTTCTGTTCTCAGGCCCCTCCCAAAGTCTGTAGCCAGGATGGATTCTAAAACTAATTCATGGTGAGGTGGAAATGACTGGCAGCTTTACTTTACACCAAAACCCATTCCTCTGGACAGGGATCCAAGTCCCAGACTGCAGGATGGAAAGAATCTGAAGGCCTTGAGGAAAGATGCCCTCTGACAGACAAGTAGGGGCCGAAACCTGTCCTGGTTCCCACCCACCAAGCCAAGGTCTCAGCTATGCCACAATCTCCCCACTACGCCCACCAGACTAGACTGCCTGCCTAGGCTTCTATTTGTAGGGTAGGATGGCCTCATCTTTATGGATTATCTTTTAGGAATTGGGAAGTTTTACAGTGATCAGAAAGAGGCCTCCTCTGGGTACATAGAACCCCTGGCAAAGGTGTTCTCCCCTCTCCTGCTGCTGGAAGCAGCCTGTGGGCACAGTTTAGCTAGTGCCCACACCATCCCCCTCAGCCTGAGGCCTTTGTCAAGGTTGAGAACTGAGTAATTAGGGTACTTGGGTGCTGGGAGAAATCCTAGTTCTTGGCTCGCAGCAGTTAATGTCTCAAGTGTGTAAACTTGCAGAGAGGAGCATTCCACTCTGGTCACCTAGGAAAGTAAACAACTGCCCCAAATTGACCTAGTGTTACCAAGGGAAACTGTATAGGAGCTTGGTGGTCTGATCCCCCGTGGCACATTGTGATTGGGCAAGAAACTTATAAAATGTATACCTGTTTCTGCAATAAACGAGTTATAGTCTGCTCGCCACAAGCCTGCTTCCACCCAACTCCCTGAGTCTGGGTCTTGACTCTGCGGCCCTTACCTGTGCCTGAGCTAGCTTGGCACCCCTACACTTGGGGGTGAAAGAGTTTTCCGGGTGCCTCTGAAATCCCACCACAGAGACAGGTGTCCTTTCTGGTCATCTACATGGACCTTGTTCTGGGCATCCCTGGACCAATATCATGGATTACCCTTGAGGTTTTCCTCATTGTTATGAACCGTCTTTATGGCAGCCAAGCCTCTTTTTGCCTAGTTACTTTTCATGCTGGCTGGGAAGCAGGGCTGACTTTTATTTCTTCCACTTTTCACAATGTTGGCAGAAAATGCTTTCTCATTTGCCTCTTATCTGAGGTCCCTTATCTTCTCACTATTTCCCATTTGTTTTCTTCCTAGAAATTTCTTGTCTCTTGCCATCCCTAAATGCCTTGTCTAAGGGAAGAGAGCCAGCTCTCACCTTTGAGCATTTACCAAAAAGTCTCCATGTCTCATGGCTGTGTCTCCTCAGAGCGGTGCTGCCCCAGGAGCAGGGCCGCTGGATTGCTGGAGCCTAGGGAGGCCTCAGGTTCTTCTCTGGGAGAAGGTCATGAAGCCTGAGTCTACAGTAACTGGGTTTCTGGGGATGTCTAGAGGCCCTACCTAGAAAGTCCTTCCAGACAGTTCTCCTCACTATTACCCTCTATATCAACATTTCTTCAGTAATGATTTGTATAAAACTCTGTCAAATTCTGTTTTGAATTACAAATGAAGGACATTCCTGGTACCTTAACAAATACAAATGTTAAATGGCAAATGAAAGAGTTAGGATAATTTAGATAAGAGTTAAGATCACTTTCATGACCTGAAAATTCTATTGCTATTGGTTTGATAGGAGAGAGTAGTAGATTAAAGTGAGGGCAAACACAGGATGCTCAATCGCTGTAAGATCAATAATACTTTACAAAGCATAATCCAATAGAAAATTGAAAGTTCCTTGGTATCTTTAAAATGTGAATTTCATACAACTCATGAAGAATGTTGGCATACTGCCCTTTGAGTTATTCCTGGTGTGTTATACTGTATATAATACCTCCAAAAAGCTTGACTAATTGATTAGAAATCAGAAAGAGTGAAAAAAAAAAAAAAAGAAGAAGAAGAAGTGTATTAGATGTTAAGACTGGCCATAGAACATCCGGAATAGACAAAGATTTTTCAGAAGAGGAAAGGGGCAGTATTACTGAAGTATCATATAAATCCTATTTATGGTCTGCTAATACACACAATATTCCTTTGGAAAATTGCATTAATCCTTAAACATTTAAACAAATTTTTATTGTTATTAAAATGTACAAAATGCTCTTGGTAAAACATTTAGACAGTAGGCAAGATGAATGAACCAAACAACTGGATGAATCTTAACAGTCAAATGAATAATAACTGAAAAACTTTAGTGCCAAGAGATTACATACAACACTACCTATCCTCTTTTCATAAAATTTAAGATAGTTACAATAAAAATGTACACTTTATAGGAATACATGCAATAAAATTCTATAAAAGGAAACCAAAAAAAAAAAAAAAGGAAACCAAGGGGGGCAGGGGTTGTAGCTCATGGTAGAGCACTTGCCTAGCACATGCCTCACTGAGTTCAATCCTCAGCACCACATAAATATAAATAAAGTAATTAAATAAAGGTATCGTGTGCATCTACAACTAAAAAAAATTTTTATAGAAGAGTTTTGTAAAAAAAAAAAAAAGAAAGAAAGAAAGAAAAGAAAAAAGGAAACCAAGGAAATGAGGAGCATGGAATTCAGGGTGAAGATTATCATGGTGGAAATGATGGGAAATGAGACAGAAAAGAGGGAACCACAGGGTTCAAGACAGTCATGAAGATCTTACCTTTTAAGCCAGGTGCGGTGACACCCACCTGGTAGTCCCAGCTACTCCAGAGGCTGAGGTAGGAGGATCGCAAATTGAAGGCCAGTCTGGGCAACACAGAGAGCACCCCTGCCCCTGACCATCTCAAAAAAGAAAGAAAGAAAGGAAGGAAAGAAGAAAAAATATAAAAAAGAAAATCTTGACTTTTGTTTCAGATAGTGACTTTGTAACACTTATTTCAGCATTAAAAATTGCTAAACAGCAATAAAGAAAAGAAACAAAGATTGACAAAATATAAAAGTATTGTGTATCATACTGGATTTCTAGACAAATATCCTGTGTCTACTTTGACTGTTTCTTGTATGTGTTTCCAAAAACTTTTATCTTTGTGTTTTAAATTTGCATGTCCTAATTCCCCATTTCAGAAGTCCTAAGTAGCATTCATGCATGCATACTCAGAGAAAACTAGGTCCTTTAAGTGAAGTTGCTGGTATTAACAATGATTGTGAAGTATAGGCTTGTGTGTGTATTTTACTGGGGATTGAACCCAGGACCTTGCATATGTTAGGTGATGCTGGCTAAGCCCCAGCCCCATTTTAATTTTATTTTGAGACAGGGTCTCTCTAAGTTGCTGAAGTTGGCCTCTTATTTGCAATTCTCCTGCTTCAACCTCCTACATAGCACCACTGGCCTGGCTAAATATAGTCTCTTAAGTTACCTACAATAAATACAGTACAATAAAAATTTTGAAAAGCAGGGTAGAGTTGAACCTTAAGCAAAGAACCTGAAAATTATCAGCAACGGAAACCCACAGCTTCCCCCTAGTTCAATTTGACTCTTTCCCCCTAGTGCTGCTTGACGGCCAAGTCTTGAAGCCATTTCTGTCTGACCTGAACCTCTAGAATTAGACCAGAGCAAAGCAGAGGGGTTGGAGAAGACAGAGGGCTCCGAACAAATCATCATCTACTTCTCCATCTTTCAGAAAACGACAAACACCTCAGGGTCTACAGGATCCAGGAGAATGAGACACTGAAATTTCTCTTTATGAAAGAGAACTGAGTACACAAAGTTTTGTAAATCCATATCCCAAATGAGAACATATTAACTCCTTATTCACAATCTCTGACAAGGATAACCGTCAGTCCTTTCAGGTGGAAGTAAAAATTCTCAATCTCCACACAAGGTCCCCCTTTCTTCCAAAGAAAAGTTCACCCAGCCTCCTACCCAAAGAGCCCACTTCCTCAATTCTACCCTAAGGAAGTCACACATCTCACACCACAAACTTGATCTGTGTGTGGGTAACGTGGACAGGAAACAGATAAAAGAGGAAATTATACCCCTAAGAGTTACAGATAAGAAACTTAATACCTAATTCAGAACATGGATTTCTGACCCACTGGCCCACTCTGCTCACCTGGGCTACCACCATCCTTTCAATGAGCATTTCGCTTTAATTAACATCTCACCTGCATTGGGATTGTAACACATAATGTTTAAAAATGGGCTCCATGGCCAGGCACAATGGCACACATCTGTGATCCCAGCAACTAAGGAGGCTAAGGCAGGATAATCACGAGTTCAAGGCCAACCTGAGCAACAGTGAGGCAAGAAACAACTCAGTAAGTCCCTGTCTCTAAATAATAATTTTTTTAAAAAGGGGACTGGGGATGTGGCTTAGTGATTAAGCATCCCTGGGTTCAATCCCTGGTATCAAAAAAAAAAAAAAAAAGAAAAGGGTTCTATGTACTGTGACAATGTCCATAGTACAAATGCTGTGATTGTGGACAATTTCAAGCTACTAGTGTGATAATACCAGATACAGAGTTGGGAACTCATGTCACAATCAGCTCCCATGACTGGTTCCCTCACATCACTAGCTGAAGTGCTTTCCTTATAAGTGCTATTATTTTACTAAGTGTCTCTATAATTGGTCAATATTATACAGACATGCCATTTTAAAAATGGATCCACTTCTCTGGATTATAGTGAGAATCAAAGTGCTGAGCAAATAAAGTTTTCAAATCATTTCAATACTGCTTTCTACATCCTCTTTCCTTCTTCTCATGCTGCACCTTCATTCCTCTTTCTCATTGTGAAGGTACAGTCCCATCAAAGACCCAAGCCCAGGGAAGTGGCACTTGAAGCCTACAAGATAAGAGAGGTACTCTAGGCAGTGGTATGCTGGAACACTGAAAGAACATTTTCTTAGGGAGAGATGTTGGCAAACTCTCTACACAATGAGGCCTACCATGAACAGATCTACCTAAATGGTTCCATTTGGTTGCACATTTCCCATTGTGACACTCTGAGGGATCCTTGTAGAAATAGGTTTTACATGTTGTACCTGGTTTCAGATCCTACACAAAAGCAAACTCTATTTTGTGGTGAATTCTACAGTAACACTGGCATGTTCTAGCTACATGTGGATTAAATAGACTAATCTTGTTTCTTATTGTACTAGTGATTGAACTCAGGGGTGTTAACCACTGAGCTACATCTCAGTCCTTTTAATTTTTTGTTTTGAGACACTCAAAACAAAATTCAGAACAGCTTGCTAAGTTGCCCATGCTGGCCTAAAACTTGCAATCCTCCTGCCTCAGCCTCTAGAGTAACTGGGATGGCAGGTATGCACCACTCTGTTCAGTGAATAAGTTTTTATGAAGTTTTATAAGGTTGCTTCATTTCCTGTGGAAGACATTTCTATGGGAAGATGCATTCCCAATTCTGAACTTATTTAACCCATATTGACTTCAACCTGTTAATATTCAGAGGACTGTAAATACACAAAGATACAGATCCTATGTTAACAGATAAAAATTATTTATATTAACAATTAAAAATGCTTTCTCTTCCCTACCTCCTCCAATAATAAAGAACAAGTTTCTAGGAACAGGGATGTACCTTATATCTTCCTCAGTCAGTAGCCCTCACAGATAGGTTTTCACTCTATCCACTTCCCTGACATGGTTCTGGCAGAAATAACTCAAAGTTTTTGGAGTGGTTGTAAATCTATATCCACAAATTCTGTGGTACTTCCGTAAGTGTACAATTCATTTCCCCTGAGAGGGATGTACTTAATGGCTCACTTCTATTGAACAAACTGTGGCACAAAAACTGAGTTATCACTTGAAAGCTTATGTTACAAAAGATTCTAGTACTTTCTGGATCACTTATATATAGACAGCTGTGACTGAAGTAGTCCCTGGGAGAGATCCACTAGGAAGGATCTGAAGCCCCCAGTCACTAGCCATCTTGGAAGTAGATCCTCCAGTACTGGTCCAGAGCCTGAATCCCTGAGAGATAACTTGACCACAAATTCCTGAGAAGCTCAGAGTCAGAATCACCCAGCTAAGCTACTTCTGGATTATGGTTTGTATCTCAAATGTCCCTCAAATCTCTCATGTGTAGAAGGTTTGGTCCTAAGCTGATAGGGCTGTTGAGATGTGGTGGAATCTTCAGAAGTTGGGGCCTAGTGAAAGGAAGTTAAGTCATTGGGGGTGTGTCCTTGAAGGGGATACTGAGACCCAGGCCCCCTTCCTCACTTTCTTTTTGCTTCCTGGCCCCATGGGGTGAGCAGCTTTGCTCCATCACATGCTCCAGGTCATGAAGTTCTGCCTCACCACAGGCCCAAAAGCAATGGCGTCAACCAACTACGGATTGAAACCTATGTAACTATGAGTCAAATCTTTCCTCATGATAGATTATTTCAAGTATTTTGTCCTGGAGAAGAAAGTAGACACCCTGACCCTCAGAAACCGTGTGAGATAAGCTTTTGTTGTTTTAAGCTATTATGCTTGGGAGTTATTCATTATATAGTAACAAATAATTAATAATGTTTTCTTGAGAACAGATCCATTGGCTGTATTTTCACCCTTTACTTGATTCAAGTTCTACTGTGCAAGACCCTTCTTGTTCTTGTTTTATAGTCCCTTTTATAATCACATGTCTCTCTTCTCCCTTATCTGCTGTATAGTCCCCTTTTCTTAGTTTTTCTTTGCCTCCCCCACCCCAGGGTTCCCCATTTTCTGTTCTCACCCTATTCTTTTTTCAATGCTACATATACTGCCTTAACACTCTCATGATTTTGATTAACACTCATATTCCTTTGAAGGCAGGTGATAACTCAAACTCTCAGAAGCAAATGAAGAATGTAAGTCCTCACATAGCTCAGAAGGATGCTGAATAAAGTAGGTCACAGAATTCCTAGGAGATCTGTAAGATTTTGTGCCCCAGGAACTGGAATCCAGGACTCAGTACTGCCAGGATCTGCTTTCTCTGACCCTCTCCTTTCTCTCCTTGCTTTGGTTTCTCTTTGAATGTTTGCTAAATTCTTTTCCTGCAGTAGACTCTGTCTACAAGCTGGAGAGGATGGCAATCTCCTGAGACCACCCTGAGTGGTAGAGAAGTATTTATCCAAAAGAAGAGATGATGGTCAGAAAGAAAAGATGTATGTCCACCACTGTCATGACAGATGACTCCACCACTGGCGTAGGGCTTTCTTCTCAACTCCAGATCCATACATCTCCTAGACATCTCCAGTTGGATATTCATCAGCCACTATTAGTTTGGAAGACTTGCTGTAACTAAGTACCATAAATTGAGTGGTTTAGAACAATTTTTTCTACACTTTTGGAGAGCAAAAGTCCAAAATTAAAGTGTTGGAAAGGCCATGAACCCTCTGGAAGTGCAATGGAAGGATCTGTTATGACCTTTCTCCTGGCTTCTGGTAGTTTCTTGATTTAAGTAGCCATCATCCTTATCTCTGCCTTTATCTTCACATGGTGTGAAGCCTGTGTGGTCTGTCAAAATAACAAAGGTTGGACTGGGGGCATACACCAGTGGTAGAGATCCTGCCTAGCATCTATGAGGCTCTGGGTTAGATCCCTAGCACCACAAAAATAAAATAAAATATATAAAAAGGTTTGTTGATTTTTTTGTTTGCTTTTGTTTTTGCTACTCCATCACTTTTTCAAAAAGTCCCAATAACTACCAGACCAAAACAAAGTAAAACAAAAAAAAACCACCAAAGCATGGAGTTCTTAGACCCACCAGCCCCTGGGCCTGGTCCCTTCCCAGTCTCACCTCCACCCATTTTCTGTAACCTTCCCCCAAAGTGAAATGCTTGCAGTTCTCCTGAAATCAAGCCTGTATTCCTCCCACCACCTGCCAATCAAACTGCTCCTCATTCTTTTTTTTTTTTTTTTTTTTTTCATGGTGCTGGGGATTGAACCCAAGGCCTTGTGCTTGCAAGGCAAGCACTTGCTCCTCATTCTTGAAGGCTCAGCCTAAGAACTTCCTCTGGGAAGCCTTCTGTGCCTAGACCCACGGTTGCCTTGCTCAGTCTCTCTGAGGCCACCTGGTTCCAAGCCTGTGCCTCTTTCCAAGCTCTTCTCAGCAAGGCTGTCACCAACTACTATCCAAGATCAGCAGCATCTCCTGCACAAAGTTTCCCTTCAGAACCCCACTTAGTGTATGAGGTTCCCACTCTGCTTTGAAGGGAGGATGAATGTCAGTCAGAGTGACCACTCAGACCCCAAATCAAGTCTTGCACACAGACAGGCATGGATCCTACTGGGCAGCAATAGATCAGTGGAATACAATACTCAACGCTGTCCGAATGAGTTCTCTGGCGCCCAGGGAGGTACCAGCTGGCCAAGCCTGCCACAGGCAACGGGAGGCTGGGCTGTTGGCAAGTGATGATGACTCAGCTCCCACGAGGCTCCTGGATCTGGACAGCATCCTGACTGAGGCCCTTTACTAGATCCCTGTCCCTCTCATCCCAGGAGATGTTCCCTCCCTTTAGGTGCAAATACAAAGCAGACAAGTTACATACCAATAATAGAGGGGCTAAAATATTTAGTCCCTGACACAGGGCAGTGAGTGCTGTTCCAGACCATAAGCTCTAGAAAGAAAACAACCGTGTCTTCGCCTTTGTGTACATTACAATAAGCATAAGCAGGAACATACGGATGGCAAGCATACCAGGCAAGGTTTATGTACCACACATGGCCATGGGTTTTATGTGTACTCAATCTTTTTGTTTGGTTTGGTTTGGTTTGGTTTGGTGGTGGGGATTGCACCCAGGGGTGCTTAACCACTCAGACATGCCTCCAATCTTTTTTAATTGTGGGAAGCCATCGATGAGCCTGTGTGAACCAAGCAAAGTTCGAGTCATTAGGCAGAGAAGTCGCTGTCTTGGGAACTCCCAGGCGGAAATCTGTTGGTGTGAGAATGCCCACTTCATGTTGGCACTCTGACCTGCTCACAGCTCAGGTTCAAATACAGCCTTGGGTGTAGCCTGCCAAATGCCAATCACCCCGTTTACTGCAAGACCCCTGTCACACCAAGCACCCAGACAAAACTCCTCCCACTGAAACCTTATCCCTGCCTTTGATGTCCTTCCCCTTAAATAAAGAATTAGGGACTTCTTCAGTTGTTCAGTTCCAGTTCCTACCAGGACTGGAAGACCCATCAGGTGCTTTGCTTTTAAATCTAATCTTTGGCTTTGTCTTATTTCTTACTGATTATTTCAGACTTTTTATTTTCCCAGGCTGCTCACACCTCCTGAGCAGGAACCTGTTCTGTTGGGATGCTGGTCACCCAGTCATATTTATTTTTTATTTTGAAACAGGGTCTTTCTAATTGCTAAGACTAGTTTTGAATTTACAGCTCCCCTACCTTGGCCTCCTGAATTGCTGGGATTACAGGAGTGCACCACTCTACCTGGTCATATATACTCAATCTTCACAACAATTTTATTAGGTTAAGGTTATTATTACCTCCATGGAATAGATGGGAATACTGAGGCATAGAGAGGTTAAGGAATTTGACTGAGGTTGGCACAAATGATAAAAGGAAGAACAGGGATTTGAAAGTGGGCTATCTGGATCCAGAGCCCAAGTTCTTAGTTTTTATAGTTTATGGTCCAATATTGGTTGAGTTTCATATATAAAATTAAGATATTTATAAATAAAATCAATCATACTCAAAATAATTTTGGAGCCCCTGGAAGGTCACCTTATGACTGTAAACACTCACCCTCTAAAGCAACTGAAACACAAAACCACTGTCCAGGCAGTAGAAGCCATGGGTACAAAGAAGTTATAGATAGAGAGAAAAATCTTTGATCCCCCAACCAAAAGACACCAGGGCAAAGGCCCTGATGCACCAGGATAAATTCGTGTTGGAGCTGCTTCTCACCTGTGCTGCTATCATGGGTGGTATTATTCCCTCCAAAAGGATATGTTAAATTCCTAACTACTATATCTCAAAATGTGACCTAATTTTGAAATAAGGCATTTATAGAAGTTATCAAGTTAAAAATGAGGTTCTCAGGGTAAGCTCTGATCCAATATGACTGAAGTCCCTATAAAAAGGGAAAAAATTGCATACAGACAAACATGCACACAGGGAAGAGAACACTCCCTGAAGATAAAGGCAGAGATCAGGATGCTGCATCCACAAGCCAAAGACTGATGGATGGCAAAACACAAGAAGCAAGAAGCAAGGCATGGAATACATCCTCCCTCACAGATGGTTCCTGCAAGGTGGAAAAGGAACCGACCCTGGCCACATCTTCTAGCTCCAGAACTGTGAGACAATACAAATCTATTGTTTGAGCTACTTAGTTTTTGTGGCATTTTGTTACTGCAGCCCTAAGTAATCAGTACAGCCATGTTTTGTAGATGCTCCTGGGTGACTGGAAACTGGACTGACATATTAATGGCATATGATTCTCCTGATTGATTCAGGGAAACCAGCAGGGAATGAAAGAGCAGCAGAGGTAGAGATTAACAGTATAAATCACTGTGAGTTGAGGAGGGCTTCATAAAGTCTCAGGTTTAACCCACCATCTTAAAAAATGGATACAATTGGAGTAAACAGAGAGAAGACAGCAGAGGAGGTCCCATGTGTTAATGGGATAGAGGACAATAATTGACAAGCAAGGTTTAACTGGAGGGCTTGGCAGAGAAGAATTTGTATAGCAATGACATATAAATGAAAACCTTAAAATATGGCATGATTCCATAGGTCAGAGATCTATACAAAGTGCATATAAAGCCATTTATTCCCTAAACCAGTGCTTCTGAATACTCCCTATGCCCATGACACTATACCAAGCGCTGGCATAATTCACAAAATCTCAAGACAGAAAAAATGCCAAGATCTCAGTCCAACTTCTTCTTTGACGACAGCAGCAGTCAGTTTGACTTTTCAATCTACTGTTAACTTTTTGTTGGGCTAATGATTTCTTTAATAGTCCTAATATCACACTCCTCCAAATACTTGGAATAAGAAAACAAGGATTTTATTAAGGGATCCCAGATATGTGGATAAGAAACTCACTTAATTTTATAAACATGCAAGGACTAAACATACAGTTACCATGTCTAATATAACCAGTTAAGAAATTTTGTAAGGAAATCAATCTTCCCACCAGATCCCTGTTAAAATCTTCCTTCTGGATTCAGCCCTCAAAAAAGTTGTTTGTTCATTTTTTTTAAAAAATTATTTAATGGATGTCAATTCTCAAGTCAGAGCTTTAAATGTCTTAAGTTTTTCCATAATCACCAGCTATTTTCTTCAGTTCTATGACTGCCCAGATACACTGCTGATTTAAGTAATATTTACCTTAGCTTTAGTAAATATTTGACATTTTTAGTAAATGTTATACTGCTTAAACATTTATTAAGCAGTTAAAATTGAGTCCTTACCTCATTCAGTATTTACCTTTGAACAGACTGGTACAGTATATAGAATGCAGATCGTATGTTTAGTTTACTTGAAAAAAAGTCAATCCACACACCTGGAAAGGTGTTGACCAAACGGTTCAACAAAGAGGAACAAAACCAGGATGTCCGTTTGTTAATGACTCCCAACTACAAACTTTGTTAGAAGAAACCAGTTAAACTTTAATTAAAATTACAAGTTAAATTTAAATTAATCTTGAAGAAAACACTGTGTAACTTACACCAATCTAACACCTTGAACAATTTCCCATATTCTCCATTTCTTTCTTTTCACATGTCTTTTTTTCTTAATATTTTTTAAGTTCTCAATGGACATTTACTTATTTACTTATATGTCGTGCTGAGAATCAAACCCAGTGCCTCACATATGCTAGGCAAGCGATCTACCACTGAGCTACGATCCTAGTCCTCACATTTCTTTTTCAGTGGGTGAAATTCTTAACAATCCATTAATCTTTCTCCCCATGAGCCAGCTTCTGTGTGACCGGAGCAAACGCTTAGGTGGGGAAGGGGAGGTCAGACTTACTTTCATGGAACCAGTAAGTGCCGCAGACCCCCCTAAGGAGGACGGGAAGGAGCAGCCCTGGGAAACAGTACGACTCTGTAAACCAAAAGTGTTTCATTCCGGAAGTGTCTGTGGTATGTCCATTCCATACCAGGCACCATGCCCAGGGCTGAGGCTATGATGTTGAACAAGAGAGACCAGATTCTGCTACCATGGGGAGAGACAGAAAATAGGCAAATAAATAAGATTTTCAGATGCTGATCATGACAAGAAATTTAAACAGGATGATCTGATAGAGAGTTGACTGTTGTCTCTGAATTTCAGGTCAAAGAAGACCTCTCTGAGGAGACGACAGTTAAGACTGAAAGATTAGAAGGATCCAGCTGTGGGAAAGTTATGGAGGAGAATATTCCCATCAAAAGACAGTTGGTACAAAGACCCTGAGGCAGGATAGAATTTGGAAGCTTCCGGGGAAAGAAAGTCCATTTTCTCAAAATATGCACAATGGCATGTACTATATTGTAATAAGAAAAAATATACTTGGAGGGAAAGTTCATATCATTTGGTCATACTTGTGTCATCACACTCATGGAATCAATATTAAAAAAATTTCAAATGTAGAAAAATAAACATTTAGGCACAGTGCGATTCACAACAGCATCATTTAAAATAGTAAGAAAGTAGAAACGACCTCAATGTCCAACAACAGGTGAATGGTTTATATAAATTGCAGCATGTCCATTTTGGGGGGGATTATATAACCAATAAAGTTATAATAATAAAGACTAATCATATAAAAAGACTTTTGACATAAGGCTAAATGGAAATAAGCAGAATATAAGGTGGATGATCTTGGCCATAAAGAAATAAAATGCAGGAAAAATAAAATATAGAAATGTTTAAAATTATTGTGTTTGGGAATTATTTTTCCATGTATTTCCCTACCTTCCAAATTTCCTTTAATGCACATGAATTACTCTGATGATTAAAAAATAAAAAACAAACTTGAGTCTTCAAAATAGTCTTTACTCCCTGCTTTGGCATTCCCCAAGTGCCCCCCACCCCATCCTCCACCTTAACCCTCACTCCAGAGGGAGTGCGTGCATAGACTCTGATGTTCCTGCAATGGATAGACATACCTATGGGTAGAAATGCATGTGCATCAGTGGAAATGCATATGCGTCAATGTCAATGAGCTGCACACCATGTAAATCAGAGTGTCTGTGAATGCTGATTCAAAATGGGCTGTGCTGAGACCACCCAATGGGCTATGCTATCTGAGACCACCCAGAGTGGCTATTATCTATAAGGCACATGGAGGGAAAATCAAAGGCCATGGCAGAAGGGGACGAGACATTCTGATATCCTGGTAGAAGAGGAACTCCAGTAGGGAGGGGCACCAGAGAAGAGAACAAGCTGAAGATTCACTGCGGTTGAGGGTCTAGAATTCAGAATTGCAAGAAAACTAGAGATTGGATAGGATCACAGATCAGATTCCCTGGAAAAGAGATCCTGAGAGGGAGATTTGCAAACAGGTAGTTTGTTAGTATGTACTGAACTGTGTCCCCCTAAAAGATAGTTTGAAGTTCTGTCTTCTCATGCCTGCAAATGTAGCCTTATTTGGAAATAGGTTAGTTCAGATACAACTAAGATGCCTTGGTACTGGATTAGGGTGGGCTGCTGTGGGTGGGCCACTCTCAATCCAATGTGGCTGATATCTGTGTAATAGGGAAATCTGGACCCGACACAAAAACAAGGAGAATGCCATTGGATGAGGGTGGCTTGGAACGACACATCTGCAAGCCAAGCAGCATCAAGGATTGCTGCCAACAACGGGAGCGGGGAGAGAGGCAAGGGAAAATTCTCCCCTAGAGAGGGACATGGCCCCGCCAACATCTAGCCTCCAGAAGTGTAACAGAAATGTTTCTGTTGTCTTAAGTCACCCAGTTTGGATGCTTTATTACAACATCCTCAGGAAAGGAATAAGGTTGGCTAGTACTCTCAGGCACTACACTTAGGGAGGGAGGGAAGCAGAAGTGGGTAGAGGGAGGAGCAGCAAGGCGATTCAGTTGCAACAGTGGACTCAGCCCATGAAGAGCTCTGGACAGAAATGTTCCAGACAGAGGCAGAGGGCTTTGGTGCCTCCAGCATAGATCTGTCATTGGATTGCGACTGCCCCAAGGGAGGACTAAAACTCAGGCAGTGAGGCATCTTCCTTCCTCTGAGGCCAATTCCAGAGAGGAACCTGGTGGTGGTCCCAGCTGTGAGTCATCAACAGCCACCACTCTCCACAGCTAGAGTAGGAAAGGTGACAGCCTCTGACCAGAAAGGCAAGGTGAAGGTACACTCCACCCCCACTACCTGTGGCCATTTTGTCCAGATTGGGGAAGAAGCTCAGGGGCCCAGAGACAAGGGGTCTGTTTCTTCAAGGACCAAATGACTCTGGAGGGAGAACTGGAAGCAGGGAAAAGACTGAGGGAACAGGGAACAGTTACCCTAGCTCTGAGGGTTTGCAGAAGCTTGAAGGACCTCTGTTCCACCCCACAACCCGACATCAGACTCCATCCAAAATCAGGAAAAGGGTGTGACCTCCATTTTGTTGAGTGACCCTCTCTCCAAGAAGGCAGAATTCCTCCTTGTTGTCAGCCAAGCCCAGCCTTCCTATGACTCAAATTTCCACCTGGCCAAAGCATGCCTTTTTCACTCTGCCACTTACCAAGTCCCACCAGACAGAAGGATTTGCTGAGTTTTCTTTTTTGTAGTTTTCTGTGCAACATTTTCCAACTCTCCAACTTTTTCCATTCTCTCCTGCCTCCTTTTCTAGACTGCTGCGGATGCTCCTGGCTCAGGAACATGAGGGACTGTCTGTCTCCCATTGGCAACTCTTCAAATACTTGAAGACACTCATATATCCTCCCTAAATTTTCTTTTTTCCAGGTCAAATACCCCTAGTTGAGCTCTAAGTTTCTGTTCAGCTATACAATTCAATTATACTAGGAAGTCCTTAATCATCTCTTTTTGACATTTTTTCAGACATTTACTCAATCATCATATTTATTAAGCATCTATATGGGACCCAGCCCTTTGCTGGGGATAGAACAATAAACAAGGAAATTCCTGCTCTCTGAGTTTATACTCTACAGGTAAGAAATAAGAACAAAAAAGTCTCTAGCACAACAGGTGTGATGAAAAGGCAGTTGAGTGAAGAATTAAGAGCACAGAGCCCCCCCAGAGAGCTCTGGAGATGGCAAGACCTGACAGGAATGTCCCCAATGGAGGCAAGGGGCTTTGGTGCCTCCAGCATAGATTCCAGCTTGACCATTCACAAACTGTGTCTCTGAGTTTCTTCATCCATCCAGGGGAGACGGTAACAAAGTCTACCTCATAGTGTGGCCAGGAAAGATCAAATTGGTTAATACACCTGAAGCTCTTAGAATGGCACCTGGAATATAGCAAGGATTCAGTGAAAGTTGTTGATGATTATCATTATGGCTACCATGAAATTAAAGGTTCTATGGGAAAGAGAGCATCAAGAATGAAGTTAAAGTTCTGCCAAAGCCCTAAATGGAGCCCTGTACTAGGAGACAGATAATTGACCTAAGATGGGTCTACACAAACCAAACTTACTAAACTAACACTTATCTTTTATTAGTTTCCCCCACAAAGGGACATTTATGCCCTGCTTTCAAGCTGAAAAGAGGAGGGCACAAAGTTCTTTCTGCATTTGCTGTTTAATTACCTTCGGCTCAAAACAATCCTCATGCCAAAGTGGCATGTTTTGGGGTGGCGTATTCTGATCCACTCTGACATTCTGGGGTTATCAGGGGACTAGGAGGGCAAGTTCAAGTTTCTGACTTGGTGCCCAGGAGGGAAGCGGTGGCATGTACTAATGCAGAAGAGAAAGGAAGTGGGTAGGAAGAGGGAAAGGACAGGTTCAGAACAGGTGTAAGAGAAAGAGGCAGAAAGCACAAAATGAAATTATGAAAAACTCTGCTTGGACAATACTCGGGTCCAGAATGTGGTCATGACAGGAAGAAGAGGCCACTCCTTGCAAATGAGCAGGCCAAGATGAGAACTGCGGGCACTGGATGGATTACCTGCATGCACACGGAAGCCACATGAGATGTTGAAGGCTCCATTCTGCCATTGCTGCCCCTCCTCTCTGTGACTCCACACAGCAATCAGTCATGTCTCCAGATTTTGTCATCTCAACCATCTGTGGACATTCTGCTCACATTACTCAATTTTCTGATAGAAACATTAAACAGCCCTGAGCCAAATGCTTTCCTTGAACATGCCTGGGGAGTGCCAAGTTTACTTTGAAGGTTATGAAATATTTTGTTTTATATAGTTAGGAACAAATGTGAAGATAGTATTGAACATATTCAGTGGACTACACCTCCAGTTACTTTCCCATGACAACTGGAACATAAGGACAGCAGAGGGAGGAGAAGGAGATATTTATCTGTGGTTTACTTCCTGGATGTCTATAAATCAGTAAGTCCTATCTTGCCAGGTCTACAGAGACCAAATCCCTTAAATATTAAAAGACTACACTTCTCAAAATAAGATACATGCAAAATGCAAAAAGGTTCATGGACTTTCTGGCCATGATGTGTTTTCTATTGCACTTGGGCTTCAAAACTCAAATTTTAAGCTAATGTCTGGGATGGTAGAAAATGGGAGGGGAGACAGGGAGGTAAATGACAAGGATGGCAAGGAGCCTGGAAGAATGAAGACGTATTGAGTCAGGCTGGATTCCTGCCCAGGCCCTGCCCTTCTTAGCTCTGTGAATTGGGCAGGTCACTGAACTTGGTTTCCTGTCCTCTAAGTGGGGATCATACTAAATTTACTACACATAGTTTATTGGGTTTTCATGGGAACAAAGGTAAAACAATGGATGGGAAAATTCTGTGTAAATTCTTTTTATTAGGGAAGAAATTATTGAACCTGCCTTTCAAACAATCAGCAAGGCTTTGTTGCTTATTGACTCTTTGCCTGTCCCATGCTTAATCCTTCCTGTCAGCAAGATCCTTTGTCTGCAAAGCTGCTTGATTCTGGTTCTGATAATATAGGAAAAACAAACTCAAACTCAGTTTCTCTCACTGTACTTTCACAACACAGATAGTTTCTGACACCTCACGTGATTGCTCACCTCAAGTGAGCACCAGCAAGTCTGCACCAGCAAATAAATTGTCCTCTAATTCAACCCATTTCTGACACCATTTAAATGGAGACAGCATCAGATCCTAGAAGTTGAGAGCTCAGGCTCAAAGACTGCCCCCACCACCCTTCAGATACCGGTCTCCAGCCCCACCTCAGTTGTTTTACCTGAACATCTGACTGGTTTCCTGTCAAGGTTTTCACAACCTGTTTCTCAAGTTTGATTAATTTCCTAGAGAGGTTCACAAAACTTACAAAAGCATATTTATTATTTTTTTTACTATTTAACAATGTTGGGGGTTTGAACCCAGTGTCTTGCATGTGCTAGTCAAGTGCTCTGCCACTGAGCTACATCCCGAGCCCACGTTTACCAGCTTACTATAAAGGATATTGCAAAGAATACAAATGAAAAGATGCATAAAACAAGGTAGCGGAGAAGGGCTGTGGACCTCCCACACCCTCTGGTGCACCACCCTCCAGGAACCTGCACGTGCTCAACTCTCTGGAAGCTTTGTAACCCTGTTGCTTGAGTTTTGGTGAAGACTACTTGCAGCGGTGTGACTGAAGCACAGACAACTGTGTAGAAATGGTGTTAGACAAAAGGGTCTGATATAATGCCAACAGGTGGGGTGGAGAAATCCAGCAAGGACTGTTCAGATTCTTCTTGGGTTTTCTGTGCAGTTCTCCTACCTTCCATATAGGGCAGTCCCCGTTCTGAAATGAGGGTTTGATGATTTACTATCAGACAAGGTAGGTCTGAGAATTTCTTTATGGCCAGCTTTAAAACAAAAAGATAGAGGAAGATTAGAGTTTCTATGATCTGTGCTGGGGAAGAGAAATTCTAATTTCCATGGCCTAAGTTAGGGAGGGAGTTATGAGCCAGGAACCATGGATGAAAACTAATATACACACCATAACATCGCACTGGTTGCAAAACTTCTCCTGCCCGGTCTAACCTAAACCTGTACTCCTCAAGGCCTGTGTCTACACCATGTGGTAGCAAAAAAACCTAAAGCCGGGCTGGGGAGATAGCTCAGTTGGTAGAGTGCTTGCCTGGCAAGCACAAGGCCCTGGGTTCAATCCCCAGCACCACAAAAAAAAAAAAAAAAAAAAAAAAAACCTAAAGGCGGAAGATCACTGAGTCTTTCACATTTCTAGGAGGACTCAGGTGAGGGAGTGCAGCCTGCAAGGAGGACTTCTATTCCTTCAACACACAGGGAATCTCCCTCCAATCCTCTTTAGTAACTTTCTCTTTTTTTTTTTTTTTTTTTTTGTGATACTGGGGATCAAACTCAGGGCCTTGTGCTTGCAAGACAAGCACTCTACCAGCTGAGCTATCTCCCCAGCCCTAGTAACTTTCTCTTGTCATAGAGGCAGCTGCTGCCTGGCGTGGAGGTGCTCGCCAGTAATCCCAGTGACTTGGGAGGCTGAAGCCGGAGGATCATGAGTTCAAAGCCAGCCTCAGCAACTTAGCAAGGCCCTAAGCAATTCAGCGGGACCCTGTCTCTAAATAAAATATAAGAAAGGGCTGGAGATATGGCTCAGTGGTTAAGTGCCCCTAGGTTCAATCGCCGGTATCAAAATCTTAAAAATTAAAAAGATAAATAAAGGCAGCTGCACAGCAGCTCAGCTCCAAAGATGCCTTAGAGGGAATGGTGTCAATACTTCAATTTTTTTCCAGTGACACTGAATTCTAACAGCTGTCTCTGCCTGGAAGTTGTGCATGTACTGTGGTTTACTCAGGAGGGTAGAAAGAGAAGAGATAAAGATCTCAAAGACTTGGCATTCCTCCCTCCTTTAGCTTAGGGGGAGAGCTTGCTGACCCAGGGAGGTCACTGATCTCAGAAGGTGGAGCCCTTGGGTGGACCGTTGGCTGCACACAGGCCCACTCCCTCCCTTCTCTCCGTATGACCACTGCTGCACAAGTTTGAGTCCCCAGGCAGGTAAGGTTCATAAGTTGCTCAGTAAAGGGTAGTTATTAAGATTGTTACTTGAATGCTGTGGGCAGCAGGTCTTTGAGGAAAACTGGGCCCAACTCTACCTTGCAAAAGTTTAAAATCAATTTGGGTGACCAGGTTTCTCATGTTATAATATTCACAGGACACTTCAGCCCAGAGGAGACTTGTGGAGAACAAAGGCCTGGTCCTCTGCCTTTCCGTGGGCAGTATTGTGCATGATGTCCGTGAGGCTTGGGCAGGTGGAGTAACAATCTCAAGGATGCACATTTGGCGGGGACAAGAACAAGGTCTTTCTCTAGCCCTCTGGTTTTGCCAAAGACACAGGCAACATTCATGTGCTTTCCATTCTTCAGAAAGTAACACTGGTCTTTTGAAATTGTCAAGTACAAAGTTGTGAAAACGGATCACTATGTTTTGACTTCCCTTAAAATATCTGGGTCATCTCAGACTGAGGCTTCCTAAAACCAAACTGTGTCTCCAAACCAGTAACAGGCTGGGGAACAGGACCAAGTGGAATCTATTCATCACAAGGAAGGCAAATGTGCCATTTAAAAAGAGGGGCGGGGGGAATTAATACATAGTAATGTGACAGCAAAAGACAGATTTTGAATGTATCGACAGCATGTTCTTTTTTAAAACATATGACAGGACTGTGTGTGGTACACATGCCTGTAATCCCAGTTACCCAGGAAGCTGAGGCAGAAGGATCACAAGTTCAAGGCCAGCCTAGGTGACTTAGGGAGACCCTGTCTCAAAATAAAAAATAAAACCTGGCATAGTGGCACAACCCTGTAAGCCTAGTGGCTTGGGAGGCTGAGGCAAGAGGATCCCAGATTCAAAACCAGCCTCAGCAATTTAGCGAGGCTGTTAGTAACCAAGTGAGACCGTGTCTCAAAATAAAAAATAAAAAGGGCTGGGAATGTGGCTCAGTGGTCAAAGAGTCCTAGGTTCAATCCCCAGTACTGCAAATAAATAAACAGATGAATAGATGAATGGATGGATGGATGGATGAATGAATGGGAGGGTGAAAAGAGGAAGAAACAAGATGTAGCCTCAGAGAATATAAATACAAATGTTAAGAAATGCAAGTGGTTCTTTAAAATAATTATAAAATAAAAGCCAGGTCAGGGTAAGACTGCCATTTCAAGGAACTAGAGATGATGATCTGATGATCACTCTTCCTTTGCTTATTGTTCTCTGGTTGCCAAGCAGTCCCCCCCCCCAATCTCTCTCTCTCTCTCTCTCTCTCTCTCTCTCTCTCTGTCTCTCTCTGTCTCTTCCCCCCCACATACACACACACGTGGGTTAAATATTGTGAATGCAGCACAAACCACCACATCAAAGCCCATCATCATTGTATTTCAAGGTTGCTCAAATCTGGCAGCTCTAGCTACAACTCCAAACTTCAGAAGATTTATTTGAAGAGCTGTTCAAATGCTAGAGGCTAAAAAAGCCACTGGACTCTTCTACTTCCTGTCTTTAAACTCAGTTGAAAAGTACTTTTCCTCTTCCCCTCCCTCCCTGTGATGGCAGTCTCTGATACCATCACGAGTACTCAGCCAGTGAACACTGACCGCCGCTCAGCTGGTGGGGAACTGAAATCCACCTGCTGGACTCTTTTCTTTTTCTCTCTCTCTCTCTTTTTTTTTTTTTTTTTTTTTTTTTGGTCCAAGGATGCTTTACCACTGAGCTGCATCCCCAGCCCTGCTTCTATTTTATTTTGAGACAAGGTCTCACTAAATTGTCCAGGCTCGTGATCCTTCTGCCTCAGCCTCCTGAGTAGCTGGGATCACAGCATGCGCCACCACACCCAGCCCACCAGACTCTGTGAAATGCCACAGGAAAACACCACAGCAGAAATCTGCCCCTGTGGGGACTTGAAAGATTCCGCGTGTGTTGGCTTTTCTTTCTTTGACTCTTCTCGTGGCATCCTTCTTCCCACTCTTTTCATTGTCATCTTTCTGGTTTTTTAATTAGTAAAATTTTTTTAAAAAGCAGTTCTAGAATCTGTATAGCACTTTTGGTAGTATGGCCATTTTGACAATATTAATTCTTCCTATCTAAGAACATGGGAGATCTTTTCATCTTCTAAGGTTTTCTTTAATTTCTTTCTTTAGTGTTCTGTAGTTCTCATTGTAGAGGTCTTTCACCTCTTTTGTGAGATTGATTCCCAAGTATTTAATTTTTTCGAAGCTATTGTGAATGGGGTAGTTTTCCTGATTTCTCTTTCTGAAGATTCATCGCTTATGTATAAAAATGCCTTAGATTTATGTGCATTGATCTTATATGCAATTCCAATTAAAATCCCAATGATGTACCTTACAGAAATAGAGCAAGCAATTATGAAATTCATCTGGTAGAATAAAAAACCCAGAATAGCTAAAGCAATCCTTGGCAGAAAGAGTGAAGCAGGGGGTATCGCAATACCAGATCTTCAACTCTACTACAAAGCAATAGTAACAAAAACGGCATGGTATTGGTACCAAAATAGAAAGGTGGATCAATGGTACAGAATAGAGGACACGGACACAAACCCAAATAAATACAATTTTCTCATACTAGACAAAGGGGCCAAAAATATGCAATGGAGAAAAGATAGCCTATTCAACAAATGGTGCTGGGAGAATTGGAAATCCATATGCAACAGAATGAAACTAAATCCATATCTCTCACCATGCATGAAACTAAACTCAAAATGGATTAAGGATCTCGGAATCAGACCAGAGACCTTGCATCTTATAGAAGAAAAGTAGGTCCAGAGCTTCAACATTTTGGCTTAGGACCAGACTTCCTCAACAGGACTCCCATAGCACAAGAAATAAAAGCAAGAATTAATAACTGGGATAGATTCAAACTAAAAAGCGTTCTCTCAGCAAAAGGAACTATCAGCAATGCGAAGAAAGAGCCTACAGAGTGGGAGAAAATCTTTGCCAATCATACTTCAGATAGAGCGCTAATCTTCAGAATCTATAAAGAACTCAAAAAACTCTACACCAAGAATGCAAATAATCCAATCCACAAATGGGCTAAGGAAATGAATAGACACTTCACAGAAAAAGATCTACAAGCAATCAACAAACATATGGAAAAATGTTCAACATCTCTAGTAATAAGAGAAATGCAAATCAAAACCACCCTAAGATTCCATCTCACCCCAATTAGAATGGCGAATATCAAGAATACAAGCAACAACAGGTGTTGGCGAGGATGTGGGGAGAAAGGTACACTCATACATTGCTGGTGGGGCTGCAAATTAGTGCAGCCACTCTGGAAAGCAGTGTGGAGACTCCTTAGAAAACTTGGAATGGAACCACCATTTGACCCAGCTATCCCATTCCTTGGCCTATACCCAAAGGACTTAAAATCAGCATATTACAGAGATACAGCCACATCAATGTTCATAGCTGCTCAGTTCACAATAGCCAGATTGTGGAACCAACCTAGATGTCCTTCAATTGATGAATGGATAAAGAAAATGTGGTATATATATACAATGGAATATTACTCAGCCATAAAGAATGATAAAATTATGGCATTTGCAGGCAAATGGATGAAACTGGAGAATATCATGCTAAGTGAGATAAGCCAATCTCAAAAAACCAATGGACGAATGATATCGCTAATAAGTGGATGATGACACATAATGGGGGGTGGGAGGGGTTAGTGTTAGGATTAGAGTTAGGGTTAGGGAGGGGAGCAAGAATGGAGGAAGGAAGGACTGTATAGAGGGAAAAGAGGGGTGGGAGGGGTGGGGGGGAAGGGGAAAAAAATAACAGAATGAATCAAACAACATTACCCTATGTAAATTTATGATTACACAAATGGTATGCCTTTACGCCATGTACAAACAGAGAAACAACATGTATCCCATTTGTTTACAATAAAAAAAGCAGTTCTAGAAAAAAAAAGATAGCAGTTCTAGTTTTATAGAAAATCTGAGTAGAAATTATAGAGTTTCCATATATCCTCTCCCTTCCCAGTCCCTCTATCATTAACATCTTGCAATCAGTCGATTAACCAATATTAACAGATGATTATTAATCAAAGTCCATGGTTTTCATTAGGGCTGACTGTTTGTATTGCACAGTCTATGGGTTTGGACAAATGCACAATGACGGGTATCCTCCATCAGAGTGTCATACACAATGGGTACATCCCTAAAAATCTCCTGTGCTCCTCTGATCATTCTTCCCTTCCTCTCTGAACTCCTGGAATCCATTGATCTTTCTGTTAACCCATACTTTTGCCTTTTTTGCCATTTTATATAGTAGGAACTTTATCACATGAAGTCTTTTCAGGTTGGTTTCTTTCACCTAGCAATATGTATTCAATATGTATTTAAGGTTTTAAGGTTCTCCTTTTTTGTTTTTGTTTTTGTTTTTTGTTGTTGTTTTTGGGGTTTTTGTTTATTTGTTTGTTTTAGTACTGGGGATTGAACCCAGGGGCACTTTACTACTGAGCTACATCCCCAATCCTTTTCATTTTTAATTTTTGAGGCAGGTCTCACTAAGTTGCTTAGGAGTTCGCTAAATTGCAATCTTCCTGTCTCAGACTCCTAAATCACTGGGATTACAGGTGTGTAGCACTGCACCTGGTTTCTGCACATGCTTTTCATGGTTTGATAGCTCATTGTTTGGCCCCCCACCCCCGATTTTGAGGATTGAACCCAGGACCTCAAGCATGTTAACTATGTGCTCTACCACTGAGCTACTCACCCAGCCCAGCTTGTTGCTTTTTAATGATTAATAATATTCCATTGTATGAATGTATCACAGTTTGTTTATCCATTAACCTATTGAAGAACATCTTGGTTGCTTCCAAGTCTGGGCAATTGTGAATATGTGTGTATGTTTTAGTGTGGACCTAAGTTTTCATCTCCTATGGGTAAATATCAAGGAGCACAATTGCTGATGATGAAAATTACTTTTTCAAGAAACCTGCCAAACTGTCTTGCAAAGTGGCTGTACCATTTTGCAATCCCACCAGCAACAAATGAGATTTCCTGTTGCCCCACATCTTGGCCAGTATTTGGTGGTGGCAGCGTGTTTCATTTTGGCAATTCTAGTAGGTACATAGTAGTATCTTGCTGATGTTTTACTGTGTGTTTCCCTAATGACTTGTGATATGGAACATCTTTTCATATGCTTGTTTGCCATGTGTTTATGTTCTTGGGTGAGGTATCTGTGCAGGTCTTTTGCCCATTTTTTAATTGGAAGGTTTGTTTACTTATGGTTGAGTGTTGAGTTCTTGGTGTATTTTAGATACCAGCTGTTTATTAACTATGAGTTTGGCAAATATTTTCTCCTAGCCTGTGGCCTGACTCTTTATTCTCTTAAGGATATATCTATTTTCCTAAATTAAATGTGTTCAGGGCTATCCTGGGTAACTTAGGGAGATCCTGTCCCAAAATAAAATTTAAAAGACTCAGTGGTAGAGTATGTATCAAACACAAGTCAGGCCCTGGTTCAACTCCCAGTGCAACACACACACACACACACACACACACACACACACACACAAATCAAATGTGTTCCCTGTCCTTTTCCTCCATTGCTTTGCAAAAGGCCTTCTCTGTCTGAAAACTGGATCAAATGAAGCATCTATATTTTTTTTCATAATGCCTTCTATTTATGTATGCATTTTTATGTGGTGCTGAGGTTCGAACCCAGTGCCTCACAGTTGCTAGGCAAGTGCTCCACCACTGAGCCACAACTCAGCCTGAAGCATCTATATTAAAACTGTAAATGGTCCTAAGAAGGAAGCCAAACAAACCCAGAGTTCCTGAAACAACCTGACAATCCCAGGCCAGAGGAGAACCCTAACAACTACCAGGGAATAAAAGATGCCCAGCCTCTGCAAAGTCAGAAAACCTGGACCCTGGAGCAGATTAACCCTCGGAGAGTGCACAAGCCAGAGGAGTGGTGCATGCGCAGTGCGCACCTGCCCCCTCCCACTTCACAGGGTCAGGGAGAGCGCAGGCTGATAAGCTGATGGACCAGCTTGGGTCCTCATCAGCCCATGAACACACATGTGAAAGGGTTAATAAAACAAATCCAAGAGAGTTTAAAAAAAAAAAAAGGATACAGGTATATCTTACAAGTAAGTCCATTGTTTTCCACATTGGCTCTTCTCTGGACCACATTAAAGACATTGTTGGCGTTATCTAACACAGCCCAGACAACCAGATCACTCCCATGGCATCCATCTTGCTCACACATGCACATACAGAGAGTGCTCATAAGACCAAGAATGGTATTCAAGGAGTGGAGGCCATGATGTGGTAATTCCAAAAGAGAAGCCTGAAGTCTCCGTCCCAAACTCTCTTAAGTCTCACATTCGCCCTGATTACCCTGTGGGAACAGGATGAACTTGTTGGGTAGGTTTAACTCATTTGTTGACTTCTCACAGTGCCAAGTACAGGTCCCAGGAAGCATCATATCGCTTGCTTACTTTCCTGCATTTTTGAGGCTTTATTAGACATAGTGAAAGAGCAAGGAAATAAGCCCTTTTGATTTTAATGAGTGGCACCTATAGAATCAGCTATAATGAATGTAGGCTATTAGGCAAGGCAAGAGAAGTCACCTGAAATATGAACTGAATAAATAAATATAGGAGAGTTTTTAAAACTTCTGATAGTTCTTATTTGTATATCAAATAACTTTTCAAAATCCCCTTCCCCACAATTGCTGGTGACCTCAACACAGGCTTGCAACTGACTTCAATGATCCTAAATAGAAGGTTCCAGCTACACCCTGGCATCCACACAGTAACTACCCCAGACTGTAAAATGGACCAGTCCAGTCCTGAGAAAGACCTTGGTTCTGAAGCCTTCCAATGTCCTTTAGTCCAAAATGCTCAGCATGTCAGAGCACCGGTAGTATTTTCTGATCCCCAACAGGAACAAAGTAGGACTTTCTATTATTGCTAAGGAAGCAAATATAAAATGCAACCTATATTGACACAGGCATTAGTTGCTCAAAGAAACACAGGATATGTTTCCTTGGAGGTCCTTTTAGCAATAATCCTCTAGCCTAGCAAGCAGGTACTGCTCCACCCAAAATCCACATGCAACAAGTTAGCCAACTTCTCCTGAGCCATCTTTTTTCTGGCAGACAGGTCCATTCCATTAGAATGAACCTACGGTAACTCCCACCATCACAAATGACCAACCCTAGATCTCTCACCTCAAGGAAAACCCTTTACAGTGGTTGGTAAGGTTATAAATCATCTTAGGAAAGTTCCAATAGCATTTTTGAAGTGTACAATTCAGATCAAGGCTGTGGTGTAACAGAATCAGACTCAGCATAAGATGAAAACCCTTATTCTCATTTTTATCAATTTGCCTGCAAAAATTCTGATTGTTGTGACAAAGTAATTAAATTGTGGAGGAGTTATTTATTATAGCTGACATTTCAGTGAAGCAACAGCAGGGAGCTAATCCACCCGTTATTGGATAAAAAATTACAAATTGAAGCAAAATTATAAATAAATGTCCCACTGTTCTTGAATATAGTAAAATGAATGATTATGACCTGGTGATGCCATTAATTTTGTTGTAATGCCCAATGCAGAGTGGGCTTAGTGAGGCTCTCTGTGCTTAGCCCTAAACAGCAAATTACGTGTCCCAAGAAAGCTTTAGAACAAGAGGCACCTGACCATGTGTCTAAGATTCCTCTCTTAGCCAATTTCCCCCAAATCTTCTGTAATGCACCTGATTAATGCAAAAATGTCAATCACACCTAGACCTAGAAGATGAAAGAGTTCTTTTCTAGGCAGACAAGTTAAGGGATTGCTAAACAAATACAAATTCCACCCGAATGCCAAGACTGACTAGCAATGGCAGCAAATCTGAGAATTTGTGTATTCATTTAAAGGGAATGATTAGTGTTTCCAGAGCAGAGCTAATGTTTCAAAACAACAGTCCCCACCACAACATGACCATAAAAGTATAATTTATGTATAAAATGTTGACTCTTTTCATATGGATTTGTGATTTCATAAGGATTCAGTAGTTGGTTCAAGTATAGTTCTAAAATCATTTCAATGGCCTTTTTCTGTCCCCTTGAACTCCAACAAAGCAAAACTCTATTTAGCTCTGAAAAAGCATTCTAAAATTTCTTAGTTCTGAAGCCCCAAAGGAGATCAAGGCAAAGCCTTTCACAAGCAGTAACAGAAATGACCTCATTAAGCACTACTGTCCAAACATGTCCTTCTTCAAACAGACCAGGTGGTGACAGATCAACTGGAGGTACTGGTGTCTATTTTATCTTCAACTAAAAGTTTTTCTCTTAAGCTGAAACTGCAGCTTATGTTCTTGACAGAGCTCACTTGTTTTAAAAGGAAAGCAAAATGTTCCAAAGAATTACTTTAAAAACTAAAAATTATGGTTTAAATAATGTTAACACCATTGGTCATAACCTACAATACAAAATCAGCAACATAAAAGACTTTTAAACGTTCCCACTGATTTCCCTCCCTAATTTCAATTTTTCTGATACACAAGAATTCTCTCTATTCCCAGCAGTTGTTTTAGGGGAAGTCTCTTGTGCCACTTTACTCATTAGGAGCTAGTCAGTCACGGGTGCGGTTGATTCATTTTGACAGATACTTGGTATGTCTAAGGTGCTTGAGACACATCCTTGCAAAAAGAATCTCCTGCTTACTGGAGACTATCATGCTAATTGAAATAAGCCAATCCCCCAAAAAATCTCTCTGATATGCAGATACGCTAACTCACAATAAGTGGGGTGGGAGGGGCCAGGAGGGAGACACAGGGGGATAGAAGTTCAGTGGATCAGACAAAGGGGAATAATGGGAAGGGAAGGGGATGGAATGGGAAAGACCGTAGAATGAAATGAATAGGACATAACTTTCCTATGTTCGTATATGAATACACGACCAATGAAACTCCACATCATGTACTACCATGCGATTGGAAAGTTATACTCCATGTATGTATGATATGTCAAAATTCATTCTACTGTCATGTATAACTAAAAAGAACAAAGAAAAATTTTTAAAAATAATCTTCACACTTGTTGAATGGGGGAAGGCAACAAACAATTCAAAGAGTAAACTATCCAGTGTGCGGAAGGAACAAGCGTGGCATCACTGAGAAGCTGAAGGGTAGCAGAGTGGATTCCTCAGACATAAGCTGTCCAGACAGCAGGGAGAGCTAGAGCAGATGCTGGAGGCGAGAACGTAACCAGAATATTCAAGGAACAGAAATGTCCAGTGTGGCTGGTGTGAGCTGATCAGGTTGGTGGAAAATGAAGCTCAGAGCAACTGAAGAGGATTCTGCTTTCTCCTTCCATGACAGTTTTGTCTAGAAAGGTATCCCAGAGTGTGTGTCCCATGTTTTCAAACAGCGGAAGTTGTTTTAATTTTTCTAACTTGTAGAAGCCACCCTGCATCTCCCCATTTATTGCCACCCTTCACCCTTTAGCTTTCCAGTAGAAGCCAAATTCCATTCTATTTTTTATCTTATCGGGTACATTGGAAACTACATTTTCCAGCTTATCTGGATGTTTAACTGGGGCCGTGTGACTCTCTTGGTTGGTGAAAGGTGAGTGGAAGTGACATAACCACTGCCAAGTCCTAACATTAAAAATATATCATGCAAACCTCTGTTCTCTTTTTCCTTTCCTCAGCAATCTTGGAGGTCACATCACAAAATGGAACACTGGATCCCAGGGTCTCCAGAAGGAGAAATCTATTGGCCCACATCTGAATCAACATGGGTTGTGGAAGTCACTGAAGCCACTGAGTTTCAGAGTTATTTGTTTCCGTAATACAACCTATAATATTTTAACACTGTACTTTTTTGGAGGGTGGGGTGGAAGCACGGCTTCCACAGATTGAATTCAGAGCTTCCTGCATGCTAGTCAAGCACTCTACCATGGAGCTGCATCCCCAGCCCTTTTTATTTTTTTTAATTTAATTTAATTTAATTTTATGTTGCTGAGGCTGTCATCAAGTTTGCAATCCTCCTGCCTCAGCCTCCTGAGTAGCTGGGATTACAGGTGTGTGCCACCACACCCAGCTTCTTATACTCCTATTTAATTCTTGTTCTGCTCCTTCATGCTCCCCAAAATCATTTCACAGATGAAGAAACCAGGTCCAGAGAAACTAGTAACCTGTGTAAGGAAGCACAGTTAGTTAACAAGGGAGTCAGTCCTTGCTCCTCTTTATACTGGACCTACCTTGTTGCTGGGGTTAATTCAAAAGTTCTTTGTTGTATAAAGGAGGAAAAAAAAAATCCCTGCTATTTAGCTTGTATTACCAGAATAGCTCACAAGCTTCATGCTTTCAAATAATAAGGCATAACAAACAAAAAGCCATGTATCACAACAGGGACTAAAATGTGGGACCAAAACGAATACCATCAGTCACTATAAGGGGTTGAAGCAAATAATCAGAATTCAGCCTTTTCTGTACCATGTGGAATGGAACCCCTAGACCGCCTCATCATTTTGCAGCCACACTGCCATTTATAAATAATGATTCTTCTCCAAGGACACAGGGAACATAGTTCTCCATCTGTGTGTGTATGCGTGTGTGTATGTGTGTGTGTGTACAGGCCCAGGATTTAGAAATATTTTTTCCACTTCCTTATATTTAGTTTTTCTTCTCTATATCATTGGCATCACTATCTACCCAGTTCTCAATGCCAAAAATATGAGCATCATCCCTGACTCATCCATTTCTATCACCTGACCTCAAGTTGAATAATTCTCCCTCTACAGTTTTCATCTCTAACATCTCCTCTCCATCTTCAATGTCACCTCATTTCTTATCTGAATTAATCAAGCATCCTCTTCACTGTTTCCCTGGCTTCTACTTGAAATCTCCATGAGCCCAATCACCCCAGCAAAAGTGATCTAAAAACATAAATTAACTGATGTCCCCTCTTCCATTTAAATGGTTTCTTATTGGACTTAGCACAGAACAAACACTCTGCTATGGCCCGCAGGCTTCCACCTGGCCTGGGCCCTGTCTATCTCTCAGGCTTCCTCTCACAGGGTTCTCCCTACTCCCCACTCTCCAATCACTGTACATCTGGCAGCTCTTTCTCACCTTTGCCTCAGTATTCGCCTTACCCCAACCTGGAATGTTGGCCCTGGCTCCCCTCATCCTAGGTCTGTGGTTAGATATCACTTCCCCAAGGAGGCCTCCTTGACCACCTGCTTGAAGAAGGTCCTTCCCCTATTAATCTCTAGCATGGTATCTGATCTCTTCAGAAGACCTCTCAGTCTGTAATGATCTTTTTCATTCTGTTTCCTTCCTGCCTTTTCCACTAAAATATTGTGTTCAGAAAGATAAAATAATAACTAATACTCTGTTCATGTCAGACACTGACCCAAGTGTTTTATAGATGCTAGCACAGCCTGCCAAGTATCTCCCAGAAACAACCCCTGTATTTTTCAATACCCAAACTTCATAGAATGTATGTATCTCTCAACAGAGTCCATTGATTTGTTTTAGGATGAATGGAAAATTTTACACTTGAACCTTCAGATTTTCATGTTTTAGCAAAACAATATGGAGGAATTTTTTCCAGTTATCTTTCAAATTCAACTGAGAGAACAGCAGCAACAGTCAGACATTTTTGAATGAGTATCCACAGGGGGGATGTGGTCTTTGGATGTTGCCGATGCTGAGTGACCTCAGAGCCTCCTGCTCAGGGTGAGTCATGCTTTGACACTGGCTTTTGTCCTAAATGCATTTATTGGTGTTTTCCATATTGAGCCTTTTTTTTTTTGGCCTAGCACTGTGCAATGAGGACCAGACAAGAGGATAAAGTTTTGAAGAGAATTTGGGATAGAAAGTAAAAGAATAAAAACAGCTATTACAATGGAGGAAATGGTAATGCACATAAAGTAACTGTTTCAGTGTTCTGGTAATCAGTGTTTTAAATACCACTGAACCCTAAAGCAATCATTATTTCTGAAACACAGGTATGTGGAAGATGGACTTTTTCTATATTGTTTTAAGTTGACTCTTTAGGACCCACCAATTAAACTCATAAAAGACAGATTAACAGGAAAGACTTGCTGGGAATATAGTTCAACTGGTAGAGTGTTTGCCTTAAGTGCACAAGATCCTGGGTTCAATACCCAGCACCACAAAGGAAAACAAAACAAAACAAAACAAAAAAACTTGAATAGACTTTTGTTCCAGTAAATCTGTGAAAGTTTACAGAAAAATATGACTCAAAGAAACAATTGGAGTTTAGACTTGATTTTTTTTGGTAGTGCTGGAGATCAAAGCCCCTAGCACATGCTAGGGAGGCTCTGTATCACTGAACTACATCCCCAACCCTTATATACCGCTTAACAGAGGATGAGAAGGCAAGCGGCGCCTCTGAGAGAACAAATGACTTCTTAGAAGAGGGAATGGGGAGAAAGGACACTTAAGGAAATACAAAGGACTTTTTTGAAAGATAAATGGGCCCTCAGGAGAACAGATGAGAGACATGATAGTTTGTGACAGTGTCTATCCAGGTATGGAACTGACTTCTCAACTTGGGGAAGGACTAGCGTTACACCTGGGAGGGATCCATGACAGTTGGGTCTTTTGTGTATCCCCTGCCTTTAGGCAGATAAGGATTTCAGGAAATGAAATCTTTCAGTTCAACATCATTTTTATGCCAAAGTGACCGGTGTGGGAGTTGGCATATCCTGATCTCCTTTAGCTGTTTTTGTGTACTTTAGTTATGTTTTCACAAACTGATTGGGGATTTGGGCTTCATGTGTAATGTGTTATAATCTTTTCTTTTTAAAATAATGTGAAATTAACAATTAACATCTTCACACACACAATGCCCAATTTTCAGGCATAAATTACTAATATTTAAAAAGAGATGCTGGTATCAACCCATTTTAAACAAATATCTATTCTATATGGTACCTTCCCTCTTTCTGTGAGGTTTAGAAAGGTTAAGTACATGCACAGTGAATCCGAGCCCTTATCCCAAAAGAAGCAACATCAGAGCAGCAACCTGGATGGGTTAGAACACACAGGCAGTGAGCATAGGTCACAACTGTGCGGAACCCACCATGCTGGCCTGGGCCTAAGGGGCAGCAAGCCAGGGCCAAGGTGAGCCAGGGCATGACAACCTGTCACCCCAGGGCAACCAGGTCAGGTCCAATGAGAAGCAAGAAAATGGAAGTGGGGGAAGACTCAGATGGAGATTGCAGGGCTAACCAATAGCATTGATACTTTCTAAGATCTGATTAACATAAATTTGGACCATTAGCATTTTTCAAAACCTGATTAGTAGAAATCTGAACCAATAGTGTTGACCTGGGAGCTATATAACATCTAGACTGGCACACTCAAGTGGCAACTGACTTTAAGTTCCCCTCTCGCACTGCTGTTCTTCACACTTGAATAAATCCTACTCACTTCACTCTTGCTTTCCATTGTCTGTGAATTTTATTATTTGATTTTGTGAGCCAAGAACCTGGAAAGAAATTGGCAGTGAGCTGCTGGGGTCTGCTGCAACACTGAAGAGCATAGCCCACCATTAAGGACTACAACACGCCACTCAACAGTAGTAGAGAAAAATCCAGCTTTCCCAGCTGCAACCCTCAGAGTTAACCCTGACAGGCATACCCTGCCTTGATTAGCTGCTAACACTAAAATGGGCTATGTTGGCTGTGGAGGCCTGCGGTGTATGCAGACCCCACCCACCAGCAGAAGGGAAGAAACTCTGGTTTCACCAGGATTTAATGGAAGTAAGCAGTAGAGCTGGTACCTGGATTCTTAAACACTGTGGAGGCTCTAAGGGCTTCTCCCAAGAGAAGGTTGGCCACCATCTTGTGTACTACATACCCCAACCTGACAGAGCTTAGCATGTTATAGATCATCAGTTCATACCTGTCCTGAAAGGAAGCCTCAATGGATAGATTAAAAACCCACTAAATAAACTCTACCATAGTAACTAGCCTCTATTGTTAAAAAAAAAAAAAATCAAGATCCTAAAAGTCAAAGACAAAGGAACTCTTCTAAATTGAAGAAAACTAAGGAGATATGACAACTAAATGCAACAAGTAGTCCCAGATTAGATCCTTTTGCTTTAAAGGTTGCTACTGAGGCAACTAGCAAAACTTGAGTGGGGAACTATGGATTTTATGGTAGTACCGGAGGGGACTGGTAACCCATTTGGGTGATACAAAGATTACTTCAAAGTGAAAACACCTGAACCACAAATAATGCAGAAAGAAATCCTGTCTTTCCTTTATTAGAGACTTAGGAGAGTCAGCTACTTGTGCTCACCCCACTTCCTTCCTCCCCAGGCTCCCAGTCAGGGAGACTTGACCTTGGGCACTGGACATTCCAAAAAATTGTGTGAACAAGCCTCAACCAGTCTTCCATCCTTTGGAACTTTTCTATCTTGTGCAAATTCCCGGTTCAATCCAAACCAGATTCAGTACAAATCAAAATCCTGGTTCAGCACAAAAACAAATAAAACAAAAAAATCCAAACCTTCTGTCCTCTGAAGCTCTAAACAGCACTTCTTGGTTACTCAGGTGATAATACATACTCCTCTCTCCAGATGTTCAGGGAGACTCTTGGCTTGAAAGCTCCCACATATATCAACTGTTCTCTTATTAATCTGTCTATTGTTCATTCACAGGCTCCCAACACAGGAATATAAAATGGTAGACAAAAAGAAATCTTTTTCTTTTAACATTACTTATCAGTGTCGATTTGCTGATTTTGATAGAGTATCTTTGTCAGGAGGAAGACTGACTTCTACGAACAGTTTTGCAATGATGGTTATGGAAATGGTTATAAGTTATAAACTGAATAAAATGTGTACTTTCTCACAAAGAGGAATGGGCAAGGTAGATGGTGGTGGAGGGATGGGTAACTACGGCTGTGTATATCAAAGCTAGTGGCCATGTCTTCAACAGGGTAGAGTTGATGGAGCCTAGGGAATCTCCAGGCAGAGACCCCTGAATGTCAGGTACTTGAGGCCCCCATGTTGTAATGGACAATCAAGAAAGGAGCAGAGGGTAGAACTCTGAGGTCACTTCTACACATCCCTATCAAGGACCATTAACATCACGTTCTGCACCCATTCTAGAGCCTATCTACACTGAGACTGAGGTTAACACTGGGCAAAGTGGGGATCGTGAGTATATGAGGAAACATCCCTGTGTAGAAAATTAGTACGTCCTGGTAATATTCTGTGGAGTCCCCTCCAATCCACCATCCCCTCCCCCGTTATTGGCACCAAATTGGAATTTTGCTTGTCTTTTTCAGAAGGTCTCTGTCATTCACTTACCTGCTTTTTTTCTCAGTATTGGCTGACAAAGGAAAATGTAGAACCAACTAAATTTACAACATAGTCTGTTTTCCATGACAAATGACTTAATTTGGGAAACAATTTACATTCTTGGCTCTCTGATTCCCTGCTGACATTGAAATAAATGCTGCCAGTCTGTAGGATTTATTTTAATTCAATTTAATATATTAATTTGATGCAAAGAAATCATTAACTCCTCCAGCATACCTTTGTTCTTTGGAGGCTTCCCTTTAGTGTCCGGAAATCTTTTGCTGATTCTTACAGATTAGCCAGGTTGGTTCTTAGTTTTGATACTCTTAAAAGGTTCAGGGGTGCTTCCAGTTTCTTCTTCATCTCCTAGTATCTGCCATAACTGCCCAAGTTTATGTCCTATTTGTTGAGTATCACTTTAGACTTTATTTTCACTGTGTGGGGGATTTTATCACCATGAATCGACCCAATTACTATGCTCGTTTAATTATATTGCCTGACTTTCTTATTTAGATAAATCTTCAAAAATCTTTAGAAGGCATTTTAGAGAGAGATCAGGCTGGTTCCCAGGGTTTTACTCTTCACACTTAAGAATTTTATTTAAAATGAGCATGGCTATGAAGAAAACAAAATTTAGACATGGAAAAATCATTGAAAGAAAATATATCAAAATGTGTTTTCTTTTTAATTTAATTTTCTATGTATTTATAAAATATTCATAATGGCAAAATATAATTACTATGTTAACTAAAATGACACAAATTATCTTCCTTTTTAAAAAAATCTTATGTCTTTGGGTCAGAAAGAAAATAAAATAGGCCTAGTTTAATACATTTTTTTCTGAAAAACAACTATAAAAGAAGGACTTCTTTGATGCAAATCTTATTTCCTACCAACTCTCCCTATAAAATAAATGATGTGGAACTGGGAGTGTAGTTCAGTAGTAGACTGCTTTCCTAACAGGTATGAGACCCTGGGCTTAATCTCCACATCATTAAAATGAATAAGAAAGAACACTTTTAGTAGTGTTTTTAAAACACTTTTAAAATTTGCAGATAAACTCAATGAATAATGTGTTGTCTGTTAGTAAAAGACTCATTCATCCGTCCATGCACTGGTTTATCCACTAGGTTATCTCATTCCTGAGCTCACTGGGGTCTTAGGGAAATAGTAGTGAATAGGACAGACCCATCCTTGCCACTCCAAATCAGGTAGGCTGGTGGGAGGACAGCAATTAAATAGGTCACTCTTTGGTCTTTTCAGACTGCTAAAGACAACTACAATAATGGAATGACTTATCAACAACAGACATTTATTTCTCATAGTTCTGGACACTGGAAAGTTCAAGATCAAGGTGTCCACAGATTCAGAGTCTATTGATGGCTACTCCTCATAGATGGCCGACTTTCACTGTTCACAAATGGCAGAATGGGCAAGGGGCGTCTCTGGGGCCTCCTTTATAAGGGTCCTAGTCCCATTCATGAGGTCTCTGTCCTTGTGATCTCATCACTCCCAAGGGCCTCACCTCCAAATACCATCACACTGATGATTACTAGATTTCAACGCATGATTTATGGGATGGGAGGACACAAAAACATTTAGTCTATGACAGCTGACGTGAATGATTTCAAAGGGAGGGGAACAGTTCATAGAACCCCAAGAGCAGAGGAGGGGCAACTGGAAGGAGTGGGCAGCCCCTTTGGACCATGTCCTGATGAATCGACTTAAAATTTCCTAGACTTTAATAACATGTGCTTAGCTGCAAATTCCCAGGTAAATCTCACTGGTCACCTGTTGGCTTGGGGAGCAGGGTCCTTCCATGCGTGCTTTTACTATTGGATATTGAAATCTCCCTCCTGGAGAGCTCAGGCTATGCGTCCCATTTATCTAGTTCTTTCAATGCCTGGCCGAGGGCCTACCACATATATTTAACAAATGTTTAGTGAACTGTTTGCTGACAGGTAGCAGACTGCAAGTCCTTGCCTTCTCCTAGGGTGCATTGAGCTCACTCTATGGTTCTAAATAATGATGAATTAATGAAAACTATTACTCATTACTAGTGGAGAGTGGAGTGGGGGAGGGTAAAAATATTTGTTATGTGCAAACTTATAAAATAGTTCTCATTTAGGTAACCTTGCAAGCACTTCAGATCTTTTCCATATTGTGACTATCATGGTAGCCTGAGATGGCCCAGGCACAGAGATAGTAGCCTTATCACTTAGCCCTATCACTTGGAAGAGTAACCGGCACAGAGCAGCCACTCAATAAATATTTGCTGATTGATTGAATTGGATCAAGGATGGCTTCTCGACTAGAAAACCTACCCATGCAAGCAACATACATTGTGAGTTGGGCTATGAGGAGCTAGTCTTACCCCTGTTGACAGATGCAGGCTCTGGGACACTGAGACCTTTATCTTTATTATTAATTCACTTTGCTGCAGAACAAAGAAAGGACATTAATGTTGGAATGATCCAAAGATCAATCCTACAGTGTCCGCATTTCATTTTGCTCAATGACTGGAAATGCAACAGGCACAAAGCTCCAGACCAGATGAGGAAAACTGAATAATTTCCAAAAAAATCTTGGATATCTGTGTAAACTCATGTATGGACTCATAAATTCCTTTCAGAAGGTGTGAATACTAAATCAGTTGGTCTCAAACTCAATATCTAGCAGCTCTAAGAGTGGTGGAAAGGGAAGCTCAGGGGTCTCTTTTTTTCTTTAGGCATGATAATCCCTTTTGCTGTTATTAACCCTCATTAAGTACAAATTAACGGATTTCATTGTTACATCTGCACACATGCATATATTGTGCATTGATTTGTCCACTCTCTCAGGGGTGGCATCATCTGCCCTGAGGAGAAATGTTTACCTCCCCACCCTCAAGATAAGGGCAACCCACTTTGCCTCTTCCCTGAGTATTAAGACCAAGTGCATCTAATTTATCTCCAAGATATACAAAGGACTTAAAAAACTTTACATCAAAAAAAAAAAAAGTAACCCTATCAATAAATGGACAGAGGAACTGAACAGGCACCTCACAGAATAAGAAATATGAATGGTCAACAAATATATGAAAAAAATGTTCAATGTCACTAGCAATTAGAGAAATGCAAATTAAAACTACACTGAGATTCCATCTCACTCCAGTCAGAATAGCAATTATCAAGAATACAAACAACAATAAATGATGGTGAGGATGTGGGGGAAAATAAACACTCATACATTGCTAGTAGGAGTGCAAATTGGTGCAACCACTATGGAAAGCAGTATGGAGATTCCTCAGAAAACCTGGAATGGAACCACCTTTTGACCCAATTATCCCACTCCTCAGTTTATACCCAAAGGGCTTAAAATCAGCATACTACAGTGACACAGTCACAGCAATGTTTATAGCTGCTCAATTCACAATAGCTAAACTATGGAGCCAACCTAGGTGCCCTTCAACAGATGAATGGATAAGAAACTGTGGTCTATATACACAATGGAATATCACTCAGCCATTCACAAGAATGAAATTATGGCATTTGCTGGTAAATGGATGGAACCCAACAATATCATACTAAGTGAAATAAGCCAGTCCCAAAAAACCAGAAGCCAAATGTCTCTGATATGTGAATGCTAACCCATAACAAGAGAGGGTAGAGAGGGTAGGGAGGGGAAGTATAGAAGTTCACTGAATTAGACAAAGGGGAGGAAGGGAAGGGAGGGGGATGGGAATAGGAAAGAGAGTAGAATGAAGCCAACGTAACTTTCCTATGCTCATATATGAATATACCACCAGTGTAACTTCACATCATGTTCAACCACAAAAATGGGATCAGAATTGTAATGGGTTGTACCCCATGTATATATAATTTACCCTACTGTCATGTGTGTGTGTGTGTGTGTGTGTATAAAACCAAGTGCATCTAATGCTGTAGTTACAGGGTCTCACCAACAAGCTGAAACTCAGTACCAAATATCATATTAACTCCATGAGAAGTGTGAAAAAGATTAATCTCTGGGGGTAGAGGATGGGGATCACTATGTATGTAAACAGGAAAATTGCTGTTTTTCAAGGTAGTGTTATAGGTTGGATTATGTCCACCCCAAAATTATATGTTGAAGTCCTAACTCCCAGTATCTCAGAGTATGATCTTATTGGAGGAAGGGCCTTTAAGAGGCAATCAAGTTAAAATGAGGTCATAGGGAGGGCCCAAATCCAATATGACTGGGGTTCTTACATAAAGGAGATATTTGGACTCAGAGGAAGAGAATGTAAAGAGACACAGGGAGAAGGTGGCCATCCAGAAGCCAGAGAGAGGCCTAGAACGGATTCTTCCCTCATGATCTTCAGAAGGAACCAATCCTGCCAATGCCTTGATGGCACACTTTGAGCCTTCGGGGCTGTGAGTTGATACATTTTGGTTGTAGAAGTTTCCAAGTTGAGGTACTTGGTAACAGCTTCCCTGGGAAACTAATAAATGGGGACCCTTGGACTTGATGGTGTAATATGATAATCCTGGCTCTTCCTGTCTCACTGACTTTTCAAAGCTCTTTTACGACATGATCCTTCTGGTTATGCAGCAATAGACAATGATGGGCATCCCCAAGTATCCATTGCACTGTTGGTCTGTTACAAAAGGCCGTGGCTTCACCAGGAGAACAGGTTTGTGCTGCCCCTGGCTTCCTTCCCTCACCCTCACTTCCCTTCCTGCCAGGGCTGTCACTCAAAACTTGGAAAATTTACCTTTCTTTTCCCTATTGCCAATGCCTCCAACACCCACCCCCATCCCTTCTCCCCAAAGCAAACGTTCAGTCTCCCTCGAAGAATATGCTTGGCTTAGTGATTCCTTTTGGCAAAACTAGATTATTCTTTTTCTCAATTCTCTCTGAACCATAAATTCATGCCTTTCGGGTTGGGCCTTCCACAGCCCATTCCACAGCAGATTTATTGCCCACTCCATCTTCCTCTTGCACTACTTAATCTGCTGTATTTTAATTGGGTAATAAAACTCTGTGTGCCACCCGGAAAAATTCCAGAGCAAGCAATCATCAGGGACATTCTCTCAGCAGCCAATTGCTAATTATTTATTCAGGCCCAAAGCCTAATTCCACCCCTGAGTGCAGTGGTTCTGAGCTGCTGCACTCCCTATTTGTAGAGCTGAGGCAGAGCAGGTGGGGGGCTAGATGGGCAACAATTGGGGTTCCCTGTGAGCACATTTCTGGGCAAGAGACTGTCTCTGAAGTGGGATAGTATGGGTGCATGGGAGAGGCTTCTCAGGTGTTGTCACAGCAAATAGGAGGATGACCTTGTGCTTTCCTTTGTTAAATTCTATATTGCTCAGAAATGTGCCTGCCATAATAAATAAGGAAGTGTCCTGGTTAGATCATGCTTAAGAGTAAAAAGAGACTAGTCAATTTGTCCTATCGGGACAATTGGGCAACCATCTGGAAACACATTTATACAAGATAAATTACATACAAATAAAAATAGTACTATAAAAATGAATATTTAAACATGTTAAAAGAGAACGTGGAAATTTTTTAAATATTCTTTGGGGTCACACATAGATAAGGTCTTTTTTTTTTTTTTTTTTCCGGTAGTGGTGATGATGGTACTGGAGACTGAAGTCACCAGTGAACGATGTCCCCAGCTCAGCTCTTTTTATATTTTTATTTTTTTGAGACAGGGTCTCACCAAGTTGCCTTGACTGGCCTTAAGCTTGTGATTCTCCTACCTCAGCCTCCAAAGTAACTGGAATTATAGGTATGCATCACTATCACCCACTAGGTCTTTCAAACAATGACACAATATCCAAACACCTTAGAGAAAAGATTAATAAATTTAACTATATTAACATTGAAAAAATGAAAACATGCATCCCCAACCCCCACCTAAAAATAAACAAAGTCAGAACATAAATGATAGAATGGGAAAAATCAAATCAATAATAAATATCAACAACCCAATAGAAAAATGAGCAAATATGTAAACAAAGAACTTATTAAGGGAAATAATAAGTAGCTCTTAAATATATTTTTAAAGTCATTAGAAAGAAAAGAAAATTACAATGAAACGTTATTTTTCACTCATTTAACTACCAAAAACCTAATCTTACACATTGTTGGTAGAAGTATAAATTGGTTCAACATTTGTGAAGAGTAATTTAGCAGTATCTATGCAAAGTATAAATACATTTATGTGCTGCTTAATGAAGAGGATATGTATCAAGAAATTCATTTTTCAACTGGCATTGTGGCTCAGTGATAGAGCACTTGCCTGGCATGTGTGAGACACTGGGTGGGTTTAATTCTCAGTGCCACATAAAATAAATAAATAAAATAAAGGTAAAGAAATTTTTTAAAAAATTCATTGTTAGGTGATTTTATTATAGTAACATCCTAGAGTATCTTTATACAAAGGAAAATTGCTGTGACATCACCACATGATATAATCTTATGGGACTGCCATTATATATATCATCTGTTGTTGACCAAAATGTTCTTATGTGGCATGGTATGTATACATACCCTTTGATTCTAGGAATATGTCTTCCACATATGTCCATATATAACAAAAGAACACATTATATAAGGGTTATTTATTTCTGTTCTGTTTTGTTTTGTTTTTGCAGTACTGGGAATTGAACCCACAGGTGCTCTACCAATGAGCTATATGCCCAGATCTTTAATATATATATATATTTTTTATTTTGAGACAGGGTCTAGCTATTCAGGCTGACCTAGAACTTATGATCCTCCTGCTTTGGCCTCCCAAGTCTCTGGCATTATAAGCATGTTCCACCATGCCTGGCTGTACAAGGGTTATTCATGATGAAACATCGTCCATAATAACCAAAGATTAGAAACTATTTAATGTCTATCAAAAGGGAACTGATTTAATCAACTCTAGTAAATCCATACAATGTAATACTCTTTAGCCATGAAGAGAAAGAGGGAGGAGGAGGAGGAGGAGAAGAAGAAGAGGAGGAGGAGGAAGAGGAAAGGAGTTCTTAAAGAATCAATAAGAAGTGGGTGAGGGGAAGGGAAAATTGTAGAATGAGCCACACATCACTACCCTATGTGCATGTATGATTACGCAAATGGTGTGACTCTACTTCACAAACAGAGAAACGAAAGTTGTACACCATTTGTGTACAATGAATCAAAATTTTAAAAAAGAATCAGTATGACAAAATCATGCATAAAAAGATAAGTACATATCTCACACATGGATGTAAATCAAGCTTTCAGATAGGTTTTTAAAAAACGGGTAAGGCAAAAGACTGGAGAGGCTGTTCAGTGGCAGAGTCCTTGGTTAACATACTGGAAACCCTGGATTCAATCCCCAGCACTGTAAAAACAAAACAAAAATGATGAGGGAAATAAAATATGTCTAAAGAACTAAAAAATATTCAGAAGAATGAACAAGAAAGAAATGGCAGTGGTTGCTTATTGAGAAGAAAGGGTGGGAGGCAGTTGTTTTATTGTTTTATGGCTTTTTGTCGTTTTTCATGTCCGACCCATGTGAATATTTTACCTATTCACAAAAACTACACTGAAAATGAAATCTGCTGGGAGAGCGAGAGAGGACCTGGAGACGGATTTTACACATAATGTGGTTTCCTGGCAACCAAACCTTACCAAATCCTCCATGCCTTGCCTTCAGAGCCTGTCACAGTGATGACAGCTCCAGAAGGTGAGAGCTGGAAGGAAGAGCGGGGCAGAAGGGAGAGAGATTTGGCCTGAGCTCACTGTCCGTGCAGCTCTGCTTCTGACATTATTGTCAAATGATATTATGCACAAAGTACTGCATTTGTGTGTGTGTGGCGGGGGGTGTTTGCTAAAGGGACATTTTGCAACCCTGCTTTGTCACTCCTTCGCATTTACAAATACACCATCAACCTAAAATACAGGAAGTGTCCTCACCTCTTTGGACTTGAGAAAGCCTACCCATGGATCCTGTGTCATCTCCCTTTGTTCTTAAATATGTCCCCCTGAGTGTTTAACCAAATTTCACTGAAACACAAATATGACATGGAGGCACCCATAGAAAAGTCACCTGAGCAATCTCCAAGGGGCCTCTTCCCTCTAGTTCTGGGTGCCGCTAGCCCAGGGTAATGCTCTGCTTTGTGGTGATTCAATATTCAACAAGTACCGAGTGAAGCCTGCATGGTTCTTATTGTGATATACTGAGAATCTTTCCCACCAAGTCTTCTGAGGCAGAGTCTCCCCTTTGACTCCAGTGTTAGTCATTAATGAACAGTACTGGATGGGAGTTTGTTACCAAGGGAAAGGAATTTGGTGTTTTTAAAAAGCAAAACATAGCACAAACAAAAAGCAAAGAAATCAGAATTCCCCTGGGGAATTCTCTTCCACTTGCAATATATGCTGTTAATTTAGATGTCACATAGCACAGAGATTATTTAGGAATTGACAGAAAAGACTGAGTGTCCCAAAGATGAGGTAAATATAGATTCTATGAAGAACTGCTACTGAAAGACTTCGTTTGCTTTCTTTGGCTGGAGTCGCTAAACACAGGTATTTCTGAAGCATGATTCTAAGTAGAAGGAACCAAACGCAAGTATTCACTGGCTTGGGGAGGGAGAGCCAGGCTAGAGAAGAGGGGTCCAACAAGTTTCAGGAGGAGGCAGACACCCAGAAAATAAGCCACTCCATCAACAGCTAGGAAGACTTGGTAAACAAGGCCCCAGCTCACTTGCCCAGCAACGCAGGCCTCACCCTCCCCGCCCACTCACTCTCCCTTCAAGCACCCTCTCCAGGTTGTAGCATCTCTACCTTGCTAACCACAGAGCTTCCAGGACCTTCACAACAACACTACCATCATTTTGCATTTCAAATATAGGGCCTTGACTCTGAGGAGTCTTAGAGGTTACAATGAGAGGACCAAAGTTCAAGACAAGGCCCAGCGGGGTTCATCTCTGTATGGGAAGCCTAGGTCCTGAGGTCTTCATGAGCGCAATTATTATTAAGATAAGAGGGGGAAAAATGAGAGGAGTCAGGGGCGGTGGTACACACCTGTAATCCCAGCGGCTTAATCTCAGGGAGGCTGAGGCAGTATTGCAAGTTTGAAGCCAGCCTTAGCAACTTACAGAGGCCCTAACCAACTTAGTGAGACCTTGCCTTAAAATAAAAAGTAAAAAGGATGGGGGATGTAGCTCAGTAGCAAAGTACCTCTAGGTTCAATCTTCAATCCATAGTTTAAAAAAAAAAAATACACCCACAGTCTGTCCCTGATTGTTCTCATGGGTCTCTGGGATGAAGGACAAGCCTTTAAAGAGGTTAACTTTGCCTAATGAGGAAGATTTTTTTTAGTATCATGCTACGGGACAAAAATGCTGAAGAGAAATGCAAAACAGTCATCTAAATACCCTATTGAAAGGAAGTCAGGAAGCATGGGTCAGGGGCCAGGAACAATAACACATTTGGAACTTTCTGGAAACTTTCTAATTTCCTCATGTTTTTTTTCTTCTCTTCCTCTTCCTCCTCCTCTATTTTCCTTCTTCTTTTTTTTTTTTTTTTTTTTGGTAGTACTGGGGATTGAGCCCAGGGGCTGAGCTATATCTACAGTACCCCCACACTTTTTTTTTTTTTTTTTTTTTTTTGAGACTGGGTCTTGCTAAATTGCCCAAACTGGCCTTGAACCTGCAATCCTCCTGCCTCAGACTCCTGAGTAGCTGGAATTGCAGGCAGGCATTGCCACATCAGTTCTATTTATTTCTTTACAACTTACTTTTTGCTTATTCATGTATTACTTACTTTGTTCCATAAAATATTCAAGTGACTTATAGGATATAAGAAATATATGTGATAAATATAAAGTCAGGCACAGAAAAACGTTAATTTTTCAAAAGGTCCTGACCAGGATAAAAGTATCATATGTCTGCATGAAATGTACTTCTCTGTTACTTAAGCAGGGCTTGGGTTTGTCTCAACTTGCAGGCCCCTGAAGAAGAAAGGGAAATCAAGCCCGTCATTCCCATTCTCCATGAGAAAAAAAAACAACTGCTGAGGTGAAGTTCTGTCTCTAATAGACAGTCCTCTCACGGTACATCGCAGACTGGTAAAAGACTGACACAATAACATCTCTACATTACCATTAAAAGAAAAGTTAACAAAGCTGCTTCTGAAAGCCGAAACAAAACTCAGTCAACTTCCATTTCCTTCTCCTCCCCCTCATGTCACCTAACTGTTCCTACTTCTCTTTTAGACTCAATTTACTTCTCTTCTTGGGCTGGGGGCGTGAGTCAGTGACAGAGCACTCATTCAGCATGCATGAAGCACTAGGCTTGATCTCCATCAATACAAATAAATAAAATTAAAAACAAACTTCACTTTCTGAAAAAGCACTTCTCTGACCCTGAACTGGGCCAGGACCCTATTAAGTTCTTGGCATCCTGGATCTTCCTGTCTGTGGCATGGCATATTCCTTGTTTTCACTTGTTTGGTGTCTGTCTTTACCAACAGACTGAAAACACATGAGGGTAGGGACCATCTGGTCATCTGAATAGATACTGAAAAAGCATTTGACAAAAGTCAGCACCCATTGATGAGGAAATTTAGGACTAGAAGTGAACTTTCTCTACTAGGCATCTGAGAAAAGCCTACATCCAATTTAACGATGGAAGATTAAACATTTTCCCCTGAAGATCAGGAACAAGGCAAGATGAAAAGAAAGAAAAGTTACCTAGATTAGAAGGAAAAATAAAACTGCCAATATTCACAGATGACATGATCATCTATGTAGAAAATCCTCAGAGACTGATTTTTTTTCTTTATTTGTTCTGATTAGTTATACATGACAGTAGTAAATATGGCAAAGATGGAAGATACAAAGTCAAAACATAAAAATTAATTATATTTCTATGGGACATAAAGTACAATTGAAAAATTAAAAAGCAACAGAATAAAACAGTAAAATGTGAAATATTTATAGATACATTTAACAAATATATGCAGATATGTAAACTAAAAACTTTAAAATATTTCTGTAAGAAATTAAGGATAACCTAAATACATGTTATGGTGTTAGGGTTTAGATATGAGATATGAGATATCTAACCAAGGCTCATGTGTGAAACAATGCAAGAAAGTTTAGAGATAAAATGATTGGGTTATGAGAGTTTTAACCTAATCAGTGAATTAATCCCCTAATAGGGATTAACTGGGTGGTACCCGTCAGCAGGAAAGGTGTGACTGGAGGAAGTAGGCTACAGGAGACATGGCTTTGGGGTTTTTATTTTGTTCTTGGTGAGTGAGAGCTCTCTGCTTCAGGATCGGTCCTGGGCTGCTTCCCTCTCTCACACCCTTCCACCATGGGCACAGAGCAATGGAGTCAGTCATCTATGAACTGAGAGACCTCTGAAACCATGAGACCCAAATAAACTTTTCCTTCTCAAAAATTGTTCTCATCAGGTCTTTTTTGGGGCATGGGGCGGGGGGAGTTACCAGGTATTGAACTCAGGGAGACTCAACCACTGAGCCACATCCCCAACCTTATTTTGTATTTTATTTGGAGACGGGGTCTCACTGAATTGCTTAGTGCCTCGGTTTTGCTGAGACTGGCTTTGAACTCATTGTCCTCCTGTCTCAGCTTCCCAAGTCGCTGGGATTACTTAGCAATATCCTATCTCAACTTTAAAAACAAAATTTTTTTAAGAGTTGGGGATGTAGCTCAATGGTAAAGTGCCCCTGGGTTCAATCCCTAGTACCAAATAGAAAATTCTTAAAAGAATAAATGAATTTGGCTAAGTGTCCTGAGAGAGCTATAACTAGATTGAACATAGACTGGACATGTTTGTGTCTTTCTGGATACATTTGTATCTTTCAGAAATTCAAAACTTATTGAATAACAATAAATTCACAAGCTATGTTACTGTCATTGGTTATAATTCACCAAGTACATGAGTCACTTGGTAGGCATAAACCAGGCTAACACAGGTTTTATTTATTCCAATCTTAATTACTAATATCTATAACACGCAAGCACTCATGCATTATATATAATATATAATTAGATATTTTCTGTTATATGTATTTATATTTCTGATCATATATATATTTTCTGTTATATATATTTATATTTTATATATAGCAAAGGCAGAGAGGAGCAGATTCGAAAGAGTCACTGCAGGGTGTTAGATAAGATAATGAACCAGCTGAAGAACTTGTTCAGCATGCCTGGCAGAACTTATTCTGGGCCAGGGACTAGAAGAGAGGCAGTTTTGAAGTGGGCCATATCAAGAAGATGGAGCTGAGCTGAAACCCAGGGGCAGAGTCAGAGGTTCTTTGCCTGTTGACCTCATGATGCATTCACAGCTTGGTCTGATGACAAGTTGGTTTGTGCTGCCACAACCTGTCTTGGGGTACTTCTTTTATAGGTTTCAGGGAAGGAGGTTACCACTGATGAGATGGATAAGCTCCCAGGCCTGGCTTTTCTCATATGGGGTTGATATACCCACACATCCATGTGCTTCTGATTCAATTTGATAAGTCCACAGGTGGCCATTTTTTTAACTAGCATGATTATTTTATTTATCAGTTTGTACCTTATGGTGGTGCTGGGCAGATGGTGGTTATTTATGGGTACAAATGAGGAGTGCAGTCATTCTACCTTGGCACTTGTTCTCAAAATGGAGCAAATGATGCAAACTACTGCTTTACAAGTGGAGTAACAGCATTAGGCACAGCCTGAAAACTGCTGTTGTATGCATCATGGAGTAACTCAGACTAGGACACAGCCTGCTGTCCCCAGTGAGATCCAATAAACCTTTATTTACAAAACATGTCATGGGTCAGATTTGGCCCTTGAGCCACACTCTGTCAAACCCTGATACAGAGCACTGGAACAAAAGAGAGGATTCAGAAACAGAACCAGATATGTTCTCAATTGATTTTCAACACAGGTGCTAACTCAATAGGTGCTAATCCGGATCTCCAGAAAAAGAGAAACAATATACACATATATGAGGGAATTTATTAGCTTGAGAAGTCCTACGATAAGCCATGGGCAATCTGGAGACTCAGAGGCCATCAGCATGGCTCAGTCCAAGAAACCAGAAGTTTCAGAACCAGGAAGGCCACTGGTGCAGCCCTCAGTCCAAGGTTAACATCTTAGAGTCTGGTGTCCAAAGCAGCAGCAAGAGAGACATGCCTTGCTCCAAAAGGAAGATCCAGAGAGTGAGTTTTCCCCTCCTTCCGTTTTCCTATTCCAACCAGGCTTCTAGCCAATTGGACTTTACCCATCCACACTGAAGTTATATCTTCCCTGCTCAGTTCTCTGATTCATATGCCAATCTTCTCTAGAAACACCTTCACAGACATGCCCAGATGTTATGATTTATCAGTTCTCTAGGTATCCCTCAATTTAGTCAAGTTGACATTCAAAATTAACCATCACCACAGGGAAATGATAATCTTTTCAGTGAATGGTATTAGAACGATCATGTAATTATTTGGGAAAAAGAAACCTGGATTTTTTCCTCATACCATATACCAAATAAATAAATAAATAATTCAAAATGGATTATAGACCAAAATGTAAGAAATATAATTATAAAACACCCAGAAGAAAATATAGAATAAAATTTGTGTCTCCATGGTTAATATTTCTTAGATATGACACAAAAGCACTAGTCATGAAATAGGAAGAAAGATAAAGCAAAACTAATCCCTATGCCCAACCTGAAAAGAATACAATACTGAATATTCAATAAGCTAGGACCGACAACCTTGCTTCTGGCAGTCTAGGTGACCCTAAGATGCCAAATGATTTTCCTGTATTTGCTTCTGACTTTACAAAAAGAAAGTTAAGGGAAAACACCTCAGTTGAATCTTTTCACAGGCAGTCATACAAATAATGTGAAATAGATGAAAACGTGGCTGTGCAGAGTACAGAGATCTAGCTGATCTACTTCAAGAGTGGTTACTTCATGTAAGGACCCATATGGCTAGGAACTGGACTTGGAAATCCCAGGAAGCACAAAACTTCTGAGAACTGGACTCTCAACATCTCTACTTCTCTCTGCAGTTATCTGAGGCTTGCTTTCTATAGGTCGACACCCGACCTGTCTGTGTACTCTCTCATGTGCCCCTGTTTGCTTGACTCAGGAACTTGCCTACATAGTGCTGATGCCCTGGCCAATGAGGAAACAAGTTAGTTCCTGTGCTTGGGCTGAATGTGACATCTCCATCTACTTTGTTTTTTTTTTGTTTTGTTTTGTTTTTTGTTTTTTTTGTTTGTTTTGTTTTTCTTCTTCTTCTTCTTTCTTTCTTGCAATGGGGTCTCAGTATATTGCTCAGGTGGTCTTGAATTTATGGGCTCAAGTGCTCTTCCACTCCTCAGCCTCCTGAGTAGCTGGAATGACAGCATGTGCCACCACACCCAGCTTCATCTCTGTCCTTTGATATCTGAGAGCCATTGTCCCCAGAGCACATCTACTAGCCAAGGTGACAGACCCTAAAAGATTCGGTTTCAAACATAAACCATTTTATATCATGGAACTATTTCTTCTAGATGAAGATGATGTACACTTGATAACTCAGGCTGGGTTTCCCAGACCCTGAGGCTAGAATTGGAGTATAAATACTTTATTTGACAGTAAGTACCAGCAACAAAGTGGAGAACTAAGATAGGAAAGAGAAAGGAGCCAAAAAAGTTATTGAACTTATCACTGCAGGCAACTAGAGGCTTAATCTCACTCCTGAGCAACAGAGGAGAAGATCCAGAATTATCCCATCCATGTTGGCAGAGGGATGCTCCTGGAACCAGGAGCTCGCTAGACTTCTAGTCTACCCTGCAGGTAGGTGGAGAGAAAGACCTCAGAAGGAATCACCACTTGCCATTGAATACATCATACAATGAAATAGAGAATTCCAAGAGGGTGTGGCTAAGACACTAAAAGCATCTGCTACACTTTGCTGGAAGTGGGAATCTGAGATTCTTTTTTAAAGAGTTAAACAATACCAGCCACATGATATATAGTTACCCAAAGACAAAACAAACTTACGACTCAAGAGAAGAAGAATTCTTTCTGGAACACAGGGCTGAAAGAAAATTTTTCCCATGATCCCTCAAAGAAAGAATATTGTGTATTAACTTTAGCAAATTGAAGAATCTGTCCAGGATGGATGCCTAAATAAATCCTAATCTCACATCTGTGCAGACATAGATAAAAGAAATAATAGCTAGTAAAAATGAGATTTTCCTCAGAAAGCAACCTGTGGTCCCGTAGGTGAACGAGGCAACAGAGCACTGCATGATGGGGCAGTGGCGTGGGCTTGTCCTCACTGCAGGCCACCCACCACTCCCACAAAGGAAGAGAAGCTGTGGTGAAGATCTGACTGTTCTCTTGGGACAGAGCACTAGAACTGAAAAATTCTACCTCAAAGAACATACACACTTTTAAACTTTTTTTTTTTTTTTTTTTTTTTTTTGTGGGGGAAGCATACTGGGGATTGAACTCAGGGGCACTCAACTACTGAGCCACATCCCCAGCTCTATTTTGTATTTTATTTAGAGACAGAGTCTCACTGAGTTGCTCAGTTCCTCACTTTCGCTGAGACTGGCTTTGAACTCGAGATCCTCCTGCCTCAGAATCCTGAGCCGCTGGCATTACAGGTGCTCGTCAGGCACGTTTAAGTTTTGATACATTTTGTGAAATTGCTTTCCAATTTTGTGAAAAGCTTTTGTGAAACTTTGATACATTTTGTGAAATTGCATCCCAATTTTGTGAAAGAGCTACCAATTTACTAACAGTGTATGGCTTGTTGCCAGGCCAGAAGAGGCAGAACACATTTTGGAAGACAAGACACCAAAGAGAGCAAGAAGAAAAACAATTATCATTCTTTTCTTAGCCACCTGCACTCTCTGATGCTCATTTTTGCAAAGGAGTATTTGGGAGATGGGGGAATTGAAGGTCCCATGTGATCATGGCACATACTGGTTTCCTAAAATTACACTAAATCCATTATTTGCATAATATGACTGCGATGGTTAATTTTATATGTCATCTTGTTGGCCACTGGATGCCAGGATATTTGGTTAAACACTCCTCCATGGTATGTCAGTGTGGGAGTTTCTGGATGGGATTAACACTTGACTGGGTAAACTGAATAAAGAAAATTGCCCTCCCCACTGTGGGTGGGCCTCTTCCAATCTGTTGAAGGCCTGAATAGAATGAGATGCAGAATAAAAGAGAATTTTCTCTCTTTGTCTGCCAGTCCTTGAGTTGGGACACTGTGGTCTTCTCCTGCCTTCAAACTTTAATTTCTGCTGGAAATTAAAACCATCATCTCTTTTGGATTTCAGGCCCTCAGACTCAGACTAGAAATCTACCATTAGTTCTCTGGGGTTTCCACCTTGGGACTGTAGATCTTTCCATCTTCCCAATTTCTTACAATAAATACATAAACACATACAAATAAATATAGGATATATATGTGTGTGTTTGTACATACAGATATATGCATGTATAGATGTAGTACGCGCACACACACACACACACACACACACACACATCCTATTGGTTGTTCTCTGGTGAACTCTAATACAATGACTCAAATATACCCAAATCAAATCAACTCAAAACCAAGTGAAAGTGAAAGTCGATTTTGTTCCAGTTTTTATCATTTTTCATACAGAGCTGTGAGACTCAGTTCTCCTTTTACCTCTTACCTATTCCCTCATCTTCAGCAAGAGAGATGCTGAACAAGAAACTGGAAATGTCTGAATGAATATATTCGTCCCTGTCATCTGTCACAAATCTATGTCATCATCTCCTCACAGCACAAAATTCTCATAACAGTTAATGCTCTTCAGCCCAAAGAGAGCTTCATGAACCATAGTAAAATTCAGTCTCATTTTTCTTTCCTTTCCCCTGTTTAATTACTCACTTCATTTGGTTTTATTTTTCTCTTTCACATTGGGCACAGACAGCTTTGTATTTGGGTATATTAGTGTAAGACCTAATAATAAAGGAGAAACATTTCTCTTTGACATTTATTACTAGAAGAAATTCCCAAATGTGCCTTGAACCACTAATATTTACTTATTACAAACAAGCTCAGATCTTTTCTTTCATTAAGCACCTAGGACGATCCCTCTTTCCTGCCAAAATGACTCCTGTAGGTTGTCAGTTTAAAACATTGTTGGGAGAAGCAAATGCCACGGTCAAAAAGGAAGCAGTTGACCTTAGGAACTTGCTTAGAGTGGCTGGTGTATATGATTCCAAAGAAATGCAATGGCATTACACTTTAGCTCTTGAAGTTGTACGGCTTCAAGTGTTGTTTTCAAGGATGTCCTTTCTCCTCATTTCAGACTCTCTCACAGCTGAATTTCAGTCCTTCTGCTCTTCCCATCTGAAATCACCTCCTGGGGCTTTTCCTAATGGTTCGCTCTTCCTAATGGGAACTATTAATGGTTTTCCTTTTCCAGCATTAAGCTTTGATAACCAAGTGAAAGCAGCAGCAATGAGACTGTGAAAATATTTCTTTCCAAAATATTTAATAAACCACTTCCTCTGGCATATCAGACTGACTCTGCCCATACAAAGAGACAAAAAATTCCATTTTCCCACCCCACAAGACCTAAACAGAGCTCTGAGGCCATGCATAGAGATTTAAAACAATCATTGTCTTTCTTCTTTTTTCTTCAAATGCTTGCTCACATCTGCTTTAGATGTAGACTTGTTGTATTACATAGTCTTCCTTCACACTCTCTCTCTCACACACACACACACACAAACATACACACAAACACACACTCTTTTTGTGTAAAGTAAGAATTAATATTTGACTCTCAGCAGACTAATGTGGTTTAGTGGATTTTATGCCCTCACAGAAGTATGAAACCATAAATCCTGTCACTATAAACTGGTTTTCTGGCAAAGCCTAGACAACTAATGATATTTGATATATTGTAACTCATGTGGATATTTCCGGGATTGCCACCAGCTTGTGAAGTGGTTATTAAATGAAGTTTATCTAGTGTGTCAGTTGCTTTCAATAGTCACTCATTCCCCACTTTGAACATGAGCTCTTAGTTCCTAAATACGATCAAGACATAGTTGGTGGTGATTAACAAAATCTATTAGCCATTTTATATTTCTTATGTAATCCTTTATCCCAAAGCAGTATCTTTCCAATCAGAAAAAGAGTAGAACAATCTCTAGATATCACAGAATCCAGTGTCCCCATTTTACAGAGTACTGTTGAGGTCCAAAGGAAGATTTAGAGATGGTACTATAAACACTTGTATAGAAGTTTCCCATTTTCTGTCTCCCTTTTTTTTTTTTTTTGGCGGGGGGGGGATGTGTGGGGGGCCCCCCGCTGGGAGGGAAAGGGGTGGAGCCAAGGTCTCTGGCATGCAGGGCAAATGCTGTACCACTGAACCACAACCCCAGCCCTTTGCCGTTTTCTTTCATCTGATTCCCACAAAAATCCCAGTGAAAGAGCTGATACAGTTGTTACCATGCTGTATTAGGGTCAAAGCTAAGCCGCTGTAACAAAGATACTAACAATACAAGAGCAAAGATGTCCATTTCTCTGTTTTTTTAAAAAAATGTTTTAGTTGTTGATAGACCTTTATTTATTTATTTATATGAGGTACCGATGATGGAACCCAGTGCCTCACACATGCCAGGCAAGCACTCTACCTCTGAGCAACAACCCCAACCAGATGTCCATTTCTCATTCACGTAACAGTATTGAGGTGATTTTCCTGCTTCGTGGCACAGTTTTGCTCTACATGGTCATTCAGGGGGTCTGGTTCCTTCTGCCACTCTGCCATTTTCTCAGAAACTTTTATGGTCAAAGCTGAGTGGTCACAAATCTATACCTGGCAAAAATGGAAAGATGGCACAAATAAAGTACACCTACCATTCAAGATGCAGGCCCAGAAGTGGCATACATCCCTACTAACACATTCCATTGGAAAGAACATAGTCACGTGTCCAGGGGTGTAGGAAATGTAATGTGCCCATGAGATAAGGAGAATGGACTTTAGTGGGCGACCAACAATTTCTACCATATCTTTCTCATTTTACAGATAACGGAATTGAAATTCAGAGGGTCCATAATACAAAATGAAGTAGTTCCACTTGCAAGATACTATGAAATTTCCAATGACATTTTTTTTTAAAGGGGCATGATTGAGGAAATGGAAACATATTAGTCAGTGTCTCCAGAGAAACAGAACCAATATAATGAGAGAGACAGAGAGAGAGAGAGAGAGAGACAAAGGGAGAACTTTTTAAGGAATCAGCTTATGGAAACTAGTAAGTGCAAAATATACAGGTTGGGCAGGCAAGATGGAGTCTCAGCGAATGGGTCCAAAGGCAGTCAGCTGGCAGAATTCTCTTTCCCAAAGGTAATGTCAATTTTTGTTCTATTAAGACCTTCAGAAAATTGGGTGGGGTCCACCCACATTATGGATGCTAACCTGCATTACTAAAACTCCACCCACTTAAATGTTCATATAAAAAAAAAAATCCCTCATAGAAACATCCAGAATGTTTGACCAAATATCTGGGTCAAACATGTCCAGTCAACTTGACACTTAAAATTAGCCATCATAATTTAAAATTCCATAATTCCTCAAAATCTCCTTTAGCACACCCCAGTCCCCACAGGAAATGTACCTGGTACTTAATTGCACACCTGTCAGTAACTCGAACATCTCTGCTCATCAGCTTATGCTACAGCTTTGGAAAGCAGACCATTATTCCCCTCATACTGAGAACACAGAAGAAGTAGGAATAAACAGGCCTGTGAAAACCTTTTTCAAATTTGAGCACCCCATGTACTATCTGTTTCTCAACAGACCACTCAGTCTTTTCTCAAAAGGCCTACAGACATAACTTTAAAGGAAGGAAAAGGAAAGGGATGAGAAAGAAAAAAAGAAAGCTTGTAGGGGAAGGATTACCAGTTGTTCATTTGCCAGACCACCTCTGTCATCTTTCCAATGTTCCCTGCAAAAGCACTGTGTTTGGCCTGGTGTGCTTCTCATCAAAAATTTACTAAGTGTCCTCTATTAGATACTTAATCCAGCTAAAATATGAATATCAGCTAAAGCAGACTTCAAATTAGAGTGCTTGAAAGCATTAACTGCCAGGTGTTTTACCAGCCATAGAGGATTTGAAAATCAATGTTAATGATTTCTAGCCATTTCCTAAAAGACTGCTTCCCATCTGCACATTGCATGGAGTTCTGGAAAGCCATGTGTTGTGTTGTGCTCTGTTCTATGCTGCCAGCAAAAGGCTGAAACCTGCCCCACCCCCTCCCCCATAGGGCTGCTTCACTTAATGTGAGTATCTCCAAGTCCTTGGGTTTGGGCCCTCCTCCCAACCTCAATGCCGCACCCCAGGGATTCTCCGCTCTCCTTTCACCACCACTAGTTCTTCGTATTCCTCAAACTAGCTTCCTTTTTCTTTTTTGAGGTACTGGGGATTGAATCCAGGTGCTCACACTTGCTAGGCAAGCCCTCTACCTCTGAGCTAAATTCCTAGTCCTTTTTTCTTTTGTTTCTTTTTCTTTTTCTTTTTTGAGACAGGGTCTCAATTGCCCAGGCTGGCCTTGAACTTGAGATCCTCCTGCCTCAGCCTCCTAAATCATTGGAATTACAGGTGTGCATCACCGTACCCTGCATCTTTTTTAAAAAAATATAATTATAGAATCCCAGAGTTAGAATAGAGGGAATGACAGAGTTGTTACCCTTTCTATAGTAGCCCCCCAAGTTCTAGCATCATGAACACTTTGAACAAGCCCAGAAATGGGCAACTCCCAAGATAGCCCACTCCTTCTTTATACCATACAGACTGACAAAAATATCTTCTATGTGTCTGCTCTGATTGATTAATCAGGGAACTATACAGAAAGACAGTTTATCCTCACACACAGGGTCTCCTCCCCACACACAGAGTAAAAAACTTTTTCAAGATTTACTAAATACCAAATTTTTTATTAGCATGACTCAAAGTACAATAATGTCCCATGAATCTAGAAATAACAAAGTTGTGTGTGTATAAGACCAAGTTATTTCAGTGATTCTTACTGACTTTATATTTTTAATATTGATAGTGTCAAATGGTTCAAAAATAAAAAATAATAAAAAGGAATTCAGTGGAAAGTCTCCTTATTTCTATCATACATACACATAATTCTTCCCACCTTTCCTTCCAGGCAGGGACACAGTTCCTAGTGTCTCACATTATCTTTCCTTTTTTTAACAAGTAGATAAAAACGTGTATCATGCTTCCTCCTTTTAATACGGTTGGAAGCACACCACACATACTCTCCTATAACTTTTGGCCTAACAATATATGTCAAAGATCTTTCCATAGCAAAACATAGAGTTGTTTTCTTTCTTTCTTTTTTTTTTTTTTTTTTTTTTGTTTGTTTGTTTACTGCTTTTTTACAGCTATATTGTATTCCATACTATGGAAACTGCTTGTAAAAAAAGGGAAAGATAATGTGAGAAACTAGAAACTGTTTTCAAGTTTTATTTAAATTTATGTACCTCCTATTATGAATAGTGTGGAACATTCTTTAAAAATATTTAACAGACAGAAGACATATAAATGGCCAATAAGTATACGAAAAATGCTCAATATCACAGTATACCAGAGAAATGTAGATCCAAACCATAATGACATAGTATCTCACCCCAGTTAGAATGGCTACTATCAAAAAGACAACAAACGCTATTACATATAAGAAGAAAGAGGACTATTATACACTGTTGGTGAGAATGCAAATTAGTACAGCCATTATGAATGCAGGATGGAGGATCTTCAAAAAACCAAATATAGAACTCTCACATGATCCAACTATCCCACTCCTGGGTATACATCCAAAGGAGATGAATTAATATATCAAAGAAGTATCTTCTTCCTCATATTTATTATCACACTATTCACAATAGTCAAGATATGGAATCAACCAAGGTGTCCATTGATAGATGAATAGATAAAATATAAATATACATAATGGAATATTATTCAACTACAAAAAGTATGGAATCCTGTTCATTTCAGGAATCTGGATAGAACTGGAGGACATCGTGTTAAGTAAAATAATCCAGATAAATACCTCATGCTCTCACTCTCATGTGGAAGCTAAAAACATTGATTTCACAGGACAAAAGAGTACAATAGAGGTCACCAGAGGCTAGGAAGGGTAGAAGGGAAGAGATAGGGAAAGGTTAGACAACAGGTACCAAAACACAGATCAAAGGAATTAGTTCTAGTACTTCATAATACAGTGGGTAACTATAGTCTAGTCTACTCCAATTTGTGATCCCAAAATAACTAGAAGAATCTAGTTATTATTAGATTAGTTAACTATTCTTCTAGTTATTTTGGGATAACTATTCTTCTAGTTATCCCAAAATAACTAGAAGAATCTGAAGTTTCCCAACACAAAAATGATAAATATTTGAGGAGATAGAAATGTCAATTACCCTGACTTGGTCATTACATATTGTGTACTAATATTGAAGTACCACACTGTACCCTATCAATATGTATAATTATTATGTGTCAATTAAAACTTTCAGAAATATTTAACAATTATATGCATTTTCTTTTCCATGGGCTCTAGTCATAACATTTTTCCACAATTCTACTGGTTGGTTGATGTTTTCTTTATTGATTTGTAGGAACCAATATGTTAAGGAGGTTATTCGATTACCTGTGACATGAATTGCAAATATTTTCCAGTCTGTCATTTGTCTTTTGACTTAACTCATAGTACAGTCTATGTAAAGATTTTAATGTTGTTGAATCTATCATTTTAAACATAATTTTATTTAATAAAGAGGTTTTGCCCTATTTTGAGGTGTTAAAATAATTTCCCTATGTTCTTTTCTATTATCATTATTCCTTCACTTTATCACTAAATCTTAGAGCTTTTTGAAGAAGTATGAGGTACACATGTAAATTTCTTTTCTTCCAGATAGCTCCCTGGTTGTCCCAAACAGGGACAATTACATGTCTCCTGTGAACTTTATTTAAACTACAACACAGAACAAGGGCAGATAAACCATGGCCTGAGGGTCAAATTTGGCCCATAGTCTGTTTTTGTAAATAACGTGTCATGGAGCATGGCTGCACCCATTTGTTCTTGATTTGCTTAGCACTACAAAGAGCAAATTTAAATAGTTGCAACAGAGACACTTTGACTTTTAGGGCCTAAAATATTTAAGTCTCTGGCCCTTCATGGAAAAAGTTTGCCATCTCCTACTACAGAAGAAAAACAGGAGAAGAGGAGAAAGGGCGAGGGGGCAGAGTAGGAGGAGGAAAAGAGGGAAGAGGAAGAGTCTGAGGGGGAAGGGAAAAAGAGGAAGAAGGGGAAAAGAAGACATTCTGAAAATAAATTGAATTTTTTGGCATAAACTGTGTAAAGAAAAAAAAACATTCATTACCGGAAAAAATCAGAACTGATATTGTGGGTTTATTTTCCTCCTTTGGTAGAAACTGAGGTGCTCTGTTTCATCTTTATATTAATTATACTGTGGTCCACTCCACAGAGACCTGCAAATCTCTCATCATTTTTCTTACCAGCCTAGGCCAAAAGTCCCCACAGAGGTTCCAAGTCTCATGCTTGTTCATGTGTTAATGAGGTGTGGGATGGTCTCAGGGGACCCCTTGGAATTCAAAAAGCTGGAATTCTTTTGTTTTTAACATAGCCCTTTGAGATATTAAATGCTACTATCTTTCCCACCTCCTTTCCTATAGGAGTGACAAGAAACCTATCTAAACTGGTGTTGTGTGTGTTTGTTTTAATGTGTTGCAACAGGACCCAAAGGATTTTTTTCCCCCAGAAAGTATAGTACTTCTTCCTTCTAAATATTAAACTAAGAAATTTCCATTTCAGTGTCTCTGTGAGTTACTCCGGAATTTTAATGCCCCAGCTGTTTTCCCTTCTTTTCTCAGACACTGCAGTTTTCTACAAGTTACTAACTACTCTCATTGGGCCCTTCCCAGCCATCCTGAGCACACTTCACCTTCTTTCAAGGCCAGCTATGAAGCACCTGTTACGGAAAGACAAAAACTACACTGAGCCTATGAAGAGAAAGGGAGCAGTAGGAAGCCTACTGTGAAATTCCTTCTGCATAAGAGCCATGCTACAGTAATAAACTCTAAAGTACTCCACAAATGTTTAATTTACTTTTTATTATCATTATTTCCCTATGATGTTCTGTTCTAAACTCCAAAGTTTATGAAGCACGAGGAGAATTTAAGAGTGCCCACACATGGGCCAGGCACTGTGGCACACGCCTTTAATTCCAATGGCTCGGAAGGCCAAGGCAGGAGGATCACAAGTTCAAAGCCAGTCTCAGCAATTTAGCGAGGATCTAAGCAACCTAGTGAGACCCTGTCTCAAAATAAAAAATTAAAAGGGCTGAGGATTTGGCTCAGTGGTTAAGCACCCCTGGTTCATTCCCTGGTACCAAAAAATAGAAGAGTTCCCACACATGGCCTGGGGCTATAGCTCAGTGGGAGAGCACTTTTCTGGCATGTACCAGTCCTGAGTTCAATTCCCAGGGCTGAAAAGGTTTAAAACAGAGCACCCATACTTTACTAAAATGTTAGAAGTAAGCATTGTATGTGAAAAACACTTAAGTTTCTCAAAGCACTTTTACATACATAGTTCTATTTGATTCCCAGGGTAATCAAGTGGGTAGGATTTTATGGAAACTGAGTCACAGATAATTTGTTTGATTTTTAATTGATTTTTTTTGTTGTTGTTTAATACTGGGAGTCAAACCCAGGGCTTCATACTAGGAAAGTATTCTATCACTGAGCTACATCCCAGACCCTCATTTATTCATTTTTACATAGTTGATACATTCCCATTAGTCAAAATTCAAAAGGTATAGTTTTGTGTATACAGTGAAAAATTCCCCTTCACTTCTAACCTCCATCCACTCAGTTTTCCTTCCTAGAAACAAGGGCTACTCCCTATTTCCTACACATAGTCCTGGGAATATTGTATTTTATGCAAGCTAGATGTGATTTTCCTTCTTTTTACAAAAATATTTTAATAGTCATTGTTCTGAACCACACTTTCATTTCTCTTAATGATATGTCCAGCAGATCTTTCATATCAGTTTATGATAAACTTCCTTTTGCTTATGATTTCATAGTATTTGATGTATAAACTTACAATTTATTTATTGTGTATGTGGGAGTGGGTGTGTTGCTGGGGATTGAACGCAGGGCCTTGTGCATCTACCACTAAACTATACCCCCATTCTTTTTTTTTTTCTTTTCTTTCCACATTTTTTACTGGTGCTTTATAGTGTACATAATGGTTTGTTACATATGCATCATATTCATACATGCACACAATATAACAACATAATTTGGCCAATATCACTCCTGTCTTCCCCCCTCTCCTTTCTTCCCTGCCTTTGTCCCTTTCCTCAACAGATCTCCCTTTGATTTCCATGAGATTCTTGCCCCCCTCCCCATTTTCTTTTTCTTTTTCCTCCCTAACTTCCATATATGAGAGAAAATACGTAACACTTAATCTTCTGAGTTTGGTTTATTCCACTTAACATAATGGTCTCAAGTTCCATCCATTTTCCTGCAAATGACATAATTCTTTCTTCTTGGTTAAATAAAGCTCCATTGTGGGGCTGGGGAGATAGTTCAGTCGGTAGCGTGCTTGCCTTGTAAGCACAAGGCCCTGGGTTCGATCCCCAGCACCAAAAAAACAAAAACAAAATTCCATTGTGTATATTCACCACATTTTCTTTGTCCATTCCCCCAGCCCTCCTGTAATTTGTTTAAAGTCTTATATGAATGGGTTTTTAGATTGCTTCTGATTTTTTAATGAGTACTCTTATGCATGTGTCACTTGTACATGCACAAATATACCTGTTAGATCATTTCTATATTTCAGTCATTTGGTCAAAAAATATATGCATTTAAATTTTTTTCCCAAAAATTAGGTACAGATTTTTAGGTGGCTTAGCTGGGGCTGCAGAGCTAATTTTTGATGGATTTAAAGTTAGAGCAAATGTTTCCTGATCAGAAAATAGGAGGCATAGGAAATGGCGTAATGACATGTTTTCACATGGGGGGGCATTAATCCCTTATGAAATATAATTAATTGGGGTATCTGCAAGAGAAGAGAAGAAGGAGCTTCCTCTTCCACAGTCCCCCTTGCTTTCTATTGCCTTTTGTGCTTATGCTCTGAGTCCCAGCACATGTGACAAATTAACCTCAGCCAGCCAGTAAGGGTTCACCTGTCAACCTCCACTCCGCCAGCTCATAGATTACTGAAATGTGACTCTTCCACCTGCACTGTAAAGTTGAAGCAATATAACTCATCTACCTCAAAAACCAGAAGCCTGGAAAGAGAAGGGGGATGAGCTGTTGAAGATCCTCCAACATATTACAAGTCATCAACACATTCTCTTGGAAAGCGGTAGCCTCACTAAAATGTTCCCCTTGCCTTATGGGCCCCTGTCCAGGGTGCTGACAACACTCCTGTGGGCCAAGGCATGACTGCTTTTCCTATTCCTGGGGTATTGTGTATCCTGGGGTATTAAAAAAATTTTTTTTAAATGCACATATGTTGGACCCAACTCAAACATAGATATCCATATACAAACATTCATATACAAAGGTATACAAAACCTCCCAATACCTTGGAATAAGGAGAGAAAAGAAGATATTCAGGGAAATAGGAGTGGCAAAAAGACAAGGGAAGGCTACTAGGAGAGGCAGAAGATGTGTAAGATTGAATGAAGAAAAAATGGGGATTGGTGCATGATTTGGTATTGTTTACAAATCATCTTCATGATGGTAGGCATATGCAAATTGCTATATGCTCTTCATTATTGTATGCACACATCCCCTGAGGACTTAAAGAAAAGTGAGGTTATAGAAAGGACTGTAGCAAGAGTTATATCAAATTTCTTGAATGGGCAATTTTAGAAATAGGATGGATTGCCATCTGCCTGAGTTGGTTCAACTGTAATCCTGCCAAAGGCTGCGAAAAGACTGGATAACCTCTCGAGACCCACACAATATTTGAAGTTAGGACTTCAATGAAAGCATTCATCCTACTCTTGCTCTTTATCTCTGTTTGAGCTTTAGGGCAGCCTGGATTTAAACTAAAGTAACATCACAGACTATACTGATTATTTTGTCTTATCTAAAATCAGTTGCCTTCACGTGTTGTTTTAATACACACAAGAAGGTAATAACTTTCTCAACTAGTCACTTCTTTTCCTATCAGCATAAAAGTACAATACAGAATGTAAATTCAACAATTTCCATTCATTCCTCATTGTTGTATTGGAGTCAAAAAGTCTCCCATTCACATGATTAAGTTTGAAAAAGATTTATGTTTTGGTGAAAGAAGAAAAGTAAATATTTGATTTATATAAAATTTTAAAAATATAAAGATTTTTATATTTCTATCCTTGGCTTCATTTTCATTTTAAAATGGTGGACTTTTCAAATTGGACAGAACACATAATATTGGGGATTAGGTCAGAGATTCCACAAATTCTAGAATATAGTTTCCAATCTTTTAAATGGCTTATTGGCAATGCAGTTGGTTTTATATGCCTGGCTGTGATTATAATTGTTGCTGCTATAGGGACACAGATTTTAAGATGTCTGGGCTTGGAGAGGTCTTGCCTAGGAGCAATCAAAGTAACATTTTTCTGTCATTTCACTGCATAGTATTCAGGGACCCCTATAAAAGTATCTGTCTCCAGATAGGGTGAAAATTCCCAAGGCCATGGGAAAGTAACCTATTTTTCCCAAGGGTTATCTTATTTTCCTGTACACAATGACTCATAACCCATCTGATATTCCAAACTTAGGGACTGTCTTCAAGTTCTACATCAAATGTCTCCATTCCCAGACTGTGACTCAGCTCCAGTCTTAAATCCATGTGAGAGAAGAAAACATTTAAGAGAAACAGAATTGTCCTCTCTTCTAGATCACTGTTTCTCAACATTTTTTTCCCTACACACAGCTAACACTATGATCAGTTCTCATCACACTGCAATGATCCTCTACCAAGCTTTAGTGGGAAAGGCAGGAAGGCATGTCCCTTTCTACTCCACCCAGAGAAGAGAAGCTTATCAAAATCCAAGTGCGGAGTAAACTTTACAAAGTTCCCCAAGTCTCCGATATGTTCTCTCTCTTTTTTTTTTTTTTTTTTTTTTTTTTTTTTTTTTTTTTTTTTTTGGTGCTGGGGATCGAACCCAGGGCCTTGTGCTTACAAGGCAAGCACTCTACCTACTGAGCTATCTCCCCAGCCCCCGATATGTTCTCTTGACAGGACACTTGTACATACTTTCTTTGCCCTTTCTCTGCACCAGCAAGCTAACAAGCACCAATAGATTCCCTGTGCCTGCGCCTGGGTCTAGTTGAAGTCAGTCCATGAAGAGCACCAGCGTGGATAGAGGAAGTGGTGGGGAGTTCAAGTATTTTATTTCCCTGACTGTCTGTGGGGCTGTTTCAGGCTGTTAACTTCTCTCAGCCAGTCCTCTTTCCTTACCCTCTGTCTCCAAGATTCATCCTAGTAACTGTCCTTTCTCTCATCCCTTTTAAGTCTAGAAAGGTAACAGTTACTAGCTTCGCAGTACTGTGCTGTCCCTTGTGGCCTCCCTACACTTCCCACACACCTTTGTAAAGAGTCCCTTTATCAACTCAAAGCACCTTGTCTTGTCTGCAAGGATCCAGACTAGTTCAGTGTCCATCTCCAACACAAAGAAACTTTCCTTTGCAAATCTACTATATTCTAGGTTTTTAGTGAATATATGAATGACTTACATGAATAATACTTATCTTTCAAAAGCCATTGTTCAATATGTGGCTCAATGTTTCTTGTGTAACTGTCTACACAATCATTTTTTAAACTGAAATATTTTAAAACATAAAATATTTTGTCCCAAAGAAATGATCCCTCTTTCATCTGTGTCAAGAATTCTTGAACTGTCCATGGTCAAGTAAAGGAGGCTGCCAACTGCATGTCGAAGCAGTCTGAGTCTGCCGAGTAGACAATTTTAAGGCATTGAAATTAAATGGTGGCAGACATATCCAAGGAATATTGCAAGAATTTTACCCCTTTGTGAATCTTAAGACAGATGAATGTGTGGAGATGGCAACTAGTGGGCAACAGAATAATATTGGAGTGTGGTAATACGAGGAAATGGTATCATCATATTGGAAGCCTTGGAATGAATGTAAGTAATGCCTGTTCAGTGGAGAAATCCATGTCCCCTCTCCAAAGGGCCTGTTTTCCTAGGTCTTGTACATTTTCTTATTGAACTGTTTGTTAAGCAAATGTTAATAGTTTAAAAAAAAAAGAATTCCATAACTCATAACCTATGCCTTCATTCTTTAACTATCAGGAAACTCGCAGCCAAATTTATAGATGACTCAGGATAAGAACATTAGCCTACGTTTTTGCTCTATTTATTTCTTCTTCCTTCTATATAGGAGTTAAAGTTTTATTTTCTTTGTAATGGTTGTATTACACCATATGATTTTTAATCATAACCATTTTGAAATCAGAAAGGTCATATGTTACAAATAAATGTTTGTTGTACCTGTTAATAAATATGGGCTGGATCCAGGTTATGTTAATGTGGGCAAATTTTTTTCTCACTCTGAAAAAATGACTTGGCATTCAGGCTTTTCCAATAAGCAAAACCCTAATCTGAACATTTCTTTGTAAAAGAAGTCTCTAAATTGAAATGGAGTAGATGTCAAACATTTTCCCCAAAGTTCTGATTAGCTGAAGCTCATAAACATTATAAACCTACTATTTTATGGTAGAAACCTAACCTGATGATCATGAAAATTTAATAAGACATTTTTTGTCTTTCTTGTTAATCTTAAAACCAGGTATAGATAGGCTCCAATAAGGGACTTCTCCTCCTCCTCCTCCTCCTCCTCCTCCTCCTCCTCCTCCTCCTCCTCTTCTTCTTCTTCTTCTTCTTCTTCTTCTTCTTCTTCTTCTTCTTTCTTTTTCTTCTTTACTGGAGATTGAACCCAGGAGTGCTTTACCACGGAGCTACATTCCCAGCCCTTTATTTTTTTAAAATTTTGAGACAGGATCTCTTTAAATTGCTGAGGCTGGCCTTAAACTTGCAATCCTCCTGCCTCACCCTCCCCAAATCTCTGGAATTACAAAAGTGTGCAGCAATAAAGCTGTCTTAATGAAAACAACAAAGATCTCAGAACAATGACCCTCCCACCATTATATATAACTATAATGCATCAGTAAAAATTTTCAAAAAACAAAGCAATGACTCTTAACTCTAATACATTTATTATTCCCTAAAATACTCAACACTTGACATTCTTTGTGCCTATGTCTTCCATAAGTGCTTACTGAATTGAGAAAGGAAAATCATACACAAGTATTGAGAAACGTGTCCAGAAAATACATTCTATGATTTGAATAAACTCTTATTCAATAAACATTTTTTTAAGTGCATACTCTTTCTGGCCAAATCACCCACAGAGAATTAATGTATATACCCAGAGAGAGGTCAAAGTCAGGGTTAAAAACAAGTGGCTTCCCTGTGGGGCACTGAACAAGGTGGTGGAGCAGAGATGGTGTGGCTGGTGCACCCCAATTTGGGATGCTTGTATCTCTAACTAGCTGGGTTATTAAATGTACCACAAGTAGAAGAAGCTAGTGGGCAGGTCCCGAGACATCACGAAAGGACCCAAAGAACATGATCTCAGGTGGCAGGAAGGAAATTCAGTGACCACACGAAAATAAGAAGTTAGAAAACTGCAGCTATTTAGAGAAACACTCAGATATGCGGATGTCACTCTTGTAGTGAAAGTATAAAGTGTCATTTACTATTTTTTCTCTTTTAAAAAGCTTTTTAAATATAAAGCTTAAAAACAGAAACAGATTAAAGAACTATAATAAAACAAACATTTCTGTACCCTAAACCCAGTGTAAGAAATCTTCAGATAAATGAGAATGTAGTTCATTCATAAATTAAGAATGAATGTTATGAAAAAGAACAATTAAAAACAAAAAAATCACTCTTAGAAATTTAAAATATATTTCCAAATTGAAAAGACACTCATAGACAAATTAGAAGAGAAGGTTTAATGTATTTTCCATTAACAATGGGAAATATGAAAAAAAGAGAAGAAAATCAGAGGGTTGATCCAAGAGGTCTACAACCCAACTAATAGAAATTCCAGGGGGAAAAAAAAGAGAAGTCATCATTAAAGGAATAACAATATTTATTAGAACTAAAATAGTTCACAATTGATGTACCCATGGCAAGTTATCATAAAATTTCAATCATCAAAGCTAACCAAAAGCAAAAGATAACAGTAAAACAACAAAGTGGGAATAATTTGTGTCTCACATCAGAATAAAGCACTATCCTCTCTAAAATATAAAGAGCTTCTATAAATAACAAAGGTTAACACCCTAATAGAAAAACTGCCCAAAGGTCACATAAAATAAATTTTAAATGGCCCTCAAAGTATGAAAAGGTGACCAACTTCACCCAAAAGAAAAGAAATACAAATTAAATTTCCCAGGCACATTTTAACCTATAAGATTAACAAATTTTATAGATATATAAATGTATCATTCTTGGCAAGAATATGAGGAAAAATCACTCTCCTATAGAAATATAAATTGGCATAACCTCAGTGGTGGGCAGTTTGACCAAATCTATCAAAAATACAGTTGCATCTACTTTTTAGCTGGAAATTTCACTTCCAAACTTAATTTTTTATTTGTTCTGATTAGTTACACATGATAGTAGAATGCATTTATATATTTTGATAAATCATACATAAATGGAGTATAATTTCTCATTTTTCTGCTTGTACATGTTGTAGGATCACACTGGTCATGCAGTCATATATGTACATGAGGTAAAAAGTCTGTTTCACTCTACTCTCCTTCCTATCCCCATACCCCTTCCCCTCCCTTCTCTTCCCTTTACCTAAAGTAACTCTATTCTCCCCATTGTGAATTAGCATCCACATATCAGAGAAAACATTTGGCCTTCCATAATTTCATTCTTCTTTTTCTTCTTTAAGGCTGAGTAATATTCCATCATATACTGTTGAAGAACACCCAGGTTAGTTCCATAGTTTAGCTTTTGTGAGTTGAGCTGCTATAAATATTGATGTGACTGCATCACTGCAGTATGCTGATTTTAAGTCCTTTGGGTATAAACTCAGTGTGACAGCTGGGTTACATGGTAGTTCCATTCCAAGTTTTCTGAGGAATTTCCATACTACTTTCTATAATGGTTGCACCAATTTGCATTCCCATTAGCAATGTATGAGTGTACTTTTCCCCCACATCCCTCGCCAACATTTATTGTTGCTTGTTTTCTTGATAATTGCCATTTTGACTGGAATGAGATGAAATCTTAGAGTAGATTTTTTTCCTTTTAATATATTCCCACATGTGAGATTACTTATACAGAAGATTATTGTCCACATATTCTAGAAGACAGGTTAAATTACATTAGAGCTGGGCACAGTGGCATATACCTGGAATCAGCAGCTCAGGAGGCTGAGGCAGGATGAGCATAAGTTCAAAGCCAGCCTCAGCAATTTAGTGAGGCCCTAAGCAACTTAGAGAGACCCTGTCTCAAAAGATTAAAAGAAAAAAAGGACTGGAGGTGCTCAGTGGTTGAATGCTACTGAGTTCAATCCCTAGTACCAAAAAAAAAAGAGAATACATAATTTATATATAAATATAGAATATATAGATAAATATATAAATATTTTGTACATAAATTTGTGTATATATACATATGCATCCACATACAAGAATGAAACAGAGAGGTTTACATACCTAGTTTGTGAACTGAAATAGAAAATATATGAGTTTGAAAAACAAAGTACAGAACATGATTTATAATATGTATATTATCTCCTTTTATGTAAGAAATCATTCCAAAACATAAAACATCCATTCTGTTATGCTTACAAATTCCGTAGGTCAGGATTTTTCTGATCAGGCACAGTGGCAGTTTGTTTTTGCCATGTTTGGGACCTCAACCAAAAAGACTTGGAAGTGACTTGACACCTGGAGGTTGATGTGACCTGATATTTCACCCACCTCTGGTAATTAAGGCTGGCTTGGCTAGGGCCTCAACTGGTGCTGTCAATCAAATCACCCATTATAGCTCCTTCCTGTGTCCTAGGCTTCCCCATCGCATAGCAGTTGGATTTCAGGAGCAAATGTCCCAAGAGGCAAGAAACTGGCAAAGGGTCACTACCACCATATTCTATTGGAGGAGGCAGTCCCCCCACTGTGAAGAGGAGAGAGACGTGGGCATCATTGCTTATTAAGAAAAGTATAAATATCATACCTTTCTACCTTTGCAAGTAGAAAAGGTAGGATAGAATATATCACGGGAGCCATCTTTGGAAAATACAATCTGCCATCATATGTTTCCATTTGTATTAAAAGTTTTATATACTATTTATTTATTCATTTATTTTTGCTTTTATACACAGACTACCTCTGGAAGGTGTGCCTCAGAAATTCCAGTTGCCTTTGGGAAGGAGTTAAGTTACCAGAGAACTAGTGTGGGAGGAAGTATTTACTTCATTCTCTTTTATACACCTTTGAATTTTAAACAATATGAATGTGTTACTTATTCAAAACATACACATATAGCCCATATCCTGCCAAAGATAACAAGGTGATTCTAAAATCTTCTAAAGAAAAGGAAACAAATAAAGAATTAGAGTGGCAGCAGACTTCCTTGGGACCTAGATGACAATGGCAATGCCTTTGCCATTTGATGGGAAAGTCTTTTCCAAACTAAAATTGTACCCAGAATTTCTATCAGGCATGATGTAGAAAATAGACATGTTCAAACCTCCTAGAGTTTTAAAACTTTTATTTCCCATGTGCCTTTAAAAAAAATCCTACTGGAGGATATAAGCTACTAATACTCTATAATTTTAAACAATGTACAAGAAAGAGTTGCTGTATTTACTACTCCCATGTAACATTCTTATAGCTGTAATAATGTAAACTCTAAGTAACGATTTGACTAAGAAAGTATATGTTAACTCTCTGAGAGGGTGGATGGAAGGGAATTATAAGGTGGAAACATAAACTACAAAAGAGCTAAGATCTCCTTTTCTTTTTTTTTTTTTTTTTTTTTTTTTTTTTTTTTTTTTTTGTGGTGCTGGGGATTGAACCCAGGGCCTTGTGCTTGCAATGCAAGCACTCTACCAACTGAGCTATCTCCCCAGCCCAGATCTCCTTTTCTATAGAGGGAAATCAATACAGATCTAAAATTCAAAGACCAAGAAATAAAAGTATGGCCAGGCAGAGAGGTACACCTATAATCCCAGCAATTTGGGAGGCTAAAGCATGAGGATCCAAGTTTGAGGCCAGCCTGGGTAACTTAGGGAGACACTATTTCACAATAAAAAATAAAAAAGAAAGGACTGTGGATGTCATTCAGGGGTTGGGCACCCCTGGGTTCAACTGCCAGTACCAAAAAAGAAAAGAGAAAAAAATATATATATCAGTATAAACATGTCATTTGGGAATCTGAGGGTAAATGGGGTTTGCTTTTCTTGTTTGTCTATTTGTTTTAGGGTGTTTTGCAATGCTGGGGATAGAACCCAAGCCCTAGCACATCCTAGGCAAGCACTCTACCACGGAGTCACGTCCCCAGTCCTTTTTTTAATTTTTATTTGGAGACAGTATCTTGCTAAATTGCTTAGGGCCTGCCTACGTTGCCGAAACTAGCCTCAAACTTGCAATCCTCCTGCCTCAGTTGCTGGCAACCCTCCTGAGTTGCTGGGTACAATCACAGGCATCTGCCACTGTGCCAGCTTCGTTCTGATGAATGTGCATCCTGATCAGCTTGAAGGTAAGTACAAAGGGTCTGGTGACCAGAGGTTTACTTCCTTTACTGTGAATTAACTGATAAGCACAGTAGCCTGGGTGAGTACGTTGAGGGGTAGGAATCCCCCTAAGCTGATAAGCAAAGCGAGTATTACAGAAAGTGAGTTTAAAGCATAGGGCCTGTGGAGGTGCTGTCCTCCTGTGAGACTCCATCAGAGCAGCCAGGCAGCGTCCCGAAAATTCTTGACTTTCTTATCTATAACAAGATCCACGGTATCGGCCATCTGAAAATCAAGTGTGCATGTCATCCAAAATATTTACTGTGGACTACAGCCAAAGCCTTACTCACACTGCTTGATGCACACCTGTTTATGGTCTTTGCTGACCCTACCTGTCTCCCACCTTCCCTGAGAACCAGCTGTGCCCCCAAACCAGAGGTGCACATGTGACTTGGGTATCCAATCTGCATTATCTATACTGTCAGGGGTCAGACCAGGGATGGGAACATGATTCAAGGTAGACCCATCGGTCCTGCCCAAGAGTTTACCCACTGCAGCTGAGTTTGGAAAAACTCTCTGCCACTCAGGTCTCAGATGGGTCACTGCAGTTGTGGAGGTACTGACGGCCATGTCTCCTGCTGTTGGAAGGAGGGGCCTGTGAGAAGCAGAGAAGGCTGACATGCAACTGGAGGAAGAACTGGCAGCCGGAACCCTGGTAGACAGCCCCAGCCATGTCCCTGCCTTTGCTTTTCACAGGAGCCTGATTTGTTTAAACCTGTTCCAACCCGGTGTCTGCTCCTGGCAACTGAGAGACTTCCGTCTAATACAGTGTGCAACTGACTCTCAAAAATGCAGAGGCCATTTCTTCCGGATTGTGCCTTCCTGCAGAGTGTATCTCCTGGAGGGCAACATAAGCTGGTGGTGAAAAGCAGGAGCTTTGGAGCAAGCCAGACCTGTGTTGGAAATTTGGTTCCAGCACTTACTACTACTGGCAGAACCGCCTAAACCTTAGTCTCTCACACGTATTAACAGAGGTGACACAGTGGTGGGCACAGAGCTGTTTTTCATCATTGTATCTCCTGCGTCTATCCCAGAGGTATTCTTTAGATGTGGTAGAGAGTTGGCTTCATTTCCTTAGAGGAAAGAGATGCTGCATGACTATCTATGTTCATTGCTATATTTAATTTTATTTGCAAATTTCAGAAATGTTCTGAATTTTTATGGGATCACACTGAGGTCAGCAGTTTAAATAACTACTCATAATGTAACTATGAATGATTAGAGTGAATAATAAACATACACATAAAATATGCCAACCTGTATCTATAAATAAAGCTTAAAATAAAACACTCAGAAGTTTTAGTATAGGAATTTAAATCCAAATTTTTAGCCTAGGACACTTCAAAGCCTGAGGTTAGAGCTTTATCCACTTAATAAACTGCAACCAGCTATCACTGAGCCCACAGAGCACATTTTGCCATAGGAACTTCCAGGAAGAAACATCAAAAAGACCAGGTAAGGCCAAGTTGAATGTCAGAGGTGACACAGTCAGGTGAGGCAGGGCAAGGATTACCAAGTCCTACCCTGACTCCCAGGCGCCAAGCAGAAGTTGGTTGGGCAGTTTCAATCATGCTAAAAGGCCAGGACTCCATTTGCAAAACAAAATATTAAACTGAGCCATTTATCCAAGGGGCCAGAAGACTGTAACATTGCATCAGGAAAAACAGCTGACTGCCCTCAAGCAAGACACCTAAACTCTCCTGGAACAACGTTTCCTTCTTCTCTGAAGTGAAAACTGTGATCCAGAGAGACTAGGAGGTTCTGAGATGATATCTTTCCTTTTCCTCTTATCTAGGCATTGAATCAAGATAATCTATCAAGCTTCAATCTCCTGCCGTGCCTTCAGTCTGATGATTACTTCTCAATCTGATAACTGGGTTTCATAGTTAAATTATGAGTTCCAACCAGAGGTACAACACAAAATAAGGAGCAACACTTGCTCTTTATTGTAATACAAAGCTGCTCCCCTCTTGCCAATGCAGCACAACCTAGCTTGTCAGTCTGAAAGCTGCTCTCCCTGCCCTTTCCGTGCAGCCATTTTCCCTGCCTCCCAACTACTTGTCAGTCTGTGAACATGCTAGCTAGCTATTGGTTCATCAGTCAGCTTGCAAGTATCCTTCTCCATTATTGGTCCCCTGTTAGCCGGATGGAATTCAACTGCTTAAGGGTAGCTACCCTGCCATCTTTTCTCATGCTTTCTCTCCCCCGACTCACTTTCTTTCTCCTCCTTGCTATTCCACTTTCTCTAGGACGTGCCCTTTCTCTTTCCCTTCCTTTTCCTCTCATTTTCTCTCTTACCCTGCAGGGAGACACTATTTGCTTAATAAACTCCCTTATGTGATTTCTGGTGTCTGGTGTGGTTTTCCTGGGTTTTCTTACATTTATATTTTTTTGTTTTTGTTACCCAGGATTGAACTCAGGGGCACTTACCTACTGAGTCACATCCCCAGCCTTTTGGGTATTTGGAGACAGGTTCTTGGTGAGTTGCTTAAGGCCTCACTGAGTTACTGAGGCTAGCATTGAACTCAAGATCCTCCTACCTCAGCCTCCTGAACCGCTAAGATTACAGGCATGTGTCACCATGCCCAGCACTCTTCAGTTTTTTGATATTAAGTGAGGTATGTTTACCATATGCTCTGGTTGCAGACCAAAGTCATTGAACTGGCAAGCTGTTCTCCTAAGGCAATCTCTTCTCAAGGGTTAGTCTCGAGCCTTGGTAAAAAGTTCATTTTGCAAAAAAAAAAAAAAAAAAAAAAAAAAATTGGAACCACATATCTACCTGGAATATTACTCAGCAATAAAAGGGAATAAACTATTGAAATATGCAACAACTTGGACAGATCTCCAGGGAATTGTGTTTGCAAGAAAAACTAAATCCCAAAAGATTACAGACTGCATGATTCCGCTTATAACACATTTTGACAGGACAACAATTTAGAAATGGAGGACAAATAAGTAAATGGTTGCCACAGTTTAGGAACTGAGATGGGGAAGGAGGGAGGTGGGCATGGTTATAAAGGAGAAACAAGCCATCTTTGTTTTGCACCTTGATTGTAATGGTAGATACCCAAATCTACACATGTGATAAAATTGTATAAAGGAGCTGAGTATAGCTCAGTGGTTGAGTGTTTGCCTGGCATGTACAAGGCCCTGAGTTCAGTCTCTAGCACTGTAAACGGTTTTTTGAACGCATAGAAATAAATACATAGACACACACACACACACACACACACACACACCCCAATGAGTGCAAGTAAAACTGAGGAAGTGTGAACAATACTAGTGGATTGGTGAAGAAGGGAGGGAATGGGAAGTTGGTAGTCAAAGGGTACAAAGTTTCAGACAAGAAAAAGCTTTGAGTACAGTCAATACTAATGTATTTATTATAATTTCAAAATACCTAAGAACAGCCAGGCACAGTGGTACATGCCTGTAATCCCAGTGACTCAAAAGGCTGAGGCAGGAAGATCACAAGTTCAAAGCCAGCCCCATTTAGCAAGGCCCTGTATGAAAATCAAAAATAAAAAGGGCTGGGGGTGTTGCTCAATTGTTAAGTGCCCCTGGGTTCAATTCCCAGAACCAAAAACACAAAACAAAATGAGATAAGAATAAATTTTAAATGTTTCACCACCAAAAATGGCAAGTAACTGAGGTGATGGGTATGTATGTTCATTAGCTTGATGTAATCACTACACATTGTAAACATATATCAAAACATCACATTTTACCCCATAAATGTATATGATTATGAATTAATAATATTAATATTTTAAAGAGATACTATGGGACTGGGTTTGTAGCACAGTGGTACAGTGCTTGCCTAGCACATGTAAGACACTGGATTCAATCTTCAGCATCACATAAATAAATAAATTATTTTTAAAAGAAATATTTGCATTTAATTTTAATAAAAAGATAAGAATTTCTTAAAGATTGATGCATTAATGTCAACATTCTTGTTGTGATATACTCTTATTTTGCAAAAATATTACCTTTGGGAAAAGCTGGGCAAAGTGTGCATAGAATCCCTCTGTATTATTTTTTATAACTGCATGTGAGTTTACAATTGCCTCAATAAACATTTCAACTTAAATGAAGGTTTGTTTTTCCATCACTAAAAGCAACATGAAGACTTTCCCTCATATTCTAAAGAAAGTATTAGCATGCAGCCTCATTTGACAAAATGAGCTTTGCTGCCCACCCTGGTGAACCCTAAAACCAAAGAGAGCAAGCTAGTTAGTTGCCTCAGGTCCTATCTTAGCTGGGTTTAATTTAGCCAGTGGTGGGGGCAGGGACAGGACATCGAGGATTGAACCAGTGGATGCTCTACCACAAACCCCATCCCTAGCCCTTTATATTTTTTTATTTTGAGACAGGGTCTCCCCAAAGTTGCTGAGGCTGGCCTTGAACCTGGGATCCTCCATTCTCAGCCTCCTGAGTCACTGGGATTATAGGTATGTGTCACCACACTCAGCTAGATATTTTAAATAATCAATTATGTATTTGTAATAGTGGGGGAATATTGATCAAAGGATACAAAATTTCAGTAAATAAGAGAACTAAGTTCAAGAACTCTACAATATGTTGACTATGTTGACTACATTTAATGACAATGTATTATATTCTTGAAAATCACTAAGACAATAGATTTTAATTATTCTCACCATAGAAAATGTAAGTATGTAAAGTAATGCATGTGCTAATTAGCTTGATTTAGTCACTCCATGATGTATATATATTTCAATACACTGTGTTGTGCATGATAAACACAATTTTAATTTGCCGACTAAAAAATATGATATTTAGTAATAAAATATAAGAGCCATCTCCATGAATACAATGAACAAGGCAAAGTAATCTGTTATTGAATCTTGTTATAGAAATGTTAGACAAAATAATTAAAAGGGGAAAAGACATAAAATATTGGCAATAAGGAGACAAAATTTTAATTTTCAGAAAATTCAACTGTATATCTGAAATTTTGGAAGAGTTGAAATGAAAAAGTATTAGAAATATTAAGAGTTTGATTAGGTGGTCAATTAACATAAAATTACAACATTTTCTCACATGGTAATGATAACCAGAATTTTCTTTTTTAAACTGGGGATTGAACCGAGGGACACTTTGCCACTGAGCTACAAACCCAGCTTTTTTATCTTTTATTTTGAGGGTCTCACTAAGTTGCTCAGGGCCTAAGTTGCTGAGGCTAGCTTTGAACCTGTAATTCTCCTGCCTCAGTCTCCTGATTCCCTGGGATTAGAAGTGTGGGCCACTGCACCTTGCCTATAACCAGGTTTAAAAATATATTTATATACACACATATATATATATGTATGTATGTATGCATACACATGTACATATATATATACACACATATATATGACTTTTTTGTTTTATATGTGTGTGTATATACACATACATATAACAAAAGTCATAATGGAAACAAAATGCATGAAATATTTAGAAGTTTGGGCTGAGGTTGTGGCTCAGGGGTAGAGCGCTTGTCTAGCATGTATGAGGCATTGGGTTTGATTGTCAGCACTGCGTATAAATAAAAACAAAGATTCATCCACAACTAAAAACAAAATGATTTAGACGTTAGCTAAGTAAACCAAATGCAAATTAAGAAAAACTATAAAACACCAGGAAGCTATAGATAAAGGAAATGTCTTGCTCACACTGGTGTGTTACGTGTCTCTCCTGTCACACTTGTTATTTCTGTCATACTTATGCTTGTCCCCCTCAATATCTAGGCCCTGGCTTCTGAAACAGTGACTGGTTCTCTCTCTCTGGGTTCCCCACCCGACCGTGTACAACCTGTTGAGACCATCACTCAAAGTGTCCAGCCCTCCAGAATCCAAGCAAGGGCTAGACAAGGTACCCAACCACCACTGAAATTGTGTTCAGAATCCAAAATTCAAAGAAAACACTTAACAACTGGAAAGTTGGTGAACTGAGTAACACAAACAAGAATTGCATTCCTCAGGTTCCAGATCCCTACAGCTGCTCTGGTTCTTGTCCTTGCCACATCTGGTTCTTCAGCTTTCCTTCACTGTTACCCCAAGTTCTTCAGAAGTTTCTTCATTTTATCTTTTTTCTTTCAGTCAGCTATCTCAGTCAGTTCAGCTGCTAGAACAAATAACCATAAACTGGGTGGTTTAAGCAATAGAAATTATTTCTCACAGTTCTAGATGCTGACTCCAAGGTCAAGGTAACTAACTGGTAGATCCAATGTCTGGAGCAAACACTAATCCTACTCATGAAGCCTCCACCCTCATGACCTGATTAATCACATCCCAAAGGGTCCCATCTTCTAATACCACCACACTGGAGATTTAGGCTTCAGCATATAAATTTTAGGAAAACTGCCAGGTATGGTGGGCACATCTAATAATCCCAGCAACTTGGGAGACTGAGCAGGAGGATCGTAGGATCTGGGATAGCCTCAGCAACTTAGTGAGGCCCAGAGCAGCTTTAGCAAGACCCTGTCTCAAAATAAAAAATAAAAAGGGCGGGGGATGTGGTTCTATGGTCAAGTGCCCCTGGGTTCAATTCCCAGTCAAAAAAAAAAAAAAAGAAAAGAAAAGAAATTTGGAAAAACACAAAATTTAGTTCATAGCATCAGCCAAAACCAGCTTCTGATTTTTTTTCAACCAAAGAAGGTGACTGGATTAAGTAGAAAGACATAGTAATATAAAGATGTCACCTAGATCTAAATTAATCTATAATTCACTGCAATACAAATCAAAAATCATAACAGAACTAGAACAAAATGGTTTAAACTTCATCTTGCAAAATGGTACTCAACTTTGGCAGCACATTAATATCATCTAGGGAGCTATTAAAGTTCTCTCTTCCCAGGTCCCACCCCTCAGCAATTAAACTGGCACCTCTGGGAGGGGCAGGAGGGTATCAGTGTTTATAAAAGCTCCCTTGGTGATGACCAGGCGCAGCCGAGGTAGAGAGTTACTACTCTAGAAAAATAAGCATGTAAGAAAAGCAAGAATTTTAAGGGAAGAAAAACAAGCAGGTGTTTCCTATTGGCAACTGAAATATACTATAAAGTGATAGTAAGTAAAACAAGGACTCAGAGAAGTAAACAGAACCAAATAAATACTCCAGAAAAGAGTCATGTGTATACCATTTAAAAAAAAAAATAAAGGTGGCATTTCACATCAGTGGAGGAAAAATGGGTTACTCAATAAATAATGTGATAACTAGTTAACCATATGGAAAAACTAGCATTAAAACAAACTCTAGATGAATCAAATGTTAAAATAAGGAAATTAAAAAGATAAAAATACACTGCTCTTGCCTGCATAATGTATGCTCATCCTTCTTTTGGTAATAAAATCTCAATTTTTCTTGAGAAGCCATTCACCATCAATTTTCAAATCCATTTAATTGGAGATTGAGGTAAAAAGGTGAAAAGATATTAACCCTTATTAGAAACCAAAGAATATAGCTGGGCATGGTGGCATGTATCTATAATCTCAGAGGCCTAGTAGACTGAGATTGGAGGATTACAAGTTCAAAACCAGCCTCAGCAACTTAGCGAGGTGCTAGGCTAGGCAACTTAGTGAGACCCTGTCCGTAAATAAAATTATTTTAAAAATAAGGGCTGGAAATGTGGCTCAGTGGCTAAGCACCCCTGGGTTCAATCTCTGGTATAAAAAAAAAAAAAAAAAAAAAAAAAAAAGAACAAATCCCAAAGAATATAATAGAAGTAATATATATTTTGGCAAAAAAAAAAAATTTTGGCAATAGGTGCTCTTGGTTATATATGGGAATTAGAAACCTTTGAAGTATAAATGGCAGAAAATATTATAAGTGTACATACCTTCAAATCAGTAATTCAACTTTTGGTAATATAATACAAGTTGACAAGCAGCGAGAATCACAAAGATGTTCATATGAAGATTTTGTTTCTCGTAGCTTTGCTTCCACAGTGAAAAGATAAAAACAAGTCAAATGTCTTTCGAGAGGATAACCAACCTATACACATGTTGACATTAAAAATTTTCCATAACTCAGAGCTAAGGATGTAGCCCAGTGGTAGAGTACTCATCTAGCATGCCTGAGGCCCTGGGTTCAATCCCCAGCATACCATACCACACACACACACACACACACAAACACAAAGATTTCCATGACTCTTCATGATCCTTCATATTCATTAGGATAGATATTATCTTAAAAAGTGATAAATGGGGAGCTGGCTCAGTAGTAGAGCACTTGCTTTGCAAGTGTGAGGCTTTGAGTTCAATTATCAGCACCATATGTAAATAAATGAATAAAATAAAGGGTCTGTCGACATCTAAAAACATTTTTTTTTTAAAGTGATAAAAGGTGGTGAAGATGTGGAGAGATTGGAACCCTTGTGCACTGTTGGCAGGAATATAAAATGATGCAATGGCTATAAAAATAGTACAATGATTCCTCAAAATTTTAAACATAGAATTAACATGAAAATTGGCTATTCCACTTCTGGGTAAACACCAAAAAGAACCAAAACAAGGACTCAAACAGACATTCATATGTCATGTTGCATCACAACATGGCAAAAGTCATCACAGGATAAAGGAGCACATCTGTAAGAGAGGGAAGGGACCAAACTCATCCTTTTATCAGGAGCCCACTCCCGTAATAACTAACCCACTCCCACAGCCCTACTCTTACGGTCCTAGCTTCTTGGGAGCCTGGGCAGGAGGAGCCCTTAAGCCCAGCCTGGGCAACAAAGCAAGACCTTGGCTCAAAGAAAGAAGAGGAAAGACACACCTACAATCATAGTGGGAAATTTTCAACAAACAAAGAACATAGAAGATTTGACTTGGGGTTGGAGGTATAGCTCAGTGGTAGAGTGCGTGCTTAGCACGTGTGAGGCCCTGGGTTCCATCCCTAGCATGAAAAACACAACAAAACAAGATTTGTAAAGAAAGTAGAAGGGGGCTTGCTGGGGAGGGAAGTAGATGGTGGGGCAGGGAAATTAGTGCTTAATGGGTAGAGTTGCCATCTTATAAGATGAAAAGTTCTGGAGATGGATGTTCCTGATGGTTACAGATGGTTACATGTAAATGCACTTCATGCTGCAGAACTGTACACTCAAAAATGATTAAGGCTGTAAATCTTATGCATATTTCACACCACCATTTCAAAATTCTGTGGGAAAAAAAAGTTTTATTTTTTTATTTTGATTTTAAGATTTCACCTTATCATTATTGTCTGGGAAATTCGCTGTCATGGTGAGTCATTCGAGAGTAATTCTTGCCAGGTGCAGTGGGACATGCCTGTAATCCCAAGCCTGTAATCACAGAACCTGAGATAGTGGGATCCAGGTTTTGAGACCAGCCTGGGCAACATCCCTCTATAAGAAGAGAGGGGATTTTTAAAAAGAATGATTCTAAAACATATATTTTGAGAACATGCAGTAAGATTTCCTAGATGTCCTTCTTCTTAATTTTTTTTAAATTTTTTAGAAGCTGATGGACCTGTATTTTATTACTTATATGTGGTGCTGAGGATCAAACCCAGTGTCTCACACATGCTAAGCAAGCACTCTACCACTGAGCCACAACCCCAGCTTCTCTTAACTGTTTTTATAATTTATGGTCATCAGTCATAATTGTCACACCGTTCCTCTATTTTTCTTGGGGAGCTGTCTTATAGGAATACTATTTTTCATAACCTTTCAATAATTATTTGGAATCATTGTTAATAATGGAGAAGGGGGGTTAGGAACAAAACTCTTAAAAGCACCTAAGAGGTTCTTCATAGAAGGTCAATCATAAATGCAGTTACAGGAAATCAGATGGTGACATCACGTCTTAAATTACAAGTCACTTCTTTGTGGTGTAATTTTCCATATAGGAATTTCATTCCACATTTTCTCAGCAGCTCCATTTCATTCCCAGAAGCTGCTCATCAAGAATCCAGGGGCCCAATCATGTGTGCCCAATCCTAAAATCTGAGAGGATTCCCTTGGCTAGCCAAGAACTCTTAACTAGAAGCAATCTGGTTTCTTCCTGAGGGCTGAAACAAAATAGTGAAAATATTTCCACTCAAAATAAGAACTGCAATCTGAATGAAATCCAATTCCTTTTCTTTTAGATTGAGAGGGCTGGGGGTCTAACTCAGTGAGAGAACATTTGCCTAGCATGCACAAAGCCCTGGTTTCAGTCCCCAGCACTGCAAAAATAAAATAAAGAATAAAATAAGACCACAAGAAACTTTAAGAACTTTAAGAAAGGAGCTACACCCAGGTAGGGTGGCCCACACCTGTAATCCTAGCGAATGGGGAAGCTGAGGTAGGAGGATGGCAAGTTCCAGGCCAGCCTTAGCAACTTAGTGAGTCGCTAAGCAACTTAGTGATACCCTGTCTCAAAAAAATAAAAAGGGTTGGGGATGTGGTTCAGTGGTAAAGTGCCCCTGGGTTCAATCCCCAGTACCAAGGAAAAAGAAAGAACAACAGCACACATAAACAAAATCTTATCCCACTTTAGGTTGAATGACAAATTCTTTATTTTAAAACTGTCTCTAGAGCAACTGCTTAGCATAGAACATGATCAGAATAGAAAAGAAATAACATCAGCTTCTTGTCAGAAAATCCAAACACTACGCCATCTGAAAAGCAGGTAAATGCTTCCCTTTACGTCTGTTTAACTATGTACTGGAGTTTATAGACACAAAAGTGCCATTGTGAATGCAGGATAGAGCCTTATGTAATTTGATCCAAGGAACTAACTGACTTTGATAAAGGTCCCCATTTACAAGTAAACTCACTAAAGTTGTTCAAAAGAATTACCAAAAGAACAGGAAAATTCTTGGGACTGAAAACAGTTATGACTGTCTGCTCTCTGACCGCTTGTGCTTCTGTTCCAATAGAAAGTCACTTTTAGGGACTTTATGCCATCTGTTTCTGAGGTTTATTTAGACTAGTTTTGGTGATTGCGTGCCAGAAGTGCATAAAAGTGTTGTTGTTTCACTCTGGCATTCAGTGAGAGGCTTCTCAAATAAATTAAAGGAGCCTGATACGTTCATATTTCTGAGGTTTTTACTTTCCAATACTGCACAGGAGTAATACATCACAAAAACATTATCAAAGTTCTGCCCAGTCTCATTGTTGCACTTGACCTTATTCAGTCATTCTGCTGTACATGGGCATGTATGTAGAGTTGAAGTAATATGACTGAGTGTAACAAATGCCAGACTTCACTAAGAAGCCTCAGAAAACCGTCAAGCAGCAATCTGGATGCTCACTGAAGTCAATGCCAATAAATCAGTTCACTAAGTAATCAGTTTCTGCCATAGTTGGAAAATGAGCATATTCCCATAACCCAGCAACTTCATGTGTAGGTAAAAACCCTGAAAAATGCATGCATAATGAGATGTGTACTGCTTGTAGGAACATAATTGGACCAAAACTCAAAGGTGTATCACCAGGAAATTAGATATGTAAACTGAAATGCAGTTGTATAGTCAAATACTCATGGAAGTTTAGATAAACAAATTCCTACATGTTCTAACAAGCATGGATTGGGTACATATCAAATGCTTTATACTAGTTGCTTCTAGGAGCAAGGAAAGAAGAATAAGACCAAAGAGGACCCCAAGGAAAGTCAAGGGTGTGTGATATTTTTGTTCTCTTTTTTTGTGTGTGGGGGAGGGGGTACAGGGGATGGAACCCAGATGTTCTACCTCTTCACTATATTCCTAACTCCTCACTCCCACCTTTTCATATTTTGCTGTAAGACACCCAGGCTGACCTGGAATTTGTGACTCTCCTGCCTCAGCCTCCAAAGTAGCAGGGACTACAGGTATGCACCACTGCATCTGCTGGTGTATGGCATTTCTAAAATATATTTATTTGAGTCTAATGTGATTACAAAAATCCAGGTGATTATAAGAGTCCATGTATTTTTCTGCATTCACTTGCTCCCCACCACCCAAAAGTAAATCTACTGGCAATGTAAAAGTGTGCCTTTTCCCCCACATCCACGCCAACATCTATTATTGTTTGTGTTCTTGATAATAGCCATTCTAATTGGAGTAAGATGAAATCTTAGAGTTGTTTTCATTTGCATTTCTCTAATTACTAGAAATGTTGAACACTTTTTCATATAGTTATTAATCGCCTGTGTGTCTTCTTCTGTAAAGTCTCTGTCCAGTTCCTTGGCCCATTTATTGATTGGGTTCTTTGTATTTTTGTTGTAAAGTTTTGTAAGTTCTTTATAAATTTTGGAGATAAGTGCTCTATCTGAAGTGCGTGTGGAAAAGATTTTCTCCCACTCTGTAGGCTCTCTCTTCACATCCTTGATTGTATCCTTTGCTGAGAAAAAGCTTTTTAGTTTGAGTCCATCCCATTTATTGATTCTTGCTTTGATTTCTTGTGTTTTGGGAGTCTTATTGAGGAAGTCTGAACCTAAGCCAACATGATGAAGATTTGGGCCTACTCTGTCTTCTATTAGGTGCAGGGTTTCTGGTCTAATTCCTATGTCTTTGATCCATTTTGAGTTGAGTTTTGTGCAGGGTGAGAGGTAGAGGTTTAATTTCATTTTAGTGCATATGGATTTCCAGTTTTCCCAGCACCGTTTGTTGAACAGGCTATCTTTTCTCCATTGTATGTTTTTGGCTCCTTTGTCTAGTATGAGGTTGCTGTATTTATGTGGTTTTGTCTCTGTGTCTTCTATTCTGTACCATTGGTCTGCCTGTCTATTTTGGTGCCAATACCAAGCTGTTTTTGTTACTGTTGCTCTATAGTATAGTTTAATGTCTGGTATTGTGATACCTCCTGTTTCACCTTTTCTATTCAGGATTGTTTTGGCTATTCAAGGTCTCTTGTTCTTCCAGATGAAGTTCATGATTGCTTTCTCTATTTCTATGAGGAATGTCATTGGGATTTTAATTTTAATTGGAAATGCATTGAATCATACATTGCTGGTGGAGTTGCAAATTGGTGCAGCCACTCTGGAAACCAGTATGGAGAATCCTAAGAAAACTTGGAATGGACCCACCTTTTGACCCAGTTATCCCACTCCTCGGTTTATACCCAAAGGACCTAAAATCAGCAAACTACAGTAATACAACCACATCAATGTTTATAGCAGCTCAACTCACAATAGCTTGATTGTGGAACCAACCTAGATGCCCTTCAACAGATGAATGGATAAAGAAACTCTGGTATATATATATATGGTGGAATACTATTCAGCCATAAAGAATAATAATATTATGGCATTTGCAAATAAATGGATGGAATTTGGAGAATATCATGCTAAGTGAAATAAGCCAAGCCCAAAAAATCAAAGGCCGAATGTTTTCCCTGATAAGAAGAGGATGATATATAATGGGGGTGGGGGTGGGGAATGAGAGAATAACGGCGGAACTTTAGAATATGTAGAAGAAAATGAGACGGAGGGGGGTATGAAAAATGGTGGAATGAGACAGACATCATTACCCTATGTACATGTATGATTGCATGAATGGTATGAATCTACATTGTGTACAACCATAGAAATGAAATTATGTACCCCATTTGTGTACAATGAATCAAAATGCAGTCTGTAAAAAATTAAAGGCTAAATAAAATTTTTTTAAAAAGTAAATCTACTATTTAAATTCTAAGTTTTTTTCTGGTTGTTCTTCCCCCTCCCGCCCCCCTCCAGTTTTTCTTATTGCTTCCCTATTGGAAACAACAAATCCTCTCATCAAAAAAAAAAAATCCCTTAACACGAACCTCATTGTTGAAGGACCCAGTTTAAAATCCTTGGTAATTTCTCTAGCTAGTATGAAGTTTTCATTTATTTGTTTGTTTGATTTTTAAGGAAGTTGCTTTAAGAAGTAAGGGTATAGCCAGCAAGGTGGTACATGCCTATAATCTCAGTTACTAGGGCAGTTGAGGAGAAGGATCACAAGTTCAAGGTCAGTTTGAGCAACTTAGAACCTGTCTCAAAACTTAAAAAATTTTTTTTCTTAAAGGACTGGGGATATAGGTCAGTGGTAGGGTTCTGCTAGGTTTAATCCCCAGTACTGGGGAAAAAAAAAAAAAAAAAAGAAAGAAAGAAAGAAAGAAAGTCAGGATATAAATTTATGCTATAATTTCTTGTGGAGACCTTTATGGATAATAATCAATCAAATTTACTTAAAAGCTTAGTTGCTTTTAAGTTAATTAAGCAAAAACTCCATGATAAATGGAAAGTCTGGTTTCACAGGTCTATATTCTATTGAAGGAATTAGTGAGTTTCAGGATGGGCCATTTGACTGTCCATGGTTTTGTGTATATTATCAGAGAGAAATTGGCCAAAATCTCATTAGCTAGTTCATAAGCGTGCCAGACTAACTCTGAGCAGGAGTCAGCTATGGACTACACTAAGTGGCTCAACATACTATACTGAGGCTCATTGCAAACTCATTCCCAAAGGCAACCTCCATGCAGGACCATTGCAGACATCCCAGAGATCAAGAGATCAGATATTGCGAGAGGCTCAACTAGGATGTTTAGGATGGTCCCCTACCTCTTGTGTGTAACTTCGACCCTCAAGATGGGCCAAATGTATATTTCTTATAACAGGCAGGACCCTGAAAACAGTATACCAAAAGGTTTAACTGAAGAGACCTGAATGAGAACTACTTGCAAAAATGTTGGTAGGATTAAGGGGACCAAAGTGGGAAGGGGAAGCCTATAGTCTAGCCGCGATGAAAAGTCTTGACCTCCCCAGATTCCAAGGTAGTGCTGAAATGGAGAGAGAGTTATACCAAGGAAGAGGATCTCCCAACCCAGGAACCAAACCCAGAAAGGGCAGTCATGGTTAAATTGAGGGGCAATTGCCAGGAGATAAATACCCCAACCCTCTCCTCTAACCCTCCAGTGCCTCCCAGTACCTCCCACTAACTGACCCAACAAGTAGCCAGAGGTCAAGGGCATCTGAGGGATATAGTCAGCATCACAGGACATGGAGCAATGGAAAAAGTCAAAGAATGAATTTACGGAGGCCAAACAGAAAATGAACCTTCACATCTTCTCAGAGAAAACAGAGAACATTATCCTATATACTAATAGCATACTATCATTGCCAAAAAGCACCAGTGGCAGAGAAAGTGCCTGAGGACGAAATATCCTAAAACCCCAAGTCTTTGTTTTATAGATGTTAATTGAAAATCAACGGAACAGTTCATCTCTCTCTTCCTTACTTAGAAAAACATTTGAAATAATCTTATCTTTGAAAGTGCACTTCACCGGCTAGGACTGTGGCTCAGTGGTAGAGAGCTTGCCTAGTGCATGTGAGGCACTGGATTCCATCCTCAGCTCCACATAAAAATAAATAAATAAAGGCATTCTGTCTATCGACAACTACAAAAAAAAAAAAAAAGAAGAAGAAGAAAGAAAGAAAAAACAAAGAAAGAAAAGAAAAAAGAAAGTGTGCTGCATGTAAAATTTTTCAAAGGTGGACATTCTGTATGTTTAGATTATGGGTAACTGGTAACATATGCTTCACAAATTTTTCAAGCTAAAATTACTACTGGCTGGTGGGAATGGAAATTGACAAGACCTTTCTTGCAAGCGTGTGCTAATACACACATGCACATGCATACATATCATAAAATGTTTGGAAACAACTTAAATGTTCATTGGCAAGAAACTAATCAAAAATCCAACCTTCCTCAAGGGTGATCCATTTCAGAGATTGCCATCCATTCATTTGGGCACAGCAGAAGACAACCCATATCCCTCAGTGTGGAGAAGAGAGAGGACCTAGTGTAGCGTAGATATTCAACAAATATTTGATAAATAAATATTTCTATGGCCCCTTTGCCCTCATCCAGGATATCCAATTCATTGTCAAAAAGTGTTGATTTTACTTTCTAAATATCTCTCAATCTGCTTCTCTACTCAACAGCTATTATTTGTCCCATAGTTGGACCATAAAATAGCCTCCTGTTTGGGATCTCTCCATCTATTCTGGCACCTTACAATAAACTCTCAAGGCAAGTCCTCTTTCCAAAAGAAAAATTTAATTATGTTATTCCATCCCTCACCCTTCCATGATTTCCCATTTGTGTTAGTTTGCCAGCATTGCCATTACAAAGTACCATAGACTGGGGTAGTTTAAACAACAGAAATGTATTCTCTTTTATTTTTTATTTTTTATTTTTATTTTTACAGACTGCATTTTGATTCACTGTACACAAATGGGGTACATCATTTTGTTTCTATGGTTGTACATGATGTAGATTCATACCATTCATGTAATCATACGTGTTCATAGGGTAATGATGTCTGTCTCTTTCCACCATCTTTCATACCCCCCTCCCTCTCATTTCCCTCTACGTAAAGTAAAGTTCCTCCATTCTTCTCCCACCCCCATTATATATCATCATCCACTTATCAGGGAAAACATTCGGCCTTTGATTTCTTGGGAAATTATTTCACTTAGCATGATACTCTTCAATTCCAAATGTATTTTCTCACAGTTCTGAAGACCAGAAGCCCAGGATAAGACATCAGCCAGTTTTGTTTCCTCTGATTCCTCTCTCCTTGATTTGTAGATGACCCACCTTCATGCTGTGTCCTCACTTGGTTTTTGATGTGCAGATTTATGTCCTCATTTTTTTCAGTATGGGGATTGAAACCAGGAGCACTCCTCTACTGAGCTACATCCCCAGTCCATTTTTAAATTTTATTTTGAGGCAGGCTCTCACTAAATTACCCAGACTAACCTTGAACTTGCAATCCTCTTGCTTCAGCCTCCCCAGTAGCTACGATTATAGGCGTGTGCCACTGCACTCAGTTTAATTTTCTATTCTTTAAGGAATCAGTCATATTGGATTAGGACCCACCCAAATGACTTCATTTTACTGAAATGACTTCTTTAAAGGTCCTATCTTCAAATAGTTATTTTGAGGCACTGGAAGTCAGTACTTCAATATAAAAATGGAGGAGAGACCCAATCCAGCTTCACTAGGATGGGACCACTATTAGGCCAAGTTTAGACAAAGACCAATCTTATGGCCAGACTGCGCTACAGACCTTTGTCCACTGTTGACTTGGTTTCAGTCTGTCGGCTGGGTCCCCAGAGGCTACCTGTATGATTTACCAAATTGAGAGCACCAGTAAAAGATCTAGAGGATGGAAGGTAAAGTTGAAGGGATTTTCCACTGGATTCCTCTCTGATCAGTCACCTCAGCTTGGGTGCACCCCTCTACTAAAGACCACAACTGCTTTAGGAGACCTGTGCACACAGTGACCAACTCTATTCCAACAACTCGTGCTTCTCCTTGCTCCTTCAAGCTTTATCACTGGTGACTTCCTGCTGGTGTTAGCCCAAGGACGATGTTCATCCCTGTGACTTTTACCAGGCCCCACCCACACCTTATAAGTAGACTTCTTATTAAACTGCCCTCAAATTGCCTAATTGAATGTGTCATCTGCTTTCTGCCAGGTCCCTAATACAACCACAGCAGTTCGCCATGTCCTTGCTGATCTGGCCTTTGCCAAACTCTCCACCTTCCTGGCACACTTCTCTCCTCCTCACTCTCTCCTACAACCACTCTAGCTTTCCGTAAACTCTTCAGATACACCCACTGATTTGAAATACAACAGTGCACTCCTGTTGTCTTTAAACTACTTGAAATAGTAAAACATGTATGCAACATCTGTTCAGGTCCTAGAGAAGCAGATGCTGAGACAGCGATTTGGGTGCAGGAAGTTTGTTGGGTAACACCCTGAGATCAACAACTTTGAGGGCATGAGAGAAACAGGACTGGGCAGAAGGAGACCTTGGGCTGTGACACTGTCCTAGCAAAGACTCAACTAGACCCATGGAGCTGAGCTGAGCAGGACTGCTCTCAGAGCTGCAGGAATTGAGGGAAGGAAGCCAGGACTTTATGCCTCCTCCTAGAGTCACTGGACTTGAACTGTCCTTGGATACGACATTATCTTGAGTGAGGGAATTTTCTTCAGCAAAGGCTGGTCCTGGAGAAGGAATTACTTATGAGCTGTCAACACCCCCTGAAAGGGGAAATGAGTCCCTTAGTCCTGAAGGAAAGATCTGGGGACACACAAAACCTCCTACTCCCGAGATTTTTTTTTTTTTTTTTTTTTTTTTTTTTTTTTTTTTAACCACCAAGCCCCATCCCCAACCCTTTTTCTTTTTTTATTTTGAGACAGGGTCTCACTAAGTTGCTGAGGGTCCCACTAGGTTGCTGAGGCTGGCTTTGAACCTGCAATCCTCCTGCCTCAGCCTCCCAGGCTGCTGGGATTACAGGCATGCATCACTGTACCCAGCCTAAAAACTTATTAAAAGTGGGGCTCAGGAGAGTGACTCAGTGGTAGAGCACTTGCTCAGCATGCACAAGAGCCTTGGTGCAATCCCCAGCACTGAAAAATAAAGTTGCAGAAATAGTTAATCACATACATATTATTAAGTGGAAAAGCAAATTATAAAACCACTTCATTGAAGTATATGTTTGTGTGTACAAACATTTGCATAAATATGTAGGGAAAAAAGACTAGAAGTCTGAACATCAAAATGCAAATTGTAGCTATCACCAGATGGTAGGAAGATAGGTGACTTATAATTTCTTCTTTGTACTTTTTCCCCATATTTTTCACAATGAACGTATATAATGATTACATAATTAGAAAGAAAATATAAACTCGGAGATTAAAAATTATTGTCACTGGAATGGTACAGAATTATAATTTTCAACTGGTTTGCCATGAAGATTCTTAATTAAAATTTACACATAACTGAGCACAGTGGCACGTGCCTATAATCCCAGTGAAACTGAGGCAGGAGGATCACAAATGTGAAGCCAGCCTGAGCAACTTGGCAAGACCCTACCACAAACCAAAAAATAAAAAAAGATTGAGTATGTAGCTCAGTGGCAAATCATCTCTGGGTTCAATCCCCAATACCAAATAATAAACAAAATAAAATACCAAATAAAATAAAATTCACATAGAAACCCCAGAAGAGAAATAGATCATCACAGAAGTACTCAGTTTGGGGACACAGTATACTCAGTTCTCTCCTTTGCCACCTTCCCCCTAACCCTCTCTATCCTCTTGACTGGATCCCTTCATGTCCTACTTTAAAACCAAAGACCTCTGCAGCCTGTAGCACCAATTCTGTTGCATGTTGAAGAAGATCTGAAATTGTTTTCTGAAGCAAACTAAGTCCAGCCCACAGTATACCATCTGCTCATATGAACATGAAATGACATGATGTTAGCTTTATCCTAGGCTTGATTAATTGCCAAAGTTTATACATTGTGGGGTGCAATGGTACACACCTATAATCCCAGCAACTCTGGAGGCTGAGGCAGAAGGATAATGAGTCTGAGATCAGCCTCAACAACTTAGGGAGACCCTGTCTTAAAATGAAAAGGGCTGGGATATGGTTCAGTGATAGAACACCCCTGGGTTTAATCCCCAGTTCTGAAAAAAATTAAAAAGCTTATGCATTCATGCTTAACAGTAAATGGAAGAGCCATACTGAATGATCCTCTCAGAGATAACCCTGAATTATCAGAGTCAATTCTAGAGTAGTGACCAAGAACAAGGGGTCACTCTATGTGGGCTCACAAGTTGACCCTGGGCAAGCTACCTAACATCTTTGTGTTGCAGCTCCTCATTCATGAAAATGTGATCATACAGTCATGGCAATGACCAAACAGAAATGTTGCAAGTATTACCCAAGTGAATATATGTAAATGTTTTTAGAGTGGTGACTGGCACATGGTGTTTGCCACTATTACTTTCTGCTCAATCCAAATCAAAAAGTTGTTTCAAGAAAGAATTTTATGGGGCTAGGGTTGTAGCTCAGTGGCAGAGCACTTTGCCTAGCATGTGTGAGGCACTGGGTTCGATCCTTAGCACCACATAAAAATAAATAAACCAAAGACTTTCTATCCATCCACAACTACAACTTAAAAAAGAAAGAAAGAAAGAAAGAATATTTATGGAGCTGGGTGCCATGGTGCACGCCTGTAATTCCGGCAGCTGGGGAGGCTGAGGCAAGAGGATCTTGAGTTCAAAGCCAGCCTCAGCAAAAGCAAGGGCAAGCAACTCAGTGAGAGCCTGTCCCTAAATAAAATACAAAATAGGGTTGAGGATGTGGCTCAGAGGCTGAGTGCCCCTGAGTTCAATCCCCAGTACCCCCCAATAAAAAAAGAATATTTCGGAGGATATTATTTATTCCTGTGATTACTTAGGGTTCATTTTTATAATATTCAAGTTTAGAGCTGTATATTTGGTTAGCAGTGCTATTTTAGCTGCTGGCAAAATTACTTCTGCTAAATTATTATTTGCTGTGTCACTTCTCTTGATGCATATTATAAGAAATGAACATCAGAAACTTGCTGGCTCACTCACTTCAGGGATGGTACCAACATTGACCATATTTTACCTGGAATTCCCTTCATCAGGACCCATATGAGTGTCTTTCCTCAGGTCTCTGGTTTAATTGTATGTTTAAGTGCACAGTTTAGCTTCAGTTTTTACCGTTTCTAATCATGGCCCCTTTCTTCCATTGGTCGTAGTAGCTATTCAGGATCCCATGCCAAACATCCTTGAAGCTAACCCAATGAATTCATGAGACTTTTTTACCCATATTTGTAATCTACCTCAAATTCCTCATCTATTTGTGACCTGTTATATAATATAATGCAGAAGTTGACCCAGATCCTTTTTTTAAATAAGACATAGATCAAATAAGAAAATGCAGGTTAAGTATCCCTAACCCCAAATTCCAAATTCAAAAGATTTCGAAATTTAAAACTTTTTGAATGACAACATTATGCCACCAGTGGAAAAGTTCACAGCTGACCTACATGACAGGTTTCAGTCAAAATGCAGGCCTGATAAAAAATATTGTATAAAATTACCATCAGGCTGTGTGTATAAGGTACATATGCAACAGAAATGAATTTTATGTTTAGACTTGTATCCCATCCCCAAGATGCAAGTAGAAGTGACAGACATCACTCATTTTCAAAAGCTTCCCAAGCGAATCTAGAATATAGTCAGAGCTGAGCACCGCTATTGTAGATAAATAAGGAGGTTGCCTAGCTAAGTTTTAAAAATTCCAAATTTTTTTAAAATTCAAAATCTGCTCCCATTTTGAATAAAAAGAAAAAATACTTAGCCTGTAATAAGGAGATACAAAACTGAATACCTACTGATAAACACAGTAGTAATAATTAGACGACACAGGGAAAGCCTGCTTCCTGATTGCATTCACATTCATGTCTCAACAAGGGTTGAGCCATTGGTGGTCTTTCATAAGCCCAGCCAAACAGTTTAAAGTTGTCACCATCTCATTTAAGACAGACAGCAACTACCAATTAGATAGTCAATGGTGCTAATCTATCATTAAAAGAAACCTTTTCCAAGTCCTCATAAAATACAGTAGGGTGCAAAAATGACAAGGCAGTAACAGAGGGAATGAACGTGATGAATACATCTCCTAGAATATTCTAGTGCATTCACATTAATTTTCGTGGGCTCAGCTTGGGAGCACTGAGCCCAATTTCCATGGGTGGGAGAGCAAGTGCAAAAAATGTTTAAAGAGGAAAAAAATAACATGAATCAAGTTGGAAGGAATCTCAGCCTTTTAAAACTAAAAAATACTCCCAAAGGGCAATCCTCGGAAGCCCAGAAGTGCTTTCAGGGGTCATCTCAGGACTGGGATCAGGATCTGTTGATCATGGTGTCTCAGGCACTGAACAAGAACAACTCTAGCAAAAATTCATGTGTCCATTCCAACAGACCTACAGTGGGGCTGGGTATGGTTCAATAGTAGAGGACTTGCCTAGCATGTGCAAAGGCTCTGCTTGAATCTCTAGCACCAAAAAAGAAAAAGAAATCAAAAAACCCACTGTGGTAGTTCTCACACTTTCCAATCTGAGGTACCATCATACTCATCTTTCAGTTGAAACAGAATGTTTTAACTGTACAGTGTGAGGGTTATTCACCACTTGAAGGGAGTACAGTGGGCCAAGTGCTTCAGGGGAGGCGCTTGCTCTCCACAACCCACCAAGCCCACAAGAAGGACATTGCTGTGAACACAGAGCAGAGGCCTTCAACACCACTTTTGGGTGGGGTAGAAATCCAAACAACGCACTGGTGGAAAGTGAACTTACTTACCTTCACTCAAAGTCCTGATATGAGTGCCTCTGCTAGGCACAAGGATTTGAAGTCAGGGTTCAAACTCATGCCCCGGTCAACTAGGCCCTGCCAGCTACTTGGTCTGAGAGAACAGAGCTGCATGTACCCACCCTCTGAGCTATGCTTCTCAACTTGTCTGTACTTTAGAATAATCTGGGGAGCTTTTAAAAACTACTGATGATTGTGCTCCACACAGACCAATTGAATCGGAATCTCCTCGGCAGGTACAAGTGGCAGACATCGCTAATTTTAAAAAGCTTCCCAGGTGATTCTAATATGCAGTCAGAGTTGAGTGCCACTGCTGTAGATAGATAAGGAGGCTGCCTCTCTAATGAGACCTGAGTAGCCCTGAGAGGCCGTCCTGTTTAGAAATAGTCCCAACCATCACCTCTGACTTCCCCTCCAGTATCTAATTTAGTAGCAAAACTCTGCCTTCCCCCTCCCCCAGTTACCCCAGTACTAAGGTACTACTATTGTCTAGTTTTATTTCCTTAACGGTTAGTTGAGCTCCTACTTTCTGTCACACACAGGGAACCCAGAAATGATTAGGACACAGTTCCTACCTTTCAGGAGCTCACAGACATAGCAATGCAAGTTTTATATCTTAATTAAAAAAAAAAAGCTGGCCAATGATTATCAAGTACTTGCAATGTTCCAGAGTCTGTTCCAAGACTGTGTACTAACTCATGTAATTCCTAATGAGATAAGTCTCATTACTATCAAGCCCATTTTACTAGACTCTAGGACCACAGAAATGTTATCAGTGTCTAAGTTTCTTTAGCTAGTAGCATCTGGACTGGGAGTCCAACTAGGCAGCCTGGCTCTACCATTCACACCTTTAACTCTTAAGTGAGTGGATGGGTAGATGTGTTGAAAGTCACAAAGGTATGAAAAAAAAAATGTTGGTTCAAAAAATGGCCAGTAAGCCTACGTGACTGAAGATAAGGCGAAGAAGTTGGATTGGGGCCAGATTGTAAAAGGCCTATGCACCATGAATGGAATTTCTATTTTTACCTCTTTTAGGTAAAGGGTAGCCAGTCAAAATTTTAAACTGAGAAGCAAAGTGAGCAGATCTACATTTTAGAAAATTAGGAAGAGAAAGGAGGAACCCTGGGAAAGAGGTCCAATTTCCACAGATGATGCAGGTTGGAGGAAGACAGTGATGGGGACGGAGTAGATGGTAGAAAGCCTAGACACCTGACTCAGAAGTGACAGGATTTTGCGGCTGATTGGGGATGGGAAGAGGTGGAAGGCAGCTCACCGGTTGATAATGAGGGAGCCTTGGCAGGTGGTGCTCTATCGAGAGAAGAAGTGGGTCTGAGGAGGGAAGGTAATGAGTTCCGTTCTGGAAGTATTCAATTTCCGCCAACCCTCCTGCCAGCCAGTTGCTAAGAGGCATGACAGTTAAACCACTTCAGACCCGTTAGACTCACGGAGAGATTTCTTGGCAAAATCATAAATATGGAAACTTCCTACAGTTTCTTTAAAAAGCATTGATTTTAGAATTTAGATGTAATTCGAAGAGAAACTAAGAAGCAACCCATAATGGTGATTTTGTTGTTCCAAAGAGCATCATTCTACCAAATTAGGGGGTTAAAAAAAAAAAAAAACTCTCTTTATCCTGAGTAAGGAATCCAAAAATAGCCAAGGCAACCCCAAATGAGTTCTCTGAAAAATGAAAAACACATACTTTTCAGCTACCTAAATATTTGAGTTCTATTTTGAGGACCGTAGTGGCATTGGGTGTGTGTTTAGAATGCTTAGTTCTAAATAGATTTTTCTCATCTTAACTTTATGGCATGGTGCTTCAACTAACCCCTTGTCTCTACACTGTTTGCTTTTATTTACCAAGACGAAACTTAGTAGAAGAGACATTCATACAATGGCTATTCATTACTCAATTTAGTCATAAATTATATGACTAATATTTAAGTGTAAATATTCAAAGTATAACCCTGAAATGGAAATTTTTTTCTGATAAATGAAATGGCTCAGATTAGTTAAAAGTCATCTTCAAAGAAACGTAGAGCTGGGCACAGTGGCACACACTGATAATCTCAGCAACTTGGGGGACTGAAGCAGGAGGATCACAAGTTCTCAAGACCAGTCTCAGCAACTTAGCAAGGCCCTAAGCAACTTAGTAAGACCCTGTCTCAAAATATTAAAAAAAAAATAATAAAAATTAAAAGGTTGGGGATGTAATTCGGTGGTAAAGCACTCTTGGGTTCAATCCCCAGTGCCAAAAAAAAAAAAAAAAAAAGTTAAAAAAGCAATTATGTTTCTTTCCCCATGTATATTGTTATTTTATTTATTTATTTATTTTAGTTGTAGATGACACACTACCTTTATCTTATTTATTTCTTTTATGTGGTGCTGAGAATCAAACCTAGGGCCTCACACATGCCAGGCAAGCACTCTACCACTGAGCCACAACCCCAGTCCTTGATGGTTATTTTAAAAAGATAATATGTCAATATTTTCTAAAGTTCATGTTAGATCAAGGGTTGATGTGATGGTCAGTTTTTAGATTTCAAAGGAGAGCCCTGCTAGCCTGTGCAGATAACAACTCTTTTTTGATTAAGAATATTTGACTTATTACTGCACTTTAGAAAAGTCTGAACCTTTAACCATGGGCTGAGTTGTCCATCATGAGTTGGGTGTTATATAATCCACTGGACCACAAAGTTGGGTGTGTACAGCAGCATTCCATGGTCACATAAAAATAGTACACAAGCCATAGGTACTGTACAAGTCAGTTACATGAAAAAGTAGCTCAAAAGCCCAGGGCCACTCCTATCTCCAGCCTGCACCTATACCTCATGGAGTTCCCTATGATCAGTTGACTGAGAAAGAGAAAACTTGGGTCTGATCTATAGAAGGTTCTATAAAAAATGCAAACACTACCCCAAAAGGGACAGCTGCTGCCCTATACTTGTCTCTGGAACATCCCTGAAGGACAGTAGTGAAGGGATGTACCCCCAGTGGGAGAATTACAAGCAGTGGATGGATCTGGTTTTTCATTTTGGTCTGGAAGGAGAAATGGCTAGATATATGAATCTATACTGATTCATGGGCTGTAGCCAATGATTTAGCTGGACTTGGAAGAGACACAATTTGAAAATTTGCAACAAGTTTTGAGAAAGATATATGGATTTAAAAGATGCAATATATTTGTGCCTGATATGAATGCTTACCAAAGTGTGACCTCAGTAAAGAAGGATTCTTTACTGAGATAAACAACCTATAGATAGGTTGCAGATAGAACAACCTATCCTGTGGAGTCTGGTTAACTCTTTTCTCCAGCCATTCTTCTCATTGACTAATAGTCTCCTGAACAAAGTGGACATGGTGGCAGGGGCCCAGCAACATGGATTTATATTCACCCTGGCCAACCTGGTGACAGCCACTGTTGAGTGCCCAATCTAGTGTAGCAGAGACCAATAGTCCCCTAAAAGGCACTTTCCCCAAGGGTGATTAGCTGGTGATCAGCTACCCAATGGAAGGTCGAGTCACTTCCATGAAGGAGGGGGCGGCATTTGTTCTTACTTGAATAGATTTTCTGGATATGAATTTGCCTTCTCTACATACAATGCTTCAGACAAAACTCCCACCCATCCCTTATCTACCATCATGGTAATCCATACATCACTTCTTCTGACCAAGGAGCTCACTTCACAGCCAATGGCATGAGATAAGCAGCTAGCCTGATAGAACAGAAGGACCTTTTGTTTATGGTTTCGTTTGTTTTTGTGGTGCTGGGGATTGAACCCCTTGCATGTGCTAGGCAAATACTCTACCATTGAGCCACAATCCTGAGCCAGAAGGATCTTTTAAAAACCCAAGTGACAGCATTAGTTAGGGTCAATACCTTGCACAACTGGGACAAAGTCCTCCAGAAGACAATATATGCTCCAAATATGGTGCCATTTCTCCCATGGTTGGGTTCCTTCACAGGTCCAGGAACCAAGGGGTGAAAATGGAAGTGGATGAGTCACTCTTGCTCATAGTGATTCACTAGCAGCATTTTAATTTCCTATTCAAGACCTATGCTTTGCTGGTCCAGCAGTCTTGGTTCCCAGGGAAGAAAGCATCCATCAGGAGAAACAATGATGCTCCCATTGAACTAGAAGTTGAGTCGACCACCCAGCCACTTAGGGCTCCTCAACCTCTGTATCAAAGGGCAAAGGGAGTTTCTGTACTCATGGTGATTGATCCTGATTACCAAGGAAAAATTGGGTTGCTACTACACAAAGGAGGCCAAGAAAGAGTGTGTTCAAAACAGATCTCTTAGGGCATCTCTCTTAGTACTACCATGTCCTGTGATTAAATTCAGTGGACAACTTTAACAAAATTCAGGCAAAATTTTGTCATCCTTCCAGGCTAAAAACCATGACCAGCCAAGATGCTCACTGACAGCAAAGAAAAATGAGATTGACACTGGAAGAAGGCAGCTGTTTGCTTTCTTCCCTCTTTGTTTCTTGTCATCTAACCTATTAATAATGGCTGACTATGGCTAACTTACCATTGCAAGTCCTATCATATAGAGAAGAGTCAACACAACCCAAAAGATTGCATCCTCTTCTGGGGAAGGTGTTTCAAATTGTATGCAGGACAATTCTATCATGATAGGTACGAGTATGATCTTGTCTTTATTTGAAAATCAAGTATGGTCGAGAGATGTGCACAGGTGCCAAATTGAAAAAGGAGTGGAATGGGATGGTCAGTTTAAATGTTGGTTTAGTTAGCCCTCAGTTATTCAATCGAACACTATCTAATACTTTATGCTGCTATCAAGTATTCCGTAGATATGATTTGTGTAAGAAAGCTCTCCTAGATAACCTAGATGGGCCTGATTCCTTCCTTTGAAAGTCCTTGAAAGCAGAACTCAGCTTTGCTTGATGAAGAAATTCCATCAGTCTGGGAGGACTCTAGTCATTCCCCAGCATCCAGTCTGCCTTTTTGATGGTCCCTGAGCCACAATAAAGATGCTGGGAATCCAGGAATGCCCTTGCTGTGTCAAAAGAATTCAAGGGTGTGAAAGGAGCAGATGGGAATAACAATATAGGAAACCAAAGTGATCTGTGGACTTCCAGGAAGATGGAAGGAAAGTGGCTCAGAACTGCACCAACCAACCACTCTTCTCAAGTCCTCCCACATCTGTCTTGTTAGGGGTCAGTTCCAATGTCCAAGAATACTCACTGTTTCTCACCAATGGCCCTGGCTCCTGACACCTTGTGGTCTTCCTCAGAGCACTACTTGACATATACCATTTGTCATCATGCAGATTATAAGTCTGGGTCCAGCAAGTTCAGCATTCAATCATCAGTACCCTGCCATATGGCTGCCATACAATACTGGAGTAAGGAGCAGTGCTGCCTTAAAGATGTTGACTTTGGCAACAGAAGGGAGAACAGTAGAGAAGAGGAAGGGGCCCAGCAGTGGGAGAGGAAAAAGAAGGTATTGACTTTTGGATTAATTCTCTGGCCCAAATCCACTGCTAGTTGGCAATGAAGAATAGACAAACTGCAATAGTCTACTTAAGTCTACAAAATATTGAGGTATATCCCTAATGGTTTAAAAGAGCGGACTCATACAACCATGATCATTCAAAAGTTTTCCTTATACCAGAAAAACTTAAATTCAAAGGATTGCTCTTTCAGCCATTTATTTATTTTTATTTACAGTTTGTGTTCAATGCAAATCAATTCCATAACATGAGAAGTTACTATGAATCAAAGCATAAATACACAAACACAATATACAATCCAAATAGATGTACAGCATTCAGGTATGATGCAAAGGGGCGTGTTCATTCACACACACAGTAGCTTCAGATCTGTTTGATCTGGTTGTTCCCATGTAGGTTTCTAAAGATGAGAAAAAAATGATTTGGGTTATCAAGACTACTATGGCCATATTAGATACTGGAACAGGTAAGCATCAGTGTGTGACCATGCGAACAAAAGATTTCAGGGAGTGTCTATTTTTTGAAAAGTTTCTGTGTATCAAGGCAGTTGTAAAAGATTTAGAGGATCAAGACCACTTTTAGGCTTAGGATCAGGTTCTAACTACCTAAAAATATTGACTGATAACAGAAAATGTTCCAAATGTGGCTATTCTGATCCATTGTTTTAAAAAAAGTATTTACAGAAAAAGTATAAAAGTTTTTGTGAATTTAATATGCAAGCTAGCTTCCAGTCTTCACTTCCCAAATGCTTGATTTATAGTTTTGGCTTCTTCACATAGTTACCTTTCTAATTTCAAGATTTACCATTTTACCTTCAAAACTGACCAATAGTAAATTGTGAAAAGTAATCAACAAATGCAGAAATAAAAACAGAACTTTGAAATTAGTTGAGGTCAATGCAATTTTACTCTTTGGAATCAGTTTAGCTAAAGGAATCTTGGCACTCTTATTGAATGAAAACAGGAGATGGGAGATGTCTACCATTTGACTTTGAGAGGATAAGCAAGATTTACTTGTGATGCACAGATTTGGGGTGGATTCCAATCATTGCCCTAGCACATGTCAATTCAAACATAAAAGATTAAACAAAATGTCAAACCCAAAAACCACAAAGGAAAGAGTTCAGTTCCCAAGGGAATAGAAACAGCTTAACAATGTGAAAATTTATCTAGAATATATCAGCATTAAATTAGTACTGCTGAATCAATACATTGAGGATTTACAGTAACACCTGGAATTCCTTCTAATGTACATATAAATAGAATCATGGAAGCTTTTTTATATTACCTAACTGTTTTATGGCCTTATAGATTTCATGAACCAAATGAAAACTGAAATCTCCATTCCACATTCCATCCTTTATCTCTAGATAAAATCTATTCTTGTTTTCAAGGTAGAGTTTTAAGTGTCCATATTTCTTATGCCTCATTCAAGGAAATCATGTCCCAATTTTGGATGTTTTCTCTTTTTATCTTGTACGTGAAACTCCAGCAGATTTAATCTCGGCATTCATCACCTGTGAAACCTTCACATGTCCTTCAATCAATTTGGAATTCTCAACGTTTTCTGTGCCAATAAAATCAGGTGTGGAATTGGTAGGTTTAATGCAGACCTGTTTCTTCCTTGACACACTGGACTTCTGGTCGCCATTCGGATTGGGTTTAGAAGATGGGGAAGTAGAGACGTTTCTTGGCCTGAGTCTCTAACAGTAGAGATGTAGAAGAGACAGCGAGATCACAAGGAGACTGGCTGTTGACTGCAGGGCACTGCCACCTGCCTTGGGTGTAGCATGAGTTGAATTGGGGGCAGCAGAGGTACTCTGTGAGGAGTTACTTGAAAGTGTCACAACAGCTGTTTGGTTTGAATAAATCTAAAATATATAAAAGTTACACTGATAAGTTTGCACAGTTGTTATAAGTACCTCCACATAAGGTAGGTGATTTTTTTTTTTTTTTTTTTTTTTTTTTTTTTTTGGGTCATGCTAAGCCTGTGCTCTACCACCGAGCTACACTTCAGGATCCTAATACATGATGATGGTTTTTTCTCGCTGTTCTCTTACCCACACCTTGAATTCTTGCTCAGTTCACCAAGGTTATTCTCTTTAGTTTCAAAAAGAACTACTTATAGATGCCTAGAGAAGACAAGCAGCAAAAAGATCAAAAAAAAGTTCTTTAATAACTGTATTAGAACTTTTATAGTCATAGCCAAAAGTATCACTATTTTCAATTCTGTTCAAAGAAATAACCAGCTAACTAATCCAGTTTCCAAAATTATATGGTTTTACTAACATTACAGAAATGTTTCCTCTATTTCCCTAGAAAGGGGGACATTTTAGAGTTGCTTTAAAAATTGGCCTTTAAAATATTATAATTGTGATTTATGGTACTAAAATTAATTGGGTCACTGTCCATCCTAGATCTGTGGGATCTAGGGTTTTAATTTTCGTAAACCCATTTCTTAAGGGGGACATTAGCTATCTTATTTTCGTATCCTAGTCTTTAACTTAAGGGGACGTTTGGTATCTTATCTACACCTTTGGATTCTTAAATTTTAACCCATCTCTAAACAGTCACAGAATTTATTTTAAATTGGAAAAAAAACGAGTCCTTGTTTTTAAGACAGAATGACTTCACTCAAAACACCATTAAGTCAGAATGACTTCACACACACACAAAGAGAGCGAAATTGGTGTTAAATTTCACCAGCAGCAGGCTCAGTGCCTGGTCACTAGCACTGTGCTGTGGCCAACAACCAAGGTTCCCCCAGTGTCCCAGCATCTGAGTGGCATCATTCACCAGCCAGGAAATGCACAGTCCAGTGGGGCACGTGATAATCTCTCCTTTGTCATGGAACAAAGGCAGATCGGGAGTTTTCAGTCCTCACTGCAAGGGAGGGTTTACAAGGGCTTCCAATTACAGGGAGGAGGGAGAACGTGGCACCAAGCAAGAGTCTGGGCCACATGTACATTCGACTGCCTATTAATCCAAAGATAAAACCCTCCTACATCAGCACTAGCTCCTTTTGTTGTAAAGCCCACAAAGCCTTTAAGCAAATATTGACTAAAGAAATGTACAAATTGTATCCATAATAGACTAACCACCACAACAAAAATCTTGATCAAGTCAAGTATATTTATTGGAAACCTACTATGTGTAAGATCTAGCCTGTCCTATCAGGAAACCCCACTCCCACTATTAGTAAAGCATTAATATGGTAAGTTTCTTAAAACAGGGCGCCTGCTTTGCGGACCTCGGTGGGATCCCAGAAGGTAGCCTGTTTTATAAATTCAAAGAGCTTTAGTACAGGTGACTTTTTTAAAATTGAGCCCTCCCAGAGCACCAATGTGAAAATCAAAGGGCCCTCTACACCACCAGCAACAACAAAAACAATTAATTAAATTTGCATTAAACAAAAAAATTTCCTACTAAGCTAGTTTTATTCGCCTAACTAAAACCTCCCTCTTTAATTTTTTTTTTTTTGGGGGGGGGGGTAGGGCAAATCTGCTCAGAGGAGATGGGACAGGGCTGAGGGAGATTAGTCCGTTTCTGGCGACCGCGCCCCTCCCCCACGGGGGAACTGAGAAAGGCTCGGGAGCGCAGCGGACCTGCAGCACGACAACAATAGGGTACAGTTACCCTGCCCGCGGCGGGGAAGACCCAGAGCGCTCCACACTCTCAGTCTGCGTCCCAGGTGAGCCTGGAAGCTGAATGTCTGGGGACCAAGGCCGGCGCGCCCAACTTTTCGGGGGAAATGCCAACCAAAGGCTGTGAAAAACCACCCTGCAGCCCTTCCCAGCCCTCCAAGCCCTCGATGCCCGAGAGAAATAGTCCCTTCCCGCCCGACTCGGTCTCCCGGGCTCAGCCCCAAGTCTGGCTCTTGCGCGGTGTAGTCACCCTTAGGGCAGCGCAGCGCCTCTCTCGGTGCCTGCGCTAGGGGCGAGGTCGTTCCCGGGATACAGAAGGGAAGCAGGCGGCCGTGGCGGGGCCCGAGACAAAGCCTGGCGAGACTCGGGACAGAAACGTCCCATCACGCCGCCTCCCCAGAGCTGGTCAACCAGGGCTAACACCGGATTCCTAAGGTTCCAAGGGATGGACGACGTGTAAGGTAGCATCGCAAATAGCGCAAAGTCGGGAGAGGGTCCCTCCCCAGGCTTCAAACTCGAGCTTCCCAGGACGGGGTGGGAGGTAGGGCCAGATGGCCGGGGCAGCCTCTCTACCCCCTAATTAGTTCCGACGGCGGAGGATGAAGGATGGAGCAGGAGCCGTGCTCCCGGTAGGGGACCATCGTCTCTTTGTGTGGTACACTGGAAGCGCGAAGACACTCCGTGGGAGGGGCAGGGGCGGCCCGCACAAAGGACAGTGGGGTCCACATTGCCCTTCCCCCTGGTCGCTTACACAAGACTCCCAGTCCTAGCGCCTGGCCCGTGGTAGGGGCTCCATCCCTCCCCAACCCTGAGCACGGCCCCCGAGCCCCACTGGGCGCCAGGGCCTCACCTGCGTGGGTAGGAGCAGTGCCAGAAGCAGCAGCCCCAGCCCCAGCCTGGCCACCATGGCTCTGCCCATGTCCGCTCCGTCGGTGCGCGGCGCGTCTCGCAGGATGCTAGATGCGTGGAGATGGGACGGCTCCGGGAGGGCGCAGGCAAGGTGGGGAGCGCGGCGGGCCGGCAGGACCTTATATACCGGGACAGCCACAATAGCCGTGACGTGCACCGCCCGCCCACCCGGGCTCCCCTCCTCCCCCGCCGTTCCCCGCCTTCCCCGCCCCCCGCCGGGCTCCCCAGCGCCCCCTCCCAGCCGCCGCCGCCGCCCCGGCCCTCGCGGGCCGGGATGTCCCCAGGCGGCCGCCGCGGCAGGTGGGCGGGCGCCGCCGGCTCCTGGCACCAGGCTTGTGTTTCCCGAAGCGGGCTGCGTGCAGGCTCGCACAGGCACGGGGCGACTCCCACACAGGACCCGGGGAGCACACGCGAACCACACACGCCGCTCTCGGGGCCCGCCCCAAGTTTCCTTTGTCTCCCCAGACCTGCCATCTTTACCCCCAAAGAAAAGTCGGAGCCCCGGGCGCCGCGGGGTAGCCGCCAGACCCGCCTCCCACCGCAGCGCGGATGCGCCCGGCCCCAGCCCGGGGTTCGGAATTCCCTCAGGTTGGGTTTTCTCAGACGCCCACTGCAGAGGAAGGGGGACTATGAGGGCTTGGCAGGTCCGGGGCCCTGACGCTGTCCGCTTGGCAAGGGGACCCGGGACCCGCCTCCCGCTAGCCCTTCCAGGTCGCTCCGCAGAGCTCGCAGGCTGCACCCGGGCGCAGAGCTGTCTGTGTGGGATCGCCTTGCAGCCGTCCCTTCCCCCAGCCACTTGCTTTGTGTTTGAGTGCCTCACGTCCCGCGGGCGGTGAGAGCCCCCCGGGACATCCCGGGTCCCCATTGTCCCGGGAGCTGGGGAGCCGCCCGCTGGGCGCGAACCGGCGACCCCACACAAGAAAACAATTGGGTTTCGGGCCCTCGAGCTCCTGCCTGCAGTTGCAGGCAAGCAGAAACAAGAAGGAAACCGCCCACCCTGAGGATTTGCCCCCTCGCCGCGCGACCTTGCTTCCAGGTCTAACCCGTGGAGCAAGAACCTCCCTGGCGGTCCCACCAGAACTCGCTGCTGCTCTCTAATTACTGGGGACTCACTTCTTTCGTCTCGTTGCAACGCACTTGCTCGCCATTCGTTTAAAGAGCAAAAAGCTCTCAGGATAAAGCCATTTACTTTTCCATAGTTGTCATTAAGTAATTTAATGAACTGGCTCAAATAGGAGATTAGTCATCATTCTGCAAATTTTAGTGGGATATTTCTTCCAAACACTCTATTGTGAAAACTTTAAAACAAAAGTTGAAATAATTTTACTGGTGGAATATTTTGTTAATTGCAGACTTGATCCTTTTTATTAAAGGTTTAGCCCAAGTGTTTTACCGTCCTTGAAGCAAAACAGACCAGATCTACTAAGGGTGTGAATTTGTTTAAATTTCACTTTTGCAGAACAGTCTCGTAAAAACAAGGTCGGTTTTATGGGAGCCAAGTGACAATGGAATCCGCAGTAGTTGGTCTGGGACGGAATCCTTAATGGCCAGTCACTGTAACTCAGTAACTTTCCACGTCTGGGATGTACTTGGCAACACAGGAATTTCTGTGGAGCACCAGTGGACTTTCCTGTTTAACAGTTACCACATTGTATAGAAATGCTGCGTTTGTTTCCAGCTTCTCCACTCCTCTTTCAGGGTGAAGAAAAGACTATTGGGTGACTCAAGAGTACCTAATTCCAAGGACTGTGCCTTGAGAGATGATCCTCCAGAGTGTGCATGTTGAACTAGCTAGTGATATTTATCTTTATCGGAGCCATTTATTTTGTCCTTGTCTTCCCCCACCCCCCACTCCTCTTCCTCTTGCCCTCTCCTCTCAGCTCCAATTTCCCCTCCCTCTTCTTCCTTCTTGGTATTAACTTGAGGAGATGAGCTGTGGAGTCACTCAGCAGTACCATGTGCTAGGTACTGAGTTCGACCCCTGCCACTGCAAAGAGAGAGAAAGAGAGAGAGAGAGAGAGAGAGAATACAGTTTCTGAAGCCAGACTGCCCCAATTCAAATGTTATCTGTACTACTTTAATTGAGGCAAAAAGCCTGAGTTTCTTCATTGGTAAAATGGAGGTGGTGATACCATTAATCACCTCATCATAAGTTGAAGTAGCTCTAACTTGATATTTACTCCTCTACTGAAGGTGTCAGGAACCAGAAGGTACCTTTTTTATAGTTGTATGATTCACAAAAGAAATGTCAAGCTGTAAATAATACCCCAAACTGGTGAGGCCCTCAGGAACTGTGCTTTGTGAACCTTCTCTTTACCAGCCAAAGAGACACTGTGATTCACAGAGAAAGCCCCCCCACCTTCCCATCTGCAAAGGACTTCCCCCTGGCCACTGTGCAAGGGGTATTGCCCAGGACTTTGGAGACTTAGCTCAGGTTGAGAAGTTCTCTTTAATGATCCCCCACCTATTTCTTATGCAGTAAGAAACTCAAGAAACCTGCCTGAAAATTCTCCTTTAGGCTTCTTTTTTGCTTGTGGTTCTTTCTTCCTATTCTTCCTCCTCTTCTCCTGGCTTTCCATAGCTTTTCTTTGCTTTTCTCTTAACCAATAATAGTGCATGCCACTGGACCAAATGGAGAATCTTACCAGTTATCCTGAAGTCTTTTTTTTTTTTTTTTTTTAACTCATCCAACTTCCATTTTATCAAGAAAATATCACATGTAATGATTTGGAAACCAATTGAATAAGTGAACATGTGTGGAAAGGCATAACTTGGTTTTCATGTTTTTTCATGAGATGGTATGCTGCTTTTTTCATGCTAGTTCTCTTCTAAATAATACTACAAGAGTAATACTTAAATTTCTTTTTTTTTCTTTCTTAAACTGTCCAACATCTTTTGTTGTTGTTGTTTTTGTTGCTGCCCTAATTAATTATACATGACAGTAGAATGCATTTTGACACATCATACATAAATGGAGTATAACTTCTCATTTGTTTGATTGTACATGATGTAGAGTTACACAGGTCATGTAACCATATATGCACATAGGATAATAATGTTTGATTTACATTACTATTATTCCAACCCCCTTGGCTTCTCTCCTCCCTTTACTCCCCTCTGTTCAGTCCAAAATACCTCTATTGTTTCCCCATCCCTTAATGTGAATTAGCATCCACTTATCAGAGAAAACATTTGGCCTTTGATTCTTTGGGAATGGCTTATTTTGCTTAGCATAATTTTCTCCAGTTCCATCCATTTACCTGCAAATACCATAATTTTATTCTTCTTTAAGGCTGAGTAATATTCCATTGTGTACATATACCACATTTTCTTTATCCATTCATCTGTTGAAGGGCACCTAGGTTGATTCCAAAGTTTAGCTATTGTGATATGAGCTGCTGTGGCTGCATCACTGTAGTATGCTGATTTTAAGTCCTTTGAGTATAAGCTGAGGAGTAGGATAGCTGGATTAAATGGTGGTTCCATTCCAAGTTTTCTGAGGAATCTCATACTGCTTTCCATAGTTGTTGCACCAATTTGCAGTCCCACCAGCAATGTAATACTTAAATTTCTAAGTGCTGAGCTAAGATGAATGATGAAGACCCAGAACAGCAAAGTCTGAAGTCAGATCTGGATTTAAATCCTGCTCCACCACTTTCTAGCAGTCTGATTCTGGATGAACTTCCCAACCTCCCAATACTTCAAATGTCTCATCAATAAAATGGGTCTAATAATACCTACTGCACAAGGGTATGATCTAAACTGAGTTAACGTGTATGTTTAGCAGAGTGTCTGGCACACAGTAAGGACTCACTAAGCTGCCACTTCCGTTGCCATATTTATTATAACATGACTTTTTAGTTCTTTCAAGTGTAATAGCACTGCTGTTTTTTCCAGTACCTTCTCATGGGGCACTTCATTTGTGCAACTGTGAGGTCAGTAGGACACATGGCATTAGTAAAGTTTTCATTTTGAGGCACAAAGCGGTTAAGTAACTTGCCCAAGGCCACAGAGCCACCTCACTGGCATTGACTATTTCAGTTTATCCTGGTCTTTTAGCTAAACTTCGTTCCCCACTCCAGTCTGCTCCAACTGTGACATGACAGTAAAGGCAACAAAGTAAATTTGCATCTGTGACTTTTGAGGTCCTCAGTCCCAGTTTGAGCATATTGAATCAGCTGGTAGAGTTGCAGCCTGATTCTATGTGGGGATGTGATGCCCCCTGCTGGCCACAGGGACCCTCAGCACTCACTGTCAAAAAAAAAATCTCTCCTTTGTCTTGACTCTAAAAAGCCCTGAATATTTGAAGCCTTAGGAACCTAAGAAATCACAATGAATTTCTTTTGCAGTCAGTACATTTTTTCCCTTCTAGAGTCACTCAGATTGTCTCAGGTCCTAAGCCTCAACAACAAGAAAACAAATGTGAAGAGACTATTTTTAGATGTAAATTGAGTAACAGAATACTTACCTATAAACATCCTAAGGAGGGTTGCTGTTATTGTTAAGGAAATGAAAGAAAAAGAAGGAACTCTTAATCTCTTGAGCCAAAACTTAAATTTCCTGTTTCCACTGTGTTGACAAGAATATGAGAAAGCAGGCCCTCCCATCTGCCCAGATGGGATTATGGAAAGGATACTTGCTATCTATCAATGTTAATATTGTGTTCCCCATTGACCTGGCAATCCTAAAGAATTGGAAATCAAATTATCCAAAAAGAGGCCTGGCTAAATTAACGATAGCATTATTTAGATTATAAAAAACAGTATGAAGTCATTAAAAAGTGCAAAAGAGCATAAAATGTAAAATAGCAGAAAATCTCCATGATAAACTCTAAAGTGAAAAAAAAAGAAGATATGTAACTGTGTATAGAGTATGGTGCTGTGTTTTTAAAAAGTCAAAGGAAATGTTTCCAGAGAGACATGAGAAATGAGAGTTCTTGCCACGGAGAAGAGGAAGTAGGTGGCCAGGGCGCAGAATGAAATGTGTTTTTCATTGTTCCAACAGCTTGTATATTACTTATTCACCAATAATTTAAATAAGCTAACAAGCGAATGCCTTCTGTGACTTTCCCCACCCCAGTTCCCACAAAGCAAATATGTAACTCTCTCTAGTCCCTGGGACCTCAGAATTGGGTCCCCACCCTGTCCCAGGAGCCCTCCTTCCATTGCTCACAGGTTCATGAGCAGAAATGATAGTTGTGCCTCCGTTCACCCAGCCTGTGACCACTGTGAGACCACGGTCCCTCAGGTCCAGATGGCACACACAAAAAACCTTTCAGTTAAGTGAAGAGCCGAGCTGTAGAAAAAGTAAAGAGAAATCTTTGGCCAACATTGGTTTCCACATTTTTTTCTCCCTCCCCTTGCCTCAAATTACAGTGGCTGGGGGGCAGGGTTGGCCTGAGAGAAAGGCCTGAGCTGGGTGGGCTCATTCTGTATAAAGGACCTTTCTAAGACTCCCCGCCCACCCCAGGGCAGGAGGCAGACTCAAGGCCTAATTGGGATAATTAAGTTCCAACAGGAATGAAATCCCACTTCCCACCTCACAAAAAAGAGTTTCCAGACCACAGAAGTGCTACATCATTTGCCATTTACAGGCAGACCCTCAATGATCCTCTGCTTGGAAACAATGAAACTGGAAGAATGGGAAAATGTATGTGTATTTTACACCCATGTGACTTCTAGTTTGTCTTCGTTTTTCTTTTTTCTTTTTGGAGGTGCTAGGGATTGAACCCAGGGTCTTGTGCTTGCTAGGCAAACACTCTGCCAACTGAGATATATCCCGTCCTCTCAGATTCTTTTTTTTCGGGAGGCGGGGGGATGTCCTGTGTTTTGTTTTTGGTGCAGAGTATGGAACCCCAAGACTTTGCACACGTTAAGCCTGCTTTCTACCACCAAGCTACACCCCATCCCTTTTCTTAGATTTTTCATATTCTACTAGGTCTAAAGCAGGAGGGACTCTTCCACCCTGAGAAAGTAAGATTTTATGTGGCCTGGAAAATTGGATAAAATGTTTTCATAGACCAAAAGAACAATGGTACATTTAAACCATGAAGAACCGAGCTGTAGAAAAAGTAAAGAGAAATAATTGGCCAACATAGTTGTCCACATTTTTTTCTCCCTCCCCTTGCCTCAAATTACAGTGGCTGGGACTACATTTTCAGACTTCATGAAATCCTTTCTAAATCTGTTAACATGATTCTTCCAGGATTCCACTCACCTATATCTAAAGCAGATGACTTACATCTTGTTCAATCTACTTTTAAGATGTTACTCTAAGGAAGAAGCATTCTGTTCTAGTCAGCTATTAAAATACAGCCATATGAATTTAATTAACTGGACTGGAAGATTTCTCAGAGAACCATACATTTGTATGACAATCTTCAAGTTAAAACAAAAAAGTTCCTCTCAATATTCTCTTACATATTTCTTCTTTTTCAAATAAGGATAATACATGTCTAATACAGAATAATTTTGAAAAAATAGGAAAGGACATTTTGAAAAAATAGAAAGGTACAATCAGGGATATTTCAATTACTCACTGGGCATGGTAACCTGCACCTATAATCTCAGCAACTCTGAAGGCTGAGGCAGGAAGATCACAAGTTCAAAGTCAGCCTCAGTAATTTAGCAAGGTCCTAGCAACTTAGCAAGAACCTGTCTCAAATAAAATATTTTTTAAATGAATGGGGATGTTTCTCAGTGGTTAAGCATACTTGGGTTCAATCCTGGTACCAAAGAAGGAGAAGGGGAAGGAGAAGGAGAGGAAGAAGAAGAAGAAAAAGAAGAAGGAGGAGAAGGAGGACGAGGAAGAGGAGGAGACAATTACTCATAGCTCACTAACAAGAGATAATCAATAACAGTAAAATTTTAAAATATTTTCTTTGCATAAGGTTATAGATTCAATCCCCATCACTATGGAAAAAACAAAGACAAAAACAAAAACAAAAAAATAAGATACAGCACTCTAAGGAATGAACTCAATCTCACTTTCATCCTCCATAGGGCAAGATATCCTGGTCCAAGTACATTTTTGAAGTTAGAATATGTGTAACAGGTGGCAGTTTTCCAAACATCTTTGAGAATCAAGACAAGTCCTTGGATTTAATTTAAAGGCTCATTCTGTTTTGTTCTTATTTTATTGAAAGAACTCTTTACATATTAAGAACTTTCGCTCATTAGGTCATTTGAAAATCTTACATGCATGAATGACCAGGGTCAAATTGAGGGTGAGGACTGCCAGACTGTGACAAGCATACCAATCTATAAGGAACCCTAAAGCATTACCAGAAATAAGGTGAAGAAGAAAATATTTTCTTTAAAACCTTCCTCTCCACAAAGAAGCAACCTATAGCATGAGAGAAAAGACTTATAAGCTCTCCCCCAACCCCCCTGCAGTGCTAGGGATTGAACCCAGGGCCTTGGGCTTATGAGGCAGGCACTCTACCAACTGAGCTATTTCCCCAGCCCTGCAAACTCTGTATCAAACATGGTGTTATGGTCCCAAAGATGCATTTATTAAAGGCTTGATTCCTGTGCAGCTGTTTTCAGAGGTACAGCTTTTGTGAAGTGATTGGATAATGAGGGCCCTAACTTCATCAATAAATTAATCCATAGGTGGCTGAATGGTCTATTGGAAGGCAATGGAAACCACAGGAGGTAGGATCTTTTTGAAGAAGTAGTTCACTGGAGGTGTGCCCTTGGAGACTGTAACTTGTCCCTGGCCCACTCCCCCATCTTTCTGCTTCCTGGCTGCCATGAGCTAAATAGATTTCCTCTGCTACATCCTTCCACCATGATGTTTTCCCTCACCTCAGACCCAAAGCAATTGATCCACCTGACCACGACTGAAACTTCTGAAACTGAGAACCAAAAGAAACCTCTTCTCCAAATTGTATCTGGTATTTTGGTCAGAGCAACAAAAATCTGACTAACCCTTGGTATTAAGATTCAGAACGTATGCAGGATTTTTAAAATTTCAACAAAAAAAATAACCTGATTTAAAAATAGTCTAAAGATTTGACTGACAATTCTCAAAAGAAAACATATAAATGGCCAACAAGCATATGAAAAAATGCTCAAAGTCATAAATGGTCAACAAGTATATGAAAAAATGCTCAAAGTCATCAAGGAAATGCAAATCAAATCAAAACTACAGTGAGATATCCTCTCACCCCATTTCAAATAGGGATTCTCAAAAAACATATTCAATCCCCAACGCCATAAAAACAAAAGTGCTAGAGGGGAGGATGGTGCGGTTGGTGGGAATGCGAATTAGTGCAGCCATTATGGAAAACAATATGGAGTCTCCTCAAAGAACCAAAATTAGAACAGCAGTGGGCAGTGGTGCACATCTGTAATTCCAGTGACTTGGGAAGGTTGAAGCGGGATATCAAGTTCAAGGCCCAGCAACTTAGCAAGACTCTCTCTTGAAATAAAAAATAAAAAGGGAATAGGGTTGTAGCTTAGTATAGAGAGCTCTTAGGTTCAATACCCAGTATCCACCGCCCATTAAAAAAAGTTGTCACTAGAGGGTAATAAAAATGGGGGGAGGTAGAAGAAAGTTTAGATAATGGGTACCAAAATTGAAGGACTTAGTTCCAGTGTTTTGCATAATAGTGTAACTATAATTTACAACAGTTTATTAAATACTTTATAAAGAAGTTGAAGAAAGGCCAAATATTCTCTCTGATATGCAGATGCCAACACACAATAAGGGGGGTTAGACAAAAAAATCATCAGATTAGACAAAGGGGAATGAAGGGAAGGGAGAAGGATGGGAACAGGAAAGACAGTAGAATGAATGGGACATAACTTTTGTATGTTCATGTATGAATACACAATCAGTGAAACTCCACATGTACAACCACACGAATGGGATCCTAATTTGAATGTCATACTCCATGTATGTATAATATGTCAAGATACACTCTACTGTTACAAATATCTAAAAAGACAAATAAAAATAAATTAATTAAATTTTTAAAAAAGAAGTTGAAGAAAGGAGTTTGAAGGCTCTCAACATAAAGAAATGACAATTTTTTAAGGCGACAGGAATGCTAATTACCCTGACTTGAACATTATATATTGTATGTATGTATCAAATTACCACGCTGTATTCCATAAATATGTACAAATGTTGTGTATCAATTAAAACACCCTACTAAAAAAATTGTTTTTTATTTAAAAAATTCTCTTTGACCAGGCACAGTGATGCATACTAGTAATCCCGGAGACTCAGGAGGCTGAGGCAGGAGGATCACAAGCTGAAGACCAGTGTCAGCAACTTAGTGAAGCCCGAAGTTACTTAGTGAAATCCTGTCTCAAAATAAAAAATGAGGGCTGGGGAGATAGCTCAGTTGGTAGAGTGCTTGCCTTGTAAGCACAAGGCCCTGGGTTCAATCCCCAGCACCACAAAAAAATAAAATAAAATAAAAAATGGGCTGAGCACAATGGTACATGCCTGTAATCCCAGCAGCTTGGGAGGCTGAGACAGCAGGATCATGAGTTCAAAGCAAAGCTCAGAAGTTTAGTGAGGTCCTAAGAAACTCAGCAAGACCCTGTCTCTACATAAAATATTAAAAGTACTGAAGATGTGACTCAGTGGTTAAGCATCCCTGGGTTCAGTTCCCAGTGCAGGAAGGAGGGAAAGAAGTTAAGGTAGCTTTTATTTGTTTATTTATTTTATTTTATTTGTTTATTTATTTTATTTATTTGTTTGTTTGTTTGTTTTTGGTGCTGGGATTGAAACCCGGGGCCACATTCATTCTAAGCATGTGCTCTACCCAGAACTATGGCCCCAGCCCCAGTACAAATATTTAAAAATGTTAAAGACACCACTGGTTCCCCTGCCCAGGGGACTCAAATGTCTTCCTTGCCTTCTTGTTATTTTCAACACTTTTTTTCTGTCCTAACCCACTGGAAGGTTAGAGCAACCTCCATTAGCATCAATCACATTGACAGCAGCAATTCCTAGGGGAGCAGAGTGGGAGCACATGCCCAGGGGAACCTCCGGAGGGGGTGGGCTTTGAAAGAGCCTCCTCAGGTTTAGGATCACTAGTCACAGCATTATGACTTTGTTAATTAGCCACAAAGGATGTAGCATAAGTTGTGGTGAATTAATCAGCAAAAGGCAAACAGACACAATGCATAAACAAATAATTCAAAAAAAGTAGCATTTATTCCCTGAATGTGTAGCTGCCATATCAAATAAGGAACTTCAAAATATCATGCTAAGTTTGTGATTGGTTTCTTTCCCTTTAATTGCATCTGCCACTTGCTGTTAATTTGAAACAAATTAAACCCTAAAGGCAGCATCCAAAAATAAGAAGTCTAAAGAATTGGGGCTTGTAGCTCAGTGGTAGAGCATATGCCTAGCCTGTGAGGCCCTGGGCTTGATTCCCAGTACCAGCAAAAAAATAAAAAAATTTAAAAAAAAAAGAAAAAATTAGAAAACTAAGCAGATTTTCACCTTTGGGCACAAATTATACAATAGCTTCACCCCTTTCCAAAAAGGTGGAGCATTCTTTTCCAGAGGAGATATAATCTCTTCTGTTTCAATAGCGTGCCTCAGTAAGTGAGAGGCTGATGCTAAAGATGTGACAACCGATTCCTAGCACACGGGGCTACCTGGCTCCATGAAATTCTTGTCTCCCTGGAGCTCTGCAGTACTGGTGACTGAACCCAGAGCTCATGTGCAAGGCTAGGACTCTACCTCTGAACTATATCCCATCTCCCTGCAATTCTATACTGGAGCTGTGCAATATATTAAAAAAAAGAAAAAAAGAAAAAAAAAAAGAAAGATAAAACACAGGTTTTAAATATTCTATTAGCTGCACAAAAAAGTAAAATTAATTTTGATAAGTATTTTATTAAACCTATATGTTATGGTTTGGATGTGATTTGTCCATGAGCTAGAAGCTTGGTCCCAGCGGTGGCATTGAAGTGGTATAACCTTGAAAAGGGAGGGCCTAGTGGGGGTGGTGAGGTCATGCAGCGCTGCCCCTGCAAGGAATTCATACTGGTGGGGTAATTAGTGCCTGCAAGAACAGGTTGTTAAGTGTTAAGGGTAGAGCTCTTGCCTAGCATGCTCAAGGTCCTGGGTTTGCATCAATCCCCAGCACTGCAAGAAGAGGCAGGAGGAGGAGAAGAAGAAAAGATTTTTATGAAGTGAGTTAGGCTTCTTCAGCTCACTCTTGCTTCCTGTCTGACCATACACCTCCACCCGCCACCATTGGGATGCCTTCTTCCATGAGGTCCTTGTAGGACTGAGCAGAAGCTGGCATTATGCCTGTAGAACTGTGAACCTATAGACCTGTGAGCTACAGAAATCTCTTTTGTTTATAAAGTACCCTGCCTTGAGGTCTTTTGGTGGTGGTGGTGGTGATTGTTTTGTGGTACTGCGGTTTGAACCCAGGGGCACTCTACCACTGAGCTACATTCCCAGTTCTTTTTATTTTTATTTATTTATTTTGAGACAGGGTCTTACCAAATTTCCTAGAACTGACCTCAAATTTGAGATCCTCCCATCTCAGCCTCTGGAGTAACTGGGTTTACAGGTATGGGCCACTAAACATGGCTCAACATTTTTTATAGCAACAGATAACAGATTAAGACATTCCAGTATGTTATCAATATTTAACAATTAAAGGCTGGGGATGTAACTCAGTGATAGGGTGCTTGCCCTGCGTGTGGAAAGCCCTGTGTTCAATCCCCAGCTCCACAAAAATTAAAACGAGTAATAATAATAATTAGTCAGCTATTATTGAAACATTTTGCCTTCTTTTTTCATTCTTGCTATAACTAAGATATGGTTTTGTCACCAGAGAAAAGATGTCTCTGAGAAAAGTTCTGAGGAATTCCTGGAGAGAAGAGAGACATGGACTCTGAATCAGTGGGGTTCTTGGGATACATGAGGAAAAGAAAGATTCAGCACGTACTAGTCAGAGGCATGGACAGAGGTTCATTTTAGAAAGTAGATACGTAATCCTGGGAGAATGGGGGCATTCTCAGGACAGTGACGCTTTTGGGGGATAAAGCAAGGAATACATATCCAAGAGCCATCTGAAGAGGAGGGATATGATTTTGGGGTTCCCAGCACTTCCTTTAGAGGGAATGTGGTGAGCGGTGGGTAGAGAGAGGTATGTAGGAATGGTATCAGTGATCTCCAGCTGGACTCTGGTGGTCTGGTCAGTGTCCTGCTTCTTAGGCTGATATGGTCTTCCTTATCTGATTAACGCCAGTGGAAAGTTCCCTAAATTGCAGCTTCCTCAAGATATCATATCTCTGTTTGCTTAATCTATTTATTGGAAGGTTAATTAACAGTGTGCAAGCAGATTTACAGACTTCCCAGGAATTTGAGAGTAACAGGCCTCCAAGAGAGATTGACTAAGGGAGTGACAGGCCTGGAAAAATATGCAGAGCCTTTTCTTTTTAATTTATTTATTTTTGTTTTTTGTTTTTTGTTTTTACAGACTGCATTTTGATTCATTGTATACAAATGGGGTACAACTTTTCGTTTCTATGGTTGTGCACAATGTAAATTCATACCATGCGTGTAATCATACATGTACATAGGATAGTGATGTCTGTCTCATTCCACCATCTTTCAAACCCCCACCCCTCCCCCTTCTCATTTCTCTCTATGTAATCTAAAGTTCCTCCATTCTTCTTACCTCCACACCCCACCCCCATTATGTATCAACATCCCTGATAAGTTTGCAGAACTTTTGAATTAAAACCTTATTTCCTGTCCTTCCTTTATGCTTTCTTTCTTTTTTTTTTTTTGTACCAGGGATTGAACTCAAAAGTGCTTAACCACTGAGCCACATCCCTAGCCCTTTTTTTTAGATTTTATTAAAGATAGGGTCTGAGTTGCTCAGGGCCTCGCTAAATTGCTAAGGCTGGCTTTGAACTCGTGATCCTCTTGCCTCAGTCTCCCTAGCCACTAGGATTACAGGCATGTGCTACTTCACCCGGCTATGCCTCCTTTTTAACTGTTTCTTATTTCTTCTATGTTACCTTAGTTTGAGTGTCTCCCAAGGCCTCGTGTGTTAAAATGTAATCCCCATTGTGATGTACTAAAATGGTAAACACTTACTCTGACTGTGGTATTTAGAAATGGGCCTTGAGGGGTGATTAGAATCAGGTAAGGTCATTAGAGATTCATTCCCCTATAGTTGAATCCTAGTGGATTTATAAGAGGGAAAGAGACCAGAAGAGACACAGGTACTCATGAGGACTACCCTGTCTCTTTCCGTGTGATACTCCACACCACCTTGGGACTCTACCAGCAAGAAGGTCATCACTAGACCTTGGATCTTCAGAACTGTGAGCCAATAAAAATCACTTTTCCTTAAAACTTACCCAATCTGTGTATTTAGTCAGTGTTTTCGCTGCTGTGACTAAATGACCCAACGAGCACAACTGTAGAAGAGGAAGAGTTTGTTTGAGGGCTCACAGTCCATAGAAGGCTGGCTCCATTCCTTGGGGCTCAAGGTGAGGCAGAACATCATGGTGGAAGGGTGTGGCAGAGGGAAGCAGCTCACATCATCAGGAGGCAGAGACTCCATTCGCCAGATACAATATATACCCAAAGCTACACCCCAATTCCCACCTCCTCCAGTCACACCCTACCACTTCAGTTACCACTCAATTAATCCCTTAATCCAATCACTGATTAGATTAAGACTCTTACAACCCCAATCATTTCTCCCCTGAACCTTCTTGCATTGTCTCACACTTGAGCTTTTGGGGGACGCCTTACATCCAAACCATAATGCTACATTATTAGCTACAGAAAATTGTCTACTACAGTACTGACTTGGTTATCTATTACAGCGTAATAAATTACTACAAATTTAGCAGCTTAAAGGATGCATTGTATTGCCATTTCTATGGGTCAGGAATCCAGTATAGCTTAGCTCAATCCTCTGCTTCAGGGTCTCTCACAAGGCTGCAGTCATTAAGTGCCATCTGAGCCGTGGATCTCATCTGAGGTTCCACTAGGGAAGGATTCACTTCCAAGTTCAAATCATTGTTTGTGGGACTAATTTCTTTGTGGGCTATCAGACTAAGAGCCTTATTTCCCTGCTGCCTGTCAGCTGGAAGTCACTCAAATTCTTTGCCATGTGGGTCTTTCCTGGTGGTGTGTTATTTCACTGAAGCCAGCAAAGGAGAGAGCCAACACAGAGAGCCCATTAGCAAGATGCAAATCACATCTTATGTGAAGCAATCACGGAAGTGACCTCCTACCACCTTTGTCATAGTCTGTTGGTTAGAAGCAAGCCACAGATCCTGTCCACACTCAAAGGGGAGGAGATTCCAAAAAGGTATAAACAGCAGGGAAAGGAATTAATGAAAGTTTTGTTTTGTTTTGTTTTGGGTTTGGGGTTTTTTGCAGGTATAGGGGATGGAATCCAGGGCCTTGCACATGCCAGGCAAGCATTCCACCATTGAGCAACACCCCCAAGCCCCTTTTATTTTATGTTCAGATTTCAAATTTCCCAGGCTGACTTCAAATTTGTGATCCTTCTGCCTCAGCCTCCCAAGTAGTTGAAATCTCAGGCATGTGCCAGTGTACCTGGCAAGAGCCATTTTTCAGTCTGTCCACCACATATCTAAACCTTTGAGATCTACAGTGTACTTCATATTTATAACATATCAAGTCGGACCGGTCACATTTTGAGTGCTTAATAGTCATTGGCTAGTAGCTACCATATTGACAACAGCAAATATATTTTATAACAATGAATCTTGATCTGGGGAATTACAGGGTGCCCAAACCCTGGAGTAAGCAATTGTGTGTTTGTATGAAGAATTCATGTGTATTTCTAAGCCAAATGTGGTAGTACATGCCTGTAAACCGAGCAACTCAGGAGGTTGAAGCAGTAGGATAGCAATTTGAGGCTGGCCTTGGCAATTTAAGTGAGACCCTATCTCAAAATAACTAACTAACTAAATAAATAAATAAATAAATTTTAAAAAGGGGCTGGGGATGTAGCACAGTAGCAAAGAATCCTTGGATACTGCAAAGAAAGGAAGGAAGGAGCTGGGCATGGTGGCATACCCTTGTAATCCCAGCAGTACGCCTATAATCCCAACAGGTGGAGAGGCTGAGGGAGGAGGAGCGAAAGCTCAAAACCAGCCTCAGTAACTTAGTGAGGCTCTAAGCAACTTAGTGAAACCCTGTCTCTGAATAAAATATAAAGGGTTGGGGATATAGCTCGGTTGGTAGAGTGTTTGCCTTGCAAGCACAAGACCCAGCACCACTAAATAAATAAATAAATAAATAAAATATAAAAGGGTCTGGAGATGTGGCTCAGTGGTTAAGCACACTAGTGTTCAATTCCCAGTACCAAATAATAATAATAATTTATTATTTTATGCAACTTTTTCCTTGCAGTGCTAGGGATCAAACTCAGTCTTGTAAATGCTACCCCTGAGCTCCACCCCAGTCTGACTTTTTTCTCTTGCTTAAGAAATTGTTATTTTGGGATTTCTAACATGTTTAGTCAAACTTAATCCTAACTTACTTCATTCTCTTTTTTTCAATCTGTCCCAGAGCCCTGTTGATTCTACCTCTTTTTTGGTGCTGGGGATCAAACTCAGAGTCTCATGCATGCTAGGCAAGCACTCTACCATGAACCACACCTCTAGCCCTCCTCGAGATTTCATGCAAAGATTATTATGTTAAATTAGTTACTGCTCTTTCAGCCTTCAGTTTTGCCCCTGTTCAATACTGTCTAGGTAAGAGGTTTTAGAATGCAAATTTGATCATTTCATTCTTCTAGGGAATGGGGTATAGCTCAGTGGTAGAGTGAGTACCATCATTACCATAAAAAAATAATTAAATAAAATAATTAGGGAAAAAAGCCAGATCCTTCCTTGCTTAGATGACTCCTATGCATTCTTCCTTCCTTCTTTCTTTCCTTCCTTCTTTCTTTCTTTCTTTCTTTCTTTCTTTCTTTCTTTCTTTCTTTCTTTCTTTTTCTTTCTTTCTTTCACTCCCTCTTTGCAATACTGAGGGCTGAACCCAAGGCCTTGCACATACTAGATTGCTCTACCACTAAGCTATACCCCCAGCCATTTTTTAAAATTTTATTTTGACAAGGAGTCTCACTAAATTGCCCAGGGTGGTCTTGAACCATCCTCCTGCCTCAGCCTCCTGAGTCACTGAGATTATAGGCTTGTACCATCACCGTGTCCCTTGGGAAGATATGCCTGACCCTATGTTAGGGTTAGGGCTATTCTGAGGCACCCATCCCCTTACCCTCCAGTCCCTCTGCTTTCCTGTATAATTCTGTAACAGATTGCCATCTTCTCTCCAGCCTGAGCTCCTGAAGCAAGAATATCTTGTTAATCTCTGTTTCCCCAGTGACTTATAAAGTACCTAGTACACAATAAGTCCTTGACAAATGAATTACAGCAAGAAACCACCAGAATCCAACACAACAGGAGGAAGTCCATCTTTTATTCTAACTCTACCTGTTCACTTTGCCTTGAATTTATGAACATCCTAGGAAAAATGGAGAACTTTCTGTCTTTCAACATAAACAGCAGTCTTGGAAATGTTTCCAAGTCACTCTTAAATGAGGATATGATGAAGCTTCCTGACTAATCTTAGGTTCTTAGCTGGTGGTTTGTTATTTATATAAACTGTTTTTTTTTTTTTATCTTTATCCAGTAACAAACAGAAATTTATGTGGATCATCCATTCTGAAATTTGTTTCATTTTTACTGTACATGAACACTAATTTGGTTGTACATCGGCCTATTATCTTTCCATCGTGGTGGTACTTTTTCATTTGTCCTAGAGCCTAAGACGTGATCACCCTGGCTATAATGTTGATGTCATTTTTAGCTCACCTGAAACCTAAGGGGCCTGGCAAACTGAGTTGAGATTCCAGCTGAACCACTTATGCCATATGCTTGCCCTTCTTTTTTTTTTTTTTTTTAATTTTTAGGAGATACTGGGAATGTGGTGCATATACACAATGGAATATTACCCAGCCATAAAGAAGAATGAAATTGTGACATTTGCTGATAAATGAATGGAAGTGGAGACTATAGTGCTAAGTGAAATAAGTCAATCCCTCCCGCCAAAGAAAACACAAAGGTTCTGATGTTCTCTGTGATATGTAGATGCTAACACACAATAGGGGGAGGAGGGAAGAATAGAAGTCAAATGAAATAGACAAAGGGGAATGAAGGGAAGGGAGAGGAGATGGGAATATGAAAGACAGTAGACTCAGACATAACTTTCCTGTTTGTATATGAATACACCACCAGTGAAACTCCACATCATGTTCGACCACAAGAATGAGATTCTAATTCGAATAAACTATACTCCATGTATGATAATATGTCAAAATACACTCTACTCTCATGTATATCTAAAAAGAACAAATAAAAAAAGATTATGGGGGGAACAGCCCCCTCTCCCCCCAAAAAAACCCCCAGGGGCACTTTTCCACTGAGTCACATCCCCAGCCGTTTTTATTTTTTACTTAGAGACAGGGTCTCACTAACTTGCCTAGGGCCTCACTTAGTTGCTGAGTCTGGTTTTGAACTTGCAATACTCCCACCTTGTGCTTCCAAGTAGCTGGGATTACAAGCATGTGCCACCATGCCTGGCTTCTTTGTCAATTCTTTAAATTACTGCCAAGAATATTGTTTATAATAACCTAGTGATTCTGAAGTGAAGGTAGAAAAAATAAATTTACAAAACATTTATGAATCATGTATGTCCTTTTATGTTTCATCCAAACAGCAGTCCATCAAGAGAACACTCAGATACGTGCAATAATTAAATTTAATCATCTTAGATATGTCACCAACTTTCTGTCATATAAAAATTATCCCTTTCCTTACTGAATATCTTGCTGTTCCCCCAAAGCAACATATTGTTCTTACCTCTGCTCATTCTGTTCCCAATTCCTGGAATACCTGCTTATCCTGACTGGAATTAACAGAGGTGCCCTGTCCTCCAGCTCTCTCTGACCTCCAGGCTGAGTTAATTTTAACTTTACTCCCTGTATCTAGGCCCACTGTAACATTTTAGCATTATAGGTCCACCTGTCTCCCTGCAGCTTGAGCTGCATCTGGGTATCTTAATTGTAACCAGTAACAGCAAACACTTTCTATGACTATGGTGGGTTTTGCTCATGGAGAGAAATAACATGAAATTGCAAGTTACACTGGGCACGGTGGCACACGCCTATAATCCCAGCAGCTTGGAAGACTGAGGCAGGAGTTTCTCGAATTTAAAGCTAGCCTCAGCAACTTAGCAAGGCCCTAAGCAACTTAGCGAGATCCTGACTCTAAATAAAATTTTTTTAGAAAAGGGGGAGGACAGGGGATATGGCTCAGTGGTTAAGTGCCCCTGGGTTCAATCCCCAGTACCAAAAAAAAAAAAAAAAAAAAAAAGCAAGTTACTATTATAATGAAAAACAAAAAAACCCATCATTTTAAACATGTTTCATTTTTTCATCTCAAAAGGGTATTTATTAATGTAGGAGGATAAAGCATGCTTTAACAGTCGTTAGCCTGATTTATAGCTTTTAAATATTTAGACATGTGGAATATGCCTCCATTTGTATGCCTGCCCTGCATGTTAGTGACTTAAGATGAATTAGGTGTCTGTTATCAGTCCATCAGAATTAAGAGCAATCTCAGCCTGACACATTTACTCACAACTGAAATCTCTGCAATCATTCAGAAAAAAAGAGGTGCCCTTTAAAAAATGAAGTGATTCCTGAAAATCATTCATTATAATGCCTTCTTATGATAGGATGTCATGGACAGTAATAGATAGACCAGAGACATTCCTTTGTAAAGTTACATGCTGAAAGGTCATATATCACAAAGGAATGGGAAAAACTCAGCAGGAGAGGGAAAGCAGATAAACTGAAGTAGACATTTTAACTGCAGTTGTAAGGAGCATGGCAATGAACCCCTAATAGATAGGAGGGTGAGATTTTGTCAGACTTAATAGCCAGGGAAATGAGAAGGGAGACTGCTCACTCCAAGGGACAGAAATATGCTGTGGAAGAGCAGAGAAAAGAAGCAAGTTAAAAGAGGAACCAAAGTGCATGGAAAGGGAAGTGACAGAATCAAGAGTTATTGACTACTCCAAATGTGCCAGGTCCAGTGCCAAGCAGCTCCCAGACTTTGATGACACTGCATGACACACCAGTTTTTCATGGCATAGAATAGTCCCTAACACCTCCAGAGCAAAGTTCAAACTCACTGGCTGGGTACAAGCCACTATTCCCACCTGTCCCTAATTAACCACCCCAATCTCACTTCCACCTCTACCAGCGCGCTGCATGTCTCACTGTTCCCAGTACTCCAGCCATTGCGTGGCTCTGTGCCTTTGTGCATGCTGTTCATGTGACCAGGATTACCTTAGTCTACCCATCCTTCAAACCCTAACTCAAATACCACTTCCTCCATGATGTCTTACCAAATTCTGCCAGGCCCAACACATCTTTCCTCTTTCTGCTTCTGTAAGATCCAGCCTATCACTGTACATATGAAAGCACTTAATAGCATTAAAATGATTAGTTCTTGAGTTTATCTTCCCTGGACAGTAGCTTCTTGTAGACACTGCAGTTTAGAGGCACCTGTACTGACTGAAAGAATCATTTAATGAATGGATGACTGTAAAGGCACTATTTAATGATTATTGGCTCAGTTAGCTTTATAAGCCTCATTCTCTGTAGGCACCAAAAAAAAAAAAAAAAAAAAAAAAAAGGGAAAGGAAGGTAGGTGATTTATCTCTGACACAGGAAACAGTATGCAAACACAAGTTTTCTGCTCACCATGGTTCCACCCTGAAGAACTCAAGGGCTTGAGGCTGCATTGCTCGGTGCTATTGAGACCTTTTCTCTCTCTCTTTAAGGACTGAGCCCTAGGTGTTTCCAGCATGGTGCACTGGCTCATGGGTTACAGTGCAGCTATCATCCAGCATTCTCTGGAGGAAAACCCTGGACTCTACATGGTGCTAAGCATTTGTTGGCTCCCTGAGTCTGGGAAGTATCAAGGGTGCTCTCTCAGCTGTTCCTCTAGAAGGCTTGTTGTGGCAAATAGAACTGAGCCCATAAAGGAAGCTCATACGTTTGAGCTGTCAGTCTTACATCATCTAGTTCCTCCTGCTGGCTATATACAGGTGGGGGAAAAGAAGGAAGTAGAAAGATTAAGGGAGGCTCTTAAGATTAGCGATGTTCTATGTGGCTGTGATATACATATATATATATATATATATATATATATTTTTTTTTTTTTTTTTTGTACAGAAAAAATACAGTAAGGTAGAATTCCCTGCTATGTTGCTGGTTAGTGACAATCAGAAATCATGTTGTCCAATATAATAGCTACTAGCCACATGTAGTTATCTTAATTAAAATTTGCAAAATTAATTTTCTTATTTGCTCTTACCACTGCAGTAAGTACTAGCAACATGACTCAGTGCAGATGTCTGATGATTTTTCTATTGATTCCAGTCTCTTGGTTGGACAGCATACTGGCTTAGAGCATACCTGTACACAGAGGGACAGTAGTATCACAGAACACTCATTGCCACCAAGACTTGTCAAAGGCCATTCTGCTAAACAGGCTATTTTCCTGTCAAGAAGATGAGTCTGTAAATATATAAAAGCTTTTGACAAAGTTCTGTCTTGGTGGTTCATCAAAGAAAAGCTTATATTTTCACAGAGAAGTCAGGTAGGGATGACTACATTGTCCAATTCACCAAAGGGTATTAGAGGTGTCCCGTCCCTCAGCCAAGGTTGAGTAGCACAAATTTTTCTCTCTTTACATTGTTTATTAGTGTATTTTTATTTTATTTTTTTAATTTTAATTTATTTTAATTGTAAACAAATGGAATACATGTTGTTTCTGTTTGTACATGGAGTAACAGCATACCATTTGCATAATCATACATTTACATAGGGTAATGATGTTTGATTCATTGTTATTTTTTCCTTCCCCCCACCCCTCTCACCCCTCTTTTCCCTCTATACAATCCCTCCTTCCTCCATTCTTGCCCCCCTCCCACCCTCCATTATGTGTCATCATCCGCTTATCAGCGAGATCATTCGTCCTTTGGTTTTTTGAGATTGGCTTATCTCACTTAGCATGATATTCTCCAATTTCATCCATTTGCCTGCAAATGCCATAATTTTATTATTCTTTATAACTGAGTAATATTCCATTGTATATATATAGCACAGTTTCTTTATCCATTCATCAATTGAAGGACATCTAGGTTGGTTCCACAGTCTGGCTATTGTGAATTGAGCAGCTATGAACATTGATGTGGCTGTATCTCTGTAGTATGCTGATTTTAAGTCCTTTGGGTACAGGCCGTGGAGTGGGAGAGCTGGGTCAAATGGTGGGTCCATTCCAAGTTTTCTAAGGAATCTCCACACTGCTTTCCAGAGTGGCTGCACTAATTTGCATCCCCACCAGCAATGTATGAGTGTACATTTTCCCCCGAATCCTCTCCAACACTTATTGTTGCTTGCATTCTTGATGTGTATTTTTATTATATTCTTTCTTTTTTTAAGCTAACCTTTGTATATTACTTACCATGAGTCATACACTGCTCTAAGTATTTCACATATATTAATGCATTCAATCTTCACCATACTCTTTAATACATGTTTTGCACTGGGGGCAGTGGTACACGTCTGTAATCCCAATGGCTCGGGAAGCTGAGGCAGGAGGATTGAGAGGTCAAAGTCAGCCTCAGCAACTCAGCAAGGCAATAGCAAGACCCTGTCTATAAATAAAATACAAAAAAGTCTGGGGATGTGTGACTCAGTGGTTAAGTGCCCCTGAGTTCAATCCCCAAGACCAAATATAAATAAATAAATAAATAAATAAATGTAATTGTTGTATTTATTTATTTATTTAGTACTGGGGAATCAACATTTATTTAGGGCCTGCTGTATGTTAAACACATGCTCTATCACTGAACTATATCCCGAGCCCCAAAATAGGTATATTATTCCCCCCATTTTACACAGTGAAACTGAGACATAGAGGTTACATGACATAGCCAAGGTCACAGTATTAATGTGATAGAACCAAGATTTGAACCTATGGTCTCTGGCTTCATAACCCATGCTTATAACCATTCTACAGATTTTTTTGTTTGTTCATTCATTTTACTGATTTGTCTTTAGAAAGATTACTGACAATAATGGAATACTTGCATAGATTGGCCAACATACATACTAATCAAGAGGAAAATCTAGTTGGGAAACAGCCTCAAGATATCAGCTGCTGGGTGAAAAAAAAAAAAAAAAGAGGTTAAAATAAAAAAAAATAAAAAAGAGGTAATGACCCTGATTTTCCAGCTTCCATCCCCAGCACCACCCACTGCCCGAACAGGAAGATTTATGTTCAGCAACTAGCCAGTACAGATGGGGCCAATCTTCCCATGAATTTCTTTCTACAATGAAACATACAGAGGTAAACAGCCACCACAACACCACAGTTTACCTTATATTAGTGATCATTCAATCTGCTGAATGTGAATTGAGAAATGTCTTCCTACTTTCATAATATCCTTGAAAGAGACATAGGAAATAGCTTGTATTTGTTTGTGCCAAGCACTATAATGGACACACTTCACAGATAGGATGGCCAGGTAAAATACAGACAACCTGTTAAATTTGAATTCATATGTCCCATACAATATTTGGGTGATACTTATGCCAAAAAAAAGTATTTGTTGGGTCAGTTGTGGTGGTATATACCTGAAGTCCCAGTTACACAGGAGGTTGAAGTGGGAGATCATTTGGGTCCAGGAGTCTTGAGGTCAGCCTATGCAGCAAAATAGACAATAAAAAAAAATAGAGGTTACTGATGGGAAATTCAAATTTAGCCAGGGGTAGTGGCCGATGTCTGTCATCCCAGCTACATAGGAGACTGAGGCAGGAGGATCACAAGTTAGATGCCAGTTTGGACCACTTATCAAGACTCCATCTCAAAATAATTTTGTTGCTATTGATGTTTTGTTTTTTGGTACTAAAGATTGAACCCAGAAGCACTTTACTGCTGGGCTACATCCACAGCCCTTATTATTTTTTTAAAAGTTTTGAGAAACAAGGTCTTGCTAAATTGCTTAAGGCCTCACCAGATTGCTTAGGCTAGCCTTGAACTTGTGATCCTTCTGTCTCTGCCTCTCAAGTGACTGGGATTACCAGTGTGAGCCACTACAACTGGTTTTGAAATAGATTTTTTTGAGGGGTGGGGGATCAAGGATTAAACTCAGGGGCACCCAACCACTGAGTCACATCCCCAGTCCTTTTTTTCATATGCATTTGAAGACAGGGTCTCATTGCTGAGGTTGACTTTGAACTCGAGATCCACCTGCCTCAACCTCCTGAACTGCTGGGATTACAGATGTGTGCCACCGTGCACAGCCCAAAATAAAATTTTTAAAAGGGTTGGGGATGTAGCTGAGTGGGCAAAGCCCTGGGATCAATCCCCAATACCACAAAAATAAATAAATAAGTAACCTCAAGTACTATATAAATGAAGGACACAGGATGTGGATAAATATAGACTCTGTGGCAAACATCAGATCTATAAATTTCTAAGAAAGCGTGCTTCATTGAAATATACATACAAAGTGAATGCAAAGGAAGATGGGTGCTAGGACCACATGGTGCCCAAGGATGAGGCTACTTCACTACAACAACAAAGCTCCCCTAGGATCAGGTGGCATTAACAGCATGATGAGTTTGTATTCTAGAACATCTGGCCCCTTTCTCATCTGAGATTAGTCAACAATCTTGACTCTTCATATTGAGGTAGGTTAGAAGAATAAAGATGAGTAGAAAGGAGACAAAAGGAAGGAAAAAGAGAAGGCAGCCATAAATCTGATTTTTAAATTTTTTTTTTTTTTTCCCTGTAGTACAGGGGATGTAACCATAAATCTGAAAGTTCCATGATCAGGCTCCCAAGACCTATTTTTCCTCCAGGCATGTCCCTCACAAATTCCTGAGAAATCAACAACTCTTATAGTTACTATAAATTCACTCATCTATGAAAAGCACCTTATTTTGTTTTTTTCTATATTTTATTTTTATTATTTGCGGTACTGGGAATTAAACCCAGAGGTGCTCTACCACTGAGCTACATTCCCAGTTATTTATTTATTTATTTATTTATTTATTTACTTATTTATTTATTTATCTATATATTTATTTATTTTGACAGGGTCTCGCTCAATTGGTGAGCCTGACCTCAAATTTGCAATCCTCCTGCCTCAGCCTCCCAAATTGCTGGGATTACAGGCTTGCACCACTGCATCTGGCAAAGTTGCTTTATTTTAAGTAAATTGCCAATGCACTGTTAGCCTACACAGTGTATTTTCAGATTAGATAAAACAAAGGAGTTGTATTTTAAGAAACCTATAAGATAGGTACATTCCAAACATTATCTAGATCGAAGAGGCAGCGACAACCTGAAGCTCCTGGAGAGGACCAGACCATCATAAATGTCTTGTGATCCATGATCAAAAACTGAGCTGACCAGGCTGTCATTTCTACATAACCTTCCTACACCCACCCCTTTCAAAGTTGCCTTTAAAAGAACAGCCTGGCCCCCAAAAGTGCTTCTCTCTCTCTTGAGATAGCCCACATTCTGCTCTGGGAATGCTTATCTTTACTTTTAACTTTCTAATGAAATTCTTCTGCTTTGCTAAAACCTGATATGTTCTTAAATTCTTCTCTCTGACGTGTTGAAAACCTGGAAGGTCCAAGCAGAGGTCTCCTCTACTTCTGGAGAGATGTCCTTGAACCCCTTATGGTGACAACATAACAACTAAAACGGGATGGCATTGAATAAGTGAATTTAACTTGCTTCTTTGTGACCTTGATTTTGTGGTCTCTCCTATATCACTCACTATTTTCCCAACTGTTTAAAACAAAACGAAGCCCATCTTACAATGTACAAGCATTTGAAACACTGCCATTCTTCTCCTTTGGACATAAAGCGGTGGGGGAGGCTTGTTTTCTGGTCACGCTTTAATGACATATCCAAAGTTCAACATTATGTTAGTTAGTAGCCTTGAATTTTAAAGTTTATCAACTATGACACAACTACTTTAATTTTCTCCAATTTTTCTTTCCCTCAGCAGAAAGGAGAATTTTCATGACCATGACATAGGATTAGCTTTTATTTAAGCTCTAATTACACAAGATTGAGTCATGAAATTGCTAGCTTTGTCAGTTAAAAATGGTCAAACATCAGCAATTTCATATGGTTCAACTTAGTATAAATACACATGATAGATAAATGAATGCAAATCTTCCTTTGTTCTTCTATATCATGATAACAATGACAACCACAGAAATCTCTAATGTTTCCTGGTTACCTGTACAATATGCACCCACATAAGGATCTTAGAAATTGTGGAATAGCAGAGAATGAATGGTGGCAAATGTAGCATTCATGGAAAATTCCAACAAATTGTAGATTCAGGCCTTGAACATAATTACACAAAACATGAAAAGCTGCCCTTAAGACATTCCAAATCACATGGTTCAAAGAACGAGGATATTCTGCCCAAATAACTTAACCTTTTCATGTTACTAATGAGCTCTAATCTTTGGTTCATCCTTCAGCATAGCATACAGTACAAATTAAAAGTACATTTATGAAGAAAGCTAACATATCCCCAGTATAATACTGGGTACTTAAGAAAACTATTTTGGGACTGAGACTGTTTCTTTTCATGGTATCATATTTTGGGTGATTGCTCATTATTGGTATTGTCTTATCCCTATTGACTCTAAAGTCCTTATTACAGGGAGAAGTGTTAGGGTTGCACAACTTTGAGGGCCTAACCCTCAAGTAAAATGCACAATGGATTCACCATTCTAGTGGGTGGAAGGAAGTGGACAGTGTCTGTGTAGGTTTTCCATTTTCTAAGGTGACTGTTAGTCAGTGCTCTATAGTTAATTAGTGCTCAACAAATTTAGCTTATTTGCTATGAATCAATCTACAACGGCAATCTCAACTGTGATCCAAAGACTGGTATTGGTGCCTGGTGTGATGGTGGCAGAGTGCCCCTGGATTCAAATAAAGAAAAAGGAGTCAGGTGGGAGGGCGCATGCCTGTAATCCCAGGGACTGGAGAGGTTGAGACAGGAGAATGGAGAGTTCAAAACCAGCCTCAGCAAAAGCGAAGCACTAAGCAACTCAATGAGACCCTGTCTCTAAATAAAATACAAAATAGGACTGGGCATGTGACTCAGTGGTTCAGTACCCCTGAGTTCAATCCCTGGTACCAAAAAAAAAAAAAAAAAAAAAAAGAAGAAGAAGAAGAAAAAGAAAAGAAAGAGGAAAGAGTTGTGGCACACTTGCCTAGCACGTGAGAAGCCCTGTTCTTGATTCTCAGCACCACATACGTAAAAATAATAAAATAAATAAAAATATAATCACAAAGACTTTTGAAAGTTGAAAGTTGGGTATTTAAAGACACTATTATTGCTGAGCGCAGTGGTACATGCCTCTAATCCCAGAGGTTTGGGAGGCTGAGGCAGGAGTATCTCGAGTTCAAAGAAACTCTTCAGGCCCTAAGCAACTTAGTGAGACCCTGTCTCAAAATTTAAAAAAGTTAAAAGGGCTGGGAATGTGGCTCAGAGATTAAGGCACCCCTGGCTTCAATCCCAGGTACCAAAAATAAATATATAAATAAATGATAAAAATAAAAACAATATTATTAGCTGGATCAGTGGTGCAGACCTGAAATCTCAGTGGCTTAGGAGGCTAAGGTAGAAGGATCACAAGTTCAAAGCCAGCCTCAGCAATTTAGCAAGGCCCTGAGCAATTTATTGAGACCCTGTCTCAAAATAAAATACAAAAAGGGCAGGAGATGTGGTTCAGGGATTAAGCACCCCTGGGTTCAATCTGTGGTACCAAAAAATAAGTAAATAAATAATATTAGAAATAGACAAACAGAAACAACATGTATCCCATTTGTTTACAATAAAAATAAATTTAAAAAAAATAGACTATGATTGCCAGGTGTGGTAGCACATACCTCTAATCCCAGTGACTCAGTAGACTAAGGCAGGAGAATCACAAATTCAAATACAGCATAGACAACATAGTGAGACCCTATCTCAAAATTAAAAAAAAAAAAAAAAAAGGACTGGGGATGTAGTTTAATGATAGAACACCCCTGGAACAACCCCCAGTACTGAAAGGAAAAAAGAAAAGAAAAGACAAACCTCTGGCAAGATGTATCAAAAGGGTATGGTGGGGTATAGCTAGCTACATATGTCAGAGATTTAAAAGCTGAGAAAATATTCGAAATAATTTTATTCTATTTAACTGGAAAACACACATAGTGGAATAATTCATGGAAATTTTAACTTAAAACTGACTGAAGAATAATAGAAAATCTAGAGCTCAGTGTGTGTCTCAGTAGCAGAGTTCTTGCCCAACATGAATAAGATCCCATATTTGATCCCCAGCACCACAAAAAAAGAAAGAAAATAAGAAAAAAAAAAAAAAAAAAAAGACAGTGGGACACTTCTGTATTATCAGTTCTAATTTATTATTATTTAAAATAATTGAATTGGTAATTTAAAATTTTTACATGTGTGAATATGTGTACACACAAAACCAAGTACAAGTAAATGTTTCCTTTTCATCTTAGGTTCATGACTGAGGCCACAATAATAACAGACAATGCAAGAAAAGCATACTTTGCTTTTTTTGTTAGTTTTTCATTTTTTATTTTTTATTTTCCAGTGGTGGAGTTGGAACCCAGGGCCTCGTGCATGCTCTACAAGCACTCTCCCACAAAGCTATATCCTCACCCACAAATTTATTTAGTGTAAGTTTTATCAGACACGGGACCTGTCATAAGGAAAATGAAAAGCTGAAGAAAAGGGTGTACCTGTGTATTATTTCTGCCGTAGATGATGAAGTGGATAGGCATGGTGACATGGTGAAGCACCAGTAGACAAAGGAGTATTGACCTAATGGCAATAGCCAGGGGGACTTACAAGGCCTGTGTGTTCAGGTTCTTTTCTATGTCTGTGTCTTTAGAGATAAGGGTATTTCTTTCCTCAGGGCATAGGAAGGGCATTTTTTAGATAAGGATCTTGTGACCTGCTTCAAGGAAAAGTTAAAAATATATATGTATATATATATTTTAAATATATAAGTTAAATATATATATTATATTTTAGGGCCTGGTTCAGGAGAAGAGGAAAAGTGAAAGTGATCTTCCTGTTTTTGCTGTTTTATCAAATAATGAACAAGGTACTTTTTAAATATTATTTCTTCTTAATTACTAGTAGTGTCACCAAAAACTCAGTCCTTGTCCCTGATGCTGATCCAATAATGAGGACTTGGTTTTGAGAAAAAGAAAAAAGACGTTTTATTGCTTTGCTTGCAGGGGACTCCTGTTGCCGAGGCTGTGATTCTTCCCATCAGGGGGAACAGGGTTTTTGTTGTTGTTGTTTTTTCCTTGAGGTGATTCAAAAGCTACATGCCACATGTTCTGTTTCTCAGGATTGGGGAGGAGAGATCAGAGAGGAGAGATCAGGGAGGTGAAGGTCAGGAAGAAGAAAAAAAATATGTCAGTTTTAGAGAAGCAAGGGCTATATTCAAAGCATAAAGTAGAACATGGGTATAGTAGTAGTAGCAGTAGTAATACTGGGGATTGAACCCAGGAACACTTAATCACTGAGCCACATCCCCAGCTCTTGTTTATTTTGAGATAGGGTCTTGCTAAGTTGCTTAGGACCTTGCTAAATTGCTGAAACTGGCTTTGAATTTGTAATACTCCTGCCTCAGCCTCCTGAGTCACTGGGATTACAAGTGTGCACCACCACACCCAACTCAGAAAAATTATCTCATTAAATTCAAATTTGGGGGCAGTGAATGGTGACTCACACCAGCAACTCTGGAGACTGAGACAGGTTAGTTAAAGGTAAACCTCTGCAATTTAGCAAAACCCTGTCTCAAAATTAAAAATAAAATTAAAAATGTCTGGGAATATAGCTCAGTCGTAGAGTGCCCCTGGGTTAAATCCTCAGTCTCCCCCCCCCCCAAAAAAAAAACCACAAAACAAAAACAAACACACACACACAAAAATCCCTACCAACACAACAACAAACTCCTTGAGAGAAGGTAAGAAGGGTTGGAATGTTCAGAGCACAGAGGTCACAGGCTTTTTGGTGATTAGCTAAACTTGAAATTTGGGATAAGCAGGATGAGGAAGTAAACTTTCTACTCTAGGTAGAAAGTGTATGTATGCACAGTGTGTGTGAGTGTGTGTGTGTGTGTGTGTGTGTGTGTGTGTTGGTGGTGATACTGGAACTATGAGTCCTTTTTATTTTTCGAGACTGGATCTTGCTAAGTTGCCTAAGTTGCAATTCTCCTGCCTCAGCCTTCCAAATAGCTGGGGTTACAGGTATGTACCACCACACTAAGCTTAGAAAATAATTGTATGAATTTCATATAAGAAAATGAAATTCAACCTATAACAGTGTTAGAGTATAGAGCGCAGCCTGAAGCACTGTTTGATTTACCAAACTTCCTATGTAAGATTAATATTTAAACCAAATTAGGTGTTATAGCCCAGATTTTAGGACTCAACTGAGTGCCAATTTTCAGTGGTGGTCTGAAGTAGTACAGTGCTGTTGACTAAAATGGGATCATAGTTCACTATACCTATGATTCTATACCTGTGAAAACCACAGGTGTCTACTGCTCTAAAAAAAAGCAGGGATTCCTGTCCCATAGGAAAAAGAAATGGGGTTAGGAGGGCAGAGGGAGTAAAGAAATGAAAAAAAAAAAACATGGTGTCACTATATACATATATTACATTACTTGTTAATCTTACCGTAGCGTTTAAGTATAATTAGCATTTTTAAGTTTTAAAAACTACCTTGATTCATCTAATAAATATTCATTTTTTAAAGGCCAGTGACCAAGTTGATTGTATATAATCCACTATCACTGTATTCTCGTGTTCCATACTCACCATAAATATTCAGCAATTTTGTCAGTTTGTAATAATACTGATTAACTTCATTACAGGCAAATTTATGTATCCGTATAATGTATCCGTAATCTTTTACAAATGACTTAAACTAGTAAATGCAACTGTGTATTCCTCAAAATGTCAACAGTATAACCGACCTGACACATGTTAATTTGTATCACCCCTGCACTTGAAACCATTTGCAACTGCTGTTTCTAATTGAACAAATGCAACCAAGTAGCGACTGTGTGAAGCCGCGAGGAAGCGATGGAAAAGAAAATGTAAGCAGCAAGCTGGTGCGCGGAACAATTAACAGAGGACATTCTGAAAACAAAGAAATCGCTATTTCTAATTTTATACGCATGTGTTCCCGAAAGCATTAACATGAGCATGGATAAAACTTTACGAAAACAGGTTATTCCATGAAAATTCTTCCTTTAGTGTCTGGTTTATCTTATTACTTCAAAAGGGCTGTTTCCACAGGTCCACTGCTAAAGTCGTATTTTCATGCACACATTACACACACACATACACACACACGCCCTCGTTTTGGCCATCCAATCACCAGTGGGCGACAAGTGAACTGGCCAGGCAGGTGTGACAGTTGATCCTTTCAGTCGCTCTATTCTTAAAATGGTGTTCCAAGTTCTGTACCGTGCGTACGTTTATTTGGAGACAACGTCTATAACTCTCTCAAAGGCGTTGGCAACTCCAGAGAAAGGACCGTTCTTTACGGCCAAGCTTCTCCGAGCCACGTGAAACCACCGCCCTAGGCGGTCTTCTCGGCGCCACTCCTGTGGAAGCCTCCGAGTGTGGCCTCCAGCAGGGGTCGCTGCGCAGGCACCGCCCTTCCCACGCGTCACTTCCGGCCTGTTCTTGCCTCGCGGGCGGAAGGGGCGGGCCAGGAGCAGAGGCGGGGGGTGACCCGGGGACCTGCTGTCGGCGCGGTCGCGGGGAGGGACCTGCGGCCCTGACGTACAGGTAAGTGCGCCCCTACTGGCGCGCCGCGCCCCCGGCCCGCGCGGGTCTCTGTTGCTTCACGCTTTCACTGTGAAACGTACGCGGCGAGCCCCTGGCCCCGCCCACGCTCCTGCCCGGTCTGCGCGGGAATCGCCAGCGTCTTGCAGAGTCCGAACAACCTGGGGACGCCGCGTGAGCCCCGGGGCTGCACGAGGACTGTGGGATTGGGTGCGTCGGGGCTCTTGGGCCAGGCCGCTTCTGCTGGCTCCAAAACGCAGACCCGGAACCCGGCGTCGTGGGTGTCCAGTTTCCTTTGACCTTGGGGACCTGGGAAGGTGCGCAGCCGCAGGATGGGGAGGGCAAGAGGGGAACCCGACCTTGTCTCAGCTGTCAGCCTCTGAGATCTCCAGGGGGAGGGATTTTTAAGCTGCAGTAAACCTCACAGCGTTTAGGCCAGTTTCCCCATCTCGTGGATCGATGTCCTCGGCCGCGATTCCCAGCGTCGTGCAGGTCAAGGACATGTCTCCTTTGTATCGTAGACATTGCTCTTCTTACAGACCTAGGTTAGTTCACAGATTTTATACCTCCTACGGGCGTCTTAGCACTCATCCTCCTACTTGACGCCCACACAGCCGAAGAGACCTTTTAATGCACACTCCTGTCAGGTCATTTTCCTACTTAAGATCTTTCTGTGGCTTCATGCCGTCTGGGTCGGGTCACAACTTTGATGTACAAGGCTCTTGGAGATGTAGCCCCTTCCGCCTCAATCCAGTTCTGGCTGCGTGTCCTTTTCTGGGTTCATTCTATAGAAATGCACCAATTCTCCTGGTCCACTTTCATCCCATAAGTTTTTGGCTTTTGTTATTTTGGTTTTTAAAATATTTTTTAGTTGTAGTGGAAACAAGACCTTTATTTTACTTATTTATTTTTATGTGATGCTGAGGATTGAACCCAGTGCCAGGCAAGCGCTCTACCACTGAACCACAACCCCAGTCTCTCATTCCACAAGTTTTTAATTCAGTACTTCGCAATTGCCAGGCATTACACTCAGCTATTAGAATTCAGCAGAGGGGAAAAGTTGGGGGTGAAGAATCCTACTCTTGTGAAGTGTATCTTAGTGAGGGACACAAACAAAAAACACCCAGTAAATTTCATGATAGCATGCAAGAAGTACTGTGGGAGAACAAAGTAAACAGGGTAAGGGGATTTGAGAGAGCTGGATGGAATAGAATTGGAATAGGTAGGCCTCACTGAGGGGACATTGAGCCAGGTTTTGAAGAAGGTAGAGAGTTACCTTTGCAGATAATCTGAGTAAGAGTGAGGCATACCTGGAAGAAAGGTCCCTGCTATGGTTTGAATGTGACCCCACATTTCATGTGTTGGAAACTTGGTCCTCAGTGCAGCTGTGTTGAGAGGTGGGACCTTTGGGAGATGATTGGGTCATGAGGTTTCTGCCCTCATGAATAGAGTAGTCCATTCATGGATTAATAGATTATCCAGAGGGTTTTGTTATAAAAGAGAGCCCTTGGGTATGCTTGCTTTGTGTTGCTATCATGCCCTCCATCATATAACCATGCATCAAGAAAGCCCCCACCAGATGCCAGCACCATGCTCTTGGACTTCATAGCCTCCAGAATGATGAACTAAATAAACCTCTATTCTCTTACCCAGTCTGTGATTCAGCTGTAGCAATAGAGAATGAATTAAAATAGTCCCTTGTATCTAAGGAGTATGAAGAAGACCACTTTGTCTAGTTGAGTGAGCAAAGGGTGAAAGAGGCAGGTGATGAGGGCTTTGGGTGCTTTTGTGGGATTTGAGGAAACAGGTGACATAGTCTGAATCACTTTTTAAAAAAAAACTTGCATTACTGGGTATTCAACCCAGGACTTTGTGATCCATCACTGAGCTTTATATTTTACTTTGAGGTAGGGTCTCACTAAATTGCTCAGGCTTGTGATCCTTCTGCCTCAGCCTCCAAGCAGGTATGGATTACAGGTATGTGCCTCCACCCCTGGTCTGACTGCTTTTTAAAAGAATCAGAGAAGACTTGCAGTGGAACCTTTGTGGCACCTACTGATGGGTGATGGTGGACTGAGTCTGTAGTAGCAGTGGAAGTAGTAAGAAGTGGTAAGACTCCAGACATATTTTGAAAATACAGCCAACATTATGGATGTGATGGAAAGAGAAGCATCAAGAATGACTAGATGCTTTTGTTGTTAGCAATTAGAAGGATGGAGTTACCATTAATTGGACTGTGGGTGGAGCAGGTGTGGGGCTGGGGGTATATCAGGAGTTTGTTTCTGGACCAGTTAAGTTTGAGGTGCCTATTACTCTTATGCAGGGTCAAGTAGACATTGGGACATTGTATTAGAGATTCCTTTGAGTTTGTTGATTCACAAATGGACTCACAAGACTCAGCATATATTCATACTCATGGCTATAATTTATTAGAGCAAAGGGATACAAAGCAAAATAACCAAGGAGAAAAGACGAATGGAACAAAGTCCAGAGGAAACCAGGCACCATCTTTTCTAAAAGTCCTCTGCAGTAGAGTCACAAGATATGCTTAATTTTTTTTCTTTTTTTAAATTTTTTTTAGATGTTGATAGACTTTTTTTTTTTTTTTTTTTTTTTTTTTTTTTTTTTATTCATTTATTTATATGTGGTCCTGAGGATCAGTGCCTCACATGCTAGGCAAGTGCTCCACCACTGAACCACAACCCCAGCCCCAGGACATGTTTAATTTCTATAGCAAGAATTGTAACAGATTCCCAGAAAAAGAAGTAGGTATTTAGCATAAAAACAAATGGTACAGTACTCCTATCAGTTTTGGCACTCTACTCCTATCAGTTTGGAGTATGTTGGGACTTTCCTGAAGACCAAGTTCCCAGACAACTTTGCAAACAGGCCTTTCTATAGTAATTTCAGGCTTGTTATGTTAACTCTTTTTTTGTGTGCAGATATACAATTCCAGAATTTGGGGTTTGTTCTGGAATGGGGTTATAGATTAGAGAGTACTTGGCTCTATGTGTGGTATTTAAAGCTATAGAAATACTTGGTATCTTAATGCATTTGTCAAAATGGGTTGACTGAGCTGGGCAGAGTGGTACATACTTGTAATCCTAGCTGCCTGGGAGGCTGAGGCAAAAGGATCCCAAGTTTGAGGCCAGCCTGGGCAACTTAGACCCAAGACACTGGAGGGAAAAAAAAAAAAAAAAAAAAAAAATATATATATATATGTGTGTATATATATATATATATATATATATATGCACGTGTGTGTGTGCGTGCACATGCATGTGTAAATATACATCCATATATATATATATATATATATAATTTTTTTTTTTTTTTTTTTAAGGAACTGGGAATGTAGCTCAATGGCAAAGTATCCCTGGGTTCAATCCCCAATACCAAAAAAGAAAACTAGTTGACAAGTACATTTAACAAGTACATTTAAGAGCTGAATGTAGAAGAGAAGAGGACTGAAGACTGAGCCTTTGTGCCCTCCAACAATAAGATGTCAGGGAGAATGAAAGGAAATAGCAAAGGAGTCTTGAGAAGTAGCCCCTGGTGAGACAGGAGGAATTCCGAGAGTGGGGTGCCCTAGAAGCAAGCAAAGAAGAGGGGAATGATCAGAAGTGAAGTAAAATGGAAGCTAACCAGTGACCTTTTGAATTTAGAAAATGATAGGAATGGAATTGGAGAGATTATGAACCCCCCTTTGGAGGAATTTTTTTTTTTTTTTTTTTTTTTGCGGTGCTGGGGATCGAACCCAGGGCCTTATGCTTGCAAGGCAAGCACTCTACCGACTGAGCTATCTCCCCAGTCCATTGGAGGAATTTTATTGTAAAGAAGAGCAAGGAAAGGTAATAGCTGGGGAGTAGTGAAAAGGTTTGCTTTTTTGTTTATTTGCTTGTTTTTGAATGAGAGGAATAACAACATGCTGATAGAACGATCCATTAGAAAGTAAAAAATAATTGTTTCAGGCCACCTTTGCTACTAGGATGTGCCTTAGACATACATTTCCTGAGCCCCATCTTGTTACAGGGTCTAGTCCCCTCCAGACCTGTGTTCATTTCTGTTCTCTGACAGCCAATAAGTAAATTACTTGCCCATATCTAACTAAATGCTAAGTACCATCAGGGCAGGGACAGGGTGTTTTATAACTAGGCCTGGTCAGGCCCTTGGATATATGGGCAAACGAGTGAATGCAGGTTAGAGGTTATTATGGATAGGGTATTCATTTCATTTCTAGAAAATGAATCTGCAGCTATTGACTTTTTTCTTTTCTTTTAATGTGCTGAGCAGATAGGGGATGGGAGTGAGGAATGTGGCAGTTTCTGCCCTGTCACTACCCTTAGAGTATGGGAGATGAAACAGTCCACATAAACTAATTAGAAAATGACAAGATATGTAGTATTTGTGCAACCAGAGTCTGGTGTAGGGGTTGGTGAAGAATGAGAGGGGCTTGTGTGGAGTCTGGAAGAGATGGAGGCCATGTATCTCTTCCAGACAAACTTTTTCAGCAATAGAATATTTTTCTCAAATGAAATACAAAGAATCCTGTTTTCATCAGCATTGCTCTGGCCCCCTCCACGTCCACCTTAGGGCTCCTCTGACCAGTTCTGGGTTCTTGGGCTCCTCCCTTGAGACCTGAGTGTCCACTGGCTAACACCTACAAATGGTCATCATTTCCAGCAAAAACTAGATTAATTTGTTTCCTCGGTTTTATGGTTTTCATATATTTTCTCTAAACATCCAGCAGCCAGAGTTTGCTGAAAAGTGAAGCAGATCACAAAGGTAATACTTAGTTTGACATTTTAGTGTGTTTGTTTTATTTACATGTAAGTGTGATTTTAGTTATTTTCTGCCAGTAAAAGTTTACTATTGTAGGTAAATATGACCATCTGATGTGGACCAAGAGCAACATATCCCAGCATGTTTTTTTAAATTGTAGATGTACATAATACCTTTATTTTATTTATTTATGTGGTGCTAAGGATCGAACCCAGTGCCTCACACATGCTAGGCAAGCACTTTACCACTGAGCCATAACCTCAGCCCCATACCTCAGCATTCTTCAAATGGTATAGAATAAAGCTAGGACTTGTTGTTTTTTACATACTGGGAATTGAACCCAGGGCTTCACATGTGCTAAGCAAGTGCTCTACCACTGAGGGTACATCCAGAGCCCTTTTCAAAAATTTTATATTTTAAGATAGGGCCTCCCTAAGTTGCCCAGGCTGACCTTGAACCTTGCAGTCCTCCTGCCTCAGCTTCCTGAGTCATTGGAATTACTCAGCTAAAGCTAGGACTTTGGGATGGGGAATGTGACACCCAGGGGCTTACACAGAGACTCAACTTCCTATCCCTAGAGATGGACACTTTCTTCCCCTGAGTTAAGGTGACAGTTCTTCCCAGTCCCCTACTCCTGAAACTCTCCATTCTCTCTGCTATTACAGTAAGTGAAAGTAGCTTTTGTTTAAGAAAAAAATATTTTAGTGATCCTTGAAAATATGTCTCAGAACTCCTGGTATACAGTATTTTCTTCCTTTATCCCTGCTTTTATAAAATGTAAATTTTTTTCTTTAAATGAGTATTGTTCAGTTTCTACTAAATTAGAATATCTATAAATGTACCTTTTTTACATTTTTCCCCCTCTGGTGCCAGGGCTCAAACCCATGACCTTGTACATGCAAGACAAACACATTACCACTGAGCTACGCTCTCCACCCCTGTGATTTTTTGCAACATTTCTCTTGAAGGTACTTCAAGTAGTTTCTTACTATTATTTTAGAGTATGAACCACTTTAATAGCATTTAAAAATTACTCCAAATTATAGTTATGTTAAAAAAAAATAGCCCTTAAGTTCAGCCTGCTTTATTTCTTATTTAAGGTTTAGGTTGGGGTCCCAAGAGTGTTGGAATGATAAAGTTGAATTTGTGTTGTCCTCTTATTCATGCTAGGAAAAGAAGACCCAAAATGATAACTGTAAACTGAAAGTAGCTAGCCCTGTTTTTGTTTTTTGGTTGGAGGGGGGAGCAGGTTGGTTTGGTTTGGTATGGTACCAGGGATTGAACCCAGGGGTTCTTAACTACTGAGCCACATTTCCAGTGCTTTTTATTTTTTTGAGACAGGGTTTCACTAAGTTGCTTAGACCCTTGCTAAGTTGCTGAGGCTGGTTTTGAACTTGTGATCCTCTAACCTCAGCCTCCTAAGCAGCTGGGATTACAGATGTGGGCCACTGCACTCAATTAGCTCTGTATTTTTGAGCAAGCCATACAAACAATTGTTATTAGCCTTGTAATAAATGGAAAATGGGAAGGAAAACTGATGAGAACCATTATCAAAGTAATACCTAAGTATAACCTTGGTACAATGACATTTGCAAACTCACAGTATGAGGATATCAACCATGTGGAAACGCTTCTCTTATCAAATCATGGTCCCTAAAACCATCTTGGTGTGCTTAGGAAGGTCTGTCACCATCATAGTATGATTTCTGCTGCATTTGAGGTGACAATAGGAATTGATTGCTCTCCAGCATGTCAGCATTTCAGTATCTCTGGAAATGATTATCTAGTTTATGGGTCTCTGTGCCCTTTCTGCTAGTGAGTGCCTCAAACAGTGGAAAGGAGATGTAAAAGGAGGTAAAAATCAGGTCTATCCCATTTGTTTATTCCTAGCTCTGATTTGCTGAGGTTGGAGGTTGAAATCATTTAGAGGTTCATTGTGGATTTTATGAAATCATGATCTGCTCTTTTATTGGCATATGAATATTATAAAGATGTGGTGTTAACAAAGAGTTTTTTCCAAATGTTTCTGTTTTTTAAAAAAGAAAAACAAATCATTGAGAATTATTGTTAATATTTTTAATAGCAGTCAGTACCCAGAGCTAATCGGAGGGAGGGAAAAGAGTAGAACCAGTGTTTTTACACATATCAGTGTCTTGTTTAACCATCATGTCAACCCTATGAGCTAAGCATGTTACTTGCACCATGGTTTGGTACTCGACTCTTGATAAGTATAGACTAATGTGGCCTTGGACAGGGAAGCATAAGTATAGTACTAGATATAAAGTATTCACAGCATGTGGGTGTGATTTATGTTGTAACAATGTCATGATGCTGCACCTGTGAAATAAAACTGAATTATTGTCTGTTTCAGATTATATGCGCCATGGCTATGACTAGTGTCAGATTGCTCACTGGTGTTTTAAGAAAATCAGATGCCTGGATTGGATTCTGGACTGTGCTTCAAGGGACACCTTCTTCACACAAACTCTGTGCTTCCTGGAATCGATACTTGTATTTTTCTAGTAGCAAGTTAAATACATCAAAGTATAAAACACTTCTCCATGGTATTTTCCCTGTGAAACTCCCAGGGCTTTTAGTATCTCCAGAATATATGTTTCCATTTTCCATAAGACTCAAAAGTAATGTAAGCTCTAAAAAGTCCTCTAAAAAGACTCTGCAAAAAGTAGAAGATGAAGAAGATTCTGATGAGGAGGGTGATCATGAGGACAGGAGTGAGCAGGAAGAGGAGCTGGAGGATGACCCTAGTGTAACCAAAGACTACAAAGACTTGGAGAAGGTTGTGCAGTCTTTTCGGTATGATGTTATCCTGAAAACAGGCCTCGATGTTGGGAGAAAGTGAGTATGATGTGTGCTTTATTATAAGCTGAATTGTCATATGGTTATTTTAACATAGCATTACAAATCACTCAGCCTGTATTTATGGAAAAGAATAACCACAAATATGAAAGGACCTTATAGGTAACCTGTTTCAACTATTTCATTTTATAGATGAGAAAACTGATTCCCTAAGAAGTCAAGTGACTGTCTGCAATTCCTATGTGCCATATTTCCTTGATTCTAAGACAATTGAGTGTACGATGAACCATTGATTTAATAACAGCTTCTTGAGGAGAAAAGGAATCACCATATTAGATGTATATAGCAAGCATAAAAACGCACCTGGATTTCACTACAATGTGAGAAGGTACCTTTCAGAATCAACAAGAGGAATATATTGTGGTGGTTAAGAATACAGGCCCTTGAACCAGACTACTGGGGTTTCTGTCCTGGTTCTGTGTGTGACCCTGGGCAAGTTACTTAAACTCTCTGTGCCTCAGTTTCCTCATCTGTCAAATGGGGATGATGGAACCTCCTTTAGAGGTCGGATTAAATATTGCTAGGATTAAACATCTATCTAAAGCATTTATAATGGTGCCTGGCACATAGTCAATATTCAATATTTGTTAAATCTTATAAAGAAAATGTATGTGTTTGTAATACATAAAAATAGTAAGTGTAACTTTCAGGATTTCTTTAATATGCTCATTCTCTCAGCTAGATTGATTAGACTGTTAAGTGACCATCATTGTTCATTCATTGCATTAGCAATCATTGATTGTGTGCATACTGCATACAAGGTAAGAATCGTGGTATGAACAAATTCAGAAAGATTTCCTTATGTAATTTGTATCTTTATGACCTAATCTAATGGTGTAGTTTAATTTTTTTAATTCAAGTAGCTTAAGAAACTCATAAAGATGACTTTGGGCCCATTAGTCCCCCTCTTGACATGATGATCAGAATTTGTTGAATGTTCTCCAGAATCTGGCAAACACATAATGGAACCTCTCCTTTCCCAGAGTAGTAGCTGCTGCTGTTATTATTAAACTGAACCACAGCTATCAGTCACCTGGAGTCAGATCATCAAAAGGAAAGGGTACTAATTTTTGTCTGCATCCTCCTCTGATCTAGTTGTCCAGTGGTTTAAATTCAGAGTTGAGCAGTTGTCGGGTTGGCACTTCCTCAACCTTAGGGCAGATTGGCAGGTTTCTTAATGACTTTGATTATAAGTGTAGTGCCTGGGTTTTCTCTCAGAGTGTAGAGCAGGTGTCTGAGGGGAATAAAGTGTCCACTCACTTCGAGCATTGCTAATCACCAAGCTGTAGCCATGTAGTTGTTGCACTGGGAGAATGGAGCATGCTAAAACCTCCAATAGGCAAGCACAGTGGTGCACGCCTGTAATCCTAGCTACATGGGAGACTGAGACAGGAGTATCAAAAGTTTGAGGCCAGACTAGCAACTCAGCAAAACTGTCTCAAAAAGAAAAAAAGAAAAGAAAAAAGGTGGGATGTAGCTTGGTGTTAGACCAAGGTTTCAGGCCCTACTAATACACATACACACAAAGCCTTATCCAGTTAACAGCTCAACAGTACTAGCAAATCTTTGCGGCAGTTCAACATATATTCAGAAGTGCCCTTTGGTCTCCCTGTTTTAGATACATCAAAATTGAGTTTCACTTTCCCAGCACTCAAAATGGAGATTTTATGGGGAGTCATCAGAGGAAATATTAATGGCAGGTGTTTCTCTCAAACCTGTATAATTGTTTTGAATATATTTCTATATTTTAAAATACTTTTGACTTTTTTTTTGAATAGCAAAGTGGAGGATGCATTCTACAAAGGTGAACTCAGACTGAACGGAGAAAAATTATGGAAGAAAAGCAGAACGGTGAGACATTAAACCTATAATGACAGCCAGATATTTTTGTTTATCGCTCTCCCAATCCTCAATGCTGCCCTGTTTTCCCTTGGGCTCCTCATCTTCTCTTGAGGTCCTCTGTAGTTTCGTTAGGCTGGGGGAGTCACCAACAAGCTTCAGTCACACAGGCCACTTTCTCCTTTGCAGCTTTAATGACCTTGTGATGAAGAGGATTTAGGATAAGCCACCATCAGGACTGGCAACAATCCATTAATTAAACTTCCAGGATATTAATGTCAGCCTCTGTGGAATCATAATAATTAGATTAAAAGGAAATATTTGACCCATGCAGAGGTGTTCTTTGCCCTAGTGTTATCTGAGCAGATGTTTCATTCCGTTCGGTTCAGCAGCCCCCACTGAGCACTTGCTTGGACGCACATCTCTGTGTGTACTGCAACTTGAAAAATATGGTCTGTATTTTCTGACAGTATTATTGTTGTTTTGTTGTTGTTTCATAGTGTTGGGGATCAAACTCAGGGCTTTGTGCATGCTAGCCAAGCACTGCCTCTAACACTCTTGGCCCTAAAAAAGAAAAGAAAAGAAGGGGGAAAAAAAAAAAAAAAAAAAAAAAAATATATATATATATATATATATATAAATATATATGTGTACATATACATATATATACACACATACACATATACATACATACACACACACACACAAAACATACACATTTGGGTTTTTTTGTTTCGTTGTGGTACTGGAGATTGAATCCAGGGGCATTCTCTACCCTGAGCTACAGCCCTTTTTATTTTGAAACAGAGTCTCACTAAGTTGCCAGGTTGACCTCCAACTTACTATCCTGTGTCAACCTCTCAAGTCACTGACATTATAGCATGTGCCACCATGTGTGGCTGATGTATTTGTTTTTTGAGATGCCTCTGCCTCCCCAGTAGCTTGGATTACAGGTATGCACCACTGTGCCTAGCTTAAAAATATTTTGTATGGTTTGGGAGGCTGAGGCAGGAGGATCATGAGTTTAAGGCCAGCCTCAGAAACTTGGCGAGGCCCTAAGCAACTTAGTAAGACCTTGCCCCAAAATAAATAATCAAAAGGACTGGGGATGTGGCTCACTAGTTAGGCTGCCGGTACAAAAAAAATTTTTTTTTGTAAAAATAGTTACATATAGCTAGATGCTGGGGTGTACTCCCTGACTTGGGAGGCTGAGGCAAGAAGATCCCAAGTTTGAGGCTAGCATCGGTAACTTTTTTTTTTTTTTAATCTTTTTTTTGGTAGTTGTAGATGGACAGCAAGCCTTTATTTTATGTGTTTGTTTATTTTTATGTGGTGCTAAGGATCAAATCCAGTGCCTCACAAGTGCCAGGCAAGCATTCTGCCATTGAACCACAGCCCCAGCCCCTAGCATCAGTAACTTACTGAGGCCCTAAGCAACTTAGACTGTCTCAAGATAAACAATTTAAAAAAAAAATAATAAGGCTAGGGTGTGGCCTAGTGGTAAAACCTCTGGGTTCAGTCCTCAGCACCACCAGAAATAAAAATAAGTTGCATATATACATACCTCTGGAATTAAAATATAACCATTGCTAGTAGAATTTATCTTTGGAATATTATGGGTTGTCTTAATTTTCTTCATGCCTTTTATTTTATGAATTTTTACCATAAGTATGTATCACTAGCATAATTGGGAAAAAACAATACTGATAGTAAAAGTTAACAAAACAATAAAAAGGGTTAAGAGAGAGACCCGTTAAAAGTCTGGAAACATAACACTTATGAGATATTGGAAGATATAATCTCTTAATGTGAAGGAACAAATGTTTCAGTGAAGTTAGATACACATTTGGAGGTAGTTTTTATTTCATCTTCCATAATTCCCCCGGGGTTGGAGGATCTGAGCTACCTCCAGATGCTCTGGGAGCAGCTATGTGGGCAGAAGGAGGGAAAGCTCCCCCATGCTTGCCTAAGCACCCCCCTTCCCCACAAGGCCCAGGATCCTCTGACAGCTCTTGAGCCGGCAGGTTCAGACTGGTGTACCAGCCATTTGTTCAGTGAGCTGCATGAAACCAGGTGCTCCAGATAGGCCCTGCTCTGCCCTTAATTGCTTTCTCCTCAGCCACAGTATTTCCAAGGCAAGACCTGTTCTTAGAGTAAGGAATGATTACTCCCTGAACACTCTGCCTCTCTGCTGGGCCCCATTTACAAACCCCACAAGCCTATTTTTCTCTCTCTGCTTTGAGATATTGTTAACTAAGGCCTAATTGCTGCTGCTTCATTCTGCCATGGGTGTTCTGTTGTCGCAACTGCCTTCCAGATTTCTCCCGAGGGTCAGCAAAGGCAGAGACCAGTATTAACACTCAGCTGCCTTGTTACTAGGAGGCCTGGTAGCCATAGAAACTGCAGCTAAGGGGAGATTTGAAATGTAGATATTTGGAACAGCCAGTAATCCCAGCCAGTTTTGCTTTGTGTCTGCTAAAGGACAGGGCCTGGGAGGGGAATAAAGAATGCCTTGCCTTCCTTGGCCAGCTCCACAGAGCCTGTGTCTGGCTGCTGGCCCTGAAGGGTCAGGCGCTTGCCGGATGCTGCAACTCCAGCCCTGGCTGCCTGCAGCTGAGCAAAGCTTTTCTGTGAGCTGCAAAACAGGTGGGATCAGGAGTGCTGTAGGTGCGGGGTAGCTGTTGACAAACGGGCTGTGAGGAGCCCAAGTGTGGGGATTGATGCCTTCCTAGATTCATCTCTCCTGAGACCAGCTGGGCACAGGAGAAATAGCCTGGCCTCTGCCCCAGAAGGAAGCTACCAAAGGGATTCAGGGATTCACTTTTCAGTTGCACACTAGCTGCACTGTGTATCTTTGAAAGGATGCACAGAGTATTGCCTTTTATTTGTATACTCTTTTGTGTCACATGTATACATTCCTTATTAAAAATATTAATAAGGGGCTGGAGTTGTAGCTCAATAGTAGAGCACTTGCCTAGCATATGTGAGGCACTGGGTTCAATTCTCAGCACCACATACAAATAAATGAATAAAACAAAGGTCCGTCAACAACTAAAAAAATTTTTTAAAAAAGTTAATGAAATAAAATTATGCCAAAAAAGGTAGAGTAGTTTCCAAGCCTTGTATTTCTCTTGTCTTTTTTTTTTTTTTTTTTTTTTTTTTTTTGGCAATATTAGGGATTGAACCCAGAGGTGCTCTACCACTGAGCTACATTGCCAGCTCTTTTTGAGTTATTTTGAGTTTTATTTTAAGTTGCCAAGGCTGGTCTCAAACTTGGAATCCTCCTGCCTGTGCTCCCTGAGTCACTGAGATTATAGGCATCTGCCACCATAGCTGGCCCAAGTCTTGTATTTCTGATTAAACCCAACAGAACTATAGGAGGGCAGTGCCCCTCCAGAGGATGCCTGTGTAGGGCCATTCTTCATACTTAAGGGGAGAGCAGTCTTCTTTTCTTCTGATATATACATGACAGTAGAGTGTATTTTGCCATATTATCCATGGCGTATAACTTACTCTAATTAGAATCCCATTTTTGCAGTTGTACATGATGTGGAGTTTCACTGGTCATGTGTTCATATATGAAAATAGGAAAGTTATGAATCCATCTTCTGTCTTTCCTATTCCCATCTCCTCTCTCTTCCCTTCAGGGGAAGAAGTCATTGGTTTAAAATCGGCCTGTGCGTGAGTTTTACATTCAGCTACTCTGGGCTTCCCAGATTGTCCAGTGTAGAATGGTGGCTAGCAGGTGTGCATGTGCATGTTGTAGACCAAATTTGGACCTGCAGAAGACTTGGGTGAGTGGGAGAACAAATAGGGGCTTGTCCTGATGAGGTACAAATGTTTTGACTGTCTAAAGTTGTGTCTACTGCAGAGAACATAATTGGAAAATAAGATAAAAGTCAGCATTTGACATCTGGCTTCTGGTTTTTATTTTTAAGAATTTTTTTTTTTTTTTTATCTTTAGTTGTAGATGGACACAATACCTTTATTTATTTTTATGGGGTGCTGAGGATGGAACCCAGTGCCTCATATGTGCTAGGCAAGTGCTCTACCACTGAGCCACAACCCCCAGCCCTTTGCTGCCTTTTAATTAATTAATTGGTGTTTGTTTTTTGTTTTTTTGTACTGGGAATTGAACCCCAGAGGAACTTTATCACTGAACCACATCTCCAACCCTTTTCATTTTGAGACAGGGTCTTGATCAGTTGCTTAGGGCCTCCCTAAATTGCTGAGGCTGCCTCAGCCTCCCAAGTTGCTGGGATTACAGTTGGGTGCACCAGGTCCAAGCAGCATCATGCTTCTTAACTGAACCCCTCAGGTAGCCATGTGTGCCACGTGCACTATGTGGACCACAGATGGGGCTGTTATCCCGCCCCCTTTGGAATCATTTGGGAGGCTGCCCCTAGTCACCCCTGGCTTATGTTTTAGCAGAGGCAGCAAGTTGTGGCAGCTGGGTCTGTTTAGTCCCTTCTTGGGTTTCTGGGAAGATTCCCTGAGATCCTAACCCACTTGCACTAGGTAATCTGTCACAGGCTTTTCACACCCTCAGCACAGACCTGAGACTTCAGGCTTTGGATCTGACAGGACTGCCCCAGGGTGTGCCTTGACTGGCTCAACCCGAAGCTCCCTTCTGGGTAAGAATGGGTTTGGCCTCAGCCATTTTAACCCAGTGGGTCAGCATCCACCTCTGCCTTCTTTTCCGTGCACTCCACCTTTGTGAGTTGAAGCTTTTCTCTGATTGCGTGGCATCACTTGAGCCAGCTAACACTGGAAAAGCAGTTTCTTTACTTCCTTCTCTCTTCAGATGACTATTGTCCAACAAACTGCTGCAACCCCATTTTGTATAGGTCACCTGGGTTAAAAATCAAAAGTAGCCAGGTGCAGTGGCTCAGGAGGCTGAGACAAGAGGATTGCAAGTTCAAGGCAAAGACTGGGGATGTGGCACAGTGCTAGAGTACCCCTGGGTTAAATCCCCAGTATCCTTCCTTCCCACCTGCAACAAACTGTAATCCCAGTGACTCAGGAGGCTAAGGAAGGAGGATTACAAGTTTGAGGCCAGCCTTAGCAACTTAGGGAGACTGTCTCACAAAAGTACTGGAGATGTAGCTTAGTGGTGAAGCACCTTGGGTTTCATTCTCTAGTATGGTGGGAGGGTGGGGGAGTGGAAATCAATGATAATCCCAGTGACTCCAGAGGCTAAGGCAGGAGGATTTCAAGTTCAAGACCAGCCAACTTGGTCAGCCCAAAAGGACTGGGGAAGTAGCTCTGTGATAAAGTCCCTGGTTCAATCCCCAGTACCCGCCCCCCCCCAAAAAAAAAAAAAAAAAAAAAATCAGTGAAAGTGTGGCATTGGAAATTATCCTTCCAGTACATGTAGTAATCTCTGTGCACAAAGTCTCTAAAGACTGTGCCCCACCTTCTTTGTCTGTTGCCAGTATTCCCAAAACAAATATCCATTCAAATATTTCCTCAAATCCTCCAGTCGACATATTTGCACTCTCCACACACAGACCGCCCACAGACAGCCAGTTGTCTAGGTCTGAAGGAAGAGCACTGGCTGATAAAGAGTCCCTGTGCACGAGGCACTCTTGCTGTAAGGCTCTTTGACGCTAAGGAACAAGGAAAGGGGGACCGTTTCAGAGGAGTCAAGGCCCTTTCTCACCTGCCCATCCTGGATGATGATCACCTGATCACAAGGAGAAAAACAGATGTTCGCATAGGCCTGGGCTTCCTACTATATAATAAAGACTCCATTTTCTTTTTATTTTCAGGTGAAAGTAGGAGATTCATTGGATCTTCTCATTGGAGAGGACAAAGAAGCAGAAACAGAGACAGTGATGCGGATTCTCCTGAAAAAGGTGTTTGAAGAGAAGACTGAAAGTGAAAAATATCGAGTGGTGTTACGACGGTGGAAAAAGTTACACCTTCCTAAGAAGAGTATGTTGAAATAAATGAGTTGCTTTTATCCACGAAGCTGCTTCCTAACGGTGGGGAAAGAAGCCAACATAAAAAAGAGGACATTTCTACTAAAATAAAGTTCTCTCACCATTTGTGGAATCTGCTGAGCATTTTGTGAAAATTAGGACCTGTATCTGGAGACACTTCTCGGCCAGTGTTTCCCCCGAGACCGGATCTGTGCTGCTGTCCCCCTCGCTGTGATGAGAACCCTCTGCCCAGAGTGAGATGCAAACTACAGGAGCAAAGCCTGCATGGGGCTCTAATGACAGGCCCGCTGCTTCCCACACCACCTACCTCACGGTCATTATGAAATAAACTGCCTTGTTGGTCTTAGGATTTTTATTTGCATTGTTCCCCTGCCCGGGGGCCAGCCTCTCCAGGTTCAGGCTTCTTATGGCAAAACCAACAAAGTAAAGGTCACCCTTCAGGTTATTATAGAAGCTTTGGGAGGTCCCTTCTCCACCTGCCTCCTGAATTACCTACACACTGGCCTTAGTTTTCCTTCAGCTTTTCTTCCAAAATCTGGATGAGTGAAGTTGTTACAAGAAATTCTGTCCAGGCTAGAGCCCATTTGAAATTGTTTAGAGAAGGGATCAAGCTAAGGCAGTCAGAGGCTTGTTTTGGAATGGTCCTCAAGCCATCAATATTTTCTACAAGCCAGGCAGAGGTTGTACACACCTGTAATCCCAGCAATTCAGGAGGTTGGTTCAGGAGAATCACAAGTTTGATATGAGCCTGGGCAACTGAGTAAGACCCCATTTCAAAATAATGAATATAAAGGACTGGAGATGGGGCTGGGGATATAGCTCAGTTGGTAGAGTGCTTGCCTTGCAAGCATAAGGCCCTGGGTTCAATCCCCAGCACCCAAAAAAAAAAATAAATAAAGGACTGGAGATGTTGCCCAGTGGTGGAGCACCCCTGGTTCAGGCCCCAATTCTGGAAAAAAAAAAATATTTATATGTCTTTAAAAAAAATTTATATATATATACACACACAGACTGGTGTGGTCCACAAAGTCTAAAATATTTGCTATCTGACCCTTTACAGGGTCAGATATTATTAGGGTAATAAGCAGAGTTCTAATTTTCAGGTCCAAGTAGGAAAGTTTTTAATCAAAGAGAAATTTGAATCAAGTATGAATTCTAATTCTCAGGAAAATGTCACAAATGGACCAAACCTATATAGAATATAGTAGTACTAGAGGCACACACATATATTCTCTGTCACCCACTAAGAGAGCATCTGCGTAGACAGGCTGGTCTGTATGTTCCCGTGAAGTTTCCTAGGGTTAGGAAAGTTCAGCTCCAAGGACAGAGGCTCAACAGATCTCATCAAAATAACTAGCTGTGCCTGGTGCTTCTCTGTTTTTGTTGTTTCCACTGAGGATGGAACCCCGGGGAGCTCCAGCACTGAGGTACATCTCCAGCCCTTTTTATTTTTGGAATCAGGGTCTCCCTAAGTGCTTATGGCCTCACTAGGTTGCCTGACTGGCCTTGAACTTTCTATCCTGCCTCTGCCTCCCCAGTCACTGGAATTACAGGTATGTTACCGCCATACCTGGTGTCTAGGCTCTTATGTGCCCTCCAGGAACTCCTGAGACTCAAGGTAGACCGATACTCTGTAGTCCAAAGCAGTGAATGTTTAGGCCCATGAGTGTGAAGTCTTTCACCAGCTCATTTTTTAGAAGACTTGGGAAAATTGATTTTTATTTGAAAACTTAAAACTCTTAGGAAGAAGTAATATGTACCATGCAGTGTAACAGGAAATTGCTCTATTTTACCATTTGATAATTTAGCTTTACTAAGTCATAAGTTAAGAAAAAAGTATGTTTAATTTACAAAGCTTAGAATTACAATTTAGGTAATAATATGTTCATACTTTTTTCTCATCCTCTTTTTTCCCCTGACCATCTCCCTCTCGACTTCTTTTTGGAAAATGACTGGTAACCCTAAGAAGTCTTGGATGGTGAGGGGCAGGATGATCAAGGGGTTTGTCAGCATCCTGGTTTTCAGACCCACTCCTGCCATTAGCCAGTCGGGTTGCTTTTATCATAGTTGTACCTTACCCTCTCCGAGCCTCGCTTTCCTCACCGCTCGAAAGGGGATCAAGGTACTGAGTCAAGGTACTGAGCGCTCTCCTTTTCTCTCCAGAGGAGAAAGTCAAAACCTTAAACAAGATGAGGTGAGCTGAGCAGGAAGGGTCATTTGAAAGGCTGATTGGAGCTTTCAGTAAATAACATATCAGTTTAGATGCATGGCAAGTTTGACCCATTCCCAAACTGTTTTTAAAAATCAAACTAAGAAAAGGACACCTGTTGACAGAATGTTGGTGTGGTCATAGCACATGGCAGAACCTGGTTTTCTCATAGTTGTCTACAGAGCACAGAACTTCAAACATTTATAAACCAGTAGCAGAAACATAAGAGCAATTCATAAAGATTCATGGAACTCGCTACTCGCTCATTAACTTGACCCAAATGACAGCTGCCTTTTAATGTGGTTCTGGCAAGGCCTCAGTGAAAATGTGACCAACATAATGAAAAGATTAAAGAAAATACTTTGACATACTCTTAACAGTGGTTCTCAACTGGAAGTAATTTCCCCCCCACCGGGGACATTTGGGGTTGTCATGATGGAAGGAGGATGTGGAACATCCTGCAATCTACACACAGTGCCCACCAAAAAGGATGATCTAACCTAAAATGTCAACAGTGGCGAGTTTGAGAGACCCTGTTCTGATAGGATAAGAAAGGATGTGTACTTTAAAAATTATGTATATTTTTATATATAATAGCATAATATATTTTATGCAAAAAAATAATATATTTTTGGGTGGGGTGCTGGTGATGGAACCCAGGGTCCCACTCTACCACTGCACTGTAGCCCCAGCTCATGGTTTTAAAAATATGTAGTTCTTGCTTTCCCAGGAAAGTCTGAAAATGCTTCTGGTGTATGCAGTTTTTAAAGTTATGACTATTTTGGAAAAGGCCCATCCTGCCCTTTTACCAATAATGACAATTTTTTCAAAAAGAAATGTCTCCTCTTTAGGAAACACGATGCTTAATGGTATTTCCCTGCCAAATAATATTTATGTAGGTGGGTAGGCAATTGTTTTCTCTTTTAAGCATTTGGAGGTGGCAGGAAATAGACATTTGGGGACAACTTGCTGGGGAGACAGATATAGCTACTATTTTTCAAGAAACTAGAGGTGGAGAGATTTCAGCTTGGGGTGGGGAACGTATGTGCCATGAAGCCTCTGAAAGGTATGCAGTGCCTATTGGCCAAGTGAAACGATATTCCGCCGAAGTTCTACCTTATTGTGGTAGAACTTTAGCTTCAAAACGTTTCAAAAAAATCACTATCAGAGAATTTCCTGCCCACAACTTCATGAAGGGCTCCGAAGGGGCGGGGAGGACAACCATGAGTTCCCAGGAGCAGACTCGGGAGAGCAGGCACCTGCTCCCAAACCGCTTTCGGTGAGCCATGTAGACAGTGCCAGTCCACCACGGAGGGCTTGTACCTCGGAACTCAGGAAACACTGCCAATCAGGGTTACTTTTTGCCCTTTGGAGAAGCAGTTGTTAAACATTTACCAACAACACAAGAGTTTTTCCATTAGGAAAAATCTTGGCACCAGTGTCCACCCTCCCGGTTCTTTGGAGCGGTCTCCCTCCTTGCGTGCTTCCACAAGCCCTCCGCCCCGACTTGGCTGGCCATTCTACTGTGTTTAATGTGCACCTTTTTTGTTTGTATTCATCTCGTGGAACGTTTTGCTCTTCTGCATACGTGTTTTAAGTATCCTCAGTGCATCGTTATGCATCTCATTTTGTATCTTACTTCTTTCACTCAGAATGGATGGTAAGATCCATCCATGGCACTATAGCTACACCTAATCGCTGCTGCCTCAAGTGCATCTGCCACATCTTATCTCCTTGCTCTCCTAGGGACACTGTCCAGATCGTACCCACCTCCCCTCATCACAAATAACTGGCTGCTGACTCCCAGAACGTCTGACTGGCTGCCTTCCACCCGTGCCACACAGAAGCGCCTGCAGCTGGCCTCACCCAGCCCATGGCACCATCCAGCTTTCTCGTTTCGCCAGTGTAACACAGCGGGGAGGAGAGTACCTGTGACACACGCTCTTCTAAGTTCTCCTTTCTCACTCACACTCCCTCCCAGCCCTTGGACAGCTGCAATGGCCCCATCTATTGCTTGGAATTTCTCAAAATGCTCCAAAATAGGACAAAGCATTCTGAGTCTGCCACTTTACTGCTCCCTTCCCTCAAGACAGGCTTGCTGGCCCTTGTTTGTTTTAAAGCTTTTTGTTCATCATTATTGGTTAACAGACTGGGTGTGTACATCAAAAGCAGGTGGTCCTGAGGACACCCCAATACACTTTTTTTTTGGTACCAGGGATTGAGCCCAGGGGTGCTTAACCACTGAGCTACATCCCCAGCCCTTTTTTATACTCTTTAGAGACAGGGTCTCACTGAGTTGCTTAGGGCCTTGCTTAGTTGCTGAGGCTGGCTTTGAATTCACAATCCTCCTGCCTCAGCCTCCCGCAACGCTGGGATTATAGATATGTGCCACCTCGGCCAGCTCAATACACTTATTGATTCTATCCTGGAAATGTCAACTGCACTCAGAGGACCTTCCATCCTGAGACTTTATTTAGTTATTTATTTATTTGGGGTACTGGGGCCTAAACCCAGGGGTGCTTTACCACTGAGCCTCATCCCCAGCCCTTTTTACTTTTTAGTTTGGGACAGGGTCTCAATAAATTGCTAAGGCTGGCCTTGTGATCCTCCTGCCTCAACCTCACAAGTCACTGGGATTACAGGTGTGCAGCACTGTGCACCAGCACCTGAGACTTTATTCTTAAAAACTGGCGAGACTTTCCTAAAGACAGACAACTGAAAGCTCAAAGACTGCAGCCAGGGAAGAACAATGGGTATATAAAATGGCACTTTGTAGGCAGGCATAGTGACCCATTCCTGTAATCCCTGCAATCCAGGAAACTCAGCAATTGAGTGAGACCATGTCTCAAAAAATAAAAAGGGCAGGGGATGTAGCTCAGTGGTAGAGTGTCCCTGGGCTCAATCCCCAGTACTGCAAAAATAAAGAAATGCATACATAAATAAATAGTAAAATGGGCACTGTTTAGAGGTCAGGAAGGTAACATTCATTTCTGGGGCTGCACTCAGAGAAGTCACTATCAGATACTTCTTTACAGAACATTGAGAATGTTCTTTAAGATTGTAGGAGAAATCCTTTAACTCTCAATTCTGAGACAGAAATCGAAAGTGAGGCTGAAACAATTTGGGCCAACCTCTGGATTCCAGCAACACAATCTGTATTAGCTGCCTGAACCGAGGGCACCCATCCTGGGGGACTTACATATGCTGAAGAATGTGCCTCTTCCTGCGTGAGCCTGCGATGGTGCTAAGATGTTGGCTTGTCAAAACTAAGGAGTCAAATATCTAATGCCTTGTGTCAGAAATAGCACAAGCTGAATACCAGGAAGACCAGAGCTAAGGAACTGTGCAGTCAGCACTCGGCACGCTTAGCAACTGTTTCACTCCTGGGAGAAGCAGGGGAGTCAGGAAACCAAGCAGACCTGCAGGTGCGCCTCAGGCCAGAGCCCAGCTGATTCTATCTGCAGAGGCCGCAGCTGTCGGGACTGAGGGGAGGAAGCAAGGTCCCCATCTCCTTATACCCACATACACCTGGAAAATCAGCTTCCGGCAAGAGATGTCAGGTTTTTGCTGTTTGCTACCAGAACTTTCTTTCCAATGGGCTCAATTGGGCTTAAATACCAACACATGCGCTTGGGAGTCATTAGAATTGTAGCACAGGGCCCAATAGATAGCTAGTTCTCCACATACATTTGCTGAATGAATGACCCTCCTTAGAGGCAGACGTGATTCTTGCTGTATTCCTTATTCTCTTTTCTGTGGCACTGAAACGTTTCCTGGTTTTTTACTTTGTTCGATTTTTTTTTCTATAAAACCAACCTCCTTTGCTTGGCTCATCTGAACAGTTATTCTATATATAAATATATACATATATATTTAGTTGTAGATGGACACAATACCTTTATTTTATTTACATGTGGTGCTGAGGATCGAACCCTGTGCCTCACCTGTGCTAGGCAAGCGCTCTACCACTGAGCCACAAACCCAGCCCCCACTTATTCTATGTCATGGAATGAAGTGTTGCCCGATTAGAGAAACAACAAAAAGAAAAAGGATGTTTCCTAAGTCAAACCCACTGTCACTCTGTCACTAGGGTAGATCCAAAAGCCCAACGGTGGACAGTCATCAAAACCCAAGTTAAATCACAGGGATCACTAGGTAGAGAGATGAAGAAACTGGCTGCCTCTGTACAGGAGTGTCAGCACAGAACTCAAAGGCACAAACCTTGGAGTCAGCCTTCCCCCGCTCTGCTAGGTATCTGGCCTTGGCCATGTTATCAAACCTAGAAGCTTCAGTTTACCCACCTGTAAAATGGGTTTCTTTGGAAGAACAAATGAAATAACATAAGTAAAGTTCCTAGCACATCCTTGACCCCCATCATGGTACTCAAAATATAGGAGGTATTTCTGTAGTTTAAGGACCTGTTATTTAAGGACCCGTTATTTAAGGATCCATGGTCACTTCTGAACCAACAGTTGTCACACTGCGAGAGCTCCTAGAATAGGGGCTGTGGCACTGCATGTTCTCCACCTCTGTCAAGGTCACAGTTCACCATCCACAACACAAACACTTCATTTATTTATTGGTACTGGGGATTAAACCTAGAGCCCAGTACCCAAGGGTCTCTACCATTGAGCTACGTCCCCAGCCCTTTTAATTTCTTGAGACAGGGTCTCACTGAGTTGTTAAGGTTGACCTTGAACTTGTGATCCTCTTGCCTCAGCTTCTGGAGTAGCTGTAATCCACAGATGTGCACCATCAAGCCCAACCCAGACTGCTGAGAAGAACAAATTAATTCTTGCTCCTTAAAATCAATAGCCTTCTCCATACTGAATGTTCTGTCAAATGCCATTGTATTCAGCTGGTGCCCATAATAGCTGCTGTTGAAGCATTGTAAACCTGCCTCTTTCCAATGACTTCAAAGCTGACAACTCATTTTCCAAGCTAAATTAGTTAAACAAGCAGTTTTATGTGAACACAATAGAAACCACTCATTTCAGCTCGGAAGTTGTTTCTTGTGTGTGATGCTGGGGACTGAACCCAGGCCCTCACCCGTGCTAAGCGAGGGCACCACCACGGAGCTACAACCCCTCGCTTTTTTTTTTTTTTTTTTTTTGTACTGGGGGGATTGAACCCAGGGGCATTTAACCACTAAGCCATGTCCTTGGCCCTTTTTATATTTTGTTTAGACAAGGGTCTCACAGAGTTGCTTAGGGACTTTCTAAGTTGTGGTAGATGGCTTTGAACTTGCAATTCTCTGGCCTCAGCCTCCCAAACCATGGGATTACAGGCTTGCACCACCGCACCCATCTTGCAAAATTGCTGAGGCTGGTCTCACTCTGGCCTCAGCTTCTGAGTAGCTGGGATTACAGGGCTCAGACCTATTTCTAATAAAATGCCCTTCCATTTCGGTAATACAGCACATTTTTTAGAAGTGACTACAGTGCCCTGGTTCTCCCAGTGTGATCCTGGGACCAGCAGTCTCAGCATCACCTGAGAACTTGTTAAAAAACGCCAGCTCTTGGGCTGGAGATGTAGCTCAGTGGTAGAGTGTTCGCATGAGCATACAGGAGGCCCTGGGTTTGACCCTCAGCAACACACACACAGCCAATTCTTGGGTCCCCTCCCTAGACCTGCCATATCAGACTCTTTGGGGGTGGAGGAAGCAATGTTTTAACAAGCCCCGTGGGATTCTGACGCAGGTAAGCCTTGGGACTCACTGCTATTGTGGCCCCTGGTGGAATCCCACGGAAGGTCCTCCGAAAGCACACCCTCCCCCTAGCTGCTGAGGGCCAGCGGCTCCTCACCATGGTGGCCCCTTCTGGAGCACTGTCCTCGGCTGAAGGGCGCCACCCTGCCAGTTACCGTCTTACCCAGGAAGACCTCTCACAGTGACCACCCAGTCCCTTTATCAACTAGGGCAAATTCTGCCATGTAATCAGGTTGTAGATCCTTCCCGGACAAGAATACAGTTAGACTGCAGGCAGGACCACACTCCAGGCCCCCTCGGCCTCCTCCTTTGAGCTGCCCTGTCTGTCTCTGCCTCTCCCAAGGAATGCGATCTACAGCAGCTACTTTCACAATCTCCAAAAATGTACTCCCCCACTGTTACAGGACACGTCTGTCCACAGTCACTCCAACGATTTCACCCAGGGCGATTCTAAAACCAGCGCACCTGTATCTAACATCAGACCAGAGGGGGCTTAGAGGATGTGGTGAGAGGCCAACCACTGCCTTGAAATGGTTTGGGGATCTGAATCCTGATGTATTGTGGCTCGGGGGGTATTTAGCACCCACGATGGTGTGGTATAGGTTCAAATCCTGGCACCGTTCACCAGTTGTGTGTACTTGGGCAAGAAACCCACTTCTCCCTGCTTTTTCACCACAAAACAGAGGTAAGAGTGCGCACAACACCAAGCTTTGTGGGCCTTGGGCGAGATCGTATAAATACCATTGGGGTACTGGCTCTCCCCTGTTATCTGGGGACAATTATGCAACTTACCTCACAGGGCTCTGGGAAGGATTACAAGGCATCCTCCACGTATAGTTCTCAGCAGTGTGACTGGCATGTCAGCCCGCAGACAGTGACTGTTCCTTCCCCTCCCCACCAGGCACTGGGGATTTTAGTTCTACCTGGAAGCTTCCTTAAAGAGTCCACTGCACCTCACTATTGCAAAGCTCATCATTGGAGTGGAGTTCTTATTTCTGAGAAGTAGAGCTCTTTAATTATGCATTCATCTATTAAATAACTTCAAACTTCCTTTTTGGTAGAAAACAGACACCCGCAGCCAGAAGGGGCTTTAAAATTAACCTTCTTAGCCAAGTGCAGTGGTGCATGACTGCAGTTCTAACAGCTCAGGAGGCTGAGGCAGAAGGATCACCAAGTTGGAGGCCAGCCTCAGCAACTCAGAGAGACCCTATCTCAAAGTTAAAAAAAAATTAAAAGATCTTACGGGTGTATCTTAGAATTGAACCCAAGTTCAATCCCCAGTACCACACACACACATGTGTACACATGTACACACATGCCACGGGCCCTGCCCACAAGATTTACAGAACAGACATGTCAGTCAAATAGCTTCTATGACTATCAAATCAGAAATAAGAGGCGGGGAGTGTAGCTCAGTGGTAGAGTGCATGAGGTTCTGGGTTCAACCCCCAGCAACATAAGCAAGCAACTCACCCCTGCCCCGAAATAAGCACACTTACAGTAAGAAAAAGTTCCAGTTAGGAGCCATAATCTGTGTACATTTTGTGATCCTCGGGCTTATTTCTACTATAAAATATTGAAGATTATTTATTTATAGTTAGCCAAAGACAAGAGAACATGAGGGAAAACAGGGTTTTGCTATCAAAACCACGCATTTTGCTAGGCACGGTGTGACATGCCTGTAATCCCAGTGGCTTTGGAGGCTGAGGCAGGAGGATTGAGTTCAAAAGCAGTCTCAGCAATTTAGCAAGGCCCTAAGCAACTGCACAAGACCTTGTCTCTAAATAAAATACAAAAAATGGCTGGGGATGTGGCTCAGTGGTTAAGCACCCCTGGGTTTAAATAAAAAAAAGTGCATTTTTTTGTTATCACTGAGTTTTTAATAACACATTAGCTTTGATGAACTCTATCCCATTTAATCAAAAGTGAATAAAAATGAGGTTAAAATTAAGTGAAGCTCTGCTAGCTTGGCAGGGCTGACCTGGCACCTAACCAGGGAAGTTTAAAAAAGGTCAAGTGAGTTTCCCACTGTGTGGCCAGGAAGTGGTTTGTGTAGAAGCAGGATTGGAGGATTTATTTGGTGACTTCTGTCAGTCAGCGGTGGCCAAACCGAAAGCCTGTGAGATGCCCCCCTGACACCCACAGAGTGGAAGCCTAAGGGGCTGAACCCCCAAAGAACATTCATGCTCTCCCCTGGGAGGTGGGCAGGGGGCCACACAGAAGGACAGACAGACCAAGACATGTTCTAAGAGGCCGGTGCCTCAAGGAAATAAGATGTTAGGAGACCACAGTTTTTCTATTTTTAAAACATTTTATATAACTCATAAAACAGTGCTTGTATAAAAATTCACACAAAGTTGCTAGAGAGCATACAATTTCCAAAAATGTCCTGGGTTTTCGTTACATTCAGTTTTCTAAAGATGCACTCAATTCAATGGTAATATGCAGACGTTATGCGATATTTCATTATCTTTGGTAAAACTATTCTCATTATTTTGTCTCCTCACAGTATTAACTCTGATATCCACTTTGTGCAGGGTCTGCTCTCACTAGGATGTCAGAAAACATTAAGGCTGGATCTACAAGAGGCAAGTGTTCCCAACAGCAGGGACACCCCTGGCCCCCACCCCCCCTACAGAATCATCACAGCCAGGCAGGGCAAGAGCTCAATGACCTCCAACCAGGGGTCTTGAGAACCCTTCTCAATCAGGCAAGAAGCAGCCCCTGGGGGGGGAAGGTGGAAGCTGAGGCCATCTCTACAGGAACCCAAGCGGCCATGCTGCGGTGTGGTCAGGCCAGAACTCTTACCAATCCAGTCACCACTAAGTAGATCCCTTGGGTGGTTGATAATTGCTGCTGATATGCCCCCTAACTTGAAAGGAAAGCAAGGTTTGGAGCCAACACTGAAGGGGGAGGGGTACACTAGTGCTAATGACACCAGACACCACTTGATTCCCTGTCAAACTTCTGTCGTCATGTCGACGCGGCCATGTGAACTGAAGCAGGATCCGAACGCTTAGTACATTCATGACTATCTTCATACATTCTTCAACAACCTACGAACAGAGAGAACCATGACCACTACCACCTACCGTGACTTACTATCAACGTCAGAATGTGTCTGTGCTAATTCTTTAGTCCTTGGGATACAAGGCAGAAGATAATCCAAAACACAAACAAGTAAAAACCAAAGAATTTAGATGGGGAGAAGGATGGGGGGATGCCAACAGATTTTATGGAACACATTAAGTTCTGAAAAAATAAGTATTTTGTACTTTCTATTGCTTCATGTAAAAAAAAAACATGCCCACCGGAGCTGCCTGCATGGATGCAGAAGTGAGGACCCCATAAAGACAGAACACAGTCCAGGGGGACAGGAAACAGCTCCCAGAGGGTGTCCACCTCTCTTCACTGAAAGGGACTGTAGGATTTGATGGAGGGGAGGCGGGGAGAGACAGGACACAAGAAAGGTATTAAGGAAACCACAGTTTCCAAAAATTTAACATGCTCTGGGTAACAAAGAGACATATTTAATTTCTAGAACCTGTTGATTTTGATAATGTTAAGCAAACAGGAATTTTTAAAAAATTAACAATTGATTGTGCTTCTGAAGTTGCAGGGTTACATTCACCCTCTAGAAAGCAGGGCAATTTTCACATGGCTTGGAATCCTCTTGGATACATCCTAGAGACCAGAATAAATTCCAGGGGACCCCCAACCAGAGGGGCCGGCAGGAGAGTGCCACAGCCATCTTTGGGTAGGGTGCATGCACGTGTATATGTGGCGGAGAGTCTAAGGCAGAAAGAAAAGCCCAACTGAGCGGGGAAGTGAGTCTCCTGGCTGCCCCATCCCTTCTTTCCAGGCACAAAGGCAAACTTGAATTCACTGAGGTCCCCTTCGTCTCACTTAAGTTTTCTAGTAAGAAGTGTGTGTGTTTGCATGTGTGGGTGCGTGTGACAGAGTCATTAAGTTCCTGTGCATTTTTCATTTCCAATAATTCAGGTTTGCAGTTTTAACAGAAATAGTCTGCAAATGACACCAAAGAGCAATTTTTAAGCAGCTCAAAATTCTATGTTATATAAACAAATGCCCACTGGGTGAAGGCAAAAGTACGTCATATAGCTACTGGAACTAAAGTTCTTTACTGTATGAGGAAAATTCACAGGTTATTTCTATTATTTCTGCATTTGAAGGTAGCAAAGTACAAAACCATTAGGACATTAAATCTGTAACGTCCTCAAGGTTTTATGACTAGGCGGTGTGAATCAATTTCCCAGGTCTCTGGTAAGATGCATTCAGTTCGGGTTAGACTGCTTCCTTTCCTTCTTCACCTTTTGGCCCCCAGTGTAGGGCAGGTAAAAGTTCTGCCTTTAAAGACTTGACCTTCTGGGAAGTTTCCCAGCTGGTGCTGCTGGAGAGCAAGCTGCTGACTTGGAGCCATGTGACCTTCCCCATCAGAGGGGAGGGGAGAGGTGCACCTAGAAGACAGGGGATGGGCCAGGGGTAAGATAGGAGAACCTTTAGGGGTTCCCAGGGGAAAACTCTGAGTGGACCGGGGAAGGGACATGGGAGCCCCACTTGAGATGACCTGTGCCCTTTCAATATCAGGTATCCCCAAGAGGGTCCCAGGCCTGGGCCTGCCCACAGGAGCAAGGATGCCTCGCTAATGGGAGGAGCTAACGTTGAGGTCTGGGGAAGTCACCACTCAGCTCCCAGACCTAGATTTTGTACAAATACCCGCACAGAAAGTAAACAGTTCTTGGTGAACCCAAAGAAGCCCACCCTCCAATCCAACAAGAAGCCAAATGCTCACACATATTATTTTCCAAGGAAACGAATCTGCCCCTCCAACCAGCACCCAGTGTGGAGAGGGAACAGGGGGCCATGGAAGGACATAGCTCAAATGAAGACATTGTGAAAGTGTGTTTCCAGGTCTATCTACATTCATATCATCATCCAGTGTTCTCATCTACAGAGTGAGCACGACAGTCACCTTCCTGGGCACCACAGCAGAAGGGGAATCTTGCATGTGGTCAGAAAGGACTTCATGCTATTCCTATTCCAACCCCTCTACTGCGGTCCAAGGGGCATCTCGACTCCTCCAAAATCACATGTCAAAGACAAGGTCAGTAAAATCAGTTTCCATGCCACCTGCAGCTATGATTACCCATCATGCACAAACATGGCACTTCTAAAAAATTCATAAATCTCTGAAATCATCTTTTAAAATCCCAGCAACTGAAGTTATCTTACAGTACTTCATCTCAAATACTTAAAAAGATTTTCTAAGTAAATTGGCCTCCAAAGAGCCCAATGATTTTCTTTAAAAAAGGGGTTCATTTTAATTAAAAAAAAAAGAAAAAGTTAAAAATGGAAGATGTAAAATGTGGGGAGAGGAACAGAAGCTGCTTAATTTGCATTTTGGATTGTGAGTGGCGGGGGAGGGCACAGAAAGGAGAGAGGACCTATTCCTCTAGTCTGGCTGCTCACAGCCTGGCTCCCCCCAAACTCCAGCTGTGCCACCAGGGAATACAGGACGGTCAAGAGACCAAATTCAAGGCTGCTTTCTCATGGGTGGGTGGGTGTCTACGTGTGCAAATGTAGGAAGCCACTCCCCACTGACATAAGGTGCCTGTCTGTGGATACCATACACATGCTCCAAGTGACTCAGGCCCAAGGGTGCCCATCGCTCGGCCTTTCATGACCCCAAGTCTCTGGGCAGCCCACGGGCCGTCACTTTTCCACTTTCTTGGCTTTCTTGAGGATGTCACACTTTTTCCTGTTGGGGCGGCGACACCGCTCGTCGATACTGGGGATACATTCATAGTGCCACACCTCCTCCATCTTCTCCACGGGGTACACGGCCTCCACATAATGGCGGATGAGCCGCAGTCGCGTGGGGTCCAGCTGCTTCTTGTTGCAAGCCCCAGAATGGTTGTACTGCAGCCGGAGGTTCTCGGCAGTGAAGAGTTCAGGGAAGAGCCTGACCAGGAGCCGGGCGGCAAAGTTGCCCACGGAGAGGCTCTGCTGCACGATCTCACGCACCTCCTTGTCCGACAGCAGGTAGGGAGAAGGCACGGGGAAGTCGGGTGAGGGGACCACCAGCTCGTCCAGGGGGATCTTGCAGAAGTCCTTGCTGCTCCTTTCAGGGGGCAAAGGGGGCCCCTCAAACTCCTCTCGGAACCTCTCGGGGTTGATTGCATAGCTCGCCAGGTCTCTGCACTCAGGGCCTGGCACGTGGACCTTGCGCTGCTGCTGGTAGGAGCGCCTCTGCTCCGTGTCCCGGCGCCTGCAGCGCTCGTCCAGCTTGCCCACGAACTCCAGAGTCCAGACGCGGTCGTTTTTGGCCCGGGGGTAGAGCAGCTGCACGTAGTGGCGGATCAGTTTGATGCGGGCAGGGTCCAGCTGCTTCTTGCCCAGCGAACCGCTGCAGTTGTACTGCTTGCGCAGGTTCTCGTGGGTGAAGAGCTCCGGGAAGAGGTGCACCAGCAGGCGGGAGGCGAAGTTGCCGATGGACAGGCTGCTCTCGTAGATGCTGCGCAGCTGCTCCTTGCTGAGCAGACAGTCGGCGCCCGGCACCTCGAAGTCAGGCTGCGGGATCTCCAGCTTGTCGAAGTCAATGGGCACCAGCCAGATCTTCTTGGAGCGCCTGCCCGGCCTCTCGCCCTCGAAGCTGTCCTCCACCTTGACCACGGAGAGGTCATCCGGCAGGCTGGAGGAGTCGTAGCAGTCGTCCCGTGGCGTCTCGCCCTCGCTGCCTCCCTCCAGCCCCAGGCCCTCCAGCTCGTCATTGATGCGCTGGGCGCACTGCTGCAGCCAGGCCTCCTCTTCCTGCATGTCGGGAAAGTAGATCTCTGTGTAGTTGCGGATGATCTGCAGCCTCTGCGGGTCCAGCTCCTGCTTGCCGCCATCGCCGTAGCAGCTGTACTGCTCGCCCAGCTTCCGGTGGTCAAAGAGCTCCGGGAAGAGCCGGTGGAGGAGGAAGACGGCAAACTCGCCCGGCGAGGAGGCTTCATCCAGGAACTCGGTGAGGTCCTGCGTGTCCACCACGTGGTCTGAGGCGATGGTGCTGCTGCGGTCCAGGGACAGGGCCTCCTCCTGGTCCTTGCTGTCCAGGAAGTGGCCGGCGTCCACCTGCTCAGTTTCAAAGAAGCTGGTGACCTGGCCCCCTGGCTGGCTGTCCTCCATTTCCCGCTGGGCCCAGAAGCGGCTGAAGAAGTCATTCAGCTGCGGCAAGCACTCGGCCTGCCACACGGCGGTGTCCTTCACCGAGGGGTAGTAGACCTCCACGTAGTTGCGGATGAGCTGCAGGTGCAGCGACTCCAGCTTCCGCTTGGCCGCAAAGCCACAAGCACTGCAGCCGCGGGAGAAGTCCACGTCGCTGAAGAGCTCAGGGAAGAGCTGCACCAGCAGGCGGCAGGCCAGGTCACCGCCTGACAGGCTCTGGTCCACGATCTGCTTGAGCTCTGCGGCAGTGAGCTGGTACTCCGGGGGCGGCTGGAATTTGGCCACGAGCTCAGAGGGGCTCACCTGCTTCTTGATGCGGCTCACTTCCAGGGAGAGCAAGTCCACCTTGCTGTGCAGCTGGGACATGTTGGAAGTGAGAGTGTTGAGCATGTAGAACATCTTCTGGATCAGAAAGTAGATGTTGGGGTCGCCGTCAGTGGTTGCTCCCGATGCGCCGCCACAGTCCCGCTTCTGAGGGTCGTTCAGCAGGCGCAGAGGGGAGGGGCTGTTGCTGGCGTTGGCCTTCTCGAAGAGCTCATAGGTGTTGAGCAGGTCCCCCACGGGAGGGTTCTTCTTCTCCATGATCTTGTGCGAGATGCCATAGAGAGGCTTCTTGTAGGAAGGGGCGGTGGCATCATTGCAGGGCTCCTCCTCCGCCGGCCACACGGAGCCTACGTTCCTGCCCCTGCCCGCCTGCTCTCCGTTGCCCTGGCAGGGCGAGCTGTTTTCGCGGTTCCGCATGCCTGCGAGGAGTGCCTGGAAAACATGAAGTGATTCCCAGAGTGTTAGGCGGGTGCTGACTTTCCACACTGGGCTCAGGTCTGCCACATGGTCTGCTACGGTCAATGCTGCCTCCCCCAACCACGCTGCGGGTGCCACTACACACACCTGCACCCCAGGGCCAACCCTGCTGGCTCTCCCCAGTCTCTGAGAAAGGGCTCAGGCTGGACCCAGCAAGATGCATGCTCCTTCAGGACATCAGTGCTGGACTTCCTGTCCACAGGGCCCGACAGGAGACAGAGCATGGGTGCTAGCAAGGCCAGAAGAGAACTCTTCAAGGGGTGGGAGGGAGACCATGAATAGAATATGAGGAGGGAGAATATGAGGATCTCCAAAGATCCCAATGCCTGAGGCCAAGCTCCGTCCCCATCTGGGAACCCAGAGTTCCTACCACTCTTCTCATTGGTTTTTAGGTTCTGGATGTTTTAAGAGATTTACTTCTCTCTGTATGCAGATCACTGGTGATATGTTACAAAGATTCAAAAGCAATTTGACTCATTCAACAAATGATTCTGAATAATATCCATATGCAAAAAGAATATCAATTTTAATTTAAACCTCATACTATGCACAAAATTAACTCCAAATGGATCATGAACCTAAATTAAAAACCTAAAATTCTAACATTTCTAGAAGAAAATTTATGAAAGTTCCTTTGTGACCTTGTTTTAGGCCAGCATTTTTATAGACAACACCAAAAGCATAATCCACAAGAGAACAAATGTACTGGACTTCAGCAAAAATAAAAATTTTAAAAACTATAAACAGCTGGGAGCTACAGCACACACCTGTAATCCCAGCAACTGAGGCAGGAGGATGACAAGTTCAAGGTCACACTCAGTATAATTAAAAAGACAATACCAAGTGCTGAAGATGATGGAAGGAAATGAAGCTCTCACACCCTGCTGGTGGGGACAGAGTGATGTGACCACTTTTAAAAATAGTTTAGCAGTTTCTAAAAGAGTCAGTATACATGGACCATATAATCTAAGTATTCCATTCCTCAATATCTGTTTACCAAGCAGAATAAGAAGCACATGTCCATATGAAGACTAGTACACAGGTGTTCCAGGCAGCCCTGGACAAAAACTGCAAACGACCCGAGATTTTATCAGCAAGTATATAAATAAACTAGTCATAAATAGAATACTATTCAGCAATAAAAAGCAATAATTAGAGTACTCAGAATAGATCTCAAAATAACTATGCTGAATGAAAGAAACCACGCAAACAAAAGAAACCATATTGCATGATTCCATTTATAAAAGATTTTAGAAAGTGCAAACTTACATATAGTGACAGAAAGCAGAACAGAGGTTGCCTGAGGGTGACAGGGAAGATACAAAGGGACACGAAAGAATTTCAGTAGGTGATAGATATAATTATTATCTTAATGTGGTCATGGTTTACTGGTATACGTACACATGTCAAAACTTATCAAATACTTGAAAAGGTACTATTCATTGTATTTCAGTTATATTACCTAATAAAACCTATTTTTCACAAATGCTGAATCTGACCCAGAAACTTACTGGAATATGTTTGTGAGGGTTTAATTAAGCAGGAGAGCCAATTAGTGAGCACTGGTAGGTGTCAGGGGAGCGTGCAAGATTGAAGCACAAAGCCTACGCTTCCACTGACACGCACACGCCTCAGGCAAGTGAAGACCAGACAAGAACACCGAGCACACCTGGGTCTGGCCTAGCGCAGTGGTGCTTCAACCCTAATGTCCACATGAATCACCCGGGTTCCTGTTAGAGTGCAGACTGAAAACTGTGGGTCTGCATTTCTAACAAGGTCCCAGGTTGGAGTTCACTTAAATTAATGAACTACTTTTTGGATCCTTTTATCTTTTTGTTTTATTTTGCTATGTTGCCCAGGCTGGCCTTGAATTTGTGATCATCCTGCCTCAGCCTCCTTAGTAGCTGGAATCACAGGTATAAGCCACCATGCCCAGCTCTGGACACTCTGTTTGATTTTTTTAATTAAAAAAAAAATTTTTTTTTTTTTTTTGCGGTGCTGGGGATTGAACCCAGGGCCTTGTGCTTGTGAGGCAAGCTCTCTACCAACTGAGCTATATCCCCAGCCCTCTTTTATTTTTTTAATTTTTAATCTCGGACACTTTTTAGATAACAGAATCATCTGACTCACAATAAAGGCTGTTTTCTCCACTGATTACAATCATGCCAAAGAAAGGCTACTGTACTCCCTTAGGAATCTGAACATGAATGGATTCACAAAAGTGTTTTAATTACCCCATGGAACTGGCCAATACTTTTTTCATGGTGGTTTGTAGAGGCTAAGGAAGGGTCATGTCTCAACTTCCTGTGTGTATCTCAGGTATAAATAACAGTATCTGTTTTGGAAAGCAGAAGGGCTTAATAATGAAATAATGTCCATCAAGCACTGAGCCCATGGCTGGGTCACAGTAAAGCTTAAACAGATATTTATTACAATGGTATGATAATGGGGGGCGGGTGGGAATTAATCCTCAGTTCTTTACTACTGAGCTATATCTTCAGTCCCTCTTATTTTTTGAGACAAGATCTTGTTAAGTTGCTGAGCCTGGTTTTGAACTTCTGATACTCCCACCTCAGCCTCCCAAGTCCCTGGAACAACAGGATTACTATTTTTTTTTTCTTACTATTTTTTTAGTTGTAGATGGACAAAATACCTTTATTTTATTTATTTATTCTTATGTGGTACTAAGGATCGAACCCAGTGTGCTTTTAGGCAAGTGTTCTACCACTGAGCCACCACCCCGGCCCAAGGATTACTATTAAACAATGCTACTCATAAGCCACAGCAGAGGTATGTACCTACTGTGGGCCTTTGGTTAATTTGTAAAAGGTTACTCTCAACCAATCAATGGAGGACTTCCCTAGTGCACTCAGTGTCAAGCTCTCCAGAAAGCACTTCTCAGAGGTCTGTTTGCCCTGAGGGCTGTGGAGGGGAGCTGCACCTGGTAATTGAGCTAAGGGAGGGATTTTAAATTCTTTACAGTTCTTTTATTCTGCTATCTAGCAGAAAGCAAAGGATTATTATTATTAAAAAAAAAAAAAAAAAAAAAAAAAAAAAAAAAAGCCAGGTATGAGGGTAAGCACCTGTAGTCTGAGCTGCCAGCAAGGCTGAGGCAGGGTGATCACTAGAGCCCAGGAGCTTGAGACCAGTCCAGGCAACACAGTGCCCATCATTAAAAAAAAAAAAAAGAAAGAAAGAAAAACAAAAACAAAAACAAGAAAAAAAAGGAAGGAAGGAAGGAAGGGAGGGAGGGAAAAGGAAAAAAGAAAGTAAAATAGCAGAAAAACACACACCCCAAACACCCCAGAAACAAGGAAAGGAAGAGGTGGAAAGAGCTAAAAAGTTTACCCATAATGCAATGTGGGTTTTTTGTTTGTTTTTTTCTTTTCTTTGGTACTGAGGGTTGAACCCAGGGGTGCTTAACCACTGAGCCACATCGCCAGGCCTTTTTCTTTTTTTTACTTTAAGCAAGGTCTCACTAAGTTGCTGAGGCTGGCCTCAAACTTGCAATCCTCCTACCTAAGCCTCCCAAGTTGCTGGGGAGATATACGCCATCATGCCCAGCTTGCAATGTGCTTTGAATTGTGGGTCAGTATATGATAAAATTGATCTGGTGAATCATGACCAGCACAAGAAAAAGGGAGCAAAGAAGTAAAAAATAAAAGAGAGGAAGAAAGAAAGAAAGAAAAAAAGAAAGAAAGAAAGAAAGAAAAGAAAAGAGAAAAGAAAAGAAAAGAAAAGAAAAGAAACAGGGCATTGGACAAAGTAAATAAATTCAGGTAAGTTTTACTTCATTTCTCTGCATGTATCTATATATTTACATACAAATACATGTGAGCGGTACTGCTCTGAAACTGGATTTATTACTGTGGGTTACTGCTGAAAGGCACTGCCCTAAAAAAATCAGACTGTCCTTGCTAATTTCTGTAGATGAAATTAGATTAGCAATTTGTTCACTAGAAGTTCTATTACATCAAAATAATTTTGGAAGTTCTGTGGATTAGAAGATTATGATATGGTTTTACCACTACAGACAATCTGATTTTATAATGCAATAATTAAAAATCATAACCAACTTAGGAGTAATTTTAGAAAAGGAAGGTTTCTTTACAAGTGGTACCAATGGTACACTTAAAATAGGATTTCATGCCAGGCACAGGGGCACATGCCTGCAATCCCAGAGACTTGGTGGGGACTGGGAGGTGGTCAGGGTAAGTCAGGAGGATGGCAGATTTGAGGTCAGTCTAGGCAACTCAGCAAGACCCTGTCTCAAAATAAAAATAGTAATGACTATGATATAGCTCAGTGATAGGGCAACCCTAGGCTCAATCACTAGTACTGCAAAAAAAGAAGAAAAAAAATTTAAAATAAATAAATAAAATAGGATTTTGTGCAGAAAAAGACCATCAGAAATTCACATCCATTTAATTAGAGTGCATATTCTAGAGACCGGCCCCAATGACTACCTAACATGGAAAATAAGTACTGGTAAAAGTTACTGGGGGGACTAACTGAATTCCAACAACCAATTCATGTTTTTGGACTCCCCCACATTCCTAGTGCATACAGGAGGTGAGAGTATATCTGAACTAGAAGTCTCCTCTCTAACTCCAATATTCAGTCTTATTAATACAACTGTTTCTGATTGCACTGAGCATATTAGAAACACTGTTGTCCGCATCAACATTTTTGACGGAACTGTTTGAATAAAAAATATTACAGTCCCAGTAGAGGGCAATGTTCTGCACTCCCAGAAACTCTGGACACACAATTCAACATAAAACACAACACAAGTACCAAAGAGAAGGTTCTTAGACATCCCCACACTGGTGTCCTGTCAACTCAGTGCTCCAATTAATTCCACAAATGCTGCCAAAGCCACGACGGGCTGGCTGCATTTGCTGCCGATGATAAAAATCTCTGCTCAGCTGTCTAGGAGTATCAAGAAATCTCTAAATCTGTGCTACTTGGCACCGGGTGTCTGGTTGACACAGTTCCCAATTCTCCGAGGCTTATCTTCCAACCATATGGGGACTCTGCTGCATAGCTGAGGCTCTGCAATGCCAGCCTCAAGTCCGGATCATGATCCGGGCCTTCCTTTCTACCAGGAGGACCCGTAGACTCACAAGGGAATGCCCAAAACTCTCAGCCGGAGAACAGAACTGAGAAAAAAAAAAAAGCTGATGTTGCAATACAATTAATAGAAAGTCTAGGGGAGATTCCAGGTGTTCATGCCCAGCAACATCCCAGGGACTGGGTCACCATGGAGATGCTGTATTAGACATCTTCATCAGGCCCCCAGATCCAAGAGCAGTCACGGAATTCAGTTCAATGACTGATGAGGGACTAAATGGTGCCCAGAGAGGCAGCAAAGTGGAACACCAAGAAAGCGGCATGCCTTTGGGAGGCAGGACGTCTAGAATGAATGTGCTATCGAGGGCAGGCCAGGAGAAAAGGCAGCAAGAGGGCTGGCATCACTCTCCTGGCATGACTGCGGTGACGGTGATGCTGACCTTTTTCAGTTTCAACAGAATTCTCCTCCTCTTCCTCCTGGATCCAGTCAGGAGGAGTCCTCTACCGCGAGAGCTGCTCAACAGTCTCCTGCACCTGGCAGGCACTGTGCAAGACCCTGGCACATGGGGAGCAAGCTGGCTGCAGTCTCTCCTCTCATGGCCCTTAGCCTCTGGGTCATCTTTACCCTGCCAACAGTATATGGTGAGGATGAAGAATGTGCTAAGATGCCAAAGAGATGAGAAGGGGGGCGGGGATAAAGCAACTGCAAGAAAAGGAAAAGAGGAAGAACTAAGAACTGCAGAATATCACTGCATCTGAAGTTCCTCAGGGGTCTTACAAACTCCCCGCCAGGCCTCAGCACTGAGTGCGCAGTGTGAAATGCAGCAGGCTCGGTGGTGCCAACTTCTCTGAGCCTTGTAAACATGGGAATGGCCACAGTACCTGTCTGCTGGGGTTGCCACGCGGCTTCTTAAGCATCGCCAGCTGCTCCCACAGTCACTGACTTAGGAGGCATTCAGTGCACTGGCACTGCATTAGTGAGGTGGCCTTTCTGTTCTCCAATTGAAAAATCGACCATAATGGCATTTTAGGATTCAAACAAATAAGCAAGCAACAAAGAAACAAAAAAACCAGAACAGAGCTAACCTCTGCCTGGCACAAAGCTCCTGAACATCGCCATCACGTCCACAAACAAAAAGATGATTACCAATAAAAACTTTGGCTACTCACCTCCCACATCTGCTGCCTTTGGCTATGCAGCCCTTTCCAGGGGAGGTGCCAAATAAGTCTTCGTACAGTCTTTTGTTAGACTTTCTAAGGGAGGTTTTCTTTTCTGAGTGTGGTACTAAATGTCACTCATAAAACCAGCTGTCAACATTGATAGAAATGTGAATGTGGAACACCTTAGTATCAGGGCTACCACTCAAATCCTTGCCCCTCTGCCCTCTTCCCCTGAAGTGGAAAAGAGAAAACAGGTGCTCTAGGCCCTGAGCTTGGTGGTGCGCAGGCCTGGAGCATCCTAGAGGGCACCCATGGCCTCTCTTGACAGTCCCATGCCAGTTTCATTCTGATAAATGTGGAAGGAAGCAGGTGAATACTGGTCTCAGGGTGGGGACTGGAGATAAGGCTTCTGGGAAGGCAAATAAACATTTCTGAAGGCATGGGGCAGGCCACACCAGGCTCCTCACTGTGCACCTCACCGACTCCACAAGAAGCCAGGGAGGTGGGCAGCGCTATCATTCATCACAGTGGAAGTAGCTGAGCCCTGGAGGTCACAGAACCAGCATGTGCCCCCTTATCCGACTCCAGAGTCTCTGCTCCTACTGATGCTAACCTTGATGGGGAGATGAAACAGAGAAGGTGACAAGCAGACAGCCAGGGTCTTCCTTCCCGACCCCGGAGCAAGGCTGCTCCCCTGGCCTTCCAGCATGTGGCTTTAACTTACCTGTCTGAGCTGACTCATCTGTCTGGAGGACACATTGATTCCTTCCTCACAGGCTTGTGATAGGAATTAAGTGAAAAAAGAAAGGGAACAGGGCTATTTACCGGCTAGGTACTAAGAGAATAGCTGTTAATGTACCTTTCCACTTTTTTTTTTTTTTTCCTTTGGTGCTGAGGATTCAACCCAGGGGCACTTTACCACTGAGCTACACCCTTTTTATTTTATTATGAGACAGGGTCTCACCAAGACTGGCCCCAAACTTGCAATCCTCCTGCCTCAGTCTCCTGAGTTAATGGGATTACAGGCAAGAGTCACGATGACCCACTTGCCACCCTTTTTAATGATCACTCCTTTCAGCCTCCAGGTTTCTTCTGGCTTACCAGAGTGCCAAATGTGCCAAGAAGGCAGTACATACACCCTGCCTCAGCCCTGCCACCATGTAGAAGACTCAGAAGACCTAGGGGGGACAATGAAAAAGGACTATTCTGTTTACATTAGACAAGTACTATTTTGAAAAGTCAACGCATACGACAATTTCATGAAAGCCATGGATTGTTCTAAGTCCCCAGGATTCTGAGACTTATCGATTTACTGACATGTCTACCTAAACTTTTAACAAGGAAATACTGCTTTGAATGTTCTACAAGGAGTTTAATAATTTCAAAAGATTTCTATGTTTACACTATTTGTACAGAACAAGGAAGGAGGGCAGAGATGTCCTTTCTTTACATACACTAAGAGAAATTAAGAAAGTAAATAAAATACCCAAATAAAATCCGGCCTTAACATATCTTTTCCACTTCGGACCTAAAGGGTTAGAACTGCCTTCTGTGTCCAACCCACTGAAAAGCAATCACATGTGACCATGTAGTATAAGCAGATCAGACAAGTCATAGCAGAAGTATTCAAATGTACTCTTGGTTCCCTTTCCTCAAAGCATGTCAAAATGCTATGCCTGAAGCTCCAGCCCATCTTCTGCATCCCACCCACACACTGTCAAGAACACTATCTGCAACCTTCACACCATTCAGGTGATGCAGAACATCTCTCCACCATAAACCCAGACTTCCAGCCTGATGCCAGAGCTGTTCTGAATGGTTTCGTACTGAAGAATTCAACTAAAACACTAATTATAAGAACATTCCCTTCCCTTTCTGCCCCAAGAATAAGAAGCAGCTCCCTTCTCTATGCTCCTGTTGTGACAACAAAAATGTACCACGTGGAAGAATGAAGAGTAACATCATTTGTACAACACAGCAGCAGGGCCACCTCGGGCTGCCCACAAAGGCCCACCTGGCCTAAGACGTTCAGAACCCCTTGCCGAGAGCTTGCTGTTCCTCACCGTGATGGGGGCCAGCATTCCTTCCCATCCTCTGCACTGAGGGCTGGCTGCTCCTTCCATCAGGAGGTAGAATCTACTTGTCCACCTTTGAGTCTGGGGTTGGCCATGTGACTTGCTTTGACCTGAGGCCCCTGCAGATGTGATGCAAGCAGAGGCTCCACAGTGTTTGTATCCAGAGCTGCCCTCCCCAGCCCTGGGAGCCCTTTCCTCATCATGTGAACAAGCCCAGACGGGCTTCCCAGAGGGGGAGATGTGCACAAAGGGAAGCTCCAGTCACTCCTGCCCAGGTAGGCCACTCCAGGCTCCCCGGCCCCCGCCCAAACACATCAGGCCACCTCAGAAGAACCACCACCAGCTGATCCACAGAGCGATATGCAAAAAAAGAAAAAGAAAAAGGCGGTTGTTTTAAAGTACTAAATTCTGGGTGGTTTGCTTCACAGATCAAGTAAAGTGATACGCTCACCTTTATCTTCCATTTCCTGAACTCTAGCTTTACTTCAACCTTGAAGCAAGTTGCAGAATTGAGCCTAAGCAGAAATGTAACATGACACACAGAGAAAAATGGGTTGGTTTCATTTTGCTTTGTTGATTGAACCTCGCACATGAGGAAAATATTTCCAAGTGTTCCCTGAAACTTCTCCTCAAACTTCTCAACACTGTCAGAATAACTTCTAGGACTCTAGCCTAGGCACACTTGTACAAGTGACTACATTTAGGTATATGGATGGTCCTTGTGGCATTATTTGATATTTCTAAATATCAATCATTAGGAAAAAGGATAATAAATTATATGATCTAAAATAACACAAAAGAAAAAACAAATGGTTAAATGTTTTTTCAAACAAGCAGTCAGGGAGCTGAGTTTTTGGTTTTGTTTGTTTTTATTTATTTATTTTTTTAGTTGATGATGGACCTTTATTTATTTATTTTAATTTATATGCAGTGCTGAGAATTGAGCCCAGTGCCTCACACATGCTAGGCAAGTGCTCTACCACTGAGCCACAACCCCAGCCCCGGAGCTGCATTTTAAACCAGTCATTATTCACTAGAAACTGCCACTCAAGCATGAAGTCCTTCCTTAGCTTTGAGGGTATACAGTAAGGGGCTGGTATAGGCAGCCAGAGTCAAGGGGTGGGGGGGATATTTCTAATTATTTCTTTATTAAAAAATTCTCAAAATATTTTAAAAATGCAACTTTTTTGCTGCGCATTATAAAATGTCTTGCTCAATTATTACTCAAGTAAGCCAAAAAATGGAAAACCCAAATGTCCATCAGTTGATGAATGGATAAACAGAAGGTGTCCATACAACAGACTATTATTGCCCAACCATAAAAAGGACTGCAGTGGTTTCAGGATTCTGGTTCTGCATGTAAATAGCTTGGAAGTCTCCACTCTATCCTCACAAGTAAAAACCTCAACAAACTAAAAAAAAAAAAAAAAAAAAAAAAAAATCAAAAATTTTCTTAGATTCATAAGATAGGTAAGGTCAGGCTGCTGACCCCAAAATGGAGAGAGAAATGAATGAATACAGAGAATCACAACTTCCCAGACCAGACACCCCATAGTGGAGACCTCCAAGTCTGTCGGAGCTGGGGCAGGGAAGTCTGACTTGTAATGATAGGTTGCTGGAGGCCCTGGGTGGACAAGTCCAAGAATTAAAAACTCCAGAGGCCCCAGAGAGCCCCCATATTTTTCTGACTTTACCTTCAAGAACTCTACCAGGTTCTCAGAGTGACTATTTGAGAAAAACTCTCCCATACCTTGTGTGGGAAAAGAGAAGCATTTTGAAATACTCCAGAGGATTCCATACTTAAGGAGATCTGCCCTCAGGAAACTAACCAGTGCCTACCCTGAAGAAGTTTTATCTGAGGTTATCTGACCTGAGGGAAGGGAGATACCAAGTCCAGCCCACACCAGCCATCCAGTCCCAGCCAGGGAGGAAAGGAGGAACTAAAGAGAACAAGTGAAGTTTACAGTCCAGAGGCACAGGTCTGCTGAAGGACACAGACAGAGCCATAGGGCTGCAGAGCCTTTCCCTCCTTCCCCTCACCACCACCTATTTATAACAGCTCCTTTTACCCAGTACATCATGTCTGACTACCAAAAAAAAAGTATACTAAGACCAAAGCAGAATCACATGGTAGAGAAGATAGAATTATCATACAAAAAATTTAAAGCAACTATGGATTTGCACGTCAAGGGCTGTAATGGATAAGTAGACAGAATATAAGAACAGATGGGCAATGTACACAGAAGTGGAAATTTGAAGAAAGAACAAAAAAGAAAAGCTAGAGAGAAGGCAAAACCCTACAACAAAAATGAATAATGCCTTTGATGGTCCTAGCAGACTGGCTGTGGCTGAGGAAGACTCTCTGAGCTTGAGAATACCTCCACAGCAAACTCCAAAACTGAAGCAACGAGAAAGGATTGGGAAAAAAAAAAAAAAAAAAACCAGAACAGAACATCAAGAACTGTAGGGCAATACAAAAGATGTGACATATGTCATGAGAATACAAAGAGAAGAAAGATTGAAAGGAAGAGAATATTTAAGACCATGACAGAATTTCCCCAAATTAATGTAAAACACCACACCAAAGATCTGGGAAGTTCAGAGAGAACCAAGCAGGATAAATGCCAAAATATCTACGCCTAGGCATATTGTTTACAAACTACAGAAAACCAAAGATGCATTAATCCTGAAAGAAACTAAAGAGGGGCAAAGGTAAGATTTACATCCAGCTTGTCCTCAGAAACCATGAAGGCAAGGGAGCGCAGTGACACAGAAGGAAAAAACATCAACCCAAACGCTGTGCCTTGCAATATTATTTTTCAAAAATGCAAAAGACATACTATATCTCGGACAAACAACAAACGAGGGAGTTGTTGCCAGTAGACCTGCCTTACAAGAAGTGTTAAGAGAAGCCTTAGTCCAGGTAGGGTGGCACATGCCTGTAATCCCAGCTATTCAGAAGACTGAGGCAGGAGGATCACAAATTTGAGGCCAGCCTGGGCAACTCAGCTAGATCCTGTGTCAAAATAAAACATAAAAAAGGCTAGGGGTGAGCACCCCTGGGTTCAATCCCCGTACCACACACACACACACACAAAAAAAAAACAAAACAAAACAAAAAAAAACCACATGGGTGGTGCTGGGGATGTGTGGTGTAGCTCAGAGGTAGAGCACTTGCCTACCACGCGCAAGGTTCTGGGTTCAATCCAGAACTGCGAAAAGAAAAAAAAAAAGTGGGGTGGCCAGGTCACGTGCAATGGAGGTGAAGTGCAGATGGCACAGCAGGGATGAGTCTTGAAAACACTGTGGTGAGAGAAGGAAACCCTACAGGAAAGGTCACAGAGTATGTGATTCCATTTAAATGAGGGGTTCAGGATGGGCAAATCTGTAGAAAGCCTGAGTAGATCAGACGCTGTCAGGAGTTGGAGGTATGGGAAAGGTAGTGACTGCTGAGGGGTTCTTCACGGGGTTATGAAAATGAATTGAAAAAATGAATTTGTGGTGGTAGTTGCATAATTCTATGACTATACTAAAACCACTGAGCTGCACAAAACCTAAATTGGGGAAAGGTATAGTGTGCAAGTTATATTTCAATAAAGTTGTTTGAAAGATAACTAAAACAATAAATAAGATTGAATTTTTTTAAAAAATGTTTCTCTCAATGTTCCGTAAAGCAGAATGCAAGTCCTTACATAATATAAACGTGCATATTTAAATCCTGGTTAAAATCTTAGTCTCATCACTGTTGCAATAAGAGGACAATTTTTAGTAATTGAAACCTAACCAAGACCCTAAAATGCATAAATTCCCAATTTATTTGGATCTGCCCTAATATCCAATAGAGAACTGAAACTAACCAATAAAACCAAGAGTCCCAGACTGATACCCTGTGCTGCTCTGACTAATGACAAGGAGCACTGAAATCCAGATTCTCTGTGAACACAGAAGTTAAAATGCTTCTCTGGGTCTCCCAAAGGGTAGGTGTGGCAAGGGGGGAGAGCAGGGTAGGGAGGAGACTTGGAGTTGGGTTGGGGGTTTGGTGAAATGTCCTCCCAAGAATTAAAGATTTATCTGTTGAACCATGGGGTGGCTCCACCAACCACAACCAAAGCATCCTAAGATGAACACCCATCTTATATCCCAAAGCTGCCTCTCTCCTCAGTGTGAACCACTTTACATGGATGTCCTGTCTCCCACCTGAACAGCAGGCTGCTATAGTGGCCAGCGTGTTAATTCCCATTTTCCATCTCTCTCAACGATTAGCCAAGTGCAATACAACCAGCAGGTGATGAAGAAATAAAACAAATTCATGAAACAGATAAGTCACACAACAACAGGCATGATGTAAAAGAATTCCCCGCTTCACAAAAAGATTCACTGAAAAGTTCTTTAGGGAACAAGCTCCCTAAAAGTACTGGGACGTAAGACAGACTTATGAAAAGACCTGCTAACCCCCAACCTTCCCATGAAATCTGAGGTGGAATGTGCCAATCACCCTTGCCATCAGCATCCTTGCTCTCGTAGAGCACAGCAGAACAAAGATCTCAAAGCAGCTGCATTGTAAAGAAACCCCCTGCCCCACAAGGAATCCAGACATAGACAAAGATTTCAGCTGAACTGAAGTCAGAGATAGCACAGGTTTCTTGGGCCCAAGGGTTCAGCAGTTTCCCAGAGGCCCAAGACCACCGAGATTCAGCCTCGCATCAGAGAGGGTTAGAGCCCCAGCAGAAGGAAGGTGCTGGGCCCTCACCTCAGGTATCAGCCGCCTCCTCTTCACGCTGGGGACAGAATCTGGCTGGCCCTCGCTGCCTGGCTGCTTTCGTTTGCTGGAGTCCTGGAGGGCAGTAAAGACGCTGTCCAGAGGGTGCTTCTCGGAAGGCCTGGGATTCAATGAGCAGTCCAGGGCAGCATCTTCAGCCTCCGTCTCCACCTTCACAGTGTTATTTTTTAGAACTGTGGCAGAGAAGAAATAGGACTTAGCAGGGGAGACCAGGGCCACTGAGAGATCGGCAGGTTCTCTGGGCAACAGGTATTTGAGGATCTCCCTCGTGCACTGGCACTCAGAGATAAACTGGTGCTTCCCAGCAAAGTGATCTTACTAAACAATGTTCCAAGTTCAAAATTGGTCTATAAGTCTTTTGAGGGGAGAGGAGGGAAATGGAGAGGAAATAACTAAATATTAACTGTTTGCACTTCTAAAAAGTAACTCTGGAAAAATACACGATGCTTATAACAGGTATTGGGTAGAGGGGGATGGGAACAGGCAGTAGGAGACTTTTCATTATATTCCTGTTTACATTTTTTGACTATGTAATATATGACCTATTCAAAACTATTAAATGAGAAACTTTTTTTTTTTTACCTTCTTCTACATCTTCACCGAATTCAGCTGAGTTCATCTTCTATTCCACTAAATGAAAAGACAAACAAAAGCCTTCATTTATTGCTTGATCTACTTCGTAATATTCCCTACCCACAGAGAAATTCCCTTGCCCCCAGCTCTGCGGAGTGGAAGGTTAAAGGTCAAGAAGCACTGTGGAAGATCCCAGCCTCCTAATCTTGTCTGCTGATGCTCAGGAGCAGCCAGACCTTGCCGGCAGGTAGCCCTTCTCCAAGACCCATGTAGGCGAAACCTGTCTTTGAGCATCCATTGAGATCACTTACTGAACCAGGGGAACATTACTTGAGCAAATTATATCTTGCAAAGAACCCTAATTTAGATGATCGCCTTTTAGTTCCTGCTTATAAAACTCTAGCCATGAAATGAAAGAAGGGAGGCTGTGGTCCCAATACATGGAGCTGAGGTCTCAGCACTCCAGGTAGCCAAGAAGCCTGTGCTGCCCATAAAGGCAGCCAATAGTGACATGTGACCACTGCGGACTCAGAATGTGGCCAGTTCAAATGGAAACATGCCATAGGTGTGAAATACACACCAGATTTCAGACTTAGCTTGGTTAAAAAAATGTAAAACACCTCATTCATAATCCTTTTATATTGGTCACATTGAAATGATAACATTTTAGACTTGTTGAACTAAATAAAATTTTATTAAAGTTCAAGGCCAGTGCCTGGACCTTTAGTGAGACTCCAGAAAAAAAAAAAAAAAAAAAGAAAAGGAGAACGCTGGGAAAAGGCAGAAGGTAAAGCCATGAGCCATGGGTTAGATCCCCAGGACTACAACACATAAAACACTTCGCCTAATCTTTAAACACAGTTATAAGAAACTTAAAACTACATATGAGGTCCCTTTATATTTTTACTGGATGATGCTAGCCTAGCTCTTCCTTCCACAACAAGGACAGAAAGGCATTGCGGGTTTTACAGTGTAGGCAGAGCAGGCAGGGCACAGGCAGGGGTGCTCTGTGGTGGGTGCTCTGTCTAGGCAGAGTCAGTCCTGATGCCCACTGCCCCAGCCAGAAAGGAACTAACAACATCATTAAAGTCATTATTAAGTCTTTGGGATTCCCAAATTCCATAACAGCATCTGCATTGATAGTTTAAGGTACAAGCCAGGCATGGTGCCACATGTCTATAATCCCAGCACCTCAGGACGCTGAGGCAGGAGGATCAAGTTCAAAGTCAACCTCAGCAAAAGTAAGGCACTAAGCAACTCAGTAAGACCCTGTCTCTAAATAAAATACAAAACAGGGCTGGGGATGTGACTCGAGTGCCCCTGAGTTCAATTCCTGGTACTGAAAAAAAAAAGAAAAAAGGAAATAGTATAAGGTAAAAATGAGTTACTGACATTTGGAAAAGAATGTACACTGCAACCTTTAATATTGATAGTGGGGAGTTATGATTCCAACAACTGATTAAGGTGACTACAAACACAGTTCTCATTTGGGTGAAGGATAAGAGGAAATAGGACCAAGGAGTATCCCTTGAGACTTCTGTAAGAGGAATGCCAACTACATCATTCAGTAAACCATTTAAGGTACAGCTATGAAACGGTGTGTGTTCAACATATTCTCTGTTTTAGAAGGATGCAGCGGGCAACAGAGACTGTGTCTGGGTGATCTATGTGCACAATAGTAACTTCAAAAGTCACTAATAAGAGCAACACTTATTAGGTGAAGCCTGTTCTCAGAGGATCACAATAGCCCTCTGAGTTCGACATAATTCTTTTCATCCCTGCACTACTAACTTTCAGAGGCTAAAAAAGAAAATAAGATGCATTTGAAATTAAAAATAATTCCTGCTCACAAAGCTATCTCCTACCTGCCAAATGGATAGACAAAGTGATATTGAAGGAAAACAAAAAGTCAAGTTCAAGGGTTCATCCCTTATTTTACCAGAGGTCAAATTTAGTGACTCCTTCCATTGCATTTCAAAACATAAACCCTGCATCTGATCCTGGGCATCTCAGAGTGAACCAGAGGGCGGCTGATGCCAGGCAGAAACTCACGTGATTCCTGGCCCAGCCAGAGGGCCTATCAGGAAACACACTTGAGGTCAGCCCAGTGCCCTGAGCTTGCCAAGTGCCCTTGCAAACTCTGCCACACAGTCATATAACCTGTTGCTTCCCATCAAGGGTAGGGGTGAGAAGCAGCAGAAGAGACTGGGAGGAATAAGCCCTGGGATATGGGAGGCAGGTACACTTTACGAACTACATTTTAACAGAAAAGGGAGAACACGGCTGATAGTTTGTGAGGGAAAACAGGTAAAAATACTGCAAAGATTCTGGCTAAGCAGAAAAGCATTAAAAGGATAAGCCAGCACTAGAAAACAGGAATGGATGAAAGAGCACAGCAGACAACTCCAGGAGCTGAGCGAGGGCGCTCTATTCATCTGTCATGACACTCGCCCACACCGCTCCTCTGATGCCAGTCACACATACAGAACAGTGTGGAGCCGGGAGGCAGGTGCTGGTGCCCGGGCTGCTGGGTGGAGTCTATCCAATGGGACTTGGTGAGCAGGAAGCTATATTCTGAACCACCACCAGATGACATTACAACAGGCAATTTGGCACCTTTTAATTGTGAATCCTCCTGAAACTGACAAAGGAAGAGCAGACACGTGAGCCACCTGTAGGTGGGAGAAGAGCTGCGGGGAGCTGGGAAGGCTTAGGGCTGAGGTGAGAGGAAGGGACTGCAGACTGCTTGGGCATTCGAGACACCAGAGTGCATCTGCTTTGGAAAACATCTCTGTGTTCTTTTGTCAACTAGTGGCAGATGCTAGGTTAGCACAGAAATAACCCAGAACACAGGCAGATAGCCACGCACATGGGAGGGTGGGAAATCTCCCAATTGCAAGGACTGGAAAACCTGCAGCTGCCTCTGGCTGCCGTGGGAGGAGTGGGGCAAGGTCCCCCTTGACATCCCAGCCTGCAAGCCCCGGGGAAGCCATGACATGTGGGCCTCCACCTCTCCCTGAGCTACTTTAATCCCACCTTTACCAATCAAGAAACCCCGGGCTGATAACCCCCTGTGTCATATGGCGACTGAGTGGCAGAACCAGGATTCAAATCTCCCATCAGCCATTCAGAGGAAAAACAGAGTTCTCATTCTTCTCTGGTAAGGTGCTTTCGATGAACACACGGCCTGCTTCCAGACTCGGGTCACTCATTCCAGCAGCAGCTGGGGACACACGAGTCTCCTTTCACCACAAGGAAGCTACCTGGAAAGTCAGTCTGCTCCGGGCTTGGAAACAGACTCCACCCCACGGTGCAGGAAAGTTTCTGCAGGAAGACGTGCAGGTCACTCCCTGCATCCCTGAACAGACTAGAGACTGCTGCAGCTGGGTAGAGAGGAGATGAGTATCAGGAGCCACCTCCATTTGCTGATCACCTGCCCAGTGGAGGTCACAAGCTCTGCTCTTCGTGGGTGGACACGGAGCACCCAGATGCCTCGCATGCCACAGACATTCCTTTCGATTGCATAACTGCAGGTTGTGCAGAAGCCTGCAGCCTCTGCAGCTCAGCTCTGCTGCTCCCACAGGGCCAGGTTGCTGCCATTAGTCACCTCTGCATGCTGGACTGTGTGGAACCTTTAGTTCCAGCATTCTCTCCTTTGCAAAACCTATGCATCTCAGCACAAAACTCAAACTGTGGGGTATTCTAACTATGCACATCCCCCAAATCAGTTTTTTCCCTATGGGGTGGCTGTTCCATGTCCCTCAGAAACCTCTGAACAAGCCAAGGGAAGAGTTAAATGAATGGAAGAGGAGATGAGAGTCACCAAGCCTGTGCACTTTGCAGCTGTTTCTAGTTAAAATGCCACAGGTTGCAAGATGCCGTTAACTCAAACAGCACCACAGCATCAGCCCCCGGTGCCTTATTTAGTAAGTGAAAATGCTCCCGCCCCACCCAGTGCTAGGGATTGAACCCAGGGCCTTGCACATGCTAAGCAAGTGTTCAACCACTGACCTACACTCCTCAGTGCCTCCCCGCTTTTTAAAGCAAGTAGCCTTTTAGAAAGCCTTAGGTAAGATGAATGTTGTTAGTACAGAAAGGTTTAAAATGTTGCAGAGCTCAGAGAAGTAATTTTATTAAAATGTCTTCTAGTCTCCATCCTACGTTGAGTGAGACCACCAAAGGTTCGACCTTCCATTTAGGGTATGTGGGTGGAGAAGATTAGTAGGTCATCAGAAAAGCTTTCAGTTTGCAAAAAGCACAAAGGAGGGTAATTCCAAAAGCTCAGAAATAACAAGATGCTTTAGCCATTCAAATATCAAATTACAACGGGCAAGGTGTTTAAATTGGCTACATAGACACGATAACTTGCAGGGCTTGTGGCAACTCTGTGTCCCCTGCGAGAATAGGGATGAATCTGAATCCTGCCCCTCAGCATGCAGCTGGCTTGGGGTTGGAAGGGAAGCTGGGGAAGCAGAATGTGAAAGTAGAGCTTAGAACAAACCATGCCACAAAGAAAAACCAAAAGCATTACAGATTATAGGACATGTTACACTTTTAGAGTTCATCATAAGAAGGAAGACACTAGGCTGGGGAGATGGCTCAGCTGGTAAAGTGCTTGCCTTGCAAGCACAAGCCCTGAGTTCGATCCCCAGTACCAAAAAAAAAAAAAAAAAAAGAAGGAAGACACTTCCAAAATTCAAAAGGAATACTCTGTACCATCACTGAGTTACTGTTTTGGAGGCAAACATGTTCACTTTCTCCAGTCCTTCCAGAGACAGACTCTATCAATGGTTCTCAAAGTGTGGTCCTAAAAAAGGGGTGTGTGGAGCAGGCTCACAAGGCTTGCATCAATTTTGTGTCTCTCCCAAACTCCACCATTAGTCAGATGGGTAGTCCAAAACAGGCCATGGTGGTAGGGGGTATTTACATCATAGAAATTGACTCTCACTAAAGAGGGCTTTTTTTTTTTTTTTTTTTTTTTTCCTTTTTGGAGGATCAGTTTACCAGAGCAAGATCATGAAATCAAACTATCTCCGTAACAACACTAAGATGTTACTGCCCTTGTACTCTTGTTCTCTCACAGGTCTGTAGGGGAGTTTTCCAGAGGCTGTCATTTCACAGAAGACTGAATAAAGAGGAAGTATAGAAATTCAGTTGTCTTTTTTTTTGGTACTGGGTAATAGAACTCAGGGCCTTGTACATGCTAGACAAGCATTCTATCCCCAGCCCTCAACTGTCCTCTAGTAAGCCAGACATTAAAAGAAATTTGCACTAGACAGGTTTGTACATGTCTGTAATCCCAGATACTTGGGAGGCTGAGAAAGGAGGCTCTCCAAGTTGGAGGCCAGCCTTGGCAACTTAGCAAGGTCCCCAGAAACTCAGCAAGGCCCAATCTCAAAATAAAAAGGCTTAGGGATGTAGCTAAGTGGTAAAGCATCCCTGGGGTCAATCCCCAGTAACAAAAATAAATAAATTTTAAATAGAAAAATAATTTTTTAAAAGGTAATAAATATTTAAATGTTTTCCAGCTTTAGTTTTCTATCATGGTAAATGCAGACATATATAACAAAAGCTTTCTGGGGTCCTCAATAATTTTTAAGAGTATAAGGGGATCCTAAGAATGTTTGAGAACACTGTTTCTTGCTTTTTTCACTTAAAGTTACATGCAAGTTTCTTTCTTTTTTATTGCTACTGGGGATTGAACACAGGGGCACCTACCCCTTGAGCCACATCCCAAGCCTTTTTTTATATTTTGAGACTGGGTCTTGGTAAGTTGTTTAGAACCTCACTAAATTTCTGAGGCTGGCTTTGAAACTGCAATTCTTCTGCCTCAGCCTCCCAACCCAATGGGTTACAGGTATGTGCCACCATACCCAGCTTGGAAATTTATCACTACTTGTTTTAGTTTGAGTTCACTCAAACTAAAAGCTGGGTACAGTTGCACACATCTGTAATCCCAGCTACTAGGAAGCTAAAGCAGTAGGATCGCAAATCCAAGGCCAACCTGGGCAACTTAACAAGACCTTGTCTCAAAATAAAAAAGTAAAAAGGGCTGGGGGTGGCGCTTAGTGGTAGAGTGTCCCTGAGTTCAATCCCCAGTAGCAAAAAAGTAAAAAAGAAAGAAAGAAAGAAAAAAAAAAAAAAACAGATCTGGAGACAGGGATTTGGAGATGAGTAGTTTCTTTGGGAAGAGACAGGGGAAGGCTGAAAACCAATAATGGACTCCATCCAGTTTGTGGGGCACATGATACCCACATGGTGGCCCCAGGTGCCCACAAAGGGGAGCCTCATACATAAGGTAAGTTCCTAGAAGCCAGAGACCTCTGCATCATTCCCTTCTGCCCCCTCCCTACACTTGCCCAATACTCTGAACACTCAGTGGAGACTCAGTAAAAATACCAGCCAATACAGTGTAGAAAATGCTGTACCAAGAGCTTTACAGTAAACTTACTTATCCTAATAATTCCATAAGGTAGAAATTCTTGTCATTCCTATTGTACAAGTTCAAATGGATGCAGGATTTTAGGCAGAGAGGGGCCTCAGAGAACATCTAATGCAGTTCCCTGTCTTACAGGTGTAGGACCCAAGGCTCAGGAAGGTAAGAACCATGAATAGGATCCTCATGGCCTGCTCCATAGGGATCAATCAACTGTAGAGGTTCGTGACAGGGATCACAATCAACAAAGGCAGAGATAGGAGGAGCCAGAGGCTGAAGATGGAATCATGGGAACTGCTGTGTAAGTGAAGGATAAGTAAGTGACAGAAGATAAAAGAGTAATCAGAACCATCTAGGTTAGTGAACAGTACACTGGAATTTCTACAACAACCAAAACTGACCTCGAGCAAATACAGGCTGTGTATCCCAGCTGTGCAGAGCACCCCAATACTTGAATTTTGTGATCTGAAAGCAAATATTTTTAAACTCGAACACAGAACTAATGAGACATTTCCCCCCTTTGAAGAGAGAGAATATTAATCAAGGCTAATTGTAGCTGGGCAACAGCATATGCCTATAATTCCAGTGGCTTGGGAGGCTGAGGCAGGAGGATCACAAGTTCAAAGCCAGCGTCAGCAACTTAGTGAGACTGTCTCAAATTAAAAAAAAAAAAAAAAATTAAAAAGGGGTGGGGATGTGGCTCAGTGATTAAGTACCCCTGGGTTCAATCCCTGGTACAAAACAAAAAAGACAAAAAAAAAATCAATTCTAAGGGAAAAAAAAAATCCACCTAGGAATTAACTATCAATGTCAATCAGGGCAGAACTTGATCTCCCTCAACAGATTCATGTTCTAAAAACCCCTAACCAAACCTTTCTGTCACCTACAGAGCCTCGCCCACTTGAAATAAATTTCTGACCCCAAGTCACAGCAATGAGCAAAGGCCAGAGAGCAAAGGACATGGGCTGGTTAGTTTAACATTGAACATAGGCCAAACTCTAGGGCCGAACTGGGGGCACAGGAATCCTGGTATGGGGAGACCTCCATAACCATTAGAGTTATTAATTATTGATAATTTTTTGAAAAAAGGTGCAAAGAAAATGGAAGAGAACAAGTGAATGTGACTTGGATTGAGATGGCCTTTGATCACTGTTGTTTTTTTCCATTATACAAAGCTAGTAAGTCAACTTCTACACACTGGAAGCATTAAGACTTCAAAACCTCTATCGGAAGAATGAGCTAAGCATTAAATTACGTGTAAAGATTCAAAATCAATTGTTTATTATAGGGCTACCCAGTCAATAATAACATACTTCAAAGTTCACTGGGGATATCTCAACTATGTAATTAAAAAATGCCATAAAGCAGCTAGAAGGAAATATGCCAAAATGTTAATTACCTCCAATTAGGAGGATTATGGATGATTCTTTCCTTATACTTTCCAAATATTCTACAGTGGGCATGCAATTTTTTTGATACTAAAAAAGAAATTTATAAAAATGAAAAAAAAAAAGAATAATAATCCACTAGGCCTGGTGGCATATGCCTATAATCCCAGCAACTCAGGAGGCTGAGTCAGGAGGACTGAAAGTTTGAGCCCACTCTCAGCAATTCAGGAAAACCCTGTCTCAAAACAAATTAAAAAGGCCTGGGGATTTAGTTCAGAGGTAGAATGCTCCTGGGTTTGATCCCCAGTACTGCTAAATAAGTAAGTATTAAATATGAATTATTTATTCATATTAAATATGAATTATATATATATATATATATATATATATATATATATATATATATATTCCAACCCAGCTATACAGGGGTACACACCTGTAATCCTAAAGTCTGAGGCAGGAGGACTGCAAGTTTGAGATCAGGCTCAGCAACTTAGAGAGGCCAGCCTGGGCAATTTAGCAAGACCCCAACTAAAAATAAAAATTAAAAAGGACTGGAGATGTAGTTCAGCTCTAGAGCGCCTGGGTTCAATTCCCAGTACTACAAAAAAGGAGAAGAAAAGTAATCAAACAACACAAAAAAACAAACATTCCTTAGAGAAAATGTTTCCAAATCTTTCATCTTAATCCTGGGCCTAATCTATGCTGTCAATGCCCCTCTACACACATGGTACCCAGGACTCGTGTTGACTGACAAAGAGGACAGTGAAGCCTGGCATAGTGGCACAACCCTGTAATCCCAGCTACCTGGGAGACTGAGGCTCAAAAAATGAAAAGAACGAGGGCTGTAGCTCAGTAGTAGAAGGCCTGCCTAGCGTGGTGAGGACTGAGGTTCAGTCCTCAGGTGGGTGAGTGAGGGAGTCCTCCTGGAGCACCAGAATGGTGACGTCACAGGAGCTGGGGCACCTAGGGGAGCAATTCCTTGGCAAAGCCCTTGGCCCTCACAGGATCGCTGTCTTCCCTGACGGACCCATGTTCCTGTGACCCACAGGAACACATTCTCCAGTGCCTGCCACAGGGAGCTGGAGTGGCCTCTACACTCCTCTATCAACTTCTCTGAAGAGCCAGACCAGGCCCTTTGTCAGAGCAGCGTGAGGCTAATCAGAGCTGCCAAAGGCTTGTGGCTGGCCCCAAGTCACACAGGACAAGCAGCAGGCCCAGAAATGGGAAGTACTTGGGCTTCCTGAAACTTTAAGGTTCAAATCCCAGACAGCTGACTCAGGATTCCGTCCGGCTAAATCAGAAACATCCGCCTGCTGGGCTTGGGACTTGCCAGTGGGCTGAGGTACATACAGGTCAGGGAAGAACCAGCCAGCAGCCCTGACCTCAGGCCACTCAGGGGTAAATCCTCCTCAACCCCAGACTTGTTTCCAGATGTCAAGTGAAGCAAATGCTCATTACCAGATTCCCTTGAGAATGTGAGCCCCAGAATAGGAATGTGACTAGAACCTGAGATAATTGGGACTGTGGCATGTATAGTCTCTGCCACACACAAATGGCAAAGCACAGAGAATATGCACAGGTCATCTTAACGATGTCATTAATAAAACAAACTCAAGGATTTTAAAGTCTTATCCAAGACCAAAACCTTATTTCAACCCTTTCACAACTACCACATTGCATAATTTGACTTAATGACTCCTCTCTGCCTACAGGTCACATTGATTTTTAAAAATTAAACATAGAGAAGGAGGACAGCAGCTAATATTCACGTAGCTGGCTCCACACTTTTTAAGGGTTTTAACTCGGGTAATCTTCACGTGGGCCCTCTCACTGTGCACATAAGAAGCAAAGGGGCCAGCATCTGAGCCTTGCTAAGGGGATGCTACAGAGACCAGGAGGAAGGAAAAGGAGTAGGGTGGATTTCCAGGGTGACAGCTTCCTTCCATCTTCCCAAGAGAGCTGGGACTGAGGAACCCGGCACCAGCATCCAGAGCTATTTCCCTCCTTGTGATTAGGCAGCCATCTGTGACCTGGGCTCAGTTGTGAGAGCAAGTCAACTAGCTAGTTGAGCCCTCAGCTGGCCAATGCAGGGACTAGAGCAGATGCCCTTGAATAAAATGGAATTCCCTCCTAAACCTCAGAGTCAGATAAAACTAGGTTAAAACCCTGGTTTTTAACCTCATTTTTGAAAGAGCTTTTAACCCAGTTCCAACTATGTTTAGCATCTAACACTGGGTGAGTTGCTTACCTACCCATCCAAGTCTTGGTTTGTTCTTCTGTGAAATGGAGCTGAACATATCTATCTCAACCTCATGGAGTTTTTGTGAAAATTACAAAGGAAAAAGTGTCAGGCACATAGCACTCCATGTGACCTATTACAAAGTTTAAAAAAAAAAAAAAAAGCCCAAATTTTAAAGCGCCATTTTAATGATACATTTTTAAAAGAACTGTAAAATAAAAGGGCTTAGTTTATAAAAGTTTTCCTTTAAATGGAAGAAACATACTGGGGGGAGGTGAAATCAGATCAAATGCTTTCCCCAAGGACTGGAAGAATGTTCCCATGCCATCCACTCTTGTGGGGCTGGCGCTCTGGGGGCTCAGGTCAGCCAGGAGCTTTGCAGCATTTAGAACCCAACCCTCTTGGCAGTTGGCATCCTGCCCATGGGACTTGTAGGACATGTTCTCAATTTGTTTTTATTTTTAGACACATCTGCAAATGCAGTTTGAAAAATACCAGTCCTCACAAAACCAGGGCAATTTCCCCCTGAGTTTTTCTAAAGCTGTAATTGTCGCTGCCTTCCTTATTCAAAGCACAACCTCATCTTTCACCAGCAGTGAAGTACAACTCTCCCTCCTGACTGCCCGCTTGCCTGTGATTTGGTGTCTAACACTTTGTTCACTGCATTTTCTGAACCTGACTGAACATGGTATCTTCCTCAGCTAACAGGTCCCACATCGGTTCTCCCTGGCCTCATGAAGGATTAACCTTGGCATCCAGAAGCTGGGCTCAGTTGGGAAGAAGGGATAGCACACCCCAGCATCTACTCTGGAACTGGACAGTGGTGACTTTCTTTCTTAGGTGTAAGCCAAATTTCCTCAGTACTGCTCATTTTTTCAAGTATTTTGTCTTATGACCACATAGCTTATTAGAGTTCGGGGCACAGTCTGGTGTGAACTGTGCCCATGGCTCCAGGCCAGCCTTGGTTTTTCACTTTGCTAGCTCTGAATGCAAACCAACAGTCCCTTGCCTACAAGAAAAGGTCACAAGTGATTTGTCAATTGAACAATCCACACCCTACTGACAGCAATGCAACTGTCTCTCACTGGTCAGTGAAAAAGGAAATCAGGCAAGCAAAGAAGACAGGTGTCTATCACTAGAAAGTAAAAAATTAAGATGGCTGACTTTAAATATATATGTCAAGTTCAACTGAAAATGGAAGGGTACGTTATCAGAGAAGCTGTTGAGAAAAAGTCAGCTCTAAAACAATAATTTATAAAAAGTCTGGTTTTCTGACAAAATTCACACATAAACATATTAGGCACTGATCCCGATGAAACATGCCCTCTTGTTTAACACACTGGATGCCTGACGCTAGCATACAGAGAGCTCTTAGCCTGGCAGGGTGATGTGGCAGCTAATTCCTAAAATCACAAGAGTTCTGTCATTTTGAGAGATGATGGAGTTTTGGGACAGGGAGAAAAGCACTTGTCAGATCTGGAGGGGGAAAGCAACTGAGAACAAGATGATGCTTCTGAGCACATCGATATTCACTTTCTTCAGTGTGTGCATTTTAAAAATTTATCATCTAAGCTGGGCTTGGTGACACAGGCTTGTAATCCCAGTGACTTGGGACACTGAGGCAGGAGTAAGCCAAGTTCAAGGTCAGCATCAGCAACTTAGTGACACCTTGTCTCAAAAACAAAAACAAACAAACAAAAAAAAAACCCTAAAAAGGCCTGGGGGTATAGCTCAGCAGTAAAACACCTCTTGGTTCAAACCCAAGTGTGTGTCGGGGGAGGCAGGTAGGTGGGACATTCCTGCAGGATATTAAATTTTCACCTAATAGAACCTCTATCAGGGTTGAACCCAATTTTCCTTTTCCTAAAGATTAGTTACTTTGCCATGGCTGTGCTCATGGAGAGTGAGAGTTAAGCACTAGAAGAGAGACAATGTGTCAATGTGGCACACTTCAACAGATTACTACCAGGCCAATCATCTCCTGTGCTAGGTCCTAACTGGCCTCTCTTCTTGCTGTCTGAGTGTGTATGTGACAGGGTGTAACAATATAAACTTTCCTGTTGCATTACTTGAACAAGGACATGATTTCTCTAGTAAGGCCCATTTTGGGTGGCAGTAGTTTTTTTTTTTTTTTGGTAGGGATTGAACGCAGGGACACTTTGCCCCAGTTCTTTTATTTTATTTATTTTTGAGACAAGATTCCTCAGTACAGTTGCTTAGAGCCTAAATTGCTGAGGCTGGCCTAGAACTTTCCATCTTCCTGAGCTGCTGGCATTACAGGCATGCACCACTGCGCCTGGCTGGCAGTAGTTCTTAATGTGACAGGTTTTTTTTTAAAAAGGCTCTAGTTTTATCTGTGACTTTTGAGGGCTAGAAACATGGTGATTAACTGGTCAGCAGGAACAGGTCACTCTGACCCCATCTCTTTTTTCTTGAATACAAGATCACTCCATTCATTAGCAAACGTTTAATGAATATCTACTAAATTATCAGATACTGTTTCAGTGACTAGGAATGTAGTTAAGATAATCTTGCCCAAATCCCAATACTGAGGGAGGCTGACAGGGTCCGATATACTGATATCAACTCGGAAACTAGGGGTGGAGTAAAACTGTGCTGGGCGAGCACGCCTGTAATCCCACTGACTCGGGAGGATGAAGCAGGAGATTGCAAGTTCAAGACCAATCTCAGCAATTTAGGGAGATCCTGCCTCAAAATAAGAAAATAAAAAGGGTTGGGAATATGGCTCAGGGATAAAGTACCCCTGGGTTCAATTCCCAGTATCAAAAAATAAATATAAAAAAAGGAGGCAGGATAGAGGACAGCAAATGAATCTTTTCCATCCCTGTTCTGAACATACCAAGCTAGCCTGAAAGGCTCACTTTCTTGCCTGTTTCCTGCAGCCTTAGCGTCTGGCACTCTACCTGCTGCCCTGTAGCACATGGAACATCTGTAGTGAAACATTCAAAAAGTTACTTTAAGAAGATGACGTTCAAGGGTTCGAGCCCCAGCACGGGAGGCGGGGGAGAGAAATTCAGTATTTCTGACTTGGAACTGTTCTGAGTACCCTTGTCCGGTTGGCCTCGGCGACCAAAATTCTTCCCAGATGAGCTACCTGGGAAAGCGAACTCTGTAGCAGCACCTTGGTTTCCCTTAAACAGAAATACATAGAAAAATAGTCTGTACGTCTTACTACACAGAGTCCCCAAAATAGTCGCTACACAACTCCCAGAGAAAGCGAGGGTAAAGTCTGCGTGGGAAATCACGTCCACCATAGAAAGGAAAAGGACGATCAAGAGGCGGCGAGCGCCGCCGGCTGTAGCTCCGCGGCCGGCCAGGAAGGCCTCACGCCAGCCGGGGTGCACACCCAGGGCGCCGGGCCCGCCTCCAGCTCCGGGACAGCGGGAACCGCGGACCGCCGTGGAACGGCCGGGGAGGGCGCCGCGACCTCTAGCGGCGGGGCCTGTCCCTCTCCACTCCCGGCCGCCGCCGCCGCCGCCGCCGGCCTGCCTCGCTCCATTTGCAGACTCCCGAGGCAGCGTCCCTCCGGGCGGCGGCTCCTCGGCCTCCAGCTCCCCGCTCTGCAGCTCCGTTCAGTCCCCGCCCCCTGCTCCCGCTCTGACACCCCCTTCCACACGCCGCGCTGTCCCCCACCGCAGCCCGCCAAGCGCGAACGCGGAGCCGCCGCGGGCTCCGCAGAGCCTTCCGGCGGCCCCGGCTGCTCCATCGCGGCGGGCGACGGGGGTGCGGGGCTGGCGCGCGGCGCGAGTGGGGCGGGCGGCGGCGCGGACCGTTCCACTGTGCGTCCCCCCCCGCCCCCGCGCAGCGCGCGAGGTCCCCGGAACGCCATGGAGCCGCGGCGTTCGGAGCGGGCACAAAGGGGCGCGCGGCACAATGGGCGCGGCGAGCCCGTGGGCGCCGGGCAGCCGCTCCGGCAGCTCGGCCCTGCGCGGGGGTGGGCGCTCCTCCCGGCGGGCGCGCTCGGGGCAGCCCCCCTTCGCGTCCCCTCCCCTGCTCCCGCCCCCACCCGGCATGGATGTTGCAGCCACTCTCCGGTTGTCTGCCCCGGAGCCGCCACAGCGCGGCCGGCCCGATCCGCCCCGCACTTACCTGGGACACGAGTTCTGTACTTTGCGGAGCGGGCCCGCGCCGAGTTTGGGCGCCACGTGCGGGGGGAGGGCGCGGGGCCGGGAGTGGGGGCCGCGCGCGGAGGGCCTGGCCGGGGCGGCCCGGGGAGTTGCTGGGGGCGGCGGGCGGGCGGGCGCCGTGTATTTTCCCCTCTCTTTGTGTGTGTCCGTGCGCTGCGCTCTCGCGTGACGTGACGGGACTCCGTGTGTCATTTCCGCACAAGGACACAGGAGCCCCCGCTGCAGTGGAACCACAACCCCTCCGCCCCCACCCCCGGCCCGCCCCTCCCCCTCAGCGGGGCACACGCGGGACCAGCGGTGGCGCTCGGGCGTGAACGACCGCGGCGGGGAGCTGGGGCGCGCACTCCGGGGATCCGAGCGGCCAGGCGCGCTCGGCCAGCGCCGCGCTGCTCCACGTGGGCCCGCGCGGGCTGCCCGGGCGGGGGGCGGTGGCCGCGCACCCACGGCGCGCCGGACCGGCGCTAGCGAACAATGTCCCTTGCACACCGTGTGCTCTCCCCCCGTGAGTCATTTCTCTAAAACGTGGTCTCAGACGCGACAGTTTGGCCCAAAATGCCTCCTTCTACTTTTTTCCCCCGCGGGACGACGACAGTACGAAACGTCTTCACGCTCGCGCCCGCACCTCTCCCGAATTTTTTGCATTTCAGTCGTGGCTCTGGACACCCGGCGGCTCTTCCCGCGCCGCGTCCAGCACAAAGACATCGGGGCGAAGTGCCCCCTTCGGCCCCGCGGAGCGGGCATGGAGTCCGGCGGGACGCGGGAGAGCGACCCTGGCGCTGGGAAACGCTGGCTCTGGCCACTCCCCCAGCGGGGTGGCCGCCTCGGTTGTAAGCCTTAGAGCTAAATATCTGCTTTCTACTTGCAACCCGAAGTTTTTAGATTTGAGGTTACGGCCGAAAGCTTCAGGAGCGTGCGCGCTCCGACTCACGTCACCAACATAAACCCACGGAATATCTGCGTGGAGCGCTTCAAACAAAAACACTAGTCACTAACTCAGTAAAGACTGATTCTGTCTACTCCTAACTCCCGGACTGTAGGTTCCAAGTGGATCAGTATGAAACCTACGTCTGGGTATTTTCTCGAGTCTCAGTGACTAGTGGAGAGTAGGTGAGAGGGAAACCCAATTCAACATTTAAGACACGTTGGTATCTTAGGCAAACAATGAGAATGTAAATTTCCTTTAAAAATCCTTTAATTTGCCGATCGAAGAAAGTATAAAGAGAAAAATGCAAATGATCCCATCTGCTGCTCACAGCTGACTGGCTGTAAGACGGGACCATGTGGCCCAGCCCTGCGCGGTCAGTGAATAGGTAGAATAGATTTTAAAAGAAGGCATATGCTAGCTCCTTGCTGCCCAGTCGCGGCGAGGGTTTGAATTAACGTATAGTTTTGGATTACCATATCCTCCTCCAGACCACTCCAATTGGGAATTTGGTAATTACGCAAGTTCCTCCCCTTCGGGTTTGAAATCAAAAGGCACAGGGTTCAGTTATCTAAGACCTTTGAGGAACTGTGTTGAACATTCTCGGGCTGTATTTGGATTGCAGGCTTGGAGAAGTCAGTACTAATTGCTATGCAAAATTAGCAAGCAGCCTGAAGGACTGAGCCCCGCATCCAGGGGGTGCTTTTATAAAAGAATCTATACGTGCTCAGTGTCATTCAAAACAGGATGATGAAAAGAATGGGGCCGAGATAGCAGCCCTTCAAATTCAAAAGACTTGGGACGCCCTATCTACATTTAAAATAGGGTGGAGGGAGGAAGGGAGGAGGACGGCTTGAGGGAGAATGGTTAATTTATACATTCCCTGAAGACAAAGTGGAGGCACTTGGATTTCTGCAGGGAACTTGACTTTTACACTTGCACATTAAATAACACGTATGATATAGCACATCCCTTGACATAGTTAACAGATGCAGCAGTTTTATTTTCACCTTCAATTTAATGTGACATATAATTAGAATTTTAAAAGTATAAGTTGTATTTCATTAGTTGTTTTCTAGGATTTCCCAGTAGAAGAGTTGAGTAGCATTTAAGCTCATTCTGCATTTAAACCACTTGACTGTAGTGCTTTAAGAATGTAAAATGACCTTGTCAAATTTGTAGAAAGACTAGATGAAATGTGTAATGCAAAGGGATATATCTTTAGCCAATCATTCAAAGCAATAAAAATAAAAATAGAAATTAACATTTCTCTTCCTATTAGAAATAAAAGATCTTGCAAATACAATGTTTTTTTATTAAGTAACATCCAAGGCAAGCAGTCTTCCTTAACTGATATAGCTAACATTTCAAAACACATCTCATTAGGACACTTACACTGACCTTGAGTATTATTGCAAAAGCATGTTTGCTCCAAATAAATTATCCACAGAATGTACCAACATTAGTAGCTAGGAAAGAAAATCACCTATCTTCAAGTGGTTTTGATGTTTATATTAAAGTTTTATTTTTGTTTCTTTTTTTTTTTTTTTTTTTTTTTTAAGGGAAAACAGTGCAGACAGGTGAAAACAAATGTATTATAAAGTATGGAATTTTGGAATTTGGAGGGGCGGTGGTTAGTGGGCATTGAACTCCAGCCCTTGACCCTGAGCCACATCTCCAGCCCTTTTCGTTTTTTTAATTTTGAGACAGGGTCTCCCTAAATTGCATAGGGCCTCCTTAAATTACTGAAACCGGCTTTGAACTCGGGATCCTCCTGCCTCAGCTTCCGGACCCGCTGGGAGTACAGGCGTGGGCCACCATCGGCTTAATTTGGGAATCTTAAAAAAAAAAAAAAAGTTCTAAACAGGGAGTGGTGGCAACCGCCCTAATCCCAGCTACTGTGGAGGTGGGGACAAGACTGCAAATTCGAGGCCAGCCTCAACAAAAAAAAAAAAAAAAAAAAAAAAAAAAAAGGCAAGAACTTTTCTAAAAAAAAAAAAAAATGCTGGGAATATAGCCCCCTGGGTTCAATACCCAATCCCCAATACCAAAATAATAATAATAATATAATAATAATTCTAAAATGAAAAAAAAAGTTATCAAAGTGCATTGGATAAGAGTAATGCCCTACAAAAATTTTTTGAACAAACATGGCAGAAGAGGAAAATAATGAACTATTAATAATAATAATAATAATAAAATCTTAGCTGGACCGGGTGGCACACACCTGTAATTCTAGGGACTCTTGAAGCTGAGGCAGAAGGATAGCAAATTCAAGGTCGGTCTCAGAAATTTAGGGAGGCCTAAACAAGTTAGGGAGATCCTGTCTCAAAATACTTTTGTTTTGTTTTGTTTTTGTACTAAGGATTGAACCCAGGCGCATTTTACCACTGAGGTGCATCCTCAGTCCTTTTTATTTTGAGAGAAGGTCTAGTTAAATTGCCAAGACTGAACTTGAATTTACAATCCTGCTTCAGCCTCCGCTGGGATTACAGAAGTGAAACACCACCACCACCACCACGCCAGGCTCCATGTCTCAAAATAAAAACAGCTGGGGATGTACCTCTGGTGTACCTCTGTGCCCTTGGGTTCAATCGCCAGTACCATCAGAAAAAAAAAAAAAGCAAAATTTCAGAGGGCGAAGGCAGTGACTCACTAAATCTCAACGACTTGGGCGATTGAGGCAGGAAGGCAGGAGGATCGCAAGTTAGAAGCTAGAAGTCAGAAGCCAGCCTCAGCAACTTGGTGAGACTCTGTCTTGAAATTTAAAAATTCGATCTGGGGTTGTGGCTCAGCCAGAAGAATGCGCGCCTAGCACGTGAGAGGCACTGGGTTCAGTGGGTCCTCAGCACCACATGAAAATAAATAAAATGAAGGTATGTGTCCACCCACAGCTACAAATATATATGTTTTTAAATTAAATTAAAATAAAATCTCTGCCCATTACAACTCTAAGAAGTAGTTCATGGTCATAAGGATATGTCCCCGAAGACCTGCAAGTTACTTTTCTTCGAGAGGAACTTTTTTTTTTTTCCCCCTGTGCTGGGTAGAGAGACCAGGGTCCCTTCGCATGCTAAAGCAAGAGCCCTACCAATGAGCTACACCCTCAGTCCCTCATTTGGGGGGGCCGGTATTGGGGATTGAATCCGGGGTAGTCTACCACCTCACCCCTTTTATCTTTTGTTTCGAGATAGGGTCTTGCTAAATTGCCAAGGCTGGCCTCCACTTTGTGATCCTCCTGCCTCTACCTTCCAAATTGCTGGGATTACAAACGTGTCCAATGGCACTCGGCTCCCCCTACCCCCGCCCCTCTTTTTTGGTACGTGGAATTGAACCCAGGGATCCTCCTACCTCAACCTTTCCAATGGCTGGGATTACAGGTTGTGCTGCCATACCCAGTTTTAGGCCCTTATTTTCAATCTTACCTGAGTAAGTTCAACAAGGGGGAAATTGGCCACGTAAAACATAAAATACTAAATGGGAAAACCAAATGGAAAATTACACAGCATTTAAAGAAGAGTGAGAGATGACATGAATATATATCATATATGTGTGTGTGTGTGTATATATATATATAATTGAGAGTGGCAGACAGATATTAGATTTCAAATATCTTTTAACATTACTCTAAGGTTTTTATCATTGCTAAAATGTATTTATAGTTGCCAAGACAATATTTAGTGGGACTTTTTTTCAGTAGTTAAGTCTTAAAACAACGAAACAGATTTTATCATTACTTGTGAGACATTTCCACTTTATTTCTTGCCTGCTGGATGTATAATTTTGCCAAGTCTTCAACTTCAAACAGAAGTAGCTGGCAGATCCTGATTCTGTGAATACTAGCAACAGAAAAGAAAGATGGAAAAAGAGGGGAGAGGGAGCATGTGTTAACTCTATTAAATAAGACCTGCCACCGGTGGTGGCGGCGTGCGTCTGTAATCCCAGCAACTCTGGAGGCTGAGACAGGAGGATTGCAGATTCAAAGCCAGTCTCAGGAACTTAATGAGGCCCTAAGCAATTTGGCAAGACCCTTTCTCAAAATAATATATAAAAAGGGCTGGGGATGTGGTTAAGTGCCCCTGGGTTCAATCCCAGGTACAAACAACAATAATAAAAAAAACCTATAGAAAGACACACCTTAAGGTTTAGCCCCTCTATGCTTAAAAACAAACAACAACAACAAAAAAAAAACTACCCTTATTGGAATGAGGGACAGATAAAATGACACACTGTGACCCCAAAGTAGGAAAAAATGAGGGTTTTCATTTTGTTCATTTTTTGGTGGTAGGATTGAACCCAAGGCTTCACATAGGCTAAATGCACGATCTACCACTGAGCTGCTGCCCCATCCCCAAAATGAAATTTTGATTGAAAAGCTAAAGAATTTTAGATGGACATTTTTCCTTATGTGTAGGAGAACTATTTAATAATTTATAGCAGCTTGAGATTTTAAGCACCCAACACAGCCATTAGGATCTGATTTTAGTTGGATATTTGGTTCGCACCAATAGGATTCTGCAAAAAAAGAAATATTAGGGAAAGTGAAAACTGCTGCAATCCCACACTCTATTTCAAGCCCTTGAGAAAACAAATGCCAATCTGAACTCGAGTTCATTCTCAGCCCAGAGTGCTGCCTGGAGGCTCTGTGGCCACCAGAGCCCCTATGCCCAGAGGGGTGCCCAGGGGCCTGCAGCAAGCCTCTCCTTGCTGATCACACAGCTGCAGCTGAGAGGCAGGAAGCGGGAGTCAGAGGAGGCAGGCTCCCAGCCAATCAGAGCCCATTAAGGAAAAGAGAAAGGAGACTTACACTACTCTAGTTGACTGATAATTTTCTAAAAAATTATTTAGCTGGACACGGTGGCACATGCCTATAGTTCCAGCTATTCTGGAGACAAAGGCAGGAGGATCACAAATTAAAGGCCAGTCTTAGCAACTTAGTGAGGCTCCTTCTCCAAATTAAAACAAAACAAAACAAAAAAACGGGATGTAGCTCGGTGGTAAAGCGCTCCTTGGTTCAGTCCCCAGTACCAAAAATAATTAAATGAGTAATTCATACTGTGGATCAAAAGACTAAATGAAATGCAAATGGATAGATACATCAGGCATACACACATAGACATCAAACACCAAACAAAATACCTCACAGAAATGGTGGATTTGAGGTCCAGGAATTCCACTTCTAGGAATCCAGTCTGGAGAAATACTCAATCGAGCTCAAATGTTCGTTGTAGGTTCATTTGCAATAGTGAAAAAAATAAAAAATTAAAGGGAACTTGGAAAACAGTTAAATGAGATCTGCTAAGACATTCTATGTAGGTTCTTTTTATGGGATAGGAGAATGTATTCTTGAGTAAAAGAAGACAATTACAGATTTATATGTAGTGCAATCCTGTTTTTGTAAAAAAAAAAAAAAAAGCCCAAAAAACAAACAAACAAAAAAAAAATGTAGGTATGTCTAGGTGTGAATGGAAAGCATCTGGGAAATACAGGGCTAAACAGCGGTGACTCTGGGAGAGAAGAGATGGGGACTTTTGCTTTTCTCATTATACATTTGTGTAATGTTTGATTCTGTTTTTCCCCCTCGATAAGTATTGCCTTTGAAGCGCTTTCACCTTCCACAGACTAAAAACTGTTCTCAGCATGGCTTAAAGAGCAAAAGTCACCTGAAGTAGCTAAGTCATGCCAAGCTGGCGTGAGACGCTGGGTGTGCGCTGGGCACCAGTCCCCCTTTCTTGGCATACTGTTAGGGAGTAAGCAGAAAAAGAAGTAATAATATTAACTTTTGGCATAATAATGTCCCAAAACTAAATATGGTATTTGAATATGGCCCCCTTTCTCCAAGCTTCTAAATGGTAACATAATATTTTAAGAGGTAACTGAATATGTCTAATGATTTCCCTAGAATCATGACACATGAGAGAAATAATAGATGTGCCTGGTTTCATCAGTAAGGAAACTGAGGCCGAAGGAATGGGGACTTGCCTAACATTCTTTGGCCTCTTTTCTTTTCCTTTTCTATTCCCCGACCCCTAACTCTGGGGATTAAATCCAGGGCTCTCTACCACTGAGCAGGGTCTCACTAAATTGCTAAGGTTGATCTACAAACTTGAGATGCTCCACCTGAGTCTCCTGAGTCCCTGGGGTTACAGGTGTGCTCTGTATACCTCCACATCTGGCTAGGCTCATTGCCCTTGGAACAATGTTTTGGGGTTCTTTTATCTTTTGGGTGTTTTGTTTGTAGTACTGGGAATTGAATGCAGGGGCATTCTACTACTGAGTTATATCCCCAACAACCCCCCTCCACACACACACACTTTAAAATTTTTATAGCACTGAGGATTGAAACCAGGGGCACTCTATCACTGAACTACATCTCTGACCCTTTTTCTTTCTTATTTTGAAACAGGGTCAATTGCTGAGGCCGGCCTTGAATTTGTGATCCTTCTGCCTCAGCCTCCTGAGTTGCTGGGATTAAAGGCGTGCACCACTGCACCCCACTTGAGTTCTTCTTTCTATAATATTCCTACCAAAGACCAAAAAAAGTTAAAAAAGAGAAATTAGAGATCACCAAGGAATGAAATATGTAAGGTTTGTGCTTCACAGAATTGTATGCATCAAAATGATCATCCGTTGGGCATGGTGACTCATGCCTGTAATCCCAGTGGTTTGGGAGGCTGAGGCAGGAGGATCACAAGTTCAAAACCAGCCTTGGCAACTTAGTGAGGCCCTGAGCAACTCAGTGAGATCCAGTCTCTAAATAAAAGATAAAAAGAGCTGGGAATGTGGCTCAGTGGTTAAGTGCCCCTGGGTTCAATCCCTGGTACAAAAAGAAAAAAATAAAGATCACCCCTTGCCCCAGCCTCACTCTTCAGCACTCAGGAGCTTACATTTTTTCCTCAAGAGGGCTCTGGCTTCCCATCTGCGGACCAGAGGCCCTTGCAGGGCACTCCCCTGGCAGCTTGGTCTTCCCTGTCATAGATACTGTTAAGGGCTGAATTATTTCCCCCAAAGTTGTAATCCGAACCACCAGTACACTTCAGACTGTAACTATATTTGGAGATAAGGCCTTTAGGAAGACGATGGGGGTTAAATGAGATTAAAGGGTGAAGCCCTAATCCAGTAGGACTGATGTCCTCATAAGTAGAGGAAAAGATATGAGAGATGTGCCTGCATGGAGCGAAGATCATGGGAGGACAGCGATAAGGCACCCTTCCGCCAGCCAAGCAGACAGGACTCAGGAGAAACCAGCCCTGCCAGCACCCAGGACTCGCAGCGCCTCAAACTTGAGAAGTTTCTAGTCTGTGATAGTTTCTTGTGATAGCCAAGCAGACTAATGCAGAGACCCACTCTGCTCCCCTGAAGCTGTAACGAGAATGTAAACTCCTGGGGGGCAGGACCCCATCTGACCACTGTGTCTCAAAGTGCCTGCCGCTGAGCAAGGGCCACTTCAGTCGGAAACAACGGCGTTTGACATTTGGGGTCCTGTTCACCCTTGGTGACAGGACTGTAAGAGGCAGAAAAGGCCCATCACCTCCCCAGGCCACCCTGTTTTTACACACTTGAGAAAAATAATCTCCTGAGAGACTCCCTCCTCAATTTAATGAATAATTTTGGCAGACCTAATATGTTCCAGGTGCTGCAGGAATTTGCCTTCCCTTTCTTCTCCTAAAGGATGTGACTAACTTAACTTTGCTGCTCCTTGTGGCCTTGGTCATTTGCATTCATATTCCTGTCCCTCTGTTCCTATCATTGTCTGCAGACAGCAGGTGGTGGCAAATGCTGGGGCACTTGCTAACTGCGCAGCTCACAGCTCAGGACTGTGAAGTCCAGCAGACCTGGGGTTGGATCCAGGCTCACTCATGTGCTTGTGTGACCTCAGGAAGCTGCTTAAGCTTTTACCTTCCATTTCCTGATTCACCCCACACAAGGTGGTTACAAGTTAGGCAGTTGTTACCCTTGTCCCTGGAACCATGAGTGGCCTAAGATTAGTAGCTGGTAATTTTATTGGTTATACACGTGGGGAGTAAACTGCTGAAATATCAATAACGAGCCCAGGCCCACAACAGTTAGGGGATTTGTCTAGCATGCACAGCCCGTAGGTTCAAATCTGAAATTCTTTTTTTTTTCAGTACTGGGGGCTGAACCCAGGGGTGCTTTACCACTTTTCCACTGACTTTCAGGAGTTCCCCAGTCTTGCAGTATTTTTTTTTAAGTAGGATTATACTAAAATGCTGGGGCCGGCCTCGAGATCCTCTTGCATCAGTCTCCAGAGTTGCTGAGATTATGGGGGATACGGGACACGGGTGGGAGGCAGGGTGGCAGGGTGGGCACGCACATTGCACACACGGGGCAGAGGTTTGATTTTTTTTTTTTTTTCCTCATTCATACAAACAAATAATACAAATAAAAATAGTAAAACCCAAAGACACTTCTATTTTCTTTTTGCGGTGCCAGGTATTGAACCCATTGCCTCACACATGCTAGGCAAGTGCTCTACCACTGAACCACAACCCCAGCCCTCAAACACCTTTCTAATTTAACAGCAAAAGCACAAAAGTTCATATTGCTGTCTAAGATACCCACAGAACACCACTTTATTTCATGTTTTGGTGTTGGGGTTTGAACCAGGGCCTGTGTGTGCTAGGCAAGCGCTCTACCACGGAGCTGCGTCCCCAACCCTTCGTATTTTATATTGTGACAGGGTTTCGCTGAGTCACCCAAGCAGTCCTTGAAATTTCAATCCTCCTGCCTCAACCTCCTGAGTAACTGGGATAACAGGCACATGCCTGGCAAAATGCCACTTTAAGTTCTCACTTTCCCAGAAAGTTAAACAAATACCACTGTACCATTATATAATCCCCAAACACATTTAAAATGTAATAGGCTCCGAATCACATTTTTTTTTGTTTTTGTTTTTGTTTTTTTTGCTTTTGTTCCTAGGATTGAACTCAGGAGCACTCGAGCTCTGAGCCACATTCCCAGCCTTTTTTATTTTATTTTGAGACAGGGTCTCGCTAACTCGCCCAGGCTGACCTGGAACTTGCCGTGCTCCTGCCTCAGCTTCTGGAGCACTTGGGATTACAGGTGGTGCGCTGCTCCCAAGCCCCAATCCTTTTTTTTTTTTTTTTTTTTGCGCGGTACTGGGGATCGAACTCGGGGCCTTGTGCTTTCAAGGCAAGCACTTTACCACCTGAGCTATCTCCCCAGCCCCCCAAGCCCCAATCCTAATGTCCATTCTTCTCACCCAATTCATAAGAAAGGAGCTACGAGTCTGCTGTCCTTCTAGAAACCTCCATCCTGTGTGAACTTGAGGGCCAGTGAGAAAGCAGAGGCAGCATGCACAGGTCTTCGTGTATGCAATAACTATGTTTAGAATTTATATTTGATTCCCCTCCTTTTGGAGTCTGCTCAGCCCAGGGACTTCTAGGAAACCCTGCCAGGCCCAACCAGGGACCTGGTCAGCTCTGTGCAAGGCTGCCTGGACATGCGATGCAGATGCCGCAGGGAGCAAGGAAGGAGAGGTCATCTGCACCCTCCAAGAACATTCTTCGCCTCCCAGAAGCCCGGCGGCTCCCCGTCTTTCTGCATGATCCATCTTTTTCCCCTCAATCTTCTATCTCTGTTTTTGCAGTGCTGGGGATCGAACCCAGGCCTCATGCACGCTAGGGAAACACTGCCACTGAGCTACGTCCCTGGTCCTTCCCGTCTGTTTCTTGTTTCCCATTTATGAGGAAAATCTTGGGCAAAGAAGACCAGTCCTCTCTTGCCTGGAAAACATCAGGACAAGAAGCCAGCTGAGTGGCGGCTAACCCTGAGTCTCAGGACAGGGACCCAGCAGGGCCCCTCCTAGTAGAAATAGTGGCAACTCCGACTGCTCATTCCCTGGATATGGTTCAAGTTTGTCCCCCGAGGGTTGATATGTTGGAGCCCGGGTCCTCAGTGTGGTGACGTTAAGAGGGGTGGCCTAGTGGAAGGTTTTCGGTCATTGCGGGGGTGTCCTCAGAAGGGGTTAAGGTAGTTCTCATGAGAGCCCTGGGTTACTTTTCAAGAGAGGGTTTGATAAAAAGGAACAAGCCTGCCTCTTTCCCTTGCTCTGGCTTCCTGGGTTTCATTTTGGTTTTTCTGGTCTTAGAAACTGAACCCAGGGCTATGTACATACTAGGCAAGCGCCCTACCATCGACCTACATTCCCAGCTCTTTCTTCAATTTTGCTTTGAGACAGGGTTCTGCTAAATTGCCCAAGATGACCTCAAACTTGAAATCCTCTTGCCTCAGCCTCCCTAGTAGCTAGGATCACAGGTCTCCTTTTGGTTTTGGCCTCCTACTTTGTGATGTGACTTGCCCTCTGGCATGCACTCCCTCCATGATTCTGGCCATTAGGCCCTCACCAGAGGTTAAACAAATGGGGCTCCATGATCCTGGACTTTCAACCTCCAATACTGAGCTTATTAGACCTCTTTTCTTCATAAGCATCCAACTTCAGGTATTTCATCATAGTAACAAAACACAGACTAATACAGTTCCTTATCTAAGCAGGCAAGCATTTGGTGCATGAAGATGTACCTAATATAGCCAAATCTGCTATTATTCAAAAGAAGCAGAAATCTGGATTTCTACGTGAAATTGTCTAGATTATTGTTGTTGTTGATATTTATTTTTGGCACTGGGGAATAAACTCAGGACCTTGTACATATTGAGCATGTTCTCTATCACTGAGTTATAACTGCAGCCCAAATTGTTGGTTTTTTAATATGAAATAACTGAAGTTCACTGGCATAGACACAAAGCCTGTGTGCAGGACAGATACAGCCCTGTTGTCTCCAGTTTGTGACTAGGACCTGCTGCAGCTCACAGCCACATCTTCACTAGAGAGTCCTGCCTCTCAGTCAGGTTGCTGGGAAGCCCATGCAGTGGCCCTGCTCAGTCAGAGCCCGATCCAGGGCCGTTCTGCTTCTGTCCAAGACACCCTGCCTCGGGCCTACATGCGCCCTCCTCTAGGCCTTAAACTCTAAGAAACAAAAGCTTAAGGGCTGTTTCAGCTCTCAGCCCATCTCCGCCCTTACCAAGACAGTGAACCCAGGTAGGAATATCTACTTGGTGGCAGGAAAGGGGAAAAAACCAGGAGAATAAAAGTATAGATATTGCAGAAACATCATCCTGCCTCACATACTAAACCTGTATGTTCTGAGGTTATTTATAAAAGCTTGGAATTTCCCCATACTGGGGATTCTAAGGAAGCACTAGGAAAATCTTTCAGGAAGAAAATCCCAGTTTAACCAATTAATCAATATTCCATTTTATCTCACACAGCATCTATTTAATACTATGTTATGAGTCAGGTGCAGTGGGGCATGCCTGTAATCCCAGCAGCTGGGAAGGCTGAGACCGGAGGATTCCAAGTTCAAAGCCAGCCTCAGCAGCTCAGTGAGGCCCTAAGCAACTCAGCAAGACCCTGTCTCTAAATAAAATATTAAAAAGGCTGGGGATGTGGCTCAGTGGTTGAGCACCCCTGGATCCAATGCCTGGTACCCCCCATATATACATAAACATAAATATATGAATTTATAAATTTTATATAAATATATAAACATATATTATATATATATATTAAAAATAAGCTGGGTATGTGTTATGTCCTCTAAAAGCTCACGTGTGAGAAAATGCAAGAGGGTTTGGAGGAGAAATGATTGAGTTATAGCTTTAACCTCATCAGTTAATTAATCCCTGATGGGATTGAGTAGTAACTGGAGGAGGTGGGCATTGGGGGCATGGTTATGAGGTATGCTTTGTATCTGGTGAGTGGAGTCCCTCTCTCTCTGCATCCTGATCTTCATGTGAGTTGCTTCCCTCTGCCACACTCTTCTGCCATGATGTTCTGCCTCACCTCAAGCCCCAAGGAATGGAGCCTGCTGTCCATGGATTGAGACCTCTGAAACCATGAGCCCTTAAATAAAATTTTCCTCCTCTATAATTATTCTGGTCAGATCTTTTAGTCATAGCAGCGAAAAAGCTGACTAAAACAGTATGGTAGAACACACCTGTAATCCTAGCAATTTGGGAGGCTGAGGCAGGAGGATTACAGGTTTGAAGCCAGCCTCAGCAATTTAGCAAGGCTGTAAGCAACCTAGCAAGAATCTGTCTCAAAATAAAAAATAAAAAGGACTGGGGATGCACCCTTGGGTTCAATCCCTATTACCAAAAATAAATAAATAAATAGGACTGGGGATGTGGCTCAATGGTAAAGCCTCTCTGGGGTCAATTCCTGGTAACAAAACAATAATAATAATAACAATAATAATATATGATTGTGTAGCATTCACTTTTACTAGCGGAGTATCTTGTTTTCTTGATTCTGCCAAGTGGAAATTTATGAATTCAATTATATATCTTTAAAAAATGTAATAAAATGCTACACTAAATGGAGTTTAACACCTTGAAGGTTTAGCCACTGAGTTAATAGTAAACACATGATACTAGTTATTACTGAGCCATTGCTGGTTTAAAGCACTAATGTTGTTATTGAGCCATTACTGGTTTAAAGGGCTAAAGCAATATAACCTTTGTGCGCTGGAAAGATGATAAATTTGGGGGCAGAAAGTTCACTGAAATTACCTTTGTTTCATCATTTTCTTTGATGGTGAGAGGGAGATGCTGGTCTCAGTATGGTACTGATTTGAGTGGTCGGGAGTGGGGCAAGAGTATCAGAAATACACCAGATGAAAATCCTTCAAAATAAATGACCTTATTACCCTCCTGACCTATTTAATCAGCATGGTGAAGGAGGAATAATTGCCCTTTAGAACCCGAAAATGTGTGAGTTTGAGGGAAAAGAGGCCAGAGGAACCCAATAATCCACATGGATCTGCTTCTTTCCTCTGAATATTTTGCATTATAAATTTTACAAGTTTTAAGTTCCTTTCCTCTAATAAAATTTAAAAAGTCTATTTTTAAAAAAGTAATAGCATTAGCATAAACAAGTGGCATATTTATACGGTGGCAGAGAGAAAGTTCTCAAATTTTGGAGCAGACACACACTACATGTTTTGAATGTCCAAGAATCAAACATTTGGTATTTCTTGAATTATCTTTGTGGAGATAAAGTTTTCAAATGGCTTATGTAATAAAATACATTCCTTCCCAGTTGACATCCAACAATTTGATAACATTTCTTACTAAAATTCGGGGCACAAGAAAGGAAGAACATTTATAGTTACATAAATTCTCCCCAAGACTTAGTTGCCATCCTGACTTTCAGGAAGTAAAGGCTGCCCTGTGGGAAGTGTCTTTATTAGGCCTTGGCATTGGGTAAGTAAGTAAATAACTTCAGGTACCAAAGGGATCTCTCAGTGAGCAGCACTGGAGGAAGTGAACGTGACCATATTCCCAGAGAGTTTTTGCCAGAATAGAATTTGGCTCATCCCTTTGTAGAGGGATGTGAACAAGCACTCTTGGTACCTAAATAAAGGGGTGAGCACTCAGGCAGGTGGCAGAAGTCTTTGGAACATGGCTCAGCCAGATGTAAGGTGACAGAAGCTTTCACAAAATTAAATGGCGGAGGCACCGTGATCCATACCTGTGATCCTGGCTACTCGGGAGGCTGAGGCAAGAGGATCACAAGTTTGAGACTAGCCTGGGCGATTTAGCGAGAATGTTTCAAAATAAACAGAAAAAAAAAAGGACTGGAGATGTGGTAGAATGCCCCGGAGTTCAATCTCCAGTACTGAAAAGAAGAGAGAGAGAGAGAGAGAGAGAGAGAGAGAGAGAGAGAGAATGAGCAACTTGCCTGTCCTCACAGAGCTTTTAGTCTTAACTGAGGAATTATCACTAACCCTGGAAACAGATAAAAAGAAGGTGGCACCAGAGAAGAGACCTAAGTGGAGGTGAGCAAGGAACCAGGACAGATCAGAAGGTTCTCTGGAGGAGGGGGCTGAGCAGGATTTTGACCCATGGAGGCTGCGTGAAGAGCATTCTGAGCAGGAAGACCAGGGGTAGCAACTGAGGTAGAAAACTCCAGGCAATATTTGGAAAACTATAAGTAGTTCTTTGGAGCAAAAATCAGGGCGCCCTAAAGCTAGGCGAAAGGCAGGATAGAAGGAGTAGGTAAGGCTAGAAAGGCAGGCGTGGAACAGATTGAAGCCTTCCTCCAGCCGGTGACACACACTTTTCAGGACTTGACAGTCAGCCTGGTGCCTGACTATTTCACACAACCCCTATCCAGGAAGACTCTCCAAAACTTCTCCTCAGCAGCCTGGTCTCTTAGACTGTCTGTCTTAGACTCAGTTCCAGTGACTTAGCAGGAAATCAAAACTGAAGAGATACCAGAAAAAGGAATGACGGAGAAACAGAAACATAACCAATAACTGATCACGGTCTCTCAACAGCCCTGTACCTCTCTGCAGCTTCAGGAAGTCCAGTTTTGCCAGGTGCAATGGCCAATGCCTATTATCTCAGTGACTCAGGAGGCTGAGGCAGGAGGATTGAAAGTCTGAGGCCAGTCTCAAAGATTGAGCAAGAGAGTGTATCAAAATAAAAAATAAAAAGGCCTGGGGATGTAGCTTAGTGGTAAAGTGTCCCTGGGTTCAATCCCCAGTATCAAAAAAATAAGATAAAATAAAAAAGGATGTGGATGTAGCCTGGTGGTAGATTGTTCCTAGGTTCCACCCCCAGTACCACCAAAAGAAAAAAAGCAGCCCAATTTTTGTGTGTTCACAGGGATCACCAAACAATATTAGAAGAGGTTTATGCAACCAAGGAAAGAGTGATCCAATATACCAAGGAATTTTAACAAAGAAAAATACAAACTAAGAATTTTTGAGCTTGCTGGGTAACCAGAGATCATCCACAAAAGGCAATGATTTAATCTAAAATTTCGTGGCATTCATGCAATAAGGTTAATGTTCTCTGGATGGAATTTTTCACCTTTGCTTGCCTCCCTTTTCCTGTTTAAATTTTAATTAATCGCGACCTAATAACGACTTTATAGCCAACTAAAACCCTTGCAGTCATCAAAAGCTCTCAAATAAAAAACACAGAGCTACTATACTGTAAACATTCAGAAAATCCTTGATATGCACAAACCCTATAATAATGCATTCATCAAAAATATAATTTTAAATTGGGCTCTGTGGCACATACATGTAATTACAATTACTCAGGAGGCTGAGGCAGGAGGATTGCTAACTTGAGGCCAGCCTGGACAATTTAATAAGACCCCATTTCCAATAAAACAAAATAAAAAAGAGATGGTGATGTAGCTTAGTGGTAGAGCACTTCCCTGGCATGTGTGAGGTGCTGGGTTTAATCCCAACATGGGAAAAAATAAATAAATAAAATTATGTATGTGTATACAATTTTTAAAAAATAAATATATAATTTTGATATAATGCAGATTTAGCAGCTGATTCCCATTTCCTCCATGGACTTGGTTTGAGAACAGAATACACAGGGGTTGGGGACGGGGTGGAAGTTCTATGCTAGGAGTCTTGGAGTAGAGACTGAGGTCATTAAAGCAGGGAAAATAAATGCACGTGAACTTCAGAAACAGCAGGGAAAGGGTTGGTCTTTTCAGTCCTTGCTGTTTCACAGCTGAATCTCTGAATTTGGTGAACTAACCGGGCCATTTCTGGAATCGCTGATGCTGTCCTATTACCTCTAGACTCAGAATTGTCCCCCATAATATTAAAACTGGGGCCAACTGCTACCACCAGATGATGTCAAATCACATCTGAGTCTGGCATGAATTTAGGCAGGATGGTTGAACTCCCAGAATTCCTTACCAGCTTGCTATGCAGAGGACCTATGGAGATTAGTTAGGCATTGGGCTAATTGTTTTATATAAAATATTAGTTAATCTAATACCTTTAACATATGAAGTATAGATGGAATAATATGAAATTGTCATTTTTATAGGTCAGACATGGATTTTTTTTGAGGTGCTGGGGATTGAACCCAGGGCCTTGTGCTTGTGAGGCAAGCGCTCTACCAACTGAACTATGTCCCCAGCCCATGGATATTTTTATCGTTCCACCTAATAGTTATTAAATAATTTCTTGGGTATAGAGTGATACAGAAACACACACTGTTTCAGTTTTTTTCTTTTTTCTTTATCTTTTTTTAGTATTGGGGATTGAACCTAGAGCCTAGCACATGCTAGGCAAGTGCTCTGCCACTGCCATATCCCCAGCCCTAGGAGTCTGTTTCAAAATTGGAATTTAATTAATATATATTAATTATTAATTATAATATAAGTACTTCTTTTTTTGGGCGGGTACCCAGGATTAAAGTCAGGGGCACTCCACCACTGAGCCACATCTCCAGCTCTATTTTGTATTTTATTTAGAGACAGCGTCTCACTGAGTGCCTTGCTTTTGCTAAGGCTGGCTTTGAACTCGAGATCCTCCTGTCTCGGCCTCTGGAGCTGCTGGAATTACAGATGTGCGCCACCGTGACTGGCCTAAGTACTTATTTATGTCCTTTTATTTCATAATTTTCATTAACTAAATATTTTATGCTCCCCTCCCCCTTCTGATTTCCATAGGATAGTTTTTTTTTTTTCTGACATATTTTAGTTAAGCATTCTGGTCTGCCTGGAATCTGTCTTACTCCAAAGCTCATGTCTGTCTGCTGCAGAATTAGTGTCAGTGGAGCCTAAGAAATTTATCATCTACCCCAGTAAATCTAAAAGTGGATTATGTGTGTGAGAAATACAGGGAAGCTTCTGGAAAATGTTAATTTTTTTTCTTTCCATATTGGGGATTGAACCCAGGGGAATTCTAGCCAACCGAGCCACATCCCCAACCCTTTTAATTTTTTTTATTTTGAGACAGGGTCTTGCTAAGTTGCTTAGGGTCTCACTAAGTTGTCGAGAATGGCCTTGAACTTGCAAATCTCCTGCCTCAGTCGCCCAGGTCTCTGGGATTGTTAGAAATACTGGGCGCAATGGAATAGCTCAGCAAGGCAATTCACTCCTGCAGAAGGGTGTGCTACGGAACAAAGTCTAGTGAACAAGCACACTTGCCTGCCAGTCTGCCTGTTTTCAGCCCTAAGGGAGCACTCGCTGCCCCTTGCTCTGACAGGAGAGACTCAGGGTTGCAGTCTACTCAATTGGTTAATCTTAAAATTGGGGAGGGCAAAGGGAAGCACGAGAGTTAAAATGGCTACAATTGGGTCTTACATCTCCAACAAGACTAACTATATTCTGAAAATGGACAACTGGGGATTCTGTTTCTCACAGGATTACAGGGGTACACCACCTTGCCCAGCTGGAAATGTATATCGTTGAGATAAGCGTGTGAACCGATGCCTATCACTCTAGCTAATTGGGAACGTGAGGCAAGAGGATCGCTTGAGCCCAATTCAGGGCCAATCTGGGAAGCACAGCAGGACCTTGTCTCGTTCAAAAACTAAAAAGTGTAGATTCTCATACTTCCCTTAAGAAATCCTGTTTCAGCAAGAAGCCCTATTCTAATGCAAGACATCGATTTTTATACAGGTGGTTTACGAAGTTCCCATTCAACTTCTAACTTTCCACATGGTCATCTTTATACTTATTGGTTGTCCTTTAAATACTGCCTTTCAAATATACACCCCAGAGAAGGCTCTAAACTCTTCTTTTCTTTTTCCCCCCCTTTTGCCCTGAGGATTGAACGAGGAGTACTCTACCATTGAGCTACATCCTCTGCACATTTACTTATTTATTTATTTGAGAAAAGGTCTCACTAGATTTCTGAGGCTGGCCTTGAACTTGCCCAGGGTGGCCTCAAATTTGCTATCCTCCTGCCTCAGACTCCCAAATTGCTGGGATTTTATGAGTGTGTACCACTATGCCTAACTTTCTAGACCCTTTCTCACCTTATATTTTCCTGTATGTGGAAAGAAGTCTCTAGACCTATTTTATCACCCATGTTATTTTTTAAATTATAATTTGCAATCATTGTGCCTTTATTGCTTGTTTCATTGTTATAAAAGCATATTTCCTTTAATGGCATTTATTGAATGACCACCTCTGTGACAGGTGCACTTAGTAGCTATTTTACCATTATGCTTGACTGTCTCCATTTCTGCAAGAGCGCAAAAGGGCTGGGTATGTAGCTCAGTGGTAGAGCGTTTGCCTAGTGTATGCAAGGCACTGGGTTCAATTCCTAATACTGCAAAGAAAAATGTAAAAGGTAAATAAAAAAAGAAATTCGGGAGAGTTGCCTCATATCACATTGGATACAGAGGCTAGGGTTTGAACCCAGATCTGTTTTCTATTGTTATAGTCCACTGCTTTCAAAAACAACCTGCTGGGGTCAGGGGTTGTGGCTCAGTGGCAAAGCACTTGCCTAGCAGTGTGAGGCACTGGGTTCGATCCTCAGCACCACATAAAAATAAACAAATAAAATAAAGGCATATTGTCCATCTACAACTACAAAAAACATTGAAAAAAAAAAAAAAAACCTGCTCCCAAAAAGCCTACAATATAGTGGGAAGACACAAATAATGTTTCTCTTTGTCCCTGAGACAGTGCTTTGTCCATAGTGACACTTAATTGCGGGTGGAAAGAAGGCATGAACTTATCCTGGCTTCTTTCTCTATCGATAGTTTATAGTTTCAAGTCAGGGAAATCAATCTGGTAAAACAAAGAGGCAGCAAAGAAGACCAGGAAAACACAAATTTGGAGATGACATGGAAAGAGCTTGTCTTCCTCTGAATAGCTCTAGGACAGGTCATCGAAGTTGTATTTTGTGAAAGTGTCCCTTGCAAATGAGGGCTACTTCCATTTTGCACCCTTTAATTAATTAAAGTTGTAGGTGGACACAGCACCTTTATATTTTTACTTTTATGTGGTGCTGAGGATGGAACCCAGTGCCTCACACTGGCTAGTCAGGTGCTATGTCACTCAGCTACACCCCCAGCCCAGCACACTTTGATTTCTCTTTCTAATTAATTCAATTAAAGAATCCTTAGGGAATACAAAAATGTAATTTTTGCATTCTTTTCTCCTTTCTGTACTCTGTTTTGTAATGCTGATGTTGAACATAATAGAGCAAGCAACCATATGTAATTTTAGAAAGTATTGCTGGGAATTTGCATATGAAATACACACCTTTAACCACCTCTAATTGGCATTGTTAACTAGGTTACAAATAGTTCACCTGTGTACTGCAAACAAAGTGCTTTTTAAAAAAAAATTTTTTTTTTTGAGTGCAGATGGACACAATACCTTTATTTTTTAATGTGGTGCTGAGAATTGAACCCAGTGTCTCATATATGCTAGGCAAGCGCTCTACCACTGAGCCACAACCCCAGCCCCAGAAAGTGCTTTTTGATGGGCACATGCTAGGAATGTGATCCAACAATGTTTCAGTTGGAAAGCTTACACTAGAACTAGCCAATGGGGAAAGTGGTTTATTTACTAATCATAGCTTTGTTTATGAATCCAATCATGTAAAAAGCCTTAGGATAAAGCTTTTGAAAACCAGACCTTTATGCTACTATTTGGGTAAACAAGTAATAATCAGTCTATAAACTTACTTAGATAATGTCAATGGACACTTTTAAGAAAATTGGGCTGTTCCCTTTGGATTTAAAAAATCTATCAAGTATATGTGAAAGGTAAAGGAAGTCATGGGACTAAGATACAAAATTGAAAAGTGCTATTTATATTTATACTACTTTAAAAAGATAAACCTCACACTAGATCTTTTTGCTGAAATCATCCATCAGGATCTGAAATTTGAAAAATCTTAACTATTGAGTTAGAACAAAAAGGTGCCATTCATTTTGATTGTATGAACATAAAAATTATGATTAATAGGGCTGTATTTTTGCTGGTGTTTTATATTGCTAGAGGGCAAAAATTCAATAAATGTTACTATGCAGGCTATTTCAATGATTACAAGGTTTGGGTACAAAGACTAGTGAGAACTTCTGTAAATGACAAATTTAAATTTGCAGACATCATTGTATTTTCATGGGAAGCAATAATTTGCTTTTCAAGCGTGTTTGTTTTGTTAGAGCTGCGAAGCCACTGTGATACGAATTTAATGCTGAACTACTCAACCAGATGACAGTAGAGGTGAGGGGATCAGGGACAAATTTTTCTTCCTACACATTCGTTTAGGCATCTACATTTGCCTGAGTGTCTTGATACCATGGTGATGACTTAGCAATAGCTAGATACAGAAAAAGGTTACTTTGTCACGCCAGCCTCTCATCAAAAGTTGGTAGGTAGGACACTAGGGAAAAAATACAGATATTTATTGGTTCAAGAAAAAAAAGATTTGCTTTCTCTACCTGTCCTTGTCCATCTATTCATCTCACATTCATATACACACAGAAAAAGGATGAGAATCGAAAAAAGCTCACATCAACTCTAGTGTCACAATTGATTAAACACAATTTAAGCCTTTCTTACATCATGAAAAAACAATATATTTTAGCCTTTCCCCAGTAGGTACCCATGATCACAAAGGGTACATGAAAAGTGTTTTGTAAAGAGATTTCAAAAGAATTCTTCCATGCTAACAGATATTCTATTTTTGTCGACAGCTATTAGGAGGACAAGGCTGCACAAAATATAAACACCTCTGGGTCACTTGACTTGGATGACATGATGGATACCGACATCTTAAAAATCAGCCTACTAGTTGGGAGAGTTGGTGCATACCTGTAATCCCAGTGGCTGGGGAGGCTGAGGCAGGAGGATCAGGAGTTCAAAACCAGCCTCAGCAAAATGGAGGTGCTAAGCAACTCAGCAAGACCCTGTCTCCAAATAAAATACAAAATAGGGTTGGGGATGTGGTTCAGTGGTTGAGTGCCCCTGAGTTCAATCCCTGGTACCCACAAAAAACAAAATGATAACAAACCTACTATTGCTTCTCAGCTTTTTGGTTAAGATCAAGTATAGGATCTGTTCTTATCAGTTTAATATCTGATACATCCTCTCTCCCAGGATGATATATTAAAAGGATTTTTGGAGCAGGGAGATGGAACAGGAGCTTGCTCCATCCACTCCAAGCATGGACCTGGTATTGCAGTACTTCAGGAATAGTGCACCCCTCTGGGAGAACTAAATACTTGGTTAGAAGTTAGACTGCGGGTTGGTTGGGCGAACTTATTCTTCAGTCCCAGTTTTGATGTCCTAGTGGTTGAGAACACTCTTCCTTTGGCCCTCTTGAGCTGGGGCCCATTTCTCGTGTTTTCTGTTGTTTGTTTTCCATGGGTTGGTTTGTTTTCTCAGTCTATTGGCTCTCTCTTCACGTTCTTGTTCAAACCTGGCTTTTTCTCAGGGACCTGGCTTCTCTGTGGGTCTCCTTCCAGGTGGTTTGCTTTATCTTTTGTCTTTTCCCTCCTTTTTCACAGGCCTCACTGCCTAGCAATTCCATAGGGAGAAGGTCAGACTTTGCTCCCTATTCTTGCTTTCTGGCCCTTTTTACTCCGTGCTAAAAATGAAACTTTACGGCAGCAACTCTGTCTCAAGTAAGTCTCTGATCCTCATGTCTCCTTTCTGTTACTCCTCTCCAGTGCATTCCAGCAGGAATTCTGGTCTCTCAGCCTCACTACTCTTGTCCTAATGTTTCCTGATTTCAAGATCCACATAGGAAATTACATCCTGTTAGGCAGTTCTGCCCTCAATTAAACCATGAAGCCTACAAGAGTGGCCCACACCTGTAATCCCAGTGACTTGGGAGGGAGGCTGAGGCAGGAGGATCCCAAGTTTGAGGCCAGCCTCAGGAATTTAGCGAGGTCCTAAGCAACTGGTGAGAGCCTGTCTTAAAATAAAGAGCAAAAAGTGACTCAGTGTCTCTGGGTATAATCCCCAGTTACCATCCCCCCCCCCCCCCGCCCCCGCAAAAAATCAACCTACTATATGACTCCTTTCATTATCTTTATCAAGATAATTTATAGGGGCTGGGGAGATAGCTCAGTTGGCAGAGTGCCTGCCTCATAAGCACAAGGCCTGGGTTCAATCCCCAGAACCGAAAAAAAGAAAAAGATAATTTATATCCAATATAGACAAAGTAAGATATGAAGGATATACCATTTGGAAAGTAAATAAAATCACCTTGACTTTTAGGGTTATTAATTTTATTTCAATTGCTTAACTAAAAAATGGTAAAATATAGGTTAAAGCAAATAGCTAGTTGAATGGAAATGGCAAATAGGTTTCAACTTGTGTGCTGACTCTGATACATTAATAGCTGGGTGTATTGGCACATGTTTGTAAGCACAGCAACTTGGAGGGAGTGCTGCAGTAGGAGGATTACAAGTTCAAGGCCAGCCTGGGCAACTTAGGAAGACCCTGTCTCAAAATAGGGATATAGCTCAGTGGTAGAGTGACCATGGGTTCAGTCTCCAATACAGGAATAGAGGAGGGAGTGCCTAAGGTGCTTGTCGAGAAGGACTCTGAGGTTCTGTAAGAAAAGAGGTCAGGGGTGTAGCTCAGTGGTACAGCGCTTGCCTACCACACACAGGCTGGGTTCCATCACCAGTCACACACAGTCTGAATGCTGAGCAGATGTTGAATGGCCGGGAGGGAGCCTGGAGGGCAAAAGACTTAAGTCCTGAGGGGTATGTGCATGGGACGGAAGGTTAGCCCAAAGCACCCAAATACAAACCTTAACTTTATTTTGCCTTATATGTGATATTAAAATGAATGCAGAACCTGCCCCTCACAGTGGCATACACCTGAAATACCAGCTACTTAGGAGGCTGAGACAAGAGGATCACAAGTTCAATGGAAAGCCTGCGCAATGTAATAGCAAGAATCTGTCTCAAAATAATAAATAAAAAGGGCTGGAGCCCATAGTTCAGTGGTAAAGTGCCCCCAGGTTCAGTCCTCAATAACAAAACAAAACAAGACAAAGACAGAAGACAAGATGGCCCATCCACTGGCACCCACCTGTAATCCCAGCAGCTTGGGAGGCTGAGGCAGGAGGATTGTGAGTTCAAAGCCAGCCTCAGCAATTTAGACCCTAAACAACTTAGCAAGAACCTGTCTCTAAACAAAATATAAAAAACAGCTGGGAATGTGGCTCAGTGTTAAGAGCCCCTGGGTTCAATCCAAAATAAAGATAATAAAAACAAACATGATGACTCAAAGTATTATACCGTAAAAGATTTGAATCAAATATTGTACTTCCTTTTGAACAAATCCTAAGAGTTTCCTTCTTCCAATCTTTAAAGAAGTGGAGATGGCTTCTCATATCGTATAGAGTGGTTTGGTCTTGTTCAAAAGAGAAGCTATGACAACTGATTGACACTGGGCATGTGGCGCATGCCTGTGATCCCAGCAGCTCAGGAGGCTGAGGCAGGTGGATCACAAGTTCAAAGCCAGTCTCAGCAACTTAGCAAGGCCTTAAATAATTCAGCAAGACCTTGTTTCTAAATAAAATATTAAAAAAGGGCTGGGGATGTGGCTCAGTGGTTAAGTGCCCCTGGGTTCAATCCACAGTACCAAGAAAAAAAAAATTGACTGAACCTCAGTGTGAAGGAAGAAGTCTTCATACCGAAGTGTGACTGGCTGGGAACTTATACTGAAACAAGAGGAAAATACAAAGAGACACGAATTCATCTTGAGAATCATCTTACAGAACTGGGACCCACTAAGGCTGTATCAGCTGAGAAGATTAATAATTCAAGTTGAAGAATTTTAAGGTAATTTGTTCCACAATTTTACCTGCTGCCATGGAGAACCTGTAGAGGCACTACTTTTCCAAGTCAAAGGCTTTCTTAATAGTGGATCTGGAGGCTGACAAGTTAGCCCATTTTAATATACTTATTTACACCAGAGAAAACAACCAGGAATAGAAATTCAGATGCCTCGTTTAACATTTAAACCACTCGTTAATAACAGTCATGAAGGCTGCAGCACCATGGGAAAATGTTTATAATGTGTTATATGAACACAGCAGGACCCAAGGTTGAATTTATACTATAATTACAAACATGCAGAAAAGATACACTTGGCAAAAAAGGCTGGAAGAAACACAAATGAAATGGTCATGCTGATTATTTTACGGTGGTGGTTCTGAATGAATTTTTTCATTTTTCAATAGTTCTGTAAGTTGATTATTTACTTAGATGTGTTTAAAGAGAAAAAAAAAATAAGTGAAATCCAATCTACTCTAACGGCTAAGACAGTGGTGATCCAACACACGAATGAGTGCACAGGATGCACTCTCAATCCTAGACACGAGCAGATCTACTAGATGAAAGCGAGATGCTACTTTTCCATGAAGATAGGCATCTCCAAAAAGAAAGAGGAGTAGAATCCTGAGCATCTCTTTCTATTAAGGGAAAGAAATATGTACTAAAGACAAATTTTGCCCCACTGGAAGAGGCCTAGTGTATTTCAGAGCTGGAGGGCAGGGGGTGAGTCAAAGGGAGGATGGATTCCACTCTCAGTGCTGGCCTTCCCATGGGGGACACTTCTTCTAGGGTCACATTGAGAAGTCTGTAATCTCCCTAATGGAAAGACAGAACCCAGTCCAAAAGAAAAAATAGCAAAAACAGTTGATTGGAGAAGAGATCAGGAATAAAGGCAGGAAATGAGAAAGAAGTAAATGATCATCCTATTGGAGTGCTTGTTGTTGGTTTCTTGGTGTGTGTATGAGCCATAAAGCCAGCACTAACTCAGAGTATTTTAAAAAAAAGAGTCAGGGGCTGGGAATGTGGCTCAGAGGTAGAGAATTTTCCTAGCATGCATAAGGTCCTGGTTTGGTATGGAGCACGGAAGAAATAAGTAACATTTAGTGGGGCAGGAGACTACTTTGTAATTTCTGGAGGAAACATAATTGAAATTTTAGAAAAGAACGGCTCTAGGAGTTAAAAAAAAAAAAAAAAAAAAAGAAGGGTATTCAGAGAAGAGAAGGGGACTCTGAACCAAAGTGGATCCATGAGCAGTCGGGCAAGCTACAATATGATATGCTGCAGGCAGGGAAGAGGGCAGAGCGCAGGGACAGGTCTGAGGGGACACATCTGTGATCTCCAAGAAGTCTCTCAGGAGAGCATGCAGAGGGACCTGATGTGTTCGCTCAAGTATTCTTTGAGTACCCAAAGCACAAGCACTGGGCAGGATGGTGGGGACTTAGTCGTGAATGACTAGTCAAGTTAAGGAGTTCCTAGACTGTAAGAAGGTTTGTTGGCAAAGTCGGGAGGGAGAAAGTGCAGGTGGAAGAACATACAGGGAAGAGTGAGGGATTTTAGGCACAGGGAGAACTGAGCACAATCATAGAGAAGAAACCTAAGATTCAAGCACGGGAACAGAAGGAGACAGGAGGCAACAGGCCTGAGGTCTTTGTAAAGAAGAGTCTTATTCTTTTTTTCTGGTGGGTGTAGGTGGGTAACAGAGGGTTTAGTCCTGGAATGTTTTATCACCGAGCCACATCCCCAACCCTTCTATTTTTTTATTTTGAGACAGGCTCTCACTAAATTGCTCAGGGCCTGGTTAAGTTGCTGAGGCTGGCCTTGAACTTGTGATCTTTCGGTGACCTCAGCCTCCCGAGACACTGGGATTACAGGCGCGTGTCACCAAACCTGGCAGTAGTACACCATTTAATATGCTTAATAAAGAAAAAACTGGTAGGGAGGAGAGTGCAGGTAGGCTCATGGCCCGAAGTGAGGTTTGGAGGCACCAACTCTTAAGTTTAGGGGGTAACAGGTAGGGGGAAGCAGACAGTGGCTAATGAACTCTTCCCTCTAGTAAGAAACTCAGGATGGAGAAGGGGGGACGCAGGAGTAAAGGAGGCATTGGAGAGCTACTGACTACCTATTCATTACCTCCACTAGCCATGCCCAGAGTAGGCTGAGATTAAACAATGTCTTGGTGCCTCAAATTTCTTCTCAGAGGTGTCTGAAAATTATAAGAAGTTGGTGTGAGCTAATAAATATCCTTTAAGAACAGGCATGGAGTAAGGCGATCAGTACTTCATACTCTAGAGTGTATTTGTCAACATGTAAGGTTTTTAAAAAGCTTGCTAAGAGCAGGGCGCAGAAGCACATGACTGTAATCCCAGTGACTCAGGAGGCTGAGGTGGGAGGATAGACGGTTTGAGGCTGGCCTGGGCAATTTAGTGAGACCCTGCCTTAAAATAAAATTAAAAAAAGACTGGGGATGTAGCTGTGGTAGAGTGCTTGCCTGGCATGTACAAGGCCTTGGGTTTAACCTACAGCAAACACACACACATGCCAAGATGCTGAGGAAGTGAAAACTGCTGAATGTGACCTCAGGAGAAAGGCACCCTGGGGGCAAAGGCAGAGCTCTGTCCCTTGACTGTAAGGCGGGGCTGCTGCTCTCCGTCATCCAGGAGCTTGGGGGTCCAGATGGCAAGGTAAAGGGGATGAGAAGGGAGGTAGGAAAGGTCTCCAAGAGAGCAGGAAGGTGAGTGTTGAAACATAAGACTCCAGGGGCCATCTCATATAAGGGAAGCGAGAACACTTAAGTTTTCTGCATTCCCTCACGGCTTCTCTCTGCATATAGCCTTTTCTCCTCTATGAATCTCATAAAAGATCTTTGCTATTGAGATAGTCTGAAATGGTAAACTTTAAAAAACAAAAGAAACCTGGAAGGGGCTTCATAAGTTATCATTGAATCTAATTTTACAGAGGAGGCAGTTGAGACTGAGATGGAAGACTTGTTCAAGGTCATACAGCAAACCAGATCTAAGCCAGAATCGGGGGAGCCCCAGGGTCCTGCCTTGTGCACTGCAGTACCTGTCCATCTGCTTCCCAGAACCTGCAGCTCCCCGAGGTTCCCGTACATCCAGCACGAAGCACGACTCCTCCCTGGCAGAAGTTAATGATTAAAGCCCAGTCTCATCTAAAGCATCTCAGCCATAGTTATTAATTAAGCCAATTTCAGCAAGAAAAGACATTTCAAACAGAAGAGTAGCACGCTACTCAAAATCTACAGGCCTGCAGATTGTAGTAGAAACCGTCCAATTATAATATTTCAAATCCACTTAAAAATATTTCACAAAACAATACCTTAACCTCTATAGCCTTACATTTTCTCTTCATTGCTTGCCACATGCTGGGCCATGATAAAACTTTGGGGTGTTGGGGGGCGGAATTTAACTAAAGTTACTTCCCTTAGTGTTTGAGTGAAGTAGGTAATCAAATCTGTTTGCTGTGCTCGCTGTCTCCAGATAGGGCTGTAATTACACCACATGAGGAAGAAAGGTAGCTGAGTCTCAGTCCAGATCATTTATGTAAACTCAGCCTTCTTGTCAACGGTGTTCTCACATTGCATGCGTGCAGACCACAAAAATCATCTCCTGTGAACCACACAGAGACAGTGTCCGATTGCAGGCCTGTGAGATTGCTTATGTTCTTTCTATAATTGGATGTCTGTGGTTCAAGACCAAAATTTGACATTCTGAGGGTAAAAGAAAACACTTACCAATGAACTCCCTAATATAACAATTATATTTCCAGAACTTGTAAAAATTAAAGGTATTCTCTAAACCAAAGTGTTACAAATGAATACATTTTACTAGGTGAAAAACTCCTTTTTCATTAAAAATTTAAAAAAAAAGTTTGGCTCTTTGAAATGTGTTTGAAAATGATTTCATCTTCAAGAAAGAAAAGGACAACCTCCAATATACCAAGATAACATTTAATCTCCTACTTTTAATATTTGGCAACTTTTTCAGCAATTTCCCTCCTCCCCCCAAATCTTATAAAAACCATGATGCACAAAATATATTCATATTGTATCTATAAATAGAGACATAATTGCAAGATGACAAAGAAAGCATATTTTTTCTTAATTCATTGAACTCTTCTCCATTTTGACAGATGGGTCAGTGGTTTTTGATTTGACAGTCCTTCCTGGCTGGGATCCAGAGTGTTTCTCTTGACACCTGCAGCTTCCAGCACACTCTGTCCTCTCTAGAAGGAAAACCACAGGCCACCGCCCTGGCGCCATCCGTGGCTTGGTCCAATCAATAAGGACTTATTTCCTGTCCATTTGCTGAGGTCACAGGAGCGAATCTCATTAATTATTTCTGCTAGTGCAGCCTCAAGTGTGCTTCTGGCGTGACAAGTGAAAACTGCTTGACCTTTTTTTTTTCTTCTAATTTTGTTTGTAGCAGTTCCAAAAAGAAGGCAGTATTCATTTTAGCAATGTGATAAAAGAAAGAGAAAAATGTGTATATTTTTAAAGTCATGTACACATTTAGATAGATAGTTCATCACAAAAGCTCTCCCAATCACCTCATTCCCTAGGTTTTTCAGCTCAGGAACAATAGGGTCTTTTTAATTTGGTGTCATGAAAATCTGGTCACAGCAAACACAATGTTTTCTAAAGCCGATCTGGCCTCCGAGGGAGGGAAGCTCTCCAGGGCCTCCAGTGCCTTGTTTCCATGGTAACGACACAGGTCAATAGCTGAAGTCACACCTTTGCCAGCTTTGATTGTTTCTCGCAACTGTTAAGAAACAAATGCAAAATAAAAGTCAGTTTTTAGGGTACAATATAAGGATCACAATTAAATGGGGGGTGTTGGGAAACAAAGAAGGGGAGAAACCGTGTAGAGTCAGTATTCCTGCTATGTTATTTTGAGGAAAGAGGACATCATTCCCCAGCGATCTTGAGGCACTAACCTCCCTAGGGCTGCTCCCTGTCCGCGCTGCAGAGCAGCACAATAGGCTCCAATCAGCCTAATTACACCTCCTCCCGACTCCCGCCCCTCACATGGTGAAATGTGCCACACTGGGGATGGCAGTAATGAAGGCGGAGGGCATTTACATCTCTGGGATTTTAAATTCGAGGACTGCTATTCTTAGGTGAGAAAGCTCTCACTAACATCTTGGTTCATAACTTTCTTTTTTAACACTATATGGGAGCACAATAGTCCATAGGAAAATTCAAGAAAGACACATGTTGTTAGACCTGAATGTGACATATTTAAACGAGTTGGGAACAGTGGCACACGTCCGTAATCCCAGCGACTGAAGCTCAGAGGATCAAAAGTTCCAGGCCAGCCTCAGCAACTTGGACCCTTTCTCAAACAATAAAAAGGGTTGGGGATGTAGCTCGGTGGTAGAGTGCCCCGGGTCCCCCCCAGTACCCAAACCAAAACAAAACAATAAACTAAAACATTTTATTTGGGAAGAATTAACCAAAACACCCTTTGCAGAGGATTAACTCTTGCTGATGAGTGAAGTTCATTCTGATTCCTCCCACTGATCACAAAAAAGGACCAGTGAATGGTTATGCTTCAGAGGTGGAGAAGCTTCAGCCCTTTGATCTGTCTACTTTCCTCTGCTCCGTTTCCATCTTCTTCTTTGACAACACCTCCAACGTCTACCTCATTCCCCAGGTCAGGAACTGGGCATCTTCTTGGCTCCCCACATCCAGGGCACTTGTAGGGTTCTCGTCTACGAGTTGTGGATGATGCATGTCACTTCTAGGCTGCAGCACTGAATTGTCTATGAGAGTCCCTTTAGCTCTCTCCTTCTGGCACTTGGAGTTGTTCCTTAGCCTGAATCCTGAGTGACCACACCACGGGCCTCTCCTGTCTGAAATGGACACATAGTGTGCACAAGAGACCCAGCTTTGTTGTCCTAAGCCACTGAGACTGTGAGATCATTTGAAGCCATTTTCACTGATGGGTCAATGAGCCCTGTCGTTCCACCTCCCGGGGAGCGCTCAGGCTTATGCTCTACGCTTCCTTCCTGTTGCCACTACACTGGTTCAGACGCTCATCATGCCTTGCCTGGGTTATTTTTTGCAATCACCTCCTCGAGTCTTCCTACCACCAGTTCTGCATCCCGGGACTCCATCCGACACGGCACACTGCAAGAGCTTTATAAAATGCAAATATGACCTTGCTTAAAGCCCTCCGCTGCCTTAAAAGTCCACGCTCTTTCAGGAGGCAGTGATATCCTTTCCTCAATCCAGTTCTAGCCTTGCTTCCATTTCCTCCCCTGTACCCCTTTCATCATGTGTTTACAGCAACTAGTTGCACTTCTCAGAGCTGACCTATCATCTCCCCTAGGACTGCCTGCCCCACCCCCGCAAGCTCCCCCAATTCTACCTGGATGGAATGTACTCGGTTAACTATGATGGTGGCCCTGAGGGGCTAGGTGCCCCTCTTCCTCTGGGCTTCTGGAGTACCCTGTGCACATCTGGACTACGGCATTATCACACAGTATTGTATTTCAATTTTCTACTTATTTATCTACCTCTTTATGAGACTTTATGCTACTTACTGCATAATGCATGAAACATGAACCAAAAAGAAATATGCTCGTTTATTCCTCTAATTATCTAGAGAAACTCAAGTGACTCAAGATCACAGATGGAGAGTAACAAAGCTGATGGCTCATCCAAAGGCACTTAATACTAACCCCAGGTGCCCAGCACTCCAGGTACTCCACATTGCAGATGAATTCTGGGACTATTCCAGCTTGGGTTTCTCTGGTCTCTTGCCAATCGCTGAATGCATGGAGGTACTAAAATGGTGCTGGGTACCAGCAGAGGCAGCCAGATTCAAACTCACGTTTCAGCTTTACAATGTGATGGAAGCTCTCAGTTCTAAATGAGGATAAGATCAGTGTTTTGTAGGATTGTTGGGGGTGGGGTGGGTACATGAGAGCACAGAGTGTTTGACAGTGTCTAAATCACTACAGATGCTCAGGTGACTTAGTTCTCCCTCCAAGCCCTTAGCTGTGGCCAAGAAAGTCACTGAATCTACTCAGATCAAGTTTATTTTCGCTTGATACCCAATGAACTCAAAGGTAGCTGGACTTGGATCAGAGCAGTCCTGAACATAGATAACATAGACAGATAGATAGGACACTCCCTTGTTTTCATTATCTTAAATCTCCCCATATCTAAATCAGAAAACCCAACACTCTCTTCTATTCTAACTTCTAGGTTGGTACCTGTAAGCATGAGGATATCTGCATGCCTAGATGCTCAAATTACAAGTACTAATTGAGCACCTACTATTTCCTAAGTACTAGTAGAATTATCAAAGCCAAGCTACAAATGTAGGACTAGGCTGTTGAGAAGAATAAGAGATTGACTGTAGTTAGGAGATTCCAGAAAGGTTTGCAGAGCATGGTTTCGGGCATAAATGCTAATAAATAGATATGGGGTTGGAATAGAGAGGGAACTGCAGGGGAAAAAACAGCTTTAGTGAGGGCACAGAGGAGACCAAAGAGTGCAGAGTGTTAGAAAATGAAAACAAAATTAATATGGCACAGCTTACAGGGCTAAATGTCAGGGGACCCAGGAAAGTTCTGAAAACCAGACTAAAACATTTGTACTTTTGTTTTATTCCAATTTTTTAGACTGAAGTATCTAAAAAGAACAGAAAAGTTGAAAGATTATTATGGCCCTGGGATAAATCTGGTTCCCTGTTTTTGTATATAAAGTTTTGCTGTAACATAACCATGTTAAATATATTGTTTATTAAATGTATTGTCTATGGCTACTTTTGTGCTATCGGGGCAGAGCTGTGGAGTTGAGTTTTTGTTGCAGACTGTAGGGCCTATAAGCCAAAGACATTTACATTTTGGCCTTTATGGAAAAGGTCTGGGGACTCCTGAACTAGCACAATGAATAACCATGTATCTTCCACCTAGATTCAACAATTGCTACATTACTCTTATTATTTGCAATACTGGGGATTGAACCCAGGGCCTTGCCCATGCTAGAAAAATGCTCTCCCACTGAGCTACATCCCCAGCACCGCCGCCCCCCCTCTTTTTTTTTTTTTTTTTTTTTTTTTTTTGCGGTGCTGGGGATTGAACCCAGGGCCTTGTGCTTGACAGGCAAGCACTCTACCAACTGAGCTATATCCTCAGTACCCCCAGCCCTTTTTATGTTAGACAAAGTCTTGCTAAATTGCCCAGGCTGGCCTTGAACTTACAAATTTCCCACCTCAGTCTCTTGAGTAGCCAGAATTTCAGGTGTGTACCACCATGCCAGCAACAGTTGTTAAAATTTGTCATTTCTGTTCTATCTACGCATATGTATGTGCCTCTGAACCATCTGAAAATAAGTTGCAGGAAGTGGTATGCTGGTAAATCAGCTCTCAGGAGTGTGGTGGTGGGGAAAACCCTTGTTGTAGCATTTGCAGATTTTTGTGGTATAGTATTTTCATCATGCTGATTTCAAGTTGCCAGGGTCAAGGGATCACAAAATTCTTGGATCTTTAACAATAGGCTCTGAGTTGCTAGGACTTGGTTTGGGCATATCATTGGGTATAGGATGCTTCATCCTTTTGTTGACTGTATCTCCTAAGATAACATTCTCCTATGCAATCACAATACTATTATCAAAACTAGTAAAGTTAACTGGAGAAGTTAGAGAACTGCTGAGAGTGGTGGTGCACACCTGTCATCCTAGCAACAGGGAGGCTGAGGCAGGAGGATCTCAAGTTTGATGATAGTCTCAGTAATTTAGCAATGCCCTAAGCAACTCAGTAGGATCCTGTCTCAAAAAAAAAAAAAAAAAAAAAAAAAAAAAAAAAAAAAAAAAAAAGGGGGGGGGGGGGTGGGGCGGGGGGAATATAGCTCAGTGGTAAAGTGCTGCTGGGTTCAATCCCCAGTACCAAAAAACAAACAAAAAGAGAATATCCTATTATTTAATATAGTCCCTGTACATATCCTCATTGGTTTCAAAAAATTTTTTTAGTCATTTTCCAAGCCATGATTAATCCCAGTTCACACATGACATTTGTTTACAATAACACTTTAACCTGTTTTATTCTGCTATGGCACTGTCATTTTTAAAGAATCAGGCTGTGCTGTAGAATGACTTACGTTCTACATTTCTTTGATTGTTTCACTTAGTTTGTTTCTCTATGAACTTAAGTCAACCCAGCTCAACTGAATATATATGTATATGCAAAAAATTTTATTTATTTATTTATTTATTTATTTATTTATTTATTTTGGTACAGGAGATTGAACTCAGAGGTGCTTTACCACTGAGCTACATCTCTATTCCTTTTTCTGTTTTTGGTACTGGGGATTGAACCCCTGAACCACATCTCCAGCTCTTTTTTATGTATTTTTTATTTAGAGACAGGATCTCACTGAGTTGTTTAGGGCCTTGTTAAGTTTTTGAGGCTGACTTTGAAATCCTCCTGCCTCAGCCTCCTGAGCAGCTGGGATAATAGATGTGCACGGCTGTGCCTGTCTTCTTTTTCTTTTCTAAAAATTTGAAACAGTGTTGCACTAATTAGCTGAGGATCTTGCTACACTGCCAAGGGCTGACCTTGAATTTGCAATCCTCTAGTTTCAGTCTCCTGAGTTGCTAGGATTATAGGAATGCCCCACCATGCCCAACTTAATTGAATATTTGATGATGGCTAATAGGGTATTTAATCCTATGATGAGGGGCTGGGGGTGTAGCTCAGTGGTAGAGTGCTTGCCTAGCATGCTCAAGGTCCTGGGTTTGATCCTCAGCACCCCTCAAAAAAATCTGATTCTATGATGAAGGATAATTCAGATTAGTGCAAAAAGCAGCCAGGAGAACATCACTGAAAGCTACTCAAGTCCTAAAGAACATTTCTCTTGCATAAGGACTATTTTACTTCAGTCCATACTGAAATCCACAAAAGTAGACCCATAGGACTTTGTATACCAAGGGACCTGAGAGCACCCATGTGCACGATGGCCATTCCATGATTCACTAGTAATCGAATCCTTGAAAGGCGTTATGCCTCACCGGCATCTGTAAACATTCTACCCACTCAATGAAAACTGTTGGCTCAGAGGACATCGTTTAGATCATTTTAACCACGTGTTAAAAGGGACAGAAATAAGTCTATAGAATCAGAGAGGGTTAAGTGGAACATTGAGGGAGGGAGCCATGACCTTAGTTCTAATAGCTGAAAAAAACAAAAACAAAAACAAAACAAAACAAAAAAACCTAAAGACCACAATTAAAAAAAAAAAAAAAATCTTTCCACTTTTGAGTTCACCTATATTTTGGCTGTTAAAAGCCCAATCTGATAGAACTTTTCATATGGGAAAAGTGCTGGTATGTTCACTTTGACCCTTATGGCCTAAAAAACACTTTAGCTATAGGCTACATAACACACACACACACACAAATACAAAAATGTGTATCAGTTGGTTTTTTATTTCTTTGATATAGTATTTTGTGGCACTAATAGAATTAAATCTCTAAGTCAACTAAAACATGTATAAGTGCAGTATCACCTGAAATAAATTAAGTCCAAATCCCCTGCTAAAGGATCCAATTAAAGATATTAACAAAGAGAAGAGAGGATGCAAAGTATTTAAAGTTAAGTGTGTTTTTATTTAACATTTGTGAAATACCTCGAGTGATAAATGTTGTTCATATGAGACCTTTTTAAGGAAATTATATGGCTCTGAAAACTATTTAGATCAAAAGTCTTTTTAAAATATTAAAGAAGCTGGGCATGGTGGCTGAGGCAGGAGAACTGCAAGTAGGACGCCAGCCTCAGAGATTTATCGAGGCCCTAAACAACTTAGTGAGACCCTGTCTCAAAATAAAAAAATTAAAAGGGCTGAGGGATGTGGCTCAGTGGTTAAGTGCCCCTGGGTTCAATTCCTGGTACCAGAATGAATGAATGAATGAATGAATAAATAAATAAATAAATAAATAAATAAATAAATAAAATAATACAATAAAATATTAAAGAAAAGTTCCTGCAATGGGGTGTTAAGTAGCTATAAGAAGTGGAGGCAGTAGCTACTTCTGTCCAGGGACACCAGAAAAAGACTAAGTCTTGGGAGAAACTCCAAGCACAATCTTATCTTCTCACCTCATTTTGCAGGAGAGGATACTGGGATGAGAGCCTAAGAGACATGGACAAGAGTCCACAGTGAACTTTTGTTGTTATTGTTACTGTGCTGGTGGTTGAACCCAGACAAGAGCTCTGTCACTGAGCCACACCCCCAGTCCACACAGTGAAACAGTCTTGGTTTCATTTCTGCACACTCAGAGGGCTCCCAGCAACAGCACTGGAATAGATTTGGAGATGACCCTAGAAAGTTTACAGAGAACAGAGATGTACTCATCTGGAACATGGAGTAGATCTTGTTCTAAGGAAACAATATAATAGTAAGGGAGTCCAAAACAGAATGTTAAAGTTTTCTTTTTTTTTTTTTTTCATGGTTGAAAACACACGGATAGATAAAAGGAGACAAATGGGAGACAGTCTAACCAGGTGGCAGAAGTGGATGTTACTTCCCTAATGGAAATCATGAAGTGGGCAGAAAGGCAAGATACCGCAGTTGGTGGGACATTTCAACCTCTGAACATCTGCTGACACTCCCATTCTGCATTTTGAAATTGACAAATTCTTGGTGTTCCTGATGGATAATCTTATGTATCAGAGGACAGAAGCATTTTTCGCTTGTGACAACATAATTGGGCATAAAGGTGACTGAAATCTTGTTAAAAAAAAAAAAAGTAATGTCCTTTGGTATTAGAATCTGGGAAAGGGTAACAGGCATGGCTTTAGAAATCTGAACCCTACATGAGGAAAATTCACTGCAAAAATGTTTTGTGAACTTAGTCTCTGTAATCCCAGAGACTAAGGCAGGAGGATTGCAAGTTCAAGGCCAGACTCAGCAATTTAGCAAGACCTTGACTCAAGATAAAAAACAAAAAGGTCTAGAGATGTTAGCTCAGTGGTAGACCACCACTGGGTTCAATCCTCAGTATAGACCAAAAAAAAAAAAAAAAAAGTTTAGTGAAAGACTATCATGAATATAAGAGATCATAAGTGGAAACAGTTCCAGGGTGCCTCTGAAAAATTAAATTTCTACAACAGTCATAATTAATAGTAAAGATACCAAAATAGGTGCAGAATGCTCTCTCTCAGGAATCGGGTTTTAAAGCCCCTGGGTACAAAAGGAGGAACATGTAATCCCCTCGGCTACAGAACCCTGGTTAAACATCTGGTCTGCCCAAAGCACTGTGAAGACAGGCTACTCTGCCTGATTGGAGAGTGTTGACAAAGGAGAGGTACAAAGCTGTAAAAACTGTGCTGGGAGTCTACGTCAAAGTCTGTATTATCACCAGGACACTTGTCACAAGTGTTTTTAAAGTGCTGTTCCTGATAGAAAAATGTTCACAAACAAACTTGTCAGGAAGGCCAAAACCCAAACCCAGAATCCTGTTAAGATTGATGGGGGTGGGTGCAGAGGAGATAATGACAAAAATCAGGGGCTTAATAAATGTAAAGGCTGTTAAGTTGAAGAAGTATACTCAAGTTCTTGCAAAAGATAATATATTACTATTATTACTATGTTTTTATATTGGGGATTGAACTCAGGGGGCACTCTACCACTGAGCCACATCTGTAGCCCTGTTCATTTTGAGGCAGGGTCTTGCTAAATTGCAGAGGCTGGACTTGAACTTGTAATCTTTCTTCCTCAACTTCCAGAGTCACTGGGATTACAGGTATGTGCCACTGTGTCAGTCAAAAGAAAATGTATTATTAAGAGAAGACACAGAGGAGTTAGAATCTAACTACAGAAAGAATTAATTGTAAAAATACAATAAATTCCATGAACAGGGGCCTTTAAGGACAGACTATGCATTCAAATAGCCAGTTACAGGTTGTCAGGGAGGCCTTGGCTGCAGCTGCCAGCCTGGGCTTTTTTTTTTTTTTTTTTTTTTTTTTTTTTTCATTTAGCTTCTGGTGTCCTTTCCTTCCCAAGACCACCCACACTTCTATTCCAAACATGACAGAGTCCAGGTCAAATCACTGTGGCACCCAGTGAGCCCCCTCTCCACTGCCAGCTTTCCTGCTTTGTTTCCCAGATGCTCCTGCCAGGCTTTCCTCTCTGGCCCTTCCCCTCTCTGTCTTCCTCTGCACTCTGAATATCTACCTCTCCATCTACAGCCCCTTCCCAGAGGCGTCCACCCACTCTGTCCTGCTCCTGCATGCCTGGAACGAACACAAATGCCCTTCCCAGCTCCTCAAGGACCGTGAGAAACCTGAGAGATGAGCAATTTCAACTGACTCACATCTTCAAACACAGGACAAAAGAAAAGGTGTATTCTGGAACACAGACCAGTGAATTTATGGACAATTTAGGGGAAAATTCCAGAAAGGGTTATTAAACAGATGGTTTGTGAACTCTAGAAAAAAGGCAATGGTGATGGTGGCCTCAGGGTAAGTGGGTGACCACAAACAAGCCATGACAAAACGTTCTCACTTTTTCTTTTCTTTTGTGCTGGGGATTTAACCCTGGGCCTTGTATATACTAAGCATATGCTCTGTCACTGATCTGTAATCCCAGTCCCTCCCTCTTTTTTTTTGCGGGTGTGTGGGGGGTGTCATTTGGCTATTAGCTTCAGAAATAGCGATATAGAATATATTTGGATTTTGCAAATTTAGTCCAGAGAAAATAGGATCTTGATTTGAGCATGGTAATATGGATTTGAACATGTAAACACTGATTCCTAGAAGACATTTAGTAGCAGATTTATATTGAACAGAGAGAAATTTCTAGAGTTGTGCTGCCACCACTCAATACTTGGTTTCTTCCCCTTATCATACTTCTATGCATTGCTTGAATGAGGATAAAGAGGAATACATATTGAAATTTAATTTTCAGATGTCACAGAGCCAAGAAAGATGGTTAACAAATGAATAGCATTCAAAATTTTAATGGTTTTGATATGTTTAACCAGAGTAGTCAGTGAAATGTAACAATAATTATACAGTTGTGCATTTGAGTTCGTTTATTTATTTATTTGGCACTGGGGATTGCCCAGTGACACTTTACCACTGAGTCACATCCCCAGTCCTTTTCATTTTTTTATTTTATTTATTTATTTATATGCAGTGCTAAGGATTGAACCCAGGGCATCACACATGCCAGGCAAGTGCTCTACCACTGAGCCACAACTCCTGCCCTTTATTTTTTATTTTGAGACAGGGTCTCTCTAAGTTGCTTAAAGCCTCACTAAATTGTTAGTCTGCTCTTGAACTTGTGATCCTCCTGTCTCAGCCTCCTGAGCTGCTGGAATTACAGGCATGTACCATTACTCGTGGTATGCATCTGGGTTTAAAAAAAAATAATTGTAAACTGGGTAAGCCAGGCACATTGTGCAAGCCCTGTAATCTCAGTGACTCAAGAGGCAGAGGCAGGAGGATCCCAAGTTTGTGACCAGCATGAGCAATTTAGTGAGGCCTAAGCAATTTATAAGACCCTGTCCCAAAATTTAGGGGAAAAAAAAAAAAAAAGCTGGGGATGTAGTTCAGTGGTAGAGCACCCTTGGGTTCAACACCCAACAATCCCTCCGAAAATAAAATAATTGTAAACTGGGTGTGATGGCATACATCTGTAATTCGAGCTACTCAGGCAGCTGAGGCAGGAGGAGTGTAAGTTTGAGGCCAAACTGCAACTCGGCAAGACCTCGTCTCAAAATAAAACATCCCATCCACAGTATTAAAAAAAAAAAAAAAAAAAAAAAAAAAAAAGTAAAAGTAAAAGTATAAGCTTTAGTTTGGCAGTGATACATTAAAAATGCTCAGAATCTTTGAAAACCACATTCTTCATATAACCAAGATTGTGTTGCAGATCCAAAGGATGCAAATGCAAACTTAAAGTATTAACAGATGTACATGTCCAAAATACGGTGCGGAGGGTCTCACCTGCCTTTCTCCCCTGCCCCACCTTCCCCCTCCTTCTCCTTTTTTTTTTTTTTTCCTCTTTTTGGCAATAGTTGGTTTGAACCCAGGGCCTTGCACATTCTATGCAAGTGCTCTACCCCTTAGTTATACAGCCAACCTTTCCTATTTTTAATTTTGAGACAGGTCTTGTTAAGTTACCCAGGCTGGCCTTACACTTGGGATCTTCCTGCTTCAGTATCTGAGTAGCTGGAATTAAAGGTATGTGTCAGGCTGGGGATATATATAGCTCAGGTGGTAGAGTGCTTGGCCTTACAAGCACAAAGCCCTGGGTTCAACCCCCAGCACCTCGAGGAGGGGGAGGGGGGTGGGGGAGGAATGGTATGTGTCACTGAGCTTGACTTCACTATTCACTTGATGGTCCATGAACATTTAGAAAACCGTGTTTAGGGTACAGGATGTAGCTCAGTGGTGCAATGCTTGCCTAGCTTGCATGAGGCCCTGGGTTGGATCTCTAGTACATCAAAACAAACAACAACAAAACACAACTATGTTCCATTCGGGTGTCATGTGTGGATTGACAGACATGACAGATTGGGTCCAGGATAGGATGAGGAAGGATGTGGAAACATATCTAGGAAAAGTTTGATAAATGATACAAAGGCCATCTCCAAATAACAAAAGCAATTAAATGGAAGAAGAGGCAGTCCTATAAGCTTCAGGGGACAGAACAAAGAGCAACATGGTAAAGTTTCTGGGAGGCAGATTTCAATTACAAGTAAGAAAGTTTTCAAATGACTATAGTTGTCTACAACAGAACAATTATTTTTGACAAGCTGTGAGTTCCCTATAATCAAAGTCCAAAGTGACTAGATGACTGCATGTCAGAGAAATTATGAATGAAACTCTTAGCCACCATGGAAAGTGGAACTAGGATGCCTCCAAGAGTTCATTCAACCACAAGATTCTAACACACAGTGCTTCAACTGAAAAATCTTGATAATTTCTGAGTGGCAAGACTTGGTATAAAAAGAAAAGGTACAATTAAAACTTTTCTCGAATACTACAAACTTGAGCAATGCAGGCAAACAAATAAAAGCATTCTTTTTTGTTCAGGGTAACATTATTTACAAGAGTCTACAGGGGAAAAAAATCCACTGATTTCTTTCCTTTTTTTTTTTGGAACTGGGGTTCAAACCCAAGGCTTTGTGAATGTGAGGTAAATGCTTTGCTGCTGAGCTACAAAGCATCCCAGCCCAATCCACTGATTTTTAACGGAATATCATACTTTAGCAAAAGTGGAAGGAGATAGAAATAAGAGAATTTTTAGTTCTTTCCTGAAATTCACATGGAAAAATACACTAAGAATGGCAGTACTTCCCAATATTAAAACATCAACAATAATAGCAAAACAACAAAGACAACCCATATATAGTACTTACTGAGTTCCCAGCCCTGTTCTAAGATGTAAATCTTCAGTCCTCACAACAGTCCTATGATGTAGGTATTATTATCATTTTCATTTTTTAAAGGAAAAGATCCTAGGCAACGGTAAATTGTTCAAGGTAACACAGAAGGTAAGAGCTGGAGTCAAATCTCAAAGAATTCTTGTTCTTAACAATATGCTACCCTGTCTTTCATTTGTAAATGAACTGGAAAGCATTTATAATTTGATTTGGAAAAGACAACACATACTTAATGTCAATATTGTCCTTTGTATGCCTATGCATGAAGGCAAAGTTTTTTTGTTTTTTTTTTTTTTTTTGGTGGTGCTAAGGGTCAAACAGGTATAATGCACACTAGGAAAGCATTCTACTCTGAGTTATAACTCTGGGTCACAAAGGCAAAGTTTTAAAGTACATATCACAGGTTAAAAAAAAAAATACATTGAGTTGCCAGACTCAGTGGTGCACGCCTGAAATCCCAGCAATTAGGGAGTCTGAGGCCGGAAGACTGCAAGTTCAATGTCAGCCTCAACAATTTAGTGAAGCCCTAAGCAACTCAGTGAGACTTCTGTCTCAAAATAAAAAAGTAAAAAGGGCCGGAGATATGGCTCAGTGGTTAAGTACCCCTGAGTTTAAGTTCAGTCTGTGGTACCCCCCCCCCAAAAAAAAAGTGAAATAGCTTGTGACAAAACCATATTTATAGAGGTAGTAGAAAATTGAAGGCATCATTAGATTATTTGTGTACCTCTATCACAACATATATATTTTTTCTCTATCAAACTAAAGATGCCATATGGTTCCAGAACAAATGTCAATAGGAATTGGAGGTAGAAAATCTCTAAATTTTCTGCTAAGAAAAATGTCAAAAATATCTTGATGAAGTATCTGTTCTTCTGGTCATATATATGTTTCTTTCAACAAAAAGGCACTGAAGAAGACATGGGTATCATTACATCTACCACTGAGTAACATAAAACTAATATATTTTAACTTTAATTCTTAACTGATAAAACCTTAATTTTTACCAAAATTCTCAACAAAAGACACTGACTATAGATTGGGGCTGAGCTCAATGTAACAGTGCTTGCCTTGCATGCCCAAGGCCTGGCTCAATCCCCAGTACTGCAAAAATGAAACACTTACTACAGCAATGGTACTCATGGTTTCACACAATGACAGGACCAAATACTGCCTTAGATTGTTTTCACTTGTCTTCAAATCCAATCTCAGGATTCATCCTACCATATTTAAGTGACTAATTGGTAAAGAATTAGTGAGTTCAAAAGTATCATTTGGTCTATACTTTAACATTTTTATTGTTCTCTAATGAAATATCAGAGTATTTGTAACACGGTCTATGAAATTCCAATCTTGTGGAGAATATGGACTAATATGCCCACATTTTAACAAGTTCTATTTATTCTTTTGTGCAATTTAAATTGTTCTGTGTAACTGTATGGGAGCACATGATATTGGTTACATTATTTTCATTTTCCTTGCAGGGCCTTGGGACCCAAAGTCCATGGAAGTGGGAGGTAAGAGGAGGTAGATTGTGGAGATAGAGCCACACTATCTTTGGGAAGATTAGTGACTCTCTAAGCACTTTGGAACAGTATTCTCCATTTGAAGTCACATGAAAACCTTTAAAAAAATCTTATAATGGGAAACACCTTGGGATGTTCTCCACCAGCAGGACAACTACTGATTAATTCATTCCTGTTGTGTTTCACAATAATATGAAAAACAGTTGTAGAAAGGCACTGGGCAAACTGTGGTAGGGAAACTCTAGGCTTTGACAGGTGGAGCAACTTCTCTAAGCCCAGGTTTAGAGAAATTTAAAAAATAAACTTTTTTTTTTTTTTTTTTTTTTTTTTTTTTTTTTTTTGCACTGGGAATTGAACCTAAGGGCATTAACACTGAGTTACATCCCCTAGCCCTTTTCCGTATTTTATTTAGAGAGAGGGTCTCACTGAGTTGCTTAGGGCCTTGCTAAGTTGCTGAGGCTGGTTTTGAACTCATGATCCTCCTGGCTTCAGGCTCCTGAGCAGCTGGGATTACAGGTGTGAATCACCAAGCCTGGCCAGAAAAATATCTACTGTATAAGAGAATGTATGTGAAATCAGTCTGACGTCGATGAAGTGCTATGCCAATTGGTAAGGTCTGAAAAGAGGCTGCACAGGATCACCGTAAAACTTAATGCAACATGTATGTACATAATATATTTGGCTTGAGGATAAACATTCACAGACTATTTCACATAGATTCATGAAGGTGTGTTAAATATTTCAAGTCTCTGATTGTTAGTGAATTAGAAACATGCCTATTTTTAAAAAATGAATTTCCAAATCACTTTGATGATTTTATTTTATTTTTTGAAGTACTGGGGATTAAACCCACACATGCCAGTCAAGTGCTGTCCCTGGGCCTTTGACCAATTTATCTATTCTTCCTATAAGGGGGTGGGGGTGGGGAAGAGAATGGTAAAGACAAATTTGGTATGATTTTTCTTTCCCTCTCTTACACACATCTGTTAGTCTCAGTCTGGATGGTATGTGGCCTCCTGTTGTGTGTTTAGAACTTATTTCAAGGATTAATCTCTCTGCTAAGTACATTTATGAGTCCATGCAGTGGCCTACAATCTACATACAAAGAGTTGAAAAATAACCCGACAACTCATTTAATACGAAGTGTCATATCTGCATAGAAACATCTCTAAAAATGTAAATAGACCAACAATATATGCAAATGCATGTATATATGTACATACATGCTTTTATATGTATGTTTATATGAATATATGATTTGAGTGTATAACAATTCTTACTGGTGCAACCAAAATTGACCTAAATTGCTGACCCCATGGCAGAGAAGAATTCGGGCAGAGTCTTACATGCTACTTCAAGGAGCAGAGATCAATTTGTAGCTCAGGGCATGAGCAGACAGATGTGCCTGATTTTAGAATGAAATTAAATGGGACAAGATGTACAGTTTAATCTTAATTTATAAAATGCCATCAATTTGGGCTGGGGTTGTAGCTCAGTGGTAGAGTACTTGCCTCACATGTGTGAGTAACTTGGTTCAATTCTCAGTACCGCATATAAATAAAAAAAATTTTATTAAAAATCCATTGATAACAAAAAAATTTTTAAAAATGCCATCAATATTTAATAGATTGGGAATTTGAGGTTAGTAATATGGAATTATGCTAAATTCAGGATTAATTCTAAAGGAAAAGCAATCTTGGCTTCTTGGTTATTATGTCTTCCAAAGAAAATTTTCATGATTTTATAAACAATCATGTTTATCTATATTCTGATTCAAAGTTAATTTTTAAATTTCAGTATCACATTCCAAAGAGGAACTTAATTCTACACATTGAGATTCAAAGAATGAAACTGGGACCATAGAGTTTTTTTTAGTAAACTGTGTAAAAGAAATTTAACAAGCAAAACATGTCATAGGTTCTAGACAGGAGCAGAGTCACTCTAGCCTGTAACTTTTTTAAGAGGAATAAATAGTTCTGTAACCTCAAGACAAATACTACATTGGTATTTAATCCATAAAAAGGACACTTTGGGATAAGAGCACTCATATCATGTAGTTATGATAGTCCTAGAGGTTATTAGAGGAATACATAAACTATGTAAGATCAAGTTTGGATTTCTATGATTTTACTTGAATTCATATCTTATAAATTTCTTTTAATCTCCTCATGTCCCAATTTTTCATCTGCTTTAGTACTTAGGTACAGATAGCTGGGACCACTGGCCCTAAACTGCCACCCCCACATGACCCTAGATTCCTAATATCCTAGCATGATGTAAGATGAGCTTCAAACACTTTCATGACTTCATCAGAAAGCACCTCAAACAACAGAAAAACTCTACATAACTAAATAATGACAATGAAATGTGTATCTAACCAATCATCTAGATAGGTTGCATTGACTTGGGGCAAACTTGGGAATTGGTATATGGGGTGAAGTGTTACCATCTTCACATGGAAGTATAATCACATCTGCAGGATGAACAACTCTTCCTGATGTAGAGGGTCTCTATGGAGTGATGTTATGAAAGGTCTATTTGTTGACTTGGATTCTTACCTTCTTCAAGAAGATGGTGATCAGAACTTGTTTTAAGAAGTAATATCTATAAACTTTCTGGGAAGAGTGAAGAATGCTAATCAGCTTTAAAAAGTCACAATAATTATTGCCCTGCTTCAGTAAATATAAATCCATTTATTAGGTCAGAACTACGTTACATTATAGAGTAATGCATACCATTTTCTGGATGCTTAGAGGACCAGAGCCTGCACAGAATTTCTTTTTGTAGTATATATGTGAAGCACTTTGCAAAGCAATGTGGTGAAGAACACACTCTGGGGAGTCAAAGACCTGGGGAGAATCTTGATTCTGGGAGATAACAGCTATGTGATATTCAGATTCTCCCTAAGAAGAATCTGATAGAACCATCTGATGAAGCTCTTAGAGTCTTGAATGCAGTGCACACTGAAAAACATATATATAGTGGCATGTCTTGTAAAGCACAGCACACAGAAAGGCCTATAACCTTTCCTAAACAGGTAGCCACAAAGCTTGTCAGGATTGATCAAAGATACAGGTTAGCATGATTTACTTTGGGCTAGAACAGGGATCTTCCACAGGGGGCACCATTGTGCTATGCCCTCACTAATCTTCTGAGTATGGCTTTGACTTTATTATGCTCTGGACTAGGTAAGACCTTTCATAAAGTCAGCAGGTCAAGAACTTAGGAGAAAGGGATACACATCACTCAGCTATTTTGCAGGACCTGTGGTCTCTACTGTTAGCTCCATAATTTGCTTGAAAATCAAGGGGACACAGTCATCTTGCTACTGCAGGAAAGAGATTTAAGGTACATGACCAAGGATAGATACTCTGATGTGGTAAGGGGGAGGCTGAGTGTGCTTGAAGACACTGCACAAGACGTGTTGGGGAATGGCTTCAGATGGAGAAACTAAACAGATCATAGCTTTCTGATGGACTAGATGGCTTGAAATTTCAAAAATTCTTAATTTTGTACAAAATTAGATTGTAGGTTATGGATGAACTTGAAAATATAAATCTAGATAATGACAAGAACTTGTAACTTACTAATATCATACTCAGTAGCAACATTAAAGTGCCTCTTTCATCTTAATTCTAAAAAATCTATAACTTTGGAACACCCAGCCTCTCCACTGTGTTTTAAGATGAAGGAAGAACACTCCTTTCAGATCTACTTAAAAACTGTTTTAATGGACTAAGCAGGCTCTTTCATGGGGCCAGAAGGCTCCATTCTCTACATAAAGGCACGGAGGCTCTCCCTGTGCACAGGTGGCTCTTGGCGCTACAAACTGGGAGCGATAATTGAATCCAGCAATCCCACAGCGCAGCCATCCACCCACAGAACCAGCCTGGAGGGCATTCTTAGCTTCCAGGCTGAGATTCCAAAGATTACCCCAATTCAATCTTTGTTTCAATCCAGAGGGGGCAAGGCTTTGAGGATGTAACCACTTGATTAAATACATGCTTGGGCTGGGGGTGGGGATGGAGCTCACTGGAACAGTGCTTGCTTAGTGTGCAGAGGTGCTGGGTTCCATCTTCAGCACCCCAAAAAAATAATGAACAAAAAAAATAAACATATGTACTTGAAACAAAGGTAGAGTCAAATATGTCTTATGAATCAGAAGAACAGGGTATAGGCAGAAACATGTGGGATATCTTAGGTCATTTATTCATTCAACAATTTTTCAACAAATATCTGTTGGGTACTTATTATGTGCCACCCAGTAAGTCCTCAGGGTTCAAAAGGGAGCAAACCTAGAAACCATTCCAGGCTTAGAATCCAGACTTAGTCTTTACCAATCTAAACCTGTTTTAGTTTCCTGATAAATGTTAGCTATCATATATATAAGTAATTTTTTAGAGACAAATAATTAAAAACAGTTAATTTAAGAATGGGAGCTGGGCAAGATGGTACATGCCTCTGATCTCAGCTACTTGGGAGGCTGAGGCAGGAAGATCGCAAGTTGTAGGTCAGCCTTAGCAATTTAATGAGACCCTGTCTCAAAATAAAATTAAACAACAGCAACAAAAAAGGGCTGAGAATGTAGCTCAGAGGTAGAATGCCCCTGGATTCAATTACCATTACCACCAGAAAAGAAAAGAAAAAGAAAAAAGAAAAAAAGAATAAAAGAAAAAGGAGCAATTGTCCTACTAAATATTTTTGTTATGAGCTAAACAATTTAACATAGTATATATAACATTTTAAAGTAAATATCAACAGCTATAATTTGAAGAAAAATAAGAGAGATTTATAATTGCCTATCATTGTATCAATGATATTTGGGCTAACAACTGAAAGGGTGGCATATTTTATGATGTTATAAATAGGTTTGTCATTGAAATCATTTAATAATTTTATTCATGATCCACAAGGGAACAGAGATTATGATCATTAAATCTGTTGATGCGAGTGAGGTGTGTGGGATTGCTAGCACCTCAGAGAACAGGAATCTAATTTTAAAATAACATTAAGAAATTAGAGGAATAGATCATCAAAGCAAGATGATAGTCACTGGGGACAAATGCTAAATGATATACTCAGAGACTTAAAGAGGAAAAAAAGCTAGCTTAATGATGGGGAAGGAATGAATATCTGGAGGGCTCATAATAAGACACAACTCTATTTAAGATATTGATTGTTTCATCTGTGATTAGGGTTTGTGTGTGTGTGGGTAGGGTACTGGGGGCTGAACCTAGGGGCGCTATATCCCAGGCCTTGTTTATCTTTGAAGATAGGGGCTTGCTAAATTGCTGAAGCTGGCCTTGAACTTGTCATCTTCTGCCTTGTTTTCCTGAGTAGCTGGGATTACAGACATTAGCCACCCTGCCCAGGTAGAATTTGTTTTTGATAAAAGGTTCCATATAGTACTGTACTACAAAAGCTTCTGCCTTTATGCTTTGCTATGGGCAGAAATTGACCAGTGATTATTATTTTTTTTAATCTTTAATAATGGCATTTTGAAGGAGATTTGAAATCAAAGGAGTAGTTGCAAGAACTGACAAACTGTTTCGAAAAATAGATTAAAGATAATTTATTCATTATTGCTGCAAGGAAAAACACTTCCCAAAATATGACTGCCAAAAGAAAAACTGGTTTAATCTAAACAACTGATTTAATCCTGTTTTTAAGGAAACAGGAGTGAGGCATTTAAGAATTTCAGATGGCAGTTCTGGCCTGTCTTCTGGTGCCTCTCCCTGTGGGCAGGGCACAAGATCAACAGCCACGAGGTATGTGCAGTGTACCAGGTTTCCATCTTCCTTAAACGTCCTCTAGCCCCTCCGCACTTGTGGAGGCCCAGCACAGAAATTCACAGTGTACAAAACTGACATCTCCCAAATGTGCATTTCTGTCCATTGCCATAGAAGCAATTAATTCTTTAGGAGACTAAAATTAAATCCTGGTTACCTCAATAAAACATTATTTCAGACACTTTATTTTTCAGTTCTCACTAGCTTAGGTAAAAATCTGAAAAAATTACAATTTAAATCAGAGACTACACTTAGAAAACAGAAATCTTTAAAAAGTACAATGTGTCTCATTTAAAACAGGCTTTAATGTTATCACTTTAATGCCTTTATTTACATTTTACATGCTGTCTTCCAGTCTTTATTGAGCATATAAAATTTTACACAGTTGTACCCATGTCATAATGACATTTTGATTTAGGATTTTTTCTTTAAACTCTGCTATAAACATCTTATCTACTTGTACCACAACTTCTTTAGGAACAAGATAGGAGAGGGGAAGGTCCATGCTTCTGAATAGTCTCCATAGTTACCACTAAAACAGAAATGCTAAATATTAGGATATCTTCAAGAGGTCAGAAGAAATGAGAGATTTACTGTTTAAAGTGATATGGTATGGAACATTTTACCAAAGCAGCTAATGTAAAATCCCAGGACAGGAGAGGCAACATCTGCCCAAGAAAAGGGTACAGGGAAGAAAAAACATAGCAACATCTGGTCTCTAAATATGCCAATGTGAAAAATTCTCAGAGCCAGTTAGCTAGGATTGTGGGAAAGCGAGCTGCAAAAATTATCTGCCAAAAATAAATAAATAAGTAAATAAACAAAGTGATTCTGTCTTTGTAAAGAAAGAACAATAACATTTACAAAACATTTTTCTATACTCAAGGTTCAAACAAGTAGAGTTGTAGACTCAATATGCAGCAAAATGGTTGAAGTTTCGATGTACTTAAAGAAGAAATGGTTAATAGGGCAAATCTTGGAGAGGAGAATCACGACATGAGAGGAAATATTCTTTTTCCTCTTAAAGGAAGTGATGACATGTGAGCATGCAAGTGCAGATGTCTATGGACATCACTGTTTGCTGGTGGGAAGAGAATTTTAATGTGTAGTCTATGCAAATGTATTTTATAATAAAACAAAATGTGCAAGGACTTTTTAGGGTGGGCTAAGTGGGGGAGAGCAGCAGCTGCTTGGTGTTGATGCCAGAGACACGTGGCAGGACAGAGCTAGAAGAATGTGCCACCCCAGACCCTTGAACCAATTCTAGAAGAAAACTTGATTCCAAAATCCCATCCTTCTAAATAATCTCTCTTGCACTTGTCTGGGAACCAAATGCCTGCAGAATGAACATCTGTGCAATCTTTATTTACCGAGGGCTTAACCTTGAGCTCTGCTCTGTTCTTAGAGTGAACTTCCTAAGAAGATATTTAGAAAACAACAAAACTCACTTTTCTGTACTGAGTCATGGGGCAAGAGGTATGAAATGCCAAGTAAAGCAAAGACAAATATAAAGCAAGCTAATCTAAACCATTTAGAGTGTGTCAAGATTAGAATGAATGTCAAAGTCCAATTGAGGCACAGTCTTAGGCACTAGGGAAAGAATGAACAGAAGGCAGACTCCACAATGTTGAATGGAGTCTAGTTTTGCATGTGATATTTGTTCATGTCTGTATAGCTGAAGCAATTATTGAAAAGAAATTGGAAAAAGTCTGTGTCTCTGTGATGGAGATATTTAAACAAGCCATTTTGAAAATGTTAAAAAATTAAAATTGTAGAGAGTCAAACCATAGGTGCCATGTTTTGCCTGAAGTGGTAAAAATACCATCTGCCTCAGTCTTTTAGCAGCATGGTTATTTCAAGTAGCAGTAGGCTAAACTACAGGCATACGCTCGGCTCCAGCTGGGGAAAATACACAGACGTTTGTAGATGTTTTTCTAAGCAGGAGTAGTCAACATATTCGTTTTCTTTTAGACATATATATTAGTTACCATAGCAAACCAAGTGTGAATGTGGTCTGAGAGGCTTCTCCACCAGTCCCAAAGCACACCCAAGAATTCCTACAATTCAATAGGTGGCACTCTTCCCTCTAGCACTGAATTCAATCAGCAGTGCTTAACCTTGGGGCCAGTTGCCTAAGGAACAAGGAATAGACTAAGAGATACACACCCAGGACTGCAGACAGGTCACTGTAATTAAGATCCCCATAGCATTGTGCACAAGCGCAAAACCATTAGCATTCCAATTCACTTCTGGTGACTACACTCCATCTAATAAAATGTTTTCTGCAGTTTTAAATAGCTAAGATTATTCTTTGTTTTTCATTTTTGTAAGCTATAATTGGCTTATATGGTTAGACAGCTTTTATCCTTGCCCACCCTCCTGGCAGGTGGGCTTCAGCAGTGGGTAGCGAGACTTGGGAGCCTGTGTTAACTACCTTAAGAGGAAAGGAGAGACTGTAGGAAGTAGTAGTTGTCAAGTGTTTGATATTTTAGGATGAAAGGCACTACAGCAGTGTAAAGCATTCATATCCAGGATCCACTGCAATGGGAACTCAATTAAAAAATAATTAACTTCTTATCTGAGTGTTTGAGTCCAGCCCACTGTTGTGCTGAATGTGACAGCTATTCTGGAGATCCAACCGAGACTGATTCTGAAATGATTACTTCTCCCCTACTTCCTCATCATCTGAGACTGACAAAATGTGAGTGATGGCATATAAAGCTAGAGTGCACAACTGCAATAATTTTCTATATTTTCTGAAATCTGATTTTTTTTCGGACAAAATTTGGCTTTTGAGTAAATACTCATCTCTTGGAAATAAAGACATTTCCAGCAACAAATAAATTTCACCACAGTCTCCTGAAATGGCTGCTGAGTTTTTCCAATATCATCTTATAGATAACCCCACCTGGGGAACCCTAAGCCACCAAGCATGATGCCTGCATTAGTCAGTGTGAACATCATGAGCAGTGAGACCACACAAAACAGACGGGGAGACAGGGGTCATATGTGATATAAGCGCCCAGAATGCACTGCTTAAGAGACCCTGCAGACTCCTCTGTTACTCTACATATTCTTTTCCCCCATTTTGTCTGGATTTAAGTCTGTGAAAGGATGGCAAGGTCTGGATTAATTACTAAATCAATCCTGACCAGCTGTGGTATGCCTACACTGATCAGAATAGCACTAGAAATTCAAGGGGGTAGATTTCTGTTTACAGGTAAGAGAAATATAGTTATTGTGTACTTGGGAAGGCAATCTTAGGTCATATTATGTAGTCAATAAATTCTCTTATTTTTTGCTGCTGGGGATTGAACTCAGGGTTGCTCTACACTAAATTACATCCCCAGCCCTTTTTAGTTTTTATTTTGAGATAGGGTCTCACTAAGTTGCTTAGGGCCTGGCTAAGTTACTGAGGCTGGCCTCAAACTTGTTGTCCTCTTGCCTTAGCTTCCTAAGATGGTGGATTACAGGCATGCATTGCCATACCACACCAGCTCGCTCTCTCTCTCTCTCTTTTAGCAGTACTGAGGGTAGGACCCAGGGATGCTTTATCACTGATCTGCATCTCCAGCCCTTTTTAGTTTTTGAGACAAGGTCTTGCTAAGTTGCTCAGGCTGACCATGAATATACAATTCTTCTGCCTCAGCCTCTTGAGTCTCTGGGATTACAAGTTTGTGCCACTACGTTTGGTTCACCAACAAATTCTTTTTTTTTTTTTTTTTTTTTTTTTTTGCGGTGCTGGGGAATTGAACCCAGGGCCTTCTGCTTGTAAGGCAAGCACAAGCACTTTACCAACTGAGCTATCTCCCCAGCCCGACCAATATATTCTTAAAGTAGCTAATTTGAGTCTATGGTCATTGATCTCAGACCTCTTAGCCTCCTGTTCTTCTCCTACCATAACACTAATGCCACAATCATGTCCAGGCATTTGTCAAGCACTCCTTGGTGTCAGCCTGTGCTGGGGATGTGAGGCAACGAAGAAGGAGGCCACCAAGGCTGCTGCCTTTTGAACTCTTATATTCTACTGGAAGAAGGAGGAAATAATCAATTAAACAAAAATGATAATTTGAGATCATAACAAATATTAAGAAAAGTATAGGGCAAAGGGGGAGGGGCTGCTCTCAATAGGGAGGCCTGAATCAAGGGAGCTTGTGGTGCAGGTAGTCTTGTTCGTGGTGGTCTTAGCACTAGCATGGTGCCTCGAACATGTTATGTAGAAATAAATATTGCTGGGGTGGATGAAGAAGTGAGTCTGGACCTTAGCAGTACTTAGGATAAGAATGTTGCCTAATAAGAATTTGGAATGGGCCTGAGAGAGTAAGTCAGCAGTATTCTAAACTGTTCCTTTTATACTGAGGGAAACTAAGGAAAGATCAAGGAGATTAAGTGACTGATATGAGATTTTGCAGTGAGTTGGTGCCAGAGACATTACTTGGCTCAGAAATTCTGTTATCTGTGCACCATATTTTCTTCTGTTCCATTTTCCAGTGGAAATCATCTCTTCCATTGTCAAACTGCTTCTGTGATAAGAAATTCAGGGATGTTCTTTGAGTCATAAATAAGCATAAACGCTCAATAGTGCTCTTGAACAAAATATTCTTTTTCTTTACCCTTTTATTCACATATTCATTTCCTTTCACTACCACAGTAAAATCCCAGGGTTTATCTGAAAACTAGTTTCTTACAACCTTCCTAAGTAATCTTCTCAACCTTGCTGATACCTGCAATGTGTGTCAAAAACTTTCCTTTCCTCTCTGCACTGAGATATAAAGCCCTATGCCAAATTTTCTCCTGCAAGTTACTTGTTCCCAACTTACTTCAAGTGTCTATTTTCTGATTCAAGTCTTCTCTTCACTCACTAATTCACCTCTTACTAAATACTAAGTACTTGCGTTAGAAATAATCTGTATTATATAATCTGGTGTTGCTGGAGCAGGATGGGAGATAAAGCTGGAGAGTCCCTCTAGGGTTAGGATATCATGGCCCTGTATACATAAATCTAGCAAGCTGAATACCATATAGGTAACATGGAGCCAATACAGAGGTATTTAAGCTGGAGAGCAAAACTGTCAGACTTGTGGTTTAGATAGATATTCTGTCTCATATAATGGATCTAAGGGGACAAAAGAAAGGCAGGGAGACCAGAGAGTAGGTTTTTCAGTGTTAAAAGACTAGACATGAGCAATGAAGGAGAGCTCAAAAAGAAAGATTGGGCTGACCATGATGGGGCCTGCCTTTAATCTCAGCAATTTGGGAGGCTGAAGTGGGAGGATTACAAGTTTGAGACCAGACTCAGCAACTTAGTGAGATTCTGTCCCCCCAAAAAAGGGACTGGGGAAGTAGCTCAGCAGTAAAGTGCCCCTGGGTTCAAACCTCATTTCCCTCCCCAATCCCCACCCCCAAAAGAAGAAAGATCAGATTCAAGAAAACACAGAATATACAACTGGTATGACTTGGTTATGGAACTCAGGGATGAGGAGGTAGGAGCAATTTCTCACATGGTTGACTGGTGGGATGACAGTCAACAATAGGAGAGAGAATAAATAAAAAGGACCACAGGTATAATACCAAGGGTAGACCAGACATAAACTACAGACTCTGGGTGAGAATGATGTGTTAATGTAAGCACACTAATAGAAACAAATGTATTTTTCCAGTGTGGAGTATTGTTAATGGGGAGGCTGTTGGTGTGGGGTTCATGTTCATTCTCTCTCTCTTTTTGGTACTGGGGATTGAACCTGGGGCTTTGCACATGTTAGGTAAGTACTCTACCACCGAGTTACATTCCCAATCCCTCTAGTTTTTCTTAAAGGAGGCAAAAGTTTATGAGGCAGCAGGGCACAATGGCTCATGCCTATAATCCCAGTGGCTCGGGATGCTGAGGCGGGAGGATTGCAGATTCAAGGTCAGCAACTTAGTGAGGTCCTAAGCAACTTAGTGAGAACTTGTCTCAAAATAAAAAAACAAAAAGGGTTGGGGAGGAGATTCAGAAGTTAAGTGCCTCTGATACCACCCCCCCCAAAAAATATATATGTATATATATATATATATACACACACACACGTGTGTGTGTGTGTGCGCGCGCGTGTGTACATGGCTTTGGCACAAGGAAAGGAGAATAAAGGCACAGAGCCATGGGTATGCACCTCTGGAACTCTCAGTGGAAGGTTCCAGGTCAGCCCTGGAAAGGTCTATGTGGATTTTGGTGGTCCCATGGCAAACAAAGCTTTCTGAGTCATATTTCTTTCTTCCTGTCTTTTTAGTGCATGTGTGTTCAACTTCTAAATATTCCTGATTGTTGGATAAATCAGATAGCTAGCATGCTCCTTTAGCCAAGCAGGTGAATGTATGCCATATACTGACTAAATGTTCCATTTATGACCTAAGTGTGTTCACAGGTCTGCACTGGCACACTGACATCTGAACCCCCGCAGCAGTTTTTAGCTAGGGTTCTGGATCAGAATTATCTGGGGAGACTTTTTCAAATCCCTCCAGCTTGCCCTGCCCTACCCTGTTCTCACCAGGACCTGTTTTGGGGGAGGGGAGTTATTAGAGATTGAACTCAATGCCTGTGCATGCTAGGCAAGCACCCTACCACTGAGCTACATCCTTTTTTAATTTTGAGACAGGGTCTTACTAAATTGCCCCAGGTTGACTTCAAAATTGTGATCCTGCTGCCTCTGCCTCCCGAGTAGCTGGGATAACTGACTTGCGTCACTATGCCTGGCCTCCAGCCCTTTTTAAAATTTTATTTTGAGACAAGGTGTAAACTGCCCAGGGTGGCCTAGAACTTATCATCTTCTGCCTCAGCCTTCTGAAGAGATGGGATTATAGGAGTGGGCCACTGCACCCAACCCCATCAGGCATTTTAAGTCTTGGTAAAAGAGGGTGTGATTCAGACCTAGGTGTGTCTCTTCAAAAGTCCCATGAGTGATGTGAGAACATGTGCCTATTAGAGTTTTAAGTCTGTCTTGCATAGCACTTCCCAGATGCTGTGGTTTGAATGTGTCCCCCCAAAATCCATGTGGTGGAAACTTAATCCCCCAGTACATGTGTTGATGATACTTGGAAGGAGAGCCTTTAGGAGGTCATTAGGAATAGATGAGGCCATGAGGGTGGGACCCCTATGATGACATTAGAGGAAAGACTGAGAGCATACGTGCTCTGTCTTAACCTGTGATGACCTCTACCATGTAATAATGTGGCAAAAAGGTCCTCACCAGATGCCAACACCATGCTCTTGGAATCCCCAGCCTCCACAACTATAAGCCAAATAAACTTTTATTATTTTAAGTTACCCACTCTAGGCACTTTGTTACAGCAACAGAAAACAGACTAGGATGCCAGGGATTCTCAATGGCACTAAAAGTTGTCTTTCACTGTAGGCCATGGGTTTCTTTCCAACAGTGATTAATGATCTTACTGTTTATTTTTCTGTATAGCAATTACTATCACCTGACATTATATTATTTATTTAGTTGCTTACTGAGTTATCTATTTCTCTCACTAGGTTGTAAATGACCTGAAAGGAAAGATTTTATTTGGCTCATAGTTGTATTCTCAATACCTAGTACAGTGTCTGGAATGAAACAGGCACTCACTCAGATACATTTATTGTTGAATAAATCTAATTCTACTTGCTAATGATTATTACTTAATAGAAAATGTCCCTCAGCTTGAAATGTAATGAGCCTCTTTTTACCTTTCAAATATAAACAAAAACCAAACACCAAATTGAAATGCATAAAACTTTATAGTATGTATAATATCTACCTACCTTAGCATAGTCTAATCTTCCTTTTTCTTGAGCCTAAAATAGAAAATTAATTGTTAGTTCTTTAAAAATTATTTAGTGTTTCTTAACTTCTATTTCTCAAAGAATAGAAGTCAACTCTTTCCCCTTTCCCCATCCCCTCTATTCAATATCTATATACTGGATTATATATACACACTCATATACTGAGTGATCTTTCCCTCTCTAATATATATATCATATTATGTTCTAATATATATGATATTACACATATATACATGCACACATATATTTCAAACATAAAGCAAAGTTGAAAGAATATTTCAAGGAGCACAAAAGCACTCTATTGGGATTTGACAGGTATAGACATCATGACTCTTCAACCCTACATACACATATCTTGTATGCACAGGACAGCTCATACATAACCATACAACCACTGTCTGACTCAAAAACTAACAAAACCGTTGTGTCATCTAATATACAATTCATATTCAAATTTCCCCAACTGATTCAGGAATATCTTTCATATCTATTCCCCCCACAAACCAGAATAAACCAAGATTGACACATTAAATCTGTTTTCTATGTCTCCTGTGGCCTTTTTAATCTGGACTATTGCCCCCCACCCCCCACCGTCCCCACTGTTTTCATGAAATGAGAATGAAAGTCGTTAACTTCTTTTCATGACTTTTTGAGGATAGCAGGATGGCTATCTTTATAATGTCTCTTTTAAAATTTGTCTTATTTTACCTTCATTGTGTTATTTAACTTCCCTATTTTGCTTGTAAATGGAATCGTTGGCTCTGGGGAAGCTTGCTCAGATTTAGGTTAGACATTTGTGGTAAGAATACTTTGTGGAATATTACCATTCTTCATCAGTTCAGATGGCAGAAAATGTTAGGCAGTCCCACGCTTGGTAATGCTATTAATTTGATCATTCGGTTAACACAACTATCAGATCACTCCACAGTAATGACAGATCTCTGAGTCCCATCCAATTTGTAAGTAATCTGTGGGGTCAATTTGCTTCTCACATCTCTTGGTGTAATTTTTCTTATGTTGCTGTGTTGAAAGATCCCTACCCATCCACCCATCCATAGTAGGGATGAGGATTGGAAAGAAATGAGGAGGTAGGCTGGAGGTGTAGCTTAATGCCTAGCATGCATGAAGCCTTGGGTCTGACTGCCCGCCCCAGAGGGGTAGGGGGAAAGGAGATGAAGGAGATATTCTGTGTGAGGTCAAATTTAAGAATATTTTTAGTTGTTATTGAATAATGATTTAAAACTAATACATATAAATATGCTATATATCAAATCTTAATAGAGATAACAATGTATTAATCTTTGTTGGCAGGTCAACTTGTGTTTTGCAGACTTCAGAATAAAACTTCTATCACCTCTTCACAGAATAAGAGTACTTAACCTTTATAAACAGATTAGATATTGGGACCACTTTGTTCCTGAGTCCAAAATTACATTATCCCAGTAATTAAAATGGGCAGACTATCCCTTGAGAGAAAAGGATATGTTTATTACACTGTCTGACATTTCTTGCTTCTTTATGCTTACATTGTTTTTCTTTCTTCTTCTTCTTTTTTTTTTTTTTTTTTTTTTTTTTTTTTTTTGTGGTGCTGGGGATTAAACCCAGAGCCTTGTGTATGTGAGACAAGCATGATACCAACTGAGTTATATACCCTATTTTTCTTTTTTCAAAATAAGAAACTTGTAACAAGCCACTGCTCACACACAGTTATTGGCACCACCACAAACCACTCTGAAATTTCACATTTCAGTGAAACAAAAAACCTCTAAAGTCAATGTATTATTTACAAAAGGTTTCTGAGTCTTCAGTCTGCTCTTCAAAGTTTTTTTAGGGATCTAGGATTTCTAATGGACTCATGAGAGTCTGAACTTAGTACTGAGATGCATCACATCATATGAATGAGTCCATTCTTGCCCAAATTTTAAAACCAGGCTATTCTTTTCTGCTAGGATATTTTATATTTGTCTATTTGTATATGGGAATCTTTTCCCAAAATAAAGTTGTTTTGCCTATACTGAAAGCCCTCTCCCTCACCAAGGTAACTTTTGCAGGCAGGAGTAGCCCAGAACATATCTGTAGGCCTTGCTTAGGACCTAGTCACTCACTTTGATATTGTGCAAATATGCAGTAGCATTGATCCTATGAATAATCCATGGATGGCTTGTGGTCAAAATTCAGCAGCAGCACTTTTGCAACAGGGTTGGTCTTTAAGTTCTTCAACTCCCAGCTGTCTCTTCAATTCATTTTGGGTGAGTAGACATCTGACACTGAGGCTGATTATATGATGTGTATGTATATAATTTCCAGTTGATATATGGATAAAATATCTACACCATACCACACTCATGCTGGGAGTAGACACTGTGATGTTTTCCACACAAAGTTTCAGAGCTTACAAAAAATATAGCAAATTAGAAACAAATCCAAATATAAATAATATTTCTCATTAAACATTACCTATTCCTGTTATTTTTGTAAAATATTTAATTTGGGAGGGGCTACTGTTTCCCTGATACCTACTGGTCATTCATTCATTCAGTAAATATTCACGAAGCACCTACTCTGAGTCAGGCACTACTGAGGCTCTAGAGATACATTCAGAAACAGGAGAGATGAAATCCCTGTCCTCACAGAGCTTATATTCTAAGGGGCTGCACAATATTATTTTACATATTTTGCATTATTTTATGTTTTAGTTAGGCTTCACAGAAATCTTTCTCTAGAATTTCAGCTCCATGAGAGCAGGGAAATTTTCTATCTTGCTCACACTGCATCCCATGTTGAGATCAGTATCTGAATGACTGAATGGACAGATAAATGCCTTTTCTTCATATGTGTCAATTATGTAACTATTAAGCAACCTTTAAAGCAAAATTCATTTTACTCACACTACTTGTAGGAAAACTGGATGTTAGTTTAGAGGTAGGATATAGCTAATGGGGGCTGTTAGCCAACACCTTTCAATTAAGTTTTGCCCATATTGAACAATACTATTTTCATTTTCTAAGCTTCCAACTATAGAAAATCATTTCAAATGTTCCATGGAAATTGAAAAACAAAAGGAAAAGACAGAGAAGAACATTTGGCAGCTTTAGTGTAATTCAGTGCTTGCTCTGGGACAGCAGTGTGATGCAGTGCAAAGTGCCTAGAAAGTCAGGAGACCTCCAGGCAGACTTCAGGATGGGCCCTTCAAAGCCTCAGGCAGTTAAGGCCTTGTCTCCCAAGGAAAGCAAGTGCCTAAGATCTTAATTGACCACTCCAAGAGGCCTCCTTGGAAGAGGGATATGGTAAGGGCCAGAAAATATATTTTCTAGGCCTTAATTGGATTAAAAAATTTTAATGGGTCTGCATTTCCTTGTTTATAAAGTAAGAGTACTGGACTAGACCAGAAGTTCCCAAGTGCTAGGCTCTCTCCACACTGGACTAACTGTCTTGGAAAAACCTGGGCACTTTGTGAAAAATGCAGTTCCCAACCTCCTACCCATGGGATTGTGACTTGTTTGAGAATCATTAGTCTGGTCACTATCTAATGTCCTTTCCAATTTATGTTTCTATGTGCATCAGTGTTGACTTCAAAGGCTAAAAAAGAGAACAACTATATAAACTCCTTAAGTCTCAAGGAGAATGCAATACTGTAACTCCCCCCACCCTTTCTGACACCTGTCACTTATCATGTATATTTCCAGCAGAGCAAGATAGTATTAAAATAACTTTCTCACTGGGACCCAGAATAGGCTGATATGAAATAAATGCAGTCTATATTCCAACAGCAGCAGTCCTGTACGTCTTCCTGCTGCATGTTCGTCCCCAGAAGCCACTGTAAATTCCACCATACACGGCAATTCCCTGAGGGCTTCATTACGAGGGTCTTTAAAAGGGATTCATTCATCTCTTTGCCTCCTGTAGGTATGCTTCTTGTCAATCCAGGTCATGAGAAAAGAAAGTAAATTTTCCCAGTCTTTAGCAGTTCACAGAGAATGTGTGGTTTGAACCTTGTTTTATCTTTAAAAAATGTGCGACTAGACAAGGAAGCACGCCAGTGCTCATGACACTGAAGGCCTCCTCTGACAGCCATGGCGAGCACTGTAAAACAATATTTCGTACAAAAGCAAAAAAGGGCCTGCACTCTGATTTAGAGGATGCACAAAGGGATTAATTCCAAAGGTTTACATACTGCTCTGCAGACCAAAGGCAGACAGATTCCCTGTTGGTAAGTAATGGATGTACAATGTGGTCTTTTACTTTAAGAAACAAATGCTTTTTTTATGAGTCAGGTAACAAAGAAAGACTGGATGACATAAATGAACTGTTTCCAATTTCCAACTACTGTTATCTGGACTTGAAAGCTGGATGAGGGCACCTTTTTCTAAATGCAGAACACTAATATTCGAACAGCAGGGAGTCCAGAAATTGCTAGAGGCTGATCATCTCTACTTACTAGGTTATTCTTCCCAAATGTTACCAAGTAAATTTTGAAATCAGTCATTTTTAAGGATTTTCTTTTTAAACCTTTGAGGCAAACTGTCTCCCTTCCCCCAACTTTTTAGTTAAAAGAATATAATGTACACCTATTTGCCCTCCACCTAGGTTTACTGGTTGCTAACATTTCATCTCTTTCTTTAGATGACCATTTGATATTTGAGAGTAAGTCGAACACATCATGATGATCATCCCTAAATATATCATTTTTATCTCATGAGAACAAGATATTCTCCTACATAATCCACAAACCCATTATCACATCTGACAAGTTTGCCCTGTATCATAATAGTATTTGAAATGCAATTCATATTCACATTTCCCAATTGAACCAATAGTGTCCTGTGGAAATGTTCTAATCCCAATTGAAGACTGAATTAAAAATCACACATTGCCTCTGGATATCATTTTAAAAATCCCTTCTATTCTAGAACAGCCCTCATACCTACCTTTTTAAAAAATTATTGTTTAATTTTTACAGACTGCATTTTGATTCATTGTACACAAATGGGGTATATCTTTTCGTTTCTATGATTGTGCACAATGTAGATTCATACCATTTGTGTAATCATACAGTACATAGGGTAATGATGTCTGTCTCATTCCACCATTTTTCATAACCCCCCCTCATTTCCTTCTATGTAATCTAAAGTTCCTCCATTCTTCACCCCAACCCCCCCACCCCCCATTATATATCATCATCTACTTATCAGGGAAAACATTTGGCCTTTGGTTTTTTGGGATTGGTTTATTTCACTTAGCATGATATTCTCCAGTTCCATCCATTTATCTGTCAGTCATAATATTATTCTTTATGGCTGAATAATATTCCATTGTGTATATATACCACAGTTTCTTTAACCATTCATCTGTTGAAGGGCATCTAGGTTGGTTCCACAATCTATCTATTATGAACTGAGCTGCTATAAACATTGATGTGGCTGATTACTATAGTATGCTAATTTTAAGTCCTTTGGGTATAAACCGAGGAGTAGGATAACTGGGTCAAAAGGTGGGTCTGTTCCAAGTTTTCTGAGGAATCTCCACACTGCTTTTCAGAGTGGCTGCACCAATTGCAATTACCTTTTTTTTTCTTTTTTTTTTTTCTTTTTCATAATACCGACATTTTTAGAAAGTGTCCAGGTCAGATGTCTGATTGTTTTCTCCTAATGAGATTCAGTTAAACATTTTTGACAAGAACAACTACCGGTGATAATGTATACTTCTCTTTCCTTTATGGCAGGAATCACTTAATAGAGCCTGTCTCATTACTGCTAAAACTAAGTTTGTTTGCTGCTTCCCTATATATTTACTAAGTAATCTGTTGGGTGCTTTGAGTCTATGTGTGCCCAGTTCCCTACTAACCATTCATCCAGTTATTTTAACTGATCAATCATTTTATGTGAAAAGAAAAAAAAAAAATTACATTAATGGCTGCAAAACAATCATGTTTTAAAGGTCTTTTGCTTTGATACTGGTAGAAATGTTGGCTCCTTTAAAAGAAAACAGGTCTTCCTGAGAATACAATTCTGTATTTGTACTGGTATTTAGAGGAAGAGTTGAGTTTCTATGTAAAAAAGGAGGTCTTGGGGGGACACAGAATGGGAGAAAGGATACTTTTACCCTTTGAAGATTAGTTTGGGTACAGTGTATGGGGATCAAAAAATGGCAACCAATCAGCAATCTACTAGATCTGCTAGCTTTGAAGTTAGAGCAGACCACTGAATTTTGGTTTGGTAGGAGGAGGCCTTCTGTTGTTAGGCTCCCAGTGACAAAACTGGAAAGGTACAGAACACAAAGGTCCAAGCCAGGGCTTCTCTTTGCTATCTTACTCATTCTTGTCTACTAAAAACAGAGTACAGAGCATCTGCAAGGAAGTTAACACCATTCAGAACTGAACTGCATGGTCTATGGCCATACCACCCTGCCAGCTCACCACTGTGAGCTCAGAGGTTTTGTTATTGCTTTGCAACCTGTTTTTCCTACTGTGCCTTCTTGGAATCTGGAGGAGACATGAAATTTAAAGTTGCAAAGTTTGACCAAGAAAAAAAAATCTACCCAGATCTCAGAAAGGGCACAAGCAAGGAAATCAGGCTGATAGCAGAATGTAGTTTCCTCCAGTGGTAAGGTCCCAAGGCAATGGCTGTCAACAGACGATACACCTTACACCATGTTGAAAACCTAACTGAAACCAGTTTTTGCATTTTATTTTCCTTTTCCTATTAGTGGCATTTTTTTTTTTTTTTCTGTTATTCAAGTTCTAGGTTTTGGTTTTGGTCTCTGACTGTCCCATTCCCAGTTCACACCTGCCATCTTGTATCATGTCAGTTTTCATGTCCTACGCATTCTCTCTGAAAATAATTTTACACTGAACTTCCATACTTTCCTATTCTCAGGGTCAACCCTCTGGGACTTTTTCTCCCATTATCAACAGGTTTCTCAAGGCATCTTAACTGATCTCCTTGTCTGTAGTACCTTCTGTTCCTTTTCTCGCATAATGTAGCCACATTGAGCTCCCTCAGGCACAGTTCAGACTAAACACTTTCAATGTCTGCTTTGTGACTTTTTTTCCCTTGGCCAAACCACTTTTACTTGTAACTTTAATGTATAATATTAAGTCTATAATTCCTTGCAATTCTCACTTGGTTCTTATTTGTAAAGAGCTGAGTCCACATTTTCAGACTACATTATCAGGATGGAAACCTAATCTGTCCACTGAGAAATATCTGGATATGTGAAGTGACCCAGCACAGCTAGTGAGTCATGGTAAAAGCACCAGTGAATCTAGAACCACATGGTTGGATATGGATCCCCAGGGATCTGGTCAGCTGGGAAAATAGTCTATACCTGGGCTCAATATGCACACCCTTGCCAGTGTGACCAACTCTACTGCTTCTAGTTACCAGAGTGCCACAGCCTCTGAAGAGGTGGCCTCTGATGCCAGCAAAAAGTGTCAGCCCTGGGTCAGCATTGACATGTAACCTACGCCTAGACAGTAATCCCCAGTTTCCCACTCTGCTTGATTCATGACTTTGGAATCAAGTTCATTTTCTTTTTTTTTAAAATTCAGGTAAAATTCACATAACATAAAAATTATCATTTTAACTTTTTTTTTTTCTGGTGCTACTAGGCTAGGGATTGAACCCAATGTTTCTGAGTTACATCTCTAACCCTTTTAAACATTTTTCTTTGAGACATAATCTTGCTAAATTGCTGAGGCTGGTCTCAAATTTGAGATCCTTCCCAGCCTTCTGATTTGCTGCACTGTAGGCATGCATCACCACGCTAAGATCATTTTAACTACTTTAAAGGGCATCATTCAGTACATTCACAATACTGTACAGATTTTGCCATTATCAAGTTCTGAACATTTTTTATCACCTCAAAAGGATATCTGTACCTATTAAATACTCATTCCCCATTTCCCCTATCCCTCAGCCCCTGGAAACCACCAATATAGTTTTTGTTTCTATGGATTTACTTATTCTGGGTATTTAATATAAATGCAGTCACATTAGATGCAACATTTGTGACTTTTGTTTAGCATAACGTTTTCAAGGTTTACCTATGTTGAAGCATGCACTGATACCACATTCTTTTCTGTGAGTGAATAATATTCCATTATATACATACACCACATTTGTTGGCCCACTTATCAGCTGGTGGACAATTAGGCTACTTCTGCCTTTTGGCTATTGTGAATACTGTTGTATATGTTTTTGTTTAAACCAAAGTCTTTTGAACACAGTCATTATTTGTTATTTCTGAGTAATTCTTTGTCTGTCTCTTGCACTGTCCCCATGTTTTTTTGCACTCCATTCAAATTATAAAACTTGCTGTTCTCTGAATACACTACATGCCTGTCCAATAATCACCTTTTCATGACTTCCTCTGCCTAAGCTCTCCATTCCCTCCTCAGGACCTTCACATGTTGACTACTTTGCAAACCCTTTCCTGATTTTCCCAACTATAAACAATTCTTTTTCTTTTGAGATTCTCAAATGGCTTAAGTATTCATGTATTTTTTTTTTATCTCTAAACCAGACTAAACCACAGACAATATACTGCTATTATCTTCTTTTTGGCAGTACTGGGGATTGAACTCAGGAGTGCTCTACCACTGACCTACATCTCAGTCCCTTTTATTTATTTTTAAATTTTTTTAGTTGTTGTTGGACACAATACCTTTATTTTACTTATTTATTTTTATGCCAAGAATGGAATCCAGGGCCTCACACATGCTAGGCAAGCACTTTACCACTGAGCCACAACCCCGGCCCCCACTTTTATTTTTTATTTTGAGAAGGTAAATTGCTGAGGCTGGCCAGGAACTTTTGATCCTCTTGCTTCAACCTCCTGAGATGCTGGAATTACAGGTCTGTGTCACCATGCCAGGCTTCTTCTTTTTCTTCTCTCTCTTATTATTCTTCTTTCCAATGCTGGGGATTAAACCCAGCACTACTCACAGGCAAATGCTCAACAATGAACTGCATGCCTAGCCCCAATTTATTGCTGTATTTTCTGTAGTCAAGCACTTTGTATACCAAAAAATCTTAAGAAATATTTTTAATTTAGGAGCTATCTAGAGTTATTTCATAGTCTGTGATTATACATATGGTTCTTTCAAATGCCTGAGATTGTAGAGGATGATGAAATATTATTCCTTTTGAAATAACTCAAAATACCTTAGGTAGCTAGAAAAACATCACTTGTGGTATTAATGTGGACTCTTTAAGTGTGCATTTTCTTTTTTGTTTAAGAATCTCCATGTGTTGTTTTTGTGCACACTAGCTTTGTCTAGCAGTCTTTGTTTTACTTTTGAATAAGGAGTAATAGCAGGATATATAGGGACAAGTGAGTTATGGCACAGCAATGGTAATATGTAGTACACTTAAGGTGTTTTACAGCTGGTTATGACAGTGTCAGAATGTCATAAGCTTAACTGACATTTCAGTACTTTCAAGAACGGCCAAGAAAATATAATCATAATTCTTATTTCTTCAGGTGACTTATAATGGCAGCAGAAAACTAGAAGGATCATTAAAAATAAAGCTTGCTGACCTGCAATAGCCCCTGGACTCCCTGTGAGAGACAGAGCCTGGTGGTTCTCTGAAGGATTCTACTTTCTTTTATTAGGAATTGAAATGAAAACTGAGTAATGACTTTACCTCCCTGGGGTGAATCATCCATTCACTAACAGTATTTTTACCTGATCATTATTTTTCAGCAGCTATAAAATTTAAATTTAAAATTAAGATTTGGAGAGATCTGTTGAATTTAGTATAGAGATGATGCTCAATCAATATTTTTTAGCTGTTTTGGGGTCCAGCCTTGTGTTCTTAAAACTGCCTCTTGTGAAAGGGTATGGGTATGCGCATGTGCCCATGGCTTATGGTTGTGATGAAGAGGGTATTCTAATCTTAAAATGTTTGTGGGGGGTGTTTTGAGAGTTGGAGAGGATGTGGCAGGGCATGAAAGGAAAAATTAAAATTCCAGAGGTGTTCTTCCTCCTAACTTCACAATGGTGTTGAATGGGTAATGAGAATGTGATCTCCTTGATTCCTTGCCTAGCCAATAATTCTCACTATATCTGAGCAGGAAATCAAAAGAATAGACAGGACACACACCAGTTTGGGCAGAGCAGAAAGCAATTTTACATGTGATAATAAGAAATCATAGGCAATTTCTATCACTAGGAACAAGATTTTTCTATTTCTTAGTGTCAAAACTTGTATAAGTTTCTAATAGAGATGAATAATTTTCTTATAGTACACTCTTGTCTAAAAGGTCAATTTCTTAGGTTTATCTGAGAGCTGAAAAGGACTTTAGAAATGACCTAATTCAATGCCATCATTTTACAGAAAATAGTAAAAAGGACACGAGAGAATGTGATTAGGGTTACACAGAGCTGGCAGAGCCCAAACTAGAATCCAGGTCTTTCAAGTCCTGATTTTTTACTAGTCATTTCTACTATACTAACTTGAGTTTTGTTTTTTTTTTTGTTTTTTTTTAATTTGACAAAACAGGACTGGGACCAAACAGCTTCATCCAGTGAAGGCTACACCACATGCACCATTTTTTGGTACTAGGGATTTAACCCAGAGGTGTTTTACCACTGAGCTATATCCCTGGCCCTTTTTATTTTATTTTTTTAATTTTGAAACAGGGTCTCACTAAGTTGCTGGGGCTGGCCTTAAACTTGAGATCCTGCCTCAGCCTCCTAAGTCACTGGGACTCAGGGCATGTGCCCATGCATACTTTTGGATAAATATTAATTAGATGATTACTTCAAGTAAGCCACTGTGCTAGGTATCCTTCAGGATCTTATAATCAAATTCAAAATTGGGGGAGGAAAGGGTCACAAAAATAAACAGGAGGGTAAATAACATGCAAAAATTGAAAAGGGTATTAGAAGTAAGCTTGAAATTAAGAAGGAAATGTTTCTTTCAGATGTTATGCAAATTGCATCCCCTGTCTCTCACTCCAAGGCATGGATAGAACAAGATCATTATCATATAGAGTTTACAAAACATAAATATTTTAATGTAGAAGATAAACTCAAGTAGAGTCTTTAGTCTAGCCAGGTACAGTGGTACACACCTGTAATCCCAGCTACTAAAAAACCCAAGGCAGGAGAACTGCAAGTTTGAGGGCAGCCTGGGAAATTCAGTGATATTGTGTCTCAAAATAAAAATTTAAAAAGGACCTGGGTTCAATTGAGGCATGGGGGCAATTGGGTGGGGCACAGGGAAGAGTCTTTAATTGGAGAATGTTGCCCCTTCAAAAACTGACATACTTTTATTTGCTTTGGAAGAATCCATTTTCTCTTTATCAGTGATCCCTTTCTCCACTCAGGTACACAGATGTAAGGAGAAAGGCCTGAAGTCATTGGTGCAAACCAAAGCAGCCTGGGGTTGGCAAAAAACTACCAGTCTTTCCTAAAGAATGAGGATTTAGAAATGACCACAGGGATCTAGCTTGGAAGGTGGGACATCATTTGCACAAAACATCTCAGGGTTTTCTGACCTCTGCACTAGGTCTATTTGATTTATTTGAGTTACTGAGTTACTGCCCAAGATACAGGTGTCTTTAATGGAGATCCTTTTGAATCTAAAATCCAGTTGTAGATAATGATTTTGGAATATTTCACTAGGTGTTGGGGAAATTGTGGACTGCTCTCATTGTCTATATTTACAACTTTGTAAGTTTGCAAAGAAACAAAAGAGTTAAACTTTGCTTTAAAATTTTTATCTATGTTATTCCTATATGTACACGTACTTAAGTGAATATCCAAGGGAGAGCTGCTAGCTTTCATTTAACATATTCAGCTGGATCTTTTCAACCAAAATGTAAATCTGCAATGTATTCTAATGCAACCCAATTAGAGTTAGTAGCACCATCTGTATATATATTTTCAGTTCAGCTGTCAAAAAACAAATACGCCCCAGTAGTATAATATTCAATAGCGGTATGATATTTCATTGTACCATACTTCACTTAACCTTTTTCACACTTAAATGAGTCAATTTTCATTTTTCTTCCTTTCATAATTAGTATTTTAGTACACATTTTAATATGTAAGTCTTTGCTTGCAACTTTTCTTAGGATTGATTCCTAGAAGTAGAATTACATTACATTTTTAATTTCAAAGCTTTAAAATGAAAATAAATGGGACAGGCATGAGGGCTGAGATCTGGGAGAGCGCTTGCTTGCCTTGCAGGTGTGAGATGGGGTCTGAACCTCTCACCACAAACACAAAAACAAAACAAAACCCAAAATGGATACTTAAAAAGTCAAGCAGGACAAGACTTCTAAGAAAACAACCTTAGTGTCTCTAGACCCTCTCTGTCTGTCCATATCCTTTTCTTTAGCTAATTTTCCTGCTATTTATCTTCAAATACTGCTTTTTTATTTAAAAAAAATTCAACATCTATTGATTTTACATGAAAGGAATATTTAGATCTCTTACATGATCAAACACTCTTTTTCTACCTTCCTTCCATTCAATTGGTTGGATTCAATTGGTTTTATATTGGTTAAATCAATATTCAGTATTTAGGAGCCCAACTGGCGCCAGCTAGTCACCATGAAGGTCAACCTCTTCATGACCTTGGACTGCAGCAAAAACCACAAAAGGCACTTCAATGCCCCCTTGCATTTGTGCAGGAAGAGCATGTCTTTTCTGTTTCCTAAGGAGTTGTGGCAAAAGTACAATGACCACTCCTGCCCATCTGTAAGGATGACAAGGTTAGGGTGTTTTGAGGATACTACAAAGATCAGCAAATTGGCAAGACAGTTCGCATGTACAGAAAAAAATATGTCATCTACATCCAGGGGTGCAGTGTGAGAAGGCTACAGGCATAAATGTCCACATGGGCATGCACCTGAGCAAGGTGGTTATCATTAAGCTAACACTGGAAAAATTCTTTTTTTTTTTTTTTAATTACTGTATACAAATGGGATACATGTTGTTTCTCTATTTGTACATGGAGTCAAGGCATACCATTTGTGTAATCATAAATTTACATAGGGCAATGATGTTTGATTCATTATTTTTTTTCCCTTCCCCCCACCCCTCCCACCCCTCTTTTCCCTCTATACAGTCCTTCTTTCCTCCATTCTTATGGAAAAATTCTTGAATGCAGAGCCAAGACTCAATCAATAAGCTTCAAGAAAAGCATATATAAGGAATCATTTATTGAGAAAATGCTGTGTGTACTCATGGGTTAACTGTAGACTTCTAGCCTAGTGTGTGTTTCTTTAGAACTTTCAAGATGTCTCTGGAATGTTTCATTTCCCTCTCATTTTGGATCAATAAATCTACTTTTGCAATTTTGATTAACAATTTTATGAATAAAAATTAGAAATGTTTTCCAATTTCAAAAGGCATTTGCTTCATTTTAAAAATAAAATTCATTTATTGGGGCTAGGGCTGTAGCTTAGAATGCTTGTCTGGCATGTGAGAGACCCTGGGTTCGATCTTCAGCACCACATAAAAGTAAATAAAATAAAGGCATACTGTCTACCTACAACTACCCAAAAAAATCCACTTATCATTTAAATATTAGGATTTATATTTTATGCTATTGTAAATATTTTCTTAACAGAGTATTGCAATTACATTTTCTTATATATTTTTAATTTTTTCACTACATCTAATAACTACTTCATTTTACTCTATATAGTTAGTATGGCTGTTTTAAAACATGGCTCCCAAATTATTTGACACTCTTGCTATAAAGAGGTGAGGTCTATGATTCCTTGCTTGATTCTGGGTGAGCTTACCCATGTTTTGATAGGAGACCATAGAAATGGCACTGACTTCTGAAGCAGGTCACAAGGAAGATGCAGCCTCTGCCTTGCATGGTAGAATACCTGTGTTTATAGTTCTGAACGTTTCCACTATTCTGAGGCTGCCATGCAGTGAGGAAGCCAAGCTTAGTGGAAGGGTCATGCATGAGCATTCTGGGTGGTCAGCAGTTTAGTCTTAGACATACCAGCTTGGGTACCAAGTGTGAATAAAGGACCTCCCAGATGATTCTAGTCCTCAGTATTGTTGTCACCTCCAGCCTCTGCATTTTTCCGGCTAAGGCCCTAGGTATCATGGAGCAGAGCCAAGTCACCCCACCGTGCCCTGTCCAAATTCACAACTCCCAGAACATAATAAAATGGTTATTTTAAGTAGCTAAGTTTTGTTCTAACAATAATAACTGGAACATTTAGTTTTCTTTTTTTCTTTCTTCCTTCCTTCCTTCCTTCCTTCCTGCCTTCCTTCCTTCCTTCCTTCTGGTACCAGGGATTGAACCCAGGTGTGCTCAATACTGAGCCACAGCCACAGCCCTTTTTAGATTTTATTTAGAGAGAGGGTCTTGCTGATTTGCTTATGGTCTTACTGGCTTTGAACTCATCATCCTCTTGCCTTAGCCTCCTGAGCTGCTGGGATCAGGGATGTGTGCCACCATGTCTGGCTGAACATTTAATTTTCTATGTACCTATAATTAATTCATCCCTGAGTCTCAATATGATCAACTACTTCAGCTGACTTATCAGTTCCATTTTTTTCCTTTGAAGTTATTTCTCCAGGAGATCTCTGTCCTCTTGCCCCAGTGTAGTCTGGATACATAGCTATCAGCCTAGGGCTTGATGGGATGATAGGGCAGCACATTACTTAAGAATGCAGATTTTATACCTGGGTTGCCTGGGATTCACCACTTGCTGGTTGTGAGACTGTGTGCAAATTACTTAATCTCTCTGTGCCTCAGATCACTCATTAGAACAGTGCTTGATTTACACTAAGTGCTATTTTTGTTGGCCTTATTATTATTTGTTACTCTTCCCTTCACATTGTCCTGGAAATTCCCAGGCCTCACACGAATGTCTGATCCCATAGTTCCTATACTTCTTGTCTTTTTCTCTGTCTTGGTTACTCCCTTGTCTTGATGGAATACCTCACCTGCTCTCTGAAACAAAGGTGCATGGAAGGTAAATTTTTTGGAATCTTGTAGATCTGCTTAAAAGTGTCCTTATTTAATGTACTTGATGATGACATGGTTGGCATAAAATTATAAGTTGTAAGCCATTTTCTCTTTGAATTTTTCTTTTTCTTTTCTGTACTGGGGATTGAATCCAGAGACACTTTACCACTGAGTCATATCCCCAGTCCTTTTTATTTTTTATTTTGAGATAGGGGGCCTTGCTAAGTTGCTGAGGCTGCTCTCAAACTTGCAATCTTCCTAATTCCTCAGCCTCCCAAGTCACTGGGAGTACAGGTAGGCACCACTGTGCCCAACTTTCTCTTTGAGTTTTGAAGGTATTTTTCACTGTTTTGAAGCTTTGAGTAATACCATTGAGATACCATTCTTATCCTTGCTCTTTTGAAAGGTTTCTTTTTCTTCCTAGAGGTGTTCTTTAGCCCCATTGTTTTAAACTTTGGTGATGATGTGACTTAGTGTGGGTGTTTCACTTTTTTTTTTTTTTCCTGTGCTAGGAAATTGAACCCAGGGTCTACCATTGAGCTACACCCCAAGACCCATCTGGATCTTTTGAAATTTCTTATTTAGGTCACCGCCATTTATATTTGGAAACTCTGGCACTTCAGCCTTCAGTTCTTAGAATGTTTCTTTGTAAAATGTCTTCTTTAAAAAATTAAAACTTCATAAATAGTTGGGCATGGTGGTGCATGCCTGTAATTCCAACGGCTTGGGAGGCTGAGGCAGGAGGACAAATTTTGAAGCCAGTCTCAGCAATTTAGCAAGGCTGTAAGTAACCAAGTGAGACCCTGTCTCAGAAAATAAAAAAAGACTGGGGATGCAGCTCAGTGGTTAAGTGCCCTTGAGTTCAATTCCTGGTACCAAAAAAAAAAAAAAAAAAAAAAAGCTTATTGCCTTTTTAAGGTTCTAAGGATTGGACTTGGGGGGTTGGTGTGTGTGTGGGGGTAGTTAACTACTGAGCCACAATCCCCACCCAACACTTTTTAAATTTTGAGACAGGGTTTTGCTAAGTTGTCCAACTTAAGGGCCTCAAACTTAAGATTCTTCTACACAGTTTCCTGAGTAGCTGGGATTACAGGCATGTGCCATCATGCCCTGTGTTCTTTCAAAAGTTTATTAATTTTCTCACCTCCATTTTCAGTTTTATCTGAGACTCTTGATACGCCTAAGATTTCCTGGCTGGACACAGTGCGTGGAGCACACCTGTAATCCCAGTGGCTTGGGAGGCTGAGGAGGGAGGCTGAGGCAGGAGGAGCATGAGTTCAAAGCCGAGCTCAGCAAAAGTGAGGTGCTAAGTAACGCAGTGCGAACCTGTTTCTAAATAAAATACAAAATAGGGCTGGAGATGTGACTCAGTGGTCAAGTGCCCTTGAGTTCAATCTCCAGTACCTCCCCACTCCCTGCCAAATAAAAAAAAAAAAGATTTCCTGAAAGAGTTTTCGCATTTTCACATTTTTTTCGCTCAATTTTCTGGAAGATTTTCTCATTTGTGTCTTCCATTTTCCTTCTGATTAAAAAACCCTGCAATTATATTTTTATATTTCTAAATTCCGATTTCTTGTTTTGGGCTCTGGGGATTATACCTCAGAGCACTCTACCTCTAAGCTACATCCCCAGTCTTTTTATTTTTTTTGAAACAGGGACTTGCTAAATTGCCCAGGCTGGCCTCAAATTTGCAAACCTTCTGCCTCAATCTCCCAAGTGGCTGGGATTATAGGTGTGTGCCAGTGGGCCTGGTTGGGTTGTCCTTTTCTACATAGTACCTGTTTTTGTTTCATGGGTTTAACATCTTGCTAAGTATGCTATTAAGTGCTTCTGGAAATGTCTTTTTTCTTACATTGTTTGTTTCCTCTGGGTTCCCTTTTCATTAATTTGCTTTTGACTTTTCTTTCACAGTAGTCTTTTCTCAATGCCCTGTTACCTGTTCTGCTTCAAGTGAGGTAGCTAGAGATTCTTTGCATGTGGATACACTGAGGCTTGTCAACTGGTAGGGGATAGCTATAGGGGACAGCTCATGGATATGGGTGTTTACTGAGAGGGCACCAAACAGCCACATCTGCAGATCTTTTCTCCTGAGATTGACAGTTTCCTAAGAAATAATTCCCAGTTTTCTACCTGGTGGTATTGAGGGATTTTAAGCTAACTGTCAGCATTTTTAGAATCAATACAGAAAGAGGGTTGAGGAGGGGAAATGTTATCTTTCAGAATGCAGATATTCATGTAGGCTTTCTGCTATAAGTATGGTGGCTACCGCCGGCTTCCCCACCCTGAGGCTGTGCCTGGTTTCCCAGTCCGAGCCTTGAATTAATCCAACCATGAAGTTAAATAAATTCTACAAGACTTTGGATAAAAGGGTAAAAACTTCTTACCAGAGTTTCTGAATTAAAAGAAAACCAAAAAAATTCCCTTGTGGTTGACATCCCCATGCCCTGCCCAAAAGGTATGAAATTTACCTGATTCAAGCCCCTTACCCTTCCCAGTTCACCATGCTATTTTTTTCTTTGATAATGCCTTAGAACAAGTGTTCAGGGTCCAAGTTTGTTTTAAAATAACCCAATGAGCTGACAGACGGAGCTCCTGGAATTCTGCAGCTTGCGCTAGAGTCCACAGATGGGAAATTGCTGTTAGCTAAAGGGTGGTGCTATTACCATAGCCCCATTTCTGAAGCCTTTAGAAAAAAATGTCCTCTGAGTTAATTAGCATTCGCCACAGGCACTAGTGTTGTGCTGTGGTTTTCGAAGAACTCGGATAATAAGAAAACAAGAAAACATAATAATAAAAAAAACAAAAAGAAAACATAATAGTGCAGTCTCTAACTTTTAACTAATATTTTACCTTTTAAAAATGTAGATGATAGGGACTGAGGTGTGGCTCAGTGCTACAGCACTTGCCTGGCATGTGTGATGCCCTGGGTTCAATCCTCAGCACCGCAAATAAATAAATAAATAAGATAAAGGTCCATCAACAACAAAAAAACTAAAAAAAAAAAAAAAAAAAAAAAAAAAAAAAAAGATAAAGAAAGAATCATCTGTTAAATAAATATGCTCTTTTATGACTGATCTATAGCCTTAAATCATCACAAAACAGATATTATGTTCTAAAATTGACTAAATACTAATAGTACCTAAAACAGGAAGAATTTTACTTTACCTCTTTGATCTGCTTAATCCACAAATCTCTTCCAAGAAACTCCTGGTGTAAGACTACAGGAGCTGAGTTTAGATGAAAAGTCGCACAGTCGCTGGTCTTTTCTTTAATAAAAGGCTGGAGGTCAGAATTTATCTAGAAGGAGTAGTTAAAACAGTTCTATCAGTAAAATGTACACATAATAGTATGTTTTAGTCATATTCAGAAAGCACCAGTAATGCAATAAAGAATGAAGGTTTAAGATGTACATTAATAAGCTTTAATAAGCAAAAGAACATTTTGGATGACTAACATTAACCTTTACAATTCTTTAGAATTAATTTTCCCTAATATATTCCTGTTTTTTTTGGATGGTGCTGGGGATCAAACCCAGGGCCTTTGAATGCTGTGTTCATGCTCTACATCCCTAGCCCCATTCGTTTTCTTCCTTTTTGTGGTACTGGGGATTAAAGTCAGGTGTGCTCTGCCACTGAGCTACTCTCCCAGGCCTTTTTTTTTTCTTTCTTTCTTTCTTATTTTTGAGACAGTCTCACTAAGTTACCAAGGCTGGTCTACAACTTTTGATTCTTCTGTCTCAGCCTCCCTCGTAGCTGGGATTTCAGGTGTACATTATGATACCCAGTCTTATTCCTTTTTTATTTGGTAGCATCCTTTATTTTAATTAAGTTAAAAGTAAAGTTTTTAAAGATTTAATAAATATAATTATTAATAAATTACAATTTAATAAAATATGCAAAAAATCTCATCTGTAAGATATTTTGTATATATGTATACATTTTCCTCCCTTTTATGAGCTATTTAATATCTGAAAACTATATACTAAAATGAAAATTTTAAATTACACATATATACGAAGGGAATAAATAGCTAGTTTTAGGATATTTGATATTTATATGCCATTTAAAAGAATCAGCTATTAGAATTGAAGCTTTCAGTTTAATTCAGATTTCTAAATTTCATTAATTTCCCATAATTTGTTTTACATAAAAAATAACAAATATTCTCCCATTCTGTCAATAATTAGTAATTATTATTTAATAATTTTAGGAGTTCTCTCAAGAACCCTTTCAGGTGGAAAGAAAAGACAAACATCAAAAACATAGCCTTTGGAAGGCTGAAACAGGAGGACTGCAAATTCAAGGCCAGCCTCAGCAACTCAGCAAGGCCCTAAAAAACCTAGTGAGACCCTATCTCAAATTTAAAAATAAAAAGCGTTGGGATAGCTAAGTGGTAAATTGTCCCTGGGTTAAATCCCCATACCAAACAAATATGTAAACAAACAAAAACACACACACAAAAATGAACAAACGACATGGCTTAAGTGAACTGCAGACTTCTGTCAAAATTATATAGTGCTTACCGATCATATTGTTTATACTACACAACAATAACCATCTATGACTGACAGATTTAGAGCACATAAACATTTTTGATATATAAAAGCAGCTTATTAAATGGCAAAAGGTTTTTTTGTGTATCATTTTAGCTATTTAAGTATGGCAAAAGATAAAGGGTGTGCAAATACCTTATGACTCATGGCCATGTGCTTCCCATACTGAAATGCCATATCCTGAACCTCAGCATCATGCTTTGCTAATTCCATCGCAGCTTGGCAGCTCTTTGCTAGTAAGGCACCATGGGAGAGAAAAGTCTGCTCCTTCCAAGTTGATATTCCAATATCATCTGTGATATAATTTTCCTAAAATGTAACAAAGCCAAGATAAAAAGCATTTTAGGAGTAATTTAATTGTTTCTGTTTTTGATGAAAAAAAAGAGGAAAAGAGCTATTCAAAATAGGCTATGGCAACAAAACAGAACTAAAAGATGCCGAATCTTAATTCTACCTAAAAAGAATGGGGGAAGAGCTGTTTTTTAGGGTAATGTGGAACAAATGAAAGATATGTTAAAGCAAATTTTGTTTGCTAGGAACCTTCTATTAAAATATATTCTATAGGGTAAGGTACAAAGTAGAAACTTAGACCTTTAAAGTGACTCCTGGCTATATTCACATCATTTTTTTTAATGCTACTGAGTGGTATTCCAAAACATAAGAAGCCTACTGCATTTAACTTATGTGAAAATGTCAAGGGCATAATGAAGGAACTGTATCCTATTTTTTTCTTGTTTTGGGGTTGAACCTAGGAGCACTTAACCACTGAGCCACATCCCCAGCTCTTTTTTATATTTTATTTAGAGACAGGGTCTGCTAAGTTGCTTAGGGCCTTGCTAAGTTGCTTAGGGTCTTGCTAAGTTGTTGAGGCTGGCCTCAAACTTACGATCCTCCTGCTTCGGTCTCTCAAGTCACTGGGATTGCAGGTATGCCCCAGCACTCCTAGCTGTATTCTCTTAAAAACAGTTAGTTAAGCAATTTAGGGCACAGTGGTGCATGACTATAATTTCAGTGACTCAGGAAGCTGAAGCAAGAGGATCACAAGTTTGAGACCAGCCTTATCAACTTTATGAGACTTTGTCCCAAAACAAAAATAAAAAGGATTGGAAGGTAGCTCAGTAGTAAATCACCCCTGGGTTCAATCCCAAGTACCTGGGGTACAGAGTGGGAGAAAAATTAAACAAGGATCATTAAGGATCACAAGGATCAGATTTAGAATCACCTCTTTTGCTATACTGAGGGGAATCTCCAGTCCCATCATCAAATCAAATTCTCAGCTTAATTTTATTAAGTTTTTGAACAAAAATAATGTTCTACTTACGGCAAGCAACTCTTGCAAATATGCAACACAGCATTAGGTAATGATAAAATACCCACATGGGACAGAAACAGTATATAACCTACTGTATAAAACATTAGGTAAAATTAATAACATATTTAATCTTAGAAAACTTGGAATGTATTTGTTTTTTTTTTTTTTTTTTTGTACTGGGGATGGAACCCAGGGCACTTTATCAATGAGCTACATCCCTGCCCTTTTTATTTTGAGACAGGGTCTCACTAAGTTGCTTAGGGCCTCACTAATTTTCTGAGGTTGGCCTTGAACTTGCCATCCTCTTGCCTCAGCTTCCTGAGTTGCTGGTATTAAAGGTATGTGCCACCACACCTGGCCTGAAAATGTATTTTAAAATATGAAAAGTTAATATGTAACATTAATAAACATAAGGAAAACCATAGTACCATTATACTAAAAAGGCGCTTGGTAAAATTCAACTCCTATTCTTCCTGAGGGGGGGAAAAATGAGTGAAGTAGGAACTGATGTATATTTCTTTTAACATGATGTGTATTGTGTGTGTGTGTGTTTGTGTGTATAAGCCCAAAGCCAGCAAAGACTTTACGGGGAAATACGATCCTTCCTCACTAACATCAGGAATAAGACAGAGATGCAGAACCCTGCTGTTTAACAATGTAATGAAAGAGACAGAGAAAGGTGTATAAAAATTAGCAAGGAAGAGCTTTATCCCTATTTGAAGACAATATAACTGCATACTGGGGAAACCAAGAGGCTTGACTAAAAAAACTACTATAAAAAGATAATTGAGTAAGAGAGCAGTATGTAAAATTAATAATTTGTAATTAACATAATAAAATGTATTAACTATAGCTTTCCTACATAAAAACTAATCAGAGAGTGTTACAAACAGTATCTTTTATTCCATTACACAAAAAGATTAAAAAGCTTGGAATAAATTTAAAATGTATAAAACTGATATGAAGAAAATGTTACAATACTACTGAAGGAACAAAAGTGACTTGAGCTGGGTGCTGTGGCACACACCTGTAATCCCAGCTGGAGGCTGAGACAGGAGTATTGTAAGTTCAAGGCCAACCTCAGCAACTTTGAGAGCCTGTCTCAAAAAAAGGTGAGGGGCAGGGATATGGGGATCTGCTTCAGTGGTAAAATGCCCTGAGTTCAATGCCCAGTGATTGGGATGGGAAAAGTAACTTGAATGACTGCAAAGACATATCATGTTCAAAGATAGTAAGAGTTAACTAACCTCATAAAGTTCTCCAATGAAACTAACAATCCCCCTAGCACCCTAAATCAGGAAAGTTGATTCTAAAGTTCATATAGAAAAAAATAACCAAAAATAGCAAGGAAAACCTTGAAAACAGAAGAGCTATATGTATTATATGTATGCATGGGGGCGGGGTAGACAGGAAGAACAAATTTTGTCTAGTCCTACCAGATACTGTGACATATTAAAAATCCACTGTAATTTTAAAAATATGTACTTTTTAGACACATGAAAAATGGAACAAAACAGAAATTTCAGAAAGCAACCAAACTATGTATAGGAATTCATTATATTTTAGGGAAAAGTTGGACTTCTCAGTAAATGGGTGGAGCAGGTATCATTTACTACAAAGAGCTATCTGGAAAAGACAAAATCTACTCTGCATTTCACATTATTTACTAGGATAAACTCTAAATGGCAACACCAAAACCAACAGCACAACTTTCAGCAAGGTTAAAAGATCATCAAAGAAAAAGTCAGTGAATCTCCCTCCTTCACACAGATGTCCACATCATTATCCTTGACACCTATGAATGTTATTGTACATGGCAAAAGGGACACTGCAGATGTGGTTAAATTCAGGATGAGGATTTAAATTCAGGATTTTGAGATGGGGAATTAACTGAGTGGGTAAAATACAATCACGAGGTCAATATAAGATGGAGGCAACCAAGTCAGAGTTATAAAAGCTTACATAATGGCAGGAGGGAGACTGTAGATGTTATGTTGCTGGATCTGAAGATGGAGGATGGGAACATAAGCCAAGGAATGAAGGTGGAAACTAGAAAAGGCAAGGAAATGGATTTTTTCTTAGAGCCTCTAGAAGGACAGCAATCCTGTCACCATCTTGATTTTGTGATTTCTGACTAATAAAAAGTGTCCACTTCCCCAGTTTCACTCTGTGTAAGGTTGTGAATAAACAGACCTCTCAAATATGGTTGGTGGAAGTGGAAACTAGATGGAAAATTTCTATCAAAATGACAAATTATTTGCCCTGTGACCCACATCCAGGAATTTACCTTACAGATCACACACATGTGAAATGGAACATGCACAAGGGCCATGGTGATCTTTTAAAAGTATAATCCAGAACCACACTAGCCTCCCAGATGTTTCTCAAGCACTGCAGGCATTTCATCCTTAAGAAGGCCCTTGCCCTTGCTGTTCTCTCTGGCAGACACTGTTCCCTGCTATTTGCATGGCTAAATTCCCCTCATTACTTTCTGTTCTCTTCTCAAAATTCTATTCATCTTTAATGATCTACCTCCCTCCTACATTATTTCCTGTCTCCTTACTCTGTTTGAACATGTTTTCTTTGATACTACTTATTTGATACTATTTATTTGTTTACTGGTTTACTGTCTGTCTCTTCCTCTAGAATAAAAGCTCCATGAAAGTAAGGATCTTGTTTTGTCAACTGAATCAAGGATATAAATATGGGTAGACATTTCAACACCCTAATATAGCACATTAAGTGAGCAATGAATATTATCTCAATCTTTTATCTTTGTTTTGATGTCTTTCTTTTCTCTCTCGTGTTCATCTTCTTTTACCTTCTCTCCCACAGTCCCCCTACTTTTTTTTCTTTTCTTTTTTGAAGATACTGGGAATTGAACCCAGGAGTGTGCTACTACTAAGCTATTGAGCTACAACTCCATGCCTTTTTGCCTTTTATTTTGAGAAAGGGTCTCACTCAGTTGACTGGGCTGGCCTCAAACTTGCAATCTTCCTGACTCAGCCTCCTGAGTTGCTGTGTTTAACCCCATGCCTAACTTCCTCTATCCTTCCTAATCTGGTCGTAATGAGGAATTGAAATAATTCTCCTTTAATGCTTCTCTCCTGCTCACAGAATCAAGATAAACTCCATAGATTGCATTTAAGGTTCTTTTTTTTTTTTGGTACCAGGGATTGAACACAGAGGTGCTTAACCACTGGGCCACATCCCCAGAGGGGCCCCCCCCCGCCTTTTTTTAAAATTTCTTTTAGTTGTCGATGGACAGAGCATCTTTATTTATTTATTTTTATGTGGTACTGAGGATCGAACCTAGTGCCTCATGTTCGAGGCAAGCACTCTACCACTGAGTTATAGCCCCAGCCCCTCCTCAGCCCCTTTTTATATTTTATTTAGAAACAGGGTCTCGCTAGGGCCTCATTAAGTTGCTGAGGCTGGCTTTGAACTCATGATCCTCCTGCTTCAGCTTCCTGACCCATAGGGATTACAGGCTGCTGGAATTACAAGTGTGTGCCACCTCACCCAGTTTAGAGCCTTCCTTTTAAGGGAAGTAAGCAGTATTTCTTGGTCCCATCTCCAATCCAAAATATTCCCTATTTCAGTCACACAGGACAATTGGTTGTTTCTTGAGTAGTAAATATATGTACTTTCACATTTGTACAAATTTTAAAATATCATTCTTTTCAAAGGGAATATCATTTCCTCACATTCCCTGCCAGGAAACTGAATCTATTGAGAACAAATATCATTTCTTTTAGGAATATTCTCAAATATCCCCACAAATATTTTCTTTTGATGAATATTACCTGAGTTATATTTTAACAGAGCACTTAATTCCCCTTAAATTTTATAACTGCTTATATATCTGTTTCCCCAAAGGTTGGTCTTAGTCACCTTTTATTTTATTTTATTTATTTTTTTAAAGCTAATGGGTAGATATATTCAGATTTTGGCACATTATTCAGCAATAAAAAGAATGGAACTACTGATCATGCTATGTCATGGATGAATCTCAAAAGCATTGTGTTAAGTGAAAGAAGCCAGACACCAGAGACCATATATTTTGCATGATTCCATTTATATGAAATGTAGGCTAGTGGTTGCCTGGGGATGGAGGTGGGGACTATAAATGGGCATAAGTGACCTTAGAGAAGTATGTGTGAAAATGTTCTAAATTGGCTTATGGTGATGGTTATATCACTTACTTTATAGTTGCTAAAAATTATTGAATTATACTTTAGAAGTTGGTGAATTTTATATGTAGAAGACATCTCAATAAACCTGTTAAAGAAAAAACTAGGACTGGGGTTGTGGCTCAGTGGTAGAGCACTTGCCTAGCATGTGTGAGGCACTGGGTTCCATCCTCAGCACCACATATAAATAAATAAATAAAATAAAGGTTCATCAACAACTAATAAAAATATTTAAAAAACTAATGAAGATAATATTTTATACTTCTTGGCCTCAAATACTATAAATTAACTTTTAAAAATATTTACATGATCCTCAATTAACTTTTGGTGATTTGTATATCAACCTTATTTATTCACACACTAACATTTATTAAGGTTCTTTCATGGGTCAGGCTCTCTGTAAAGTAATTTGGATATGAAGATTAATAGTCTATCCTCAAGAAATTCACAGTTCAGGGATAGATTGTATATAGCTGAAAATATATATATATATGTATGTATACATATGTGTGTATATATCTACATATTGATATGTAGAAATAAATTTACAAATGTAGACATTTTCACACAGGATATACAGATAATTCCATTTCATAATAATTGCAGGATCTCTGATGAGTAAAGATTCAGTTTTGTTCATTATATATCTTATGGGAATTTAGACATTTTATTTCATAATTTTCACATTTAAAATTATGCAAGTAATACATGATCCCCTCCCAAAAATTAAGAAATTCAGAAACCAAGAAACAATTAATTTATAGTCCCCTGAAATCTACTGCCACCAGTTAATTGCACCATAAGTTAATAATTCTGTTCCTAAGTTAATCAGAAATGTTATTCCCTGAACATTAAGTTATTACCTATTGTGAACTTGGTTATTAATGAAACAAAATCCCCCTATTCATTTCTATCAGCTTGTCATGTATATACTAAGAGAACATGCTCTGTTCTCTTAGGAACAAAAGAAAAGTTAATATACAATTGTGAAATACTGAGACATGATAATCACATCTAAACTAGAGTCTTTACTCTCCAGATATATAGAATTGGTGTGAAATCAATGGTCAGAGTGAATGAGATTTAAGGATACATGTAGCTTCAAGTTATATAATGCAGTTTTTTTTTTTTTTTTTTTTTTGCTGTTGTTTTGGTACTGGGGATTGGATTCATTACCACTGAGCTACATTCTTAGCCCTTTTTATTTTTTGAGACAGGACCTCATTAAGTTGCTTAGGGCCTCACTAAGTTGGTGAGGCTGGTGTTACACTTACAATCCTCCTGCCTCAGTCTCCTGATTCTCTGGAATTACAGGCGTGTGCCACCATGCCCAGCTTTATATGCAGTTTTTACTGAAAATTTATTATATATTAAAAGATGATACATTCAGTGAATATTTACTTTTGATGAGATTTCCTTATTTTCAGGAAGATAAGTCAACATACTTATTTAATGACTATCAGAAGTACAATAATTTAGAAAATATAGGTCTTGTTATTCTCTGTCTCATGACCTTTTTGCTCAAGTAAAGCAGGTTCAAATAACACAGGAAAAAACCCCAAAACCTGAGGCTTGTAAGATGATGTTTGCCCAAGATGGTGGCCCTGATGGTATCACTCAGATGTAATATACTATTTTGCTACTTTATTGCCTGTCAAACACATACTTGAGTTGCTTTTTTCCTGGTGGTGATACATTAGTATATGTTCACCGAAGACCAAAGTACCTTTGTAACAGTGGCTGTGTGGGATTGAAGGTCAGGTCCAAGGTCACAGAACAAAGGCAAACTAATTGGCCTGGGAAGATATCAAAGCCCAACTAGAACCTGTCGGGTCAAACTGCTACCTTTCACATGATCAGAAGAGAAGAGTTTTAGAACTCAGTAGCTGGTTAACTGTGGAGGTAAAAATACTTTCAGAAAAGTATGCTGGGATGTGCTCAGTGTTGGAGCACACACTAAGCATGTGTGAGTATGTGGATCCCAACACCACACATACACCTACCAATGCAAATATTTCTTGTTTCCTTGCTCTCTACTTCAGGTTCATATGCTGGGTCACTACCTTTATAAATGCAACCTAAGTTTGGGCTGGATAAGTGACTAGATCTCTCTAATGCCATGGTTCACTATATTTATTTTCCTAGTGCTGGGAATTAAACTCAGGAACTTGTGCATGCTAGGCAAGTATTCTACCACTGAGGTACACATTGCACCATTTCAAATGTTTACTTTGAGTTGTTATTTTCTTTTCAGAAGCTAAACAAGACAGTCGAAATAGTTATATATATATGTATATATAAAAATATATAAATTATACATATATACACATGTAAAAATCATACATATATACATATATAAACACACATATTATACATATAGAAAATTTTATATAAAATTATATGTGTGTGTATATATAATTTTGTGTATAATTTTCATATATAAAATTTATTTTTAAAATTTACATATGTAGAATTATGTATATACACATATGTATACATTTTATATATGTATGATTTTTATATAGTTTGCATACATAATTCATGTATATAAACTACATATATATTATATGTATAATATACATAAATGTTGTATATTATATATATAAAAATCAAGTAAAGGAAGCTTTCAATAAATCTCTACATTTAGGAATTAGAAGGAAGCAAGGAGAAGAATGGAATCTAATATTTCCTGGGAGCTAATTACATGAGGACACTTTTACATTATTTATCATATCAGCCCTCAAAAATCTTAAGGATCATCATTCCCATTTAATAGATAAGGAGGCTAAGGAGGTCAAGAATGTATTTTGATTAAGATCAGACACTACTAGTAAGTAATAGAGATGAGTCTCAGATGTATAGCAATTGGCTTCTATTTTGCTTAACACATAATAAAAATATATGCAATGCTTAATATCTTTTATGGTTTAAAAGTAGGTTGTGTTAAAGAGGGAATGACATATTTCATCAAGGTATAAAAAAGCATTCAAATCTGTAAATTAAACCTTTCAATAATATTCATTGAAGAGACAGAAGCATATAAGTAAAAAGAAAAGTAGGTAAGTATGTTTTCAGGAATTCTGAGGGAAGGGGAAAAATATAGTATTTTAACAACTTCATCTAATAAGATGAAATCATTTGCTTTGATTTATATTGCAGTCAAATGGGAGATAATAAGAATCTGGAAGCTTTACATCCATGTAAATCATGGGAAAAAAACTAGTAAGATTTACTAAAGACTCTTTTAAATGTTTCTATTCAAGGAGTAGAGCTGTTAAAAATTATACTCATGAGTTAGACAGAAGGGTTGACAAGGAATTTTAAAATGTAAGAATTCTTTGGTCTAGTGCTGATGAGTTTCTTCCTTCCCTCTCCACAGTCAGTTCTTGTTAAACTATATCAGGAACAATCATGGTGAAGAGGAGGGGTCTAGATGGAGGTAGGAAGCCTATTTGACAGCAAGAAACCTTTTACTACCAGTAGGTGCTACGCCTTACGGGGGAAGTTTTGAGCAGCTACAGGGCAGTCGATAGTTTTGGGACAGACTGTACAGTTAGGACAGAGGGGAGTCCAAGTAACTCTTTGAGATAAACAACTGGACAGCATTAAAGAGAAGTAGCCTGCTTGGAAATGCACAGGGTAGGTTGGTGCTTGACATACCATGCGAATGTACAATCGATGCAGTTCACTAATTTTTGTTTACTACATACCAGACACTGTGAATTTGAGAATTAGGCATTAATCCTTGATATTAGGATAAATTCAGCAGGGGAGAAATAATAAGTGATTATAAAGCAACTGGGTGTATGAAAAGTCCAGAGAAAGGAGGGAATAATTCTATCAAGAAAGGGTTAAAGGAGGGGTGGGGGGAAGGGGAAAAAATAATAGAATGAATCAAACAACATTAGCCTATGTAAATTTATGATTACACAAATGGTATGCCTTGACTCCATGTACAAATAGAGAAACAACATGTATCCCATTTGTTTACAATAAAAAAAAATCTACATGGTGCACAATCGTAGAAATGAAATGATGTACCCCATTAGTGTACAATGAATCAAAATGCAGTCTGTAAAAAATTAAAAAATTTTTAAGAATAAAATAAAAATAAAAAATGAAAAAAAAAAAGAAAGGGTTAAAGGAGGCCTTAGTGGTAGGACTATTAACGGAGTCTGGTTCTGAATAACAAACTGGAATTAGCTAAGAAGACAACATATGGAATGACTTTGAGGCATCAATATTAGTCTATATTGTTAAAATATATAGTGGGAAATGTAGGCAAAGAAAGATGAGACTGATCAGTGCATAAGAGGCCCCAAGCTTTGAATCTTATCATTTAGGTACTGGGAAACTGTTTTCAGTAGGAAAGGACATGATCACATGTGCAATTTAGACAGGTTGTGTAGGGATGAGGTAACATGGTGCCTAGAGGGGACTGAAAGGCAAGAACAATATTGACTGCTCAAAAAGTGAAACCAGGTCTGGGGTTGTGGCTCAGTGGTAGAGTACTTAGCCTCACAAGTGTGAGGCACTGAGTTTGATTCTCAGCACTACATATAAATAAATGAATGAAATAAAATCCATCAACAACTAAAAAAAGATTTAAAAAAATATGGATAGGACAGTTGTTTACCCAAGGTTCTCTACCCAGATTTTGCTAACAAAATCCTTATTTTATTCAAGTATTCACTGATTCTACCAAAGATTAATTTAGAAATGGGTATATGGTCCAAATCTAGCCAATGAGATATAACAGAATTCTACCAGAAAATTCCAAGGAAAGAGACCCAGGTAGAAATGGGAACTGACTCCCCCAGAGGTTGCACTGTCTTGATTGGACATACTGAGGGCCACTGTAGCTAAACTGTCACCAGCCTGATAATAAATATGACATTAAAAAGGCAGAGCAGAGACAGAGAGAAAAGAACCTTGATACCTTCAAATTGGCATGTAAACCATCCTGCATGCTCAGTAACAGTAAAATATATTTTCTTACTTTTATGTCTATTTAACTGAATTTTTCATTTTTTGCTGCTGAAAACACTTCAATGAATTTGCTTCCTAAGATGAAAAAGGATTATGTTACAGGAAGTCTATACATGACAATAACAAACTACTAAAACATTTTAGGGAGAATTTCTTTAGGATAGTGTATTAGTTACCAATTATTTCATAACAAATCACCTCCCAAACTTGGCATCTTAAAATATTTATTATTTCATAGTTTCAGGAGGGTCAGGAATCTACGAATGGCTCAGTAAGGTGGTAGTGGTTCAGTTCCTTATGAGGTGGCAGTCAATCTGTTGGCTGGGGCTACTGTCACATAAAGGGGCTGAAGAGGGCTGGGGATATAGCTCCGTTGGTAGAGTGCTTGCCTTGCAAGCACAAGGCCCTGGGTTCGATACCCAGCACCGCAAAAAAAAAAAAAAAAAAGGAGGGGGGGTGGGGCTGAAGAATCTGCTTCTAAGCTCATGCAAGTGCTTGCTAGCGGTAGGCTTTAGCTCCTTGCCACATGGGCCACTCTGTAGGGCTGCTTATATGATCTGACAGCTGACTTCCCCCGGTGTAAGTGATCCAACACAGGAAGAGCACACGTAAGAAGGAAATTTCATAATCTTTTATAAACTAATCTTGGAAGTGACATACCATCATTTCTGTTATATGCAATTGGTTGACAGATCAACCCTGGTGCAGTGTGGGAAGTGAGCACATGAGCAATACCAAGAGGTAGGATTCACTGGTGATGATCTTAGAGGCTGCCTACCACAGATGGAGTCTACAATAAGAATTATTCAGTCAACAAACCTGAACATTTTAAAGTCTCTTAAAACATTCTGCTAAATTGTTTTCTAGAGAAGTTCTTTGGATGTACATATTGACCAGCCAAATTTGAGACTGCCTTACCAGTTTCAGGCTGCAAGGATTGCACATACAAAGGAGAATGACATGCCTGAGGCTACTAGGGCTGAATGTGGACAGTGAGGGGGAGTATGTTAAGGTGAAGTTAAAGAGACAGACTGGATTAGAAGGATCTTTTGGATCATTTCCAGGATTTTGGTTTTTTCCCTCTAAGAGCAATGAGATATCACTGGATAAAGGTGTGTGTGGTGGGAAGCAGAAATGGAGCATCATCAGATTAGTATTTTTAAATCCCTGCCAGTGTGGAGAACAGACTAGAGGATTGGAGGTGTTAGCTTTCCATTACTGTAAAAAATAACTGAGTAATCAATTTAAAAGAAGGAATGGTATATTTTGACTTAGAGTTTCGGAGGTTTCCGTCTATGGTTGCTTAGCCATTTTGCTTTGGGTCTCTGGTGACACAATATATCCTGGTAGGAACACATGGTAGAGGAAAGTTATTTACTTCATGGTGGCCGGGAAGTAAAGAGGGAGGAAGAGGAGGAGCCAGGGTCCCAATATCCCCTTCAAGGGTACACCTCCAGCAACCTAAGTTCCTTCCATTAGGCCCCACCTCCTAAAAGTATCACTACTTCCAAAAAGCACCATAGCCTGGGGACCAAGCCTTCAAAGCATGGGCCTTTGAGGGACATTCAGGATTATACATAGGTTGGCAAATGAAGAAGTTGTTTGGAGTATCTCTGCAAGAGATGATGGTATCTTCGACCATGCAAAAGGGGCAGCCAATGTCTAACACCAGGGTGAGCAGATGCAGGGTAAATTCAGTTGCAGCCTGTGCCACTGATGGCAGGGGAGTGAAGGCATGAACAAAGTGGTAGGGCACTTGCCTGGGCATGCAAGAGTCCCTAGGTTTAGTCCCCAGAACCATGAAACAAACAAAAAGAATTATAGCTGGGGAGATAGCTCAGTCAGAAGAGTGCTTGCCTTGTAAGCACAAGGCCATGGGTTCGATCCCCAACACGAAAAAAAAAAAAAAAAAAAAAAAAAGAATTATAAAGGAACCACTCTTGAGTACTGTTACAGATGAATGAATATCCCCCCATTCTAATGTTGAAGCCCTTGCTCCTCTGTGTGTGGAACAGGAAAGCAATTAAGGTTAAATGAGGTCATAAGGGTAGGTCCCTGATCTAATAGGATTACTGTTCTTATCTAATGTCCTTGATTGTTATTAGATACCAAAGAGCTTGCTGGTGCTCTTTGTCATGTGAGAACACAACTAGAGGGTGACTGTCATCAACTCAGGAAGAGATCCCTTACCAGAAATCAAATTGTTTGAAAACTTTCTCTTGAACTTCTAGCCTCCAGAACTGTAAGAAAATAAATTTAGGTTGACCAGGTATGGCAGTTATTCTGGAGTTGACTGCAAGTTTACTGATAGCCTAAGTAACTTAGAACTTGTCTCAAAATAAAAAGGGCTGAGGATGTAGCTGAATGGTACAGCACTTGCCTAACATGCATGTGGCCCTGGGTTCTAAGACCAGCACCATGAAAAAAGGAAGGAAAGATGAAAGGAAAGAAGGATGAAAGCAGGAAGGATGGAAAGAAGGAAATTTATGTTGTTTTTGGCAGCCCAAGATGACTAATACCTTCTTAGCATTTAATCCACAATGTTTTTAAAGTATATTTATACTGTTTCTCCCCATGTATTTTAGCATGGACTTAACAACCATCATATTAGTATATTGCCTTGAAATTTGTTCAAAAGATCTATATTCTGTTTATCTATTTTTTGCATAACTGACCACCCCAAATTTGGTGGCACAAAACAACCACCATTTTATTATGCTTACAGATTCTGTGGGTCAGGAATTAAGACAAGTCACAAGGAAGATGGCATCTCTCTGCTCCATGATGTCTGGGGTCTCAGTTCCCAAGACCAGAAAAGTTGGGGATGATTCAGAGAGCTGGGGATGATTTGGCTGGTTGGGATATGGAATGGCTGAATTACAGGGATCCACTTCCAGTAAGATGGCTCATTCACTCACATATCACTCAGGTCCACCTGGGAGAGATGCCTAGAGCACCTATCCATGGTGTCTCCATAACGGTTTCTCACAACAGAGTGGCTACTTCAAGGGGGCACTGACAGCATGTGTTTCAAGAGAGTGATCATTATAAGAGACCCTTTTATGACCCAGTCTGAGAAGTCACATAGCACCACTTTTGTGGTATCATACTGGTCGAGATGCTTTTAAGCCAACTAAAATTCAAGGGAAAGGAATCCAGATTGTAACCACTGAATTGGAGACGACAGGAGGAGAATCATTGAATTTTCAGTTTTTTTTTTTTTTTTTTTTGAACCACTACAGTCTGCTTTTAACAAGAGTGCTCAGGAGCGATTGCATTCTCTGCTCCCTCTCAGTTATGCTTCTGGAGATACTGATGATGCTGGAAATGGAGGAAGGCAGCCACAGAGGTAAGCCTGACAAGGAGCAGTATTAAGGAGGACTCCCGAGTTGACTTGAAATCTGGAGGAATAGTGATGCTCTTCATGAAGACAGAAAAGAGCGGAGTGGTTCTGGAAGAATGCATCATACATCTGGTCTTCGATGTGCTGAGTCTGAGATGTCTGTAGATCTCCAAGTTGAAATACTGAGTAAACAGCTATTTAGCTCTAGAACTCAGGAGTGATCTGGGATGGAGATAAAATGGGGACTCACTGGCATATAGACAGATGATAATTGAAGGCTTGGGCTTCACTTTCTGAACAGTTTATTCTTGTTCTTTGATCAGAACGGGATTCTATTAAACAATTTACATGCTTAGCAGCAGTGTTTCATTTCTTAGGCAAATAAACTGCCTTTTCAAATGTTTTTCTGTGATAGCTGACAGTATGTGACCTAGAGTGCTTTTGAAAGGTGTATAAGTTCAATTTAAAGATTAAACAAATAAAAACATACACCACTAGATTCACTCTAAACTGGAGGGTCTACTTAATTAAATGGGCCATTATGCATACTAAGCTTTCTCAGTTACCAATAGCTTTTCTTCCTTCTCAAGGTATATATTGATCTTCACTATCTTTGCATTTTTAATACCTGAACATTTAATTTCTAGTATGTTTGTGTCACAACACATTTGCCACTTTTGAACCTCTTTAAGTAAAAATGTTTTGTTGATTAAAGAATTATAGCTGACTATAGTACACCTATACTTCCAGCTGCATGAGAGGCTGAGACACATGATGGGAAGTTTGAGGCCAGCCTGGGAAACTTAGCAAGAACTATTTCAAAATAAAATAAAAAGAGCTGAGGATGCAACTTGGTGGTAGCCTGCCTAGTATGTAGGAGGCCCTGGGCTCAATTCCTAGTATTGCACAAGGAAAAAAAAAAAGAAGAAAAAAATAAAATAAAATATATAATAGTTCTTGAATGGGGTGGTGGGTGCCTAGGTATTTTATTTTTATCTTAAATTGTATATATCTATTACATATATTTTTAAATTAATTAATTAAGTTTTGGTATCAGGATTGAACCCAGGGGCACTTAACCACTGAGCCACATCCCTAGCTCTTTTACAAATATTTTATCTAGAGACAGGGTCTCACTGAATTGCTCAGTACCTTGCTAAGTTGCTGAGGCTGGATTTGAACTCACCATCTTCCTGTCTCAGGTTCCAGAGCTGCTGGGATTACAGGTGTACACCACTATGCCCAGCTCACACACACTTTTGTATGTTAATTACATTTTATAATTAAAACAAACCATGTTAAATGACTCTCAATAGACTTCAAATTGGAATAAATTTGACATTTTTATTTCTAACAAATGATTTAACATTGTTTCTTCTTTGTGAAAAAAGGATACTTAGTAAAATTATAGATATTTATTATCATCATCACTACCAGCCTCTTCAAAGTCTTGGATCTGTGAGTGATATAAGCTAGAACAGATGCCCAGGAATCAGTAAAACATAACGTGGTATGTTTTATTAGCTCATTAATACATGCCTTGGGTACAATGTAAGGGACAGGTTGTGGGTAAATGGACCAAGGAAATATACCCAAGAGTGTCTTAATGCTTTCATACAGCATTCACTCTCTCACTTTTAAACCTCTTAAAATATACATTTTATTTTTTAAACAGCTTTTACACACACACACACACACAATTTTTAAGTTCAAAGAAATGAGAATAAATCTTTCCTATTTCTTTTCTTTTTTTCTTTTTGGTACTGGGGATTGAATCCAGGGGAGCTTTGCAACTGAGCTACTTCCCCTAGCCCTTTTAAAATTTTTTAAAATTTTGAGGTAGGGTGTCACTAAGTTACTGAGGGTCTTGCTAAGTTGCTGAAGTTGGCTTTGAACTTGTGATCCCCCCCCCTCAGTCTCCCAAGTTGCCAGGACTACAGGTGTTTGCTATCATGCCTGACCCTACACTTTTCCTATTTCTGATCTATAAAATAAAAAGTTCAATAGGAACACTCTTCCACATTGGTAGGATGAATTAGCTTCTTTCAACTCAAACACAATTCCCTCTATCTAGTCAACCTCCCTTGTTCTCCTTCACCTATTTCTTATGGGGTTTGCAAAATTGCTCACAAAGAAGGTATACAGATTTTGCCATGACTTTACAGAGATTTGTATAGATTTTTCAGAAAAGCATGAATTAACTACAAAAACTTATAAAAATTGCTGTCAATGCTTCATGAACAGTTCTGATATGGCTTTTCTGAAACTCCAAATACTAAAGTTTTGCTACCTACAGCATGGAGAGGATTGACATTCAGGTCACTTAATGGTTCCTATCCCTGGAAGGCAGGTCTTGTGCCCTGAGGCTAAAAGCCTCTGGTTAAACTCCTCAAACCAGCTCCCTAATGACAGGCTTAGCCTAGACTCCCAAGTCCACACAGATCTCTAACTCTGACTATGGTTTACCATTGGTAAAGCTACCCTCAAACCCAGGAGCTTCAAACAACAATCATTTATTACTGCTCATGGGCTATGGAGTAGCTGGCTATCAGTTCATCTAGGCTGGTGGCTCTGCAGCTTACTACACATCTCTGGGTTGGCTGAAGAGGCTCCACTCCAGTTTGTCTCATTCTTCTAGGACATACAGGCTAGCCAGGGCATGTTTTTCTCTCAGTGATGGCAGAAACCAGCAGGGCCTTCTACTAAGCCCAGAGTTAAAGGACATGCAAGTACACCACAGTATGCTCCCTCAGCAGAAGGGCATTGCAGTTAGATAGCAAAGAATGTGGATGTGTACATTAGTTATCTATGGCTGCATAACAAACTGCACCAAACTTAGGAGCCTAAAGCAACAATAAACATTTATTATGTCTCACCTATTTCTGTGGATCAGGAAACCAGGAATGGCTCACCTAGTTTTCTAGCTTGGGGCTTCTCATAAAAGATTAGAAATGTTATACTATGCGAAGAGACTAAAATGAACATGTGCAAATATCCTGTATTTCTAATAACTGCCTACTACTTTTAAAACCATGCAATACAATTAATTTTATGGGGGAAATGCTGTTTAGAAATTACTTAGCACTAAAATAAAAGACTGTAATATGTCAAGCACAGGTTAAAAGATGGTCAATGTTGACCCAATTCCACAAAACACACGACAAGAGAGTAATAGAACAGGGGACATACATTGTAAATCAGTAAGTTGAGAGGTAGGATACTTGCTAAACTCTTGGGCCCTTGCCCCACACTTGTTTCCACTGCCAGCAGTCTCCTTTGCTGCTTCACACCTGTTTTATTTCAAACCTCTTCCAGCTGGTCTTTCTTCTTCTAATTTCTTTGGTTTCCAATTTATCCTATTCACAGCTTCTACAATAATTTTTATAAAAGATCTTATTAAATAAGATCCCTACTGCTTATATTTTAAATCCAAACTCCTTAATGCAAATGTTCAAGACCTATACATTAATTTCTTTATTCCCTCTAAAATGATCACCCTTCCCATCAAGGCCCCAGCATGAGCTTCCATTATACTTTTGTCTCCATCTCAGCTCTCAATACACACATACCTGATTGGTCCAGAACAGCTGCTACAACATAATGGGCACTCAATAACATCAGTTGAATGAAGAGTCCTTGAGTAATAACAAGGAATCCTAAAACAAAGTTATAGGTTTCTTTCTTTGCTGTGCTGAGGACAGAACTTGGGGCCTCATGTAGACTAGGAAAGCACTCTACTACTGAGCTACATCCCCAGCCCTTTTTATTTTTTATTTTGAGACAGGGTCTTGCTATATTCCCGTAACTGGCCTCAGACTTGTGATCCTCCTGCTTCAGCATCACAAGCAGCTGAGATTACAGGTGGGATTATACCACACCCAGCTGGTTTCTTTCTTTAGTTTTAGTTGAACCCATGTTCAAAGCACCTTCATGTCTGCATCATGTGCATTTTCATAACACTTCTCTGCTATTCTGAACTCTTCTCTAACCACTTTTATGTTCATCTTCCACGTTCCATCTTTCATATTCCTTGCACAAACTGAGCCAATTCCTCTTTCTGGTCTTCGCCTCAGTTAGTTGCTTCCTCTTCCTTGAAAATCCACTCCCCCCCCCCCACCTGACAGCTTTTTGTCTTTCAGATCTCAACCTTCATGAACATCAAATCTATAGTGACCACTTCATCCTTCACTAGCATTTTTACCTACTTAGATTTTTGCTGTGCAGTTAGTTTTTAAACTATCAGTTATTTCTCTTGTTCAGTTATTTGTGTGATTACTTACAGTGGGCCTCTCCATTGAGATATAAGCTCCCCGAGGACACAAACACTTTGGCTCACTAAGCACTTGTACCTCTGGGGCCTGTCACACAGCACATGCTCAAAAGACAAGTTCTATAAATGAATAAACAAATCTGACTCCCCAGCCAGTGGTCGATGCCAATTTCTGATCCCAATAAACAACATTTTTCTCTTGATTTATTTCTATTGCATCTTCAAAGACTCCACTTAGAAACTCCCTCCTCCAGAACCTCCCTCTGAAACATGGTGAATCCTTAACGCTGCACTTCCTCCTTCATATATGGCCTAGACCATATAGTTTGCCATGTGGTCTTATGGGTGTTTTCCAGTGTTTTTTTATGCATGTTTTTCTTCTGAACTATACACATCATCAGATGGTTGAGGGCAGTTCTGTGTTTTGTTTTGTTTTTGAATTGCACCTTTGTTTTGAATGTTCTAGGAGCACTTAGTACATTGTTTGAAATGAAGCAGAAATAAAATATGTTTACTAATATGTACTTTATCAGCACTACCTAATTTAATTCTATGGTCAATGTAGAATTCATAATAACAATCAGAACCCAATGAAAAATACTTTATTACCCCCCCCCCCCCTTTTTTTTGTGGTGCTGGGAAATGAACCCAGGGCCTGGCATGTGACATCAGGCAACTGCTCTACCACTGAGCTACACCTCCAGCTCCTGTGTTTGTTTTTTAAAAACATTTTATTGGTGCATTATATGTAGTGGAATTCATTATGCCATTTTTAACATGAATGTAATTTGATCAATCTCATTCTCTAGTAGGTGTTAACCTTGAGAAAAATATTCTATACAAACATTTTCTATAGTATTAATAACCAAATAATGCAAAACTCAGAACACAACATATTTTTCTTTTGATACTAGCTGGGAAGAAACAATGTCAAATTCAAAGTTCAATTACAGCCAAGCGTGGTAGCTCTCATAGCCATTTCAACTTCCTTTACATATTCTTCAATTTTTACCTTCCTAAATTTTTGTCTCTTCATCTAACAAAACTCATTTACCTATCAGTCTACAAAGATGAATTCTACTATACCTCTCTGGAAGTCTTGACTCTTTCATCAGGAGAGTCTTCCAGCACCTCAACATTAATCTGACCCCAAACTCATCCACATCTCTCTTTTAAAAGCTATCCTCTTTTATGGCAACTTTATTATGATGTTTTTCACATCAATCAGGTGCAAAACATTGATGTTATTTTTGATTTCTTATTTTGGTTGAAGTATCCAACAGACACAATAAACAAGCATGTGGGGTACAGCAACACAAAAGCACCACAAAATTTACAGGGAGAAAATTTTATATTTATTATTTTATGAAAAGACAGTATAACAAAAATTTAAAAATCAGGAAGTATAGCATTTCCAGACAAGATGGAACAAAAAGAATTGGATTTTCTCTGCCTGAAAGAACTTAAAGAACAAAACCAAAGCAACTCCTCAAACAACAAACAAAAAACCAAACCAAACAAACTAGATAAAATATATGAAACAAAAGTTATTTAAAATCAGGCAATGAAAGATAGTAGTCCTTGAGAGATGGGAAATAAATGAGATGAGTCTCATAAATGTTTCAGCTCATTGCCTAGAGAGAATCCTGGGTCTCAATGGAGCCTGACAGTATCCTTTAATGGAAGACATGAACCTCCATGTTAGACAGGTCAAAGGGATTAGAGTTAGCGGCTAAAATTCACAGGGCAGAGAACACAGTATAAGTAGCTGCAGAGAGCTCTGCATATACACAGGGTTTCCCTAAAGTCTTTAGCTGAGTATAGACATCCCTCAGTATGTGAAGGTAGATGGTCACAGGACCCACTGCAGATACCAAAATCTGCAAACACCCAAGTCTCTTAAATAAAATGACATAGTATTTGCATATAACCTACATATATCTTCCCATTTACTTTAAATCATCTCAAGAATCCTTGACTATTTAATACAATGTAAATGCTATGCAAATAGTTGTTATACTGTATTGTTTAAGAGAATGACCTGTGCAGTACAGATGAAACTTTTTTCAAATATTTTTGGTCTACAGTTAGTTGAATCCACAGGTGTGGAACTTGTCGATGTGGAAGTCCAACGGTCTTACCAATTCATAGGTATAAAGAGACTACTAAAGTCTTGGAAGACAATCACTGAGAAGGAGCACAAGAAATAATCACTAGAGCTCACACTTGGCTAGAAACAGTTCTGTTATACCAGAGAGGAAAACCAGAATTCACAAGATATCAGTAGAGTACACAGAAAGGTTTTACCTTAAAAGTAGGGAAAATTCACCCAAGACTAATTGCAACCCCAGTCCTGCCTAACAAGCTTAAAGGTAACACCTGAAAGGATCAAAATATTTCCAGTCACTTGAATGCATTAATCTCAAGAATATTTACAGAGGTACAAAAATATCTAGCATGCAAAAAAATGCAATTCACCATGTCTGGCACTCAATCAAAAATAACCAACCATGCAAAAAAGCAGGAAAATACAACCTATAAAGAAGAGAAAAATAAGTCATTTGAAACCAACACAGAAATGACACATGATATAATTAGTAGATAGGGTCATTAAAACAGTTTTCATAACTATATTCCATATGGTCAAGAAACTAGAAGAGACACTGAGCATATTAAATAGAAATACAGAAGACATAAACTGGTAAACTTGGATGTACACCAATTAAAATTATTCAAAATAGAAAAAAAGAAAAGAATAGAGCTTCAATAAGCTCTGGAAAATTTAAAGCGGCCTATTATGTAACTGGAGTCCTGCAGGACAGAAGAAGAAAAACAAACAAAAATCTTTGAAGTAGTAATAATCAAAAAATTTCCAAATTTTATGAAAAAAATAAAGTCACAGATCTAAGAAGCTCAATGAACCCCAAGCAGAAGAAACATGAAAAAATAGACAAAAATAGACATGAAGACACATCAGAATCCAATTGTGATGGGCTGACAGATCTGGTTCCATGAGAATGTTATAGGCCAGACTCTAAGGGAAATGACTAAACAGACTCCATTTTGCTGAGACTCCATGTTATGTAGGAAATAAGTTTCTCCCATGGGAACACCCCGCCTCTGTGCCCATCATCAGTTACTTAGTGTGACATGTTTAATAATATACAATGGCAACTCCTATGTAGTGAAGAATTGCTCTCTTTTGATTCCTATTGCTCCTAAACAATGTACCATGTGAACAGTGATTGTGTGGATGTTAGTAACCACTCTCTAGTTTGTACCTAGGTAAGGGTCATTTTGACCCACTTCCCCCTCTGTCGATGATCTCATGATGAAAATGTGTAATTTGGAATCATAGCAATAGACACTTATGATTAATGTGATTTTTGGTATAAGAACCCCTACAACCCTGTGGTCAGGGCTGTTCTCCCAATAGCCATTTTTTGGGGCATTGTGTGAGACAGTCAGCTGGTCAGCTTAATAAAGACTCTCAAATTTGGACTTCTCAGTGGTGATGGGTCTGTTCTTAAGTTGTGCCCCGTAACACAATTATGAATTCAGGAACAAATATAAAAATGATAGTAGCTTTCTTGTTGGAAGCAAGGAAAGTGAGAAAACAGTGGAGAAATACATTTTAAGTACAAAAAAAAAAAAAAAAAAATCAACCCAGAATTCTATATTCAGTGAACGTATCTTTCAGACATACAAGATGAAAGGATTAATCAGTAGTAGGCCTGCCCTACCACAGTAGAAGAATCTTTTAGGAATAAGGAAAATAATACCACACGACAATTTGGATCAAAAGGAGGGCAGCAAAGATGTTAACTGTATCAGTAAGTATGAAAGACTTTTCAAAATATAAGTCCCCATAAAGTATAATTGAGGGTTTAATGTAAAAATTAAGCCAGGTGTGGCGGCACACACCTGTGATCCCAGGAACTTAGGAGAAGAAAGTAGTAGGATTCCAAGTTTGAGGTCTGCCTGGGCAACTTACTAAGACTCTCTCAAAATAAAAAAATAAAAAGGGCTTGGGGTATAGCTCAGTGGTAGAGCACCCCTGGGTTCAATCCCCAGTACTGAAAAAAATAAAAATAAAAACAATGTATTGTGGGATTAAAATGTATGACAGTGACAACACAAAGCCTTGGAGGGAAGAAGTAGCAGTAAACTTTTTTAAGATTCTTATACTGTGAAAAGACACAATATCACTTGATCGTAGACCATGGTAAATTAAAGATATATATTATAAATTCAAACACAACAACTAAAAAATATGGGACAGTTATAGCTAACGATTAAAAAGAGAGCTGGGTACAGAGGCATATACCTGTAATCCCAGGTACTCAGGAGGCTGAGGTAGGAGGATGGGGAATTGAGGCCAGCTTGAGTAACAGTGGGATACCCACTCAAAAAAAAAAAAAAGTGGTATTATGAAAAGTCATGTACAAGAACATGTACAAGAAAGCAGGAAAGGGAAGAAAGAACAAATGGGACAAATGGAAAACATGATGGTAGATTTAAACCCAAACATGTTAATAAACACATGAAATGGGAAAACACACAAATTAAAAAACAGAAACAGGTTGGATCAAAGAGCAAGATTTAGCTAAGTTCTGCATTCAAGAAACACTTTAAAAACAAAAAAGTAAAAATGGAAAAATAAATACTATAATAATTTTGATGAAAAGAAAGCTGGAGTGAAAACATTACTATCAGATGAAGTCGATAACAGAGAAAAAGATATAAAGAATACTGCCAGGGACAAAAAAGGTCAGTTAATAATGATAAAGGGACCACATCATCAAGATAATATAATCATCCTAAAGTTTAATGTGCCTAGCAAAGCTTTAAAACCTATGAAGGAAAAACTGTTAGAACTACAAGTAGAAACAGCATAATCCACAATTAAAATCAGAGATCTTAATACCCTTCTCTAAGTAACTGAAGAAACAAGCAGAATGAAAATAATTAGATATAGAAGATTTTAGCAACACTATTAACCAAAATGACTTAACAGATATTTATAAAACATTCCATTAACGACATGACATGTATTCTTTATAAGTTAACATGAAACATGTACCCAGATAGATCATATGCTGGGTCATAAAACAACTCTCAATAAATTTTAAATAATTCAAACCATACAAAATACATTCTCTGACCACAATGGCATAATAAATCAATAACTGAAAGACATCTGGAAAATGCCCCAAAACTCTTGAAAACAAAGTAACAAACTTTTAAACCATGAGTCAAAGAAAAAATAATCAAAAGGGAAATCAGTAAGTAATTTGAACTTAATTACAATGAAAAGACAATGTGTTGAAGATGAGTGGGATGCCTCTGAAGTAGCACTTTGCGGGGGATTCAAAGAACTAAACGCTGTATTAGTAAAGTTCTCAAATTAATGATCTCTGCTTTAAAAACTAGGAAAAATTTAACCTTCTGACTTAAAAATAAGAGTAAAAAGAGGAAATAAAACCAAAGTAATCACAGGAAAAGAGATACTAAAACTCAAAGTGAAAATCAAAGTAAAAAGAAAAACAGGGAGAAAGTCAGTGAAACCAAAAAGCTGGTCCTTTGAGATCAATGATATTGTTACATCTCTAAGGAAAAAAGAGAGAAGACACAAATGGCCTCTATCAGGAGTGAGAAGTGACACCATTACCAATTTTAGAGATATTAACATGATAACAAAGGAATATTATGAAGAACTTGCTGCCAATAAATTTGACAACTTATGAAATAAACATATTCCTTACAGGACATAAACTGCCAAAGCTCGCTCAAGAGAAACACATAACTTAAATAGTTTTATGACTATTAAAGCAATTGAACTTATAATTAAAAAAAAAAATGAAAAATAAACCACCACAACCACTAATAAAACTTTTCTACAGAGAAAGGTCCAGAAGGCTTCACAGTGAGTCTAACTAACATCTAAAGAAGAGATGATACTTTCTTTGTATGTTTTGGGTTGAACTCAGGGGCACTCGACCACCAGGTACCCGCTGAAAATTAGTCTTCCCTGATGGGGAATTGAACCTGGACTTTGGTAGTGAAAGTACTGAATCCTAACCACTTCACCACCAAGGAAAGATAAGAGATGAGACTAATTCTATACAAACTTCCAGAAAACAGAAGAGTTTGGAAAAATACTTCCCAATTCATTCTGGCTTGCACTGCCTTGATACGCATACTAGACAAAGACATTACAATGAACCAAAAATAACAGAGACCCATATTCCTCGCTCTATCAAAATTCTAGAAGCCTAGTTTGTAGAAATTGTCAAGCTAATTCTAAAATTCATTTGAAAACAAAAAGGATCTAAAATAGTTAATACAACTTCACAAATGAAGAAGAAAGTTGGAAGATTTATACTACCTGGAATTTGATATTGCATGAAAAGCTACAAAAATCAGGAGAGTGTAGTATTGACATAAAGATGATTAATAAAAGAAAAAGAGAACCCAGAAACAGACCCACACATGTATCCAACTGAGTTTTAACAAAGACATGAAGGTACTAATCAGTGGAGATAGTTTTTTGACAAATAGTGCTGAAACATCTGGATATTTCATATGTTAAAAAAACTAACTTTAATTCATTTCTCCTACCATATTTGGATGTTAACTCAAAATGGGTCAAAAATATAAATGTAAATATAAAACTTTGAAACATTTTTTTAAAAAGTGGGGGAAAATCTTTATAATCTTGGATTGGGCAACCATTTCTTAGGATCTCAAAAGCACAATACACGGAATACCAAATAAATAAAATAAGAGCATCATGATGTCAAAGTGGAAGAAATTCTGCAATCTCCTGTAAACCATCCTAAAGACCACTCCTGAATCAACTGTTCCAAAGATTACTCTGATTGTGTTCCTTTGTTTAAACACCTTTAATCCCTCTCTAGTTCCTAAATATGGTGTTTATTCTACATCCTGGCCTCATAGGTCTTCACTGTACGCCTAGTTTTACACTGTTAATTTTCACTTTTATTCTTACATGAAAGAAACCCTGGTCTTAAATATGCTTCCTTTGTTTTCATCATGCTGTTTCCTTTGTTTGGAATGTCAACCCTCTCCTTCTACAGACATCCTTCCATTCTTTAATGTCTGTCTCAAATATCAGATCATTCTTGATGCCTTTTCCAATTTTCCCAACCAGATGTGACTCTTGTTTACATTTTCCTCCAGTCATTTTTCTCAATGGGCAAAAACTCATCTTGCTCATCTTTTAATTGTATTTTAGATGATGACTTAGGGCTTTACAGGTAGGAGACAACTCATAACTTCCTAGTGGACTGAATTATCTTACTTTTGTACTTAACTTGAAAACTATCTGAGAGTCAAAGGAAGATAAGATAAATAAATGGACAAAAGTTATCTTGCCCCATAATTTCACTGACTTTTTTTTTTTTTTTTTTTTTTGTAACAGGGATTGAACCCAGGGACACTTAACCACTGAGCTACATCCCCAGCTCTTTTGTATTTTATTTTGGAGACAGGGTCTTACTGAGTGTTTTAGTCAGCTTTTTTGCTGCTGTGACTAAATGACCCAACCAGAACATGAGGAGAAGTTTATTTGAGGGCTCATAGTTTCAGAGATCTTAGTCCACAGAAGGTCAGCTCCATTCCTTAGGGCTCAAGGTGAGAGAGGACATCATGGCAGAAGAGTAGAGTGTGGCAGAGGGAAGCAGAGAGAGACTCCACTCTCCAGGTACAAAATATATACCCCCTAGCCACACTCCAAATGAGCCACTTCCTCCAGCCACACATCACCAGCCTCCAGTTACCACTCAGTTAATCCCATCAGGGATGAATTCACTTATTAGGTTAAGGCTATAGCACAAATATTTTTCCTCCGAACCTTCTTGCATTGTGTCACACGTGAGTTTTTGGGGGACACCTCACATCCAAATCATAAGACTGAGTTGCTTGTACATCTTCTTCTGTGAAGTGTCTGTTCATTTCCTTAGCCCATTTGTTGATTGGGTTATTTGTATTCTTCTTGTAGAGTTTTTTGAGTTCTTTATAGATTCTGGAAATTAGCGCTCTATCTGAAGTATGGTTGGCAAAGATATTCTCCCACTCTGTAGGCTCTCTCTTCACATTGCTGATAGTTTCCTTTGCTGAGAGAAAGCTTTTTAGTTTGAATCTATCCCAGTTGTTGATTCTTGCTTTTATTTCTTGTGCTATGGGAGTCCTGTTAAGGAAGTCTGATCCTAAGCCAACAAGTTGAAGATTTGGACCTACTTTGTCTTCTATAAGATGCAGGGTCTCTGGTCTGATTCCAAGGTCCTTGATCCAAGTAATCAACAGATATATGAAAAAATGTTCAACATCCCTAGTAATAAGGGAAATGCAAATCAAAACTACCCTAACATTTCATCTCACCCCAATTAGAATGGCGATTATCAAGAACACAAGCAACAATAGGTGTTGGCGAGGATGTGGTGGAAAAAGGAACACTCATACATTGCTGGTGGGGTTGCAAATTAGTGCAGCCACTCTGGAAAGCAGTGTGGAGATTCCTCAGAAAGCTTGGAATGGAAACACCATTTGACCCAGCTATCCCACTCCTTGGCCTATACCCAAAGGACTTAAAATCAGCATACTACAGAGATACAGCCACATCAATGTTCATTGCTGCTCAATTCACCATAGCCAGATTGTGGAACCAACCTAGATGCCCTTCAGTTGATGACTGGATAAAGAAACTGTGGCATATATATACAATGGAATATTACTCCGCAATGAAGAATGATAAAATTATGGCATTTGCAGGCAAATGGATGAAATTGGAGAATGTCACGCTAAGTGAGATAAGCCAATCTCAAAAAACTAAAGGACGAATGATCTCGCTGATAAGCGGATGAGGACATATAATGGGGGGTCGGAGGGGTTAGCATTAGGTTTAGGGTTAGGTTTAGGGTTAGGGATAAGGAGAGCGGTAAGAATGAAGGAAAGAAGGACTGTATAGAGGGAAAAGAGGGGTGGGAGGGGTGGGAGGGGTGGGGGGGAAGGGAAAAAAAATAATCAAACATCATTGCCCTATGTAAACGTATGATTACACAAATGGTATGCCTTGACTCTATGTACAAATAGAGAAACAACATGTATTCCATTTGTATACAATAATAATAATAAAAAAAAGAAATTATTAAAAAAAAAAAAAAGACTGAGTTGCTTAAGGCCTCAATAAGTTGCTAAGACTGGCCTTTCACTTGTGATCTTCTTGCCTCAGCCTTCTGAGCTGCTGCACACGGCTTACAATTTCACTGACTTAAAACCAATTCTTTTACATGTATGATTACATTACTGGTGTGACTCAGCACCATGTATAGCTGGAGGAATAAGAAGCTATGCTCCATCGTATACAATGTATCAAAATACATTCTACTGTCATGTATAACCAATTAGAACAGCCACAACAAAAATAATTCTCAAGTGAATTGGATTCTCTTTAAAACTCTCATAAATTTTTTTTTTTTTTTTAGTTGTAGATGGACACAATTTTATTTATTTATTTTCATGTGGTGCTGAGGATCAAACCCAGTGCCTCATGCATGGTAGGCAAGCCCTCATACCACTGAGCTAGAACCCTAGCCCGAAAGCCTCTAATTTTCTTGGGTCTGGGCAAGTCTATGAGGCAGAACTTTTGAAGAGTGGGAAGAGGTGTGTAGTAGTTCCCTTCTTGGCTAACTTGACTCAGACACTGCCTTTGCAAAGGGCCTTGGTTAGATTTCTTAGGGGCAAACAGGAATGGGTGGGAAATAAACAAAAGTATCAGAAAATAGGTGTACTGGGGGTTCCCAAGACTACCCCCAGGTTTTATGATTTGTTAAGGTGATTCATGGGTACCCAGAATATAGTCAAATTACAAGTTATGATTTTAAACAAAAATTTTGGAGAAAAACTCCACAGTAAAATCAGCAAAGGGGAAAGTTCCATTGGGTGAAATCTGGAAAAGTTATAAGCTTCCTAAGTCCACTATCAGTGGAGTCACACAGGATGTGCCTAACTCCTTTACCAATGAGTTGTGAGAATACACGTGACATTCTGTCTTCCAGGGGAATCTGTTGGAGACTCAATGTTCAGGTTTTTTTTTTTTTTTTTTTTTTGATGCTGGTCATGCAGGCAGCCTTTGCACAGCATGTACCAAAATTCCAAAACTCCAGAAAGAAAGCAGGTGTTTGGCATAAACCACATGATCTACAGAAGCTGTATAGGTACCCTGGGCCATTCTTATCAGAAAAAGATGGAAATACCCCTAAAATCCAAGTTCTCAGAGAGGCCAGTCACAGACCAACTGTATAGCAGGCTTTCCTAAGGATAGTAATCCTCTTCTGTATAAGGATATACATGAAATATGAAAATGTTCATATTTTTAAACTTAAAAGAATCTTACTTTGTTTTTGTTTTTGTTTTGTTTGGTACTAGGGATTGAACTCAGTATTGCTGAGATGCTTAGGACCTTGCTAAATCAAGATAATAAATTTAATAATAAATCAAGATAATAAATTTAATATACATACAGTAATATCTCAAAAATGGGAGAAATACAGAATGAAATCTAGAAAGAAGCTTATCATTTTATAATCATTACTCATTTTTGGAGGATGGTTATATAAAATGATTTTTATGTTCCTTTCGTCCTTTTCCTGTTTTAAATTTTCATTTAATGAACATGCATTTGTTTTTCTAATCAACAGGTAAGTTATAACAATATGATAATTTTGAAAAGATTTTAGATACTAAGGAGTGGAACCAAAGTCAATTTTGTTAAAATGTAAAATATTTAGCAAGTATAATGAGTACATGAGAATTACATATAAGGCAGAGCTTATCTGGGGAACCCTTAGAATGGCAAATGATACCACCCCACAGAAACCCAGTTTCCTACTACCCAATTCTCCATCACTGCATTAAGTTGCCATATAGAAAACAGACTGCTATTGTATCCTTTTATCCCTAGAGAGATGGAATGGTTTGCAGTGTCTTTTAAATCACAAAGCAATTCTTTTGTGTACTGAATTGGCCCCAGGCTACGGAGGTTGTGCAACAGAGACCCCCTGAGTCGCCCTCCCTCCCCACATGACCTCTGCTTGTGGCTGCTACCCTGTCATGTCATAACATGAAAACCTTGAAGGCACTCCATGTGGGGGCAGTGCTCCCTTGCTCTGCTTCTAAAGTGATTCCTGGGCCAAGTTAGAAAAACCAAATTCTGAAAAGCCATTGCAATGGCAAGCACACTCAGGAGGGGGAGAAAAGCCAGAAATTTTCTGGTTAGGAAGGGAAATGTGGTTAACCTAAATTGAACCTGGGGCGTAAATGGAAGCAGCAAGAAGCATTCCCACTGCTGTGGTTCAACTATGCATTTTTGTTTCCCTTATTAAAAAAAAAAAATGATGCTTTAAATGGCTTAACTATATTTTGAAACTTCACTGCTTAAATACTCCAGTGTTTTAAAGGACTCTATTCAGGAAGGTGGAAGGGAAAGAGGCCAGATGAACAAAGCATTGCTACAGATTCTTTAGAGTAAAATTTATTAAGTAACGAGAGAGTTGGCAAATGGTGCTTGCTCAGTAGCTGTTCCAGTATGATCAACAGTCCTTCAAAGTCTTTGTTGCTTCTTCTTTTCTCTTTTCCAGGAGGAAACAGATTATATTTGAAAAAGCATGGACTTGGAATCAAAACACTTGGTTCAGATCTAACATTTAAACATTAACAATTTTAACAAATAATTTTCAGACACTGTGCCTTCCTGCCATTTGTCATTTCTGAATTTCAGGCTTTTCCTCTATAAAATGGAATTACTGACGAACATTGCCCTTTTCAGCCTAGGTGACTGGAACAAAAAAGCATAAGTAAACTGTAAAGCGCCATCTAATCATTTATTATTGTTGTTTTTATTAGGTCTGCCTGACATATAGAAAATACTTAACGAATGTTCACAGCTATTAATGAATTGGGCTAACTATAGTGGGTAAATGCTGAGTGGATAAATTAAGAGCCTAAACCAACCATAACACTTTCACTTAAAAATCAGTAGGCATTTAAGTGTAAAATACTAAGCTCTTTTATTGAACTATGTATCCCAAGAGAAAGCAATGCCTCAACTGCACAAATCAATCAGTCATCAACACATGATGAGAACTCAGGTGTGACAGATGGAGGCTACCAAATAAAGTACAGTTAAGGTAGAGAAGCAGTAGAATAAGAGGTTAAGAGCCTGGGGTCTGGAGTTTCTATCCCAGCTTACAAGGTGTGTGGTCTTGAGAAAATCTTTTCTAAACCTCAGTTTTCATTATCTGCAAAATGGAATAGTATTAGTATCTATGGCTCATGATTTCTGTGAAGATGAAAGGAAGAAACAGGTAAATGGTTTATAACAATATTGCTTGCTTAGCTATCATCATACCATGTTACATACAAGGCAACTTTTCTATGAGTGGAACTAGACCAGAAGTCACCCATTTTACATTATGACATTGACCATCAGTCAAAGTAGAGGACCACACTTGTCTTTGAAAAACCCCACAGAGGGTCTATTGTGGTCATACATCCTGTGAGGTCCCCACATATCAATCTGCTACTTAGGTGAGGTGAGATGTGCCTTTTGGGAACTGTGGTTCCCTGAACCAAATGTTAGCAGATGTTCAAGGTGTAATTCTTCATATTTCACTAACTACTCTCTGAACCATGCAGAATGCTTGGGTTATACTTTATATTTTTTTTAATCCAACTTGTTCATGCTCTACGTTTCATTTTCAGTAAAATTTGTCTCTTTTCTTCAAATGGAAATGTTAATGTTTCATATGTGCATACATGCATATTTTTTCTAATTTGCAGTGAGTGAAATCTTGGTAATGCAGAAGCAAAAGAAGTTAGAATAATGAAACACTGAGAGAGGAGTCCCTTATAAATAGTATGTAGCATGGTAAATGATGGTGGTGGTCAATGAAGCAATTACTTCATATCTAATCTCCTACTGAAATGAAATAACTGCATTTTAAGGAAATAAAACCTAACCTTTTTTGAGATGTCCTGCTAAATGAGTCAAAAAAAAAAAAAAAAAAAACCCTTAATTCTAGACTCAGAAAATGAAAATATTTCAACTGTATCAACCTAATTCTTCTCACAGAGAATCTAATAATGTAGTAATTTCTGGATCTTGGATATAAAAGACATTCCTCCCCCAACTCACAACCCGCCTTACTGGACTTATGGTCCATTCTTCTGGGATACAGGAGCTCCTTTCTCTGGGGAAAGGCTGGGTCCATCCAGATAGGTGCAAGTTGCTCCTCCAGCCTGCCCACCAGGGGCAGTACTACCTGCTAGCCAGAAGCTTCCCATGACTACTGGGCTGCTGCAGATTGAACAGACTGCGAATCCAGTCAGAGGAGAAGAGGTTGTTTTAATTGGATAAATCTGGTACATACTAAGCGTATGGTCATGAATTTGTAGCCAAAATACTAATCCTAAAAAAAAAAAAGTCACGTATAGTTTAAACACTAAACAAGATTGACATTTTTGCTCATCAATTCTAGTTTTGCCACAAGCATTTCTAACCTAAGGTTTTTACAATAATCCTGAAATTCTTACCTTGGTTGATGCAGAATTTTCATGGTATACTCCTTGTACCAAGTCCATAAGAGCACTTGCTAAAAGTTCCACAACCTAAAAAACAAGGAAAAAATTAGAAGAGACACTAAAAAAAATATATCACCATTTTTACCTCAGAATCCTTTAGAAGATTTTTTAGTAAGTAAGGCAGGATTTATGCTTGATAGAAACAATAACAACCACAAAAAAATCAGACTTATGTGTAAAGATCCTGGCAAATGGTACTACCCACCTGGATATAAAAGCTGTGATCCAATTTTTTTCAGTTATAATTCAAGCCAAAAAATAAAAAAAAAAAATCTTTTAAGCATAGCATTTAACTAATACACATGAACATCCAGTAATAGCCATTTTGAACATGAGCTTAAATTTCAGATAACGAATGAGATCTTAATTCAATTTATTTTCTGCATGTTTATTTCTGTCAGGTGGATACTTTTTCAGTATTCCCGTTCTGGGAGCCATTACCATGCTAATTTTCATGCTTAATACAGGAATGAAAAGTAACAGTAAGAAAATGATTAATCTTTCAAATGTGTTCATTTTATTATACTTAAAACGCACTGTGGATATATGTGGTGTAGGGCCCCTAGGTCAAATGTACTGCAAACACTGAAAATTTTTATAGAACCACAGTACTGAGATCATATTCATCAAACCTGTATTATTTTCAAGACTCAAGCAAAATCAAAAGCTTTGAATTTATTCCAGAATGTAAAATAAGCAGAAAACAGTAAATGGTCTCTCTGGAACTACTGTACAGTTTACGGTTGTTTGCATAAAACATTTTAAGAGAATAAAATAGTGGTATTAATGATAATGTTCAATGTAGCCATTTCAAACAAGAATTCCTTAAGGCAACCCCATCCACTACTTATGAAGTCTTAATATCTGGTATATTTAACTTCCTACATTATGCAGTCCTGTATCTGATTTCCACTTTGCTTCCTAAAAATTTAGCTCAGCTCTGATTGAATTAAAGGATTTTGTTTCAGCTTTTATCATTCTTGTAATTGAAGACATTATTAAGCCAAAGGATACTCCAATCTCAGGTACTTGGCACTTAATAAACATTTTCTTTAGAGGCAAATTACATTAATTTGTAGAAAGACTTGCCTTAAAATTTTAACACATTAACATTTATCTCCAGTTTTTTGTTTACAGTCATATTAACACACACAGGGTTGTCGATATGGTAATTTTGCTGATTAAAGAAGGCATTTTTTTTTTCTAGTTCTGTAGATGGGTTAATTTATAAGACCTATACAAAGCCTTTTTTTTTTTGTTTGTTAATCACATTGTTCTTAGGTAACTAAATACTTAAGAAATATTGTAGCAATATGAGCTGCAGAGGAACTGGAAGGACAATGATCCTACAGTGTTACCAGATGTGTTGAGTTATTTAAGTGGGGAAGAGAGAAAAATGAATGGATTTTTTTCCCCCCTGAAGGTATCAGATAAGCCCTATTCCCAAATCCAGGAGGATTGAGTATCGTCTATGGGTCTATGAAAGACTGTAACTAAATGCACAGCATCAGATTGGATTACAGTTTATACAAGCAACATCCCAAGATTCCCCTGATGGCTGGACACATAATACAGATCAATCACTCACTAAGAAATGTTATGGTTTTGAAACAGTTTGAGCTCTGAGACCAGTCCTACTAATGGGAAGAGGGATTTACAAAGAGAAAGTCCAACATGAAATGTCAAAATGATGGCATGAACTTTTAACAGCAGATCTGACTCTGGATAACCAGAGTGTTCTTTTACTTCCCTGAAATTCCAGACCAGGGGAAAGCAACAAAAACATTTTGTTCTCTGATTCTTTTTCTCTTAATGCAATTAGCAAATATAGGCAGATCCAACTCATAACTTCATAATTTATAAATGATCTGTACTTACAAGCAGAAATACTTCCAAATATCTCCATAGCCAATGACAACCATTAAGGAGAAAGTTTTGGACTTCTCTGAGTTAACAAACTGAGGATGGTAAGAAACTATGAAAAATAGGAATAGCCTAGGGGAGCTGAATACATCCTAGGCCAGGGTGACTTGCCCAAGGCACATATAAATCCCTTTCCGTTGAATTTTTTTTTTTTTTTTTTTTAAGGGGTGTGCTGAGGATTAAACCCAGGGCCTCACACATGCTAGGCCAGCGCTTTGCCACTGAGCTATATTCCCACACCTGAAATGTTTATTCATTTAAAAAAAAAAAAAGACATAACAAATAGTGTTTAAGTATTATTCTCCTTTAAAATTGCAAATTTTTCTAGAAAGAACACAGGGCTACAAGTCACTCAAAATATAGTAAGATCACTTAATGATCTCATCCTTTTTTATTACTTGGTTTACTACCCCAGACATTCACCTGTTCATATATACCTGTTGTATTTAAATATAAGAAAGCACTTAATAACATTTTTCCCTATGTCAGAATTTGAAGATATGAGTTGTTCAAGTTACAAAAAGTACTAACAAGGATAATGGCAGCCAGAGGAGAATCCAGAGGTCTAAAACCTGGATCTCCTGACATTTCTTCACCAGACTTATTGGGGTTCTTATAAGAACAACCAAAAGAAAGATTCAAGGACTTTTATCCTTCAGGTTCAGATAGCAAGCCAATGATTTCTACTAGAAAAAGAAAATAGGCTAAAAGAGTCTCAATGTTAGCCATTTTTGTTGTGAGATTTGGGGCAAATCGATGCTGAGCTCTGGTTTTCTTCAACTATTAAATGAAGAGAGTTGGAAAAAATGATTCCACAAGGTCCCTTCTAGCTCCAAAATTCTGAGCTTTCAGAAATGTAATTCTCAGTATTTATAATTAGGCATTTAGACTTGGAAATAGTTTTTCATAAACTTTGACGGAAAATCTTTGCTCATGCTATTACATTCTCCCCTGCCCCCACTCCTTTCTTTCTTTCATGCTGGGTTTGAACTCAGGGCCTTGCACAGACTAACTGAGCAAATGTTCTACCACTGAGCTTCACTCCACTCCCTCACGCTCTTATTTTTATCTGTCAGCTTCCCATGGACCTTTCTTTCTGTCTGAACTCTACTGATGACTTTCTTTGCCAAACTTTCTGTACCCAACCCCTCTTGGTTCCAATACCTAGAAAGAAAATAAAACAATTTCCATTTTTAAGCCATTATGAGTGGTAGTCCATTTACCAGCTAGAAAGAAGGCCTAGTTGAGTCAATTAAAGGCATTATTACCAAGTTCTGATCCTTGAAAGGCTCTAATGCTTGGGAATAAGTTAAAAAAATTGATTAGGAATGACATCAGGCTTAACTACCAAGCAGCATCAAACAAATAATGGCACTAGTTGGTCTTATTACTCCCATCTCTAATGAGTAAATATATAAAGCATTTAGAAGAGAAGCTGAAACGTAAGTCTGAGTGTTAACTTATTATTCTTCTGTATTTCTATCTTATTATTCTATATTCAGTATAAGTCTTGGGTAAGTGAAGGGTACAGCATGGAAACCAAAGATTCAGTGTTTTTAAAATTGTATGCCCAAATATTTTGGAAGCAAGTGGGCTTTAGTTCAACAACAGAATGCATGGAAGACTATTTTAATCAAAATTAGATATTTCTGAGACATTGACTTATTGTATCTCCAACCATCTCAGATTAGAGAAATGTCACCATCACATCTGAGTAAACAATTAAGGAGATGTTTCTTCATTTCTGGCATTGCAACAACAGCAGCATTGTTTGCGTATATGTGCAAATGCAAAAATGTTCTTCATGTCATGTTTAAGTTGGACTTTACAGCAGACTTTAGTCTTTTGAGTAACAATTTAGAGTCCAGTGAACCAGAGCAGCAACCCTTCACAATGTCAGTAACATGAGGGGACTTCTCCTGCCACCTTTCTTTTTTTGGCTATAGGGAGAAGGCTGCAATATAGAGAAGGAAGTAAATGGATAGTGTGTATCTAATTTCTATTTTCAAGCAAATTGTTGATCTTTCCTACTTCATTCACCATCTTCTCACTGATGATAAGGAATAGATAGGACCCAGGTGCTTCAGAATTTAATGCAATTACAGATCTGATACAATTGAACTTTGCAATGAATTTCTTAAATGGCAATTTAAGGGACAAATTTCAGCAATTTCGAAGGGTTACATAATTGCTTCATATGTTATCTTTTGGCAAGGGTAACTACAATTTAATTTTTTTTAACTGAAATATGAAGATGATGACTACCCTCATAATAGGTGTTGTGATGCGTAAGCCCTGAGTTATAATAAGTTGTCTTCTCAAAATATAAAAATTGAGAGAAGTAGGGAGGTGGTAAAAGAAAAACAATCACAAAAATATCCTTGCATTGCTAGTTCAAGACTAGTCTCAAGTTCAAGGTTAGCCTCAGTAGCTTAGTGAGGCCCAGTCTCAAATTAAAAGGACTAGGGATATGGCTCAGTGGCAAATTGCCCTGGGCTAAATTCCCAATACAAAAAGAAAATAAATAAATAAATAAAAAACTGGTTACAAGACAGAATAGCATGATGAATAGGTTTAAAACAAAAATGAGATCAATCAACATATTAATATATATAAAGAAAAAATTTTGAGACAAAAATAATCATAATGACAATTTATAAGCAACAAATTCCAGATGATTTTTGATCAAAAATTTTCTTTGACTTTTTTGAACAAATTTATAATTGCTTAAATTCACAATTGTTTCAATATACCATGTATTACATTTTCTCCCCCTTTTTATTGTATTGCTTTTATAATCAGAAAAAAAAAAAAAAAAACTCTATTTCCTTGGGAGGTATGGGGTGTAGGACATCCTGTTTTCAGTCTCAGAGAGCCTTCAAGCTGAGCTATGTTCATAACCTAATTTATAGAATATATCAGTCAATAGTATCTGGACTACCAAAAATAAGATCAGTAAATGGTGGTAAGCATTCTGCATAGACAATTTGTACCTTTCTCAATAAATGTGATTCAAGAGTACTGTCAGTTAGCATTTGACAGATGGAAAAGATTCAATAGCACTGTAGATGTTTAGCTAGTATACCAAACTACTTTGGTTTGAGCAAAAGAGTACCTATCTTAAAAGTAAAATACAAGTAAATCTTTAGAAAAATGACAACTATAAGCAAATGTGGCTAAATTAAAGCTTAATGCAGCATAAGCTGAGTTGATATAATAAGGTAGCACAGTTGTATTTTAATTCACTTAAAAAGATTGCTGTGCAACTTGATTTACTTGTCATATAAAAATTGTGGAGGTCCTTATACATTTATAATCCTCTTTCAAAAATTTGCCCTTGAAAGGTTATTTTAATGACAGTTTTTACTACAGTGTGGAGTAACAAAACAATGTGTGATCCATCACTATAGGAGGCAAATGAACACGGAGCCCCTCAGCCTTTACTACTCTTAACAGCTGCTGGCAAAGTTAACAGTCGTGTAACGTGCATCTGCAGTGCTGATGGCATTAATTATACACAAATTTATCACACTCCTTCCTCTACTCCAGGAACAGACAGCAACGTATGAAGCAGTAGCAAAAGTAAAAACACTCTTGGGAAAGAATAAATTTTCATATACATCTTGGGAGGGATGAATTTAGTGTAAATGTCCTTTTCAAAGAGCTTTGGCATTTGAAGAAATACTGTCAAGATTTCTTTTTAAGTCATAGAAACTATATTACTGAGAAAACATCTTACAGAAAAATCCTTTTATAGGTAGTGGATGCTAAATAGATTGCTAAAGGTAATCAGAGCAGTTAGTGTCATTCTTTAGTTCCTTCTTGCACAAATGGAGCACATGGTATCTGAGAAATGCACATGAAGATGGAGAGGCTGGCATAGCCAAGGTAAGGCAGAGAGGGAACAGGTAAGGTGTAGTGCTCTCCTATGGAGATCAATAATAGCATCTGACATTTTTAAGGTACTTTATCAGCTACAAACTGGGTTTAAGCAAACCATCCTGTTCCAGGTGGATTTCGGTCCCCAGTGCTCAGCCAGGGCTTCCAGCCTGGCAGCCTCAGTGGAGAAACGACCTCGGAAGAACACGGGGAGCAGCAGCAATGGCCAAATAAGGGGGAAATCTACTCAGTCACCACCTGGGCACAAACAGCCCAGATGAGCCCTACTCTGCAGGCTGATTAATATAAATGAGTGGCTTTGATGAAGCCATCGCTGAAGTCTATGAAAGAATGGCTCTCCACTCCTTCCTATCAGACAAGGACCAGGCTTAATGAAGGCAAGGATGAAAGGTTTGTTGCAATAAACACACCACTAACTCAGAGGAGTTCTGGAGGAAGCTTCTCACTCGGCTGTTTGAAGGGAGCCTTTTTAATGCTGCCAAATGTGTAAGGCCTTGCTTATTTGTGGGAGGGATGACAATCTGTTCTACTGAGCTGGAAGTTCTTTCTGGCTAAGGGGGGATAGCAGAGATAGAAATGGCACTACCAATAGGACAGGTGCAGCAAAAACTAAGCAAATTGATAATCTTAATTTTTAATTTAGAACAGCTGATACTTTGGTTTATAAACTACTGGTAACATTTGTCAAAAAGGTTTTGGGAAAATTCAGTGAACTAAACAAAAGTATAAAACTGCCGCCAATACAACTGGAAAGAAACATGCCCACAAGTTCAGGAAAATGATTTAATATGAAGTATTAAGCTTTAATTTTATATAAAATGTTGAGTTTTAATTTTATATTGGTCAGTACATATTCCATAAATAGTTGCTGATAGCCTACGATATGCCTGGCTCTACACTAATGAAACTAGTGTCATCAAATCAGGATTGTACCTTTAGGCATTAACCGAAAAGAGGTCTAAATCATAATTTAAAAAAAAATTTAAAATTTGTCCTTTTTAGGTATACATGACAGTAGAGTATATTTTGATTCATTATACACACATGGAGTAAACTTACTAAATCATAATTTTTTAAAATTAATATATGAAAAGATATTTGGGGTTAAAATACTACTATGGGACCACATCTAAAGAAGACCTAATAAGCAAGTTTATTGTATTTTACATCTTTTGTCGTATATTCTTATTATACTAGTTGTTCTTTTTAAAAGGACACATTCATTGTCCAGATAGATGACCTTATAAAGACAAAGGCCATTAATCTGTCTTTGATCATTGGGAGGTTAATATACAAGTGAGCTGTAGGACCTCAGGCTAGCCAATTGGACCTCAATTTGCTTATCTAGGTAAGTAGAATCTGGATTTTATCAACAATAATCTCCATGATCAAAAATATCTAAATATGGAAGTATACACACTTTTTATTCATAACTATAACTAGATGCTGAGAATTGAATGTAGTAGTCATGAAATGAAGTAATTCCAATATTATCATATTATAGTTAGTTGCTTTGTTTTCTACCTTATAAGGGAATTTCTGAATACAAAATCTGTATTCAGTTATACCATGTACAAACAGAGAAACAACATGCATCCCATTTGTTTACAATTAAAAAAAAATCTGTATTCAGAACATCATACTCTCAATACTTTGGTTACTTAGTACCACCATTACTGAGCTTTGAATATATTATTTAGGACATTTCAGTGATCATTTCTTTTTCATTGTGGCTAAAAATTTCCACTTAGCTTTCACAGCTTCTTCATCTGGGGTCCTCTCAGTGATGTCAACTGGAAGGCTGTTGCTGGCTAGAACCTGTCTTATAAGAGGTTTTGAAATTTTAAAATCGCAACCCACAGTAAGAATTACACTTTCCCAGGGCTGGAGTTGTAGCTCAATGGTAGAGCGCCTGCCTAGCATATGTGAGGCACTGGGTTCGATCCTTAGCACCACATAAAATAAATAAATAAATAAATAAATAAATAAATAAATAAATAAAGGTATTGTGTCCATCTATAACTAAAAAAAAAAAAAGAATTACATTTTCCCTCATGACACACCACATATATACATGTGTATTCACATGTGTGTTTAAAATTTCATAAAACAAAATTTCATTATGACTCTACTTGCTATTGTGTTCTATTTTCAAAAAGTGTTAATAGTGATTCACTAAATTGATCACACACTCACCACTGAATAGAAAGTGATGTGTGGTTTGAACGATTGTCCTACTATATCATAATGATACATGTCATATATACCTTAGGCCTTGATTAGTTATCTAAGTTGCATGTGAGGTCACCCAAATTTCTGACAATTTTAAGACATTATTATTCTGAAATATATTTTAAAAGATATTACTTTCTTTTATCACTTTCTACCAAAAACATGACAATCAACTGAAGGTAAACAGAAAGGCAGTTAAAAATGAACTAATTTTTGGGCACTCTGGGACATATTCTGTTATGGTACATTTTAATCTTATGGGTTTAAATCACTAATGTTGTTTACACTTAGTTTTGATCCTGGTAGATTCGAAAATAAATCAGCTTAGACAACATTTGACCGAAGGGTTAGAAATTGCAGTAATTTCTGCGGACTCATGAGTGTATCTTGCAAGTTCCAGGGTTGCCATGCCTTTTGGATAACAGTTCACTTTTCAGTTCAATCAGTTCCTGTTCAAATTGGGCCACACTAAAAGGCAGATGTTTGTAATTCAAAGACATCCCAAGGTTTGTACTCTAAAGGCAAGAACAAAATCAAAGTTTGACTCATGTGAACTAAAATCTATGCATCTTACATGAAACTTGAGTTGTATTTCCCCCAAATACCTTTTGAAGCTCTTGAAAATCCATGATTTAATGGAATTTGAAAAATAACTGGTTCTTCTGATACTGTGTTCTAGAAAGTTATGTAATCTTTTTTCCCTCCTCCTTAAAAAAAATATGAAGTAATAGAAATTTGAGACTGGTTGCATTGTACCTTTAATCAAATAAGGGATATCTTTGGGTCAAAAAATTTTCAAATTGTGAAAATATACAATTGGATTTTTTGGGGGGTGCTAGGGATTGAACCGAGGGGTACTTCACCACTGAGTTACATCTCTAGTCCCTCTCCTCCCTTTTTAAAAATTTTGAGACAGGGTCTCACTAAGTTGCTAAGGCTGACCCTGAACTTGTAATCTTTCTGCTTCAGCCTCCTGAGTTGCTGGGAAAATAGGCATGAGCCACCATGTCCAGCTACCTCCCAGCTTTTAAACTGGTATCTTGACTGCTTAGCACAACACACACACACAAATTTGTTGAGATAGCAGTAGCATTCCAATGTGTGAATGTTGTATAAACCATAACTATTTCAAAAATAAATTTGAATAATTATCACTTTGCCAGATCATTCTCAGAAATTTACATTTGTATATTACCTTATGGCTTTTAAATACTTACACAAATGAAGTCATATAAGTTTCTCAACACAAATCTACCATGAGATTGGAATTTGGAATGGAGATTCTAAATGGAGTTGTTGCTTCAGACTGTTGAAATATGCATGTGAATCTTATCTCTGACATGTCTAAAAGATTTTGAATTCTTTATTACATTCTTGATTTTATTAACAATTTTTCTTGATTACTTTATTTTTCTTTGCATATCATGCCATGTTCATGCCAGTATCTAGTTTTATGTTACAAGTTAAGACTCTTTCTTACAAGGCTCAGAGTTGTAAAATATCATGATTCTTTGTTGGTTTGTTCGTTTTCTATTTACTTAGAAGCATAAGCATTCTGGAGTCAGATGGCCTGTGTTTAGGCAGCAGCTCTCCTGTTTATTAGCAGCGTTACCTCAGGGAAATTACTGACCTTTTCCCTGTGCCTCAGAAGACACTATAAACCGGTTAACACACATAAAGCACAGTTTCTATCATGTACTAAGCACTTGAAGATATGTTATTATTTTTAAAATATTTGATAGCAATTTTAAGGAAGATTTTCTATTGAAGTTTTTTATTTCAATGATAAAAACTGGAGTATTAAGATATTAGATAGCTTGGAGAAAAAGATGAATGACCTGAACCTGAAATATTGAGAGGTAAAATAAGTGGTTCACATGTTAATGGTTAACTGGAAAAAAAAGGGGGAGGGGAGAAGAAAAAAGCCAAGGCTAGACCCTTCAGTGTTCATTCCACTGTTCTTTGTAGTATTTTAAGTCTTTTTTAGGAGTATAAAACAGGTAAGTGCTATGTAACTCAACCCATTATGAAAGTACAAGTGATCTGCAAGAGTATAGCTGAAACTGCTATTAGTAATGAAACAGTTAAGCTGATATTCTAAACAGGGTAACTGTTCTTTAATAACAAAAGACTGGGCATATGATATTTGGTGTTTTCCCAATTTCTAGTTGATCTACCACACATAGTGAAAATGGCCCCATAACAAAGACAATTAAACCATATGAATAACAACAAATAATTTAATGCATTTTCCAAAATGCTTAAAAAGAAACTTGCTTGGCACAGCCATACTTTCCAACAACCCTACTTTAATGTTTTCACAGTTTACAATATCAGAAATGACCTCAGGGTCAGGCATTTGTCAGTTAATGACCTGTTGGGCTAATGGCCTTCAGCCTTGCCTTGGGCACACAAGTCCTCCAGTAGGTCATTAGCTGCCAGAAAAGGGCTCTCCCAATCACTATTGCTAAATAAATAAAATTTGCTCCTGGGCTTAGGCCTTATAAGCCAACTTGGGCTTAGAGTGAATTTTTTCCTAAGTATTTAAAGATTTAAGAAAATGATGGAAATGCTCAGACCAAATTATATTGACACAACTGAGTTTTAGAGGCTATTAATAAAAAGTGGTCACATGTATTCTTTTGAATACTCATTTCTTTTGTAGTGTCAGTATTCAGTATTAATCTAATATAGCAAGTACAAGATTACAAATGTACTGCATTTTGGAATTTCATCTATAAGTCAATGGTTTGGAGCGTATACCACATTTTCCCAACAAAGCAAGGTTACAAATGGTATCCACAAAGCAAGGTTACATAAAGGCAGCCACAAAAGCTTGACTAGTTCATAATGCCAGAAATTCCACATACTTAAAAATAGATTAGCAGAAAACCACACACTTAAAATACCTGCAATCAACCAACAGAAGAGGAAAAATGAAATAGAGAATATTTTCTAAATTATCTTTAAATACTGACAGTTAATAGAAAATTTGGTTTTAAGAGGATGAGGATAGAGACACTGGTTCTTTCCTATTCCAATTTTGTTTCTAACTACATAAAATTCCTTTTTCTTCACACAAGAGTATATTAGGCTTTGCCCTGATATTTTTCAACTTCAAGTACAGGGTCTTAGCTTCCTTTTTCTCTTTCAAATGAGCAAGAAGAAAGCAAAAAGGTGGTTAATAATTTTTCTGAAATAACAGGTAAGAAAAGAATGAAAAATTGGAGGAAAAGGGATGAAAAGGATATGTATGCACTTTGGAGACTGGCTGAGGTGAAATTAGAACTGAGTTGTGAATAGTAAGAGAAAAAGATTTACATCATGTGAAGAAAGGATGGGTAGAGATAAGAGATGCTGGGCCAGCTGGGTGAGGTGGCACGCCTATAATCCCAGCACCATGGGAGGCTGAGGCAGGAGGATTGGGAGTTCAAAGCAGCCTCAGCAAAAGCGAGGCATTAAGCAACTCAGTGAGACCCTGTATTTAAATAAAATACAAAATAGGGCTGGGGATGTGGCTCAGTGGTCAAGTGCCCCTGAGTTCAATCCCTGGATCCCCGCCACCACCACCACCACCGGAAAAAAAAAAAAAAAAAGAAAGAAAGAAAGAAAGAAAGAGTGATGCTGGGCCAGGTAGCTGAGGATGCAGAGGAAGAAATCCACTTTTCATCACCCAATACTTTTGTAAATTCCCAACTCAGGAAGTTCCCTAGGTAAGATCATTAGAAGGGCAAAAGAAGAGTAATGAGAGCTTGACTTTGAAAATAGTTTTTTCCCTCCCCCTGGCTTTAGAGAAATAGTGATTTACCCTAGTGAAAATGGAGGGGAAAAGTCTATTTAATTAAATTTACTTCTGGAAAATAGAGAATGGGATCTACAGAAATTGAAGTCATTAAATGTATTATAAGATTGCTGTAAGCAGTCTGGCCAACCACGGTGTGGTGTTCAACTCTATCCATTTAAGAAGATGTATTTCTATAGCATACAGATTTTTTAAGAAAGGGTGTTTTTGAATGCCAGACATGTGAAAGAAATATGCAAGCTTATCTTGCTCTTCTTTATTGTCAGGTTTCCAGATTGACAGACACTCAGAAAAGTGTCCATTTTGTGGGATGGCATTTGATCTTCCTATGCCAGACAGAGATTACATTCCATTGTTTTGTAGCATCAGAATGGGCAAAGTTCAAGATTTTAATGAGATAATAAATTTTAAAAGACATATTTGTCTTCTTATTTCTGGCATATTTTGTACACACTAATAATTTATCGCACAAAAAATAATTTATCACCTTTACTTTAAAGATCTAGCAGACTCAAAGTAAATATAGTCTGTTTAATATGTGACCATAGTAATTTTATGATGGCATTTTGAATTTTCTATTTAATAGATATGGAGATAGGCTCTTTTATTGTTACAGTACATGACACCTCACCCTCTGCACCCAGTTAGTCTTGAAAATCTACACTTGAGTGGGTTATATGTAGTAAAGAGCATTAATCTTGGGTGTTGAACTAAAGTGACTAAAAGATATTAATTTGAAGCCAGGTGTGGTGGCAAATGCTGGTAATCCCAGATGCTGGTAATCCCAGTGACTCAGGAGGCTAAGACAGGAGCAAGTTTGAGACCAGTCTCAGCAACCTAGTGAGGCTTTAAGCAACTTAGTGAGACCTGTTTCAAAATGAAAAATAAAAAATAAAAAATAAAAAGGACTGATAATTTCTGCAAGTAAAATACACTGGCAAAACTACAAACACACTGTCATAATAATGCCTATTTTACATAAATGTGATAGGGAAAAATTTAAAGTTATATGATGTAGCATGCTTTAAGGATTTCACTTTCAACATGAATTAAAAAGTAAAATTAATATAACAGATAAGACAAACATCAAACAATAGCAGCCTCTTTATTAAGATATATAGACAGTATAAAAGGAGATTTATATGCATAAATTGAGCATATTTACACAAACAAAATTCTTCCTTGTAAACAACATATTTATGCCTTTAGGAAAACAAAGTTAGCATAAGGAAATACATCAGCTATGTAAGGAATACATCTGTGCCCCTAGTTATTTAGAAATAAAAATCACTAATGCTTAATCAAATAGCCCCCAGGAGTGACATCAGGACAATGCTCTTTGGGATTTAGACAAGACCCAGGCTGATTAAGTCTCCCATGTGATGTACAGCCATAGGTCCATTAAATGAAAATGACTACAAAAATTAAAAAAACTAATAACACAGTGAGTTCAATTCTTTAAATACTAGGTTTATCACTATACATGTAAAATAAAAGACAAAACAAAATAACAAAACAAAATAAAAACAAAAAGAGGATGAAAAATCATAATCCATAGTCTTATTTGCACTGTGGCTTAATTCTAAAATACCAATGCAGTGTAAATAAATATGGGGATGAGAGAAAACTTGTAATGTCAGGCTAGATTTCTAAATTATAGCATTCTGAGCAGGGCAAAGTGGTGCATCCCTGTAATCCCAAAGACTCAGGAGGCTGAGGCAGGAGAATCACAAGTTTAAAGCCAGTCCCAGCAACTAAGTGAGGTCCTATGCAACTTTGCAATACCTGTCTCAAAATAATAATAATTAAAAAAGGACTGAGGACATGCCTCAGTGGTCAAGCACCACTGGGTTAAATCCCCAGTACCAATAAACCAAAACAAAACAAAAGAGACATTCTTAAGTTTCTTAGTCCAGGGTTTTACACAGTGAAGTGCCAAAATAAAAAGTTGCCCTTATGTTCCATAATTGAATAAAAATCTAAGCATTAATTTTTAAACTCATTCTTGAATTCAAAATCTTGTTAATTTGCACTTATGTGACTCTAGCTATAATAGTAAGAAGACAATTACCAGAGGATTAATATTCCAATTTCTATACTTGGAGATACTTAAAAATCTAAGTGTTACCTAAGGCAATTACCTTGAAGACCCTTAATATCTTTAGGGAAAAGCCAAAGGGAGAATAATTGACTTTGCTAATTTTACCCTTGGCAATTATAAAACAGATCTGAATTTCATTTGACTACAGAATTCTTCATCTAATGGTTTGCCCCTGGAGAAGTATGGTGATAAACATATAACACAGAAATTCAGACAAGAATTCACTAGCACAAGAAAATGGGAAATTGGTGAAATGAATAAGTCATAAAATATTAAGTTGCTGCAAATATGCCAACTTTAATTACCAAGTTAAATATATACTCTCAAAGAAAAAGCAGGCTGAAAAAAATAGTTACATTATAAACAGAAATTCTGTCTTAGGTTCTGTCTGATCCCTCACTGCTGTGATGTCTATTTATGTTGTTTTACAGAAATTTTCTTTCTTGTAAAAGAAAACTCGAATATCACTATATAGAATTTAACTATACAAGACATTAACCATATGTAGAGATAAGAAAGCTCATTACTGCCCAAAGAAATATTTATTACCACCTCCTCCTTCAAAACCAAAACCAAAAATAAAACCATAAACACAATTCTAAGGTAGTATTATACTTAATCAAATTAAGCTTATGGGAGACTTGTTTAATAACATAAGTCCTCTTCTATTACTTAACCTTCCTTAAAAAACATTCTTATGAAAATACTGCCAAGTAAATTAAAGAAACTGGTTCTGAAAATGGGAGACTGACTTTATAAAAGAGAATTCCTGCTTTTCTAGCCATTTAGTTACCTCTTACAGTTGCCTCTGTTTATAATACTCTTCACATGATTTGGATGCCATCTCTTATTATCAAAAGAAGGCTACTAAAGCCTTGACTTACAGAAAATCAATCATGGGCCCTGCACATGGCACTCAGAGTCTTTCACCAAAAGTGTGTTGGTGAAGCACCTTTTAAAATTGACCATGTAGAGTTTTGATGACCCTTTAAAGAAGGTGCAAAAGATCTATATTTTGGATGAGTAGGAGGAATGTACAGAATAAAGGCTTCAATTCAACACACAACTATCAATATGGTAGTGGGGGGAGGGGAATACATCATAGCCTAACAAGGGAAAAAAAATTCCTCACCAAAGAATGTAGATTAAATGCAAATCTAAAGACGCAAACCCGCAGAGACCATGAAGGTATAGTGCTCACTGAAGGGGAAGGTGCCTGATCATTCTTACTTCAAGGAGAAGCTTCAAGCTGAATTGTTGTTGGATATGCTAAGTTCCCCCTCCCATCCTTTGCAAATCAAATAGTGCTACTGAAATCCAGTGCCTAATGGAGCAGATGGTGGAGGTCTTAGACTCTGGAACATTTATAGTGATGCTTCTGAATGCAAAACACCAAGAGTGGATTTCACAGACTGTGAGTTTGATTTGATTTTGATGGGAGTAAAGCCTCCATTTTCACTGAACTTGAACCACAGAGAAAGAGAGAATGTATGACTAACACAAGGTAGTTAAGAAAAAGGAACACATTAAATATTATTCCCATAAAAGGAAGTGGTTCAAACAAGTACCTATTTGTATGATGACTTTATCTGTACAAAAAACCACATCTTAAACACATTTATATAAGACTCCATCAGAATAGCTCAAAATAAGTTTAAGCTAACGTGAGAGAAAACAGAAGAAGTTTGGCTGAAGACAATGAGCCTTAGTTTCTTTCCTGAGCTGGGACCATGTTGAGGCTAAACTCCTAAAACATGGACCATTGAACAACAGGTCCAGAACAACCCTTCCCCTCAGGAATGTGGGTCTAATCCAAGGTGACTAGTTTATGTGTCTAGAACTGCTCACATGAAGCTCAAGGCACTAGGAAATTCTAGCAGACCCACACTTTCAAAGACTTCTTCCTTCTTCAGGCAAGGTCCACAATGCCCCATAGACCGCAAAAGGTATGATAGAGAGGAAAGATGCCTTACACAGTCAGTGACTCCTAGGACAATAAAGCACTCCCCCTTCCCCTAACAGGTGAATTCTGTGTTGGAAGAGAATTAAGTTAGAACCATTGAAGTACACTATACAAATAAAGAAGAATTTAGGGTAAATAAAATAGAAAGAATGCCCAACCAGAGGGAGACTTGAGATTCTCTGTTTGAGATAATCTATTCTGCTTCATATGGCAAATACTTTAGTTTTTTTTTCCACATGGATATAAACTAGGTATTAAAGGTATTATTTTATTCCTTCAAATTGATAGGTATATCTCAAAAATATGTGCTAGTCCAAAATGTACAAATATGATGGAAATGTAGGGAAGAAAGCTACTTGTCTTCCAGTGTCTATTCTGTGTCTTCCAGATTTTTAGCCAGGTGCATGGCCATTAAATTATGGTCAATGAAATGAAAGCAGAAGGATCTTGTGGTTCTGAGAAATGTCCTGTAAGTGTGGATACTATAATTTAAAAGTGCCAACATAACTAAAATTTTATACTTTAAAAAAGATGTATTTATTAATAATCAGGTTTATTATTTTGGTAAACTCAACTAATTCTATTTAAAAACTATTTTTAAAAATAAAATTTCAAAAAAACCATATTCATATATATTAAGATAGGAAAAACTGCTGGGCACAGGGACACAAGCCTGTGATCCAAGCTACTCAGAAGATTAAGGACAGGAGATCACAAGTTCTATTCTGGCCTTGGCAACTAACTGAGATCCTGTTTCAAAATTAAAATAGGGATGGGGATGATGTTCAGTATTAGAATACTTCCCCTAGCATGGGCCAGGCCCTGGGTTCAATTCCCAGTAGGACAAAATAAATAAATAAGCAAAACTGCTTCAACAACTTCAATTTCTCTGTCCCTTTTTTCCTTCCTCTTCCTCCTCTTCTTCTTTTTTCTTTTCTTTTTTTGGTACCAGGGATTGAACCTAGAGGCACTTAACCATTGGGTCGTGTCCCCACCCCTTTTTTAATACTTTATTTAGAAACAGGGTCTTGCCGAGTTGCTTAGTGTCTTGCTAAGTTGCTGAAGCTGGCTTTGAATTCATGATCCTCTTGCCTCAGCTGCCTGAACTGCTGAGATTACAGGCATGAGCCATGTCATCTGGCGAAAACTTCTTTACAATATTGATTAACAGGATACTAAAAAATAACAATAGAAGTGGAATAGTTATTCTTGGTGTATAATCATATACTTTAGTCCATTTCTTAGCCAAATCTATCTCTAATATTGCATCACTAACATTTTCCTAAAAATTTTTTTAAAGTCTTATATTTAAAAATAGAACTGCCAGTAACATTCCCCACAGTTCCGTTTTTATGGTTAATTAATTTGAAATTACTGATATCTTCAACTGATTCTTCTTGGTATACTATAATATTTTAAGTTGAGAAAATGCTCTTTCTATAGGTTCAGAGTTACCTGCTAAGCTCAGTGCAAATTTGCTAGGGGGTATAATTTCAATTTGTAAAATATTGAACAGTGTAAATATTTCAGCCCAAATATTTTCACAGGCACAGTCCTTTGGCCTCTGTCAGTGTATCTTTTCTTTGACAATTTACTTTTATTTTTATTTTTTTAAGGTCAGTGTCTTACTACATTGTCCAGTCTGGTCTGGAACTGCTGAACTCAAGTAATCCATCTGCCTTATTTTCCCAAGTAGCTGGGACTACAGGCTCATGGCACTGAACCTGGCTATAAATATTTTTATAAGACAAAATTTGTCAAATAAGTTATTTTTGAATGTTTTGCCAAATTTAGAAGCTGCAACTCTAAGCTTCACAATTTCATTCCATTCATGTACATGTACAATTTATTCAACACAGGAGCACCACCAAAAGATTCTTCCTACAAGGTGAGACACTTCAAATCACAACTACAGAAGTGAAAATTTTAATCTTTTATATTATTTGAGTTGCCACTATTTTGTTTAGCTCCTTCCTAGATTGTGTGGGGAAAAACTTCAGTGGAAATTTTTTTTCCCTAAAAGCCTCATTTGCTGTTCCATTTGTTGAATACTTTAGAGTTCCAGTTGAGTTTGAACACAATATTACCACACATTTGATGACTCATTTAGAACAACGTTCAAATCATTGTTGGGTGCAGATCAATTTACAAAGATTTCTAAAATCTAATTGATGACACATAGGGAAGGTACACATTGCTGTGTTGAGGTATATTTTTATACTCCACATCAGCTATATCCCCCAAATCCTGTAGTTCAGAAACTCTGACAATAGAGCTGTTTGTAAATTTTGATTTAGCAATAGATTTTATTTCAGTTAGAAAGATATTGATGCATGTTTGGATGTAACTATGAATTATATGTGTGCCATAACCAATTCCAGCTACTCCATAGATTTCTCAATGTAGTAAAAACATTGATTTTTACCACAAATGCTGTGCTTCACCAAAATTTGTACTTGCACTATTATCATAAACTCATAATTTTATCAACACTGAACTTTTAAACTGAAGTCTCACTCATGAAGGCTTTATCTTTGACAGTTTATACTCCTAAAAGCTTTACTTTGATCCCATGAATGGATGGAAAGAAAACAAATTCAAATCATTTTTAGAATTAACTTAAAAAATGATTTAATTATCAGAAGCACCTAATAATAATGAACTAAAACTGAAATTATTGAACTGTTTACTAAGTTTTGACAATGCTTCCCTTTTCCTATGTGCACATAAAACATTATAGTTGAAAATGAGTGACGTTAACTTAGAAGAGTAGTTATTTATTTACACAAGTTATGTCTCATAGAGTGGTATGTATACATACCTTCTGCAGCTGCATGTGTTAAATCATCATCTTTAGGCAGTCACCTTAAATTAACTACCAGCTTCCAAAGATTCTGGTACTTCTTCAGTAAATTTGATTCTTGTTTTCATGTGGTCAGTGATATCACTATGGCTTCTACAGTGGATATTAAATGTCAACAAACATTTTGTGCAAGTTACACCTTCCTTATCAAATTTCTCAAAACAAAAAAATGCAGTACTTTTGAAAAAATGAAAAATATATTTTTAGTTTTTTGAGTTTACTTCTGCCAAAAGGATTTATTGTAAAAACAAAGTGTTGTTAAAAAAAAAAAAAAGTTAATAGATTTTCACTATACAAGCAAACATGCTCAGCCTACTTTTTACTTGCTGTACACACAAGTGACCAGCCCTGACTTCCCACATGTATTTTACAGACATCAAACCTATGTTTCCCACTGAGCTTACACACTGGTACCTGGCAGCTTTGTGACTTTTGTAGGCATGCATGGGTCATGGTACAATTGGTTGATAACACCACGTGACTAACTAGGGTAGCAGTGGCAAGTAACTTCTCCTATCACTTAATACAGAAAGGAGTTATTTCACTCTAGACATTTGTATTTAAGAGTACTTTGTTGTATCAGCAATTGTCCTGCAATGGGGAGGTATTAATTACACTGTGTCTGAAAGGGCTGGAAAAAAGATGAGTTATTGCTGGTTGTCTTTTAGATTTAATAACACCTTAAAATGAGAACCTCTCTCTATTGTGTGAGGGTCTCGCAGTAAATTAGTCTATATTAGACAAAAATTAAGGTAGAGGCTAAAAGTACAAAGTGGAAATCTATCAAACCCTTTGTATCTTATTCTAATGTAATAATTAGTAATAAATCCCTATTAAAAAATGAAAAATTCAGAACAAAAGTCAAATCAGATGGAACTTGGGGAAAGCTGTCCTACACTGAGACTGTTCTTAGCAAACCAGGATGTACACTCTGGTGATCTTCAAGGTCAGGAGATCTATCCATTTTTGCCTTTCTTTTTCCTTCCTATTGATTGGAGTGAGGCATGATGGCAACTGTCTTGGACCATGCAGATAAGGAGGGCAGAACAGTAAGAGAGAAGGAGGGGTTGGGGTTGAGGATCAGTGATAGAGCACTTGCCTAGCATGTGTGAGACACTGGGTTCAATTCTCAGCACTGCTTATAAATAAATAAATGTCCACTGACAACTAAAAAATATTAAAAAGAAAAAAAAAAAAAAAAAAAAAAAAAGGAGGAGCCTGGATCCCTGACTTTGCAGAATCACCATACCAACTCCTGGATGTTTTTACATGAGAGAAACAATAAAGAACCCCACCTTCCCCCGACGCACATAGGCCAATGTTCTCTTGTAGTCAACCATAAACCTGATATATAAGGAATACCTCTACAACCTTTCCAGAAAGCAGTATAGCAATATGTATCAAGAGTACTAAAAATGTTTAAACCCTTTCAATCTATCTTAAATAATCTGGAATGAAAAAATTGATGTGCAAAGATATTTATTTCAGGTTTGTGATGGTAAGAAAATAAGCAGACTAAATGTTGAACACTGAAGAATTTGTTAAATAAATGATATAATATCTAAATAAATGAATATTATGCAGTCATTACAAATTTATGAAAAATGTTAATAGCATGGGAAAATGCCCACATCATAATAAAAGGTGGGAAGAAATAGGATTAAAAAAACCTTAAACACAAACGTGTTCTTATCTATTACAAAAATGATCCCTATATATAAAAGTATAAATGAACAGCAACAGATAACTACAAAGAAATACATGAAAATATTAACTAGCAAGTGGGATTACAGATAATATTTATTTATACAGTCTTTATTTTGAATATTTAACACTATGCTATAATTAGTGAATTTTATTACCTGCAATCGGAAAAAAATAGAAATTAATTTCAAAACTGATTTATAGCATTTTCTAGTTTTCCCTGGTGTTCACTCTGACATCATCATCTTCAGAAGAATTTTACTGAGCATCTACATGGGGGAGTTGGGCATCAGGGCACAGAAACCTCTATGGCTCCATCTCCCAACCAAGAGCCACCTGAAGGCATCCAGGCAGAAGAAAGCCCTTCCATTTTTTACCTTGGTGTTCTGTAGCAGAGCTAGTCCATTGCAGGCATTTGCTAGAAGAAAGTCTCCACTCAGAATAGCTATTTTATTTCCGAACTGCATGTCTTTCAGTGGTCCATCAGAAGACTGCAATTCGTTTAAATTTACTATCCCACGATGTACAAGGAGAGCAGTATGGATAAGTTCTGTGATTTCTGCCAAACTTCTTTGACTAAAACATAAAGACAAAATTTTTTTTGAGTATCAAGAATTTAATTTTTATCACTAATGTCAGGCTTCAAGTTTTCAACAATAAAACATTTAATAGATTATTCTTTGGAGGGGGTGTTCCTTTTTAATGAAAAATTTATAATACAGACCTTGCCAGAGTAGTCTGGGATCCATAAGCAGATCTTGAGACCTTCTTTCTCTACAATGCCCTACACTCTATCCCACAAGTCACTGGGATGCCTCAGAAAGAAGCCACTCTCAGATATTTTGCTTTCAGTATACTTTTCTCATTCTCATAACTTCAAGATTTCTAAGAATCCTTGGTCGTATCAACAGAACACCAATTTAAGTGGGAATATATCTGTGCCAGATACTAGACTTAACATTTAATATGCATTATCATCCTAAATGCAAAGTTATGGAATTTACAAAGATGAGTTCTCTTCCTTCAGGGACCTTACCTTTCAGGATAATAAAGGTGTACACACACACACACACACACACACACACACTCCTATAGTGGTAAATAAGATAGAAAAGGCCCTAAGGAACTCCTAGTATAATATTGTATTAGATGGGGTTTCAGGAGATGTTTGCTTTCTTTTAAATAATTTTCTACAGTTTGTACATTTTGTACAATGACAAAAATATTACTCTTATAATCACACAAAAAACAAGTAATTACTAGGGGGTGGGGATGTGATTCGGTGGTAGAGCTCTTGCCCAGCATGTATGAGGCTCTGGGTTCAATTCCCAGTACCAAAATAAACAAACAGATAAGTAATTACTTAAATGATCATAACAACCCTATTATAAATATTATTAGCCCCTTTATGCAGATAAGAAAATTGTTACACACAAGCGAAATGACTTCCCAAGGATACAAAGTAATGTAAACTGGGAATCTGTTGGATTCTAACCATTACAAATGGTCCTATGCGAACCATACCTCTCGGACCATGCTCCTGTGCAGTCTCTGCCACATTAACCCTGGGCTAGTCATGTACTTGCTTGGTCAATAGGAGATCAACAAACATGATGGAAGCAAAGCCTAATGAGTGCTCATGTAACTGGCAAGCTTAGGCTTATTCAGGCAGTCATAGGAATTGCATGACTTCAGGTTGAAGAACCATCCTGTCAATTTATAGAACAGTAAGAAATAAAAATGGCTGTTAGCAGTCACTAAAATATAGGGTGATTTGCTATGCAACAATAGATATGTGACACAGAAAATGATATATCTAGAAGTGGGGTGCTGCTGTAACCAAAACTTAAACTAGGTGTTAATGGCTTTGAGTCTTGGAGGTGAAAGGTGAAAAAATGGCAAACCTTAGTCTGAGCTGAAAAGACACTGAGGAAATTGCTATTAGAGGATTGAGAAGGAATATACTGTTCTATATGGTAATAAAATAAGTGGGAAAACCATTTTATGCATGGAGTAACTGGAAAGCTATCTCTTATAATCTATATGTATATATAGATATGATATCTAATAAACTTAGGGATCTTACTAAGGAGGTTTCCAGCCAGAATGCTAAAAGTATCAATATGGATAAAATATAGGAGAGAAAAAAGGTATTAACAGAATTGTTCAGTTTTCAAGTACAATTTAGAAGAACACCAAAGGAGCAAAGACTTGCTAAGCTAAAAATAAAGCCGTTTACATTTTTGTACTTCTAGTAAAAGACTCCTCAAATAAGAAACTGTATTAGGAAAAAGATAAAATCAAAGGCATAGCCATAAGACCCTTTGTAAAAACCAGAAAAACTGAAAGTGGTGCCTGGTAGAAGTCTCAGACAAAAGAGCATCTATGAATTTTAAGAGTACTATCCCACAGCAGCCTCAGTTTCAGTTCAAAGTAGAGAAATCTATCTCAAAAAGAATTATGAATGTGACTTTTAGGGCACAGAATGCCCAATCAGATTCATGTGACTTTTAGGGCACAGAATGCCCAAAAAGATTCACAGGAATCTAAAAACAATTTTTTAGGGAGTTATATATGTTTGGGTTAAAAGTAACAGAGTTTACTCGGATGAGGGAAAAGCTGGGCTCCTGGTGCATGTCTGGAGCAGCTGGGAGGCTGAGGCAGGATTGTTAAGTTCAAAGTCAGCCTCAACAACTCAGTGAGGCCCTAAGCAACTCAGTGAGACCCTGTTTCTAAATAAAATATTAAAAAAGATGTGTCTCAGTGGTTAAGTGCCCCTTGGTTCAATCCTCGGTATTAAAAAAAAAAAAAAAGTTCAAGATGAGGGAAAAAAGGAGTTTCTGGATCTCAGGCTTTGTGGACAAGAAGCAGGCTGATAGCCATTTAGTTATAAATAGTAGTCATTTCTCACCAAATAGGGAAGATAGAGCAGAGTCAAGGGGCACAAAGAAGTGGATTAGGAAACCACTTCTAGGAAGCAGGGTGGAACTCTAATCATGAAGCAATCCTTGCTCACACAGTAGGTGGCTCTGATGTGTGCCCAGCTGGATTTCAGAATTGCTCTGGACCAATGATTGCTGTGTACCTCTCATTATTCCTTTTTTTAAATTGAAGTGACTAGTGTGGTTAATTTGTTCCTGACTCACTATGGTATACTGGATATGTGGTGGTAGTGGTGAAGTGGACTACTTGTCCTTTTAGTTTCCAGATCCCTGAATTTAGAGGAATTGCACCCAAGTAGACACAACCACTTCTAGGCCTAACATAAATGATGAGATCGTGCACTTTGAACATGATGCCATGAAATAAGTAAAGGGTCCTAGGAAGTAGACCATTTTGCCTATGGAAAGAATGTGAACCATTGGAGCCAGAGTGCAGACTGCTTTACCCAATAATAAGTCACCTCTTCTGATATCCATGCCATGTGTAGCTCCTCTTTGATTGACTCTAAGTTTGACAGATATGACTTGTTTGGCCAAGGGGACATCAGCAGACATGGATCAAACAGTCTCGGTAAGTGTTTTGCATTGGGGCTTGCCTTCTTGGAATGCTGCCCTGAGACTACATGCTAAGAAACCTAGTATAGCCTTCTAGGAGATGAAAAACAATGGAGAGAGTCCAGCCATCCTAGCCCCTGGCTAGGCCCCTGGCTGTTTTACCAGGCCATAAAACCTTACCCAAGAGAAACCACCAGAGGGATAGTCTAGCCAACCTGCAGAATTATAAGAAATAAAATGGTTGTTTTAAGCCCACCAAGGTTTGGGATGGTTTGTTATACAATGAAGGAAAATAGACCCTAAAATCCAAAGTACCTCTACTACATAGGCTGCTTCCCAAATGTACCTCAAAGAACCTAATGAGAGGTGGGTCTTGAAAGATAAGTAGGATTTTCATAGCTGGAGAAAAGAGCAGAGACAACAGTAGATGTTAGGAACCATGAATAAGGAAGACCAGGAATTAAGGCCTAGGGAAGGCAAGGGCAGAAAATGTAATGGGAGGGTGAGGAGGTCAGCTTGGCCAGACTATAAAGCATGTGGGTTAAGGGAGAAATAAGAATCTGGAGGCCCATATCTCTCACCATGCATGAAACTAAACTCAAAATGGATTAAGGACCTCGGAATCAGACCAGAGACCTTGCATCCTATAGAAGAAAAAGTAGGTCCAGATCTTCAACATGTCGGCTTAGGACCAGACTTCCTCAACAGGACTCCCATAGCACAAGAAATAAAAGCAAGAATCAATAACTGGGATAGATTCAAACTAAAAAGCTTTCTCTCAGCAAAGGAAACTATCAGCAATGCGAAGAAAGAGCCTACAGAGTGGGAGAAAATCTTTGCCAATCATACTTCAGATAGAGCACTAATCTCCAGAATCTATAAAGAACTCAAAAAACTCTACACCAAGAATGCAAATAATCCAATCGACAAACGGGCTAAGGAAATGAATAGACACTTCACAGAAGAAGATCTACAAGCAATCAACAAACATATGGAAAAATGTTCAACATCTCTAGTAATAAGAGAAATGCAAATCAAAACCACCCTAAGATTCCATCTCACCCCAATTAGAATGGCAATTATCAAGAATACAAGCAACAACAGGTGTTGGCGAGGATGTGGGGAGAAAGGTACACTCATACATTGCTGGTGGGGCTGCAAATTAGTGCAGCCACTCTGGAAAGCAGTGTGGAGACTCCTTAGAAAACTTGGAATGGAACCACCATTTGACCCAGCTATCCCACTCCTTGGCCTATACCCAAAGGACTTAAAATCAGCATATTACAGAGATACAGCCACGTCAATGTTCATAGCTGCTCAGTTCACAATAGCCAGATTGTGGAACCAACCTAGATGTCCTTCAATTGATGAATGGATAAAGAAACTGTGGTATATATATATACAATGGAATATTACTCAGCCATAAAGAATGATAAAATTATGGCATTTGCAGGCAAATGGATGAAATTGGAGAATATCATGCTAAGTGAGATAAACCAATCTCAAAAAACCAAAGGACGAATGATATCGCTAATAAGTGGATGATGACACATAATGGGGGGTGGCAGGGGTTAGTGTTAGGGTTAGAGTTAGGGTTAAGGAGGGGGGCAAGAATGGAGTAAGGAAGGACTGTATAGAGGGAAAAGAGGGGTGGGAGGGGTGGGGGGAAGGGAAAAAAATAACAGAATGAATCAAACAACATTACCCTATGTAAATTTATGATTACACAAATGGTATGCCTTTACGCCATGTACAAACAGAGAAACAACATGTATCCCATTTGTTTACAATTAAAAAAAAAAGAATACTTTGCAAGTAATCAAAACTGCACTAAGATTCCATCTCATTCTATCAGAATAGCAAAGATCAAGAATACAAACATACACCTGTAATCCCAGCAGCTCGGGAGGCTGAGACAGGAGGATCACGAGCTCATAGCCAACCTCAGCAATGGTGAGGCACTAAGCAACTCAGTGAGACCCTGTCTCTAAATACAATACAAAACAGGGCTGGGGGTGTGGCTCAATAGTTGAGTGCCCCGAGTTCAATTTCCAGTACCAGAAAAATAAAAAATAAATAAAAGAATACAAACAATAATAAATGCTGGCGAGATTGTGAAGAGGAAGGAACACGTTTACACTGTTGGTGGGATTGCAGGCTAATACAACCACTCTGAAAAGCAGTTTGGAGATTCCTCAAAAAATTAGGAATGGAACTTCCATATGACCCAGCTATTCTACTCCATGGTATTTTCCCAAAAGGTAAGGAAAAAAAAAAAAAAAAGAATCTGGAGGTAGGTTAGAGCAGGTTAAGGGTTTGTATTTTATTGCATAGGCAATTTTTAAAAAATACCTTTATTTATTTATTTATATTTGGAGCTGAGGATTGAACTCAGTGCCTCACATGTGCCAGGCAAGTGCTCTACCACTAAGCCATAACCCCAGCCCCACAGGCAATGTTTCTGAGAAGAGGGAGGATATATATATTGATACTTTAGGAAGAATATCCTGAAGGTGATAATGTAGAAAAAAATCTGAAAAAGTGGATAGTGAAAGTGAAGAGATATTACAAATGTCCAAGGCAAATGTGACAAAGGGATTGACCTAAAATGATAGCCTTTGGACAGGGAGAGGAATAAATACATCAAATAACAAACACATGCCACTCTTAATCTTAAATATGGTACTTGTTGAACAAATATAAGATAATAATTACATAAAAATATAATTAAGTAAAATAAAGGAGTCAAACAACTTGGCAATATCAAAAGAAAAATATCTCTAGTTCATTTCCTTTGTTTAAAAAATTAAAGAGGATGTGTAAGGATGACCCAGTGAACATATTGTACTTGATTACAAACTGCAGGAATACGGAAAGGAGATGAACCAGTGAGTGAAACAGTTTCTGAGAAAAAAGTAAATTCATAGTTAGATTAAAATCTCAATATATCCCAAAGAGAATCATTAAGGATAAATGCTTGTAAAACTATTGGGAAGTTAACAGAAAACGTTTTTTTAAAAGTAGAACTAACATTTAAAATCATCCTTTATAAAAACAACTAAAAGAAAGGAATAAAACTACATTTTATTACTATCCTGCAAATGCTTTCTAGTTTACAAAACCATTCACTTAAAAAAATCCACATTGTCACATTTAAAAAAAATACAATTAAAGTATGATCAAGGATGAAACTCAGAAGGGTTAAGCATTTGGATAAATCTCTCATGAGGCTTAACTTAGGAAAGAAAAATAATAACCAGACAAGCAAGAACCTGTAGGTGTTTTGAATTACTCTAAGGAAGAAAATAAGTAATTGTGAGTTTTTAATAAAGACATCTATAATCATAAAACAGCATTCATTAAGTAAATAGCAACTTTTAAATGCCACACAGTCAGTAGTAACAAAAACAATGGTAATAATAAAAGTGAAAACCTATCATATTGTATAGAGTCCAACATTTACAAAAAGAACTCATTTATATTATCTACTTGTGATTCTAATTATAGCAGTTCTGGGGAGGTTAAATACTTGATTGAGAACATAGAGTTTGTAAAGGAGGAAGCTAGAACTCAGAGTCACCTTGTCATAGTGACCAGTGATTATTTAAATTGTCTCTTTACCTCCCGAATAGTATAGGAAGGGGAGGGGAAAAAAGCCCAAGTAACCAACGTTACCGATGCTAGTAAATGCTCATGATATATCTGTCCAGTTTTTAAGTACTATGGAAGGAAACTTTGCTAGAAGAAAGTATATTAAGAACAAGTTTGGCTCTTCTTTTGTGCAGAATAATTGAAAAAGTAATCAAGTTGTTTCTAAATGATTCTCTCAGAACCACACCAATTGATTTAGCCCAATCAGGAATATCTCAATGACAGTTAGAAGTCTGCCTACTGCATGAGATAGCTCAGGGGCAAACCCTCTACCAGGCCCTTGGTCTTCTCATAACTGAAAAGATGGGGACTGGATAAACAAACTCCTTCCAGCTCCCTAATTCTAAGATTCATGAACTAAAACAAACAAACAAACAAACAACAAAACCCCCAGAGTAGCAACTAATTGTTAAAAAATACACAAAACTACCACTATTATTGGTACCTACTTTTCTGTAAGAAGCAGAAATAAAGTGACTGGTCATCTAAAATCTGTTTTATAATTCCATTATCTAGTGTTGTTAGGGGACAGACAGATGTGAATGGTGGGAACACAAAGTTAACAAAATTATTCTATAAAATGTGTTCACTGTGTTGATCCCCACATGCTTTCTTCTCCAAGAAGCAACTTACCTGTAGCCCTACCTGGCCTAAGTAGATAGGATATCCACATTTCTCAGCAAACTACCTGCTAATTCCAGGAGAAATGCAGGCCAGAGATAAAGTTGATAGAAGGAACCCAGGAGATTTTTGTGACCAGAACCTGAAACTTTGGGAGATAAGGATAGTTTCTCCTAACCATAAAATCTATAAGAATGTTTTGTCAGCATGGGCCAAGATGACCTAGAGTTGCCATGACAGTGGGGACTTGAAAGTTTGATGTCTACTTGCTGTCAGTCAAAAGTCAAGAGGTGGACCTGGGCGGGACCCTGGAAACTTCTCTGGGATCCGCAATAAAACTGGAGAGCAGGAGAGGCATGTTGTCCCTGTCCTCTCTGACAGAACTCACTCTCTCCCTTGAGAGTGTCCTCTTTCCCTTTTTCTATCCCTTCAGTAAACTCATTCCTGTTACGCTGAGCGACATGTCTGAAATCTGTCTGATTTGGTTGCAAGAATCAGGGCTTGAGCGGGGGTTGTCTTTGTGCTGCTTCAGGTTCTTAGAAGGTCTGAGCTCTGTAACAGTATCATATACTCAACTTCTCAGATTCTGTTATCAGATAAATAACTCTTGATCACATTATCCAAGAGTCTAATTTAGTATCAGCAGAGAAGCAGTGAAAGTATGAAAGAATCTGGGAGAATTTTTTTCACATTATCTTATTACGATTTTAGCTACCTTAAGCAATCTAGTAAACTTTCAATATGCTCGATTTAAAAAGTCATATTAAAAAAATCATCATACCGTTTTATGTATCTACATATGTATTTTACTACTCTTTGGTATATTTCATGCTAAGAGATTTGGATAAAAGTTACAAATAAATACCATTTGTTTTAAGCAATATGAGTAAAGTTACAAATAAATACCATTGTGTTAAGCAATCAATATGAGTAAAGAAGTAATCACCAAATTAAAAGAACTCAAAATTAATCAATTTTTTAAAAAGAATTTCTGCCAAATCACTTTATTTCAATTATCTGTTAAATAACTTCATCTGTTTTTGATTTGTCCATTTTCCTCTAACATTTCTGCAATTTTTTAAGCATAAGCTTCCAAAATAAGAATGGCAGACATTGCCAGTTACCTCCCCATTCTTCCCTTCCTCACCACCAACAGACCTTTGATTACCTTTGGAGAGGCAATGCACTCACTTAAAAAGACCTCTCCAAATCTGTAGCTAGAATTCTTGCTAATGAAACTAAGCAGAAGTCCACTAGGTGGGGTTTCTGAGAAAGCTTCTAAGTTCCTGATATAAAGGGACAGATTCAGCTGGTGTGTTCCTTTGGCATTTGGGGCATACCCCTTCTTCTCGTCTGGAATATGGCCCAATTGTCTAGAGGCACAAGAGAGAGAGTTAAGGACCTTAAAGATAGCCCCCAACCTAAGGATGGTAGAACAGGAAGAAAGGAGAAAACTTGAGCCCCAAGGACTTCTTTGAGGGCTGCACCTGCTCTGATAAGCCCACCTCTATATTTCTTGTTTTCTTTTCTTTCTCTTTCTCTTGTGCTGGGAGTGAACCTAGGACCTTGCACATGCTAAGCAAGCGCTCTATCACCGAGCTACCCACCCCCCAGCTTCCTGTTTTCTGAGAGAAACACTTTTAAGCTACTCTTTGATAAAGTATTCTTTCAAGCTGCTGTTTGTTAGAGTCCTATAATATGCAGCCTTTCATAAATTCCTGAAAGATACAGTCAGTGAAAATTATACCACAACTATGGTGCAGATATTTTAAGTTCATATCTCTGCACTCTGGTTTTATTCACCTAATATTATCTCTTAGTTTCACAATTTTTATAAGTAGAAAACCTCCTTGTTCTATTTAATATCTCTACAGAGGTCCACTGTATGAAGGTGGCACACAACTCTTTTTGCTGAGTAAGTAACCAATATATATTTTTGTTTAAAGAAGTTTTAAGAATCAGCTCATCTGTTGTGAAGTTTTCTCTCACTTCTCCAGAATTAATTCCTATGCTTAAAGGCCTCTGAATATAGCTCAGTCATTAATCATGCTTACTGCAATTATTTCTCTAGCCATTTGTCTCCCTATCCCCTCTTCCCACACTACACTGTACATTACACTATCTACTTTCCTAGCCTATAAATATTTGTTAAATTAATAACTCTTCACTTAGAAGTCATTTTTTACAAAGTTTCAAAAGAAAAGGAATGGTATAAAGTCAGGTTTATAGTACCAGAATTGGAAATGACCCAGAGGTCAGTTAGCCTCCAATCAGTCCCTTCCAGGTGTGAATGATGACAACTTTACAGAAGTCATGTCTGTTGACAAATAGTTTTAATTATTAAAAATTTTCCTTATAATAACTTAAAATAATGTAAATGTTTTACATTTAGGTTGCTGTTAAAATAGTAGACAGATCAATTGTGTTTTACCACATACACAAAGGGGGTTAAAAAAAAAAAACAAAATCAAAAAACAGAAAAACAAAACCTGGAACCTTCTTTCTCTAGTTTTCCCCTTTCTTCCTTCCTTTTGAGGGGTTTTAAAAAATACAGATTAGTACAGAGAATAATATTTACACAGTATCCTACTTAGAAATAACAAATGTTTACAATTTGTTATTTTTAACAGCTTCTAGAGGTGCATTTTTTAAAAAAATCTTTTTACCATTCGTGTAATCATACATATACATAGGGAAATGATGTCTGTTTCATCTATATTGTGTACAGCCATAGAAATGAAATAATGTACCCCATTTGTACAATGAATCAAAATGCACTCTGTAAAAATTAAAAAAAAATTTTTTTTTAAATATTTTTACCTTGAGGATTTTCAAACATATACAAATAGAAAATAATAGCATCAAAGATTCTCTGTGGACCTACACCAGCTTCAAGAATCACTAACGGAAGGCTAATCCTGTGTAAGCTGCACTCGCATTTCCCTTCCAGATTATTTTGAAGTAAATGCCAGATAGCATGTCATTTCATCGGAAAATACTTCAAATACCCTATTTAAAAAAATGCCAAGTGGTGACTATGGCTATCACTTAATAAATTAATTAGTTTGAGCCAATTAAGTACTGTATGCTGAGTATTGAGTAAAGTATTTTTGCAAGAATAACTCAATTAATTTATAAATAAGTCAAATAATATAAAACCAGAACACTTGGAGATAAGCAGCATCTCCATTGTACAGAAGGGAGCTAGGCTGACAAACTAACTAGCTCTAGTTAACATAGATAGTAAACAGCAGAGCTGGATTCAAGGCTCTGGTCTTTGCATATTGATATGCAATGAACCCAGGGCTCTTGGGTTCTAAAGCCCAGGTTCATTGCATATCAATAGAAAACTCATCAAAATCCCAAATCGACATGTACAAAAATTTAGGGCCTTTCTGAAAGTATAAAAATGGTAGGCAAGAGTCCTTTATTTAAAGTCATGTTCGTTGTATCCTCAAACTGTTTTTTTTTTTTTAAACCAGAAAGTTAATTTTTTATGTTCACATGGGAAGAACAAATTTTAAAATTAAAAAGAAATTTTTGGAAAAAAAATAAGGACTGCTATTTTAGATTTTAAACTTCTTATGAATCTATTGTAGTTTTTTTTTGCCTTTTTTTATTTTTACAGACTGCATTTTGTACACAAAATGTGTACACTGCATTGTACACAAATGACATACAATTTTTCATTTCTATGATTATACAAAATGTAGATTCACACCATCCATGTAATCATACATGTACATAGGGTAATAATGTCTGTCTCAGTCCACTATCTTTCCTTCCCCCATCCCCTCTCACCCCATTTCCATCTACACAATCCAAAGTTCCTCCATTCTTCTCCTGTCCCCCAACCCCACTTGTCATGTATTCGTCATCCACTTATCAGAGAAAACATTCGGCCTTTGGCTTCCTTGGGCTTGGCCTATTTCACTTAGCATGATATTCTCCAACTCCATCCATTTACCAGGAAATGTCACAATTTTATTATTTATGGCTGAGTAATATTCCATTGTGTATATATACCACAGTTTCTTTACCATTCATCAATTGAAGGGCATCTAGGTTGGTTCCACAATCTAGCTATTGTGAATTGACAGCTATGAACATTGATGTGCTATGTCAATGTAGTATGCTGATTTTAAGTCCTTTGGGTATAAACCAAGGAGTGGGATAGCTGGGTCAAATAAGTTCATTCCAAGTTTGAGCTATCTCCCCAGCCCCATTCCAAGTTTTTTGAGGAATCTCCATACTGCTTTCCAGAGTGGTTGCACTAATTTGCAACTCCACCAGCAATGTATGAGTGTGCCTTTTCCCCCACATCCACACCAGCACTCATTATTGCTTGTGCTCTTTATAATAGCCATTCTAATTGGAGTTAAGATGAAATCTTAGGGTGGTTTTAATTTGCATTTCTCTAATTACTAGAGATGATGAGCACTTTTTCATATATGTGTTGATTACCTGTATATTTTCTTCTGTGAAGTGTCCACCCAGTCCCTTAGACCATTTATTGATTGGATTCTTTGTATTTTTGGTGTAAAGTTTTTTAAGTTCTTTATAAATTTTGGAGATTAGTGCTCTGTCAGAAGTGTGTGTGGAAAAGTGTGTGTCTGAAGGCTTTCTTTTCACATTATTGATTGTATCCTTTGCTGAGAAAAAGCTTTTTAGTTTGAAACTATCCCATTTATTGATTCTTGCTTTGATTTCTTGTGCTTTGGGAGTCTTGTTAAGGAAGTCTGATCCTAAGTCAACATGATGAAGATTCCAGCCTATTTTTTATTCTATTTGGTGAAGGGTCTCAGGTCTAATTCCTAGATCCTTGATCCATTTTGAGTTGAGTTTTGTGCAGCATGAGAGATAGGGATTTAATTTTATTTTACTACATATGGATTTCCAGTTTTGCCAGTACCATTTGTTGAAGAGGCTATCTTTTCTCCATTGTATGTTTTTGGCACCTTTGTCTAGTGTGAGATAACTGTACTTATGTGGGTTTGTCTCTGTGTCTTCTATCCTGTACCATTGGTCTACCTGTCTATTTTGGTGCCATGCTGTTTTTGTTACTATTGCTCTATAGTAAAGTTTAAGGTCTGGTATTGTGATACCTTCTGCATCACTCTTCCTGCCCAGGATTGCTTTGGCTATTCTGGGTCTTTTGTTCTTCCAGTTGAATTTCATGATTGCTTTCTCTATTTCAAAGAGTAGTGTCATTGGGATTTTAATTGAAATTGTGTTAAGTCTGTATAGCGCCTTTGGAAGTATGGCCATTTTGATAATATTAATTCTACCTATCCAAGAACACAGGAGATCTTTCCATCTTCAAAGGTTTTCTTCAATTTCTTTCTTTAGTGTTCTGTAGTTTTCATTGTAGAGGTCTTTTACCTCTTTTCTTAGATTACCAAATTTTTTTTTTTTCTTTTCTTTTTTTTTTTTTTTTTGGGTGCTGGGGATCGAACCCAGGGCCTTGTGCTTACAAGGCAAGCACTCTACTGACTGAGCTATCTCCCCAGCCCCTATTTTATTTTTTTGAGGCTACTGTAAATGGAGTTTTCCTAATTTCTCTTTCAGAGGATTCATCGCTTATGAATAGAAATGCTTTAGATTTATGTGTGTTGATTTTATATCCTGCTGTTTTGCTGAATTCATTTATTAGTTCTAGAAGTTTTCTAGTGGAATTTTTTGGATCCTCTAAATATAGAATCATGTCATCAGCAAATGCTTGAGATTTTCTTTTCCTATTCGTTTCCCATTAATTTCTTTGGTCTAATTCTCTGGCTAGTATTTCAAGCACAATGTTGAATAGAAGTGGTGAAAGAGGGCATTCCTATCTTTTTCCAGTTTAGAGGGAATGTTTTCAGTTTTTCTCCATTTAGAATGATGTTAGCCATGGGCTTAGCATAAGTAGCCTTTACAATGTTGAGGTATGTTCCTACTATCCCTATTTCTTCTAGTATTTTGAGCATGAAGCAGTGTTGTATTTTGTCAAATGCTTTCTCTGCATCTATCAGATGTAGTTTCTGTATACAGAAACTGAAACAGTTTCTGTTTTTTATTTTTATTGATTTCTAATTTCATTCCATTATGATCTGATAGAATATAAGGTAGTATCTCTATTTTTTTGTATTTCCTAAGGGCTGCTTTGTGGCATAACATATGGCCTATTTTAGAGAAGGATCCATGTGCTGCTGAGAAGAAAGCGTATTTGCTCATTGATGGATGGAACATTCTATATATGTCTGTTAAGACTAAGTTATTGATTGTGTTATTGAGTTCTATGGTTTCTTTGTTTAGTTTTTGTTTGGAAGATCTATCTGGTGGTGACAGCAGTGTGTTAAAGTCATCCACAATTATTGTGTTGTGGTCTATTTGATTCCTGGAGTTGAGAAGGATTTGTTTGACGAACGTGGATGCGCCATTGTTTGGGGCATAAATATTTATGATCTTTATGTCTTCCTGATTTATGGTTCCATTAAGCAGTATGAAATGTCCTTCTTTATCCCTTCTGACTAACTGTGGCTTAAAAGTCCACTTTATCTGATATAAGGATGGAAATCCCCTCTTTTTTACTGAGTCCATGTGTGTGGTATGTTTTTCCCCATCCTTTCACCTTTAGTCTGTGGACGTCTTTTTCTATGAGATGAGTCTCTTGAAGGCAGCATATTGTTGGGTCTTTCTTTTTAATTCAATCTGCCAGTCTATGCCTTTTGGTTGATGAGTATAGGCCATTAATATTCAAGGTTATTATTAAGGTATGATTTGTATTCCCTGTCATTTTAGCTTATTTTTGGTCTTTAACTTGACTTGATTTCTCCTTTGATTGGCTTTTCCTTTAGGATAGTTCTTCCCTGTGCTGGCCTACATTGTTGTTTTTCATTTCCTCCTCATGGAATATTTTGCTGAGAATGTTCTGTAGTGTAGGCTTTCTATTTGTAAATTCTTTTAACTTTAGTTTACCACGGAAGGATTTTATTTCACCTTCAAATCTGAAGGTTAGTTTTGCTGGGTAAAAGACTCTTGGTTGGCAATCATGTTCTTTCAGAGCTTGAAATATGTTGTTCCAGGCCCTTCTAGTTTTTAGGGTCTGGGCTGAGAAATCTGCTGATATCCATATTGGTTTCCCCCTATGATGCTTTTCTCTCACAGTCTTTAAAATTTTATCTTTATTTTGAATGTTAGGCATTTTCACTCATGTGCTTTGGTGTGGATCTGTTGTAATTTTGTACATTTGGTGTTCTGTAAGCCTCTTGTAGTTTATTTTCCATTTCATTTTTCAGGTTTGGGAATTTTTCTGATATTATTTCATTGAATAGGTTGTTTATTCCTTTGGTTTTTATCTCTGTGCCTTCCTCAATCCTAATAATTCTTAAATTTGGTCTTTTCATGATATTCCATAGTTCTTGGGATTCATGATTTCTCACCATCTTCTCTGTTTGGTCAGCTTTATTTTTGAGATTAAATATTTTGTCTTCATTGTCTGAGGTTCTGTTTTCCAAGTGATCTAGTCTGTTGGTGATGCTTATGCTTTCCATTGAGTTTTTTATTTGGTTTACTATTTCCTTCATTTCAAGGATTTCTTTTTTTTTTTTCACAATCTCTGTTTACTGAAATGATCTTTTGTTTCCTGCAGTTGCTCTTTCAACTGTTTATTGGAGTGATGGTTCATTGCCTGCATTTGCTATCTTATCTCATCCTTTGTTTCACAAATCATTTTAATTATGTAAATTCTGAACTCCTTTCCTGACATTTCTTCTACCATGCTGTCATTGGATTCTGTTAATATAGAAATCTTGGTTTGTTTGAAACATTTTCTTCCCTTGTTTATTCATGTTGTTCACATATCTTCCCCTCTAACAGTGCAGATCTGGGGAATTGTAGTTTCCCCCCTATAGGCTTATAGTGACCCTACAGGTTTCCAAAACCTCTTCTTTAAGGGGGAGATCAATATTAGCAGCACCCAGTACAGACAATATGCAGTCCTAAACCAAATAGCCCCTATGAAGATGTTAACAATATTGTCATAATAAACAGAGAGGATGAGTTCAATTATTATCTATAATATAACAAATAGAATTGCAATAAGGTCTACAGTTTCTAATGGTGAACAAAGAAGATGGGGAGGGGTGTAGGAAATAACTGTTAATGGGATAAAAAAAAAAGAGTATATAGAAGTACTAGATCATAGCAAGAGTGAAAGTGTAATCAAAAGAAATTGGTTGCTAGCATGAGAAAATGGAGAAAGAGACTCTGAGGAAACAGATAAACAAAAGGAAAATAGAGCAAGGAAAATAAAGAAATAAAACCAAAAATTTCCAAAAAGGAAAAAAGAGAAATCTACACTATAACAATCATATAATATTCAAACCTCCCAGTCTTCAATAGCCAGATGCATGAGAGGTACCTGACAATGAGCTTCCAGTTTCCAGCAGGTGTTTCAGGATGGGATTTGCCCCTCCTAAAGATGGCAGCTTCTGCTTCCAGGGTAACTCAAGATGGCTGCACACCATGTTGGCAAATGGGGAGTTACAGCGCGGGGTGTGGGTGACTGAATCCATATGGGGTGTGTTTGGTCCTGCATGTCCTGGCTGTTGTCCCAAAATGGTGGCAGCCACGTGTAACCAAACCTGTGGGTACTGTGACAATGGACTTCCAGGCAACAGCAGGCAGCTGTTGATCCACTGGCAGTCTTCAGGGTACTGGCAAACTATCGGCAGGTGAACTTCAAGTGGTGAGTGATGGGTAGGTGAAAGGCAGGTGATGGGCAGGCAAGAGGCAGGCAAATAGGCAAATGCCTGATGATAGGTGGCAGCCAGTGAGTGATCTACACTCAAAAGTAGGCGATATGCTGGCAGGCAGCAGGTGATAGAGGTGGACAAATGGGGTAAACAGCAGGGGATTGATGATCAGCAAAGGCTGATTGTCTTTGCTGTGATCACAGAGATACAGATTTTCCTCCACTTGAAACCCGAGTTATGGAGTGACAAGGAACCCAGCCTCCCTCTAGTCCGCCATCTTGGATCTCCCTATGTAAGTCTTAAGAGCTATTGTAGTTTTTAAAAATATAGTAATATCATATAAGCAGACTAATAAATTAGTGGACTGGAATACAGAAAGAGATCCAAATATATATGGAAAACTAAATACTTATGGTAAAGAAAACATTCCAAACCATTAGGGAAAAGGTGGATTATTCTTACAAATGATGCTGGGGCAAATTGGTTATCAATTAAGGGAAAAATAATAAAGTTAGATCCTACATTATATCATACATAAAAATATATTTAGATGAACATATTTCTTTAACAAGACTCTGAAACTCAAGAAATAAATCCAAGAATCAATAAGTGGAATGTCATCAAATTAAAAAGCTTCTGCACAGCAAAGGAAATGAGAGTGAATAGAGAGTCTAAGGAACAGGAGAAAATCTTTGCCAATTACTCTTCTGACAGGGGATTATTATCCAGAATATATAAAGAACTCAAAAAACCCAGTGCCCAAAACCCCACACACAAATTGCCCAAACAATAAATGGGCAAAAGAACTAAACAGAAACTTTTCAAAAGAAGAAACACAAATGGCCAACAAATACATGAAAAAATAATCAGCATCTCTAGCAATTAGGGAAATACAAATCAAAATTTCACTTCACTCCAGTGAGAATGCAATTATCAAGAACACAAATAATAATAAATGCTGGTAAGGATGTGGGGGAGAAGTTCACTCTTACATTCTTGGTGGGAATGCAAATTACTATAACCACTCTGGAAAGTTCTCAAAAAACTAGGAATGAAACCAACACATGACCCAGGTATTGCACTCCTTGGTATGTATCCAAAAGAGTTAAAATCAGCATACTACAGTGATGTAACCACATCAATATTTATAGCAGCACAATTCACAACAGCCAAATTATAGAATCAACCCAGGTGTCCCTCAGTAGATGAATGGATTAAGAAAAATGTGGTATATATACACAATGGAGTTTTACTTAGTCATAAAGAAGAATGAAATAATGGCATTTGCTAGTAAATGGATGGAAATGCAGAAAATTATGCTAAGTGAAATAAGCTAGAATCAGAAAAGCAAGGGTCAAATGTCTTCTCTCATATGTAGAAGCTAGAGAAAAATAAGGGAAAGAGGGAGGTTGGGGAGGGAATTAAATATCATAAAGATACGGGGAAGATCAGTGGAATAGAAGAATGAGTGAGAGAGGAAGGAAGGGAGAAAGATAAAAGGAAAGAATTTATCAAAATCATGTTATATTCATACATAAAGTTATCAAAGGAAATATCACCTTTATGTATATGTAGAAGAAAGGAAGTTTAGTAGCAGAGGAGGGAAATTAGGGGGAGAGATGAGGGGAAGAAAATGGGGAGGATGAGGATTGAAATAAAATTCCTTGCATGTATGATTTTTTCAAAATGAACCCCAATGCTATGTATAATTATAATGTTTATGCATACATATGTGTGTGTGTGTGTATATATATATATATATATATATATATATGTAAGTAATGGATTAATGATCTAAATGTGAAAGGCAAAACTATAAAGAAATCATTCTTATAGTCTTGGAATAAGAAAGTTATAAAATAAGATAGAAAGTCAGGAAGACATAAGAAAAATAATGGATTAATTAAAGTACACAAATATTAATAGTAAAATATAGAAAACAGGCAAATATAGGCTTGAAGTATCTGAAACACATACAACAGATTTGTATTAAAAATGTGCAGAATTTGTCAAAATTGGACAAAATTAATATGAAAAAGATAAACATCTTAATAGCAAAACAGGAAACAAAGAGGTAATTCCGGAGGGAACACAAATAGCCAAAATCCATATAAAATGATGCTCAACCTCACAAAAAATTTAGAAAAGGAGTATTATAATAATAGTGAAATAATATTTTTAATTTGTTAGCTTTGCAGAAATGAAAAGGACTAAGAAGATACCATTTCAGTGAGTATGGGTATAGGGTCTTGGTGATGCTCCATGACAATGAAGTCCACAGGCATACTGTTTGGCAAACAGTATTTTAAAAAATACACAAACAGAATCTGGAAGCCTTTGGAGCTATGCTCATCATTTCATTGGTTTCTACCACTTCCTAAACCTTATTATACACTTGAACAGCCTGACCCTTGAAGACAGGGAAAATTTTCCCTGATACGCTATTGGATTTTAAATTGCTATAATTTCTGGTAACTGAAAATATGATACCTGATAAAAAATTTTTTAAAAATGTGGATATCCTTTGACTTACAATATTTTAAATACACATAAACATGTTTGTTTTACTAACATACATTACAGAACTTGGTTAACAGCAAAAATTTGGAAACCATCTAAATGTTCACTAATGTAGTGCAATACTAAGTAGCAATTAAAAAGAATGTGGCAGATGTAAATCTATTGTCTTGGAAAGTTATCTATGATATGTTGGTAAGTATATAAAACAAACTGAAGCATGTAAACTCCATAAAGGCTATGATTTTTTTTTTCATTACTGTATCTCAAATATGTACATGAGTACCTAGTATAGAGCAAGTTTTTACTATTTGCTGAATGAATAAATGAATGAATGAATAGCATGAGTTGATTTTTGGAAAATAAAAGGAAGGACAAGAAGAAAGGAAAGAAAACAGATGGGAGGCAGGAAAGGTAGATGTTAAGATTATAAACTTTTAACACAATTTGTGTTTTTTAAATATTTAAACTTTAAAAGTTACAGGCACAGAACAAACAAAGATTGAGATCTGGAGGTAAGAATGGGATGTTTGCTAGAAAACAGCAAACAAACAATAGCAAAATAAATCCATCAAACAGAGGAACACAGATGAAAATACAGTTGTGAATGGAAGAGGGTCTTGAATATAAGCAAGGAATTCAGATTTTTCTAAATCATAGTATGGAGCCATTAAGGAGCTCAGCATGAGATGCTCAGATGAAATTGATATTTCAAGAAATGGAATATGCCAGCATAATCCAGGATGCACAGAATGTCAAGACTGGGTTACTACAGCGTGACTTCAGAGAACTCTAGTTCAAGCTCCCACTTAGCAAGTCATTCAACTTGTATGAATACTTCCAGTCACAAGGAACTGATGACTTCATGAGGAAACTTCTTCTGTTTAAATAGCTTTGTAAGAAATTTATCTCTGGTTTTATATGATATTTTGCCAACCCATAACTGTCACAAAATTGTATCTTCCTAGAAACTTAGGAGTGACATGATTAGAATATGTACTCTAAAGTCAAAACAGGGACAAAGTGACATTAGATAATCTAATGGAAGAACTGCATATTACCCTTATCCTTGGGAGGTATGTTCTAAGACTACCAGTGGATACCTGAAGTCATGGATATTACCAAATCCCATAAATACTGTGTTTTTTTCCCTGTACATACATACCTGTGATACATTTGATTTATAAATCAAGCATAATAAGAGATTACCAATAATTAATAATAAAGTAGAACAATTATAATATCATACTATAATAATAATTATGGGAATGTGAATGTGGTTTCTCTTGAAATATCTTACTATACTATATTCACCCTTCTTGTTGATGTGAGATGATACTTAGAAGTAGCACATTATAGCTTCCTTTTGATCTATTGGAATTGCCAGCATCACTACTCTTCCACTTTGGGTCAGTATTAAGTAAAATTAGGGTTACTTGAATACAAGCACTGTAATACTGTGACAGTTGATCTGACAACTAAGATGGGTACTAAATGACTACCAGGCAAGTAGAATATATAGCATGTATACATAGATGAGGGATGATTCATGTTCTGGTTGATTCAAAGCGGGACAGCAGAAGATTTCATCACATTATTCAGAATGACTTGCAATTTAAAACAAAAGAATTGTTTATTTCTGAAAATGTTCATGGAGTAATTTCAGACTACAGCTGACTTTGGCTAACTGAAATCTTATAAAGCAAAATTGTGGCTAAGGGGAGAGGGACCCCTGTATTGCTATGACTGAATATGGAGGGTGAATAGAAGATACTTTTTTTTTAACCACCAGAGTTTTCCAAAGACACATACCAGTAGAATGATAAATTCATAGATAAACATGTAAAGAGCTGTATTTCAAGGAATTGGCTCATGTGATTCTGTGGACTGACAATCCCTAAATCCACAGGGCAGGTCAGCAGGTTGGAAACCTTTGGGCAGCAGCTGATGCTTCAGTTAGAAGATACTTTTTAGATGTGGAACTGAAGTGACTGGTAAAATGGTAGCAGAAGTGAAACAAGCAAGAAAATGAAGAAACCATCAGGTTCATTGCTCCTTTGCTCAAAACCCTCCAGTGGCTCCCCATCTCACTTACTGGCAAAAGTCAAAGTCTCTATAATGAACTCCAAGGTCCAATATAACCGATCTACCAGAGCTTCTCTATCCTTTAACTCTCTGACTTCATTCCCTCCAATCCACTCTCCCTTCTCTCCTACATTAGTTTCCTTGTTATTCCTTAAACCTGCCAAGCCTGTTCTTGCCTCAGGGCCTTTACCCTTTTCTCTGTCTGTGCTGTACTTCTCTTATATATCTACAAAGTTTCATCACTCATCCCCTTCAGGTCTCTGCAAAAATGTACCTCTTGGGGCTGGGTTGTGGTAGAATACTCACCTAGCACTCATGAGGCCCTGGGTTCAATCCTTAGCACCATATAAAAATAAACTAAAGGTATTGAGTCCACCTACAACTAATATATATATATATATAAATTTTTATTTTTTTAAATTTTTTCAAGCGTACCTCTCATAAGTAAGTCCTTCCCAAACCACTCCATTGACAATCAGTCATCTGGCTCCATCACTGTTCCTCATCCCTGTCTCCTGCTTTTTTCTTCCACAGCATTTATCACTATCAGACATGCTACCTACTTTGCTTTGATTCTTCACCCATGGTCCCAGTGAATGTTCCATAAGAGCAAAGACTGGAGGTGGGGGGCAGGGGTTGGGAGTGGATAAGAACAAAAGAATTCCAGAAACACACTTCAAAATTATCAAGCTTTAGAGCACTTGTCTAACATGTGTGAGGCCCTGGGTTCAATCTCTAGCAAAAGAAGGCAGGCCACTATAAGTAAAAAGGAAAAGCATGTGCTTTTGTAAATCCATGCCAGGGGAAAGAACCTTTTGTGGTGATCACTTTCAACTAATTGTGAATAAGTGAGTATTGACATTAATTTTTTGTAAGTAAACCAGACTCAAAGTCCCAAGAGATTTATTCAATTTAAGTTGCAATAATTAAAGAAACATATGGATTTTTTCTATTTTACCACTTATACATGTTGATAACCTAAGTTTAGATGGAACTTTTGAACCTGAGGTTTGCCATGATCAGAGCATTCAAAATTAATCTTATTTCACTTTGGAATTTGGAAATGAGAATTCTGACTTTATAAACCACATAATGAGAGTAGAAATTTCAGTCATTGAAAGTAAAATGCCAGAGCTGCAGACAGCAGTAAAGGTGAACCCCATGTAGTGATTGAGTCACAGGTTCAAAGGATGAAAAGAGTGGTTGTCCTGCTCTGATGCTGAACACTCACTGCTAAGCACTCACTGCCAGCATTGAGGGCTTGGTGTCTCTTTAAGGAAGGTTCACCCAACATGCTGGCATGTGCAGAAAAGAAGTAGAACATCTCATTTCTAAGAGATTAGATACTTGAAACCATTAGAGTCTTGCCATTTCATGAAAACACAAGGTCTGGGGTTTGGGGAAAACAACATTGAAAAAGACAAAAAATTCTTTAGTAGTACTTCAATAAAAACCTTTAAAATAAACAAAATTCTCCCATGTAAAGAATTTAAATGCTGTAATTTTAAACTACTGGTAGTTTTTCAGAAATATAATTTTTAAATAATCAAAGCTTAACACAAAGGCTGTGCTATTCCTCCCCTGCTCCCTATTTGTTTCCAAAAGAGAAAGCTCAGTATTGATGTGTTCTGTAACTTATTCCCTCCATAAATGCCGTACAGAGGTGAGTTGTCTAGGTGGTGGTAGCCATATTTGCAAGAGCAGAGGGATATTCAGATCAAGCAAGAAGTCACCATATTTACCACTAGAAATTTGCCAGCCAAAAGAAAATTTGTATTACATTGTCTCTTTCTGCATGAACATAATAAAGTTCAGCTTAGTGATCAATGAACATATCAAATTATTTTAACAATGTATAACCAACCCAGGCAAATTACTATTTTTAGGAACATTATTTTGAGTAACTCAGACAAACTTGACACTATGGACAAATAATTATCCTGTGGGTCAACAGAGGCCTATTATGCGGAGGGGAAAAGGTAGTTAACTAATAGTGTCTTGTTTCTGGATACAGCTACACTGGGATCTTCATTGCCAGAGAAACAAAGTCTAGCTAGGCATACTTATTCAGATGGGTAAGAGTACCTTTGGCTTTGAGTATCACAAAAGGGGTTAAAAATACTTGCGACTAGGTGGGGAAAGGCCTAACAAGACATCTGGGTGCCACGGCTGTCACTGTCAGGGCAGCCCTTGGAGGGAATGCCCATATCAATTCGGTTTATCACATGGACAGCTGATCAACATTAAACAGACTTGCTCTGGGCAGACTGAGCTGAGCTGCCTGACATGAATTCCAATGAGAGCCCTCTGCACTCTACAACCAAGCTCTGCCATTTTTTACTGTTGCAGTTCCCTGGACATATGGGAATCCCTAGTGATGAGCACATAAAGCTGCCTCTAACTCAAGTGACGGCTCATTTCCCCCGGCTGAAGGCAGACATTAATATCCTGAGGAGATCAGACCCGCCTCTCTGACCCCCTTCTACCGAAGCAAAACCACTGTCCTATTTCTTCATTTAATAAGCTTTTAATGAAGGAAACCAAAACCCCTTTCTGACGGTAGCACAGTTCTACATGAAAAGGTTATACAAATATATCAGATTCTGTGTCAAAGTTTTCCAAAATATCTGTCCCCTGCCTCACTGGAGAGTAGTTCCTGTCACTTGCCCTCCCAGAGAGCTCATTCTTTCTGCTGCAGTACAGGAGGTTCAGTTCTCTGCTCTGATAATTACGAATCGTCTCCACAGTATGGCAGGTGGAGAATTAAAGAACTGATTACAAAGAGCATGCTGGTGTTTCCATTTTCATTACAAACCCCTTTCTTGGAGGGTTCATCATTTAGCTATGAAACTGCTTCAGGCACAACCAGGTTGGGAGAAATGACAATTCAGTGACAACACAGATCGTATACCAGAAAATGTTGCTGAGCTAAATTAGAATATGAGAAAGCTAAAAATACTTGGTGAATTGGAGTTGGTATACAGACCTTGGTTTTAGAAGGGACAGTAGGAAAGACATGTGACAGTGAATGAAGACGACAAGCAGATTTTTACCTGTGAATATTGGAGAGTGAGCAGAAACAAGGGAGATCTGAATCATTACCAAAGTTTAGTGCTGGCCCCAGTGCCTAGTGTCAGGGCTCTGTGTGTTCAGAATTGCTTCATGAGAGGCTGGGGTTTGAGTTTTTGCTCCTTCAGAAAGTAAGAAGGGGTTAGGAGAGATGAGAAGGTTGCATGTTAAATGGGCCACAATAAACACTGCAGGAGGGAAATGTCATTCTGCAAAACCTCACCAGCTGCATAACAAGAGATGGACTGAAGAGGGAACCTTGGCAGGCTCTATTTAGACCGTAAAATGTGTAGGAGTCTGGAAGATGTGAAAGGAAAGTGGGAATAAAGAGGCAAGGATCTGTTTCCTATGAAAAGAGTGTCAGGGTATAAGCTACACAATGATATGCTTTAAGTTAGATTTCTTATGCTACTTCCAAAATGATCAAGGTATCTAGAGACCAAAAAAAAAAAAAAAAAAAAAAATCCTAAATAGCCCCCAAAATGTTTTACCAGGTCTTTTCATGTACAAAAGTGGAGTGACTCCCCAGCATGTTTAAACCACAGACAACAGCAGCAGGTACTCAGTGTATGGGCTAATGCACAATTCATAATTCTACCTCTCAAATATGATGATTTTTAATAGAACATTTCATTTAATCTTTGCCAAATTTAGTTATTAACCCTGTTTTATAAATGAGAATATGGAAGCTCAGATATGTTAATTGTTTTCTCCAGGATCTTATGACTAGTAAGTAATGGGGCTAAATTTTGATTAAAAGATTTTTTTCCTGAGGTAAAATTCAATTTACTTGCTATTTATCAAACCTCACTGACTCCCTAAAGAAACATTCTTCTTTATATAACAGAATAATTGTGGTAGCATCTACAGACTCACTAGATAAACGGATGCTGTTCTTAACCTCAGTTATAACATAGATCCCTTTGGCAGTTCGTTGAAGCCTAAGGACTCTACTCAGAATGCTTTAAAACACATAAGTAAGATTATGATGGGGCTGGGAATATAGACTAGTTGATAGAGTGCTTGCCTTGCATGCATAAGGCCTGGGTTCAATCTCCAGCAACACACACACACACTCACACATACACAAATTATGAGGGAAGCAACTTACATTGAAAATAAAGATGCAATTATTTTTCTATTCAAGTTCCTGGACCCCTGGATTTAATTCATAGAGTCCTTCAGGAATGTCTGTGAAGCCCAGCTGAAGAACCTTTGTGAGGAAATGGGAGGGAATGTGGGGTACAAGTGCTTTTCATAGACTATTTAATATCTCCAACATCCCTATAAAGAGGGAATCATTAAGATTTTTCATGCAGACAATTGAGTCTTAAAGAGGTCAAGCTATTTGCCTATGGTCACTCTGAGAGTTATTAGCAGAGATGGTTTGACCTATGAGTCCATGCTTCTCCCATTTCAACAACTTGGCAGCTAAATGTTGAGATAAGAGCATGGGTGTGGGTGGGGAGACTTGATCAGCATTTCTCCTTGGGAAGAACTGGTCTTTTATACCCTAACTTTGACGAGTGAGAAATAAGAGAGTGAACTGGAACAATTTAGAGGAAAAAACAGTTCCAGTGTGTAGCAGATTATGTACCTTTATGGAAAACAGTCTGATGTCCACCCCACCCTTACCCCACTTCTCTCAATAGAAGAATTGTTTCCACCCCATTAAACTCAAGTAAGTATGTATGACCTTCTTTTGCCAATGAAACGTGAGTGAAGAAAGTCATTTCTAAGCCAAAGTTTTAAGAACCGCCTTATGGTTCACCTAGACTCTTTTCTGTCCCAGATAGAGATGGCTCCATCAGCCTTGGTCTTGGAGTAAAGATGACATGGACATGACCCATGAGTAAGAAGTAGTCTTTTATTTTGTAAGCCATTGACATTTTAGGGTCATTTGTCACTACAGTTTAATTTCTTCTATTGTAGCACATCCTGGGAATAGTCCTGAGGCTTTCCTTTGTTCTTTGAACGATGATGTTCTATGGGTATGACAGAGCTGGAGATGCTAAGGGTGTGAAGCATCTACACAATGCCTCTTAAGTATGAATAATATTAAAGAAATGCAAAAATAGAACATTTTGTGGAGTTATAAGGGAATTGGAAATTCCAAGAAAAATGCTTTTCCCTTCAGGGTTCTTGTCTGCCACCACTCACAAAGCGTCACGCAGAGAGAGCAAAACAACTGCAATTCTTAGATCTAGGAAAGGAACTAACAGAACATCCAACTGGGCACTGTGGCAGGGCCTTCTTATAGGGCATAGGCAAAGAAGGCTCCCCATCCTAATCAGTAATTATATTGGGTAGTGACATTTAAAAAAAGATTAGGGTTTCCTACGAAGATTTCCCGAATCTCCACCACCCTCAGATTTAATGTATATATTATATGGGTATATATAGTTTTTCTATATTCTCTATTAAGAGTGGTTTTATTTTCTTTTTGTTTTTTGTTGCTAGGGATTAAACCCAGCTAATTCTACCACCAAGCTAATCCCCAGACCTTTTAATTTTTTAATTTTAGACTGGGTTTTGCTAAGTTGCTTAGGTCTAAGTTGTTCAGGCTGGCCTCAAATTTGTAATCCTTCTGCTTCAGCCTCCTGAGTCACTGGGAATACAGGTGCCATGCCCAGTTAAATGTACTTTTAAGGTACATTTAGAATATTCTCTTTTAAAAGATTCTCCCTGAAGTATTAGGAAAGCATGTGTAAAATATTTCTGGAGGTGAGGGTGCTTTAAGGTAAATGAGAAGATAAAGTTGAGATAAAGGTATCCTGGAAACAAAATTTTTAAAAAATAAAAACACAAATGAAATTAATATGATGTAAAATAAAATGAGGAAAAAAATTGGGATGGCACATTTACTATTCCAAAGCAAGCTAAAAATTATATGGAACCTCTACTGAGAATAAACTGCAGAATCAAGAGAAAGGCAAAAAATGAAACATGTAAGCACATACACACATATATACACTTATATACACATGTAGATTATATACCTGTATGTGTACATATATGTGTGTGTGTGTGTGTGTGTATAGCTGGCAAGGTTTGGGTAAAAGAGCTTGAAATCCAAGATGTAAATCTTTTCATCCAAAGAGGTAACCCAATTTCCCATGTGATCTGAATTGCAGTAAAAAGGAATGGCTATGCTTCCATGACAAATGAAGTAACAAGTGATGTATAACAAAGACCTGGTTGTAAAAGGGGAAAAAAAGAAAAAAAAAAACAATCCTCACAGAACCCTTTTTCAGTTCTGAACCCAAACTCAAGTTATGACTTAAATACGAACTCTTTTAGTTAGTTTTTCTGGCACTGTGACTAAAAGACCTGACAAGAACAATGAGAAGAGGAAAAGTTCATTTGGCCCATGGTTTCAGAGGTCTCAGTCCATCGATGCCCAAATCCACTGTTCTGGGTCCAAGGTGAGGCAGAACATCATGGTGAAAGTGTGTGATGGAGAGTAGTAGTTCAGGACATAGCAATCAGGAAACAGAGAGTTCTGCTCACCAGGGACGAAATATACACCCCAGTGGCTTACCTCCTCTGGCCACACCCTACCTGCCTACAGTTACCACCCAGTCAATCTATTCGAGTGGATTAATGCACTGATCAGTTTAAGCCTCTCATAACCCAATCATTTTACATCTAAATTTTCTTACATTGACTTACACATGAGCTTTTGGGGAATACCTCATATGTAAACTGCAACACAAACACATACCAAACCACTCAAAGATGAGCATTATCACATTCAAATAGAAAACTACAGTGGTCTCTAAAGAGAATGCAGTGGTGCATGCCTGTAATCCCAGTAACTCAGGAGGGCTAAGGGAGGAAGATCACAAGTGTGAGGTCAGCCTCAGCAATTTAGTGAGGCTCTATGCAACTTGGAGAGACCCTGTGTCAAAATAAAAAATAGAAAGGACTGGAAAGTAGCTTACTGGGAAAGTGCCCTTGAGTTCATTCCCCTGTATGGAGAGAGAGAGAGAGAGAGAGAGAACGAGAGAGAGAGAAAGATAAATACCCAGCCCTGGCATTTCTCTATCCTTACCTTGCTAGGTTTTCAGGATAGTAGAAAAAGTTTTCAAGAAAAGTATATATTCTGATTTTCAGTGAATATATACACAATAGATATTCTTGCATACACACAAGATCTAATTCCTAAGTCCTTGATATGCATGCATGTTTCAGAGCAAAAAACTTGAAGTGGGCATGGGTATATAATTTATCCATCAATCCCTCAACAGCAAACTACTGATAATTATTATCCATAGCAGGGGGAAAAAAACATAAGAGAATCTCTGTAGGAACTATTATCCAGGAGAGGGAAAGATATATAATCTGAATATTAAGTGAAGATTTAAAATGAAATATCTTTTAAAATATTTTAAGTAATCAAGTTCTATAGAATACTCTTGTTACCATGTGTGAAATTATTTTCAAACTAAAGATCTGGCTATAAAACTTGTGAACAGAGTCACTTTTTAAGGCTATTTTTTCTTTTCTTTTAAAAATAGCTTTATTGAGAAAAATTATGTCATAAATTTCATCCATTTTTAAGCATATAATTTAATGAATTTTAATACACTGACAGAGTTGTGTGGCCATTACTATAGTCAAATTTTACAATATTTCCTTTATGCTAAAAGAAAAAAAAATTTCAAGCCCACGTAAAGTCACTCTCTATTTAGGCTATTTTTCTTTTCTTTCCTTTTTTATTGTTGGTACAGGAAATTGAACCCAGGGGCACTTTACCACTGAGCTACTTCCTTAGCCCCACCTTTCAGGACAGTAAATTTTATTGGTTTCTCACACAGTAAATGATAATTGATATCTAATCACTAGAACTCTATATATCTTTGAAATAATATGTAGGGGAGAAAGTCAAACCACATGATCAATAGAACTCAATAACCACATACAGAGGTTTTAAAAATCACAAATAACACCACCCAGATGTACTTCCATGAAGTTGCTGACACTGAGTAGCCAAGAGAATTATAAAAATAATTGTTAGCACAATAATAACCTATCTCTTAAGTTTTCTTAAATTACAAAAAGTGCTTACTTATGAAACAAACTATAAAAAGGTTCTGTAACATATGAGTGTAATACTATATTGCTTACATTTTTTCTCTTTCCACCTTTTTTACTGGTACATTATAGTTTTATATAATGATGAGATTTGTTGTTACATATATGCACACAATATAACAATATAATTTATCCTCAACCCTTTTTTTCATTATTTTTTGTATTTATTATTTTTTAATTTTTAAAGACTGCATTTTGATTCATTGTACACAAATGGGGTACATCTTTTCATTTCTATGATTGTACACAATATAGATGCATAATACCATTCATGTAATCATACATGTACATAGGGTAATGATGTCTGTCTCATTCCACCATTTTTCATACCTCCCCTCATTTCCCTCTACATAATCTAAAATTCTTCCATTCTTCTCTCACTCCAACCCCTCACCCCCATTATATATCATCATCCACTTATCGGGGAAAACATTCAGCCTTTGTTTTTTAGGGATTGGCTTATTTCACTTAGCATGGTATTCTCCAATTCCACCCATTTATCTGCCAATGCCATAATATTCTTCCTCTTTATAGCTGAATAATATTCCATTGTGTATATATACCACAGTTTCTTTAACCATTCATCTTTGAAGGACATCTATGTTGGTTCCACAATCTAGCTATTGTGAACTGAGCTGCTATAAACACTGATGTGGCTGCATTACTGTAGTATGATAATTTTAAGTCCTTTGGATATAAACTGAGGAGAGGGATAACTGGGTCAAAAGGTGGGTCCATTCCAAGTTTTCTGAGGATTCTCCACACTGCTTTCCAGAGTGGCTGCACCAATTTGCAACTCCATCAGCAATGTAAAAGTGTGCCTTTTTCCCCAAATCCATGCCAACAGTTATTATTGTGTTCTTGATAATAGCCATTCTAATTGGAGTTAAGATGAAATCTTAGAGTTGTTTTAATTTGTATTTCTCTAATAACTAGAGATGTTGAACACTTTTTCACATAGTTATTAATTGCCTGTGTGTCTTCTTCTGTAAAGTCTCTGTCCAGTTCCTTGGACCATTTATTGATAAGATTCTTTGTATTTTTGGTGTAAAGTTTTTTAAGTTTTTAAGATTAGTGCTCTATCTGAAGTGCATGTGGAAAAGATTTTCTCCAGGCAATCTTTTCACATTATTGATAGTATCCTTTGCTGAGAAAAAGCTTTTTAGTTTGAAACCATCCCATTTATTGATTCTTGCTTTGATTTCTTATGCTTTGGGAGTCTTGTTAAGGAAGTCTGGTCCTAAGCCAACATGATGAAGATTCAGGCCTACTTTTTCTTCTATTTGGTGCAAGGTCTCTGGTCTAATTCCTAAGTCCTTGATCCATTTTGAGTTGAGTTTTGTGCAGCGTGAGAGATAGAGGTTTAATTTCATTTTACTGCATATGAATTTCCAGTTTTGCCAGTACCATTTGTTGAAGAGGCTATCTTTTCTCCATTGTATATTTTTGACTCTTTTGTCTAGTATGAGGTAACTGTATTTATGTGGGTCTCTCTCTGTGTCTTCTATCCTGTACCATTGGTCTACCTGTCTATTTTGGTGCCAATACCATGCTGTTTTTGTTACTATTGCTCTGTAGTATAGTTTAAGGTCTGGTATTGTGATACCTCTTGCTTCACTTTTTCTGCTCAGGATTGTTTTGGCTATTTGAGGTCTCTTATTCTTCCAGATAAAGTTCATGATTGCTTTCTGTGTTTCTATGAGGAATGTCATTGGGATTTTAATTGGAATTGCGTTGAATCTGTATAGCACCTTTGGTAGAATGGTCATTTTGACAATATTAATTCTGCCTATCCAAGAACATGGGAGATCTTTCCATCTTCCAAGGTTTTCTTCAATTTCTTTCTTTAGTGTTCTGTAGTTTTCATTGTAGAGGTCTTTCACCCCCTTTGTTAGATTGATTCCCTAATATTTTATTTTTTTGAGGCTATTGTGAATAGAGTGGTTTTCCTAATTTCTCCTTCAGAGGTTTCATCACTTATGAATAGAAATGCATTAGATTTATGCATATTGATTTTATATCCTGCTACTTTGTTGAATTCATTTGTTAGTTCCAGATGTTTTCTAGTGGAATTTTTTGGATCCTCTAAATACAGAATCATGTTATTGGCAAACAGTGACATCTTGAGTTCTTTTCCTATTCGTATTCCTTTAATTTCTTTGGTCTGTCTAGTGTTTCAAAGATGATGTTGAATAGAAGTGGTGAAAGAGGGCATCCCTGTCTTTTCCAGTTTTTAAAGGGAATGCTTTCAGTTTTTCCCCATTTACAATGATGTTGGCCTTGGACTTAGCATAGATAGCCTTTACAATATTGAGGTATGTTCCTACTATCCCTATTTTTTCTAGTGTTTTAAGCATGAAGGGATGTTGTATTTTATCAAAAGTTTTCTCAGCATCTATTGAAATAATCATATTTTTCATTATTTTGAGACAGGGTCTTGTTAAGTTACTGAGGGCCCTGCTAAGTTGCTGAGGCTGGCCTTGAACTTGCTATCTTCCTGTTTTAGCCTCTCAGGTTGCTGAGATTGTAGACATGTGCCACTGCACCCAGCTTAGGCTATTTTTCTTGATTTTCATTTTTCAAGTGTTTGGAATTGTTCATGAAATTAATTACAAATAGTAACAATATAAAATAATTATAAATAGTAATAATATAAAATAGAAATATCATTGTACTCCTACTGAAAAAAAAATTATGATATGTGACAAATAGTAAATCATCTCCAAAGCCAAATATAAAGGACACATTTATTAGGTGCCTGAAAGTAATTCTTCTTTTTTTCTTTACAACTTAACTATAAGGTATTTCAAAAAATGAATGCAGAAAGCATACATATACAACTTCTAAGAAAATTATTTTGAGAAACAAATGTATATAGCTCATTTATTCACTCAAATTACCTTATTACTCAGAATCACACTGAAAATCCTTAAGTTCACATCTTTTTTTCAGCTATCTTTTTGGTCTGGATCTACAGAAGCAATGAAAATGTTCAAAAGGTTGCCACTGTCATACGAGGAAATAATGCATACATATGAAATAAAGAAAAAACATATAAACCATAATTTACAGGCTACACAGAGCAATCTTCAGTCATTTTTTAAAATTATATCACTTAATTCTAATCTGGACTTGAGGTGTGTTCATTGGAATGAAAATCCACAAATGCTTATTTCAAGAGAAGTATCTCCAAATTTCTTTTTCATAGAAAAGTGGTGCAGGAAGAGTACAAGGTGAAATAAGGTGACATTAAAATTCACCTTTAAAAAAAATCACTACTATTGAATGGCTTTTAAAAAAGATATCATACAAGTCAGATGAGAGCATACTCTATAATAAAAATTATAAAAGTATATAGAGTTCAGCTGTTCAATATGATAGTAAGGTAGCTATTACACACTTAAAATATCATAGCTGGTCAAAATTCAGATACTCTTTAAGTGTAAAGGATAGAAGAGTGAAACAGACATTATTACCTCATGTACATATATGACTGCATGACTGATGTGATCCTACAACAAGTACCCTCAGAAAAATGAGAAATTATACAGCATTCTGTCATATATAACAAAAAATTAATAAAAGAATAAAATATCTGAATAAGTACTTTATAATGATTACATGTTGAAATACAATACTTTCAATATATTAGTTTAAATATTAAAATTAATTGCACTTGTTTCTTTTTGTATTTTTAGTGTAGCTACCAGCAAATTTAAAATTACATTTCTTTGGATACAGATACAGTTCACTTCCTTTGGGACCCTACTAGGTTCCTATTTCTTTCCCCAGAAGTTCTTTTTCTTATAGTTTAGCATCTTTTCTTTCAGACTTTTGTTGCATGTTTTTAACATATGTTTATAAACATATAGCAAATGCTATGCATTTTCCCATAAAAATGTGTTCATACTATACATATGGCACTGTAACTTGCTTTATTCACTTAATATAGTTGAAGATTTTTGTGTCACTACATATTGAACTACCTCACTCTGTATTCTCTTTCTTTCTTTTTTTTTTTTTAACCCCCCTGTGATACTGAAAATTGAACCCATGGGTGCTTGACCACTGAGCTATATCCCTGCTCTCTTTTTAACTTTTATTTTGAGACAGAGCTCCACTAAATTGCCCCGGCTGCTTTCAAACTTATGATCCTCTTTGCCTCAGCTTCTTGAGTTTCTGCGATTACAGTCATGTGCCACCAGATCTGGCTATCTCACTCTTCTTAATGATAGGTCTTTATCCACTGTATGTTTGTACCACAATTTTCTTCAGACCTCAGTAATAAATGTTTAGGTTATTTCTTACTCTGCAGTATCATAAACAATGTTGCAGTGAACATCCTTCTACATATATCTTTGTGTATATGTTGGAGTACTTCTGAGGATATATTCCTAGAAGTAAAATTATAGGATCAAAAAAAATGTCATTTAAAACTGTTAGATATTGCTAAATGGCCTATTCTACTTCTGTTTTAAAAAGTAAATCAACTGGCTTGTGATAAGTACATGAACTAGTTTCGTGCCTGGGATTCAGTGAAGAAAAACGATTCTAACTTATGCCCTGAAATCAGCAGAAATTAGCCAACGATTATTTTAAAATTCAATTAACAGTGCTTACAGGGCACTAAAATACAAAATAGTCAAAGATGATCAAAGATAAATTTTATAATCAAATTAGTGAAGTTTGTTTGATTCTGCATAAAAAACAGACATATCTAAAAATGTGCCTCCCCACCTCAGAGAAGATTAATTTGTAAAATACATCAAGTTTCAAATTTTGGCTTCACACCCCAAATAGTGATAAGCAAAAGGATTTGATTTTTCATAAAGGCCCCTCTAAGACCACATTACTTTTGGTTGTACCTTCTTCTGGCCTTCTGTATCTTCAGTGCTAATCTCCACTTTTGAGAAAGGCAGGTAATATGATTCATTAAAGTACATATATATTCTGAGAACTTGGTTTTTTTTTTTTGCGGGGTAGCGGGGGTTGGTACTGGGGATTGAACCTGGGCCTTGCACATGCTAGGCAAGTGCTCTACCACTGGGCCTTATCTCCAGACCTGAGAACCTACATTTTTTAAAAAATCTTTATTTTCCTAGATGAGGGATGGCTGGAGGGGTATTGATTGCAAGGTGGGACCTCGAAGTTCAGGCAGGCTCTTTTTTTTTTTTTAATATATATTTTTTTAGTCATAGATGGACATAATACCTTCATTTTATTTACTTATTTTTTTTTATGTGATGCTGAGGATTGAACCCAGTGCCTCACACAAGTTAGGCAAGCCACAACTCCAGTCCCAAGATATACATTTTTAACTATTAAAATGCACCTGAGCAAGACCAAATATGCTCATAGTTCTGCCAATCTCATTTTGTGAGTGCTTAGAATGTGCTTGCTAATGTCTTTACACCATAAACACATTCAAGTCCTACTCTTGAGCAGTGTAAGGAATGGTAAGGATAAAAAATAATAAACAGAGACAAAGGTATATGAAAATGTGCCCCAGGCATCAATGTTGCAAATGAATAAAACTACACATTTGATCAGCAGGCATTCTACTCACAGTTTTATCTAGAACACCAGGCAGCAGCTTAAAAAGTGTGCATTCAGAGAACTCAGTGGAGAACTTGGAGATCATCTGATATACTTCCAACTCATACAGGGGAAACTTCTACTCCATAAAACTTTGTAAACAGGGAGCTGGGAGAGTGGTTGCCTGTAGTACTGTGTATATTCTGAACAAACTTTGCAGTGTCTCTATAATTTTCCAAGCAGCCTGACCCTTTTCCTCTTTTTGAGAGTTTTTTACTGCCTTTCATGCCTTTACATATTTCCACATCTACACATCATGGCACTCTACTATTACTGTTTTTCCTATTCACTAGCAAGAATTAAAGGAAATTAGATTCTTCTCATCACTCTGCATTCTTGGACTTCCATCCTATCAAGTTCACTTGCTTAAAGAGTAATTGGAGCTTACAGTAATTATTTTTAAAATATTGATGACTCCTCTATTTATAAATGAGTGTGTTTATAAGTAAGCTTTATATAAAAAGCAAGGCTGTAAGGAATAAGACAAGTGAGTCACTGCTTTTCCCCCATTAGAAGTCTTCTTGAGAGTTGATGATACAAATGGTTCATAAACCAATTTGGAAGTCAAAGATCAGCAGAGCAGAGCCGGGTACAGTGGCACATGCCTGTAATCCCAGTGACTCAAGAGGCTGAGACAGGAGAATCACAAGTCCAATGCCAGCCTCACCAACTTAGCAAGGCCCTAAGCAACCTAGCAAGATCCTGTCTGAAAATAAAATATTAAAAAGGGGCTAGGTATAGCTCTGTTGGTAGAGTGCTTGCCTCACATGCACCAGGTTCTGGGTTCAATCTCTAGCCTTTTAAAAAAAATAAAAGGTGGGGCAGTTGGAGATGTGGCTCAGTGGTTAAGAATCCCTGGGTTCAATCCTTAGTATAAAAAAAAAAAAAAAAAAAAAATTCAGCAGAACATAGTAATAAAAAAGTCAGAACAAGTAAAAATTGATGGAAGTATTCACCTCGATTATCTGATTATCATTATCATCAAAAAATTACTTATGCTCTGGAAATATAAAGAAGAGTTTTTTGTTTTATCAGTAAGTATGTACCAAAGTATGAACCTGTAGGTATTTCTCTTAAGTAGCTTAAAATATGATTCATGCCCTGAGGATTCAAAATTTAGTGGGAGATACAGTGCATAAAAAGATTTAAGGAACACTATGGAGTACGTAAATGTGAATGAATGCCACAGTCTAGCTGCTGTAGGGATACATGATGATCCCAGGAGATTTGGGGTGAGGAATGGGAAAGCCCTTTGGGAAAGGTGACAGGAAAGCTGGGCTCTTCTTGAATGGAGTTCACTGAAAGCAAGGATGTTGCTGCTGCCACCACAGTGCTCCGGGTGTTCCAAGTAGGTGGTAGCCTCTGCTGGTACCAACAGGGCTCACTGCCCCTGCCAGACAATGACCAGTGTTGACAATTGCTGTGAGGTGGTTTGAAAGTGGCTGTAGCCAGCATGCTGAGACTGGAATATGGGCAGAAAATGGGTTTAGTACGAAGGCATGGGTATTTTTTCTCTGATAGGGACTGAGAAGAAAGGAAATAAGAAAATTACTTATTAAAAAAAAAAAAAAAAAGAAAAAGGAAAAAAGGGAGAAAAGTCTAGAAAAGGAGAAAAGTCCAGGAACATCCTTCATTTTCTCCCCACAGCCCTGATTTTTCTCAAATGATTTGGAAAAATGAACAATAAAATGATTGAATTGCTACTGTCTTCCCAAAAGTCATTTTCACATAGACAAAAGAAAATTAACATGCTTCTTACTTTACATTTTGCTCCAGTAAGGCTACCTAAACCAAAGAAATGTGAGTTGATAGCTAGGTCTTAGATACCACAGAAGAATATTCACTGACAGTTAATTATCAGAATGTCAAGTCATTATACTACCTAATTTACCAGCACACTTTCAGCTGGTCACAAGTGCTCTGCTGTGGTCTAAAACAGAATCCTACTTATTAATCAGAGTGGCCTTACGGAGTTAATTCAGTCGGAGGATAGCAGAGAAATAAATGAAGCTAACTTAGCCTTTTGTCTTCTTTCTCATTCTGAAGAAAAGAATGCAGTCAAGACTTCTAACAGGGGGGGTGATACAGAAAATACTCTGGAGTTATCTTAAAAGATAAAAATGTAGCTGCTCAGCTTCCCCTGACCTTAATTTTTAAAAATTTGATGGTTCCTAATTAAACTACCCTTTGACTACACAGAGTTTGCCTTTCCATAAGCCCTTGTCCATGGGGAAGAACTGAGCCAGGAATTCTGAGAGGAAAGAGAGATGTGGAAGCTGTGATGCTCACACTGTGGGAAGGGAAGGATGCTGGGTTGTTCCTCAGGTGACTCATGGTAAGAGGCTGTTGTTCTGAATTCCTATAACACAAACAATTCAATTTTTGTATGCTTCTACAAAGTTCTTAACATTATTATTATTATATTATTAATGGCAAATCTTGAGCCGTCATATGGGACTACCTGTGGGTATTGGATATTTATCATATTCAACTGTCAATTATGAACATTTCTTCAAATAATAGTTGATTTAAATCCTAAAGCAAGAAAATGTAAAATAACCTACTGCATTAGACTGCCTGGGCTGCCATAACAATAAAATAAAAGAACCCACAGATTGGTGCTTCACCACACATTTATTTTCTCACTATTCTAGAGGCTAGAAGTCTGTGATCAAGGTGATGAGGAACTGTTGTTTTTGAGTGCTCTTCCTCATTTGCTGATAGTCCCATTCTCACTGTGACTTCATATGGTCTTTCTTCAGTGCCTGCACAATGTGATACAGATCTCTCTGTTGTCTCTTCCTCTTCTTATAAGCATACAAGCCCTAACCCATTAGGATCCCACCCTTATGACCTCCTTTAACCTTAATTACCACCCTAACAGCCCTATCTGCAAATAGTCATAACAGGGTTAGGGCTTCAATATGTAAATTTTGAAGGACACAATTCAGTCCATAACATCTTCTGTATATGATTTTTATAGTTTGATAATGTATTAAGTCAAAAGAAATTACATTAAATTCAGCTCATTTCAAAACATTTAAAATTTAAGTACATTTAGCAAAAACAAAAAAAGCACATTTTAATACATAATTTGTTTCTTTCACCTCAAATGCACAATTTTGATAGCATTTGGGGTAAAAGATGAATAAGACAGTGTAGTTCTTGATGAATTTATTATGTGATTATGAGAAAGATAAAAGCAGAAAATATCAATATAGTATGGTAAATACACTGTAGCCTTTAAGAATATGAGTTTGGAGTAAGACCTAGTTTAAATCTCAGATCTGCTACTTACTTGCTGTGTAGATCTTGGTTAAATAATTTAACATCTCCCAGTTTTACTGTTCTTATCTTTATAAAGGAGCCATCACTAATGACCTTTTGGAATGACCATGAGCTGTAAATAAGGTAACATGTATAAACTGTTTTCAGCACAGAGCTTAGTACAGGAAGCTATTTTACTGTCACCACTTATCTTAGTACAGACTTAGACACAGTGCGCTGTAGAAGACCAGAAAAGAGTACTTAGCTCAGCCTTCGGTCACAAAAGGTTTCTTAGAGAAGAAGAGAGCAGAGCTGTATCTTAGAGATAGGCAAGAATTAGTCAGATGAAGAAAGGTGGGAACATTATCCCCTGTAGTGGAGACAGCATGGTGAATGCAGGTAATGCAAGTATTTGGCATTTACTGGACAGTTCTATCGCAAGAATAATTGTTATTCAGTTCCCTGTTGCTCTGGCTTCCTACAGTAGAGTTGATTCTCCCCTCTCATGACTTACCTTCCAACCACGGACAGCTATGTTAGATATGTCACATAAGGACAATCTCAGCCCTGCAGAGGAAGGTGAGAACAGGACCCTTTACAACCTCCACTAGAACCTGTTCTTTCCCTCTGCCATATGAACGTGAGAAAGGATGCCTGGCAGAGGCAGTATACTAAGTGGCTAAGTGTATGGCTCTGGAATTAGTCTGCCTGTGTTCAAATCCTTAGGTCATTTGGGCAAGTTAACTTCATCTGTTTGTTTCAGTGTTTCCCATCTGTTAAACGGGGATAAATAACAATACCTACCTCTTAGGGTTGTTGTGAGCCAGGAAGTTAATCCATGTAAGAAAATTATAATGGCCTGGCTGCTAATAAGTGTTAGCTAGTATGACCTTACAAAATGAAAAGTCTGTTTCACGGACAAGAAATCCTTGAGCAAACAGAGAATGCACTAGATTAGAAATGTGGTCATCTGTGAAGGGTACAGGAAGAAAGGAGAATAAAAGGGCAAGAAGAAGAAAATATTTATAAATATTTATCTATTATCTATGAGGTACCAAAAGTACTACATTAAATACCACATGTACAAAGTCCTGCCCCCCACCCATCCTGACAACTCTGCTACCCTGTTGTCCCAGTGTACTTGCTGGAGTTCAAAGAGGTCAAGAAATCTAGACCACAACCAGGATTCAAAACTGCGGGTAGAAGAATAGAGTTATGCTCTGCCCAAAATTATTTCTCTTTGTCTCGCTGGGCCTCCAGTTTCTTAGCTTGAAAATTACATTAGACTTGACATTCCTAAGAAGAAACCTGAGAACTGCCTAATTTTCATACCATTTCCTAGGCCTAGTCCAGGAAATATAAATATGTGTTCATGTCTAATTTTATGTACAATGCTTAGGATTCCATTTCACTAAAATCAAGAATTACAGCATATAAACCAAGAATATACTTACTTGTCTAAAGTTCAGAATATAGTATAATTATACACTGGGCAACAAGAAATATTATTCTCCTAACATTCTAATTATTTTCAGAAATTATAAATTGACTAGACCTAAATGTTTTACAACATTAAGCAACTGTAATCTTCAACCCCCAAATATTGTGTAAGGTATTCTGTGGACCTTTAATATCCTTGTGATTTATATTTTGTTACTATGGCCTGTTAGGTATTCTTTTACTTCCCTTATCACAGAACCTAAAATTAATTAATTAATTTGTTAAAATTTTCTTAGTTGTAGATGGACACCATACCTTTATTATTTTTATGTGGTGCTGAGGATTGAACCCAATGCCTCACATATGCTAGGCAAGTGCTCTACCACTGAGCTACAACCTCAGCCCAGAACCTAAAATTCATAAGAATAAAGTTAGGAAAAATACAGCTGAAGAAAGCCATGGGAAAGGTGAATCATAAGAGTCAAGACTCTTTTATAAAGCATTAACTTAAGGAGCTGAACCAGAGTGTAGAGACTACAATCTTATGGGTCTTATACATAGGTAGATGGAGTTTTTCATATTGTTACTTCTTTGCCAATGAAGATGCTTCTTTCTGCTCCTCTCTCTCACATATACAAACAAACACACACATGTTGTCTCATCTTGGCCCCTGTACTAATAAAAGAGCACCAATACTTAGGGGCAGCTTCAAATACTCTCAGAGGCTAGGGAGAAGGAAGATGAGACAGCAGACAATTTTCTATAGACATTTTACATACATGTTTATTTGTAAACCTAAAAATATATATATTTTCCTTTAATTACAATTTCTCATATAACCATTAGTGGGCTCCAGTGATGCAAGTCATATTTATTAGAGGCAGCATGTCAAATAGAAGTTGACAATTACAGTCTCTATCAATACATATTATGCCAGACGGTAATGAGCCATCCACAAAGGGCTAGCCATCCAAAATAATCACGCCGCTTTCCAGAGAAATGTCGAAGAGGTTATGGTTTATTACACAGTGCTCATTAGATATACAGTGGCAGCATTAGCAATTTTTCCTTCATTTGCGTCTCATTTAAGGATCTGCCCCCACAAGCACAGTCAAATTAGTACACAAGGTTAAAACCATTATGCCCAGAAAAAATTAAGTTGCATTTTATTTTACAGTAATGGTGGATCAAAGGTCCTTGGAATCTATTATTTGCAAGACCATTATCTAACACAGAATATTAACAAAAGGGAAAAGAAAAGCAATGCCCTGCCAGCATGGCTTTGACAGGAACAAAGACACACCGAAATAAGCAAACACCACATTACTTAATTAAATACCCCTAAAAAAACACTATTTTAAAAATAACACTAAGGTTGTGACATCAACTGACAAGAGTCACAAAATTAAAGTTAATGATGAGGCACCACCCTATACTTTGAAATGCCTCATTTACATTAACTTATTTTTAAACATTTTTTTATACTGCTTTGGTGCACAATTTGGTTATAAACTCATGAACTACTATAAATATTTATTTCCTAAAAAAGATAACCTTGTTTCTAATCTTTGTGACAAACCCACACTTACTGGTATTTAGTGAATTGTAATTTGCAGATATAACTATAAAAAGATCTGGTCAGGAGGGCAGATCTTGGAGTAAGTTACAAGCATTAAGATGTCTACTGCTAACTAAGAGCTACTTAATGGATTTTGCTAAATCAGCAGACAATTGGTTAACAACATCCGAATTAGCAGCAGGGTTAATAATTGCAGCAAAGAGATCTTGTGAAGCGATTTCTAAAGACCTGATCAAACTATATTAATAAAAATGCTGAAAGATATTAGAGTTAGAAGAACAAAACTCAAAGGTATTTCCCCATATTTTATTAACAGACTACAATTGTAGTGAGTATTCAAAAAACCCTTGCTTTCATTTAATGAACATTTATTGAGTGCCTATTATATGTCAGATCATGTGATAGGTTCTGAGAATTCATTGGTTAAAAAAAGGAAGAAGACCATAGCTCTGTGCTCAAACCAGCTGATGGCTAGATTGATGAAAGACTGAACAGAAAATCAAAAGGATTCTGCAAGGAAGTAACACCTGGTGTGGCACCTAAAGAATTCCATCTAGTGAGACCACAAGAGAGAGATACATTGAGAATGTGAAGAAAAGAGAGTTGGCTAAAAGGGGATTATTAACCTCAGATTATCCGGGTATACAATTCTAAGAAATCTCTTTCAAAAAATGATCCAAGTTAGAAAAGTTAGAAGAAAACATCCTGAAATTAGACTGACAGGCTTTATAAAATAAAGTCAGTATGCATGTTCTAGAACAGTTCAGATCATGTTTTATCATTTTTTTTTTTAAACCAGGGATTGAACTCAGGGGCACTTAACCACTGAGTCACATCCCCAGTCCTTTTTATTTTTTTATTTTAAGGCAGGGTCTCACTAAGTTACTTAGGGCCTCGATAAGTTGCTGAGGCTGGCTTGGAACTTGGGATCCCCCTTAGCCACTCCTGAGTCACTGCACCCAGCTAAAAGAGATATCTTAAGGAGATCATTTTCTAGTTACATCCACATAAATTCAATCATATTTCAGAATAGATGAATATATAAATCACTTAATATTAACTGTAAGTCTGACTGGATAACTTGCCATGACTAACATTTGAATTTTGTTGATTATTCTTCTTAATCTTTACCCTGGTAAACAAGGATTCTTGTCTCTTTTCCTTTAAACTGATAAAAACATGAGATATAAATAACAGAACCACTTTAATTTTTTTACTACGTTATATACATATATATATATAATTTTTTTACTACGTTTTATATATATATATATATATATATAATATATAATATGTGTTTTTTTTTTCCCAAAATATCTGTAAGAGATAATACACTTTTAGAGGACAGATAACATATTGATTTAATTCTTTTGGTATGGTCCCCAGTACAGTTCAGGTATAATAAGATACCTTCAAAAGCTGTTAAAAAGAAAAAAATGGAAATGTCATTTTAGTAGTTGTTCTAGTACAGCTACTATTTATGGCTATGATATATAGATGGTCTTCAGCTTATGATGGTTTGACTTAAGTTTTTTTTTTTTTACTTTACCATGGTGCAAAAAAATATGCATGCAGTAGAAATTGAACTCTGAATTCTAATTAGAGGCAATCTTCTACGATTTAAAAACGGTACTAAATTAGTAATTAGCACCTTCTTCCTGGAAGGCCCATTATAACCCATGGCACCTAAAAAGATACTCTTAGCTACTTTTCAAGTAACATCTGACCTGAGGCATATTGGGTATAAATTTGTAGTACAAGACCAGGTACAGAGAAAATGGCAACCTCAAAAGACGATATGGTACTAACTTCAGGGCTTTATGAATCTAACAGAAGGAATCCACTTCTACAGCAAAACAAAAAAACACTAAAGGAGAACTTCTTGCTTAATGATACCATCTAGATCAGTGGTTCCTAGTCTGAGGTGCCCAGAACTTTAAGGATTTTTCAAAATGAAGAATTCTTCACAGAGGTGAGTTATTTTCCCCTTTAAAAAATGTCTAAGGAAAGTCATTCATTCCTGGAAAAAGGCACAGCTGTTAATAAAAATTTTAATTTTAATTTTGTACTCATTATTGAGGTGAGAGTGGTTATCTCACGGTCATTAGATGCTCTGGCAGTTACAAGTGTATCTAATAAAACAGAAAATCAAGTAATCATTTTATATATAAAATCATTAGCAGACTTTTTTAAAAAATTAAATTTTCTCAGATATACATGACAGTAGAGTGTATTTTGACACATTATACATACATGGGATTAGGATTCCATTCTTGTAATTGTACATGATTTGGTGTTCACTGGTGGTGTATTCATATATAAACATAGGAAAGTTATGTGTGATTCACAAGCAGACTTTCTTTTTTAAAGGTGGTACAAGAGTAGTAAAAGGAGTCTGGGTATGGGAGGTTGGGAGGTGATCATAAGGAAGTCTCCACTGGCTCATTTCCCTTCACTTTCCTGGACCACTATCCTCTCTCAAGGCAGTTTAGGAAGAAGCAGCTGGGCTTCAACAACACATCTAACAGGAGGCCAGAAGAGGTCATCGGAGAGCAGCACTAGGCACCCATCCTCCCATCCACAGGGTTGGGTCCAGCACATTCTAGGTCTCTGTTCACCCAAAAATCAGCGGTCAAGAAAACACAATAAATTATTATATCCAGTTTTTCAGTTTGACACAATCTGAAGTGACTTTTAAGTTTGCTGCAATGCTTAACTTTTAAAAATTGGTTTGAAGAAGGAAACAAATTCTCCCATGAGGTTGTAAAAGACAAGTTTTTATATCCAAAAATTCCTTGAAGAGAAAATAATCACAATAAAAACAGTAGTGCCTTGATATTGACATAAAAATCCCACCTTCTCTGGGACAGTAATCAATTATTTCTTAAAAGCACAAATTGCAGGTGCATAAAAATTCTTATTTAAATATATGCAATATTGGATGATTTGCACAAAGGTAAAAAGAATGTGACTAATAAGAACAGATAAAGTGCTACAAAGTCCCAAGCTTATAAATGAATTCTAAAACAAGTCAGAACAGAAAAATTAAACATATTTTTGAGTACTTTAAATATTTAAATATAAGTTTTTCTTCTTTTATCTTCAGGGTTGTGTAAATTAAATAGGAAGTTCTTCCCCTCTCACATAGAGCTGAAGAATTAGAAGGAAAAAGGCTAGATAGAATTTTAAATACCACTTTCTATGTTTTTACTTGTCTCCCTTAGGCACCTCCTTCCTGGAAGGTCCATTATAAGGCATGGCATCTAAAAGCCAGTCTTAGCTACTTTTCTGGCTGACCTAGTGTATTTATTGGGTATAAACTTGTAATAGGATGCCAGGCACAAAGGGAATGGCAACCACAAGAGACTATGTGGTACTGTCTTTAGGGCTTTATGAATCTAATGGAGGGAATCCATAAAATTAGAAAATGCTAAGGGAAGACCTAAAGTGGGTGGATATGTTCAGCAGATTACAGAGAGGTTCAAGTTCTCTTGATCACCTCTCTAATTGTTCCTAAGGAAGATTAACTTTCAGTCAAAATGCAGACAGTATAAAAGTTTGCAGAAGGTACCTTTGGAAATAACAAGTTGCCTGTTAAGCACTGCAGGTGTGTCAGAAACAAAAACAGGTTTTGCAAAGTTGAAGAAATAAATTGAATTAAACTCTAATAATTTAGTACTATTCCATTTAAATACCCTGACAGTTCTGATATTAGCTTATTGTTTTTGTTAAATTAAAATTGCTCAGGCCTATCTATATATAGAGAAGAAAACGAAACTCCTATTTATAAAGTTTTAAACTGAATGGTACAAAAATGCATTTTAAGTGCAAAGTATCCTTCTACTGTTGCCAGAAAACAACTAACAAAAGGGAGTTAAATAATTTCACAGCCATATTTTCTCACTCTTCTTCACTGGGAACACAGTCATTTGCATGGCATAATAAGCTGTAAATTATAAACATTTTTACATAGCCTGCTGCAAAGAGAAGTCTGCCAGCTTTCTACTATATTGGATAGTGTTCAAGTGATTAAATACAGCTTTGGAAAGAAGGGGTGGAAACTTATTTTGCGCCTCAGTTTGTTGGTTCGTTTTGCACAGCCTCTAAAAATATGTAACATCATTATTTGCAATGAATATGTAAGTAATTACATATATATGTGTGTATACACACACACACATATATATGGAGAGAGACAGAGAGAGAGAGCACACAGTATGTGTGGGGGGATAAATAAATATTCCATATTACTGCTGGATGCAAATTATCCATGGACAGTAGAAAATCTTGTAGGTGCATAATCATCCAAGTATTGCCTTCAAATGGTTTATCCAGTGAGTACGAATGTTAATAATTTTAATACAAAAATTTGTAGCAATGTGCATTTCAGAACTAATAACAAATGACATTTTGCTTTTTGTCTATAAAGGAAATACATTAGAACATCTGTTTAGGGCAGAAGTTGATTTTAAAAAGTGGTTCCTGTATCAGAGAAAATATACAAGTATTATTATTCCACAACAGATAGAGAATAAATCAGTGAAAGTAAATGTGCAGCAAAAGAGATATGGTCTGCAAACATTAAAATTTTTTTATTTTTATTTTTTAAGATGTACAGAGTCCACCATGATTCACATTCAATCCCAGAAGGAAATTTTGTTTAAATAAATCAACAATAATACACAAAAGCACTCGAGTGTCCATCACGTGTTGGGGCTTTGGAGATCAAAGAAAAAGTTTGGAATTTGGTTCCTACCCAACTATACAATTCAACATCATCAACCTCAGAACATAAAAATTTGTGCTCAGTGCTGTGGATGGATGTTGAGTTGAGTAAGAAAGTACATTTAGGATACTTCATCTACAGGCTTTCTAATAGTATTGAAAAGAGCATGGATTCTACATCAAATAGGGTTTGAATCTCAATTCTGATATTTTATTGGCAATATAAATTTGAGTAGGTTACTCAATTTCTCTAAACCTGTTTTCCCCCAAAAGTGATTTGTTTCTTAACCATGTTGTGAAGAATAAATGAATTAACATATATAAAGATCATGGAATAGTACTAGACTTATATTATATTTCTATATTATAATCAGTTTTGTACACAGTAGGTACTTCACAAATGTTTCCTGCATTAATCAATCAATGAGAAAATGAATAAATCTAGTGCAGAAAAAAAAAAAAAAAACCAAGCAAATAAATTACTATCAGATAGTTAAGAAGTACCTGGAAGTTTTGAAATACATAGAGGGTTCAGTGATGGGAGAGATACTAGTATGAAAGATGACTAAGACAAAGGCCCTGACCTCTAGAAGGTACTTTACTGAGAAAACATGTACATAAATCGGTCATTACAAAATAATAATTGCTTTAAGAATTCATAGAACATTCCCTCTAGGTTATGGTTTTTCCTAGGATATCTGAGTACTCTATTATCAGGGGCATTATGTTTAAGACTTAAACTGAGGAGTTGAGAGGTGGGACTAGGACTCGCATTATTTCCTCACCATCATGGTAAAAGCCACTGTTCTTTGAAGCCATCATGCCTCTTTTTTGGCATTCTGCATTCTCTGGTATCTGGCATTTTTATCAGCTCTGCTCTCCTGGTTGAATCTAATCATGTGAAGACCATTGTACACTTTCTATATCTGCCGAAATCAACCTCCACAGAACTCTATGAAACCTACTCTTAGGCATTACTGAAACATTCATTCAGAACTGATCCAACTTTGAAATCTTTAAGTGTCCTACTTTCTAAGTACAACCTCCTAACCTCTTAGCTCTCTAACTGCATTACCAATTCTGCCCTTATAATCTGACTCATCATGACCTCCAGTCCCTTGATCATTATTTTCTCCCCCATTTTGGGCCCCCTCAGCCTCGTTTCCTTTCTGATCAAGCCTACGCAATTATAACAGTAACAGATCAGCTAGGCTCTTGTAGGTACCCTTTCTTAGGTGGGCAAAGAGAAACCCATACCATGTTTTTTACTTTAGGAACTGGCTGTTACTATGTTAAAGAACACATACTTAATCCTGTGGGGAATGGGATGCAAATGAAGAATTTAAGATATTCTACTCCATGTGAAAACTTGAGAAAAGGAGGCAATGGGGAAAACGAAGACTCAGAACAAAAAACATTGACTCTAGATGCTAGCAACTTCAGAGAGCAAGGATGCCAGGCAGGGGTAGAGGTAATTATCCCAAGAATATGCCCTCTTTGCCTTTATTACCTGTGCTATCCAGCTATGCAGCTTCCAGAGTCAGAAAGTACAAGAGCATAGTAACAAGAGTTCCTCAGGCACCAAACCATGTATAGATGCCAGTTCTGACCTAGCATCTTGTATGAGGGGTATTCTGGATTACTCATCTTTAGTTAAACCAAGAAACTGACTATGGACATGGGTGGATGGTGAACCCAGTGGTGAATATAGATATAGCTCTAGCAGTTAAGTTCTGGAAACAGGTTCTAGAATGAATAACATTACGAATGCATAAATTATTTCCTTAACTTGCCATTTGACGTTAAAGACTATTTCTTATTTGTGTTTACATTTTCCTCAATGTCCAGTCCTGTGCCTTGCAGACAGAAGGTGGTCAGGATAAGTCATATTAGATATGTACAAAGATATACATACCATTAAAGTGATATGTTGTCCACATTAGTGTTATGTTAGTTAAGCTCCTAGTATGAAACCCATTATCAACCCTCATTTTATAGATGAGTAAACACGCAGAGTTAAGTTACTTGCTTAAGGTCAAATAACTAAACAGTCACATATTTGAAACAATCCAGTCCTCTAGCCCTTTTATGTTTCTATTACAACACAGTTTACTACTAGGGGGTGCCCTGAATTTGGGTTCAAAGAATCAGTATGAAGTCATGAAGCTATAGAGCAGATTGCCATTAATTTTTTTTAAAGATAGGGTTTTGCCATATTGCCCAGGCTGGCCTCAAACTTGTGATCCTTCTGACTCTCAGCCTTCTGAGTAGCTGGGATTAGAAATGCACATCACATTAAAAATTTTAAGTGGCTGCAGGTCTTCTATTACACGGAACTAACATTTTACTGATAAATGTCAAGAATTAAGCACTGTTTAAGAGATAGACACTGGACATTGACTTTGGCTTTTTACTAGTCAACACCCTCCTTAAAGAAAAAAGATTTTAAAAAAAAGTTTTACCATTAACAAAACAATTTATGCAGCTTGTTTTTTGCTGTGATATAGTTAGGCAGGCTTATCTATATCATGTTATTTATATACAATAAACTAACTCTCAGCCGAGTAGATTAGTAGCTTTGCCCACCTACTTTTTGCCATTAATTATACTTATTTTGTAAGAGGCTGATCTTATTTTGTGTTTTTCCAAAGCTCTGGTGAAGTAATGACTTTTGATGTACAGTACATGGAACATAAAGAGCCTTCCCCTTCTTGCTCAACATATAATTGCTGCATTTGTGCATGTTGTGCAAGTTGAAAATAACAATAAAAAGTTAATGAAGAAAATAAGTACTGGTTGTAATGAATTAGTGATATTGCTAGATTTGTGTATGGAGTTTATTTTTATTGTTGTAAGTGGAATACAATCAATAGGAATATATAACCAAACTGCTTATGCTTTCATTTCTTGAGATTTGTAGAGTAGTTAAGATATCTTTTGAAATTATTTTCAACAGCTGACACTAATTTAAATTATTTAGCATAATCATTTAAAATTGGTCAATATGCACTCCTCACTTTTAAGGTTCTTATAGTACAATACAAAATATTTTTCATATAGGTTTCCATTGTTTTACTAGTATAAAATACAGTTTTCTTTTAATTTTGAGATAATTTAAAATATAAAAATATAAATAGATTCTTTATTAAAAAACTAAAATATTACAAATAAGCTCCCTTTGACTATTCCTTTATACATGCTCCCAAACCATCCCTTCCCCAAGTTCCCCAACTTGTTGTTATCAGGTAAGTGAGCTTTCATCCAGACTCTTCTATGCAATTACACATTATCTTAAATACAACAACCACCATAACTATTTTTTTGAATGTTATATGTAACATTTATATATCGCTTCTTTCATGTTTATGTAATTGAGTCTTAAATAAATAATATTAGCAACATGTTCCTACTTAAGTCTCATTTCTTAAGATTTTTTTTGATTCGATCAATGCCCAAGGGAAACACTGTTTGCTAATTTGGTTTGTCATTTTTAAGTACTGGATAACTCTTATGTGCCCAGTGATAGTGAGGATTGCTAGTCACAGCCTATTGTTACTATGATTAGACGTCATCAGATGCTAATTAGTATCATATTAAAATGATAAATTATGGAGTATAAAATTTACAGCTGAGACCAAGTCCTGCCTAAATTTACAGGTTTATAGGGAAACAACAAAAACCCTCATCTCTTTCATTGCTTTATATTCTCTACCTCTCTTATTCAGATTGTTTCACATAGACCTCTAAATACTCTACCTCCACTTCTTTTAACACCAAGTCAGATCAATTTTCACTTAAAAGAAAAAGTAATGTTAAGATCAGTAATTTGATTTTTTTCTAGATTTGACATATTTATAATGCTTTTTGTGATAAGTTCTTGAAGCCCAACAATTACCTTAGTATTTAAACCATTAATCTTAATTACTTGAATAATACACTGAGTTTAGTGAAGAATTAGCTCAGTAACTAAGAAATTAATAATTAAACATGGATGGTAACTATCATTTGACTTTATCCCTGACTTTCTTAATTAAAAAAAATCTATTGTTCATACATTTTCATAGGATCACAGGATCAGAGGTCAAAAGATAAAAGTTCAATTCAGTTCAAAGACTGTAGGACCCTCATTCTAATAGTAGAATGAACTTTCTAAGCTACTGACCTTTCATGTCCTTTGTCTATGTTTGTGTTATATTATCTTTTTCTTCCTAATTTATAAGATCTTACTGATTTGTAGGTTAAAACTTGGCCCTTGGTCATGTATGTTGCAGAATTTTTGTACTATTGGCATTTGTCTTTTGACTTTATGGGAATTTTTTCCATTGAAGAAATTATTGTTTGTGCGGTCAAATGTGTTAATCTTAACATTTATAATTCAGAGTTTGGGAATTTTTTAGAAAGGTCTTCCCTGATCCAAGATTAAATACTACTAGCAATAAGAAGTCAGTCAGGATCAAATAGTCACTGATTACCATCTGTGTGCTGGGAATATATTAAATGCTGGAGTAATGTGGATACAGTCTTTTCTTATCAATATTCCAAATAAATATAAAAAATTTCAATCCATAATGTTCTTCTTTTTTAATCAATATTTTAAAAATTTTTTGTTTTAATTAGTTATACATGGCAGTAGAATGCACTTTGATACATCATACATAATGGAGTATAATTTGGGGATAGGAAGGATGGTAGAATGAATCAGACATTATTACCCTATGTACATATATAACTATACTACTCATGGGATTCTACATCATGTACAACCAAAAGAATGAGAAATGTTATTCTTTTTTATGTGAATGTGTATGTATATTGTGCTAGGGATTGAAGTCAGAACTTCAGCATCTTAGGCAAGTTAGTGACAATCCCCAGCCCCTGTAATTTTATTCTAATTCATCAGTTCACCTGCTACCCAGAAATCACAAAAATACTAGGATACAAGTGCTTGTTTACAATAGAATTGGCATGCTTTAAAATGTGTCAGTGTCCATTATGTATCCTGGACAACAGGCTATCTAAAAGCAGAAATACTAACAATCACTTTATTTATGACACAATGACTTCATTCTCGCATGTTCAACTTATATCTAAACTGATCTTTACAGAAAACAGAAGAGATAGAGTGAGGTGGGCAAGAGGAAGGTGGCAACACTCTCTAACATGTGTGTCCCAGGACATCATAGATCTGTAATTAAATTTAGTGGTAATGCCTCAAAATTGGCAAGTATGCCTTGAGTTTCCATGTGGCCCAGTGAGTTGCTCTGCTTCAACTCTGACAGCAGTGGGTATACCATCCCTGCAGTGGTCTTCACAGTAGCTTATTCTCCTCCCTGTGCTGCTGGGGGAAATGGAATGGAGGACAACACAAACACAGAACAGTCTAAACTATTGGAAAAACTTCACGTCTTATAGGTACCAGAATGGAAGCTGCAGATAACAGAGGAGAATAAAGAAAATGTAGTACAAGAAAAATAGGTTCAAACCTGAAGGAAAAATATAAATAAAAAGAAATCAAGAAAATAAATGTTTAACGCAATTTTAAGAATTTCACTAGCCAGGTACAGTGTCATGTGGCTCTAGTTCCAGTGACTTATAGGTAGAGTAGGATATCACTTGAATCCAGTAGTTTCAGATCACAGCAAGACTCCATCTCGGGGGTAAAAAAAAAATCACTTGATAGTCCACAATTTTTTTTTTTTATGGTGGATTACTTTTTGTGATATTTCATTAATACTTTTCCTTTCTTTAAATGTCACATCATGGGCTGGGGTTGGGGCTCAGTGGTAGAGCACTTGCCTCTCACCTGTGGGCACTAGGTTCGATCTGCAGCACCACACAAAAAAATAAAGTTAAAAAAAATAAACATCACATTACATAATGCTTTACATAATGACATGGTGTGTTTGTCTTAAAAGGTAAAATGTGTGATTCAAATGTTTGTTTTGGTCTAGAATATTTATGTTATACCCAAGATCCAGTCACCCAGATGGCACTATTCCAAATATTATAATATAAATATTATACCTTCTTTAATCTGTCCAACACAGCTTTGCAGCAGAGAGGTTAACTTGTCCTAAGTTCTCTAGGGTCACACAACTAATAAGTGATGGTACAGAATTTGAACTCAGGCAAGTTATAACCAATATGACATATTTCTTTCCCTACTTGATCATTTCATGTAGGACCTCAGAAAGTTCACTTTTCTGATTCTGTTTTCTCATTGGCGAAAGTATATTTCTACTTCAAAAAATTTCCATTAAGATTCAAAGTTAGGCACTCTGAAATAAAATAATATTTACTGAACTTCTGCAGGATTCCATAAGATGCACTGCTGAGAGCAGTTAAAGGGTTCTGAAGTCAAATAATCAGGAGAGGGCATCTCTTCTTAGATGTTCATGATGTATACCAAATATACATAACTCCTGAGAATCTGAAATGAAGAAACCTTTTTAACTGTTAATTACCTGGCATGTCCATGCTTATTTGACCAGGGACTTTTTTGTTTGACTGCACACAGTTAGACCTTAACTCTGGGACAGACTTGGGGAAATTTGGCAGGAAAAAAGGCATGAAATCAGAGAACCTAATGGGTGTGAGAATGACTCAGTTTTTAACCAAGTGTTTCAGGCAAAAATCCCATAGTCCCTCCAAATCTGTTTTCCCTCTTGAGAGGCTCTTTCTATAACTTACTGGCTGATTATTTTTTGGACTTTCAGGATCATCTTCTAAGCATCAGCTAATTATGTTCCACAGCACAGATATATTATTAAAGCAGTTCAGGCATTCTTTTGTTTGTTTTTACAGTGTTCAGGACTGAATGTATAGCCTCATTCCCTATATGCTAGGCATGTATTCTACCACTGAGCTGTATTCCCAGTCCTCACTCATTTAATTCTTAAAATCATTCTCTAAAGTACATGCTGAAGCAGCTAATCAGTTGTGCAGTCTGTCTTCAGATTCCAAGTCTACTCTCTGCCTCTTGAATGGCACCCCACTATTTCTCCATGACAGAGCCCTGATTCCTTAGGTCCTTCACAATATGACTTCAACTTTTCTTTTCCATCTCATCTCTTTTTCTCTATCCCTACTATGTGAGTTTGTTAGGGTTGTAAGGGAAAATTCTATTCCAGGCAGGCCTTTCTCCTTGGCCGGTAGATGGTCATCTTTAGTTCACAGGGCATCCTCCCTCTATATATGAAGTGTGTCTGTGATCGGATTTCCCCTTTTTATAAGAATTCCAGTTACACTGGATTAGGGTCCATTCTGATAGTCTCATTTTAACTTGAGGACCTCCGTAAAAATTCTATTTCCAAAAAGGTCACATTGTGAGGTACTGGGGTATAGGGATGCAAGTTATCTTTCATCTTGAATGGGTCACTTCCAAGATTATCTTCTTGTTTTTTTTTTTTTTTTTTTTGCGGTGCTGGGGATTGAACTCAGGGTCTTGTGCTTGCAAGGCGAGCACTCTACCAACTGAGCTATCTCCCCAGCCCCAAGATTATCTTCTTAAGGGGTATTACAAATGCAAGATTTTTATGGTCAGGAAATAGTAAATATCACTTCTGCTCACACTCTATTGTCTAGATCTCAGTCATATGACCAAGCTAACACTGGGAAATGGCCTAGCTACGTACACAGGAAGAAAAGAAATGTGTCTAGTATACTTGTTTCAGTCTCTTACTGTAGTTAAGGTGTTGGGAAGTTTCAGGGAATGAAGGTAGAGGGAAAATATTTTTAGTTTGTGGTCTGTTTTTAAATGCTAGTTATACGAGAAAAAAACTGAGCCAGTTATTGCAAAACAATTGAGAAAGTTGGACCACTAGTCAAAAATTTCTCCTAAATTTCTTTAAACTTAATAACCATGTTACATTAGAAAAGTCTATTTTTGATACCATGTATTTTATAATGATCTTATCTTTTGTACACAAAAATAAAAATATTCTATCATTGATAGATTACAAAGTAGTAAGCATTTTCTCAATTATGGCTAGGGATACTTGAAAATTTAGTAATACTTTTTTTGACTGGCTTTACAGTCAATATTTTAAAAGTTAGGGTTGGTAGGATAAACCCTAAACTCAAGGTCTTCTTGGTAAAAGGCTATGGTGGATGTTTATAGTATCTTTTTATAAATGTGGTTATCGTGCCTGTTTTTTAAAATGTAGTTATTACAGTTTAGCCTAACTTTCACCCTTCTTGGCCACTATGTGACCAGACAAATCCACAGCACCAGTTGTATTCTTGGGCCAAACAAAAGCAATCACCTAACTCACTTTTGGCCCCTTAGGTAATTTACTAAGGTCCCATTAGCTAACATCAAAGTCAAGTTTATGAGAGAAAAATGCCAATAACGTAAATCCCAGTAGTTTGGAATCAAATTAAAAAGCTCCCAAATCAGTACTTCTCTCAAATGTTAAATAATTCACTGTGGCATTATAGATACAAGCCTCCAGCAAAAGTTACACTTGAACAATTAAGGAAGTAGGAACCAAACGAATGACTTCAGGGGTAGAGAAACAAATTAATGGTTTCTCAAAGTACTATACCAAATTACTTTTTCACATTAACAAGTATGTAAAACAACCAAACACACCAATGGCTTACTAGATTAAGTTTGATTGTAGAAAATAGCCTGGAACCATACACAGAATTATTCCCTAAATGTATTTATGGATTCTATACACTTGAGTATAAAACCTACTTAATGTCATTTGGAAAATTTTTATGTTCAGATGTATACTTCTTTTTCACAAAGTTCTTTTACTCGGATTGCTTGAATTACAATGATTATCTACCAGTTTATGTTATGGGAAAGATCAGAAGCAATGTAATTGCTTCTTAGAAGTTGGGTAAGAAATCAGAACCATGAGGTAAAATCACAGTGTACCATGTACATATAGATAACAACCCCTGAAGGGTAGAATGGCTATACACTTTAGAATAAAAACAGGACTTTAATCCAACTCTACCACTTTCTACCTTGAAGATTTTCAACAAGTCTTAACTTGAGTAATGGTTTTCTCTTCTAAAAAATGAGGATGATTCACTTATACAACAAATAAATACTGTATTGAGCAGTACTGTCCAAAGGTTATTAAAGATAATTGCTGCTACTCATTATATATATGTAGTTACTCAAATATATAAGCAGATAGAAGATGATAAGCAGATATAAGGAATATTAGGTGATATGAGGTTCATTTGCTTTCCAGGGACCAAAGGGCTATTAGCATTCATTCTAGATCTTTATGTATTTTCTCCTATAATCTCAACAAATCTTAACCAAGAGTTTCTATAAGATTTAAAGGCTAAAATTTTGAGCTTTGATTCCAGTAGGTCTCAGGAAAGAATGTACATGAATTAAAGTCTTCCCAAGTTGCCTTCAATTTGTAAGTTTTGCTAAGACATTTTGTGTGTTGGGTGAGGGGCGGGGGTGGGGTGTAGGGACCAAATCCTGGACCTTGCACATGAAAATGCTCTCCACTGAGCTACGACCCCAGTCTTTTTTATTTTTATTATGAGAAAGGGTCTAAGTTGCCCAGGTAGGCCTTGAACTTGTGATCCTCCTGCCTCAGCCTCCCAGGTAGCTGGGATTACAGACAAGCACCACCAAACCCAGTTTTTAAGACATTCTTATACTAAGATCATTTTTGGCATGCCAATTTAATAACTAGTATTAGTAACTTGTAGAAGTAAAATTAATTATTTGAAAGAGAACAGAAAGGTGGAAAAACACAAGAGATTCAGAATGAAGAGATCCACAATTAGAATCTCACTTTCCCCATTTGCTAGCTATATCACCTAAAAAAGTCTCAAGGTTTTTTAATCTGTTTTCTTAAGAGGAAAAGGAGTATAACAACTCTTAGCTATGAAATATTATAAGGATCAAATGGGATAACTGTCATAAAAATAATTAGTAACCTAAAAGCATAAAACATAAATTATTTCCAAATGAGTAAGAACTGAAAGTGATCTACAGATACCCTTTCTAGGGATTACACTTTATAGACAAATGGTGACAGATGTGTAAAATGATACTGGCCAAAGAAGTTGTCATGTTTAGCCTCTCTAGTAATTTTCTTTGCTTGCTTGTTAATGAGGAAGGGTCCCTGGACTTCATAGATGGCAAGCAAGTCATTTCTAAATAGTGTAGAAGAATATATTTTATGGATAAGACAGCTGGAAATAAAAAAGAATCATAGATATGTATTTATTTTACAATAAATAAACAAGGTCAATTAACCATAAGCCAAAGCTTCTAGAAATACTTCTTTTTGTGAGAAAAACTTCCTTGTCATCATGTTTTTAGGGTGGTTTTAACTTAATTTGCCAAAGTTCGCTGGCAGATTGTTACTTCTACACAGACTATTAACCCAGTGCCAAGCATACTGTTAGAATTAAATCAAATTATTGCTGAAACACTATTACTAAAAATATATGCAGTGATTTTTTTAAAACAAAGTTAAATATTTTAAATTTATTTTATAAGAAAATGAGTGATACTTATACATTTACTTTTTAATCTAATGTATAAATTTACTTTTTAATCTAAATGTATGAGATATAAAAATTTCTTATTCTAGTATCTAGTAAAAGCAAACAGAAAGGACAGCACTAACGTAGACTATCTCTCCTAAAATGGGAGTAGCATCAATCTTTATACAACTAGGTATCATTTTGGGTAGGTTTTAAAATCATAAATCTTGAAATAGGTGACACAGATGTCTCTACAGAGATGCAGTGGTCCATAATGGGGAGAGGGGAGTGATGAGTAGAACATTTTAAATGTCCAAGGTAGAAACGAAAGCATTTGATACAAATGTGTGGGGAAATTTATGAGTTATACATGGAGCTGGCCAAGACTATCAGACTCATTAGGAACAGCAAAAATCCATTTTTAAAAACCTACAATATAATTTTAATCTGTCTTTGAATCAGGGAATGACAAAGGGCTAAACAGTGATTTCACTGACCACTATTCAGTAAAAGAAAACACAATCTAGAGAACAATGTTGGAAGACTTATTTCTTCTTACCATGAGTAGATGCCACTGACTGCGTCATAGTTCTGCGAAGCATTCACTCTGCTAGGCCCAGCTGCTTTAGAAATAAGCAGCACCACCAAGCCCCTCAACTGGAGGTTATGGCGGCTCTCATGTACAAGCCCCCTGCCAACAAGTAAAGGAAAAAGAGGATTAATATGCCCTCACACGTTCAGTCAGAACAAGTTAGAAAATTGCTATGAGTATGCCTAATTTTTTTTTTTTTTTGGTACCAGGGATTGAACCCAGGGTACTTCACCACTGAGCCACATCTCCAGCCCTATTTTGTATTTTACTTAAAGACAGGGTCTCACTGAGTTACTTAACACCTTGCTATTGCTGAGGCTGGCTTTGAACTCTCAATCCTCCTGCCTCAGCCTCCCAAGCCACTGGGATTACAGATGTGCACCACCACATCTGGTCCATATGCCTCAGTTTTAAAACTGGTGAATGGAATTTATTGAAAAGAAAGGGATAGGAGGAGTTAGTGTGAGAAAACAACGAACACAGGAGATAACTAGAGAAACCCATGTCTGGTTTTAAAAAGTGATACTTCAGTTGTAAGGCTTGATGATCTGGTTCTCTCATCTTTCTGGATTTTTCTACTGTCTATTTTCTTTTCTTTTCTTTTTTTCTTGTTGTTGTTGTCATTTTTGGAGGTGGTGGTGAATCCAGGTCTAGTATGCATGCTAGGAAGTGCTCTACCACTGAGCCAAACTCCCAGCCCCTTATAATCTTAATCTTTTGCTCTTATAACAAGAGGAAACCATAGTTTTAAAGTGCTTTTTTGGTAGTCAATGGCAGTTGTAATAGAAACTAAATGACTTGGATAAAGTGATACTATTTGGTGATGACAGTAAATAAGGGAGAATGGCAAAAAATGATTTGTCTTCATGGTAGGAAAGAAGTTCAGAGAATGAAAGGATTAAAACAAATCCAAATGACTTTAAAATGCATGTAAGTAAACAGAAATGAGTGCCATCAGCAAAAATCTTGCCAGTGACTATTAATGGAAAGCATTATCATTCTAGGTAATAATGAGGCTTTAATTTAGAATGTCCTATTTCTTTTGTTATGAGGATTGAACTTTTATGATTTCTGCTATAACTGGGGTTAGCAATACTTTCTAGGAACACATTTTCTTTTAAAAGTGCAAATTTTAAAGTTGCAAATGGTTGTCAAAAGGACTAAATGGCATCATTTAAAAAATAAAAGAAAGAAAAATGGGCAAAATGTTAAGATAAATTAATAGAGTAATGTATTTGTGAGCACTAATCAAATAGATAATGCTATAGCATAAATAAATAATATACTAGTTCTTGAATGTGGTAAAAAAGCAATACTAAAAATTAGTATTATTCATTGAATTAAGACTTAGTGAGTTTGGAACAAAGAATGAATTTAAGTTAATTAAGTTAACATAACCAAGAGTTAATCCATTTCTTAAAAATCTTTGCCTCTCAAGCTTCTAAACAGAAATTTGTAAAAGGTCCCCTTTTTAGTCTTCACTAGTTTCAAAATAAGATAAACCTTCAGGTTCTTTGCAAAAGAATAATATTACCTATTTCACTGGTACATTTTCCCCTAAACAAGAAAATGATCTTTGGTAAGTTAGAAAGGTTAGTGATTTTAAAAAAGAAGTTCTCATTTCCTAGGAAAATAGAGTTAAAGTAACCAAATGACACTGCAACAGAAGCAAAATATCAGAAAAGTCCCAAAATCTTTATTATCATGTAACAATCTGCTTAAATCTTATGGATCTGAATTGTAGGAAGGCTGGGAAGCACCCTGTCTTAGAACAAGAAAATGTAAAATGGGACCTTTTTCTAAATCTTTTGCTTTGAATTGCAAATTTTAACTGAGGCTACCAGATCCTTATTTATGTATTAGCTACAGTGAATCTTTATTCTTCCTTTCTTTTATTATAATATTAAAGAGAAGGTCTGAATAGGTCTTTAATTCTAAAAAGGCAAAAGAGGTAGGTAAAGCTTTGTGTGTGGGTGGATGTAGGTGTGGGTGTGTGTTAGGGTTGGGCCTGGTCAGGGATGAAGGACATGATGACACAATAAGAACCCTAGCAGGTGAACTTGAAGATGAATCTAATCAACTCACACCAATGAACCAAATCTAGCAACAGTTTTGACAACATTTTCCCCAAACTTCTCAGAGATGGGACCCTTCGCAGGGGATTAATAATAATAGCATCAGTAAACACTTACCTAATGTTTTTTTTTAACATATTAGAAATTGTTCTACATGCTCTACATATATTAACTAAATTAATTCACAACTCAAACAGAAAAGTACCCCAATTATCCTGATTTTACAAATGAGGAAAATGAAGTACATGGAGATGTTAAGTGACTTGTCCTAGGTACCATAGCTGGTAAGTGCTAGAGCCTTGACAGAGTCAGGCTCTGAACCAAGCAAATAGGTTTTAGGGTCTACCGATATTCTTGATCATTATGCTAATAGTGACTCTGCATCTGCTTCAGTTCAGGGACAAAACTATTTGCTAAATCTAATTAGAACAGTAGGTTTTAGGACCAGATAGGCTTATGTCTGAAAAATTCTTTTATCATTTACCAGTGGTATGACTTGAAGGCTGTCAACTCTTTATAAAAAGAGAGTATCAATGTCTACTTTCCATAGTCATGGTGTGGAACAGACAACAGTGGTAAAGCCTATAACGCTGTGAAGCATGTGGTAGAAGAGCAAGTTATCAGTAAATTACATTCTCTTTGACACTTTTTTGTAATCTACTTTTTCTCAGTTCCTACTTTTCCTTTTCCTCCCTTTCTCCTTCCATCTTCCCCACTCTTCATAGAATCTCCTACAAATGTTGTTTACTTTTCTCCCTTCCCAAATGACAAAAGTTATCCTAATCCCCTGCAAGCATCATTATTAATGTACTGAAAAGATCAGGAAGAGAAACCAGCTTAAGAGATACCAGCTTAAGTAAATCAAATAACTGTTTCCCAAATGCCACTTCTTTACATTTACTTCAATAACACCCTTCAAGAACAGTACTGAGATAAACTGATGATGCTCACAACTCAAAAATTAGCTCGGATCTAAAAGAGAGTAAGAAATTTTGTTTCTGAGCACATAAAAAATTCCTGGCATTCTAAATTTAATGAGATAATATGCTTCATATAATCCAGGTCACATTTCACCTGGAATACTGATCTATTCTCAGTCTTTCTCTCTTTCTCTCTCTCTCTCTCTCTCTCTCTCTCTCTTAGTTGTAGATGGACATAATGCCTTTATTTTATTCACTTACTTTCATGTGGTGCAGAGGATTGAACCCAGTACCTCACATGTGCTAGGCAAACACTCTACCACTGAGCTACAGCCCCAACCCCTCAGTGTCTCTCTTTAAGGAGATATACTGACAAGCAGGAGCATATCCAGAAGATGGTAAAATTACATACAGGTTGCAAAAGTTTTAGACTTTGGAGTATTTCAGTTTCAGATTTTTAGATTAAGGATGCTCAATCAGTTTAAGGCCTATGCAAATATTTCAAAATAAAATAAACACAAAAAACCCAAATTGGAAACTTGTGGTCAAGCATTTTGGATAAATAATATTCAACCTGTACTGCCACATGCAATGAATGCTAGCTTAGAGAATGGTCAAGTTGTTTTAAAATTTATTCAATCAAAAATGTACTGAATGCCAATTGCATGTTATGCATGGTACTAATGACATGCAGTAGAAGACATACTGATAAACAATGGTGAGATGTGGTCCCCTTTCTTGTAGATAGTACTCCGGATGAAAAACATCACAAGTAAATGCAACATGAATTGTTTTTAGGTATGAACAGAGCTATGGGAGCACTGAGAAGCAGCAGCTAATGTAACACACTGGGGGGCCAGGTCAAAGAGGCCTCCAAGAGATTTAAAGAATGAGGAAGAAGTAGCTGAGGAATAGGTTTGAGATGGATGTGAGAAAAAGTGGAGAGAAAAATGATGTGTGAAGGTTTGGAGGAGAGAGAAGAATACAGCTGTTTCCACAATCGACAAGGCAAGAACACAATCTGTGAAGGGAGGAATTGGGAGAAATAAGGCTAGAGGAGCACCCAAGTGGTCTACTCATTTGAAAGGTTTCCATACAGACAGGAGACAGACTTGGTAAATACTACTTTAGAGTCCAACACTAATGGATAGAAACTAGAGCAGGTCAATTTTGTTGCACATGAAGAAATGCAAAACCAGTGCAGCCTCTGCTGCTATAGATGTTTAAGAAGCTGCACATCCTCTGATACATTTGAGAGAAGTCTGGACTATTTGACATGTGGGAGTTTTCCTTACTCTATGATCTCACTTTACTAAATTATCTGATACTTCATGATATATATAATGGGTATAAAATTGAATCTTTTATTGTCATCAAAGTGTCACAAAGCAATATTCAGTATTTTATAATTTTTTTTTTTTTTTTTTTTTTTTTTTGGTACTGTACTAGGGATTGAACTCAGGGCACACAACCACCAAGCCACATCCTCAGTCTGACCTCCCCATCTCTTTCCTCCTTTTTTTAAAATTTTCAGATAGGGTCCTACTAAGTTACAGAAGCTTGATTCCAACTTGTGATCTTCCTGCCTCAGTCTTGTTGGGATTACAAGTGTGCACCACCATACCTGGCTAGTATCTTTTAATCTTTATCACTAAAGTTCTGCAGAATTGTTTTCTTTTTAGTTGATATAAACAGAACCTTCATCACTCATTCATTTATTCACTCACGTAATATAAACTGAACACCTTTTACAGACCAGATACTATGCTAGGCACAGATGCAATGGCAAACAAAACCAGACATGGAGCTTGTGGGTACAATTAGTGGAAAACATTGATAATAAATAATGGAAGAATTATAAAACGTATAAAACTACAATGATAGTAAATGCTACAAAAGAAAAAAGGAGATAGCACCATGAGAGTTTATAACAGAACTAATTTCATCAGGGAAGTCACAAACTTCCTGGAGAAAGTGATAACTGAGCTGATAGCCAATGGAAGAATAGATGTAAGAGAGGGGGTGGGTGCACTTCAGACACAGTGTTAATTCCAGGATATATAAAGAACTCAAAAAACTTAGCACCAAAAAAAAAAAAAAAAAAAAAAAATCTCAGCAGTAAATGGGCTAAGGAACTGAACAGACACTTCATAGAAGAAGAAATACAACTGATCAACAAATGTATGAAAAAAATGTTCAACATCTCTAGCAATTTGAGAAATGAAAATTAAAATTACACTGAGATTCCATTTCACTCCAGTCAGAATGGCAATTATCAAGGATACAAGCAATAATAAATGTTGGTAAGGATGTGGGGGGAAAAAGTACATTCATACATTGCTGATAGGACTGCAAATTGGTGCAACTACTATGGAAAGCAACATGGAGATTCCTCAGAAAACTTGGAATGGAACCACCATTTGACCCAGCTATCCTACTCCTAGGTTTATATCCAAAGGACTTAAAATCAAGATATTACAGTGATGCAACCACATCAATGTTTATAGCAGCTCAGTTCACAATAGTTAACTATGGAACCAACCTAGGTGCTTTTCAATGGATGAATGAATAAAAAAAAATGTGGTACTTATACACAAAGGAATATTATTCAGGTTCAAAGAAGAATGAAATGATGGCATTCGCCAGTAAATGAATGGAGCTGGAGAATATCATGCTAAGCAAAATAAGCCAATTCCAAAGAACCGAAGGCTGAAAGTTTTCTCTGATATGCAGATGCTAATTCACAATAAGTGGGGCTGTCTAGGGAAGAGAAGAGGTACTTTGTATTGAGTGGAGGGGAGTATAGAGAGGAGAAAGGGATAGGGGGCAGGAATGATAGTAGAATGAGAATGAATTGGACACTGTGTGCATATATGACTACAAAAGAGGTGTGATTCTACACTGTGTACAACCAGAAGAATGAGAAGTTATGCTCCACTTATATATGATGTATCAAAATGCATTCTACTATCATGTATAACCAGAACAAATTTTTTAAAATCTTCCAAAAAAAGAGGGTACGAGAAGAGACAGGTAAGAGGAGTATTTACAGCACAAGAATGGGCATATCCCAGGCTGAGAGCACTGAATGAAATGAGGCTAGAGACAGACAGGGATTGGATCAAGAAGGTTGAACAGGATGTGGTAAAAGGTTTGCTCTTCATCCAAGTGCAATACAAAGGCACAACAGCATTTTATTAAACATAAGCAGCTATTTAAAAAAAAAAAAAAAAAAAAAAAAAAAACACCCCTTCCCAAATGCTCTCTCCTCAGTTTGGGAAACAACTAGGCTGGAGAAGAGAGGAGGAAATTAAGTGGGTGTGAGAATCCAGAGAGAAGGCTTTTGTAGTACTCAATGAGAAACACAGGGTCAACTTGGTAGAAATTTGGAGATGTCTAAACCCAAAATAATATTTTGATTCAATTTAAATAGACATTTTGTGCTACACAGTTCTAGAATTTAGATAATGTAGATATATCAGTAATTTTAAATAATAATATTCTGAAAGTCTGTAAGCTGAATATTGAGGGGAAAAAACTTCACTTCTTCAAAATTCTACTCCAGATCTATAACAAATGAACAGTAAACACTCATACTACTAGTATCCTAATAGCTAGACAATTTCATGAACATAAAGATTAAGTAGGTGAAAGGGCTGGGGATATAGCTCAGTTCGTAGAGTGCTTGCCTAGCATGCACAAGGCCCTGGTTCAATCCCCAGCACCACCAAAAAAAAAAAAAAAAAAAAAAAACAAGATTAAGTAGGTGAAACTTCAGGCAAGTCAGCTCTGTTCCCTCCTTACATTATACTTTCCATGCATGACTGTGGTGTTCACGCCTCATTATATCTTTCCACAACCAGGAACCACTTTTCTTCCTTAACTCAATCCTGTAAGTATCTCAAGTCCTCAAATCACTTATATGGCACTTTTCCATACACCCTCTCAAATTTCATTTAAACACAAATGTACAAAATGTGAGGGATATACAATGAAATAAGAGTTGTAAGAAAACAGCTGTAATAGTAAATTCATAATATATTTGACTATGTGTTGAATGCTGTAAGGCACAGATTTTTTAAAAAGTAGAGTAACAAACAGGTATCAGTGCACAGAAGAAGAAAGAGAATTCCTTATTACTACAGGTGGCCCTTATGGTAGAGCCTGAAAGATGGTCAAGTTTCCTTGAGTAGAGAATAGAAGATGGAATGATGCTAGGAATACTGGAATGAAAAAAAGGAGTATTTCAGGATTAAGAAGCAGGATAAGCAGTGACAAGGAAGTGAATAGTGAGAAGGTTCAGGAGCTGTGGAGCTATGCATTCAGACAACATGTGCAGGTGAATAAGCAGAGGAAAACAGTCTAAAGAACAAAGGACTGGATCTGGGTCTGCAGGCAATCTGGAGGCATGGATGGTTTGTCACCAAGGCAATGATGTGATTAAAGCTAAATACTAAACCTGTTATTCTGGGCCTAATACTGTTAACTCTGGTGGTAGTGTGTTATTTGCAGAGGAAAGGAGAGAAGATTAGTGGGTCCAGTAGCCCATGTGGGAGGTAATGAGGGCTTAAATTAGAGTAGTGGCAAACAGGGATGGAGAAGAAAAGCTGAATGATGGCAGCAGCATGGAGATGGAATAGGCTATTCTGGCCAACTGACTGTATGAGGGAAGAATTGGCAAGAGAGGGAGATGCAAAGGAAAGTCAAGGGCTGAATTTAAGATTCAAACTTGTTTGTTGGAGGTGATGATGCTGAGTAACTAGAGAAAGAAGAGAAGCTAATGGGGAATTAATGAGTTCAGTTTTGGACATGGTAACTCTGAATGCAAGAAGGACGTCCAGATGGAGATGCCCAGCAGGCAGCTGGAAATGCTATGGATATAGATTTGGGAAGCATCTTCATAGAAGTGATGGCTAAACGGTAGGAATTGATGGATGAGTTTTTGAAGGGGAAGAGAAGAGAAAAGGGAAAATAGGGAATGGAGGGGGAGGGAAGAGATATAAAGGGAAAGGAGGGAAAGGAAGAAAAAAAAGGAATCATGAGAATTCCTATGCCTACGGGACTAAGGAAGGATGAGTAACCAACATAAAGGAATTCATCACCTCTATAAACAGATAAAAGGCTGTCCAAGAAACATAAAGAAGCTTGCACACACATGGGCAATGGAGGCAGAGAATTCCAACAGTGCAGCACACAGAAACTAAAGACAGTAGTTGCCTTTTTCATGGGCTTTTATGATACTTATTATAAACCTCTAGTTTGGCACTTAACACATTCAGTAATAAAAGTGATAATAATAATGACATAGACAATAATTGTAACATACTATAATGCCAGGCATCTACTGTTTTCTCAAAAAAAAAAAAAAAACATGAAGCAATTAGTGATAACTCTTCACAAATGAGAAAAATTAGCAGGGATTAGAAAAGTTCAGTAATTACTAGTGACATTAGTTAAGATTTAAACAGAATCCGGACTTGACAGTCCAGGCTTGTTTATGCTTTGCAGACTTGCTATTCAATTATTGTTCACGGGACTCCCTCACAAGGCTACAAGAACCTTGAGAACACTCAGGCATAGTCATCTTGGCATGCCCTGCACCTGGGCAGAGTAATGACCCAGAATAGGTCTCAGGAAAGTGGAAGATGAGAGAATGAACAGCTTCAAGGAGTAGGGCAGTAGACTCTCCATCTTACACACCTCCCCCTGTTTAAACAGCCCTATTATTGTGCCCAATTTTCTCATGGCTTCTTGTTATCCATTTGCCACATTCAATCATTTGGTTCTGAAGTTCTATGTCCCTCTTCTTAAAACATGATGACTGCTTTAAAAGTCATAGCCACAAAGAGGAAAACAACCAACATACTGTTAAAAAAACATGCTGAAAGAGATTTGTTATTTTAATACTATGTTAAAAAATTACTGTCAATAAAAATGTCTCATTAAAGGGTCTGTTCCTTAAGTTTTAGAAAGAACTTAATACACTGAAGTATTTCTTGTGCCTTGTTTTTGCCCTTGGGAGAACTGACTGAATCCACTGCTGCAGCTGTACTCCTGAGGGAAAGCTGCCCTCGCTTTGAGGCAGAGGTACTTCCAGATAAGGAGCAGAGGTGGGAAGGCAGAACTGGGGCAAGGGAAGATGCTTTTGAGACTTATGCTTAAGAATTCAGAATTCTAATGTACACCAATGATCTAAATGACAAACTTTTGATAAAGTTATAATCCAGTATTAAGTAAACAACTTACCACTTAAAAAGGGATCATCACCCTTAGGCAGGCTCAAAGTCCCCTAATGTAAAACTGAACGGAAACAATCACCCTCCAGTGCTAAAACCCAGAGGTACAGAGTGTGTTTTACTATTTTATTTTCCCACTTGTCATATCCAATCCTAATAAATCTATCCCAAAAAAGCATAAAAATGGATACCAAATACGAACACATGAGGTAGGTAGACTGATAAAATGCCTAATAATGCTTATGACTCTGACCCTTAATTTTTTTCTAAATTACATATAGTGGGGCATGGTGGCACACACCTAAGTTCCCAGCTCCTCAGGAGGCTGAGGCAGGAGAATCACAAGTGTAAGGCTAGCCTTGGCAACTTAGCCCTTCCTGTGTCCAAATTAAAAATATAAAGGGCTGGGGATGTAGCACAGAGGTAGAGTGCCTCTGGGTTCAATCCCAGTACCAAAACAAATAAATAAATTAAATTACATGCAGACAACTAAAATAAAGAGATTGATGACAATATGTACAACTTTTTGCCAAATAACCTTAGGAATATTCTGATCTTTTCTACTTTTTAGTTTTTTTAAAATTCTAACTGCAACCTGCTAAAATTGACTTTGTAACTGACTAATGAGTTGCAACCACAATCTTTTGAAAAACAGTTTAAATCATAGAATACGATATATTAAAAGAGCAAGAAAATAATGTATAATCAATTAAATAAAATAGAATTATCACCTGTTAAAAACAAAACCTGTCCGTATGATAGCACAATTTTTTTTCTTTTATTAGTGCATTATAGTGATATATAATAGTTGGGTTCATTTTGACAAAATCATACATGCATGGAATTTGATTTACTCCATTTCAGTCCCTGGAGCTGCCTCTTTCCTTCCCTTCTCCCTTGCCCTATTCTGCTACTCTATTGATCTCCCTTTCACCCACTTATTTATTTTTGATTGGTGCTTTATAGATACACAAAGGTGAAATTCACATTGTATGTACTGTATATACATACATTTATACGTGCACATAGTATATTTTTGTTAAATTCATTCCACATTTTCCCTTTTTCCCATCCCTCCTCTCCCACCCTCAATCCCCCCTTCTACTCCACTGATCTTCCCTACATCATTATGATATCAAATCCCCTCCTTTCCCCTTCCCTCATTTTACTCTAGCTTCTGCATAAGAAAGAAAACATTCAGATTCTTGATTTTCTAAGTCTTTCTTAGTTCACTTAGCATGATGTTCTCCACTTCAACCCATTCACCAGCAAATGCCACAATTTCATTCTTCTTTATGGCTGGGTAAAGATCCACTGTGTTTTTACACCACATTTTCTTAATTTAGTCATTCATTGATGGGCATCTGGGTTGGTTCTATAATTTGGCTATTGTGAATTATGCTGCTACAAACACTGACACACAAATTTAGTGTTACAACAAAGCAATACTGCAAACTTATTGATCAGTGATAGAATGACTACCTAGCATGCAAGAAGACCTGGGTTCAATCCCCAGCACCACAAAAATTAAACAAAATAAAATAAAATCATGATATTAAAAAACATTTAAAATGTCAAAGAAAAAGAATATAAAACTAGATACATAATAATATCTTCATTATGTATCTTTGTTTCAAAATATGCACACACGTACATACAAACAAACCCAAGGGCAAAAACTAGAAATAAATATTGTGAAAGGTTATCATTTTAAATCTGGGTATCATTCTGTAGATGCTCAAATACACAGGGTGTTCTTTATTCTATGTGTTTGAAATATGTTCTTTAAAAATGAAAAGAAACACAACAGGGAGTAAATACTATCAAGTAGTACTGAGAGTACATTTCTAGTTTAAGGATGATTTATTTTCCAATTGCATACAAGTGATAGATCTCTTTTTTATTTAAATATATATGTATGTATATCTTTAGTTATAGGTGGACACAATACCTTTATTTTATTTTTATGTGCTGCTAAGGATTGAACCTAGGGCCTAATGCGTGCTAGGCAAGCATTCTACAACTGGGCCACAACCCCAGCCCCACAGATCTCTTTTTAAGTCTGGAGAAAAAGCTTTATACTTTTAAAACAACAAAAATTTTTAAAGGCAGCTAAGTTGTGTTTCTCATTGTAAGAAAAAAAATTTAACCCACATTTAATGAACCCTAGAGCACTACGTTGGGTGTATTTGCTGTTCTCATGCTTCACTTTTAATTTTTCTAGGATTTAGATAGAGAGCCAAAATTTAAATTAATGGTATTAAAGAAGTGGGTTCAGAGGCAGAGCACTTGCCAAGCATGTGTGAGACACTGGGTTTGATCCTTAGCACCACATAAAAATAAACAAATAAAATAAAGGCATTCTGTCTATCTACAACTACAAAAAATTTTTTTAAAGTAAAAAAATGATATTAAAGAAGAGATGTTTATCTTCTTCTTTTTTTTTTTTTTTTTTTTTTTTTGCAGTACTGGGGATCGAACTCAGGGCCACCAGCTGAACTATCTCCCCAGCCCGAGATGTTTAGAACACACACTCATTTAGCAATTTGATGATGGTAATATTACTCAGTTGTAAAAGGAAAAATTAACACTCATGAAAATTGTTTTAAAGCACTATAATTTGAGAGGAACTAAAAATAGTCTGTATGTCATAGATTTTTATATAAAATTAGCAGGAGAACTGGAGGTTAATTTCCATTGACAAAATGACCCAAATTGTATTATTACTGCCATATCTATCCTGAGACTAAATTGTCCTAGACTTGAAACAACTTTAAGGCCTGAGGTGACCAGCCTTTAGAATCTGAGAGCTGTAGCAGTCATTGACATGGCTTCAGGGCCACATGCACATCCCATTCGAATTAAATTCCTGAGGGACAGCATGGCCAAGGAATTGCCTCACCAAAGTCCTCCTGAAGCTGCAATTAGGTTTGATAGGCATGTGGCAGAAGACGACAGGTGCCTGGAAAAAGGAAAACAGAGAAAAGAGAAAGTAGAATGGGGGAATGGGAGTAGGGTTATAAGGGTTGTTGAGAAGGGAAAATCAAGACAGGAGTTTTTCAGAAATAGTTACTAATCACCAGTAGTTTACTAAAATATGATTGAAATAAAAAATATAAAATGATGTCCTAATTGATCACATTTGCAGTTAGATGTGGCCAGTCACCTTGGAATTGAACATACTACCAGAAAATAACAATGACAAAGATTTTTCCCACTGAAATAACTGAAGATTTATTTAAAATATTAATGGAAAGAAATTAGGTCATTTTAAAAAATAAAATATTTATTATACTGAAAACTCTTAAAATGATCTCATATAGTGATTTTTATGCACAGGCCCTTTTTGTTCACACTTTAAAAAATCAATTTAGGGTTGAGGCAAGGGAGTAGAAAAATCGAGTGTTGGAATACAGGTATCATTACGTTGTGCAGACATGTGAGCCTTACACCACCACTCAAGCAGTGACACTAAGAGCTAATGTGCTATGAATTACACTTCCCACTACCACGGCCTGTTTGTGCAGAGAATAAATCAACCAATGTGAATGAGTGTTTCCTAAGTACTGAGTGCTTTTCTCAACGCACAGTCTCAGTTTCAATAGACTCTGTCACTCAAAAGCAACAACACTGCTCTCCGATTAATCTTGTATCATTTTCTATGGTTTTACTCACTCATGCAAGTAGTTATAAAAGAATGCTTCAAAGTAAGTAATGAGTATTTAGTTCTTGAAGTATTGGTCCTATTAGCTAATGAAGGGGTTCAATTGCACAAAATCTAGAATATTTGTACTTGAACAAATTGGAAAAGACAAAAATGTAGAAGGTCATTTGATTTGCATTTACATAACATATTACTAAGAGATTAAAGCCAAATGTAAAAGACAAAATAGCAGATGGAAGAAGCCAGCAAAACTCAGCAAGTTGGGGGGAAAAAACGATGTTATATTTTATAGAGAAACAGATAATACCTCAAGGGCATGTTAGGGGGAGGGGGAATAGCAAAGGAATACAACAGATTTTAGCAGGAAAAGTGTGTTTAAAACATTACTGAAAAAATTAGACATAAAACCATATTATTGCAACACGGTGGTTTAGAAGTGCAAAATTTTTAGGAAAATTTCATTTAGTTTTCAGTTAATAACATTCAATTTACAGGAGACCAAGACAAAAGGAACTACAAGGAAAAGGAGTGACAGGACACAGATAGCTTATGTTCCTTTTCCATGTAAAGAGTTTCCAACAGAGAAAATATCCCATGATTGGCTGCCCAAGTTCAAACCCATTAGCATTCATAATCACAAATGTTGCCACCCAATTAACATTAAGACCTTATAGATGTCTAAAATAGCCACCAACAGAGGCAGTGAAAGGGTAGGATTACTATAATAGGAGCATCTCTCAAATTATGTGTGTCAACAGAAAAACATGATCCAATTTTTTAAAGTTTCATTTACATGGCACTTAATGAACAGGATGGCACCTACTTAATGAGGAGATACCAAGAATAAATTACATATAGGTTATCTTAGCAATACAAGCCTCAAAAAACATTCGCTCGATTCTAGCAGGTTAAGAGAGTCTGGGAAGCTCCCTGGGGTAGAATGTCTGATTCACCACAGTGTCCCCAGCTTTCATGTGTAGTTCTCATCTGACTGAACAAAAATTTTTTGAGGTAACTGTCATCCCAGTTTTCTGATAAGGTATGGAGGATCACAAGGATACTTCTTTTTCTCCCTATCAATTACCATCATCAGCTACATATTTATAGTACATCATTTATTTTGGTCATTTGTCTTGAGTAGAATATGTAAGTATGTTACTGCATATCTACTTGACTACAGTTGAATTCTAGTGCTTAAAATGGCACCTGGCATACAAAGACATTCAATAAATTCTTGTCTAATGAATTAATAAGATATTCTGTCTAAAAGTATACAGCCATATAGTATGGGGTTCCATTTAGATGTCTATCACTGTAGTTCATATTCACCTGACATGGAGATAAAGAACACAGCAGAGGGACTTGGGTTGTGGCTCAGTGGTAGAACGCTTGCCTAGTTCGTGTGAGGCACTGGGTTCAATCCTAGCACCACATAAAAAACAAATAAATAAATAAGATAAAGGTATTGTGCCCACCTACAACTAAAAATATATATTTTTAAAAAGAACACAGCAGAATTAAAATACAGAGAATAAACAGGAATGATGACTAAAAACTAGAGCTTTAAGAAGTGCCTTATAGGTAAGAGATATGAAAAAAAAAAATGTTTATTTCTCCCGAACACCTTCTTGAAATGTCTTTTGTGCCTTGGTGTGGGTCTGTTGTAATTTTGTATGTTTGGAGTTCTATAAGCCTCTTGTACTTGGTTTTCCATTTCATTCTTCAGATTTGGGAATTTTCTGTTATTATTTCATTGAATAGATTGTTCATTCCTTTGGTTTGTTTCTCTAAGCCTTCCTCAATCCCAATAATTCTTAAATTTGGCCTTTTCATGATATCCCATAATTCTTGTAGATTCTGTTCATGATTTCTTACCATCTTTTCTGTTTGGCCAACTTTGCTTTCAAGGTTAAATAATTTGTCTTCAATGTCTGAGGTTCTGTCTTCCAGGTGTTCTATCTTATTGGTTATGCTTTCTATGGAGTTTTTAACTTGGTTTATTGTTTCCTTCATTTCAAGTATTTCAGTTTGTTTGTTTTTTTCAGTATCTCTAACTCTTTATTGAAATGATCTCTTGCTTCCCGTATTTGCTCTTTTAACTGTTGATTGGTGCGATCATTTAATGCCTGCCAGAAAACTTTTAGAACTCATAAGTGAATTCAGTAAAGTAGCAGGTTACAAGATCAATGCTCATAAATCCAATGCATTTTTATACATAAGTGATGAATCTTCAGAAAGAGAAATTAGGAAAACTACCCCATTCTCAATAGCCTCAAAAAAAAATAAAATACTTGGGAATCAATCTCACAAAAGAGGTGAAAGACCTCTACAATGAGAACTACAGAACACTAAAGAAAGAAATTCAAGAAAACCTTAGAAAATGGAAAGATCTCCCATGTTCCTGGATAGGCAGAATTAATATTGTCAAAATGGCTATACTACCTAAAGTGCTATACAGATTCAATGCAATTCCAATTAAAATCCCAATGATGTACCTTGCAGAAATAGAGCAAGCAATTATGAAATTCATCTGGAAGAATAAAAAACCTAGAATAGCTAAAGCAATCCTCAGTAGCAAGAGCAAAGCAGGGGGTATTGCAATACCAGATCTTCAACTCTACTACAAAGCAATAGTAACAAAAACGGCATGGTATTGGTACCAAAATAGACAGGTAGATCAATGGTACAGAATAGAGGACATGGACACAAACCCAAATAAATACAATTTTCTCATACTAGACAAAGGTTCCAAAAATATGCAATGGAGGAAAGATAGCCTCTTCAACAAATGGTGCTGGGAAAACTGGAAAACCATATGCAATAGAATGAAATTAAACCCCTATCTCTCACCCTACACAAAACTCAACTCAAAATGGATCAAGGACCTCGGAATCAGACCAGAGACCCTGCATCTTATAGAAGAAAAAGTAGGTCCAAATCTTCAACTTGTTGGCTTAGGATCAGACTTCCTTAACAGGACTCCCATAGCACAAGAAATAAAAGCAAGAATCAACAACTGGGATAGATTCAAACTAAAAAGCTTTCTCTCAGCAAAGGAAACTATCAGAAATGTGAAGAGAGAGCCTACAGAGTGGGAGAATATCTTTGCCAACCATACCTCAGATAGAGCGCTAATTTCCAGAATCTATAAAGAACTCAAAAAACTCTACACCAAGAATACAAATAATCCAATCAACAAATGGGCTAAGGAAATGAACAGACACTTCACAGAAGATGTACAAGTAATCAACAGATATATGAAGAAATGTTCAACATCCCTAGTAATAAGGGAAATGCAAATCAAAACTACCCTAAGATTTCATATCACCCCAATTAGAATGGCGATTATCAAGAATACAAGCAACAATAGGTGTTGGCGAGGATGTGGTGAAAAAGGAACACTCATACATTGCTGGTGGGGTTGCAAATTAGTGCAGCCACTCTGGAAAGCAGTGTGGAGATTCCTCAGAAAGCTTGGAATGGAAACACCATTTGACCCAGCTATCCCACTCCTTGGCCTATGCCCAAAGGACTTAAAATCAGCATACTACAGAGATACAGCCACATCAATGTTCATTGCTGCTCAATTCACCATAGCCAGATTGTGGAACCAACCTAGATGCCCTTCAGTTGATGAATGGATAAAGAAACTGTGGCATATTTATACAATGGAATATTACTCCGCAATGAAGAATGATAAAATTATGGCATTTGTAGGCAAACGGACGAAATTGGAGAATATCATGCTAAGTGAGATAAGCCAATCTCAAAAAACTAAAGGACAAATGATCTCGCTGATAAGCAGATGAGGACATATAATGGGGGGGTGGGAGGGGTTAGCATTAGGTTTAGGGTTAGGTTTAGGGTTAGGGATAAGGAGAGCGGTAAGAATGAAGGAAAGAAGGACTGTATAGAGGGAAAAGAGGGGTGGGAGGGGGGGGGGGGGAGGGAAAAAAAAATAAACATCATTGCCCTATGTAAATGTATGATTACACAAATGGTATGCCTTGACTCTATGTACAAATAGAGAAACAACATGTATCCCATTTGTATACAATTAAAAAAAATAAATAAATATATAAAAAAAAATACAAAAAAAAAAAAAAAAATGTCTTTTGATTCCAGGCGTGGTATATTGAGAGCAAGACTGACCAGCAGAGGGGTCTTTGGGCATGTTCAACAAGTGTCCCAGGCAGCACAGAGTCAGTGAACCAGGGCTCATTAAACACAAGGCCACGGGAAGTCTTGAACAGCCCCCATTCACAAAGATGCTGAGAAAAGTCTGCAGTACAGTGAAAGTGCTGTCCAGGTTAAAAACCAAACTGAAAAAAAATAATAAAAACAAAACCTCATAGACTGTAAGAGTAGCCAGGGTCCTGGCCACAGCCAAGGAATGTTACAATGAATGAGGATCTGCGCAGGCCCAGCTTGTTGCCCATGCTGCTGTGCCCTTCTGGTGGTCTGTAACAGCTGGTTGATCCTCTGACATTGTCCACAAATTCACAACTTTAGGGAAGGAGACCACAATTTTCTTCATTCTTTCTAAGTATCTTGGGACTTTTTCTTAAAATTGGGCAGAATGTGAATTTTTTCACAGAAATAGTTGAATGAAGGGCAACTCAGTTAATAGAAATAATTTATATATAGTTTTTATTAAAATGAGACAAAAATATGTATTTGAAGCCTAATTACTTATGAGGTCTGACTTTTTGTTTCCATCCTAATAGCTGGAATTCATCCTAATTAATAATGAAATAGTCTATTTTTAAAAGGCAAAAGAAGAGTAAAGGACAGCATTAGAACTACAACGTCTAGAAAATGAAAATGCTGTGGTCATCAGCATGTTTTTGCCTCATTAGGATGCCATTTCTGAGTTTTCCTTCCTTAAAAGTTGCTGGGCATGAACTGAAAATAATAGTCTTTATTTCATTAGAAATGAGAAAAAAGTAAAAGAAGATAACTCACATAATCTACCGTGCCCCACAAACAAGGTAATGGAACTTGTGAACACCTACCTGCATATCCTTTTGACTGACTGACTTGATGCAAGATGACAGGCAATGGGGTGGGGATGGATAGGGAACAAGCTAATATTTTTACAATGTATACCATAGACTACATACTTTATGTACACATCACATACACACTATAGTCACCTCCAGTTTATAGGTGAGAGTTAACGCTGAGATACATAAGTTTCTTGTTCAAAGTCAAAAGTAAGTGGGAAGCCAGGTGGTGGGGGTACATGCCTGCAATCCCAGCTGCTGGGAAGGCTGAGGCAGGAAGATGGCTTGAATCCTGAAGCCAGCCGGGGCAACATTAGCAAGACTCTTATCTCAAAAAATAAAATTTAAAAGAAATGTTTTTAATTAGGAAAAACAAGTGGGAGAGTCAGAATTCAAAATCAAGATGATCTGTGTACAAAACTGCTACCTTAATTATTAGTTATTTGTTAAAGTTCTTTGGTTACCAGGGACAAAGGATGTTGAGGCATAGATATGACGCCAATGTATAAAGGGAGACAGAATTTAGGAGTGAAACCAACAGGCTAGGTTTTGTTAATAGGTATAGGCTAAGGAGTCTTTAAGCATCACTAGAGTATCAAGCAAAAATAAAACAGCTATTATTGACAGTTTTAAAGCTCTATAACTACACAATATTTTAAAATCCCGTATCTACATTTCCTTATTTCTTTCTTTACATTTATTTCAATGTGGTTACCTATAGCACAACAGATCATATTTCTTTTTTCCTTTTTTTGAGAAAAAGGAAAAAGTTCTACTGATTTGCTAGCAAAGGAGAAACACAGGGGATGCCTGTCCCGGAGGCTGTGATTCAGCCCATCAGCAAGAACAAGGAGCTTTTAAAGATGTGATTCAAAGGCTACATTCCATGTGTTCTCTGTTGGAGTTGTAATTCACTTGTTAATTTGATATGTAGTCATTTCTGAGATCTTCTGGTACCATCCCCAAAGTTTGGAACACTTCATTCCTATGGTAGGTATCTGTACCCAAGGACAGATAAACCTGCCTAAAATAGGGAAGAATGGTAATCCTTTTTCCCCTGAGATTAGGGAGGGGGAGAGATCGGGGAGAAGCAGGAAGAAAGGAAGAGAAAGAAACATGTCCTTTTAAAAAATAAGTTTGAATATATACCATAGTTTCCTTAAAGAAGAATGATATTATGGCATTTGCAGGTAAATGGATAGAACTGGAGAATATCAAGCTAAGTGAAATAAGTCAATCCCAAAAAAACCAAAGGCTGAATGTTTTCCCTGATAAGTGAATGATGATATATAATGGGGGTAGAAGGATGCGGGCTGAGAGAAGAATGGAGGAACTTTAGATTATACAGAGGGAAATGAAAGGGGGGATATGAAAATGGTGGAATGAGACAGACACCATTACCCTATGGTCCATGTATGATTACATAAATGATATGAATCTACATTGTGCACAACCATAGAAATGAAAAGATGTACCCCATTTGTGTACAATGAATCAAGATGCAGTCTGTAAAAATAAAATAAAATAATAAACAAAAAAATAAGTTGCAGTGGCAGAGCAGCAAGGGTTGTATTCAAAGCATGAAGTGGGTCACTATTACATTCCCCACTGTCATTTCTACATTTCATTTCTATGGAAAAATGGGCGAAACATCTCTAAGCTGGTTCCTGCTGAGAGGGTGAAGTTAGGGGAAGTAACACCAAATCCTTGTTCTTTATTCGGTGGGGTGTGGACAGTGATGGGTATTCTGTATCAGAGCAATCCAGAGGTCCACAGTGGCAGATGGAGGTGATGGGACAAGGCATACATAGGGCAGGAATTATGCTAAGACAGCAATAAACAAGACAGCAGAGAAGTTCTTTTTTGCAAACAGCACGAAAGCATTAGTATTTTAGTCAGTCTCTGAAAACCATGATGACAGTAACTCATAATTATATCAGTGAAAAACAGATCGAGTTTATCAATGTAGGAGATTAGGAAGATTTGTAGGTTCATGAGATCAGGCTCAAATTAACTCAGGACAAATTTGCAACTCTAGAGTCCTTTGTGATCATTATTATTAGGTGCGCCCACATAAGAACCCTTCCTTTATAGCCAACAGCTTTACTTATTTTTGGAACAGATCATATTTCTATATTGAAATATTTCTACCAATACAAAGGTCATTTCAGCACAACAAATATAAATAGTCCAAGATTCTAAATACTGCTCATTGATATATTAGGAATTCAATCATGACCACTGTGTCCTAGAAATTTAAAAGTGATAAACCCAAATAATATAATAGCCAATACTCATTGCAGGCACTACTGAGCACTTTAAAAATTTTTGTTTGTTTTTAATTTACTCAAACCCTACACAAGCTTACAAGATACTATTTTTATCCTAATTTACAGAAGAGGAAACTAAGATCCAAAGAGGTAATAAGTAAGTGGTAACAACATGATTCTAACCCCAATATTAGTAAACTACACCCTACAGTTTTTTCCCAGTCTCCCTTAGAAAAAGTAATCTCAAACTTACAGAAAAGTTACAAGTACAGAACAAAGAACTTTCTCAAAGCACTTAAAAATCAGTTGCTGATTGGTAACCCATCACCCTGGAACACTATATGGTATAAATTCTGTAAAAAAGAACATTCTCTTATAACCACAATACAACCATCAAAAATCAGGAAATTAACTGGAATACCACTCCTGTCTAACTCATAGGCCCCTTGACATGTTTCACCAATTCCAAGAGTATCTTTTATAGTAAAAAGGATCAGTTCAGAATTATACACTGCATTTATTTGTCATCATTCTTCAGGTCCCTTTAACCAGGAACAATTTCTTAGTCATCCCTTTAGTTTTGTGGCCTTGACAATTTTGAAGATTACAAGCCGCTATCCTGTAGAAGTTTTCTCATTGAGGGTTTGTCTGACATTTCTTTGTGCTTGGACTCAGATTATGTATCTTTGGCAGGAAGATCACAGAAATGATGTTGTATTCTTCCACCTCAACTTCAGTCTGTTCCAAAACAGCACATTTTCACTTTGACCATTTGAGTAAGGTAAAATCACCTTAGAATATTTTGCACTTAAATCAATGCCTAGTAAATGCGTCTGTTTCATATTATTCAGGGCTGGAAAGTGCTGTATAATATATGAAATAAACATAGTCCTTACTGCATACTCTGGTTCTCATTTGATCTGATTTCAAAATATGATATTTGCACTGTGCAAACTATTGCCTACATAAAAAATTATAGTAGTTAAAATTTCAGTGTAATTATTTTGTACAATTACTTATCTGAAGTCATACACCTAAAAAAAAAAAAAAGCTTTTATTCTCTCTATTTTTCCAAAATGTTCTTTAATTAACAATAGTGAGATCTAGTAATTTCCTACCAAACAGCATAATTGGAGCCATGTATTGCCATACATTTCTAAAATAATCCATCAGATAAAAATAATATATTTTATGAGATTTTTGGGAAGTGGACTGATAGGTTAGACTTTTGTTAAAGAAATTTCATGAATCAGAAATTTGATTAACTTAATCAATTCAGAGACCTGTTGAGTCCCATTTTGCAATATCAAAATTTGAAATGTTGCTTAAAAAGTATTTTATATTAAAAGCAAACTTTCATAAGAAAATGCAGCAAAACTTTTGTTCAAAATGAACAGAAAATAAGTCTTATTATTGTTATTATAAATTTATCTAATTTTTTTAGCTTTATAAGGATTGACCATCTTCTAATTTTCCAGTATTGCAGAAAAGATTCACATAAACTATACTCAGTATTCTTACCTAGGTAGGTAGTAGAAAAACCAAAAAGAATAACCTTAGTTGGGCATTTATAGAAGAATACATGCAAATAACATGGATTTATTCCCACTTTTTAATATACTGAACTCAGCAGAGGATTCTAAAATTCCACTAAAAATTCTCTTTATGGATATGTAATTTTAGTACAACTTATGCTAATTACCATCCCATTTGTTTCATTATGCTACAAAATAGTTTTCAAAATCCTGGATGTAAGAGGGCTATCACAATACATGGATTTGGCTTATTATGCTCACCAATAACTGAACAAAATTGGAAACTATTAGAAATGATGTTGGTAGGGGCAACAGATGTGAACACCAAATGGTGGTATACAAACTAGGTCTAAAAGAAAAAAATTATTCTGGCTGTTTCATACAGAGCAGTGGTTTTCATCTTGGGGTGATTACCCCCCGACACTCCTCCAGGGGACTTTGACAATGTCTAGAGATATTCAACTGTCACAACTTGAGGGGTTACTACTGATGGAGGCCAGGGTTGCTGGTTCTGAATATCCTACAACATACCTAATAGTCCTCCACCACAAAGTGCCAGGGTTGAGAAACCCTGATTTAGACAATGTGTGTACTTATAAGACTTACCCTGTAGGGTTATTATGATGCCTAAAGATAAACATTTGCATGTGAAATACTACTATGTGTTCAACATGCACTAGTTATTACTATTATCAGAATTACTATTGCTATCGATACAGTCAATGATTTTTGGCTTTACTAAATGCTAAAATAGATGCAATCCTATTTTATCTGTCCAGTGCAAAAACATCATGAACAATTTTGAAAACATTGAAAAATAAAGAATTTTTTTAAGAAAATGGCAAAAGGCTTTTTAGACACCAGGTTTGTATAAACAAAACATGTGGGTGTACACAATCATTCTGGATTAGGAAAATTATTACAAGATTAGTAAGAACAATAGTAAAGTACATATTTTACTGCTTTCTTTCCTAGAATATTGATTGATTCCCAGGATATCAATTGATTTTAGTTTTACAACAAAGTATGCTTTATAGCCACACTTTTAAAAGTCTGAACCATTCTGTTTAAAGTCAGTACTCCCTTACTGTAGTTTTCTCATATTAGCTAATATGACAGCAATAACAAAACATGGTTAGCTATTGTAATTACATTACAACCTTACCTCCCCAGATACCATATGATTACATTTGTTACTGCTTCAGACTCCTTTTTATTATTATGCCAATAGAAAGTTTTTCTGAAGAAGCAAAGTATTTGCCTATAAAAAGATTGTTGGCACCCCTCAATAGGATAGCATTAACATTTTCTCCCCAGTTTCTGAAAAAAACCAAAAATTCTCAAATTGAGTCCTTCATTTTAATTCATGAAATCCTGAGGCAAAATATCAGCCTAAACATAAATGAATTTGAGAGAAAAGACTTTTACAAAAATCACTGAAAATTTTAAAATGTATTTTTCTATTCTTTTCCTCAGAAAAAGCTTATGACTTTAAAAGACTGGAGAATTTAAGCAAACACTAAGTGGTTTTGGAAATGTAGTTTCCACGGCAACCAACATGGTTTTCTTTATATAGCATTATAAACAGATGGTAAAGAGTGGTCATGTTTGTTTCTTTGCCAGTATATCAATAAAACTGCTGTAATACTGTATTGAATACACTTAAACTATTTAATAAATGTAATATACTAACCACAAGATGCAGTAATTCAAATGAATATAATTAACTAGTATCTATTTTTTTAATTCCCCTTTTAATAAACACATGAAGATCTTGAACAGTGAAGTCACTATACTCCTCACAGTCAACAGTTTTCCTTGGCAAGACATTGTACAAATGTTTTCTCGGCACTTGCCATGCAGGGCATATAACCACAAATATGAATCTGATGAGGAACAAATAATGGATTGAAATAATAAAATTGGAATCATGTCCAAAATTATATTCTTTTGCCATCTTTTCTTATAGAAAATGAGAAATTAAGAAACACGAAGAGTTTCCTTACAATAAATGATAGGTTGTAAAGCAAATGGCAAACTGCTTTAAAATCAGACTCTATTCCATGTACATAGTAGTGGCTTTCAAAAACACAGGTGCTCTGAATTCCACCATGGTAAGTTGCAGGTACTATTTACTAGAAAACCAAAGCAGCCAGAAACTACAAATGTTATTAGTCTGGCAGTTAAAGTTGGAACAGCCAGTTTCTGCATGTATTATCAACACATTATAGGCAATGACCCTGTATCCATAAGGAAGTTAGTTCCAAGGGACTGTCCATGAGGCTAAGGCTCCATGGGGCACTGGAAACCTTATTAAGCTTGGTTTAAGAGGCCTTGATATATTTTCCAAGCTAGGTTGAAGAATGCTTACCTCAAAAAGTTAGGACAATATTTATTATTTTTAATTATATAAATGGCCATTTTGAATACAATTACAATATTTGGTAAATAGTACTTCTAAATTCTCCCTCCTCTAAAGTTCTACTCATGTACCTGTCTCTAAATTTGCTGAATTTTGCCATTTATACATTCTTCCTATGCTTCTTACACAAAATCAAGTTCATTAGAAGTGAGGTATTTCATGGTTCAGGACAATCTATGTTGGCAATTCAGAAAAGAAATATGTATATTTATAAAGTGAATCTAGATGACAGAAGGTATTTTATGGCGCAACTGAAAAACAAAAATTTTCAATTAAAAGATTTCAATTAGAAACTGTTGTAGATTTACATTTGACTCGAAAATGGGAAAATGTTTTCTAAAATTATCCTAGATAAACTACTATGCCATAATGTAAATTTAGAAATTATTTACGCCTAAGAAAGCATCTCCTTTTTCATACGAGGCTAGAGTGTCTCCCATCCTGGAGCTCATCCACCCAACGAGCACACTTATCTCTAGTAAGTGATCACTGCCTTGAGCGGCTGCAAACCAGAAGCCCTTTTCACAGGGTCTTCAATTTGCCTCCTTCTATGGAATACTCAGTATGGAACACTATTTAGAAATGGATCCTCTTTGTTTAGCTTAACTTTTTCTAAGAGGTGTCCATCTAAGAGTGTTCCCAGCAAAACAGAATCACCCAAAGAGCTTTAAATATAGCAGTACATTCCCAGCCTATGCCAATTTAGTCAGAATCTCTGGTGGTAGCACCCACATATGGATATTTAAAAAATACCCTTCAGGAGCTGGGGATATAGCTCTGTGGTAGGGCCCCTGCCTAGTATGCACGAGTTCCTGGGTTCGATCCCCAGCAGCAGAGGGAACCTTTCTCAGGTGATTCTAAGATGCAGACATGGTTTAAACAAACAAACAAACAAAAACACCCGAAAGACTGTACTCATGTTTCTCTTTACCCTTAATGAGCAAGAGATCTCAAATCACCACTTCAACTCTATAGGACACAGAATTCAGTATTTCACTACAGAAAGGCATAAGACTGAAGAAACAAACATTGTTGTGCTGAATTATTTGGTATGGTAAAAAAAAAATTTTTAAGAGTTCAACAATATATAAGACAAAGATGTGAAAGAACTTTCCCTGTGAACTATTCCAAATAGTAATGTCTACCTGTTAGCAAAATTGTCACTGTCAAGAAGATTTGTGAATAGTAATTTATTTTCATTCATTTTGGGATGTACTCATAGTGTGTCAGCAGGTTACAATGTAGCACACTGCAGAACAAAATAAATGCTTTCTGGGTTTTCTGTGCACTTAACAGTTCTGAAGAACTGACTGAAATGATCAGCATATAATTCTCACTTATTATTTTACAGATATCATATTCTCTAAAGAATGACCTTTAAACTGTCATCAAAAATAATGAAAATTCAGGTGTTGGGAAGGGAACACTCCAGAGATAAGGACACCTACATTCTTTTATAGCACACTTTCTAAGCATGTTTTTAAAACCTATTAATATGGTGTCCTCTAAAAGGAATATGTCAATGATATAGATCACGAACATTATTCAAGTCATATGTTCATAACAAATTCTACATCTAGAAAAAATAACTACTCTGGTAGATTGTGATAATAGTTCTTTATCTATATGGCTTTCCCTCCTTTCAAATCACTTACAAAGAGACCACTAACTTATTTGCTTGATATGAAATAGTAAATAGGAGAAAAAATAATTACAAACTCTCCAAATTGTCAGTGATGGAAAATACAAAGAGGTACAATTAAGTAATCGCAGGGGATAAACCATGACCATAAAATGACCTTGGAATTGATTTCTCCATTTGTTTGTTTCCTTACATTTCCACAGGCTACTAAAATTTCCATAAGGCATTTATTCTTTCCTTGAGAAACTTTATTTGGCTATTTGTGTATCTGGTGCTATTAACTCATAATAATTTTACATCAAATCCCATAACATGATTGAGTTTGAATTCAAAAAAAATTCAAAACACAAAAAATAGGAAAAAAATACCACTCTAATGCATTTAGGAACAAACAACCTATTAAAGAGACTAAGTGTGTCTGGCAGAATTCTAGAGATGACAGAAAACAAGAGGAAACAACATTTCTTAATGTCATTTAAATATGCACACAGGAGACAGGGAGATGTGCTAGGACAAAGAATCAACAGGAACTCTCATCTTCCTGCACATATAATTGGGATTCATTAACAATAAAGGAACAGGTGTCTTGGGACTCATTTATATAGGCTATTAACTATTATGAGCTGCTGGTATCCAAATTTATTTTAATACTAGGCAACAGATTAAAATAAATACAAATTTAAAGTCCATCTATTAGCATGTGAAAACAATGCCTAGCTTTGCAGAGTATAATTTAATACAAAGGTATTTTTTATGGTTCTGATCATAGGAAGACATTTAAGTTTATATGCAACACTCCCTAAGTTCCAAAATAAAGACCTTCATAGTAAACTTCATTTGAATGCAAAAATAAATGATGAATAGTTTTCTGCCTTGACAAAATTAAACAAGCTTTACTTACTAAGAACTAAAATTTTATTCAAATTTAAATAATGACATAAACAAGTATCTATCTTTAAAAAAAAGTAGGGGAGGGAATCAGATGCACATCAATCTCCTGACCTAATTTACTTCATTTCACCACTTCATTTCTGATACTACTTATTTTGAAAAGCTAGAGTGGTGATGGCTAACCTCTTCTAATTTTTACTGTCTCATCTGTAAACAATGATGAAGAAGCTAAACAATCTATTTGAGGAAACTTTACATCTAGTTACTAAAAGCTATTTAGAATGTTAAAATTGAAAGTGCAGCAGGGGCAATCTAGTTTGACCCACAATACTTTTTTTTTTTTTTTTTGTGGAGCTGGGGATTGAATCCAGGGCCTCAGATATGGTAGGCGACTACTGTACCACTGAGTCACATCCCCAGCCTCCAAAACATATACACACACATACATACACAAACACTCACACACACACACACACCACACACACACACACACACACACACATATATATATTTATTTTTTACAAAATAAAGGGAGTGGGAGATGGGATAGGAAAGACAGTAGAATAAATTGGACATAACTCTTACATTCATATATGAATATATGATCAGTGTAACTCTACATCATGTATAACCACAGAATGAGAAGTTATATTTCAAGTATGTATAATATGTTAAAATACTGTCACGTATAACTAAAAAGAACAAATTGAAATATTAAAAAAATAAGGTACCATTAGGCTAAGTAATTTGGCTATGGTAAATACAGTAACATTTTGACCACAGAAACTGTCAAAATACTACTATACTATAAAATCAGTATAAAAGGCTCAAAAGCCAGATGGCAGTTTTCTGAGACTGAGTGTCCTCTCTGGTGCTCAAGGAAGTCAAGCTCTGTTCATTCAAACTCCAGTGGTCAGACTGCTCACATCTTGCCATTTCTCTAGGACCAACCTACCCCAGGATGGTGTAGAACATAGCACATTCACCTGTCGTCAAGCTGTCATTCTGATTCCGAGGCTGCATTTCTCCACTGGACTAGCAAAAGGGTTGTCAGTATTTAGCTTCTGGGCCTATTTCCAGCTGCATATTTCAACCCTTGCTCTGCAATGTACTATTTCCTGGCTGCAGTCCTCACTCTCCCTAGTCACTGGGGCCTTGAACAAGTTGTTACTGACTGTGTTCATGGGGATGCCTTGCAGAAAGCTGCCAAAGCAGGCCTTTTGGCACTCTCAGTTTAACCTTTGCTGGGCTTTGTTATTTCAACTGTCATGATATGAGCATCTGCAAAGCTGTCACCATGCTGTGGAAGCTCTGACCTTTTTGACTCAATCCTTTAAGAACTGATTATATGCCTCCTTGCCTCTGCTCTGTCATGCCATTCATCTCACAATAAGGAAGAAATAACACATAAGTCCACCAGTGGGAAAATCTTCTAATCACGTGGTAATTTTACAATTTAATTATGGAAAAGGTTTGAGAGGAAGTGTATCCAAGAAATTATGAGACCAAGTTCTGTATTCTGGTGAGTTAATGGTTGTCCCCAAGCTCACAAGACTCATAGTCTATCTAAACTCCATATATCAGCTTTTGTCTTTTAATTTGTCAATCTCTTTAAGAAAATTCAGCTTACTTAGTATCCACATATGATCATACTTCTGTATTTGTCTTGGAAATAATGAACAAAGGGAAAGACTGTTAATTCATGAGTAAAGACTTTGCAGAAAATTAGTGTTTAATTTTTGGAAACTTCCCCTGTCTGTTCAGTTGCTACCAGACAGTGATGGTTACATATAGGGAAATTTTAAAATTAGGAGATGCTGAAAACTCAGATTACAGATTTTTAAATCCTAGGAAGGAAAGCTTGGAGAGCTTCTGAACTTAGAGAAGTTCCAGTAAGGGAAGATCGTTCTTGTAGATGTATCAGAATATTCAGATTCCCAACAGACTTAATCCTCAAATGTGCTTTACCTTGTCCTAAAATAATCTATCCACAAATATAAAACTACAAGTAATAAATTATTTTCCCACTGTGGGAATTGTTAATAAGGAGATATTTTTAAAAATCAGTATAATAGTATCTATCATCCAAGAATAATGTGAAAATTCAATGGGTAAATTGTTGTTGATGCTATTTCAAATGTACATTTACCTATGTCTAGGTTTTGTTTTAGTTTTAATTTGGCTTATTCACTTACATAATACTTGGACAATGATATTTTTCCCCTTAATTCAGAAGTATTAAATGATTACGTTCTTTGTGCCACACTAAGGAGATTAAAGATGGTACAACATGATGTATTTCTATAGGTATTTAGGAAAAGTCACTATAGAAATGCAAATGATTAAAAAATTGAAATTGATGAAAAGGTTACAGATAGAATCATGATTCTTAAAACTATAGTAATATTTTAATGGAACCAATCTGTTGTGAGGGGTTACATGTTGCAGGCTATTCAGTAAGATCCCTAACCTCTAGATGCCAGTTGGATCCTCTAGTTCTAACAACCAAAATTATCTACAGACAATTGCCAATGTCCCCAAGAAGGCAAAATCACCTTGGTTAGAAATCACTAGATAAGGCAAACCACTATACTTAAGTTGATTTTAAGATTAATGATACATATTAAATATTGTCTAGAGGCAAAGCAACTTGGGAGTTTTAGTGATCTCTTAAATAGCTTCAGATCTAAGACTATGAACATTAGAATAACTGAGTAAAGGAATAAAATCACATATTTAATGTCATGATGTGGCTCTGGTTTTGATTTTATAGTTTTTTGTCACCAACTGCCAAAAATTCCAAAGAAATATAAAATGAAGAAAATGAGTTCATATTCCTAATGAAAAGTATCTTTTTAATATTAAGACTTGTCAAATTAGAAATTGCTTCTCCTTCCCCCAAAGAACCCTTAGTACTTCCTTCTCTACTCTTTCAAAATATAACTTGCCATTTCTTACACACAAATGTCAGTGAAGTACAATCCCAGGCTGGTGTCTAGGAATACGACCTTTAATTAGTTCATGTTTAACCTATCCAATGGCCTAAGGGTATTAAAACAATACAGTTTTGATTTTTTTCTCTGTATATGAATTTTATGTACAAAAAATGACAAAAAACCCTGTTATAAAACCATTCTTAAATTTCATATTTTCCAAAGCTCTCAAGAATACTGAAGATTTATTATACTGGAGATTGCTAAAGTGTTAGCTCAAGGGCTAAATAACTGAGGTGGCAAGCAAACATTGGGTCTACATGATATATAAAGTAAAAAAACTCGCCTTCTCCCGTCTCAGGCACCTTCTTTATATTCTCTCTTCTCCAACCTTCCGACCTGCTGAAGTACAAAACTCTGAACAGCTATTCATTAATGGCAATGACTCTTAAAAATGTGGTGTACAGAACAGATGAAAGTACTCTAGAAGGAGAGACCAAGAGAGAAAGATGGATAGGAAATGTCTGAGAATCAGTGACCAAAAACATGAGTTGGCTTAGCATCTAATTTAAAAAGAATCAGGCCCACCAGAGGGATAATTCATGAGATAGGTCTGTCATCAGTGCTCTCTAAGCTTCTAAGAAGAACCTAGAGGCTCTGCACTGAAAACAAACAAATAGACAATGGACGAATCTGAGTATCATAATCACCAAGAGGATTATGCTTATTTTGGTTCTGACCTCACTTGAAAAATACCAATTGGTCTCGAGTTTTCAAACTCAACAAACTTTTGTTTCTTCAACACTGTAAAAGAAGAGAGCGGTTTGTTTTCACAAAAGGATGCCTAGAGTCTGAAAAGTTTTGTTAATACTGTTTTGTTTTGACTGGTATAGTGATATCTTCACATTAGAAATTTGGACATAACTTACTAGATCTAAATTTACATCCTGGGCAGTATTTCCTTTAACAGGAACAGCATTTTACAGCACATGAAAATTTAATTTCCAATGATAGAGATACAGAGCTATCTGATTTATATAGAGGACAACTTATTTTTAGTTGGGAAAACTGCAATGCCAGACTATTTTATATTTAATATTATACTTTACATATATTATAATATTCATGATGTATGATAAATACCCAAATCCTATTTGGAAAACTTTCACTGTGAAAATTAAAATTTTAACAAACTGCTGCCTCACATTTTAAAGCATGTTCTCATATTTAGAAAGTAAACATACCAAATTGACAAATGATATTAAATCTATTACTAATAAACGCAAACTCTTTTTATATTCCTTGAATAATTCTAAATATTGAAGGTAAAATAATATAAATGACAATAAAATTTAAATATATAAAAAATAAGTTTGGCCAGGTAGGGTGGCCCATGCCTTGTAATCCCAGAGGCTCAGGAGGTTGAGACAGGAGGATTGCAAGTTCAGAGCCAGCCTCAGCAAAAGTGAGGTGCTAAGCAACTCAGTGTGACCCTGTCTCTACATAAAATACAAAACAGGGTTGGGGATGTGGCTCAGTGGTTGAGTGCCCCTGAGTTCAATCCCTGGAACCAAAAAACAAAACAAAACAAAAAAAAACAAGTTAGTATCTTGCATTTTAAGTACTTATTGTTGACATTTCACACAGTTCTATAATAAGGATTAATCTAATTATTATTAACTTATTACTAATTTAATAAAGATTCTTTGAATGTAAAAGTTAATATGCTGCTCCAAGCTATAGAAGAAAATATATTAGAAAATAAATAACTGATGTTCTCTGGTCCATTTCATTTTCAGTGTGTGTTTCAAGAAAACCTTTAGTGTTGACATTTCTACTTGAGTTTACAAATGTCTTTTCTTTAAACTATTATTTCACTGAAGTATCAAATCATCTATATTTCTATACATGGAAATCCCCCCAAGGACTATCCAATCAAGAACTTAATTATAAATAATATGGTCACATAATAATAATATAAAATACTTCCATTCTCTCCTGATGAATTCATGTGAGATGGGGAGCACATTTAAATTTAGGGTTGACCAAAGGTTGTGTGCCTTAGTAGAGAGCAGAGAGGTTCAAAGACCCCTGGGTGATGGAGCCTATAGGTGTATGCTGGTAAGACGTAAGAGGAAACAATAGGAAGTAAAGGCCAGGTGTTTCAGCATAGCTTCTGACCAATGTTTAGCTGACAACTAAGCTTTACAGATAAAGGAGGCAACTGCTAGGAAGCCAGACCTTTAAAAAAAAAAAAAAAAAAAAAAAAGCACAGATGTTGCAGCTGTACATCACATCATAGAGGATACAAACTTTAAAGGTTTAGTCCAGGCAAGTTACAAAACAAGCAAACAGTAACCACCAAGATCACCAATGGAGTGGGGCAAGTCAGAAACTGGATTTACTATGATACATTATCCAGTAAATGCACAACATTCCACAGAAAGCTATGAGTCATGCAAGAAACAAGATCATGTGATTCATGAGAAAGCAGTCTTTAGGAACTGTTTCCAAGTATCTTTAAGATATTGTACTTAGCAGACTTCAAACTAGCTATTACAAATAAGTTTTTAAAAGTAAAGAAAATGTTTAAAAAATTAAATGACTCAGTGAATATAGAATCTTATTAAAGGATAGAATTTATTTATTTATTTATTTATTTTTTTGAAGAATCAAATGGAAAATCTGGAGCTGAATAGTATAATAATCGAAAGTATCACTAGTGGGGCTCAAGAATAAATGTGAATAGAAAAAAGTATCAGCAAACCTAAAGATGGAAAAATGGTAGTTAATCTGAAGAACACAGGGGAAAAAAACTGAAGAAAAATGAACAGAGCTGCAGAGACCTATGAGACAATATCAAGTATACTAATATATGTGTAACTAGAGCCTTGGAAGGTGAGGGAAAGTGAGAAAAGGGCAAAAAAAAAATTGAACAAATAATGTCTGAAACCATTCAAATTTGATTTTAAAAACATTAATGTGGAGCTGGGGGTATAGCTCAGTAGTAGAGCCTTTTCTAGCATGTGTGAGGCCCTGGGTTCAATCCTCAGCATGGCACAAACAAAAGCAAAACAAGAAACAAAACAAACCAAAACCCCATGGATTTATAGAATCAAGCGACTCAACTGGACACAGTTTATGGGACAAACACAAAACAATAGAACCTACACATATTCCTGACAACTGCTGAAAGACAGAAAACCTCTTGAAAGTATCAAGAAGAAATGACTCATCATGCACAGAATAACAATACAATAATGATTTCTCATAAGAAACAATGGAGACCAGAGAGCAGTGGAATCCTATGTTTAAGTGCTGAAGTAGAAAAGGTTTGGTAACAAAGAATTCTATATCCCACAAAACTTTCATTTAAAAATAAAAGTGAAATATAAACATTTGAGATAAAGACAAAACGTGTTGCTATCAGATTTGTCTTATTAAAAATATAAAAGGAAATCCTTCAGGCTGAATGAAAGTGATACCAGATAGTAATATCAATCCACATGAAGAAACAAGAGTACAAGTAATAGTGGATACGTGAGTAAATGAAGAAGATTCTATAAATATATTTTTCTCATTTCTCTACTTAAATTTTAGAAAAAAAAATATGATTATAGAAGGCAAAAGTTATAATGTATTGATGGGTTTACCACAGAGATGTATTATATTACACAATAAAGGGAAAATGAAGATATATTGAAGTATGATTTCTATACCTTGCTAAAATTAAAATGAGTACTATTCTGAAGTAGGTTATGATGAACTAAGATGTACATTATAATCCCTCAGAACAATTACCAGGAAAATAACTCAAAATCATGTAGTTAAAAAAAGGTGAAATTAAATTGACATACTAAAATACACTTAACAAAGGATAAGAGTAAAGGAGGAACATTATGATATGAGACAAATACAAAACAATAGCAAAAATGACAGACATAGCCAACTGTTTTAGTTTGGATGTAAGGTGTCCCCCAAAAGCTTATGTGTGAGACAATGCAAGACGGTTCAGAAAAGAAACGACTGGGTTGAGGGTCTTAACCCAATCAGTAAATTAATCCCCTGATAGGGATTAATTGAGTGGTAACTGAAGGCTGGTAGGGTGTGGTTGGAGGAGGTGGCACATTGGGGGCCTGGCTTTGGGTATATATTTTGTATCTGGTCAGTACAGTCTCCTCTCTGCTTCCCGTTCCTCATGTGAGCTGCTTCCCTCTGCCACACTCTTCCACACTCTTCCATCATAATGTCCTGCCTCACTCTTGAGCCCAGAAGAATGGAGCCAGTCACTTATGGACTGAGACCTCTGAAACTATGAGCCCCTAAATAAACCTTTTCTCCTCTACAATTGTTCCTGTTGGGTCTTTTAGTCATAGGCAGCAAAAAAAGTTGACTAAACACCAACCATATCGATAATTAGATCAGGTATAAATGAACTAAACGACCTACTCAAAAGTAGGATAGGTGGACTGAATTTAGAATGCAAGACCCAACTACATGCTGTCTCCAAAAGATATACTGTTAAAATAAAAAGACATAAATAGGTAAAATGCAAAAAGAAAATCATGCCATGCAAACAGTAACCATGATAAAACTGGAATGGCTAAATTACATCAGACTAATAGACTTTCCGATAAAATGGTACTATTGGAAACAATGAAGAACATTTCATATCAAAAATATAAAGATATAACAATTATAAAGTATATACATACTAACAATACAGGCCCCACATGAAGCAAAAACCAAAAGAATTTAAAGGGAAAGTAGGCAATTCAGTAATAGTTGAAAATTTCAATACATCATTTTCAATAATGGATAGAACAACTACACAAAACAAGGATGCAGAAGATTTAACAGCATTATCAACTAACTTGATATACCTGATATTATAGACTACAGTGCACAATAAATACAGAATACACATTCAAGCACACATGAAATATTTTCTATATGCTAGTCCACAAAACAAGTCTCAATAAACTTTAAAAAGACCAAATCATGAATGCATATTCTCTACAACAGAATTAAGGTAAAGATCTCAAATGGAAATGAACATGAAAAAACTCAAATATTCAGAATTACACAATATAGTTCTAAATAGCCCAGGGACCAAAGGGAGAAATAGAAATTTTTAAAAATATTTGAGCAGAATGAAGATGAAAACATACTGAAGTTTATAGGATGTAAGTAAAGAAATATTTGAAGGGAAGTCTATATCTTGTAATTAAGAAAAGTCTTAAATCATTAATCTAAGCTTCCACCTTAAGATACTTGACAGGAAGAGAAAACTAAACCCTAAGAAAATAGAAAATAAAATAAAATTTAGAGTGAATATTAATGAAATAGAAGTCGGAAACAATAAAGAAAAATCAATGTAACCACATAGTGGCTATTTAAAAAGATCAATAAAACTGACAAATCTTCAGCTAGACTGACCAAAAACGTAAGAAGAAACAAATTACCAATTCACAAATGAAAGAGTAGACATCACTACTGAATCTACAGAAATTGAAAGGACTACATAGGAATAGTATGAACCACATTTTTCCAACAAATCAGACAGTTTAGAAAAAAATGGACAAATTCCTAGAGAGTCACAAATTTCCAAAACCAACTCGAGAAGATACAGAAAATATTAATCGACCTATAACATTAAGTAAGTTAACTATTAATTAGAAACCTACTTACAAAGAAAATCCAGGTACAGATGGAATTTTTTTTTGGCAAATATCACCAAATATTTTGTAAAAGAAATATGGTTTCTTCACAAACTCTCTCAGAAAATAGAAACTTCCAACTCATTCTATGAGGTTAGTACTACCCTAACACCAAAGACACAAAGATATCATGAGAAAACAACAGACTTTTCTCCCTAACAAATACTGACAGAAAAATCCTCAACAAAATATTAGCAAACGTAATCCATAACATAACAAAAAGGCTTATGCACTTTGACTAAGTGGGGTTCATCCTAAGAATGCAGTTTGTTTCACTCTCAAAAATCAATTAATACAGTGTCCAATTTAAAAGGGTAAAAGACAAAAACATTACCATTTCAAAAGATGCAGAAAATCACTTAACAAAATTCAGCACCTCTTCACACACAATAACAACTCTCATATATGAGAAAACAAGGACCTCAAGCTAATATGAGACCTCCATGAGAAACCCACTTACGATTGGGAGCAAGGTAAAGATGCCAGTTCTTGACACTTCCATTCAGCACTATACTGAAGGTTTCAGCCAGTGCAGTAAAACATTAAAGATATACAGATTGAAAAAGAAAAAGAAAAACTGTTTTATTTAGGATAGTCATCTATTTAGAAAATCCTTCAGAGTCTACCATATATATATTTGTGAATTAAAGGTCTCAGGTTATATGATCAATATAATTAATACTGCATTTCTGATAAGATGCAGGGAATTAGAATGAGATTAAAATGTAAGGAAATTAGAAATCAACCACAAGGAGAAATATGGAAACTACACAAGTACACTGAGATTTAATATACACTTTTTAAAAAATATACACTTCTGAATAATGAGTGGGTCTTCAAAGAATTAGAGGATAAATCACAAAATTTAGAATCAAATGAGAATAGAAATACAACCTACAAGTACCTACGGGACACAATGAAGGCAGTTCTAAGAGGAAAGTCTACAGCTATGAACGGCTACATGAAAAAATTAGAAAGATCTCAGTAAATAACCTTCATTCTATAAAGCCAGTATCACACTGATAACAAAGCTAGATAAGGACATATTTAAAAAAGAAAATGGTAGACCACACTCTTGATGATCATAGATGCAAAAATCTTTAATAAAATACTAGCAAACAGAATCTCACAAGATATCAAAAAGATCAAATATCATGATCAGGTCGGTTTCATCCCAGGGAATGTCTGATGTTCACAAATCAATAAACATAACACACCAAATAAATAAAATTATGGACAAAAACCACATGATCATCTCCACAGATGCAGAAAAGGCCTTGCACAAAATTCAACACCACCCTTATGATAAAAACCATGGAAAAACTAGGAACTGAAGGAATTTATCTCAACATAATAATGGGTTATGTATTATAAACCGTAAGCCAACATCATACTAAATGGGGAAGAACTGAAAGCATTTTCTCTAAAACCAGGAACAAGACAAGATGTCCAGTCTCACAACTTCTATTCAATACTGTACTAAAATTTTAGCTAAAGCAATTAAGCAAACATAAATAAATAAAAGGGATACAAATAGGAAAGGAAGAAGTCAAATTATCCCTACTTGCAGATGATATAATCCTATACTTAGAAGACTATAAAGCTTCAGTAGAAGACTTCGAGATCTGATAAACACATTTTGTAAGAAGTAGGATGCAAACTCAATATACAAAAATAACTTTTCTATACACAAATAACAAACCTGCTGAGAAAGAAATCAGAAAAGCAATTCTAAACAAAAACAAAAAAAACTAAGGAATAACTATAACTGAAGAGATGAAAGACCTCTACAAGGAAAATTTCAGAACACTAAAATTCATATGGAAGAATAAAAAGACCCAGATAGCCAAAGTAATTCTAAGAAACAAAAACAAAAACAAAACAAAAATGCTGGAGGCATCACAATATTCAATTTCAATTATACTACAGAGTTACAGTAACTAAAACAGAATAATATAAAACAGAAATGAAGATCAATGGAATAGAACAGAAGACACAGAGACAAATCCACACAGTCTTCTGATCCTTGACAAAGGTGTCAAAACATACAATGGAGAAAAGACAGTCTTTTTAACACATAGTGCTGGGAAAACTAAATATCCACATATAGAAGAATGAGACTAGTTCCTTCACAATAGCCAAGTCAAATGGTTTGAAGACCTAGGAATTTGACCAGAAACTTGGCAACTGTTAGAAAAAAACACAGGGAAACTATCTAACACATAGGCAATAACTTCCTCACAGGACTTCTATAGCTAGGGAAATCATACTAAGAATTAATAAATGGAATAGCATCAAATTAGAAAGCTTCTGCACAGCAGAAACAAGAGCACGAAGCAAGAAGCTATAGAATGGGAAAATATCTTTGCCAGCTACTTTTCCCAAAGGATTAATATCTAAAATATATGTATAACTCAAAAACTTACAAAAAAATCAACCCAATTAATAAATGGGCAAATGAAGTCATAAACACTTCTCAAAGAAGTACAAATAGCCAACAAATATTACAAATCACTCAATATCTTTGGCCATCAGGGAAAAGTCAATCAAATCTACATTGAGATTTTATCTCAGTCCAGTTAAAATGTCTATCATTGAGAATACAAGTAACAAGTGCTGGTGAGGATGCAAGGGAAAATAATTCTTATATGCTGTTGGTAGAAATGTAAATTAGAATAGCCACTATGGAAATAGCATCGAGGTTCCTCTGAAGACTAGAAATGAAACCACAATATGATTCAGTTACACCATTCCTCAGCGTTTATCCAAAGTAACTAAAGTCAGCATTCTACAGCGGTAATGAGCATGCCCACTTTATAGCAGCATAATTCACAATACCCAAATTATGGAATCAGCCCTAGTTGTTTGTCAACAGATGAATGGATAAAAAAAATATGCAAAGGAGTATTTTATATTTATGCATATATGCCATGGTATATATATACAATGGAATCTTATTCAGTCATAAAGAAGAATGAAATTATATCATTTCTAGGAAAATGGATGGAACTGGAAAGCATCATGTTAAGCCAGACTTCAGAACATCAGTCATATGTTTTCTCACATATGTGTAAGTGAGAGAGAAAAAGGGAAAGAGAGATCTCGTGAAAATAGAAGAGTAATTACGGAAGGTGTTAAGGAGAAAGGAGGACACACTGGGGTATACAATTGATCAAATTATATTATATGCACATACAAATATGTCACAACAAACCCCACTATTCTGTATACTTATTATGCACCAATAAAAATTTTGGTACATTGATTGTATTTCTACACACTAACAAAAAATAATTCAAAACAAAATTTAAAAACAATCCATTCACAATAACATCAGAAAGAATAAATAATCTGGAAGAGACTTTGAAACTCTTACAAGACTGCTGACACTACTAATTTACTAAGAGAAATCAAAGAACTAAATTGAGATATATTCCATTTTACAGATAGGAAGACTCAATGTTAAGATGTCGCATAATCTGTACCAAAACTTTGTGAGGTGATTCTAAAATTTAAATGAAAAACTGCCCAAAATAGCCCAACTCAGCTTTGGAAACAACAAAATTAGAGGACTTATACCACCTGAACTTAATTAAAGCAGTATAGTATTGGCCTGGGATGGGCATACAGATCAATGGAACATAACTTGAGAATACAGAAATAAATTCCTATATGCCTTGATGATTCAGTAGGGAAAGAGTCATAGTAACGAAGGGTGCTGGGGCAACGGAATATCCACATATTCACAAACAACAATAGTCTAGACTTTTATCTCACATCAATGCTAATTAATCATAGGCCTAAGAGGTGAAATTATAAATATTCTAGGAAAAAAACACAGGACACTATCTTCATGACCCTGGGCCAGGGTTTCTCAACCTCGCCATTACTGACCATTAGACCAGATAATTCTTTGTTGGGGGATAGTGCAATGCATTGTAGGATGTATAGGAGCATCCCTGGCTGGCATCCCCCACCAGGTGCCAGTAGCACTATCCATACACAGTTGTGAGAATCAGTAATTACTCCAGACAATATCAAATGTCCTCTGAGGGACTAACTGGATTCTAATTAAGGACCTTTGGGTTAGGCACTTTAGATAGAACACCAAAACATAATCTGCAAAAGAACAAATGAAGCTTCATAGAAAACAGGAAGTTCTAACACTTCTAAAGCCCTAAAGAACAAATGTAAACCAAAGTGGGAGAAAATATTTGCCAGTCACATATTCCATAAATTATTGAGGATATATGTGTATGCATGCACAACGTATGCATGTTTGTATGTGTGTGTATATGTATTTATGTACACACATATATATGTATAGTTAAAATAAACTTTTATAAGATAGTAAGAAATTTCAATTTTTAAAAGGCAAAAAGTCCTGATAGATACTTCATCAAGAAGAAATGACAATAGTTAATAAGCACATGAAGAGGTATACCACATTATTAGTCATTATAGAGAATGCAAAGTAAAACCACAATGAGGGGACTGGGTTTTGGCTCAGTGGTAGAGCACTTGCCTAGCGTGTGTGAGGCACTGAGTTTGATCCTCAGCACCACATAAAATAATAAAATGAAATGAAATAAAATAAAGGTAGTGTGTCCATCTACAACTAAAAAGTTTTAAACAACAAATCTTTAAAAACCTACAATTAGATGCCATTATATAAAAACAATAATACCAACTATTAATGGCCATGGGGAAAACTGAAACCCTCATACATTGCCAGTGGGAATGTTAAATGGTATTGCTACTTCAGAAATAGTTTGATAGTTGGTTGCAATGGCAGGTGCTTGTAATTCCAGTGCTTGGAAGACTAAGGCAGGAAGATCACTTGAGACCAAGAATTTGAGACCAGCTTGGGCAACATAGCGAAATCCCAACTCAAAAAGAAGAAAAAAAGGAGACGGAGAAGGGAAATAATTCGGCATTTTCTTAAGTTTACCATAGGAACCAGCAATTTCATTCCTAGGACTCTACTCACAAAATGTAAATATTTATATAATGAAACTTGTACATGTGTGTTCACAGTAACGTTATTTATAATAATGTTAAAAAGGTGAGAACAATTCAATGGTTCATCAACTTGTGATATAGCCATACGATGGAATAGTATTCAGCAAGTGGATTCAAATCTGTAATATACTACACCCGATGGAAACACTCCACAAAAGATGCTAACAAAAGGTAGCCAAATGCAAAAGATTGTATATTATATCATCTCATTTATATGATCTGTCAGAAAAGGCAAATTTATAGAGAAGAAAGCAGATCAGTAGTTGCCTGGGGCTTGGGATGAAAGCAAGGACTTCTGTAAATGGGCTCTAGGAAACTAGGGCAATAGAAATGTTCTAAAAAATAGATGGTAATAATAGCTACATAACTCTATAAATTTACTAAAATTCATTTAATTTATGATATAAAATAACACATCAATAAAGTTACTTTTTTTAAAGAATCAATACAAATTTGACTCTATCTTAGTTAAAATAGGGATCTATGGTAGGGTAGGAGATGCCAAGTAGTGGAGGACCCTGAACATGGGTAAACCAGGTAGACAGAAGACTCACCATTACATCTTACTGTACAGTAGAGGTTATCAAATTGTGCAGAAGGCAGCATACTTCTAAAAACAGATAGGATGACTTTATTCCTAATTCACAGAAAAAAGCATGTTAAAATTGCCATAATCCTCTCACTTTAAAGCATTTCTCCTATAATTTATTCTTCTAGTATAAATAATAATTTGTCATCTGCTACTAAATTACTTATTTCAATATCTACTTTTTACCTCACTTATTCTAGAAAAGATATGTTTAGATGACTTTTGTAAATTTCATGTAACTTTTAAATTCCAATTTGTTATTGAAATAGAGAAAGAAATATTAATTGTATAACTGAGAAATACTAGAAATAAAGGATTATTTATTATATAGTCCTTTATAAATACTTTCCAATAGTCAAGTTTAGTACTGCTCCCCTTTTTTTTTTTTCTTTTTTTTTTTTAAACCTATAGTCTCAGATAAGATGCTGTGTCACAATTGGAGGATTTCAACTATGCTTGATCTTTAGGCTGGCCTAAGTTGCTAACGCAAACTAAATAATACCTGGGTTTTCCCAATTAAAAGAAAAAAGTCAAAGTGGACAGATTTTGTCAATTAAATAATCTCCCATACTTTCCCATACTCTGCCTTAAACTGGTTAATACAACCATCTGAACTCAAATCCAGTAAATACCTGATCCGGGATCTTTAGGGCTTGCCATATTATTCAAACATAATGACTTCACTGTACTCTGCCATTTAACAAATTTGAGGATCAGTTCAAGACCATACCACAAAGAGACTTAAAATAGGATCTTGTTCTCCTTGCTATTTCATTCCTGACCCAACTATCAATCAGAAACAACCTACACTCTTCACACTTTGGTTTCAAGTCAGAACCCAAAGGCCAAGGGGGTTCTATACTTCACTTCCAGCAATTTCCCTCTCTCAACTCAACATTTGTCAACCTACTTGCATTATCTGGGTAAATCTGTCAGTTCCATTAGATTATAAACTAAATTGAGAACAGGAATTGCTTTATTCATGTTTATATTTCTTCCCTATTCTAGTACTTTATACATTATGTGTCTAGGTTAAGTGTTTAAATGTTTACAAATTTTCAAAGTGTCCTTCATATAGTTTCCTTATACCAACATCTTACACATTTGTTCCAATTTACCCATGACAAACAAAATTCCCTTTTTAATTGTCAGACAGCATCTCCAGAAATACACAGTAAGTAGAAGGTTAAAACAAAAGAATATTCTAGGTTAGAAAATACCTAATTCATGTTTACTTCTTAGATGCTAAAGGCAGTTGTAGAATACAACACAACACTGTATTTAAGTCAAACAATCTGGTTTGGACATTAGATTGACCATTTACTACCTGGATGGTTTCACACAATCACTTAACTTCCTCAAGTTTCAATAGACTTAGTAAAATTAGGATAAAAATTTATTCTCATGATTCTGGAAAGATTATAGGAAATGTCCTGAAGTCAGCTCGCCTAACGAACCTTCATTCAATCTGAGCAGCAGAATTAAACTGTCTTAACCAAGAGATCAGGTCTCCAGTATTATTTGTTCTACTTTATTACATGGACAACACCATTGAGCAAACTATTGCCAATCCATTCTGGAAATAATCCCACTATGGTCCAATAATAGGAAATGGTTAGATTCAACTGGACACAATATTAGATAGTCATTAAAAATAACAAATATGAAGATTAGAGTAATACAGGAAAGTGTGTTTTAGTCTAAATGAAAAACAACACAACTGTATATATATACTTTGACCACAAATGAATAAAATATTCATAAATATTAATAAATTTCGAAAGGTTGCCTGGAAATATATGGTATATAATTATAAAGCAATTATAGGAAAATTTATTTGCTTTGCATGCTGACATGAAAATAAACATCATGCATTTGTTTACTTGGCCTGAGGTAAAGTTAATAGCTGTTTTTTGTAGATATTTTTAACCCAAAAGAAATAAGTACCATTAGGAAAAAGACAATATACTTGTTTTTACAAAACTTAAAACTTGAAATTATAGTGATTTTAAAGACCCTAGTGTGCTAATGAAAATTTTTAAAGTTCAGAAAGATGGCCCATTCAATTATGAGAAAAAAATTTCCAAGTTTGCACTTCTAAGCAGTAGAACCACTAGAGAGAGGGAGTGATGAGGGAGCAAAAGAGATCTTTGAGAACATCATCTTTGAACCCACAGTTATAGTTCTGGTAAATGCTCAAGAGTTCCTGAAAGTTTGATAAAACTTTACAGCAGCATCAACTTGAGGTTCAGGTATTTTTAGCACACATTACTGGCAAGGACTTGAGTAATCTAGAGAATACTTATCAGCGATCATTAGGATATGTTTCACTGAAACCATCAGCAACTCTTCATTAAATCATTTGCACAAGATCACCTTCAAAAGTGATGTCAATTTGAAGAAAACAAGACCATGCAAAGATCTAATACACTACCAGATTTTTATTCCACAAGAATGTCATCAAAGCTCCTTGATCTCCAGTTTCCATTGGGAACTTTGCATTTAATAACATCTACAAAATTAAAGAATCTCCAAAGATAGCATGGTGTGGTTTACAAGGCTGAATTTTGAGTCTGCCATTTAAGCATAGTTGGAGTGTATTTCAAAGATAAGGAAGTACATATTAAAGAATGATGAAATTTTAATTTCTCCCTCTCTGGTTACAATGCAGAGTATTCAAGTATCAACTTTGTTCTTTCCTATTTAGCAAACACAGCAAACATCAATTCTATACTTACAGATAACAACTCTAGAATAATTTATTTTATCACCTTCTCTCAAGTGGCAGGAGGCAAGATCATTCTTAATGAAGCTAAGAAAATCTGTGTTCCTCTGAGCCTCTAGTTTCCAGTTCACAATCAGAGCAACACTCCTTTTATCTCTTTAATTATAGTTGTAGTAAATGCTTTAAGAAAATATCAACCACTAGAAGCCAAGAAAAGTATACTGAATATGAGACTTTCCTATAAAATATCAGTGAGAAAAACCCATTTTATAAGTTACCACAGTTACTCAACTCAGGGAAGTGGACCAACTTGTTTTTACCAAAGGATGAGGGTACTTAAAATTCAGATATATAGGAAAAGGAAATAGAATATTTTATATTTTCTTTTTTAACTTCCAAACAACCATAAGAAAAAGTCTAAGTCTAAACTGAATATAGCAAGATTAAAGGACAGAGAAACTATCCTTAGTTTACATGTTCCCAAATTTTCATTTATATCGACTGATAGATTAATTTTGTTTCCTTTGTAATCTAAATAATGATTAGTAGATTTTCTCAAAATAAATGCTAAATGCTGCCTGACATGTTGAATTATGTCACTTTAAAGTGAAAATACTCCTGTGGAATGTAAAACTGGCAAAAACATATTAGTAAGAATTAGTAAGCATGAAGAGACACAGAAAACTCCTAGAGACCAGGGAAACACGAGAGAGGTCTTAAAGCGTCTAGGATACCTTAAAAGTTATTTCTTAAGGACATTATTTACAAATCACCTAAACTGTCTGTCAAAGGCTCTAACAAGAAGGGAAGAGACCTAACATCTGTTATTTCCTATTCTAATGCAGGCAATATGCTAGGATACACATTATCTCATGTAATCTTTCTAACTACCCTCACAGGCATTATTTTCCCCTCACTTGTAAGTTAAAAAAAAAAAAAAGTGGTATCAAGAATAAGTAACTTGCTTATAGTAGAACCAAGGCAAAATTCAAACCAAGGACCCAGGCTTTTTTTTTTAATTCACTATGATCACTTGATACATTAGAGATGACGTACTTTTAAAAGATTCAATTAAAAAGACAGTAATAACCATTTATCATTTCCTGATGCTATAGGCTTCTCATAGTCTATCAGAAAGTCAGGAAGGGTAGTCAACAAATGGTAAGCTGGAGAAAAGGTAATTATGCAAAGGTGTCTGCAAATACCAGCTAGCTTGCTTGCTTGCTTGCTTGCTTCCTTCCTTCCTTCCACCCATCCACCATCCATCCTTACTGGCTCTTGGTTTCTCCCCTTAACTACTGTACACTGGTGGTTTAAAGGAACATGTTGAAGGACTGGGGTTGTGGCTCAGTGGTAGAGTGCTTGCCCGCATATGTGAGGCCCTGGGTTTGATCCTCAGCACTGGCATATAAATAAATAAATAAAATAAAAGATTCATTGCCAACTAAAAAATATCTTTAAAAAAAGAAACATGTTCAATAAGAACAAGTAAATCACAAAGCTCTGAAGTATAGCTATTCTAAGAATTTCTAGGTAGATTCCTTTCAGGGAAAATTCATGAGAACTGCATTTAGCCCTGGGATGGGAGGCTGGGAGTAAAAAAAAAAAAAAAACTCTCTTTGGTAGAAAGTATATTTCATTAACATAATATAATTCATACCAACCACTAATTCTTCCATATTAGGAAGTGAAAAAAAACTTGAATCATTAGATTCTAAACAAATAATAAGAATTATTATTATTAAAAATAATTAGAATTATCAAATTCTAACACAGAATGCCAATTGCGAAAGTCTAAGCCTCACCTTTTCATGTTTCCCAATATATATAGGTAACTACAGAGTTTCAAAACTAAACCTACATACTTGATTTAATTTTTGCTTGATAGGTCTATTAATCCATTTTGTAAGTATATTGAGTAATGCTGAGTAATTTCTTAGTCTACTAGTCCAAGTGAAATAATGGCTTTCAAAGTTTAAAGAACGTTATCTCATGGAAGATATTTCTTACATGAGTATCTCATGTCAGAAAATGAGTGAGCTTAAGAAAAAATTGTATCTTATCTGCTGTAATATTTTATACCATTATGATCAGTATTACTTATAAACAGGACATATGTTAAATTACACTTTAAGGTTAGTCTAAATCTTGGGACAGCTAGTAGCCTTATCTTGTTGACAGCTGTTGCTTGTGTTTGCACATGCTCCACCAGAAATTCTCAAGGTGGATCTATTTATTTTTTTTTCAAAAGTGCCATCAATAACTTCTACATAAAGTTATTATAAAAGTTGGAAGGGAAAAGGAGCAATCATTCTCTTTCCAAGCTATATACTACTAATGTTTCATCACAAGGGCAATATGCTAGGGATTATTCCCCACCTTTTCTCTGACAGAGACCACAGTTCATTAAAGTGCAGAAGCTATGGTTCTGGGGTTCAAATTCACTGCTTTTTCTTACTCAGGATGACAGATACTAAGTACACATGCTAGCATGGCCCTGAGCTCCATTTCCAGGTCAGATTACTACTTATACCAAGAGGAAAACACCCTTTCCCCTGAGGTAAATGAGAAAGATGTTCTCTTCTAAAGAGAGGATCCTGGGAACATCTTATAAAATATTACCATTTACAGCAACTAAAGGCAGCTAATACACTTAAGTACTGCTGCCAATGTTATTGCTTAATATTAGAAACAAAAACTTGTTCCCCTCATCCTGATTGAACTGATTTTTGCTTTTGCAGTTTAGCATAGAATTGTGTGGTCTTTATTCAGCCTGACAATCACTGAGGGTCTACTATGTGCCAGGCCTTATAAATTACTACCAAATCCATGTGCTTAAGACATAGATCAGATGGCGGAAACACAAAATGCTATTAACAGTGTTTTAAGTGCCACAATAGTGATATGCATAGCTTATGACAGCGTGCAGGGAATTCCTCCTAAGGGAGAACTTGTTGGACTTACATCATTTCATAGTATCTTTTCTTTATTGTTGGGTATACTCCTTATTTTATCTCTTTAATTATTTTAAACATATATTTTATAGCCCCTTCCATTTTTTCTGTACCTCAGGTTCCTGAGGTGCTAACACTCGTGTTTACTTTTATTTATGGTAGGTCATATTCTCATATATTTATAATTTCTGTTTGTGAGTTTACCACTAGGTATTATTCTTTTAGTGTAATCTTAAATGGCCTGGATTCTGGAAGTATTACTACAAACCACTTTGCTTTTGTTAACACTGAGATCCCAGGAGACCAAATTCTGATGTGGTTATAATGGAACCCCCACTTTTGATTCTTGTGTTGGGGATTTCATACAACATAGGGTAAACGTGGACTTGAAACACACAGTAAGGCACAGATTTTAGGATGGTGGCAAATTATATTTTCCAAGGTTGGCGACAACAATATTTCCCATACCAATGTTCTTAGCCCTAATTCTTCCCATCACCTGGTAGGATCTTATTTCTTCTTGAATTGGATGAGTCTTAAGAGTACCTCCACAAATAGAACATGGGGGAAGTGATGCTATATGAATCTAAAAGCTAGATCATAAAAATGCCATATGTATCTTCCTTGATCCTTTAGGATACTTGTTCTTTAAATTCAGCCGAGTGCTATGAAGAAGTCTAATGAGCACAAGGAAAGGCTGTTTTGGGGAGCAACTAAGGTCCCGGTTGAGCTTCCAGCAAACAGCCAGCAGCAACTTGCCAGCAGTGTGAGGAGCCATCATAAAAGTGAGTCATCCTGCCTCCAGCTGAGCACCACAAGGACAGATGGGGTTAGAAATGCACTATCTCTGATAGGGCTTCACAAAATTAGTTTGGGAGCAAAATGAATGATTTTTCCATTTTAAATCACAAAGCTCTGGGGTGATATGTGAACAATAGACACCTGGACAGAGTTATTTTTTTGTAGAATTATTCTTTTACCCAGAGTCTCAAGCAGCAGATACTGTTGAGAAAATTCCCTCTCTATACTAAAACAATGTTGCACGTCAGTACACAATGACAAGATTTCACTGGAGAGAAAAGGCAACCCTTTTCAATTATGTTATTAGCACCTTATAAATTACTTGTAGAATTGCTAACTTATGGCTATAAACTTCATCTCACCCTTTCCTTGCATATATGACAAAGTCTCATGTCTTCCACTTGAATGACAGTAGTTTCACCCATCCCCTTCTGACCATAAGGCAACTCTTAGGGTATGGGATATATCTTCAAACTGTATAGAACAGAAAATGATTTTGATGTATGAAGGAACCAGCTGTTAGTTTGTCTCACTATTGGTGTTGCTGGATTTGCAACTTTGCTTACGTCTTGTCTGTTGGTTTCCCCCCAAAAGACAACTATTTTTCCTTTTGTAATTAAAAGGAATCTTTTGGGCACCTACTCTGAAACTATTGCAATATTTTAAAAACTGATGAAATTTGTGCCTGTTAGTTTTAGCACCTATTCATTATAACTTTAAAAGAATGATTACTCTACTGGATGCCAAATGGTGATTTTTCTATTTCTACTATATATAGCTGACACTATACTTTTAAAAATATTTTGTTTAGTGTAGGTGGGCACATGCCTTCATTTTTTTTTTTTTTTTTTTTTTTTTAATGTGATGCTGAGGATCAAACCACAGGGCCTCACACATTCTAGGCAAGTGCTCTACCACTAAGTCACAATCCCAGCCCCTGGCATTATACCTTTACAAAGAGTCTATTTTGTCCTATTTATTTTATATCACTATGAGTACATGGGTTTCTTATTGGTTTGATGAGTTATAATTCATTATTTTTGCTCTTTTGATGCTCAATTTTCTTGAGAGTTGGTCATTGGCATTTCATTCAAACTGGCTCATATGTTCTTTGGACATGTCATCATCGTTTTTTGAGCACTTTCTTCTTTTTGGTCACAAAAAGTTGTTCCAGTATCATCCTGTTATTTTCAGGGAGTTCTGGTTCCTCTAGTAGAGGAAAGTATTTAGAAATCAATATCTGGTATGAAACGTGCTCACTGATACTGGAGTATCACTGTTTATAAGCTTTCTTCACAAAAAGAAGAAAACAGATGTGTATATGTGTACACACACACAGACCTATATATGTACATCAACATCTATGAATCTATGAAGGTAAAAAATGCATTTCTATGGACAACTCCAATTCCAAACTTCTACAAAATGGTAGACATGAAGGTAAAATTAAGATTCACTTTTTGTTTAAAAATTGTTTAAAAGACAGCAAACCGAAGCAAAACAAAAAAAGGAACAATGTGCAGTATACATAAAAAAGTAAAATGTATAACAATAGTATAACAAAGGACAGACTGAGGGGCTAGGAGTACACAATTGCAAGGTTCTTTCAGTATATGCAAAGTAGCACAAAATTATTTAGAAGTAGACTATGATTAATTAAATTCAAAACTGCTAACCAGATGGTAGATTTGAATCCAATATAAATAATTACATTAAATGTAAGTAGCCTAAAGATACCAACTCAAAGACAGAGATGGTCAAGATTGGATTAAAACATAATTTAAATACATAGATTAAAATTAAAGGTAAAAAAATATATTATTCAGAAGCTAATTAAAAAAAAAAAGCTAGAGTGGCTACAAGGCTATACAAATACACTTCAAAACATGGCTCACTGCCAGTGACAAAGGGATGTTTAAAGCACCCTTAAAATAATAATAGACATACTCCATGAAGATGAAAGCCCTATGTACTTCAAACTTAGTTTGCCCTCAAAATATATGAAGCAAAACTGATGGAAAGTAAAGAGAAAACATCAAATTCAAAATTTCAACATTCCTATGTCAGCAATTAAAAGTAGACAGAAAATCAGAAAAGGATACAGAAGAACTGAACAACATGATCAATCAACTTGATTTATGGGACATTTATAGAAAATCTACCTGCAAGTAGAATAAACATTCTTTTCAAGAGTGTATGGAGGATTCACCTAGACAGACTACATTCTAGCCATATGACAAAATCTCTATAAATTTAGCCCAAATACAATCATACAGAGAATATTCTCTGATGATAAAAGAATTAAAGTAGAAAAAGTAGAAACCAGGCCAGGCGTGGTGACACACACCTGTAATTCCAGCCGCTCTGGAGGTGGAGGCAGGAGGAATGTGAGTTCAAAGCCAACCTCAGCAGTTTAGTGAGGCCCTAAGCAACTCAGAAAGATTCCTGCCTCTAGATAAAATATTAGAAAGGACCGGGTGATGTGGCTCAGTGGTTAAGCACCCCTGTGGTTCATCCCTGGTACAAAAAAAAAAAAAAAGGAGAAACCAGTAACATATGTGGAAATCTCTAAATATGTGAAAATAAACATAAATTTTCCACACATCCCACAGAACAAAGTAATTGTCATATGGAAATCAGAAAATATTCTGAATTGAATAAAATAACTATGTAATATCAAAATTTGGGGAATACTGAGAAAAATTTTAAATTATGTATCATCAAAGCAGAAAATTCTCAAATCAATAATTTTCATTCTCATATTATAAAACCAGAAAAAGAGGAGCAAAATAATCAAAACAAGCAGAAGGAAAAACAAATACATAAAATTTAAAAAATCAGCAAAACACAAAACAGTAAACAAATTCTCTGAAAAGATAATTGATAAACTTCTAGCCTGATTGAGTAAGATAAGAAGACATAAATTAGAAGCATTCAGTGAATGAAATGACTTCACCATAGACCCCAAATACTTCATCAGAAAAATAACAAAGAAATATTGGAAAGAACTTTTTGTCTATAAATTCAGTAATTTAGATGGAATAGACATATTCCCTGAAAAATACTAACTACAATAGCTCATGCAATAAGAATAAAAACTGGCATATTCTAGGCCCCAATGTCTTCACTGGTGAATTCTCCCAATTATGTAATTATGTATTCTCTCATACCGGCTCTTTCAGAAAATGAGAAGAAACACTTCCTATCTCATTTCATGAAGTCAGTATAACCCTGACACTGAAACCAAAGACAACCTTGATACTAAAATCAGACAAAAACATCTGGAAAAAAACCTATAAAACAACATCCCTCATAAGATTGGTTGCAAAATTCATGTAACAGATCATATCTAGCAATATACAAAAAGACAACACTATTACCAAGTAAGGTTATACTATGAATATGAGGTTGGTTTAACATGTATAAAGGAGAACCATGAAATCATCTCAATATGCATAGAAAAAGCATTCAATAAATTCAGCATCTGTTAATGGTAAAAGTTAGCAATTTTCAGTATTTATGACATAAGATAGTAAACGAGTAAAAGAAGGGAACTTATCAACCTAATTAATATCCTACTTAATAGTGAAAATATGAATTGTTCCCTAAGATTTGGAACAAAGTAGAAAATATCCATTCTTATCAAGACTATTCCAACATCATACAGGATGTTTTAGCAGGCACAATTTGACAAAATAAATATATAATAAACTAAAAGACATACAGGTGAAAATGAAAAAATAAACCTGTCCCTATTTGTAAATGTTACGACTACATGGAACAGTACAGAGAATCTAAACAAACAAACAAAAACAGCTACCAGAACCAATAAATGAGTTTAGCAAGGCAGCATTATAGAAGGCCAATATACGCAAATTAAATGTATTTCTATATGTTAGTAAAAGACAGCTGGAAACTAACGCCAATAAAAATAAATAATAAATAATAATAAATAAATAAATAAATAATAAAATAAAGAGAAAGAAAAGAACACCAAAAACCATGAAATACTTACAAAGCCCTGATGAAAGAAACCAATGAAGATCTAAGTATATGGAGAAATACTGTTCTGAATTAGAAAATTCAATATGGTGAAGACATCAGTTTTCCCTCAGACTGATTCATTGTTTTCTATCCTCAATAAGGTAAATTTTGGCAAAATGTATTTTTCTTGTAAATTATCGATTTTATTTATACTTTCATATTTATTTGCAGAGAGGTCATTAGTTTTTAAAAATATTTCTTTGGTATCCATACTCATTTCTTCCTTGTGAATTCTTATTTTGTAAATTTCTGCTTTCTCCCCATTTTGATGAAATTACCTAACACAGTCTATCTTTAATTTTTTATTACTCTACTTTTCTGTTCTCTTCCTCATGAATTTGCCTTATATTTATTATTTCCTTCCTTCTGCTTTCTTCAGGTTTATTTTGTTGTTAGTTTTCTAATTTTTTTTAACTTACACTTTTATTTATAAAAGGGTGTGAGATAACAAATTTTCTTTTGATTACCACTTAACATATATTCCATGGAATACAAATGTGCAATCTATTGTTGTTTTTCTAATTTACAAATGTCTAAAGTTTATTTGAATTTTATAAGTTTTTGAAAAATTCTTCATTTTCATCCTGTCTTTTCCAAGATCCCATCCAGAATAGCATATAATATTCTCCTTAGCCTCCTCTTAGCAATGAGCTTCTCAGATTTTCCTCATTTTGGTGATCTTGATATGTTTTTTGTTGTTGTTTTTGTTTTTCTTGTGATACTGGGGATTGAACCCAAGGCACTCTACCACTGAGCAGGCCTTCATTACTGAGAACATAACACTCTTGAGAGTATTGTAAAATGATTTTTCCCCTCTCCTTGCCAGAAGCATGAGGGGATTTTTCTCAGATCTTCAACTTATAAGGGTGGTGGTGTACCACTTGGACATAAAAAGCATGGAAGTTTGTGGGGCCTCCTTAGATTGTTCCTGGGAGTTTCTAATTCTCAAGTTGTTCGGACCCAGTCTTCAACAACTAGTCAATTATCTTCTAAGTGCTCCTATCAGTTCTGGTAGTTTATGTTTCTGGTAAGATGCAATTCTCTGAATTCATCTGTCTCTCTAGTTTTCAGAGCAGCAGACCTGTGACCTCAATTAGCCTACAAATTTAAGAACAGTTACTGATTTTTCAGTTTTTTTCTTGTGGGAGATGGGAGTGACAGTTTTTAAGCTCTTTACATGTCAGAGCAGAAACTGGAAGTCACAAAAGGTATAGGTTCATTTTTCTACTCTTCCTTTCACCCAAAGTATTTAGTCTACATTAAAGAATGGAAAGTGCTAGAAGTAAAAGACAACATTAATAACTTATTTAAATGTAGGAGAAACATTAATCATTAGACTGTATTACATGTCATTCCTTCATTAAAACTATTATAGTGAGATATGCTGTGATCCAGTTTCATGCAAAGCAACCAGAATGCTTTTACTATGAAATAACTCTTTCAGTTGAACTTTTTTATTTCCACATTAGGACACCAATAAATTCCTTTACCATACTTCATCATATTTATAAATATGCCATTAAAATTATAGCATTTTATTAATGTACATTACAATTTATAAACCAATAGTGGCAATGTACAAGCCAACATGTTAAGATAAAAAAGGCTTATTACAAATCCTTTATAGCTACAGATGAATTTTTCAGAGATTTAACACTAGCTATGCAGTTTATATGTAGTACTTATAAAGGAAGATAGAGAATTAACTAGAAGCTAATGTTGAAAAAAAGTTCAAATACAAATAAACAATGAAAACTTTATTCTGAAAATAATGGGAAACTTTTAACCAGGAAAGTATTCAGATTATACTTTTTTGTTTTACAAAGATTATTTCATTTAATTCCCTTCATTGTATTAATTTAAAAATTTATTTATTATGTTTAGTTCAACTAGAATGTAAGGTCCACAACTCTACAGGTCATATCCAGATGTCTTATTGTTATATCCTTGACACCTATATAATGCCAGGTGTAGCAGGAAAGCAAACAAAAAATGGTCCAGACCCAGTCTCCAACAACTAGTCAATTATCATCTAAGTGCTCCTATCAGTTCTGGCAGTTTATGCTCCTAGTGCATGAATTTACATAAAGAACTAGTTGAGAGGCCTTTAAAAAAAAAAAAACCTGGATAACAACTACCAATACCACAACAAAACAATTAAGGTTTGAGCAAACAAATTGTTATTGGGAGCATGAATAGAAAAGTCTAAAAAATATTAAGAGAACTGGTGACTGAAAGGATGTGGGCAATGAGGAAAAATAAATGTAAAAATAAAAATTAGAAATAAATACTTACCGATTTCAAAAATTACCACAAAGCTACAGTAATAAAGACAGCATGGTGAACAGCATGAGGACAGATAAGCAGATCAACAGAACAGACTTGAGAATCCAGAAACAAAGCATTTCATTTATGGTCAATTGATTTCTGACAAGTGTGTTAAGTTCAATATTGGGAAAAGAGTAATATTTCCATAAATGGTGTTGGGATAATTGGATAGCAACTTGTAAAAAAATGAACTTGCACCCTTAACTCTTCCCATATGCAAAAATTCAAAATAGGAGCTGGGATTGTAGCTCAGTGGCAGAGTGCTTGCCTAGCATGTGTGAGGCACTGGGTTCGATTCTGAGCACCACATATAAATAAATAAAATAAAGATTAATCAATGACTAAAAAATGTTTTTAAAACTTCAAAATAGATTATTCTTCTAAATCTAAGAACTTATAAAATGCTTAGAAAATACAGGTGTAAATCTTTATAACCTTGGATTAAGCAATATTTCTGAAATGCAACACAAGAAATAAAATAAAAAAATAAAATGGACTTCATCAAAATTTAAAATTCCCTCCCCTCCCCATGTCCTTGTGCTATGGATCAAACCCAGTGCCTCATCCATGCTAGGCAAGGATTCTACCATTCAACTATAACCCCAACCCAATTTTTATACTTGAAAGGACACCAAAGGAATGGGTGAAGAGACCTCAAAGAATAGAAGACAATATTTACAAATCATATATCTGATAAGGGACTTGTATCCAGATTATATAAAGAACATTTCAACTCAATAATTAAAAAAAAATAATTAAAATGGGCAAAGGACATGAAGAGATGCTCAACAACATAAGCCATTAGAGATATGTAAATCAAAGCTACAATGTGATATCACATTACACCCATAAGGAGGGCTAAAATAAAAAGAGATAATAGCTAGTGCCGATAAGGATATGGAAAAACTAGAACTCTCAATCATTAATTGCAAAATCATATAGTCAACATGGAAAACAATTTAAAAAGGTAAAAGCAAGTTACTATACGATTCAGCAATTCTACTCCTACATATATACACACAAGAAATGTAAACATGTACTCACACAAAAGCTTGTAAATGAATATATGTGGAAGCATTATTCATAATAGCAAAAATAGAAAACAACCCAAATATCAACTGATAAATAAATAAACAAAATGTGGTATATCTACACAATAGGTATTATTCTCCTATAAAAAGAAATGAAGTATTGATACATACTGCAAAATAGACAAAACTTGAAACTTGCATCTTTCATTATGCAAAGTGAAAGAGGCCAAACATAAAAGGAAAATATTATATAATTCCATTTATTGAAATTCCCAGACTTGGCAAATTCATAAAGACAAACTAGATTAGTAGTTGCTTAGAGGTGAAAGGTAACAAGGAGTGGTTACTAATGGATACAGGAGTTTCAGGGGGATGATGGAAATGTTCTAAAATAAGATAATGGTAATAGTTTCACAACTCTGTAAATATACCAAAACCAATGAATAAATCTTATGGTACATAAAATATACTACAAAAAAGTTATGATCACACACACACACACACACACACACACTCACATGCTAATGGAATTTTGAATAGATCTTTGTTCCCCTGGTGCCTTTCAGAAGATGTCTGACGAAAATTTCTCAGAAAATTTCCACAAATAAAGACATGCAAAACCTCTTCCAAATTTATAGATATAGGGCTAATTGTTAATTTAAGGAATTATTAGAATATTAAATATTTGAAGGTCACAAAAGTATCAATATCAGAGTTCTATTTCCTTTCATTCTTGAACTTGCTATTTGTCTCCTATCAAATATTTTATACATGGCAAATATTCAATAAATGTTTATTTAAATCTGTATTCAAAAAGAGATTAGGAACTTACATATTCAGAAAGAAGTACTCTTATAGTGAGCCTTTCCAGATCAATACTGACCTCTGAATTTCATCTCTTTATTTAGTGTTTGGCCCATTTGTTTAGGAGAAGAGATTTGAAAAATCTTTAGAACATGACCCTAATAGAAGATACTATATTTACCTTCCTGCATTTTTTAATTAAAAAATGTTGTTCATACAGAACACCTTTATAGCAGGGTTAAAGCAAAACACAATAAACATCCTGCTGCCCTCCTGGATCAGGAAATAGGGTACTCTGATCAATACCTAGTTACTATATATAGATTAGCACCTGTTAAATGAGCTGAAACAAAATACACAATAAATTGATCATAATATTATCTTTTGTGGATAAATCAGAAACATTTTGATTTCCTGCCCTACCTTAGTTATGATAGTTATGATCAACTATCATTATTTTCTATGCTGGGTTGTTTTTGTACAAGTATTCTGTAAGGAAGTCTCAGTTGAAATAATGACTAATAGACTAACTTTGATTATAGGACAATAAAACTGATACTTTAAGCCTGAATGCTGAATATCTTAGAAAAATAAAAAGGAAAGAATAAAAGGAATAAAACAGGTAGTTTATCACTAAATCATTAAAGGAAACAAACAAACAAACCAAAAAAAAAAAAAAAAACCTGAATGAAAACTAAATGAGAAGGAAGTGTGACATTTGGGAATTCTTACAAAGGGAAGGGGTCAAAAAGAGAAATTTCACACAGCTCTTCTAATGTTTGTTCCTGGTGGGATGTAAAAAGATGAAGAAAAAGACCTCTGCAAATACCGGTTTGATGAAGACACAGTGACAAGTCCATTTATCATCTTGTGTCTTTTAATGGTTTTCAATCTGTGTTGGTACAAAGAAACAGATAACCACTTAGGCCAAGCACATGTGGATGCAGAGGCAAAATGGTCCTTTAGGTGTAAAATCACAGTAACATCTCTATGTGGCCTGGATCAACCTGCAAGTTTCCATGTGTAGCCAATTCTACCTTAAAGGAGCACTATTGTACATCACCAAACATACATGACCCAAAATATGTAACAAGATTGCTTAGTGGAACAAGAATTATAATTCCCTAACAAGTACAGTAGCAAGTCTACAGGAAATCATATGTAGAGTTCAATGATGTTACAAACTAACTGTTTAAGTAAACAGAATTTCTGCCCTGGAATGCTATTAACTACATTAAATGAAGCCAAATTTAGCTTCCCCTTTCTCATTCTCTTCATTCTGTAATCAGCTTTGAGAAAGGCAGCTATAAATGTTTCTCTTCAAAAATCAACTCAAACACATTTTTAAAAACTAAGATTGGTGGCCAGGAAGGCCTGCCAGGCGTTTGTAAGAAATCTCCCATCTGATTTTACATGAAAGATGCTAAGGACAAATTCAGTAAATGTGGCCATGTGCTGTACACCAACAAGATGGAGAATGGGAAGCCCAAGGGTAGCAGGGTGGTTAAGTAAGAGTTGCCAGAGGGGGCTGAGAGAGCCTACTGGATGATGAATGGCAGGAAGTTGAGTGGCTATTAGACTGATACTCAAATCAATAGAAATGCTTCAGTAGTTGCCTTTGTTAAACATCAATTCCAAGCCTCTGAATTTGTATTTTTTTTTTATGTTAACCAATTTAATTTGTTGGCTGGATGAATAAAGATGCTTAAAAACTTCATTTGCTTTTAGTGTAATCTGAATTACTCTAATAAGACAGAGATTCCATTAATTGTTCGAGTTGAGATTGCAATGTACATAATTTTTTTGTAGTTGTGGCATCTTGTTGACAATGAATATAACTCTAATGATAAATATCAGTTCCTGAAAGCTAAGGCTATACTAATTAGTTAATAAACTAGCTAGGTATACTTATTTGGAAAAGAATCTGGTATTGAAAATTGTGATCTACTTTCTTCCAGGTTCCCATATACAAAAATCAAAACAAATTACAAAGAATATTTGTACAATGATGAACATCAGATTTAAAAATTCAGGCTTCCTGATATTTAAAAGTAACTTTAGGGCTGGGAATGTAGCTCAATGATTAGAACATTTTCTCTAGCATGTGTGAGGCTCTGGGTTCAGTTCCCAGTACTGGGCAGGAGGGAACCTCTATGTTTATTAGATATATGCAGAAAGTTTGTAATGTAAACAGTTTTACATTGGGGATGTAGATTTCAATTAAAAAAAAATTGACGTTGATCCTATATTTAAATGTCATCTGAACATGTGACAGAACATTGCTCTGTGTTCTACTAAGGCTCACAGGAGGTCTAGGCTTACATTTAACTCATCAACACCACTTGAAAATTTTTCATTTTAGGTTAAAACCTAATACAGAGTTGGAAGGTATCCAAAATTCAATAATTCAATATCCTCATTTTACGAAAGAACAACTATGACTAAGACAAGTTAAGTGACTTGCCCAAAATGCTTGGTGATCTCATAATTAGGGCACAGCACAGTGTTAGTGTTAACATTTTAATATTAAAGCTAACTGAAACACATTTGGCTAGAAAGGAAAACTTTTTAAAGGCTCAATCAGTTTTGTTTTATCAGAGTTATTTTCTGAGTTTTGAAGAGAATGTGAAGATCATCTAGGAATCACTTTTGGTAATAAAGGAAGCCTTCAAATTATTTCCCAAGTACCTAAAGTAACATAAAATTTAACCAGGAAAGTACAAACCTTAGATTCTTCTATCTCCCATAGTGGCAAGATACAAAAGGATGCTATATATTAATTTCATCTAAGAAAAGGAAAACCGGGTTGGGGTTACAGATCAGTGGTAGTGTGCTTGCCTAGCATGCATGAGGCCCTGGGTTCAATTCTCAGCACTACATAAAACTAAAATTAAGGTATTATGTTCATCTACAACTAAAAAATATATTTAAAAAGAAATGGAAAACCACACAATGGAACAACAGAAAAATTTAATCCACAGGCTGCCTTATCCTCAAATAAGTCTGACAGATTTGTTAATTTTCTGCCAATCACTGCATTATGCTTTGGTATTCTGACCACTGTGAACAAACATTCCCAAAGAGGGTTTGATTTGACATACTTATAAGACCTGACATCTGGAAACTTCACTGTTCCCCAGTTTCTCTCCAGCACCTGTGAAAAAGACCAGAAAGGCTGGTTGGCTATTCTTGGAGATAAGATGACAGGCCTGCAAATGTACCTATGGTCTCTGACCTGCCAGCAGAATTCTCACTTGCATGACTAATTGGTTATACAGCAGCCTGTATATCCAGAAATATTAGTAGTTTTCATTTAAACGAACTTTATCCAGAGATCCTGGGAAGATGACACAAATAAACTGTTCGAAATTTTTAACTCTTATTATTAATAACATAATTGTTTTTATATTTATAAAAAAGAAAAAGAAAAAAAGATTGGGGCTATAGGTCATGGTAAAGTGCCCCTAGGTTCAATTCCTTATATCCCTCCAAAAAAGAATAAATTTATGTATGTACACACACACACACACATCCCACAGGAGGACTATAACCTCATTGGTGGATTAATCCATCTGATGGGCTAATAATTTAAATGAAACAACTGGGAGGAAATGGAAACTACAGGAAGGTGGGGACATGGTTGGAGGAAGTAGGCTGCTAGGGGGGCATGCCCTTGGGGACTATATCTTGTCCCTGTCCCTCCACCCCTCTGCTTCCTGGCATAGTCCACTATGCCCTTCAGTCATGATGTTCTGCCTCACCTCAGTCCCAAAGCAATGAAGCCAGTCAATTATGGACTGAAACCTCTGAAATTATAAGCCGAAATAAATCTTTCCTTCTTTAAGTTGTTACTATCTGTCATTTCAATCACAGTCATGAAAGCTAATACAGGAGTTGACCTAAATAATTTTGGGAAATCATATTTTGACTGAAAACAGTAAGGCTAGAGGCAAAAAGACTTACTTGGACATAAACATTGCTTTCTAGTTGGTAAAGTTGGTCCTTGTGGGAGTATGAATTAACATGTCTGAAACTGCTTTACATGCATACTATAGTTGAACAAATCAGTAAATAGATGGTAGATAGTGGAAACCAGATTACTCTTAGGGAATTTACAAATAAACTAAGGAAGAAAGGTACAAAGAATCCTGTGGAACTGGATTAGAGTAAGAATCATCAATATAAACATGTTGAACTTAAAATAGACACAGATAACTATAGAAATAATTACATTCTTTGATCTTTTTCTTTTCTTTTCTTTCTTTTTTTTTTTTTGGTGGAGGGTGGGTACAGGGGATTGAACTCAGGGACACTCAACCACTGAGCCACATGCCCTGCCCTTTTTTGTATTTTATTTAGAGACAGGGTCTCACTGAGCTGCTTAGCTCCTTGCTGTTGCTGAGGCTGGCTTTGAACTCCCAATCCTCCTGCCTTAGCTTCCTGAGCTGCTAGGATTATAGGCATGCACCACAGGCCAGCTCCTTGCTCTCTCTTGAGAGGACTTAGAAATAGTGATACTTCAGCAACACTTAGCATACCTACCATCTAATATTGGTTTACTAAAAATACTATTCCAAAGAAGGGACTGCAGCTCACTGAAGAAATGGTTGCTTTAGTGTAGAAAAAATACATGGTAAGGAGAATGTCTTACAGTACCAGATAGTAAGGAAGTGTTCAGAAGAATGAAAGAAAGAGGTTTTAGAACAGAAGTCATTTTTAAAGAGCTTCCAATGGCCAAAGTTAGAAACATTTGAGCAATAAGATAGTATACAGTGGATTAGAACTCAAAGTATAAAATAAATACCATGAGCCTTTACTGATATAAATAACTGAAGACATTTTTTTTAAAATTGGGGGGAGAAAAGACACATCTTTCTTACAAAAGTTTTTTTGTTTTGTTTTGTTTTGTTTTGTTGGTGCTGGGGCTTGAACCCAGGGCTTCACAATGGAAGGCAAGTGCTCTACCACTGAGTCACATACCCAGTTCCTCAAAGAATTCTAAATAATTTTTGCATATACTCTCAAAGAGTTTACTTAACCTAATCCCTCTCCTAGAATATAGGTTGGACTTAGTGACTTGTTTCCAAAGAATAAAGTATGGAGAGGGGCAGTAACTTTACAGTGGACAGTTCTACCAAATACCACCTTGGCCAGATGATCAAGGTTAATCTAATGCCAAGTGATAAATCATAACGGCAGAACACTTTAAATTCTATAATGAGAAGAGTAATTCTTTTCCATGTTATATCCCTGCCCCCGTGGTCCCTCAAACCCATAACTTCAGTCTACATGAAAAAAACATCTGGCAAACTTGAACTGAGGGACCATCCACAAAACTGACCAATATTCCTCAAAAACTGTTGTCGTGAAAAATAAGGAAAGATTGATAAACTATCACAAAACAGAGTCTAAGGAGACATGACATCTAAATGAAGTTGGGGATTTAGTTAATGTACCACTGTTAATTTCTTAGATTAAAGTATGTAACATGGTTATATAAGATGCTATCAATAAGGGAAAACTGAGGGAAGGGTATATGAATGCTGTATAGTACCTTTGCAACTTTTCTGTAAATCTAAAATTATTCCAAAATAAAAAGTGCATTAGAAAAATTTGCCAAGAAAACAGACATAATCCAGAAATATCCTGGAAAAACTAGACATTATGCTCATTACCCTACATCACCCAAAACCTACAGCCCAGCATTTAACATTTGGTAAAAAAAAAACCCACCTAGACATTTCTTTTCACTAGATGTGTCAGCACATATTTCATAAAATGTATTTTAATCACTATTCAAATGAGAAAATTTTCTTTAAAAATAAGAACAATCAACTATGAAGTCTGAATTTTATACCAATATTAATCCTAAACTCTTAATGATGCCTGAGCCAAGTCTACTTTCATTTTTAATATCCCTAACTGTTAAAAATCTAGAGAACAGGAGCTGAGAGTGTAGCTCAATAGTAGAACAAGTGGTCCTGAAGGTTCTAGGTTCAGGAGGTCCTGGGTTTAATCTCCAGCACCACTTCACCCCCCAAAATCTAGAAAACAATAGAGGAATTTGTATTATTCAGTCATCAATGAAAATCTAATTGGATACCATCACTGTGGAAAAATAACTTTTTTTTTGACAGTTGCTAGCTACACAAATTTTTAAAAAAATGTTATAAGTGAGACTAACTGATAAGAGAGAACAAATGCAGAAGATAATTTGTGATTAAAAGATTTTTTAATACTGTTCAAGTTTTATTTTTAAAGGTTTACATATTTTATTCTTGTGGAAGAAATAAGAACAAGGTTAGTGAAAAAGAAATCCCATTTTACTCATAAGACTAGTGGTGAACCGAGAGGCCCACAACACTGTATCTACAGTCCATGAGAGCTAAGAAAGAAACCAAATGGAAGATTTAAAAAAAAAAAAAAAAAAAAAAAAGAATGCCACTTCTAATGATAAGAGAGAGAGTAAAAGAAGATACTAAAAACTGACTAACCTCCTATCTTGGCTGGTAGTGAACACTGTATTTTAAAATTAACCCTTTGTATAACTTTGCTGTGGTAAGGGCTAATATTTCTCTTAGAGCGCTCCTACTACTAAAAAGTAATTTCTGTTCACAGCAGGGGGGAAGTTACAAAGTAGATACATAATTAATTTGAAAGCGAATATTCTTGATGCTTTTCTCCCTTCCATAGCAGAATGAGAAGGGCTGGTGTTTTAGGTACTTCTGGTATACTAACATGGTATAAGTCCCTATTTCCTTTGTGGTAGGCAATAAACTAGAATTACTGCCCAAATTACTTTCCAGTATTTCAAAATATCAAAACATATTATACCTAAACTTATATACTGTAATAAATATTATCCTTAGTTTCCTCATGAAATTCATGTTAGTCATTCATTTGTTTGATAAATATTAATTTATGCTTCTTATAGGTACTTTTGGATGTTTCATGTTTTGAAAAAAATTACCCAGGTTCATTATTTTAAAATTCAAGCAATTCAAACAAGTGCAAAAAATGACAAAAACATCACCCTACAACCTACTGCCTAGCATTTAGTATTTGGTAAAAAAAACACCTAGATATTCTCTTCATTGGACACATTTGCACATATTTTATAAAAAGTATTTTAATCACTTTTCAAATGAGAAGAGTTTCTTTAAAAATAAGCATAACCCAACTATGAAGTTTGAATTTTAAACCAATATTAATCCTAGACGCTTAATCTGCAAATTAAGCCTATTTTCCATCATCTGAAACATAAGTAATAAAATCTGTCTCTAATTAAAAGTCAAGATCCAAGATGAAAATAAACATATAGGTATACATGGTTTAATACTGGCTAAATTTGTAACTATTTGTATGTAAAGAAACTAACTAATCATAAGGCAGCAGTTCTGTTTATACTGTGGTAGATTTCTGTTGACTGCCTACTTCTACTTAGCCCATAGGAAATAAAATGGTCAGATACTGCCTGCAGCAGTAACAGGTAACAAAACACACACACACACACACAATTTTAAATTACCTTAAAGGAGAAGGGAGAATTCACACAAGCAGTTGCACATTTTCTTGATGTTTAGTTGTATGTTCATTGCTAATATTCTTAAAGAAAAATTCTCATTTTAATAAATACAACTTTAAAGTAACTTAAACATGATTCATTAGCTTAAATCTGAGAGTGAAAAATGACCACAGTTAAGGCTTTCACAGCATCTAAATTTTTAATGCAGAAATGGAGCCAAAGAAGGTTTCTCAAGGGAAAGCAAACATTTTCTTCTCAGCAGTAGATTATTTTCCTCTCTTCCTTTCATCTTCAGTCCAACAATACTGATACAGGTGACTTGTTGGGCCTCTGAATTCCAGCTTAGCATCTCTCCCTATTCCCTCCAATTCATCCTAGTGTCTGGAAACCTCTGGAGTGATGCCAGAACAGGTTCACCCAGATCTCAACCTTGGAACTCCCCTTCTTGAACCTTAGCCTGTTTGTCTCCTTTCTTACTGTCCCATACTCAAAACAATGTTGTATGCACAACTGAAGACTTCCCCATCTCTACCATACTCTTGTCAATATTCTTTCTAATAATGGTGGGTTTACTGATCTTTTTGAAAATCAGGATTTTATTTTGTTAATTTTTTCTCTATTGTTTGTCCATTTTCTATTGCTCTCTGCTCTTAATTTCTAAATAATTGAGAACTTTCCAGATGTCATTGTTAGTAAATTCTAACTTAATTCTGTTTTTATCCAAGACATATATTTTGTGATTTAAAACTTCAATTTATTGAGACTTTTTTTTTTAACCTTGCATCATATGGCAATCTAGGTGTACGTTTCATGTGTACTTGAAAAGAATGTTTATTCTGCAGTTGTTTGGAGGCGTGTTCTATAAATGTCATTTAAGTCAAGTCAGGAAGTGTTGAAAACACCAACTATAATTTGTCTATTTCAGTTGTCAGTTTAAATAGTTATATCTTCTTGATGAACTGATTGTTTTATCATTCCAAGTGCTTCTTTTTACCTTTTGTAATATTCTTTGCTCTGAAGTCTAGTTTTAAATTAATATGGCCAACTTTCTTATTGTTTAATTAGTTTGGTTGATGTATATTTTTCCATCCTTTGGTCTTCATTTAAAATTAGTTTCTTACAGATAGCAAAGTTTTTGTGCTTTTTAAATGTAGCCTGAAAATCACTGTCTTTTAACTGGAGTATTTCAGCCACTTTTAGTTAATGTAATTATTGATGAAACTGGGTTTAAAACTGCCATTTTACTGTTTACTTACTTATTTATTTTCTATTTGCTCTGTTTGTTCTTTGTCCCCCCCCCCCAATTCCTTGCTTTCTTCTAATTATTTTTCAAGTGGTTACTCTAGGATTTACAGCATGCACCTTTTACTTAAATCATGATCTATCTTCAAACACTATTATCCTCTTTTGTGTATAATGTATTAATCTTAAATAGTACAGTAGTTCCCCTTATTGATGAAACATTTCAAGACCTCTATTGGATACCTAAAACTACAAACAGTATACCAAATCCTACATACACACAATGCAATAGTGCGCCAGTCAATCTGATAACCAAGACACCTATAAAATGTATACAGCATATATTCAGTTAACACAAACAGCACAGATATGTGGGGATGATTTATCAGTGGAACAGACTGGGGTGGCATGAGATTTCATCACCCTACTGAGAACAGCACACAATTTAAAACTTACGAATTATTTATTTCTGGAATTTTCCATTTACTATTCTCCAGATCACAGTTGACCAAGGGTAACTGAAACTGTAGATATCAAAACCATGGATAAGCCAGGCATAGTGATGCATGCCTATAATCCCAGCAACTCAGGAGGCTGAGGCAGGAGGATTGCAAGTTTAAGGCAAGCCTCAGCAACTTATTGAGGCCCTAAACAACTTAGTAAGACCATGTCTCAAAATAAAAATCAATCAATCAATCAGAAGTGCTGGGCATATGGCTCAAATGTAAAGCAACTCTGAGTTTAATCCCCAGTACCAAACAAACAAACAAAAAACCATGGATAAGAAGGCTACTGTATACTTCCATCATCCCCCTCCCATCCTATATTCTCATTTTACTTCTTCAAATGTTAAACACACACACACACACACAAACACACACAATATATATTGCTATTACTTTTGCTTTTAACAGTTAATTATCTTCAATTTTTAATGATTAAAAGAGCTCAGACAGGAGTTGTAGCTCAGTTACCTTGCATGTGTGAGGCACTGGGTTCGATCCTCAGAACCACATAAAAATAAATAAATAAAATGAAGGTATTGTGCCCATCTACAACTAACAATAAAAGAAGAATTACATTAAAAACAACTATATACACCCCATATTTAGTATTTCCAAAGCTCTCAATTCTTAGGTGTTGGTCAGTTTCCACTGGATATCATTTTCCTTATTGTCTAAAAAATGACGTCTAATAGTTCTTGCAAAACAAGTCTGCAAATTTGCCTTTACTTGGCTTTAATTTGTTTGAAAAAGTATTTCATCTCCATTTATGAAAGATATTTTCAGTGGGCACAGCAACCTAGGCTGACAGGGTTTTTCCCCCCATCAACTTTAAAGATGTCTTTCTATTATCTTCATGTTTTTATAGTTTTGGATATGTCTGCGGTATTCCTCTGTACTTAGTGTGCCTATTTTTTTCTCCCCTTGAATTTAAGATTTTTTTTCTCTTCACCACTTGTTTTCAGCAATTTGATTATAAAATATTAATGGATACTTTCCATCAAATATGAACATTTTTAGGGTATTATTCCTTCAAATATTTTCCCCCACTTTTTGGTGTTCTAGTTACTCAGATTTTAAACCACTCATATTGACCAATATATTCATAAGTTCCTGTGATTTTTTTATCTCTAAACTTCAGTGTGGATAGTTACTATTTTCTTGCAAAATCACTGATATTTTTTGCTTAGTATCTAATTAGTCTGTAATGATATTTATTAAGTATACTTTATATTTCATATCTATAAGTTCCATTTGGTTCTTTATATTTCCCATTTCTCCCTATAATGTTCATATTTTCATTTATGTCAATAGAACATAAAGTGTACTTATTGAAGTTTTTCAACATTCTTGATGTTAATTCCATCATTTCTGCTATTTCTGAATCTGCTTTTTAAAAATTTGGTTATGTTTTATCTGTTTCTTGACATGTCTAGTAATTTTTATCATATGCCAAATAATTTTGATATTATCCTAGTAATTTTTAGATTTTGATGTATTCATTTAAAAATTATCTAGCTGGCAGTCAAATTACACATGAACCAACTTGATTAATGTGGACCTTATGTTTAGGGAAGATCTAGAACAGTATTCTAGAACTAATTTAGTTCCACTATAAATTGTGACATTTCTAAAGTCCCCCCCTGAATATTCTATGTAATCAATAAGGTTTTTGCACTCTGATGGAAGGGAACGCAAATAATTTATGGTTCTGTATGAGTTCTGGGAATTGTACAATTTACTAAACCCAGTTTTTCCTATAAGTTGTTCTTTGCCCAGCCTCACTGAATTTCACCCTACCCACGTGCAAGACTCAGAGGGACTCAAACAGATATCTAGTGTTCTTTGTCTGCATGGTTTCCTCCTGTTGGGTACACTGTCCTATAAATTCTAGCCACCAAGACCTCCCTGAATTCTAATCTATGTCTCACACCATTCAGCATAACATAGGGTATTGTTTGGGTTTCCCTTCCCTGAACTAAGATCTGGAAGTTACCTCTAGGCAGAAAGTCAAGACAATTCTCAAAAACCACAGTGCTGTGTTGCCTGTTTGTTATCCAATATATGAAGGCAGTTGCTGTCTTTATATTGTCCAGTTTTTTCATTGTTTATTGAGAAAAGGCAATTCCAGATCCTGTTATTCCCTGTGGCTAGAAACGAAGTCCTTTTTTCTAATCAAATGACTGTATATTAAATATTACCTATAAAATAACTGTAGATGCTATGGTTGACATATTTTCCAAGATTTGCTCTGCCCTTTGTTAGGGTCAAAAGGAACTGAGCAAGGATGGAACTAGAATACAGCTTTAGTTAGATTCTGCTCACCTCTATTTTTAACTGTCTCAAGGGTAAAGCTCTCAGTTGTCATGCAGGTCCCTCCTCTAGATCACTAGTTCTCAAAATATGGTATGTAGATCCCAGGGGTCTCTGATTTTTCCAGGGGACCTATGAAATAAAAACTATAATAATACTACAATACTATTTACCCTTTTCACAGGCACTGATGGTGCAAAAGCAATGATGTATAAAACTGTTCCAAATTCTGCATGAATTGAGGCAGTGGCACCAACTGTCCAATTATATTCATCAGTGCCACACACTCACAGTAAGAAAAAAAATACCAATTTTCCTTGATAAAACAGTAAAAATAACTAGTTTGGTTAATTCCTGACCACTAAGTACATGTCTTTTTATAACCAAAGTTACAAAATGGGAAGAAGTGTAAAAGTATTTTTGCTATACACTGAAGTATGGTTGTTGTTTCAAGGAAAGGTCCTGTGTAACTTTTTGAGTTGCAAGCTTACCTGTTTCGTCTGGTTTGGTTGATCTGGCCCTCCACTGTCCATGAAACACCATTTTGTACTTGAAAGAACAACCAATAGACAACTTATGGCCTTTCAACTTGTATATTTAGCAAACATTTTCTCAAAAATGAATGCAGTAAACCTACAACTTCAAGGATAAAAATAACAGTATTTGTTGCCCATGATAAAACTTGAACCTTCAGGCAAAAGTTAAAATTGTGGAAAACTTTCATCAGTCAATATAAACTCGACAGCTTTCCAACACTTAACCACTTTTTTGTGAGATGGTGATAGGGACAAATAAGATTTTTAATACCATATAATGAAACACGTCAGTGTTTGGAAGGCCACACACTTCAATAAACATATTTCTAAATGGCTAGTTCATGATTCAAAATTATGGGTGGGTAAAAGATTCACTCAAAATACAAGATAGAGCAAGGCACAGTGGCACATGCCTGTAATCCCAGCAGCTTGGGAGGATGAGGCAGGAGGATGGTGAATTCAAAGACAGCCTTAGCAAAAGTGAGGCACTAAGCAACTCAATGAGACCTGTCTAAATAAAACACAAAAAAGAGCTGGGGATGTGGTTCATTGGTTGAGTGCCCCTGAGTTCAATCCCCAGTACCTCCCCCACCAAAAAAAACCAAGATAGAACAATAGATTTTTTTTATTAACATATATTAATTGTACAAGTTAATGGGTTTCACTGTGACATTTCTGTACATACATATATCAGATGCACCCTCTCTTTTACCCTCTCTTGCCCTAGAACAATGGATTTTAATATAATGAAGTACAAAAAGTTCATCAAGTGGTTTCAGATTTCATACACCAACTAACCTTTAATAGACTACCACCTGTCAAGTTTGGGCATAGAATCAAAGGATATTCACAATTATCTAAAAATGCTATTAAATTACTCCTCCTTTTTTTTCCAATACTCATCTATATGAGGACAGATTTTCTTCATTCTTCAATCAAAATAACATGTTGCAGGGCTGGGAATGTAGTTCAGTGGCAGAGCACTTGCCTAGCATTTGCAAAGCCCTGGTTCCATTCCCAGTAACCGTCCCCCCCCCCCAAAAAAAAAAAAATAGGGACAGTATAAAGACTTGCTTAGCAACATTTTGTTTTGTTTTGATTTTAATTATTTTTCAAGAAAAAAGTTTATTAATGTTACCATGCAATGGATTTATTATTTTTAATTAATAAATACTTTAAATTTATCTTACCTTTAATTTCTAAATTTCTGATACAGTAACAGACGTAGGCCATAGAAGCAAAATATCAGAAATAGAAAGTTAAAACCTGGCACTTAAAGTACACATTAAAATAATCCACCAACTTCCAAATGTCAAAAGCTAAGATGAGGCGATGGTAACTTGAGAATGTTGGAAGAAAATATTAAGCAGCTAGAGTATAACTTTTAAAACTCTTTAAAATCACTCTACAAACAAATGAAAGGGTGTGTGACCCCAGTGATTCAAAACAATTATGTCTCCTATGCCACAATGTGAACTGTCTATTGTATTTCTTCAATCCCACTCTCCTGAATTTTACCCAGTTTGGTTCATGTGACAAATACAGATTGTAATTGTATATGTTCATTTCCCACATTCTAATAAAAAAAATCTATTTGAAACTGCCTGGTATCTAATTAAAATAAATAACCAAAAGAAATGGAACTAGGAAGGGAAATAATCTCTTGGCAAAAAGCTGCTTTCTTACAGTTTGACTCAGATATAGGAGCCAAGAATAGTAGAGCAAAAGCTATTTTCTTTCTTGCCTCACAAAAAAGACTATAGTAATCCAAAGGTAATCCTCCAATAGTAATCCTTTCTCCAAAGGCAATCCTTTCTCTGGCCAAGGAGAATCAGAATTCTTCCTTAAATTGTATCCAGTTAATTTAGTCACAAAATATAATTTCTTTCTAAAAAAGAAAACAGTATAATCTAGTTAACATTATGTGTATTTGTGCTTCACCTATTGTATCATCTCATGGAACCCTCATTACCCTATGACACAGGCACTTTTATCTCCAAAGCAGACATAGTCCCTGCCCTCATGAGGCTTACTTTCTAATGGGAGAGACAGACATGAAAAAATCTCAAGAATGTACAACTGCATTTGTGGTCACAGAAAGGAGATGAATATGGTGCTACTAATGCATGTAAAGGAACAGTTGGCTTATCCAGGGAGGCTTCTCTGTGGAAGGAACAATCTATAGAGAACAAAGGACAAGCAAGTTTTAACAAGGTAAAATCTTCAGGCAGAAGAAGAACACAAGAAAAGATTTAACAATGGAGTCTGAGGCACAAACAAATGGTCTGTGTCCAAAGCAGGGAGAACTGGGGAAGCATGCTATTGGTAAGCCTGAACAAACGCACTACCCAGAGCCCTGTCATTCACATTAGAAGTCTCAAGCCAAGAGCAACACAAGCAGCTGACGTTAGAGAAAGGGGAATTTGTGTACATTTTTTATGCAATTTTAAATTAAAATAACATAAAGAAGAAAATATATTATCTTACTCCCACCCTCTACCTGATTTCCTCCACCTACACAGGTAATCAACCTTAGTTTTATATGTAGTGCAAGTGTTCTGATATGAATATACAGATATGCAGACCCATTTTGGTCTTTTTTAATAAAAACAATAGCATGTAATACACACTGCTATGTTCCCTGCTTCCCCGCCTCCCGCCGCCCCACACACACACTTAATATATCTGGTTTCTTTGCAACTGCATAACATTCCATGGTTTGGAAGTACAATAGTTTATTTAACCAGTCCCCTGTGAATGAGAAGAAAACCAACTGCTACTGGATTTTACTATTACAATTTTGTAAGTAGGACTGCTGGGTCAAAGAGAAAATGAATTTGTATTTTTGACAGGTATATTGCTAAATTTTACACTCCTACGAAGATTATACAAAATCTAGACAAGCAAATGAGTTACCAAACTTTTGGATTTTTACCAATGTATTAAGAAAGAAACTGTCTTAATGTAGTTTTAGACTTGCATTTCTTTTTTTTTTTTAAGTAAGGTTAAGCATCCTTTCAAATGTTTGAGTCATCTATACTACCTTTTCTGTTGATTATGTATTGACATATCCTTTGTGCATTTTTCCCTTATATATATTTGTCTGCAATATAAGTGGCATTGTGTGTGTGTGTGTGTGTGTGTGTGTGTGTGTGTACGTGTGTGTCTGCAATGTAAGTGGCATTTTCTTCAATTTTACATTTCCTTTTGACTTTGCTTTTGTGGGCTTTTAGTCATACAGCTTTTTTAAGAGCAAATTTACCAATCCTTTGACCTCTGGGGTTTAAGTCACAATTTTAGAAAGGCTTTATAACTCTATGGTTATAATTTTAAAATCTCCCTTATTTTCATATTTTTACCTTATAATCTCTGACCCATCTGGAGTTTATACAATTCTAGGAGTATGTATGAACTCTAATTTGTGAATAATTACCACATAGAATGCACAGATGCAGAAAATATTACCAATAGAAGGAAACATCAGGAACCAGAGTAGGAAGGAAAGGTGATAGAGCCCAGGGAATGGCAAACATGAAGTACATTTTCTCCAAAGCAAATCAGGTTACAACTTCAGAGGACTGGCTTGGTGTAGCACAACCACAATCAGAGAGCTACATACAATATGTAGCTGCCTAAACTGGATGCACAAAACAAGGCGCTAGCTCCTCAGAAATATTTCCTTTGGCCTCTGGTCAAGATACTCGCCTCTCCATCCCTAACCTGATCTCAAAATCATCATCATGGTTTATTGTTTTGGGTAAGTCCCAACAAAAGTATGTGGGCATCCTCTGGTAATCAAGTAAAGATATTCAAGGATATCCTCCAATCCTTGCTAACATTCACAGATGGGCTAGCACTCAAGACGGGTCAGAACAGAGGGATCAATAAAACAAGGACAATACCCTGGTCAGAATCAAACTGGGCAGAACGAACCCTAAGAGAATGAGCCACTGGAAACTCCAGAAACCTAGAACTGTGTGAGGATGGAGAATACACAGGAGGTGAGGCACATATGTCAAGGGACATAATCACACAATCCTAATTTAAGGGGTGGGATCTTAGATGTTATCTGGTTCAGAGAGAATGCTAAAAAAAAAAAAAAAAAAAAAAAGGGAGAAAGTGGAGGGGAAGGGTGGTTTTATATCATGGTTTAATCACATGTCTGAAACAAATAAAACTAGAAATCTCAAATGGAACTTATTAATGGAACACATTATAAATTTAAAATAAATTTTAGTTCCTGCAGAATTCATCAGAACAGAAATTTTCTAAGACCACCTAAGCTAATTTTGTATGCTAAAGTTAATTTTCTACATAGGAAAAATAGTGTAGTGAAGCAGAACAATATCTTTTTACCTCCCATTTAACATAATTTGGACCAAGAATGAAAAAAAATAAAATAAAAAAAGTCATGGCAATAAATTGCAAAAATTCCAGATCCTTTCTACCACTGTACCAGTTACACAATTATAAGCACTTCTGTTGAAAACATTGTAACCAAAAACACTGGTGAGGTCTCTTCTAGATGTCCATCAAAAGGGAATACTTTCAGATCAGGATTATTATCCTCTGTGGTTGTGTAAGATACTAAGCAAGATCAGTAGATTCAACTAAGCAATGAAGCAGTGGTAGAGAAGGGGAAAAAAGTGTCTGAAATAGACAAGAAAAGCAACGATTTTTTTAATTGTAGCTTCATCTAGGAAACTGGTTATAAATGTATTTAAGTTGTTCTACACACACACACACACACACACACACACACAGAGCTCTACTCCGATGCCACCAGCCTCAAAAAGATTTGGGTCAACTGAAAAAATGCAATAGTATACAAACTTCTGAATCATTCTGTGGAACTAGTGCCACAGGCTGTTCATTCTGCCATCAGTCTAAAGTGGTAGAATTACAAGAAAGTATTGTAACAGATCTGCATTCACTTAGTAAAATCTACTTTCAGGTATAAATTCTCTGCAGGAGGTGGTCTCAGATGAAAGGAACTGGTTGGCTAGTTTTGTTGTCTAATTTACATATCCTCTTTTTGGAACCAAAGGAAAGTAGCAAAGTATATTAAAGGATGTGGTGGCTATTCTGCAGGGCAATGTTTTTTATTTATTTATAAAATCAGACCTGTGCTAGTTCGTACCAAGACACCAGGGAATAAATCATGTATTAGTTCATTATGGTGATACTTTCTTCTATTTACTATTATTGGGGAGACATTTGTTTTATTCTTATGGTAAAATGACAGAAATCTGCTCCCAGAGATGTGCCTAACCCTTATTTCAAGGGGGAAAAAAAAAATCTGTAAGTACAGTATTTCAACTTATAGCAGGCAAGATGGGAGCCCATGAGCCATGAAATGGGAAACAAACAGGAAAGAGACTCGGCACAGGCATTTGAGGGTAATAAATATGATAGCAATCGAGAAGATGAATGGTTCATGTTGTTTATGATTACAGACTGATTATTCCTCTAAGTGCAAAGGCTATCCAATAAGTCATATCCGGGTTGATTTGTTAGCAAGGTACTTTCACCAGATAATAAATTAGAATGTAATTAAAGTACATTCTCTCTGTTTATCATGGACAAAGATGGCTTACTATAATTCTCAATTATCTGCATGAACTCACAACCTGACAGCATGGGAAATAAACCTTCTAGCAAAGGGCAACAAACATCTTAGGTTACACAAAAATATTCTACAATTACTAGATTTCTTCTCCAGACCTCTTAGAAAATTTTTTCCAATTTTGATAAATTGTATAAACGGAACCCAATTAATTTGGTACTTGCTTTGGTACAATAAGTCATAGCATTAGATATGGACCCACAAGTCCCCAAACTTTGTAGCTTGTTAGCAATTTGCTAAGGGCAATGACTAAATCATAAACGAAGGGGGGAAGAAAAGCGGAACTGGATATTCACTGCAAATTTTGTTAGGTGAAAAAAACTTGAGTATAGAGAAAATGTAAGAAACACAAAGAAACACATCAACATTTAAAATTAAAAACATGTTTAAATAAAGCACTTGGAGTGCTTAAGAAAATAATCTCACTATGTAAAGATCCCATAAAGAATTTGTAACAATTGAAATCATGAGAGCTAAATGAATAAAAACACAAAGAAAACTAATAAATAGAAACAATATTCAAATAAATTATATTTTAAATCAGGGTAGCTTTTTTCCTTGTCTAATTAATTAAAGTCTTCTTTAAAAGATAATGACTAATATTTGGAAAGACATGGTAACCCTGGTACTCATACATTTTTGACAGTGTTGCAAATCGGTTAAAACTCTTCAAAAATGCAATCTGGCAATTTGAATTAAACACTACAAAAATATTTGGAATTTTAGCCCAGTACTCCATCATGGAATTTATCTAATAAACAAATAGATTTATCAAAGTTGATCTATCAATAATGAGAATCTGAAACACAAAAATCAAACAGGATAAGGATCTGTATAATATAAAATACAACATATGTTCTAATCATGGAAGCAATATTACCTAGTTATTTTAAATGAGGGTAAACGAGGCTAAGTAGAAAAGGATAGAACTATATATACATGATGATTATGTCAAACAGAAATACGCATATTAAGGAAGACTAGGAAGGAAAATGCCAAAATGATAATTACTGTGTTAAGGTAGGCTGAATAGTTGGCCCCCAAAGATATCTGTGTCCTAGTCCCTGGAACCTGTGAATGTTACTTTATGTGGCAAGAGGAACTCTGTAGAAGTGATTAAGTTAAAGATTTTGAGATGGAAAGATTATTCTGGAATATATGACTGGGCCAAAAGTAATCACAGGGTCCTTGTAAGAACGAGGCAGAAGGGCAGAGTCAGAGAGAATGTGATGACAAAACAGAGGTCAAAGTGATGTGACCACAAGTGAAGTAAGATGGGCAGCCTTTGGAAGCTGGAAAAAGCAAGGAATGAACTTTCCGACAGTCTATCAGCTCTGCCTACATCCTAATTTTTCACCCCAAATGACTAATTTCAGACTCCTGACCTCTAGAATACAAGCTAATAAACCTCTAATAAACTTGTGTTCTTTTAAGATACTAAATTTGTGATAATTTGATACTACATCAATAAAAAAACTATGTATCTAGTTTGATAAGAGTGACCTTTTTAATCTGTCTGCAATATTTTGTATTACTTCTATTGATTATCCAAATAAACAAGTTTAGTCAAAACAAGATTTTACATGAAAACACACTCTGCTTCAGTAGTTCTCAACCCTGGTTGCATGTCAGATCCAAGTTAGCTTAAAGCAAGGGAGAACAGACACCTGATGCATGCGTTCTCTCACCCCTCAAGATTCTGATTTAATTTCTGTTAGACTCAAACATCAGTGTTTTTTAAAAGCCCCATATGCTAGTGTATAACCAGTGTTAAGAACCACTGCTCTAGTAGAGCAACTTGGAACTGACCAGTTTCCCTAACCCAAAGCAGGAATGTAATTCAATCTAAAACCACATTTGTTTCCAAAAGTATGCAAATAAAAATACTCAGAGTATACTCAGAGTCAGTATTAGCTTAAATTTAAGAGTGGGAATTATGTCCTAGTTTAACTGACACTTTGTCAAAGGAAAAGAAATAGAATAAAAATAATTCTACTTTCTCAGTGTTTTTCACCTGAAGAGTTCAAAAGAGTCTTCAGAGATACAGTTCTTCAAGAACCTACATTCAAATAAGAGCAGTTCACAATAACTCTGCTTCCTCTACTTTGCTACTACCAACTAACCTTTTTATAAAACTACTAAAATTATGCAAGATATTTAGTCTTTGAATTTTTTACAGTCTGTTTTTGAAATAGTATAGACTACCCAAGAGGAGGCTGTCAAATTCCTCTGATGTTTTTTAGTTATATTTCCATTTTCAAGTAAAACTCATATTTACAAAAAATTGCACATCCTGTAGTATGTTTGTGAGCACATATGTAAAGTTTTCACAGGTGAGACACTCAACTATAAAGAAATTTACTGAGAGTTGCATTTATCCCTTGGTCAACTCATAGCATCACCTCATATTCTTTCAGCAGCAAAATCCACATATGAAAGACATCGTTATCAACCAAGTGTGTCCAAAGACTGATCTCCATAGCAACTGTAACTCTGCCACATGTAGTGTACAAGGCATCAGAGTTAACACCACATGCACGCAGAGCGTTCATATTATGTAGTCCAGACTGGTTGCTGTAGAAACCTAAACCCAAGTCGCTAGCAACAGTGGAAAAATGAAAACAACAACAGAGGGTCCTTGAGAACTTATCCATTTACTCCTTTACTTTCAAGCAGTGCAGTGCCATCCTAAACACTACGTATAATAGCTGTGCATTGATAGCACAAAAGGAAATTTTTCTACAAAATGATTTAAAATGATGTCAAGTCTTTGTTCAACTTTAGGAAACACTTTTTATTCCCTAAAAACTCTCCTTCCTACCTACTGCTAAATTGGATATTCAAAAGTTCACTCCAACCAAGTACTATCGCCTTCTAGCCTCAGACAGAGCCACTCCCACACACAGGCAAGTTGAAGAGGTGCCAGCAGTTTGCTGATACATAAAAAATGTACATATTTATGGGGTACCATGTGATGTTTCCACACATGTATACATTGTGTAATGTTCCAATAAGGGTAAATACATCTATTTCCTCAAACATTTAACATTCCTTTATGGTAAAAACATTCAAAATCCTTCTAGCTTAAAAATAAAAAAAAAAAAAAACAGTACATTGTTAATATCTACAGTCACCCTACTGAGCAGAACACCAGAAGTTCTTTCTCCTATTTAATGATAACTTAGTAACTGTTAACCACCTTTCCCCATTTCTCCTTCCTTGTGACTTTCCTAGTCTCTTGTAATCACCATTCTATGAGGTTAAATTCTTCTATGAGATTAATTTTTTTGATTCCACAGATTATGTGGTACTTGTCTTTCTGTGCCTAGCCTATTTCATTTAACAAAATAACCTCCAGTTCCACCCATGTTGTCAAGAGAATTTCATCCTTTTAATGAGCAGTATTCCAGTAGGTATATATACCATCAAATGGTGGACATCTAGGTCATTTCCATTTCTTGGCAATTGTGAATAGTGCTGCAATAAATATGAGTGTGCAGATGTCTTTTTGACAGATTGACTTCTTTTCCTTGAACATATACCCAATAGTGGGATTGCTAGATTATGTGGTTGTTCAATTTTCAACTCTTTGAAGAATCTCTACACCATTTTTTTTTTCTTTTCTTTTCCCTTTTTTTTTTTTTTTTGTACCAGGGATTGACTCAGGGGTACTCAACCACTTGCCATTACTAAGATTGGCTTTGAACTTGTGATCCTCCTGCCTCAGCCTCCTGAGCCACTGGGATTTACAGGTACGCAATACCACGCCTGGCTCCACACCATTTTCCCCAATGGCTCTGCTAATTTACATTCCCATCAACAGTGTGAAAGGTTTCCTTTTCTCCGCATACTCCCTAGCACTTGCTATATTTTATCTTTTTGACAGTAGTCCCTCTAGCTAGAATGAGGTGATACCTCATTATAGTTTTCCCAGGTGATTAGTAATGTTGAGCATTTTTTTTTTCATGTACCTATTGGCCACGTGTATATCTTCCTTGGGAAAATGTTTGTTTAGACTACTGCCCATTTTTAAATTGGAATATTTATTTAATTTATTACTATTATGATGTTTGAATTCCTTATATATTCTGATTACTAAACTCCTTTTCAGATGTATATTTCACAGATATTTTCTCTCATTCTATAGGTTGTCTCTTTACCCTGCTGATTTTCCTTTGCTGTGCATAGGTTTTTGGTTTGATAAAATTCATTTGTCTATTTTGTTTTTTTCTTTTTTCTTATGCTTTTTTGGGGGGGGGGGTTCTATCCAAAACATTGTTGCTTATTCCAATGTCCTGAAGTGTTTCCTGAATGTTTTCTTCCAGCAGTTTCAGTTTTAGATCTTAGACTTAGAACTTTTATCCATTTTGAGTTGATTTTTACATGTGTGTAGGGGTCTAGTCTCATTCTGCATGTGGATATTTTCCCAACTCCATTTACTAAAAGGACTGTCCTTTTTTCAATGCATGCTATCAGCACCTTTGTTGAAGATACTTGGGTTTACTTCTGGGCTCCCTATTCTGTTCCATTGGTCTATGTGTATATTTTGATGCCAATACCATGCTGTTTTAATGACTAATAGCTTCATGCAGATTAATAACATACTAACAAGAATACTTTCCACTTAGAATAAAAGGAAGTTGAACAGGAAAAAGGGTAAAGAGAATACAATGACAGAAATGGTAATATCTTCCTTAATGTGATCTTAAGAAAATAATCCCCTTAGTTCTGAAGGAAGAAGGAAGGCATATAGGAAATCTGTTCCTCTTTAGATTGGTAACTTGCATTAAGATGAGAATCTCTGAAAGCTTATTTGCTGGTCATAGTTACCAAGACCTACTGTTCAGCTAGAAGTTTAGGTTTCCCTAGAAAGAAACTTACAGTAGTTAAACTGCTTGAAACCTCTAAGCTTAATAATAAAATGCTGCTGCTTTCAGAGTGAATATCCTAGATTGCATCACTTTCCCAGCCTTCTAGCACTTTTAAAATTGTTTTTATTTTTGTCTTATAGACCTGAATTAATAAAACTTAAAATAAACTTAAATCATCAAAAGGTTTTCTTGGATTCATTATGATAAAACTTCTCTCCCATATGATTAACTACTGATTTTGATTCAGAATTAACATGATACTAACTCTGTTCTTTATAACTTACATACTAGGTTTTCCAGCTAGAGGAAAGAGCAGAAACAACTTCTTCCTGTTTTTCATTTATTGAAATTCTACCAATTTTTCAAGCAGTTTCTTAAAATTCTTCTCCCATAAAGCCATTGGTTTAGGTAGCCCACAGTGGTTTATCCTGAACTCCTATAATGTTAACTAAACTTGCTTAGCAATTACTGACAACTATAATTACTTATATCTGGCATCATTATAAAAATTTTCATATACTTACATTTAGTATCCTTAAGAAAATTCAAAGTTCTCTTATAGAATACTTTTTACCTCAACATGTCCCTCACTGTGTTTAAAAACACAGTAGGGGGTCAATAAATATTTACTGACACACTGCAACCAGGTACACCTTTCAATTTCACTCCTTAATGGATACCAATATTGCTTCCAGTGCTTAGCTATTATTCTTCCTACTTGTCCTGTGTCTCACAAGAATAAAGCTACAAAGGAAAGAAGGAAGATAGGGGCTTGGAAGGGCACCAATTCTTCTCTGTCTCCCTGATGCAAAATTTACTTAAACTTGTAAAAAGAAAAGCAAATAAAATAACATTCCTACCTTTGGTACATGTATATCAAAATAAAACAGCCATCATTTATAAGAAATTATCTACCTTTATTGAAGCATATGCTAAGGAAAAGGCAAGGGAATGACACTTGGGTGCTAATGGATTGCTTCCTTCTCAAAGCATAACAACTCCATCAGTCTTGGTCTCCCAATACGCCCAAATCCTGCATTCATGGTTTGAGAGTGCTTGCGTGAACTGAAAGACATTTTTACCAATTATATGAATCCTACCTATCCAAAGAATTTTTCAGTGCCAAGAAGAGCTTTATGATTAGGGATTCATTCTTTTAAGAACTGTTACACTGCCTAAATAACTCCTGATGCTCTTTGATTAGGCAGTGGGAACAGAAAGGCAGAAACCAAAATGAGAATCCTCCCTATTAGAAATGCTTGCCATTCCATTCTAAATGAGCCCTCTCTTATATTTCTACTTGGAGGTTCCAGAATTCAAACTTATGACACTTGTGTATAATGCCAAAACATGAAGATATAGCTAGAACTGTTACTTAAAAATGATTTATGGATAGCTTCATTGAAATTATTTTCACAAATCAAAATCATATGAAACAGGAGTTGCTTCCTGCATTTGTAATGAATTTGCCAACATTATGAAGTACTATATAGAGACAGCTGTTTTTGATAAAGGAAAAAATTTTACAATGACAAATTCTGCATTTTTTGTAGAAGTTGTGCACCTGCTGATTTGAATTATTCTCATATTCTAAATCTGCAGAACCTTAAAACTAATATATTTTATACTATATATTACAGCCAAAATTTTTGAAACATTCTGGTTATTCAGGAGTGCACTGCACAAACTCATAAGGAATTCTATGTTGCCCTTGCTCTTTAAGGTGTACACTGATTACATAGCAGATTTCAAAATAAAAGAATGCAATAGCATCTTGTGGTAATCTATTTCTAACAACTGTTATAGCTAGGAAAAGTTTCCCCATGTAATTTTAATCAAACTGTTTCAGTTTAAGTGCATTTTCTCTTGCTTTGTCTTCAAGAAGTGCTGATCCCTCTTTGACCCATGAAAAATAACACATAAGAGGAACACCATGATCTAACTAAAGTAATGACTAAGGCAAAAGGGAAAGAACTCTGGTTAGGAAAGTTTTCACTCCATTCATTTTAATTCTATGAGTATTTTCTGAAGGTTTTCTGTGTCAAGTATATGCTGGGCAACAGGGACACCCAAAAAATATCATCTCAAAAAGTTCACAGTCTTGGAAATACCTATACTTAAATTAGAGATCCAAAATATGAAGGCCTGGTAGGCCAGCTAGTCCATGAAGTGAGCAGCTATAACTGAAGCAGCCCCAAACGTGATGTGGAGAACACAGTCTAGAGGAAGCAGCCACCAGCTGACACCTGCAGATGGAGGACATGAGGGAATGCAAGTTCAGTGACATCATAGCCTGATTTTCTCAGAAGACACAGAAATTTGGAGGGAACAGCACTTTAATCTGGAGAAATCAGAAATGCTTAGCAAGAGAGTTAACACTGAGTTCTAGTAATTAAGCAGGGCTTACCTGATATGAATGTAGAGGGCTTATTTCCATTGGCTCCAGTTTGAATAGAAAGTAGGGAAAGGCAGGAGAAGCGATTAGAGAGGATAGAAGCCATGCACAAGCCAAACTGTGCCCTACAGAACATGGAAACTCCTGAATAGTGTAATATGGCTCTACATTAAAGAAAAAGAGAATTTATCCATCTGCCAGAAACTTCACCACACTGACTTTCAGTGCAATTTCAAGATTTAATAGACATATAAAGAGGTAGGCACCTTGCTTTTAATCCACAAAGCTAGACTGGGACTGCCATCTTTAAACACTCTCTTAAGCCCCTAACTACATCACTGTGCCTGTACGATTCCAGTAGCCACACTGGCTCCTTAAACAGGTTGCAACCTAACTACATTCCCAGGCCTTTTAAAATTTTGAGACAGGGTCTCACTAAATTCCTGAAGCTGACCTTGAATTTGTGATCCTCCTGTCTCAGCCTCCCAAGTTGCTATGATGACAGGCATCAAGACAAAAGTCCTAAAATCTAGTTCAAGACCATATGCAAACCAGCACCTCTATTTTCTTCAACTTCCTAACTCATTAGTCAATCCTTATTTTACTTGCAATTCATTCAAGTAAAATGTGAATTTTAGCCAGGCGCAGTGGCACATGCCTGTAATCCCAGTGGCTCAGGAGGCTGAGGCAGGAGGATCCAAAGTTCAAAGACAGCCTCAGCAATTTAGTGAGAGGCCCTAAGCAACTCAGTGAGACCCTGTCTCTAAATAAAATACAAAAAAGGGCTGGTAATGCTGGTAATGTGACTTAGTGGTTAAGCACCCCTGAGTTCAATCCCTGGTACCCAAAAAAAAAAAAAAAATATATATATATATATATATATATACATATATATATATATATATGAACTGTAATACTAAATGAATCTATATTTTGCTTCAGAAAGGTTGGTTGTTTTGCCAAGGATATTTCCTATTCTTCAGTTAAGAAAGAGGAAAGAAAACTACATTTGCCTAAGTTTCATTCAATGAGACTCACAACAATATGGGTATTATTATTCCACAAAATATGTCTTATTATTCCCTTTTTGTGTGTGTGTGGGGTACCGGGGATTGAACTCAGGGGCACTTGTCCACTGAGCCACATCCCCAGCCCTATTTTGCATTTTTTTAGAGACAGAGTCTCACTGAGTTGCTTAGCTCCTCACTTTTGCTGAGGCTGGCTTTGAACTCATGATCCTCCTGCCTCAGCCTCCGGAGTGACTGGGATTACAGGCATGTGCCACCGGTGCCCAGCTATTCCCATTGTTGATGATGAGGAAACTGAGGTTCTGGGTAGTTAACTTGTCCAAATAACAGACAGTAAATGAATTAAGCCAGGTGTGAAGACAGATTTATATGCTTCCAAAACTATGCTCTTTCTACTATACCACAGAACTTTAACTGCTACTGTTCCTAATAAAGCAGTCATAATACTCCACTTCTATCTTACATTTGTATAGTGCAGCATAACTTTTTAGAACACTTTCATCTATAATATAGCAAAGGGTTCCTAAAACTATCTTTATAAAGGAAACTCAGGCAAAGGGGGAGGTAGGATGACTAACATAAGATCACAAAGAAATTACTATTAGGCACAAATAACAACTATTAACTGCAGCTATATTTATTGAGCAATTCAACTAAACATTTTACAATATGCTTTCTCATGTAATCCTCATTATGATTCCATGAAATAAGAATAAATTAATACTGAACGAGGTTCAAGGAATTCTGCAGTTCACATAGGTAAGAAATGGCAGCACTGGAATTAAAATTCAGGTAGTGCTAGGCTCGCAAGACCATGTTCTTATCTACATCATACAGTATTGACCCCCAAAATTAAGGTGCTCTTTATAGACACCATACTTTCACCATAATTAAGTTAAACTAAAATTGGTTTGAATTTCAAGCTGAAATTAAAATCAGTCAGAATTCCCAAACCTTCACTGAATGAAAGTGGTGAAAGGGACAAACAGGTGGCAAGATACTATCTGCTAGGAATTTAAAATTGTTCATTAGATAATGGACAGAGATAATCAGAAACATAATATAATTTGGGAGGAAATTAAACTATCAAGATCCCAGGATTTTCCTCTCTGGGACAAGACACATTACCCTGATCATTTAACCAAGAACCCAGTATTCTAACATTCAAAATCAAAAGCATTATTTTTAAACTTATCCTATGAAATAGCAAAATCATCCAGGATGGAAAAGTTCCACTCCATTTTTCCCATAGGTTGACCAAGTATATTTTAAAGTATTTGTAAAGTAAGATTAAAATGTTAGGGCCACTACTGTCTACTATTAGATGTTTGTTTCTGGAGCTCCTTTCTATGTACACATAAAATTGTACCATGCATACTCTGTTGTCATATAGTCACGACTTTTTCAAATCATGATTGCTGTAGAATATAAAGTACATGAAAAAAATATTTAAAAATAACCAAATTACATAAAAAGCTTTTGATAAAAGCTTTGTATATACTATAGTATTAGTTTGTGAAACTAAATGGCATTCCTTTCAAAAATACAAAAACATAAAAAGAACAGCCTGGGTAAAGGGTCACATTGAACTATGCATTATTTCAGGTACTGCTACAAGAGCATCTTTAAAAAGTCAGTACCATTACAGAGACATCAAGGTCCAAATCCAGAACTCTAAGACTGCCCCTTTTAACAGCTGCTTCCCCAACTAGAACCAAACCAGGAACTGCTAAAAGAACTACCTGAGTTTCCACTGCTATGAAAAGGCAATGACCACAAAAGTGGGTGATGGATGGTTCTGTGTGCGAATGGCCCTCCACTCCATATCCTGGATCTCAGTCTGGTACTACCACCAGGCAGAAGGCACATTTCCTGAGAAGACCTGAACTGGTTCTACCACACCTCTCCTCTGACCTTCTCCCAAGGTAAAGGGGGACCTGGGTAATGTCAGTCTCTTCACTAAGACTCTGAATTTGACTTAACTAATAATAAAAACTCATTGGGAAAGTAAAGAAAGGGAAAAAAATAGTCTAAAGTTAAAGACAAATGTCAACAAAATAGAAGATTCATGACAACATTTTTATTTCACCATTTATTTGGTGATATTTAACAATTTAACAGATAGAAATTACCTCTCACAAAGTCCCTATAATTATTAAACACTATGAAGAGTATATTCATACAAATTATCAATGTTTGAAAATTTCAAAACAAAACTACTAAGATTTTAATGTATAATGTAATATTCATTAGACTATGTCTAGGCTCACAATGCTGAAAATAAAACCAATTCATTTGGCTATAAAAAATTTTTTTAAGCAAATAACACTCCAAGGAGATTCTGGAAGAACGGTAATTTTTAAAGCTATTTTTAAATATTTGTTTAAATGAAGTTTCAGTACACGAAAATAGAAAAAAAATGAAAGGCTATAAAGAGTCTTTGGTGAGTCATAGGAAAAAAAGCAAATCCAGCTGCACAAAACTATATAATATACTTGTATCTAGAACTTCCGATAAGTATTAAATCATAAACAACTATCTGAAGTGTTAACAAGTAGTACCCATTTTTAAAATCTACTCTAGGGTAGCTATATTTGGAAAAACATTCATTGAACTCTTCAAACCACAGACACAAATGAATATTTTGTTGTAACTAATGGGCCTCTAACTAGTTTTTGAAAAAGAAAATTGTGAATCCCAAAGAACAATAAAGAAAAAACAATTACATAACACAATTTGATGAAAAGCTCCTGTCAATACAGTAGTAATGAGTAATCAGTATTGCCTTAAATGGCTTTTATTAAAAACGCATTTAAATATGTACAAACATAAAAATTTTAAACTTTATGGTTGTAGTTCTGACACAATTAAAAGTTGAAAGCAAAACCTTCTCAAATTGGCATTAATTTACTATGACAAATTATGATAGCTGACTGAATCTAAATTGCTATTCTGGTATGCCACTGGTACCGACTGCCTTATTGGAGACAGGTCCTTTGGGATACGGGAAGTCAATGTGTGTGGGGGGGGTGCATTTTCTCACAACTTTCCTCTATTTGAATTTATGAAACTGTTATTCATACAACATATGCTCTTATATCTCCTGATTGGATCTAGAAGATTCTGTCTTTGCTCTTGACATAGAAACAGATTGGTAAGGGGCACTCACAATCATTACTAATACTTCAGTGGGAGGGATGGCTACCAAAATGACCCCCTCAACTCAGAAAGCAAAGAGAGGAATCCAGAGGAAGGCTGAGTCCAAGTGGTAGAAGTTAACTGCCCGAAGTGGGCAAGGTGATCCTACTAGGCAGCAGTATGAATATGGAATATTAGGTCTTTAGGAGAGGCAGAAATCCCTGTCTATATTTGATTAACTGAATTCAAGAATTCAAATCAACAGGCATCCTGCTAAAAGATCTAACTAAAAGATTAAATAATCAAAACAAACAACTCCAAGCCTAGTGACCCCAGCTGAGTGTCATGAACTGTCACCCAAATTGAAGATCACTAACTGAAGTTCCTTGAATGAAAGGGGGGCCATATCACTTCTGGAATGTCTTCTTCCCAAGTAGACTTCTGCCCAATCAGGTAGTCATGAGCAAGCAAAAGGGAAACACCTAATCTTGATGATCATTACATACTGGTTTTACGCTGACACTGATTCTTAGAAACTAAGAATACCACTGGTCCATCAGTTGAATTGATGATTGATGAGGATTATATATAGGGGTGAAGTTGTAATGCAACCTCTTCTCACAGTAGGTATCATGAGAGCCCACATAGATGTGCTAATTTTCAGATAATTGCCAATATTGCCAGAATCTCCATATAAGCTCCCTGGTTCAGGAGGAAGGACTATCATGGTAAGAAGCATAAAGTAGAGGCTGATCAAATTCCCATTCCATATCAAAATCACTAGATTTCTAGGGGACACTTTCTAAAGAAAGGGTGAAATGTTGTTATGAAACAAAGGCATAACAAATTTTGGGCATGGCCCCACCTTGCTTGAATAGCAAATGTACATATTACCCTCCTCCTCCCACTTCTTACTGTATAGCAACTTAAAAGATGTTTTAACATAAAATAATGATGAACTGAACCTGTGAAAAGCCCCAAAGAATACAACACACCATAAGACGTCCATGGCCATTTTGGCAAGCAACTGAAGTAACCATTTTCTTTTGAGATACAGCTCCGGGCCTGCTACTGAATAGAACATTAAGTGATCATACAGTCTAGCTGTCCATCATTAGTTGTTACTGGATGCATTTAGTTCTAAATTCCAGCAGACCCAAATGGACTCTCAGGTACAATTTTTAACATGTACTCTCACCATCCTTCCAGAAGCAGCAGGCTCACACAACAGTGAAACAACTTATGACAACATGGACAAGGGTCCAGCTTGGTCACCACACTGGAAGCCTGCAGAATGCAGTGTATGAGCTCAACCAGCACTTTTCCAGTTGGGTACTAGACAGAGCACTTCTCACAACTACAGCTAATAATCTCTCAAATTTTTGTTTCCTATCCCTAAGACTGAGAGCTACTAAAGGTTTTGTGCCCAAGGAAACAATACTTCTACCAGGAGACACAATGATGGTGCCTCTGAAACTGCTACCTGGCTCATCATTCCAGAAAATGCAAAAAAGAGACTTAAATAGAATGATATATTAACTACCATGAGGGTATATGCATATTGTATACAGTGGAAACCAGAATGGGTACAGATGGAATGCAGGTAACACTCTGGGGTGCTTCCATGTTAGAATATAATGAGAGACTAATGGATTGGGCCATAAATAGCTTAACTCTTCAGAATGAATGTAAGTCTCAACCCATCAAGGAAAGGATCCCAAGCAACTTAGGTCATGGCCACTTGCAATAAAAACCTAATTATTTTATTTGATGTGTATAGTAGCTAGGATCCAGCATTACTATTTGTGACATAAAACTCAAAAAACCAATTTAAGCAGTACAGTTGTTTTTTTCCTCATGTGAACAAAGGGTAGAGATGGGTCATACAGAACTGTGTGAAAACTACAAAGACATATATCTTCCTACTCTCCAGTCTATCATCCATAAAATGCGGCATCAAAAAATGGCTTCTAGAGCTTCTGTCACCACATCAACATTCAGATGAAAGACTTGGAAGCCTTCCTAGAAATTCCATATTCCACCAACATTGTGGGGGACAGAAATTAATCACATAGCCACACCCAGCAGTAAGTGAGGCCATGAAATATAATCCTTTAACTGGAAGCATTGCCACCCTAAATAAATTCAGGGTTCTCTTTTTTTGGGGGGGGTGTAACCAGAGATTGAACTCAGGGGCACTCAACCACTGAGCTTCTCCCCAGCCCTTTTTTGTATTTTATTTAGAAATAGGGTCTCACTGAGTTGCTTAGTGCCTCACTATTGCTGATGCTGGCTTTGAACTTGTGATCTTCCAGCCTCAGCCTTCCGAGCCACTGGGATTACAGGTGTGCCTGGTAAATTCAGGTGGAAAAAGAAGACAAAAGTTTAGATAGGCAACCAGCAGTCTTTCCCATTAAGGGCCAATAATTTGTGGTGTTTCAAAGAAAACTGTTGGTTAACCCACAAGATATGAATATAAGAATTGGGTCACCATAAAATCAGAAGATCAGACGTCACTCAGAGGTTCTAGACTTAACAATGAGTTATCTCCTTGAACAGTGAATAGCTACATCATTTTAAGATTGACAAGTTACATCATTTTAAGTAAGAGTTTCCTTTATTTATTTATTTATTTTAATGCGTTGCTAAGGATGGAACCCAGTGTCTCATGCAGGGTATATTTTAAATTGTCTATACAGTAAAAAGTGAATGGAGTCGGGAAGGAGAGTGAAGTAAATTCAAGCAAGGAGTGCCCTGGCCAGAATCTGTTCCCCTTGGTCTCTCACTTTTCCTATAGGAAAATTCCTTTCTCTTATTCTGTGAGGTCTAGGCAGGCCTGAAACAGTAATTTACCCCACAACTGACTAAAGGGGTGCCCATGACTGCCCCCTAGAGACAATCATAGTACACTGTTCACCTCTTCAGGGAACTGATGGGGATTCAGTTCAAGATGCAAGAAAGGTCAAATAGACCCTCTCTCGAGGACTTTAAAACTTCAGGAGACATCCAAAGATGAACCATAGCCAGAGTCAAAACTTGCTGACAATGCTACCATCATGTAGAGAGGTTGTCTATAAAATCCTACTTCTGACTTCCCTAAGCTTCCCATTTCAATTCTTCCTAAGGCCTGAATAGCTCTTCCTTGCTTAAGTAATCCAAAATCAATTTATTTGCTTGCAACAAAACAAGGTAGATATAATTCTATAACCTCTCCCTTACACATAATAAACCCCTGTGGCTTTTAGTCTTTCCTGGTCTGAGTATTTCCAACTCTAGATCCAGTGCCTACCTCCCTTAAGCATCTCGGACGTCTCAACATGCCACAAATACTTCAAGTTCAACAAATCTACAAAATTTCCCTCTATACTCTGTACCCCAACGTACTTCCCCTTGCATCTCAACATACTGGGCTGGATTTGTGGCTGCAGTATTCAGGTAGAGTACTTGCCTGGCATGTGTGAGGCCCTGGGTTTGATACTCAGCACCACATATAAATAAATAAATTAATTAAAAAAACAAAAGATCCATTGACAACTAAAAAATATGTATTAAAAAATATACATATATGCTCAATTACTTTACCTCAGATTTGTACTTGCATTCAGTTACCAAGTTCTGCCAACCCCACATCATGAAAGTACCTTAAATTCATTCTTTCTACTTTGTTTCCACCACTGCTGCCTAAGTTCATATCCCACCCTCATCATTCCTCTATCCCTAAGAACAGCTCAGTTTTCAATAGTCAAGTGATTTCATTTAGACTCCTTACTTCATTAGTCCCTACTCAATAAACCACTTCAATCTTTGTGTTTCATTCACTTTGAAACACTTTTATCCTGACATATATGTAACATTTTATTGCACTTATTGTTTTACACATCTATTTCCATTACCTGACTATAAATCCTGGCAAGAAGGAGGGAAATATGGTTCAGTATCAAGGGGAAGTTTGCATCCCCCAGTAATATGCACAGTGCCTGGTCATTAGGGGACACACTTAACTAGCTGCTGAAAAAGGAAATGAATAAATCCTAGCAGTCTTCTGTCAGACCTTCCTGCCCAGCTTTTCTTTTCTGCAACTCACAATCTCCATAGCTGTCCAAGCCAGCTTTCAAAAGAGCACATCTGCTCAGGTCTCTCTACTGCTGAACCTTTACAGTCTCCACTGACCTCAAGACAAGATTAGATTTTCCTAAAATGATATACAAAGTACCTCAAAATCTGGTGCTAACATTTCCTTTCTTTCACCTTTTAAGTCAACTTCATTTCATTCAGATAAGTTTTATCTGCAGAATTCAAAAACTAGAAATAATCTGTATGTTCATTTAAGTTGAATAGGTAAGCAAATTGCTCTATATTCATGCAATAGAATACCCTTCAGCAATAAAAATGAAATACAGCTGTTTTATCTATTTCATTCAGTTTCCTACTTGTTTACAGTGGAGGAGCAAGTTTAGTGTCAGTCTCTCTATCATGGCAGAAGCAGACGTTCCAACCTATCCTTTTGCCTCATCCTATCTCACCCTAAATCAAAATACAAATTTCCCTAGACTTTGCCAAGCAATTCTTGTGCCTTAATTTCTTTTCCAAACTCACTCAACACCTTCTCATCCAACATGACCCAACTCGTACCACCTCATCTTTGGAAGTCTTCAATTTTACCAGATAGATCTTTTTCTCCCAGATTGTACGGCACATCGTTCATTCACAACACAGCACTGCTATCAAAGTACTATGATGATTCTGTGCATGTGTCCCCAACTAAAACAAATTTCTAATAATAATAATAATTTGTTATCATGTGGATATTTACTATGTGCTCAATACTGTTTTTCTAAGCACTTCATAGTAACTCATTTAAATTTCATTAAACCCTATGATATAGGTAGGATTGTTGTCTTGTTTTATAGAAAAGGAACCTAAGGCACAAATAGGTTAAGTAAACTGCCTGAGATCACACAGCTTGGTAGCAGGAGGACCATGATGTGAACCCAAACAGTCTGAATTCACAGTTATGTTCACTATCCTGTCTCATGAATTCCTGGATGGCAGCAACTGTGTCTTACTCCTGTTTGTACATCGCATGCCCAGAGCACCTCAAATATCTGTGGAATGAATTGAAATTTATAATTTTCTCCTAGTCATCAAAAAAAAAGTTCTTTGTAAGTAATGGAGGTTTTCAGTCAGTAATTATAGAATTGAATCTAGAAAGGGTCTTTCATAAACATGGAAAAGACTAAAATTAAATTTCTATTAATAAATTCAAAGAACTCTGAAGAATTTTACAATACAGAAAAAACTAAAGAGATTTTTAAGGTAGCCAAGTAACTATAGTGAATGCAGGAACAAGAAGTCTTTACCAAGGAATCAATGCCCCCCAAAGAAAAGAGGCTAAATGTCACAATTCACCTCCTATAATTGCATACTAAATTAATCCCATCTATCTAAATCTGAAGTAGAGAGCAGAATTTTAAAAGCAAAAGCAAAAAGGAAGATTATTTAAACAAAATTTAATCCTAAAAGCTAAATATGTCAAGAGTAATCAATGGAAATAAATAAAGTCACATTATTCATGGAAATAGCTATGTTTAAGCAACCACAAAAATTTAACCAACTCTATAATGGAAAAGTATTACTCATCATCTTTTAAACAATTAAGTACTCTCCATATGATATTAAAAGGCCTTAAGTTTCTGACATTAGATAGTATATGAAGTGATTTACAAAAGCTAAAACTACTTTAATTTTAATGATCTATACAGAAATGTAAGTAAGTGAAGTATCTATATATATTACATATAAAATGCCTAAGTGAATAATTAGATTTAATTAGGGAGGCAGAAATGAAACAACAGGACACACGTTGTACAGGCAGCTGCAGCTGATGCACTGTGGCTACCTTTAGCTTTCCCCACACCTCCAAGCTAAGTCACACAGCTGGACCATCCTACAGACCACTGTCCAGTTTGGACATGTTCACAATCACTCAAAGTCTCTGAACCTGTCTTTTCAGAATTCAAAATTTTTCTGATTTTAGGAAGGCCCTTTTAACCCAACACTCCAGCAGGAACTGGGGAAGCACCTGTAATCAAATGCATTCATATTTGTATAATAAAATGAATAAATATTGACTTTCAGTGGGATAAAGGCTATAAATAAATAGTCTAATGCCAGTTCAGGTTGAATTTATGAGTCTGCAAAAACACTGTTTTCTGAGCTTTTAGGATTTTTAAATTGTGAAAAAAGGACTATAGATTTGTATTACTCATTTAACCTGCATTCAATCTGTTCACTCTGAGAACTGAGAAAGGTTTCCTTAACTACCACACTCAGGCACAACACTAATTTCTAGACAAGTGTGGAAATGGCAATAACACTGGAAATCACCTAGTCAAACTCCTTACTTCATGTCTCAGGAAACTAAAGCCCAGAGAGATGAAAAGTCTTGCCAGCATCACAGTTATATACCTACAGAGATAAAACTAGAACACACAAATCTCTAGTCTCCCAGGTCTTCTTCCTTTCTCTCTCTCTCTCTCTCTCTCTCTCTCTTTCTCTCTCTCTCTCTCTTCCCCCCCCACCTGCATTCCCATTCTCTATCAACATGAAGTGATATATATATTTTTAAGCTTTTCAAAGTAATGGAATAATTACAAACAGAAAAAGGCAAAAATAGTATATATTGAGTCCTATGTACTCTTCACATAGCTTCACCCAATAGTGGAATCTTCTATAGTTAGTTGGCAATACCAAAAACAAAAAATTGACAATTACCTTAGTGTTAATCATAGATCTTATTCCATTTTCAGCATTTTTCCATCTGCATTCACTTGTTGTAAGTGCATATAGTTCATGCAACTTCATCCCTTGTCTAAATTCATGTAACCAAGATTCCAAGTTGCTTCATCACCACAATACACTTCTTTATATTTATGTTCATCCCTATTCCCCACATTATCAGACTTTAGAAACCACTACTATTTTCTCCATCTCTACAGTTTTGGCATTTTGAAAATGGCATGTTGTACAAATGAAATCATATACTATATAAACTCTTGAAGTTGACTTTTTAAAAAATTGTGATAAAACATGCTTACATAAAATTTACCATCTTAACCATTTTAAGTGTATGTAGTGCAGCAGTGTTAAGTAATTCACATTGTTGTACAATCAATCTCCAAAACTCTTTTATCTTGCAAAACTGAAAGTTTACACCCATCAAACAACAACTCCCCATTTCCCACTCCCTCCAGGCTCTGGCAACTTTCTGTTTCTACACTCTTATTTCTCTGAATTTGACTACTCTGGCTACTCACATAAGTGAAATCATATAGTACTGTTTTTTTAATGAGCGAACAACACTTAGCATATGTCCTTGAGGTTCATCCATATTATAACATGTGCCAGAATTTCTTTTATTTTTATGGCTGAATAATATTCCATTATATGTATATACCCACATTTTGTTAATCTGGTCATCCATTAATTGGCACTTGGGTTGCTTCTATCTTTTGGCTATAGTGAATACTGCTGCTATGAATATGGATATACAAATATCTCTTTGAGACTCTGCTTTCAATTCTTTTGAATATATATCCAGAAGTGGAATTGCTGGATCATATGGTTATTCTACTTTTAATTTTTTGAGGAATAAAATTGACTTTTTTCACTTAGCACAATTCCTTTGAGGTTCATCCAAGCTGCTGTATGTATCAATAGCTCATTCCTTTTAATTGTCAAATACTATTTTATTATTATCTATGTACCACAGCTCAACCATTCACTACTGAATAACATTTGGGCTGGTCAATTTTGGGTTATTACAAATAAGATGCTATAAACATTCTAGTACAGGTTTTGATACAGACATAAATTTTATCTGCTTAAGAGTGTGGGATGTATGTTAAATGCATGCTTAATTTTTTAAGACATTGCTAAACTGTTTTCCAGATGGCTATATCATTTTGCTTATAAAATAATGCATGAGAAATCTAGTTTCTATGCATCTTCACCAAGACTTCACATTGTCAGTACTATTTATTTTAGTCATTCTAATAGGGTAAGTGGTGGTATCTCATATGGCTTTAATTTGCATATCCCTAGTGGTTGATAATGTTGAACACTTTTCCACAAGCATACTTACCACCTTTAAAGGATCATCTTTTTGTCCATTTTCCCATTGTACTGCTTGTTTTCTTAACTGTTGAGTTTAGAGAGTTCTTTACATATTAAGTCTCTAAGTCTTTCTTCAAAAATGTGATTTGGAAATATTTTCTCCCAGTCTGTGATTAATCTTTTCACCCTTTTCCCAGGATCTTTCCCAGAGCAAAATTTTTAGTTTTGATGGAGTCAAACTTTTTTTTTTGGTGCTATGGCTAAGAACTGTTTAGCCCTAAGTTCTAAAGATTTTCACCTGTTTTCTTCTAAAAGTTCTTTAGTTTTCTTTTTCCTATATGTATCCATTTTACATTAATTTCACAATGATCAATTTATATTGACTTTAAAAAAAAAACTTTAATTTTGTTTTAGTTGTAGATGGACACAATATCTTTATTTTATTTATTTATTTTTATATGGTGCTAAGGATCAAACCCAGTGCCTCACACATGCTAGGCAAGCACTATACCACTGAGCTACAACCCCAGTCCTGTATTGACTTTTGAAAATATATGGTGTGAGAGTTAGGTTGAGGGTATTTTTCTTTTCTCCTATGATGTCCAATTATTTCAACATCATTTGTTGAAAAGAGTATTCTCCCTCCACCAAATTGCTTTTTAACTTTTTAAGAATCATTTGGGCATATTCATGTTGATCTATTTCTGGATTTTCTGGTCTGATCTGTTGATCTGTCCATGCCTCTGCCAATATCACACTGTTTTGATAAATATAGCTATATAATAAGACTGAGCAGTAGGAAGAATGGTTCCTCCTGCTTTATTCCCACCTCAACATTGTTTTGTCTATTCTAGGTTGGTTTATTTTACTTCACTGCTTATCCTTTTAAGGTCTTCCCCATACCTAATAAAGGTATGAGAATCTGAGAAAAAAAGAACCAGGGGAAAAAAATATGTAATATACACCCTAAAACATTACTCATGTACTCATGTAATGTGTTATCCATTTATCCTTGAATGAAGTACCAATTTCTCCATAGAATGTTCTTTATTATTCCAGGTCATATCTAACTGTAATCACTCATAAGCCACAAGTCATTCTGTCATTCTGTTAGATATTTATAAACATATTTAGTGTTCAATAGAATGTCAATTCAGCAAGGGACAGGGTCCCTGCTTCAGACTCTTTTATGTTCATAAGTTACAATGAACATTGAATCAATTAATAAAGATTATCTAAGTGGAGGTTACAACAGAGAGATTCTTGAAAATCTAAAAGAAAAAGGGTAAAGATAAGAGCTAATTGCTCCATTGTTCCCAGTAGTAAGATTATTAGCTCATCAATCTCAAGATTTTTAAATTTACTCACTTCAGAATTAAACTGTTAGAAAGTATATACTTCTAGTTTTATTTGTTGTTGTTGTTGTTTTTGCAGTGCTGAGGATCGAACCCAGAGCCCTGTGCTTGTAAGGCAAGCACTTTACCAACTGAGCTATCTCCCCAGCCCACCTACTAGCACAATAATTAAGGGGAAAATTTTATTTTGGGGTTCATGGTTTCAGAGGTCTCAGTCCATAAAACAGTAAGCTCCATTCCTTGGGGTTCAAGGTGAAGCAGGATATCATGGTGGAAGAGTGTGGCAGAGGGAAGCAGCTCACATGGTGATCAGAAAGCAGAGAGAGACAATCCACTCTCTAGATACAAAATTCATACCCCACAGCCCCACCCACAATGAACCACTTCTTCCAGTCACACCCCACCTGCCTCTAGTTACCACTCAGCTAATCCCATCAGGGATTAATTCACTGATGGGGTTAAGGATATAACCCAATCATTTTTCCTCCAAATCTTCTTGCATTGTCTCACATGTGAGCTTTTGGAGGACATCATATCTAAACCATAAAACTATTCTTGATGGGGTGACTTAGGTAAAGAAAAGAAAGTAGTGAATGATGAGTTATGGTGATTTCCTCTTCATCTCCTGCTGTCTGCCAACACTATTACAATTCATCTAAATGTTAAGGCTATTAGACATATCTCACCCTAAACATACAGTTCGGATATAATCAAAAAGTAAATGGCACAAAGGATTAGAATATTGATTTAAACAAATAATAGAAAATCAGAATATAAAATGGGACATTAAAATTTTAAAGAACTGACCAGCCCAATTTCCTATGGTCCTAACTATACCAACTACAGGGGGTGTTTGTGCCCTTTGGCTACCTTGTTGAGAGCATTTTCCTCTTAATTACAATTATCAGTGCATTGCTGACAAGATGTCAACAAATTATGGTATACAGTATGTGAAATAAGATAACTGTTTAATTCATGTTTTTAACTCTAATTTACAATAGCCATAACTTACCTAACCTATGCATCAAATTCCTCCTCCTTTGCTAAAACTGATGTGTGGTATGTGTGTGGTGGTGGGGGTGGGGGGTGTCTTTTCCCCAAAAGAGTTTTCATTGACCCTATAAATTTAGACTGTTTAATTTGCAAAATACTATCATAGTAACTATAATAAAATTACATGCAGATGAGCTCCTTCTTCTCTAACAAAATACCAATTCATATATGCTACCATAATAACTTTGCTAAAATTTGCTGTTTAGTTTGTTCCTCTTTGAGATTACTAGGCAGGGTAAGCTATAATCAGGGAAGTTACAAAGCCATTGGACACACCTTTCATCTGATGGACATTAGAGAATGTCCTCAGAAAGAATCTTCATCAAGTACTCATCTGATGCTCTGGCAACTAAGTAAATGAACTGCAATTCTCCAAAAATACACATTAATAAACTTCTTTTTAGTTCTTCCCATGTCTCTTCAATGCTTTATTAAAGGGACTACAATACTCCATGTAGTATATACTACTACAAACCCCATCATTGACACACTACCATTCCCACCACACAAACAGAAACTCTCTTCTCCATTAGCAAATATTAAGAAACTTCAATGATTCTAGTGTTGTAAGAACATGGAGTAACATGAACTCAGCAATTGCTTATGAGAATGAAAACTGGTACAATCACTTTAGAAAACAATTTGATATTATCTTCTAAAGACAATATCAAATATAATCATAGCAGCATTTTTCATAACACCAAAAAAAAATGAAAACTCAAATGCTGATTAAAAGAGGACTGTGGTATTTTCACACACAGAATTTCACACACCAGTGAAAAATTATTGAAATACAGTTGAATATACAACATGAATGAGTCTCAGAAACAATAATGCATTTAAAAGTTATAAAAAATCATAAGTAACTAACTACCATTTTTGAAAATTTCAAAGGAAATGGGCAAAATTAAACATGCTATTGTTTAGAGAAACACCTATGTAATGTTAAGAAGAAAAAAAAAACAGTAGATAGAGTTCAGAGAGCGAGACTGGGAAATACACATGTAGCTTCAACAGAATTGGCAAAGTTATGGTTCGTAAGTTGGGTAGTATAGTAGACTCATTAGTTTCATTATTAAGCTTTAAACCACATGCATAGATACATATCTGTGTGTGTGTGCACTCGCGCATGAGTGTGTATATTCTGAGTGTTTATGACTTAGAATCTCTGGAGAAGTAACATTCCAGCTACCAGACAAGTTTTAGCCCAATCATAAGGTAACATTCTTGATAATTAGGAACAATGTTAAGAAATACAATCACTTGCCAGGTGTGATGGCACATGCCTGTAATCCCAGCAGTTCCGGAGGCTGAGGCAGGAGGATCTGGAGTTCAAAGCCAGCCTTAGCAAAAGCAAGATGCTAAGCAACTCAGTGAGGCCCTGTCTCTAAATAAAATACAAACTAAGGCTGAGGATGTGGCTCAGTGGTCAAGTGTCCCTGAGTTCAATCCCTGGTACCCACCAAAAAAGAAAAGAAAGAAATATAATCATTGGAAGCCAGGGGCAGTGGCACAGCCCATACATAATCCCAGTAACTCAGGAGGCTGAGGCAGGAGGATCACAAGTTCAAAGTCAGCCTCAACAACTTAGTGAGGCCCTAAGCAACTTATCAAGACCCTGTCTCAAAAAATAAAAAGGGCTGGGGAAGTGGCTCAGTGGTTAAGCAGTTCTGGGTTCAATCCCCAGTACCAAAAGAAAAGAAATACAATCACTTTATTATTACTATTTGTTAACTTTTATAGTAAGAAAGTGACAGATGTTTCCCATAATATATTAACCAGGAGAGTGGGCAAGGGAAGTGGGTGCGGCTACAAAAAGCAACAGGAGAGATCCTTATACTGATGAAATGTATCTTAATTGTATCACTCTATATCCATTGTGGTATCATACTACAGTTTCACCACATGTTACCATTTGGAAGAAACTAAAGGATATATGGGGGGGCGGGGCTATTCTGGCATTCTAGGGCAACACCCCCAGCCTCTATTTGCCCCTATTTGTGAAAATAAAAATTTCTCCATTGATTGTCAAATGTCCCCTCTGCGGCTAAATTGAGAACCACTACTTCAGTCATGAAACCAAGAAGAGTTATGGAAATATTCCTGACTGAAGGACACTAAAGATACACCACAATTAAATGCAATACTTGACCCTAATCTGAATCCTGTATTGGAAGGTAAAGAATGTTAAAAGGACATTATTAGGCCAATTAACAAAACTGGAATATAACACTAGAGTAAATAAAAGTATTTTATCAATATTAAATGTACCCAAGTTCATAACTACTGTGGTTATATAAATGAATATCACTAAGCTTAGGAGTAGTTGAGTATTCAGTGGTAAAGGGCCATGATGTATGCAATCTAATCTCAAATGATTAAAAATAATAATAATAAATGTACATACACATCCACATGAGTAGAGTAGTGTGTGTGTATGGTAGGTGAATCTGATAAACGATTATGCAAGTATGTTCTTTATACTATTTTCATTCTTGCAATTTTTCCATATGTTTGAAATTAATTACAAATCAAAAGAAGTGGGTTGTTGAGCTAGGGGTGTAGCTCACCAGTATAGCACTTGTGTGTGATCACCAGCAACATACACAAACACACACACACACTGGTGCGGGCTGTGTTTTAAGTGGAAAAACATTTTTAAAAAACCTAGTGACACGGTTGGGGTTGTGGCTCGGTGGTAGAGTGCTTACCTAGCATGTGTGAGGCACGGGGTTCCATTCTCAGTACCGCATATAAATAAATAAAATAAAGGTCCATCAACAACTTAAAAAAAACTATAAAAAAAAAAACACCTAGTGACTGTTTCGGCAGAAACAGTCCAGCATGAGTGATAAAAACCCCAAGAAGTATAATGACTACAGACTAAATAAATGCCTACTTCAAGCCTGGACATTCCTTGGAAACAAATGTCTATTTCCAGTCTCTCTCTCCCCTACTCTTTCTGGGGGTAACCCAAAGAGTGTGGAACTGAAAAATCAATCTACCCCACTTTTAAAAGGCCATTTCTAGAAAGTGACTCATCTACATGCCTGCTCAATTTCTCCACAAATCACTGTAGCATCTTTTCCAACAATTAAAAAGCAAAATCAAGAAAAACATACAAGAGCTTCTTAAAAGAAAACCATTTATCTACTCAGTTGGGTTAGTGAAGAAAGAATGTTCAAGTGGACAAGAAGACAACAATTAAAAAAAAAAAAAAGACAATAAATAATGTCTAGAAGGGTCGAGAGAAGGGAAAGATAAAAAGACTGGCAGGAAGCAGCCTCAACGACAACGGAAAGGTGTGCTGGCCAGGAAACAGTACTTGAATGGGTGCGCGCGGGTCAGCGGGACTGGGGTCGCTCACCTGGCAGTGGTAAGCAGAGGGTGCTGAGTTCCCACCAGCTTCCGCACCTGCATTGCGATGTTGCTGAGCTCGTCGCTCAGCAGGCAGCGGAGGCTCATGAAGGATGTGGGATAGCCCACGATCTTCTCAGCCTCTGACACCACCTGGTTCCAGTGGGCTGGGGACCTGGAGGACTGACCACGCCAGGATCCCACCGGGGAGATACTGTTGAGGGACCGGGACCGCCACAGGCGACGTGGGGGGCCCAGGGCCCCTAGATAACCCGGCAAGCGCAACAACAGATGTTGAACTCTCATGGTTTCAGTCTGGGAGGGTCAGGGGGTGTCCGGAGGTGGCGGGGGAAACCAACCAGGGGCTGAGGAGGAACTTCCAGGAACTAAAAGAAAGCGGTGACTCCAGTCTCTTAAAGGAGGGTGGCTTCCTAGAGCCGTGACCAGAAACGAACTTTGCTGCTTTCTGTAGCCTGAGGAGGGCACACAGCAGCGCAGAGTACCTGGAGCTGAAGCCACAGCCACAGCCTATATGGGGGACGCCATGTTGGAGGCGTGGAATGCGACCTGCCGTAAAGATGGAGGCGGGTTCTTGAAGGGCAAAGAATGCCCCCTACTTTACGGCGCCGCCGAGAACGTCCCAAAAGGGCGGAGTTTTGGAAGTGAGCCCTGGAAGGCGACGAGTGGAATGAAAACCTCTGCTTTCCTTGGCTTAAGAAGGTGGACCGTGGCAGGGATAGCGTGTGTGCGCGAAGTGGTCCCCGGGCGCCTGGGCTCTGGGTCCAGTCGGGATTCATCAGGGCGTCCCGGCGCCCAGCACTGAGTGGTCATGCATGTTTGTCCTGAATGAGAGTCGCGTGTCTAACAAGTGGAGGCGCGGGCTCCTCCCGAAGTCTTTAGTTGCTGTCCGCCGCCAGCCCCTGGTAGTGGCAGCGAACCGGGGTGAGGGCGGCCCCTCAGGCTGCCTGGCTAGTGAGGGCCGAGTCAGGCCATAGGGCTCCGCCCGCGTATCCTCAACGCCCAGCCAGACTGAAAATGGCGCAGCAGCGGAAAGGGGACCTTTTCCCTAGGGACGTCCTCTGAGAGTTGTTCGAATCTCCGGCCTCATCTTAGCCTCCGTTGCCGCGGATGTGCAGTCCGGGCAGAATCAGCTGTGCCTCCTTCACACGGGCGCAGAGAGGTTGGAATGAAACTTTGCCTCCTCCCATCTTTCACCTCTCATTTTCCTCTTTATTCGTAGCCTTGGAACGCCACTCTCCATCCAGGATTCAAAACTGTTATCACTGGACAGAGTGCTTTTCACGTATCAGCACATTCAGTTCTCAAAAAACAGCCTCATTAGATAGATATTAGTATTCTTCGTGTTTTAGGTGAGGACACCGAGGCATAGCTAAATCGCGTTGTGTCATACAGTCATACTAGGCAGGACATGAACCCATTTTTAATACATACTCTTATCCATAACCTTACTCTTAAGTAATAGACTGCAATTCATTTTTTTCTCATTGCTGAGGGAAGTTGTCAATGTGAACATTGTATAAGTAGTGCTACCTATTATTCTTTTCAGTATGTCTAGTATTTTAACCCTTGTTAGTAAAGGATGCATTATCTAGTTTTTAAACTCTTACAAATAGCTTCAAAAATTCTTTTCAGCTTTAAAAATCCTTCCAAATTCATGGTTGGTATTTTTAAAATTTGCATCATGCATAATATTGGACTAGACTTTTGGGCTACATATAAAAATCGTAACTTTGAAAAAGGGCAAATTAAAGAGAAATTGTTCAGTTTGTAAAACAAGATGTTTTTCTCTGCAGAAGGTTTAGCTTGAGTCCTTTTGAATGACAAATTTCCCTTGTGATTCAAATATACAAAAAGTTAATTTAGGTATAACTTTTTAGGGGTACAGTTTATTTAAAGTGGATTATACTTAGAGATATCAAAGACCGTCTCTGCCCTCAAAATAAGTGAAGTATGCTGAAGTTTGAAAATAATTCCTGTGAAACAGATAAACTCCTGGCAATAAAATTGAAGTCTGCAGCTAGATGAAAATGAATGTGGTGAGTGAGATATTGTACCATTTCAAAACGTTCCAAGGCCTGAGCTTCTGGGTTATCCAAGGTGAAAGAAGTCATGAAAATCCAAAGAAATATAAAAGACTGAATGTGATATATTGTGCACTTGAAGCTGTTTCTTCACATCATGGTACCTTAAGAGCAACTTTTCATGCAATTTCCTTAATACCAATTCACAGCATGTACTTTAATTTCTCCACAGAAACCAAGTGCATTATTCTCTGGTCATACTCTGTTAACCAAGTTTTTGATTATTCATGGAACTTTTGGTCCCATTTACTTTAAATAATCAGCACTTTCTTTTATACCGATAGTTAAAAGGTTGCATCATACCTAATGATTATCGGTATTTAGAAGGTCAAAATGTGTTTGTTCTTTAATCTTCCAGATAAATATATAATTCTTTTGAGTTTTTATGATTAAAGAGATTTCCAAATTGCTAGTGACTTTTGGAGGAATGGGCAGGGTGGGGCTTCCTCTGCCACTGATAATAGCTATTTTAAGGATGTCTATGAATGTATGCATAAAGTAGGAATACAACAGAGTTTCCTTCTTTTTAATAACTTTATTTTATTTTGTTTATGTGATGCTGAGGATTGAACCCATTGCCTCACACATGTCAGGCAAGCACTCTACCACTGAGCCTCAGCCCCAGCCCCTCAGCAGGGTTTCTTGACCTAAGTATTTTTGACATTGTGGACCAGATTATTCTTTATTTGGTGTGCAGAAGGGGTGTCCTGATTACTGTAAGATGTATAACAACATGACTGACCTCTACCCACTGGGTGCCAGAAGTATCCCAAATTGTGGCAAGCAGATATCCCCAAACATTGCCAAATGTTTATCACCTGGGGCAGGGCAAAATAACCCACTGGAATATGGAAGATGCTAGAAGAAAAAATGTTCAGTGGTAGAATACATGTCTAGGATGCATAAAGCCCTAGGTTCAATCCCCAGCAGAAACAGAGGAAGGGAGGGAGGGAGAAAAGAAAAAAATATCCATTTATGACATTTACTCCTACAAAGCATCGAAAGAAGACATCCTGAGTGTAAGCAGTGCTTCAGGATTATGGTCACTCCACAACCTGTGGAAATCTCCAACTGTACATATCAACACAATTGAATTGGGATTGTTCTAGGGAAGTAATCTGACAAAAGGTGGTCATGGTTCCTCCTCCACTTTGCTGAGGATCCTTTCTCAAAGTGGATTTCATTTATCTGCCTCTGTATTCTGCTGACTTTAGAAAGAAGTGAGATCATATTTGATGTTGACTGGAAACCAGACTAACGTGTGGAAATACAGGGTCTTAGCAAGGATAGTGATGCTGTGGGCATTGACATCTGCACCCCCCCCCCCCCTTTAGGTGAATGAAAATAGAGGCACTCCAGCTGCCTTCTCCTTTCATCATCTATACAACCACCTACTGTTTATCATGAGAGAGTTCTTCCAAAGGAGATGAAAGCATCTTGGTATATCTTAGGGAAAAATGGTAAAAGAAGGTAAGTAATCAGACTACCAAAAAAGCAAATGATTGGCCACCTACTTGATCAGTGGGCTGTAGGGAACAGGGATGACACATAATTGCCATTGAGAAGGAAAAATGGTACACAGGACCCATGGAAGGACCTTGATAATCATTAAAAAAATTACCCATAATTTTGCCTCTTGACCCAGAAATCTCAATTCTAGGAAGCTATTCCAAAATATAAATTGACCTATGCACAAGGTTGTTCATTATATTATTATTTTTTAATAACAAAAGACTGGGAACAATCCAAATAACCACAAGTACTAGACTAATGGAATACCCTGTGGAGGATCTACATAATGAAACACACTATGCAACTGTGGAAAAAATGAGGGCCATCTCTTCACATGATATGTAGTGATCTCCAGGATATACAGTAACTTTAAAAAATGAAGAAAGTATAGTATGCTTTTTTGGTGATGTAGTTGAACTCTGAATATATATTTACATATATTTGGGCAGGAAGAACCAGAGACTATCAACCTGGAAGCTAGATCACTCTGAATAAACCATGCCTATATAGTTTTGATTTTAGAATCATTCACACACACACACCATGTTCAAAATAATTTCAAATCCAAAAGAAAACTGCAGTTTCTAAAAATTGAAAATAAACTGAAGCAAATGATCTAACTATATATTAAGTTGGTGGTATAACCACATCAAGTAAACAATAAAGCACAGTCTAGTAGAATATGTTTTCAAGATAAATCTTAAGTTTGTTCAATAGTATTGGTAGCAGAAATATACATACTATTATTTTCAACTATTACTATATATTACAGATAAACAAATAAAAGATTTATTAGGAACAATGATTTCCATAGTAGAATTCATGTAATATTAAAGTTGAATTAGAAATAGTGTTATTAGAATAAAATCTTAGGATTTTATTCTTTTCAAAAATGTTTCTTTGGGGCTGGGGAGATAGCTCAGTCGGTAGAGTGCTTGCCTTGCAAACACAAGGCCCTGTGTTCGATCCCCAGCACCGCAAAAAAAAAAAAAAAATGTTTCTTTGAATAGCCACCATGGAAATCAGTATTGTGGTTCCTCAAAAAATTAAAAATAGAACTACCATACGATCCACCTATACCACTCCTTGATATTTATCCAGAAGAATTAAAGTCAGCTTACTGTAGAGACACATGAGTATTCACATTTACTGTGGCACAACTCATAATAGCCAGGTTATGAAATCAGCCTAGGTTTCTGACAACACATGAATGGATAAAGAAAATGTGGCATAGATACATAATGGAGTATTATTCATCCATAAAGAATAATGAAATTACGCCATGTGCAGAAAAATGAATAGAACTGGAGACCATCATGTTAAGCAAAGTAAGTCAAGCTCATAAAAACAAGGATCATATGTTTTCTCTTATATGTAGAAGCTGGGGGCAGAGGAGAGGACATCATGAATGTAGAAGAGAGACCATCGGAGGAGGTAATCGGGAAGGAGAAGATATGAGTCAAGGGAAGGAAGTATTGGGTAGTTAAATTAATCATGTTTTATGCATGTACAAATATACCAACAATGAAACCCTCTATTCTCTACAATTAATATGCACCAATAAAAATGTTTCTTACGTCTCTACAAGAAAAGTGTTACATTTATTTTTTAAAAAAAGAATTTGCTTCTTTTGTCATTTGAAAAGACCCACAGATAATGACAATCTTATAGAAATAAACACCTTTAGCATCATATTGTACTTTTTTTGTGTGGTACTAAGGATTGAAACCAGGGACATTCCTATCCCTGAGCTACAGACCATTCTATTTTTTTATTTTAAGACAGGGAGGGTCTTGCTAAGTTGCTGCCGACCTCAAAACTTGTGATCCTCCTGCCTGAGCCTCCCAAGTAGCTGGGATTATAGGCTTGCACCACCACATCTGGCTCACATTATACTTTTAATGCATCATTTCTTTTTGGAAGAATGGCAGATTTCAGGCTGTGAAGAGCCTGGAATATCTTCTTGTACCAGAAATCAGGAAAGCTATTAAAATCTAAAGGGACAGGTCAAAGGCACAAAGAGGTCAGCATAAAGGAGCTCCCAGTGGATGGAAGAGGACAACATGAGCATGAGAGAGAGAGAGAGAGAGAGAGAGAGAGAGAGAGAGAGAGAGAGAGAGAGAAATACTAAAACTTGTTGAAATTCATTGATTACACATAATCCCATGAGTTTATTATTAGATGTAACTAGAGCAACACTGAATATTTTCAATGTAATGAAAGAACTGAGCATTTATTCTGCCTTTCCTGCATGAATTATGGTTAGTGGTGTCTTATCCTGGCTTACCCCTTGTAAGCTGAAGCTGGGACAAGGGCTTACTTTTTAGGTAGTTGATTTTGGACAGTGATCTCAGGAAACAGCAGTAGATGAGTAGGGAAAGTGAAACAAGGAAAGTCAATACAGGGTGTTCTCAAATTAGTCATTACTGTGGGCAATGAGGCCTTGAACCCTGTAGAATATACTTCATAGTTGTCAACTCAGTGCAAGAGGAGAACAATTATTCACCAACTCCCATTCCTATTGGTCCAAGTTTCCCCTTGAGGCCTTAGCTGCCTCCCGCCTCTAAACTGTCTTTGTGACAAATATCTCACCCTTGGGGAATCAGAGGAACTGGGGGTGGGGAGTGAAATGTACACAATGAGTATAAGGAGAGGTGCTGTCAGGTTACACCTGCAGAAAGCAGGTTACTGCAGCAATGGCTATAATAAAAGGCATGAGAGGATGTGGAACAGGGAACAAGCCTCTATTAACATGGTAACCAAATAGCCTAGGTCGACAAGGAAAAGTTCTTCCGTATAAAAATAATTCCATCAAATAAAAAAGAAAATAAAATTAGAAAATCACCATTTTGTAATTTATTTTGGATTAATTCAGGCAAGAATCATCAGAGACTAAAGGGGAATTTTGCAACCAAGGCCTCTGTTAACACTACCCACAACTAGTAATCAACCCAGCATCACTAGGAATGGGAAGTCCACACAAATGTCCTCCTCACGTGGTACATTATGTGATACACAGCATCACCAAAGAAATATTTTTGCCAAAACAATAATATCTAAATCTCATCTTATTGTAAGTTAGTTTTCCAATTGGACTAATTTCCAATCTTCTAGAAACATAGAAGGGAGTAGGACAAGTGAAATGTCATCACAAGGAAGCCAAAAATTAAGCCTGTGGGATAGTCTACAAGTTAACTATCTGGGTTTTCAACAAGCAAAGGGTAAAAGGGGATGCCTCTAGATTGAAAGATTTTAGGAGATATAAACCAAGAGTAAGGTGAGACTTGTCTGGATTCTTATTCTAACGAGCCAAATATAAAAAGTGAGTTTTGGGACACTCAAAAAATTTGCATATAGTTTTGATACATATTGCAAAGGAGTTATTTATTTGTGAGTCTATAGGAAAATGTCAATATTTTTAAGTGATGAATACTAAACTATATAGGGATAAAAAACACATGTTAGGAATTGCCTTAAGGAGTCTTCTGGAAGGGAAAAAGTATGCTAAAATCTAGAAAGTTGTTGATTGTGGATTATAGGCAAAGGGCATTCATAATACTATTCTATTTTGTGTGTGTTTTTGTTTGTTTGCACCAAGGATTGAACCCAGGGGCACTTCACCACTGAGCCGCACTTCCACCCCTTTTACTTTTTTTTAATATTTGAAACAGGTTTTTGCTAAATTGCTGAGGCTGGTCTTGAACTTGCAGTCCTCCTGTCTCAGCCTCCTGAGTCACTAGGATTACAGCTGTGTGCCACCTGGCCCAGCTATTTTGTACATGTTTGAATATTTTCATAATAAAAAAAGTTTTTTAAAAGCAATAAATATCTCATCCTTCCCCCACCTTTTTTTTTTTTTTTTTTTTAACAAATGGAAGGAAGTTAAAAGACACCCTGTAGTAAAGTTGGAAAGTAGAAGAGCCAGAATCAAAGATGACTCATCTCACTCCTTCCCCTATGTTCTGTTGCCTTTACAAATGATGCAAGACTGGGACTGTGGCTCAGTAGTGGAGCACTTGCCTAGCATGCATGAGGCATTGGGTTTGATTCTGAGCACCACATATAAAACTTTAAAAATCCACTTTAAAAAAATGAATGCATTTTATGTATTAGTTTATTTTCCAACATCAGGTACACATAATCGTTCTTGACATAGTTTCATCATTGGTGCATGCATTGCTCTTTTTTATTGTTTTGTGGAATCAAATGATCCCTGTCCCTTGATTATCACACCCTGAGTCACCTTGCACATTGTCTCAGGGTTAGTCACAAGCATTAGCATTTAGCAGAAGTGATGGTCTGTAACTTCTGATATTAATTTTGTAAAAGACATTGCAGCTTCCTCCATGGGCATTTCTTGCTTATTTGTCCTCTGTCTGTCCCTGATTCTTTCTCTCTCACCTATTGTGTGCTCTGGGAGAAGCCAAGTCATGAACAGTTCTATAAATGGCCCACATTATGAGAACTGAACCTCACACCACAGTCATGTGAAGAAACCATCTTCCATGTGGATCTTCCAGCTCCTTCAGGGATGATCACCTTGACTGATAACTTGACTGTAACCTCATGAAAGACCCCAAGCCAGAACCATCCAGAATACACCCAGATTTCTGACTCTAGACACTTTATAAAATAACAAATTTTTATCATTTTAAGTTGGTAAGTCATAAGATACTTTGTTATGGTGCAATAAATAACTATAATGCAATTATCTATTAATCTTGGTATAATTTAATATATAAAATGAACCCACCACTAAGAAGTAGAATATTAACAATAGCTTACTTCTATGTGACCTTTCTCCACCCTGTTCCTCTAAATTCCTGAAGTTGAAGTTGTCTTTATCCCAAGTCTTGTATTTATCATCCTCTCATTAAAAAAAAAAAAATTAGTAATCTATGTAGTCCTAAAAATATATCATTTAGGCCCGGCAAGGTGGTGCATGCCTGTAATCCCAGCAGCTCGGGATGCTGAGGTAGGAGGATCATAGTTCAAAGCCAGTCTCAGCAATGGCGAGGCAATAAGCAACTCAGTTGTGATGGGTTGACAGATCTGACTCCATGAGAATGTTATAGGCCAGACTCTAAGGGAAATGACTAAACAAACTCCATTTTGGTCTGATACTCCATGTTATGTATGAAATAAGCTTCTCCCATGGGAAAACCCCGCCTCTGTGCCCATCATCAGTTACTTGGTGTGACATGTTTAATAATATACAATGGCAACTCCTATGTAGTAAAGAATTGCTCTCTTTTGATTCCTATTCCTCCTAAACAATGTACCATGTAAACAGTAATTGTGTGGATGTTAGCAACCATTCTTTAGTTTGTACCTAGGTAGGGGTCATTTTGACCCACTTCCCCCTCTGTTGATGATCTCATGATGTTAGTTTGTAATTTCGAATCATAGCAACAGACACTTATGATTGATGTGATTTTTGGTATAAGAACCCCTACAACCCTGTGGTCAGGACTGTTCTCCCAATAACCATTTTTTGGGGCATTGTGTGAGACAGTCAGCCGGCCAGCTTAATAAAGACTCTCAAATTTGGACTTCTCAGTGATGATCGGTCTGTTCTTAAGTTGCACCCCATTAACACAGTGAGGCCCTGTCTCTAATAAAATACGAAATAGGGCTGGAGATGTGACTCAGTGGTTGAGTGCTCCTGAGTTCAATCCCTGGTAACCTCCCCAAAATAAATAAATATATATATATATATATATCAAACTAAGTTTTATATATATATATATAATTTATTTTGATATTTTTAACTTAAAAAGGAATTTCCATGCTGCAGGCAATTTTTTGTGAGCTTTTTTGTTTACTCAACATGCAATTCACCCATGTCCTCTCTCTCTCTCTCTCTCTCTCTCTCTCTCTATATATATATATATATATATATATATACTAATAAAATGCATATATGCATAAGTGGATATATGCATTTTATTAGTTTTCACTGCTATATAATATGTATTGTGTGAATATACCACATTTTATTCACTTACCAGTGAATGTTTGGATTGTTTCCATGTTTTTTCTATCACAACAATGCTGTCATAAACAGGTTTACAAATGCCTTCAGGTGCACATGGGAAGAGAATATAAACAGGATTGGAGTTACTGGGTTGCAGAGTATGTGAATATTCAACTTTAATAGATTATGCCCAACAGCTTTTAAAAATGGCTGTATCATACCAGGCATGGTGACTCATGCCTGTAATCCCAGAGCCTTGGGAAGCTGAGGCAGGAGGATCACGAGTTCAAAGCCAGCCTCAGCAACTTAGTGAGGCCATCAACAACTTACCCAGAACTTGTCTCAAAACATAAAAGGGCTGGGGATGTAGCTCAGTGGTTAAGTGCCCTGGGTTCAATTCCTGGTACAAAAAAAAAAAAAAAAAAAAAAAATAGTGACATAGTGACTCTAAATGATTCTGTTGATGCTATCCTCTCAACACTTGATATTGTCAGACTTCTAAATATTTCCAACAAATGTGCATATAAAATGGAATCTCATTGTGGTAAGGATGTGCATGTCTCTTATCACTTTTTATCTTGCAAATTAGCCTTCAAAGGGATGCAGGAAGGTGTATATAACCATAATTCTTAATTATCACTTTTCTTTGATTTAATTTTTAGTTCTTTCTTTCTTAGATCCTCACTCCTTCTATTCACAATAGTTCTTTCTCTCCATTTCCTTCTAATGTTCTAAGTGTCTGACCTTAGAACAACTGTAGTTAGGGAGGAAATGGACCAAGACCTACTCTCCTTTTTTCCAGTTTCTCTCCCTACAGGGCAGCAGTGTGGAATTGACTAGCGGCGCTGCTAGTTAATTTCACACTAGGATTAGCTCAACAGGAAAAGAAGTTGGTCCTTTTATTTCACAAAGACACTTTCCAGGGGACTATTTTCTTTTAGAAACTTGGAATGGAAAAAAAGTCTGCTGAGGTTTTTCCTTGAACATAGTATCATAAAAGGTCAGCCATCTAGGTTTTATAGCTCTGTCCTGAATAACTACATGATCATAGGCTCATCATCTAACTCCTCTGAGTTGAGAATTACTCATCTGTAAAACAAAAGTAGGTGATCTCTTGGATCCACTTAAATGTCAAAATATATCCATTCCATGAACAAAATCTGCTAGTAGACTCAGTAGTCCTTGCAGTCATATCATTCTCTCTTCATCTATGTTCACCTCCCACTGCAACATGACTCCCACTAACCTGATTAATCTTGACATTAACATAATTTGATACTGGAGGTCTACAAAGAGGGCATTAGAGAGGGCTCTATCATGCTTCTTTAATCATTCTGTTTATTACTGCTCCCCAAGCACCCAATACCATATCAGCTAAAGAACAGGTATGCATAATTATTTATTGGTCAGTTGAATGAATAATAAATGAATGAACTAGGTTCTTAGTTCTGATGCCCATCTTCACTCCACTGTAACACACAAATTCACACATTATTAGAACTATACTTTATGTGTGATAAGACGTTCAGGAAACAGAGTAGAGAATTCTCCATCACTACAGGTTCAGCCAGCTCTCCATCACCATCTAAATGTTTCTTCTGGAAACCAAAGTCTCCACACCTGTTTGAATCAAAATCTCTGGGCTTGAGGACCAGATAGCAGTATTTTTCATATTCCCCTGGAGATTCTGATATGCAGCCATGCTGGAGAACTACAATTCTAGAAAAATTAAAATCTAGTCTTTTTTCTGTTCTTTTTTTGTTCTGTTTTTCTCTGTCCCTGCTTCCTTTCATTTGTTTCTTTCTCCTTTACTTTTTAGGGTAATATAGATCAGCGTCCTTTTCCTAGGACTCGGGAGAAATTCTGAAGGAATTATATATAGAAAAATCCTCCCTTTGTTGTATAGAATGCATATACGGATAATATCAGGTAAAAGGACATATTGCTTTGTCTCTGTGTCTTCTATTCTGTACGATTGGTCTGCCTGTCTATTTTGGTGCCAATACCATGCTGTTTTTATTACTATTGCTCTGTAGTTTAGTTTAATGTCTGGTATTGTGATACCTCCTGTTTCACTTTTTCTACTCAGGATTGTTTTGCTATTTGAGGTCTCTTGTTCTTTCAGATGAAGTTCATGATTGCTTTCTCTATTTCTATGAGGAATGTCATTGGGATTTTAATTGGAATTGCATTGAATCTGTATAGCAACTTTGGTAGAATGGCCATTCTGACAATGTTAATTCTGCCTATCCAAGAACATGGGAGATCTTTCCATCTTCGAAGGTTTTATTCAATTTCTTTCTTTAATGTTCTGTAGTTTTCATTGTAGAGGTCTTTCACCTCTTTTGTTAGATTAATTCCCAACTTTTTTTTTTGAGGCTATTGTGAATGAAGTGGTTTTCCTAATTTCTCTTTCAGAGGATTCATCACTTATGAATAGAAATGCATATATTGATTTTATATCCTGCTACTTTGCTGAATTCATTTATTAGTTCTAGAAGTTTTTTAATGGAGTTTTCTGGATAGTCTAAATATAGGATCATGTCATCAGCAAATAGTTGAGTTCTTCTTTTTCTATTGGTATCCCTTTAATTTCTTTGGTCTGTCTAATTTCTCTGGCAAGTGTTTCAAGGACGATGTTGAATAGAAATGGTGAAGGAGGGCATCCTTGTCTTGTTCCAGTTTTTAGAAGGAATGCTTTCAGTTTTTCTCCATTAAGAGTGATGTTAGGGCTGGGGATATAGCTCAGTTGGTAGAGTGCTTGCCTTGCAAGCACAAGGCCCTGGGTTCAATCCCCAGCACCTCAAAAAAAAAAAAAAAAAAAAAAAAAAAAGAATGACGTTAGCCTTGGGCTTAGCATAGATAGCTTTTACAATGTTGAGGTATGTTCCTACTATTCCTATTTTTTCTAGTGTTTTAAGCATGAAGGGGTGCTGTATGCTATCAAATGCTTTCTCAGCATCTATTGAAATAATCATATGATTCTTAACTTTAAGTCTATTGATGTGATAAATTACATTTATTCATTTCCGGATGTTGAGCCAACCTTGCATCCCTGGGATAAACCCCACTTGATCATGGTCCACTATCTTTTTAATATATTTTTGTACGCAATTTGCCAGTATTTTGTTAAGGATTTTTGCATCTATGTTCATCAGGGATATTGGAATACAGTCACCTCATAATAGACAAAGGAACCAAAAACATACAATGGAGAAAAGATAGCCTGTTCAACAAATGATGCTGGCAAAACTGGAAATCTATATGCAGTAAAATGAAATTAAACTTCTATCTCTCACTCTGCACAAAACTCAACTCAAAATGGGGGACATAGGAATTAGACCAGAGACCCTGCACCTAATAGAAGACAAAGTAGTCCCAAATCTTCATCATGTTGGCTTAGGATCAGACTTCCTCAACAAGATTCCCAAAGCACAAGAAATCAAAACAAGAATCAATAAATGGAATAGACTCAAACTAAAAAGCTTTTTCTCAGCACAGGGTACAATTAAGAAAGTGGAGAGAGAGCCTACAGAGGGGGAGAAAAATCTTTTCCACACACACTTCAGATAGAGCACTTATCTCCAAAATTTATAAAGAACTTATAAAACTTTACACCAGAAACACAAAGAATTCAATTAATAAATGGACCAAGGAACTGAACAGGCACTTTACAGAAGAAGACACATAGGCAATTAATAAATATATGAAAAAGTGTTCAATATCTTTAGTAATTAGAGAAATGCAAATTAAAACAACTCTAAGATTTCATCTTACTCCAATTAGAATGGCTATTAACAAGAACACAAACAATAATGGATGTGGGGAAAAAGGCATACTTTTACATTGCTGGTGGAGTTAAAAATTGGTGCAGCTGCTCTGAAAAGCAGTGTGGAGAATCCACAGAATACTTTAAATGGACCCACCTTTTGACCCAGTTATCCCACTCCTTGATTTATACCCAAAGGACTTAAAATCAGCAAACTACAGTAACAGTCACATCAATGTTTATAGCAGCTCTGTTCACAATAGCTAGATTGTGGAACCAACCTGGATGCCCTTCAACAGATGAATGGATAAAGAAACTGTGGTATATATACACAATGGAATATTATTCAGTCATAAAGAAGAATAATATTATGGCACTTGCAAATAAATGGATGGAATTGGAGAATATCATGCTAAGTGAAATAAGCCAAGCCCAAAAAAATCAAAGGCCTAATTTTTCCCTGATTAAGCAGATAATGATATATAATGGGGGTGGGGGAGTTGGGGTGAGAGAAGAATGGGGGAACTTTGGATTATATAGAGGGAAATGAGAGGGAGGGGGGTATGAAAAATGGTGGAATGAGACAGACATCATTACCCTATGTACATGTATGATTGCATGAATGGTATGAATCTACATCATGTACAACCATAGAAATGAAATGATGTACCCCATTTGTGTATAAAGAATCAAAATGCAGTCTGTAAAAATTTTAAGAAGATGCTTCTCCACCAAAAAAAAAGACATATGGTATTATATACATATAATTTATTGTGTATCATAATGTATATTATACATATATAATAATAATATTTTATATATAATAAATTGTACATGTCATTTATATATAATAGTTATATATCTCATACACACACATGAAGGCATCACATCAGTAACTGCCACCTTATAGTAATAAATACAGCCTCTAAATTACAGGAACACATTTCCTGATCTCATAGTACAGTTTCCCTCTAAAATTGGAAAATCTTTCATTAAGGGATGGGCATATCTATAGGTAAACAACATCAGACTGATCAATGAATGCTAAAAAAAAAAAATCACTTTTTGCAAATTTCAAAAATTCAGTCAAGCCTTTGGTTCATAAGTTCAGTTAAATAAGTCAATTTGAAACACCATGTAGATAAACCATAATTTCTTTCTAGAATAGCTAGTAAAATTCCCCTAAATTAAAGTCACCATATTCAAAGATTATTATCATGTAGTTCAGGGTAAATTAACCTTTAAAAACAGTTTTTCCCCAAATAAAGTCATGTATCTGAAGAGAAGGGGAGGGGAAAGAAGATTCCATTATAAACCTTGGCAATATGGCAATATGAAAGTAGTAATATCAACTTGTTGGACTGCAAAGAATTTGCAAAAGATCATACAAGAAAAATCAGGTGATTAAGGCAAATCATGTAAGGTTTTTCCCAGAAGTCAATATACACATAAGAGAGATGTCATTGTCAACTATCATAGTATCAGAGCTGTTTCTCAGAATTACCCTGGTTTATATCACACAGAAGAGCTTACTCTGATGTTTTTTGTTCTTTGAAATCATGTCATACACAAACATCTGTAATAAGTATGTTTGAACATTCTAGAGCTGGTATGACTATGTTTGGAGTGATAGGCTTGAAGTACATGAGAAAAGAAAAGGAATATGCTGATATCAAAGGTGGCAAGAGTTGCTTTATTTTTCTAAGAATGAAAAAGACTGAGTCTCCAAAGTCTAAACAAAGAAATAACTCTACAAATATACTCTTCCCATGGATAGTGACAGAGCTTGGTGATTAAGGGATCAGACACTGGAGCCAGATGCCCTATGCTTGAATTCCAGTTTTGCTATTAACCAATAGTACAATGTTAGCCAAATGATATAAACTCTTAGTATTACTCACAAAATGGGAATAACAATAATACCTTTATTAATGTTAATTGTGAAGATTAGCATGAGCTCATAAGTATAAAGTACTTAGATCAGTGCCTGGCACAAAGTGAGCTCATAGCATGAACCCTCATTGTTTTCCACTATTCAGGGGAAAGGGCTCCTAACTTCAAAAATATATATAGATGCGAATTGCTTTTACTTCATATACTTTTAGGAATACAGTAGTTCTTAATTATAGAACAGATAATATACTTTATACACATAGCATGAACATGTGTGTACATACAAAAGACAAATGAAATGCTTCATGGCTTTTGAATATTATGATGATATTACTTTGTTTCCAAACTTGTATACCTTAGAACCTATTATTTTATTATATAGAGAAATTTATTCACCATTGAAGGTATCTTTTGACTTAGACTTCCTTGACAATGAAATTTAAAAAACTAGTTTGTAGTTGTAGATGGACAAAATGCCTTTATTTTATTTGTTTATTTTTATGTGGTGCTAAGGATTGAACCCAGTGCTTCACATGTACTAGGAAAGCACTCTGCCACTGAGTTACAGTCCCAGGTCCTGACAGTGGGATTTTTATGTTTTATTTAAATTTAATATTTAATTTTTTTATTATAGAAGTTTTTAAACTTCACACAAAGTAGGAAAAATAGAATAATGAGCCCTTACGTATTTGTTATCCAGTTTTGGCAAATACCAACATTTTGTACTCCCCTTCCCAACAATGTTGGAATATTTTGAAGCATATCTGAGCTATCATAATGTTTTATCTATAAATATTTCAGAACTTATGAGAAATGAAGACTTCCCTTTAAAAAAGTAATCCCAGTACAATTGCATCTAACAAAATTAACAAAATGTTTAATATTCAAATAGTCTTAGTCATATTTTTATATAGTTAAATCAAGATTCAAACAATGTTAAAAATTATATAAGCTTCTGGTTCTGTATTATGAAAGATGCTTCAGCTTTATACTCATTCTTAAGGGAAATGAATGTCTACAATTGTAACTTGAAGTTGAAATGATGATAATAACAGAGTTAGAGGGATAAATGGGAGGCTCACAGTAGGTTTGGGTTTTGTAGTAACACTGACCTAAGTAGGGTTCTATTACATAACATTAGATTCTTCTGCTACTTCAGAATGACAAAAAATAATCCTTCTAAATTAGTTGTGGCATTAAAAGCATCAAGAGTTCAAAAATAGCCTGTCTGTGAGCGTTGTAGGATGTGTGCATGAATCTGGTCAACACCCCAATCTTCTGAAGTCCTCTTGGTATGAATCCTGTTGCTCATAGATCCCATACTCTCTCTTCTCTTCCTTAAAACCATTTCCAAAGGTAATCTTAACTACTTGGGTGACTGAAGCAGAAGGCTCACAAGTTCAAGACCAGCCTCAACAACTTAGCAAGATCCTAAGCAATTTAGCAAGACCCTGTCTCAAGATTTAAAAAAAAAAAAAAAAAAAAAAAAAAAAGGGCCAGGGATGTGACTCAGTGGTAAAGTGCGCCTGTGTTCAAACCCTGGTATCAAAAAAGGAAAAAAAAAATCCAAAGAACTTGTTTGTGACATTTGTACTTCATTTCTTATATTTTACAATCATATTCACATTTTTTCTGACTGGACTATTTGCATTTCTCTTAAGACTTGAATGTAAAGCTTTTATTGGACTTGTTTTGTTTTGGTTTTGGTACCCAGGATTGAACCCAAGGACATGCAACCTCTGAGCCACATCCTCAGTCCTTTATTTTTATTATTTTTTAAAATTTTGAAACAGGGTCTTGCTAAGTTGCTTATTGTCTCCCTAAGTTGCTGAGGCTGGCTTTGAACTTGTGATCCTCCTGCCTCAGCCCCCTGAGTTGCTGGGATTACAGGTGTGTGCCACCATGCCCAGCAATTTCATTGTTTTTAATTTTGGTTTAATATGAATGCAATGCAGTCCCCTAAGGAGACACTTTATATTAATTACTTTTAGGTTACAAAGTAAGTCCAGCAAAGTAAATAATTTTTCTTTCAAAGTGAGTGGGTAGGAAATATGTAGCAAATATAGTATTAGGTTGATAAAATGTTAATACGTTTGTAGGAGGAATTTACTTTTACATATTTTATTATTTATTTTAATTGATATATAATAATTATATATACTTATGGGGTTCCATGTGATGTTTTGATACACGTATATATTGTGTAATGTTCAAACCAGGGTAAGAATATCTAGTTCCTCAAATATTTATCATTTTTTTGCATTGAGAACATTCAAAATTCTTCTTTTTTGAAATATGCAATACATTGTCATTATCTATAGTCACCTGTGTACAGGGGAATTCTAAAAATTAGTGAACCTACCTCCTTTTGTGAATTCCTACAATATACCCTCTTGCACCTATGAAAGCTAATGAGAAAATCATATTCATTGATTAGAATCTCAAAATAGCTCAGTGGCACAGCACTTTCTAGCATGCATGAGGCCCTGGGTTTAATTCCTAGCAATACAAAGAATCTCAAAATAGTCTTTTATCTTGCCTACTTTTCCTCAGATCCATTTTATTATTATAAAAATCACTACTGCTATTCTTCCCCCTGTAATGTCATCTGAAGTCTGCTTTGTTAAAACCATACAGAAAGATAGCTTAAAAGCTTTGGAATCTGAAATCAAAATCTGGCTTCAGCACTTTGAGGGCTGTTGGGCAAGTCATTAAGCTTCTCTGTGCCTTGGTTTCTTCATCTGTAAAATGGCTATTAAATTCCTATATACTTAACTTATTATACAGTGTATTTTATTAAAATTCAGCAAATATTCACTCCCATCTCTTTGGTGTAGTTCATTATTTACTCCCTATCAAAGTTAATCCTGGTCATGGACTGTGGCTAGGTATACAGTGTGCCAGTTCCAAGCCTGTGTTTCCAACAATGTTCCAACATGTGTTTCCATTTGCTTTCTTATATGCCTATCATCACTATGAGAAGAGCATACCCCAGGTAGCTATTTGTCTTAGAATCAAGAGAGACATTTGGAGCAGATCCAAACCCAACACATACCCTGAAGTCAAGTCTATTCTGTCTATAACTCTAAGAAGGACTTTGCAGCACAGCTCAGTCTAGATCACACAAACCATAGTTGACCTGTAAACTGACAAGAGAGATAATAACTGTTGCTGTTAGTTACTAAGTTTTAGAGTGGTTTGTATAGAAGCTTTATCAAAGCAAAAACTGACTAATGTGCAAAATCATTGTGAGGAACAAATGAAATATTTAGCATAGTGCTAGTCATCTAGTCAATGCTCTGCTCAGTGAGGGTTAATAATGATATTGTTGTTATTCCATCATAATCATTACTATTACTATTTTATTTTTAGGTAGAAAATCCAAGTTACATATTGTGATTAATTAATAACACAGTTTAGACCATCTCTAGTGAACAATACTCTGAGTTGGCTTATATACAGCTCTTGTGTTGATAGCAGATGGCGCTTAATCTGGCAGATGCTGAAATCTCTCTGATTCTGCTTGTGGCTCCTGGGGTTTCACCCCTTCCAACCTTCACCCTATTCTGTCTCTTATCTAGTTAAAGGTTATGAAAACTCATTTCACCGCCATGAAATGCCAGTGACTATTTAACTCCATTTTGGCTACCCTAAATAGAAGACCTATGTGCAGCTCTACAGGATTTAAAAGGTGGGAAGGGAGTCCTTTGGGATATAAGTCAAATGATATGAGGTAAGAGAGGAGTGCGACAGATGAGAAGTAATGAAAGGTCACAACTAACTTTTTCTTAGGCTTGGACTTTATAAATTTTAGTTTTGATTATAGTTAATACCTGAGGTTCCACTGCTAAAAGGGAAAGTGTGTTTATCAAGAAAACTCTCATCATAAATATTATCATCATGTACATAATATTAGGTCAATAAATATTTATTGAGTACTGGATATATATCTTACACTGATATATAACATGTACAATATACACCATATTTTATTGATTCTAGGATGTACATTTGTTCACATTGTAGCATCTCTTAAATCAAGGTGCAACTTACAGTTGATAGCATGTAGAAGTTTAATTATAGAGTTTATTGTGATTATCAATATCTCAGTGACTTTTAAGGACACCTACTTTTTTGGGGTGTGGGTACCAGGGATTGAACTCAGGGCACTGAACCACTGAGCCATATACACAGCTCTAATTTGTATTTTATTTAGAGACAGGTCTCACTGAGTTGCTTAGCACCTTACTTTTGCTGAGGCTGGCTTCGAACTTGCAGTCCTGAGCATCTGAGCTGTTGGGATTACAGGTGTGCACCACTGTACCTGGCTGGATGCCTACTTTTTATATACATTATGTGAGGACTGTGGGTTGACTGGGCTCCCCTGCCTTTTTCTGTAGTTGATTTGACTGGGCATGGCTTAGCTCTGCATAGCTATACATGCTATTCTAGAACCCAAGTGAAAGGACTAGCCATAATCTGAGACTATTTTGGGAAGGAGCAAAAGCTGATTCAAACCTTGCAAACACATGTAAAGCTGTTGGACATGGCCTTTGTCACCTCCGCTCACATTCACTTGACCAGAGCAAGTCACATGGCTACATCTGACAATGGAGAGCAGATCCATGCTTTATGCACTGTGAGGCTGGGAAGGAGTTGTGGGGATAGAAATTTAGGAATCACAGCCACTTTCTTATGGTACATAAACAATGGTGTGTTTCACAGTAGTTGGCATCTTAGAGTCAATGTAATAAACTATAGTTTACTCATGATTATGAGGTAGAGAACTGAGGAACAGCAAAACCCAGTGATTTTAGTAGTAAAACCCAATAGCAAGGAGTCAGCCCCACAAAGATCTGAAGGAAAAACATTCCTAACAGAGAGATTAGCAAGTACATAGGCCTCAGCATAGTAAAAGAGAAGAAAGAAGATCAATGTAGCTAGAATGTGGTGAACAGGGGCTGGGCGTCAATGAAGGCAAAGTTTGGGCTGTTGTCATGAAGAGATTCCAAAATAGTGATTTGCATGTAAGCTAGAGCCCTATCATTTGTTCATGTCTGATCAGACAGTTCTGGCTGAACGGTGTTGAGGGCCTCAACCCTTTCTATCTCTGGGCTTTGCCACTCCCTCCATGCAACTTCCATCTTGTGACTTGAGATGACTACTCCAGCATCCACCTTTCTACCATCTTACTGGTACTCCAACCAGGAATGAGGGGAGAGGAAACAGAAGTCACATCCCTTCTATTTAAAGACACGATTAGAATTTGCACACATCATTCTATTTTTGTCTCCTTGGCCAAAACTTTGTCATATGACCATATGTACAATATGTAACTGTGAAAGAAGTGAGGGAAGAGTCATTAGCTTGGATTCACATGATGGAATATACTTTGCTGATTCTATGTTAAATCAGAGAGAGAAAGAAAGAAAGAAAAAGTTACTTGTTGGAGGAACAGCAAATAGTCTTTTTCACAAAGGAAGTGAAAGGATTAGTAATATAGGCAGAATCCTGAGTATGTGGGGCCTTGAAGGCCATAGTTGGGGGTTTGAATTTTATTGTTAAATAAGTGTATTAGTTGTCTATTGTTGCTTTACAGATTTCCTCTTGAATGTAGAAGTTTAAAAATTAACATTAATTACCTCATTGTTTCTGTGGGTCAAGAATTTGGGATAAGTATAGCTGGGGTTTTCTGCCTTTTGGTCTCTCAGGTAATTGAAATCAAGACATTGGCCAGGGCTATAGTCATCTGAAGGCTTGACTGGGGCTGGGAATCTGCCTCTATGATGGTTTATTTATATGTTTATTGGAGGAAAGCTTGGTTCCTAGCTGGCTGTTGGTTGTGGGCTTTAGTGCCAGCCATATGGATCTTTCCAGAGCATTGATTGCGTGCCATCAGATATGGCAGCTGACTTCCTCTGAGTAAGTGATTCGAGAAAAGAGAACCAGAAGGAAACCACAATGCCTTTTAGGCCCTAATCATACACCATCATTTTTGCCACACTTTATTTCTTTTAAGACAGACCACTAAGTACAGCCAACTATCAAGAGGAGGGGAAGTAAGTTCTATCTTTTCAAGAGAAGGGTATCAAATAATTTATGGGCTTATTTAAAAACCATCACAGTAAGATAGGAAGTCATAAAAAAAAAAAAGATAGGAAGTCATTGGAACATTTTAAGCAGGGGGCACATGAAATGATTGTTTTGACTGCTTTGTGGAAAATGTGTTGCAAATGTTCTTGGATAGGCACAATTAATATTATCAAAATGGCCATATTACCAAAAGTAATATACAGATTTAATGCAATTCCTATTAAAGTTCCAATGATGTTCTTCATAGAAATAGAAAAAAAAAATCATAAAAGTCATTTGGAAAAATAAGAGACCCAAAAGGGGCCAAAACAATCTTTAGTGAGAAAAGTGAACCAGGAGCATCACAATATCAGATTTTAACTTACACTACAGCATGGTGTTGGCACCAAAACAGACATGAAGACCAATGGAATAGAATAGAAGATGCAAAGACAAATCCTCATAAACACTTATCTCATACTAGACAAAAGTGCCAAAAACACACGGTGGAGAAAAGATAGTTTTTCAACAAATGGTGCTGGGAAAACTGGAAATCCATTCTGCAAGAGAATGAAATTTAGCCTCTATCTCACCCTGCACAAAACTGAACTCAAAGTGGATCAAAGACCTAGACATTAGACCAGAAACCCTACATCTATTAGAAGAAAATGTAGGCCCAACACTTCATTATGTCAGCTTAGGAACTGACTTCCTGAACAAGACTCCTAGAGTATAAGAAGTAAAATCAAGAATCAATAAATGGGATGGTATCAAACTAAAAAACTTCTTCACAGCAAACAAAAGCATGAAGCAAGAGGCTACAGGATGGGAGAAAATCGTTGTTACCTGCACCTCAGAGCATTAATCTCCAGGATATATAAAGAACCCAAAACACTTAACACTCCAGTCAAAATGGCAACGACCAAGAATACAAGTAACAATAAATGTTGACAAAGATGTGGGGGAAGAAGAACACTCATACATTGCTGGTGGGGCTGCAAATTGACACAACCACTTTGAAAAGCAGTATGGAGATTCCTAAGAAAACTTGGAATGGAGCCACCATTTGACTCAGTTATCCCACTCCTTGGTCTATACCCAAAGAGATTAAAATCAGCATACTACAGTGACACGGCCACATCAATGTTTATAGTGGCTCAATTCAAAATAACTAAGCTATGGAACCAACCTAGATGCCCTTCAACAGATGAATGGATCTGTTGAAAATGTGGCATATGTACACAATAGAATATTACTCAGCTATAATAAAGAATGTCTTTATGGGGCTGGGCTTGTGACTCAGTGGCAGAGCACTTGCCTAGCATGTGTGAGGCACTGGGTTCGATTATCAGCACCACATATAAATAAGTAAATAAAATAAATGTCCATCAACAACTAATAAAAATTTTAAAATAATAAAAAAGAATGAATTTATGACTTTTGCTGGATCTGAAGACTATTATGATAAGCAAAATAAGCCAATACCAGAAAACCAAAGGCCAAATGTTCTTTCTGATATGTGACTGCTAACACACAACAAGGGGCAAGGAGGGAAAGAATAGAAGTTCAGTGGATTAGACAAAGGGGAATGAAGGAAAGGGAGGGGGAACAAGACTAGGAAAGACAGTGGAATGAGTCTGACACAACTTTCCTATGTACATGTAAGAATACACCACAGTGAATCTCTACATCATGTACAACCACAAGACTGGGATCCTAATTAGAATAAGATGTACTCCACATTTACATAAATTTGTCAAAATATACTCTACTGTCATGTATAACTAAAAAGAACAAATAAAAAAATAAAAAAATAAAAGAGTTCAGGGGCAGGAATAGAAGCAGGGAGCCCAGGAAGGTGACTGTTACTTAGTTTTGACAATTGACAAATGTGTTTAAGATTAGAGTGGGCAAAGTGGAATGAGAGAGAAGTGGTGAGATTCAAGATACATCTCAGAAGAAAAGCAGAAAGGATATACTACTACTAACTTCATGTTACTGGGAGTTATTCCCTTTTCGCATTCTCAACTGTAGTGCTTTCTCAAACCAGATGATTATCAGAAGGTCTGGAGGACTTTTAAGATGTGGGTCACTTATCATCACTTCCAGAAAATCTGATTAAATAGGTCAGAGCTGTGGAATGATCAATCAAAACTGGTAATCACTGCTCCATTTACTCAGTGGACTAATAGAAGTGTAATTATTCATGTTGTTTTTACAAAATGAGATGGTTATTATGTAATGGGATCTATTATCCAAAATAGCCACCACCCCCATGGTCAGATAACAATTCCTATGGATTCTGCCTATCAGGTAACTCTCAGAGAAAAAATTCCTTCCAAACTCTACCGAACTAGTCTAAGCAATTATTTATTACCTCTTGAATTAGTATAAACCCTCTCATGTAATTTCCTACCTCTGATCTTTCCTTTTGCTTTTCCCCTGTTGTCAGGTTTATCTTCCTATTCCTGTGTGTGTGTGTGTGTGTGTGTGTGTATAATACTAAGGAATCAAACCCAGGACCTCACACATGCTAGGCAAACACTCATGTGCTCTACCACTTGAGCTGTATCCCCAGTCCATCCCACCCCATTTTTCTCTTATCATTCCTGTATTTTAAAAGACTGAGTGACTTAAGAAAAAGAAAAAACAAACAAACAAACAAAAACAGAAGTCCCACACTCTTTTAGCAGGATATTTGAGGCCACTGACAACCTTGTCCTATTCTACCTTGGAGTGACCTCATAGCCTCCTTTAACACATTCATTGTAGCCACAATGAATCATTCACTCTTCCCTAGTTCTCTTAGATCCCGACAACTTTCTTCATTTTGTTGTTTGTGCCTAAAATGCTGCTTTTTCTCCCTTAATATCCTACTTATCATCCTTAAATGCAAAACTTTGATTACCTCTATCTCTCACTCCGAATTAGTAATCTGATTTTTAAAATTCCCATCTCACTTTTAAAATACCTTTATCACTTATGTTTATGTTCACACTACCTAGTGTGTGCTTGTTATTAGTGGACTCCAAATAAAAAGCTTGTTTAAATGGACAGAATTTATTTTTTCACTTTATCCAATTTTTATGACATCCAGGGAAAAACTAGCAATTTCACAATAAAAATTTAGTTAATGAAATGAACACAGAATGTATATACTAGGATCTGTATACACTTAGCTCAGTCCATATCCACTGTACTTTATTTACAATCCCACATGATGGCATTAGTTCTGAGGCATTGTAAACTCTTCACAATCTAAATATGATATTAAGAAGTCCAGTGGCAAGATCTGAAATATAAAGGTTTGCAGATATTTTTAAAGGCTTAATCACACCTATTTATAAACTTAAGTTAACAAGAACATTTCATTCCCTAAACATCCTAATTAATTGATGTTTAGCATATGGGTTACAAAATTTGCCTTTTGAAGTTTGCATTTAGAGATTGCAAATATATCTATTAGGATGAATTTCTAGGTCAGTAGGGTTTTGATTTGCAATATTTAATGTTTGCATAATTCAACCTTTGCCTGACTTTTCAAAATTATTTCACAGGCCTACATTTACTTTCCTAATGGAATCACTTGCTACAAAGTGACTGCAATGGGCAGTCTTGAAAGACATTGTAACATTCCTTTGGGTCCTTATCTTTGCAGAAAGTTCATTGAGTCTGGTCTTGGGATAGAGGACTTCACCTTCTACTGGAAGCCAAACACTTTGAATCTCACTCTCTCAATATCCTGGTATGTGGATTAGGGTCCTCAGTGTCTGGCAATGAACCCTTCCACCCAGGCTGTTTCCCCCTTAGATGAAGGAATAGCATCTGGTGCAGCTTGTGGGAGATAGCATAGTGTTTTGTGATGGTTTCTAGGAAGTGGGGCACTTCAGAGACAGAGATGGAGACATCTTGGATCGAGCCTTTGGTGGTCCAGCCTCTTGAGCCCCTCAGCTCTTAAATGTTTTCCAGGTCGCCACTGCCAGCTTTCTGGAATCTACCTCCCCCCCCCCCAAAAAAAAAAAAACAACCAAAAAACCAAAATGTGTGTGTGTGTGTGTGTGTGTGTGTGTGTGTACACACATACATACATATATAGATATGTATATATATTAATTGACACATAGTAATTTACATATTTATGGGGGTACTTTGTGAATCTCAATACACGTATATATAATGCAATGATCATATCAGAGTAATTGGCATATCTGTCACCTCAGACATTGTGTTGGGAACACTATTTTTAAATGTCCAAGTAATTGTGGCCATATATAGTTATCCTGTTGTGCATTAGGACATTAGAAGTTATTCTTCCCAACTAACTGCACCCTTGTACCAGTTATCCGTCCTCTCTCCACACCCTTCCCAGGCTCTGGCAATCACTGTTCTATTCTATTCTCTATTTCTTTGAGATAAAGCTTTTTAGCTTCCACATGTATGTGAAAATATGCAGTATTTGTCTATGTCTGACTTATTTCACTTAACATAGTGTCTTCCAGTCCCATCTACAATGCTGTAAATAACAGAATTTCACTCCTTTATGGTTGAATACTATTACATAATGTATATACCACATTTTCTTTATTCATCCATTTAGGACAATGAAGAAGTTACCTAGGTGTGTTCTCTTGTAAATGTATAATTTCTTTAATCCTCCATTTGCTCATCTGTAAAATGGGACCATAAAAATAACTGTGTCATGAAGCTAGTGTGAGGACTGAATAAAGTAATCTCTTTGGAACATTTAGCAGAGTCCTGGGTGATAAAGAAGCATTTGATAAATAGTAGTTGTTGTTATTACTAAAACTCTATGTAACCATCCCCGTGTCCAGGCAACAAAACTGCTCACTACTCATAAAGAATACCCAAGTGCATACTCTGTGTTTAGTGTGACACATCAGTGTTTTCCCCTAGACTGTTTTTTGTTTTGTTTTGTTTTGCTTTGTTTCCCAGTTTAGGACTTCAGCAACTTCTCATATGATATATCCTGAGATTTTCTTCAGGGGCACAACTCCGTCATTGTGCCTGGATTTCCTCTCCTGTCTGTCCTACCAGGTATGTCCCACCTCCAGCCTCCAAAAGGAGATCAACTGCTTGTTAAAGAACAAAACTGACTGAATCAAAGTCCTTCAGCATCTGGAATACAGATTTTGTGGCTTTAATGTTAAAAAAAAAAAGTATCGCCTGTGTCTCAAGATTTATCATGGAATCCTTCATTTATCTACTTAGCTTTTGATGGATTTTTTTCTTCCACTGAAATGTATAATGTCCTCTCATAGTTAAACTGTAGAATCTTTTCCACTCAACTTCCTCCCTCTGGGATGTAATAAAGAAACGACTTATAGCCCAACAGCACGTTGGAGACAAATTTTCTGTTATAGAAAAATGTTTTTGACTACATGTAATGTTTCTCAAAGGAGGTAGGTCAAAACACAGATATCAATCCTCTGTAACCATTTACTGAATACCATATTTGACAGGAGAATATTAAAATGTAGTATGTTGCTTTTGAAAGGTTGAATGTTTTGTTATGGCTATTCTAATTTCCATAACAGCCATGTATAAATTAGAATAAAGAAGAAACTATGATTATTTACGATCTCTGCATGCTCAAAAAAAAAATATTAAAGGGGCTGAGCAGTGTAGTACATGTCAAAGCATGTCTCACCTGTGTGGGAGTCAGCAGACTTTGATCCCAGACCTGTAACTTCCTAGTGGGACACTGCTCAATCTCACTTTCCTAAGGTGTGAAATGTAAACAATCTTACTGAGGGCTGTGAGAAATAAATGACATGATGTGTGCAAAATTCTTGGCTTGTAGAAGGAATTCAATACTTGATAATTGATGCTATAGCTCAACATAGGATTTTTAGAGGTTTAGTAATTTTAATGGCATTTGATTATATACCTCAAGGAAATGGTAGTATAAGTTCACATTCATGTCTATAAAAATCAAATGAAGAGAAGAACTTTGATTTCATCAATGATTATCACTGAGGAAGATAATGACAATTCAAGATAACTCAGATATGCAGTTAAAGTTTATATTAATCAGACTTTTTTTTTTTTGTACTAGGAATTGAACCCAGGGGCACTTAACCACTGAGTCACACTCCCAGTCCTTTTTTATACTTTATTTAGAGACAGGGTCTTGCTGAGTTTCTTAGGGTCTTGCTGAGTTGCTGAGGCTGACTTTGAACTTGCAATCCTCCTGCCTCAGTCTCCCAAACCACTGGGATTACAGGTGTGCACCACAGCAGCTGGCTGCAATCAGAATTGTAATTAATAAATGAAAAATATTCTGCATTTAAATTGGTCTTATTATGATGTTTCTTTGGGGCCATAAACTATTTTAATTTGGGTGAAACTGTTTTATATAGTAAAATAATTAATCAGATAATGCCTCAAATTTACCTAAGGGGATAGAAAACTCCATTTTTTAAAAGCAAATTTAAGTCATAGGGTAAGTATATGTGAGAGTCATAAGTATCAAGGTAAAAAAAAAAACCTCAGGTGTTTGCTAGATGTAAACTTAGTTTTTTTCATAACTGAATGAAATCTCTATTTCACAAGTTTACTTCTTGAGAGAAGGTGCAAATAAAACCTCCAGATCCTCAGTTGATTTGGATTTCTCTTATGCAAATTCCTTATTCTCACTAGGCTGGCATCTGCATGAGGTTGGGAGGATGGGTGGGAAACCCAGTTATGTTATCTCTTAGCTGGCCTCCTCTGATATGAATGCTCTCATACAGTCTCTGATGGAACATTTTGGGTGCAGGATGCTCCAGCTCTGCAAACTCTCAGAACCACATCAGTTCCACTCTCAGTCACGCATGAAACCACATTATGGTAGGTGGAGAGTTCTTACAACCATACTAGGTCCTTCTGCCCAGCTCTTTCATAACCACTATGCCTCCCCCTATGTGCCTGCTATGCCATGCTGGGCTGGTGTATTCTATAAGGTGTGCTGCTATTCTGGGTTCCAACTCTGAAGGAAGTATGATTTGACCCTGACCTCTGCCCTTTGCCTTCAGATTCCTGCAAACCTAGCAAGTGCTCAGTTGTTTCTCTCAACCTGTGGACACTGGGACCAGCTTGGGATCTACAGTGAGTTTTTCCAATGTTTAAGTTCTTTTGCTTATCTGTTACTTTTTTCTCCCAACCTCACAGAATAGTGATCTCTTTCTGGATTGAGAAAACTCCCTTTGGCTTATAATTTCTTTGTCTAAACCTACTTTTTATGACATAAACCTTAAAACCCATGTTATTGGGTTTTAATAATCAAAATCTAGGCTTTTGAAACTCAAAGATAAACATTTTCTCGCTAACTATTGTTTCTACTTTGGATTTCACAAGTCCATATTAAAACTTAAAAGTCATGGGCAACTCATTTTATCTGTGAATTTCTTTTATAATATCCTCCTGAAGCAGTGGATGCCAAAGTCTAATTTGAGTGAAAGACTGATGGGAAAGAAAGGAATTAGTGAACACTTAATTTATTAAAATTATTAAACACTTAATTATTAAAACACTTAATTTATCAATATATTGTCTTACCACAAATGGAAGTGCCTTATACCTGGATTTGGTTTCTCTTATTTGTTTGATCTAAATTACTATCTTGTTTATGACATGAGAGACTGACTAGACAAATAGACAGTGGTCAGGCCACATACAACAATAGAACTCTGACCTACAACTTGCAGCAATAAGCCAGAGATGCCAAACCATCATTTCTGGCTGCTACCAGAATGGTTTGGACTTACTTGGTCAATGCCTTCCAGCTTTCTAGCTCCTTACCACCATTTTCTTCCAACTCAGGACCAACCAGAGAAAGCCAAACACGCTCCCCAATCACAGGGTGCCTTGCTTCTACTCATCTGGTCCTTTGGTTAGTCTTTCTCCAACTTCTCCATGTTGACCACCTCTAATCAGAACACACCTGCAAACTTTCTTTATTCTTTTTCCCATGATCTAGCTTTCCCACTCCCATGCTGCCTTTGAATCTTCATCAAATGCAGGTGATGGTGGCTACCGCCCTTGATCTAAATAAATAGACTTGTTCTCACTTGGGTGCTCCTAATTTATTTTCCCAGGCTCAATATACATAAAGCTATTATATCCAGAAATGCACATTTGATAGCTGAGTTTAACATTCTATGGGGGGCATAGAAATGTTTGGAATTAATACTGGGTTTTGATATCTGATTTGATGGAACAATTAAAATTGTAACTTAAATTTATAGATACTGTTAGGTTTGCCTCAATGGGTACATTGGAACATTCATAAAAGCACATGCACACATGAAATTCTTATTTTTCTAAATTAAAATTAATAATTTTAGGAAATTGCTATTCAAAGGGACTATATTGTACATTAATTTGAAAATGAAGAATATTTTTATTATGCAGATTACTCCTCGTGTGTCAGGTTTCCTTAAATTGGTACACCTCAGTCTGTACATATAAACCTAAGTTATAGTAAAATAATAATGATCCTTAGAAGAGCAAATAATGGGACTGAGGATGCAGTTCAGTGGTAGAGTGCTTGCTTAGAATATGTAAGGCTCTGTGTTCTATGTGTAGCAAAACCCCATCTACCAAAAAAGATGAAAATAATACATAGGGGCATACAAAAACTTGTGCTGTTTGATTTCCAGGTCATTCTAACACATATTGTGTGATCATCACAACAATATTTCAAAATATAAACTCATTTTCACAAATGAAAAAGTGAAACATAAGGTCAAATTATGTGTTCAAGGCCTCCTTAGTAAAGGATGAAGTCCCTCATTCTCCTACAAAGAGCCTTGAGTCTGTCCAATTAGTCTATATAAGACTTTCCTTCCATCTAATATCCCTACAATGGAAGGAAAGATCATTCCCTGCATTCTTCTGGGAAGGCTGTAGTCCTCACCTGGCATGACACAGCGGGTAAAGGCATTCCTGTAGAGGAGAGGAGGGGATCCCACTCAGGGGGGTGCCCACCTGAGCTAACCTGGTGTTTAATGGCAGAGTCTATGATGACCAGATGATCCACACATACAGAGTTGAGCCAGAAAGGCACTTAGGCGTTCCCATGCAAAGCAGGGTGTTCCTGTGTCCATACTGCTCTTAAAATAAAACCCTGGTCCTTTACCACGACATCCAGGCTCCTTATAAGCTGTCTCTGCATTCCTCTTTCACTACTTCTACCATTCTCTTCATTCTCTACACTCCAGATACTTTTCAATTTCTCAAACCTGCTGAGCACATCCATTCTGACCGGAACACTTTTCCTCCAGGATTCTAAGATCTCTGCATGACTAACTCCTTCTCATCTTTTCTGCTGCAGGTCAAATTTTTCTCATGGAGATCTTTTTTTGCTAAAGCAGATCTCCTGCCTCTATGCTCCATCAACAATGTCCTTTGATTTTACCTATCTGGATTTAATGTCCTCTTCTTTGTTACTAGTTTACTTGTTTACATTCCTGGCTATAAGCTTCATGAGATTTGAGAACTTGTCTGTCATGTTTGCTGCTGAATCTTAAGCACCCAAAATGGCCCTCTACATATATTTGTTGAATCAATGAATGAATAAATCATAAACCTCAAATGAGAATCTGATGACAGATATTTATCCATTCCCCAGAAGAAGAAAAAAAGGTACTGAAAGTTTTGTATGTAATTTCAAGAGGTCTTAGATTCCCAGAAGCTCATCTATAGATCCTTATCAAAACTTTTGCATTATATTTATACTGTTTCTACATTTTCTTTTTAAAAATGGTTCTAGAATTTTGTTCTTTACTATTAAACATGAGCATGGATTTTGAAAGTATGTTTTAGATGGACTATAATAAAACCCAGCCCAATCACTGTATATTGATTTTTGAGTAAAATAGATTCCTAATACTTATATTAATGGATCCTAATTATCATATTTTAATGAATTGAATTTAATGATTAATGTTTATCTCCAGTTCTCTCCTTTGTGAGACTGGTAAGGATTAAATTTGCCAGCTTCCTTAGGAGTTAGTGACACATGTCACTGCTGGGCTGGACCATATAATTGCTGGTGAAGTCCCCAGTTCTATCTTCCCCTGGGGTAGCCACTAGGGCAACACATACTGGTATGGGAGTTCAGCACCATACTATCACATGGAGGATGGTTGCCCTGGAGAGTTACACAGTGAATACTTAACTGACTTGAGCAAGAAATACAAACCTTTGTTGTTTAAAGTCTCTGAGATTTTCCAAAGACTTGTTATTGCAGCATAACCCGATGAAACTTAATATACCACTGATTGGGAAATGTACTGCTATTTTATATACCATTGAGAAGAAAAGCCACCATTTGTAATTATAAAAATTCAGTGTCATAAGCATCTTTTTTTTAAAAAAAATTTAAGTTGTAGATGGATACAATGCCTTTATTTATTTATGTGGTGCTAAGGATTGAACCCAATGCCCAATGCATTCGAGACAAGCACTCTACCACTGAGCTACAACCCCAGCCCTCATATGCATCTTAATCTCAAAGATGTTAAAATGTGAAAAAATGTGGACCTTAGATTAAATAAACACAGATTGTTAAAGGAATTCATTAAAGCATATTAGCAAAGTGTTAAGACCTCCAATGCTGGAGTTGGACAGGAAGTTATAAATTCAAATCCCAGAATTTAATAGCTTGTGTCTTAATTGCTTGTGTAAACTTAAGTTTCCTCATCTGTGAGATGAAAACAGTAGAAGTGGCTTCAGAATTTGTGACTATTAAGTGAGATAAAATTCCTCATCTGAATTCAGCAGTGTAATTATTTCACATTTTTGAATTTCCACCTTTGACTAGATCACAGACTTTGTTCAAGATGAACATTAATTTTAAAGAATATACAGGAAAACCTATTCTACAATTTTTATTAGGACATACTAATTAATCAGTCACCATTTACTAATTCCTCACCAGGCATTAAGACTGGGCCGGCCTCTAAGTGAAGTGTTCTTGGAGATAACAAAGAAGTGCATAGAGAAGTGAAGGGTCCAAAACCAATCAACCTGAAATCTTCCTCTGATGTGTTTTTCAGATGAAATATGGTTAGAACAAACATCAAGAGCAGTTTTGAATAGGAAAAGAATACAACAATGTATTCAAGGAATGTATGAAAGATCAGTCCTGTACTTATCTTAGTGACTGGCAGGGGTAGAAGAAGGAAAATTGAGGACTGATGGTACACCTGGAGCTTTCACTGTGGTATGTGTATGTGTGCACATGGAGAAGGGACAGTGTGTGAGCGAGCTCACTATCGACTGGGAACATAAGAGTAAGTCACATTGGTGAAAGTGTGACTTCTGAGATATGTTTATTTATCATTCGTACACACACAGGGTTTATTCTTATAAACTGGGAAGTTGTCCAGGGAACATTATTTCCCTCCAAATTCTAAATTCATAAAGCAGCAACTTTTGTTATAATTGTCTTCATCTATAGTAATCTGAAAAGGCCTAGAGTAATTAACAATGCGAAATGATCATAAATTCTGAAGTTCACTCTAGGCTAAAAGTTTTCCTCATATATATTTTCTAAAGATGACTCTCCTTACCTCAGTTTGCCTGCAAAGGAACAGGTGGCTGATTGATGTCATTATTTTTTATTAACTACCAGAAGCATTTTTGAAAGTCATTTTCTTTAAAGGAAGTTTAACAGCCTCTAAATATAACTCTGAGTTATATTTCACTTTTTCTGTTTACTTTATTCTTAACTCCTGAAACTGTATCTTAAAGCTTGGGATACATAACTTGCTATTTGATATCGGCTGAACAACAGTGAATCAATTGTAATGGTTCTGGCACCAAAGGAAATGGAAGGAACTTAAATATGTTTTCAGAAGACAAAAAGTTTCTTTTTTGTGTACAGTTTACAACGTATGTTTCTGCAGTTTTGGAATATTTCAAAAGTCCCCCCGCCAAGGGTTATTATTATTTCCTCATTAAACGAGAGGACAAATAGAGAAAACTAATTCCAACCCACGCATCATTTATCAGATGCTTTGGGTGAAATTCAGTTTATAAAACCTGAATTTATTCCTTTTCCTCCCCCCCCCCCCAACAACAGCATTGGGGAGATACTCCCCCTAGTTAACCCTCCCCCCCACAAACACACTCAGGAATGTGCTAATGGTCCTGGAGAGGGCGGGGAGCGTTAGTGCAAACAGGTTTGGGCTTCTCTGAGCATCTCTTTCACTGCTTGGGTCGCGGTTAAGTCCGCCACAGTCGCCAGATGCGAAACCCAGTCAGAGGACTTGGGGCTCACGAGCTGGGTGTACCTGGATATTCTCCCAGAGGCTACTGGGAAAATCTCGAATAGAGGACGCTCTACAGCACAGCGCTCTCTAAAACCTCGTTAATTCTCCTTTCTTGACTCTTTGGCTTCTCGGCTTATCGTCCCAGGGATTTTAATTTTTCCTTGGGCGCAAGTGTTTCCCGCTAACCCGTTGCAGGAGAGAAGCCGGCTCCGCCCGGCTAGCTCAGGCCTCCTGGCTCCACTGGGATCTGGAGAGCCACGCGGATCCGGGTGCGGCTTCCCTTCGCTCTCCAGACCCAGGGTAGAAAAGAGGCAAGATGAGGTTCTCAGATCTTCTGGGTACACTCCCAAATATTTGAAATTTGGCGTGTACAAATCACAATGATGCTAAAACGCAAAACGGGCAACGAGGAGGTGCTCAGCCCTCTTGGGTATGCCCCCCAAATCTCTAATTAGACGTTTAAGAAACAAAACATTGCTAAAATGCAAATCAGGCAATTTAATACCCAGAATGAGACTCGTTTGACAGGCCGAACTAAGATTTTAATGGAAAGCTTACTCATACCCCCACACCGAATTCATTCTATCTTTTAAGTACTTAAAAATGTGTAATTTTAAGTTCCATCACTGTCATCATGCACATTCTACAATAACAAGCAGTGGAACAATGGACACCCCCATATCACATGGTGTCAGGTAATTACGAAGTGTCGCGGAGCGGGAAAGCTGAGCTGAGAACCTCACTGTGTCCCCTGTAGCTTGCAGAAGCTAAGGGCCGGGTGTCTCACGGAAGACTCATCAAACCATTCATAGCAATGCCTCAAACCAGAGACAATCCGACCGTGGCCCTAGGTGTGTACTGAGGGGGCCGAAGGGGGCACGCGAGAACACAGAACTAGCACGGGTTCGGAACTGCAGACAGAAGTCATGCAGAGAGAGTAGGAGAGTCGAGAGGAGGAGAGGGTCCCGCCGGGCGTGGCGAGATCGGCCAGGTCCAGGAGAGAGAGAGACCTTACGCCGGACCTTGTACTCCCACTAAGCCCAACCTTTTGGATAACAACCCGGGGACCGCGATCAGAGAGCGTGGTCACACCGCGATATGGGTCGAGGGTTAAAGCTGTTACTTTGTAGGAGGGCATACGTGCGTGAGTGTGCAATGGGGGTAGCAGATGAGGAGGGAAGTGGGGAGGGATAGATCTAGGGACTGGAGACCGAAATGTCCTACTTCTAAGTGGTTCTTTGAAAGGCAAAACTGCCTTGCAAGAGCAGTTGGAGGGCGCGCAGTTTTGGGCGCCTCTTAGACTGGGCGCAGGGACCTCTCCAAGGGACCTCTCGCCATGCTTTGCGGTGTCCCCCGAAGGAGGACACACTATCCTGGTATCTGAGGGTGGATCAGGGCTGTAGGATTCCTTCCCCACCCCTATCCCCCACCCAAGACCCTGGCGCTGTATTCTAGAAGCGGCGAGCTCTGTCGGCCTTCCCCTGGGGAAGCGGCCCTCTAGCGCAGCGACCTCAGGTCCCCGCTCCCTTTCCTACGCTCAACCTCCTCCCCTCACCCCCATTCATTTTTTCTCAGCAGCTTCTAGGGCGGGCTCAAAAACCCAACTCCAAACCCCTCGGAGCCCACATCACTGAGTTACGGAGGAAAGCTGGGATCCGAGCGGGCGCCGACGCGCGTGGGTCGTCGCAGAGAGGTGGCGGCCGCGAGGGGCGCAGCGATCCGCTGGTGCCCGCCGCTGATGAACAGGCGGCCGCGAGCAGCCCCCGGAGCCGCGCGGCATCCGCGTATACAGTGACGGTGGAAGCCACGCCCGCTCGGGAGCGGGGGGCTGTCCTAGCCCCCCCATCTGTCCCCCTCCCTCCGGCTCCCTCCCTCCGGCCCCCTCCCTGCCCCAGCTCCCTTGCTCCCTCCTCCTCCTCCCGGCGCCGGCCCCCGGCCCGCCCCCGGCTCGACTCGCGGGAGGCGCTGGGCGCCGGGGCTGGCGCGCTCTCCCGGGCGCACACACACATCCACGCACGCACGCCCAGAGCAGCTCTCTCCGCGCCCGGCCCTCGTTCCCCTCGCCCATGCAGACGGACAGAGAGACGGAAGATGGCTGACGACTCCATGGGGCACCGAGGATGCAGCCCGGCGGTGGCGGCGGCGGCGGCGGGAGCGACAGAAGCTGCGGCGACGGCACGGGCAGCGGCGGCGTTGGCGGCGTTGGTGGTGGCGGCGGCGGCGGCAGCAGGAGCAGGAGCGGCGGCGGCGGCATCCCCGAGACTCCCCGAGCTACCTTTCCCTCTGACAGCCACTGACGTTCTCCGCCGCTAGAAGAGACCCCGCTTCTCCCGCGCCTGCCTTTCCCCCCTCCCAGCCCCGGCCCCGCCAGCACCGCTACCTCCGCCAGTTTTGCCACCATCAGCACCACCTCCACCACCGCCACCGCCACCACCACCACCACCACCACCACCACCACCACCACCGCCGGCGGCGGCAGCAGCCATTTCATCTCCACAGAAACCAGACACAAAAACATGGCAGAAATGGAGAAAGAAGGGAGACCTCCGGAAAATAAAAGGAGCAGGAAACCAGCTCACCCAGTGAAAAGGGAGATCAATGAGGAAATGAAGGTATTTTTGGACCTTGGGGGCTGGGGAGACCGAGCTCTTTCTTCGGTCCGCTCCCTTTGGGCCGTTGTTTGGATTCGTGGGGTACAGGGACGCTCTTGTCAGTTACTGTAGGATGCCCGGAAAGCCTCGGCTCCTCCTCCAGGTGCAAAACGGAGGTCAACTCGCGGGCTGCATCCCGAAATTTGCCAGCCTCAGATTCGAAAGGGGGTACCACATACTGTTTAACCTTACAAACCCCAGGTTGGCACAGATTTGTTTCAGAGAGGCGGGCACCGGGGTCCAAGTGGTGGATGGGCATGGTGAATGGGCATGGTGATGAGGCTTTCCTAGTGGGCAGTGTAGTTTTTACCCCTTCTTCGCGAATCGTCCTTCGGACCCCTCCAAAGTTAAGAGTCGCTCGGCTGAGGCACGCTGGGAGAGCTGGAGTTCATCCCTCTCCGCAGTTCATTCCCCAGCTTAGAGATCCCGCTTCGCCCCAAGTCTCCAGCTGCGACACTGTAGCGGCTGTCAGTGCTAGGCGAGTTGCGGCCAGAGCTGTGAGGGTCTGAGGGCTGTCCTGACGGCCCGCTTGCCTCGTTCGCCCCCGCCCGCGCCTCTCCATCGCTACCTCCGCCTCCTGTTCGCTTTGTACGCCTAGCTTACCAGTTAAGCAGACCTCAGCGAGCCCCGCCGAAAGATAGCTGACCGAGGAGCGGCCTTCGCAGGGCGCCTGCCCATTGTTCAGGAAGGCCAACCCGGAGTCCTTTTGGCGAGACCGGGCTCCCGGCCAGACCAGCGGTGCTCCAGAGGTGGCGAGCGCAGCCGCCTGGCGCTCCAGCTGTTCGCGTAGAAGCGATTGCAAAAGAACACCGCTCAACTCCGGACCCCACTCGTCGCCCCATTCCTTTATTTTCTACATGCTGAGGCTTTGCCTGGGCGAGCATTTTATTCTATGTTGATTTTATGAATCTCTCTTTAAAAAAATTTTTTTTTAAATCTTTTTCTGTGAGTTACAAAAAAGTAACAGGCTTGGCGCTCCCCATCTTCTGCTTTTAATGGTGCCAGTTGACTTGGTTAGGTTTGGTTAAGTTTGTATTTAAAAGACGAACCAGATAAAAAAGGTATGCAACTTAGTTTCATTTATTGCGTTTTGACATCTTGATTAGAACATGTGTATTCCATAAGAATGCCTTGTGTGAAGCCCATGATCAGAAGGGGCAAATGGATATATATCCTGCGTGTGTGAGTGTGTGTGTACGTAGGTAGCTAGGTGCATATGCTTAGCTTTACATTTCTTCCAGAAATGTCAGTAGCATTATAAATTTTGAAATTAGGGTTTTATTTCAGGGTGAGAAACTTAGTGCCTGGAAGCATGAGGTATAGTATCAGTCCAAAGGAGATTTGCCTTGGAAATCAATGCTATTCCTTGTAATGGAAACCACCATTGAGTCCAATGATAGTTAAGGAAGAAAAAAAAAAAAAAAAATAGAAGTTGCTTTCTTCCCATGAGGGTGGAATTCAGTCTACAATAACCATTCTTGCCCTTCCCTCCTGTCCTGTTTCCAGATTACTTTACCATTTCGTTTTAAATTTGGAGTGGGGGAAGAGGAGAGAGGTGAAGGCCACTAGGAAATCACAGCATGCTCTGGCCCTTTAAAATGCTGCCTAATGTGATCTATATGGATGGCAGCTTTTAAGTTTCATAGGTTCTAGAATTACAAATTAGCTAATTTTAATCAAAACATGTGAAATGTTATCCCGGCTGGATATAAAGGCTGACTGTGCTCAGTGCTTGGGGCTCGTGTTGTTGACTTTGGCTGCAGGCGCACTCCGTGGTTTGGGAGATAGTTGTCCTTCTACAGTATAACAGATGTTTGTCTGAACTGGTGAGGAAGAAACAAAAACAACATTGTATTAAGGGGAAAAATTACACAATTTTTAGCCAGTACTGCAGGACTAAGTATGGAATTAACCTTGGTGAACAGTATTTCCTCTTTTTAAAATGTTATTTTTCTTCCAAATCACCATCTACTATTTGAAGTTCTAATCCTCATCATTTCAATCCAAAGTAGCATAAACAAGAAGTTTTGCACAGCAAATAATCCAAAATACCTGTAGGATTGGTATTTTCTCTCTGGTTTGGAACAATGTGTGAGACCCCTGGCCAAAATTTTCAGTCATTTCCATTCACACCATGCCAGCGTGTCGAGTGGAATTGTTTTGTAGGCATTACTCTAATACAGTAACATTAAAAATCCTTCTTTAAAAAAGTGGTTGCTCAAAGTCACAAGGGTTTTTTTTTAATAACTCATTAATATTTCATGCTTTTATTATTAATAATCACAACAACAAACTCCTCCCCCAAACCCCCTGGTATTATTGCCCCTCCAGCTCCCCGAAGGTGAAGTGTAGAGTAACATAACAAGTTGGTTGCCCTGTATAAAAATGTGTGCAACAAAATGTCACTGAGAACACAATGTGGCCTTGTGCAGCTTCATATCGGTGCCGCTGGAGCTGCCTGGCTGTGTTTGCCTTCATCTGAACAGCTTTCATCTGGACCAGTGTAAACTAAGCTCTGGTAAGTAATCACTGCCCGGCAGAAAGAAAGGAATGTATACAGCTAGCGCGGCCTAAGCTGTAAAAACGGAAACCTGAGCCCCCACCTCGGATCACATATCAAGGCTTGAAGGTAGGGGAAATGAAAGGGGGAAAGAGGAGAGAGCGAATGGAAAAGTCAGCCGGGGAAGTGGAGGATCAGGCGGAGGCCCCCCTTAGGGAGATTTGGCTCAGGGATTAGGGAATTTTATCGTGGTGTACAGTGACCTACTCAGGTTTCAACACTGGTTGGATCGAGTTGCTTCTCTGAGCTGAAAGAAAAGGGACTGGTGTGTATGTGATTATTTTTCTCCTTTGGGTAATAGAAAGGACATTGGTACAAGTATCTATTTTAAGTACAGCAAATGCAGGGTTTTGAGAATGAACAACAAAATTGCCTCATCTCAGAGACTCCCTTCAAGATCTCCTAATTGAGATAGTCACCTATTTATTTAAAAATGGCTGGAGAAGACAAACTGGCTGAGGTTTAGCTGACACCAGTAATGGCATTGGAGATTGTCTTCATGTGGCTGAGAGCTAATGTTGGTTGCTGTTTCACTAGATCAGATATTGAGTTACATTTTCGTTATCACTGGTTTAATGTACATGGCAGTTGTAACAAATTTAAATTTGATACAATATAATTTTGTGAGTGAGAAGTACATGACTTGGCATAGCTTGCTTATGGTGTACTTCAGTGAAAATATCTTCAAGTAGAAATGTTTGTCTCATTATGACCTTTACAATGTTTATCTTTTCTTCTTCCTTTCATTCTGATTTTTCTTGATTTTGCTTTACTTACAATTAGTATGTCTTATTTAATCAGTGAGTAGTAGAGAGGATTTTTGAAAATCAGATGGCAGCCCAATTTCTATTTTTACTACTTTTGGTTTCCAAAGTGGATATTGGGATTATATCTACTGTATAATGTGTCTGATACACTCTAACTCACATGTGCCATAGTAAAGGGATGTCAGGGGGGAATTCCAAAATATGGAGGGGTTAATTAATTTCAGGAGTTCATCCAGAACATGCAAGATGTAGTCTACAAACAAGTTTGTACTAGTGAATGTGTAAGTATAAATTAGTGTGTAAGTGTAAACACTGTTGTACTTTGTGATCAGTAGCTACCAAACAATAATATAAACCCCCAAATCTGAACTATGAGTAGAGATAATGAGTCAGATTTTTATCTTTTAAAACTCTTTGACAAAACCAATGTGATTAGATCAAGCACTCTGTCCTGGAAACTTTCCTAAACAAACCGTAATTAACACACTTACAATGCTTGACTTCTTTATCATCTGCTGGAAAACCTATGTTAAATGTCAAAGGTCTCACCTTTGCTGAAGTTTTCCGTATATTAATAGTCTCAGCAAGTAATTTGTTATAAAATTATGCTTCAGTCCTGAATCCCCAAAGTTTGAGGCAGGCACATCTGTTAGCATTTAGTAGGACACTTACCACAAGATTTTCTAGTTTGGTGTCTGATGGTCTTTATTTGACATTACATTAAAAATGATCTCTGTCAATTGCATAGACAATAAAGCACATTGCAGAGCTGAACTGGTGAGTGCCATGAGATAACCTGATGTTTAAAAAATAAAAAATTAGAGAAGTCAGTATGGATGGGAAAAGTCAGCATGTTTAAGTTTGAAATCAGCTCATTACCAAATCAGATATATTTTACATTTTGCTGTTGAAATGCCAGCCTGATGTCAGATGCAGTAAGTCTCAGGAACCTAGAAAGTGGCTTTGGGACCAGATCCCACTGTAGCTTTCACAGTTGGTCAGACCTCCCTTCCTAAGCAGTAGCCTCAGGTATGCCACGGGTCAGAGGTAGGGACTAATGTCAGTTGAGGCATGGTCTTGCCCCTGAGGAGCAGGTGTGGGATGTTCCTAAGCCCTCATCATTGCTCTCAGTTGCCCTGCTCAGGACTTCAGATTAAACCCAGAAGAGATGATCCAGAGAGGGTTTGGAGAGCTATGCATTCTGCTCTATTCAGATGGGGTTTCTGGGAAGAGTCTCTCTCCATCTGTGAGCCACTGAGTGTGATGTGTAAGTAAAGCACCATTCTCTAAGCCTTATACAACTCGCAGGTTCCAGAGACGAGGAAATGGAAAGGAACCACTCCACTTCCTCCCAAATCTGAAATAAACATTTGAACTAGAAGAAAATGAGTCTGACAGACTCATTCCCTTCTGCGTTTCCTGCTTGTGTGCTTGCCAAGCACTGCTCTGAGAAGCCAAGCCCTACTCTGCTGTGTGAGAGACAGATTTACAGAAACCAAGAGGTAACAGAGTTCTTGAAGGAACATCCAAAAGAGGGCCTCAAAAAAGGGCGAGTATTAGTGAGTCCTTGTGACTCTAAAAAAGGAGAGTCCCAGGGAAAGATAGTGTTTCATTAGGGTGACCAAATTTTTTACATCATAATACCTTCTAAAGAAATGTCCCTTTTATGTATTCAGTCTTAACACTTATTTTTTTAAATTATACTAGAAGTAGTAGAAGGTGTATCATAAAAATCCCTGAAGTCTAAAACTTCCTCTTGTGGAATGGGAAGCCAGCCACACTTGTACTCTCAAGCTAATAAGATTATTGAATAGTTTCCTGAAAGGGAAGGGATATTACAGGGTAGAAGGAGGGGAAAAAAATAGAGTACTTTGTTTTTGATAGTGCCAATTGAAACATGTAAACAGACATGAAAGCATGTGGTGAGTGAGATTTGCTGAATGTATATTTTAGGATCTGTAGACTGATGGGTGTTAATATCTCTTATATAACCAAAGGCCTGTGGAACTCCATAGTGCTTTAAGGCCAGTGGCTTTGGCACAGACAGGAAAACAATGTAACAAGTCTTGGTGATTTTTAAGGCAGTTCTGCAGCTGTGATAGGACACAGCTGCACACAGCTGTACACCTGCCATGCCTGCCACAGTATTAGCTGAGGGCCAGTATCCACAATTTCACAGCATTTATTTGACCCTTTTAGGACAGTTGGTGTCTTGGCAGCAGAATAAAATGTGGTTGTGTGATTGTCTACTCTGTGTCACAACAAGACAATGAAATACCATAGATTTTATATGTGGAAGCACACTATTTTGGCTTCATATGCCAATTATGTAGCCATCCAATTCAGAATATATCAATAAGAGAATAAGCTTTTTCTCAGGTCCTGTCCAGTTGTGTGTTAGTGTTATAGTATCTTGTGAACTTAGTCCTTCCTTAAAATCATTGTGTTGTGACTAACAACAGTGCTACAAAATGAAACAAAGTGTAGTAAGTATAGTGATCATCCTCAGAGGACTTCAGTCTCTAAAGCTGTCATTCAGGTAAAAACAGCAGGATTCAATGTATAAAATATGCACCAAGAGTGTGAATCTGGCCACTCTTATTATTTCATGCATGTTGATGACTTTCTAATGGGCCATCTGTGGGGAGTGATTTGTCCTTACTATACCATCTGATCCAATGGGATCATGAATGTGAAAATACTTTGCAATCTGTAGAGGGCTTTTCAGATTTTTTTTTTTTTTTTTTTTTTTTGTACTATTTGAATTTTACTTCATGACCTTTTTCTTGGCATAACCATAAATAAAAGTGGCTCACTGAATCTCTGTTAAGGGAGACAACTCAGATGCAGCCTTGGGTCATGGCTAGAAATAGAGTTAGAAACTGATTTCTAATCAATTTGAATTCTTACTTTGTATTTGAACTTGATCAAGGCTCTGCCTCTCTTTTGAAGTTTCACTTTCTTTATCACTATTAGAGAGTCCATGATGCTTAATAGAAATTAACCTCAGAGGTCAGAACACATGGAGATGGCAATGAAGAGAAAATATTTTCCAAAAATAACCATCATTCTGTTATTCATAACCTTAGCTAGCAGAGACACTAGCATTTTTTAAAAAACTGTCTTGTAAATTGTTCAGAATTGGGAGTTTTCTTTTCCTTTGAGAGTATTTTTCATGTGCTCTATTTTTTGGATAATGCATGTTGGAATGTTTCAAAGTTAAGTAATGTAATTGACATTCTTTTTATTGTCATTAGAACTGTGAATATAACTGATATAGTTGACTACAAGTGAGACTGTATTAAATTTTAATTAAAACTAGGTTTTTTATTTTTACAAAAATAATATACAGACGTGACAAATAGTAGAATAAGCAGCAGAGGTAAGGAAAAAGAAAAACGAAGCCTATAATTTTCCCACCAGACACAATTACTGTCAATATTTTGATGTGTGTCTTTTCATGCCCTTTTCTATGCATGATATACAGTTTTTTAAAAAGCAAAAATGAACTCATACGTACTAACTTTCCCTTTAAACTTAATATATTGTTCGTATCTTTTCATGGCATTAAAATTTTATCTATAGCATATATTTTAGTGGCATGATAGTATTCCTTTATGTGACTGAAGTACAATTTATTTAGCCGAGTTCCTATTGTTTGGCATTTAGTTTGTTTTTAAGGAAACAACACTGAGACAAATATTCCTGAACTTGCATATGTATATATCTATTTCTTTAGGATAGTTCCTAAAATGCCTAGAAATAAATTGCTGAATCCAATGGGTTTTAATGCAAAGAGTCAAATCACTCATTTTAAAAGTTTTATCAGTTTAAGTTCCCAATAGTATGAGAGTGCTCACTAATACTACCTATTTTAGTTTTTGTTTGTTTGTTTGTTTTGGCTGGGATTGAACCCAAGAAGGTATTACCTCTGAGCTAATCACCAACTCTCTTTATTTTATTTTGGAACAAGGTCTTGCTAAATTGTCCAGGCTGGCTCCAACTTGTTATCCTCCTGCCTCAGCCTCCTGAGTAGCTAAGATTACAGGCATGCACTGTTGTGCCCAGCTCACATAATGGTTTTTAAACTTTCACATCAGTATTGTTAGAATTAGGTTTTCCTGAATTTTATTATTACTCTGTGTTTACACATTTTTTGATATTTATGAATGTATCCAAATGAATTAGCACATTTATTGAATATATTCTAAGTGTCAGATGTTGTGCTAGGTGAGGCATAAAATGAAATTAAAGGTCTCTACCCTCAAGTAACTCTCAGTATATTTGGGATAAATGATATATTTTGCCAGAACTGGGACATGGAGGAAAGGTGGAAATTATATTTATGGGGAAAGAAAGGTTATGAATTTACCTCATTTGGGAAAATGATCAGGAGCTCTTTTAGTACTTCCTACTCTTTTGGTAGGATGCAAATTTGAAAACACATCAGCATTTAGTTATACAAGAGCTGATATGAAAAAAAGGTCAGTGGTACCTACCTGTGTTTAAAAATCAATTCAATGAGCTGGGCGTGGTGGCACATGTCTGTAATTGCAGCAGGCTGGGAGGTGGAGGAAGGAGGATGGCAAGTTCAAAGCCAACCTCAGCATCTTAGTGAAGCTCTAAGCAACTTAGTGAGACCCTGTCTCTAGATAAAATATAAAAAAGGGTTGGGAATTTAACTCAGTGGTTAAGTCCAAAAGAAGAAAGAAATGTGTTTGATGTTAAAAAAAAATCATTAGCTTTCTGAAGAGCTTGAAGTACTTATGTTTCAGAGGTATTTTCCGAATTTGTAATCACTGCTATTTTCATAGTGCCTTGATGTCAACTATTATTTACCTGATGAAATAAATATTCAATTAAAAATCATTTAGTGGATGCTAATTCACAATAAGGGGGGATAGGGAAGAATAGAGTTTCTTTATATTAGCTAAAGGGGAATGAAGGGAGGGGAAGGGGTATGGGGGTAGGAATGACAGTCAAGTGAAACAGACATTATTACCTCATGCACATATATGACTGCATGACTGATGTGATCCTACAATATGTATAATCAGAAAAATGAGAGATTACACTCCATTTATGTATGATCTATCAAAATGTATAAATGCATTCTACTGTCCTGTACAACAAATTAGAACAAATAAATTTTAAAAAAAAGTAAAAAAAAAAAAAAAGGAAAGAAAATATAAATGGAAGAATTGCTGTTGTTAAGGTTAAGTCCTATATAACTAAAGCCTTGCTGAAGAAAGTTTAAAAATATCTCTCAATCTTTTTATGAAAAAAATTAACATTTGGATTGAACTCTGACATTCATATGATACTTCTAGTTGAATAAGGAGGGTATCTAATGAATATCCTGGGATTAAGATCCAACAAAAATAAATTTTCTTGGTATTGAAAGAACCCAGAAGAAGTGAAGAAATGGTAAAATTTCCTTTCTATGACCCACTTATTTATTATTAATTTTAGGAAAAAAGTATGTTTTCAGACTAAATGTTAGGATTCTGTTCTTAGAAATCCTGGAGGTGAGAGAGGGAAATTGGAGAGGGTAAGGAAAAGGTAGGGGAATTAGGTACTAGAAGTACAAAGCAATTAGAGTTAGATGTGATGTCAAAAAAACTATAAGAAGACTCAGTTTTAATTGTAAATTTTGAGCACCCCTTCTACAATGCTACAAGTAATTGAGGAGAGTGGAGGCCAGTGATTGAATCTGAAAGCAACAAAGTCTCAACACAGGCAGATGTGCCCTGGTTGATCCCTTTTGGTATATGGTACTGACATCCTATGGCACGATTTCTTTGTCACTTTTTGATTGGCCCTCGTGGGGGAGTGGGGAGCTTCTTTGCAATTGCTTACACATTAGACTGTACAGAATTTGTAAGAGAAAGAGACCTGGTATAAGCATCAGATGGTACGTGCTTTAATTTTGACTTTCCTAGGTGATCGGCCATGCCTATTGTTTACCTTCTTGATGCTCTAATTTTCTGTCATAAAATGATGATGTCACATAGGTTCACCAAAAGTTTATTGTGAAAACTACATACTTAGTACATAGGGTTATTGAGAAGGGCAGGAGAATTAAAGGATGCGGAAACACTGCAAAATGCTATAGAGTGTTAGACATTATCATTATAATTTTAGTGACCTATTTTCCAAACCTAAATTGGACCACATGGTATGAAAGAGGATTTTTGTGTCACTTCCAAGGGCAAGAGGCAGTCTGCAAAATGTAATTCAGATGCCAAAATATTGAAATTTCTGGCATATTTTGATAGTTTATGGGAGCAATGATAAAATATTTGAAATAATGACTGCTCAGTAAAATTCATGATGTGTGAGCACTATAATTATGAAATTTCTTTGTAAAAGGTATTTTATTTTTCATATAAGTGCAAGTTTCTTGATTTCACAGAATCCTAAAGCTGGGAGGAATTTTAAAGAGATTATGCTTAGTTTCCTGCCCTCAGTCTCAAGGAGAAATCCTGGGTAAAGATTTTGGGGGGAAGAAATTTTATGATCTTCCATAGTACAGTAGGTTTTTGTGTGTTGCGGGGGGGAGGGTACTGGTTGAACCCAGGTGTACTTTACCACTGAGCTACATCCCTAGACCTTTCTATTTTATTTTGAGACAGGATCTTATTAAGCTGCCCAGTCTGTCCTTGAACTTGTGATCCTCCTACCTCAGCCTCCTGGGTAGCTGGGATTATATGTGTGGCCACTATGCCCAGCTTGGGGAGGAATAATTCTTTTAGATAGAAGATTATTTTTTAAAGGATGATAATACAAAAAATAATTGTTAGAATTCTCTACCAGAAAGACTTGAAAACCCTTAAAGGCCATAAACATTAAATTTACCTCTCTCAGAATATGTTATATTTCTTGGAAGATAACTACAAAAATCTATTTCATTTGCTTTGGTTTAGTACCATAATGAGCCCATATAATATCAATACCATCAAATTATAATTAGGATTTTTAAAAATTAAATCATTTATTCCCTGGGATTCTTTGGTTTCTTAATGCACTAATGCATACAACCAAAGTAATAGTCCATTTCTCATAGCTAAACTATAAGAAACTTCGGTGTTTGTTTTCTTTTTTTCTTTCTTTCATCCTGCTCCACCTTTCTTGAAGGTTTGAGACTTATAGCTCGAGTCTTTATAAACCTTTTGTTTTCAGCTTTTGCAGTCATATATCAAAACATTATGGTATTTATTTTTATTTTCAGTGACAAGAAAAGGAATGTTTTAGAGTTTATTTTCCCTGACATTTATAGTAACTCGAAAATCATGGAATAGATCAAGTTTATATTGATCGTTCCATGAAACCTCTGAGTTTTCAGCAGGAGCCATAAACTAAACTGATGCAGTTAAGATGCTCAAACAATATGAATTTGGTGTTAATAATCCAGTTGAGGTTTCAGTTTTTATTCACATGTCTGAAACTTCTGGATCCCCTCCCCAGGGTTGGTTATGAAAGGCTGAATGGATTTGCAGCTGGACTAAAACAAACAAATCTATATCCTTGGCTGGAAGGTTGGTGCATGAATTATGCATCGATAGCCTTTGTGTGACTTCAGAATTTAGACAGAACTGAAGAAAGTGGCGCCTGGATAGGGACAGTGTACAAAACTGGATATGGTAGCCAGGGGTTACTGTGCCAAAGACTTTCTGACTTGTTGGCACAGTTCTTTCAGAGATTGAGACAAATAACACAGACCAATAGGATGGCTTGGATTTGGCTTTTAATGCTGTTGGGAATTAGTTTTTCCATGCAAGGTAAGTTTCATCCTTGGAGATTTCTGCTGCCAGACCACTGATGGAGGACCTTGATTTGTGTGCTTAGGGACTGTCATTCTTTAGTCAGGCACTTGGCCTCAGTGAAAGAAATTAGGTGTTAGGGAAGAGTGACGCCTCATTAAAGGAATCACTTTTGATTGAGTAGAGCAGCATTTAGCCCAGTCTCCTCAGTGGTATTCCTGAAGTTGTTGAGCTTATTATTCATATCGATCATATCATCTTTGTGCATTCATGAAAAGAATGTCTATTTAATGTGGACAGGATCAGCCATCAGAGAGAATAAATGCCTCACTAAAGCTTGATATGGCTGACTGTTGGCCTTGTGGATGGTAACATTGAATCAATCTGGCTAGATTTTTTTTTTTTTTTAAATTGCTGGTGCACTATACCATCACAGATTGACCCAGTTGGAGTTCAGAGCTTAAGTGGGTACCAAAGCAAAAAATGTAGCATCCTGTGGGTGGTTTGAAATGTCAGATTTGTTTTCATGGAGTCAGTAGTGTAATATCTTTTATTTTTTATGCCACCCCTGCTGAAATCTAAAGTCTTGAAATTTGCGAAAACATGGAACTCACACGTTGAGGCTATGCACGCTCTAACTTAGCCTTGGTGCTTTGTCTCAAGTACATAAATTATACATCCTAGAGTAATTCAGAAATGACAGCTTCTACGAGAATAGTGAAAGATTCTGTGAGCCACAGAGAAGGTTAGAATACATAGTTTTCCTCACTCAGTCTCAGAGACTCGTGATGCCCTGCCAGATAGACTGTTAAGGTACACATGAGCACTAAGATCATTAACACATGTATTCTCACATCTTGTTTCCAGATTGAGCAATTTATAAGTTATTAAAAATAAACACTTCATATAAAGAATTAGATCCATCCAGCTATACCCATTATTTTCAAATTTTGATACCTCTAATAACAGTAATAATAACTTACACTTATATATTGACTTATAGTTCATAAAGTGACTTCATGCATTATCCAAAACCTGGTCTGGCTAGTAACCTTAAAGTTGTTTGGTGCTTTCATGTTACTCATCAGAATACAATCATAATGACCTTTCATTTCATGGAGAAAGAATCTGTCGCCAATAAAATTTATAAAGCAAATTGTGCCTTGATCTTAAAAAATACTCTTGCAAAGAGGAAAATTTAAAAAGGGAGACCCTTGTAACCTATTCAGTTTTCTGTATGATAATGGTTGACAATCGAGAAATTATTTCTTTGTTGAGATTTTGCATTATCTGAGATAAGAGTCATGTTAAGAAACAATGCCTGAATCAGAAAGCAATTCTAATTTAAATTAATCTGAACCACAAAAAGGTTGATTAATTGTTTTCATTTTCAAAATCTTTTCTTAGCCTTTTCTTGTGCTTTACCTTACAATATTTTTGCATTAGTGTGGGATCCAGACTTTGCAGAAGAATATGGTAAAATATGACTTCCTATTCATAGACAAAACTGACAAATACCATTTTTTCTCATTATCTTTAAATTGCAAATGTCTGAAGGCCTGTCATAATTGGATGCGTCATTTTGTGATTTAAATGCATTACAATTTTTGAACATGATTTGAAAAAATGAACAATACTCTAGGGGAAGATGGGTAAAACTGACATTAAATGGGGCAGGGCAAACAATTCAATTTATGTGTTCTTTTCAAATAGTTATTGATTATAGAAATAAGTAGTAGCCTATGCTTCTCTTTCAGAACTTTGCAGAAAACACCATGAATGAACTCCTTGGCTGGTATGGCTATGATAAGGTTGAATTAAAAGATGGTGAAGATATTGAATTCAGGAGTTACCCTACAGATGGGGAGAGCCGGCAGCACATTTCTGTTCTCAAAGGTAATGACATTTAATGTCCCTTTTTTCATGTGACGGAGGATTAACTATCACAACCCTTTAGAACTGAGTTGCTTTGGGACTCCTTTTGTTGATTATGTCCATGGTCGATTTAACTATACATCTCCAGTAGTACTTTTCCATAAGCAGAACTTCATAGAACATAAGAGCACAACATAAAACAAAAATAGACACAACTTAATCTCCTAGCAATGGAAGAACTAGACAAGGACTCAGGACCTTAAGTGCTATGGTCCTGCCCACAAATTCATAGAAAGGAACAATATTTGCTAACCTCTAGTTTCCTGATCCCTTTGATACATTATCAATTGTCAGGGACTGGGACTTCCTGCTATGTGCAATGTTAGGTTTATATTTTCAGACTCTAGGATTCCATTAGTTTGGTAATCTTCCTTCCTTTTTCTGGGGTAGGAATTCCATTTTCATTTTGTGCTTGAAATTTTCTTCTTTCTTTCTGCCCCATACCCTTGAGTAGGGCAAGAAGAGGAGTAAGAGAGGAGTATAGGATTAGATCCTATAGGATTCTATAAGAATTTTCATTGAAGCCCAGCCAAACAGTGGAAAATACAGAGGATTTGGCAGAGTCAGATTTACATTGATTCTACCAGTGGACAACAGTACCAGTTATCTAAGGGGAAAGCTTGTATGAACACAGAATTTATAAACCTAAATTTGGAATGAGGGTTTGCTTATAAAAGAGGAGGAACATGTGAGGAAGCAACCAATTTGGAGAATTTTAATAAAATATAGGTAAAACTAATTGTGCATAGTCACTGGCAATTTGCCAAGTACTTGTGTTGCATTCAAAATCCATTGGTATAAACTACCTGCTGAAGCACTTTTTTTCAGTCCTTAAGATAGTATTTTTTTCTTCTTACACGCTAAGCAATGAAATGTAAATGAGCTGTCCTGCAGGCATGCATGTGGAATTGAATGTACGTGACAAATTTTATGTTCAGCTTGCTATGAAATTGTACATATTGTGTTACTAAGATAGTGTCATCAATTTCACTGTAAATGAAAAATGCAAGTCATGAGTTTAAATTCTATAGACTAATAGCTTGTATAATATTTAGCCTAGGTAATAATCTTTGCCCCTGGGGAATATGGAAAGAGAAAGTGCCAGAATATGTTATTATAGGAAAGAATTGTTTTCCATGGTTGAAGTTTTTTTTAAAAAAATGATTCACATACAGGAACAAAATGCGCAAAGTTTATATCATTGTAACTTTTCTTTATTTTCATTTTTTGTCAATTTTCGATGAGTGTCGTCGATACTTGGTGCCACAGCAATTTTCTTCTGAATCATCTGCTTCTGTCTTATTGGTTCAATAGATTGTATTATAGTCTAAGTTTACAGTTCAGTGGGATCTGGTCACAAAGCTGGGATGCACGCTTTAGGCTTTCCCTCTGGTAGCCAGAGAGCGATGCCTGCTATATATCACTTTGTATGTGGAAAAGGTTAATTGCCTCTCAATTTTCTATGGGATTTTATAGTGCTAAAATTCATCACCATGATTCAACTGGGATATTAGCTATCATAGTGGAGCAAATTATAAAGGAGCCCATTGGAAATTTATGGTAACAAGACTAAAAAGCTCTAGGATGGACTGTGGAGTTCAGGTAAATTTTTTAAAGGTTCACAAGGAAAATTTTGTTTTGTTAAATGATCATTTTACCTGGGAAAATAAGGAAAAATTTAAGTGCACTGAAAAAGTTCTTTTGACATATTGAATATAATGTTTTTTCTTTTGCAGAAAATTCTTTGCCAAAACCAAAATTACCTGACGACAGTGTTATTTCACCATACAATATAAGCACAGGCTATTCAGGGCTTGCCACTGGAAATGGACTCAGTGTCAGTGACTCACCTGCAGGGTCAAAGGATCATGGCAATGTGCCCATTATTGTACCTTTAATTCCTCCACCTTTCATAAAGCCACCAGCAGGTAAGCATCACTGGAGTTTCCAATGATAACCATTCACATAACTGTAGTATCAATAACTCTTTAGCGCTCAAATTAACTTAGGTAAAGACTATCTTAGGAACTTTGTAGTTGAGAAATGTTAGTGCATGTCTCATTTGAAGTATTATTGCTACAGCAGGGAAAGTCCCCTATTATTGCTTAGGCTACTGCTGCTTAGGTTCTACCACACCAGCTACAAAATAAAAATTATTTTCCTTCTCTGAATTCACTGATTAAAAACAAAGGTTTAAATGTTTTTAAAAATAAGATAAGTACAATGACTGATTGGCAATAAAAAAAGTAACTTTGAACTGAGCGGTATATAAGGAAAGTCTGGTTTTGTGGGATTTCTGAAGAAAGGGGTAGTTTTGTAAAAGGACATGTGGTAGGCATGTCCCTCAATATGCCTTCATCTAAACCCATTCAAGAACCTAGCTAGATTATGCACTGTCTCCACAGAGTTCTTTCTAATTCCTGGAAAGCTGTCTTTGAGAGCTTAAAAAAGATGGAGATCTGAATTTCACTTGCATGAAAATGTAATCAGTTCTTTTATACTTCCAGAAAATTGGATGGCAGTGTATTAGATCTGGATGGCAATGAGCTGAGCATTATGATATTGTAAGCTTGGCTACAGATATGTTTCACACAGAGAAAAAAGTTAAATAATATTGTATCTGGCTTGCTAGAAAATGTTGGAATTATGTTAATGTGCTTAATTGTGATACTGGTTATTTTTTCTGTGTATTGGATTGAACAATGATAAATACTGAGTTACAATAATAGTACTTACAATATTCTAAAGCTAATGCCTATATTTTTATTAGGGAAGTTAGGTCTTTGGTTATGTTTCCATAAACAGATATAAGTTCCTGGGCTTATGTTATAGATGCATTTACACTGTTTTCTAAGTGTTGCTCACATTTTCCATTTTCTTTCATGGTTAGAAGCACATTCTCATGTTGCTCTACTACATTTTAGCAGTAAAAGTGTCCTTTCATACTGAAGTCCTTAGATATGTCATTAAAATCCATTTACCTGTTAAAATCACTTATAATTGTGTTTCTCTACTGTACTCATGACTAATATAATTGGTATATCATATAAAGTTGGATTAGTGTTCCTATTTTCCTTTGGTTGGTTGGTTTTGATTTTTGGTCCTAATTTCTTTCCCAAGCACCAAAGACATATTTTACACAGGCCAAGTTATTTTGTAATTGTAGCATTCATGTTTGGATGTGTGTTTCATGGCTTCGGTAAGAGGTGATGCTGTTGAGTGTATCACAAAGGAGTATGACTAAGTGATAAGAATATGGGCTTCCAATTCAGAAAGTTTGGTTTTCATTCTGGGTTTTGTCAGTAGCCAGCTTTGTAAATATGAACAAGTTACATAAGTTCTCCTCTTTTTTTCAGTTTTCCCATCCATAAAAGTGGGGGCACAGTCCTACCTCATGGGGGCGTTGTGGGAAATGTATGTAAAGGCACCTAGCATAGTGCTTGCCTAGTGCTAATGTCATTTAGCAAACACCATGCCTTTCTATTTTTTCAGTCTTTATTCTACCCTAGAGTTATCATGCACATAATTTGTGCATAAAAAGGTGTGCATCCAAATGCAAATTTGTCTCTAAGATTTATTTGCGCAAAGCAAACAGCTTTAGAAATTAGCATAGCTGAGGCTAACATGAATTTGGCATGCCAAAAAACCTGCCCTGGAGTTTCCTGCTGAGCCAGCCACGTGGAATTCAAGCACACAGCTCCTATTTAACTCTAATTCCACATCAGATCAGGAAATAAATATGCAAAGGGATAGAGGCCAAAAACTGAGCCTTGGAAGTCTTAGACATAGGAACTCTGAGGAATTAGAAGCCAGAGTAACCAAACACCAGTGGTTTTATGTTGTCTACCATGGAATGCCAAGGCATTCATCTGTGGAAAACAAAAAGTAGGGAAAGACATGTTTAATTTTCCGTAACTGCTTTAACCTTGACCCCCTCCACCTTGAGGGGTTCTACAAGACAAGAGAAAGATATAGGAAGGTTCTCTGCTGTCTAGGAGCTTACTGTGTTAGTTTCTAAACTGAAACTTACCGGAGAGATGAATTATTTTTTTTAGTCATGCCATCTAGGGCAGGGATCACCAAACATTTTCCATAAGGGGCCAGACAGTACTTTAGGCTTTGAGGGGCATGCTGTCTCTATCACTATAGACTCTGAGGTTGTAGCAGGAAGGTGACCATAGATAATATGTAAAACAGTGCATGCGGCTGCATTCCCATAAAATTTTATTTACCACAAAGATAGTGGGCAGGGTTTGACCTAGGGGCCATAGTTTGCTGATGCTTTTGCTAGGGTAAGATTAGCCAAGTCTCACGATAACAGGGAGATGGATATAGTTTTAGAGTCAGACTGTGTATTTGACAAGGTGTGCTGTGTAATATTGTGATGAGGGTTCAGCAAAAAGGGCAGATTATGTAGTGAGCACTGGCACACCAATATTTGTTGAAAAAAATGAATGAAATGACTGATATGCAAATCTTATTGTACACATGTTAGACAAATGGTTCACTGAGAAAACTCTGGTATTTTGTCTGGGTTAGTGCCAACCTGTCTGAGTTTAACTACATCTTTCTTGATATAAAGCAAGGATTCCATTGCTCTTAATTAAGTCAGTCAAGTTCACACACTATCCAGAAACTTTTACCTCATTGATCATTTCAACTCTTCCTTTACTAAAATTTTAACCAGGGTCGTTAGTCAGGGTGATTGAGTCAAAGTACCCTCCCTATCATGTTAACCATAGGCAGGTTAACATGCATTCCTGAGGGTAACTGATAAAGGGTACATTGGCCAGAAGTTAATGGTCCTCTGCTAATAAGACCCTGAATAATTTGGCAATGACTGTCATGCTAGTGTCTACCTCTTAGGATAGAGAAGATGAGGATTGCATGCATGCTTTGGATTCCTGTTATAGTTCAAATTATTCCTGTTGTACTGTAAGCTGGTGATGTAAGAATGCTAATAATACCTTATATTTGTGTTTAACCCTTTACAATTTATGAAGTTCTTTTACATTTTTTATTTTATTTAGTTTGGTCTTTACAACAACTCTAGGAAATAGCATGTTAGATATCATTAAATAGAACTTAAGCTCAGATAGGTTAAGTAGCTTTCTCAAGTTAAGGTGACTTCTATGTATTTGAGCTGAGATTATTAAGCTGAGACTGGCCTGGAATTTGTGATCCTCCTTCCTCTGCCTTCTGAGTAGCTGAGATTCTAGGGGTGCCCCACTACTATGTACTCTACTCTTTTTTAAGTATAAAGTTCCATTTTCAGCATATTTCTATAAAGCTTCCCTAGACTTTGTCAGAATAACAATGCTTATTAATATTCTATTTCCAGGTCCCCCAGTGGCAGGATACAGCTTCTTCTTGCAAAAGGGTATTTTTAAAAGTTCATATCTTTTGGGAGACTTGCTCTTACCTGAGACTCTAGACTTCTTTAGCCCTGATTATCTGTGGTTCTATGAATGTGATAGCCTGGTGGGGGTAAATCCTAGCTTGGGTTTTCAAGTGCTTGTCACCATGAGGGAATTACTTCTCTTCCAGGGTACCAGAGGGCTCCGTCTGGTCAGGCACTGGTTTCCTTGCAAAAGTGTGTTTCATGTGCTTGGGCAGGCTCACCACTGGAACCCCTCCATGTCTTGGCAGCCAGTGGGCCCAGTGGAATACTCATGATTGGGAACACAGTGATACCACATTTGCTTGGATTTCCACTCCTTTGCACAGCTGTGTACAAAAGTGTGGGTGTAGCTTACTTCTGGGCCTAGGGAACTGCTATTCTGGCCCACCCTCTTTCCTCTGGAGAAGGGGAGCTCCCTATGTCTTGGTGATTGTCACAGCATTGACCTTGCTTTGACCTCACATATGTGTGTCCATCTTTGAGATTAAACTGCCCTTCCCCCTCAGAGACAACCTCTGGTCCTCGGTGTACTGTTTGTGACATCACAGGCGTTACTATGGTAATAGACTTGTTATAAACACAGAATAATAGCCCTGATTTTGCTTTTCTTTTTTTCCCTATGCAGTAAGGGAATCACCATGATTCTTAAGTAACAATCATAGACTTTTCTGCAGAATAAAGCTTCAGAGCAGCCACTTGAAAAACTGCTATGAGAATACAGAAAATAATGAAAAGCATTGACCAACACTCTTTTTATGCAAACATGCCTTTATCCTTTTAGTTTGAACAGATGTGAAAACCTCCTTCCTTACTAATTAAAAAAAAAATCACATCATGAACAGAGTCTGAAGTGGCAAAAAAAAAAAAAAAAAAAATATATATATATATATATATATATACATATATCAGTGAGTTTTAAAAGATTACTCAGGTTAATTGCATTGTCACCTTGCTGTAATTCTTAGAGGTTTTAATATGGACCCAGTTCTTTGGGACTTCATTCAAAGAGGATTGTGCTTGGAAATGACTTTTGGTATGGATGGTGGTGGGGATTGTGCTATAGTGAGTCTCCACTGAAACCCTGTCACTGCCCGGTTCCTCTGAGGCTGGACCATTGAAGTAAAGCATTCAGAAGGGATTTCTAAATATCAATCTTTTACAAAGACCTTTTAATGGTCTTTACTGCTTTACAGGTGTAATAGCACTGGACTCCATGGACACACATCTGTTTTCTGCAGTGGTTAGGCAGGTTTGAGTCTTCCCATCTTGTCAACCTCTAGTCAGAGGGACCAAGGTTGACTGTGTCCCAGTTGGAACCAAATAGAAGTTTTTTTCTCCTCTTTCCAAACTTGCTCCACAATAGTATTCTACTCCCAAGAATTAAAGAAAAAACTCAATGAAACTATCTGTGTAATTATTTTTGTTCACAAGATGAAATGAAGCTTTTTTTTTTTTGAGGTGAAGCTTCACTGCTGCAGAAATCACTGTGTATCTAGGAAACCACATTGTAGATTTGATTCTTTTGACAGGTTTTCCCAGAGGCTTACAACTTGCCTGTTCTGAGTCCAGAATCTCTAGTAAATTCTTGAGATGGAATGTGAAAAAAGGATAGAATATACTTTTATTGATGCATTTTTGAATAAAATGTCTTTTGCCTCTGATGATAAGTGCCCTTATTCATATTCCTCACCATGTGCCCAAGGGTGAGGGAAAAGGGAGAGCCCATTCACACTGCATGCCCAGGTTCATGCCCAGGCTCAAGTGTGAGAAGATGAGCTCAGGCTCCTAAGGCCAGCTTGATTTCCTGTGTGCAGGAAAGTCTGTCCTTTCTTTGAAAACAATGACCATTTCCTGTCCTCCAGGATGGTTTGCATTCAGTGATTTTTTTTCCCAATTTGTGTTCAGGCATAGTCATGGAAATATGATCTATTTTTTCAGGCAAATCTTGAAATTCCTAAGAAGTTATAAGAACTGGACTCCAAGGAACGATTAGCTTAACTGAGAATATGGAAACACCCGTGTGATCTGCTAAGCTCTATGTATATAACTGAGGAACCCACAGTTAATAAGCATGTTACTTTTTGGCTCTTACAAGTCTTCCATGGAGTTGTTACTTGCAGGGAAGTGGGAATCAGAATGTGGTTTGCATTATAGTCATTATTTATTTTATCTGTTATTCAATATTCTTGGGGCTTGCATATGAATGATGTATTCCAAATAACCATTGAGAAAACAGGATTTAATCAAAATTGCTTTGGCGTTTGTTTATTTGTTCAACTCTTAAAATATGATTATTAAATAAAATTACCTAGAGTTAATGGGATTTGGATGACTTACTATTTATGTACCAGATATATTTCTCAAAAAATTAAAAAGAGGTTCATTGAGCTCTCAGTTTTCCAAGTCACTTAGGATAGAGATAGGAGGAATTATGATGAATGGCAGGAATAGGAGCAGTTAATAACATGATATAATCTCATCATAGTTAATAATTTCTTTTTTTTTTTTTTTTTTTTTTTTTTTTGCAGTTCTGGGGATTGAACCGAGGGCCTTGTGCTTACGAGGCAAGCCCTCTACCAACTGAGCTATAACCCCAGCCCCAATAATTTCTGAATAATTCTTATGAGCCAGGCAATGTGCTAATAAATTATACCATTTAATTTTCACAATGAGTCTAGAAGGATGCGTTTGTTAACCTTATTTTACAGATGAATAAACTGAGACACAGAGAAGTTAAGCAACATGCCTGAGATCACACAGGTTATAAGCGGCAGAGTTGATCTTTGAACCTATGTGTTATTTCCCATATTCATAACCACTGGATTATCTAAAACACTACATCAATTTTTCAGTTCATTAAGTATTTATTGAATGTTCCTTACATTGTACTAGACAAATAAATACAAATATATATCATTATACCTGATGACTAAGAACTTACAGTATAATTAGCATATAATCAAAACATCATTTCAGCTTGATTTTAGAATGTACGATATAATTTCATCTGTATTTGGAGAGTGCAGTGTGGAAGTACAAGGATCATTAAAAGTAGGGTAGTTGGGTGCTGTAGAACACACCTGTAATCCTAGCAACTCAGTTGGTTGAGGCAGAAAGATCACAAGTTCAAAGCCAGGCTCAAAAACTTAGGGAGGCCCTAAGCAACTTAGCGAGACCCTGTCTCAAAAATAAATAATTAAAAAATAAAATAAAAAAATAAAAAGGACTGGGTATGTGGCTCAGTGGTTAAGTGTACCTGAATTCAATCCCTGGTACCTTAAAAAAAAAAAAAGTAAGGTGGCAGAAAATCTCTAGGCAGATAATCAAGAACCATTATATTATTATACAGTTAAGGAAAAATGGTACCTGAAATACAATATAGGCTAGAAAGATAGTCATGTGAAATTCAAAGTAATAATAATTAAAAAAAAAAAGGATCCCAAGTGAAACTGTAATATGTTAATATGTTTTCTTTTTTTATACAATTGAAGTTCTTAAAGTATCAGGTAAATTTTAGTGTGTTTGACCACTCTTAATTCTAGAAGAAATGTGTAATGGTTGGTAGCATGAGATGGTAAAAAGACTATCAGAGCAAAAACCAGGAAACCTGGGTTGTTAATGCCAGCTCTGCCATTTATTGCCTATCTAATCTTGAGTAAGTCACTTAGCCTCTTTGATCCTTAGTTTCCTCATCTGCAAATAATGTGGTTAGCTTAGGTGATCTGTTATTTTCCTACATTTATAAAACCCTAATTTTGTGACTTCTATAGTTAATTGTTCACTTGATTTTATTATTTGAAAGGGATATTTTAATATGCCTTAATATGTACTTCTTAGTTGATTGAACAAATTTAAAGCAAACTCATCTATGACTCTAAGTATAGCAGTCAAAAGTCCAGTGGGAGATTTATGCCACTTAGGGCAACTTTCAATGATTGTTCTTAATTACTCTGAATGAGTATGTTGAAATAATAGACCTAACTTTGTTTTTTAAAGATGAAAAGTGCTAGAAATATGAAGCGTAACAAAATCCATATGTTACTAAACCTAATCATTCATTATTATTATTTTTTTTACATTAGATCTTTATGGTTATACCTAGTAGTTGGGTTCATCCTGACAAACTCAGACAGGCATGGAAATTGAATTCAGTTCATGATAGACCTAATCATTTTGATGTTACACATCAGCAGTGATCACTGGAAGTAATTCCTAGAATTTCTGTAAAAGAGAAGTCACATTATGTTTAGCTAACTAAATCAGGAAAATGAAGAAACAGAAACATAAGTAGTCCTACATCTATTAAAGAAATCAATAATTAAATTCTGTTCATGAAGAATATTCTAGACCTAGATGGCTTCAGTGGTAAATTCTATGAAACATTTAAGGAAAAAATAAAACTGAACTTGGAGAAACTCTCTTAGGGAATAAAAGAAGAAGAAATACTTTCACTCATTTTATAATCCTGGCACAACATTGATCGTAGTATGTGCCAAGGGCATTTTAAGTAAGGAAAGTTATAATTTAATGTAATTGAGTTACATTAAAATTGAAAACTTCTGTTCATCATGAACACTGATGCAAAAATCCTGTACAAAATTATAGCAAACTAAAGCCAAGTTATATGCAAAAGGATACTAAATCACATTTAATTTGGATTATTTTTTCTAGGAAGGCAAGGTTGGTTTGGTTTAAACTTTAAAAATTAGTCAATATAATTAGCCAAATTAATAGAATAAAGGAATATTTTAAACAACCTTAGTAGATACAGAAACATAATTTGATAAAATATAACACAATAAATAATAAAATCTCTTGGAACAGTAGGAGTAGACTAGAATTTCCTTAATCTGATAAGAGATGCACAAAATACCCACAGCAGACATTATGTCTAATGAGGAAATATTGAAAGTGTTCAGCTCAAGATCAAGAACAAGAAAAAGATGAGTATCATCTTTCTATTCAATTTTGTACTGAAATTTACAGAAAATATAAAAAGGTAATTACTACATTTTAAAGAGTTTTGTAAGGTAGAAATGCCATTTTGAACGGATACCCAAATATAATCTACAGGTAAATTGTTGTAATTAATTAGTATATTTAACAAATCTTTAAATATAAATTGATACTCTTAAATCAATTGTTAAGTCTATACAGTAGCAAAAAACAATTTAAAAACAAAGCTTATGGCACATGCCTGTAATCCCAGTGGTTCTGGAGGCTAAGGCAGGAGAATTGCAAATTCAAAGCCAATCTCAGCAACTTAGTGAGGACCTGTCTCAAAAAATAAAAAGGGCTGGGGATATATCTCAGTGGTTGAGTGCCCTTGGGTTCAATCCCTGGTACCAACCAATCAACCAACCAACCAAACTAACAACCCCCCCCCAAAAAAAAAAAAACAAATGAAGCTTAAAAATGCTACTTAAAATAGCAATTAAACTTTCAAATACCCAGGAAATCTAATAAAATATGTGAAAGCTTATTTCATCAAAAACTATAAATATTGCTCAGAAAAATTAAAGAAGACATGCATCAATGGAGGAACATATCATGTTTATGGATTAGGGACTAAATATTCGAAAAAGAAGCGTATTCTTCCTAAATTAATCTGATGAAAATCCTGCCATGAAATTTTGTGGAAATTAAAAGATTGTTTCTAAATTTTACATGGAGATGCAAAGGGGCAACAATATCCAAGACAATCTTGAAGAGAAAAAAATTGGAAGACTTATATGACTAAGGCTCAAAGTTTATTATGAGGTTAGAATAATTAAGACATTGAAGTAGAAATTCAGGTGTATACAAATAAGTCAATACAACAGAGTCCAGAAACAAAAATAATCAGATCTTTGATTTATGACAAAGATTTCAGCAAGTTTAGGCTGCCATAACAAAATTCTATAGATTGGGTGGTTTAAGCAACTCAAGTTTACTTTTTGATATTTCTGGAGACTAGAAATCAAGATTAGCTGCCACCAGGTTTGGTGTCCGGTCCAGGTGCTTGCCTTGGGTTGTAGATGACTGTCTTCTTGCTCTTACCTCATGTAGTTGATAGACAGAGTAGACTTCGTGGTGTCTCTTCTTATAAAGACACTAATCCCATCATGAGAGTCCCACCCTTGTCTAACTCTCATCAACCCCCAAAGGCTCCATTTTCAAGTACCATCACATTGGGCATTTGGGCTTCAACAGAGGAATTCTGGGAACGCAAAGATTCAGTAGATGATAGCAAAGTGACAGTGTAGAGCTACCCATGGGGAAAGGATCATCTTTTTTTTTTTAAAGTAATGAAAATATGATTTTATATTCTTATCATACTTATTCTTGTTTTTAAGCTTTCAGATAGTTCATTACATATAATATTGTGACAAGTGTACATCACAGTAGATAACAAAACATGAAACTACCAGATTTAAGAAAATAATCATGTAGACTTTCTCTTTGAAAAATATTTTTATTTGCTCTTTTTAGATACACATGACAGTAGAGTGTATTTTGACATATTATACATACGAGAAGTATAACATATTCTAATTAGGATCCCATTCTCGTGGTTGTACATGATGTGGAGTTTCACTGGTCGTGTATTCATATATGAACACAGGAAAGTTATGTCCCATTCATTCTACTATCTTTCCTATTTCCATCCCCTTCCCTTCCTTCCCCTTTCTCTAATCCAATGAACTTCTATTCTCCCCTCCCCTGCCTCCTGCATTGTGTGTCAGCATCCACATAAAGGCTAATCTTTTCAATAAATGTGCTCATGGAATAAAATGTGTTTTTTTACTTCACACCATTCACAAAAATCAATTTTAGATAGATTATTGTTTTTTTGCTTTGTCTTTGCAGTAGTGGGAATTGAACCCAGAGACATTCTGCCATAAAACTCTACATCCCCAATCCTTTTTGTATTTTTAATTTTAAGATAGGGTCTTGCTAAATTGCCCAGATTGGCCTCAAATTTGTGATTCTCTTGCCTCAGCCTCCCAGGTAGCTGGGATTACAGGCAAGTGCTGTCCCTCCCAGCCTGGATTATTGTTCTTAATGTGACAGGTGAAACAATGGAGTTTCTAGAAAAGAGCCTAGGAGAATATATCTGTGGTTAGGGTAGGCCAGTATTTCTTAAACTATGCACAAATAGTCACTAGTATGAAGGAAAAGATTGATTAGATCAACCATATTAAAATGAAATATTTATAGAATAAAGTATTTCCGTTTACAAAATATCTTTTTAAAGACTAATGGCAAGTCACTGAATAAAGATTTTTTTTTCAATTTAAGTGCTAATTTTTTGTTGTTAATACTTACGTATATTTTTCATAAAACTTACAGTTGAAAAAATCATGTTTATATATTCAATGTATGAAAAACTTAGTTAAATGTTTCTAAACAATTGAGTTGAATATCCCTTTATAATTTAAATTTAAAGTAATTAACATTAAATAGTATTAAAAATTTAGTTCTGAGATTATACTACTGACATTTCAACTCAATATCCCCTGCACCACTACTACCAACAAAAAAGAATGTCCAGTGTAAGGCCGCTCAGGGTCATATGTACAATTTTTATGCACATTTATAATGTCTCAATACAAGGTTCATTTAAAAATATATAAAGCATTCATATAAGTTGGGTGCAGTGGCACACATCTGTAATCCCAGCTACTGGTGAGGCTGAGACAGGCAGATTGTAAATTCAAGGCCAGTCTCAGCAACTTAGTAAGACCCTTGTCTCAAAATAAAAACCAAAAAGGACTGGGGGGGATGTAGCTCAGTGGTAAAGCACCCCTGAATTTGATCCCCAGTCCAAAACACAAACAAACAAAAATAACCATTATAAATAAAAAGAAAACCATCCGATAGAAAAATGAGCAAAAAAGCATAAATAGGTACCATCCAGTCGGTCAATAAATATGTTAAAAGTTACTCTATTTCACTCAGCATCAGGGATACAAAATTTAAGATCAATGAGATAACACATTAGAGTGGTTAAAATAAGAAAGGCTAACATTACCAAGTGCTGAGGAAGGTATGGAAAAACTAAACTCTCACACATGGCTAAATTAATATAGGTACTCTTGAAAGCTTATTGGCAATATCTATTAATGCTGAACTTAACGTGTATCTTAGCATTTGGTAATTGCATCATAGATTTGCACTTGAAATAAATGTGTGTACTTGTGAGCCAAAGACATAGAAGAATCTTCATAGTAGCCATTAAACTCGATAACTAAAAACTGGAAACAACTCAAATGTTCATTAGTAATAGTTAAGATGGACTCCTAGGGGTTCCTCAGATGGGCTTAGGTGGGCAAATGTGGGCCTTGAAGTGGAATGTGAAATTGTGTGCAAATCATCTATGCATAAATTAGGGAAAATATGTGCCTTTTTCTCAAAACAATCCTTATCTCACAAAATGTGAAGAATCCTTGACATTTTAACTCCTTATAACTTAAGCAACTAAGTCCTATAATGTAATTTTGACATTTTAATCCTATATCTTGCCTATTCATAGCTATCTCAAATCAAGCAAAATATTAAAAATCCCATCATTCTTTATTATGAAGGCATTATCTTGTTAAATGCGAATGAATCATGGTGAAGCCTAAAAATTAAATTGTAAGCATAGGCATGAATATTCCCCATAGTGGTCTACTTGAGTGTGACTTTGGGTATGGTACAAAATGGAGAGAAATTGAGGATACTGAGTGGATGACAAAAGGAGAATTCATGATATTTCTACATCCATGATTCTGTGGGTCACTTTGTCCCTCAGGGAACATTTGGCAATATCTGGAGACTTTTTTTGTTGTTACAACTGGGAGAGGGAGTGTCACTAGTGGACAGAAGCCAGGGATGCTGCTGAACATCCTAAGATGCACAGGACATCCCGCAACAAATGATCCAGCTGAAAATGTCTGCAGTGCTGCACTCGAGAGTCTGTTCTGCAGTGATGGCAGCCCTGTGTAGGGACACCGCTGTGCTCCACTCTGAATCTTCTTGACTGTATCTGTTATTCTGCAGCTTGCTGTAGTACTTTGACCAGCTTGGGCATATGCCTTTTGAAAATGTCCTGCCTTATGAACGTGGCATACATCTCTAGCTCCCTGATGGGGGACTTCTCTGACTTGCCAGCATAGGCATCCCGTGCATGGCAATCAATCATTCATACATATGCCAACTGAAAGTGTGAGGGAATTAACAGACTAGATCAATGAGGAATGAGACCCAATGAATAAATTCTACCTTTTATCCCCTTGGGAAATAGTTATGCAATACATTTCATACACTCCGAAGATTACCTGTGTGATTAAACACCAGCCTTTCTTAGCAGTGGCCAACCCAGTAACACAGCCTTGCGCTGTCTCTTCCTCCTCCTCAGGTTCATTCCTCTTGTCTTTCTTTCCTACTTCCCAGAATCATATGCCCAATAATCCACCCACATACAAGTCTTTGTCTCAGATTCTGTTTTCTGGGACACTCAGAATAAAAATACCATGTGTGTGGAAGTCCACAGAGAAAGACCAGAAGTTAATGGAACAGAATTTGAAAAGTTAGAAAATGAATATTTATCTTTTCCCTTTAAAGTTCAGCATAAATATATAATAAAAGAGTAAAAAAGAGAGTACCAGATTCTTAGTGGTGCAAATATTGTGGTCCTCAGAAAGGGCCATTTCTAAAATAGTCCTATCATCCAAAGCAACTCCTTAGCTTCTTATGGTAAGGGTAAGGGACAGCAGAAGGAGAAAAAGTGAAGAAATTTGGTCAGAGATTCAACAAAAAGGAAAGGAAAAAGAATACCCTTTGCCTGTGTTCCTTTAAATGGATCTTGTTATCTTCAGGGAGTTAGAATCCTATAATTTTATTTAGAAGGAGCCTATGAGTACATCTAATTAAACTTCTGTTTTACAGATGAAGAAAATGAAATCTAGAGAGGCTAAATGACCTTCTCAAGGTCACTCAGTTACATTAATGGTAACCCACTTTTGAAGTGGGAATATCATCTGATTATGGATTCTGAATCACATACTCCTGTGATCCTGAAGGCAGCCTAGAACTTCTTTTGACATTATCTAAACTCTTTTTGAGATTAACCTAGCTAAGATCATACTTTCAGGATCCCCTGCCTCAGGTCTCCAAGAAGATAAGAGGTTACCGTGAAATAAGAGGAAATGTCAGCTGTGCTTTCCCTTGTTTACTAGAGGATGTCCGTGTTTCTGGTTATTCTAGGGACAATCCCAATGCAATTCTCAAAAGTTCCTATTAAGTTGAGAAGACTTTGTGAACTTGGCTGAGTAGAAATAATGATCCCATTCTGTTCTGAAGCTTTTCACTGGTATTTCCCTCTAAACCAACTTTGTTCTGAGTGGTTACCAAAGATGGCACCCTTGGCTAGTGAGGGTCCTGCTTTTCCTCCTTCTTAGGTTGAAGCCCCGGTTCAGACATTTCATTCTAGTGAACAAGGTAGACATGGTTCCTGTCTTACCTAGCTCAGAATTTGGTGGAGGAGATAGACATAAAACAACAACAACAACACACCTCAATCAACTGAAGATTATCACCTCCAGACTGCTAAGATCTGACCAAGTTTGGAATCAGGGTAGCCTCCCCCATCCCAGGATAAGATTTAAGATATAATAAAAAGGACTGAACTGGTTAACAATTTTTGGGGTCGTGGGTGAGGAAGCAGCACACGTAAAGGCTCAAGGTGGAGAGAACCCTAAGGAAGGACCAGAAGCCAGAATTCTTTAGTTAGACAGACTGAGATGCTGACCTGGTCATGGGGGCTGCTAAGACCATGCCAAGAAGTTCCATCTTCATTTTGAGGGCAGTGGATGCTGTTGAAGGGTTTTGAACAGGTGAGGGCAGTGATCAGTTTAATGTTTAGAATTCCCTGGATACAAAGTAGAAAGAATTAACTGGATAGGAGTGTTAGGAGGCCACTTGTATTATGAGCAGGAAGTATTGGTGGCTTCACTAGGATGGAGAACAATACAATCTATGCCTGGCACTAAGTAGACTGGATGAATATTTATTGACTGAATGAATGGGTACATTATAAAAATATTTAGGAAGAACAGGTGATTATTCAGAATGTGAGAGGGGAGAGGGAGGAAGAATGCAGCTTTGTGCCAACAAACAACTGGGCAGATGGGAAACAAAGTAGAGGGGGCTGTCTGAGGGGTGTATGTCTAAGCGTAGTTTTGGACACGACTTGCTGAGATGTCTGGGAGGCAGCTGGACATAGCAGCCATGAGCTAAAGTAGATAAATTATCTTTTTTAAAAAACATTTTATTTATTTATTTTTTAATTTTTACAGACTGCATTTTGATTCATTGTACACAAATGGGGTACAACTTTTCATTTCTATCATTGTTCATGATGTATATTCATACCATTTGTATAATCATACATGGATATAATGGTGTCTGTCTCATTCCACCATCTTTCATACCCCCGACCCCTCCTCCCTCTCATTTCCCTCTATGTAATCTAAAGTTCCTCCATTATTTTCTCACTCCCCACCCCCCACCCCCATTATGTATCATCATTCACTTATCAGAGAAAACATTTGGCCTTTGTTTTTTGGGGATTGACTTATTTCACTTAACATGATATTCTCCAATTCCATCCACTTACCTGCATATGCCATAATATTATTATTCTTTATGGCTGAATAATATTCTATTATGTATATATAACACAGTTTTTTATCCATTCATCTGTTGAAGGGCATCTAGATTGGTTCCACAATCTAGTTATTGTGAATTGAGCTGCTATAAACATTGATGTGGCTACGCTACTGTAGTATGCTAATTTTAATTCCTTTGGATTTAAACTGAGGAGTGGGATAAGTGGGTCAAAAAGTGGGTCCATTCCAAGTTTTCTGAGGAATCTCCATACTGCTTTCCAGAGTGGCTGCACCAATTTGCAACTCTACCAGCACATTATCTTATTACTAAAATTCCAGCCAGTTTGTCTTGGTTTTTAAATAATGCTTTTCTTGCTTTTAGATACTATATAAAGCAGCTTTAGTCCTAATATGCCACTATTTGTATTTCTTTGGAGATAGCATCCCTTGAGTCATGACAGAGGCTCAGGTTAACTATTCTAATAACAATAGACTTGCTGGTGCACACTTTTGACTTGACTCCCTCATCCCTAATCACATACATTATGGGCTGGATGCTGAATGGACTCCGGTCACAGAGGGATGAGAGGTTCAGTAGAGAACCTCCCTACTGCAGCATCATTGTCCCAAAGCATCTTAGATTATTCGGAGGGTCAGATTCAAGGTTCAGAGACAGGAGACCAGATTTTACGTAGCCTCTGTCTTCGGCAGCCACCCAGTGAATAGGAATTATTCAGTCTGTTAAGAGCAGTATTACTCTCCTTTTGCCTAATTGTTGATTTCTGCCATTTTCATTAGGATTTTTGCAGGAAAAGACTTGCCTGCTCTGTATTTGATGCATGTAATAGACACTGTGGGACTTTGTGACCACAGATGTCTCTGGTCAGTCTGACAACTGGTAGGTGTCTAGCACTGACCACATGGCTGTCTTTCTGCTCAGTACAGACAAAGGAGGGTCCTGGCAACTGAGGATCCAATTCTGGGCAAAAGAGGAAAACCTTCCTGGTAATTAATGATCCACATGGAAATGCTCATGCCTCAGTGCTAATGCAGGGCAGTGGAGCAGCATCCCCTGTGGAAACTTCTTCAGAAGTTCATTCTCAGGAATCTTCTGTGAAAAAACATGTCCATGGTCAAATTTGTGAAATACAGCACACTTTATGTCCCACTTAAAGATTCTTAACTACACACTGGTGGAACCAAGATGTCCTGTGGTAAAAAGTCTGTTGTTTAACTTTGTTTACCCTTGGTGTTTCTACATATTTAACCATGGAAGTCTTTTTAAAAATAATACCCAGTTAGGAACCCCATGAGATGAGTGTGTGTGGAATGTGCTTTGGGAAATGGTGCATGTAGGTCTCTGAGTTTTCCTTACTCTGAAGGTTTACCTTTTCCCCTTCCCACTCAAGTTTCTTAGGGTGAGAATATAGACTCTCCACAGCAAATGTGGAGATGCAGAGACCAGGTTGTTAAAGATCCTTACAAGGACCCCCTTTACTGGCAAATGAATGCAATTATGGGGAGATATTCAAATCCATGTCAGGGACCCAGAGCCACTTGTGCTTGGTAGTGTCATGTTAAAGAATCGAAGCTGAGTGTGGTATTCAAGAGAGAATTGCAGATTGGATGTTCCTTATTGGAAATGCTTGGAACCAAAGGTGCTTTGGTTATCTTAGATTTTGGCATATTTGCATATATGTATTAGAATATCTTGGGGATGGAACCCAAGTCTTAAAATGAAGTTCATTTATGTTTAATATACACCTTGTGCTCATAGCCCGAATGGATTTTATATAACGGTTTTAGTTAAAGCACTGGTGTTTTGACTCTTATCCATCAGGAGTTTTTCACTGCGGCATCTCCTTGACCCTCCAGAAGTTTTGGATCTTGGAGCATTTTGGATTTCAGATTTACAGATTAGGGATGCCCAACTTATACTACTTTGTGACTTTATGGTCTCTCTTTTTATTTGGCTGCTTTGTTTCAGTGTTGGGAAGATAACGTGGGGAAGGGATACTGGATATAAAGCAAGTTCATTTTGTTTTAATTTGATTCTAATTCCACAAAGAACTGACTGGACTTTTCTCTAGTCTGCCTTTGACTAGAAATATAAGAAGATGAATTTTCTATAATTTGAATTGTTCTGGGGTCAGCTGCATTCCAACATTTAGGTCTTTGTTTAGTTTCACTGTTAAGTCTATCTTCTGTTCATTTCCACTGTCAGGACTTCATGCCTTCTCTCCCCTTCTCCTGTGCATTCCTCCATCCATCTATCTGCTTATTCATTCAGCATGGTCCAAGCACTGTTGTGTGCAAGGCACTGAACACACATTGGTGAATGGGACAAGGACCCCACTCTCATGTTCCTTATGAGACTTCTAGGTGTGGAACTGGATTCCAACCTTTCTGAATTCTGATCCATCCTGCTGCAGTAACATTTCTCAATACACCTCTGATCCTGTCAGATGCTACTGAGAAATACTCAGGAGTTTCTTCTTTCCTGTGGAATAAAGATAAGCCCCACACCCCCGTAGCCAAGCGGCATTCACTGAGCTCCTTGTTCAGGCCCATGTACACTGGTCTAATCTCCGACTTCCCTTCACACAGTCTTGGTCAGGTGCATGTCTTTCAGGATTCCTGCCCACCCTAAGCCTGTTTGTCACTCTCTGGCTTAGGGGAGTGCAACTCTCTCTGTCCTTTCCTCACGAATTTCCTCCCCCTGCAAGTCCTTCAAGATCCCACTCAGATGTCTTCAACTCTCCACCAGCTCCACCGGCTCTCAGAAGTTCTCTTCTTGCATTCTACCTGTCCCTTGATGAGCCACTTTCCTACCTTTTCTCTGGCAAGGGCCCATGTCCTATTCAACCCAATATCCTTGACCACTTACCTAGCACAGGGACCTGTGTGTAAATGTTTAATTATTTCTGGAATCACATGCTTTCCATCTCTACCTATCTCTAACTACATAGAACACATATATAAATAATTAAACATTAACCAGAGGAGTTCCATTAGGAAACCGAAAATTAATTTTAAATTCTATCATTTTCTTATTTTGGGTGCTCATTTCTTCGACTTATTGGAACCAAATTTTGGTTTATTTATAGAGATTAGATTTTATTTCGGGGTTAAGTACTACTCTATTTAAAGGAGTGTAAACTATTTAAATTCTTGAAATCACTTCAAATCTACTTTCAAAAGAAAACTAGGGATATTTTTAGGTACTACGAAGACTCATATAGTCGTATGGACCTCTATCATTTAATTGCATCTATCCCTTTTATGAGAAATAAGTGCAATAAAATTTTATTAATTCAGTCTCTACTGTTTGGGAATTTTCAACAGTTCTGTTACCAAGGTGGCAGACGTTTTTAGCTGCTACTCTGATACTTTTAAAAGAGCAAACTTCTCAGACATTTAGGAAGATCCACCCATGTGTGGATGGTTAATGTAATAATTACAAAGAATTCCCATCTATTAATTACAGACTATCTGGCACTGCAGTGATATATTTGGCAACACCTTGTCAACTATTAATTCAAGTTAAGTAATTTTTTAAAAGAATAGCAGTAAGTGAGGCTTTTATTAATTCTCATGGCTTTACTCTTAATCTTAGTGAATTTTAACCAATTACTGGGTTGTTCCTTGTATTCAGATGTCTTCCATGGGAGGGAAGGGGATTGGAGAACCGAGTACCTGGTCATTAGGCCTCTCCAGATTACATATCACTGACACCCTTTTCTTGTGGCTCTAATCGTCTCTCATTCTAAGATAGGCTTATTTACATATAGAAAGTACACACTTTCTTTCATTTGGTCCTCACTTCAGCTATGCAGCTTCATTAGGCTGGACATTCCTATCCTTTGAATCACTTGCCCACATCCCCTAACTAGAATGGGCAATATTAGTAGTTTAACAAGGTCTCTGTCACTCTGCACTCAACTATGTTGCCTTTCAAATAGTAGCAACCTAGGCTTGCAAAGCATTGAACATCTATTACCTCATTTTTTTTTTAAAGTCATCATCCCCTTGAGACTGTCATAAGCACCTGCCTGTTGCATTTCTTTCCTAGCAACCCCTGTCTATATGTTCTTCCCTATGCCCACATACTGTGCTTTATAGTCACACTTAAAAGGCGCTCTGAGAATATTTGACATTATGCTATAGTGTGATCAGACAGTATTTTTTTTTTTTCTGTTTACCCTGGTTGCCCTCAGGGTGCTCCAGCTATATGCCCAAGACTAGACATCAGCTAAGCAATGACCAGAGATGCCTCAACTTCTGCATCTCTCCCCCTCTGTCCTTGTCATTGGAACCCTATTCTCAGCAGTTTTCACCTTTTCTTGTGAAAACTTATTCTTCAGAAAGAATCACTCATGCTGGGTGTGGTGGTGTACACCTGTAATTCCAGTGACTTGGGAGGCTGAGGCAGGAGGATTGCAAGTTCAAAGCCAGCCTCAGCAATTCAGCAAGGCTGTCTCAAAAAAAAAAAAAAAGTAGAAAAAAAAAATACAAAGGGGATGGGGAGGTGGCTCAGTGGTTAAGCAACCCCTGGACTCAATCCCCAGTACCAAAAAAAGAAAAGGAAAGAAAAGAAAAGAAAGAATCACTCATTGTAAAATAGAATACAATAGAAGCCATTATTTATAAACATGTATTGAGCTTCCTTGCTTTCAGGAAATTTGTATTTTAATGGGATACAAGACACATTAGCCAAAGAAATGATCCTCCAAAGGTAGAAGTGAATTTCAGTGAGTAGTGAGGAGTCATTTTTTGAAGCTAGCGTGTTCTTACTGGCACCCTTGAAATTATAGATGTAGGTGGTCTCCCACTTCATCCACACATGGAAAGTCAATCTCATCCATGTCCTGTTGTGATTCTCTGCTCCTTAAAAAAGAGATAGCTGGCAAGAGCATTGCTAGCCTGTGGATAGAATAACTACTTCCTGAGATCTGCGTAGTACTGGTTCTGTGTTATCAGTTAGTGTTTAAATAGCACTTTCTGGTGCAAGTTCATGTGGGACACATGCAGCAGATTCAGTCTCACAGTCATAAAGAAGTAAAGGCTTGCACTGCAGACCTTTAACTTTAAAAAAAAAATCAATCAGCAAACATTGATTGAGTAACATTTCAGCTGTCTCCTCAAAGACATTTTGACCTTTTTGATTTCATTTTGTCTACTGAAGTATCACTGAGCAAGTGCTCTTTGTAAGTAGCAGACTCTGTGACAGTTTCTAGTCCTATTTGTGGAGGGAAGTTTGGTGGATGGATTACATACCATCCAAAAAAATCTGGTTTCCAAGATGTAGTGGTCAAGAGGTAGGCCTGTGGAGTTAGATGGCTGGGTCTACATCTAGACTTTGGTATGTACTCATGTGTTAACTAGAGCAAATTAGCTTCCAAATTCACTTTCCCACCTGCAGAGTGAGGCTAGTGTTAGTACCTGCCTGGTGGTTGGGGTTTGTTACTAAGAGGACATGATGTTGACCAATGATGAGGGATACTGTGCCTGATATTGAACAGCAGCTATTTATTTAGTTTTTTGGATCAGTAGTCCAAGTTTTTCCCCAGGTCTCCTTTGTGTTCACTTCTAAAACATAGGAATTGTGAAGAAACTCCCAGAGGACTCTGTAGAGACTTTTAATTTAGACTGTGTTAAAGTCTTTGGAATTGGATTATTTCAAATAGGAATTTCTTTCTTTGCAAAAGAACTTCAAAGAAAGCAAACTTTAACCCCAGTTACTTGCCTGCCTTCTAGGTCATGTCTTTTTTTTTTTTTTTTTTTTTTTTTTTTTTGCTTTCCCCCATCTCGATGTTGGGTTTTGAATCTAGGGCCTTATGCATGCTAAGCAAGCACTCTGCCACTAAGCTAAGTCCCAGCCTCTTTATTCCCTTCTTAAATATAGCTACTCTGTTAAGTAGTTTGACAGACTGCTGCCCAGGTCATGGGGAACACACAGGAGTCTCCTCAGACTGCTTTGTAACTTATCTCAAATATATTTCAAGTCTTGAAATGATCATCTGAATGTGTGCATTCTAGGAACTATTGGAGAAGATAAATATCACCAGCAAATATTTTCAGAATTTTTTCCTCATGGACCTTCATGAAAATTACAAAGGGATTCCCATGAATGTTACAATTAAAATTACAGTTAAATTGCTTTGGGTCCATTGAGGTCCTCCTGTTTTTCATTGGCTTCTGGTCAAGTAAGCTAGTATGTGTGTTTATAGCCATGATTCAAATGCCCCAAGAAGCTCACTGGCCAATGACCATCCTTATTTTTAAAAGTCACCAGATAAGGAAATTTCTGAAACAACTTCAGCAAGGCATTTCAGAAATGCTTGATCTCATACTTCTCTGCACTATAATAAATAAATATAATTTTTGATTTCATCTTAGAGTAATTAATCTGAACTTTCCCTTCTGGAATGTAAAGTAGAAAAATGTTCCATAGCTCTTTGAAGATTAGATTAGAAAGAAAATGCCCTAAACATTCTGCTTAATTAAATCCTAAAGAGGTGGTACAGACTTTTCATGATTAATTGAAAAATGAATATTTTGACTGATGCATATTTATATGATACCATATGAAATTTTTATCATGTTATATAAACCATTCACTCTGGGAATGTGATTGAATGGTGTAAACATTTTGCATTTGTTGTTGCATTGTTCATTATGAAAAATACACAGGCTAATAGCTGTAAGATAATATGCTATAAAAATCTGTAGTGTGAATGTTACTGAGATAATCTCAAGTCTCTAATGGCACCGACTTTTAACCTAAATATGAGATTGGAAATCATGTTTGGAAAAAAATCCTTTTTTAAAAAGAATTTTAAAAATTTAAAGTATATAAGTTAGAAAAGCTAAATTCCTGGGGTCTTCTGTTTTGCTGGTGTAAAGCATGCTTGTGATTACCAGGTTTAAGGCAAAAAAAGTGATGTTGAAATGAACTGATCCCTATGACTTTGATTACTTAGGCAAAGTTCATTTTTCTGGGGGTGCTGTCATGCCAAAATGGGACAGTGTGTCATATCTGGTGACAGAATCTGAGCTGTGGTTTGGCTGACAAAATGAATCTAGATAATCACAGTTCTTTTTTAGTTTCTTAAGTCCAATATTAACATAAATGACTTATAAGACTGGAATACCTGAGATAACTGAAAGTGTTTCTTGAACTTTTGGAATAATGCATTTATCATTAACTATTGGTAAGTTTGATGATAGAAAAAGAGAAATCTGATGAAAGTTTTCCAAAGTGTTTGCCTTGATGAAACAAAATTTTATGAAAAATGGAGAGGAATGCTGATTTATTTAACAAGACAGATGCTAACCACCATTCTAAGAATTGCACACCTATCAGATACAAGAGTGTACGATTCTTTTGTCTCATCTTCTCATGTTGTTACTTTGCAGCAAGAATGATTTATAAAACTAATCTGTTTTAAATTCTACTTTTGTTGTTGTTGTTGTTTATTTGTTATTGTAAGAAAGTATTCTTTCCTCTCTTTAAAAAGTGACAAGTGGACCTATCTGGTGATGATGGAGTGAAGCATGAGAAGGACCTGGGAGCTGCCTTTGGGCCCCTGGCATCTTTTCTCCAGGCCAGGTCCCAGCCTGGGCCTTCTTATAGCTTTGTCCCCTACCCTTTCTCATCTTGGTTTTACTCATTATAATTAAAGATACAGTGCTTAAGGAAGGAATTTCATGTTTTATTTCCTAAATCACCCCATTTAAAGGAAGACATAATGCTGGGAACCTAATGCATGTTTTCAAATGGCTCTCTGGGAAGTGGATCTTCTCATTAAACCATGAGACCAAATCATTTCCTCCTTACATTTTTTTTCTTTACAGAGTTCATCAGAATCAAGTTTTTTGCAAATGGATCATTTGTGAGAGTTCTGCTGTTATTGTCTTCTTTTTCAGGAATTTAAGGTTTTTAAGGCATCTTATCGACTGGGAACATAGAAACTATTAATACTAGTTAGTTTAGTAATGATGTGATGGATAATTATTTTAAAAGATGCTACTTCTAATCCAGGTATAGTGGCACATGCCTGTAATCCTAGCTACTTGGGAGGCTGAGACAGGGGTATCTCAGGTCCAAATTCAGCCTCTGCAATTTACCAAGACCCATTCTCAGGAAGACAAACTAAAACCAAAACAACTACTTCTAGCCTAATTTAAGAAAATTATGCTATATTCTAGGGTAAATTTTATAGCTTTGTTGATTTTTCATACTATGTAAAATATCTATATGTAGATAGATGCCACATAAGAAATCATATAAAAGATGAATAAGTTTCCTTTGACTACAAGTCATTAAATGCAATAATTGTCTTACATTGGAATTTATATTAAATTGTTTTATATTTAATTTCATATTATGACTTCATTTAAAGGAAGTTATGTTATAAAAAATGTTTGACTAACATCAAAGATCACTTTTTACACTGTCTCGTTTGATAATTAACAATAGATCACAATGTGTAATTTGTGAAATAGAAAAGGTCATTCAAATGACAATATTTATTCCATTAAGGTAAATAAAATGCTGCATGTGGTTCTAGTGATGATATTCAGGGGAAAAAACCATATCACTGCATTACAAATTAGTTTGCTTCTAATTTTGCAGGCTGATGACCACAGTGCCTCAAACCAAATCTTTTCCCTGGAAATGGAATGATTGCATGACAGACTCTATGAACCATGAATATGTCAACAACTCATGGACCAGGCCTTGTTTAGCAATTAGTCTTTGGGGGATTTTATTCAGAAATCAGACAACACTATACCAGAGCTTGTTGGGGATTTTGTGATTACCATTCATATCTGGAGCATGAGTCTGGGTTAGTACAAAAACCAAAAAAATCCATGAAAGAAGAAGAGTTGTGGTCAATAGTGGTCAAACACACACACACAGTCAGTCAATTGGCAGGACAGAGAATGCTTAAGATATAGCAAAAGCTCCTAGGAAGAAGGAAGGAAATATTTCTTAGGCTTTGAAAGCCTCCTTTCATTCCCCCTAAAAGAGGCCAGTGTGTCTCGTTTGAGGATCACCATCTCAATTTTTGTCATAACTTATCACCTGAACTATGATTTACTCAATATATTTTATTAATCAACTCTTTTTAAAAGTCTATATTTTAAGCAGTAATGATTGTGATATCATAGTCTCATTGTGCCAGTTAAATTTGTTTTCTTCTTATGCAAAGGAAAAGAAAGGAAGCATTTTAAATATTAGAAATCTTTGTTACCACCTAAAGTCACTCTGAGCCACCCTTTGACATGGGTAACTGATCCTCCAGGAGCCAGGAGGATCACCAGTCTGGCTGAGAAAGATCTGACATCCCTATTACCATCCTCCATCCAGGGACTAGGGACTAGGAGCCATATCACATGGAGGAGAATTTAAATCGGTCCTGCATCTCCCTGAGGACATCAGTACCAGAAGACTGCATTGTAGGAAACTGCTCAGCGAGTCAGGCTTGTTCCTTTCCATTGCCAGAATCTGGCTACTCACATCTTTCCTTTTTTTTTTTTTTTTTAACTAAACGCATGGTTTGGAAATCATTATATTTCAAGAGTAAACAACAGCCATGTCAGTTAACAGTAATGGGGAACATGCCCTGTGGAGTCTGGACCCTGATTGTCAAGGTTCACCTGGGGGCATTGCATTTGTAGGTTAGTACTCTACAAATTACCTTACCAATGCAGGTCTTGTGGACTTGAAGCAGGACCTTCAAAGAAATGGGTCATTTATTTTACAAGCTTTATTACTTCATCCTGGTGCCTGTTTAACTAGACAGATTGAAACTAGGCTGAGAAGTCAGAGGAACTCTTGCGGCTCTGCAGTCATGCTCTGGTTTTTAAGTAAATGCCTTTTGGAAACTTAGGAGAGAGGGAGAGAGAGAGAGAGGAGAGAGAAAGCACTGAGCACCCCCTCTCTCACCCCCACCCACAGAGCTGGCCATCCTACTCTGTCAGAAAATGGTGAGGTCTGCGAACTGGGATCAGACCTCAGGAGCTGTCAGGTTCAGGGTGCGTCTAAGTTTGAAGGGATGTTTGCTTCTGATATGAACATTTTTCTTATACTTTTATTATAGAAGATGATGTGTCAAATGTACAAATAATGTGTGCCTGGTGCCAGAAAGTGGGAATCAAGCGCTATTCCCTGAGTATGGGAAGCGAGGTGAAAAGCTTCTGCAGCGAGAAGTGCTTTGCAGCGTGCCGGCGAGCCTACTTCAAGAGAAACAAGGTAAGCCGCCTTAGGGGGGCGCCCCGCAGCCTCCCACCACGTGCGCATGCGCCTCGTAGCCTCCAGTCCAAACTGCGCCCCTTTCCCTTTGTACTTTTATTTGTTTTGTCCGTTCTCTTCCTCTGTCATGCTCAACTTTTTGGGTTAAGGAGTCAATCCCCTTCTAACGTGTAACCTTGTTCTTCAGTTTCTCTTGGCTTGGTGTTTGAATTCTGAGAGGGTGAATGAATCTGATGGGGACACCCTGATCCCAGCTGGTATCCTCATCGGCAGTCTTTCCAGTAGCAGAGGGCAGTCTAGAGTTCTTGAAAGATAAGTGGTAGAGACGTCTTCCCAGAGCTGAGAAACTAGCCACAGAAGCATGGCCAGACAGCTGTAGTCCACCCAGTTTAATTCTTGCTCTCAATGGGAATACTGCTATTGCTTTTTCCAAACCTCACCCACAAGTTCTAGTCAGGAAAAATGTCAAGTCTCCTTGACACTCTATGTTAACGTTGATTAATCTTGACAAAAGGGGAAATTATAAATACATAAATCAGCATTGCTCACACAGACAAGTATTTGTGAGAAGCATGGTGGGTAAACACAGGGACAGCCATAGTTATAGTTTTTATTTTGTTTTAAAAGACTTCCTAAATCTGAAGATGTCCTTTTCTAGTAGTATTTTTTTCACCATCTATGGGAAATGGGGTACATGTTTTTCAAATGCGTGCACTCACACATGCACCTACATACACACTCTCTCTCTCAACAATTTTTTAATCCTTAAAGAAATGCTATAGCATTTTGCCACCAAGTATTGATATCAATTGCTAGTCCTTGATTATTTTTCATTGATCTGTAAAGCTTCCTTACTTCATAACACTATCTACATTTTGCTAAGAAATTTCCTTTCTGTAATATAAAATCAAAATCAGTTTTTGAAGCAAACAGTTCTTATTTTTAAAAAGTCTAATATTGCCATTCTGAAATGCCAAGCATGGGCTTACTGCATTGCAGGAAGCACTGTTGCAGCAAATTATCTGCTGCAAATTTGGGTCACATTTATTCTGCCAAAAACATAATGCCTAAAGAATTAGGCTGCAGAATTCAGCGGGGTGGAATTTTAGTAGCAGTCTTTAAGAATTAGACTCATAATCTTCACTGGAACATGGAGTCAAGTAAGGAAATTGTCTGGAATTCTTTGGGGATGGTCAACAGTCGAGTTCACTTTCCCTTAGGAGGGGCCAGTGAGTCTGGGGAGGAGGGTGAGAAGAACGATGCCTGGGAGACACGTTTTGTTTTAATATAGGAGGATTAAAATGATTGCCAAGACCCTGGGGCTCCCATTTTGAATGCTGAGCGCTGGAGTAACAATCCCAGGAGTGGGCCCAGAGCTTTCTTCTTCAAAGCCCTACTTACCACAACAAAATACTTTGCATTCCATCCCAGAAGATGGCTATAGAACAGGGCTTTTTGTCTACTATAATTCTGAAGGGTTAAGGTTCTGAATCTTGATGAGCTGCTTGTAGTGAATGAAATCAAGCAAGATGTATTTTCACAACCCCGATGACACATATGACACTTTGCAAAAGGATTTTACTCTCTAGTAAGCCTTTGAAGAAGGGCACCTGATACCACTTGGAGAGCAGTCCAGAATACTATCTAACATATAGGCTTAAAAAAAAAAATCACAATGTAGCTTAAGGTCAAACTGAATTTAAACTTCCATGACATATGTTTTTGAAATAATTTGGAGTCAAGATAAGAATGAGTATTTAGAGTTCTTACAGTAGGTAAAATCAGTAGTGGGAGTTGCACTTCCCACCAGGAGTTACTTGGGGTAGGTCTCAGTACCTCTTGTAAGACCTGGGAATTGCAGTGGTTCGATATTTAGACAGCGATTTTACTGGCTGATTCCAGTAGCCCATTAGTGTTTATGCAATATGACGCTTCTCTGCAATCTTCACTCTTATTTTTGTATTTCAAAGCTCTGCCATGCTATGCCTTCTTATTTTTTTTCAAATAGAGAAATAAACTTGTCACATCACCTGCTGGCTTCTTTTATTTTTTTGTTTTATAATTTTTAGAGTGTTATCTCTGCTACAATATTATATTGTATTACAAGAAACATGTACAGCTGCTGCATTTCTGTTAACTGATAGGATTTTGTGGTCATTTCATTTAGGGCTTTGGTTTCATAATGGATTGTATTAGATACCAGTCTCCATCCTGCCATTTCTAAGAACTGCTATAATAAGCCCCAGAGTGTTCCCTCCTGAAGACAATAGCAAATAGCTATGTCTCTTCTTGTATCATTTAACAAAGTTTTTAGTCCTCATTATTAAAATTGGGGACTTAGAGAAAGGGAAAAATTCTTCCCATTCCTATAATACAGGGTTGTTTTTTTTTTTTCTGTCTAAATTCTATTCTTTTGAATATTGAGAGGTAGATGGAAAATGGAGTGAATGTGTGTGCAGAATAGAATTTTAGGTATAGTGTAGATTTTTTTAAAAAAACATGTAAAATTAACTATGTTGTAAATTATGCTTTATAATGACAACCCATTTCTTGCTGGATAGCATGCTGGGATCTAAAAATGGTCTCTAAGTTGAACCCAAATTGCGTGTATAACTTTACAAAGAAAAATGCTAGTAGAAAAGGTAGCTAATTAGGAGCAGTGTTCAGCTGACCTCTGTTTTGTGTCTGAGCAACACCTGCATTTGTGAATATAAATTGGACAGCTGTGCCTGTGGTCCTATGCTCTCCTCTTCACGAGTGCTCAGCTATAGAGGCAGGCATTGCTTTGCTGCTAAAAACAAGGACAAAAATAGCCCAACTCTCAAAATGAAGGCCCACTGAAAATGGGCTCTTTAAATTTCATTTGCTTCTCAAACCTTTCTTTTTCTTTGGGTCTCTGTACGTGGTGAATGGAGTAGGTTGAAAAAAAATGTCACATCCATCTTTCACAAACCCTGACATGATGAAGTAAGGTGGAATAGATGAAAGCCAAGTTAACCCTTTATGGCATGGAGGTTATATATTTAAACAGAATTTAATATTGTTTTGAAGAGGTGTTTGAAATGCCACAAATAGGCTTTTTTCAAACTGCTTCTGCTAAACTCTGCTGGGAGAGAGGCCTGTGAATCACAGCTGTATTCTCTCAAGGAATCTAACTACAAGTTTACACATTTCAGGATGTTGACTCTTAGAAGTGTATATTGCTAATTCATAATATATTTTGTAGAATACTTATTTCCGGAAGACTCAATTGCTAGCTCAAAAGTTTTTGAGCCACTGGGTTAAACAAAAACAAAAAAAACCCTCCTGTAGTCTTCTGGCATTGGGTGAACAATGAGATGCCAGTCTCAATATTTGAAACAACCAGAGACTTTTCAAGGGACTAGCCCCTTTTTGAGGCCACAGTAGAGCAGGACTTGAGAACATTTTTAGCCTAGTGATTCATCTAGGAGTTGGAAAGTTGCAAAGTCTCCTTAGTGGGTTTGTAAGAGACGCAGAAACATTTAGTCCAAACTGGTATTTGAAATACCAGTTTTACTTTGTGCTGCAGATGCTTAAAAATATTCTTTGTAACTGCTATCTCTCTAAAAAGGAGAGTAACAAATAAGACCACAAATAGTAGTCATTTCCACGTAGCCTATGTTTGATCTTTTTCCTTTTGCATGGGAAATATTCTATTGTCTAAACTAATATCCAGAAATCAAACTGGAAGTCAAAACTCAAGAAAAATGTCCAAAGCAGGCAAGCTAAAGGACGATCCTTTGCTTTCCACGTCCAAATCTTGTTAATAGTGTTCTCTAGAGATGAATAGCATTGATAATTTAGTAATAAACAAGTTCCTAAGAGCATCAAAGTTTGGTTTAATTCTGGTTTCCCCGCAATTTTAAACAGGAATAGTTAGAAATACATCTTAATATCACAATGTTCCTATTTCCAATAGACCATGGTGGAAGAGCCTTCCATGGATATATAGAGATGAGGTCACGGCTGCTTTAAAACCAAAGATTATATAAACAAATAACATTTGGAAATGATGGTGCCATTAAGATTTCCTAACAATCACTGCAATAATAACAAATACTCAATGAGGAGAATATTGAATAATAAACATTTATTTTACTTTCAAACTATATCCCTGGATACAAAGTAATCTCTTATTAAAGAGATCTCTTTTAGAGGAAGCCATAACTAATTAGCATTTATCATTATGTTATTTGGAGTTATACTTTATTTAATCATAGGCTGTTTGTCTTTTTATTAAACTTGAACATATCCTGAGAAAGACTTCTTGGTTTCAGACTTAATTATAGAACCTAGTAGTGCAGAAGAAACGTGTAACAATTGCCCTGTTAATCTAGTGATTAACCTGTCTACTTTTTTCCTTTAAACACCTGCAAGATTTAATTTACAAAACGGCTGTCATTCATGAAGTTTTGGATAAGGACATTAAGAAATTTACTTAAATTAATGTCCCCTGACTGCCTGAAGCTCAGGCTACAGACTTGCTTTTGCCAGTTGTTTGTGAATATCTTTGGTCCACAAGTAAGTGAACCCAGGGCACCCCAGGGTTCTTGCTGTGGATTTACCTTGTTTGATTCAGGCACCAGGGAACTATCGGGTCTATATTCCTACACCTTGGCCTTCAGGACAAGGTCTTGGATTTGCAGACTCTATTGAAATTGTGCTGTAGACTTTCCCACAGTCTTGGGTGTAGAGTGGCCTCGTCGTGGGCTTTGATCGCAGGTCAATGACTGAGTTCCCTTTCAGGCAGAGAAAATAGGGCAGTCCTCAAGAATCTCTTAGGAGAACAACAACAACCCAACAGTTCTCTTGTGCTCTCTTATTTTAAAATATGAAATGGAATATTGGTGAGTTGCTTGGAATGAAAGCCTATAAAAAGCAATGGTGGAGGAGAGGGAAACATTTGCTTTTGGAAATACATTTGGGAGAGGGGGTAGATTAGGAAAGTTCTAGAAGGGAAAGCAAGGTGTAGGTCAACTTAAAGTGTAAGCACAGGCTTCTGAGGAAAGCCAGCAGGGTTCCAGGACTGGGGTTCAGCATCCCTGTAGGGATGCAGTGCCCTAGGCAGCCATCAGGAGCTTGGGGAAATAGGCACATGATCTTTCTGTGTCCCCAAACACTTGACAACCACTTGAGAAAGAGTAGTTAAAGGGAAACTTGGAACACAAACAGAATGAGACCAACGGGTTTGTACTGAAAGAAAGGATGAGCAACCATTTCTGATTTTTAACGGGCTACATTTTAGAAGATCATGGGGAAAACAGAGAACTAATTCTATTAATCAGAATGGATGTCAATTTCTGAATAATATTGGATATTTTAGATTTAATGTGAGGAGATGATCAAAACTCTAAATAGCTTCAGTTGGTGTCCAACATTTCTTTTCAATGAGCAGGAGGAAGAGAGGGAATTTTTCATAGACCCGGATCTGGTCACCTGGGGATCAATACCCGGGGCTATTGACGTCTGTGCTGGAATGTTAATTTTCAGACACAGTGAATCTCAGGCCATCCTTCTGGCGATAGCTAACACTATTCACTTAAATCAAGTTTTTCTCATCCGAACTGCCGGTAATTATCCAATCCATCTAAGAGGCACGCTCCCTTTTAACATTAACCACAGTGTCAGATTGCATCAGCAGCATTGTGCTCCGGTGACTGCCGCTGCAGAGTGATGAATGTGTGCATTTGGAGTTCATAGTCCGACTGTCTGTTTGGGCAGTAGGTAGTTCAGTAAACAAATGATCAGGAAGGGAACTATTTATTTGGGACGTACATTCTCCTTATTGATCCAGTCACTTGCATTGCCAAGTTTCTCACCTTGCCACTAACAGCGTTCAGGTTTATCTGAAGAATGAACATTTAAAGACTATCTAATGATTTGTTTTGATGTGCTTCCTTCATCGTAAGCTACATTCAGCACAGAGGTACTCTTTGTGCCTGACTTAAAAAGGAAAGGGTCACGCGACCTTATTAATAAAGACCAGAGGAGGAGAAGCTTCTAAGAGAACCGAGTGAGCTGTCCGAACAAACCAAGCAAAAGCGATTATGCGTTTTCCTGGGATTGAAGTTATGCTCTGTTAATTCAAATGCTTTGTTAAAAATGTTACACATCTAGGGCTGGGGTTGTAGCTCAGTGGTAGAGCGCTTGCATCTCACATATGAGGCATTGGGTTCAATCATCAGCACCACATAAAAACAAATAAATAAAATAAAGGTGTTGTGTGCTTCTACAACTAAAAATATTTCTTAAAAAAATGTTACGAGCCGGGCACAGTGGTGCATGCCTATAATCCCAGTGACTCGGGAGGCTGAGGCAGGAGGATCGTGAGTTCAAAACCAGCCTCAGCAAAAGCAAGGTGCTAAGCAACTCAGTGAGACCCTGTCTCTAAATAAAATACAAAATAGGGCTGGGGATGTGGCTTAGTGGTCGAGTGCCCCTGAGTTCAATCTCTGATACCCCATTCTAAAATGTTATATATCTAAATAAGTGCCTGCATAAAGGGCATGTGGCTTGCCTTGAGATATTTTAAGTAGTAGATTGAGTCCAGAATTTCTCTCATAAATGTTTGCAATGTCTGGTCACCAAATCTAGTATACCCAAGAGGGCCACATATGGCAAATCCAAATAATAGGCATGCCTGTGGTTATTTTTAGTTTCCTTTATTTCAGTACCTCTGAATAGCTTTTGTACACATCAACAAAGTGTAAACTGTGCAAGTCATGTGTGATTCTCTGTTCTTTGCACTCTTTGCTCTGTGTTCATATTATCATGGATTGGGAATAAAGAAAATCTTGCCTCAGAGAACTGCTTAATTTCTACCCCAGCAATTCAGACTGAGAGTAGAGACCCCCTATGTTACCATGCACCCTTCGGGTGACTGTGAACACAGTAGAATCTACTCTCTGCTGTCAGGCTGCTTTTGGAGGTGACCAACATCAGTCTAATGCATTTTCTGTAAACACAGGCTATGGACCAGAGTTGGGCGCTACTACAAGCCCTGGAAGACAGATCAATGGTTTAATGAATCCATAAAAGATGCTTGGACTTTGCAGCAATTTACTGAGCACTCTAGTTAAATGAAACTCCTGTAGTCTTTAACAAAGATAGAGATAATCAATGGCTGGGGATGGAAGTCAATGGGCAGCAATCACAACCTCCCAGGATTCGTGTTGTCTCAGTGCTAAGAGAGAGTCAAATTCAGGCTCTGAGGCTCACTGAGTCTATGTTGATACTTGTTCAATGTTTGAGGTCTGAATTTGGTCCAGAGAAGGCATAATTTTAGTAGTGTTGCCTTGTGAGGACTGTTTTTAAGCTATGGAATATTATTTAAAATAACATTACTTTAAAGTGACAAGATTAAGCTCAAGAATTACATTTATTCTAACGTGTAATGTCTTTGTAAGTCATCCCCATGATTAAAAGTAAATAGGAGAATAAAATTCATTCATGATTAAGTCCTTAAAATGTCAAATTGCACAGCATTGGCGAGCCCTGATTAATCCTTCCATGGTGAAATATTCCTCATTAGTTTGCTCTGGTTAAGGGTTAACTACTCTATTATAAATTCAGATATTAATGTATTTTTCTGCTTAATTCATCTTCAAATAGAAAGAATATACTTAGTAGATATGAATTTTTTTTTAACTTCCAAATGTGCTTTGGAAACATTGTACTGATTTGTGAGAGAGCTTTGGAGACATGCAGGAGAATTCCTTCATAAATATGTTATAATGTATTTAAAAGTACTTAATTACTTTTGATTGTGGAAAAACAACTGTTTTGACTTTGAAAAGATTGCTTTTCCACAGAAATAGTATAATTAATGACAAGTAAAAAATTTTGCATCCACACAAACTTAAAATTTCTTAATATTTAACTTTCTTGATTAGCTAATTAGCATTAAAAGCTACATGTATTGTGAGGGTTCAGTAGGTAATAGAAATTTTGAGGTATTATGACTGTTCATTTTCTTCACAGGCCTTTTGCCATGTTAAAGGGGTGATTTCTATATGGATCCAATAAATAATCTTGTAATCTGTCTTGATAGATGATTTACATTATTTAAAATATGGTGAGCACATCTAACTTTTTGTTATAAATAAAGCTCTGACACTTCCTGTGATTATCTGTAGGACTCTATTTAAGTTGGAGCAATTTGCATTGTTGACAATCAAGGGCAATACCTCAAAGCTTGATCAAAGGTAATACCTCTTTCCTGTTTTTGTTTGCTTTTAGTCAAGCTTTAAAAAAATTCCCAAAGTTTGTCATTTATTGACCTACTCGTTCTTTTCAAAATTAAATAAAAAGCTCCGACGAGCTGTTATAATGTGTTCTTCATGAGGTTTGATAGAGATACTGTGGAACAAGAGAAAAAGTCCCTGCCTTAAAGGGAGTTAATTCTAGTGGGGAGGGGCGGGTAGAGGATATACAGATGTAAAAAAACATGAGTGATATAATTTCAGGTAGTGATAAATGTATGAAGAAAAAGCAGTGTGGGGGGATGGTAAGTGGTGGGGTACTGTTTCATATGTGTTACACTGAGGTTCCCCTTAAGGAGGTAACATGTGAGTAGGGACAGAGGAAGGTGACAGACCTAGTTGTATGAAGAGCTTGTAGCACAGGGTCCTGGAGGAGGAAGAAGAGGGGAAGTAGAGCTGATAAGGCAGAAAGGGGCTTTGCAGTTTTAAACAGCAGCAAGAAGGGCAGAGTGCCCAGAGGTGAATGATCAGGTTGGTGGGGGCCCCAATCACCAAAGCTGGAGAGATGATCATTTACATTTCATTCTGAGTGTGATGGCAGCTCTTGGAAGGGTGGGCAAAATGATCTGATTTGTATTGTTGATTGTACTTCTATTAACAAAGCAATACATTTAAGATTCCACATGCAAAGGGGATTTGGACAGGAAGAAAGGCAACAGGATTCCCATCAAAGTTGAATGTGTCTGGTAGTAGAAAACTAAAAATACCTTATTCACAGCATGTTTCATTACTGGTTATGAAACATTCCCAGTAGCCAACGGGTGTAGAATCAATCTGATGTTTCTTTTTTGCGGGGAGGCAGGGGTGAAGGGGTTAAGGTGTGGAATAAGAGGAACCTCAAATGGACACCAGCAGTTTTCTTCCCTTAGCGTAGATAGGTCTGCCCCAACCTGAATAGGAAGTAGGGAGGTTAAAAGGTAAACTCCACACAGAACCCAACTCTTGGGCTGGAAGACCTACGGTATCCACAGGTCTTCTTAAGCTCTATGCCTAGAGATAACATGATAAAAAGGAGATGGTAACTTTGAAGGAACCAATTTTGGGTAAAAGGATTATTTTGAAGTTTATGTTATCTTAACAGTAGACATAGTTTGGTGATTACTTATAGGGTGTATTAGGTTTTTTAATGAAAGTAACAGAAATATCCAACTCAAACTGGTTTAAACAATAAAAGGCATCTTTCATCTGATGGAGTTATAAAGTCCTGGGTTAGTGTATACTTAGTGTTGGCTGATCCAGCAGCACAGTTATCTTGTCATGGTCTCATTTCTTTCTGACTCTGTATTTTTTCTGTGTGGAGTGTTGCCATGTTCCAACACAAGCTCCCCAGAGGCCATAGGATGGCTGCTAGCAGCAATCAAGCTACATGTTCCCTTGCTCACATCCAAAAGAATGAATGTCTCTAAAGAGTGTGAAAAAAGATTCTCAAAATTCACCCTCATTGTCTATGCTTACTTAACATGTTTATGCCTCAATGAGGGACCTTGATCAGGGCAATAGAATGTTCTTATTAGCTTGAGTCAATCAGGGCTTCCCTCTGATGTCAAAGTTGAGCTCAATTTCTTCTAAACGTCATGGGCTGCAATAGGGAAGGATAGCTTCCAGAATAAAAATCTGGGAACTATTTAAAGAGGGAGAGGATCAGAGTGATAGCCAATGGTAGATGCTAGCAAATGTCCACTAGAGAGGAAGAGGTGGTCCATGAGGTTATTTCATGAGGTTAAATTCTTTACAAATGAATTTGTCATGTCTATCCTTGTCAGGTAGAAAAAGTAATCTAGAATCCAAGTGTGGATTGAAAGATTAAAAATGTGATTAACATTTATCATAAGGAACTTAGATGAATTGCCTCTTCTGTGCAGTATCACTTATTTTGAAAAATATGATTTTAGAATATTGGCTCTAACACCAGGGCTAAAGAGCAGCCTCGTACTACTGTTTGGACTCTAGAACATGAAATTTACAGAACTGAAACAAAGGGATCATGGTTAGCTGTTAGCAATTCCCATTTGTGAAGAGGAACATGTTATAGTTAGAAAAGATAGCCCAGTACATACGAAGTTCATTAGTGTAAGTTGTCTGGAAGAGGTTGGCCAAAGACTACATTGGACATGGGGAAGCAGATGCTTTGGACTAGATGTATGATGGGAAGAGGTTACTGTTATCTGTTAAGATCTCACCTACTCACACATTGAAAGCTACTTTCTCTGCAGCTGAAAACCATGTCTGCTAAACAGAAGGGACAGGGGAATTGTGATTTACTCTGAAACTGAATGCATCAATTTCAAGTGACCAAAAGAGTAAGAGGTCTTGAAAGTTGCAACTTCCACAGTCTTATTTTTTTACTTATTTACTCAACAAATATCTATTGAGCAGCTACTACATGCCAGGCATTGTGAAAGGCATTGGAGGTACAGTGGCCAACAAAATCCTGGTCTCTGCTCTCATGAAGCTTACTGGGGGCGGGGAGGCGGGCAGACATTTACTGAAATAATCCAAATATGAAGTGGAAATTATGTCAGGTTCCATTATAGTGTGGGTACAGTGCCACAGAGAGATTTGACTAATCAGGAGATCTAGAAGTTTCCCTGAGGAAGTGGAGATAGAATTGAAGTCTGAAGATGAAGAGGTGTTGAGTAGGGAAAGAGGGAAGGGGGACCATACTGAACGGAGGACACAGCATCATAATTTTCAATGCTGGCATGAATTTGTTCCTTCTTTGTTAATTTCAAGTTCTTTGTGGGGTAATGGAGAATTTCCTACAAATGAGAAAAACATTGAACAAATAAAATGTTCCCTCAAACCGTAACCCCATTTATCTATTTGTTTGTAAATTCGTTCATTCTTCCAGCCCTTGGGGATTCCTTGCTTGCTGCTGGCCTCTGCCTCCCTGACTTTTCATTGGACTTCCTGGGCTATGGTGTTAGCCCATCATACTAGTTCACTTCAGAGTATAGGCAGCTTATAGCTCCTGAACGTAGGAGCACTTTGCAAATAAATAATAATAAAATAAGAAGGACTATAAAAGCTTAAGTGTTTTTAATTTTCAAATGTGTTAGAAAAGCAACAATAATAATGGAGAAAAGATTGGGTGAAAACACACTGTTTTGAAAGAGGAGAATAGTGCACAGTAATTACTCTCTGATGAATGTGGTTGAAAAAAAAAATGGGAGAAATCACTTTTTGATGGAAGGAGCCAGAGAAGGGGCACATGCTCAGCCACCCCCACCCCTGGGTGTGGAGAAGAGATGCAGTTTTGTTGTATAGAGAGAGAACTGGGGAGCTATGTTACCATGAATGCAAGAGGAAGTTTGGCAATGATGAATTCCATGACAGAGAAAAACTTACTGACACTCAGGTCCCCAGACCAGACAACTGCGATCAAATGGAAATAGCACAGCATGTCTGTTGGCACAACGACAGAGGGAGATTCTGGTGGCACAATGGCATGGTGGGAGGGAATGGATTCTCTTCCCTTTCTTTGTGTTCTTTGTTTCAGCCTGGGATCTAGCTTTAGTGCCTAGGATCATGATGAAAACTCTGTAGAAATGTAGTGACAAATAAATAGACAGGTAAGCAATTCAGATTTTATCTTCCTATCTCCAACCTGGGTGATGTGGATATGGGTATTCTAAATGACAGATGTCTGCATTGCTCTTCAGAATGCCGAGTGGAGGAGCTGGTCTGTGTCAAGGTTAACCTGCACCTGTCTCAGGTGACTGTGGACCAGAGATCTCTGGTTCATCTGGAGTTGGCAGCCCCCTTTCCAGTTCCAGTAGCTCCTAAAAACCACAAATAGTGATAGTCATTTCCAAAAGAGGCTGATTTTAAAACTGTGATGAAAATGGCTAACAGCAGGCTGAAGGTTAAAGTAAAAAACTTAAAAACCATAAAATCTGCCTGGAGGCTATTTAAGCAAACTGTTTTAGAGGCACAGATGGTTCATATACCTCTGAGCCAAAAACAAAAAGTAAAAAGGGGACAGTAAAGCTGGCGTGATTAAGCAGACAAGTATGAAAGTTTTATTAGTGCTAAAAAGGCCTCCTTTAGAAAAGTGAAAAATCTGTCTCAGGAAACTTGGAAGACATGTTAAAGACCAATGGCAAATGGAGAGGGCAAACAGATGACATTTCAAAAAGCAAGCCAGGACTGTGAAGACACACAATGTGCTTATGTATGTTGATATCGGAAGCTGGGCTCCAGGGATATTAGAAAGCAATGGAAGATAAAGATGCAGTGTGCAGCAAGTTGGGTGTGGCCCCCGACTGTACTGGTCTTTGATGTAGAGCAGATTTTATAGGGATTTGGTGCAACTTAAATGATGATTTGAAGCTACAAGGAATATCAGCTGAAGTAAGTTTAAGAAGCCTAAGTGCCATAAGTAAGAGAATCCCAGGCATATGAAGCAAATAAAGTATGATGTCGCTGATGGTATTGTTTAAAGTTGGAGGCGTCCCTGAGAACTGGGAAATCACTGGGGCGGAGAGTGTCCAACCTCTTTTGAGGGTACAGGTGAAGCCACAGGGATGCCCCTCTCCAAGTGTGTTCCCATGCACGTGCATGTGCCCACACAGCACACCGAGAGAGCCTCTGGACTTGAGATCCGTGAACTTTTGTCGTCATAATTTTGAAAGAACTTGGAATCTGGAGAATATCAGGACAGTGCAGAGATTGCAGGGTCACTGTTTGAAAGGCCTCCTCTGAGGAAACTAACAAACAGTACTTGTGTCTTGAGTTAGCCTTCCATATAAACCTAAACAAAATTGGCTGATATAGCCTTGCACATAGTAAGGTAAGTCATTTGCGTTTTCAGAAATCCAAGTAATTCACTTGGAGGTTGACTGGCTCCCTCCGAAAGGACCCTTGAGGAAGGAAGACAAGGAATAAAACCTTACCTTGGATTAAGAACCCGGGTAAGGAGTGGATGATATTCCTCAGAGTACAGATAAATTACTAGCCTGTCATCCCAGGGGTGTATATTAGGAATAGTATCCCTAAGTATACTGTTTGCTTATTTGGAAGTAGATGACAGGGAGGTGGGGACATTTGCTACTTTCTCTAGGTTGTTTTCATTTGAAAAACCACAGAGGATTACCCCTCTGTTTGCACCCCCACAAGTATATGCATATAAGGATGAAGCCTGCTGTACAGCCATGTGAGTCTAATGAGGTAACCTGACATCAGAAGCCATTCCCCTTCACTCACCTGTCAGCTAGCTCAAGGAAACAAAAAGTTTTCATCCTGCATTCTCTGGTACCAACCTGACAGCATTCCCGGAGAGCAGAAGTTGGTCTACTCCGTAGGGCACTCATTTTGTTGCCTACTTAAAATTAATTTAAAAAAAAAGAAGAAGAAAAGGAAAAGAAAAGAAAGAAGTTTTAAATGCTTGACTGCATTAAAGATAATTTTTGAATGCAGACATCAAGCAATATGCTGATAGTCAATCTGTGTCCCATTTTCACAGGAAATGTGTATTTCATTCCCCTTTTATAAAAGACTACACTGAACTTTAAGCAAGTTGACATAGAGGATTAAATGTATTTTTATTAGCCCTCAGGCTATGCAAATATAGGAAACAAAAGGCTGCAAAGGTGTAGTGTCAAGGACAAAAGAACCCATGATGAAACGAAAGAATTGGTAAAGATAAATGTAATGAAAGTGTACCCTGCTTCTTAACACTCAGGGGTAACCTTTGCAGTTGGCCACCATGGAGAAAGACTGGGTCAAACTCTGCGGCAGATGGTTTAATACATAGTGCACATATTAATCCACGGCGGCAGCCCTGAAATGCAAGCAGGTTGCTAATGATTGTGGATAGCAGTTGCGAGTTGCTTTTGCTCTTGCAGTTAGGTATTCAGATGTCATGCTTCAGGGTTCAAGCTGATGAGTTTCTGGGTTGGGAAAACATGTCCCCCTTTGTATTTGTGTTAGCTTTCCATCACTTTAACAAATACCTGAGATGATCAACGTCTAATGAGAGAAGGTTTATTTTGGCTCACAGTTTTGGAGGTTTCAGTCCATGATTGGTTGGTCCCATTGCTTTTGGGCCTGCAGTGAGGCAGCACATTATGGTAAGAGAGTGTAGTGAAGCAAAACTGGTCACCCCATGGCCAGGAAGTGAAGGAGAGAGGAGACAAAGGTATTGCAAGTGCCCTTTGGGGCACTATGTCCCCAGCGACCTAAGACCTCCTGCTAGGCCCCACTTCCTATAGGATCCACCACCTTGGGATTTCTCCACCCTGAGGATTAAGCCTTCAACACGCAGTCCTTTGGGGGAACATTTAAGATCCAAACTACAGTCCAATTGTACTGCACAGGGCATGCCTCAGGGAAGAGGTGAGGGTCACTATCCCAGTAAATGAAAAGGAGAGGAGGTGGACTCACCTCCCAGGTCCCTGATTTAGTCCAACAACTTCTTTCTTCTGGTTAATGTAGTACCATGTGAGAATTCACTGTGTATGAGGAATGTGAGAATCAGATGTGAAGGCAGCAGATATCAGTGCTGTAAAGCGAATGGAACTTTAAACTTAACTTCAAGTCAATTGTTATTAAAAAAAAAAAAACAAAAAAACTTCATTCATGGCCTGTTGGCACCAGAAAGAGCCTTGTATCAATGATACCATTTTCAGTTTTCTTTATCCTGAATTGCTTAATGATCAGAAAACAATGTTGGTCTCCCAAATTCCAGTACATTCAAACTTAAAGAATGAATTAAAAATAGTTAAAACCCAGAGAATTAATTAGGAAGAGGCACACTCCTAAACCCTATGCTGGGGGTTGGGAAGTAGAAGCTCATAGAAATCATTTGGATTTATTGAGTTTTCAATCAAGACAATCAGAATTAACTAGAAATTAAGGAAGAGTTGGATAAAAATTTTTCATGCCTTATCATGTTTCTTTTAGAGAGTTATTTAGCATTAAAGGTGAAGAGACAAGAAAATTATGGGCACTGAAGTGAATGGAGGTGGAGATTAAGTTAACATTTCCATACATTGCCAGCACAAGTCTCCTCCTTATTCAAGCATCTCTGCTTACTTTCTTTACATTTCTAATGCAGTGATCTAGCACTTAGTAAATATCAGTCAATTTTTAAATTAATTAATAAATTAATTAATTAATTAATTTGGGGGTACTGGGGATTGAGTCCAGGGATGCTCTACCACTGAGCTACATCCCCAGTCCTTTTAATTATTATTATTTTTAAATTTGAGACAGGTTCTTGATAAGTTGTTGAGATGGCCTCAAACTTGTGATCCTCCTACCTCAGCCTCCCAAATAATTGGGATTACAGGCATACGCCACCATGCCTGACTAATATTAATTCTTTATGCTCATGTAATTCAGTTCTGTACAAGAAGATGTTCAACATTCCCAGGACTAGATATTTGGCTTAATGTTTGGCCAGGGGCTAGTAAAGGTGATGCAGATGTTGTAGGGAGAAGGGATAATACATGGAATAAAACTTCTTATCGAAGTGATTATTTACACTGAGCCTCTGTTACTTATCCTCTCTAGGAGCATCAGGAGCTTGGCAAGTGGTTGTTATGGCCATACTGCTATACATCAGCTTTGCATGTGGGTGGATGTGGCATCTTGGGCCTTATTCATCTCTGGGTAGCCCACTTGTGGTGCTCCTCCACTCCATACCTGAAAGATCAGAGGGGATAGAAGGAAATTAGTTGCTTCCATTTAGTTCTTGGGCCCTGAGACTGGAATAACCCTTTTTGGTTGGGGAGAGAAAGACTGGAAAGAAGCACAAGAATGCATCTTCACGTGCAAATTGGTGTGTGTGCAATGAATACATGAATCAGCCACTCAGTGAGGTCCTCAGAGATTGGGACTTGTCTCAGGGCTGGATGCTATAAAACTTAGAAATCTGTGTCATAGTTTCTGCTTGAAGAAGAACACCCGAGTGTGTGACTTCCTGTGTTGGTAGGGAAGCTGACTTCATGTGGCACGTTTCTCTACTTATTCATTTATTCAGTGAGCATTATTGAGTTTCTGCAGCAGGTCAGCCACTGTTCTGTGATTAGGGAGACTAAGATAAATAAGGAGAGGTGTTCGCCTCTAAGGCTCTCACAGTTGAGTAGGGTAGACCCACAAATAAATGATACGACAGGAGGCCACTGGAACAGATGTGGGGAAGAAGAAACAGGGACCATAGGTGACTTACCCAGCCCAGGTCAGACTTCATGCTTGAGTGAATGCATGCTGGTATAGAAACCAGAATGTAAATTCAGAAAACTGGGTGGGTAGAAAACAGCTAAGGACAGCAAGGCTCAAAAGAGGAGGTGAGTCAGGAATGACAAGTGCATATGTCATACGTTAAAAAACAAATGAACCCTCATGGTAATTCCTGCATTGCGTTTTAGCATTTTAAAATGTTACAAATTTTATGGGAATACTTGAAACAATATTACACAAGTTCCTGCATTGCATTTTAGCATTTTAAAATGTTACAAATTTTATGGAAATACTTGAAACAATATTACACAACTTAAAAAATTGGTTTTGACATTACTTTGTCTTTGGGTGATTTCATAAAGAAGTCTGCTTCAGTGGTTTAAAGGAGGCAGAGAAAGTAGAGAAATTAACAGATGGGGTTCATGAATGTAGTAAGGCACAGAGCAGCAGACTCATGAGCATCCTAAGCTGTTCAAAAGTAAAGTGATGTTAGAATGCTTCTTCAGCACCCTGCTGTTACAGATGAGAAAACTGTGGCCCTGAGAAGTAAGTGACTTGCAGGGGTCACTGAATTAGGGAGGAGCAAAGACACAACCCATGTGTCAGCTCTGATGAGGGCTCCAGGGTCAGGAAGAAAAGAGGAGAATGGAGAATTGCAGTTACCTGAAGAACAATAAGAACTGTTTGTTTTTTTTTTTTTAATTTTTTAAAAATATTATTTTAGTTGGCAATGGATCTTTTATTTTATTTATTTATATGTGGTGCTGAGGACTGAACCCAGGGCCTCACACATGCCAGGCAAGCATTCTATCACTGAACCACAACTCCAGCCCAAGAACTGGTCCTCTTTATGATTAGCATATCATTGTTTAGTAACTGCACATATGAACTTTATAATATGACTCAGTGTGCTGTTTTTCAAACTTTCATTTACTGTGAACCTGTAGAAATACAGTTTGCTTTAAAATTAAGTCCATGCATTTGAGCGTGCACACACATTCACACACACACACACACACACACACACACACACACTCTCTCTCTCTCCCTATTTCACAGACTGCAAGCCACTTTTATACTGGTATTTTCTTGATTGTACCAGATAGTGTCAGACTTCTGCACAATTAAGTCACAGCTGCATCCTGGTCAACAAGAATTGTAAAATTTATCATGATTTTAGAAATGCTAAAATGTGAGAAATGTTTGGGTTTCTGAACACAAAAAACAACACACAAATTCCATGAGACAATACTTATTTTTCTATGTGATGTGCTCTGATATTTCCTGTTTTGTTCTATTCTAGTCTACTAAAATTTTACTATTTGGGACTCACTAATGGGTTTAGAACCCATCTTGAGAATGGTAGATGATGAGATTCCATTATGATGGAAGGTGAGCCTTCAGGGTCTTGCCACTAGATTCTCTTCCACCTTAACTCTGTAGTCTCTCCATATTAAATCAAGGTATCATCAATTGTTTTAAACTCTCTTAATGCAGTCATATTTATTCCTTAAAATGGTCAAGGACTACTGCTTTTATCATTTTTTAACATCAGCATTTGTCTCACTGATGAATAGGAAGCCACTGGTGTATTGATCACACAGTAAAGAGCATACTCACATTTTGAATGTGTATGTCAAGCTCTTTTATCAGGTGATACTGAAACAAAGGAAGGCAGAGATGGTTTGGTGGTGAAGGGGCGAGGATAAGAAAGCCAGAGGATGGAGGAGGACCAGACAATGAGGTACAGCCTCACAAATAACTCCTCACTAGAGTTCTGAGCTTTGGGCCAAATGTGATGAGGGACTGAACAGAGGGAGAGACTTGCTGTGTTTGGCCTACTCTTCATGCCCAGGCCTGTGCCATGGAACTGTGTTGCTAGTCATGGCTCGGGGCTCATGGCTTATTCTTTACGAGGACTGGCCAACATCAGGGAAGGTGTCTGGAGGACAGCTTGGCTACCAAGAAGGAAGAGTGGCTGAAAAATTTAAAAGGAGGCTGATAAAGAAATGCTAGCTAAGGTTTCCCTGATTAAATAATTTGATTCTCAAAGCCACATTAGAGGTGGGGTGAGGTGGGGGTAGCATGAGATATAAACTCACGTGGACAATTCACCTTTTGTTTGAGTTATGGCCACCTTTAAAAATCTGTAGAAAGCTTCATATTGGACCCTCCCTCAGCAATAGACATGAACACAGAATTTTATGGATCATTTCGTGGGGTTCATGGACTTTCTGGATTTCATTCATGAATCTCTGGAATCCAGGTTTAGGATAATAAGTACATGTTATTGGAAGTGCTCTTGTATAAACCAGATTTCTTCCCTTAAAATCAGATGGAAGGGTTTCTGACCTATCAACCTGGAATGAAGGCTTAGAAGAGACAGGTGAGCTATTCACCTATCAGCATGTAGGACAGCATAGCCACATGGGAGTGCGGAGGCATTATTGTGCTGCTTGGTGTCCCCAGCTAGATTTTGAGAGTAGCCATCCAATAATAAACCTTATAGGATTAGGGAAGGGGCAGGGCAGCCTTAGAACTAGGGGTGGTGCTCCTTCCTGATGTGACCTTCAGAAACAAGTAACACCCTTAACTAACAGTTTGTTCAGTATTTAAGCAGACATAGACCTCCTGAAAAGGATGGTATTAAAGTCACAACACTGGTAATGTCATGGGGAGATTCTTCCATTTGCATTACAGAGACATAATGAATGTGGGGAAACTCTGGTATCAGTAAGATATTATATTAAATAATGCTTGCTGCCTGGATGTCCTGTCGGATGCATTGTAATACTTAGCAGAACTCTTTGTCACCTCTGAACGGAATTTAGACTGTCAGTCCATTAAGTGTTCATCTCTAATGTGAAATTTTTAGATGAAACCAATTTAGCTTAATTTACCAAGACATCTCTTCATGTGGGAGAGCTAGTGGGGGAAGTAGGGCTGGAGTCCTTTGGAGCTCTCTGCAGAAGTCTGGAATACACAGGATACGGAATGGCTTCTGTGGGGCATAGTGGCATCTGTCAAGGAAAAGCAATACCACCCTCCTGCTGCCTCCCACTCTTTCTCTGGACAAAAACATCACAAATGCCGCCATTCTAGTAGACCTGGGAATTATCTCAGGAAGCAGTTTCTCTTGAGCTTTTGAAATGGTCCAGGCATTGAAGGTTCTTTCTACAGAGGGCCGGGATGGGGTGGAGAGAAACTGTTGTTCTGAGATCCTGACTGGGGCTGCAGATGGAAGGGCTCGTTCAAGTACAGCAGCATCTTTGTGCCGCAGTTAGTGATTTTACTTTTTTTTTTTTAAATCCCCTTCTGAGGGAAATCTGTGATTACATTTTTTTTTCTCTGCACAGGTGCTAGAATGCATTGCACAAATACAAACATATCCCACTACATGAGAAAATTTGGAAGTCATTTTCCTTCCATCTGTCTGAAGTAGACTGTGCTCTAAAACTGGCCATCCACCCACCCATTCTCCCACGCACCTTCTCGGTGACAAGGAGGAGATGGCATTGTAAGAGAATGGAAAAGAAAAAAAAGATAAACCCCGCAAGGCATTTAAAAGGATGGCTTATTAGTATCATTTGGACAGCTATGAATAACACATGATAGCTTCTGGGACTGCATATTATTCACAGAAGAGTACCCTTAATTTTCCTTCTCTCCTTTTCCCCAATCCAGTGTCCCTTTATTACAGATACTTTCCTCCATCGAGTTCCACAATCCTTGCTGAACCTGAGTATTCGTTGATCACAGATCATTTTCATATATCCACGGTGAGTTCTCTCCCCTGTAGGTAGGTAAGCAATGTTCCTTCAGAAAAGGGAGGCAGTGCCGGTTTCCAGGGACTGGTGCAGCTGTATGAGCTCCGCACTCAGACAATCAGAGGCCCAGCAGGGCACCTTCCTAGCGCAGCTGCACAGCTCTCCTCGCGAGCTCTCCAAGGCACTGCGCCCTACGTGCGGATTCCAAGCTACATTTAACACAATTGCCCATCAGCACTTAGGAAGCAGTTACCACAGAAACCCAGCAGAGACCAATTAGTCACATGATTAAATTAATTAAAATAACCCAGGGCATCTGCCATCTTGCCTCTTTCTGCTACAGATAGCGCATGACCCAGACAGAACTGCAATTGGTTAGCAATACTGTTGTGTCTCCTAATCCTAGAATTGTCTTCTTATCCTGAGAGGGGGTTCTCCAGATTTGCTTTTCTTTCCCTAAGAACTATCTTAGGTTGTTTTGCAAGATATTCCTTCTCTATGAACCAGTCAGTATCAAATTTTTGTAAATTTGATACAAAACATCAGATTTAATAAACAGTAGGATTTGTTATGTTGGGGGTAAGAGGATTTGGAAACATTTTGGGAGGTTTTTAATGAAGACTAACAATGCATGCCAGAGGGTATTCTATAAAATGCATTTACACTTGACCCGAGTATTTTGTGACAAGTTGCAGAAACCAGACCACAGCTCCCCTTGTTAAAGAATAGGGATGTTACAGCTAGGCACAGGCAGACTGTGCTACAGGATGGTCTTGAGTCAAGAATGATGTATAATGATCCCACTCGGTGGCTTGTCATTTGTAAAAGGCAGAAATGCACACTGTGAAGCTAACCCAGTAAATCAGTGTTTTATCCTTGATATGCTGAATGACCGAATAATGACCTCTCCAAAATTTCCATGTAGTCAAAGGTTTTCTGTTATGTATTATGCCAGGGCCATGCATACACACACACACACACACACACACACACACACACACACAACTTACCTGAATTCTCCTAATGCTCACAGCAACATGATTTCTATCATCTCAGACACTTTCTGGAGACCCACTTTCTGATCCATTCCACCTGAGAGCAAATGACTGAATACAATTTGGAGGTATCAAAGGAGGTAATGGCGTGGTTTCCCAATGCTCTTTGTGAATTGGCTTGACAAAATGGCATGAATTAATTATATAGCTTGACTGCTTTAATTTGTGCCTAACAAAGCAAGTGGCACAACCTCATCTATAGTCTTGACTCAGACAGGAGAATCATAGTTGTACATGAATAAGAGGTTGCTTGTAAATAATCAGCTTGGAGAGAGCTTTCAGCAGCTGTAGGCATTGGACTGGTTTGAACCTTACTTCTTCCTGGGCGAACAGAGCCCAGTCAGACCTCAGAACAGATGTGTCCATCTGGCAATTCTGAAAATCAGGGGACTGATAAAAGAGAGCCATGTGGTAATTTGAAAAGCTGTGGCCTAACATATTATACAATGAACCTCAAAGGAAATTAATTGATAGTATGTCATCAATAGCAGTTATAAGAATATACATTTGAATCACATTTTATATTTTGTAAGGCATTCAGGAGCCTCCAGACTTCAGCTTAATCTGTCCTCTTTAATCTTTACCAATTCTTTTATTTATACGTATACTTTGTATGCACTTGGTATACTCATTTTTTCTTAGTGCAAGTGGTCATTTCATGAATGAGGTATACATAATCTGCAAAATAGAGCTAAGACTAAGGTATAGAAAAATATTTTTCATATTTTTTTCTTTCGAAATCAGTGGAAAAATAAAAACATACAAAACTGTGCTTGCATAAGTAATTAATGAACACCTCTGGTAGAGGTGACTTGAAAAGCAAAAGAAATGTAAATATATATGTATACACACATATATATATATGTATACACACACATATATATATGTATATATAAATAATTTTTTTTTAGGTACTAGGGATTGAACTTAGGGCTTAGGGCATACCAGGCAAGATCTCTGCCATTGAGCTACATCCCCAGCCCACAAAAATATATTTTAAATGTATGTTTTAAATATATCCCTAAAACTAAATGTTAGTGTTTCTGTGAGCCCTAGGCTTGCTTTGTATAAGCAGAAATCTATTTGTGCTATGCACATACAAATTTTTCTCAAACTATTAAATATTATGTAAGATACAGTTATTTGAAAACTGTTAATGGCTACTCATTTGAAAATGGAAAAATGAACCACCACAAATGAAAATGTACCTTATGTCCATTAGTTGTATATCAAACTTGGTCAAAATGAACCAAGCATTTTGAAAGTTGTTATAGAATGTTTCAGTAAATGGAAACTGAGAGCAAGTAGGGGATTTGAAACAGATTTTGCTTTATTTGGTCACATTGTGTGCAGAAGACCCCTAATTAGTCATGAAATGAATTTCACACCAATACAAGGCATTGCCCATTGCCATTATTCTAACTTCTGGCTACTGAGGGGACTCTGAGGAGACAAGACTGGGTACGGAAAGGGCTCCTGGTTTTGCATGTTTGATTGCAATTTTTAGATTATTCTTTGTTTTGTGTCATTCCAACTCCTCCCATTCAACCAGGAAGAATCAGCAAAAGATGACCTTCTGTGTTGTATATGAATAATTTCTCCATTCTTTCTGCTTCCTCTCTCATGTTACCCTGCCATTTGTTGTATAGTGGCAAGAATGCAAAATGTAAATATTTTAGAGTTAGGGTGCTGATTCATAGGATCAATCCTGACATGATTGAAACTGATACATTTTACAAAGTTGAATTTCTACAGAATTTGTGATTATATGCAATAGTTGCTGCCTTATTAATTTTTATCCATTTCATTTGATCTTCCTGGCAAATTGTGATTTTGCATACCTACTGATATACTTAAATGGTTGAAGAAACCAACTTCAGATGGAAGAATGAAATACTTGGGAAATGAGTTTGTGTCTCTACTATTTTCATAAAGATCTAGTTCTTTAATAGCAGAAGGGCTTGGCAGTTTTGCCACTGCACAGTAGATTTACCATAAATCCTTGCTAGAATGAGGCAGGTACAATAAATTAACAAACAAAACAGAATTAATAAGTAAAACTGCAGAAGACCATGGCTAGCTAGCTAGCTTGTTAGTCCTAGCATGCTAATTCATGGCACACTAGGGAGAGAAGGAAAAATTTAAGTCACCCAAGTGATATTAAAAATTGAGCACATGTTATTTTATTCAACAAATAACTATTTAGATTAGCAGTCCCTTATCACTCTATAAACACAACTGCTTTTCTTTTTCACAGTATATGATACTACTGGATATCATATATTTTTATAGCTATTTGTTTGTCTTTTGTCTGTGTTTCCCATTATCATAAAAATCCCATGAAGACAGCAATTTTCTCTGTCTCGTTCACTTCTGTATCCCCAGTGTTTAAAAACTGTGTCCATCACATAAAAGATTCTTGATAAATATTCATTGAATAAATATTCATTCAATAGGTCTGAACTAAATGAGAAATTGAATAAACTAGGCCTGGCTTTCTAGAATAAGGAGCCTTGAAAGGAATGTTAATTTGTTTACCAAATTAAATTAGTTAAATGTTTAAGAAAAAAAAAAGCTAGTTTGTAAGCTGATAGATATTCTCATTTGTATCATCAAGTGTTGGTGAATATTTAGAACCTGGAAATCCATGCAAAGGATGTAGAGATTGCAAAAGTAAAGGCTACTCTAGTCGGTCATATTTTTTCTTCCTTCATAGTACAAATACCTTAGCACAAAGAATCTAACTGGACCAGAGATGAAAAAATTTCAATAGAATTTAAGAAAACAATAGAAACAGGCGAGGAGTAAGAAAAAGAGAAGATACTATTTAAGACTGAGAACAGCAGTGTGTGCATATTCCTATCTGGGGTAAGTAGATCCACAGTCAGAGGGTCCTTAATCTCCTGATCACCCATCCACATGGCTTTGTCATGGAATCACTGGGTCACAGAAAACCTTTTTAGCTTCATTTGTCTTCCCAGGTTTGTAGCAGGAGTAATAATTATCCCCTAACCTTTCAGTGATATCATCATATGAAACCTCTTGTTTCATATTGTGTGAAAGAATGATTTGTATGACATTTGGGTGACCTGTCGATCTGATTATTTTCTCTTGCTATCATTCACATGTAGTTTTTATCTCACAGCAAACACAAATCCTTGTAATCTAAAGTAGAAATCTTGGTCATCAGTCACTCTGTGGTTTGCAATATGCACGTCAATTTCTTTCCCCTTTTGAAAGGAACTGTATTCAATGCATTGCATACCACTATGACCTTAGTGGGAGGAGCAGCAGAGTGGTAGTGGGGGAGTCTGATGCCCCAGTGTATATCAAGATGGAGCCCAGAAAAAGGTAGAAAATAACTAATTTGAAGTGACTTCAACATTTGAAATACTGCTTTGTACCATAGAGACCCGTTTAATTTTTCTCCTCTAGTCTATCTGGTGGTTTCTACTTTATCTGCAGTGTCCTGCCTTCACCTTAAACAATCTGTTTTTAAACAGATTTCAGGAGCCTTCACCATCCCAAGTGACATTCAGAAATACTTCATGCACCTCTCTCCTAGCTTTCCCATGTAGTCTCTTGTGATAAGAACAGGGCTAGCTCAGGATTCGAGAGGGACCTCGGGATCAACTGACAGGACAATGCAGAGCCAGGATGAAGTCAGCTCAGAGTGACTCTGGAACTCCACCTGCTCCCCTCCAGGGTCTTGCCTCTACCCGCCCACAGGGGTTCCTTTCTCCCTGGTCCCTCTCCTTCAGGTCTTGACTCTCCAAGCCCGTTCTTTCTTTCCCTAATATTTGATTCCCCAGAGCCATCCTGACTCCCAGTGGTTAGCACATCAGCACTTTCCCCACTCACCTAGGAAAACTCACAGTTCTTCCTGTGTTTCAAGTTCTCACTATATTAGACTCTAGGCTAAATATTTCATGTTGTTTAATCCTCATGATATCCTGATGAAAAAGATGTTAGTGTCCCCATTTCACATAGGAAACAGCTAAGACTCAGAAGTGAAATAACTTACCAAGTCAGAGCCCATGAGCAAGTGTACTGAGAATGGCTGGGAATGACTGGGAATGGATTCCACCTGCTTTCCCACCAGGTTGTGCTTTGGATTATCCTGATACCACACTGAAGTGGGCACCCACGGCCAGCAGACAGCAGTGTTAACAGTGCCTTGTACATGGCTCCTGCTCTGTTCTGTTTCTTATCTTGGCTCCTGTTAATACAACCTAAATCCTTGCAAAAGCCCAACCAACTTTTCAAGTTTATTTGTGAGAGACTCAGAAATGTGTGCTTCCAGCTGGGAAGCAACAGTGAGACCACTGTCAATAATATACATGCTTTTAGTTTCATAAACACTTCTGAGACCCTCTCTTTTGGGAAGGTCTGTCTCTGAGGGTATCTGATCCACCAGGATGAGATGCCAATTAAATCCATGTGGAATCTAATCATATCCAAATCAGGTCTGTGCAGAACTTATCAGGTTAAGGGTTCTGTGGGGCATTTTGAGAGCAACGAAGCTGGTAGATGGAAATTTAGGTGAATGCTTCTTCCTGGCTTGAACCATTTCAGCTCAATTTGTACTTGAAGACATCACAGAAAGGGAAGCAAGGAGTATGCACTTCATGGATTTATTTAAATTTTAAAAATAATCCAAGCTAAGTATTTCATGATTATCTGGAGAGAAGTTAGACTTCAGAGAGGAGAGGGTTTTAGCCAGACATGGACAATTTCTTCAGCCATAGCTCTTTGATGGGAATTATTTTTCATACTTTTCATTTCCTTGAATATTCTGTGCATGCATAGCATGGTTCTGAAAAACCTTGCTCTGACTGAGGAGGCCATCTCCATGAAGTGGAGGCAGGGAGTCACTCTGGGCTAGGTTGGCTATTTCCTGGAGGAGGTTCTTTCTCCTAGTTCTGTACTTGTTGAGAGCTGCCTGTTGGGGAACTCTGAATATAATGAAGGAGCTTGGCTGGTCAGATTCCTTGTCAGGTTAAGAAGCCCTTTGTTTCTGTTTAGTTTTCTGAAACAAGACAAATTATGATATTTTCTGTTAATTTCTTTCCTTAATGAGTTTCATTAAAATCAAAGCTTCTGGAAGACTGAGCCTTGACAGCTGTCTAAGGGCTGTTTCATTTACTGGGGGCTGCTTAGACTGAATAATTATTACAGCTTGATAGTTTAAAAAGAAGTAAGAACAACAGAGAGAAATAGATCCCCTGAATGGTATGTCACACGTTTCTATTTCTTCCTGTGTCTGGGATTCTGTGTGTTCAAAAGAGATCATCAAAATCATGTATTCTTTGAACTAAAATATTATAAAATCATCACACGCTTGCTTCTTAATGGCTTCCTAGTTCTTTAATACTGAATTTCACTTAATGAAGGTATGTTCAAAGGAAGCCTTTTAGAGGTTAATTAAAAAAAAAAAAAAAGATTGTCTTTGTATACTAGAAAGCCATTTGGTACATGGTGCCTTGAGATCTTGCTAAGACTATGGGCAAGAGTTATTTTGTTACATTTACTGAGTAGGATAGTTAGCATATTCACTTGTACACCATCAATCATTTTTATATTTGGTGTAATAAATGCTATTTTAAATCATAACCAGAATTTCATACTTTATGGTAGTATTCTTCCATACAAATCTTTATTTCCCCCCTCGCCCTCTACAAAGTACAGAACGAAGTATAATTTTGACATGCGGAGATGCCGAGATCCTTTGAAGAAGGAACTGAATGTTCTGAGATGGTTTACCTGAGGGGCAAACCTGAGAGTTTTCAAAAGAAAACAACATAAAAATTATGTAAAAATGTATCAAATAAAATGTATTTTGCTATCTGTGATATGACATAACATCTCAGAATTTTCAGCAAGAAAAAAAGAATTAAAAAAAAGAAAGGATTGATGAAGTAGTAGGGTAAAAATCTGGATAATTGTTGATGCTGAGGAGAATTTGGGGCTTCACTAGTATCTCACTTTTGTGTATGTTTAAAAAATTATAACAAAAAGTTTTAAGAGTGATAAAATGGTAATAGGAACATGATTTGTAAGAAATAGAAAAATAATAAAAATAGATTTTAAGAGTTTGATATTATAAAATCATTTCATAGAAATTATTTGAGAAACACTTGTCACTAAAATTTGCATCATTTGATAAATTTTTTTTCATCAAGAAATTTTCATCTTTGAGAAAAAATGAATGTGATGTAACTCTAATCATTCTGAGCAGATAGATTGATCAATTTAGGAGAAATTAAACTAGGGAAATACTCTGTAGTTTAGAGGATTTCTTGGGGCAGATCTGAAATTTCATAAAGAAGGCACCATTAGTAAAAATCAGCTTAGTGGCCCATGTGGGAGAAGGAAAGTAAGATATAAATAGCGAAGAGCTAACCAGAGAAAAGAATAAGCATTTTCATTGTCCCTATCTTATTCCTAAGTATTTTTTAAAACTTGTTATAGACAACAGGGCATTGCTTAAAGATTCACCTGTATGCCCAGAAAGCAGACATCCTTCCCACAATTGGCAGGTAGGGAATGGAGACTTATAGCCACACTCCCCAGGAGTGTGGAGGCTCAGGAGAGCTCAGGGAAGCCCCAACCCCCCAGCTTGAGATAGGGGGCAGAGTAGCATCAGCTGCTGGGAGAAACCCATTGCACTGGCCAGGGTGACCCTTAATAACATCCCATAGTGTGGCGCACCCCTCAGGAACACTTCTGAAGGCAGTGAACTGGTTTCCATTTTTGTATAATTCTACTTTATGATGGAGAGGGATGGGTAGCTGGACTAGAAAGTCTCTAAGTTTTCTTCAATTTCCGAGCTGCTATGATTATATAAGACAAAGAGAAATGGAAACATTTGGATGTAAAATAGGTATGTCTGTGTGAATGTGATTCTGCACACACAAATGTGTGCGCGTCTCCCTGTAAGGGAAGACGCATCCATATTGTGAGCCATAGGCTGGCTGCCCACCAAGTAGCAGACTGAATGTAATCTGGTCCTTCTATTTCTTAAAGCTTTTAATACGAAGGAGACTGGTCTCTCTCAAGAACTCCTCATTAAAGTGTAAAACACTCTCCTGTAGTTTTGACGCTGGGAAGGCACTATCCTTCCATGAAGTCTATCACTATCTTATGGAAATCTCTCCCCCAGGAGGTCACTGAGCCCAGAGCTGCAGCTGTGTTTTAATAAGGGCTGGATAATTTTATGACCAATAACATTTGTCGTTACACATGCTACAAGAAGGTTAATCAAATCTCAGCCTTCAGGGCATAATCTGCGTTCCCGCAGGAATTTTCCTCCAGAAGTCTGTGTTTGGCCGGGGAAACTCACTTCCTTCCTTGTACATTAGTTGTTGACCATTGTGCCATGATTTTGGATTTGCTCAGCGATTGTTTCTCTTGTTGTCACCAGAATATTCCAGTATTAAAATGGGGCATAAAACCTGAGTGGCATGGTTTCAAGGCAACCAACTTTCAAAACTCCATGCTTTCAGGCTATTCCTTTTTCAACTTGAAACTGTTGTGAGACTGGACTATTCAATCTATCTGTTTCATTTGCTTTGTGGAGCCAAAGTTTAAGGCAACTCACAGACCTGAGATACCAAATATTTTTCCAGCATTTCTCTGTTGCTTAGGAAACCCATAAACTGGTTCAAACATCTCACTTGGGGAAATACTGAAGTGACATTTAACTCAGAAACAAACTGCCTTTGGTTTGCTAAAGAAAACAGCATCGCTGCCTGGAAGGGCAGCAGATCAAAATAAAGAGGGCAAGAGGGAAAGAAGAGAGGACTTTTGAAAGTTGAAGTTGAAGAAGTGACTGCAACACAAATTTTGAGATGGTCAGTGTTTTTTCTTTGGTTTGGATTATATGGCTAGATTAAGGCATTTCAACTCATGCTATAATGAAGGAGTAAAGTTTCCCTGTCATCTGAGGGGTAAAGAGATCCCAAGAAGACTCAGTGATATTTCATGTAGCAAAAGGAATAACAGAGGTAACCAGAAATATGACTTAGTTGTCCATAGGTTCAAGGGTCTCTGTTAGGTTCCATTGAGATCCTCTATCTTTTTTTTTTTTTTTTTCTTTGGTATCAGGGATTGAACCCAGGGTGTTCAACCACCTAGCCACTTTCCCAAGCCCATTTTTATTTCTTAATTTTGAGACAGGGTCTCATTAAGTTGCTGAGGCTGACTTTGAACTTGTAATTCTCCTGCCTCAGCCTCCTGAACTACTGGGTTTAACAGGCATGTACCACCTTGCTCAAAGAGGTACTTAGTCTTGATCTGCTCTAGAATCTGTCTGCACAAGGTTATCTTTGCAAGTTCAGTATGACCAAGGCCAGATGGCTCCCACCATGGTGGAGATTTCTACATTCACCTACCCCTTCTCATGCTGAGTTCTCTAAATCCACTATAAGCCAGGGGCAAAGGTTCTGACCCCAGACTGGGTAATTATTGGAGAAAGAGAGAGAGAGAGAGAGAGAGAGAGAGAGAGAGAGAGAGAGAGAAAGTTGTGTGTGTGTGTGTGTGAGAGAGAGAGAGAGAGAGAGAGAGAGAGAAAGAGAGAGAGCAACAGATACAGAGATCTAACACTGACCTACTTCCCATATGGGCATCTGAATAGCAGGCAACTTGGGCCTGCTGCAGCCTCCCAGAGCTCCTAGGCTGAGGCTGGAACCAGGTAGATATGGGATGAGTGGGTAGAGCCCAAAGGGCAGCAGTCATAGTTCTAGGGAGTGACTCTCTCTATCCCTTAGCATTTTCCTGGACTTTGGCTATGACTGTAGAGTATCTGGAAATAAGTGGAATGAGTAAATTCTGTTAACTTGGATCCAAAACTAAAAAACAAGGTTCTATTAAGCTGTAGAATATGCACTTAATTTCTAGAACTTTTTGCTAAGTCAAAAAGACTAGCATATCAAAATGAACCTAAAAGCCATCTGAGTATTCAGATTAATTGACCAGTTTCTGCACCTTCCAGATATACAATCAGGAACATTATGGGACATTCCAAAGGAAATTGGAGTGAAAATGCTCCCAGGCTTATCTCGCCCCTCCTATGCAGGGACAGTGGTTGAACCCGTGTACTCTGGTTGCTTCAAGCACAATCTTGTACTTTCCCCTAGTGGGTTTCAGCTCAGTTTGTGTCAGTTTATGTGTACAAACAGATTTTTAAAAATTGTCCCCTGCTAAGGGAGCTGACATCTGTCACTCTCAGAAATTAGAAATGACAGACACCCCGAAGGGTGAAAGGCTGTGAACTAATCAGCTGATTTTCCATCAAAAATAGAATCCACTCAGGCTCCACTATTCACAGAGTAGACAGCATTGTCTAATCCATGTACTTAGTGGAGATTTCAGGTGATGAAGGAAGGTGGTCAGCCTAGTTCTGATTGTTAATGTTGCTGTCTTCTCCAGCAAAACAAAACAGAAACCATCTCATCCATGCCTTCCCCTTTCTCAGATTCAATGCAGTGACCAGTCCACAAGACTCAGCAGATGATGGAAGTGCGTGATGAGTTGCTTGATAGTTTTAGATTCCTCATGTTTGCCACCCTTTGAGGCTCCTTTCATCTGTAGTAGCTACTTTCCCTCTTTACTGTGGGAGAGAAAGAAAACAAGCAGAGAGACTTTTGAAAGGCAAGCCAATGCTATTTTAGTCAAGCTCTTCAGGAAAGGGGGCTGGAATTGGAACCAGAATACTGTGAGAACTGAGGCTACTTCTCTGTACCTCTCCTTTTTCTCTCTTGCTATCTCCAATTTTCTCTGGCTGTTTGCTCCCTATTTTCCCCACTGTGGCAAGGTCACATTTCTTAGCTTCCCCATGCTTCCTGGTCCTAATCAATTCAGCATGTACAAACCCATCATGGCCTCTCCAGCACCTCTCAACATTCTGACCTTTCAGGTCAGCTCCCATCCTAATCTGCTGCAGTCTCCTGGTATATTCTAATTTGTGTTTGTGTGTGTGTTGCGGGGGAAGGGGGGGATGGACAGCTGATGGAATCAGCTCATCATTTTGTAGCAGGACACATCATGGATTGCTGAACACCTTATCCAGTGGCTACCCTTGAGTCATATGCCCAGCCATGTTCCATCAGCTCAGCTTGGGTTATATGGTTAAAAAAAAAAAGATCTCACAGTCCTTTTGAAAGTTGTATGGTAGATACACACCTTGATTGATATTTCAAGTCCATGGCCCCACATTTATTCAGCATGTATGAACAGCACTGTGGTAGGCATCAAGGGTGATGAAAAGTTCTGAATCTTCCGTGTTTCAGAAGGACTCAGTTTCTCATATACTTCCTGAATATGAGGTGCAGAGGGAAGGGAAAAGTGACCACAGTCAGAAGTGGATAAGAAATATTGGGGAGCACACTGGGCAGATGGCAGAAGTATGGTTTATTAAGATGACTTAATAAACCATAACCAGATTTGTGGTTCTGATCCAAAATCCAGAACACATTTTCTCTTCTTTGGTCTTACTCCTTGAGTGTGAAATTGAAAGAGGGATAGGTCCTTAAAAGTGACTGAAAATCCATATTGAAATTCAGCCAATGGAACTCAGCAAAAATCTCATCTCCTTCTGACCACTGCAGCCTAAGAAGATGGCGCTCTCCTACGGCCTTGGCTAGCGGGGTACATGTCTAAACAAGCACCTGCCAACTATTTATTTTATTTCCCCTTAATACCAGATCTTTCCCATGATTCTCAGAGTTGACATTCTCTGAGGTGAAGTAAAATGAACTCAGAATATTGGAAGGAGTTCCTCTGGGAGGAGCCTGAGTTAATGTTTGAATATACTGTGCATTAAAAAGCAATTCAATCCCAGAATTTGATTCGTAAAATGTTCAGGAATTTTGATGATGCAAAGTAAAATAATAGTGCTTGAAATGCCCAAGAGATGAACTTTGAGGAGATAATCTCTTGCTCCACTGAGGACCTGGTGTTGAAAGTAGTTGCTCAGGCGGAGGTGAGCTGTGTTGTTCAAGGTGTGTCTGCCTGGGGAGACCTGGCATGAAAGAACATTCCAAAGGAAGAACTAAAGAAGAGACTCAGAATTTAGCCCAGAGAATCCCCACCCACTCTGGTTCCAGAGTGAGTGTGTGGAAGGAGGGGCAGAATTTAGACTCAACTGACTGGTTCCCTTATGACCTGGTTAAAATGTCCATTTTAAGAGCCTGGGACTTTTTCCAAGGATGTAATATTTCTTTCCCTTCAGTAATATAGACTGCTTAGAAATCTCCTTTTCTATTTCAGCTGGACCAGTAATAAATATCAAACACTATTGTTAATAGATAGTTACATGGCAAGAGTCATTTCCAGTTATGGACATTATTATATTTTCTGTATATTTCAACTCATTAACAGCAATAACAAAAAAGCAGTCAGATAAACACAACAAAGAAAAATAAACCTGAACAATGCTAGTGCTGAGCAGTGGGAAGTGCGGTCAAGTCGCCCACAGAGTCCTTATAAAACATGCTCTTTTAAATATGTATTTTAATGTTTCTAGCAATTCGGCAAACTGAAACCATATTGAAAATGAACAACTGACTCAAATAAACCAAAGTATGCCTGAGGCAACTCTAAGCTTCCCATCAATTTGGGGTTAACTTCCATCTTTCCTAACATTTGTGAGAGGATATGATTCTAAATAACATAGAAATGAAATCATGAATTCTACACACAGAATAAATTAGGTTAGGAGCAACACACTTCAGCATTATTAAGCCTGCCTCTTCTTCACAACTTCTGATCTTGCACCAGACGAAAGGGACAGGAAAGGAGACCTGTGTGGTTGGATAACAAGGAGCTGCCAGCAGGTAGTTGGGACACCATCGGGCATTACTCTGGGTACCCTCTGCCCTTTTTCCTTTTGTGCTTTAAGCAGTCAGTATCTTGTAAAGAATACTATATTATTATAATTCTTATTCTGTGCCTTCAGTCGGATCCCCTGGCTACACCTTGGTTTCTTCATTTGTGAAACATGGAAAATCATTCTCAGCAGGCTGAAAAAAAGAACACTAGAAACCTTCATGCACTGACCCCTATAAAAAGTCTCCATTTATTAGCAAAATCTTTAAACTCCCCCACTTTTCCCCCGAACATATATAAAGCTAATAGAAAAGAAAGGAAGTACTGTGATTTGAAATGAAAAAGGATTTTTATATCACTTTCCTTACCTAGGGAATAGTTGTTTTAAAAATCATTATTAAAGGGGCAGGTAGAGGGAGAGAGAAAAAAGAAGAAAGGTCAGAGCGATCCACCACTTTGCCCCTTTTATGTCCCAAATATGCAGGGAGGTCTGAATCCTGAGCAGTATTGGATTTTGCTTTTAGAAATGCTTAGGAAGGGAAAATGATGCCAGTGACTCTGTAAGGGCAGCAGCATCCCAGGGCACAACAGTGGGCTGAAGACCTTAAGATAAAAGGACAAAAATAACAGTTTCCTCACTGTCCCCTACCAAGGTGAATCTGAGAAACTTCACTAAATTGTTTTTCCATATAAATTTCAAACATTCCAAAAAATAAAGCAACAGAGGACACAGGCAAAGTTTCCCAGAAGGCATTGCATGTGTGTGGGGAAGGGAAGCCCATCACTGGGTTGAAACCACAGGATGAGGGGGACGAGATGGAGGCTGGCCGTGAGTCTCCACCTTGCAGAGCTGCCTTTGTTGCAATGAGTATGAAGCACACTCCTTAACTTTTCCTTACTTTGGCTTTTTTTTGGCTAGTGTCACATTCTTATAAGTCACAGTCTAGCTTCTCCTGTCCATATTTTTTACTGCACAGAAGGTTTCCCAATTTGCAAGCGTTTGCAGCACGGCTGGGCCCGGAGATAAAACAGAATGTGTATGTAGTACAGTATGCATTCAGCTGATGCACAAGATTCTCTCCACCATATGTGCTAAGTAGTGTGCTTTTCACTCGAGGTGCCACTGCCAAAATCGCCAGGAGCACATGAATAAGAGAAGGAGAGATGTTGTAGGCAAGGTGGCACAGGCCTGCCCCACCTGGGGAGGACACCTTGGTCCTCAGCACCTGCCTGCCTTCTTGTCCCCCTCTTCAGCTCACGTCTCACATGGTTTTCCACCATCCACTACGAAACCGCCCTGCTGTATCCTGCTCCCTCAGGCTTGGCCCACTCTGCCAGCCATTGTTAAGGCAAGTTGTAGAGTCAAGTTTGAACTTCCAGGAAGAGGGAAGAGGTGGTAATTAGCACCATGCCAATGAGGACAAGACTGGTTAAAAACTCATCAGTGACAGAGCAATGACATGAGAGGAAAACCAGCTGATGTGTTTTTCTTTCCCCTAAACATTTATTGTCTTTCATTTACCACAACTTTCAAGCTTCTTTATTTGGAAGTAATATTGGTCTGGTCTTTGCAGGAGACTCTTCCAGTGGAACATCTTCCCCGAAAAAAAAAAAAAAAAAAAAAGATCAAGACCCTAAGCAACTCAGCAAGACCTTATCTCTCTAAATAAAATATAAGAAAGGACTAAGGATGTGGCTAAGGGCCCCTGGTTTCAATTCCCAGTACAAAAAAACAAAAACAAGGGATATAAAAGATTTGTCCTTTCTGTTCTCCTCTTTGCATCTCCTTATATCTTTTAGCCCTAAGTAAACCAGTCAAGAGAATTTCCATTTCCATGTTGACTGCCTAAAATTTGAATCATCACCTTCTTTGACTTGACGGAAAATTTACTGTTTGTATTTCTGACCAAAAGAGTTAGTGGACACACAACTCAAAATCTTTTCTAGAGTTACATGGTCAGTTACACGGTGGTTCCCACCACTCTTTCATCAACCAGGGGTAGAAAACAAGTCCTTGCTCTGCTGTAAGGAGGGCAAGAAAGCCAGAGGACAGCCCGTTCCTTTCACTTGTCCTTTAGCTCTCAACCACCAGTCTGGGAGGCCCCAGGCCACAATGGGGAATGCCTGACAGAGAGGGGAGTGGGCCTATGTTTGATGAACATCCACATAAGTATAACAATAGCCTTATTATAATCAATCCATTGTGATTCCTCTTTGTTCATTGACTTTGAGTCACTTTCAGGCTTCCTCCCCTGGCACGTTAACAAATACCCTCTGGGTCAGTAGATAGTGGAATATTGGTGCTAATGTTCTTCATAAAAGCTGAAGAATCTACTGCTTCTGACTATATCCACAACCAAGGATGATTCCGAGGGCTCCTTGCATGCTACCATGCCTCTTCTTACCACTGGGCTTGAAAGTTTCTTGTCTGGTGAAGATATAGTTGGAATAGCAAGTGTCCTGGGTTTCAGCCTTGTCCTTTGTCCCTGTGGGGTCTGGTGGAAGGTTATGTTCATCCCAGGGAAAAGAGTGGGCTAATGGCAGATACTGTCCTGTTCACGTGGACATCTGGGTGGGCAGGGAGACAGCTGTGGTAGTCAGTGCTCCATGACAGTGAGGGTGATGCGCTCTGGAAAGGTCAAAGAGAGGAAGTGGCGGGGATGATGTTGAGTCGTCCAGGAAACCTGACCAACTGTCCATGGTGGCCTGATGGCATCTCCATTACTAAACACCAGGGGTCAAAGAAGAAATGTTCTGCATTTTCTTGAACTCTTTGTACAGTAAGAAGGGTTTCTCACAGCTTGGCACAGCATCTTTGACCAAGGTGAAGTGCAGTCAGAGCCTCCTGTGCTTCAGATGACACATTTTCACTTTGCAGTAGTAGTGACAGTCACACTGGAACTTGATTCTCATTCATTGGATAATTGGTTATTTTAACACAAACTGTGACTAAGGAACATGATTACACACCTGTCAGCCATATGATGGGAAAGAGAGCTGTCTGTGAACAGAGGAACAGGCCACATTTCTACTCAGGTCTCTGTGGAGTCTTCTCCATCAAAGATGTCATTTTTCATTTTTACCTTGAAATAAGACAGACATTATAGCTACTGCCTTGTCTGCATCATTTATAGGAATTGCTGCCACAGATGCTAATCTTAACTAATACAATTTCATTTTGATTATATCTTTGTAGACATCAGATCCTAGAGAACAAGAGGGCAGGATGTAATATAAAGAAACAAATGAGCATAAACGTTTTGTGGAACGTGTAAAGCAACTTCCTGTGGCAAGGCAAGGGGTTGGGAGAGAGAGACATCTAGATGTTTTATACAAGGAGGACATTTTACTTTAAGATGAGATCAATCAGTAAGGTAAAAGGAGGTCTTTTCAAGTTGCACAGGTGACTAAGGGACAGGGTTCTCAGTTACGCAGAAGAAATTACCAGGTGATGATGAATCATGTCTAAGGATTGTGAAGAAAACATGACGTGTCAGAAAGATGGAGATGAACACCGTGTTAAAAATAAACACATAAAAACCAAACCTCAAAGACAGCAATTTTGAACTGAATTCTAAAGTGAATAAAGACCTAATACAGGCTGCAATGTTTACTTAAAAAGAAAACTCCTCAGGTTGGGGGTGTAACAACTCTACTGTAGAGACCTTGCCTAGTAAATGCAAGGCCCTGGGTTCCAGCACCAACAAAACAACACACACACACACACACACACACACACACACACATGCAAACATGAAACCCAACCAACCAAGCAACCCTAAACAAACAAAATTCTCAACTTTCTAATCAGAAAATATCTGCTAACTTGTACACTTTCTGCAAATGGTGAGCCAAGTATCTGTTCAGAAGCTCTTCCTCTCTTCTATTGTCTCTGTGCCCCTGTCTTTGGTGAGGCTTTTCAGTTTGGAAAGAGCATGTGGATTACATGTGCATTACACTCCACGTGTGCCCCACCTCTGCTGAGCACATAGGACTGCAGATGAAGAGGTGTATTCGGTGATTGAGTTAGAAGCATGGTTTATACAGGGCGAAGTTAGTAGCTGGGAAATAAGTAATAAGAGTGATGATGTGACTGGTAATCAAGTAGGCTGACATGGAAATCTTGCTTAGCAAGAATTCTTTGGTGTGGTGAAATCTGTGGAGTTCAACATATAGCAGTACCTCGAGTCCTGGGTGAATGGGGTTGTTTGTTGATGGAGATGCTGTTCAGGGAACACCTAAGATGTGAGGAGATCAAAAGAAAACAGAAGAATGCTTATTCACAGGGAACAGAAGCCATAGTAGGTGGCAGGAGAAATAGAAGTGGCTATTAAGTGTCAGTTGTGTCCGGGTTGTTGGAGGATTAGCATCCTGATTAGTGGATGTGTTGATGCATTTTTCTAAGATGCCTCAAACCTTTGCCAGTGTCTTCTGGTTGGCATTTGCCTTGGCCACTGAGCATACTTCTAGCTGCTTGCAACTTAATTTTAATCAAGATTTTAATGATAAGAAAAGGTAGTGAATCCCCACGCCTTCCTGCCAGCTGCATTTATTTTTCTCTCTAGGAAAGAAGGCAGATTGGTGAAATCTAAGTAAATGTCACAGATAGAGTGCTTACTCTGTGCCAGGCATTGTGTGGGACATGTGAAGGATTGTCTTGCTTAATCTTTGCCACAGATTTCTGAACTTGATGTTTTCCCCACATTTTACTGATGTTTAGGTACCTTGCCCTGCCCCCATGGGTGGGGGCACCAGGAATCAAACTCTGGTTGGTTGGCACCTACTTGCTCTCTTTACCCATCTCGTACTAATATCCTCAATCTAGTGGCACATAGGGTGGTTGGTGTTTTTCTTGCTTCCTACTTTTTCCTTGTCTGCTTAAGAGAACATTTTCTACTTCTTGCCTTTCATAGTTGGTTTTAATTTTACAAAATTATAATTATTTTAAAAACTAAATTTTAAATAAGATATAAATGTGTGATCTTTAGCACTTTAAATTATGTATGGATAGACCTTGGCAAGGGACCATTTGCTTTATTGTTATCGTTGAACTTAAAAAATTAAAATGTTTTGACCATATGGGCTGTATACAGTTCATTTTAGGTGCATAGTTTCCCAAATTACCTCAACAAATGAACAAATGAATGAACGAATGAATGGAGAGTCAAGGGAAACATTATTTAAGTGACCCTGCCACTGTTGTCTGCTTTCTGAGGAGTCACAATGCCACATATATTGGTTTTGTCTGAATACAGAGTAGTGTATCCTAAGTTTGTGGAATTGTGCAAAATATTTTTATAATTCAAAGACAGGGTCTGTCATCCCTTAAGGCAAAGAAATTAATGAAGTTTCTTTATTACACTTGAACACTTGATTACCTGTAAATGCTGCTGGTTTTTATGAATAAAGAAGGTTAAAATCTATAATAATTCAATCAAGTAATCATCCTTATTCCCCTTTTGCTGTTTTCCACATCCAAACAGAGCAGTTTTTTGTTCTATGTTTAGACAAGAACCACAGAAAGAGGTTTACTGAATCCTGTGTTCTTGAAAACATGTCTTCATCTTTCTAGGTCCCAGAGAAAAGATTTGAGCTCTCCCTCTCACCTTCGAATTCCATACTTTTCTATTGTGGATGTGCAAAAGAAATCAAAAAACGTTTTCAAAACTAGTGAGCCCCCAGTGAGTGTCCCTGGATGTCTCCTTTCCCATCTCTGTGCAGGGTTCCTCATACAGGCTCCCTGGCACCAGCCTGTTTCCCCCTGTGACCCCATCCTCCCTCTCCTCCCATCTCTGTGCAGGTGCAGAGTGCTCAGAGCAGCTGTTCTCCATCCTGGTGGCTCAGGGTTGGTGTCTGCTCGGCCTTGAGCTGTGCTCTGTCGCCTGTGCTCTTTCAGCCTAGTGGGTTGGCCCCTCCCTCTATTGTATGCTGTGTGGGCATCAGTCTTTCACCATAGGGGACAGACCAGAGGGACACAAGTGATGATGCCTCTGCCTCCTCTGCAGTTTCTGTTGCTCACCAATCACGTGACTGCTGGCTATTCCTGTGCCTGGTGTCACGATACTTGTGTTCAGAGCCCAGCTTTGTCTTTTGAAGCTCTTGAGCCTTGGGCAAGTTACTTAACTACTCTGTACTTCGGTTTCCTCACTGGCAAAGTGGAGGCGATGCGGTAATAGAGATTTCATAAAGGTTTTGGGAGCGTCAATGAAATGAAATCTGTAAAATAACTAGCATAGTGTCTGGCACAAAAAAGTCATGAAATCTGATTATTTTCAAAGTGACTTCTATATTGAGTTTTCTTCCTTTGTGCCTGGTGAGAGCTCCATGAAGCAGTCACTGAGTTGGAAGGTTCTGGAAGTGGTGATGCTCTTCCCAGTGGTGTCTGGTCAGGAGGCTCCTTCTGGTAGATCCCACCTAGAAGAAGAGTGGGCAGTTGAGAGACCAGTGTCTGGAAGAACTGGAATAGTTTGGGAATTTTGATAACCCAAAAAGCTGGGAGGGGGAAGGAATGGAGCAAACAGAAGGGTCTGGCTGCTCACCATGCAGGCTGGAGCCACATATTACTTTTCTCAATTTTTACCAAGAGGGGATGTGGAAACACAGGCTGCTTTATTGCTTCATCTGGTTTTGACTCCAAAATATACCTCCTTGAAAGGTAATAATAATAACAAAAATGATAACAATAAAGTGGGCAACAGAGGAACAAGAATTAACTGAAGTTGTCATGCAGAGATGAACCTTAGCCTGATACTCAGTGGTTGACTTCACCAGGCCTGTCCCTAAACCCCAGTCAAATTCTGCTAAAATGATTATTCTCTATTTAAACATGTCATAGTCCCACCTTTTATTACCTTCATTCATCATCTGCTGAATGGCTGGGATTTAAAATTAAGACTCCAGAGAGTGCCATTTGAGCAGAGGTCATTATTTATGAAGCCCCTCTGCTGCCATCTTTACATTTGGTTCCTCAGAGAGGCTGATTGGTACTGGGTTTGGTAATTTAGGCCTTTTTCCTCTTAAGCCTAATGACGCCTCCGTTAACAGGTCAAGTGGCACATGGATTGTAATTGAAGCTGTCAGGAAGACCAGCCTGTTCAGAATCACATCCGACTTCACACTCTGAGACCCAGGGGGCAAAGCCAATGGATGTGTCACCCATCCTTCTCCTGTGCCTGCATTCACTGGCATAAATCAGCTTCGCTACATGTTGGCCAGAATGTTTATGTGGATAGTGCACAGTAAAAGTCAGGGTTTCGTTCCAGTCCTGGGCTTTCCTCTTCATGTTCAGGCTGATTTTAGATCTTTACAAACATTGTATGAGCCTCACTTTATTTCCTCCTAAAGATATCTTATTTTTAAGACAAATTGTAGGATGCTGCCTATAAAACTGTCCCAAACCAGAGCAGTGATCAGAGCAGGATACCTTCCTGCAGGCCAGAGAGAGGATCAGAGTGGCAGGATGAAGGTATATCCATGGGGGACAGCAAGCTCCAGCCAGACCAAACACAGATCAGAGGGTCCAATATAGAGCCAGAGTCGGGGCATGGGTAAGTGAGGATTGGGGGGGAAGTGGGCTTAAAACTGAACCAGCAGAGATCCAGTGAAAGAGCAGGGTGATGTCTGGAACAGTCTTGGAGAATCTGTAGGCCTACTCAGTTGGTTGGTGGGTCCCCAGGGATGGTGTAGACTGAGGCTTAGCTTAGGAACCACCCAGAGAAGGCGTAGGCAATTCTATCATATTCAGACCTTGATTATGAAATGTCTGTGGTTTCTGATATGAGAAAAAGATGTTGTTGATCTGAGTGCTGAGCCCTATTACAAATGACAATTGTGACATCATGTCTTTGACAAGTATTACTGCTACTTCAGAATTTATACTCCTCAACCTCAGAATTAGAAACTAATTCAAAGACACCATTCGACTCACTTGGTGACTCATAGCTGTTCATGAGTACCCTCTCCAGGGTTATGCCCTTTGAGTTATTTCTTCCAGAAATGGTGAGAAATGTGCCTTGATTCATTTACATCTTTTCACATGTTTTCTGGTGTCTGTCTCCCCTTTGCCAAGACCTAGACATGTGTGACGTGATAGGTCACCATGAAGGCTGTGTTCTCTGCAGGCTAACTCATCCAGGAATGTAACCCAAGCCTCTTGAAGCACACTCCTACCAGCTGAGACCTGTTCAGGGTTATATTGCTGTATCTGTCTTCTGGTAATAATGGAAGGTGCTATGGATTGAGAAGAGGGTGGCAACTGGCCTGTGGCTCTCTGAACACCCTGCCCCACCACCTGGGGCAATCACAGCAGGCTTTAGTGAACTGACTCATGTTAACCAAAGTCACAATCTCAATCTGCATTTATGTACCAGAGTGTCAGGAATGAGTGAGATAAGATAACGCAAATGCTCTTTGTATTCTGTATAGCATCATCCGCAGGATTAATAAAAAATAATATGATGTTGATGCTTTTAGAAATTCACAAAGGAAATTGCTAAAGGATCTGAATAGTTGAATGACTTCTGTAGCCATGTCTTTCCTGGTATTAAGGGACTTAGATATCATAATCAATGATCTGAAGGCGATTTAAAAAGTCAGGATAAAGAAGCTAAGGATTAGTTTCATTGGTTTTGAAGTTCCAGCTCCCCAAGGCTCTGCCTGAGATCTGCTGCTCCACCCTTTTCACTGGGCTCTTGTAGCCCCCTCCCCACCCCTGCTTCTGTTTCATTTGTCATTAAACACCATCCTTTCCTAATTTCCTTAGTGTATTCAATCTTGGAATGCAAAACCAAATAATTATGAAAACCTCCCTTAATTAATAATATATATTTTAAATTTAATGATGCCAGTATTTCCTAGTTATTGCACACTGGTTTCCTTTTGCCACTAGCATAGGGGTAGTAAATCATCAGGGGATAGAATGGGACCCTGGAGGGAGACTACATGGGTTTGAATCTGGTTCCACCACTTGTTAGCTTATGTGACTTTGCATAAACTATATAACCTCTCTGAGCCCAAGTTTCCTCACTTGTTAAAATGGAAATAATGATAGCACCTACCTCCCCGGGGGTATGTATATAGGTGTGTGCATTAAATATATTAATGCAACCAAAGTACCTAGAATGGTGTCTGGTGTGTACCTAAGGGCTGCAGAAATGTTAGCTGCTATTAACCCTGATAACATCCAGAGCAGTATCTTAATCTGATTAATGGTGTGTTTCCTAGTCCCATCAGAGGCCAGACTATTTCTGGGGGAGACATCCTGTAGCTAGTAAAACTCCTCCATAATGTCGGGATCCTGTTCTAACCTTGCAGATGGGGGCCTGGAATCCTCCTGTAACCCTTGACTACTTTGTATTTTCTCAAATTTCTCAGGTCCTCCATGAGGTCTGCATATAAAGATATGAGCCCAGCCCCTGCTGCCTAGTCATTTCAGAGAATAGGAATAAAGGGACTAACTGAAATGTCTCGATTAGGCCAATTATTTAAGCATTTTATAGGTGCCAACCGATAGCAAAATGGAATCATTCGTGTTCTCCTGCCTTTTGTTTCCCCTCACAGGTCTCTGGGTAATAGATGCAAATGAAGAGTGAAAAAAGCCAAAAGGCAGGCAGTGGGCCGAGGGGAGTGGGGGAAGGGAGCAATCAAGGAGCTGGGATAATCCAGTGTGGCTTAAGGGTCCTGGAATAATCAGAAGCTGCCAGGGTGTGATGGTGGTGTGGCTTTTAGCTGACAATAAAAAAGAAGGAAGCTGCGTGCCCTAGCTGCTGGGTCTTACCCGTAGACACTGACCAGACAAAGGCACTCGGGTGACCTGACAAAGAGCAGTGCAAGACAAATGCATATGGGTCACCTGTCCAATAATGGAAACATAGATTTAAAAACAAAAAGTAAAACCAGGGATTTTCAGAGTCACTTAGGAACCGCTCTGATGATCCCAGGCACGGTTGTAATATGCTGGGACCAGCATGATATATTTTAGTCCATGTGGCAGCTGTATTTTGGGCTGATGTGGAATCTGTTGCCATAACTGTTGTGCAATCCATTAGGGCCCCTGAGTAAGGGCAGCCATTAATCAGACCCAGATCAGCCGTACACGCATCCAGCTCTGAGTGGCTCTGACCTGACATCTTTAAGGAGATGCTCATGGAAGCCATAAACATGATTCAATTCCCATTATCTTCATGTTGCATATTTGTTACCGTTATTCTTTGAAGACTCCAAATTGGATATTAAAAATTTATGATATATATAAAGGTTTGCATGGAGTGAAAAAAAAATAACTGCAGCAAATAAGGCCTTCTCATCCATCAGAGGTGTGTGAGCTGTCAGAAGAGCCTGTGGAGGTATGGAGCAGGCCTGCCTGCTTGCCAGTGGAGGAGAGTTATTAGGAGGAACTTCGTTGAGGAAACAGCTTCTCTCCTTTGGTCGGCATACTAAATGGGAATTTAAATACATTTTGTTAAAAGAACAAAGTAAAACAGCACCGCTGCAGGAATCCCCATGGACAATCTTTGAGAAGCAGATGAAAGGGAGGGCAAGGGATCCTGATGCAAAGATTAGTGGCAATGTGAACTGAACAGATGCCTGGGTCCAGAAATTGATGTTTCCAGGTTCCTGGAGACTCTCCAGAGCAGGGAGCCTGATGCCAGGTATGAGTCCTCTGCCCAGCGGAAAACTCTCTGTGGGAACTGCATACACACACGATTCAGTCTTTCAGTGACTTGAATATTTGCACAGAAGCAACTCATACTGCAGGGATCTGTGTTTGTACAGGTAGGCAGTCCAAAGTAGAGAAAACAAAACCCTTTTGGGCCTTGACTTAAGGCACAAGAAAGGGTTAATGAATCCATTCAACATATTTTCAGTGTTGTTTGTTGTATGAGCATGGGTGGGGTTTCATACAAAACCCCAAAGGCCTCACTGATTCGAGGGGACAATCATCATATGTACAGTGCAATAGATGGAATGGAACACCACGCATAGAGACCATGTTAGGACTAGGAGAAACAGTTCATTGATGGCTTCTTAAAGGAACTGTGGTCTGAATTCAGGTTTAACATAAGAATTTTGATGCATAAGAATTTTCCAGAAGTGGGGAGGGAGATAGAGTCTAGTTTTGCCCAAGAAAAGAGGGTAAAAGACAGGAAACACAGCTGAAGGGAACTAGGGCTTCAGTCATGAGGTACCGGGCCACAGAGATGAGAGCAACTGGGCAGTAACTCAAGGAGGAGAGGGAGCTACTTCTGAGACCTCCCCATGTTATTCCAGTCAGGGGCAGGAGTGATTGGAGAGCTCCTAGGTATCTTCACTGAAGGCCAAAAGAAATGGGCTGTCACAAAGGTGTCATAAGGGTGTCATCACACTCTGCAAGGCAGCATGTGATAGTTGGTTTTCAACCTCTCTGGGCTTCCTCAAGAGAATATGTGTATGTGTCTGAGAAAGGAAGGATAACTCAGAAAGTGGCACTCCAAGAGTTTTTGAAAAGAAATTCTATGACTTCTGGCTCAGAAAAGTAGTTCTAAAATATGAAATTAATATTCCCCCTTTCCCTCTGTAACTCTTCGTCTCTAAACCTTTTCTCAAAACTTTGAGGTGCACTATTTTTGATGTTCCCAAGTCTGGTAACACCATATGTATGGGCTGACACAGGCTGCATCTGCTGTAGCTTGGAAAGCTGAGTCTGGAACCTCTGCCATGCTCACCCCAGTTCTGATTTCAGGCAAAACCTTGCCTTGTTTTCAAAAGATAGCCTGAAATCACAACGAAACTGAAGTGTAAACTCCCAGTCATCACAGGAAGGTACGATTGTACCTCATTATCTCTCTACTCACATGTCAACAGTGTTAACCTCTCTGTTGAACCTGAAACATCACACTTCTTTCGGGTAGGTGAATGGGGCTGTTTCCACGATGTTCCACATTTTTCTAAAGGAGTTCTCCAGAGGAGAAAGAATGCTGATTTTGCTTGAATCTGCAAGTGGTACCGGGAATTTGGCCCAGAGGAAGAAATGAATTCTTTGGAGGAGAAATAAAATTTGCTGCATGTAAGAATCAAAATTTAAAATCTCAATGTTTCACAGGCAAAGAGAGGTGAATATAAAGTTTAAGGCAGATGGTCTTGAAGTTGAGAGGCAATTAGTTTAAGTTACTCACATAATTTAATATTTATTTAAATGTTCAGTACACCATGAACATGGCTGTGTGACTCTCAGCAAAATGGGGAAATCCCCATGCAGTTTCACTGAAGGGTTTTTTTTTTTTTTTTTTTTTTTTCTGTTATGGTAAAAAGTGAAGTTTTCTTAGAACAATGGGTCAAAAATGCACCTTTGACCTGACAATCACATTTGTCATTACACATTTGTAATGAAATGTAAAAAATAGTCTCCCATTTGCATTTCCCAGTAGTGCCATAAATATCTAGCACATTAGTCAGAATAAAGCTACTGGGAATAAGACACATGGAGAGAGTTAGTTCATCATGAAGTGTCTTGACGTTCCTTCTTTCAGAACTTGTCACTTCAGAACAAAGTCAGACATCAACACAGTTCTCTTGGCCCCAGTGGGTGCCAAGAGCTGCCAGGGGGGTGGTCCACTCCAGGCAGGCAATTAGAGAATACATTGTCTGTAGAGAATTTAAGAACAATAATAAAACCGGCTAAAAGTTGGTCTGCCTTATGCTGCTATCATGAGCGGTGATTTTGACAATTTCGGTGTTTGCATCCTCCTCCCTGCAGGGGATAGTTGGCTCCCTCTGTACCTCCCCCCTTAAATCTTTGTCTGGTACCCCAAATGGGTCAGATGTGGAATAAGGCACTGGCTTTAATATATAAGGGATCGTACAACATACTAGAATGATTCTACATGTAGGGTAAGGAGACTTGGGTGGATTCTATATCACATTGCTGCCAGGTTGCTGTGGAATGATAAGTTCATTCTTAGTATTCACTGCACCAGGCAGTAGTCAGAGATGATGATGGGAAGACAGACCTGTTCCTGCCTGCTACAGGCTTGGAGCCATGGGTGGAAGACAGAAATCACACCAGTAGTTGCAGAGGTGCATGCAACTGTGTTGTCAAGAGAAGACTAACCTTGGCTAGAGAGATTCAAGAAGGAGGCAGTGTAGTAGTTTTTCCAATGCTATTCATCATACAAAAACTAAGAAACAAACAAACAAACAAAAATAATAATGAGAAATTTGGCCTACAGCTAGTCATATGATATCTTGAATCTTTAGGGTAAGACCCATCTCAGGGGCCGCATCCTATATGGCCCTCCCAGTGATTCGCTCCAGTAGGCCTGAGACCAGGTCAGAGAATATCCTACCCACCATGCCAGGGGACTCTTCTTGGTACCTGTAGGCACTATCCTTAGATCAGCAGTTCCCAACCCTGCTCGTACATTACAGTCACCTGAAAAAAAAAATCACCCATGTCAGAGCCTCACCCTGGACCAATTAAACCAGAATCTTTGAAAGGCAGGGGAGGCGGGGCAGTCACCAATACGTTTTTTAAAAAACAAAAACACTCCAGATTATTCCAATATGCAGTCAGGGTAGAGAATTACTACCTTAGACAAATGGACTCATTCCACTTAGTCCTATGGTGAAGATTCAAAATTTCACAATACAAAACTTCAGAACGCAAATGAGATTACGTTGGTGAGAGGCGAGTGTCAGTGCTTACGTGGGCACTTCGCATGCATTCCGTTTCTGTGCCTTGTGCTGGAGACACAGAAGATGGCTGGAGAGTAGAATTTCTTGGGCTCTGGAGTCAGCTTGGGTGTCAGAGGGCCCAGGGTCTTGGAGATTCAATGCAGAGGCAAACATAAAGGCTCAATGAAGAAGCAAGTTTCTGTCTTTCTCTCTCTCCTTCCCAATCTCCCTAACCCCCCTTTTCCTTCCATTACTATTAAATTTAACATCATAAACTATGAGACTGTATATGGATGTGTAGTTCTTTTGAAGAATCACACTCAAATCTTAGATAATGGGAAGTTTTTGCCTGCTAAACACATAAAAAGTATTGTGAGCACCTTACATGTAAGTGGAATGAATGTATTTTTGCCACTAATGTTGAAAATATCCCTAGCATCTGGTGTGTATGAATGTGTATACATAGTACATGCATAATAAACATATTCCACCTTATGAATATTTATACACAAGATACATATATATTGAATATAGACATACATATGTAAATAGTACCCCTTGTAAACTATATGCAAATTGCGTTTCCAAGCATATGTATCATAGTGCATCAGGAATATAATAAACCTACCACCAAACTTAGCATATTTTGAGGTGGCATTTCTACAGAGTTGTTTATGATAAGGCCTAGTTACCACCCGTACATTTATTTTTTTTTCAGTCACGTCAATGTTTGTTAAGTATGAACTAAAAGTAAGTCACGGGACATGGCAGAGTTAGAAAGATGAAATAGATGTGGTCCCTTCCTTTAAGGGACCCACACCTATACCTTACCCAGTGGCTGAAAATTTTGTCATAAGAATCTAATATTGCTGCTGTCCATTGGCATCTTATGGCATTTCTACAACTGCCTTTTGTTATATACCCCCCTGCTACCTCTACCAGTTGGGGTTTAAAATGGTTCTCCTTTATGCTTTATTAACTTACACCCTGATGTAGCTGCAGAGTGGTACCAGTGTGCTGAGAAGGAACATCATTAGTTTCGTTGCCGTGACAACCACTGGACACAATAACACCCACTTTTTCCTCTGTCACATATAGTTAACCCTATAACTACATTTTTATTTTACTCAGATTCAGTGGTGGTGCTGGGTGTGGGAAAGGTACAATAAAAAGACATCAAGTCCCAGAGGTGTTAATAAATCTCCAAAATGAAACCAAAACAACTTCCCTGCAAACTTCTTATAACCCAACTATTACTGACCATGACATCCCACTTCCAAATTCCATCCAGTTCCCTCCTTGCAATAAGTAGCAGAAACCTTTAATAAAAACAAGCAATACATTCTCAAATGTACAAAATATGAATCCATTTCCTAAAATAATAATCCCCAGGATAGCTGGGGAGCTCTTAGTGACACACTCAGGGCAGGTTTCATAAAGGAGAAACAGTACATAAGCATTGTCCTCGCTTTGCCACTGATGTGTGCTCATTGTTTTCTACCCCGCAATCCATACATCACAACAGGTAGTTCTCAGCTGTTCCCTTGGTGCCAGACATACATTTTATCTAAAGAGACAGCAGACAGAACTACCTGCTGCTTCCTGTGCGGCTCTCCCTGTGTTTCTCTCCTTTTTCCTACTTCACTGGGGCTTTTAAAAATCAGCTGGCAGGGAGCCAGGAGCTCATCATTTTAATGCAGTGCAAAATGGAATATGCATAATTATATGCAAGCCATATGTGAGGGAGACAGCTCAGCTGTGAATTTCAGGAGGCCAGGAAAGAGAGAGCAGTTAGGGCTAAGATGAGATGAGAGCAGAGCAGAGAGCAAGTGTCACCCAAATGAATGGTTTAATGAGTGTGCTGCAGGCACGCCCCTTTCACCTACCTCTCCCTTCTCGCCAACTCCAAACCAGAAACCGATGGAGATTAGAAAGAGAAGACCGTATGCAAGTGGTATTGCTAATGGGTTTGGTTAATGTCTCCATTTAAACTTCAGCTTTCTTAATTAACAGTGTAGATCAAAATAACCAGTAACTTATAATGCAGCTTCTTAATTAAATCTTTTCTTTTTCTTTTTTTTTTTTTTTTTTACTGCATTTGATTGAAGAATCATTGTTCTTACTAGATCATCGCTCCATTCAGATTTTTATTTAAAAATTGAGGGGAATCAGTTTATCTCTTAATAGTATTACAATGCAAAATATAACTATGCAAATTGCTTTTCTTATGGCCTTGCTATTAGAATTTTTTAAAAGTGCATTATCTAGAGATTGCTTAAGCATGCCAAAAAGTTTAAACACGTATGTATGTCATGTAATCCTAAATGTGCAATGAACAATGCACATTGGGAGACTAAAGTGGTGGTGATTTCAAAAAATGACTTGATTTGGGTTTGCTTCATGTTGTTTTAACTATCACACCACAATGAATTTGAATGTTCAAATTAAACAGTAAAGAAAAACAAATCCCAAATTTTGATATCTAAAAGGCGTACTGCGTATTTAAACAAACTTCTTAATAATGTTGTTATTTTTGGATTCCCGTTTGTTTAATGATCTGAGCTGTTATGCTTTTAGCTTTTATTCTTCCATTATTTGTAAGTCCCTAAATAGGCCATTATATTTCCCTTCAGGCTAGAGATGAAGATGGACATGCTGAAAATTTTCCCCAGCAGCACTATGCTAAGGAAACTCCAAGGCTTGCCTTCAAGAATAACTGCGAACTACTTGTAAGAATAACATACTTACGACAAGTCTAGAATGTTACTTTAGCACAGTGAAAACAGTTTTTGAAAGGGTTTGTTCATTATTACATAATTTATGAAATATTATAGTTTTTTCTGTATAGAGTTCTAAATGCTAATTCTGATATCACTGAATATTAATTATAAGATCTCAAGTTGTTTGCACATCTTTTATATCTGATTATAGAGCTTGAATGGCCCTGTCTTTATGAGCTTGTTTTGTATAGTAGTTTATAAGCAGCCACTTGGAGAATGGCTAGTAAAGTTAAAAATATGAAGACAGCTGATATATGTAGCTTGGAAAAAACCCACCCCACCCCACCCCTCCTCCTACACTAATTGCACACTATTGTAGGGGACAACCATTGTACTATTTCGTTCTGCTACAGAAGATAGTGAAGTTGACGCGCAGTACCCCCTTTAGAATTCAAGAATTCCTCCATTCTCTTGCCAAACTCCATCGTCTCTCCTCTGCAGAAGGAGTCAAAGCAGTGCACGAAGGGGGGGGAGTGTTTACTAGTCATGAGCAAGAGGACATCAGCTGTGACAGAAACTGGGTTCCAACGCAGGGTTAATTTGCTGTTCATTTTAGCATTTACAGTGAGACAAGATGAAAAGCAAGCAGGAATGCCTATTATATTTCTATTAAATGAATCTGTTGGGACCTAATGTTCTTGATTAGCTTTTGAAAATGAGTGCTCCGCAATGCATTTTCTGTTTACCTAAAGTAAACAGAGAATGAATTGTCATTTATTTAGAGATTCAAACACTGCTTTTGAAAATGAAGCTTTATGAAGGATCTAGCTACGCTATCCCAAAACGTTCTTTTCTTTTCAATTGCATTAAAGCAAAACATTTGCTCCAACTAAATGAAAACGGGAAGAGAATGAGGATGCTCAGTTGTTACATTTTGAGGTAGTTTAATTTCTGTTTAGTTTTTCGGCCAAATATAGTACTGCTCTGCCAGGTCTCTGTATTAGGAAATCCCACATGTAACAGTCTTTGGATTTAGTTCTGATACCAACTGTTCATTAAAAACAAAGTGTCCAAAGAGCAGGAGAAGAGAGAAAAATACAGGTCTTACCGTTCTAGCCGCAGGAGCTAGATGTTGACAGAAAGAACCTCCTCTTCCTGGGCCACAGTCTGCAGGGTTACAACAGCTCCACTCATTCTGTGTGCCATCCCTTGACCAACCAATCCGCAGGCAGAGTCACTGCTTTTACATGAAAATCACCTGATATTTTATTTGAAGGCTCTTAAACTTCCAGACCTGCTGGCATTACCTGTTCTGGGGAAAAGGCTTTTTGCTTTAGTCTGAACATTTCTCTCCATAACTATGGTTAGACCATAGGGGCCATTTATGCTATGTTTTGGTATCAGAATGCTTTGGGGGAGTAGCTTACTTCTTTTTAGAGAAATTGTTAAGAGTAATGTGCTGTATTTAATTTTTTTTTTTCTATTTACTGGAAAAGTGAACATTTTTGAGTCCTGGTTGTGGTCAGTTTATAGAGGAAGAAGTAAGAAGTAAATGTGAACATCTTTCCCAGTTGTCTTTAGAGAACACAGGCGTTTTATTATTGCTATGCTTATGCACCATATTGTGTTGGCAGTAGTTTTGAGAGACTGGTACGATCTTCATCCTTCTAGTCACTGTTATAAATGCTTTATTTTGTTCGGCATACTTTCCTGTGATAAAAGAAAAAGAAGAATAAAGAGAAAGCACAAGTAAGCTTATTTCTCCAAGGAGAAATTTCATTTTTTTTTTTCAGCTGCAAGAAAAGTAATGGTGCTTGGCTGTTATGAAGTCCTGAGAAGTTATGCTTCCATATGAAAAAGACTTGTTCATTCTTAAGAGAGAAATAGGAAGTCCTTGGAGTTTTCTTAGTGCAGCATAGAACAGATTTTTAAAGAATCTGTCAGAGAAGACTGCAAGCTCCACTCCAGAGTGCTTTTTTAGCTTAAGGGTGGTTTTGCCTGCTTCTCGCATGGTTCACTGAAGCCAGAGCAGCAGCCAGTTAGCAAAGTGTGGGAGAAAGCATTGAGGGCACAGCTTTCTGCTAGGCTCCCAGAGGATCAGGAGCACATGGCTGGCAGGCTAGTCCTCTGGGACATGGGCACTGTTAGACAGTGCCCTGACCAGGTAGATGGGACAGTACCTGGACTTTATTATTGATCATTCAGTGTCTCTGCCCCTCCCCTCCAGCCTCTGCTTCTTGGAAGAGGGAGGAATATTAAATAATCTAAACAAAACCAAAGTAAAATCGATGCCTAGAATACACAACTATGTATCATCAGAAGACACTGCAAAGAAAGCACTGGTGATAGGAAAATCTGCTGTGCAACTGTAGATTTCCTGTAGAGTATTGATTTTTTCCATTTAAATCCCAAACTGTGATATGTGCTTTCACACTTAATATACAACACAGATGACTAGATATTTAGCTTGGTAGCCAAGATTCTTTAGTTGGTGATCGCAGAGTTGTTTCCTTATGCTTTTTATTAATTTTGGAAATACAAGGCTATCAAGATGAGTGACATCAGATAAAATAAGTGCTATGTACCAGAGTTCAGTGTGACCACCTACCTTTTCATAAATAGGTGTGAGTGCATGTGTATGCACATGTGTGCACACACACACACCAGGTATTCTGCTGGAATTTTCAAGTTTCTGACCAGAGAAGACAATTTTCAGTAGAAGAAAATGTAGGAAATTTGCATCATGTTAACACTATAGCAACATGGCTTACAAGATCCCAGAAGAGGGAACATTTAGAACCAGCCATGGGTGACTAGCCCTCACCCCTAATTCCAACTCCATTATTGGTCACTTTTATTATTTTTGCTTCATTATTTTGGGACTGAAAAGCTTCTCATTTTTCCTACTAAATCGCTCATGTCACTGGTGGGCTTGGGTTACCAGCTAGAGTAGGAGGAGGTCATAATCGTATGGTGAATTCACACCTTCTCATCAGCCAGTTCTTCCTCAATTCTTGAAAACTGACTGAGAGTAACATCTAGCAGAAACAGGGCATATGCTGGGTCCTTGGAGGAAAAAAAACTTATAGCTAGAAGAAAAGGGATACTGAGAGGTTTTGGAGAGGGAAATAAAGACAACAGGGCCTATTTATGAAATTTTCTTGGACTGGGCCTAAGAGAACATCACTGTATTCAGGACGAAGGACAAAATATAACCACAGAATAGCAGCAACTGAAGTAATATTATTTAGTTGGAAAGAAACCAGGTTTAGAAAGTCCTGAAAGGGGAAATCAGAGAAAGGAAACTCAGGGGTAAAAATTAGCTTGTCTTCCTCAGTTTCAGATTCCTGAGTCATCACCTAGATAAAGTCTGAATCCCTATGGCTTTTCCTCAGGCTGTTAGGGACGAGGGTTTTGCGGAGGGAGAGGGAGGGAGCCCACAGCTGGCAGGCTAAACAAAAATAGCACGGGAAAGAATTCTTTCTGGTCACTTCCAATGCCAGTGTAGGGAGAAGATGAAAACTATTTTAGTTTTGTGGACTTGTGATGGGAAGGAGAGAGCTTAGGTTGTTCTTCTGGGGGTTGATTTTTCCATTTCATTTCCCTGTGCAGGCAGGCAGGTGATCTTAAGGGTTTCTTGTAGTCCTTTTGTAGTAGAAATGTCCTGTATGAATACAGTGTTAACAAGGCTTTCCTGAGCATCTTCTACGCACAAGGCATTGGTTAGACCAAATAGAAAAAGTCAGCCCCTTCCCAGAGGTGCTTACAATTCAGTAGGAAGAATAATGCATATATAGAACTGTAGGCATCAAACATATGGACTTTCAGGTCAAAAAGTCAAAAGTTTGCCCTAATTAGACTCTATTGCTGAGGGTCACAGGCACAAAGGCTTAAAATTGACCATGATATTTCTGACATCGTATTGGATTCCTGTTTTATCTCTTAGACCTCTCTGAGCTTCAGATTTTCATCTGTAAAATGTAATCATAAAAGGCAATAAATTTAGAGGACATTGTAAAGATCGAAAATGATGACATGTTTAAAGTGCCTGGTGTACAGTAAGCACTCACTACATCATAGCTGCTATTAATGCTTCTTTTTATAGTCATGATTGGCATCATCACACAGTGAGCTGTGACCCAAAAGAGTCCTAGCGAAGTTCTGGAGTACAAAGGGGGATGAGACTATTTCCTTGTGCTATCATGGAGGATGGAAGGGAGGATACCCTTGAGCTAGGTCTTACAGGAGTTGGGCTTTGAGAGTTGGAGTGAAATGTAAGGGAAGTGTTCCTAGCAGAGGGAAATAGCATGGGCAAAGGCAGAGAGGTGGGCAGAGCAGGGCTGGGTGTTGAGTTCCTGAGGGAGAAGGGGTGGGCCCTGTGCAGGGGTCTCAATAAGCAACATGATCATATCAGAACTGGGTTTTAGCAGTTCTGTTTCAGGGAAATGCCTAGTGCTTCTGGGGATTAAAAATTATTATGGGAAGTTTCTCATGTACATAAAATAAGAGTAGTGAGAGTCATATAATGTACCCTCATGTTCCTTTCACCTAGCTTCAACAATGATCAGTTCAAGACTAATCATGTTCTCTAATCATGTTCTATCTATCCTCTTTCTCCCTCTTTTTTTTTTTTTTTTGGCTCAATTATTATGAAGCATATATGCTTCTTTTTTGGTGGGGGGCAGTTGGATGTTTTGTTTTGGTTTTGGTTTTGGTAAAGACTTTAGCATCCCTCTTCCTTGGCTAGAAAATACCATTGACACTGATTGAATTGAGAATCAGAGCTTGGGAATTATGCATACATAAAACAAATGACTCCCTGCCCAGCACAACTTTGTAAGGCTTAGACAACCAGAGTAAGTTTAAAAAGTCCTACTGGTGAAAGATACACAACAGTGCCAGTCATTACTTGAATCATATTTGCTCTCAGGCCTTGGTTCTAAAAGTATTTATTTAAAAATATGGTTATGCCTCTGCAGCCCAACCCAGCCTATCAATATATGTTAGCCTCATCACAGCAGTGAGGGGAAATTCTGGATTTCTGTCATGTATAGCCAGCACTACAACTTTCCTGCTAGATCATGGAAATATAGTAAGAGCCCTTAAAAGGTGATAGAAACTGCCACATTTCATTTGAATCTTAATAGACTTTCATAATAGATGCAGTTGACCAAAAACCCTCCCCTTAATACTGTTGTTCTAACAAAGCCAGATTTATGCCCCAGCTCAACTACAATTTGCAGACTCTTGCTCTGATATTGCAACCAAGCAGCAAGGGGTAAAATCCGTGGCGAAACACTGCAACTCCCAACACATCAAATAAAACATCACATGATGTATGCGTGAGCAGTGTTCTATGTACCAGTTTCCTGAAACAGTAATCGTAATAATCCCAAAGGTGTAGAATGACCCAGAAAACCCAGGGACTGATTGCTTCTAGAGAGAGTTGGCCTATCCCCACCACCATCCTCCTGATCCCCTGAGTCTGGGGCTAGTCCTATGTTCCCAAAGTTTTGGGGACTATTTTTAAGAAAAATAAAACTTTCTGGAAGTCACAGTAACAATATTGGATGAAGCGAGGGACAGCTCCAGTGGGTGTGGCACAGTTCTGCTTTCCAGCAAGACCTTCTAGAACTCTCCCAGGTGGAGGAGGTGGATGCCACCTCCAGGTGGAGGAGGTGGATGCCACTGGAGCAGTCATATTGTACCACACCTGCCTCTGCTGCCGCCCGTGCTGTTGTTTCACCTTGTTCTCCAGCTGTGTCTGCTGCTTTTCTCTCTTCAACCTCTTGGCTCCCATTTCTGCCGTATCTTGTGGCAGGTCTTTTCTCTTGTACCATGAGCCTCTGGACCTTAGTGGACCATCTCCTTGCTCCTCCCACCTGTGCGAATTGTATTTTAACTCTCTTTTTAGTTTCAGCTGGGGGAGGAGCCAGCTGGGTAAGGGCTAGAGTTTCTCAGCTTCTGCTCTGATATAGGGGCTGTATTGAGGGGAGGGGCCTTGAACTGATCAGAGGCCCCTGGTTCCCAGCAGGCTCCCTTTGCCAGGGCATGGAGGGTCTTTCAATTGCCCAAAAAGGTTCATGGCATAATGGTTTGTTTTTCATTCTGGTTTCTCACACAGTATATCACAGTAGTTCTTAGAGAACTGGAGAGAAGTGTGAAAGACCATGTGTTCAAGGGAGACACTGTGGGCTGATGAATAAGAGCAGGAGTCTTAATCCCTGTTTTTCAGATATGCCAGCTGTGCCATCCAGTCTGCTTTCTAACCTTCCCTGAACCTCAATGTTTTCATTAGTCAATAAGCATAAATACAGAATCTACCCACCTCAAAGGGTTGTTTTGAAGAGTAAACCAGATCACATATGTAAAGCACTAAGCATTCCTGGAACACAGTAAAAGCTCCATAAACAGTAGTCTCATTACTATTAAAACAGAGTGAGAAGGATGCAGTAAAGAAAACAATATCTTGAGGCAAATGCTGGGAACACCTGTCTTTTATTCTCTAACTCAAGTCTTTCCCCAATTGGTTTAGATGTAATCTTTCCAAAGTCCACATGCAGTATTTTAATTTAGGTAAAGGAACTTCAGAGAACCCTTGACAGTCTATCCACTTGCCCGTTTATGCCCAAGGAACTAGAGATGCCTGCTGACTGCCTAGCAAACATAATTGATTTGTGAAATATTGCAAAATCTGAATACTGTTTGGAAGAAGAATCTAAAAAATGGTATGGTGTTGTGGTGAAGAATTTGGACTGTTGTGCCAGACAGTTTTGTTCAGATTCAGGAACATCTACCACTTTACCTACTGGCTGTGGCCTTGGGCAAATTACTAAATCTCTGTGTCTGTGTCCTCAGCTGTAAAATGAGGATAGCAGTACCAATGTGCTAAGGTTGGTGTGAAGTCTAAATGGATGAATTCCCACAAGGTGCTTAGAAAAATATTTGACAAATAATTGGTAATTAATAAATGTTGTTATGATTTTGATTATTCTAAGATTGCTTGCTTTCAAACACTTCATTGACTTCCACTTGGCCAAATTTCTAGATTGTCTGAAAGTTGTACATATGCACATTTGCTTGCGAAAAGTCACAGAATTTTCATGTGGATAATGAGGAGGACATAAGTGCATTATGCAGGTAATTTTTAGAGCTAAATTATTTATACATATATTTATATTTATATATAAAAGCTCTCAAGGAGGGTGTATTCCATGATCCAAGACCTCTTCATCCTGCCCAATAATTTTAATAGTAAAATTGTTAATTTCAGAAATGTGAGACTAAGAAAACAAATGCAGAGCAAAGAAAAAGTCTAATTTACGCAGGGAAATATCTGCAGTAGTAAATGAAGTTGCCTCTGATAGCATGTTGGGAAGGAGGCAAGGAACTGCCCTGTGTGGTTTACCTCCAGTGGTATTTATTTATTTATTTATTTAGAGTAGTGGGGACTGAACCCAGGGTTGCTTTACCGCTGAGCTACATGCCATTTTTTATTTTTTATTTTGAGACAGGATCTTGCTAAATTGCTAAGGGTCTTACTAAGTTGGTGAGGCTGGCCTTGAACTTTTGATCCTTGTGCCTCAACCTCCTCAGTTGCTGGAATTATAGCTGTGCCTTACTGTGCTTGACTGTGGTTGGTTTTCATAGACCCTCTTTTAATCCATGTTCTCTTTCCATACCTTTGCTAAGTAGATATTGTTGTTTTCATTTTATAGGTGGGGAAAATAAAATGCCCAGGCATTCCTTGCCCTGGGAGGGAGGGACTCAGTGAAGTCTCAGAGCTGAGGTTTGACCAGCATCTCTCTGACCGCAAGCCCAATTCTGTGCTCAGGCCAGTACATACTGTTGCCTTCTTAGGGTAGGGACCAGGTCTTATACATTTTTCCATCCCAGGGCCAGAGAGGGTTGTGGGACAAAGGAATTAAGAAGTTAATAACCACTTTCTAGCATCATTAGCGTAACAATTCTTTGATAGTCTTTGGAGACCAGGAAGAACATCTCTGGGGAATGTTAAGAAGGGCAATTTATTCAAAAAATCATGTCAGTGTTTGAGAATTCCAATGCATAATGGATTGTGGGGAACAGAATGGAAGTGTGTATATTTTTTAATAATGTAGACTCGGTCATTAACAGAACAAATGTAGACTTTAGAAAAATATTTTTAATATGATAAAAGCATATGAACGTATTTTAAAAATCAGACAACCACAGATAATATATAAGTGCTAAGTTTCCTTTTGAAGATTTTGATACATTTTTTTCATGACTATGGCGATTTTTACAGGGTTTGAATTATGTTGAGTTGGTAGGGTTGTATTCCTCATGGTGAATGGATCTATTTATTTGGAGACTTCTGACCATAGAGTAGCTTATGGGAGTCAGGTGTCAGTCACATTCTCCCTCATCATTTATTGCTAGAAGTAAATAATTATCTAAAATACCAAAGAAAATTCACCTCTGATGGCTTTCAGGAAACTATAGATCATATATCTAGCAAAACCAGGAAATTAGATAGAATATCAACTATCAATAAAACAACCGGCAAAAATCATAATCATATTCAGCCATGTGTTTGGTTTATGGTTAGATGAACAACCTAATGAAATTCTCTTGGGGGAAAAAGTATAAAAATATTTGGAGTTTAGAAGAATGTCATGTGGTAGTGAGGGAGGCAGGAAACAGGAGATAGTGATGTGGGGGTGATGGAGGACTGGTAAGGGGAGTTTGATGATAGAAGCCTATGGTTAAGCTGCGAATGAGTAGGTCCATGAAAAACTGTAGTCTTTAAAATAATGTTTTTTCTCATTGCACTTTGGCTTCAAATGTCTTTCCCATTTATGTTTCTTGTGTACTTCATTCTTTTCTGGTCCAAGGTGTCAGGTTTTCCTGATCCTCTTCCCTCCACCTCCACCCACGTTACAGTGTGGTTACCCAAATACGATCAGGAACTGAGACCTCTTTCCAGAGGAGTGTGCTTGTTCTCCCATATTCCAGACAGCTCCCCTGGCTGGGGCTTGGTGAAGCAGGAGCTTTGTCTGTCTTGTTCACTACGGGACCCCTGAGAACTGTGCTTGGCTTCCACCATTTATGATGGATTCTAGGATGTGCTTCTGCCCCTAATGTTTTGACAGTTCAGAAATAGGAGTCACATATTACAATCAATAACCTGTCTTTGGTTAGTTGGCAGTGCTTTCTCCCTAGTGGTATTAAAATAATAGCATCTTAGCAATCAGTGGCGATATAGATTCAGTGAACTGTGGAGTTAGATGCCCAATAATTGTTTATCCAATGAGTGTATGCAATAACCTATCTCCCTGGTTCTTGTTCAGGTAGGAACTGGTTCTAGATTAAAACTTGGTTCTGGACTGTGTCTGCCACTGATAAGGTAGAGTTGGGGGTGGCCTCTGATTATCCTGGCTGAACATTTTACTGTTGGACAGGAACTGATAGGGTGGCTTCATTCATTCATTTTTGCAAGTGAAATGTTGAACCAGTTAAGGTATATGCCAGCAAAACCAGTTTTAAAATAATAAACAATACTTTTGCCTTAATTATCCAGAAAATTACTTAGTGTTCTCTTGAGGGTTACATATCCATCAGTGTTTCTCTTGAAAATTCATGAAGATACATTGGAAGGGGAGAAATGATCTCTTTGTCTTAACGGAAAAAGCTGTAGGTAGCATTAGGATGCCATATAGTTTTCCCTCCTCATCATCACCATCACTACCACCAGTACTCCTTGGAGAAGTTCCCAAGCTATAAGAGAGACAAAGTACACATGAGTGATTTCCTATATTTCAGAATATTATTATCTACATTTAGGATATCAGACTGTAGCATAGGTAAACTTGTACCTCAGATTTAATTGTGTGAAATCCTCTGATATCTTTGGTTTGGTGTCCTTTCAATGGAAAATTCCATTCATATTCTGGTTCTGGCATTGTAGCAGGATATGCTATATTCTTCTTTGTGTGAATGGGGAGAGAAAAAAAATCACTGAAACTTTTTTAAGTGGCTGAGCCTGAGATGGGAAGGGAGGTGATATTAAATATTGAGCATGTGCTAGGAGAAGGACTTCACATGGAAAGTGTCCAGATTATTAAGATGTATGAAATATTTACTGGCCTCCATCATATGGCCATTTCAATCACTGATGCTTTTGATTTCCAAATTGTGTGATAAATATGTAAGATATTCCCAGAGAACTGAACGCCATTTTTGGCTTAGAGGAATATTTATATATTTACCAGATAGCTTGAATTTTGAATATGTGCAACATCATTGCGCATGTATACGTATACACACATATATGTATATATATACATACATATATGATATATGAAGGCAAATTTTGCATATCCTATGTAGAAATGTGGATATGTATATAAAGGAAAATGAAAATAAACTAAAAGTGTTACTAAAATGTTTATGAATCTATGGCATTTAACTCCTCTCAAACATTTATGGAGTATTTTTCTATACTAATTTGATGTTTATACATGAATATATAAAAATAAATAACATGGAAAATCAAATTGTAATGAAATTTGTATTTTCATTTTTCCTTAGCCTTCATGCATTTTGATTTTTAAACAGTGTTCTGACTGTCATCAAATCAGCCAAGTTGAAAATTGAGCTGCATCAATGGAGACAGCCAGTCTCCAAAAAATACCTTTTCTCATGGGATATATTCTCCCTGGTTTATTTGTTCTGAATAGTTTCCTATAGCTCTAATTTATTCTTTTGTATACACTGCATTGAAAACCATGTGTATAATGTAATGCAATGTATATAAAGATTTAAACCTTAAAAAAAAGTCTGAGTATTTAGTGTCAAGCACATATCTCAAAAAATGAAATTAACATAAGAGTAGGTGGTGAGAGGGGATGTGTGTGTGACCCAGATTTTGAAGTAGACATGCATTTGTTGGGTGTCTACTCTCATCCCATGCTGTGCTTAAAAATCCTGTTACAGTGCAAACTAAGTATAAATGTGAATTCTTCTCATCAGGAGTTTACAAACAACATTACTTATATGAACAATATAACCAGTGTATGGTAAAGTGCCAGATAGGACAGTTTGGTGATTAGAGAGTAGAAGTACATATTAAAATATGTATGTGCTCCATGAGGACATGTAGTGTCTTTTAAAGGGGAGGAAATGATGGGCTGGAATTATCAGGAAGAGCTCCCCAGAGAAGAGAAACCTGGGCTGGTCCTTGGAGGGTGGGTGGCAAGGGCATTTCCAAGGGCATTCCAGGGGAAAAGAAGATGTGGTATGATGGTGAAAGAGGTGAGCATCATGCACATGGGGGGCAGGTGGGAGACTGCCTGGGCTGGCATCATTCTGCGAGTGGTAAGAATAGAATTAACTCAGTAGATCGTGTTCAGATGGTTAAAAACTCTGAAAGCCAAGCAGCTAATTTTACATTTGGTGTTTTAGACTGGAGGGAATCTGTATTAGGTACCTGATCCAGGAAGTCCTGTTATGTAAGAAATGCTTTCCCAGATTGGAGGAGAGACTGGGGAAACTTCTAGAAGGTGTTTAGAACAGGCAAACTGTGATAAGGACAAAGACCTCTTGCAGATGGAAAGGCAAGAAAGAGACTCTGCAAATGACTGTCCAAAAATATTGGTCATCAAGTTCTTATGACTGTCTTAATATAAATAACTAGCAAAGATTTCATCTCAAGCCAATTTTCTTGTAAATTTAGATTTTGGATAACAGTCTTAATTAAGTCACTAGTTGTGCGCAGTAGGAAAAACAAGATCAAAGTAGAAGCAAGAAACTGAAGTTTAAAAATATTTGTGATCTAGAATGATTCAGGGATCACTGTGATTTAAACTGTAAAACTACAAACCAGAAAAAGAGTTTCCTAAATTTAGATTATTTAAAGAGGAATAGCATCTCCATCAATAGGAAAATTCCACTTTTCTTTTGGAAGTGAACACAATCACCCCCTTTTTTGGTGTCATTTTTCTTTATAAGCTGACAAATTTCAGAATATATTACTCGAATACCTCATTATTGATCTGATGAGAATCAGTTTTTCTTTGGTCAGTCTGGAATATATCTGGGGCTTAGTTATTGTTATAAAAATAAAAAGGAAAGAAACAAAAGTCCAAAATAATGTGAGCAAAATGTCATTCAGTGAAGTTGTTGAAACCCTAGAGCAGTTCCCTTGACTTGGCCTCCTCTTTAAAATAGTTGAGCTGCCCAGGCACAGATTTTCAAAGTCTCATGTTCAAGACTAAAGTGGAATACAGAGCAATAAGGTACCAATAATGGCAGGAAAACATGTAAACAGAAAATGAGACCTAATGTCTTTCCTTTGTCCTGGCTTCTTTCTTTCTGAGCCCAATATAACTATTTAGTCTAATTTAGTTTTAGTTTTAGTTATGCTTTCTAAAATTACAGTGTGTGTGAAGATTGGGATTTTTTTTTCCCCAGTAGGAATTACAGTATATGTAAAATGCCCTTCTTTCCTCCTGTGGGAATGGTAAGAGTCAGATACCTTCCTACTCTTGCAGGCTGGTCAGGCTGCAGTATGGAAGCCCTGATGATGTGAGTGGCACCCCCAGGACCCAGTAACCCTACAGCCTTGACTCTAGTAGATTGGCTGTCCATCAAAGTGTGAGCCACACAAACAAGGAAAATACAGTGACTACCTTTTAGATTGTGAAACTAAAGCTACAAAATTATGTTTAGATTTTGAAATACAGATTTTAAAAAAAATAGATGTGGTTGAATCTACTGTTCAAACAAAAATGACCAAAATTCATGAGTTTGCATTTTGCATTTTCTATTGTAAGAAAGCCTTGTGGGAATTATTCAGGATACTGATGGTTGGAGCTGAAGCCTGTGATCTGGAGTCCCTTCTTCATTCTCAGCTACCATCATCACCATCTCTTTAGCTTTTCTTGGCCAAGACATTAACATTCCTTTTTTTTTTTTTTTTCTATTTGTTCTTTTTAGTTATACATGACAGTACAGTCTATTTTGACATATTTATACAAACATGGAGTATGTCTTATTCTAATTAGGATCCCAGTCTTGTGGATGTACATGATGGTGAGATTCACTGTTGGGTATTCATATATGTACATAGGAAAGTTATGTCAGATTCATTCCACTGTCTTTCCTCCTTCCCTTCCCTTCCTTCCCCTTTATTTAATCCACTGAACTTCTATTCTTCCCCTCCTCCCCTTGTTGTATGTTAGCATCCACATATAAGAGAGAACATTTAACCTTTGGTTTTTTGGGATTGGTTTATTTAACTTAGCATGGTAGTCTCCAGATTCTTCCATTTACTAGCAAATGTTATAAAGACATTAACATTTCTAATCTTCACAGCTAAATTAAATAGACTTTATGTAAGTGCCACACATTATCATGTTGTCCTCAGAATTCACATCAGAGATTCCTTCCATCCTTTAGTCAACAAGCTTTTGAGAGCCTACTATGTGAGATACAAGATGTCTTGAATGGGACCAAAATGGACTAGATTTTTACAGTATTCAACCCCTCGTTTTTCCAAGATTATCATACATTTACCTTATATTGCTAAATGCATAGGTGATATTATTAAACTATTTCATATATAAAATCATCTTTTTTTTTTTTTTATAAAATCATCTTAATAAGGGCTTTGAAGATGCTCAAGAAATATTTATGAATCTCTGAATGAATAAGCCATACTGGTGTGCTCCCTGTTGGCAGTTCTCCACAGTCTGGTACTCCAAGGTCTCTCCGGTTTGGAGGGAGTTGTCAGGAATGTCTGGAATGTGCAGCTCTGGCTGCGTTACATGTCTCAGCCATCCAGGTTCTTAGGCAAAATGAACAGCGGAAGAAGCCACCTATAGGCTCCAGGATCACTCTGTGGCCCCATTCTTAAACCAAGGTACACCTCATCCCTGCACCTAACACCCAGGTTTGTTTCCCTAATGAGAGTAAGACCTGGAGAGAATTTCCTCCAAATTGTATTCAATTCCCTGTATTCATTTTTATGTTGAATATAGCTACTAGAGAAGGTATCAAAAGTAATATTCAAGACATTTGATTTTAAAGTAGATATTTTCCCCCAACTATTTCAATTAAGGTTTTAAATGAAAAAAAAAAAAAACAAACAAACAAAACCTACTTTGGAAACGCCACTACATTCCCAGGCTAAAGTGACAGACGTGCTCTGGCTGGTGTAGGATAGCACTAGTGCATCCAGACTTCCCACCCCCACCCATCCCCTTCGCTCTCTCTTTCTCTCTCTCTCTCTCTCTCTCTTCCATGTTGTTTTCACATGGAATTACATTTTGAGTCCAAGATGTAAGTTTTCTCTGGAATCCTTCTTCTGCTAAATTGGTTCCATAGAATTATCATTTATAGAATTATCATTCTTCTTTTTGAAATAGAACTATGCAAAGTCTTGAATTTTATTACAGAATTTAATACCAGTAATTACTTAAAATTTAATGAATTTCACTACTGACTTAATTGCTTTTGAGTAGTTCCACTTAACTTATTAAAGAGAAGCAAGGACATATTCATTTAATGAGCAGCAAAAGTCTTGCCCTCACATCTGCCTACATTCTCTTTTCAATTAATCAATTATAGTTCGATGGTGTGTAATTACACATTAAGAAAGTTATTGGATAGCGCAGCATGCCTGTCCCAGGGGGCTCATGAATACACTAATATAACACACCTGTAATGACCTGTGCGTAGATCTGCAAATTACACTCATTTCTCTTTCTCTCTTCCTCTCTTTGCTAAATTAAGATGAGAGCAATTACCATTAACTTTTTGAGTCACATCTAGTCAATGTGATATGGAGAAAGTGAAAAAGAAAGATGGAAAGAAAAGTAAAAGTGGAAGAAAAAAGCTTTATCTGCAATTATAAGTCATCTGCTTTTTGAAATTAGCTTCCTGAGACTCCATCCTGATTGGAGAGCTACTGCAGTGTCGCAGAGCAGGGGTCATCCATCCAAACTGTGTCTACTGAATCATACCAAATACTTGAGAAAATCAGGCCAGCATTATTGGAACTCAAATAGCGACTTGCCTCTCAGCTTCCTTCAATCTCCTGATGAGAGAAATAGGAAAACAGGAAAACCTTTTGAAATCACATTCAGGCAAATTTGCTTGGCTTGTTTCAAATCAAACCAAAGTCTGGAACTGATCCCCATGCAGGAGCACTAAGCCTCTGCATAGCAACTAAGCTGTGTTAAGGTGGGGTGGGGGAAAAAGAAAGAAAAGGAAAAGAAAAAAATAAAGAAAAAAAGAAACCACTAAAAACACAACACACACAAAGAGCAAATTTTACAACATTAATGGCCTGAAGGGTCTGGTTATGTGAAGGGGTCTATTCCAGTTATGTCCTCATTTATGCTAAACCAGTAAAACTCAACAAGAACCTCTTAATCCAAATCATATAGTCGGAGACATTCTAAATGCCTAAACCAACCAAGCAATTTTAAGCAAAATGCCCTGTTAAAATAAGCTTTTGATGTCTGCACAGCTCAAACTCAAGAAGCAATCTGTTGACATTTTCCGCAAATGCTATCTTAGTGTGAGACAGAGGCAGCAGCGGCTTCCTGAGTATTCTTCAGTGTAAAGGGAATTTACTCCCCTACCCTCCCTCCTCCCCTACAAATAAACCTCCCTTCCATTGTCCCCTCAGTGAGGTACTGACAAGGTCAAATCTACTATGATTAATGGCTGTCCATCAGAATAGAAAGGAGACATTGATACTTAGCTAGCAGATGCCCATGATCATGCAAATGAATGTGGTGAGCCTTCTTGGTAGGGATGGATTTGCTTTGTTGGTGTTTTAAATTCTACATTCAGTTTTGGACATTCAGTGTGCAGTTTTCTCTGCCTACAGCCACGGGCTATCTACACTCCATTGTCACTTGAGCAGAGCCTGCCTCCCAGTGTGTCTTCTGGGGATGCCCAAGACCCCACTGGCCCTGAATGGGGGATGTGTGGCAGCATCAGAGGCACCTCATGTACTTTCAGGGTGTGGTTTTTCCTGGCACTCCTGGCCTGTTGGGACAAACGTCTCTGCCCAAGGGGCTGTCTTCCTGTGTGGGCTACATTTGTGGCATCTCATGGGCCTCCATGGGGTTGAATTGTAAATAGTGGCCGCCACATAAAACATGCCATCTGTACCCCTGTGGGTAGTAGGATGGAACACAAAAAAGATTTATTCCAGGAATATGAACTGATGTTTACAGACATGCCAGGACTGGCTTTTAAAATACAGTGGAAAACTGTCTCAAAAGCAGCTTAAGTACCATGTAATAGAAACCCGAAAAAAGGGCCATAGGGGCATAAAGGAAGCCTGTATGCTCCCAGAGATGCAATGAGCTAGTGTATCCACACCAGATCTCTTTGTCCAGAGACGTGAGATACCTTGAGATCTCCTCATGAGTTTCTGTGAAAGCAAGACAAAGACCAGGGTTGCCTGTGGTTCTCTTTCTCCGGGGGTCTAGAGTTTCTCCAACCCTTGTAATAATTTTAAGAAACTGGAGGGGAAGAAAGTGAGTTTGAATTGAGCTAACTAGATCACCATGGGGAAATTTCTCTACTTGCAGGGCCGGGGTTCAGGTCTGTATTTGGGGGCTCCGTGACTGTAGTGTGATGACCACATGTCCCAAGGTTTTCCCTATTTTACATACATTGTCTGTTTTCATAAATTAGTGGTCCTCAAATGAATTCAAGTGGCCCAGCTTTTGGAAAACAGTGTCGATCTTTTGAGAACGCTGTGAATTATTGACATATTTAATCCCCATTGTGTGAACTGGGAGTAATTTTTGCCATCTATAATATACATATGAAATATAAAGTCATAAACAAGAGCCAACAGGTTCACAAATATATAATCAAGCTGTCTAAGCAGGATTGACTGTTTCTGGTTTTCTATTAGTATTCCTTTGTTGCTTGCTGTTTGGCTTTGTCATCTTTGAATGCTTGTTAGCAGATACGGCAGCCTCAGTCTGTGAGATAAGCCCTTTTCTACTGAATTTGGCTAATTCCTGTCTATGCATGGAATAGTTATTGTCTTGTGATGTAATTGTTTCACTGTTCATCCTGGTCTAGAGAACCGGCCACTGCCTTTATAGAGTGGCCCTAAGTAGAGTGGGATCTCATATTTCTAAGCTCAACTCTGCCCCTTCACCTATCTCCCCTCCCTGCTTCCTTCCCCTTGGAAACTAAGAAGGGTGAGGACAGGCAATGGGCAGGTTCTTTTGGTCTTTACGATGTCATACCTACTAGGACGCCCCCTAGAGGTGTGTGGTAAAATAACACTCTCCAACTTGGCCCTGAAGAGAGGTGTCTGGACCCAGGCCTGTAAATTGTGCCAGCACTTTGGAGCCTGAGAGTTTGATATTTTAGATTCTCTAAACCTGACTCTGGCATGTGTGTGAGTCCTCACATGTATGTGCATGTGCATGCAGCAACTTTTACTAAGGTTCAAGTTAGCGAAGGGTCTTTTTATCACTGCACTGTGAAAATTTTTAAATTAAATATGACATTCCAGTTCCTAAAAATTCTTTGGCCTCCTGGCCCCAGGAATTTCTCCCTGGCCTCATTTGCCTGCAGGTTCTAGTCCCCTGTGAACCTGCTTAGAGTGTTTCCCCCTCTACCACTTCTTCCTCTCCCTGCTCTGCCTGACTAGCCCTCATATCCAGAGTCTCCCCAACTTCTCTTGTATTGAACAGGTTAGCCATAAGCCAAACAACCTTGGTGATTCCTGTATTCTCTGGGTATATGTCCTTTCTTTATCCCTCCCATATTACATACCACAGTATTTCTTCTTTTCTTTTCTTTTTTTTCTTTTTGACATGCCGTGGGAATAGAGCAAATCAAAGGAGGGCTGATGGTTGTGCCAGAGGGTTAAAGACCAGGATGCCCTGTCTGCAGGCCTGTGGGGGCCGGCAGGGCCGAGGTGGGGGAGCCTGTTCTGGAGAAAAGCCCAAGATGTGGTGGAACTTAGGGGGCACTACCTCTTGCTTGGCTAGTTGCCAGTCTTCTACCAAGAGATTATCTTGCCACAGTTTAGTCAGGAAGTCTTCTAACTAAAGGTGAGGAAAATGCATTGGAGAAGAACGCATTTGCAAAATGGGTGCATTGACATTCCTGCCAATGGTTTGGGAGAAAATGAAAGTGGTTTGATTGTAGCAGCAGGTTCAACTGGTCCAGCTTACAGACAGTACATCCTCAGAAACTGAGTTTGAGAATTATGGTCCCAATCTCTGAGAAGGTCCCATGAGGTAGGAAGCTTAGCATGCTGGTATGGTCTCCCAGTCTGTCCCTGACTTAGTAATCAAACCTGTATTTCCTGAGACCATGTTTGTGCCTTGGTTTGGGATTCAGAAAATATGATCTTCGTGGCTGTGGGCTGATGTCCCAGTCCCTAATTGCCTATAGCCCCTCACTGCTCAAAATGTCATCCACCCCACACAGCATGGACACAGCCTGGGCCCCTATTAGGAATGCAAAATCTCAGGCTCCATTGACCTCCTGAGGCAGAACTGCATTTTAACAAGATCCCCAGGGCTTTGGGGGAACATTGAAGTTTGAAAGGCTCTGGACTAGGGTATGAAGATTGGTTTTTATCCTGTGCTTTGGGACAACTTCAGTGGTCTCCTTATCATTGTGGGACACACACCCACAACACATTCACACACATCCTTAGCCTCTTTCACAGCCTCTGAGAAACTTATGATGTGGAGCAGACAGACTTCTTATCCACAGTCGGGAGAATATCTTGCTGGCAGTCAAGGAAAAGGAGATTGGGGCAGTGACAGTGGGTGTATAGCTGTGATGGGGATGGGGGACTTGGTCTCAAGAGAGCGTAGCTGTGTAGGAAGGCCAGCTCTTTCCTTCACTGCTTCAGTGTGTTTGATGTCTGAGATTTTGTTTTGTTTTTGTTGTTGTTTTTGGTACCAGGGATTGAACCCAGGGGAGATTAACCATTGGACCACATCCTCAGCCCTTTTTAATTTTTATTTTGAGACAGGGTCTTGCTAAGTTAGTTAGGATTTCGCTAAGGTGCTGAGGCTGGCTTTGAACTTGGGATCCTCCTGCCTCAGCCTCTGATGTCTGAGTTTAAGGCTTCAATTTAGGAAGAATAGGTGAGGCAGGCAACTGTGTCCCAAATTGCCTCCATGTGCATGGAGAATTTGGGCTCCATTGTTTAATCTCTGGGACGAAAAGTGAGGACTCCCACTTGGCAGGATCAAGTGAGGGATGGAGGCAGTGCCCTCACAGGGTTCCCCTCCCCCACCTTGCTTTCTGCCTTCAGGTGCAGAGGAGTCTAGGTGGGGCTGATGAATGTGCACTTGAGAAGGGAAGCCAAGGCCAGCCCCAGCCTCTGCCCCACAACTTCAAATTTGCTGCCTGTAATGGTGCCTAATTTGGGGCTCATCACCATCTACCATGGACATTGAACAGGTGATGCAGTTTAGCATCTGGCAGCCTCAGGGACCTTGGGTTTTGAATATTCTGGGGAGAAAATCCCATTGTCCACACCAAGAATGGGGACCAGGAAGAAGGTATGTGGGAAGGCTTTGGGGCTGTTAGCATTTGACCTTAAGTCCAGTCCCAGGGACATGCTCTGAGTGATGTTATTGATATGGCTCCTGTACATTTTCCAAGACACCTGGTTTTAAATGTTCTGCCTGTTGTCATTATAAATCACTGAGACAACTTGGGGCTCCAACCATACTTCCTGGTCTGCCTTATACACCCCACGCACAGCAGAACAAACATTGTCAGATAATGTGTCCTGATTCTTTTCAGGCAGTTGGTGGCAATTTGTTGCTCAACAGGAAGTGGACAGTAACTTAAAGGATCATGTCTGTGGCCACCTGGAATTTCTGGGACAGGCCCAACATAAAATATTCTGGTCTGTTATCATTCAGCCCCCAAGGAACACTGGTGCGCCTCCAGCTGGCCCCTGGTGCTTTGCTGCTGATGTCAAATGCTGGCATTGTTGCAGAAAAAATTAAGTTAATGAATATAATTTTTTTCCATTTAAGAGTTTGTCTCCTACTTTTTCTTACACATTTGGCACCAGGCACCTATTGTAGCAAACATATGCTAGCACTTGTGAAACTGAATGAGCAGTAGGAAAAAATGAGTACTGATGAGCTCAGAAAGAGCTGACCAGGTGTAGTTCAGCAACCTTTTGTGAACATACGGGCAGTACGCCTATGAGGTTTTCTGGAATGTGTATATGCAATATAATCGAGGTAATCATGTTTTCTGACTATGAGCATTGTCTTTAGTTTAAATGATATCATTTACCAGATCAGCATTTCATGGGTTTCTCTAGAGAGTTTGCCCCTGACCAGGTATGAGACTTCCTGTGTCAGCCCAGGGTCTCAATAGTTGCTGGAGCTGTGCTCTTTATGGGGCTGGCTCTAGAGAGAGGTGGACTGGTCATAATCATCAATGTGCTGAGGCGTACTTGGCTGAAGGGTTAGATTTCCCACTCATGAAATTCCACTATTAGAGGTTACTTTCTTGGGTTTTGAGTGCTACATAAGGGAAAAATCCTTACAAGGGTCGACATTTTGACTTCCATTTTCATGGGACAGGGGTCCTGAAGGAAGGAGGGATAACCAAGGGAGAGATGAACAGATGAAGGAGAAGGTAGACTTAATGTCATATATCTTAACATATCATGGTTTATTCACAATTGGACTCTCTCTCCTTGACCACCCAAGGGGACTATCAGTGATTTGGTTGGATTTTTGTGTTGTGGCTTCCCTTCACCTCAGAGGTTCCAAAATGGTGATGTATAGACAGGGACATGAGGATGCTGTGGGTGTACTTTTTATGTGGAGGTGTAAGGTCCTGGTCCTTTCTTGGGCAGGATTATTTTCTTTCTGAGGTGATGTCTTTCCTACTTGTATGATATTAAAATGTTCCCTGCCTTTTTTTTTTCTTTATAAAAAATGAAATGGCAGCAATAATAATTAGTAACTCCAGAAGCATCGTTAGGCAAAAATAATTCAAGGGACTGACATAGGGTTGCAAACTTAAAAGCTGATTTGAGCTTTTGCTGACTCTGGAATCTAAAGTCAGGTAAACATTGTGTAGTGTGCAATGGCTCGCTACAGAAACAGCTCTTTTGAAAGGAAAGCTTTGTTTATGTTTCCAAAGAATTCTCCATCTTATACTACATGCAAGGTCTTTAGAAAATGAGTTAAGAGACAGGCCCTCCCCTCAAGGACAGATAGGACAAGCACTCAAGTGACATCAGAAATTATAGTGACCTGTGCTTTAAGCAAGGGGAAGAGTGCCAAAGAGAGGTCTCCAAGAGAAGCAGTTCATGCCTGATTGAGGAGAGGGATCAGATGGGTCTGTTAGATTTGGCATCAGGAAGCCCCTTAGCCTGACATAGAAACAAGGGTCATTCTTCACTCTTGGTCTGTTCTTCAACCTCCACCTCATCCCCAACACCCGCCTCCCCACCAAAGAAAACCCTGGGCACTGTTATCCAGCATGTTCTTTCTTGCCCTAGATATTTATACCTTAATCTGCTACTTTCAGCAAGTGACAATGAGGTTAGATGGTGTCCCTTAGCCCTGTGATCTCAGCAGGATTTTTGTCACACACCTCACCAGTAAAAAAATAATAATAATAAGAAGAAGAATTTTGCACACACACCCACCGTTATTTAACTGCTTATAAATTGTACACAGGTACAACTGTTTTAGTATCTGTATGTCATAAATTCCCATGCAAATAGAAATGATGAACAATAAGCAAAGACATTCTCACATTCTCTTCCCTTACTTCAGCAAATATCTTTGTACCCACCGAGGTACTCCAGTCCACCTTGAAGATCACCAGAGACGTGTTCATGAGCTGTTGAAGGAGACTGGATGTTATCATAATAGCTCTTTACAGACAGGAAAAGCCCCACTCTTGAGCATCTATGCAACGTGTAGAGAAGGGCAGGACCACCGTGGAGCACAAAGCAGAGATTCTTTGTCTTCCGTCTGCTGGTAGCGCAGAGTTAGTATTTAATACATCAGCAGTTGGTCCATTCCCAGGATCTCCCTGCTTGACCTTCAGGGGTTTCTAGGCTGGAGTAGTAGTGATGTTAGCATCCTGGGTAAAGGAGGGGTCTTGCTGCCTATCTCCATTAGGCACAAGGGATCCCAAGAAAGAAGAAGAGGACAGAGGTCTCAGGGTGGGGGAAGACTTGCAAACCGCCTGCCCCATCCTATCATTTCTGGCCCCAGGGAAGGGCTGAACTGGGAGAAAGCACTAAGTTAGGATTGGGAAATGAGGTCATGAAATACCTGAGATAATAAACTTATAAAGAGAAAAGATTTATTTTGGCTCACAGTTTGGGGGTTCCAGTCCATGATCAATTGGCCCTATGCTTAAGGCCCGTGGCAAGAGTGTAGTGAAGCAAAACTGCTCACTACATTATCTAGGAAGCAAAAGGGAGTGGACAAGAGAGGCTGTGATTCCACTATCCCCTTTGAGGGCCTGTCCTCAGTGACCAAAGCATTGCCTCCTACAGGTCCCACCACCTCCCAATAGTACCACTCGGGGATGAAGCCTTTAACACATGGACATGTGGGGGACATTTATCCAAACCATAGCAGCTGCCTAAGTACGCCAGTCCTCCATCATGTGGCATTCTTTAACCCATTCTTGCCCCAGGATTTCTAGCTCTATGAGGAACTCTCTCACTGTAAAAACAGATTTCAGTTACCATAAGCCAAGTTGGGCCCATGTAGGGCTCACTCTGTAGGAATTCATTCAGAGCCACTTTTCTTACCTATACTACCGCGTACATAGCTTGTGGACTCTGGAAAACATGAGAAGACACTTAACACTTGAACAAACTCCATCAAGCGCCTGCCAGGTGTCAGGCCCTTGTGGGGAACTGGGAGCAAAACGGGAAGGAGGTGGATTATTCCCTTTCTGCCATACTCACTTGGTCCAGGGTTATTGGGGCCTCCCTGAGCAAGACAGGTTGTGTGGGGCTGTTGAGCTGGCCCATCTACCTTTCCCACAACCTCTGGACCATCTCCTATAAGAGGTTTCTTGACCAGAATCCTTGCTAGCTCCTGAGGAAAAGGGGCACATCAGAGGGGTCTGACCCACAGCCGCAGCAGGGAATAGGGGGCAGTGATTAGGGAGAGAGGGACACAACAGGTTAGAGATTCAAACAACGATTGGTGGCTTTTGCTAAGAGGCCCTGGCAGATGCCACATGGTTGCCATTCAAGGACTCAGGGAGGCCCTAGACACTGCTAGAGTAATTGGATCAGAATCCTGGAAGTGGGACACACAAAAAGCTCTTGAAGGGATTCCAGTGTGTTGTAAAGTGCTTGGACTATCGAAAGGCAGGCAGGTCTTATTCCAAACATGATCTTCTAGCTGGTTCTGAACACACCACAGCAACATGGCCATTTGGTCTACCTCACACTTATCCCCTCCCATACACACACACACACACACACACACACACACACCATGGGCAGGAGAGTGAGAGAGAATTAATGAAGATAATTGAATGCTGGCCCTGAGAAAAGTTGAGCATTTGTTCCACTGGTAATTTTAAAATAAATTCATCATTACTCTAGTTACTGTTTGTAGCAAGTGAATTGAATACCTGGAAAACAAAATGATTCTGGAATGCTGGAGGGAGCAGGCTGTCTGCTTGGAGGTGCTGCCTGGTGGGTCCCAAACCCAGAAACCCTGCCCTCCAGTCCATTCCAACAACCTTCGGTCCTTTACTTCTGAAGGTCAGATGGCTCTGCCCCATGGAGCTGTTTCATTTCTCCCTGTACCAAAGACTTCAGAAGCCAGGCAGTGATAATAACTGAGAACCCTCGTGAGGCCTTTGTGGGGCCGCGTGGGCCTGGGGTGTTTATTATCACTCTGAATGGTGCTCTCCAAGGGAGGAGAGCCCTGGTGGAACCAAAGAACAGAAATCTTCAGCAAAGAAAGAAAAAGGCCAATGACAGCAACAAAAACTTCCTGCAGATGTGGAACTTGAAGGATTCCAGAGAAAGCAAGCCTATTTTTAGCAGGAGTTAAGAGTGCAAACCATGATAGACGCCACAGGCTGCTGTCACTAACGTTTGGCTATAAGCAACATTTTCATATTTAAACATGACAGCCCTGCAGATTGAAAGGAACCAATGCTGTCTGCCTGCCGAGTTAAAGCTATCCCCCTCCCTCAGCCCAGTGGGAGGCCCAGCTCCATGCAATGTCCCACTGGCCAGCACTGGGTTCACCTGTGTTGTCACGAATGTTTACACGTCAGCCATTGAGGCCAGGCTGTTCTGCTGGGATGCTGTTCTTTCTGGGTGGAAAAGCCATGCAGTGTAACCTCTGTAGGGAAAACGTCCAGCACATTCTGCTCAATTAAGCGTGCATATGTAGAAATACAAAACACCCAAATGAGCACGAATAAAAATACATTAAATTTGAAGAAGTTAAATAATACCATGGAGAAAACCAGTGAACTTGAGGTGAACCCGGGAATGTCAAAAGAGAGAATCCCGGAAACATGAGCTCCGGAGCAGTTTACCAGACCCCAAATGAGACATCTGCATTACATCCTCTATGCCCTGTATGAGTATCCTGTCCAGATCAGTATCAGGAGGGCTGGCACATACGTTCTTTTGAAACTTTAAGCAGCAAGCACTTTTTCTAAGTCCTATTAGAAAAAAAAATCACTGTTAACATAGTGAGTTTGGATATTTGGGCAAGATTTCTGAGAACAAGGCCTGGAGGGTGACTTCACTCACTCACTGCCCTTTCTGACTGGTACCTGGCATTTCTACTAGCCAACAATGGCTCAGAACTGAGTGAGAAGAAAAAACAGGAGAAAAACCACAGGGTAGAGCTATCGCCTCCCGTTGGTCTGAATGCAAAATGACAAACTCAGCTGCTTTTATTATTTCCAGTGTGTGTTGACATCACAGAGAAGTTTGAGCTTTTCTAGACAATCAGCAAAGCAAGCTGAGACTTTGAAGGATTTGCTTAGTCTCTCCTCTGCAGGCTTAAATGATTTCAAAATTCTCAAAGCATCAGTATCACCTGGGAATTTGTTAGAAATGCAGCTTCCTGTACCCCACCCACATCTACTGAATCAGAATCTCTGGGGGCAACGCTCAGCAATCTGGGATTCAAATTTTTTAAATGGTGGTAAAATATATGTGACCTAGCATTTACCGTTTTGAGTGTAAGATTCAGTGGAATTTGCATTGTTGTGTAGCCATCACTATTATCTGTTGCCAAATTATTTCATCACCCCAAAAGGAAATTCTGTATTCATTACGCAATGACTCCTCACACCCCCAAACTCCCAGCTCATGATAACTTCTGGTCTACTTTCTATCTAAGAATTTGCCCATTTTAGGTATTTCATGAAGCAGTCATGTGTGGCCTTTTGTGTCTGCCTTGGTCCACTCAACATAGTGTTCTTAAGGTTCAACCATGTTGTCACATCAATCAGTACTTTCTTCCTTTTTATGGTTGAATAATATTCCATTTTATGGATATACTATGTCTTGTTTATTTGTTTGACTGTCGATGGACACTTGGGTTGTTTCCACCCTTTGGCTATTGTGAATAGTGCTGCACTGAATGCTGGCATTTGGGTAGCAGCAATCTGTGTTTTAACAGGTTTTCTGACTGATATACACTTGAGTTTGAGAAGCCCTGGCCCAGAGCCCGAGAACTGTCTCTGTGCAGGAACTCACAACGCTAGGTGGAGGCTGGGTGCCTACTCTAGCTCTTCCATCCCAGCCAGGGTCAGGGCTGTGGCCACTTATATTTCATTTCTGCTGCCAAGATCGATGTTTATATTCCTAGAAGGTTCTCAGGTTGGCCCCAGGAGAAAAATACCTCTCTAGTTTAGGGATTCTTTTGACCTTATTTCTAGTGTGATGGTTCAAAATATTTCAAAAACTTCTCAAAATATTTCAGATTTATTTTAAAAATACATAATTATACAATGGTTATTGATGAGATTTTTGGATCCAAAGCCTGGGTGTTTTTGTCACTGACTGCCTTGATACTGACTACAGCAGTGAGTCACTACTACTCTTATCTAGAGGAATCAGGTCTGTTTTCTGAGAACTCTAGGGGTACTGAGAAGAAAAGGAGAAGGAAAATGTATTTGCTCTAAGTTCATAGGTACTTGGCCAATGTTTGACGATTATTGTCTGAAGCATTTACAGACCCAAAAACCTTCTTCTTAACTAACTCTCTCCTACTCAGAGAGGTTAAATAACTTGCTTGTGGTTGCAAACTAGGAAATTACAAAGACAGGATTAGAATCCAGGTCTAAATCCAAAATTACTGAAGAAATCAATTCATACTTACTGTTGGAGACTTCAAATATTATGCCTTCAGGGCTTTTTGGAGTTTTGGCAGGGGATTCCTGGATATGTAATATGTTAACCTAAAGTAATAAACATCTCAAGGTGGAACATCATACCTAGGGAAGAAGAAAGGGAGACCTTTCCTATAATCACGAAATCACACTAGGTAATCTCAGCTCTTGCGATCCCTGAGGTGCAGGGTTAGAGGGCACTGTGTTTCTTCTTGGTCATATGCTGGAATGAAATGGATGTGGCGCTCTGATGTCACGGTGCATTAAGGACAGTGGGAGCAACTAAGGATGTTCCTTTCCCCAGGGACAGAAAGACTAAGGAAACACATCGCCCTGTTGGCCAGGTATGTGCAGGGTAGCCACGTGAGGAGTGTGGGTTGTACTCTGAGCAGCTCTGACAGACAGAAGGCCAGGCTGGTGGGTAGGGGTTGCAGGAAGACATTTCTCTCAGTTTCAGGAATTTGCTAACAGGTGTGGGTGGGCACTCTTGTGAAGTGGTGAGTTTTCCTGTGGCAGAAGCCTCCCAGCAGAGTTGGATGACCAGCCTGCATACAGTAACAGGGCTCCCTGAGCTGACTGGAAAGTGCAATGAAATGACCCCCTGGTACTAGCTCACCTCCCTGGCATGAGGACTCTGAGCTTCCAAAAATTGGTGATAACCAGTCTCAAAAGGGAATTTGATCTTGATTCATCCTGTTAGCCATTTAAAGTATGTCCCCCTTTTAAAAAAAATCACCAAACATCATCGATGGAAATTTCTGAAGTATTTCAAGTTAATTACTCTTAGAGGTTTTGTCTCCTCCTGGTTGTAAATTCAGTGGGAACATCAATTTGAATGTTTCCTGAAAACTGTGTACAAGTCTGACCTATTGCCAATTCCCTTTTAAGGTCAAGAATTAAAAAACTCTGGTAGCACACACTTGTAATTCCAGCAGCTCAAGAGGCTGAGGCAGGAGAGTGGGAAGTTCAAAGCCAGTCTCAGCAACTTAGTGAGGCCCTAAGCAACTTTGTGAGACCCTGTCTCAAAAAGAAAAATAAAAAGGGCTGGGGATATGGCTCAGTGGTTAAACACCCATGGGTTAATCACTGGTATATATATGAAAAAATAATTAGAAAACTCAAAATGGAGCTACTCCCTGGTTAAGGATCTTGGGTGCTAACAAAGCAGGAACAATCCAGCTGGCGTCTGCAGCACACTTGGCGACTGTTATCGTTCTCTATGTCCCAAACAGTGCACGTTAGTGAGGTCTGAGGATTTGGGTGGTTGGCACGATCATGGTCTTCAGATATCTGAAGGATATAAACACGGAGTAAGGAATAAATTTATTTAACTCAAACCAAAGGGTGTAATTAGGGTAGGAGTAATGGAATAAAATTAAGGAAAATTTCAGACTAAATATTAATGGGTACTTCCGATAGATTTATTAAGCTTTTAGGTATTTTCTAGGGATTGTTTTTCTGTGTTTTCCAATTGACTTGAAAATCAGAGGGACAATGGCTGAGCTAATCTCCTGGAGGAAAACATAGCCTTTAGGGTTGGGCAAAAGGGGAGAGCACTGAGCTTTCGCTGCTTGCCTTTGGTCTGTCTTATACATGTGGAAAGCTCGGTGGGTGATTCCCTTCTGAGTTACTTCTGTCCACCTATTGCATATGGTTCCTTGTTCCTTCAGAATCAGGAATTATTGAAAGGATGGTGTGTTCCCCCAGGGAAGAATCTGAATGTGAGAATCAGGGGAGGGTTTCTGTCTGCCCCGGGGTTGGACAGCCTCACTTCTCCTGCTTGTTAGTCCTGTCTCTGGAGGGCAGGAAGAGGGGGTGAAATTAAATCAGTTCCTGCCACTTTGGGGAGAAGGATTTTGAAAGTCTGGATTCAAAAAAGATGCCTGCTGCAGGGGAGATCTGAGACCTGCCTGTGGAGGATGGAGGCCTCAGCCAGCCCCGGAGTCCCTGATAAGCCTAGGGCGTTTCTTTTCCTCTGGAGCATTTTCTCACACTCTAGGAATCTACTTGCCCTTTCCAAAGTCCAGTTCAGCCAGTTCTTCCTTGGAGAAGGAGACACCCCACTTTCTGTGACCATCAGTCACAGAATTAGGACTTGCAGCCTGCCTGGGCCAGCCCTGCCGGGCACTGTGCATTGCCTAGTTGCAGGGGGCGGCTTCCTTCTGAGGCCGATGACAGAGACACTGGCATGGAGGTATTTTGCATAAGCCATCCAGTGATACTGAGAAGTAAAACAATAGAAAGACATATTGACTTTTGGAGAAGATTTTTGCATGTAAGCCGTTGGGAGTTTCAGTACATCTTGCTTCCTCTGTGGTCACAGGACTGGGCAGCTGGGGAGACTCTTTTGCTGTTACAGGGGTAGCTCCCATGTAATTTTCCACTTTGAATCCTACATCTTTTTTTATTAAGTAAAATGGTATTTTACTCTTTAAAAGTGCCTTGTAACATGGCTGGTCTGTGCTGCTAGCTTTGTCTTAAAAGGGAATAAAATTCTTAAATTGAAACCAAATCGGAGATTGTTCCATGGAGCTCTCTGCAAGGGGCCGAGCACAGATGCGGGTCTGATGATTACCTTGACTGCAGAAACAGTGGGGTCTGTAATCTCTGAGCAGCGGACACTTGCAGCGTTGGTTCTTTCTGGCCCTTGATTTAGCCAGCCCCTGATTGTCACGCCTGGCTTAGAATCCCATATTCCATTGAAGTCTGACCTGGGGCCATCTCCTCGGGCAGCACCATGTGCATCTGGGCATTTTCAAAGGCCTCGGCTCTGTCCTTGGGATGCTCTGTGTTTGAACCCAGAGAGGGTGAACAGGCACCTCAGAGCAGCTGAGAGAGGGTCACCCCAGGAGTGGCGGAGCTGCTGCTTGTGCTAGAGTCTGACAGGGATGATGGAATGGGAGGAGGAAGGACACACTCAAAAGCTACAATGTTCACCCAGAAGGAAGTCAGTCCTGAGCACCTGAGGGGAAGTGCTCACAGCTTAGGGCATTGTGTGAAGTAAGGTTATCCCTTAATGAGGTTTTTATATGTGTTCTCGATTTTTGAATTTTTATGCCACAGTCTCATCACAGTGTGGGGTAATATCTACTGAAATGCTTGCATACCTTCCTCCTCCATCTTATAACCCTGGATCTGAACAGGGCAGGGTACCCCCATAATCTGACAGGGTATTATAAGCCCTCAAAATAAGATTAATTTGCATTCTTGATCATTTAAAAAGTCAATGTAATGTTGGGGAGTGTATGACTGTGTTTAAACAAATGGGACAAGCCACCTTCTCAAAGGTGGAGTAATTATTGTACAGGATCGGGTTGAACAGAAGGTTAGTGTCGCATTTACTGTGAACGCACATCAAAGATGTCTTAAGCTAAGAACACAGTTGTCTGTCTCAGTGTGACTCCCATTTACTGCGTGTCAAGCTGCGGGAAGTCCAGCTGATGTAAATAGATTAATATTTAAAAAGTAATACAGAAGAATGAGGTTCCAAACATGTAACGTTTAATTATTAAAAACCCATAATGGAATTCCAGTCCAAACTCATCTCTCACATCTCACTGGTGCTCAGCAAAAAGCTCAATTAGCAGGCGAGCTGCTTACTCCATAGCTCATTTTGACCATCACAAAGCCAGGCCATGGTCTCTTAAAGTGTCCAGTAACACAGATATGGGCAGTTTAGCAAGTTTTATGCTTTTTCATTAGATAATTATGGCAACCCTTTTTTAATCAAATGGATCTGTAAATAACTACATTGTTAACAGGACTTAGAACTTGAGTTACTCCCAACTGGTAGGACTTGGGCAAGTGAAGTGACCTTCTAGAAATCAGAGGATTAAAAGCAACTTTCAGTCTATTGAGGCATGAAGTACATGTTACAGGATGCAGGTGTCTGATCAGAAGAGTTTTTTCCCAGGGATAACTTAATCACACTTTTTCCTCTTGTGACCATAGTTCTTCTGGCCCAGTAGGACATGTGCCACTCACTTTTTTTTTTTTTTTTTTTTTTTTTGGTAACAGGAATTGAACTCAGAGGCACTCAACCATTGAGCCAACCCTATTTTATTTAGAGACAGGGTTTCACTGAGTTGCTTAGTGCCTTGCCATTGCTGAGGCTGGCTTTGAACTCGCAATCCTCCTGTCTCAGCCTTCCAAGCTGCTGGGATTACAGGTGTGCGCCACCGTGCCCAGCCCTGCTACTCACTCTTGATTGGGAAGAATTTGTCCAGAGACTTGTGGTAGGAAATGGCCAAAGGAGGAGATAAAATGATCAGTATGAATTAGGGTAGAACAAACCCTCCTAGACCTACTATCAAATTTATTTCAGAATCAGTGTGCTAGCAAACCTGACTGAGTAGTATTTCTTGATTTTATGTTTTTATTCAGCATGACAGGTAAGCATGGTCCTTTGTGTGTAAATATGAAAATACCAATGTGCCATCTGTGCTGGCTGTTGTTGTGTTTCAAGAGCACATGAAGAGCCTGCTCATCTAATTTCTAATGAAACCCTTGTAAATTCATCTGTCATGCAGAAAACACAGCAGTGCGACCTAAAATGCTCTTGGGGTGGAGCCTCAGGGTTTGGAAGGACACACCATAGGTAACAGTATTCATGACATCCTGTCGGGCCTGTCGGCTCTGTGGGGTAACTAGAACTGAGAGGACAGAAATTGAGTTTGTAGTGGCTGCAGAAGCTGAAACCACAGGGTGAAATGTAATAGGGCCCCAACCTCAGCAAGCACGGGAAGCAAGCAGAGGTGAGGGGGGAGCTGTGGGGCTGAGCGAAGTGCCACTAGGGGCTAAGTAACCTTGATTCCTGGCAGGACAGAGCTGCTAACTTGCAGAAGGGCCAACTGTGGGAATCACCTTCACCTTCTCCTACAGTTCAGTTACAGCTGACAATTGTGTATTGAGCCCTTATCACATACAGGATGGTTCTCTGGAGTGTAAAGACCCAAAACCACAAAAGAAAGCTTTGCTCAAAGGAAAAATGGTAAAGTCTAGGTTTTCTGGCCCTGTTTTCCATGCATCTACCTCATTAAAGGAGCATTTCTTCCAAGTGTTTTACTTCAGGATCTTACTAAACAAAAGAGTTCAAGTTTTGAGAAGTTGGGTGAACTCTGTATGAAGGAAGTTGAACATGCTTCTTTTCTGCAGAGTGTACAGTGTGCCCTGAGAATCTCCAAAGGGGTGTAGCACGTAATATATTTCCCAAGCATACTTGAGCATGGAATCCTTTGGGGTAGAACATTGATGGATTTGCTTCTCAGCATATACTTTAGGCAGTAGAGTGTTGAGGTGGGATGTCACTGAAGATTGAGCAGGTACCGAATGTTTTACCATAGGCCAGGTTCTGGTGGAACATCCACTTTTCCTTGCCATGGAGGCCCTTAGAAATAGAGCTGGCATCCTAAGAGGCACGTCCTAGTGCCAACTTTCTGCATCTGAACCTGCCAGATGATTTGACCTCCCAACTCTTGAAGATGAGTTGGCCAAGCCCCTGGTGGGGAGGCTGTCCCGAGTACCCCACAGCCACAAGGAGCTTCTTTCCCACAGGGAGAAAGAATTACAGGATCATTCAAGGACTTTGAAGTCACTGATTTTCCTCGTCTTTTAGCAGAAATAATACTTGGCATTGCTGTGGTAAGGATGAAATCAGAGGAAAGCATGTCAGGCTGGGTTGGACTCATGACTCTTGGTCGTGGGGGCTTCCTATACAGAGGCTCAAGGAAACCTGAAAGACAGGAGGAGCCATTGCCACTCATCCCCATGAAGCCCAGGCCACTGTTGTGGCAGTGAAGATGGTAATAACTGGCAACCTGATTGAAACAGGCATCATTCCTTCTCAATATAGCACAAACTTCTGCTCCGGCTACTCCCGGCTCCCTTCTCCCCTCTAACTCTTCACCTCTGCTGCCCTGGGGTTTCTGATGACTGCCTTTCCCCTGTGGTCCTCTGGCCTATGCCTATGGCCACTATCCCCACCTCTACTTAGTCTCTTGCTGTTACTTTGATTTCAAACTTCCCAGAGAAAAAAATCAAACTGGCTCATTGAGTTACTCTTTCCCTCTTGGGCAGAGCCCACCAGAGTCTTGAAGTGCAGTTAGCTGTGGTCAGGGAGGCTGTGGAGCTACAGCCACTGAACACTCAGCATCTGATGGATTCTGTGTTAAGACAAAGGTAGTTAGTGTGTCATTCTTTTCCTTTCCTGCTGTTCCCATTTGTGCACATACCAGTCTATCTCAGAGACATGCCTTGACTATACTCAGGATTGCCATTTATTTCGTGTTTTGTTTTTGGTTTTTTTTTTTTTTTTTTTTCTTTTAAGATTTTTTGTAATTGTTTTCTTTTTATTTATTTATTTATTTGTTTGTTTTTGTTTTTGTTTGTATTGGGGATTGAACTCAGCCACATCCCCAGCCCTTTTTTATGTTTTATTTAGAGACAGGATCTCAGTGATTTGCTTAGGGCCTCACTAAGTTGCTGAGGCTGGCTTGTGAACTCATCATCCTCCTGCCTCAGCCTCCAGAGCTATTGGGATTACAGGCATGCGCCACCACACCCAGTTTATTTTACTCTTAAACAATAAGGATTAAAAGGAAGGCTCCACCTCACATTTTCATATTACCCCCAAATAGTTCTTTCTTTTGTTTCTCACCCCATTGCACAGGTCATTTAGTTTAGATGGTTCTGTGGTATTCTTCTCCCTTTTAAAACCCGGGAGCTGAGAATCCAGTTGTCCAATGGGTCAAATTAAAGTATTCTCCTGCATTTCATGTCCTTCTTCAGAGTAGGCCAGAGAATGATGGAGTTTGTTACACAGGGATTATGAGATGAAGGCATTTATCCAAATACTGACAAATATTGTTGCTACTTATAATTTACTCTTCTCTATGTTATCTGGCTACTTGTCTTTTTATAGATTGCTGGTAAGTGGTATAGTGATAGTGTATATTGAGCTACTTGAAATTATTAGAAGAAATGGTGTGTTTGTGTGTGTGTGTGTGACAAATGTATTTAAGTATATAGAAATGTGTATCCATAGCCTCGTTGTCTTGCTTCACACTAGTCAGTGATTCAGGCATTCAGTCTAGATGAGGAGATTAGGTCAGGCTAACCCAGGATTTGCGGATGAGAATCCTCATCAGTCGTGAGAAGGAGGTGGGTCAGTGGAGAATTTAGCTTTTGTGGAGAGTGGGTTTCAACCAGGTAGTTAGCACAGCAGGATAGCCACATTCACAAAACAAAGATGGATCGGAACTGGGAAAACCAACAGCCCACAAACAGCTAAGATGCTTTCCTTAGACAAAGAAACAGACATGCAGATCCGTAGAAATCAGAGCAGGCCAGCACAGCCCTTTCAGATCACAAAGCAGCCACTATTGCATAGGTTTTGAATTTGCAGTGTGGTGCACCAGATGCCACAAATGTCACATTCGTGTGTGACTGAGCATAAGGGATTCCATTGGTGACTCTGGCCCCGGTGACTGGTGCTGGCCTGAAGCTGAGCCTAGGGCTAAAACATCCACAGTGAACTTAAGACCACAGCCTGGCCCGAAAACCTCCTCATTATTGCAATTACACCGCTGTCACACACTGCACAAGCCACTGGAAACACAGTGAAGAACTGGGGGTGGGGGCAGGGGGTCAAGGGTTTGCTGATTTGGGTGTCTGGACCATATTTTTGTGGTATATTTTTTACTTTGAAGTGCACATCATAGGAAAATTCACACTAGTGGATGATCCTTTTGTTTTTTTAGTAACAGATTTAACAGAACAATAATGAGTAAAGAATAATAAGTAAATAAGAGTCAATCATAAGCAAAGCATTTGGTCCTTTTTTTAAACTATGAAATGTTATTGCTGTATGTTTATAATAATAAAATTTAAAATATCTATATGTATATGACACTTAGTTTTTTAAGAGTGCTTCCATTTGCTCTATTTGTTTTGATGCTCCCAATAGATCTTGAAGGGAGTTGAAGGGCACAGAAGCAGCACCCAATGTTGTGGGTGCGTAGGACTTGGCTCTTCTGATTCCTGGCCCCTTTTCCACTTTCCTCGCCAAGCCACACAGCTTCCCAAGTGAAGCGGTTTTTTCCTTTTTCTTTTTTGGTACCAGGTATTGAACCCAGAGACACTAAACCATTGAGCCGCATTCCCAGTCCTTTTTTATTTATTTTTTTAAATTTTGAGACAGGATCTTGGTAAGTTGCTTAGGGCCTTGCTAAATTGCTGAGGCTGACCTTGAACTTGCAATCCTCTTGCCTCGGCCTCCTGAGTCTTGGGGATTACAGGCGTGCACCCCTGCGCCCAGCCCAAGTGAAGAGTAAAAGCAGTGAGGTGGTGCTGAAAACTGGGAAGAATGCATTAGAAGATGTAAGGTCTCCACCAAGAAAACCTAAAGTGATAAGGTTGAGGAGAGGCAAAGATTATCCCAATAAGCCTGTGAAACTGGACACAATAAAGACAGCAGGAGTAACACTGGAAGAGTGGGGTGATGGAGAAGGGGATGGTTCTTCCCAAGGAAACAGAGCCATGAGCAAGAACAAATGGATGGCTTCCCACGTCTCTCTGCCAGTGCTGAGAGTGAGAAGGACCAAGTGATCTTCACTTATGGGCACAAAAAGATAAAAGCAAAAGAGTTCCCACTGAGATTGCGTAGGGCTTATGTGTCAACGGCAGCTAACATAGAACCAAAATATACAATGACATACTTCAATTGCATACCTAGAAGGTGGGTAAAATTCAGGAAAATATACCCTTGTATGACAATCCACACACTTAAAGAGATTATAGGACAGGAATTTTAGGAAAATAAAAGGAAACACCAAAAGAGTAGTTTTGGGCATTTAGTGTAAAATCTGGAGCAGACATTAAAAAATAGATTAATTCACAAAGTAGCAAGATATGGAACAATTGAGCAAGATATCTGCCAGGAATATCATTCTCTTTGAAGCAGAACATTTGTAAGTCTTCCCATGCTCTGTGGGTAGTTCTGAGAAGGTAGAGAAGCCGCGGTGATTTTTAAAATTCACAGAAAGGTGAATTTGGTTCCACAACCAGTCTTGGTGAATTTTTTGGGGGGTTGGGGCGGGGATGGTGATGGTAAAAGGAAAGTGGGAGGTTTTGGAAATGACTATTGAAAAGTCGAGGGTACAAAAGGTCTGGCCCCTTGGAAAAAGAGGAAGCAGAAGTAGATAGATCAGGATATGGAGCAAATGGAGTAGTGTTGTTTATTTGTCAATATTTTTAGTCATAAATGAGCACAGCACTTTATTTTATCTATTTATTGTTATGTGGTGCTCAGGATGGAACCCAGGGTCTCACACCTGCTAGGTCAGTGCTCCACCACTGAGCCCCAGCCCCAGCCCATGGAGTAGTATTTAAAGGGAGGGTGAGAGGGCCAAGCTGGGCAATTTTTATTTAGTTTCCACTGTCTTTTTTTTTTTTTTTGCAGTGCTGGGAATCGAACTCAGGGCCCTATGCTTGCAAGGCAAGCACTCTACCGACTGAGCTATATCCCCAGCCCTTTCCACTGTCTTTATAAAGGGAATGTTCTTCATACTGAAAGGGTAGGACAAGTGCCATCAAGAGGGCCATGAATTTAAGTCAGGGGGAGAGAGACAGAAAGAGAGCACCTGCTTGCTGTGGAAGTTTAGATCTTCAATTCCCATAAGGAAATCTGCAGATAATTTCATTATTACTTTTGCATCATCTTTGCTCTATCATGGTGGATGGGAGAGGCTTCAAAAAGTTAGAAATCAACAGATGTTGAGCAAATTTTTCAAAATTGGAGAGGGGTTCCAATTTTTGAAACTCTGGTCTAGAAGGCTTGATGGATTACCCTCAAGTGCTCTTGAATAGGTCATTAAACAAACAGTGGATGAGCTACATCATGTACAGCCAAAGAAATGAAAAGTTGTACCCCATTTGTGTACAATGAATCAAAATGCAGTCTGTAAAAATAAAAATAAATAAATTTTTTTTAAAAAGAGTGAATGAGAATTTTAGACAAAAATGTCTTGGATGACCAGAAACTCAAGAGTGAAGCAGACAATGCTGCAGGGTGAAAAGAGTTGGAAGTTCCAGATAGGAAATCCGGTTCCATTCTTTGTAGGCTGGGAGAACTTAGGGAAACTACATCATCTCCTTAATCTTTGTTTTCTCAAGTAAAATGGGAAAAGGGTTTTTAAAATGGGAATTAAGGGAGATAACTTAAGTGGAAGCTTCAGGTTTGATCTGTAACAATACTCAATAAATGGTCATTAAAAAAAAAAAAAAAAAAAAAGCAAAAGTCTACCAGCAGGCTATGATAGCTAAAAAGCACCTATATTCTTGGGTGGCATTAGCAGAGGTATAATGTTCTATTTAAGGGAGGGGAGAATTCCTCTGGTCCCTGTACAGGTCAGGATGCTGTGTTTCATTCTGGGCTTCACCCTTTTAAGGGGTATTACTTAGATGAAGCATATGCCTGGGTAAATGGCAGCTGCTCTCACTGTCACTCCGTAGGAAGACAGACAGGATAGGAAGACTCTGGGAACTTGACTCCTAGAGACTGGGTGCAGAACCCAGGAAAGTTTAAAAATTAATCTGGAGGAAATGTAATGGCTCTTTTTTAAGCATTTGAAAGGTTGAGATTTACAAGAGGAGTTATCCATGCTGGGAGACCCTGCAGAACAGAACTATCATCAGTAGGTAGAAGTGACAGGGCAGCAGAGTGGTTAAACTTTCTAATAATCACCAGTACCCCATAACAAATAGGCCGCCTCCTGTGATCACACTGCCACCACAAAGCCATTGCAAAGGAGGGAGTCCCTGTGCTGCGAATCACTCTTTGGCCGTGTGGCTGGGTCTAGGTGAATGAATGTCCAGGTGGGTGCCGGGAAGACCACCTATGTGTGGAAGGAAACCCAAGCTTGCTGTAGGAGATGGGTTGGACTCCACCTGTGAAGTTCCTGAGGGTTTTAAGTGTCTGCCATTCTGGAGTTTCAAAACAGAACATCATGAACAAATGTCAATCAATCATCCTGATTCTTTAGTTTTGTAGGAAAATGAAAAAAAAAAAAAAAAAAAACCTGAAAAATCAACACTTGAAATAGTGGGATAGTATGGACTTTGAAACCAGACAGAGCTTCATTAGAATCTAGCTCTACCATCTGTTACCTGTGTTAAGTAATTTGGGGCAAGTTATTTAGCCTATCTAAAGTCCACTTATTTGTATGTTAGGATACATGGAAGTAAATGAGGTAATCCAGGTAGCACGCTCAGTATGGTTACTAGTGCTTAAATAAAGCTAGTTATTATATCAAATTGGGGCTTGGAGTAGGCACTATAAAATAAAAGCTGTGACTTTCAGTGGAATATCCTGGAAAGATTTGAGGAGAAATGGACACCTGGAGCTGAAGTGGGGGCAATCCAGAACACCCACAGGCAGGTTCAGTCTGTGCTCACTGTGCAGAGAGTGTGCAAGAGACCACTAAAAGAGGACTGAGGATAGGCAAGGTAAGCCCTTAGCCAGGTGCCTGCAGATCCCATCCCATGTGGGTAGTTGCTGAGTGAGACATCATCAGGAGCTGTCTCAGGCCTTCAAGAAGCAGCCAGAGAGTGACTGAGTGGTGAGACACAAAGCAGGATTGCCAGAGGGGCCATTAATTCTGTCAGCAGTATTCTTGACCCTGGCCGCCTGCACACACGCAACCCTGGTCCTGCGGCAGTTTGGTGGTGCTGCCCAGGCAGTAAGGAGGCTGGGAGGCAGATTCACATAAAAACCCTAGGAGGAAAGACTGCTTCGATATCACAGATAATAATGGCAGTATTCTCTAATAGCCTTACTATTGGTGTATGATTGACCATGTCGTGAGGCTAAAACCACACACTTTGGAATACGATTTCTGCCATTTTCTAGAAGAGTGTGCATGCGGGAAGAAATGAAGTGAGGGACCATGAATAGAAGCAAGGCAACTAGCACTCTTCATGTTTTCTCTTTTGCTTCCTTCTACAATGCTGGGGACTGGACCCACGGCTTCATGCTTGCTAAGCACGGGCTCTACCACTGAAGTACACTCCAGTCCCCACTTCACTTTTAATGCATTAGCTTGCTGGGTCTCCCTATATACAAGTATAACCCAAACTCCCTCACTGCCGCTTTTCCAGGCAGTCAAGGATCTCCTATAATCACAAGATGAAAGTTCAAATATCCAAGTATACCCTTAGAAAACAGAGAAAAATAAACAAGATCAAAGATGTATTTGAAAGGAGACTAAAATATGCATTTGGAAAACAAAGAGAGTTAATGTAAACAAGGTAAATATACATCTGAAAAAAATTATTTAGACATACATCTGAGAAGAGAGGAGTCACAGTATTGAGTTAGAAGAACAAAGGGAAGCCAGGCATTTCAACTCTAGATGGCTACAGTCATGTCAAGTAGAATCCATGGTGTATGCCTGTAATTACAGCTACTGCAGAGGCTGGGGCAGGAGGATTGAAAGTTTGAAACCAGCCTCAGCAACTTAGTGAGACCCTATCTCAGAATAACATGTAGAGGCCTGGGGAGGTAGCAAGTGGCAGAGCACTTGGTTAGCATGTGGGAAGCCCTGGATTCAATCCCTGGTACCACAAAAGAGAGAAAAAAAAAAAAAAAAAAAAAAAAAAGGGAAGGAAGAAGGAAAGAAATAAAGAAAGAAATTCACCATTGGGAGAATAAAATATTAAGGATAATTTTTAGTTAAAAAACTTCAACTTAGTTGAGGTTTGACCTTTAGAACAAATCTATTGATGGCAGTGGGGTGGACCAAGTGTTGCTCTGGGAGAAGGAATGTGCTAGTATCCCTGGCTGACCCTAATGACAAGCCTTGAACTTGTGCGGGCAGGTGCCGAGTCCTTTTCTGCACCACTGTTCCACAGCCCAGTGCCCACTTGAGCCCAGTTCAGGAATTTATTTTGAATAAATAAAAGCCTTATAAATGGAAGCTTGGTTTTCTTTTAAGTTTCAGTTTGAAGCAAAGATAGCTGAATAAAGATAAAACAAAACCTCGCACCTCCTGTTTCCTGCAGTAGACGCTTGACTGTATGAGGGCAGCGGGTTGCATCTTACTCGGTTCCTATCCCCAGTTCTTAGCCTGGCACCAAATGGACCCTGGATGAAGATTCATTTGAATGAGTCAGGTGGATTCTGTGATGGCCACTTTTCAGGGTGGGGGGTGGGTATAATATCTGGAGTTGATAAAAAGGTGAGAAAATTGAATCCCGGGTAGCGGCATGATAACAGGAGGCAGGGCAGGGTGCTGCTTTCTGGGTCTTCAGGTGCCTTCTCCACGTCTGTAACCACTGACCAGTGTCCTTTCTTCCTCACATGTTCCCTGAAAGTGCAGTCACTGTTGATGGTCTCTTTTCACAGATGAGCATCAGAGGCACAGTGGGATTAAATGCCTGGCCCACCAGGAGCAGAAGGCCAAGTAGAGGATGGATGACCTCTGAGGTTCCTTTCAGGGCTGACTTTCACTTCAGCAATTTCTGTGACCTTTCAGGGTCACGTAGCTGGGGAATAGAGAGGCAGACATTTGGCACCAGGTAGACCAGATTTTCTGATGTTTGACGGTTTTTGGTATCTGTGGGGATGACGTGTTGTCATGAGAGCTGCGTTTACCCAGTGCCAGAGAAGCAGCGGGCTTTGTGATGAGAAGCGAATGATCTTAGAGAAACTGACACATCAGCCTAAGGGAAGCCATCTTCTTCTGAATCATGCATTTGGCTGTCAGGATGGCCCAGGGTTCACTGAATCCAGGCCAGGATTCCATCTCCTGTTTTGGCTTTAGAATCACAGACTTGGGGCAGTCATGAGCCATTGGTCAAAGCTCATAGAGATCCTGAAATCCAGGCCCACTTCTGCTCTGCTTTATAGAGTTGATGACATATGAGGAAGAAAAGAATCTGTCCCAGTGACCTGGGCCAAAACTTCTGGAATCCTGCTTAAAACTTGCAAGATAAGTAGGACTCAAGTCATGGTATAAAGTTCCTACAAGGCAGTTTTCTAATGAGATTTTCAATTCTAACAAAGATGCTCTTTAACCTCTACTTGAGTTCCAAATCCTATTTAAAAGAAAGGAGAGAGAGACAGAGACAGAGACAGAGACAGAAGAAAAATACATGCATAACAAAAACCCTTCAATATAAAGAACTATGTGGCAAACATCACCATGTTAGAATCTAAGCCTGCAGTTTCTTGTTTTGAAGATCAACTTCTTCATGAATTTGCTATTTTGAAAAACACCTAGCTATTCCTATTTGAATCCCTCTCCTGATTTTGGTATGGCCTTGAATGTCTATAGCTAGGTTATTCTTTTTCTTTCCTTCCTTCTCTATTCCAGTTTTGCATGAAAATTTGAAATGGTGAGCTTGACCACCCCCTCCAGCTTTGGCCGCCCCTTCTACCTCCACAAGGGTCTTTCCCTCACACATACCTTCTGCCATGGGAGGGCGGGGTCAGCCTGTCTTAAAGGCATCTGAAAATGTGACTTCTGGTCCTTCTTTTGGAAGATAGTTCTGCCATGTGATGAGTCCAGCAGATCATTCATCAGCTGTTTTTGAATAAAACATGAATAGCGCAGTATATGGCTCCCACTATTCAAACAGCAGTTGAGCCTAAGAGGAATTATTCCTTTTAGTGGTTCTAATCCTCATGTCCAGGCAGCCATGGTGCTTTATTGGCTTTTCCTGAATTGGAGAATGACTGTGGATGAGAAGAGGACTCTGCAGAAGCTGAACACAGGCTTCTCAGGACTGTGGGCAGCTGGGATGTGCACAGCACTGTTGGCTGACTTCCTTGTCACTGAAGACGGTTCCTGTTACCCCTGAGGCAGAGTCTCCTGGGAAGCAGGCTGGGGGCTGGTGTCTGTGAGGCGTGGCATGCATTTGTCCTGAGAGAAACATGCCCCGTTTTCTGTCAAAGACACACGGGCTCAGAGGAAAACAATCTCCTTTTCCCTCCTCACACTCCACTAAGCATCCTCCCCACAAATTGGACTTAAAAATATATGCACCTTCAGCGACCATGGTGAGGAAGACTGTGGATTAAAAAGATAGATTGTGAGACAAGCTTGGCAATAGGCCTGGCACTTTATTTTGCAGATGAAGAAACTGAGGCTGAGAGTTTCATAAGGTTGGGTGCTGTTATTTAATGGAGCCCAGACTCACACCTACATTTTCTGATTCCAGATCCTGTGTAGTTTCTGTAGCATCTGTCCCCCAGTTACACAGAACTAGATCCCTGCTAGAGTCAGTGTCAAAACCCAAAGGAGTAGTAGGGATCAGGCTGCAGAGTAGGGCTGGGAGCAAGTGTGCAGGAGGGTCAGTCTCCCCTCAGGCTGTCAGGTGGCTGCCCATAGGTAGCCTTCAAAATCCTGCACACTGCCACCCATGTCTCTCCATCCTCCTTTGAGTCACTCCTGAATGAACACAGAAGTTTCTGAGCTAGCCTGGACTACAGACTCAATGGCCTAGAGAACCACCCTCCTATGACAAATGCAATCTCGTTTAAGCACCTACAACTTCTGCAGTCGCCTGGGTGCTATGATAGCGGAAAGTCTGCAGAACAGGAAGATGTGTTTTGTTTTTTAAATTGTTGATGGCATTCAAGCAGATGCTAATATCTTTTTACTGTTCCATTGCCGCGGACGTCTTTGCCCAGAGAAGAAAGGTTTCAGCACAAGGGTTTCTTAATTAAATATTGCCTGATGCCAGATTACCACTCAGAAGGCAGCGGTGGGTTCCATTAAAGGATGAACTTTACTCCCACAGCTGATAGCTGATTAATGTGTTAATTAGAAACCCTGTCCCCCTCCCCCAGTTACCCGAATCTTCTCTTAAGCCCAGCAGAATGTATATATTGTGCCCATGTGGGTAACCTCATGGCATACTTTGGCTTTGACTTTAGACGTTTATATAAAGATGAAGGCTTAGTTGCCAATATGAATAGCTTGCTTTCTTTCCAGAGGAAATACAAGATGGAAAGAGTTAGAGGAACCAGAAGTCCTGCCTTTCAGTTTTCTGGTATCAAGAGCAAGTGCTATTTCTGCTGAGGCAGTGTCTTTTGAGCAGTTTAGCGGTGTAGGTTGCCACACATTTATTTCACAGGAAAGGAGTGAATCCATCAGGCCACTGAGCTTGTAAGTACTACCCTGGCAGTCAGCCACCAAAATATAAATACCCTAAATGGACTAAAGGAAATGTTCATTCTGTTGTTTAGAATTGGACACATCCCAGGAAGGTAAATTTAATCTTTTTGAGGACTGCTGTTCTGGGGTTGAATGGAACATGCATTTGTTTATCTCCTTTGTGATCTTTTTGTCTTCCTGGTGATACATTATGTATTTGTGATACGAAGCATTTCAGCTGTCCTGCTCAATGGCATCGCATTTGCTGATTGTTCGGTCCCCAGATTGGCATCGTTAAACAGCGTCAGCCCCCATCCAATCTGGGACCTGTTAGGGAGAGAAGGGGAACCAAAGGGGCCAGATTCCAACAGAAACAAAGCTGGGGTGGAATTATTGGGAAATCATTCCGGAGCACAGCAAGTTGAGCTCTACGCTTCTTAGTCTTTATCTTTTAAAACATTTGAAGGCATTTTGGTACTTATGGGCATAATGAAGAAAAAAAAAATTTCTCAAAAAGTAAAAATAAAATAAAACTAACAAAATGTAAAGCCATCAATAAAAAAAGAAGGAACAAATACCCCCACACCACCACAATTCAGAAAACCACAGTACTTGAGACACAGGCAGTGTATTTTGTGGATATGCAAATGTTATTTTATTAAAGAGAGGGAGATACAGTATATATTTTCACCCAGCTACCACATCTTAAGTAATCAACTCAGCCTCTTATGATGGAATCTTTAATTACTACAAGTGTGTCATTAGTTAGATGTAGAATGAATGATGGTACCGTGTGTTATTGCTTCACATGATATACCCATTTGTGCCATAAATTCATTGACCTCATCTTAAATGATGTGTCCTGTAAGACAGACTTGATTCATTATTTCTTAAGTGACAGTTTTTTCCCCTTCTAATAATTTTTCGCTTCATCAGAAAGATTGCTTTTCTGTATTTTTAGGTCGGTGTTCTGAATTGAAATGTAAGAAGGAAAGATGACACACACACACTACTCACATTACCCCAAAACAAGACAAAAATGGCACACTACGGCCTGAGCACTTGCAGATGCTGCAGAAAGTCAAGTACTGACCTTAGGCCAGGGAAGTCTGATGAAGTAGGATTTTTGCTTAACTGTAATATCTGTAATTCTTCCTATGTGGAAATAGATAAAATATGGTGGGAAATTCTCACTTGATAATTAGGATAGATCTATGAACAATCCTTGTTCATTAAGGAATTATTAAAAATGAAGGAAGTGAAGGGAGAACATTTGAGTTTTATTTAGATTATTATTATTATTCACTCTGCATGAAAATATTTACTTAGCTTGAGGAAACAGGGATCCTCAGGAGGCAAGAAAGAAAAAAGAATTTCAATTTGACAATTTAAAAACCAATTAAGGATTTCAGAAAACTCTTCCCCCTTCTGGTAAAAAATAAGATCCAAAAGGAATATGCCAGAAAAATTGGCATATTATTTTAATTACTTTAATTCATTGATAATGTTGTTTAGTCCACAACTAAAGAAATTATATTTGTTTCCTCATTTATGGAGTCCTAATATTGAGAGACAGGAGACTTTGTTTCACAGTAGAATTGAAATGCCACATTATTTTGTGCTAACTCTATTAAGATGATCAGGCTTTTATAATAATTGATGTGTATGATATTTTCACTACTAGTTTACTTAACCTTTACCTAGATGAGAAATTTGAGTGCCTTTGGAGTCTGTGGGGCTCTTCACATCAGAGGCAATTCTGCATGTGCTTGTAAACTGGGAATCTCACTGATGAAAAAAACTTAATTCAGGAGGAACCTGAAACATTGTACTGAAAGAGGAGAATATAAGCATTAAAATTATTATTATTTTTTACCACCTTAACCTCTATAACAGCTTTCCTAACTAAATTGAGAAGATGCCTTTCTAATCATTAAAGGTCACTCAGCAGCATTCTCATTCTCAGATTTTTGCAAGAAGTGTTTTGAAAGGGCAGTTTGATATGAGACCAAATTTTAAAACTGCCAGGTACCAATTAGTTTATTTGATTCAATCTCACTCTGTCAAGTTTGTTACCTGTAAATATAGTTGGGAAAAAAGTGAGAAGGAAAAGAGTGGATTTGCACATACAGACCCACATCTGCCACTCAAGTATTCGCCCACAATCACATACCCACATGCCACCACTGTTTACAATCAAGAAAAGCTGAGAGTTAAATGAGATGAGTAATCAAATGCCCAGCATATGTTGTTTTTGCATTGTTTATGTGACCAATCATTATTAAAATTTATCATCTTTTAATTATATCCATTTACAATGGTTAAAACACACACACATGCAAACACAGAGAGACACAGCAGAACAGACACTCTTCAAAAACAGTGTTCCCTTTAGAGCAGTATTGGAACCAGTGCTTTATTGGGAGAGAAACTCGACTTCAATAAACTCACCATTGCACTGTGTTTCACAATTCCTCCCTGGTGCTATATGGCTTCTGTGCTAAGGAAATGACAAAATAAATAAATAAATAAGAAAAAGAAAAAAGATTGTGTGTGTAAAAGTCTGTCAAAAAAAGTGAGGCACTGAAAGAACTATTGAAAATTTTGACATCTGTTTATCTGTTTATAGCTATGGCAAGATTACTCATATTAATTCTTGTTTAAAATGCCATATGAAGGAAAGACATTTGTGCAAACAAGAGTCATATTTGAATTGTAGATCATGTCTTCACCATCTGTGAGAGCTGATGGTGTTGCAAAATTAATGTGTTAATGAAATCACAATAATTTCTCCAAAGTAATGGGTTCTGAAACCGAGAATGACTATTTTTTGAACTTTGATGTCTGGTGATTTCCAATTGGGAAAAGCTCTCAGCCTTTAATTAGTTCTGCAGCCCAACTTTAAAATAAATTTGGTGATGTCTTTCTTTTGCCAGGAGTATTTGAAGGGGGAAAAAGCCATAACAACTTTTGGAAAATGTTCTCTGGTGTTTGAAAAGTTGTTAAATAAGACTGCCTGCCAAGAAATGTCACCAAAAATTCTGACTACTGAGAAAGAGTGGGCAAACAGCTCAAAAAATAATTCTAGCTTGCTGCAACATCACAGGTTGGGAATAGCTAAACCTCACACAGACTTCATGCCTAATTCCAAGTTTTTCCTTGGAAGCCAGACATAATGATGTTCAGTGCTTTGTGTTATTGGTTAACACAGCACACCCTTTCCAACTGCATTATTGGACACTGTGGATAGTGTAAAGTGACTTTGCCTGAGGAGAATTTTAAGGGGTTATGTGTTTCATGCCCTCTAAGCTTTCTGGAGAATTCTTCCTTCCAAAACTATTTAGATTTGTGTTTACAGTGAGCCTCTTTGACAAATGAAAATGTGGCAGCAGGTATACTGGGCAGGTATATGTACTGTTTGTCAGAGCCATCTTTAAGACATGCTTAAAGAGGGCTACCAATTTCTTTAAAAAGTATAGGGATTATGATAATTGCTATTCTGAAGTTAATATTTATAAAGTAAATTCATAATTTCACAAACATTTCAGAATTTTCCCTTTTAGAAGGAAACACTTCAGCCTATTTGAAAAATTATGGGAGTTTGAAAGAGCCTTTACATAAAACATGAAATGCTATCTACCTAAGGAAATTGCTTATCTTACCTGCTGTGTCTTGGTTTTTTATTTTTTATTTTTATTTCTGTGTTGTAGGTATGTGACTGGTGTAAGCACATAAGACACACAAAAGAATACCTGGATTTTGGGGACGGGGAAAGAAGGCTTCAGTTCTGCAGTGCGAAATGCCTCAATCAATACAAAATGGACATTTTCTACAAAGAGACACAGGCCAATCTTCCAGCTGGGCTGTGCAGCACATTACACCCTCCCATGGAAAATAAAGCAGAAGGCACCGGGGTGCAGCTGCTCACTCCAGACTCTTGGAATATCCCGCTAACAGATGCTCGGAGGAAGGCCCCCTCCCCGGTGGCTGCAGCTGGCCAAAGCCAGGGCCCTGGCCCATCGGCGTCCACCACCGTCTCTCCATCTGACACTGCCAACTGCTCTGTCACTAAAATCCCCACGCCAGTGCCCAAGTCCATCCCCATCAGCGAGACTCCAAACATCCCTCCTGTCTCTGTCCAGCCACCTGCTAGCATCGGACCTCCCCTAGGCGTCCCGCCTCGCAGCCCTCCTATGGTGATGACCAACCGCGGCCCAGTGCCTCTGCCCATCTTCATGGAGCAGCAGATCATGCAGCAGATCCGCCCACCCTTCATCCGCGGGCCACCACACCATGCCTCCAACCCCAACAGCCCCCTGTCCAACCCCATGCTTCCCGGCATCGGGCCCCCGCCTGGCGGCCCCAGGAACCTCGGCCCCACTTCCAGCCCCATGCACCGGCCCATGCTATCGCCCCACATTCATCCTCCAAGCACCCCCACCATGCCTGGGAATCCCCCCGGCCTGCTGCCTCCACCGCCCCCCGGCGCCCCCTTGCCGAGTCTTCCCTTCCCGCCGGTGAGCATGATGCCAAATGGCCCGATGCCGGTGCCCCAGATGATGAATTTCGGGCTGCCGTCGCTCGCTCCGCTGGTGCCGCCCCCGACCCTGCTCGTGCCATACCCGGTGATCGTGCCCCTGCCTGTGCCCATCCCTATCCCTATTCCCATCCCTCACGTCAATGATTCCAAGCCCCCCAATGGATTCTCCAGCAACGGTGAGAACTTCATTCCGAGCGCCCCTGGCGACTCCTCGGCAGCCGGGGGCAAGCCAGGCGGACACTCCCTGTCCCCCAGGGACTCCAAGCAGGGCTCGTCGAAGTCCTCGGACTCGCCGCCCGGCTGCTCCGGTCAGGCCTTGAGCCTGGCGCCTGCGCCGGCGGAGCACAACCGGAGCGAGGTGGTGGACCTGACGCGGCGCTCCGGCAGTCCCCCGGGTACCGGCGGCCAGCTCGGCTTCCCGGGCGTGCTGCAGGGACCGCAGGACGGCGTCATCGACCTGACGGTGGGCCACCGGGCCCGGCTGCACAACGTGATCCACCGCGCGCTGCACACGCATGTCAAGGCAGAGCGGGAGCCGGGCGCCGCGGAGCGCAGGACCTGCGGCGGCTGCAGGGACGGCCACTGCAGCCCTCCCGCCGCCGGCGACCCGGGCCCGGGCGCCCCCGCGGGCCCCGAGGCCGCAGCGGCCTGCAACGTCATCGTGAACGGCACGCGCGGCGCTGCAGCCGAGGGCGCCAAGAGCGCGGAGCCGCCTCCGGAGCAGCCGCCGCCGCCACCGCCGCCCGCGCCGCCCAAGAAGTTGCTGTCGCCCGAGGAGCCGGCGGTGAGCGAGCTGGAGTCGGTCAAGGAGAACAACTGCGCTTCCAACTGCCACCTGGACGGGGAGACAGCCAAAAGCTGATAGGGGAGGAGGCCCTGGCGGGGGGCGACAAGTCGGACCCTAACCTTAATAACCCCGCAGACGAGGACCACGCCTATGCTCTGCGGATGCTGCCCAAGACCGGCTGCGTGATTCAGCCTGTGCCAAAACCCGCGGAGAAGACTGCCATGGCGCCGTGCATCATCTCCTCGCCCATGCTCAGCGCCGGGCCGGAGGACCTGGAGCCGCCGCTCAAAAGGAGGTGCCTCCGAATTAGAAATCAGAATAAGTAAAAGGTTTGTATGTCTACCCGGGCGCTCCGCCACGAGCCAGTGCACCTCGCCTTGCTTTTTACAAGGCAGAGGCGAGAATTGTATTAATAATCGGGATTTTTTTAACCTTATGTATTTTACAGTACACATTGTGTGGTCATGTACTATCGCCGTTTTAATCCAACAACTATGACACTGAGCACTTGCTTAGTAACACCATTCCCATTTTACAGCCGAGGAAACAGCCACAGCGTGTCTAAGTGTCATGCCCAAGGTCACTTGAGGGTAAAGTTCAGCCTTGAACTGGAGTAAAAACACTTTCAATTACATTTTATCTTTACTATTAGGTTCATCTCTGTAATTCACCCTGCTACAGGAGGAGGAGGATGTGGAAAGGAAGGAGTGATTATTTTGGAAACCTAAATGTTTGCTCATAAGGTTTCAATATGAAAAGCCCAGGAACTCATGAGCTGGGAAACCTACTAGAGCTGGTAGCCTCACTGGAAGAATGTCCCAACTTATCATATTTTATTGATAACTATGGGATACCATCTGTAGGATGAGAATAAAAACTAAACTCCTTACATACGTAGATATGTCAACTAAGCCCAGGCCACCAAGCCACACTTGCCTGAAAAAGTGATGGAGCTCCTAACTTCTGTCCATGGGTTCTCTTTCTTCAGTTTGGCACCAACCAGCATTCCCCAGGGCAGTCCTCAATCCTAGCTTTGCTTTCTCCCACTTTGGGGCTCAGTGGCTCAGTTGGTGCATTGTTCACTTCTGCCGACAGTGTGCAGCTTTGATAGGGAAAAGAATGGCCTTGCTAAAATGAGTGAGAGCGTACCTCTCTCAGACTTTATGATGAGAATCCTGCTTAATGCCAAGTGAACCATGGAGTGAGTCACGGCTTTCAGAGAGGGGGATGGAAACTGGCTTATGTGACAACCATTGCCAGATATGGCCTCATTTGCTCCTCTCATCAATCCTGGTCGAATAGACATTGGAAGCATATTACCAAAGAGGAAGATGCAGCTTAGAGATCTTGCTCAAATCAGCTGGTAAGTGGGGGAACTTGTATTCAGTTCATGCTGTTGGACCCAGAACCTGAGCTCTCCCTTTTGCCCAAGTGGGCAGCAAACAGGTCAAAATGCAATTGAGTTTATCAACTGCCTATGGAAAAGAGAAGAGAACTGAATATTTATTGAGAACTTCACTTGTGCACTGGTCCTTCCAGGGCCTGGGAGGATACAAAGGTGAAGACAATGCTGTGGGGATGGAAACCCAGGAGGGCTGGGTAGGAGAGGCAGGAAAAAGAGTCACTCCCATTTATATGTGCAGGCTGTCTTTGAAGTGCTTTTCAGTAATATGTATTCGGATCTTGATCCATGAGATAGTCATCTTCATTCTACTGAGGAGTAAACAGAAACAGAGAGAGACAGAGACACAGAGAGAGAGAAACAGAAAGAAATATTATGGAACTTGTCCTAGACTGTCAAGTTAGTAAAACAAAGTTGAGATTCAAGTGCAGGCTGTCACACTCCAGAACTCCATTTTCTTTACCCCACTGTAGGAGAATAGGCTAATAAGTTCCTTCCTCCACTTACTGAATTTTTTTGTCCACCTCAATTGTTCTGAAGGAGTTTCTAAAAAACACCAAACCCCTGTTTACCAACTTCCCCAGTTCTTTGGGTAGTATTTCTTATTTTTCCAGCTACAACAACATATGTGGTGGGACACAAGATCACGGAGTGTAACTCTTGATGTGGTGTGCCCATCCCATTGTCTCTAGGTTGGGGTATTTACATGGGCACCTCACATAGCCAGAGGTTTGCTTGGGAAGCGCAGAAGCAGAACAGGAGACTTGTTGGATGGTGTAAAAAGGGATTCTCAGTTACCATGATTTGAAGTTTCCTTTTCCACTGATGGCTTTGCCAGTATAAGTGGAATACTATCAATGAGTTCACCGTTCCTTCTTGATTTTACATCTACAAGTTCTATTGTCTGAAGACAGCTTCAGCCTTCTCGCAGATAACTCAGTTGAAAATGACCCTGATTTGTTCACAAAAGTAATTTCATCTGCTTAACAAAGCTTTGAGTAATGGGATGGTATATGACAACAAAGTGACCACCTTTGTAAGTCAGAAAACATTGGGAATTACCACTTAAACCCATTCCAGTATCACTCATTCAAATAACATTAAAGAAAGAATGGGAAGGTGAAAGATTTTACTTCCATTAGTGGAGTTGAGAAGTGACCTGGTCAGAAATAGTGACATAGGCCTGTAAGTAGCATGGGACTGAAAGATCATAAAAGCACAAAATATATGATGGCTATTTGGATGATCTATGTTTCTGAATAAAGAATCAGCTGAGGGTCTTACATGTGGACCAGGATCATTACTACAAATATTAACCTGGTTTCAACCAATTTCAGATAATACCTCTTGAGATCAGAGTTCTTTTTGTAATGGATCCCCCAAGAAATTACAGTTTTTCTCTAAAGTCAAAAATACTCAGGCTTTGTTGGCTACTGAGAGGTGACAAGGCAAGTGATTTAGGAGGGGGGAAGAGGCATCTCTCCTCCACTCAATCACACCTCGACTTGCCCTCACAGAGCAGCCTCAACCTGCCATAACTCACTCATACCCTCTGGCCCTTCCTGCTTTTCTGTGCACACACAGGGCTGTTTTTCTTCTATACTTTCAGAAACCCAGCCCATTCATATGGTTGGGGGAATTGAAATGCATCCATTAAATAAAGAACTGGGTAGTTTTTGTGCCCTGATGGGGCACTCTTTGATGACAAGTTAAAACCAAAGTGAGGGCTGGGGAGATAGCTCAGTCAGTAGAGTGCTTGCCTTGTAAGCACAAGACCCTGGGTTCGATCCCCAGCACCACAAAAAAAAAAAAAAAAAAAAAAAAAAACAACAACAACAAAGAGAAAGCATTAAGAACCCAAAGCAGAATGGCAGTCTGAGATGTGGAGGGTGAGGTGCCTGTGAGCAATGTCCCTTGTGCCTGTTGGTGATTCATTATGATTTCTCACAGGAGAGTCTGTCAGCAGCTCCTGTCAGTGTTCTTCATTCTTCTTGTTATGTCCACCTGTCTCATACTGTATTATGATTTAAAAAAAAAAAACATTTAAAATAGATCCAAAGCAGACTGTATCTCAAAATCAACCCAACTATAGCAATCTTCAATGAATACATCATATTTGTTAGTTCTTTGCAAATTACAGCCTTCCCCTTCCATTTTCAAGTTATTCTGAACCTGATTTTATGTTTTCTTATTTGTCGATACAACTACAAATGATTTCAAATGATTTTCCCCAGATGCAGAACTAATTGTTTAGTTGAAGATTGTAAAAGGTTGTAAACTCCCTTTAATCTTCAACTTTTAAGTCTCTAAATACCAGTTCTGCAGCTTCTGTAGCTAGAAAAAATCCCCCCAAATAATAAGGAAAACAATGTATAAACATTTCCCAAACTATTCTATCCACAAAGAATTACACTTATAAATGGAATACTCCCTTCTTTGTCTTTGCCTGGGAGCTTGGGGGATAGCTGTTTGTATTTGTACATTTTTCTGAATTTCTACAGTTTACACTTGTTTATGGTACATTGGGGAGTTCAGAGTAACCATTTGCAAATGTTTGAAGATATTCAAAAGAAAATGTCCCCCCTCCTCAGTTTTCCAGGGAAACTACATATTCTCTTTAAGTAAAATAATCAATGGAAAAAATGTGTTCCAGGAGTAACCCTTTCACCCCCACTCTTCCATTCTCTAGGAATAACAGGTCCATACAACTTCCCACCTTTGTGTTTTCCAAATTCATTTGTTTCTAGAATCATAAAAACATATAGAAAGAAAATATGAAACTATTTTCTCTGGTTCTGACTCCATGATGCTATTCAGGGTCACCAGTAAGATTCAGCTTTGCATTTTCTCGGAGGGAACTGGAGGAGAGACCTGTAATGTTGATTTCTTGGAGTTTAATTGGTCATGCAGCCTCAATCCCAGAACCCATTATTTTAAGGCAAGGGGTTCATCTCATTAGGAAAGCCAAAAAGATGGAGGGTGGCAAATAATTTTTTGCCAGTTTGGTTTCTCAGACCAAAGTTGGAGAAAAAAGTATTATTATTGAATAATAATGTTACAATAATAGTATGATTATTCAAAACAATACTATGGACACCTACTTTTAAAACTGAGAAAGGAAGGAAAACTGAGAGAGACAAGAGGAAATTAGTACAGACTGGATGTGCTCAGATCCTATGCCAAACTTGAACTGTTTAAGGTTCCAGAATATGATGGTTGGACATGTTCATTGGTGACAGTCCCTAAGTTAAAGGTTACCCTTGTCTGTCAGGATGCAGTTGGCCTTATAGTTCTAGTAGAGGTACTTCAAAGAGTTGGTGAGAAACCACCAGATCAAGTTGGTGTCATGCCCATCTGTGAGTGGGAGGACCTGACAGCATCCTTTCTGTGGTCAATCCAGACTTGTAGAAAAAAGCTTTAAGAATAAACAGGGTCAAGATGGACCACAGATATGTCCCATTCAATGAGCTGCTAGGTTCATGTTCACCTTCTTGACAAAGGTCTTGAAAGAGAGATTTTAATGTGCAAGAATTTGACTTTTAGGTATTATGTCAATCAGATTATGATGGAATTTGAGATAATGTGATCATGTAATTATTATTTTCAGAAATAATCAAAACCTTCCATCTTTAGCAGGCCTGGAACTAGGATGAGACCAGAGGCCAGAAAAGTGCTTAGTGCATAACATTTGAGAGGGACACCCACACAGGGTGGTGTGAGTACAGTACCAGTCCTGGATGTGATCTTCGCACCTTCCAGTCCATGTGGCAGTCCCCCAAAGCTGGCCTCCTGCCCCCAAGGACTAGTCCATATGGATGGCCTTCAGCAACTCCCCTGAAACTTCATGGGAAGTTTAATGTGCTTACACATAGAGGCATTGACTTGGGAGAAGAGGTCCACAGATTTGGTTCTGTATCTCTAAAGGATTATCTTACATTATTAGCAAGAAATATCTGAGTTGGACTTTTTTCATTACTCTGAGAAAGTTAAATTAATTGTAAGGTTCCTTTAAAAATTAGCATTTACTTTTGGCAATTTTGGCTATGGGCTCAATGTTGCAAAACCACCGTTGCAGCTACATAATGTGGTACTTGCCTTGAAAAGAGTATCTTAATGACACAATGCAGAAGTTCCAAGCTACCAAATCTGGCAAATGGAGAAAGAAATAATGGAAGCAAGAAAAGAAACAAACTAGGTACTTCCCTGGCACTTGGATTTTCAAAATTTATATGCTATGGCGAGATGCCATTATTCTGTGGGAAACCTATCTACCCTGCCACTGAGGCCCAGAGAGCAGGATAGCTGGGGTCAGAAAAATGGGCAGGTCAATAAATGTAGGGACATTGTGGACAGATGTCTGGGAGTGGTCCCATTCCCCCAACTCTCCAGCATGCTTTCTCACTCGAGAGAGTGTACTGGAAAAGGGCAAATGGTTGACCAGCTGTTAACAAGCCATTGCTCAGAAAAGGTACTGGAAATAGACTTGAGGACTAGGTTCCATGAATCACTCCCTTGTCACACTGAGTGGCTGCCTGTGCATCATGGCCCAATCATTTACACCTACCTTCCTGCAGACAAGCATTTCAGAGAGGCAGAGATGTCTGAAGACCAGAACACAAGACAGCATGGAACATTTACCTCATGTGGTGGAACACTTACCTCCACCCGGTCACCCTGCCTTTTCCAGACTTTCCTGTCAAAGAGACCGTGCCAAAGGGACAGGGTGGGGGCATTCGCTTTTCATTCACCATGTTCCACACAGAATTCTTTTGTATCCTTCAGTTGCCATTTTAAGTGCATAACACTTTATATGTGGGTGGATGTCAAGGTGATGCATTCTGCGTATGTAGACTTTTTTTAACGCATTCAAAAGGCAAAAAGGGAATTCGTTAAAAGAAACAAACTAGCTTTAGGAGATAAACAGCACTGGTGGCATTTAATAGCATCCCGTTCTCAAGGAAAAGGAGTAAATGCCATCTCAGATGCCAGTTGTACATTCTAACTCCATAATGCTCCTCAAGATTTGGGGATCTTCATAGCATTGGCCTTGAGATGAAAGTAGGGAGGGATCAGGATGGAGAACATGGGCCATCAACAGCAGGGAGGGAAACACACACATATTTGTGTATTTATTGTTGGTGTCATTTAAGAGAGTCTAGTGAAAAGGGAGCAGAAGCAAATAACAACAACAACAAATAGAATTTGGAATCAGCCTCTAGTGCTTTAAAATAGTTCCTGAGTGTACTCCTAATTATTCTTTTTTTTTTAAATATTTTTTTCTTGTTGTTGATGGACCTTTATTTAATTAATTTATTTATATGCGGTGCTGAGAGTCGAACCCAGGGCCTCACACATGCTAAGCAAGCGCTCTACCACTGAGCCACAACCCCAGCCCCCTAATTATTCTTAAGTTGCCAACCAGACAAGATATCCTTGAGATCTCTTAACTCTGCTGTTCCCAGGACTGACTGACCATCCAAAGACAAAAAATGCTTGTGCACAGGCACCATGTTGCCCTACTACGCAACTCCGAATAGGGAGCAGGGACCCCAGGGGCAGAACTGCCTTTCCACAAAGCCGAGGGGCCAGGCCTGTGACAAACAAAGCTTCATGCTCCTCATCCTCATTTCCATTCAGATATTTGGCTGTCCCAGCCCTGGTTGTCTTCTTGTTTCCCACTCAGAATGTGTGATGTGTTGTCTTTGAAGCCAAGCTACGTTTTGTTTGGGTAAAAAGGAAAGTCAGAATGTAACTGATAGTATTTAAAGAATAGAAGGGAAAACACACTTTATGGACTCATTTGGTATGACACTTTGACCTAATATCCCAAAAATGTCATTAAAAAGTTTCTCTCTCCCTCATTTGCATGACTCATCGCTCTAGACACATTTTGGTATTGGAAATGAGTGGTATCCCCATACGACACGAGTGTCTCAATTTGTAATGGTGTCCTCCTTGCAGCAGGCTTAGTCCTCCAAGTGCTTCTAAAATGTTACTGTCTTAAATTTGAGCCAACCAACAATAACAAATTATCTAGAAGCAAAGTGACCAAACTGCATTTGGTGAGAGAAGGGGAAACCCTATATTTCATCCTTCCACTCTTGTTTTGAAAATTCAGACTGTAACATGATCTTTTTCTAAAGAAATCTACACACGCACACTTTAAAAAAATTGTGCAGATTGGGTGTTGTGGGAGCAAGAATGATCAGGTTTAAGTTTCCCTGTGAAGTTCTGCATCCCATCAACAAGTCCTTTTGATATTTTAAACCCATATTTAGAGTAATTTCAAGATATTTGGAGCACATGTGGTTAAATGTAAAACTTTGTCATTATGATTTGTTAGATGCTTAGACTTTAAATATTTATAAGCCATTTTTAAGTACTTTATCCAAAAGTCCTCTCCCACTAGAATACTGTAATTGAGCGGTATCTGAGCATCATTACAGAGGATGCAGGGTGAAGCCACTGCAGCATGCAGGCACGTTCTTCTTGCTTTTCTGGTTCTAATTCAAATGTCATTTTTAGTAGATTCAGCTAATTTTAAAAATGTATAAAAAGTTATAAACAGAGTTGGTTATCTGTGATTTTAGAAAAAATTTCCCCAGTACACAAAGTGTAAAGCATTCTTTCTAGTTTGAACCACATTGAGTTTCACTTCTTTTTCTTTCTTTCCTTTTTTTTTTTTTTTTTTTTTGGATACCAGAGATTGAACCCCAGGGTGCTGAACCATTGAGCCATATCCCAAGCCCTTTTTATTATTATTATTATTTTTTTATTTTGAGACAGGGTCATGCTAAGTTGCTGAGGCTGGCTTTGCACTTGTGATCCTCCTTCCTCAGCCTCCCAAGCCACTGGGATTATAAGCATTGGCCATGACATGCGGCCCCGCCTTCTATTTCTTATTCCAAGTGTAATTAGTAAACTTCCCATTAGAGTGTCAGATCTCAATCTGTGTCCACATGAACTTAAGTGTCATAGTTGGCCTCTTAGGGACAATGTATTGACAGATAGAATGTATTCACTATTCACCTTCAGCTGTCTTGGAAGGTAAGATATAGGAGCCTGTCTTCATCGTAGGTAGCCCATTTGGGCATTTGGAAAAGAGGAGGGGGAAAACTTTTTCCAAACTCTGAATCCATTTCAACTTTGGAGGTTATAAATCAAACTGATCACAGACCTCTGGGGCTCAACACTCTTTTATAGCTAGCAAAATATAACTTTCTGGTAAGAATGGGGGAAAAGAAGACTTAAAGAGACTTAGAAACTTGCTCCAACATCTCATAGTTCTTACCAAACAGCATTTTCATGAGTTAAGTGTAAATGAGTCAGAAACATATAGATTGAATTTCTTTTAAAAATACACATGGGTTTAAAAATTAAGGCCAAAGTGCTTGGCAAAATAAGGTTTGATTTTAGCCAAACCCTAAATGTTTGAAAAAATAGTTCTAGAATTTGCCAAACCAAAAATATACCCAGGTCCTTCCATTTGTCCCATTTACTATGATGACATCATAAACACGGGACTTAATGGCTATTTTCATATCCTCCAAAGTTTGAGCAACATGATTCTCACATACTATTGAAAAATTATTTTTAAACAATTTTGGTGGAAAATGTTTTGACTTTACACACGAAAATGAGGGCTGCTGGTTCAGAGTTCTAGTCCTGATTCTGACAGCACTTCTCACTGTCTGATCTGCTGATCCATCATCTTGTTCTCTGTCTTAGCTTTGTATGTGTGTTGTGGTGGGGGAGTTATACACAGGAATAACTTTTAAAAGTCCTATACTGGGATTTTATAAGTCCCTAATTTGTACTTAATTCATATATTATAATCCATAAAACTTAGTAAACTCCTAACATATTCAAACAGAGGGAGGCAGTTCCTTCTGCTCATTCATGGTTCAGAGATAGTCTTCATTTATTTCTCTGGAGGGTAAAATGTAATCCATTTTTCACTAATAGTATCTAACACTGACTTTGTTCATATCATTGTGTTATTAAAACATGGGGGGGAAGTCAGGGGAGAAAGAATGAAAGAAAGAGAAAAGGCAAATGTGGGAAATATGGCAGATGTCCCTGACTTGTTTGGGAACTAAGAAAGACAAGAAAAAAACCAATGTCACTTTTAGAAGCAACATCCAGAACCTGCAAACTGACCTGATACTGCAAACAGTAGGCTTCATCGAAGGAGGTACAGTGTTCAGTTCACTCCTTGTAACCAAGTGCCTAGCACAGGGACAGGCAGATGGGTACACAAGTATTTGTTAGCAATGAATGAGAAGAGTCTCGGTCGAGAGATATTAATGAAGCTAACCTTGATGGTGTTTCCTCAAAGCAGATGAGTTCAGTTCAGTTCTCAACCTGTGGAGGGACATGGGCTCCAGAGTATAGGAATGAGGGATGCAGTTGAATGTCAAAAGACCCTCAGGTCCAGGAAAGCAGGCTATGTTAGGATGACCTTCCAGTTGCAGTTGGCTAGAGCCAGAGGCTTGACCGCAGATTTTTTGAGGAGCAAGAAACTGGAGGAAAACAAGGTGGGGTGACTGGAAGTGGAGAAATTGGTCCTGGATGCATTAGGGCAACATTACTGAGACCTTGAGCAGAGAAGTGACAGGATGAAATCTGTTTGAGGAAAATTAGTTTAGCAGCTGTTCCTAGACTGAAAGAAAGAGAGGAAAGACTGGCATTGCTAAAGCTGAGCATCACATTCTGATGACAGGCTAATTACCAGCAGGGGGTTATCATTGTGGAATGTTATCACTAGAGGGGTATCAGCTGACACATCTAAATTTTAAGTACATAAAGCCATTGTAGCAGGATAATGGGAAGAACTTCTTTGTCCCAGAGTGGGCCTAAGGAGACTTCACAGTTCATGGTGGAAGGAAACCTTACAACCAAAGGTTATTTCCAAGTCCAATGAAAGGGATGCTGGGAGCAGGGGCGAGGGAGGTTGTCTTGGAAACCACCCCCCTTCTGCCCTGCCAACAACTCTGAGGAAAGCCAGTAGGCAAGGGTGCAGTGCTGGATAATGCTGGTGGCCTTGACTTGTTTGGGGGAACTAAGAATGTCTGGGATTGTGCAGAGATTGTGCAGAAGTCTTCAAGCAAAAGACTCCCTGATGAGGACCACATAGATGCTGCAGTGACCACAGTGATATGCCCAGCTCTCGGTCCTTGAACTGAAGAGCAGCAGGGAGGCCTGGGTGGCTCATTATCCCTCGCACACCTACAGAGATTTTCTCAGAGTTGAAACAGATCCTCCTGGGCCCGCAGCTACTTTTAAGGGAGTTTGGGAACTTCCGAAGATGTTCTTTTATCTTTTCTCATTTCCAGGACTATAGGTCTGAAGCTTCCACATGTGGTGACAGTGGCCTCCTAGTAGAGAAGGGTGTCGACAGTGTGGTTTAGTGAAAAAGAACTGCCCTGGAATTGAGCTGGCCTGGGTTCAAATCCCAGTGGAACCATTTACTAGGTGAGGGAGGAAGTGACTTAAGCTCTCTGAACCTCAGTCTGTGTGTCACGAGTAATGATGAGGTTGCTATGAGGGACAGGTAAGGGAGTGTATGAAGTATGACCCATTGTGGGTGCCTTAGGAATGGCAGTTTCTGTCCTGTTGGAAAGGTTGAATTGCCTGGGGGAAGAGCACAGGGCTGGAGTGAGACCTGTCTGGGATTGAAAGCTGGCTGTGTCCCTTACTGTCTGTGAGGATTTGGGCACTTTTTTATAGCCCCTCTGGGCCTGCATTGTTCATTAAATAATTATAACAGCTAATATTCATTAAGTATGTTCTACACATAGACAGTGTTCCAAATGCTGCATACCAACAACATTGCCAGAGGAGACTATTTTTAAATCCACTTTACAAGAAGAGACTGAGGCACACAGAGGTGAGAGATTTTATCCAGTCATGTGGCCAATAAAATGGCAATGCTGGGATTTGACCGGCAGCCTGACTCTGCAGTTCATAGGCAAAACCACCGGGCATGCCTTATGTATGAAAAATGAACAACCCCTACTTCACAGAATTTTCAGCTCCAGCATAAACAACCTAACTTCAAATGCTCAGGAGTTACCTGGCTCATAGGAGATGCTTATTTTAAGAATTGTCCTGGTATAGCCCAGGACTTCTTTCCTTGGATTGTAATGGAAAATAATCAAACACTTCCATGTTGTCAAGTGCAGAGGTTAGGGAAACCATTCCAGAAATTCTCATAAAATCTCTCAGTCCACTTTTTCAAGTACAAGCTGGGACAAAAAGAGCAAATGCTCAAGGTCGCCGAGTGGCACAGCCAGGATTAGAACCTGAATCCTCATCTGCTTTTCCTTCCAGTGGGACACAGGATCCGACTGAAGCTGCTTGAGTTACACACCCTGTGCCAAGGACAGAGTCATATTTTGCCATCCACTGCATGATATCCTCACATCGGGCAGCTGATTTCAGAGGGGAAATAGACATACCCGCACATCTGGGCTTGAGGGACTGAAAGTCGGCCCCTCAAAAAAAGCAATGATTACCCACCCCTTTGCCATCCCCTTTGCTGTTAAGAGGAAAATTCAGTATTCTCATTGTCACTTTTTACAGGTTTTTCATTTGCTTGCTTGTTTTGCTTATATGAAGCATTCCTTCTCTCTTTCTCTTTCCCCTCCCTCCCTACCCCCTCCCTCAATGGGCTGACTGTAAAGTGTAAATAAAGTGTGGGAAAGACTGCTTTTCCAAGCCTAACCTAAAATCGTAAAATCTGCTATTAATCCACAGGCCATAGAGAGTTACTTGCCATGTGAAGCTGTTTTTTTCTCAATGTTCCTTCTCTGACACCTAAAATGCTTGTGTTCAGATAATAGAGAGATAACAAGCTAAGCCTTAACATAATAATTTTAAAAAAATTTTTTTGTCCAAGGCAAAATTTTGGAAGGCACCAGTCTTGAGAGAGTAGAGTGGTAGAAATCAGAAGAGGAATGTGACTCTGACCTTTTCACTGACACCTTGCACAAGTCTCTTAATTCATCTAGGACTTAGCTTCTCTAACAGGGATGCAGTGACACCACTCCTGCAGTCACAGAGCGGGGACAGGGAGAGGAGTAGGTGGCAGGCCAGGGGCCTGCTGAGTCACAGAACCCTATCTCTTGCTCATCAGCTAGTTTGTGCATTGAATGGGACTTGAATGAAAATGCATATTTTTTTCTTATCAAAGAACTTCTCAGAGTTCTTATTTGCAAAGATTGTGTGTCTCTAGGGCCACATATACCTCTGACATGATGACCTCCCACCACTGTCATGATAAAGAAGGAGAGAGACAAACCTGAACTTGGGGTAGCACGTGCTGAGCGGGGGAGCCTGGACTTTGGGATCCTGCAATCACCCTTTCTAGCTGGTGACTTTGAGCAAGTAAATTCCCCAACCTTCCTGCTTCATCTGTAAAATGGATACAATAATAAACACTTCAGGAGCATTACTATTTCTCTCAAATAATTGTATACGTGAAAAGAATATAAACTAGACTTGTTTTCCAGTGAAATTAGTACATAAAAATACCTAGATGCTCGATAAAAATTGACACCTTTTTTTGAATACCTTGAAGTTTCCCAAACCACAGGAAGAAGTCCTTAGTCCTGAAAGTCAGGGACATAAGGCTCTAGACTCTTTTTTCAAAATTTCCTGCAGAACATCGGCAATATCATGTAATTCTTCTTCTTCTTCTTCTTTTTCTTCTTCTTCTTCTTCTTCTTTTTTTTTTTTCCTTGGGGTTGGGGGATGGACATAGCCACCTGGCCCAGTATGTTTGTAAAAAATAAAAATTTAAAAGTATACTGTTAGTCACAAATCCCTCAATGCTTTTAGTAAAGGACTGGAGACTGGGTCATTTGGTTTGCTTAAACTCCTAGGTTCCAGAAAGGAGTCAAAGTAAGGAGGATCAGAGCCCAGGGTGAAGATAAAGACAGGTGAGTGCATAAGAGGAGGTTTCATGGTCTGGGTTTATTGTCTTTCCGAAACTTGAAGAGGTCAGCAAGAAATAGCAATGACCACTTGTAGGGACAAACAGACTTCTCTCCCCATTTAACTTATAAAATCAGCGAAATAAAGAAGAATAAAAATTATTTTGTAGAACAAACAAAAACAGCATTTCCTCAGTAATGAATCTTAAATGGTTGTGACTTTTATTGATTTTAAGTTTTTAAAGAATAAATTTTAATTTCTTTTCTCTTAGAAAAGGGGCAGGGATTTCATTTATCTACATGTTTTAGCAACTCTTGATTTCAACATATTATTCCAGGTTCCCATTTGGAGAAATACTTAAAGGAGAAAATTATAAAAAATTTAAAACAAGGCCTTATATTTGGTTTAAAAGTCTTTTAAATGTATGTGACCTTTGCTTTTAAAAGGCACAGGGTGAGAAGTACCATGGCGACCAAACTGTGATTCAGACCAGAGCCCAGCACTGAGCTGAGCTGAAGCTCTCCCTTGGCTGCCACATGCTCTTCTGACCATGGGTCATTTCCAGTCACAATCACACTAGAAAGAAAAGCTATTTTGCAATTATTTTAATCAATTAATGAGCTATAAGAAAAGAGATGCCATCCACTTCAAAAATAAAGTTTTCATTCTAGTACCATTTCAAACTCTTCATGAAGCAGTGGTGGACGGGGAGGAAGGAACACCTTTCAGCAAAACCTTGCCAAGCTGTAACCCTTGCCGGGATGGGCTTAGTGTGGGGACCACTATCTGGCATCACACTCAGAGTTTATCAGCGAGCGCAGGCGGCTCTGTTCATTGACCATAGGGCACTACCCTGTGAGTGCCCCAGAATAGCTGCAGCTACCTGAGAGCAGTCCAGTCCTCAGGGACTCGTTATTGTCCCAGATAAACAGCGTTGCCACGGCCAGCACGTAATGGCTGTATTTAACTGTGATAAGTGATGGGCAGCAGTGCCCGAGTGAGTGGCTCTCTACGAGGGCCTGGGTAATCAGACAAAGGCAAGCCGGCTTGGCAGCAGGCATTTCTTACACATCGGTGAGCTGGTGCCACAGGGTTTTAGACTCCTGGGAACGAACATGGGAGAGCTTGCCTTCTAACTGAGTAAGACAGGACAGAGGTATGGATTTTGATTATGCAAATCACAAAGGCATTTAAGGAAGGAAATAAGACTAAGAGTTTGAAAAATGAGTTACATTAATAGAGGCGGGCTTCTGGGTTGAGGTGGAATCTCATACCACAGAAAGGCTGGCTTGGAAATGTTGGGTTTTAGAATGAGACAGACATTTTTCTCTGGATACACATTTACTTTTGGAAACGGTGAAATGCAACAACATAAATCTCAGGTTATAAAGGTCAAAGTTGTAAAGGTGAGAATGTCCATATTTTGACAGTATTAACATTGAAAAGAATTAGTTTTTAGACACATTTTTGTTCTTTATAGTTCTCTGGAAATTTTTGTGTGATAAAAGAGGAGGAGTAAATCACATTCTTAGCAATGCTTCCCTCATGAAATGGGAAATTGACTTTCCAGGTGGACAGAGAATCTCTCGTCACTCTTGTTGTGCACTTATGATTCCATGAAAGGATATTGCATTCTTTTAACCAAAGGCGACAGGCAGACCTGAAATTCTGAAGATAACTGGCCATCCATGCCCAATAGAGACCAAGCGTGGTGGTATTAGCCTTCATACATGGTGCATATGTGGCGCAAGAGATGGGCTTGTTTGTGTGTTGTTGTGTGTGTGGGATGCTCCACATAACAGGAGCAAGTCCACACACACACACACACACACACACACAGGAATGTTCACATCTGTGACATTAATTGAGCAAAGGAAACTAAAATTAAAGGTTCACACATTACTAGGCTTCCTTATATAATGGCAATAGATTAATATCTAGTTTCTCAAGTTTCTAATACTACATATTTGATACTGGCTTTTGTCCAAAGATCCCACAATCACAACATGTGAGAGATGGAAGATATAATAGAAAGTGTCACCCAGGCCCCAAAGTCACGGAGAAAGGAGCCAAGGCTTAGGATAGGAAGAAGTGGAAGAGGAACAGGCCCAAGGCCATTCAGTTAGTGAGGACAATGCTGGACTATCACTTGGGTCTCTGTCTCACTTATTGGTGTAATTTCCCCTTTGCACAGATGAAGAACTTTAGACAGAGAGGACTGTTTTTCCACAGGATTCCTCCCTGTGGCAAGGACACAAGGCTCTGAAACTTCCTGCCATAACGACTTTTAAAAATCTGAGCTGGCTCCCTCCCATCTCTATTGGGTTCCTTACCTTGCTGGCCAGTACCAGTAAATATCAAGAAAGTGAAGCCCACACTTGGTTCTTCGTTGTCAGTGATTCCAGCACTCATTCCTTGGTCACCAGTGAGGGGCAGAGCTGGTGCCAGACCCAGAGCTGTGGACACTGACTTCAGGACCACCCCCTCCTCAAATGTTACTAGCAGAAAGGGGCTTGTACCACCACCATCTGGCCTCTGGGGGTGTCCCAGCACACAAGAATGTGGTGAGAGGGAAGAAGGGTAGAAATGGTCCACTGTGCTCTTCTCTTCAAATCTGCTCGGTGTGAGGAGGTTTCAGAGCGACAGGAGCTGGGCTGCAAAAAATAGAGCTCAGTGCAGCTGCACCCTTTAGAACTTTGGGGGAAAACACATATTATTTACCAGACAATAATAGATACCAGAGAATAATAATGATTATTATAGCGTTTGGGATGGCAAACGCTGTAGTTAAGGTTCCAGAATGGCTCTCATTATAATCCCGTTTTCCCAGTCTCTTATGAAAGCCTGAAAATTTTATCCTAGTATGCTGGGCATGTTTGGTCTTTGTCCAAAGGTGATTTGAATACAAAGAAACTTATTTGAGAGATATTCCTTTTTTTTTTTTTTTTTTTGGTGGTGGTGATTACATTAAAGAAAAAGCTACATCATTGAAAAAGCAGTTGCAGCATTCTTGAGTAAGCAATTAAAAATGGTGGTGTTTCCCAGTCACTGGAAGAAATGTTAAACACCTCTTTTTCTCTTTTCCTTTTTAAAGAATTCAGAGGTCCCCTCAGACTCCAAGATCAGCCACTTTTGTTCCCAGCCCAGAGGTGGAGATAGTTTTCCTCCTTCCAGAGTCACTTCCAGGCTGTGTTCAATAAACGCACAAGAACTGTCACCAGATGAAGTTACCCCTGTGTCTTTGGACTCATTTGTCATTTCCACAGCTCTTTCCCAATATTTTATGACCTCCCCTTTGATAGTGTTTTCTTTTGTTTTTTGTTTGTTTGTTTGTTTGTTTGGGTACTGGGGATTGAACCCACTGAACCACATCCCCAGCCCTTTTTTTTTTTTTGTATTTTATTTAGAGACAGAGGGTCTTGCTAAGTTGCTTAGGGCCTCACCTCAACCTCCTGAGTAGCTGGGACTACAAGTGTGCACCACCACAGCTTGATAGTGGTTCTTGATGGCTTGTGGGGGTGTGGATAGTAGGGATTGAACCCAGGAGCTACATCCCCAGTCCTTTTTTAGATTTGATTTTAAGACAGGATCTCACTAAGTTGCTGAGGCGTCTTAGAACTTGCCATCCTCTTGCCCCGGCCTCCTATAACTGGGATTACAGATGTGGGCTACCACACCCTATGATCTTTTTGTTTTTATATTCCTGCTCTCTGTTGTGTCTCAAGAGAAAGAGAGAGAGAGAGAGAGAGAGAGAGAGAGATAATGTGGACTTTTTATTCAGAAATAAATATCCCCATTTCCAAATCTGACCATGCCAAATGAAAAGGTTTCCATGGCCTTGTAATTCCACCCCCATTGCATATTTGTGGTGTTTTGCATTTTCACTTTGGTTATTTAATATACATATTAAATGCTCACAGATCTGGTGATTTAATGTGATTTGGGGAACTCAGGCATTTCCTGTCGTGCACATTGAGTTTTTCAAACCTTGTTTTTGGCTGATGATTATTATCATTGCCATTAACACCAGGATTTGGATAGCAGAGTTCAAAGCACAAGTTTCTCCTTAGTTCTCCCAGTGAGCATTTGACCTCCTCACTTTAGTGCTAAATTCATGTTGCAAGCACCCTGAGCAAGATTCCAGGTTTCTCTGTGGCTGTCATTTTTTCATGCATAAAATGAGGAAATTCTTGTTTATTAGGTCTGGGGTCCTTTCAAGTCCTCAATTCTATCTTCTCTCTGAAATTATTTGTTCATTGTTCTGAGAATAATCTCAATAGTTGTAAAGATGTTTACAAGTCTCTGTCACCACTGCACATTAGCCATATTTTGCCCTTTTATATTTCTGATGTCCCCATTTATAAAGAGGAAGAGAGCTGCTTGACTCTCATTCATCTGGCAAAAAGTGTTAGGCCAGACTCTGAACCAGGGGCAGAGTGCACAGGCGTGCCTGAAACAGCCCCAGCCCTAGACCTCGCTGCGCAGTCTGAGGCTGCTTCCTGAGAGTGACTGAATGTCCTCGGTAGACTGTTTTTCAGGGACTGATAGCAAGTGAAATAAATCAGTGGACATGAAGAGGCAGAGCCTTATGTCTGTGGTAAATGTGGGGACGGGAATTCCCTAGAGATGGACTTGCCTAGTGAAAAATCCCAAGTCCCAAGGCCCTGGTGGTTTATTGTCTTCCAGTTCTGTGTTCCTGTTTGTTTTGCCTGTGAAGGAATATGAATGGCCCACCTTTTTTTTTTTTTTTTAAATATAGTTGTAGATGGACACAATATCTTTATTTTATTTATTTATTTTTATGTGGTGCTGAGGATGGAACCCAGTTCCTCACACATGCCAGGCGAGTACTCTACCACTGAGCTACAACCCCAGCCCAAGTCTCACCTTTGACAGGCAAGACCCACAAAGAGAGGGGCAACATCTCTCCCAGCTCAGTTGCCTCTGTAGGAAACTTCTGAAAAGTCCATGTGTTCGTGGTGATTTGACATTTGCTAAAGAGCGAATCTCTGGGCCTTCCTTCTGCAAACAGCACAGCTGACACCTGAAGTACAAGAGTGAGATCTGGAATTCCAGGGTCCCCTGGTGACCTTGCCTGGATTTGGAGTGACCTTGGATGACTCCAGGGACCTCCTGTGGGTTAAGCATGCAGTCATGTGGAGGGTAAAAGTTGCTGGGTTGCAAAGGATGCTGCGGTCTTCGGGTAAGGGCGTGGTGCACGGTGCTCATTATGGTCTTCCAAAAAGGGCTCGAGTTTCATCTCTTCACACAAAGCTGGCAGTGCTGACCCTGAGCAGACCGTGAATGAGACTCATGCTGAAATCACGCTGTGCTGCCTTAGTTCTGGGGGCTCATCTTAGGTCTGAACTGGCAGCTGCTGTGGAGCGTGCTGCTTCCTGACTCATGCCTGGGTTCTCCCCAGTGGGGCGGGGTGAGTGGGTGGGTGGGGATTTGGTCCAGTGCATTCTGATGGCCCCTTCTCCTCTTTTCCCAGGAACGCTCACTCCCAGGGTACCTTGCATGGAGAGAGGGCGCGGAGCAAACCATGTCACGCCATCCAATGACACCAGCTGGTCAGCTCACCACCCCCTCTGGCTAAAACTCAAGCAAATAAAGCCGCTTCCTGTCATTAAGCATCTCAGAGGAAGCAGCCCTCCCTCGGTGGCCTCTAGCCCAGAGAAGCCAGCACGTCTTGGACCCACCAAGCGGGCCCAGCCTTCCTGCTGCCACCATCTCTGCTTTTCCCCGAGGAACTTAGGGATTTCGCCCCTGGTTTTAAAAAACAAAACACCAACAAGCCACAAGGACCAATGTAGGTATTCTCCCCGCCCCATCTTCAAGGCCGAGGCTGGAAGATGATACGGATTGGAAAACAAAAATCTTTTTTAAATCTTTTTAAAAACTGCTGTGGTTTTGCTGCTACACTAAGAGTTGTGATTTGCATTGTATGGTTTTGGACCTATACTGTTCACGTTTTGATGGCGGAGAGGGATGGCACTGGAGTCCCGACGCTTCAGATTCATCTCTGTCCAGCCCAGGATGCACTTTTAAATGAAGAGTTAGAATATTTTATTGGCTAATATACTTTTCTTGTTATTTTTACAAAGGCCACCTTTATCCTTTTTGATGCCATATTTTCAGTGTTACACTTTTATGGCTTTTAATTTTTGATTTGACAGATGTAAGAAGCAGCATGGATAGTTTATACTGTGGTTTTTCAGAGACTGAATGCCAAGAGAACTCGGTAAATGTTTATTCTTCTCAGCTTTCTCTTGAAATTCCCCTAAATAGCGCCCCATTTGGGAACAGAGCAAGAGTGTTGAACTGAAGACCAAAATGCCCTCAAGGTGTAAAATAATCCGAGGGGGAATATTTGCTGGGCGTCACGAAAGACTCGGATGAAATTTCAACCCTGATGGTTTTTGGTGATCCAGGAAGTCAGTGAGACAATCTCCCTATACGCAGAGCCCTTTCATGATAATTAGAATGGCATGGACGAACCAATGAAAACAAGAGGGAAAGTGAGAAAGATCGCCCATGATTCTGTTTCACTGTTTGCTTTCTCCTGTCACGGTTAAGAGAAACGTGCAATTGGATCCTCAGTCAGTGGGTGGAGGATAACAGGGTAGATTTACTTGTGTGCACTTGTACAGTTGTAGCTGCGAGTCCAGAAGTCCTCTAGAGCATGTGTACTGGCACTGAGTTGGTGAGACAGTCGTGGAGTACCCCATTCTAATGAGTACAGAAAAAAAAAAAAAGAAAAAATTAAGAAAAAAATCAAAAAAAGAAGAAAACTAAAAAAAAAAAAAAAAAAATCAAATCACCTTGTGATTCAGTGTATCTGTTTACTAACTCCAATAAAAGCAATTGTTCCCTCTGGAGGGGTCTGAGTGCCCCGCCCACCAGGCTGCTGAGCCTCAGCAGGAGGGTGGTGGGTTGTTGGTGGACAAGGTCGGGGTGGCTCACCCGGTCTTGTGGCACCCCAGACCACAGATGCGGTGTACATACTGTATTTCTATATTCTCCTTTGTACAGTCACTTAACAAGTCAAGCTACTGTTTTACAGGTGCTCCTTATTTATTAGAGCCGTGAGAGCTTGGGGGACACACTTGGCGAGCGAGCTCGCTTTTTAAAAATGAAATTTGGGGGCAGGGAGAGGGAGGCGGGAGGGAGGGAAAGCTCGCAAGCCCGGGGAGAGATTTATAAAAGTGAACACAAGAAAAACTTCCAGCAACAAATTAAACCAACCAACCCCAACACCAAACCCAACCATGCAGGAAGCAGCGGCCCCCACTCTGGGTGCTCCTTTTCCTGCTGGGCCTACAACATTCTCCTCTCTCCCTGACTGGTGTCAGATTCATCAAACAAAAATAAATCTCTAAGAAAAAAAAATGCACTTACATGTGCTTATTTGGTTTTTCTCATTATTATGACTTTTGTTGTTATTTTCCTTGTTACAGAAAATGATTATTTTTCTCCCTCTGGGAGACATTTTTTAATGAAAACTAGTACGTTTTAAAAGATGGTGAGATTCAGGGTGGCCCTGGTCCTCCTGAAGCTGCTGCAATTATGCAGACCAGGGCCCACGCAGGCTGTTCCAGGGCCTGCTGTCCATCCGTGTCTGCTGTTGATAGTACCTGTGTGCAGTGAGTTCTTGATCCAAGGGCACTGTCCTTTCCAAGTGCTCTCCAAGTCCTGATCCTTTTTGGCTATGAGGTTTCAGGTCTATGGTTCAAGAGGTACTATGTGACGGATTCGAACATCCCTCCTCGGTTTCCTTGTTCCATAAACTGTCTCCCTTGTGAGATAGAATGGACTTTTGCTTAAGCTTTACATGAATGGGGTGTGTGACCTGGTTTTTATTTGGTACCGGAGTTAAATGTTAGAAAGTTTTGAAGGGGGAGTGCATACTCATGCCAGTTCTAATTGATGTAAATCTAGACTAATCCTCTGGTTCCATATGTGAAGAAAACTGAAGGCTAGAAAGGTAAATCCACTTGTCCAGAGCCCCACACTTGATTAATGTAACTTTCCGAAATATAAATGTTCATTAAAATCTTAGACACCATCATCGGGTCCCTCTGAGTGACCATCTTGTGGATTCCGGAGTCCTGAGAGAAGTTTGCAGGCTTCCTGGTCTGTTACAAGGGTGACTCCATTCATGCTGAGCCCCATGGAGGCAGGCCCAGCCAGGATGTGCCAGGGGCCGAAACCCCGCTTTAGCTGTCTGGTGCAAAGTCCCTGACAGCATTGTTCATTGGGACTTGGCCACTGAGACAGACATCCAGGATATTGATTTTGCTTTTGTCTATAGGCCAAGATTGTCGAGCAAACATTTTGACCCTCCTGAAAACAAAAGGTACCTTTGTTCCCACAAGAAAAGACTGTGGCATCTCATTAGCCATCAGAACTCTTTTCCTCCTCCCCTTCCTTGTCCTGATCCTGGTGCTCTCTGAACACACCATTCTTTTGGACTATCAAAACCAAGAGAAATGGGACAATTATGGAAACAATAACCAGAATGCGCTGGCACAGAAGAGTGGCCTCACTTACTCCTCGTAGTAACCCTGTGAGGAAGGGCCTCTTATTTTCCCTTCATTGTATGTGACAAACCCAGAGCTTAGTGGGTTTAGTAATCACCCAAGGTTTCACAGCTGGTGAGTTGCAAACCCAGGAGGTTCAGGATCGGAGGAAACCAGGCCTACATCTGACCTGGAACAAGCCTGTTGACATCCTCATGAACAATCACTTTGTCTCTACACTTGTGGCACTGATTCGGCCTTCTCTAAAGTGGCCCTCTTTTCAGACTAAGCCAGAGGGGTGAGCGATGATGGATGCTGCCCCTTGTGCCTATTGTGTGTGTGGCAGCGTGGCAGGCACTGTTTTCTGAGGAATGAATCAGGCCATGTTTTCCTCAGCAGTTGTCAGACCCCCACAAAACACAAGGCCCACACCTGCTGCTGAGAGGAGACCAGAGAAGAGTAAAGCCCATGGTCCCTGCCCCACTGATGTGTACTTAGTGGGAAGGTGGGCGGTGGACAAGGACTCCGTCTGGATATTTTCTAGGGTTTGTATAATCACACATCTGGAGCCTGGTTTCAGTTTTGCAAAGCCACCCTCCCCTTGCAGGTGACTTGCACAGACTGGGACTTTGGCCCAACTACCTCTTTACCCCCAGCTGCTCCCATGCCATCCTCTCCTATGTGCCACCTGACTGAATTAGAAACTGATTCCCAAAGGCCCTACTCTCTCCCTATCCTGGGTCCTTGCCCAAGCAGCTGCCTCTACCTCAAATGACTTTTCTTTGTCCCCTGGACAATTCCCACAGCCAGACCCCTGAGGAAAGGCCTTCTGGCCTCGTCCACGCTGCCCTCCCTCTGGTGGGGATCACACTGCTTATTCAGTAGCATACCTGTCTGTCCCTGCCCTTTACTAGTCTGCAGAGTCCTTGAGGATGGGGATCATGTCTTATTTGCCTCCTATTTGCTAGGCACAGCATATGGGAAGTCCTCATTATTATTAGTTTAAAAATTAATAAGCTTCCCCCTTCAAGGCTCAGTTCACATGCCAACTCTCCCTGGAACCAAGCCTGATTCCCTGGAGTGCAATTAGTGGCTTCTCCCTTGGGCTCTTATACCTCGTTTCAATTGGCTGAGGCCACGCCTGGCCCTGTACTAAGCAGTCTTCCCATGTTACCAGGCTCCTCAGAGGTAGTGTGGCCCTCCTAACTTTGCATCCTTGAAGAGCTGTTCAATCCCCTAAGAACTGAAAATGCTGGCAGGCCTGCATCACTTTGATCCTGCTAGTCTAATGCTAGGAAAGGTCAGTAAACCCCTGAAACCAGTGTCCTGTGCAGCAAAGACCACCAGAGCTTCATTTTGTGTTTTCGTGTTTCTGGTGGTCAAAGGAGGGAGATGCCTGCACAAAGAGGCTGAGATGCAGTCAGCGCTCCTGGGTTTCTGTGCTCAACACCCGAGTTCAGTTCACAGAAGCATTACAGGTTTTACCCAGAAGAGTCTTAGAGATGAGGACATTCCTTGACCCTTGGACACATGTCTAGAAGGCAAGTTAGCCCACAATACCCAGAAGTGCCTCTTATTCTATCTTCTTGGCTGTGGATGAAGAATTGCTACCGTGTGTGCGTGTGTGTGTGTGTGTGTGTGTGTGTGTGTGTGTATGTGTGTGTGTAAAAGAGAGAGAGAGAGAGAGAGAGAGAGAGAGATATGAGGGACTTCACAGAGGTAATTGATCATCCATGAGGACTTTGCTCACATTCACTTAACTCTCATTCATAGTCTTGTGAGGGAAACACTAGTATCATCATCATCACCATTATCATCATCACCACCACCATCATCAACATCACTACCATCACCACCATCACCACCACCACCACCATCACCACCATCATCATCATCAATATCACCATCATCACCACCATCACCACCACCACCATCAACACCATCACCACCATCACCACCACCACCACCACTACCATCACCATCACCATCATTATCATCCCTACTTGATCACCAAATAAACAGGCAAGAAGATGAAGGGGTTTTCTGTCCAAGGCACAAATAGAGGCAGAACCCAGCAGCTGACTTCCAGGCTGAGCTGCTTCATCAGGGCCGGAAACACTTTGTTGTGCCTGAAAGGTAGAGTTCTGATCATTTACTTGGTGCCTAAACTATGAGGTTGAGATATCTTTGACCTAATACTATATTTTGGAGAGAAAAAAAACATGACCACTACTTCTCCTGACACCTGGATTTGTATAAGACTCAAACTATGCTTGTCACCATATCTAATGTAATGTTTGAGGGATGTGGGGTTAGGGCCTCTGCCAGCAGCTCAGAGAAAGGAAAAGTTCTGGCACTTTGGCATGCACAACACAGTTCCTGGAGCAGGGAGAGTGGGGCACATGGGGCAGGAACTTTTTTCCATTTTCTATTGTCCTGACCATTTGAATTGCAAACTGGGCTTTCTCCCATGACACTTGTTTGGTGGGCAAAGGGATGTGAACAAGAACAGCCTGGAGCTACTGGGACCATGCAGGATGTGCTGCTTTGCCCAGGGTGCAGGGAGCTGAATCCAAGCCCTACTGTCAATTTTTGGATGTGTCTGGGACTCCTGGCTGGACGAATGGACAGAAGTGTTGTGAGCCTCCACATGTCAAACCCCACACACTCAGCCAGAGTCTCAGGCAGTTCTTCAACCCACGTGCTACAGGCAATGTGGTCCTCATTTCTGGATAAGGAAAACAGAGACCAGGAAGGTTAAGTGATGTGTTTAAGTCTCCCAACTAGGATATAGTAGAGCCGAGATGAGAACCCTTACCCAAGTGCAGTGCCCTGCAGAAACACCTGCTCATGACTCTGCTCATAGCTCAGTTTGAATTTGAATCAATCAGTGGGACATATATCTGATAACATCACTCCAACCTGCTTCTAGACCTCTGGCAATTAATGAGGCTGTTCTTCCTCATGTGCTCCTCACATGCATGTTTGGGCCCAGTCAGCAGACAAGGAGTGGGCACCACTGTTGATTTTAATGAACATTTATCCAAAGCTTACCAAATGCCATTTAATTGCATTTTTACATTTAGTCATTACAACAACCCTGTAGGTCATTACTATCATCCCCATTTTACAGAGGAGGAAACAGCACACAGAGGCTCACTGCTAGAGCCCGGAACTGCATTCAGGCAGATGGAGAAGAGCCCTCCCCTCGCCAGCATACTTGCAGTAGGGACTTCCTCCTGTGGAGAAGGATGCCTGCATACATAAATAAAACAAACTCTTACCTGTGGCCAAATCTTACGCCAGTCACTTTCACATATGTCAACTCAATCTTTGAGACTGACCAGAACAAGGACCCTGGTAGTGACATGGAGAAACACAAAAGTGATTCCTATCTCCTGAATTATAGCCATTTACCAGTATCTCCTTTACTAACCAATCTCCAATAAATTCCTGTCCTGAGGAAGAACGCTTCTTGGCAAATGTCAACAGCTTCATAATCTAGAGCTTTCCTGAACTTGTTTCCACTCCTCTGATTTCCTGTGCTCAACCTAGGAGTTGCTGAGGCAGGGCCCAGGTTCATTCATCTCTGCGATCCCAGGACCTGTGGGTAGCGTGCATTCAATGCTCGGTGGGCTAGTAGTTCCACGTACTGGCCCCCAGTCCCTCTGCCTGTCATCCACAGTTGGAGCAGTATCTAGTTGTTCCTGAATCTCCCCCATGTCCTCTGTCCTTCAAAAACCCCCTCTCCAATTTCCCATCCTGGGCTTCCCTCCAGACCTTCTGCAACTGGGACTCTGGGGAGGTCCTAGTGTCCTGTGAGGTGCCCCCACCTCCCCAGCCCTGTGGGCAGGGCCAGCTCACAGAGGGCACCGGAAGAGCCATGAGCGTCTCCAGAGCTGGAAGGTGTAGGGGTCTAGATAATGAAGAAAACCTCAAATTATTTCCCCTCTTCTACATCTTGTGCAAACATATCATATTCCACTTAATGTTCCATGAAAAAGAAGTTCCTCACTTCTAGTGTTGGAAATGCTTGAAAAAAGTATTTTTTAGGAAAGGATAGATTGTGAGTGAGTGAGCTCTGAGAGGCGTGCCCTTTGACCTTGGTGAAGAAAGGGAAAGTGGATGCTCAGCATCTAGCCAGAACTTTAAGGTTATGTGCTGTTTTTCTTCCTTCTTTCTAGGTTTATTTCAACAAAAGGGAAGGGTCATTATAAAACAAAAACAATGAAAACAATTATAGGTAGAAAAAAAAAGAAGAGATTTTTAAAATAACAGGACCCTACTGAAAGCCCTTTTAATGTCCCATTCCCTGGCTCCAAGGCCTCCCTCCCCTGTCTTCACCATGTGGCTCCCAGTGTTTCCTACGCATACAGTAGCTGGGTTAGGCCACAGGACCCAAGGCCAGAAACGTAATAAAATACTTTTAAACTTATTGATCCTTTTAAAAAAAGAGTTTGTTTTTATGAAACTTTAATTCACTCTTTTCCCCCCCCCCTTCTTTCTTTTTGCTTTTTTTTAGCTTTTTAGCCTAACTGCTACACATTTTATCCCTGTTCTTTGTGAAATGCTAATCCAGCCCAGGGTTTTCGTTTTCCGGGTGTAACTTTTCAGAAATCGTATATCTGCATAGCAACCCTGCAAGGGCTGCCCATGTCACAGTATCACATGTCAGAAAGATGAAAAGGACTCCAAATCTAAGCTCTCTACAAACTTGGCCCTCCAAATCTGAGGCAGAGAGCTTCTTGGCCTTAATATAAATGGCAGGAGAGACATTTCAGGGCCAGAGAGGTGCAAACTTTTATCTTGTTGATGACAGAAAACGACACATGACCTCAGCTCTGCTCGGTGGGGACGATCAAGCCAGAAACAAAGGCTGTATTTTTCTCTGCTCTCGTCCCTGCTGTCAGCTTCCAAGTGCAACCTGAGCCTGGATTCCGAACCCAGTGTCCAGATTAGAGATTGTTGACTCAGATTTAGTGGTGAAACGTGAGACGGACTCTGTTGATGGCAGGCCTTGAAGGAGCAAGTTTACTTAAGCCAGGAGAGAGATTGTATGTCAGGCGAGAGCCTGGCTTTTCTTTATCACAAACTTCCTGGTCTGCCTCTGTTTTAATAGTTTCCACCACCACCACCACCTAAAAAGAGAGGGCAAGAGGGACACAGAGGGAAGAGAGAGAGAGAGAGAGAGAGAGAAAGAGAGAGAGAGAGAGAGAGAGGGAGAGAGAGAGAGAGGAAGTGCCATTCTGGGTTCTATCACTTCAGTGTCATAAATCAGGAAATTAACAAGTGTCTGACTGGCCTTTGCCATGGTCAAAGACAATGGGCTTTTTGTGTTTCTTACCGGTGGCCAGCACTTAACATGATCAATGGAGACCTCTGCTCAGAAAGGATGAAAAACGGGCTTGATCTAGCCATTGAAAGGCTCTTTCCCAATACCGGCCACATGGCTTTTACGAGACTCGAATGTGGCTTAGAAACTTGCCTTGGGTCGGAAGGCAGGTCGTGAAGAGAAATCATTACATCGCTTTCCCATCTCTGTCTCTCTCTCTCTCCATTTTTACTTTGGCATCCTCCCGGCTTTTCCTTGGCTTCTGATTTCTTCCCTATTTTAGATTCTCTGTGCCTTCAGTAATTTATGTGCAAGATATTTTCCCAACCTCCAAATGTTTTTCCATTTGGCAAACCGTGTCCCAAAGCCTCCACACAATGTAACTGTAGAGTTCATTTATGCTAGAAAACATAAGCTTGGTTAATGGAAAAGCCTAAGCAGCCAACATCAGTGACCCTGCAGGGCCGGGCGTCACAGACTGATCCTTCAGGCCACCCCTGGGGACTCAATGGGGGAGGGTGTCTGGAGGAGTGTCTTTCCAGGTTGCCTCAGATGCTTGGCTTCCACCCTCCATGTCTGCGAAAAGGAAAGAATTCCTTCCAAGCCCCTTTCTCGTATAGTTTTTGGAAGCTTCGGGGCACCATATGGAGAATCGCTTCATGATTTTCCTGATGGCTTTTACGTGAGCAGCTATAAATTGGATGGTTTCCTTCAGGTCTGACATCCCAGTAGTACCTGCTGTGAGTTGTGGGGAATAGTCGCTGGGAATGTCAACCCTGTGTTGTTCTTGATAGGAAAGGAGAGCCATATCATACCCTCTCATGGCAGAAACCAGTATAACTTTCGGAAATGGAAACCGGGGAGGGGGCGGGACTGGGTGGGACAGGTCACCAAGGTGATTTCCTCCAATGACTTTTTCAGTCCAAGGTCTCAGATTTAGGGCTGAGTAGTAGAGGCTGGTACCTGCTTCCAAATGCAGGGTCATTGGTTTCTCCCCCAGGGCTCTTGCTCAGGCGGGCTGGGCTGGACCCCTCTGTGAGTGTACCCAAGGTTAGTGTGCTGGTTTTCATCCAGTCACTCACAAGGCTCAACTAGATAACGTTTGGCTTCTGAAATACAGCTCTCTTCATTGAGTAACTGGCACTTTTTCTTTCTAAACAGTTGCAGTGATACATTTTACTTTATTTAACAGGGGGCATGTGAAGCTCTCTCTCAACTCTTGACCTAGTAACTGTTGATTGAGTAAATAAATCAAAGGCGGAGAGTCATTCTAATAAGCCTTTAGGCAAGTGGTGTTTGTTTGTTTGCTTGCTTTTTTGCGTATCTAGCATTATCTTAACTCCTTGGAGTCCTTTGGCCCTCTCTAGGACAGCCAGGAGGGCAGAGGCAGATCAGTCGAGTCTACTGAACCAGCAATGAGTGAGGACCTTAAACTGTTTCTGATCATCTCCATAAAAAACAAAAATGATGCTGAAGATGGGTTGGCTCTGGGAACTCATTCATTCAGATGTATTTTTAGGCTTTTGTTTATCTTTCTTGATTGATAAAGTAATTATCAAAATGCGTTAGAAAATAATAGCCAACTGGTGAGAAAAGGAACAGTTGGAGGAAGCCACGCAATGGAGGAAAAGCAGCTACAGACTCTACCTCAGGCTTTCCAGTGAAATTCCATGAAAATTCATCACCCCGCTTTGCCATCATGGGGGGCCGATCAGAGATCTGGCTTGATAAAGACTCCCCCCACCACATGGTATCTAATTAATTCCTCCAGAAAGGCAGTCCCACTCCCCAGTTTCCCTCTCCTCACCTTTTCTCCATCGCGCTTTGCTCTGAAGTCTGCCGCAGGCCAACCAGAACCCCAGCAGATGTTTGTGTTTTATGAGCCAAATGGGAGCCTGAAGGATCAACCAAATACCAGCCCCGCTGAGAGGGGGAACCAGGCCATCTGACATCAGGAATACAGAATGCCGGCCGGTCCAGCAGGGCAGGGGCTTCCAGGGAGCAGAAGGAGGGCTAGATAATTAGTTGGCACAGCCAGTGTGCTGGCCCATTGCTCTGTCCTTCTGAAGAGCATGCAGAGGCCCTTAATGGAGGCTCAGGGAAGTTGGGCAAGACCCTCCATAAGTCCACTCCCTGGCTGGCAGTCCTGGCCCATGATGGCCTCCCTTTGTGCCAGAGCACCATGTGGCACCCTGACTGGCTCCTGGCATAGGAAGGAGTAGGAGGTTAAGGACGCCTACAATCAAACCAGCTTGGAAGGGCCGTGCTGTCTCCATAGACACCATCCCCACACCACCACTGCAAGGCCAAATAAGAAGAATGGACAGAGAGTAGGTGGACAGATGGAAGAGTGAAGTTTCTGTCTCAGCTCCACCATTTACTGCTGTGTACTCTTGGCTGTGCTGGTCTGTAATGTCTCCGAGGCTTGGTTCTCCATCAGTGATACAGAAGTTACAATACCTATTCTTGGGGTTACTTCTGGGATTAAATGACAGTAAGTGTGCTGGCTCCTGTTTGCCCTCATATCCATTCCTCACCTCATCCCACTCTGCTCTCAGCCTGGCTGAGTTCAGCCAGTAGGAGACTGGGGAGGAGGTATTTCTCTCCCTCTCTCTCTCTGTCTCAGCTACCCAGGGACAACTCCCTTTCCTTGTCTCCAAGGACAAGACTTTCTGGAAAGCCCTTGGGAGTTGCTGCTCTCATACTGGCCTCCTTCCTTTGTCTCCATATTCTCAGGATTCCTTTACTGTTCTCTACCAGCTTCTCGACCCTCTGTAACCTTTGTAACCAGTTCCCTTGGAAGTGTCCCCTTGGGCATCCATGATTGAGGGACTTTCTGTTTTCCTGGTTGGGTCAGGTTGGGCCATGGCAGAGAGGGTGTGTGAACATGTAAGCACATTTCACACTTAGATGGAAGGAGACCTGCTGAAAACCCCATTCCATAAAGTGGAAGGAAAGCAGGACAGCTCCCCATAAGCATCAGATTCAAGAGTTTGACCATAACACCAGGATCTGAAACAACTTCCAGAGAGGTTCTTCAACTTGGGACTTTATAAAAATATAAAAGCAGAATAAGAACTATATATGTTTTAGTCATATAGTAGTTTAAAAATCCATACCATAAAGATAATTCCAGTGAACTTGTGGTATTCCCTGTCGTCCTTCTTGCTAAGGAACCTACAGGCAGCATGGCCTGGTGTGACTGGACTCCCCTTCTGGGTGCGGTTGGTGTTTTCCTGTGTCCGTGCTATTCCTGTTCCACACCAGGTAGCATCCTCTTGTTTCCTGGACTTATTCTGCTTTTCAAGGAGTGTGAGCTAAGAGTTGAGTTGACTCCCTTCCCTATGGCAGGTTGCTTCCATTGACTGTTTGCTGTCAAGGCCAAGTTTTGTCAGTCATGGACTCTTTCTCTGTCTGCATCCTGGCTTTTGGTTCTGCTGTGCTGTGAGGGTGGGGATGGTTATACTCTACTCCTTTTGGCAGGAAAAGTAACTTACATATTGAAACTGGATTTCAGAATTGAAAATGGATTTCCCCATTGGGCAGCAATGGAGGCCTTTACTTCCTGTGTCGCGTAATTGTCCATCCAGGTTCAGGGCTCTCCCTACTTAACCATTTCCTGCCCAACATGGTGAAGGCTACAGAGGAACTCTGTGAGTTTTAAGATGCTTTCTACATGCTAAACATTATACTGTGTGAGGCACCATGCCAGCACTGCTCCTGCCACACAGGAAGAACTCAGGACCTTAGCTGCTCCATGGAGCAGGAAAACCAGAACCCAGAGGGAACTGGTCAGCAACTGGGGATGTTAGGACAGGGGAGTCCTTACTTGAGGAGCCTATTTAGAATAACTTGCTCACTCTGTTCCCACAGGAAGAATTATGTTATGTCACCTCAAACTGACAGGACTTATAAAACATTCTTTACGGATGAGGGGTCTCTCCCTACCTTGGTCTGCCCACATTTCATGTGACCCCTATTGAAAGTATAGTAACCAAACAGTACAGGGCACTTTGAACACATCTGTGGTCTTACAGATGGCATTTTACACTGAAGTGCACACCTGGTACCCTTAGGTTGGTGTATTGGTATTACCAAGTCCTCCTGGTTTGCATTCCTACCTCAAAATTGTTCCTTGCTCATGTATGCATAAACCATGGCATTCAAGAGTTGGAAAGACCTTAATTGTTGGCATTGTTCAGTGCCCTCTTTTTTGCAAGAGGGAGATTAAGAATAGAGAAAAGTCGACTTGTCCAGTGGCAGACAACCTGTGACAAGGCAATGTCAAGATGAGGACCTGGGTCTTCATGGACTCTCAGTCTAATGCTCCTGTCAGCAGCACTGGTAGCAGTTAAAACCAACTAAAGTTGTTGCTGCCTTGATGGGAGCAATGTAAAGCTTGGGGAAGATGAATGGTTTGCTGTTAAATATTTAACTATGGGTAGGTAGGTGTGCTAATACATACATATGTAAGTTTATTATAAATTCTGCTGTTTTAAAGGATGTATAGCACACAATTTACAAATAATGATAAAATAAACAGTATTCTTTGTTATAAATCCCACAGAGCCCATTGATTCGCATGGAATGCTTTTGATGATTTTTGCTGAGTTCTTGGAACTATACCTGGTTGCAAATGCTGAATGAGCATAGTTTTGACAAAAATGTTGAATATCTTCTCATATGTTAATGTGTAAGACAAGAGTCAAACCACAAAGACATAGGTTAGAACTTTATTCATTCATCAATGTCATGAGTGACTTCTTTTCTAAATCAGGTAACACTTTTCAAATGCTGGGAGAATATTTTCTCAAATTTTGGTGTTATTCACAATATTTTTATATTTAATCTTCACTATTTACATTTTCCATCACTTTCTCAAGACAAACAACAAAACAATAAATCAAAACTGAACTTCTGACACTTGCTAGTTGATATAAATATTCTCACCTCTACCAATTTCAGGCTACCAATGTGATGTCATTGAACTCAGTAAGACATGCACAGGGACATATCATTATATAATATTTCCATTCTGCAGATATATTGGATGTAAATAGCCTGAGTTGCTGGGATTACAGACATGTGCCATTGTGCCCAGGACAGAATTCTTGAAAAGTGAGAATTGGCCCTTGTGAGTCTGAAAGAAGGATCCTCCAGCACATCACTGGTGGATGAATGGAATGGGGATCACCCCCAACTTTGCTTCTTAGTGTCCAGCCTAGGCCACTAGATGGAGGATACCAGGATGATGGCCACTTGGATTAGAAGGCATGTGCCAAACTCAGGCTGAGAGGTGGAAGGTAGATTTAAGAATATGGATTAGATTCCATACAGTAAGTAACTGGTTATCTTTTCCTTTTTTTTTTTTTTTTTTTTTGGTCTATGTGGTACATTTTCCCAACTGCAACAGAAATTAAAATTTTAAATATTTGTCAGTCACAGAAATGGAAAGGAAGTGGTAAAGAGAAATAAGAAGAAAGAAATAACTATTAATTTTCAGGGATATTATTCAGAAAGTAATTTGCCAACACAAAATTCCAGACCAGCTTTGTGGAAGCTCCTTGACTTGTGGCTTCCACCAACCACCCTCCCACGTGTCTGCTGCGGGGCTAGTGCGGGGGCCTCTGGGGCCCTCCCGGTGTGACCTCTTACTTCTTTGGAAGGAGAGGATGAGATTACCAGAGCTTCAGATCCATTTTTGGATCAAATGAAAACCGCAGGCTAATCCTTAGCATGTCCCTCTCCTCTTTCAGATGCTGGCCTCACTCTGAGGGTGGAGCTCGGGGTGGCTAACAGTCCCAGGCCTGTGACAGAAGGTAAAAAGTCACGTGCTGCTCACGAGGTCTGAAGACACCCTCCCTCCGTCCTTCAGCAGCACTGTCCCCTGAAGGACCCATCTTTCCAGACTCAACTCCCACATCAGCTCTCTGTGACACCTCCAGGGGCGATGACCTCAGATAGAGGCACCCACTCTCCTTTTTCCCACAGCATCTGTGGTCATTTGCTTCACCTTTTGTTCACTTGTCCTCCTTCTCAGAAGGACTGCAGACTTCTCCATGGAAAAGATCTTTTGTGTCAGTGCCTGGTACATAATAGGTCTCAATAGATCTTGCACACTATGTCACCTTGCTTCATGATTCTCAAACATTTGAAGAATGGATGAAAATATAGATCCCCCCACCTCAGATCAGTGATTTTTGAAATCTGCATCTTTTAACAACATCATGTGATTATGATGCACATATGTCACAAACCACACTTTAAGAAATACAGATTTATTCACTTTTTTAGGTAGGGAAACAGAGGCTAGAGATTATGTATACTGCTTCTGGACTGGTGGCTATTTAGTGTAATGGGAAATCATGGTGCTTTCAGGAAGAACCATCTTAAATTCTTATAAAACTAATTTAAGTTCATCACAGTCACATGGATGACCACTCTTAGGAATATATGAAAAATGCCTTGACCTGAAATCATTGCCACCACATTTAAACTGGGGACAAGCCTCTCACCAGATAGATGCCTATATACCTATTACCACTACTAGTGTCTCCATAGAATTCCGAATGCTTTCTCGCTGACACCAGAACAGGCTCCTTAGTGACTTCTGCCTTTAAAGTGCTATTGCCTCAATGATCTTCACAAAAGACCATTTACCACAAGCTCTATATCTGGCAGGGTATCCTCTGACCCCACCCCTCTGATGCTCACACTTTACTACAGCAGAGACAGGGCCCCCAAGTAGACCTAAGTGTTTAGGTGTCTGGTTCATGCCTATTTTTATGAGCAAGTCCTTATTTTATCAGTCATTTGTTTGGAGAATGCTATGTGTGCCGGTTCCTGCCTTGGGCAGCAGGTGCCACCTAGAGGGGCCTGTGACTGCACTGTGGCTTGGCAGGAGCTGGGCAGCCCGAGTCCAAGGAAACCCAACGACCCCACTAAGAGTTCCACGAACCCCTAAGCAGCAGTAGTGCTGTGGGTTCAGAGGCAGGGAGAGTGGGGTGCTAGGGGAGCCCGGGAGTCCCGAAGGACAGAAGGGTTACTAGCACTTGGTCGCCTTGCTTGATGTGTTTCTAGGTTAGAAAATGGCCAGGGACTCTGTTTCTCGGCCACAAGGTGTCAGCAGTGGGCTAGCCAGGTGATGGCTCTGTGCAGGGGCGCTAGGAGGAACTCCAGGCCACAGTGTACAGAAACCGGTCTCCGGTGGCCCTTTGAAATTCCTACTTAGGAGAGATTGCTTTTCTTATTCGCAGGGGCGTGATGATTAAGTTACCTTCTCTCGATCCTGCCTGTGGTCTCGACACATGTCTCTTTCTGCCTTCGGAGGAGTAAAACTGCCACTACTGAAGATGTCACGAGCATCTTGATCAAACCTGAACTGCAAAGCAGTGCAGCGGATTCCGGAATAAGACCGTGGATAGTAACAAGGCAGTGTGGGGGGGGGGGGGGGGAAGTAGAGACACATTAGTTTAGGACAGGGTTTTTTTGTTTTGTTTTGTTTTGTTTTAATCTAGAGGGGAATTCTAGGTTGTCTGCCCACAAGTGCTTACCAGCTCTCTGGGTTTGTGTCCCCATGTGTAAAATAATATATTCCCGGTTTTTCAAATGGCAATAGTCATGGGTTGTTATGTGGTTCAAATGAGATAAAGTGATTTGCAAATTATGAGGCGCTATCTACACGTGGGTGCAGTTGTTGAGACTCATCTTTTGACCTCAGTTTTGTCACGGAGCTTCCTGCAGACTAGAGGCACAGACGCTGAAGCAGGAAGAAGTGGCTGACTTCTTGGAGCGGGTCATGTGGAGTCTCCAGCCTGAGCTGCCAGCCATAAAACTTCTGATCCAGCTTGATAGAGTCATCTTCCAACTAGATTCTTCCTGGATGCCTTTACCATGGCTTGTGTCCAAGTGGAAAGCTGGCAGTGGATGCTTGCTCTTCCTTCTTCACTGAGTCTGCTTTTCCATATTGGAAGAAGATGAAATGCACATTTCAGAATGTAAATTTTTCCTGCAGGACACTATCCCCAATGGTGAAGTGATGGAGAAAAATATGAGATGAAGTCAGGGGATAACTGAGTAACATATTGATTTATAAACTCATGGAATTGAATGAAAGCATTTTTTCCACTGGTGGGGTTATTTATGATGTCCTAGCTGGCTGGATCCCACAGTACAAGAGGCTTTGGTTCCTGAGCAATAGAAATAGCAGGAACTAATTTTCTTCTTTGCTTCTCTGTTAAAAACACAGAACACTAGCTGATGTCAAAACCAGTCCCAGTCATAGATCCAACTCAAGACTCACCTGCTCATCACCTTTGTGGTGAATAGTGTCCACAGTATAGGCACATCCTCCAGGGATGGTGGCAAAGAGGAGCTAAGGCTGTTGCTACAGGTCATTGCTCTGTGGAGTTTTTCCTATGATCTGTCCTTGATGGAAATGAACTATCCTGAAAATATTCCATGAAAACCTGATGGGATTTTGATTGGAATTTTACCAAGTTATATATTAATGTGTGGAAAGTGTTATGATATACTATTTTCCCATCCATGAACATGGTGTGTCTTTCCATTTATTCAGTTTCTCTTTTTTAATTTTTAATACTAAAAATATTATTTTTGGTATTGGCAATTGAACCCAAGGGTGCTTTACCCCTGAGCTACTTCCCCAATCCTTTTTATTTTTTATTTTGAGACAGGGTCTCATTAAATTGCTGAGGCTGGTCTCTCATTTTCAATTCTCCTGCCTCAACCTCCCAAGTTGTTGGGATTATAGGCATGTGCCACTATGCCTGACTCAATGTAAAATTTTAAGTTTCTTTATAAAGATTTTAAGCAGTTTATGTTAGATTCATTCTTAGATAAATTATAGCTTTTTGTTGATATCGTAATGGAATCTTTGAGTGTGTACATTTTCTAATTATTGCTGGTATGTAAGCAAATATTTGTGTATGCATGTGTAAGTGTGTTGATAGCAACTGACTAATGACTTATTAGTTCTAATAGTTTGTCTATTATTTCTGAATGTGTGAACATAATCATATCATATCAAATAATGCCCATTTTAGTTTTTCCTTTTTTGATCCTGACACTTCTTTTTTCTTTTTGTTTTCTTATAGTGCTAATTAGCATCTTGAGGTCTTCCTTCTATATACCCCAATTTTGAAGGAAAAACTTTCTTGGAATAATTTTAGATTTACAAAAAACTCACAAATATAGTGCAGAGTTTCCAATTACTCCTCACCAATTTCTCCCTTTTTAACATCTTATATATCCTACCCATGTCAAAACTAAGCAACCAACTCTGGTATATCAACATTAGCTAAACTCCATAGACTTTATTCAGATTCTCTTGTTCTTCCTCTTATGTCTTCTCTCTGTCCAAGGATCGAATCCAGGATACCATATTCTGTTTAGTTATCATATCTCCTTAACATCCTGTGGTCTATGGCAGTTTTTATTTTCTTCTTGTTTTTTATGACCTTGACAGTTTTGAGGAATACTAGTCACATATTCTGTAAAATATCCCTCGATTTTTGGATTACTTGATGTTTTTCTCATGAACAGACTGAGGTTTTGGTTTTTTGGGAATAATGCCAGAAAGGTGCAGTGCCCTTCTTGTCACATGGTATCAGTGGGTACCATTCCATCAACATGTCTTATTGCTGGTGAAGTTAACTTTGATCACCTAAGGCAATGTTTTTTTTTTTTTTTTTTTTTGCGGTACTGGGGATTGAACCCAGGGCCTTGTGCTTGCGAGGCAAACACTCTACCAACTGAGCTATATCCCCAGTCTAAGGCAATGTTTGCCAGGATTTTCCACAGCAAAGTTACCTCCTTAACTCTCTTCCATTCTCTGTTCCAACCTACACTCACGTGTGTGTGTGTGTGTGTGTGTGTGTTTGTGTGTGTGTGTGTGAGGCAAGGGGGGGTGCAGAGGGAGGATTAAGTTCTACTTCCTAGAGGATGGAACATTTCCATGTATTATCTGGAATTTTTCTGTAAGGAAGACTTTTCTATTTATTTGTTTGTTTATTCAATCATTTGTTTGGGTCAATATGGACTTCTTAAAAAAGAATTTGGGTAATACCACATTAATTGTGATTCTACTCAAATGATCTCAAATTAGCCAGTGGAACTTTCTCAGATGGGTTCCTGTGTCCCTTTGACATGTCTCCATCCTTTCAGTTTTTGATATTTTCTTACCATCTAATAATAAAACATGCTCCAGGCCCACCTGCATTATTTTTATCCTAGATCTTAAACCGGCCATTTCTCAAGGAGTGCTGTTTCTTTTTATTGGAGAATGGAATTTGGAAACCAAAATTTGGGGGATTTTTGTGTTCCTTAGAACTGAGGTGTCACTCAACAGACAGAGCTCTCAACAGAAAGAGCTAAGGATGTATGTAACACTAACCCATGTATGCACACATATCTATAATTATGTCTATGTCTTTTATTTGCCTCTTTATTAAGTTCAACCTGAGTTGTACTTGAGGACCACAGAGTTCATCTTAGGCTTCCCTTTCATTATCTGCATTTCCCCTCTCTAATAGGGAGAATCCTAGCTTCTACTATCCACCATCAATTTACTTATACAGGGAATAATCTTTATTCTCTACCATTAAATTTGATGAAGCATTCTTTAACAGGTTAAGGATATTTCCTTTCTATTCCTAGTTTATTAAAAAGTAATCTTGAATTGTTAGGTCACATATTTTAAGCCCATTTTCTATTGAGATGGCAATATAAAATGTTAAAATGAAATGTTAAATCCTTGGGTTAAACCCAACTTGGCAGTAGAATGTTTATATTAGACTGAAGTACATGAAATTGCTGACTTTTTTAGGTCAAAAGTGGCCAAATATCAGCAACCCAACACATTGCCTGATTCAGTTTGTTAATGATTTATTTAGAATTTTTGTGTACATGCTTAAGTGAGATTAGCATATAATTTTCTTGTCACTCACTGTTATTCTGCCCCTGAAATACAAAGACTTTTTCTCTTAAGAATCCAGGAGTATATTTTAATTATCACTAGAAAAGATTATAAGCCTGAAGGTTATTGCCTTTAGAAAGAGAGTAGATAAGTAAAAAAAAAAAAAAAAAAAAAAAAAGAAGAGAAACAAGGAGAGGCAAGGATGCAGGGGGGATGTGCTAATTCTAGATGAGTCTCCCAGCCCATCAAACAGCTGCAAGAACCCCTATAATTTTACTATCGAATATGTCCCCACACCTCACATGCCATTCTACACACATCCTTAGGATAGGGTGGCAGGTCGGGGAGAGGACGAATCTCCCTGCAGATGCCTCCATGCTGTTTGGGAGAGCTGGGGCAAAAGAGTTCTGTACCTGATGTGCCCTGGGTGGACATTTTTGTCTTCCCAGCCAGACTTCCTCCCTTCTTCAGCAACAGCACACTTTGTTCTTTTAGAGAATTGCTCCTCCTTGCCAACGTCATGGATTCTGACAAGGCCACCATCCCTGCTCTCGACCTCATCCCTCACTACACAACACACCTGTAGCCCAGGATCAGCCAGGTGTAAACCCTCACCCCCAGCCTTAATGTCTGCTCCGTAGGTGGACAGTGGCCTCAAGCAGGTGCAATCAGAACCCTTCCAAGGGAGTCAGTGTGCTAATGGTGTTAGAGAATCTCCCTTTCTTGCTTCTTGGGTCCTGGCCTGGAAAGATGCAAGCATAGAACCGTTTGTGGTTCCTTGCCCCTGTCCTAACCCTGGAAGAGCTGTTTGAAGACAGACAGAATGACATCAACATGAAGAGAGTGCTAAGATGAAAACTGGGAGGGTGGCACAGGCGTGATGGTTGGGATGGTTCCAAAAAGCTGTCCTTACTCATTGGCAGGCAGGAAGTAGATGGGGCCCCCTGATGGAGACCCAGGATGGTTAATATAAAGAGATCCTGTGCTATGACAATTATGAACCTGTCAAATGATGGGAAGTGGCAATATAAAATCCACACATGTTTGAAAAAGTATGTACTCTGTTTAGTCACTGCCAGGGTGCTTAGAAGAGGATGGTATCTTAAAGGGGGTCCTCCCTCAGGTCACTGTAACTGAGAGTTCTTTAATAAAGGAACAGGTGGGATCCACTTCATAGTGAGGGAGAGTCTTGTTCACCATATAATGTCCCTGCCTTTCCACCCATCCTAAGTCCAGGCACGCTGATGTACAGCTGGGTGGAATCTCTAATTGTAAATGCTATGTGCAGAAGGATGTAGATAACGAAGGCCAAGGCAGATGCTCAATGAACACAATAGTGATTTCAGTTTAACTTTTCTTGTGGTGCATAATGCAACATTAAAGCCCATTACTGCACAAGGGACTCAGAAAATTTAAGTGCTGTATCTAGAACCAAAGAATAGGTTTTTGAAAAGGATTAATTCTTTAAGAATAAAAATGTACAAGAAATTCTCTTAAAATGCAATAAAAATTAAAGAGATAAAGATGATCTAAAATACCAGCATCCAGAGATGAGCACCATTTACATTTCGATGTGTGTCTCCCAGATTTATTTCTATGAAAGAGCTGGCTTAGAAGGAATTCAGATCAAAATCAAGGTCTCTTGGTGCCTTTTCAGAATATTTGCTTTCATTTGTTATGACATATTTCAAACATATGATAAAAACATACTATGACAAAGTTCATGAACCCAAGGCTCATATACAACAAAAGTATTTTCCATATTTAGTTCAGATACTTTTTTATTTGTTCTAATTAGTTTTACAAGACAGTAGAATGCATTTATGCATTTTGAGAAATCATACATGAATGGAGTGTAATTTCTCATTTGTCTGATTGTACATGTTGTAGTTTCACATCAGTCATGCAGTCATATAAGTACATGAGGTAATGATGTCTGTTTAACTCTACCAACCTTTCTACCCCCATACTCCTTCCCCTCCCTTTATTCCCCTCTACCTAATCTAAAGTAACCCTATTCTTCCCTAGTGCCCCTCTTATTATGAAGTAGCATCTGCATATCAGAGAAAACATTTGCCCTTTGGTTTTTTGGTATTGGTTTATTTCACTTAGCATAATATTCTCCAACTCCATCCATTTATCAGCAAATGCGATAATTTCATTCTTCTTCAAAACTGAGTAATATCCCATTGTGTGTGTGTGTGTGTGTGTGTGTGTGTGCGTGTGTGTGTATCACATTTTCTTTATCCATTCATCTATTGATTGGTTCCATAGTTTAACTTTTATGAGTTGAGTTGCTGTAAACATTGATGTGGCTGTGTCACTATAGTATGCTGAGTTTAAGTCCTTTGGGTATAAACCAAGGAAAGGGAGAGATGGGTCAAATGGTGGTTATATTCCTATTTTTCTGAGGACTTTCCATACTGCTTTCCTTAATTTCCAAATTGGTGGTTGTAACAATTTGCATTCCCATGAGCAATGTATAAGTGTACCTTTTTCCCCACATCCTTGCCAACATATATTGTTGCTTGTATTCTTGATAATTGCCATTCTGATTGGAGTGATGTGAAATCTTAGAGTAGTTTTGATTTGAATTTCTCTAATTGCTAGAGGTGAAAGATCTCTACAGGGAAAACTGCAAACACTAACGAAAGAAATTGAGAAGAACTTAGAAGGTGGAAAGACTTCCCATACTCCTGGATAGGCAAAACTAATATTGTCAAAATGGTCATGCTACCAAAAACATTATACAAATTTAATTCAATTCCTATTTAAAATCCCAATGACATTCTTCATAGAACTATAAAAGCAATCATGAAATTCATTTGGAAAAATAAGAGATCCAGAATAGTCAAAGCAATGTTTAGCAAGAAGAGTTAAGCAGGAGGCATCACAGTAACAGACCTTAAACTATACTACAGAGCAATCATAACGAAAATAGCATGTATTGGCACCAAAAGAGACATGTAGACCAATGGTACAGAATAGAAGACACAGAAACAAACCCACATAAATGCATTTATCTCATAGTAGATGAAGGCACCAAAAACATTCACTGGAGAAAAGATAGCCTATTCAACAAATGCTGCTGGGAAAAATGGAAAGCCACATGTAACAAAATGAAATTAAACTTCTATCTCTCACCCTGCATGAAACCCAACTCAAAGAGCATCAAAGACTTAAGCACTAGAACAGAGACCCTGTGCCTACTAGAAAAAAATTTGACCCAAATCTTCACCATGTTGGCCTAGGATCTGACTTCCTTAACAAGACCCCTAAAGCACAGGAAGTAAAATCAAGAATCAATAAATGGGATGGATTCAAACTACAAAGCTTCTTCTCAGCAAAAGAAATAATCAATAATGTGAAGAGAGAGCCTACAGAGTGGGAGAACATCTTTACCACATGCACCTCAGAGTATTAATCTCTAAGATATATAAAGACCTCAAAAAACTTTAACACCAAAAAACTGAATAATCCAATCAATAAATGGGCTAAGGAACTGAACAAAAGAAATACAATCAATCAACAGATATTTTTTGTTTTAATAAGCACAATGTTACTGATTATTTGAGACTTGTCTGTACTCCTCCCTCATCCCTTTCCCTTTTCCTGACATCACTATCCTTGACTTAAAAGTATCTTTCTGTATTAGCGTTCTACAGAGGAATAGAACTAATAGAAGATGTGTGTGTGTGAATGCTCTCACATGCATGCATGTGCACAATGCCTTTGTTCTATTCAAGCCCTCAATGAATTGAACGATGGCCACCCACATTGGAGAGGATCATCTGGTTTACTGAGTACACTGATTCAAATGCTAATCTCATCTGGAAACACACAGAAATATTTAATCAGGGCACCCTGTGACCCAGTCAAGTTGACATGTAAGATTAATCATCATACTTTGCCTTATGAATTTTCATATTTTGCTGCATATGCCCTCATTCTTAAATAATATAGAGTACCTTGTGTGTGTGTGTGTGTGTGTGTGTGTGTGTATTAGGATTTAAATAATTTGCCATATGCCTGTAATCCCAGCAATTTGGGAAGTTGAGACAGGAGGATTGCAAGTTTGAGATCAGCCTGGGAAATTTAGTGAGTGAGATGTGGTCTCAAAAAAAAAAAAAAAAAAAAAAAGGTGGGTCAGAGGGGTCTGGGTCTGGAGATGTATTCAGTGGTAAAGAAGCACCCTTGAGTTCAATCCCCAGTATGAAATAAATAAATTTATTTAGATTTAAATAAAATAAGTAAGTTTATGAAGATCTATGTTTATACTAATACATATGTTTCTTCAAATTTTCTTCTTCATACTCACCCTTATATTTCTGAGATCTATTCACACTGATTCATCTATGCTTCAGGAGCAAGGTGTTACATACCAAGGCATTGCAGGATCTGGCTAGTCTTTTGGCAAAAATGACAGGAGAAAGTGAAAGTGGATCTTGAGAAGTTGGGCCAAAGAAGGTGGACTATAAAGTCAGTTATAGAAGACCTTACTAACACGAGCCCCTCACCTGTGCCTCAGGATTCAATGTTCTAGCAAGGAGGTTGATCTTAGTAGTTTTCCTGAAAGTTGATAAGAGTGTCTACAGTAAAGAGTGGAGCAAGTCTGCTGCTATGGTACACTGTAGATCTAGGCATCCTGAACCCAAGCTAATTGCAAGGCAAACTGAAAACCATAATTGTCTTCCTGTTTTGTGTAGGCTGAAAAAACGGAATTGCTGAGTATCTAGCCATCTCTGCTTCTGCACACATTCGATTTTAGCTAATAAGGGTGCTATTATGATTATTCTCTATAGGAATGGGCATGGAAGGGGTAGCAAACTAAATGCACAGACAAACCTAAACTTCAGAAGATGAAATTCAAGGTTAAACAAGGATGTAGTAGCCAGGATAAGCTTGTATTAATCAGGATAAGCAATGCAGCCTACTAAAACGAACAACCCGAAATCTCAGGAGCTTAACATAAGACTTATGTCTCATGGAGGATGCATTCTCCATGTTCTCCACTCCCTTCACATTTAAACCTGAGCAACCTTTCTGGTAGCAGGTGCTTGGAGCCTTACCTCCTTTGTCATTCCTGTTCACCTGCTGGTCGAGGAGGTCCTGGCCATTAAGCTATTAAAAAGGCAGATGATAGGAGAATGAAAGAGAAACTTAGAGACTGGAGGTTATCTGAGGCATCTAATAAATGTCTGCCAACAGCGGTGTTTCCTCTAGGGCTTTCTTCAGGTAGCCAGGTGGCTAAAATAAAATCTGTTTTTGTGCCTGGCATATCAGTAGCTTTTCAGAGGCTTGTACCCTTAGTCCCTGGAAGAGGTAAAAGTGACCCACTTCTACAGGGAAATGTACCTGGGTGAGAGTCAATTATGACCTGGAGCAGAGGCCTGATCACATTCTCAGCTTCTCCATGAGGTTTTCTGCAAATATCCAAGGCACACAAATCTGCTAAAGGCCATTTGGGAATCCAGCAATGGCATCATATTAGAGAAAGGGTGCTGAAGGGACTTCTAACCATCTGACTATCACTGGGATCCACGTGACTCCCTACACTTGCCCCCACCCTGCCACGTTCATGATCACCAGGTACAGAGTTGACCATTAGGTGGGTCAATAGTGAAGCCAATGGTCACTGATACAGGAGGTAATTGTCCTAGTCATTTAGTCTCTAGGTTTCCCTTTGTTCTCCTGTCCACCTGCCTTTGAAATAACTCAATGGTCAGGAGCTCCTTTGCCAGAAGGTGAGTAGAAATAACAAAAGGAGGAAAGACTCAAAGCACTCAGTCCAACTGCTCCCAATAGGACTGGTCAGGTAAAGAAATGGAGAACATGGAGGACGCATCCTTTGTTTAAGCTTGAATTTCAGATTTGTCTGTGCATTTAGTTTGCTACCCCTTCCAAGCCCGTTTCTATAGGTAACAATCATAGCAGCATCATTATTAGCTAAAATTGAATGTGTGCAGAGGCAGAGATGGCTAGATGCTCAGCAATCCCACTTTTCCAACCTGCACACCCAGGAAAACAATTCTATTTTTCAATCCCCTTGCAATTAGTTTGGGTTCAGGTCAATGCAGGCAGAGCGATATCTGCAGCTTCTAGGTCTGGTGTAATCCTCACAAGCAATCCTTCTTTTCTCTCTTTTCATTCCCTAGCAACTGCAAAGGACATATGTTAAGGACAGTGACATTACAAGATGAAAAGAGACTGGATTCCAGGGTCTCTCTTCAGGGAGGACAATGTGACCCACATTGTACTGGGATAGAAATGAGATATAAGTCTTATGTTAAGCTCCTGATGTTTTGGGTTGTTTGTTGTAGTAGCTTACATTGCTTATCCTGACTAATACAAACTTATCCTGACTACTACTAATATGACTAATACCAATATATGGCAGGTATTGGACACACATGATCTCATTATATGCCTGTAACACTCCTACAAGACACATTTACTATGAGCATCCCTGTTTACAGATAAGGATGAAAATACATAGAAAAACTTGTCCAAAGATTCACAGGTAGGAAATGATAGGGTCAAGAATCAAATACTGGTATCTGGCTCCCATGGTCCTGTGCTTGGCTTTCCTCCTGTGTTCATAACTGAGAAGTGGTTATTGCTGGATTTTTCTGAATGGGGTAGAACATAGCGAGTAGATTATAGAAGGAAAGGTGTAAGAGTAACTAAAACAGCATCTTTGTCAGTGACTCCAACTTTAAGCTATGACTCATTATAGGAATCAAACATAGTCTCCTGAAGATTTTTGCCTATCTTTTCTTTCTTTGTTTTATCTAGCCTCAGGGACAATAGATGGTAGGGTGGCCTAGGCACTTCTGCTTCCTCTTTAGTGGGCGAATCTGAGCAGACGGTTAACTGAGCTACCAAATGAGGATCTGAACTGGCCCTAATCTTGATCTAGAAAGTGATGCCTTTCCATGATGACTTCTCCCATCCTTCTTGGGAACTTGTCCAGACCCTAATCACTGGACAGAGAATTACCATCAGCCAACATCCCTGGAGCTGATGAGTCCTCTGTGACCATAGGAGGCAGGGAGAAAAGGAGATGGTAGAGGACTTAGGTGTGTTATCTTCCTAACTCTCTCTATTCAAGTCACTACTGACTATCATGTTCCCATCTCAGGGGGACAGGTAAGGTTTAGAAAGGCTATCACTTGCTCGAAATCATGGGGCTTGGAAGGGAGAAGATAGCATTTGAACCTTGATGTTCTTAGCTTCAAAGTTCCTTTTTTCAGGGTTCTCTGGATGGATTCCATTTTCTACCAGCATTTTAGTGACCATCTAGAACTTTCTCACTCCTACAAATTTATTTCGTTTTCTGGAATACTAGTAGTGCCATGCACCATTATTTTCATTCTACATTGACCACACTTCATGTATTTTAACTGTTCAGAGATAAGTCATTTCCTTGTAAGGATCTGAGTGCTATTCTGCAAAGTCAATTACCATATGTGGATAATAGTAGAAATCAAAATTGACCCAGTTTGGATTATGGATAAGCCCACCCACTTCAGGGAGATTTGTGAAATTTGCGGAGGTGGTAATAAGAAATAGATTTCTTTGGATTCTGTACAAAGGGTTTTTGAGGAGCTTGGAGCGTGGATCTGTTTGAACATCCTTCCTGCAGTTGAGGGAATGATGAAGGATCCTTCCTGTAAGCAAGCAGGAGGTTCTGGATAATTCTATACTCAGAGCCTGAACTCTCTGAATAAAAGCACAAGCATAGCTGATGAAGATGGTGGTGATGTTTCATCACAATAGCGATACTCCTTGCAGGTATATGTGATTGTATTGAAAGGTCAGAATGATAAATTTGAGAGCCCTCTGAAACCAGAAGTTTTCAAGACAATTTTTAAAACAGTGGATTCCTTTCTTTGAACACACATACACTGCAACATGCAAAATTGTTGGGGCTCAGAAAATGATACTCCAAAGTATGGCACTTTGACATGCTGAACTAAAGAAGCAGCCTCAAAGTCTCTGGCTTTCCAGTGTCCCCTATCTCTTGATTCTCTATTTGTCCTGAAGCACAGGGAAGGGCTTTCTCTGAAGCTCACTATCTACCTCAAAACCATATACTCCTCCAGGTATTCAGTTGTTGTGAATCACATCTCAAGATATCTTATCAAGCCAGGGAAACTGAGGCATATCTCTTAAAGGAAGTTTAGAGTTGATAGTACTCCCAGATTCAGGTAAACTTAGTCCCACACCATTGTCTGTTCTTTGGGTTTGTTTGTTTCCCCCCAAAATAATTTACTTCTCCTCTAAAAGTGCCTACAGTCCACTGTTTCCTCCCCTCTGGAGAGAGTATTTAAGGCTCAAGCACATGGCCATGACTTTAATGTTTTGTATGATGCCCATGAACTTGCATGTTAGTAATCTCATAGGCCTTTTCTCCAGTTAACCTATTATTGGTTTAGTTCCATAGATTCAGTTACTGAACTCCAGAAGAAAAGTTCAAACTTCCCTACAAAATTGGTAACAGTAGAGCAGCTCCAGTAAAGGGGAGCAGGAGTCCAGGGCTTGGCCTGTCCCCTCCTTCCCTGTGCCCCTGGGCTCCTTAGAACACATCTGCAAGAGCCCAGACCTGATCCAAGTACTTGTTCTTCAGATGAGGAAACAGGCCCAGCCAGGTGAAGAGGCTCAGCAGCAATCTCCCTGAGGGGGCAGAGGCTAGAGTCTGGGAAGTATATCTTCCACAGAACAGGCTCTCCTTAGAGACGGTTCTTTTTTGTTGTTTTTGGTTGTAGATGGACACCATTTATTTTATTTACTTATTTTTATGTAGTGCTAAGGATTGAACCCAGTGTTTCACCCGAGCTAGGTAAGTGCTCTACTACTGGGCTACAACCCCAGCCCTTGGAGATAGTTCTTGAAGGAAATCAGTCCAATGTGCTTTCCATCTCAGTGAGTCTCTTGTGAATGGGCAGAAGCACCTGAGGGTGTCTAGCCTGGCTTGTGGCTACAGCAGGACTGTCACCTGATAGGGAATGAACCCTGAAATCACTGGGGTCTGAGAGTGAAGGGGTCTTGGTGAGCAATGGAGGCCTCTCTCATAAGAAACCAAATGCAGTAGATGAGGTTGGTCTTCCCACTGATCTCTTCAGAACTGTGCAGGAGTCAGGTCCTCACTCAGAATTAGACTGCCTGGCCTTCTGTCCCCACTGGGGATACCACAGGCCTCATAGACAGTAGCTCCCCCCCGCCACCCAGATGGTCCTACTTTGCTCCAGTCATCTGCATAAGCTGCCCTCCATGCACCTTCCCCTTCAGGTGCTCACGGAGGGGCTGTTGAGGAATCTGACATTGTCCTGAAGCATTCAGAGTTCCACCTGACTTCCAAGAGGACCCTGCTCTGCCTCCCTCTTCTCCCCATGTTCAGCCAGAATTGGACAACTGCTTTTGCAGGCCCTGAGTTTCCTAAGGCCCTGTCCAGGAGTTTCCTCCAGACTCTGATTGCACTCTGCTGATCCAGTGAACCCCCAGTTGGGAACTGGCTGCCTTTTAGAAGGGACACCACCCAGCTGCATAATCAAACATTAGAAGCCCAAATGAGAACTCACAGCTTAGAATTACATTCAGAGCGTTGACCAGATTCTCAAATCACAAATCATATTTCTTTTTCCAAGAACTGCAGGTCAAGAGGACCTTCAGGCACCTCACACACAAGCCGATTCAAGCTGCAGCTGGAGTGTGAGCAACAGATACAGCAGGTCCCCCTGCCCGAGAGAGGGGTTCTGTGTCATGAGGAGTTGGGAATAGAACCCCGTGTGCTGTGTCCCAGCCCTTTCCAAAGCCCAGGCCTTGCTCCCAGCCTCCTCCCCAGTACCACACAGAGGCCCACTGGGGATTTTCAGAGCTTTTACTGGATGCCTCTTTAAAGTGTCTGATTTTAATGAAGAAATCTTTCATCTGCCATCCTGTTTCCAGGAGACAGGTTGGGAAGGAATTTTCACAAGTCACTAAGGCCCTTGGAAATGTGTGTTTTGGTGGAAAATACAAGGCCGTAAGACATGCACAGAGATGTTCTCACTGGGGGTTGGGAGTGGAGGAGGCAGGAGGAAGAAATAAAACAGCAGAAAAAATACTTCAAGAGCCAAACGGAGGAAGGATACAGAGGGGCAAGCAAAAGGGAAAAGGAGTTTGACAGGAAAAGTCTGAAAAACAATACAGCCAGAGAACACAGAGTCCCTCCCCAAGGGAAATTATATGCAACTCTAAGAAATGCTAGGGATGGAAGATGCAGCGGGGAGGGGGCGGGAGGGGGGAAGGGCGGAGGGAAAACACATCCACAACTGGAGCAAGGCAAAGAGTCCGTACCTACAACACACATGGCAGGAGAAAAATCTCAAGTTCATCCCCTCCGGAGCTTTTTAAGCCAAAAAGAAAAAATAAAACCAACAATAACCACTGAACTGGAAAGTCTGCGGAGCTGCAACCGCAGGTCTGCAGGGCTGGCAGCTGTGAATGTGGGGGTGTGCTCAGACACAGCACCTCTGCAGGCGATCCTGGATGGAGTCCCCGTTGCATATTGTCCTGGTTCCTGGACCCTTTCTCCCGAGTAATTCCCACCCTGTGTTTGTGACCAAGGAAGCAGTTTCCCCTGTCCCCATCTCCAAAGAGCTCCACAGCATTTCCTGTGGGCTGCGTGATACCTTCCCCATTACATTACAAGGGACAACAGTGCCATCTTGGTAGTTTTGTACCACCTGGTCCTTTGAGGTTCCCAGGGCCCCTGAGAAAAGGGATAAGTGAATGTGTATAAACACATGCAGAGGGAGTTTGGCAGACGAGCCTATGGAATTTAAACATCAGTATGAGCCAAAGGGTAGGGGGGAGAAAGGTTGAGGGCGGGGAGGTGCAATTCATGGGCTACTCTACTCTACTCTTGCCCTGTCATAAAAAGGCAAGTGGGAGTCATAGGGGTTAATAAAAGTGGTTTTGTTGGGAGTGGCCCTCCAGGATCACTAAATCCATGGAACACATCCTTTAAGACTGATGGACATATATGACTGCATGACCGATGTGATCCTATAACATATACAGTCAGAAAAATGAGAAATTATACTCCATTTATGTATGATGTATCAGAATGCACAGATGCATTCTACTGTCATGTATAACGAACCAGAACAAATTTAAAAATTAAAAAAAAAAAGACTGACGAACAGAGGAACTTGGAGTTGGCAGTGATTTGAATTAGTTTTTTTTTTTCAAGTCTATGAATGTACTTTTGGGGGGCATGACAGTATTTCCTGCTGCCAGTGATGAATAAAGATACCTTTCCCTCCCTTTTTCTGTTGCACAGTCTAAACTAGCACCAGATGATGGGGAGTCCAGAACGAGCAGGTTATCATGACCCTTAACATTTTTGGATATAATCATCATCCTGAATTACAGACAAATGGCATTCTCAAATGTACTTCTGTTTACCCGGCTTTGCTAATGTGAGATACTACTTGTAGATGCAAAATTTTAAGGATGTTGTTTTCAGCCTGGAGAGAAAGAAACTGTAATTTGCAGCTTCTGCTAAAAGTGGTAACCTTATTAAGTAATGGGATTTGCTGACTAACTGCTGCTAACAAAACATGGTTGCCAAACCTGTTAATCTAAAACCAGCAACAGAGCTATCCTGAGATCCACTGCTCCATTCCCTCCATCCCAAAGGATATTACAGAAATATTTCTCATTTAAATAACTTTCATCTTTCAATATTTTTTATTGCTTCTGCTACTATGTGAACAATAAGTTAGGAGCCACTCCTAGATGGATATTGAATCAACCTTGGTGAAGAATTCAAGGAGAAAAGCAGTTGTCCTTAAAATATGATTTTTTGATGAAAGGGATAATGGGAAAATGTGTGAGTTCATTGAGCACTAAAATGAATGTAAGTTATCAGAGATCAGAAGGCTAGACCTGTCCATGTCCATCGTGTGCAATGGCACTTTAAATTCCTAGAATGAAGCAATATCTCTTTCATAGTGATTCACGTGGTATGTGGGAAATTCTCTTTTCTGGTAACTTGCCAGAGAAAATCAACCCCATTTGGATCTTAAGAATTACTTACCACTTAGATTCTTAGGAGAGAGATCCCTGAGGTAGGTCATCATATGGGTCTCAGCTACATAAGCTCCTCTAACTCCTTTCTTCCCTACAACGTCCTGATGGGTCCCCTCAGCCTAACTCTCAAGATTGCGGAAAGAGTACCTAGTCATAAACTGTCTATTCTGCTGCTAAGTCACAGGCCTGTGGGAGGCTGGAGCGAGCCAGGACACAGCTGGGAAAATGTGGGCCTCTTCTAGTCCAACTCCCTGGGATCAGCAAAGGTGAAGCAACTGCCCAAGGCACTCAGCTGGCCAGTGGAAAACCCAGGACTAAAATCCAGGTTTGTGGCTTCTGTCCAATCTAGTCCTCCATTTAAGAAACGGGGAGCAAGTGTGTACATAAAGAGCCAGGTGTGCACACACGTGTGCATCAGCTTCACACCTGGCCTCCTGAGCTGGCTGTGCCCGTCCTGTCCCTCAGGGAGGTCTGACCACTCACTCTATGTAACTGCTTTAATCCAGGGCAGGAGGCCTCCCTTTGCCATGGAGCTGCTTCCTTCCTTTCTAGACCAAAAAGAGTTCAGGGGTTCAGGTGGCTACAATGGTGTTCAAATTTGACATAGAAAAATAAAATACAGGAAAAAATATAATATTTATGTCAGGATTTCTTCCCCACACTGCCCTTTTGCAGTTAGGATACTACCATTCACAGACTGTCATGAGAACAACCAGTAGCAGAGGCTGGGCTTTCAGAGTTGGCGCCTTAACTCTCAGAGGGCAGCAGGCTCAGAGAAGGGAATCTGTAAACCTGGGTGAGGGAGGCCACTTATAGGTAGGTTTTCTTGTAGATTGTAGGTTGGGTCAGGGACTTCATGGGTACATGAGAAAAGACCACCCACTGGGGAAGAGAGAGGTGGTATGAGCTTGGAAATGGTTTTGTTTGAGCAGAGCAAGTATCAAGGTTCCTATTTTCAGAATTTATTAAGTTTTAAGCAAACCCGGAACAGAGGGTAAGAGGCCATGCCCCTAATGCTCTCTGAGCTACTCCAGGGGCCGCCCTGCCAGCCTTCCCAGCTACAGAGGACACTGGCACAGGGGCATTCTTCTTCCCCTTGCTGAATTGTCTTTATAAGGAAACATGCTGCCTTTGTCAAGGATCATGTTTAGGCACTAGAGACAGGATAGGAGCCTCGGAGCAGGGATTTGGCAGGTCAAGGGGAGGGCTAGATCAAAACCCGGAAGCAACTCTGACTCCAGACTAGAGTCATGACCAACCATCAGGAGTGGACAAAGTGGAATAGAATTCCAGATTCAATGGACACTGTCACAGAGGCCATGACAAGCACTCTAATTTATTGAATCCTCCTGACTCCCACAGGAAGGGGGCCTTCTAGTCCCTGATTACTGACAAGGAAGGAGACCCTAGAGAGACTAGCTCAAGATAACCCAGAGCTGACACGCCCCTGGGGGCTCTGATCAAATCTCCCATTCCTTTTCTGCACCGTGCTGTCCCTTTGTGGTCGTAGACTTCAATAGGAAGGTCAGGGAGACAAGTTCCACAGAGAGCCCTGGGCTTCTACAGGTGATATGCCTTTAGTGGGCTGTTGCAAGGGCAGGAACAGCCTGGTGACAGGGACCTGCAGACAGCCTTGACTCAGAAAATTGATCAGATAAAAGTCACACAGGCTCATATAGATCCTATTCTTTACTAAAAATACAGACATAGCATGAATAGAAAAAACAGCAATTTCTTGACCTTTTAAGATTTAGAAATCTTATTAAATCACACCCAGGACCATGGTACACTGTCCTAGAAAAAAAAAAAATACTATTGAAAATGAAAACAACAACAAAAAAATTTTTCCCGGACTATAAAATAATTAGGGCCAGTAGTGTTTATTTAATTATATTTTATATATCTGAATATGGTGTACCTACCAGTCACTATCTAAAAGAAGACATTAAAAACAGAAAAATAGACCTCTAAATAATGAACGAATTGTCCCAAAGGAAAAAGCTGTAAGCAACATCAAAAAGGCTTTGAAAAATTAAAGCACATTTTGATGTAGTGTCTTATAAGTAATGGCCTCTATATTAAAACACTGTATTATATAAAAACGAGTGCATTCATAAATAACTCCTAAAGAACATGCTACACGTGCAGTCTGCTTATCCCAAATGAGAAATTTGTAAATACGTGTAGTAAGGATATGTGTTTTCACACAGATAATGTATCTGTTTGAACAGTATGTGATGAAATTAGAGAATAAATAACTTTAATAAACTACATTTTGAGGCACAGGAGGAATAGAATGCATGTCGTTTCTAAGTTTGGACCCAGCATCTTTTTCCCCTCTGTTTTCTGTACCTTGGTGTAATGCCTGTTTGCATTTAACCTAGTTATCTTATGTTTGCATGCTTTGCAAACTGAATTACAGAACCAAATTGCCAATTACAATTTCCCATTATGTGACACAATTACATATGAACATGGTGAGGTGAGAGGATTGTCCCAATATTAGGAAACACTGATTGCATCATGCTTGCAAAGAGCAAAAATTAAGGAGAGGCTCTTTCCCCAGGTGACAGGCTTTAGGGCTCTTTCTCTCCTTTGAAAATACTGCTCACCATCACAATGAGTGCTATTCACTGCTGTCTAGTCTGCAAAATTAGATCCATCAATATTTGGGGAATAAAAAAAGCAAGCAAGCAAGCTAGTACCTAAAACTACACCATTCAAAGGGAGAAGCTCCACTCTTCTCAAGCACTTCTAAATAAAACATGGAGTTGAAATGGTGTTCCTGGATTCCATTATGCCCATAAAAAGTGAAAGGACAATGACTTTTCAAGTAATTAGAATAACTGCAGTACATTCTCCAGGTCCTTCTTGCACCCAGGCCCCAGCATGAGCAAATAATGCACAGATTTTTTGCCAAATGATCTTTCTTTCAAGTTCTCCAACCCAATTACAGAAGCAGAGAGGCACACACACACACACACACACACACACACACACACACACACACACCCTTTTCAAATCTTTAATTAGAAGGGAGGAAAGACCATGTAGGTAGAGGAAAGGGAATGAAGTCAACCCTGTTTTTCTCTGACCAAGATGAGGAGATGACCCATTTGTACCCTTGGTTTCTGGCTGTTGTGTTCAGTGCACGATGAAAGAAGGAAGTGTAACCAGGGAGAGGGAGCAGCTGCCACCCTCCAGACACCGCGAGATCAGGAGCCTCCCAAGTGGGCATGGGGGGAGTGGAGCAGAATAAAGAGGAGATTAACCAAGGCTGAGTTAAAAGAAAGACTCTGCAAATAAACCGTCAACTTACAAAACAAAAGGCATAACATTTCAATCACCATCATTCCACCTCAGGAACTGTGAGGACAGGGGTTTCCACTTGCTCACGTGCCCTCATTATTTAGCAAGAGTCTTGTCAGATAATGACAGCCTCGCAGAGCTGGTGAAACACACCTTTTGGCCTCCTGAAGCTTAGTGATGTTATAATGGCACTTAATTAACAAAAAGTTTTTACTGTTAGTGAAAAGAAAAAAAATAGCAACAGAAGACAATTATGATGAAAAGATTTTACTGAATCAATTTATTTAGTTTCCTTGTGTGCTCATAGAATAAAGAGTAAATTTATTCACAAATGCATTTAAAATATAAAATCTTTATATTAATAAAATTACTTCCAGGTATGTATGCAAGGGAGAGAAAAGATCTAGTTAGCCTACATGTATAAAATGCAAGTTTTTGCTACATAAAGCGACTGATACTTCAAATTTTCTTGAGGAGGAGAGGAGCTCTTTTGTTTCTTTCTTTTTTTTTTTTTTTTTAATGCTCAAATGATCAAAGACAAAGCTGGGAGATGACAGCAAATTAAATATTGTGGCTTGGAACACAATGGATAATAAAGGAAATCAAAGTCTCCTAAGTCTCTTTCTTGGACAGAAAGACTTTCAGTTCCTGAGAAAGAAACAAGTTTGACTTCTAGAGAGACCTTGAGGGTGTGGGATTTTGCTGAGTAAAAGTCAAGAAGAGAGCTTTCCTCTTCTAGAATTTTGCTGCCTTTCTCCCCCACTAAACCAAATTGTCCTTTGGGAAATTTATCATCATCTCTCTTTATTCAGATGCAAACTATTTAATATTACACATGCCTCAGCAGACTTGTAAATGTCTAAAACCAAGTCTCATCCCAGAAATTCTTTGGATTTAGGTCATTCTTCCATGTCTTTGATGCTGGGTGGACCCTCCACTTTAACATGAGGCTCTGAACTGGCTTTGGTTCCAGAAGGCACAGTCAGGGCTAAGTGGGGTTGGGCAATGCTGCATATGGAATGCTCCTGGATGTCACAGTACTCCATAATTGCATATTGCAGGAAACAGCATGGCTGGGAAAAATAACTCATCCAGGTCACTTGGTGCTTGACCTTCAAGGCTGAATAAGGAGGGACACCTAGTGGGATGGGCATTATGCTTGATGAAGCGACAAGAGGTCTACCAGTGAGACATCAGGGTGAGTCACGGAATAAAACTCCCAGAAGGGGTGAGGCTCTTGTTCCTAATCTCAAGCACAGGCTGGCAGAGAAAGGGGTGCTAAGGGGGGGGGGGGTTGACCTTGGGAAATAGAAAGGACAAGAGGAGCTACTGCAGGAAGCAGGACAGAGCCAAGGAATGCTGGGAGCAGGTGACAACTGGACAGTGGGAGCCGAGCAGAGGTCCGTCCTGCTGGACCAGGGAGGAAGGAGGTTACTGCTCGTGTTGTCTTTCTTTCTCCCCTCTCCTCTCCCTCTCAAAAGGCATTTGAGCTAGTGGAATAGAAAAAAAAGGGGTGAAGGACAAAGAAACAGAGAACGACAAGTAATGGGAAAGGAATGAAAAGTGATGCTGATGTGGCTTTGAGGAAGAATTATGGTCCCTAAGATAAGAGGATCAGAAACATCTCAATGAGATTGGACAGAAGGAGGGAGAGAAGCTAGAAACAATAAAGGAGAAGAGGAAGGAACCCTTAACCTGTAAATACCATGGTGGCCTAACTTCATCAGCTTTTGATGAAAGAAACTGAGTTATAAATCCTTTTAAAGGTCATCAGAATAATCTTCTTTTCCAGAGAAGGTGAAGGTATGGAAGGAGAGAAACTGGAGAGGTTTTTTGTTTGTATGTTTGCTTTTGTACTACATCATGGCTGCCCCCACCCGCAGAGTGATGTGGAACTCCTGGAGGAAGGTAGGGAAGTAAGTGAAATCCCAGCTCTGGGATTCTTGGGTTCTTAGGTGTGACCCTGATCTCTGTCTATCTGCTCAGCTTTCCATGCCCAAAGAAACCACAAGATTACTTTGCAATGAATATATGAATGTTTTATATCCAGATAATGTTGCCCTTCAAAATATTCTATACACTGCAGTTCCTTGTACTAATATCTAATATGTTTAACAAACTGTTTCTATCAAGTAAAGAAACACACAAGAGAAGGACAAATGAATGTGTATAAAGACACATGATTTTAAAACTCAATTCAATTCCCCGTTATTCACCAGACAGGATCCAGAGTCTATGGCTTGCTCCAAGAAGAAAAATAAAACAAAATCCACCCTCAAGAAACAATGATGGAATGCCAACCAGAGTATTAATACAGACATTCTCGGAAAAAAATATGTCCTAGTTTTTAAAGACAATCCCTAAAGAAATATATTCAAAATATTCTGAGCAACAATAACATCCTGGAAACACATGTCCAGGCTTTTAAAGCGATTTCCTTGAAGATGAAACACTCTAAATTTTGGTATGGTTATGAGGGGAAAAATCAGTCCCGTGATAATATTCTCAAGCCTCCTATGCAACCATTGGTGGGGGAGATAAGAAAAGTCCCTGTTATTTCCAAATCTGCTCTCAAAGGAGGAGAGGAGCAAGACCAGAAAAGAACAGGAGGAAGGTCTCTTCTGCATACCTCCGGAGGGCTGGTATATAGCAGCAGATGTGAGCCGAATGAGCTTGTGGGGAAGAGCAACCCAGAGGCCAGACCTCTGGGAGCAGAGCAAGGTACCCCAGGGAGGAGACCCTGGGCAGAGCTTAGGAGAAGCCCGGCCCTAGAGCCTTTACCCAACCAATGGAAATGCAGCTCTTATTTTTGGGCGACATTATGGACGGAGAAAGGAAAGGAAAAGGTGTTTTAAAAGTAAAACTATGGGGCTGGGGATATAGCTCAGTTGGTAGAATGTTTGCCTTACAAGCACAAGGCCCTGGGTTAAATCCCCAGCACCGCAAAAGGGGAAAAAAAAAAAAAAACAAAACTATGAATTATCAGTTGTTGCACTGTATGCTTGCAGTAGCACACTAGGTCAAGAAAAACTAAGACCTTAAGATGAAACCATGGGAATGAAGTGCAAGTGGCCTGCTCACTGGGGCTTTGGAGAGCCCAGGGAAGCCGAGGACCTGCAAGCCTTTTCTTTCAGCCTGTCCCTTTAGCAGTTCTTCAGTAAGGATAAAACCTGAAGCTTAGAGAAGAACCTAGTGGTGTTTAGGAGAAAATAAGAAAACTGGTCAAGCATTCCACTCACCAGCCAACCAGAGTATTAATACAGACCTTCTCTGAGGAGGGTATTATGCCAAGTGCTGGGTATTGTCTGCTTTCCCCAAGCACCAAGATTTCGGTGTTTTCATAGAGAATCCACTCCATCATCCAGAATCTTATCTAAGCTAGCCACATCCACTCCGTGTTTTGTGTACTTTGGGTCTGATTTTAAATCATTGCTGTATAGTTCTGAATGAAAGAGAATGCTCCAGAAAGCAAATCTTTTCCAGTCTCTGCTGTAACCTTCCCCCGTTCCCTGTGTTGTTGCGTTAACTCACGGATACACGTTCACTCACCCGTGCACACAGGAGATCTAACTTGGACATGGGTTCATAAGCTGCATCACTCTTCCATAAATTCACCACAGCCTGTGTTTACTTTTCCATCATCCACAACATGGTTTTGTCTAAAGCTTCCTTGGTTCTTTATGTCACTGATGAATGCAATTGAGACCCAGGGCTTGCACATCTCAGTGTCTTTTCCTCAGTTGTTAAGGAGGCCTGTGGCCTTCTTGATTTATTCGCTTCTGTACCTTATATGCTTATGTGACTATAGCCAGATTTATAACTACGCTGAAAATCCTCCCAGGCATCCCCCCACCTTTTTGTAAGGTCACAAAAATTTCACCATATATTTTTTCACCACAGCCTGATGAAGACGATGTCACGACCTGAGTTCTACATTTATACAAATGGGCCATTCCTCTATCACAATGTGGTGCAACCTATTGCTGGGATCCACTGATAATGCCAGTTTGTGTGATAGATTCGGTTACTGCAAGGACAAGTTCTGTTAAAAAGAGAAAGATTTCAGAGTTGGCATCATCTCAAACGTCTGTGTTAGATTCTCAGACATCTGTGTCTCCCTGAGAAGTAACTTTTTCACCATCAGAGCTGTCCAACAGAGAAATAAGCCACTTCCTAAGGGAGGGAACATCCTGCAATGGGAAGCGGTTGGGCAGGACCATTTCTCTGTGTCGTGGGGGAGACAGAGCGGTGATGAGGTCTGAGGATGCTCCATTTCCATGCCTGCACAGGATTATTGGAAAATGACACTTAGTGAGGGTCTTTTATTTCAGAGTGAGTTGTTTGGAGAAACAAGGTTGGGGTATGTTCCAAAGTTGGATCCAATGGAAGATGCGTAGGCCGACCTTTGCAACAGGCGTGGAGTGCATGGAACTGACTCTAGGGCTCAGGCCATGTGGCTGCACTAAGGATCAGAGCATGGTGAGATGACAGCTGAGAGTCAGTCTGAGTTGTACATGTTGAGTCTGGACAGAAAGATGTGGCTGTCCCCACACTGGCATCATTATTCAATTGATTACTGAATCAGCTCTCAGCTCTGGACTCTGGGGCCTGTCTGTATCTCCTTCTCCTGCCCTCTCATCCCAGAGATACCAATTCATGGTCCAGCACACTTGTCTAACCTGGAGGAGGGTGTCATTCTTAAGTTCTACCTGCCATCTTTTCCTCTGTAGGAAATCAAACTCCAAACTAAGTGTGCCCAGAACCTCCAGGAGTGATGTAGGATTTTAAGCGCACAGGTCTGGGGCCCAGCTTGAGAAAGCAGAGAGTGAAGAAAAGCAAAGGATTCAGCACTGCTTCTCAGTGAGGGTAATTTCCTGAAGCCTGGGAGAGCAGGAGTGAGTGTTCTTCCCAAGTAGAGCATTTTGGTGAAGTCCATGTGTGATGATACCACTGTAACCACAAAGGAATTTACCACAGGAAGCGTCCCAGCTGTTGCTTATTAGCATTAGAACAAATTACACAAAGCAAATTGTTAGCAGACATGTTTCCATAATCTTTAACTGGTGGCAATAAATAAGAGCGATTCTCTTTCAAGTAAATGCTAGATTTCCAAAAATCCAGCTTCCAATTGTCCGTGAAGGGATCCTCTTGGAGAGCCCTTGGAGGGAATGACACTCTGGGAGTCGCTGCAGGGAGGGGAGGGGGAGGGGTAGGCAGACGCTGCTGCTGGGTTTGACATCCCAAAATGGAAACAGGAATGTCTAGGCCTCTGGATGTCTGACCATCTGCTGGATTCCCCTCTGGGGGTTCTCAGTGTGGTCCTCTCATGCCACAGGGATATAAGCACATGGCAAGACAACAGGAGAGCCAGGCAAGAGTTCTGTTCTTGGCGTGTGTTTATGGCAAAAAAAAAAAAAAAAAGACAGTTTGCACCCCTCTCCTTAACAAAATGTCGCATTTTAAAATTATCTACTCCTACGCAGTCCCGTGTCTTGTGTGAGGTTTGCTTTTTCCCCCCCTCTAGTGCTAGAGATTGAACCCAGAGAGCCTCACATATGCTAGGCAAGCACTCTACCACGGAGCTACATCCAGCCCTAATTAACCTCATACAACAAAATGTCCAAACCCCTCCTCCACCCCCTCTGGAGAAGACTTGAGAAGGTGTCCTTTTGAGCACATATCAGACAGTGCTCACCTCTTGCTTTATGCATACAAATCCTTGGTCATTTCTTTAGAAAGAAAGCAGAATATTTCCATCTTTCAAGATCTTCTGACAATGACTAATTTCAAGTCCCTAGTCACCTTTGGGCATTTCTAGTTTTTTTCAGAGATTTGACAAAATTCTTCTAAAGCAATCTCAAAAAATAATTTAAAAAACAATTTTAATTAGAAAAATAAGAAACATCCTATACAGCACATAAATATGACAATAGGTTATTGTCAAATCACAGATCGGGACTATTCAAATAACTGTTTTTATTGTTTGCCCAAGAAATGTATGGTTTTGTCCTTTTTTGCTGGTTTCCTTTTTAATCAAACCAACCTCAGCCCAGTATTCCTTCCAACGTATTCAATATCATACGTGGTTCTCCTGAGGGGTTCTTCAATCCTTTATTTCTGTTGAAAGGAAAAATCCTTGGCAGCTTGCTGAAGGGAAATGATGGAAACCCAGTATCCTGAATGAGGCAGACGACTCCCTTGTCTGGGGATCCCCCATGAGGCCTCTAGTTGGTCACCCTGAAGCCCAGGCACGGCATGTCCAGTCAGATGCCTGAGGAGGATAGGCCCAGAACCCCAGAACCACTCTGGTCATCCAGCTGCCTCTAGGGTGCACCCTGCTGGCATAAGAGGGCACACTTAGAAGTAACAGCCACAGGAAGACTTCAGGGACTCTGCCTCTGTTGCAAAGCTGGGGAGCCATTCTAACCCAAGCAATTGCAAATCACTGATACATTCCCACTTCCTAAGGCTCTTTGGACTACAAGGGCAGGACACACACACACACACACACACACACACCACATCCTTTACTTAAAGTCTTCACAAAGGGAATAATGTGCTTCATAAAATATTTAAAATGCCTTAGGCAATAGAATTGTCTCAACTTTTTTTCAAGTGTTTAACAGACAAGTATAATTGGAAATGTTTGGAACATGAACACACACACACTTTAATTCGGAATTATGCAAAACTATATCATTATTCACTACAACCTGCAGGCAAGCTACCGCCCTGGAATAACAAATACTGTATCTGTCAACTTGAGGGCCCCGAGTAGCTTTCATGTGGGCCAGTGTGACCCCCATGGCCTGACCCTGCAAGGTCTGTTTAGAAAAATGGTCTGGTGTGTTTTACATTTGAGAAGCTATTTAGCTGCCTGGTTTGACAAGATTTTTGAGAGGGATGAAAATCAATTATAATTGCCGTATTGCCACAATAATTTGGTCAGCTAATTGCATATCAGTACAAAAACAGGCAAGAATAATTTCCTTCCCAGGTTCTTCTCTGATATGGCAGCATTCAGTTTAAGAGTTGTGAGAGTTTTAAAAAGTCAAACCTTAAATATCATGGCTTCAGCAATCTGGCCTGTTGAAAGTTTCATGCGAAATGAGACAGCACCTGGGTGAGAGCAATTACATGGGAACCTGGTTCCAGTTTTTTTCCAGGCTTGAGATGGGAACATCTCTCCGCCTTGAAAACTACCCAGGTTATCTCTTTGACATTGTTTGGAGCTGATTTTAACTCAAGGGCACCCGTGTTTGTGTGTTGGTAGCCAGGGAGGCACTGCTGAGGGTGGGTAGGATATTTTGAAAGCTTAATGTGAAAGTCTAAAGGAAGCACATGTCAATAGAAGAGGCACCATAAATACAAACAGGCTGGACAAAACCCACAAAAGTGAAGAACCTGGGTTGTCATGGGATTTTTCTGGATCTCCTTGTTTTTACACTGGCAATTCTGAATACATCAATTGCCCAACTTCTTGAGGGAAGTTATCAACTTCAGAGTGAGCACTTAGCATTAACATAATTTTAAGGGACAGAGTCTGTTATTCACTTCAACATCCCAGAGGCTCTATCCCAAGGCCTCATTTGGGGCAGTTTTGTTATGTGCTGAAACCAACATACATGAAGTTCTTCCACTGTCTGATAAAGCTCAATTCCATAGGTGAGGTTGGAACCTTCTCTTCCTCCCCTCTGTCAAATTATCTAGCCACTACTAGTGTTTTTAAAAAGGATTTTGCTATGATGTTCTTTCTCAGTGTTTCTCAGCAAAGTGGGCCTTATAAGGTGGCATGCAATATTTCTTACGGTCCTCATCTAAATTCTGATTCATACAGTCCTTATGGAAATCCACCCAGGGCTGCCCTCAAAGCCATACAGGTCCTGTCCTGCACAAGGGCAGCTGGTGGAGGCGGGAGGGAGCTGAGATCCCACCTGGCTGCATTTGCCAGCTGCGACCCCTCTCAGGCTGCATCCTGGAGGAAGGTGTGCCTTTTCTAATTTAAATTTGGACCCAGGGAGGCCCTGAGTTACTCATGACCTCCTCCTCCCAGGAATTGCAAGGTCTAATATCCACCTCTTCATCTCCAATGCTTTTGATGTTCTTTCAAGGAAGAGGACATGCCCATCGAAAAGGTGGATTTATTTTGAGGATATGTTTCCTATTCAGTGAGAAAAAAGAAAAGAGAGGAAGAAAGAAGAAGGATACAAAGAAAAGAGGATGTCCTTCTGCCTAGTAAATTGTGAATTCATTGTCCTTCTCTGGACACAGCTGCAGAGGGGTAGAAAATCAATTTTTTTTCTATTACTTCATGGTGAGGAAGGAAAACCTATTTGTAAATTGAATTAAACCAAATAACAGCGTGTCTGTGTATTTGTTGAGGACTAGAAAAATTAGCCACAGACACAACTACAGAATCTAGCAATGTAACTAGAAATCAACACTCTCCATTTTCAAAGCTTAGTTAAGACATTTTTCTTTTTCTTTTTTCAAGAAACATCCATAGCTAAATGTCACTAAGATTCTTCAGTGTGACAACACATCAACACCTCAGTATGGACTCTGGAAGGGAAGGGATTCCAAAGCCCCATCTGTGCAGAGCGTGCTTTCTAATTCTTTCCTTTGCTGCTGTGTACAGTCAGTCAATAATGCTTGGGTATGAACTAGAATTTTCTAGATGACAATTTCTTCTCAAGCTGCAATATGTGGGTCTGATTGTGGGATAAATTCCCTATTTCTGTGTAGGCTAGATCTTCTTCAAAGAAACCCTAGGCGGTGAGTCACAGGGTTCTGAATAAGCAGTTCGGCAGCAGTCAAGGGTCCTGAAATTTCATTAGCAGTCTGCCCTCTAGTGGGGCAACATAGTACTTCAGATAAGTGCGAATAGAAAAGATCTTTTCCCCCCTTCTCCTTCAGAAAGTAAAAGAATTCAAGTTTTCCAGATAGTGCAAGGTGAGGCAATCATCCTCAGAGCTGAATCCAGCAAGGCTCACACTGATGGGTCCCCAGGTGAGAACAGAGGCAGGTGGTGCTGTGGTGGGTGTCCCTGCAGGGACGAGTTCTTCTCACATCTTTGGAACCCTCCTGGGCTCTCCTTACTCTCTCATTGTACAGATAGCACCCACTCTAAGAGCGACCAACAAATCAAGGAATGTTAAAAAATAATAGGCTTTTGGTAAATTTTTGGCAAATCATTAACAAAGATGAACCTTTTAAAAAGAGCCAGGTAGAATTTTTTAAAAGGCGAAGATACACTCTTTTTATAAAAAAGACCAAGTCATTGTGGTTGCTAAGAAGAGAATCTATTTCATGATGTTGGCTGGATGTTGGTAAGGCAGAAGATAATCTTGAGTTCGTTGTCTTGGGTTCACCTTTTATCTTTTAAAGATCTTCAGAACTTGGCTTGTTTCAGCTTGTCAATGTGGTAGCAGAGTTTCAGCGCGGGTCCTAGCTTCAGGCCGAGGTACTTCATGATCATGTCACTCTTCAGCAACAATAGGGCATTGCCGTCAATCTCCTGGTGGAACAGAATCAGAAAGGAAAAAAAAAGAAAAGAAAGAAAGAAAAGAAAACCCAGGAGATGGTCAGAGTAATCAAATGGTTGCTTAAGGTAAGGTGTGCTCAAGGGATGTAGCAAGAGCAAATGGGTTTATTTAGAGAGCAAGATTTTTAGAAAAATTAAAGCAAACAAATACTATGTGCTTCTCTTCCCATTATCTCCCTGGAATCATCTGATACACTGGATATTCCTGATTGAAGGTATCAAACATAACCCTATGTACGTTCCCAACATCCCATGTGTGATATCTGTCATCCAATCAAGGGCTAAAAGTGAAAACAAAAAATGAAATCCATTAGACCTGAAACCAGAGGTTGCCTCTCCATTCCATTCCTGATGCTGGCAATGAGAACCTCACTTCCATCCATCCCCTTATCCCTGGTTTCTTTTTTTTTTTTTTTGGAGGCTCAGATACTTTAAGTCAATTTCCAGAACTTCCAGTTACATTCTGTGAAGAATTTCGAGTGTTTTTTTTTTTAATTTTTTTTTTTAGCCCTGTCAATGACACAAGGTGGCATACACTAAATAATATGCCTGCTTCACCCCCAAACTACTAAGGGAGTGAACCAATCCTTTGAAGTCCTGGTATAGCTCCCATTTGTCTCTAAAGTTGGTAACCCTCCAGAATGCATATGGAATTTATGAACCTAGCCAGGCTGGGTATCCTTACTCACTAGAGTGCTGTTTTCAGGTCACTAGAGACAAAAGGTAGTGCTCTCACTGGGTGGTCATGTGGGGAGAAGAGATACAGAGGACTCAGCTGTGTAAGGGTCACCATCCCTCTCGTTATGTCTGTACAGCCAGCCAGTATTGATGGACCACCTAATTCTTGGTCACTCACTCTCCATGTCCTTGACAAAATGACAGGGAGGGCAAAGCTTATCTGTGGACCCCTTCCAGGAGCCCCATTTCCTAATTCCCCCTCTCTCCTATCACCCTGGAAAGACAGCCAGACTCCCTCCGCCCAAACCTGTGTAGGTACAGCCTCCTCCGTGGTTCCAAGTCAGGTGAAGTCACATATACGCCAAATAAGATGTGGGTACCTAGTTAAGGACCATTCTCAGATCTGAGAGTGTGATTTTTATGACAGAATCGTTAAGTAAAATAAGGATCAGAGAGGAGAAAAAATGGTTACCGTTAACAGGCAGAGTAATGCCCTCCTCTCTCTCTAAGATATCTATATTCCAATTTTTGGAATCTGTGAACATGTTAGGTGATATGGTGAAGGGAACTAAGGTTGCAGGTGGGATTAAGTTGCTAATAAGAGGACTTTGAAGTAGGGAGATTAGCCTGGATTCCGGGATGGGGCCAATGTAATTGCAAGGATCTGAAAAGTAAAGAAGAGCAGGTTGCAGTGGCACATGCCTATAATCCCAGTGGCTCAGGAGGCTGAGGCAGGAGGATCACGAGTTCAAAGTCAGCCTCAGCAACTTAGTGAGGCTCTTAGCAACTCAGTGAGACCCTGACTCTAAATAAAATATAAAAAATGGCTGGGGATATGACTCAGTGGTTAAGCACCCCTGGGTTCAATCCCCAATACCAAGAAAAAAAAATCATAGGAGAAGAAATCAGAAAAGAGGACCATGTATGGAGAGGGCAGACTGTGAAGGATTCAGCTGGATGTTACTGACTTGAAAGACGGTGGTTGGGGGTTACAAAGGAAAGAGTGGATCTTGAAACCAGAAAAGGCAAATGAACAGAGATGTTCCCTAGAACATCCAGAAAGGAAAGCTGCTCTGCTAACACCTGCACCTTAGCCCAGGGAGACCCAGGCCAGGCTCCTGACCTACAGAACTGTGAGAGAAGAAACTTGGATTGTTTAAACCAACTATATTTGTAGTCATTTGTCACAGCAGCAATACAGAACTAACATAGTAAGCTTGGCAGGTAAAGTATTTTAATTCCTACCTTTTATTCATTTACCCTCTTGACATAATTCAGAATCGCTGAAATAACTGCAACACTACTTGTTAACTGCAGGCTACCTCTGAGCCCTACACCATGCGAAACACTTTATGTGCATATTCTCATTTAATCCTCAAAGCAGTTTAGGAACGCGCACTATTACAGTTCTCCTGGCGTATTGTAGGTGTGCTATAAATGACTGTTGAATGCACAGACAGATGGATGGATAGGCAGGAAAATAGGCACTCCCGATGAAGCCCAAAATGAGAGAACAGATGGGACAAGTATCCCTTAAAACAAAACCAAGAGATTGTTCTGCTCTGAGAAGCCTGTGTTTGCAGCTGTCTCTCTCATCCCGGGCTCCCTGGAGGGGACCCCTCCGGCTAGTCCAGACCCTCCAGCATCCTCCTTCCCTGCTCCCGACTCCCCTCGGGTCCTGGCCAGGCCCACCCCTTGCATACGTGCTTTCGGAAGAGCTCCACGTGAGGCCCCAGAGCCTGCGGGTCGGCGTCTCTCACGAACCAGACCACGTCCTCCACAGTCCAGGTGGAAGGGTTTCTGCTCCTCGGCCGTCTGGCATCCTGGCTGTCTGGAGAAGGGTTGGAGGCTGGTGGGATGAGCAGAGACAGGGAGAGCATGAGCCAGCGGGACGGGCCTCAGCTCCTACCTGATGCTGCCTGGGAAGGGCTCCTCCGTGCCCTCCAGTCCAAGGTGGGTGCGTGTGACCCCCTGTGACAGGGAAAGGCTGTGAGTGGCTGCTCTGTCAGAAGCAGGGGCCGTGGGAAGCCAGCACCACCCCATCTATGCAAAAGCCCTCTGCGTGGCCTGGGAAGGAAGCACCGGAAAAGGCCTTTCCTTCAACAAAGAGGCTGACGTCCTGAGGCAAGTTAGAGTTTTCAAGACCCTTCTGCTCAGTTCTCTCTCGGTGGGCCCACACCAGGGCCCAGAGGAAGCGAGTCAAGATGAATGTCCAAACTAGCCTCTGCAGGTCTGTGAGGTGAAGGGACTTCAGGTCCTCTCAGCCACCACAGGCTTCACACTGAGATGACAAAGACAGGGCAGAACCGAGGGGCATCTGGGTCCTTGTTCTTCATCTCTGTGGGACAAATCTGCCACCTCCTACTTGGAACCCTTGACTATGAGTGGTCCATCCCTGAGAGCTCATGCAGAAAGACAACGTCACTTCATTCACTGCCCTAGGGACACACCCATCGCCCCCACTGTCCTGCAAGGCTGTAAGAGCACCTTGATAATCTCCACTACACTGTGAATTCCGTGGCAGCCAAGCCTGTGCTTGGTCTATAGCTGGTTCTTGAGAAATGGCCACAGAAGTGTCATTTCGCATGCAGTGGGTGAGTGAGGTCAGGACAGGCAAAGAAAGGAGGGAGAAAGGAATGAATTAGAATGAATTAGAAGCCTGACTTTTTGGGTGTCCCAAATCAACTCATCCTCTCCCTAGAACCAGCTTCTTCTCCCGTCTCCTCCATTTCTGGAATCTCCTCCTGCTTCTTGGCCCCTCCCACACTTAATTATTCACAAACTCTTGGGAGGATGCCTCCTGTGCTGGTCTCTTCCATTCTCTGGCAAATCTTGGGTAAGAACCTCTTAGCAACCCCAGCAGTGATTTTCCAATGGGTCTCCTCTTTCCTCAAGGTCAAGGCTATCTTTAGTCTCAATAGTACCTTTTCTTGATAGATGGCGTGGGAGAAGAGCTTTGGTGGCAGAATCATAGGGTTAGATCGCAGAGCCCTGATAGTCACTTTTTGACCATGATGCAGTATACCAGATGTAAAATAGCAGCTCTCTCTAGCTGGAGGGGCGGGAGCAAGGACTGAAAAGGGACAGTGACAGCAGGTGATCCTTGGAGGGAAGAGGCGCCCAGCCTGCTTCCCCTCTTTCCCGAACATCTCAGCTGGGCACATCTGTTATGGCTGATGTCTCCCAGCCTCCCTTCAGCACCCTCAGCTGGTGCTTTGACTTGTCTTTAAGAGGTATTTGCTCTGCCTCCTTTTCCACTGATGTCCCACCAGCTGTTGAAGCCCAGGTGACACTAGATGTCTGGTGAACAATGTCACTATCCTTTCTGCTGTCTGAACATCACCTGCCTTCCCCTTTCACCCTGAACCTTGATTTGTTCTTCTCTTAGGATGCTTTCCACATTCTGCTTTGTAGTACGATTATGTACTTTGCTGGTACCTCCAATTAAATGTTACTTTCTTGAGAATTCCCTCCATTCATTCCACATTCATTTATAGAGCACCCTCCCTATCCAGGTCCTGGGTGAAATGTTTAGCAAAAAATACAAATGTGATTTTTTTTTTTTTTGCAGTACTAGGATTGAACCCAGGGGTGCATTACCACTGCCATACACCCCTACCCCTTTTTATTTATTTATTTTTTTAATTTTGAGACAGGGTCTCTCTAAGATGCTGAGGCTGGCCTCGAACTTGTGATCCTCCTGCCTCAGCCTCCCAAGTTGCTGGAGTTACAAGAATGCCCACCATATCTGGCAGTGACCTTCTTATTACAGGAGTTATACATTACATTGATTCCGCCATGGATCTAAGTAGAGTAAGCATATTTGAAATGTGGGTTCAATAAGTGTGAAATGAATCAATACACTCTGCAGAAACTGTCAGGTTATTTGCATACTGAGCCTTGTATAGATGATCCTTAATCCTATTTTAAGGCTAGAAAAAAACAGAGGCTCTGAACAATGAAGCAGCTTTCCTACAGAATAAGTTAGAAGTTGAGAAGTATTTGCTTGTTTCTTTAATCCCAGAGCAAAGTGGTTTTCTTCTGTCTCTTTTTCCCTTCTCCTTTTACTGCGCTTGAGAAGTGCCGGGTTCTCCATTAGTGCTGAGAAAAAACAGCATCACATTTCTGAGTCTATCCTAAATACATAATGGTTTGGTTGAGAATTGGATTTACTTTGAGATTTTCCCTGCTTTTTCCTTGTTGGATCTGGAAGGGTCCCATAAGGTGGTTTGGCATGGGGCATATTGCTGGGAAACTGTTAATGTACCCCAGAGCCATCTGAATGCTGATGCATGCTTATTAAAGATGATTTCACTCCATTTAAAGACATCTGCACTCAACATGGGGACCAGAAATCACGGAAATCGCATTTGCCCTTGGAGCCCGCCCATCAGAGCACGGGCGTTAATCAGGGCAGTAATAGATGCTCTGACTACAAAGGCGGGAAGTCTTTCGTCTAAGAATGATTTTAGAGTGATCAGAGCAGAGGTCAAATCTAATTTCCTGTGTTTGACAGGAAGGGGGAGAAACCAGACCAATTAATAGGATCATCCGCAGGATCCTAGGGTCCTTTGAACGAGGTCAGGGAAATGTTTCTCATCAGCCACGGCCATTGGCCATCGGGCCAGGCAGAGGGGCTGGTTTGTTCTCAGGGAGGAGGCTCTCAGGATGATGGCTGTGGAGGAAAGAGATGGCTAGTTACCACTGGTATCTGGTGTGGGCGTTTTTCCACTTTCCCAGGATGCAGCCACAGCAACCAGCCTGGCTCAGGAGTATTTCTAGGGGAACCTGTTAGTTATACAAGACAGAGAGCAGCCGGAAGCCTAAGTTACACCTTGGGAGTTGCTCCTGATCCAAAGTACATAAAGTCACTCTAGAAGGAAGAAAAATGGAACTTTCCAGCAGCAGGTTTGCAAAGCCTTTACACAGCGCGCTGTGCTCAGAAAGAAAATAAAATACACCACCGCCTCCCCCACTTCCAGCTGCTGCAGAGGTGTCAGGAAGACAGATGGGTCCAGCCTGACACAACCAGGGCAGGCAGATGTGATAGGTTAACGGTAAGCCAAGATGGATTGAACACATCTCGCTCCTCTGCAGACGGAGCGAGCAAAGTGCTCGCCGTGCGCTTTATGAGAGCAGAGTTCTCCAGTGCGGAGAACTGCGTGCTCGCTCATGTCACCTGGGGGTGGGCTTCAGAGACATGAAAAGTGAAACTCAGTGGTGAATGGATGTATAATTAAATCTTCTTGTTTCGAAAGCTGAACTCACAGCAGTAATGGAATGACTGTGAATCGGGATTTAAAAGCAATCCCAGCCCCCTCCCCAGTGCGGGTACTTGCACCATGTGTGTGAATCTCTCCCGTCTTGCACATTCCCACAGCACATACATAATTGCCTTTTGCTCATTCATAATTCAGAGGAAAATTTAGCTAACAATGGAGTCCTGTGGGAGAGTGGAATGAACAATGAGCCGGGAGTTAGAAATCTCCGCCACCCAGAGCCACGTGACCATCCCTGGGCTTCTCTGCTTGCAAGAAGGGTGCTTGGCAGGATTCCCTATGGTCTCTCCCACCCGTGATGCTGGGTGATCCTTTGCACCATGAGCTGGTGACACTGAGGAAGTTCCTAGACCTTTCCTGGCTCAGATCATTCTCTATGGGCTTCAGTTTCTTCATCCATAAATTGTGAATATCATTTGGGGCTTCTCAAGAGAATTTATGACTCGAGTGACTATGAGGCACAGGGCTGGAGCCTTGAAGGTGGTCTTCGATAAGACCCCTCCTCAAATGCCCTTCCTTGCCTGCTGCAAGCCCCACAGGCCTCTCGGTCTCTCTGTAGCTAGAGCCGGTTGGAAGGGATGGGGTAGTGGAAGGGAAGGGGAGGGTAGATCTGTTCCCAGCACCTCCTAGTGACCTGGTTTTTGTACAGGGTGTTCTTCCTGGAAACAAGGACATGTAGAGTATGTGAGGTGCCCAGGGTAGCCCACGATCTAGGCAAAATCAGATGGTTTGAAACAGTGTTGTTTTTCACTATTTCTATTCTAGAATTTACCCGACACTGAGGTAAAAGACCTAAGGGAGAGAAGAGAGGCTGGCCACTCCTTAGATTTTAAGCGGGATTTTCTTTCAATCCTTCAAAAGGAGCCACCCACCTGGTGGTGAGAACAGAAGCTGTCTCTAGAGGAGACACCACAGCTTGAAGTTAACAGAGCTGGGTTGAATTCCTTCTCAGCCACCAGGGACACTGCGACCTCCTAGCAAGCAACATGACACCTGGGGAAGCCTCCAGCCACCCCTCCTCCACTGCCCCCTCCAGCCTGCACCTGCTGCCCATTCTGGCTGCACCACTGTCACCTCTCTGAGGAGCCTTTCCTGACCCCCGAGAGAAGCCCAGTCACCCCCTTTCCATCTGATACACTTTTCCTTTCCAGAAATAATCCCAGTTGTGACGAAATGTGTGCAATAATTTTGTTAACATCTGTCTGGAATTGCACAGTCTAAGAACGGGGCCCAGTCTGCCTTGTTCACGGCTCTATCCTGAGACCTGATAAGAGCCCCTGGCCTCTTGTGCTCAGTCAGTATTTGCTGACTGGATGACCCAAAACTCTCCCAGTCTTATTGCCTCAACTGTAGAAGCACCCGCCATCTTGGGCTGTTGTGAGGATTAAATGGGATCATTCTGTAAAACATTGACTAGAAAGAATTAAGAAAAAGCCCATTGCCATTCTTTTTCTCATATGTCATTCAAAAAAAAAAAAAAAGAAGAAGAAGACCAGTAAATTGTCTTTCTAAATTTTATGGCCATCAGCTCACACCTCCATTCAGAAATATCTGGTTTATAATTATTTCAGAGTAAAGTCCCATCTGCTTGACATGGACCACCAAATCTTCCAGCACGATTTCCCTCACGGTCCCTGCACAAATTCTTTTCTTTCCCCAGAACGAATGCGCCGGTGCCACCCCTTTGTCCATCCCACCCCCTCACGTCAGGTGTCCTCCTTCTCCTTTTTCTAGCTGAATTGTTTCTATCCCTGACTCACTGTTGTGGTTTGGATCTGGAATGGCCCCTAAGGTCTCATGTGTTGAAGGCTGGGTTCCCTGGTAGCAGCAAAGTTGACAGGTGGGGAGCCTGGGAAATGATGGTCTCATGAGGGGCTCTGACCTCATCCATGGATTCATCCATTGGTGGATTGATAATCCGATGGCGTCATTAGGAGGAGGTGGTGGAGACTAGGAGGGAGGGCCTAGCTGAAGGAAGTAGGTCACTGGGGCCGTGTCCTGGAAGGGCAGATCTTGTCCTTGGCTGCTTCTTCCTTCCTGCTCTCTGCTTCCTGGCTGCCATGAGCTGAGCAGCTCTAATTTGCTACACTTTTCTGCCATAATGTTCTCCCTCACCTCAGGCCCGAGAGATGGAGCCTGCTGACTATAGACGAAAATCTCTGAAGCCACGAGCCAAAATAAATCTTTCTTCCTCTAAGTTGATTTTCTCAGGTATTTGTCACAGCGATGAAGAGCTGACGAACACATTCGCCCAATGCCATCGAAGCAAAACCCAACCCACAGGAAGCATTTGGGCTGTGATAACAATGTCAGATTTATTTTGCTTCTTGATTCTGAATCTTGGACCTAGTTGTGGCTGGGAATTCAATAGCATGTTCTGTTAAATGAAAAAGTCAGGCAGCTTTTGCTATCTGAAACCTCTTTAGAGCTCTTGGTGATGGGATCTTGGATAAGAGACAGGGAAGAGTTCCCAAAGATTCACCCGAGCCTCGGCATGTACCAGGGAAACGTGCCCCACGAGCGCACCCCTTCAGAGCCCCCTGGCAGCGAGGTAGGCAGATATGTCAAGACAGCGGGAGGCCAGGGTAAGTACTCACAAGGGGGGAAGGAGGCTGAGAAATTTGTCATGTCATCAATACCCACCCTCCTGCCTGCAGACTCGTGCAGTTTTCTGGCTTCTGTGGTTTTAAACCATTTTGATTACCATCATAGGGAGAAAATCCATTTTTAGGTTTCTTCCAGGACTTAAAGACTTGGGTCAAACCTTCCGAAAGAGGTGTGGTTTCTTGATGCCGACTGATTTCACTGGGGATGCAATTTTGGAGCCATGTTGACCAGTCCTTTGGGGGAAAGAAAACTTAATAGCCTTCTGGAGGACCCCCAATAGGGTCCAGGCTGAAGTGGGATATGCGTGAGAAGACTGGAGATTTTCTCTTGGGTTTTACTGTACTGCCCCTCAGTTCAGCAGGTGGAATATTTTGGTTTCTGAACATTTTTAACTCTGCAAATTTTGTTCAAGCAAAGCACATATAGAACCCCACTCTGCAAATGTGAAGAGGTCCTGGTTAAAGAGAGGAGTAAGGGGCCTGGAAACCTAAATGCTCTTGTCCCTTCTTCTCTATCCTCTAGAATCTCAGAAGGAACTCTAGAACCCCTTAAGCCAGTTCAAAGATTCCTGGGGCAGTTTAAAAGACAGATTTTGGAATCCATTGAAGTCAATCCTGGCTCAACACTTGATTGACCTCTTGATCCTCACTAAATGGGCTATAATAAAACCAATTGCTTATAAATAATAAATTATAAACATAATTGTTAACAAATCTTAAACAGTATATATGGAAATGGCTTATAGTAGCTGCTCAATAAATGACAGTTTAATGCAGGCCTCTAACAAGCCATGCTTTGCTGGAGCTTGTGGGAATTCAAAAATGAATGAGAGACCTCATGAAGCTGAGGGGCTGGTCCCTATCATGGGCAGGACAGAATATGAACAACAAATGGGAAACAAAGTACCCTGGGAAGGAAAATGGAGGAATTGAACATTTCTAATCAGGTGTTGCTGACACTGCCAATTGCCTGCCCCATATCTTTTTTCCATGTTCTCCTTTGTAATATAATCTTTGATTTCCATCTGGATTGTGTTTGCCTGGAATTGAAACTAGCTTCCCTTGCAGCTAGTGGCTCTGTAAGTTCTGGCCAATGAAATGTGAACAGAAGTGGAAAGCTAATTTGGAGATCTTGGCATTGTCCTCTGTCTCCCTCCCCCTGACGCACTTTCCCCATCTTGTTGCTGAGGCTGCATGGCTGAGTGGTTTTTTCCTGGTAGTTTCATTTAGCACCCTGCAGAAGGCAGTGCTTCAATGGAACCTTTGAGCATGGAAGAGTTCACACCCCCAGTGCCTCACAGAGGCTGCCTTTAACTCTTTCTTCCAGGAGCGGCTTTATTCCCAGGAGGCTGTGTGGCTTTGTGGTTTTAAACAACCCACAGCCCCAGCGGGTCCTGCGGATGATGAACAACTCTGATGTCCAGGGCCTCAAGAAGGGATCTCACTAATATTTCCAAGTTGCAAAAAGCACACCCCGTATTCCAGATGCAATTATTGGTTTGCTCAGAGTGGAAGGCAGCAGGAACTGGTGGGCTCTGTTTCTCCAATCTCACATAAGATCCTGGGAGATAGAAGTCCTGAGCTTGTGGGGCTCTCCTGGAATACAGATGGGGCTCCCATGGAGAGGGCTTTCCAAGAGCGAGGTCCAGAGGGAGGGCCAGGGCATCACTCCTGTTGAGATTACTCGATCAGGGTCTAATTCCAGGAGAACAAAGAGTCAGGGTGCTGATATGAAGAAGAAGGTCATCCCAGGCCCAACTGGAAGGAGGCACTCAGGGACTGGGGGAAGGAGAGCTAGCTACTCTGAGACTCTTTGAAGGAGCCCAAATTCTCCGAATCCAGGTGGGCTGAGATGGAGCACGCAATTCTTGAGGGAGTGATAGAAGTTCTCTCGAACCAAATTGTGCCTCCCTGTCATTGCTTGAAACCCTGCATTTGAGATACAAGGCCTGAGATTGCACCAATGTGAGAGGGAGAGAGAGAAATACATATCTCCTTTTCAAGACAAAATACTCCCAGGATTGGATCAATTCAATCAGCATGGTGTCCCATGATCACCATGAAAATGGGAATGGGGTTAAGGAGCAGAGGGTGACAGAAGGAAACACCTAAGGGGCAGAGGAACACCAGGATGAGGTTTTTGGCAATCAAGGGTACCATGAAGGCAGAGACGATGAACAACTCCTATGTGCCAGATATTATGCTACCTCCAGGGCAAAACTATGGCCACCCATCATTTATTTTAAGATGGTATTTCCCAGGTCTTGTTCCCTTCTCTTGTTCTTAGAAATTTCAGAAATGAAGTGTTCTCTCTCTCCTTTGGAAAAGGGGACTCTGCCCACTTAAATCTTCTGCCTGGCCAATGGTTCTGGGCGACACTGAGTGGACTGCAGGGTCCTCTATATTTGGCAAGAGCCTCCATGATGGAGGGAATTTCTGCTCTGTCTCTCAGAACCACCTCTGCTTCCAGGGCCCTGCTCACCTCCGTCCTCTGCCAGGGCAGGCCTGCGTTGGGCTGTGCCCTTCAGGGAAGGAGAGACTCCTCGAAGGGAGGACATGGAGGATCTTGAATCAAACAAAGTGGCTCATGTGCGTGGCTCATGGCAGCCATTGTTGGAGGGACGCACAGCCAGAGAAGAAGCGTGGCTGGTCAAAGAGACAGCCAGCCTGGTGGGCAGCTGCAGAGGGGCAAGATGAAGACCCTGACTCCTTGGTTGGGGGCCTATCTTCAGCAGTTCTCAGCTGCAGAGTTGAGGGGCTGTGATCTGTTGAGGAATTTGCTCAAGGGATCTCTGGCCACTAAATTTATTGGCCTCTTACTGTGCTTAGGACTTGTACTAAATACACGTATGAACTTAATGAATCTTCCCAATCATCCTACAAGGTAGGTGCTGCTATTATTATTCCAATTTTACAGATGAGGAAACTGAGACACAGAGTAGTTCAGACAGGATGCAGCAGACCCAGGATTCCAGATTCCAGCCCAGGCCGTCTGGCTCACATCCTTGCGATCATCCACCCTGCTCTATTTGTTCATGAGTACTGACGTCTGAAAATGATTTTGTAAAGCGACCAGAATGGATTCCGAGCTATCCCTAAAATCCTATATCCCTTCAAGCACTTTCACGTTACATCTTAACAAGCTTTCTTTAGGGGCACGACAGAAGTGGCAGTATAACCAGAATTGTGGGAATTTTGCTTAATTCTGCTTTTGCCCATGTATGTGAGTCCTGCAAGTGTTACCTACCATGAAAGAGGCAATTCTTTACCAAAGTTTGGCTCTTCTTTTTCCTGGGCACAGAGCTACAGCTCCCAGACTCCCTCACAGCTAACTGTGACAAAATGTCCAGCTGTTGTCAATGGAATGTGAACAGAAGTGATGCGCATCCCTCCCAGGCTCCAGGGAAGCATACATGCCTCCTCCACCGGTTCTCCTCTCTCCACTCCCTCTGTCCCTACTTATCCACTGGACACAATGTGGCATGGAGGCAGTAGGGAACAGAAGAGCCACAAAATGGACAGAGCCTGGGTTCCTGAATTGAGATGTACACAGCAGCTAAGAACAGCCATCTTAGACTCTTGAACAAAAACTTTTAAGGGATTTGAGCCAGTGTATGTTTGGGAGTCAACTTATTTCCACAGACTATCCTAAAACACCAGTTTCTTTGTTTATGGTCAGAAGTTGAGATTGGTCATCTTTGAGAATAATAAGAATCCATAAAGGGGCTTGTGGAAAGTTCTACTTTCTCAGTGGTCCCATGTATCAATAGCCATGTCCTCCTCCCCCCAGGCTGTGTCCCCAGGTCAAGATCAGAGGATGTGAAGCCACAGGGAAGTCAATGCATGCGTTACATTACCACATCTGTTTCCTTCAAGAGAGGTTCCGTTTCTCTTGGGGCTGGAGGCTGGGGGCCTCAGTCCAGGTGCTGTGGAGCCTCCAGAGGACACAGGGTTGGTATGGGAACCACTAGTGGTGTTGGCAAGGCCTCCCCCAAGGTGGCCTTCTCCAGAGTTCAGCCTCTTGCAGTACAGTGAGGAGGAGGTTGGCAAGGAGCCCCTGTGGCTAAAGGCGGAGGTGGAGGGGTCCATACTGTAGCGGTTCATGGCTACGGGGCTCACCAGGCACTCTTCGGTGGTGACCGTCTTGGCTGAGTGGGAAAGCAGCACAGAGAAGGAGATCAGAGCAGTTCAGGAGGCTACCTGAGCCTCAGTCCTGGCAAACCCTGCCTGCCTTGGCAGCAGGGTCACCTCTATCTGCAAGGGTGGGAGAGAAATGAACCCCTCTGCATAATCCCAAAGGGCACACGGTCAGCAGATGGAGACATTGGCCTTGTCAGTTAAAGCATATTTTAGTAGGAACTGGGAGATGTACCCTTCCTGGTTAGAGAAAAAAGTTATTATCTTGGCTACTGATGCTTGGAAATAAAATCCAAACCAAAGGCTCTTGGCATTACCTTTGTCCCCCTCTCCTCCCATCTGGTAGTCTCTGCTGGCTTGTCCCAATCTCCCTGCTCTCTCCCTCTTGCCTGTCACCACTGCCCCACTCCCCAGGCCAGGGTTCCCAGGATGGATCAAACAGGAGTCACGTGTCCTAGCTGGGAGAATCAGATTTGGCTGGAGGGGTGACACAGGTGTAATAATGTTTCCTCCCCATATACTCAGATCCAGTACATCAAGGACACAAATGCTGATCTGGACAGCCCAGGGTCCTCCTCAGGCCCTGCACATGAGAACCAAAGAGCCAGTCTAATGTGCAGGGAGGTAGAGGACCTGAAGAGTGAGCCGTCCCCATAGTCCATTCCCCCGGTACATCAGGACTTGCCAGCCTTTTGAAGCTCAACCTTGAAGTCTGTTATACTCTGTGAGCTATACTTGTGACCCACATGGCAATTTCTTTTTTTTTTTTTTTTTTATGTCTTTTTAAAGAAAGTTTTGAGAAATTTGGGGGATAGAAAGAGGAAGGAATTATTCTAGCCTTTCCTGCCCCAGACAAGATGATGTCTGTGTAGTTCCATCAATAATTACCTGTATATTAAACATCATCAAGACAGATCTTGATATCCCCAAAGAGAATGCAACCAGAAACCAAAAACAACAAACACTCCAGGATTAGCAATGCAGAACACACAACGGGGCCACGAGATCTGCACATCTTCTCCATGTTGGGATTCCTCCCACAATGAAGCCTTTGAAAAAATGAAGACTCGATTTTATTAGGAGAACTAGCAGATTTTCTCACAGTTGAGGATACACGTGGAACTGGACTAGTGTTAAAAGTCAATGCAGAGGGGCTGCAGGTAAGCAGTGCTTAGAGATAAAGTCATTGTTATAAATGCTTACATATTAAAGCAAAAAAGATCTAAAATGAATAATGTCCTAACACACTGGGGAAAAAAGAGCAAACTAAATTTAAAGCAAGCAGAAAAAAGGAAGTGAAAAAAAAATTGAGCCAAAATAATTCAATTAAATAATGAAGCCAAAAGCAAGTTCCTTGAAAAGATCATCAGGATTAACAAATCTTTAGCTAAATTGGCAAAAAGTAAGAGAAGACTCAAATTACTAGAATCAGAAATGAAAAAGGGAACAGTATTACCAATTTTATAAAAATAAAAAATTATTTAGGGATACAAGTATAACTATATGCCAAAAAATTATGTCAGTTAGGCAGAATGAACTAACTATTGGAACTGACTCAAAAACAAATAGGGGCTGAGGAGATAGCTCAGTCAGTACAGTGCTTGCCTTGTGAGCACAAGACCCTGGGTTCGATCCCCAGCACCAGGGGAAAAACAAACAAACAAAAAAAAAAAAAAAAAAAAAAAACCAAATAGACAATCTGAGTAGACCTATGGCAAATAAGAGATTGAATTAGTAATAAAATGAAAACTTTCCACAAAGAAAGGCCAAGTCCAAATGACTGTACAGGTAAATTCTACCAACATTGAAAGAAAATAATAATACTAATTCCTCACAAATTCTTCCAAAAAATGGAAGAGGAAAGAATAACTTTCTAACCAACTCTATGAGGCCAGTGTTACCCTGATGCCAAAACTAGAAAGACATCCCAAGAAAACTACAGACTGACATTTATATGGATGCAGAAATCTTCAAAGAAAAACTAGCAAAACTGAATCCAGCAACATATAAAAAGATTTATTTACATACCATGACAAAGAAGGATTTATCCTAGGAATGCAATGTTGATTTAACATTCCCAAATAATGTTATAAACCATATCAACAGAAGAACTGAAGCAACCCAAAGACTACATGATCATCCCAATGGATGCAAAAAAACATTTGACAAAATCCAAAATGCTTTCATGATAAAAATCACTCAACAAACCAGGAATAGAAGGGAACTTCCTCAACCTGATAAAGGATATCTGCAAAAACCCTGTAACTGACATCATAGTTAATGGTGAAAGAATAAATGCTGTCCCCCTCAGACTGGGAACAAGACAAGAACGTTCATTCTAGCCACTTCTGTTAACATCATTCTGGAGGTTCCAGTCAGGAAAATTCCAGCCAAGAAAAAGAAAGAAAAGGCTCCAGATTGTAATGAAAAAGTAAAACTATCTCTTATATGTACCAAATCCCAAGGAATATAATTAAAAACTATTGGAACAAACGCATTAGTTCAACAAGATTGCAGGACACAAAATCATCATGCAAAAATCAATTGTATTTCTATACACTTCAAATGAAATCATTTAATAAGCAATCTTTCGCAAATGGCTTCTTTCACTTAGCATAGTGTTTGGGGTTCATTCACACTGTAGCATGTATCAGTACTTAATTCCTGCTCAAGTAATACTCCATTGCATAGAAATGCCACCTTTTTAAATCCATTCATAAGTTGATAGCCACTTGAGTTGTTTCCACCTTTTAGCTAATATGAATAATATTGCTATAAATATTCATATACTGGCTTTTGTATAGACACTTCTTTGCCTTTCTTTGGGGTGTATACCTAGGAGTGCAATTACTGGATCAGCTGTTGACCCTACCTCATGAGTCCATTTACATGAAATATCCAGGATAGGCAATCTACAGAGAAAAAAGGAGGGTAGTGTTGCCTCAGACATGGGGTCAGGGTGTAGGGGAGATTGTTGAAGGGTATGTGGCTTCTTTTTAAGGTGATTAAAACGCTCTAGAGTTGAGTTGGCTAATGACTACACATTTCTATGAATATGGCAAAAGCCATTGAATTGTATTTTTTTTTCTTTTTAATGGACTTATTTTAAAGTAGTTTAGATTAACTGAATTGTATTCTTAAGTGGGAGAGTTGTACATGTGAATTATATTTCAAAAGGCTATTTTTTTAAAAAAAAAGACTTTAGCAGGAGCCCAGTGGTTGGCAATCTGCAGGCTGTGAATACACTCCCAAGAATTCTGTGCAAATTGGACAACACTACTTGGGCACTAGGACCCAGTGAGGTGAGCAGCCTAAGGTGTGCACACTCTGGGATGCATGCAGTGTGGCTAGTGAAGTGTGCAAGATGTCTTTGGAAACATGGAACTCAGCACTTGTGTCTTGATGGCCTACTTGTGTCTACTGCATCTCTTCTCTTTGGGTCTTAGACCATCAGGATGAAGACTTTAAAAAGGAACAGGCTACAGAGCCATATACCAAGCTGCTTCTGGAATGGATTGACAGGAAGGGAAACTAATGTTTACTGAGCACCTGCTATGGGCCAGCATCATTCTGAAGCCAGTAAGCAGTAAGGCCGTCCTTACGTTCCCTTCGTTATGAAGTTCTCATAATCTGGGCTAGCAATCCTCCTCAGATTCCAAATGGCAGGTGTTTTGGTATAGGTGAGGAAGCACAGCGAGGTCTGGTGTGGTTCTTGGCCTAGAAGAGTGACTTGAGAAATATTTATTGAGTAAACATTTGGGTCAGTGTTAACAGTCAGGCTGCTATTTCACAGAAGAGGCATTGAAATTTGTGTTGTAAGGGGCTTACCTAAAAATTCTTCATGTAGACTTGTGATAAACAATGAAAAAAGATTTAATAAGAACACTTGTTCTGTTTATTTAATATTTTAAATCTATATTAAATATGCCAACATGATTTTGATAGTCCAAGGTAGAGGTTGCACATAATTCTGCATTATGGTTGGAAAATACAGATACAGATGGAAGGCCATTCTCCTATGACAAAATGTGGGAATGGAGAACATAGGAACATACACTTTATTGGTTTAAAAACTGCCGAGACAAAGGTAATAAAAGCCAGTCTATCTGGGCTACAATCCAAATGGACTCATCAGAAGATAAAACTGACCTCAGAGAGCATCCAGCAATAGCCCTCCACCCAGCAAAGGATGCTCCAGTGATTCCAAAGTCTGCCTGGGTGTATAACCGTGGACACCAATCACCAAGCCCAGACTCTGGCTCTGCAGCATGGCTCCAGGAGAGACAGGAATGAATAGCCAGCTCAGATGCACAGACCATGATGGACTTCACTGGATCTGTTCAAACCTGCCTAAAACAGCATTTTCTCGCGTTGATAAATAGTGTGTCACAGCTGAGTGTGAATGTGACTGTTCCGAGGCGGGATCATCATTGTACTTCAGGACTGAGGACCTAGCCCAGCCTGCCACACCCCCAAATGTTAGCGCCTCCCACTGATGGGTCAGGGTATGACCTTAGGTAGAATCTGACTCTGCGGGCATTTCCTAGGGCTGCAGAAGTCCCGACAAAGCGGGTGACTTTAAACAACAGAGGTTTGTTCTGGCAGTTCTGGAGACCACGTGTCTGAGATCCAGGGGCAGCTACCTCTAGGAGCTTTAGGGGAGGATCCTCCTTGCCTCTATCTGGCCTCTGGGGTCGCCCCCATTCCTTAATGTTCTGGCCGTCCACGCTGCTGTCCAGTCTCTGCCTCCCTCCTGAGTTCTCCCCAGGCGTCCTATCTCCAAACTTTTCTCTTTTAAAGACCCCAGTCGTTGGAGTAAGTCCCACCCTAATGTGGCGTGATCTCAACTTGGTGACATGTGCAAAGATCCTATTTTGAGCTAAGGCCCCATTCACAGGTACTGGGGATTAAGATTGAAATATACATCCTTTTGTAGAACAAAATTCAACCTTTTGCAACAGGTAAATGTTATTTTTGATCATTGTGTATTTGAATGTCTATCAATAAAATGCAAAAAGCACATCAAAACAATTTCACTGATACAGTATCATTGCTTGGCCGACTAAAGGCTTAAGTTAAAAGAAATCAATGGAAAGAAATGTCTTAACTTTGCTATAGGTGTCACTCAAACCTAGTAAAAATTGTGAAGGTGGCATGTAACACTTGAAATGCACTGAGTGGGATCCAGTGTCTCTTTTCAGGCCAAGGTGCTGTTGTCTACAGAGTAAACCAAGGACAAGAACTGAGCATCTTAATTAAAAGCTCCCCCAAAGAGATTTTATAATCTCCCACTCAAGCCATTGTGCTACAAAGCTAATAGCACTGTAGAAAGTTCTTCCTTATATCTTACTCCAATCCCTCTTGCTTTGATTTAAAAGATGACTGGTGTATACATAGCCTCCATGTTGTACAAAATCACTAAGTCACTTAACACACAGGTAAATGAATTATAGGTATGCAGAACTTCTAGTAGCTTAAGATTTTAATTGAACTGTGACATTTATAATCTAAATTCACTATTTCGAGTTGGTTAAAAAAAAAAAAGAAGCAAATCTGTATTTTGAGGAAGTCACACTTTTCAAGCGGGTCTATGGCTGACTGGAGAGTGAACACCAGATGGGGCCAGCAGACCTGGAATCATCCAGCACAGTGCCCTTGGAGAATCCAAATTCCACACATAGCCTCCTTGAAAACCACAGGCTGACAGGTCAAGACGTCCATGGCCATTTCCTCCTGGATCCTTACAAGATCCTTTCTCATCTGAAAAAAGCCATGCTGTATCCCTGGCACCTCTCATCACGGAAGGATCCAAGCTGACTCCCTGTAAGGCCGTCTATCTGCAGTGGAAAATACTGGCTGAGCAAGGCAGGTCACCAGGAGCCTTATCCACACTCCTGCTGCCCCTAAGACTAAGGATGCTGCCTAAAAATCATTCACTCTTTCCTCCAGAAAAAAGAAGCAAGGACTAATCTGCTTTTTGTGCAACCACAAGACGGAGCAATCACGCAGGTGTCTCTGTGCACAAAAATCTGCCACATTTTCGGGTATCGGTGTCCTGGGAGCTTTCAGGGGAGCCTGGCCTTCCTTTTCGTCATGGCTCATCTGTGGGCTGCTCTGGGTCAAGTCTGCCCATCGGTGATGCCAAAGAGCATTCACGGCAGTTCAAACCATGGGAGCCTCCAGGGACGCTCGTGTGCTCATGAGTCACAACCTTCCTGTTTGGGGAACAGAGTTCCAGGGTTCCGGAGTGTGGGCTCCCCCTGCCTGCCTCCCCCTGCGATGTCTAAATTCACTAGTTCAAGTGGAAGGTGGGGATGGGGCTCCCAGGAAAGGGGGTCCATTCTGCTGACTGGAGAGTTGGTAGGGGTGGCACATAGGATGCAGGGAATGTAGGGAACCTCCAAAGGGTAAGAGGGGCAGGAAGGAGAAAGTCAAGAGCAGAGAGAGAAAGCGAAAGTCCCCATGCTGGGAGGCAAGGGCCCCCGTATAAACCTACAGACCTCCTGACCAAGCTCAAGGGCTCTTCACAATTGGGAGGCAGACCTGACCACTCACACGGAAGGGAGCTGGAACTATTGCCCTCATTTTAAAAATTAAATAGGCACTTGCTTTTATTCTCTAACCAAGTGAAGCCCTGAAATGTAATTATGTCACCAATTGCGAAAATATTCTCACATCATACTATTTTAGGCAAAAATCACCAAAAAATTCCAGAGTCTTCAACACTATTATTCTAACCGGTTCCCTCTCCCTGTCTCGCACTCACACGCGCCCCCAGCGACCTCCCCCGTCAGTCATAACTCCCCAGTGGAGGGGGCAGCTGCGCAGAGCAGCCCCTTCTGTGGCCATTGCTGCCACTTCCCCCAGGCCAGGAGCCACTGCTCTTCTCAGGATCAATGGCCTGACCCTGAGCAGGGCTGCTCAACCCAGCCAGCCCCGCGACCCACCCAGGCTCTGGTCTGTTTCCAGAGGGCTTCTCGTGGGAACCACCTGGCTCTGCTGCGTCCAGAGGTGGTGGCAGTGGCAGCACAGATCCCCAGCCTGGACGCCCACCTTAGGTGGATTCGAAGAGCTGGGGGCAACTGTTAACCGACGCTTGGCCAGATGCCGCCACCTAGAGAGCACAGCCTGGGGGAGTTCTGGAGCCCAGGACAGGGGCCTGCGAGGAGAGAAGCAGGCAGAGCAGGGGCGAGGAGCCAGGTGCCTCCTTAGAGCCACACCTCTCCCACTCAGCCCAGAGGCAGGTGCCTCCCTTCCTACCTGGGCGCTCCTGTCCCTGCCACAGGAGCCTCAACCGCACTCCTGGGGAACCTCTGGTCTCCAGCACCTGCTTGGAGCTGCAGGGCCTTCTGCAGTGGACCTCGATGGGGCTTCTTGGTGGCTGAAGCCAGATTTCCTCCTTCCTGGTGCAGCCTCTCTCTGAAGCTCTGGAGGAGGCTGTCTGATTTTCTTTTCTTGGGCTCAGTCCCGCCCCTTGTTTGTGCAGATAAGCTCCTCTTTTTTTTCCCTTAGGGCCCTCTGTGGCCTCTTGGCCCAACCTTCCTGGTTCAAAGGGCACCAAGCCACACAACCAAGAAGCTAAGCATTTCATTCGCTTCAATTAAATTTTCCATTAACTTGGTCTCTGGCCAGTATAGATTTTCTCTTACAGCTTGTCTCTAGCTCAGATCGCTCAGCCCTTAGGAGCAGCCTTGACCCCCTCTGGTCCACTTAAGTACATTTATACCTTTTTTTCCTAATGAGATGCACAGAAACCAATCATAATTTTTACGCCTGACACCTGAACTTCTTTCATCCTCCCGGATGTTCCTGGTTTACATAAGACTTTATTCTAAGCTATGGATTGATTTTTTTTCCCCCATTGAAAATGTGAAGCAAAGGCAATTTTGAGCTGGCTGCTTGGAATAACGAGTGCGCTCTCAGTCTGCAGAGGGATCCCTGTGATCTTGCCGCTTTGCCCGGCCTCTACTCCAAGGCTCACAGGAACTCCCCAGAAGCAGGGGAAGGCAAAGGGAGGTGGGACCTCCCGCAGTCAGGGGTCTGACTAAACAGTCCCCACGCTTTTGGGTCTTTTATAAACTTTGGGAAAATTAAAAGTGGTCCTTAGGAAACTGTTGGGAGTCCCTGAAATAGAAGACACCTTACAAGTTTCAGCTCTAGATAGACCTCCTGACTTTGAGGAAGGCTCACAGTCCTTTCGGGTACAGTAGTCCCCCTTATCTGGGAGACATATATTCCAAGATCCACAGTGGATCTTGAAACCACAGTGCCATGTGCTGTATATACTGTTTTCCTGATTGTAAATACCTATGATAAAGTTTAATTTATAAATTAGGCACAGTGAGAGATTAACAGCAATAAGGTAGAGCCATGCACTAACATGATAATATACTGTAAAGAGTGATGCACTGAAGGTTATGGGAACATGGTCTTCCTCTTTCTCCTCTCCTTCTTAAAATAGTATTGCACTATCCTCACCCTCTGTGCTGCTGGGAGAGGATGAAATACCTATATGACGAGATGAAGCAAGGCCAACGACATAGGTACTGGGATGGACCATAAGGCTACTACTTAAGGGTTTGAACCCAGCACCGCAATACTGCCACAGCTGTTCTGGAAACTCAGGTGGCTACTAAGTGCCTAATGGGCAGGTAACATATACAGTGTGGATACACTAGACAAAGAGATGATTTACCTCCCAGGTGGGACAGTGTGGGACAGCGTGATATTTCATCATTCTACTCAAATTGGTGCACAATGTACAACTTGGCCTCTTTTATAGGCTCTTTTTCTCCTCCGCACTCCTTCATAGAAGGAACTCTCACAAATAGGAAGCCCACCACGAGTTCATTACATCCTCATTCTGCTCCTGGAGTCTTGGGTGCTGGCACCTTTGATATACAAAATGATTTTACATGTGATGTTGGACAAGAATAATATTACATCTTTTTGTTTTATTTGACTATTGATACTCTACATTATCAAGGTCATCAATATGATACAATATCACACTATCTCATATTTAAGTGCCTTGGTCTATTAAAACAACTTAATTAGAACTGTCATTCATTCATTAAATTCCTAGTTACTGAGTAAATAACTTTCTCCATCTCTAAGGTTGTAACCTTAGCCTTTTACAATAAAATGGGATCCAATAAATTATTGGATATTGTAAAAATCTATTTCAATTCCTACAAAGCTCAAGTTTTTCTCTGGAGGGTCTTACAAAAAGAGAGGGGGGGGGGGATTGTGACCAGGTACAATGGTGCATGCCAGTAATCCCAGTGGTTTGGGAGGCTGAAGCAGGAGGATCACGAGTTCAAAGCCAGCCTCAGCGACTCAGCAAGGCCCTAAGCAACTCAGTGAGACCCTGTCTCTAAATAAAGTACAAAATAGAGCTGGGGATGTGACTCAGTGGTCAAGTGCCCCTGAGTTCAATCCCCCGTACCAAAAAAAAAAAAAGTTCAAAGCCAGCTTCAACAACTTAGTGAGACTCTAAGCAACTTAGTAAGGCCCTGTCTCAAAATAAAAAAATAAAAAAATAAAAAAATTAAATATATATATATACACATATATATATATATATATATATATAAAGGGCTGGGGATGTGACTCAGTGTTTGAGAGAGATTGTGCTTTTTCCTTTTAGCTCAATGTTTTAACATAATACAGACATCATAATTTATGAAAAATATGGTTGAATACACAACTGGTGACTTTTTCCAAGTGCACATAGGAGCACTAGGACTTGAGCCCTCCATGAGAGCACACCCCATTCCAATGCCCTGAGGGCTCTGGCTGGGCTTCTATGGGTAACATACACAGTGTGGATTTCTGAGTGTCAGAAAATAAGTGAAGGCTTTGATATTTGCTGCAAAACCTGTGGACTCTCTTCTTTAACTTTTCCATCAAAACCTTCTGCAAGGATTCTTAAGATCTGAACTTGCCACTAACAATTTATTTTCCTTCCCAAATGACCCCTTTCCCCTACTCAGCTGGAGATCCAGAGAGCTTATTTTGTCTGTGCCGCCCGGGGCTGTGACACAATGACCGTAGCTCCGCAGTGTTCCTGTCCTGTGGCCATCCTGGAAGACAAGCGGCTGGCTGCCTTCATTTCTTTCCTTTCTTCTTTCAGGGGAGGCAGTTTCAGTGCCTCCCACAGCCCAAATATTTATTGTGGTAAAATATATGTAACAAAATTTACCACCTTAACTGATTTTATTTATTTTACCTATCACGCTACTGATCGAAGCAAAACAACACAACTGCCACTTCCCCAAAGGCCCATGTTGACCTTCTTGCTGTTGCTATTTTGGTGCCAGGGGCACTTAACCACTGAGCAACATCCCCAGCCTGCTTATTTTTTAAATTTTGAGACAGGGTCTCACTAAGTTGCTCAGGGCCTCCTAAGTTGCTGAGGCTGGCTTTGGCTTTTCAATTCTCCTGCCTCTGCCTCCTGAATTTTGGGGATTACTGGAGTATGCCACCTCGCCCAGCCCATGCTGACCATTTTTAAAAAGTGCTGTTCAGTGGCATTAATGACATTAATAACGAATGCATCCATTACCACCATCCATCTCCAGAACTCTTTTCATCTTGTAAAATGGAAACTCCATACCCGAGAGTCAAGAACTTCCCCTTCATTTCCTTCTTCCTGCTCCATAATTTCTTATATTATTTAAAATACCAGGTCCAACAGGGCCTCGTGTCTGGTGGGGTGGAGTTTGGTAAAGATGAGAAAGTTCTCCAGGATGCTGGGCTCTGCCTGCCCATGACTGGTGTTGCCAGAGCCCAAGGACAAGGATAAAACACCCCCAGGCCAAGGTGAGCCCAGAAGGAGAGAGAATTGATCTCCCTGGAGTGCGGTTTCCAGTGCAGTTTCACTGCTAGGGCTGGGGTTTGTTTTGTTCCCTGACATCTTTGCTAGAGGTGGTACAGGCGAAATCCATTTGGTGCAGTCAGCCTTCTGAGGTGGGAAAGGGGGTGCACTTACAACCAGTATTGGGCAATGGGGCCTTACAGGTAGCAGGACTTGGAAGGACCAGCAAAGGGCTAGGGTGAGAAGACCTGTGTGCAGTCTCCTCCCCTGCCCTCCCATGTGCCGCTGAGCAAGTGGCCTGGTCTCTGTGCACTTTTATTGCATTAAATAAATGTCTGCAACTGGCTAGATGGATGGATCTGTAATGGCAATCATGCCACTTGACATACTCTATCCCCTTTTAGAAATAAGTAATCTTTTAGAAAGATAGATGTCCTCCATATGATCACTCTCTGCAGTGCTATTATATTAGACAAATTTATCATTGAGCAAGGAGCCGGATTTGCTTTCTAAATGCTGTGTGTGCAGGTTCAGCCGTGAGGGAACACACCGTGAGGGCTGTTACACTAGTACTTTCTGGTGCCGGGATCAAAGCCCACAGTCAAGGAAGAAAAGAGCAAGTCTTGGGAGTGAATGACCTTCTTCATCTACTTCCTACCATCTGTGCATTAAAGCTACTCAACAAAAAGTAAGCGATTTGTTTATATCATGCTAACTCTTCAAAAGACAGGAAACCAGCTACTCAATTAGATCTTGCAGAAGGGTTCAGCTCTCACATTTGTGGTTTCTATAGAAGTTTGTTCTGCTATGTTGCACAGAATTCAAGCTAGTAAATATTCCTACGTATTTATTCTGTTTCGGGCTCTGCTGGGGACCGATGGCCCAGCCCCTAGGTCTATCTTGCAGGGGAGATGACTCTGAACCTAGAGTCCCATAACATACGGTAAAGTCAAGTACCATCATGGACATGGAAAGAAGGGCCTGGGAGAATAGATGGGCATCTTCTCAGGGTTGGAAGAGCCTGTTGCAGGTTGCCAGGCCACACTGAGAAATCTTTCTGTCCATCATTCTTTCTTTCACCTTCCTCCCTAGACCCACCAATCTCTTTCTCACCTGGATTTATAGCTGTGCCACCTCCACCCAACCACTCTGCCCATCATGCCCCTCTCTTCTTCTCTAGACCATGGAATACCTCCACCGAACATCAGAATCATCTTCAGCAACATTTGTACAAAAAAGGAACCATCTTAATGCAGACAGATTGAAGACCTGAAAGAAAATTCCCTACATGAGCTGGACTCTGCCAGCCCACACTTGACCACTCAGAAGATGGCCCCAACCAGCAGAACCCTGGACCCATGAGAAACACAGGTGCTCAGGCCCCAGCCCTGTCTTCTTAGCCAGAATCTGCATTTTCACAGGAAGTGCAGGTGGGTCCTGGGCATGTTCAAGTTTGCAAAGCACCAGCTAAAGGATATTTATACCTGAGGCTTTTTTTCAATACACAAACATAAAATAACATTTTCTGCAGGATCATTTCATGACCTCTGACCAATGTTACCAGATCATCTTTCTGCCTCCAGTTTTCTGATGCACCCAGAGGCTGCTCTACTTGCTAAATCACTAGCCACGTTTAGATGTCAGTTAATGGAATTGGACGAATAGCCTGCAATTCCTATTTCAAGTCAAGAACACTAACCTCTCACAGCTGGATGGTCCTGAAACCTGGTTTTCCTTCGAAACAGGAAAAAAAAATTCTTTGGAGTGAGAATATATATTTCAAAAATCTGAGGAAGAGATTTATAAGAAGCCCTGCCTCTGCTCCTAGGGAAGGTCTTTTATGGGAGAAAGTTGGTGTCCTTCCCTTTACCTCTGTAAGGTTTCTTGCTGGAACTCCTGGGGTCCCTGTTCTTCCTGCTGCCTAGGGATGTCCTCTACCATGACTCCAGCCCATGACTGTCAGCCTGGAAGGGACCAGAGAAGACCTCTGTTCCTACTCCCGTGGGTTGTCAAAGTGCCTCTAGTAACCCTCACAGGTGGACACGTGCATATATTTGTCATCAGTAATGGGTAATTTCCACCCAAGAAGCCCCTTCTACTTCTGAGTGTCTTTGACTTTCCAGAGCTCTTTATGAGGCCAGCCCCCCCTGACTCTGTGAGGGGACTGATTTCACAGAGATCCACGTGGTTATTTAACTCTCAAGTTCTCTTCCCGGGGAGTGTTGCTTAAATCCACACCTCTGGAATCTCAGTGTGCCTTCAAAACAGCTGGAGGTCTGCTGGTCAAGGTCCAGGAGGGCTGCTGAGCTCTGCCATCCTCACGTGACCAGAGTTTGAGTGGCAGGACCTTAGATTTAATGAAATCTACCTTCGAGTCTGTCTCACTTTTGCTTTTCAGCCACAGAGAACAAATACACATGACCTGCGGTCCTTTCCTGGAATCGTGTCCTCCCCAAATCTTCTTCACTCCTTCCAATAGTACCCCACTTCCCTGAATAGCTCCTAAAATTATCATGACTTTGCATTTTCATCTCATGGATTGCTGCCTTTTAACACATTCTGGTGAGCATTGACAAATGCTCTAAGTGTGTGACACCAAGCTGAGACACTCTGGCTTGGACTGAACACCTTGGGACGGAGTAGGACCAGGCATTGTTCTGGTTCACATGAGCTCAAGACCTTACAATCTTCTTTTTGAACAATGTGGTCCTATGGATAGCTATGGAGCCTAATGTCAAAAAGCTTCCACCCCTTGCTGCAGGGCCCTTCCCGGCACAATGATGATAAAGTGGGTGATAAACGAATTCATCCTCTAATGTAATAGTAACTTGGTAAGTTAGACTGCAAGGGAACTGTGAGGGGCAACTCTAACCAGGCAGTGTCTTTCTCTAAAGACCAACTCCTGAGTGGTGTCACCTTAGGGTTCTTGGCACACTGGGGGGAAAGACAAGGGCAAGGGGATCACTCAGAGCCAGTCAGGCAGCCGCTTCTTCCTCCACTCTCCCCAAAGCTCTCTGAAGAGTGAGGACCCAGCACTCGACTCTGTAGCACCCAGGATATAAGGAGCCATTGCCATGAGGCTGTTTGACTCGGAGCTGTTCATTATTTCAAGGCAGTCTTGGGTCAGGGACAACTGTGGTCATTCTTCCAGGAATGACTAGGAAGGAAACCAAGTCTCAGCTGGACATGCCAGCTTTGAGGAAGGCTGTCACCCTCCTGGAATATGATATTAAAATACACCCATTTTAGTTTTAGTTTTGACTGAGGACACAAGACAATAGACACCACAAAGAATAAAGTGTGAGACCACCATGTGGGCCTTGGAAAAAAGACATGGTGGAGAGCCAGTTTTACACCAAGAGATGCCACCCACATCTATCCTGGGAGTAAGCTCACAGCAGCTGAGAAACAGATTGACCAGAAGAAAAATTGTGGAGAGAACTATTCAGTCTATTCCCAACAACGGCTTTAGCGTGACCATGTGAGTAGTTTGTATTTTTCAGCCATAATGGAGCCCACTGTGAGGGTCTGTTACTCCAGTACCTTGGAGCTTGGGAGATACAGTGGATTCAATGCCCATGGGAGATCTAAAAGACTGCAGCTGGCTGGTGGAACAAAGGAGCTGTGCCCTGCAGGGACCAACCTGCACTTCCAGAGTTTGTTGGGGCAGAGACTGTGTGTTTCTCAAGGACCAGGTGCGGGTCATCAGAAGAGACCTGAAGAAGGTTTGTCTTAGATCCTTTCCACAGGACAGTTGGAGGCACAAGGGCACTTCAGCAGAAGGAAGCACGGGGAGACTCCCAGAGGTCTTGGACTGTGGAAGGAATTGAAGTGACCATCTGAGAAGAACTGCTTTTGTACGTGTCAAGGAAAGTGCAGAGATGATAGGATCACCAAGGAGTCCACATAGGACCCCACAGGATGAAGAATCAGCTTAAAACATTTGCTGGGAACAGGGAGCATGATGCTCACTCACAGCAGATTCTGGCAAGCCAACTCCTCTGCCTCTCACCTCTCCCCTGCTTTCCCCACACACTGTGAAGGACCCTGAAATCAAGATTATCTAGGTATGGGAAGTGCCAGAAACACCCACTGGGGGTGGTTAGAGAAGCCAGCCATGCCCTCTGTTATGGCTGCAGGCAGCTGGCCTGAGGCCGCATGTGCAGAACAGTACAGTATCTTTGAGTGAAGCTTAAAGTTCAAGTATCTTTCTGACCTGGGCACATTCATTCTTGACTAGAGAACATTTTGTAACATGAAAGGAACCAGAAAGATCACAAGATTTGTCCTAAATTTCCATCCATAGTCAGGGAGCAACTGGTTCCACAGAATAAATGTTGAGGATAGTAGAAGACGTGAATTATGTGGCTTTACGTCATGTTCCCATGGGCCGTTGTTTAATCAATGTAACAGGGAGGCGAGGGTTTCAGAAGTGAAATCACACCATTCTGCTATCTTCTTGCAAGATTCAGTAGAAAATAAATTACCTTGAGAATGTTTCCGAGTCAGTTAAGTTTCCTAAGAGAGGCCAGAGTCATAAACCATCAAAACCCAAATAAACATTCTATAAAGCACCACCAACCTCTCACTGAACATAGGGAACATAGGTGCAGAGAGAAGAGAAGACTTTGCAAGCTCACACATGCAGACATGAAGAAAAACACAGACAAATATATTATCTTCACCATGTTCAATTACTACCAATCGGAAATTTGTCAAGTTTCTTCCTGCTTCCCAGGACTCAGAGGGATTGAAGCAAACTCATAGGCAAGATTCTTGATAGTCTCCAAGAAAATCTATGCTAAGGATCTAAATTAATCCTTCCCTACCATCCTTCTGACCTTGAGATACAGTCACTCTTATTGTAAGTACCCTTTTGTTGAATGCCTATACCTGTCCCAGACTATTTTTAGTATCATCTGTTCCTCAAAACCTTTCCTTCATTCATGCATTTGCCTTTTCTGAGAGTCTCACACAGTGCCTGGAACAGCAGAGGGTTAGACAGATGTTTACAGAGTAGACCATGGCTCCATTCCAGTCCACTGCCCGTGTGCTTTTCATAGATCAACAACACTGCCTTCAGAAAAAGATAAAAGGAAAAAAACATTCTGTTTTACCTTGGGATTCATGTTCAACCCTCTGAAAACCGTAACTCAGAGCTGATAAGGGGAAAGGAGCCCCTCCCATTCCAGCCCCTCTGGCAGAGAACAGCAGGGCAAGCATGGTCCCTGTGGCCTGGTTGTTCTGCCCACTGGCCACTTGTCTGTACTGAGCTATTCTGTGGCTGCTGGTGCAAAAGAAGTTCAACCCTTGGGTTACTTTTCCATCCTGTGATGAGCAAGAAATACCAGCTCTCACAGGAAGACATTTTTGAAATACAAATTCCTGCAATAAGAGACAGCTTGTATCCCTGTTTCTTCACGTAGGCAGGCAACCGAGACTCCCAGGCAGCACCAACTTCACCTACTCTTAGCTCTAGATTCACTGGGATTTCTTAATTCCATAGTGTCCTAGTCCTCCAGCTACTCAGTCATGATGAACAGATGCCCAGCACTTAGATCATAGTCAAGCGAGGGAAATCACTCCTAGATGTGATGGGGTCTCATTGTCTAAATTCTATCACCACAGGCCTCAAAGCCAGAATGTCAGTGCTCGAGTTGAAGTGACCACTTCCTGCTACCACCTGGGGCGGGTGCAGTCCAGGCACCCCTCAGTCCCAGCCAGCTCTGCCAGCTCCCAGCCACCTCACCTGCCCACCTGAGGTTCAGCCTACCTGACTCCATCCACCCTTCCTCTCGCTCCTGGGCCTTCTCGGAGGTCCCAGGGAAGGGCTGGTGGCTGAAAAGGTCATCACACAGGAGGCTGCGGCACAGCTTGGCCAGGAAGCGGAGGACGTAACCCACGCTGTTCACCACAGGCAGACTCCGCAGGTGCTGCTTTCCATCAAAGGAAGCAGAGACTGGAAAACCACAGAGACAGTCGCTCAGAGCTAGACACTGGAGAACACTGCCAGTTAGCCAGCCCGAGAAGCGTGGTCACGGGTTGGGTTTGAAGTGAACCACAGTTGGGTTTCATCTGTTGTCTCACGAATGTTTCTGTTCCTGGTCTCATCTGCTGCATTTAGCTGTCATGTCCCCTGGTCTCCTGGGTCTCTGACAGTGTCTCAGCCTTTCCTTGGTTTTTGTGACCTTGACAGCTTTGAAGAGTTCTGGGTAGGTATTGTGTGAAAGGCCGCTCAGTTTGGGTTTCCCTGGTGTTTTTGTCACGGTCAGACTGAAGTTATGGGTTTGCGGGGAGGAAGAGCACAGAAGTGGAGAGCCCTCCACATGGCACCAGATCAGGGGGTGCATGATCTTCTCACTTGGTCAAGGCAGTATGCCCCACAATCCTCTGCTGTGTTCTCCAGATCCTACTCCTGGGGGACAGGTCACTAACCTGCCCACACTCAAGGACGGAGGGGGAATTCTACATCGCTTGGAATTCTTCTGTTAGGAAGAGTGGTCCCCTATTCCACATTTACTTATTCATTCAGTCATTTCTTAATCTCAGTACTGTCTCTTGTTACACCGTGGGCTCTCCAACACTACCTTATTTATTTTGTTATTCAAATTGCCCTGGCTTCTGTCTTTGGGAGCTCTTTCAGGTCAACCCCTGTGTCCCTGTGCATGCCCTCCCTTTTATTTAGCACCTCTTTGGTTTTGAGCACCTCCATATGTTCCTAGAGCATCTTGTGTTTTCCCTACACCAGGCACTCCTCCGACAGCCCTGACTCCTTTTATTGAAGAATGATATTTAGAAACCAAGATCGGGGGACCCAATGTGCTCATTGCTACTGAGGTGTCAGTGATTCAAAGCCCTCTGAGTGGACAAAGATAAGAATGTATGTATGTAGGCTATCCTGTTATAATTACTCACTATCTATATTTCTGCCTAGGTATGCGCATCTATATCTGTCTCTATGTCCATATCTATAAAAGGAGATAGATGCAGAAACATTGATACATTCAAACAAACACGAGTTCACATTGAGGTGTCTGACTAATCCTGCACCAGAGTTCTAGGGGTATTTCTGGGAAAGCCTTGGGGAAAGAGTCTCTATAAAAGGAAAATAACCTCTCTGTAGTAACAAAACTCAGTTTCTAAGCAGTTGCCAGAATTCAGAAGCAATATCAGTTTCCTCAAGCCCTGAGCATGCTCCTTCCTGAATCTCTTCTCACAGTCCTTTCTCACCCCAGGACTATACTATTGTAATAATAAATCAAAAGAACCCATTTCTTTCAAGTAGCCCTTTCCAGTTGGACAAGAGCTTTGGTGTTCACCACCTCACTTAGGCCCTCTGACCATTCTCACAAGGACAGTGGACCCAGGCTGCAGATGAGGAAGCAAGTAGGCCAGAGTGACTTTCCCAGCTCACCTGGCCTCTGTGTGCTCTTGCCTTTCATTTTAATCCTCCATATGACTGATTGTCAGGACCAGGCAAAGAGCTGCCATGATGCTTATGAAGGGCGTTGTTGTCCCAGCTGTTCTAGAAATTCCCTCTTAGTGTGAGCACAGTCCCTTGCCTCTGGTAGTTTAAAAACCTGGGTGATATGGAATGGAATCCACAGTAGGAGGTTCTCAGGAGCTCAGGCCTGTCCCATAGATCCATGTGCATGTGACCTCCAAAGTGCTTGGGAAAACCCAAAAGTGGGGAATCCCACTTCTTCTTCCAGGAGACATGGAATTCACTTGATCATAAAGTCTAGCCCTCTGAGAGAGCATGGCTAAGGAAGAGCATCCCAAAAGGTGTGCCAGGAGTGGGTTACAGGGCTCTGTGATGCTGTCCCCTTAACCCTTGGGGGTGGCCCCAGTTCCAGGCAGCCTTCTGAGGCCACGAGTACTTTGGTTCCTTGCCCTGGGTGCCAGCCCCCACGTGGTCCTTTTCTGTGTGCTGTGACGTGGGACGTTTGGAGAGCAGGGCCACACGGAGCAGCTTCTAAGTGGAGTGGAGGAGTTTGGCCATCCACCTGGAGTCACCTCCCTCCCTAGGCCCCCTTGGTGCTGTCACACAGCCTTGCTGAGCCCCATCTTCTGCTGTAACATAAAAATCCACCCCCCTCCCCGGAGCTGCATGAGGCATTGGCTCAGTGCTGTGGCCTTCTCCAAGGATCCAGGAGAAAGTGCTCCGCCTGGCTTCCTGGGAATGCCCTCCACCAACGGAAACTCGGTGAGGCTCTGTCCACTCTGGCATTGCTTGTGCTAGTGCCAAGGCCCTGAGGCCACAGAGAGGCCTGAGCAGAAAAGCGGGGCACAGAGTCAGCTCTACCGCTGAGGCACAGGGTTCACAAAGCACTTCACAGGAGGCGCTCAGGAAGTGGACTCGGTGTGAGGAGGAACCTGCTCTCAGCGCCGGGCTGCGCCTTGAGCCGTGCAATGCAGCAAGAAAAAGGACAAGGCCTCCAGCCTCGAGGGCAGCCCAGGACCCGGAACCTGGCTCCTGACAGAAACCAGGAGAGGAATGGCAAGGGCTCTCGGAGTACCTGATGACTCTCCTGCCCCCGCATACAGTGCTGCCTCTCCTCTCTGCTGAAGTGTCTTAAAATCACCATGGGTCATGGGCTGGGGTGTGGCTCAGTGCTAGGCAAGTGCGAGGCCCTGGGTTCAATCCCCAGAGCCTCCCCCTCATGAAAGGAAGGAAGGAAGGAAGAAAAATGTTAGAAATCACCCTGGGGCAGGCACAGCCTTGCCAAGATCAATTGCCAGCAAGTGAGACCCAGGTTCCTGCTGAGAGGGAACCCTAAAAGGTAACCTGGGTCTGGGAGCCAGGGAAGCAGTGCTGGACAACGTGCCCACCCCTATCCATGGCGACTGGAGATAAGGCCTGACTTGGGTTATTCTGAATGCAGCCTCCCTTAGCTAGTCAGCCAGGTTCCCTAAACGGCCCTGTTGCCAGAAAATCAGAGAATCCCTGATGCTTTGGAAGGACATGTCCATAGTGCTGAGTCAGAGAAGACACCAGGCTGTCTACCTGGTGACGAGAATTCTCATAAGGGCTTGGTGTTCCAGGGCTTAAGGGCTGGGATAGACCAGAAGGAGTCTTTGCAGGCAAAACATTTGAAGGGGACAAGAGTTCCTCATCTTGCCCCTCTCACCTGGTGGGAGCAACATGGCTCCCTCTGGAAGCTGCTGCTGTGTGGGCAGAAGCTGGAAGAGGACTGTGATGATGAGCAAGGGGATTTCTCTGACCCTGAGAGATCTTGTTTTTTGTTTTTAAATCCCTCTGTAGTTGGGGTTGAAAACATGAACCCTTCCCCACTGTCTTTTATGGTGGCACATGCTCTGAGTAAGGAAGAATATAGAGTGGCAAAGGTTGATACTTTAGACAGCTTTAGGCTGGCTTTGAACTGGTGATCCTCCTGCCTCAGCCTCCCGAGTCGCTGGGACATAATGGAACTTAGATTTTTTAAAAACCACGTGAGTGCCATGGGTGATGAAAGGAGAATGGATTCTAGATGTATTTTGAAGGTAGAGCAATAGGATTTACTGAAGTGTTGGAAGTAGGGTTGGGAGACAGAGAGGAGTCAAGGAGAGGATTCAGATGTCCAACCCTCTTGTCTCTTTCTGGAAGCAACTTCTTGGGCCCTGAGAGAAGCCTGGTCCTTGGACCCCAGAAGAAGGAGGATAGGCCCTGGTCACACCACCTCCTCTTCAGTGAGACCCCCACATCCCTCCTTGCATGACCTACTCCAGGGCCTCACCTGACACCAGTTCGCCACCATAGCCCTGCTTGACCAGGGAGAAGACCAGTTTTTGCTGGTGGGCGCAGTCGATGCACGCCTGGACAGCCTGCTGCAGGACCGCCGACGGCTTCTCAGGCCCAAAGCGCTCAGGAAGTTGCTGCACCTTCCTCTTCTCCAGGTAGGGCCCCGAGTTGGCTTGCTTGTTGATGTAGAGGCAGACTGGGAACAGAGACCACAGTGCCCTTGAATCAGACGTGCAGCAGGTCAGCTGGCTACTCCTTATGCCTGCGGGATACCACAGACCTGTGCCCTTGACCTTGACCTTGGGAAAACTGAAAATCTCAGAAGCAGCACAGATTCCTCCCAACTTAAAAAGCAAAAGAGCCTGGCACTGTGGAGCATTCCTGTAATCCCAGCGACTCGGGAGGCTGAGGCAGGAGGATCACCAGTTCAAAGTCAGCCTCAGCAAAAGTGAGGCCCTAAGCAACTCAGTGAGACCCTGTCTCTAAATAAAATACAAAATAGGGCTGAGGAGGTGCTTCAGTTGTTGAGTGCCTCTGATTTCAATCCCTGGTAACCCACCACCCACCAAATTGAGATTTTAAATCTTCATTCCCACTGACGGGCTATTTGGATACTGGGCAGTGGTATCCAGACACCAACTGCAGTGGTTGGTGTGAAGGCCTGGCAGAGGGAAGGAGTCTGGAGGAAAGTCTTAGGGCAGCAAGGCGTCCAGCTGGTCTACCTCAGTCTACCAATGTCTCAGCCCAGAGTCCTCTCCTTTTCACATCACAGAGACACTCAAAGACTGCTGATGTCTTCTAGGGTACAACGAGTCTATGGCTATGAAACATGAAGGGTGCCTGACAACTGCTAATTAAATGACTTAGTTGTACAAAATGTAACTACTAAGGTTCTACTTCCCCCTGTCTTTGGTATACAAAAAAAAAAAAAAAAAAAAAAAAAAACACCAGACACTCCACCTTCCAGGGCTTGCTTTCAAAGGACCGTCCTGACAAGGAGCCCATGTACAGGTGGGTCCCCCTCTGAGGCACTCAGATCCATTGCTAAGGAAGTCCATGAGGACCGTGGGTACAAATGTATTTCCTCACTGGAAAAGTTCACATACCAAATATTCCCCTCATCCAAGGGAGCTGTCAGTCTAAACATAAAGTTGGCCATTTCTTTGTGAACTTTCCATGAATAAAAAACTAATATGATGCCAATCATTCCAGAGACTACATATTCAATGAAGTTCTAAAGAGAGTGCTATTTATAATCTCAGGGAAAACAAATGTTTGACAACCCATTTAGGTGAGTCCAATCAACGGTCCCCTGAGGTAATAAGATATCAGAACAAAAATTCTGAACACATATCTCAAATTGTGTTTATCTATGTCGAGGTTATTTACATTCTTAACTGTATTAATGTATTGTATACACTTTTTAAAGGAAAGTATCAAATTTATGTAATATAAGTCTACAGAAAATGTTAGAATGTCTACAATACTGATTTTCCAGATACAATGGGTTTCAGTAAATTACAGAGAAATCTTTATGAATTCTGAAGTTTAAAAGAAAAAGAAATGTCTCATAAATCCTTTTTTAGGAGAAAACTTGTCTACAGAGAAAACCACCCACAGAGTTGATTATCATCAGTATAAGTGACTTAGGCAGTTGGTTGAGGGGCTCCGACTTAGTTTACACAAGTTCAACTTAATTCTGTTCTATGACAATGACATAAACTCCCACTCCCAACTATCTATTTTACCTATAATTTGATAATAGTTTCCTTGCTGTTCAACCTATTTCCTGCCCCCATTACTAGATCAGTTGTTTTAAGATTTTAAAGTAACATTTACACAATTATCACCTTGCTTAGAAAAGCCCAGAGATTTCTCACTGCCCTTGACATCAGGCCAGATTCCTAAGTGAAGAGTTCTCTAGCCCACCACTTGAGAGAAACAGGCCCAAATAAGGTAGAAAATTTGTTCTCTCCCTTTCAGTGACATAGTAAAGCCCGATCTCACAGGTATTTATTTATATTTTAAAACATATCTAAGAAATAGATGTTTACAAGGAGGAGATAAAAATGTATGTTAAGAGCAGGTGTCAAATTTTCTTCCGTATTTAATAACCCCCAACCCGTAAAGAGTCTGTCCTCCCATTTCCCATCATGCCACACTGTGCCCTCCCAGGATATAAGCATCGTACCTTGGTGGCCACTGCGCAAGGGAGTGTTGAACAGGGACTTTTAAAAGACCAAATGGACTTTGGAAAGGTTAAACAGTAATGGGAAAGATGAAGAAACCTTGCATTCACTGAGCGCCTCCTATGTTCTCGAGACAAGCCTGAGAGTTGGGTATCATCATTACTGCTCTACTAAGGAAGAAACTGAGACTGGAAGTGTTTAGAGGACAGCCTGAAGTCTGCAGCCAGTGGTGTGACAGGGATTTGGACTCAAGTCCTTCTGAAGACAAGGGCCCTTCCATGCTCTGGGGCCATCTCTCTTCCACTCCTCCCACATGGAAAAGAGAGTTGATTAGCAAGGGGTCTTTGTGCCGGGCACTAGCAACATGACCCAGACCAGACCTTCACAGAACCCATGGCCCTCGGGGGAGAAGGATTTCTTCGATTCTCACAGGAGCCCGGGTGAGGACACCACGGGGGACCTAGCCAAGCTCACCACAGAGCTCACCTGGAGCTCCAGGCAGGAAAGGCAGAGAACTTTCTAGAGGGAGGTGTGCCTGAGCTGAGGTAGGAAGGAGGACCCATTCTAAGGGAGGCTCATTCCAGATGGAGGAGGATGTGCTAAGACCCTGTGGCCAGCCCTGGCGAAGGCAGGACTCCAGGCGGGTGGAGCCAGTAGGGCCTAGTCAGCCTTATTAATAGATTTGATCTTTACCCAGGAGCAATGGGAGGGACTGCAGGGACTTAGGTGGGATGGGAGCAGCGAGTGGGACTGTGATGGGGACACTGTGTGTGTGTGTGTGTGTGTGTGCACGCGTGTGTACCATTAGATTGCTATCATATTAGAATGAAACTGTCGTGGGTGTTCTTTTGGAGAGATCAGGATGCACACGGCTGCCCACGCTGGAGGATACTAGGTGGGATTAAAGGAGATCATCCTTAGGCGATCTGAAGTGCAAACACGGTGAAAACGATCTTGAGGTCGGCAGGCTCACATTGGTACACCGGAAACTTGGCTCTGAAATGAAGCACCTGGCCACCCTTTCTTGTCCCACCCCCAAGCAACAAGTTGAACCCAGATTGCACTGAAAACCAAGATGCAAACGATCCAAACGGCCAGGCAAGTGAACTCATGTCTTCAGAGTCCAGTTGTTCTATCCATCTGTCTCAGTGGCACATAAAGGAGCTAGTAGATGACGGCCACTCGGTCACCTACAGACCATCTCAGCCTTGGAGGACAGCTTGCTGACCTACCTGTGAGAGCCTGTGGGGCTGCCAAGCTGGGTATGGTGGCTGCGTCCTGAGGGATGGAGCTGAGGTCGGGCTCCGGAGTACTCCTCGGAGGTGAGAGGGCTAAAGGAGTCATGAGCACCCGCGACTTGAGCTGCAAGAGAGAGCCCAAGTGGTCAGTGACAACCTAGAAATGTTCTCTGTGCCATTCCAGAACCTTTCCGGGTTGTCAGTCAACTGCTGTTCTCTATCACGCCTCTGCACTTTTCTACTGTGCTGCTTTGAGGGATAAGATTCAAGTTCATCATCAAAATTCATATTGGGGGGTTACACTCAGAGGTCAGGTCTGTACCACATCTTTATAGTGGAGCCACCTAGGAAGTGACAGTGCCAAGCAGTGGGCATAAGTGTCACTAGTTGTGGGACCAGGGCTGTAGTTTAGTGGTAGAGCGCTTGCCTGGCACGCGTGAGGCACAGGGTTCAATCCTTGGCCCACATAAAAATAAACAAATAAAATAAAGGTATTGTGTCCATCTACTTATTTAAAAAAAATAAGTGTCACTAGTTGAAACCCATGAGGCTTCTGAGTGCAGGACATAGGAGGGGAGGGCAGTTCCCCGCCTGCATCCCCGTGCTCCCTAGAGTCCTGTGGACAGGCCTTTCCCTACATTCAGGAGACTGGCCCTGAAGTGCTCCTCATTCTCTGCTGAGCTTTCTACTTGCAAGAATCACTGGGTCTTTCTGGTAAAGACAGCAGGAACCGTCCCTCCAGGGGCTGACACTGCTCTGTGTTTATTTCCTGCAGCAGACTCTCCGTGGCTGGCCTGGACGTAGACAGGAGAGCATTTCCTGGTAGTGAAATGATCAGTAGGAGCAGCTACCTCGAAGATCTCACTTGAAACCACAAATGAAGGGCAGAAATCTGCTCTTATGGAATTAGGTGGAGATGAGTGTTAGGTAGAGATGATATTGATGAGATCAATATCAACAAATCTGTCTCTGTACCAACCTTGGTACAGAGACAAGCTTTAAATCTTAGCTCTCTATCCCCAAATAATGAATACATTAGTCACTGGCCCTCTTCACTGACCTGTCTGGACCTCATTCCAGAGGGAGAAGTCAGTTTCTGGAAGTGGGACCCAGCTGTCAGGAGCTTCAAAAGATGCTCAGATTCTATTATGCAGTTAAGGTTGAGGGCCATCACCCAGTTCTTGAGCTTTTCAACTTTTGCCAAGAAACCTCCTGATAAGTCTCATTAAAGGGCAGAGTCTGATTCAGGAGTTCTGGGGATGGGCCTGAGATTCTGCATCCTAATGAGCTCCCAGGTGGTACTGACTCTGCTGTGGACACCCTATGAGTAACAAGGTTGTATATTCTGTTATTAACATATGAACAGTCCCCATCCATAGCCTAAATTTCTTCCCGGATTTTTAGGATAGAATAATAATATTAGTCATGGATGAAGAGCGTTCTGACTGCTAGTTAACTAGTCATTCTATATTTATTCAAGAAACATGCATCGTGGGCCTGTGTTACACAAGACACTCTTCTAGTTGCTGGGGATACAACAGAGAACAAAGCAGAAGAAATGAAATTTTATCTTTACCCTTATAGAATTTATATTCTATTGTGGGAGATAGACAAAAATAGAATACTTAAGTACATATATTGATTGTTACATAGTGATAAGGACTGATGGGACAATAGAAAGGGAAGGGCAATTGAGAAGTTGTACTTTAGGATAAAATTTTAAAATGGGGTGGTTCCTGAGTGGAATAAGATTAGTAAATAATGGGAAAGAGGCACTGGGATCAGGAAGTAGTCAACTCATTCAAGGAATTTTGTCATAAAGAGGAGAAGAGAACTAGACCTAAAGAGAGGAAAAAGGATATTGGGGGGTTTTCTTAAGGTAATGAAATTATTCTAAAATTCACTGTGTGGGATTGGGGTGTAGCTCAGTGGTGGAATGCATGTTTTGCCTGTGTGAGGCCCTGACTTCAATCATCAACATGAAAATAAATACATAAATAAAAATAAAAGGCACTGTGAAGATCGTTGCACATATTTCTGAGTATTCTAAACAAATAACCACTGCTTTATACACTTCAAATGAGTAACTTGTATATGTGAATAAAACTCTCAAAAATTAATCAATGCCTACAAATAAGTAATCAATAAATAGAAAGCAATGACTTCTCAAATTGTCCATTCGAAAAACCAAAAATAGTACTATGTCTGGAAATCTCATAAATATTGTGTAAAAACCTCCATTAATAAAATTACAATAATGAAGTAAGAAAATATCTCAATAAATGGAGAAATGACAAAAAAGAGGGAAAAGAAGGATTTAAAGATTTTTGCACCCATTAAAACAGTTACTACTAAACAAACAAACCAAACCCCAGGAAATAGCAAATATTGGTGAGCTGGTAGAGAAACTAGAACTCTTGTGCACTGTTGGTGGAAATGTAAAATGGTAACATTTCTGTGAAAAATGAAAGACCATTCCTAAAAACAAAAAAAAAAACCACAACTTCCATAGGACAGCCCAGCAAGCCACTTCAGAGCACATACCGTAAGAATTGACGGCAGGATCTTAAAGAGGTGTTTGCTTACTCATATACCTGGAGCACCACGGACAACCGCCAAAAGTCAAATTCAGAGAGAAAGTGGAGAGGCCCGTTGCCAGGGCCTGCGGGAAGGAGGGAATGAATTACTGCTTAATGAATGTAGAGTTTTAGTTTTGCAAAATGAGAAATTTCTGGAGATTGGTTACACAATAATGTGAAAATACAGACTACTACTGAATTCATAGTTAGAAATAATTACAATGGCAAATTCTATGTGTTTTTCTTTTAACATCATTTAAACTTTTTAAGGGATATTTTTTAAAAAAAGATTCTTGGTTGTTTTGTTTTCAAGATGGGAGAAATAACTGATGCCAATAATCCAGTAGAGAGAAAAAAATTGATGAAATAAGGGTGTGTATGGAGAACAGCAGGTGTGGGACTTTGAGAGGGTGAGGAGGGAGGGGATTCAGCGCACGGGGAGGCGGTGGCCTCAGAGAGCAACCTGCACCTTTCATCTGCTGCAACAGGAAGGAAAACCAAATATAAAGGTCTGGATGCTGAGTGGGTGGATCCGGAGATGGAAGCTTGCAGGTCTTTCTCTGATGACTTCTAATTTCCTTGCCGTGCAGGAAGCTGAGCAAGAGGACGGGGAAGTGGGCATGCTAATGAACCAGGAGGGTGGGAGGACTGGGGAAGGGAGTATGGCTGCTGATCACCACAAGGGGACACTGGAATGCATGGAAATGAATTTCAAATGAGATCAGCCATCAGCGAGCCCATCCACTGCAGAGTTTGGGCTCTTGAGGGAGCCTCTGTATTGATCAGAGGCTAAGATGAACAACAGAGATTTCATCTTACTCTGAGCACAGCCTTAAAAAAATTAAGGGCCTATCATGTAACAATATATTGCCAAATATTATAAAAACAAATTAAAAGAAACTTCAGTGATAGGGATGAGAGATCATAAGCCTGCTGTGACTCAGTCACCTTGGCTTTGGTGTGGCTTCCTCATTTGCCAAGGGGTTGCCAGTCCTTGGAGGGGCACACCAAGGGTTCCTGATGAACCCTTCTAGGAATGTATCCCACTCTGTGTGGCTTGTGATGCAGAGACTGGCCATGAATACCTGAGAACTTTGGGCAGTGAGCTCTAGGAGGAAATCCACCTTTGCAGGTTTGCAGTCTGCAGATAATGATGGTCATCAGGGAGAATAGAATTGGCAAACTGTCATTTCTCCTCTCCCTGTGAACTTCAAGAAAATCACATAGAGATCCTTGTGATCCTTCCCTAGAAAGATTGATGATGGTGATGGTGATGGAAACAGAAACTTAAACATCTAGACTGTCCTTTCCATATTGGGAAAAACTTAAGCTATGTCTAAAAAGGGGAAAAAATCATTCATTCAATCAATGAGGCAGTCATGTATTCAACAAATGCTTATTGAGCACCTACTTTGAGCCCAGAGCTGATCAAGGTAATGAGGATTCTGCTGAGTGGAGGAGATAAAGTGCCTGTTCTCAGTGAGCTAATATTGTTGCAACCAATACACAATAAAATTCAGATTGTGAAAAGCACCGTTCTAAGAAGTAAAATACAATATAATGTGATTAAAAGGGACCACGTGTCCAGAGTAGGTGTGTAAGGGGGTGACATTTAAGTGAGGATCTGAATGTGAAGGGGTGGTCTTTTATGACTAAAGAAAGAACTTTCACTTCAGATAGAGCGCTAATTTCCAGAATATATAAAGAACTCAAAAAACTCTACACAAAGAATACAAATAACCCAATCGACAAATGGGCTAAGGATATGAACAGACGCTTCACAGAAGATCTATAAGCAATCAACAAACATATGAAAAAATGTTCACCATCTTTAGTAATAAGAGAAATGCAAATCAAAACTACCCTAAGATTCCATCTCACCCCAATTAGAATGGCGATTATCAAGAATACAAGCAACAATAGGTGTTAGAGAGGATGTGGGGAAAAAGGTACACTCATACATTGCTGGGGGGGCTGCAAATTAGTGCAGCCACTCTGGAAAGCAGTGTGGAGATTCCTTAGAAAACTTGGAATAGATCTACCATTTGACCTATGTCACTCCTCCGCCTATACCCAAAGGACTTAAAATCAGCATACTACTGAGATACAGCCACAACAATGTTCATAGCTGCTCAATTCACAATAGCCAGACTGTGGAACCAACCTAGATGTCCTTCAATTGATGAATGGATAAAGAAACTGTGGTATATATATACAATGGAATATTACTCAGCTATAAAGAATAATAAAATTATGGCATTTGCAGGCAAGTGGATGAAATTGGAGAATATCATGCTAAGTGGAATAAGCCAGTCTCAAAAAACCAAAGGACGAATGATCTCGCTGATAAGCGGATGATGACACATAATGGGGGCAAGAATGGAGGAAGGAGGGACTGTATAGAGGGAAAAGGGGGGGAGGGGGGAAGGAAAAAATAACAGAATGAATCAAACATCATTACCCTATGTAAATGTATGATTACGCAAATGGTATGCTGTTACTCCATGTACAAACAGAAACAACATGTGTCCCATTTGTTTACAATGAAAATATATAAATAAATAAAATAGGGAAAAAAAAAGAAAGAAAGAAAGAAAGAACTTTCCAGGAAGATGTTCTAACTCATGTCAACCTCCTCAAGTTTGACTTCTTCAAGGAACCAAGAGGTCTGGATCACTTCAAGGAACAAGAAGTAGAATGATGCCAGATGGGGTCAGTTATGCTGTTGGGATCATGTTAGGAGGAATTTCTAAGTCAGTGTTGTGGGATGAGTTAGGTTCCCCTAAAAGACATGTTCAAATCCTAACCTCCAGTACCCATAAATGTTGACTTTTTTTGCAAATAGGGTCTTTGTGTATGGAATAGCATTGAAAGGAGGCATGTTGGATTAGAGTGGGCTTTAATCCAATGACTGGTGTCCTTACAGGAAGAGAGAAATCGACACAGACACATATGGAGAATGTCACATGATAATGGAGACAACACACACAGCTAAGGCACACTGAGGATTGTCAGCAAACAGCAGGAACCCGGAAGAGGAAATGAAGGCTCATCCCCAGGAGACTTCAGAGAGAGCACAGCCCTGACACCTTGATTTCAGACTTCTGCCTCCATTCAGAGCTGTTGCTTCAAGTCACGCAGTTTGCGGTACTTTATTACACACCCCAAGTAAACGCTTAACGATCAGGAAGAAGAGTTCGGATCTTATTCTAAGAGTTACAGAAACAATTAGAGAACTTTATTCAGGAAGACACAACCTAGATTTTGTTTGATAAAGATAAATATTACATTGTGAAGAGAATGGGTGGAAAGAGGGAAGGTGACATGAAAGAATACACTAGGAAAGAGGTCACTGCATGGTCCAGGTGACAGACCCTAGTGACTGAACCCGGATGGCGGTGGGGAGGTAGAAACTGGTTGGATTCAGGGTGTACTTTGAAGACACAAGTGAGGTTATGAGTGCAAAATCTAGGAAAAATTTTAGGTTCATTCACAAAATCTTTGTTTTGGTAGTATATTTTATGCAAGTTTTAAAACATTAGCATTTGTTTACTTATTGCTGCTTTAGCTAACCTTGGGGGAGTAATCACACTGCTTTTGTCCCTATGTTTCAAAATATTTCTCCTCTCATACTCAAGAAGTAAACCTTCAGCGTGAAAGTTCTGGGAGAGGACATAAAGGGGAGGTCATTCACATTCCCACATGTGGTACGTGGACATGGAAAATGGGCATGATGAGTTCAATCATCATCTCTACCCAACCACTGCACTGCAGGGGAGTGGCAGGAAGATGGGACTTAGTTATGGTTTGGATGTGAAGTGTCCTCCAGAAGCTCTTGTGTGAGACAATGCAAGGTTCAGAGGAAAAATGATTGGGTCATGAGAGCCTTAATTCCATCAGCGAATTAATTCCCTAATGGGACTAACTGAGTGGTGACTGCAGGTGGGTAAGGTGTGGCTGGGGGAGGTGGGCATTAGGGGCATGACTTTGGGGTACATAGTTTGTATCTGGTGAGTGGAGTCTCTCTCTCTGCCTCCTGATCTTCATGTGAGCTGCTTCCCTCTGCCACACTCTCCTGCCATGATGTTCTGCCTCACCTTGAGCCCCAAGGAATGGAGCCTGCTGTCTATGAACTGAGACCTCGGAAACCGTGAGCCCCCAGAAAATTTTTCACAGCAGAGAAAAATCTGACTAAAACAGAGATAGTATCTGGGTTTTGTTGTTGTTGTTTTTATTGTTTACATTTAAAACACAAGAATTTTATTATCATTTTACTCACATTTTTACCATTCTGTGTGACTATTGTTCTAATTCTGGTTCTGCTGCCAACTTACATTAGACTATGAGAAACTCACTCGATGCCTCTGAACTTCATCTTCCAAAGCCATTAATGGGCTAGAGTTGTTGGTTGCTAAGCTCTCTCCCAACTCATAACGCTGTGTACAGACCATACAGTAGACTAATTCTGAAAACAATGAATCTGGGTCCATGCCATATACCGAGTGTTGATTAGAAGAAAAGTAGCATCCTAAATTTCTTTGGCATTGTTTCTGGTAATGTTGAAAACTAAATTATTGTGATCAGTTGAAAGCAACTACAAAGAATGGATAAACTCTAAGAAAAATTAAAATACAGAGGAGTTGTATTTTACTGACAGTAGTGCATTCTACTGTCATGTATAACTAATTAGAACAAATAAAAAAGAATAGAAAGCTATAAAAATAGTAAATTTAATTTTCATAAATGAAAAATATAATAATTACAATTAAAAACTAAATGGATAGATTTAACAGCATAGAAAATACTGATCTATAAATAATAATCACACCAAAATACAGGTAAAATCTGGGCCTTGGGAATTACTGTGGAGCCCAGGAATCACCCAAAGGCTTATGATCTCAGGATAAGGTTTAAACTTGCCCTACTCTCTCCTCCCACCTCACTATAAGGCAAGTTGCCTCAACACTAGGAGAGGGGGTGTACAGATTCCCTGAGACCTCACACAAATTTACAGCCCAAATTCACAGAATTCAGGTGATCAAGAAAACTTCAGACTATGAATTTAGTTCAACAATTATCCAATCTGGTAATGTCAAGGTATCTGAAAAAGCAAATACAAATCATCTCCCTAGAAAGGTTTCAAAGAAGTCACAAAAATAATTTTTCAAGGTAAATGAATAACATGGTCCAAAATAACCAAGCACACGGAGAAGCAAGGAACCGAAGAAAACATGAGTAAGAAAAACATACAGCAATAAAACCTCAAAAATACTTAAGATATTTAAATCATCAGACTTACATTATAAAATAATTACAATTGCATGTATTAAAGATATAAAGAACATGTTTGAAAACATCTCTGAAGAATAGAAAGCTGGGGAGTGAAGGAAGAGGAGAGGATATGGGGATAGGAAGGATAGTAGAATGAATCAGACATCATTATCCTATGTGCATATATGACTGCATGACCAGTGTGATTCTATGTCATGTATAACCAGAAAAATTAGAAATTATACTCCATTTATGTATGATGTATCAAAGAGCATAAGTGCATTCTACTGCCATGTATAACTAATTAGTACAAATTTAAAAAAGAATAGAAAGCTATAAAAATAGTGAATTTAACTTTCATAAATGAAAAATACAATAATTACAATTAAAAACTAAATGGATAGATTTAACAGCATAGTAAATAAAGTTGAGGAGTGAATTGATGAGCTGAATGACATGTCAGAAGAAATTATCCAGAAAGCAGCATGGAGATAATCAGATGAAAATTATGGAAGAGAGGTTAAAACACATGGAGACTATGAAAAGTTTAAACACTGGAGCTTCAGAAGAAAAGGATATACAGAATGGAACAGAGACTACGTTTAAAGAGATAATGGATGAGAATTTTCCAGAGTTGACGAAAGATTTCCGTCTGCAGATTCAGGAAGCCCAACAATCCTAAATAGGATGAATAAAGAAGAAATCCACATATAGACATAACAGAGTAAAATTGTGCAGCACCAAAGGAAAGAGCTTAAAACATACTAATTACTTTCCAAAGAACACCCAAATTAGCCTGATGCGTAGCTAAATTCTCTAAAACAATGGATCCCAGAAGACAGAAGAAATAATATCTTCAATGTGCTGCAAGGAACTGATTGAACTAGAATCCTACACCTAGGAAAGAGTTTTTGGTTTTTTTTTTCCCCCAAAAGTGAAAGTGAATAAAAAATACTTCTGAACAATAAAAATAGATAATCACTAGAGGAATTGTATTAAAGGGACTTCTAAAAAATGCACTGTACCTTAGGCAAAAGGTAAATGACCTTAGGTAAAAAATATGATATGCAAAACTGAATGAAGAGCTTCTCAAAAGTGGTAAATAATCAGGTGACTCTAAATAAAAATGGGTATATTAAACAATAATAATTCTGTCTTGAGCTAAAAAAGTAAAAACAAAAAAATTATGTGTGACAAAAATAATCTGTAAGTGCCTGGGTGGAAGATAGATTAAAAGTGTTCTAAGGTCCTTATATTACCTTAGAAGTAAAGGTACAGTTAACTTTAGAAGACTCTAATAAGTAAGCATGCTATAATGTCTAGAGGAAGTCCCATTACTACAACAGAAAAGAGTGCCTAATTCCATTTAATAGAGGAGAAAACAGATAATCAAAGAGAATCTAAACAAAGGCAGGAAAGACAGGTAAAAGGAATTTAGAATAGGTGTGACAAACAGAAAATATAAAGTAAAATACAGATTTAACCCCAAATGTATCAGTAATTTCTTTTAATATAAATGGAATAAATACCTAGTTAAAATACAAAGACTGTTGTTCTAGTGTTAACAATTGAAATGTGCCCCTGAAAATGATGCTGATATTCTACCCCTAGAACCTATAAATGTAACCTTATTTGAAAATAGGGTCTTTGCCAATCATCAAGTTATGATGAAGTCATTAGGGTGGGTCCTGATCCAGTATGTCTGGTATCCTTATGTGAAGAAGGTACTTGGACTCAGAAACCGACATGCAGAGATGAAGATGAAGAGAAGTCACCAACAAACCAAGGAAAACCCGACGTTGTCAGAAGCTAAGAGGGGGACATAGAACATATTTTTCCCTGCAGAACTCAGAAAGGACCAACATCACCAACATTGTGATAGTCGACTTCTAGCTTCCAAATTGTGAGACAAATTCCAACTGTTTAAGTCATCCAGTTTGCTCTATTTTGTTACAGCAGCTCTGGGAAAGAAATGCACTGGATTTTGTTGTTGTTGTCGTTGTTCTTGTTTGCATTTTAATTGCGTTCTCTCTTCTTTCTCCTCCTGTTGTGGACAAACCCTTTGTTGAAGCTCTAACTTACAACGAGAAGCATTTGGAGATGGAGCCTTGAGAGGTAATTAGGTTCAGATGAGGCTCTTAGAATGGGGCCTCCATGATGGAATTAGTGTTCTTAAAAGAAGAGCAAGAGTGGCCAGAACTTACTCTTGTTTCACCACATGAGGACACAGTGAGAAGGCAGCCATTGGCAATAGAGTCTCACCAGCTCTGGACCCTGCTGGTCCTTCGTCTTGCATTTCAAACTGTAAGAAGATAAATTTCTGCATTTAAGACACCCAGTCTGGGCAGAGGTATTTTGTCATAGCAGCCAAGCTGACTAAAGCATCTCCCCACCCCCACTGAAGGAAGGATGGTTTTGTGCATGTCCCTACCTATCCCTTTCTTTGGGGACACACATTTCTCCTTTAGACTCACACTCTTTCTTCAAACAAAATTCCTTCAGGATTCTGAGGGGAGCAGAGTTGTAGCGTTAGGGGAAATTGAATAATTTAGCTTGCTTAACTTCAGACTTTAATCTACTTGCATGGTAGAAATGCAAATCATTTCCAATAACAAGAAGTTTGTGGCCAATGACCTAATTCCACTCCTAAGAGCCAACTGGATGCACTCATACCTTTTCTCCCTGCACATGGGGGAGAGATTAAATACCCAAGAAATGAAAGCATCCTATCCTTTGTCATTGAGGCCAGTTTTGAGCAAATCTGGGATCCTAACTAAATAATCTTTGCACCAAAAGTTCATTAGGAAAGTAAAATCATCCAGGTACAATATACTGTGGGCATTGCAATGAAATCAGAAGATGCTTTGAGGTGGGAGGGAACTGTGCCTTTCAGAGATGCAAAAGGTGTGGGGGGAGGATGAGGATGCAGGAGATTCTCCCACCAGCTCTGTGTTGGGCCTAGAGAGGTGCAAAACTAGTGAGGAGGTGGAGCAGGCTGCCGCTCTGCCTGGGGTGGAGAAGAAAGATTTAATCTTGCTCCTGAGAAGGAAGACAAGAGAGACCCCATGAAACTATACCCCAGGGGACCAGGAGCAAGAAGGAAGAAGGAAAACCATGAGTGCATAAAGTAGAATTCAGAAAAACTGTTCTATCATTGAGAATCATTCAATGACGTCCTGTCCACCATGCCCTGTGGCCCAAATAATCTTGGATAGAAACAACACATTTCAAGGAATGCTTGGTGTAATTGGGTTTCTTACAGAAACTGGGGAGGGGGCTAAGTTCTGTACATCAGCAGCAGTAGGTCAAAACAATCAGCCCTGTTGGTGACAGAGGAGACACTGGAAATGTGTTTCCATGTATCCTGCTCACAGCAGAGCTCAGAGCAGGGCGTGTTGGAGCCAGCTTATATTAAGCCATCAGAGATGACTTAAAGTTTCAGGAATATTGCATGTTGATAATTAAATAGCTATTATTAAAAGTCAAAGTGTATATTCTTACAATTAAGTAAAGCTTATTAAAAACAAATGGCATCAATACTCAAACCTCATCACTTTCTAATCATTTTACTTGGCACCTGTACCACCAAAGCTGTGCTTCTGAACATCCTTTTCAAGCCCATGTTCAGGTTCACCACAATATAGCTCAAAATTGGCTACATGAGGAATATCTTCACCTTGGAAATTGGCAAATGCTGCAGATTAGGGCTGGATTTATTATAGTGTTCACTGACAGACTTAAGAAAGAGATGGGTAAAATGCTAAAAATGCCAGTTAAAAGTGTTTAAGTCTTAAAAGTGTCCTTTCTGTGGCTGTTGCATTGGGAGTGGCACAAAAATCTAAAATTCTTTTTTGTTTTCAACAACTATCATGTAATTTGCAATTTTGACTAGCAAGATGGAAATCCCACATCAGAAGAGAAGCTAGAGTTCATCCTTGGAGCAAACACTTCCTATCTCTTCATAAAGATTTCAGTAGTGCTTTCAGTCAGGAAATTAAAGGACATTTACCTGCTGATTGTGGGGAGTCCCTGAATGAAAGACCTAAGCCAATAGCAGATGCTTTGAACTAAGAATGTTCTGTTTGAGAATGAAGGCAGCTATTTTCATAGTGGAGCAATACTCTTCACAGAAGATAGGATGCTAAGAGGCTTTTGCTTCCTTTGTCAGAGATGACAAGGGAGCAGTAAGGCCATAAAATGTGATGTTCTCACAGTGGCAAGCATGCCCTAGCAATGTGGCTGCTGGCCTGAGGTCAAGAGAGAGATGACCAGATGGGCCCTGGTAGGGGACCTGACCTATGAACTCCAGGGAGCATGACTGCCATTTTAACTCTTCCTTTTCTGCCTATGATTCACTTATGTTATCCTCAAGACTCAGAAGTAGTTCAAGCTCACTACTGTTAACTGCACTTGGGTCTTGAAGGGAGAAGCTCATGTCAGTTCTTGGACCAGAAAAAACTCCCGTATGTGCAGGAACACAGAGGTGATTGACAGAGCAGCTTGGGACAACACCAGGCAAGAAGTGACAAACATCCACCAGCACAGTCCTGGATGCAATCAGCACAATGAGGCTTCCTTAGACTCTCCAGGAGAAGAGCCTGCCAAAGGCTCCAAGTCAGATTATTTTATTATGATAATATTAATATCAGTATATTGCTATACTACTATTGACATAAAACATTATATTTTGTTTATTATTTTATAATATTGATGTCATTGCTGTATTATTTTATTGTTTTATATTGTTCAGAGACTCGTATCATGCTATAACAATAGTTCTTGTTCTCCTTTCAGGGTCCAACTATCTGGTTAGTCTTCTCCCCAAGAACACCTTCCCCTTCAAATAGAAGGCCATAAACTGCTAGAATTGAGTCTGTAAGAAATGTTTACAGTAAAGGTAATCAGACTCTGATGAAGGGCTTGGAAGCATTTTCTTAGCAATAAAATACAAAATCTTTAAGGTCGGACCAAGTAAGATCTTATTTCACTTGGTCAGGAATTCTTTTTAATAACTTCTTTCTCCTAACTATGTCCCAGATAGCTAAAATTGCCAAATTAGTGGCCATTTGGTAAATGGAGTGAGACTATCCAATGTCCTTGCTGGTTTCTCCACAATTAAGGTACTGTCATTAATGGTAAAATGGGGGTGTCAGAGTCTAGGGAATTGTCCAAATAAAACTCGGGAGAGCTAATAGGCTGCCAACTTTATTTTGCCAACTAAGGACATTTTTAAATTACCAAATCCTATCAGCATTTAACATTTAATGAAAAAAAGAACTATTTTACCACAAAAATAATAGCAAGCAGATATATTTCCAAATAAAGGATAATCCTGCAAGCAGAATCATTTTAGCTTTATGAAGATTTCAAATGGTTATTTTTCTCATGTCATCAATGATGGGTGAGAACATCATTCAGACTGGCACCTGGTTTGGAGTTATTCTTCTAGAACATTAAACTCACGACTTGAGAAGCTGCCCATTGTTTCTTGGCCTGAAATAATTCTCATGCATTTTCCTAAATATATGGGAAGCAGACTCAAAAAAGAGTTGTGGCTTGTTGTTCCCAGAAAAGAAATCCTATGGAGTAATGAAAACAACCTGCTGCTTTGCGTAGGACCTGTATTGCCAACCAACCCACCAAAAAGCTCTCATCCTGACCTGAGGTGTCTCTGAGCATAAGGAGCATTGAAAACGGTCCTTTTTAGGAGAGAGGAAAAGTGCAAAATCAGGTCCATTCCATGGAGTGAATTTCCATTCTTCCTGGCTCCAAAAATGCTGTGTCTGTTGGTAATTTTTATTCTTGGGTCACAGCCCCCAGGGGAGCAGGAAGAAGGCCAAAGAGAAGAAAGAAGTTTTCAGTATGTTTCTTCAGAGGCTGGACTTGCTTCTTGGCTCTATAAATAGAAGGGCTGCCCAGACCCAGCCCTCCAGATGCAATTCCCAGATGCCAGCAATAGCACAGGCACCTGAGTAGGTGACACCTGCCCTGGGCCAGTTTCAGAGACACAACTCTAAAGTTGGCACACCATGAGTGAAAGAGGTTCCCTGTGTCAGAAAGCTCAATAATGACAGAAGATTTTACCTCATGAGATGACTGAATAAAAGCTATTTTTTCCTACAAAAAAAAAAAAAAAGGCCCCAAAATAACTTGGAGTAACCCACCTTCCCCACACCTACCGTCTTTATTTTCCAGCATTTGGAAGATCTGGGAGAACCAAAGGGATAAAGGTTGAATTCATTATCAACTCTTTCAGAAACTCTTTCTGCTGACGTGAAATAATTTCCATACATTTTCCTAATATATGAGAGTTAATTGCCAATTTGCATTTTGGTTTCAGTATTAGGTCTCAAGATGGAAACACAAACCTTAACCTCAAGAAAAATAAATGGAGGAAAACTTCTGAAACTCATTTCCTAATGCCCAAAAGGCTTGTAGAGAACAAGCAGAATATTCTTTCTTCTCCAGTAGCCCCTTCAAACTACATCCTGGAGAAGGAGCTGCCCCTCAGGTTTGGGTCAGTTTCTGTGATTGTGGTTACATCTGAGGACTTACTCTCCCTCCCAGCCTCTCCAAATCATTGTCAGTTCTTAAAAGGGTCACAGGATTTTAAATGTTGCCTCCTTTGCCCTCTTGTAGCCAAAATTGATATCAGCACCTTTTTAAATTGTGAATTAACACCCTGAATTTTCCTGATGGATGCCTATTTTGAGAGGACTCTTCTACGTCCTCTGATACTGGTCTGCTTGTGTTATTCATTTAAATGGCTCAGGAACATCATCTGCTTCTACTAAAAGGAATGACGAACAAATTCTGGGAAGTGGCTTCAAGAGCCACCCCAGTAAGAACAGTCAGGGAAAGCTCAGTGTCAGAAACACTAATTCAGATGTGGGGTTTAATAACGTGTGTTCAGCTATGACCCTAAAATCTGCTCGCCTTAAAGCTTCCCCATCTGGCGTAATTTGCTTTCTCCACTCGTAAAAAGGCATGTGACAGCAGGCATTCTGTGCCACGTTGTAACAATGAGGCCTTGTCCCTCGCGTGCTGCCTGGAGAGAGGCTTATTTCCCATCCTGTGTTTACCAAGCTCTCAATCTTTCCCTGCGTTTTGCAGTGGGGTTCTGCCTAAGCCCCAGGGGACCCCAGCCCAACACCAGTTCATTGAAGGAGACGATGGAGCCATACCTTGTACCCAGGTTTCCGCCCTCTTTTCTTTGGCATCTTCACTGCTGGTAAGGAGCCAGCAGAAGCAGAATAAAGGTTATGGACTGCCATCTTCACAGGTGTGGAGTGGAGTGGGGGTCGGCCTCGCTTTCTCCCCGGGATCCTCTGCGACTGCATCTCCGCTGGTGCCAGTCTTACAGAATGAGGTAACAAACCACTCACAGGCAGATGAGGTGCTAAGAATTAGTCCAGACATGGAGCAAAACAAAAACAGAAGTGTTTGTTTGATTTGCAAGGCAAACAGATCCAGTTTGGTGATTTGGGCGATACCTACCGTTTATTGGAGGGGACAACCAACTAGGCGAGGGCCAGGAACCCCAGGGGTATTCACAGTGCTGCTGGGCTCAGGGAGTTGACTGGCTCCCTAGTACAATTTCAAGGATAGTAAATCTCCAGGGGCCTATAGCGAGGCAGGGAAGATACTGGCTAGGTAGACCACACAATCGATGCCTGGCAACCAATGCCCCTGATGATGTCATCAGTGCCAACATGACTTTATGTCTCAGTTTCTCAGTTCAACTTAGGACTCTTATAATAATGGTATGAAATAAACACAGTCATTATCTCATACGTACTCCTATTCCTTTGGTTGGGTTGTAAAATGTCATGATCTCTTTCTCCCGCAAAAGAAATCTAACAGTATAATTGTATTCAATTGGATGATTCTTTCAATCAAACCGTAGACAAAGATTTCCATACAGAGATGTTCATTTTAACATAATTTAGAATTGCAAAAATAAAATGAATACAACTCAAATAACAAGCAACAAGGGAATCGTTAATATCTACAGAATAAAACAATCAACTTGTTAAAAGCCTTTAGCAACACTCTTTGCATAACATATGCTGAGAGAAAGAAGCAACACACAAATTATGCAAAGATTGATTTGGCAAAAAGTGGAAGACATACCAAAACACTGCCAAGGGAAAAATGTTGGGACTGTGGGTAAGTGTCACCATGTGTAATGCTTTGTGCAGATCCCCTGTGGTCTAATAATCCTAGCATAGTGTTAAAATACGCATCACAAGCTTCTCAGGTAGAATCACCTAAACCCCAGAATTAGATTTGCTGGAACATTCAGAAATGTACTGAGTGGGCAGAACATCAGACTTCACCTCCGGCTGATGTCAGGTGATAAAACTCATCTCTAAGGATTAGTGCAAGCTTCCAAGGCTGCAGAAGGAGTTGGGGAAGATGATGGTAGCGGTCCTTATGTCCTGGCCAGGCAGCAGTGGAGGACTAGACTGCTTTACCCAGGAAGCAAAATATGAAATAGAGGAAATTCTTAAAAACATGACAGGGGAAAATTAGGGCATTGTTTATGAAGTTCAGGGCACTTTTTAAATTCTCTGAATATTTACAATATTCTATCAATAATCTTGATTGTTCTTAGAAATACCATATTTAGTACATAGAATTTTAAACTATTAATATTTTATGGAATGCACTGTTGAAGATTTTCGATAGAGGCATGAGCTGTTAAAGATGTCAATTTTCCCAGTTTTGGTAAGCATAAGAAAACACCCCATCTCACTGGTTCTAAAATATGTATTTTTTTCACACATTAACATCTCTGAAATTAGGGTGCACCCTAGCACCTTTAGTATGTCAGAATACCGTAGGGAGCATTTTTTCTTTCCTAATGGTACATAAAATAACGGCGTGATATAATTAAAGTCATCTTAGAATCAATGAATTATGATCAGTGAACATAAACTCACTAATATGGAAGCAAAAACAAATCATTCTGGTTCTAGACTTAGCATCTGGATTCCACAACACCAATTAATACCCCAAATAACCTTCTTCTTTTTTAGAGAAGTGGCTGCCAAAGATATTGAAGAACCAACAAAATTTATTTAAAAATATTTCTATTATGTGAAACTTGTCTGAGTTCCATTTTGACCTATCATCATCAAGTTTCTGCTTCTTTATTAGTTAATCTGTGCAGATTTAGGAAACAAGAATTGTTCCTCTCATGAAGGAAGGACTTCTTTATATTTCTAGTTGCCTTTAGTGAAGAGGTAGCAACTTCCCATTAACATTAAGATCAACAGACAAGAGAAAAGCCACCCCGGAGGAGAAGGCATGAAGTTCTCTGCTCTTTTGAGAAGAGTCCCCTCAAAGGGTTGAGCTGTCCTGCTCTGCTGAGACCCACCCTCCCTCCCTGACAGGTTTGAAAGGTAGAGTTAATCAGCACAATATCCTAAGAATGTTTTCTTTCAAAAATCAATTGTATTTGTAAACATCACTAACAATGGAAAACAGAATTTAAATGATAACAAAATGTCAAATACAAGTAAAATCTAGTCTGAATTTTTATCATTTAAAATGAAACAATATTCCAAAATTTTTGTCAAAATGTCAGAAATTTTTCCTAAAAATAAAAATTTTAGAATATCTTTTCACTGGATTTTTCTGAGGTTCTACTTCCCTCACCCCATGAGGAGGAAAATCCAGGACTGTGCTGCTCTGCACTTCCTGCCTTCCACAGGAGCACACCAGTTGAAGAGAATGTGATGAACTTTCTGGACCTTTTAAGTCTTATCAACAAATTTCATGCTAATGGAGCAACTAGGAACCATCGTTAGTGGACAGCTAGTCAGACACCACCTCCCAGTCTCCTCACTTCACCACACCTGGATAATGACATATTTCATCCATTAAGCAGGAATGTGTTCCTCAATTCCTTGTCACAAATAAAAATTTTAAGTAATAAGGTTGCTTAAGTGAGTAAATAAGTGAATTTATTTGGGGGATTCTCTAAATATCTTCTTGCGATAATTTTATAGAGCTTGGGGAAAGGACTTCTAACGCTGTCCTTTCAATAGCAGGCCTAGCCACTTTGAAGAAGATAGCGGCAAAAGTGGACGCCTCCCCCACCAAATCTCCTTTTCCAAAACTGAGTCATGAACAAAAGGAGCAAAAATAACAAAGAGACATACTGAAACTAAGAAAGAGACCCAACCTACACACACAGTGGAAACAAGATAGAAGGATATTGTTTTATTTTGTTTTTTAGGAAGAACATAACTGTGGATGATAGACAATGAACATTTATCAGAGATTTAAAGAAAATTTCAAACCTAATAAAAAGGGAAATACTCAAATATATTTTCAAGAGGCTGTCTGCCAGAATGAAGAGCCCTTCTGTGTCGTAAGAAAATTTTAAGAATGAAGGCTGGGGTTGTGGCTTAAAGGTAGAATGCTTGCCCAGCATGTATGAGACACTGGCTTTGATTCTCAGCACTGCATGTAAATAAATAAAATAAACTAAAAAAAAAAATTAAAACTAAAACTAAAAAAAAAAATTGGGGACAACTAAAAAAAAAACTAAAAAAAAAAAATTAAAAAAAGAAAATTTAAGAACGAACAACACAAGTTCTTTTTTTTTTTTTTTTGGGTGCTGGGGATCGAACCCAGGGCCTTATGCTTACAAGGCAAGCACTCTACCGACTGAGCTATCTCCCCAGCCCCAAACAACACAAGTTCTAATGAAAATAATATAAAGGAAAAACATTGTACATGTGTAGGCAGAACCAACGGGTCATTTATAGTGGAAGATAGAAACAGGCTCCTTCCCTTCAGCACCATTAGCTAGAAAATAATGGAGTCGCCTTGCTGGCCTTCTCCCACACCCAGGCGTTTATAGTTGTCCACTTCACTCACACAGGGCATTTGCGGGAATGCTCTTTGTTCCCCTCTGGTTTACCCTTCTCTTGTGGATCAGTCAGCTTGTGGTAGCTTGCCCTGAGCTCTCATTAGGGTTTCCTAAATCAGAGTTCCTCAGCTGTGACGCAGGCTGCACGTAAAGCACATGCCATGCCACTTGAACAAGGCAAGTGGATGGGAACATGGGGCTTATGTGACCTGCTGTGTCCCTCACCTAGCAGCCATTTGTCTTCAGCCAGCACCCATGACATTGTGGCAGCTAACTTATTTGCAGAGAAGGCAAAATCCCAGACCCTTCTCAGTTCCCCATACGAGTTAATAAGAAGTAGAAGGACTCAAAAGAAGAAAACAATATATTTTTTAAAATCCTATTAATCTCTTAAATAAGACTTGAAAGAAAAAAAAATGATCATTCTAATATCAGACAGAAGAATATTTTTAAAATAGAATATTTGCCTACTCAGGTGTGGTGTTCCATGCCTGTAATCTCAATGACTGGGGCTACCGAGGTAAGAGGTTGACAAGTTCAAGATCGACCTCAGTAACTCCCGTCTCAAAATAAAGAATAGAAAGGACCAGGATGCAGCTCAGTAGTAGAGCACCCCCTGAGTTCAAGCCCTAGTACCAACACACACACATACACACACACACACACACACACACACACACAATTTTCACCTAAATTATCACATTAAAATCCAAATGATTTTAGAAAAAGACTGGCAAAGCATTCAGTGAAGGAGATTCACCCTGCTGGTTACTAAAATAGAGTATAAAATCACCACATAGGCAGCAATATAGTACAGGGGTAGCAATTGGACTAATAAAGAAGTTATCCAGAAATCACATAATTTAAATTTCCATTTTTTTAAAAAAAATTGGTAACATTCCATATCAACACAGGAAAGCTCAATAAATAATCTGTGGACAATTGGCATTAAGAAATAAATCAAGCTATATTTCAGCAAAAATATTCTAGTGATACTCAAGACTTCAATATCTTAAGTACTGAAGACAAAAGTCAACATTTTTGCATTTTTATACTTTTGGGATAGTGTGCAGAAAACCTAGGAAGCAGAACTAGGAAGACTGATAGAAATGACTACATGAAACACAATGCTTTCACACAACCAAAGCAAAATCATGAAAAAGATTGAAAATAAAGGACAAGCTAAAGAACCTATTTGTTACATGTGGCACCAATCAAAGGTTAATACAAAAACCTCAGATAATTGAGTTAAGGTGAACCCCTCAATAGAAAAATTGACAAAGGACAGACAACTAAGCAAGGGAGGGAAGAGAGCAAGGGTCTGCTTCTCTGGACCCTGAGAGAACCAGAACAAATAGCCAATTATCACCAGAAAAGATTGGAAATTTAACTGGTATCTCCCCACAAAATGTGTCAATCCTCAGCAGTATCATTTGTCCATTATCAGATTGATAAAAGTGGAAGCCCGTGGTTAACACTCCACGTTGGTGAAGGGGTGACAGGTAAGGCATCCCCACTTACTGTTGGCAGGAGTGGACATTGACTGACCTTTCTGCAGGACGATTTGAATGTCACTTAAAAACTTAATACACACAAACATCCTGATCCAACCTTATTACTCCTAAGGATGTGTTGTTAAAAAAAAAAAATCTAAGACAAGAACAAAGATATATGCCCAAGGGTACTCATTGCAGCATTATTTATAATCATGAAATATTGAAAGCAATCAAAATGTCCCTCAAAACAACCTTGATTTGGTATATTATTTCACATTCATAACGTGGAGTGCTTTGTAATTTTAACATGTGTTTGTATGTACATTTGTACATATATAAGTGCATACATGGAAATTGCAAATGACATGCCTAGTGTGATCCTCTCCATATGCTTTTTATGCACAGAGACAGATAAATTGGTAGGACTAGGCATAGAAAGAGGTCTGCAAAGAAGACCATCGAAAGGCTGATGGACGTTGTCTCCAGGCAGAAAGCTAATGAAAGATGTTTTTTCTTTCTTCTTTGTATCATTTTGCACAATTTGAATTTTTAAAATCAGAAGTGGGAAAATTGTATAAAGAAAACAAATGAAGAAGGAGTGAATAATTCTTATTCTCTGGAAGTTTCTACTGGATTTTTGTACTCTTCTAAATGGCCTTTTGTTTTCTTATTTTCTAATGGTTTTGCTTCCTGAGCCACAGAACTCCTGCTTTAACTTGTCAAACAAAAATAATAAAAAAGCCAAAAGAGCTCTATTGCCAAAAATATCAGAGAAGGTTGTCTCTGAGCCGAGAAGAAGATCCATAAACAGATGGTAGACGGCTGCTTCTCTGGACCTGAGAGAACCAGCCCTTGTCCTCCTGACATTGCCTCCCTCCAAGCCCTTCCAATGAGGGACTAGGTGACAATTGGGTTACTTCCCTTCCACCAAAGATTTCCTCCATCTCCAAAGACTTTCAAAGGCCTCAAATGTAATCCAAGAACACTCTATCCATAGATACATAATTTGACACAACCAAATATATAAATCACTTGAGAAGTTGCAAAATCCTCCAGGCATTTATGCTTCTGAATTGCTATGCTTTCATTTGTGGACTTCTGTACAGACCGCCTCCATTCTGGTTGGATTTGGAAGTCACTGTGGAGCAAGAAGCTCTAACAAACATGAAAAGATTCAGTCCCTAGAACAGCCTAATCAACAAATCTCTAAGTTTCCAAGTTACAAACTGCATGAAGTTGTCAAATCCTGACTTGGCATATAAAACCAAGTGATTTACTGTTTGTTTCCTAAGTCTCCCTCGTCTTATCAAAGCAAGACTTGGGTAAAAATATCACAAGTGAAACCAAGAGAACCTAAGTTCTGGTGTATGAATTGGTGGTCACAGAGTACCCATCAGTCTTGCAGATCTATTACATAGAACCCACGGTCATGGCTAATAGTACTTCATTAAGATAAAGACCAAGAAAAGATCAAATCCAAAGCACACATCAATCCCAAGGGACCACTGAGTCATCTAGGAGCTATCCTGAGGCATTTATTCATGCATACACTCATTACATCACTCATTAGTTTACTAATTTAACCAACAAATATCTGTTGAATATGCCCCAAATGTCAAACACTATGCTTAGGCACTGGGCTCACAGATGAGAATAAATAAGATACATTGCCCAGTCACCATCTGTAGGAAAGCAGACAGGAAGAAAGGAAAGAAGAAAAGGGAGGAGGAGGAGGAGGAGGGCAGCGACAATATGAATATACAAACTAGGTGGGACAGCATGGGGTCAATGAATTGCTATGAGAGCTTCACGGAAAGAAAGCAGTTCTTTTAGCAGGTTTGGGAGGGACAGGGCAGAAAGGGCACAAGAAGGTGACACCACAGCTAGGATTTTCCCAAACAGAGCAGAGCAAGCTAAATGCACGGAGCTGGTGATAGAGCAGATACATGCAGGTATGTTTCAGGGTAGGCCAACCCTACTAGAAACAAGATGAGTGATTTTTTTGTTGTTCCTAAAAGCATGAGGGCAGATAGTTACAGAATCTTTAATCTCCACTGACCTCTAAATCGTTCCCTCCTGTTATTTTCATGGAATGGGTCCCTGGCCCCAGTGCAATGGTCTTTCTCACTGTTGTTTCAAAATCACAACCTCAATCCTATTTTCTCTTGTTCTGCGGCGCCATGTTGAATTCACCATGAGCCAACATCTCTGGTGTTATTCTCTGACAGGAGCCTCACTCTAATATCCACTGTTCAGCACAGAGGGGTGTACCTGAGGTGATTTCCAATGATAAAGATGCATCTTGGCTTCTGTCTAAATTCAGCCATTCTCCAAACCGGCCCAAGCTCTTCTGCTTCAGAGAACTTTCCTCCATACACTGGTCTCTCAACTCCTCACCACCTGTTGTTTGACTACAAGTTTTATCAAGCACTTCTAAAATTATAAATAATGTAGCTTTCCCATTGTTTTAGACACAAAAACGTCTGTCTATTCATGGAGGCCAAGGACCATGTTGCATATACCTCTCTGATCAGTGTGGTACCTGGTACAGAATCACATCTGCAGAGTTCACCATGGAGTCTAGCTATCTCACCAAAGCTAACGGCCTACAGCTACAATCAGAAGTGTTCCTTCATATTTTTAAATTTGGGGTAGAAATATATCTAATATATTTGGATAGAAATATGTCCAATATAATAGAATACTTTAAAAGTCAACAAAATCTTCATAAGAATCAGAACAGTAATATCATCTGTTATTGGGATGTTATTCATTTTTTTCCTAACTCTGACACCAAAATTTGTCCAACAGAAGCCAAATCGAATACTCAAATGTACTCATTCCTAGCACTAAAATTTTGTTCTCTGCTACTATTTTCCATACATAAAACCAGGTCTTGGGGACAGAGAAAGGTCAGGATTAGCTGGGAACAGCTGATATTACCAGAAGGAGGATGATTTTAAAGATATCAGGGGTGGAGATAAGAGGATAGAGAGATAAGTTGTAATAATTTGTGTATAATAATAATAACAGTAATGTAGCAACTTTAAATAAATTATGATGGGCAATAAGTTCCTTTTTATACTCAGAAGTCTTAGATAAGGTATACCAAACTATAATTATTTTAATGAAATTGAAGAGTGAACAGAATAAAATATAATCTATTTTTAGTTGATTTTAGTAAATATGGAAGAACTTATGTATAGTTATCTTGTTTCATTAATTAAGTATTGATATGCATTTGTCTCTATATGTCTAAACAGAGATGAATAAATACAAAGAAATTGTAAATAAGTCAAAGTGTTCTAAAAAATAGGAATTGACCCAGGAACAAAAGGAATTGAGGTAGAAATATATCTAATATATTACCACAGCCCCTGCCCCCAATTGCTGGAAACACATGCACACACACACATATATATATGTGTGTGTATATACACATATGTGCATCAAAATGAAATGATATACCTCATTTGTGTACAATGAATCAAAACGCAGTCTGTAAAAAATTAAAAAATAAATAATTTTTTAAAAACTTACACTATAAAAAAAAGGTGTGAAGAATTCACTGGCTGGGCAGCTGCTCTGCTGTAAAAGAAGTCTCCCCATTTTCTGGGGTCCACCAGTCCCCTTAGCCAGCTCAGGAAGAAGAGAGAAGATTGCTTGTAGTTGTTAGCACTGCCATTGGGTCCACTGGCTGGAAGCTGCTCCTCAGAAGGCCAGAGAAAGCAGGTTTCAGGCCCAGGAAGAACTATCCATGCCACCTCCTAGCTTCAGGTGTCCATCCCTTCTTTTTAAATCAAGTCTTCGCACAGGCTGACCTTGTGCTTCAGGTGACATCCTTTTAGAACACAGCACTACAGAGATTCTGTGTGTTGGTCCTGAGGCTCTCTGCCCCAGGGAATTCCTATCTTCTCTGCCTTTTTTTCTTTTTGCTGGGTTGTGGGGATAGTACCAGGGATTGAACTCAGAGGGGCTTACCCACTAAGCCACACCCCCAGCTTGTTTTTTATATTTTATTTTGAGACAGGGTCTTGCAAAGTTGCTCAGGGCCTCATTAAGTTTCTGAGGCTGGCTTTGGACTTCTGATCCTCCTGCTTCAGCATCCCGAGCACTGGGATTACAGGTGCACCACTGCATCCAGTTTTTCCTGTTCTTTCCTGGAGTCTGCCTCTCTGTGGCCACAGTTGAGGTACGCTTACAGGCAAACCCATGGTTGTAAGAAGTGACCTGGAGGAGGGAAATATGAAGCTTTCGGCCATTAATGTGGCCAACAGACTCATGGGTAAGAAAGATAGGGAATGACCTTCAAGAGACCTAAATTGATACAGTGGCACGTATAGCATCTAGGAAATGGCAGGTGAGGAAGACACACAGATAATACATAAGCATGTATACACACATACAGTGGTTCTCCTTTACCACGGTTTCACTTTCTGGGGTTTCGGTTACCCACGGTCAACCATGGTCTGAAAATACTCCTATAGTGCAATGAAGAATTAAGATATTTCAAAAGGAAGAAGTAGAGAAACCATATTCACACAATTTTTATTACAGTATATTGTCATAATTGTTTTATTATTTATTATTTTTAATATCTTACTGTACCCAATTTATAAATCAAGCATCATCACTATAGGGGAAATAGTATATACAGTATTCTCCACAGTTTCAGGCCTCCACTGGGGGTCTTAGAATGTGTCCCTTGTTGACAAGGGGAAGACACTATCTGTGTTTGTAGATACATAAACTATCCTTGCAAGTGTTTTCGAGGAGGTAATAATTGTCTCTTGCTGGAGTCAAGAGGGGAACTAGGCGATCAGAGACTGGAGACAGAAAGGGATTTTCCTCTGCATTCTGTTTGCTAACTTTTGCATTCCATGTGTGTTCTAAAAGTAAAACACACAAACTCAATGAGTGAGAGGCTCTGATCCGCTGTTGTTGATCCACCAGGCCAGTTGTATCAGCATGCAGGAGCTGGGTGGGGCAGGTGCTCTGAACCCTGAAGCGATCACAAATCACAAGCTAATATGTGGGTGCCACACTCGTCATGTCTCGTGGTATGTGCCTTTGCACCTGTCATAACCCAATGATTCAGCAGCCACCTCAATGGACATTATGGCACAGGAGGCTCAGGACTGGGTGCTAGTGGACGTAACCCAGGTCTGGGCTCCAGTGCTGGCCATACTCTTACTCAGACAGGTGGACAAGTCCTTCCACCATAGTGGGCCTCAGCCCCCTCCTCTGTGCAGGCTTAGATCTCCAAACTCCCAACAAGCAAAACTGACAGATTCAACTGGTAGAAGAAACAACAAACCTTATTTAGCCTCGAACAGTTTCTCACTTACAAAGAGAGCAAGATGTAGAAGAGCGCAGACTCCTCCCATGTCACTTGTCCCTGGACAACACAGAAACAAAAGGGCAAGATGGTTGCCTCACGAGTGATGTGGTGCCCTGTTCTGAAGAGCTGATTCAAGCTGCAGCTAGGCAGTTTCATAGCTGGACCCTGAGCAGGACAAGGCAGAAAGCCTCACTTTCCATCAGCACCAGGAGACCACGAATACCTGTCTAGTGATGGCCTCCTGGACAGGTAGGGAGGCGGGTGGCGAAGGGCCTGGGAGCAACGGCTCACAAGCCTCCCACGTTCTCATGCTCTGGGGGTCACAGGCCTTCTACCGGACTCCACTTCGCTGTGGTCAAGCCTTACCTGCGTGGCCTGTGTGGAAACCTGCCAGGTCATTGGGGTGCCATGGTGGAGCTGGTCCCATATGCTCCCCTCCTGCCTTTGGGAGCTGAACACTGGGCAGTGAAGAAAGACACACAGAAATGGTAGAATAGCTGTGAAGCAACTCGTGTCTAAGGATGGGGACCAAAGAGCCCAGGATGCTCAAAGAAAAGCAGTCCTACGGGACTAGGGTTTTCAGGGTCTCTAAACCAGGGACAGTCAGAGTGTATGTCATGGGTTAGCCGCACAGCTCCTCTCTACCTGACCTCACCAGGTCCCTGCATCCTGGAGTTACTGTGCAGATGACATTAGAGGACTCCTAAGCCAAAGGCTCCCTGTGTGCTGCCCCTGGGTCCCACTTGCCCTGCTCATCCCAGAGGCTTGGAAATCACAATGAAAGTGAGCTGTTTAAGTTGGAACCCAAAGTAAAAGCAGAACTCAAGGCAGGTACGAGTTGAATCACAACAGGTCTCCGAAGCCTCTATTTGGAGCCCCACCCATGGTTTTGTCTAAGGATGTTACTTGATCTTTGCTCAGTTTTTCAAGAGAGAGAACTGTCCCCTCTCTCTTTCAGTCATCATTTTCTGCCTGACATGTGAACCCTTCCCCTTGACTAGATGAAAAGGAACCACCTTCAAAGACTTGTGTTCCTCAGAGAGGTGGCTTTCCAGAGCTCCTTCCCTGTAGCTCTGCCTGGAAGCTGCTACTCAGGCAGAATTATTCTATCCCAACTCCTTTCCCGAGTTAAGGTTGAGATATTTCTACTTCAGCCCCTACAACACTTTATTCCATTTATTCACATCTATGTCTATCCCTCCCAATATGCCTGGGCTCCTTGAAGGCAGTGCTACTTCTTGACCCATGGATCCCCAATTAGTTCAGAGTCTGCACATCTTAGGATCTTAACAAATGTTCATTGAATGAATGAATGATGGTCAGGACCCCCAAACATACTCTTCTAGGATGCTTCCTACCCGCTAGCCCTGAGGCAGCAGGATCCAGCCCAGGGCATTTGCCTTCCATTAGTTGGTAGTGGCAAGCAGGCCATGCAACACCCAGTAGCCACTTTCCAACAAGAAGGTCACCCAGCAAGGCTCAGCATTCCACATGCTGCCAACACAGATCTTCATCTACTCCATCTCTTAATTTTCACCATGACTATGAGATATGTATCACTGTCCTTGAACTTAGAGAGGAGGAGCTATGGCCTAGAAGGGTTACATGAGCATCACCCATCAGTGGGCAGAACTCAAAGTCCACCCCAGAACTCTGCACAGACCTCTACAGCTGTCTCCCAGGGTTCACCCTGGACAGAGTTCAGGGAACCAGCAATGGAGTTAGTTAGGGGGACAGGAGGGAAGCCCCCACTTAAGTCACATCTCCCCATGTCTGTAGGCTTAAAGACATGGCACTGATGCTAAGTGAAAGCTGAGGTGGTGTAAGATAACCCAATAACTCGGGGACCCCAAGTTGACTGGATGGATAGATCAGTACAGTTATTTAGTTGGTGCCTATGGCATACAGAGGCATCCAAATGTTTGTAAAGATTGTTAAAGAGTAGAGCAGTGGTAGCAGCAGTAGCAAGACAGTGCTTGTTGAAGATGCCAGTCCCAGCTAAGGAGGCAGCAGCCAGGGACCTGCTGTCACTCTGTCTCCGAGCTTGCATTCCATGGTGTAAGGGAAAGCACTTTATAGGGCAGCTACAAGCTACAAGTACTACTTTCTTTTTTAGCAAACCACTGTTTCCTGTTTTGTTCTCTATTTATACTTTACATTTAGTTTTGAGAAAACACTGGTGGCTTGGTGTTTGGGTTGTTTCTAGTTCAATCTTAATCTATAAAGCAAACTCTCTTTCCAAATGATCTAATATGGTATAAATCAACTGTGCACCTAGACTCCTTTCAAATATTATATTAAGAAAAATTCTTAAGACTTCAATGATGAAACAACAAGATTCAAATAACACCAATCACAACTGTGTGCCTGTCAGCACCTCACCCAGTGGGTGAGTTCCTCCAGTACGGGGCTTCTTTTGACAGTAATCTTTCCAACACAAACATTTCATACAGATGTTTAGGCATTCTGAAGTTGTCCATAGTTACAGCAATGTGTAACTATAATATCTACAATATGATACTCTTTGGAAAACACTGAAGTATCTAAAGCACTTTGTTGGAGCTGTATAACAAGATGGATCAACTCCATGTCTGCCCTGAAAGATTATTTAAGAAAGATACAACATCTCAGGCCCATGGGAGCAAGACACAGCAGTCAGCAGAAAATAAACACGAGAATGACACTAGAACCAAAGGCTTCACCTCTTCTACAGGTGGAGGAAAGACGCACATTACAGGTGAAAAGCAAGAGCAAGTACAGTTGTCTCGAAACCCGCTTTGTTCCTCTGTTTGATAACTGAAAGCTTTGCTTGCTTCCCCAATAGACAAGGACCATGTGTCTGCAAGGATCAGGAGAGCTGGCTTGAGTCAGAGTGGGCAGTAAGTAGAGTGGCAGAGAGTCCCCTGGGCTTCAGGGTCCTGACCTGTCAAACAGGAATGCCAGTATTTCCCGAGTCCACCACAGGTTGCATGAGGATCCAGTGAGAAAATGACCCTGAGAGCACATTGTCATCTGCAGATCCCCATGGGATATAAATTACTGCTGTTCCCAGAAAAATAATTCTTTTCTTTTGTTCTTTTTGCAGAGAACAGAGTCCACAGAAACTGTTTCCTGACCACCTTGCAGTGTCCCTAAAGACAGCACACAAGAAATTTATTTTTATTTACCAAGCAAAAGAAATACACCCGAATGAGTCCAGTCAAAGTCACGCTCGTCTCTCCCTACAGAGTGTCACATTAGTCCTGTCGCCCATCTAGACAATGCCCACCTCATGGGAGTGAAGCTGCTGGTGACAGCCTGGCATCAGAAGGGGCTCAGAGCCCTCTGTAAAGTGATGAGGCTGGTAGGAAAAGCAGTGGCTGCCAGTGGCCATGGCTGGACATGAAGGCACTGCCAACTAGTTCATTCTCCCCTTGTATCTCACCAAGGAAATTCCAGGGGTCTTTAAATACTAGGAATGTTGGGTCTGTTACCAGGTCTGAGAATAGAATGGGTAAAGTGGGGGTGTTGGAGCAGAAGCCCAGGAAAGTTCTTCCTGGGTGTTGGTCTCTCCACCTTGCAGGAAGGAAAGCAAAATGCTCTTCTGATCACTAAGGGTCACAAGGACTCCTCAGTCGTCCTAATGAGGGTGGTCACAGCATCATAGCACCAGACATGGTGGGCAGGTCACTACCTCTCTAACTGCTATTCCCTTGTGGCCACTCTCACACAGCCTGTTGGCCCCTCAGGCTTCACAAGCATTGTAAGACCAAGGTTAAAATGTAAGTTCTTGGCTCTCAAATGGGAAATGCTGGCCAGAAACACGCTTCTTCTGCCCTTACTCCTCCCTTCAACCATTCAACAGCATTTTCTGAGTACCTGTTATGTGGGGGGCACGGTGCAAAGGACTGCAGGGTGAAGAGGAACCCAGAGCAATGCCTTCCCCAGACACTCTCAGGAGGATGACTACAGAGGGCCTGCAGTCAGCACATCTCACCTCCTCCAGTGCCAGCCCAAACCCTACTTGCTCCTCATCTCCCCACCCCTGGGTCCCCTGGCATGTCAGTTTTCCTATCAGCTGTTGGGTGCAGTCCCAGCCCAACTGAATTCTCCATGCCCCACATCATCAACACACAGCTTCCCCCATCTCCGTCTCTCAGAATTGCTCAGAGCCTGGTGCACACTACACTTACGGTTTACCTGGGGAAGCAGCCACAACATGTGCTCAATACAGACAAGGACAGTGCCTGATAACCACAAAGACAGAGCCTTTATAGACCAGGCTATCACAGTCTTGGAGGTTTCCTGGAACAACTCCTTCTTATATGAAATACCCCACCCTTGGAAGGCAGTAATTCCAGTTCTCTAGTCAGCTACTTCCCTCAAACCTGTGTCCCCAGTGCAGTAGATACTGTCCTGGTATTCGCACCCAAGACTAACCTCACAGAACCAACAAGGCAACAAATAGAGGATGAAAAAATTAATGAATTAATGAAACAGATACATGCAGATATTATTTTGCTAAATTTTCATACAAACTTTGAAAACAAGTATTATGTGTCCTCACCATACAAATGAAAATTTCTGTCAAATCTGTGCAGATGAAAGCTCAGAAGGCTCTGAATCTCACCCCCAATCACAGGATAATGCCCACCCAATTCTCTCCAACAACACCTGGTAAACAAGATGTGAGCTGCTAAGATTCAGGAGTATAACCTTCCAGGGCCCTTGTTTCCAACTGAGATGGTAAATGTTGCATTTTAAGGTCAATTCCTACAAAATTAATACACAAAAAATCAGTAACTTTTCTATACCAACAATGTCATTGAAAAAGAAATCAGAAAAACAATCCCATACACAATAGTCTCAAAAAACAAACAAACAAACAAACAACAACAAAAACAGAACAAAAACCCCTCAAAACCAAAATACTAACCAAGGAAGTGAAAGACCTTCACAAAGAAAATTATAGAACACTGAAGAAAGAAATTAAAGAAAACACTGGAAGATGGAAAGACCGCCCATGTTCATGGATAGGCAGAATCAGATTAAAGTTGCCATATTACCGAAAGATACATAGATTCAAAGCAATCCCCATAAAAACATCAATGACATTATTCACAGAACTAGAAAATAAAAGCCCTAAAATTCATTTGCAAGAATAAAAAACCCAGAATAGCTAAAGTAATTCTAAATAACAAAACAAAAGCAATACTGGAGGCATCACAATATCTGACTCCAAATTATGTTGTAGTAGCAAAAACTGCGTGGTACTGGCATTAAAACAGATATATAGACCAATGGAACAGAATGGAAGACACAGAGACAAACCCACACAGATGTAGTCATCTAACTCTTGACAAAACTCCAAAAACCTACATTGGAGAAGAAATCCTTTAAAACAAATAGTGCTGGAAAAATTGATTATCCATATGCAAAAGAATGAGACTAGATCCCTATCTCTCACCCTGCACAAGTCAACTCAAAATGGATCAGCGATCTAGGAATTAGACCAGAAATTTTGCAACTACTAGAAAATTTCATAGTGTCAACACTTCAACAGATAGGTGCAGGCAATGATTTCCTAAATAGAAATCCAAAAGCTCAGGAAATAATACCAAGAATTAATAAATGGGAAACATCAAACTAAAAAGCTTCTGCACAAAAAAAGGAAACAAAAGCGTGAAGGGAGATCCTACAGAATGGGGGAAAAGCTTTGCTAGCTACTCTACTGACGGAGGATTAATATCCAGCATATATAAAAAGTAAAAAAAAAAAAAAAAAAAAAAAAAACCACCAAAAATACCAATCAGTAAATGGGCAAACCAACTCAACAGACACTTCTCAAAAGAAGAGATACAAATGGACAGCAAAGATATGAAAAAATGTTCAACATATTTAGCAATCAGGAAAATGCAAATCAAAACTACACTGAGATTTTATCTCACACCAGTTAGAATGGCAGACACCAAAAATATCAATAATAATAAAAGCTAGAAAGGATATGGGAAAAAAGGAAAACTTTTACACTGTTGGTGGGATTGCAAATTAACACAACCATTATGGAACTCAGTATGGAGATTCCACAAAAGAGCAGAAATGGAGCCACGATGTGACCCATTTTTTTTTAATCTCAAAACATTAAAGTCATCATACCATAGCAATACATGCATATTCATATTTATAACAGCACAACTCACTATAGTCAAACTATGAAACCAGCCTGGGTGTACAGCGGTGGATGAATGGGTAAAGAAAATGCGAGAAAAAAATATACATTTCTCTTGGGACATCTCCCACCTCAGCAGAAAACAAAAGCTCTGGAAGGTGACACTCCTGGATCCTAGCAGCTCATATCTTGTTTACCAGGTGTTGATGGAGAAAGACTGGGTGAGCATGACTCTATGGTAGCTGGTGAGATTCAACAAAATATTTTTTTCTCACATTTTCTTTACCCGTATATAAACATATATTTTATGACTCAATCAAATCTTTATATATATATGTATATATATATATATATATATATATACATATATATATATACACACACACACACACAAACACACAATGGAGTTTTTTTAGCCATAAAGAATGAAATTATGTCATATGAAATATGCAGGAAATGCATGAAGCTTGAAAGCATTATATTAAAAAAAAAATAAGCTCAACTCAAAAAGTCAAGGGTAGTATGTTTTCTCTAATATGTGGAAGCCAGAAAGGAAAGGAAGAAAAAAAAAAAGTGTATGTGTATGTGTGTGTTGGGTGGGGGGATCATCTCATGAAAACAGAGGAGAAACAAGTAAAGTAGAGGAAAGAGACCAGGGGAAGGTGTTACAGAGCTGTGACCTTCTAAGGAACTGAGGCAGCAAAAAGACCCCTTCAAACCCGAATTCATGTGACCAAGTCAGAAAGATTTAGACATGTTTCTCAAAGTAACAGGAATGAGCTTATTGACGGACTAAGAAAAGGAAAAGGAGACATTCTCGAGAGAGAGTGGGTCCTCTCAGAGAGGAGAGGGACAATGTGTCTTTCCTATACTCCAGTTTTATTGGGGATCCCAAACAAGTTTCCAAAGAGTCCCGCCCAGGTCCACCTCTTGACTTTTGACTGACAGCAGGGTGACATCAGACTTTCAAGCACCCACAGTCATGCAACTCTAAGTCACCTTGACCCATGCTGACTGGTTCTTACAGATTTTATGGTTAAGAGAAACTATCCTTATTTCCCAGAGTTTCAGGATCTGGTCACAAAAGTCTCCCCCTTCAGGGTTACTTGGGTTCCTGGTATCAACATTATTTTGGACCTACATTTTTCCTGCAGTAACAGGTAGTTTGCTGAGGAATGTGACATATCCTGTCCACTTACGTCAGGCAGGGCTGCTGGTAAATTGCTTCCTGGATAAGAGCATGTGGGGGTCAACACAGTGGGATCACCTTATAGAATTATTCTCTTAATCTCACGATCCCACCATCCTCATCTGCCTATTTCCTAACAAAGAGAAGAGGGAAGGGAAAGGGAAAGTACTGGGAAATGAAACTGGCCAAATTATATTGTTATAGTGCGTGCATGTGCAAATTTGTAAGGATGAAATATGCAACAATGTATAATTATAATGCACCAAAAAATAACAATAGAAAATAAAAATAAAATCTGACTCCTCTAGACCAAAAAGTCTGGAAACCTCACACTCACCCCAAATAAGAGAATGATTTTATTACCTGGTGTCTGGGCTGGTGAAAGCTCATGTGACCTTTAGGGGCCTGGCTTAGGATGGACACTTAGTCAATATGATTTGACTGACTCAAAAAATGAAAGGGAGGGAGGGAGCAACACAATGGTGTGATTGTGGACTTGACTTCTTGGTTGCTGAAGGAAAGGTCAAAAAGGAAAAAATTAATACCCTTTGGTCCTGCTCCCTCTCCTGTGGCCTAGCCGTTCGCGCAGGGCACCAGGGGTTCACAGGACCATTTTCCAGGACTTTTCCCCTTGTCAAAGGCCTCCTGGAGCAGCAACAGCAGCTGAATCAATTCTGAATTTGCTTTCAGTGTTCATCATCTGAAAAAATCCATATCTATATGAATATTCACTGGACATTTAGGCATTTACACCAGACCCTAAGGATACAAAGAGATGTCAGGACATTCTTTTATGGAAAGGCACCCACAGGAATGCCCAGGCTGGGATGGGCCCTGGGACTCCAAGAGGGGCCAAAGCACAAAAGGCAAAGAACACAGAGATAGATCTATCCTCGAGTAAATTCCTCATTTTCAGGGTAAGAAGACAAGGACGTAACTAACCAGCTGCTTAAAGTAGACCAGGGAGTTAGCGGGTGACAAGGGAAAGCCAGAACAGCTCTGGACTTTTGTTTAGTCTGCTTAGTACACACGGGAGGATCTCAGAGGTGGGGCCACCAGATCATGTATAAGAGGTGAGGCAGAGATAGATAGTGAACCCATCCCTCTCTTTTTTTTTTCCCAGTGAAATCTTTTTTTTATTTGTTCTTTGTTTATACATGTCAGTAGAATGTGTTTTGACATATCATACATACATGAAGAATAACTTCCTATTTTTGTGGTTGTACGTGATGTGGAGTTACACTGGTCATGTATTCATGTAAGAATGTAGGAAAGTTATGATCAATTCATTCTACTGTCTTTCCTATTCCCATCCCCTCTCCCTTCCCTTCATTCCCCTTTGTCTAATCCAATGAACTTCTATTTTCCCTCCTCCCACCCTTATTGTGAGTTAGCATCTGCAAATCGGACAGAACATTGGGCCTTTGGTTTGGGGAACTGGCTTATTTCACTTAGCATGATAGTCTCCAGTTCCATCTGTTTACTAGCAAATGCCATAATTTCATTCTTCTTTAAGGGTAATATTCCATTGTGTATATGTACCACATTTTCTTTATCCATTCATCTGTTAAAGGGCACCTAAGTTGGTTCCATAGTTTAGCTATTACAAATTGAGCTGCTATAAACACTGATGTGACCACATCACTACAGTATGCTGATTTTAAGTCCTTTGGGTATATGCTGAAGAGTGGGATAACTGGGTCAAATGGTGGTTCCATTCCAAGTTTTCTGAGGAATCTCCATATTGCTTTCTAGAGGGTTGAACCAATTTGCAGTCCCACCAGTAATGTTTGAGTGTACCTTTTCCCCCAACATTTATGTTACTTGTATTCTTGATAATTGCCATTCTGACTGGAGTGAGATGAAATCCTAGGTCTTAAGCTGAATGAGATCAAATCTGTGCAGGTAGGACACAGTGGACCCTGTTACAGATGTGAGGTCTCAGAGCTGCTTTTTTAAAGTTCCTGAGAAATCAAGGGAACAAGAGAAATACTAGAAGAGCAGAAAGGGGTATATTTTATCCCAATATTCAAAACAGGTTGGATTCTAATATGAATAGCTGTAGTAATCAGTTACAGCTGATTTTTAAACAAATTGGCAAGTGCTTATAAAAGAACGTGCTCATCATTTAAAATGTGACATTGGCTCCCTAACAGCAAATTCCCTTAAATTAGTTTTGAGGGTTAACCTAATTAGATTTTCTGAGAGGCAGGGGCAGGGCAATCAGGTTGGAACTTAAGGGGAATGCTATGACCATGCACTGCTTAAATTATAACAAAGTATTTGACAAATTGTCCCAAGATTATTTCATGAATCAAATGGAAACATGTGAACAAAAGGATAACACAGTTGGATAAAATCATAGCTAATGACACACTACTCAGGTTCCAAGTTGCATGGTTGATGGCAGCACCGATCTTCAGGTTGTTTCTAGTAGCATGCACAGGTCTCTAGAGAGTTCAGTTAGATGCTCCCCAGTGACATGGGTGTGACAATTTAGAAGGCAGGTCTGTCAGATAACCAGATGATCCCAGACTGGGAGGGACAGCTCATACTAGAGATTACAGAATTGAGATTCAAAAATGTTTAGTTATGTGGACCAAATCAATCAAATTTAACTTTTAAAAGCTAAAGTATCACTCACAAAGGTACAGGACAAGACTTCCTGTGTAAAAAAGATTTAGAAATTTCAATTAAGTACACATCTCATTTAGATTATGATGTGGGTCATTTTATCAAAAAGTTCATGGGAAAAGAGATTATCTAGCATCCAATTAAAAGAAATAATAACCCCATTATCTACAGAACATCTGAAGTTTTGCATTTGTTTCTGGAAGCAGGAATATAAATAAGTATTGACTCCAAAAGGAAAGGCATTTGGAACTTTCCTTTGTGGAAGAGTTGAAATAACCAAGGGCATTTAGCTTGAAAAGAAACAGATTATTCCATGTGGCCCCAGAAGGTGGAATCACAATGTGGAACGCAGCCTCCAACATGGCCCCCAGTGACCCCCACTGTATCAAGAATTTAAATGATTAATTAAAAGGACGATTACTCAGAATTCTCATTGTCTAAGAACCAATCTAATTCAAAAGGGAGTAAGAAGTAGTTAATGTGCTTCCTTATCTCAACAAGAAGAAGTAAATGAGATACCATGTATTATACTCATTGGGTATTTATTCTACAGGACAGGAAACCCCTGCACGCAGGTCAGACCCGGGACCAATAATGGGGCAATGTGTAAGGCAAAGAAATACTTTACACAAGCAGAAAAGCACCAAACAGGACCGGCTGGTTCCTCCCCATCATTTAGGAATGTGTATTTCTCATCGTGACGAATTCTCTCTGCTTTCATCCTTTCTGTCACTTTTTTATAGGCACCTCTTTATCTAGGGGCAAATCCCAACCTCTAAGAAGCTCAATTTAGTAAGGACATTAGAATCTATTAAAATAAGAAGTCAGCACAGGAAAAGAAAAATATTGTCTCTATCCCAACCATCCATCTTTTTTATCGTGGCCTTGTTATCAGTCTCTGGTTATATTTCATAATAGGTTTTCAGAAAGTATCTTTGCTATGAGACCCGAGGGGCAGAGGTAGTCAATGAAGATGAAACCAAAAGATGTGATCACAGCAGATTGACTGTTGCAAAGAAGGTGCTCAATAGATGCTTATTGAATTGGTTTGCACTGAATTGGATTGAATTGAACAGATTTAAATTGAAATGTTCAGACTGAGGCATTTAATAAAGCTTCATCTAATTGAGCTGAACGGGCAAAATAAATCATGGTAAATCCATAACCTGGGACACAGTGCCTCCTTTAGAAACAATCATTCCCTTGTCCCAAAGCAGCCCAGGGGGGTACATTCAGGCTACTCTGTGTGCCAACAAAGAACTGTCCCCAGGATTTATTATTCCATTAGAAAACAACAATAAGTGGCCACCGAGTATGTACAGCTACCTCATTGGTATGTTATCAAAATTGTATACAAGAAAGATATGTATGTATATCTAAAATAGATATGTATGATTTTAGAGCACATTTTTAGTTTATTGATTCAGATCTGAGTGTACCAGAAAGATGCTTGAATTCCTAACTTAATTCTTAATTCAGCAATTAGTGTATTTGTTTCCTAATGCTGTCATAATTTATTGCCCCAATTTTGGTGACCTTATTGTCTCCCAGCAGGCCAGAAGTTTGCAGTCCAGGTGTCTGCAGCATTGTTACTTCTTGAAGTCTGAGGGAGAATCTGAGGATCTGTTCCATGCCCCTTTCCCAGCCTCTGGTGTTGACAGTGATCCTTGGCATTTTTTTTGGCTACATCACACCAATCTCTTCCACCATCGTACATGGACTTCTTCCCCCTTCGTGCCTGTGTCTCCACATAGACCGAATATAATGACACTAGTCACTGAATTTATGGCCCACCCTAATCCAGTATGAGATTGTCTTAACTAATTACATCTGCAGAGATCTATTTCCAAATAGGTTCACATTCTGAGGTTCTAGATAGATATGAAGAGGAGCACCATATTCAACCCAGTACTAATAATAAACATTAACCTTCTCATGGGGAGAAACACCACCTTTTATTAGGGATAATGATATGTTAATTAATTCACATATAAATTTCTGTAGAAGTTTTTTGCCATCATTTAGAAACCTTTTTATGGCTATATCCTTTGAGAAGATACGAAAATCTGACAGCACTTCTTATATTGTTGGCATGATTTTTTTTAAACTTCCAGTTAATTTGTGCAACAAAAGTTTCTTTTGAGTTAAGATTTCCATTTTTTTTTTTGGGGGGGGGGCCCTAGGTATTGAACCCAGAGGTACTTTACCACTGATCTACATCCCCAGTCCTTTTTACTTTTTATTTTAAGGCAGGGCCTCACTAATTTGGTTAGGGTCTCACTAAATTGCTAAGGCTGGCCTTGAACTTGTGATCCTCCTGTCTCAGTCTCCTGAATGGAGTCACTGGGATTACAGGCAAAAAGGTGTAATCTTAATTGTGGTATAATTTACATACAATGAAACTCACAGGTCTTAAAGGTACAGTTTGAGTGTTGACAAACATATTCACCAAATATAATTCATACCCCAGTCAAAATATTGAACATTTCCATTACCTTAGAAAGTTCATTTATGCTTCTTTCCAGTCACCCTGCTCCTCCAAAGGTGACCACTATTCTATTTATCACCATAGATTAGTTTTATCCAATTTGGACTTCACATAAATGGAATCATATGACATATACTCTCTTGCATCTGGCTTCATTAGCTCATGGTCATATTTTTGAGTATACCAGTCACTCAGTTCTTTTTATGTCTGAGTAGCAGCCCACTGTTTGAGTATGCTGCAGTCTGTTCATCCATTCACCTGTTATGGACATTTGGATTGTTTCCAATTTTAAGCTACTTTTTAAAAGCTCTATCCACAACATTCCCATACAAAGCATTTGTAGATGTACGTTTTTATTTTCTTGGATAAATATCTAGACGTGGAATTGTTGAGTCATAGATTAGGTTTATGTTTAACTTTATCATGAACTACCAAGTAATTTTCCAGTAATGGTGTCACCTCCACTGACTTTGTGAGGAAGGCCCAACCAGTCGCTCCATACTTTGCCCACTGTTAGTACTGTCAATCTTCCATGTTAGATCTCTGGTAGGTGGGATTTATTTTGCATTTCCTTAATGTACAGAGATGTTGAGAACCTTTTTTATATGTATATTGGGCATTCTCATTTCTTCTGTTTAAAGTTCCTGTTCTAGTCTTTTGCCCAAATTTTTATTCAGTTGTTTGTCTTTTATTCAGCTATAGGAATTCTTTATAAATTCTGGAGACAAGTCCTTTGTTAAAAATATACAATTCAGAACTTCTCTCTCTTTCTGTGACTTGCCTATTCATTTTCTCAATAGTGTCTTTTAATGAGCAGATGTTTTTAAGTTTTGATGAAGTCCAATATAGCAACCTTTTATTGTATGATTAGTAGTTTCTGCACCATCTCCAAGAAAAATTTCACATCCCAAGATCGTGAAGATGTTCTATATTGTCTTCTAATTTAGAATCTTTGCTGTTTTACCTATTACAGTTTGAGGTCTGTGATTCATCTTAAATTAATTATTGTGTATGATGTGAGATAAGGTTCGTGGTTCATTCTTTCCCTGGACAGATATACAATCATTCCAACACAAGTTTTCCAAAGAATTTTCTGTTTCCATAGAATTACTTTAGCTTCTTTATCAAAATCAATTAACCACATAGAATCAAGTCTATTTCTGAACTCTTTATTCTGTTTCATTGACACATCTGCCTATCCTTATGCCAATACCAAACCACCTTGGTTACTATACTGTTTTAGGAAGTCTTTTTTTCTTTTTCTAAATTTTTTTTTTTTTTTTTTGGTACCAGAAATTGAAGCCAGGGATGCTTTACCACTTAGACACATCCCCAGCTCTTTTTGTATTTTATTTAGATACAGGGTCTTGATGAGTTGCTTAGGACCCCACTAAGTTGCTAAGGCGGTCTTTGAAATCATGAACCTCCTGCCTCAGCCTCTCAAGAGGGAGTCTTGAAATCACAAAGTGTGAGTTCTTCAACTTTATTTTTGTTTTTCAAAATTATTTTGTAATTTTCATTTTAATTTCCATAGAGTGCAAAAAAACTTGCTGGCATTCTGATTGTGAATGAATTGAATCTATAAATTAATTTGGGGAGAATGGACGTTTGGACAATTTTTGAGTCTTATAATCCATATTTGTGGTATTTCTTTCCATTTACTTAAGATGCCTTTAGTTTGTCTCAGAAGTGTTTTAGTAGTCTTTGGTGTAGATGTCTTGCACATATTTTGTTAAATTTATCATTAAATATGTTTTGGGTTTTGATGTTACCATGAATGGCACTTTTACTTTATTTTCCAGTTGTTTCTTTTATACAGAATAACAAAAAGACCCAAATAGCTACAAGACATACTTATTTAAAATTGCAGGTAGGCTGCAAGCAAAAGATCAATAAAAGACACTGTATAAACATTAATCACAAGAAAGATGGAATGGCTGCATTATTATCAAAGTAGACTTAAAGCCACAGTTTTATCAGAAATAGAGATATTCATAATGATGAGAGTCAAATCAGCAAAAGACATAAAAATCTGAACGTGCATCGCAATAACAGAGTTTCAAAATACACGTAGCAAAAGCTGCTCCAACTAAGGGGATAGACAACTTTACAATAACAGTTACAAATTTTAACCCTGTACTTTCAGTAATTGATAGAATAAGTAGACAATAATTTATGAAGGTACAGATTATCTTCACTATTAACCAAATTAAGTTAATTAATATTTGTAGAACACTATATCCTACAACTACAGAATATTCTTTCTTTTCAAATACAAATGGATAGGGCTGGGAAGATAGCTCAGTTTGTAGAGCGCTTGCCTTGCAAGCATAAGACCCTGGGTTCAATCCCCACCACTGCCAAAAAAAAAAAAGATCAAATACAAATGGAACATTAACCAAGATCAACCAAAATCTGGTCCATAAAACAAGTCTCAATAAATTTCTCAGGACAGATCAGAAAGGACACTTAAGACGTCAATAAGAGAAATCAGTGAGATACTAATTATGTGAATTTTAAAATACTCTACCAAATAACTTTTGGGTTAAGGAAGAATCATCAGAGAAATTAGAAAATATTTTGGAACTGATGGAAAATGAAAAGAAAAACCCAACATAGTAAAAATTTTTGGATGTGTCTAATACATTGCAGAACTTATGGCTTTAAATATTCATATTAGAAAATAAGAAAGATCTAAAATAAATTATTTAGGTTTCACCTTAATAAAGTAGAAAAAGAAGAGCAAATTAAGGTCATAGTAAATGAAAGGAAGGAAGCAATTAAATTATAAGCAAAAACCAATGGTCTAAAAAGCACAATAGAAAAACAATAACAAAGTCAAAAATATGTATGGGTTCTGTAATTTTCATTTTAAATCTGAATGTGTGTGTTTGTGCTCAACTTGTATAACTCAAAAATGTAATTAAAGAATTAGAAAGCCTGCTACAAAGTTAAGTCCTGGCAGAATGCCTACAGTTGCTGGAGGTCAGGCCCCAAGGCAAGATAAGCTCCAGGGCTCTGCTTCTCCATTTTAATTTGGGCCTTTTAGATGCAGGGTATCTAAAGGAGAGTCCAGAGGGGCCAGGAGAGAATGTGAGCCAGATTCCAACTGCAATATTTTAGCAGAGACTTGGAGAAGTTGCCTTTGCTAAAACATTGACTATTTAGGTATGCAGGTGTCCAATGGGTAGCTAAAAGCAGGATAAAGTGGGGCATCTCTGCCTTTATTTTGTAAATGTCTTCTTTACTGCATTAAACTAAACTGACACTGCTCAGCTCTGCAGGTAGGCATGTTAATCATTTAAGGAGTGTTCATCCAAAAACTAGCAATACAAGGTTTACTAGCCCTAAATGTACCTAACCGATCTCTTCCCTCTTGAAGACGGAGGTAAGATTTGTAGCATCCCACTTCAGACTCCTAGAGTGGCACCTACAAGTCTTGCCCCCAATCCCAAGCAGAAGCAATCACAGGTCTGACGGATAAAAAACCTGAGCAGCAAGCAGAAATTGCCCCCTCGAGTGATAAAGACTTCTCTTGAGTTACCTCACAGACCTAGAACTGAAAGGACAATCAACCAGACCAGTTTGACCAAGGCTGCTTAATGACACAGACTTCTCACCCCTGCCACCAGGCCCAATTCTTCCTCTGTGTAAACCTAAAGCTCATGTCAACAACCTGGCGACAGGGCTGGAATGCTGAATCTCGCTTTGCCTTCCCAGTATGGCCATGTTGATTAAAGTTTTCTTTCCTGCTTTTCAACATCACTTTTCTGCTTGGCTTTTAAATAGAGGAGACCTAGATGTGTTTGTGGACAAAGTGTAACAAGACAGAAGGGAAAGAAAGGATGTTCAAGCCAGGCGCATTCCTATAATCCCTGTGACTTAGGAGGCTGAGGCAGGAGGATCACAGGTTTGAAGCCAGTCTCAGCAACTTAGCAAGATCCTGTCTCTAAATAAAAATATAAAAAAGGGCTAGGGATGCAGCTCTGTGGTTGAGCACTTCTGGGTTCAATCCCTGGTACGAAAAAAATATAGAGAGATGTTCAAGGGAAAGAGCAGATTGGAAGATGTTTGGGGGAAGGTATTTGAGTTGGAGTGAGTCTCAGGTAGACGGATTAACCCGAAGACGGGGGAAGAGTTTACTTTTTCTGGAAAGGAAAGGAGGGAGTCAGCCTCAGATTTTTTAAATGGCAGCTAGAGTCTGAGCTGGGGCTTTCTCACCATCAAGTGTGCCATAGACACTACTACCGGTGTTACAGGTGAAGAGATAAAGATAGAGGGAAAGAAGAGTGAGCGCAAGAGGCTTGGGGTGGGGGAGACTGGAGAATTGAAGGAGGAGCTGGAGACATGGAATCACAGTCAAGACTGCTGTAGTCAAAACCGTCTGGCCCCCATAGTCTAGCACATTTTCTATCTGGACTTTGGCAGAAAGTGTTTGCCAATCTCTCTTCTGGACCATCAGCTTCGTGAAGGCTAGGATCACATCTTCCTTCACCTTTATTCTAGGACAGTACTAGACTATTTAGTGCCTAAAATACAGACATGTCAATAGACATAAAGAAAATATGAATGAATGAGAAAAGTCTTTCCAAAGCATGCTCGTCTTACTAATTGTGAGGAGGACTGAGATCATGTCCTTTAAGACAGAATGTCCTGCCTTTTTAACACCCCTGTTTAAATAAAGGTGAGCGACGGCAGCAGGACCACTTAATACAACATCCTGGAACTCTGACACTGGGCTGATTTTACAGGGCCTGATGTTTCTGTTAGATGAAAGCTGTCAAACTACACCTGAAAACCCTGATTATGCTCAGACCCAGCCAAAGTCACATTTTCAACTTGATTCTGTGTTCTTCTAAGCCATAAAATTTTCAAGTTAGCTCAGCAAAGAGGGATGTCAAGCTTCACATATGTGGTGAGCGATTTTATGGGCCCTCAGATCTAAAAGCACACAGCAGCCATAACATCAGTAAGGAGAACTGATGAGAAGCCAGCCTGGTTCTGAAATATCGTACTCCGAATGACCACGTGGATCATAGCTTTGGAATGTGACAGACATTACCTCTGGGGAGAACCAGGACCAGTGGGAATCAGAGAGCATAAGGCCATGAATGAGTTTTTGGCTTGAATATTCCTATCAGCCTCAGAAGGATGTCTAAGCAGAGGAGCCTTTTCTTTTCTTTTCTGTCCCCATTGAAGGACTGGAGACCCTTTCTTGCTCTAGAGGACCCTCACCTGCCCTTGTCCCTCTGCACAGGCTGTGTAAGTTATTCCATGTGACTCACCTACCACAGGTGCCCCATAATTATACTTCAAGTCCACTGATGCACTAACAGACATGAGGAACACCACCATCTAGTTTCTACCTCCACTGACTTAGTGAGATGCAATGACCACCAGACAAAACATGACAGTGGCTGAGTTCCTTCATACTAGTCTTTGGAGGGACCCAGTACTCTTTACTGGGTCTTCTAGTACTTAACATTAGGTCTCCAAAGCCAGCATTCATGTCCCTGAACCATCACAGAAATAGCTGGCTTTGAGTATTAAGTCTCCCATCCTGGCCTATGGGCCTCGAACCTCCATTCAACCTCATCTCCCAGTCCCAGAACTAAAAGTGAAAGAGATTAGGACAGAGGTCTAGTGCTGATGGACTTGGCCATGTTTGAGACTATACTACCAGGACCCAAGGGCAACTGACAGCTGTTTCTCTCAGTTCTCTGCTCTTTACCCATGTGGTATCTACACCTGGGTATAGATTTGGGCTCTACCTGTGAGAACCAAGCAGCCTGCCTGATGGGAGCACTGGTTTCCTCTGCCCTGGGCTCAGGGGCTAGCTGGCAGTCAGAAAGCCCACAGCAGCACTGGGGGAGAGAGAGAGGAAGGAAAATGAAATGAGTCCTCAGGGACGGGGGAATTATTTGGCGAAATGTTCCTAAGCTTTTTCTGCTGAATACCCATAAATTTCAGGGACTAGGTATGCCAAGAGCTTTTGATTTATGATGTCTTTATTTTCACATTGTATTTAAGCCAATTTACGAAAGGTAGCAAGAGTAAAGAAACCTTTTTAAAAAATGCTTTGGGATCCATCATGGGTCAAGCCATTTCTGTCAATCTTTGCCACCACTTCGTTAAAACAAGGGCTCTGGGTGCTGACAGCCGGGCAGCTAATTGCTGTTGGACACTCGCCCATCAGGCCTCCTCCTCCTCCTGGAAACTCTGCTCCCCTCCCGGAGGACCCTGCCTCTGGCAAGACCTCTTAATGACTGCTGAGGGCCAGGAAGAAGGCCTGCCTTGGGTAAGCTTGGTGGGGACAGGTCTCATTCAGCTGCACGGCCTAGAGATATTCCCAGGACCTCTCATTAAAATGCCTACAGCTGAACCAATGTGCTCCTGTTTCATTGCTCAGGGGTTACAAAGCTCAGGCTGATGCTGAACACAAATTAACAAAACGCTGTGTCAGCCTTTCTTGCCCCATTACAACGTTATTGTCATATTTATTAGCGTGATTCCCTGTAGGACACTGGCAGGAATATCTAAAAAGTGAGTTAAGCAGTCTCCTTGGCTATATGGGCAAAATGCCTCACCACGTCCCTGTGGCCCATGGAAACTTGGTTTGCAATTTGTGTTCACAGCGACTCTGGGCTGGAGATGATGCCGGCTGGGCTTCTTGCGCTGTTGGGGACTAGTTTTCTCCAACTGTAATTATCTTCCATTGACACTACTGTAAAATGACTAGGTTGTTGCCACTGCTTTTATTTCAAAGAACGGTTCTATTATTCCTTACTAAAATTTAACAATCTACAGCACTTCCACGAATTAATTATAGTCTGAAGGGAAATAAACAAATTTCACTGATCTCATTGTTCTAAATCACGTTAGCCTAATTGCGTGATGTTCAGAATTAGGTTTACTTTTGCACATCTTGCTAAATGACTGCCCACCCTCCTCAGGTCTGAATGCCTGCTTCCTCGCTGGTCTGTAGGAGGCATATGTTACCCAGAAGAACAAGAAAACAGAGGGGGAAATCCTTCTTGGAATGTTTGACAAGGAAGGAAAGATATGTTACTATTTCAATTTGTTCTTGGCAACAAGAGGTAACTACACCCCAATACATTCCTCCATGCCAACCGGAAAAACACTCTCAGATCCGGCAGCAAGAGAAGATTAAGAGTCTGGCTACTATATACGAAGTGGTCTTGAAGGACATGTCAAATTTCATCACATGGGGAAGCAAGAGAAGAGAATTCCAGGATGCAGAGAGAAAAAATGAAAAAAATACAGAGGCTTTGAAAATGTGTGGAGAAGGGCAGGCTCATGTGGCCCTTTTCTATTTTTGCACATGTTTTATAATGTGTATAATACTCTAACACATATGTCTGTATGTGATCTGAATATACATGTAATGAGGATGTGTCCTCAACAATATGTATTACATTAATATACGGATATGGCGATGATATAACGGAAAGCATGGGCAAAACATTTGACAACCACTAATGTACGCAATGGACTCTCAGATTGGTAAGCAAAGGACGGACTGTGTCAGTGCTCTGGTTTGCATGATGGTGTCCCCTCCAAAATTCATGTTGAAACTTAACCCCCGATGCAACAGTATTAGGAGGAGTGACCTTCAGGAGGTGATTAAGTCATGATGGCTCTATCCACATGAATTTGCTCCTTTATAAAAGGGCTCTGATTGAAGGGGGCAGTCTCTTGCCTTCCATCCCCTCTGCCATATGAGGCCACTGCATTCATCTCCCCTGGAGGATGCACCAATGAGGCACCATCTTGGAAGCAGAGAGCAACCCTCACCAGGTACCAGTCTGCCAACATCATCTTGGACTTCCCAGGCTCCAGAACCATAAGACATGAATTTTTAGTGTTTAAAAATTACCCAGTCTAAGGTATTTGTCATAGTAGCACAAACAGACCAAAATAATCAGATATGTGTCTTACAGATATCCTTGAAGCAATGCATAAGGAGGGTTACAAGAAGCAGCAACTAGAGGCAAGAGGCAGAGCAGAAGTGACATGACTGTGGTTCCCAAAAAGGGTGCTATGAGGATCTGAGCAAGAGCAACGGAGGAAAGGGGGAGAAAGGGGATGCAGGAAACTTTCTTGAAAATAGCATCATAAGACTTATTTTCCAATTTGAAGGCATGGGACAGTTTGGGATTCTAAAACTTATCTTGGATAACTGGAGAGCAGTTATACATTTAACAAAGACAGAATATTCAAATGAGAAAGGGGTAAATGATGAGTCTGGTTTTGGAACTGGTGAGTTTAGGGTTTCTGTGGAAGATGTAGGCAGGGATATCCATTAAAACAGTTGAAATTCCAAATTGGAGCTCAGTGGGGCTAGCCAAGCAAGCCCATCTCCCCTTCTGTCCATACATCCATTGATGAATCCAGAAAACATAGGGAGCAACTCTCTACACCAGGCAGCATGGCCATGGTCAGTGGGGAAGGGATCATTAACAAGCAGAGGCTATTCTGGGCTGATAGGGCAGAGCCCTGGTGCTGGCCTCTGTTGGCACTAGCTCCATCCTGGAGGCTGTCTTGATTCCTCTCTGCTGGGTGGTATGAGGAAGCACAGAGGCTGTCACTGTTGGTAAGAACCCAAAGCCCAGGGTGCTCACTTTCACTTTTCTCACTATGACCTGAGGCACACTGCCTGCCCCACCAGATGGGGCCCAGAATGTACTGGAAATCTTCAGTTGTGGGTATCACTGTGTAGCATGTGGATAAAAAAAAAAGTCGCCTTCCAAGACCCCAGGAAAATCACTGGTCTAGAAGTAAGGTGACTCTCTCAAGCTTCTACCAGTGTGTGGAATGTCACCCATAACAGTGTCAAGCCAGAGTCAAACTCGATTCACACCCACAAGTGTGTGGGTTTGAGTCATACAAGAAATGCATTTTCAAACCTCTCCATGCTCAATCATATCTTGCCTTCTCCTCAAATTAAGGTGTCTTCACATTAACAGGTTTGTGTTGACAATGGCTTGGCCCTGAGATTCAGGAATGCAGGACTTTCATCCTAGCCCTGGCACTGTTGTTGATGCAGGGAGACATTTAACTCAGGGCATCTTAGGCTCCAGGCCTCGTGGCTTGTTAACCAGCTCAAGGGGAGGCAATCCAATTTTAGAACATCAGTTTTAAAATTCAGGCCCTAATAATTATTATCCATTTCAGCAAGTTAATCTCTTAAGAACTGGAGGAAAACCCCAGGTTGATAAGTTCAAGAAAACCTACTCAAAGTTGGATTAATAATTTTCACTTAAATAGAACCCATATCCTCAAGAATTCCCCTTCCAATTGGTGCCTCAAGCATTTTAGGCTGTATCCTGACCTCTGGGAGAGGTAGGATACACAGAGGGACCTGACTCAGCTAGCATAAGTTCTGGAGTACAAGACTAACACCGTTAGTACGATCCCTCTTGTTGGGGTTTATCGATTTTAGGGTTTTGTGAACCTGTACTGTGGAGGGAGGAGAGGGGCAGAAGTGGAGAGAGGGGATAAGGAGAAATTCTAGCTTCCTTTAAAAAGGGATTTGGGGACATCAAGACTACTTTCTCTGCACTGGGGGACAGTTGGAAGTGAATCTCTTGGCTGCCTGAAGTGAGTGTAACAGGAATGTGACTGCCCTAAAATTCCAAGAATTGTTCATGTTCAATAACAGATGAGACCACTATCAGAAAGGCTTGCCATTGATAGTTGTTATGATCTAGATAAAAAGTATCCCCCCAAAAGCTCACGTGTGAGACAATACAAGAAAGGTCAGAGGTGAAATGATGGGTTACGAGAGCTAAACCTAATCAGTGCATTAATCCACTGATAGGATTAACTGGGTAGTGACTGAAGGCGGGCAGGGTCAGGCTAGCAAAAGACAGGTCACTGAAGTAATGCCTTTAGGATCCCTGGTAAACCAAATGTTCTCTCTGCTTCCTGGTCACCATGTCCTGAGCTACTTTCCTCCTCCACACTTTTCCACCACCATGTTCTGCCTCACCTTGGGCCCAAGGCAATAGAGTTGGTGGTCTACGAACTGAGACCTCTGAAACCATGAGTGCCAAATAAACTTTTCCTCCTCTAAAATTGTTCTTATCAGTTCAGCTGTGAAAAACTGACTAAAATAATAGCTTATAGGGAGGTAGCTGGTAACATCTAGATGAAATCTTAAGCACTTAAGACTGACTTGTTCCCCACCCCACTTACCGCCATTCACACCCAATGTGACTGTATTTGGAGGTAGGGCCTTTAGGCAGGTAATTAAGATTGAATGAGGTCACAAGGATGGGGCCTTTATCCAATAGAACTGGAGCCTTAAAGAAGAGGAAGAGATAGCAGGGATGCACACATGGAGAAGAAGCCATGTGAGGACACAGCAAGTGGCCCTCTGAAGCCATGGAGAGAGGCCTCAGGAAAACCCTACTGACACCTTGATCTTGGACTCGCAGCCTCCAGAACTGTGGGAAGACAAATTTCTCTTGTTTTAGCCCCCCATTCTGAGGGGGGTAGCCCTAAAAAATCCCTATAAAAACTATGAATATGTTTTCTTCTTTAACATGGGAAACATTTTGCTGCTTTTATCCTATAAATATTCCATCAGAATAAATGCAACACATTGCTGTGAATTTGCTTGTTTTCTTTATTGCATGTTGAGCTTCTTGGTGTTCCTCATTTTTCTTTCTGAATCCACCTACTCCTCCTACTCTCCCTGGTCTCACCATGTTTCCTCATTTTCCGGGGTGGAAACTTCCATCCTTGTCTCAGACACAAGCTGATCTACAGCATTTTGGTTGAGCTGGCACTGGCCCAAATTCCCCAAACAAAAAACCACAGCTCAAAGTCACAGAAATGTCTTCTTCAATCCCACTGAGGACCCCCACCACTGATCTTCTGTTCTGTGATGACTTCTCTAGTCGAAGAGGCAGGAGATAAAACCGCTGACCTAAAGTTCTTTTATCCTGCTTCTGGGGGTAGGTGGTACACAAATCCACAGCGTGGGCTGTGGGTGAATGAGATTGATGGTGCCACACAACATTGTCTAAACAAGCGAGACTCAGAGGGTGACATGAAAATGTCCAGCTCCCTTCATGGCTGTGAGACATGGGTTTGTCACAGTTCCTATGACATCATATCTTGTACATCACATCCAAGCTGCTAAGCAGCTGCACTTGGTCACCGCTGAGCCAAAATTCACATAAAATAGTGAGACAGGGTTTGTGACAACCCCGACTCCCTGAGCAGACATTCTCTCACTAGGGGACCAGGCTTGCTGTGATCCTGTGAAAGAGTCTCAAGTGCAGCTGCAGAGCTCTGGGCAGCCCAAGGCACCGGCAGAAAACATGAGGGCCAGCTGTAGATTGCTGGAAAACTCCAAGCTCCAAGAGAACTCTGGAAATCTGAAGGGTGGCTCACACATCCCCAGAACTACAGTCACCAGCAAGGATATTTTTCTAATGGGATGTCCATTATGTTTTCTCCACTATCTTCAGACTCATACTGAAACATTGGCTCTTGAATATCAAGCCTGCTGGCTTTGGGACTGGCACCATATCACAGGTTCTCCTAGGCATTCAGGTTGCCTAGTGCTGATTATAGGGCTTGTCTATCTCCAAAAACCACATGAGCCAATTCCTTAAAATAGATCTCTTTATGGATACACATTCTGTTGGTTCTGTTTCTTTGGAGAATCCTGGCTAATATACCTTCTAAATACTAAAAGTATTTACTAAATCTGATGCAGTCTATTCAAATAAATACTTTTTGTTTTTTGAGAGAGAGAGTATCTTACTATGTTGCCCAGGCTGGTCTCAAACTCCTGGGCTCAAACGATCCTCCTACCTTAGCCTCCCAAGTGCTGGGAGGTGCATGCCACCTTACCCAGCAAAAATAAACACATTTTTTATGAAACCTTTTCACTTGCATAAATTCAAATCACATATTCATTGTTAAAAATATAATTATATACTAACTATAAGATAGGTGTGGTAGTGCACACCTGTAATCCTAGCAACTCCAGAGGCTGAGGCAAGAGGATTGCAAGTTCAAAGCCAGCCTCAGCAACCTAGTAAGACCCTAAAAAATTTAGTGAGAACCTGTCTCAAAACAAAAAGTAAAAATGAGCTGGGAATGTGACTCAGTGGTTAATTGCCCCTGGGTTCAAACCCTGGGGAGAGGGGGAATATATATATATATATTATACACACACACACACACACACACACACACACACACGTGTGTGTGTATACTAGCTATAAAATTAAACACATATTTATTAAATTAATAGTTCTCCCTGAAAATGCATAGTTTTGATTCTAACTGCATACCCTTTTGGGTGAGGGTGGGGAGCAGGTCTGTAGACTGATCATGGAGCAAAATTTTTGCCTCTCATTTCTATGCTTACCAAATGGATATTGATTATATTTTATAGTGAATTTTACCTTCCTTTTTAAGTAGTAATATCCTTCTTTCTAAGGCATCAAAATAATACACAAAGTAATAGAATGCCATTACTGTATTGTGATATCAGTTCCTACATTAAAAACTCCTCTAAAGTTTGTGGCTTAGGGTATCTCTCCACTTTGTGGGTCAGGAATTTAGGAAGAACTTAATGAGGCAGTTTGGCATCTGTGTGGCATCCACAGGGTGGCTGGGCCTGGAGGGCCCACTCCAAGATGGGTTCTTTATCTACCTGTCTTTGTCTCTCCTTCAGCGTCGATCCTCCTGGATCTCTGTGTGTGGCTTTGGCTTCTCACAGCATGCCAGCCTCTGGGGAGCTGCATTTCTTGTATGGTGGCTCAGGGATCCTTGATTAATCGGGTGCTTGGGGAGGTGGTAGAGGGTAAAACGAATGACAGGGTAGAGTGTTCAGTTCCATAGGTGCTCAGCAGGGATAACAGTATTCTCTGCAGAGGGGTTTTTTGGAAACTTACTAGGGTCCTAAAAGAACTACACTAATCCCTTCCAACAGCAGCACCAATGACCTAATTACCTTGCACCGACCCCCTTCTTAAATGCCCCACCACCACAACACCACCACCAGTGCATGAAACTTTGGGGGACACACTCAAATCATATATAAACCATAGCAAAGTATTTCTACTCAATTATAGACTTTATTTTTCAAGAATGCAATTAGTGTATACAATGAAAGAAGACGGTTCTTTATTTTGTCCAGAATTCTAAGAGTTACCATTTTGGAAAACTGTGTCACAAGTGGCTCATGTTATCTGTTTTAGACTGCACTGGAAGGTGTATAGCTCCACTCAGAGTTTCTGGGAACAACTATCAGCACCTGATCACATAAAATTAAGTTTATGCATACTTTTGATGGTAACTGTATACACTTTGGGGTGGGGGGTGGGAGTAGCTTACTCTGGACATTACAGGGAGTGGGAAGTAGGTCACCAACACCAGAAGGAGTTATGAATTACTTTACTTTCATTCCCATTTATATTTCAGTTATGACATCATATTAATTTTTCTTTCTTTTATTTTTATACTGGGGATTGAACTAAGAGCTTCTCATGTGCTACGCAAGCACTCTACTACTGATCTATACCCTCTATACCCCCATCCCTAATTTTTCTTAAAAGACAGGTAGGGGCAGATTATATTATCTGGGAATTTCACCTCAGGCTTGTAAACAAGATGTTAAAAATGTTTGTAATAAAAAGGGAGGTTGAGTCTGACAAGACTGAGAGTCCACTGCTTTAAAAAAGAAAAGTTTGCTGTGGACCAAAACTGCCTTTTCAAGTGGAAACACCAGGGAATCATTTCCTTTCTGGAACCTGCTGGTCCTGGAACTGCCCAGTCTGGCTGAGCAGGAGCAGCTGGCTCTGAGGTATGAATGAGCTCTTTCTCCTCAGCCCCTGCAGGTGAAATCCCCAATCCACTTTTCAAACTAGAAAAGACTTGGCAAACTTTAAACGGCCACATGGTGGTCCTCAACAGGCTATGTTGTGGAAGACTCAGTTTCCCCACCTGTGTGGTGGAGATAAAAACAACCCTTCCCATGTTGACTTCCTGTGTGCATTAAACAAGTTAAGTAAGATAATCACAGTTAGCTTCCCTCAGCCTCCTTGAGTATATGACACTCAATAAATGCAAGCATGGATTTGTGACCATTTGTACAGCACTTCAGGTTTGCTAAGCCCTTCTCAATATTGTTTCCTTTTAGACTCTGGGCGATAGGGGGAGGAGGCTAACAAGGAGATCCATCCCCAGGAAGGAAGAGAGGATCCAGGAAGTTCAGGGATGACCCTGTACTGACCCCAACCACACTGGTAGCCAATCAACTGGCCTTTTGGTATCGGAATCCATGTTGCTCAATTTAGAGGTATTCTGTGCAGCTCTGAGGATAAAGTGGGTCCTCCGAAGAAGTAGTTGCCAGAGAATGAAGGTAGGGGAAGTGCAGAAGGGAAAAGCTACCCTTGCTGACACCTGGAGTACCCTAACAATGGAAAGGCAGAGGCCTGACCTTGTCCTGGGAGGGATGCCTTCAAACCCTCCCGTCTGAGGATCTGGGATTCGCTTGTAGACCCCTGCTCCAAGAGTAGGTTTTTACTTTTCTCTCTTCCTTCAATTGTCAGATGTTTTACTCTCAGGGTCACCATTTTGGTCATTATTTTAACTTTTTAACTTCTATAGAGAAGTAACCTGTTTGGGACTTAAGTGGATCCATGGGCCCCACACAAATTCTCCTTATCCTGCCCTAAATCTATGTTCTGAGGACTGAGAAAGAAAACCCCTGGAAACTGGTAGTCACTGTACAAGGAACACGAGCAGAATACAGGAAATCTGCACCAAAGGGAGGCCTGGGTTCCCTTAGCTTTGTTCACAAAGCCACAAAACGTCACAATGTCCTCTGATAAAAATCTATGAGGTTCTTGGTCCTACTAAAATGTTTTCTCTTCAGGCATGAAAATGTGAAATAACAGTCTTAAGAAATAATCTGACCAATTTCAGAAATATATAATATATATTAGCACTTGATCTGAAAATAGATTTCGACTGCTTCCACAGAAGTGTATATCCAACAAACCTTTTTAAGGTACTTTTTCCTCACTTTGCTATAAGGACACTTCAAGTTGCTTTATTCTTCATTGGGTTCGTGCCAAATGACTTCTAACTGCCCTAAGGGAGGGCAACAGAAAGAAAGGACCCATCCTTTATGCTAACCCAGGTCACTGGCCCCCACACATTCTTACACACATCATACCCCAAACTGAGTTTCTGACTTCACATCCCTGGGGAGAGCTTGTACTCACCTGGTCTCATTAAAGCAACACACACTTGTACAGCCTCTCACTCTGGGACCAATTAACCATTTCCACATCAGACGCCAACACAGCCCCACCATACCATTTGCCCTCTTTATTTATGGTGAGTATTTAATATTCATTATGTTACAAATACTTACAACAGAAGCTGTATTTTCACACTGTGGGTGGTGATTGGAGGCATTAGAACCAGTTTCTCCCACTATTTCTAAGCTTTTTTGGTAATGGGCACACTGAAGTTCATATATATATATATACATATATATATATATATATACACACACACACACACACACACACACACACACACACATATATGTACGTATGTATATATTTATATATATCCACCCACTTGAAGCTTTTATGAAAATGATGTCTTAAAAGTGATTCATTCAAATATGCTCAAGCACACTTTGGCATCTAAAAGGGAGAACTCCCAATACAAGGGGCAACACACGAAAGACTACTGGACTGACCCCTGAATCCCATGGTGAACTCCCCTGGTACATGTAACAATGGCAACAGCATGAATCAAACTTGCTCAGATATAACCAGTGACCACAGACTGCTCACAACTAAAACACATGGACACATATTTCCACAGAGTTCTCCACTGATCAACAGAGTCAGTGCTTTATGAGACTGTCTTGAGTTAGTCTCTTTGGAATAAACAGCCTGTGTTAACAGCTGATTGATAAAGTTTTCATCTCATCATCATTTCCCAAAAATGAGGGCACTTGATCCAAAACAACTGTGGGGGGAAAAGATCTTTTTTGAAAGACCATGAGGAAAGAAAATGATGCTTATAGTTCTATAGAAACTCAGAAATGGTTCCACCCAAAGGAATTGTTGAAGTCACATGACCTCCAAACTCTGGCTCCAAAACCAGAAGCATGAATGCCTCAGAACTGGCTTACACTTTGTGTTTTTCTCTTCAGTTCTTCCTTTCCTCGTTCGCCAAGACAAGGGTTGCCTGTCAAAACAGGATGCAGATCCTGAGGCCAGTCCCAGGCCAGCTTGGAAGCTGTATCCAAGGCAGAACCTCAGACGTAGCCATCAGAGGACACACGGGGCTGGGAGAGGGCTCCAGGCCTGGCTCTGGAGGGACACCAAGGAAAAACACACTCCTGGTGTTCAACCCTGGTTTTCTCATCAGAGCAATGATGTCCCAGGATGACCTATGGACAAAAGATGTAGGAAAAGGAGGAGATCTTTCCTTCATGCCCAAAGGAAAGGATCCATAGATCTAGAAGCTGAGAGCCATGTGCTACTGTCAGCTATTATTGAATCTTTTCTAAGGTGCACCTGCAGACATGCGAAGGAGAGGAATTGCCACATCCTCATTGGAAAGGAGAAGGAATAGTGCCCTCCGCTGCATTTTATTACGGTATCTCTTTGTTTGGTGCCATTTTCCCTGCTGGACTTAGACCCAGCTGGGGTAATTCTTTGCCCAGTTCAGCATTTGTCCCCAAGTGTAGTACCTATTGTCACAAAAGGCTGCACATTCTTCAGGATTACTTTCAAGCCATGTATTTCTGTCTTGGAAGAATGAGAACTTTTTGCTCCACAATAACCAGCACAAAAAGAGAAAAGGGGCAGAGGCTTTTGTTACCAAATATTCAGCTCCCAAAAGCTGAGTCACCATCACAGGGCCAAGCAGACAACATCACCACCTTTCAAAGTACAGCACTGACACTATTTTTCCCTGGCACATTAATGTTCCCATGACAGCCAACTCCATTCCTCTGCTTCTGTGTTGTGTGCCTTCTGGAGAAAGCAAGATGGCTCACTCTCAGCCTTACTAAGGCAGATGACACCTGACTGCAGGAAGGTGCAATCACTCCTGAAAATCAGCAATGGTGGAACCAAGTTCTGATCAACAACTGCAGCTGCCAGAAAGAAGAAAAGCACACCTGCCCCTCCACAAACAAAAATTTAGGTAGAGTGTGCCTGAGCTGGGGGAGCAAAGAAGAGTACACACGGTTTCACATTGCTGGATTCTCTATCAAACTCAAGTGATACAACTGGTTCAAAACCATAGTAATGCCAGGGCGGACTGCAGTGTGGATCTGAGAATACATTCCCATGACGCCAGGGTGTCACGCAGACTCAGTGGAATGGCTTTTCAGCTTAATACTGAAGGACTGCCGCAGGGTGATAGATTCCTTTCTGCTTTCAAACAGTAGCCCAAGAAGCAATCTTCCCAAGAAGCGAGAGAGGTGTTTTATCTCCTCAGCGTGGGAAAGGGACCCGCCTGATTGCAAGCGCTGATTTATTCCAGAAAGCCCAAGTGCTGCTTGCTGCTGGTCTCTACCCCACCCGCCCAAAGGCAGGAACGTTCTTGTTTCTGTCAGAACCACCTGCCTAACCCAGCAGGAAGCCTTGTCACTAGTTTCCCATCCTGGCCAAGTGTCTTGGCTGAGAGAAGCAGGAGACCAGCAAGACTAACGTCTGAAGAAGCCAGTGACTTTTGGAAGGGGATTTGCATCCCTTACCTCTTGTCTGCCAGCCACGATGGGGCTGCCCCTCAATGCTGCCCACCAGTGACCAGCAGCACTAGGAAGTTGTGTGTGTGTGTGTGCATTTGTCCATCTATCTGTCTAAAAGGTCTGTATGGTGCAGGCTGCTCTGAAATGCCGCTTCAGACATCTCCATGTAAATCAGGGTAAACTCAATTCCAAACCAACTAGGCACATCCAAACTGGCCCTCCTGCCTGCAGCTCCTCTTCTTTGACTCTCAATCTAAATCTCAGCATCTGACAAACCACAAGTGAGAGTTTGCAGAAATACGAGGGAACAAATCCTTGCCAGAGCTGAAAAGGAGACGAACGTGGCAACAATGGAAAACACTTAGCACCCCGTGGGCTGGCAGCCAGGGCACTGGACCCGGTGTGGGCGCACCAGTGAAGACAGGATTCGCCACAGCGATTTACAGCCGAGATTTATAGCAGGGACCAGAGGACTGCACTCCTGCAGATGCAGAGGTTTTCAGGAGGAAAGGTAGAAAAGGAAAAAATGCAGAAAGAAAGTGACAGATTCAAATGCAATCCAAACATTCTGAGCTACTCTTTTGAGCTCAGAAATTTTACCGTGACTTGGGTGATCCCAATGGTCTTTGAACCACATTGGGAAATGTCACAATAGATGTGTGAATTAAAATCCAGTGGGTTTGCCAAAAGACCAATTGTTAAAACTTGGCAGCGTTCCAGAAAACTTGCCAGGCTGCTTACTGCCCGAGGCTCAGAGAATTGCTAATTCCAGAGAAAGTTAATTATCACCTTATTGATAAAGGGGTAATTTTTAAAGCCTGTGGTGTAGCTTTTGTGACTCATTAATTAAAATTTAGGGTAATTTACTAGACGCCCTGGTGGCTTCTGTTACATTATATTTGTACCAAACTATTTGATTTTTCTCCCAAGAGTGTTTCAAATCCCCTTGGCCCCTCCTTACCTGTCTGTCCTAGAAGGCAAAAAAAAAAAAAAGAAAGAAAGAAAGAGAAAGAAAGAAAGAAAGAAAGAAGAAAGAAAGAAAGAAAGAAAGAAAGAAAGAAAGAAAGAAAGAAAGAAAGAGAAAAATTAAAAACATGTAAATCTCAAACTAGCCTTTCAGGAGATGGCAGAACTAAGAAATAAGATGTCTGAGGATGCATTTTTAAAAAGCTCCTTCTTAGAAATGTCAAATTTACCCACCAACAGAAAAGAGCTTGTGTGCACACCCAAGGAGACTGCTTTCACAAGCACCATCCCCAAAAACATCAGACTAGAGTTTATGCTTCTTGATGATTAGATTGGAAGAGGGTCTTTCTTCATTTCCTTTCCTCTCCATCCTCAAAGAAAATCTCAAGAATCAATGGGAGACATTAACTGGAGGTGCTTGGAATTCTGAAGCCCCAGTCCAAAGAGGAGCAGTGTCCCCTCCGCTGCTTTTTAGGACTTTGGAGTGTTGGGGCAGTACGTGCAGCTACCTGTGATGCTGAGGCTTCTAAGGGCACCAACTTGGGAGGAAAAAAATGTCTGCAGGGACCCAGTAAGCAACACAACTTAGTTTCAGCCACCACCTCTGTCCCGACCAAATGTTATTCTAAAGTTCGTGTCACAAGGGATACACATACGTGTGTGTGACGGGCCCTTGGGTTATGCAAAATTGTAAACAGACCTGCAAAATACTCTAAAATTTAACTCCCCAGATTTACAACATAAAGGTTATTCTTCACTGAGCATTCCTTATTATGATTTCAGGGAACTTCAGTTATGTTTCCTTCAACTTGAAGTAATTGAGATCTAGAATTAAGATTAAATAAAAGCCACCGCATTAGAAGAACTTTAAGGCAATCTGCTTGTGATTTTCCCATCATTAAGAGTTTTAAAAATGTAAAATTTCTGTCCTTATCCTTTGGGGGTATTGCTTGAATTTTTTTTTATCATAAGCAAATATTATTGAACATTTTAATAGTCATTACTTTTTTGAATTTTCACGCCACAAGTTCAGAGGACAGGGTCACTGTATCTGGCTGGTTTCCCAGCAGTTGATCAGCTCAGCTTACCTGCTGCTAGAGGCGAGCGGCGACCCCCACCCCGGGACCAGGACCAGAAAGTGAAACTGCTTTGCTGGTTTCGCTTGGCGAAAACACACCACCAAAAGCAAACACAACGGGAAGCGATGTGCTCTTGTTTCTTTTATTGTTTTCTTGTCTTGTTATTACCGTTCCTTTGCTTTTTCTCTTGTGCAACAAAACAAAAGTCATTTGAGTGGCACAGGAGAGAAACTTAAACATGTCACACATAAAAGAACTGGGTTTTTGTTGAATCTGCACTTTTTAAAATAATTCCATAAATCAGGCAGACAGATAAATTTATCGCACCCAACAGAGTTCCTCCCCATACATGATTTAAAGAGTTAAAGAAAACACATTCATATTTTTAAAAATATGCCACAAATATTTTTGAAAGGTAGATTTTGAAGCCACCAAACAACTTCTCTAAAACGGAGGTTCTACATTAACATTTTGAGCTTTGACAGTCAGTACTGTTCAAACGCTCCCCGTTTTCAAGAGAGTTCTATCAAGCAACATAAAATGAGTCCTACGCAAATATCACTCTATGCGTTCCTTTATATTTTTATACTTTTATGATTTTTACTCCAGATAATCTATTTTTTTAAAAAGTCTCAAAAACAAAAAGCAATTATGTCCCTAACTCTTCAAAAATTGTTTCTGTGGTAGGAAAGGAAGAAAAAACAGAGTACACAACAAACACCTCAATTCTGAAGCGCCTGGATGACTTTCTCAAGAACCACAGTGCCTGAGACAACTAAAAAGCCACTTTCTCAGAAACCTGATTTTTCTAATCCTCTTGAGAACAGTCACAGACTCCAGAGGCAACACGACCAACCACCTCTTATTTACTGTCACAGATAGCGGAGAAAACTGATCAAACACATCAGTTTCTGGTAAGATTATTTACTCTACAGCTGCACCTCACACTCACTGGCAGGTCCTGTCCCACCAAGAGACACAGAGAGGACACCTCAGGCTCCAGGGGGAAACATGTGGAGGTTGGTTCAGGTCACTCAGTGCTCCACCTGGGAAGGAGGTGACTTTGTACTTGAACTTGGGAAAACTACCCCTGGCACTCCATGGTCATCTAAATAAAACCAGCAACCAACAATAAACACTATTCTCATCTGTGACTGGTAGATTAGGAAAAACCAACACAAAGACACGCGGAATATTCCATCCGGGATGTTCAAGATAAAATTCAATTTAAAAACAACACTTCGACTGTTCATAGCATACCAGTTTTAATAATCAAATTTTAGATAGATATTTTAATCTCAGGACATACTATAATTTTTTTTTAATTAAAAAAGCAGAGCAAAGATAAATTATTGTGGAAAAAAGCTAGCCAGTTATTCAAGTTCACATTTGGAATGAAAGTAACTTTCTATATATTTAAATGCAGAGTTAAAGCGTAGTAAATGTGTATATATATCCAAAATTTACAAACCATATGGTTTTATGCCACATCTTCCTTCCTGGGTCCTGATTAAGAAAGCAAACATTGTATTTTGCATAGGAGGAACTGAAGTTTACCTGCTGGGCTCAGTGGTTTTAGTGCAGGACACCGTGCATTGCCATAGAGGCAGGCTTGCAACCTAGAAAAACTAGAATAGGTATTCTGTCACGCTGACAGCTGGAAGAGAAGGATCCCGTGTCAATGGCACACCCTCCAATTGTGGATATCCCTTACCTACAGCTTGTTCACCAGAGCCCTGATCAGGGTGTTGACCAGGCCGGGAGTGTTGACTCAGAAGACAGATGACTTTCGGCACATGCAAACCGAGTATTGCAAAAGCTGTCTTCCACCCGTGTGCTAGTAGCTCACAGTTAGTCTCCAGCAGCCCTGCTCTCCGGCTGCAAACATCTCATTAGACTAATGCATTCAGCACAGGCAGAACACTCGATTTACCATAGCTACAGCAATGAATTTCCATTACGATGACAGCTTCAACCACATCATGTCCGGAAAACCAGCCAACCACTGGCTTTTAAAGAACACACACATTTTACATGCAGAAAACGAGGCCTGTGTGTGTGCGTGTGTGTGTTTCGTGTTTCCTTCCTCTTAGCAGCCCAACTCAGAGAAATGTGCAGTGTAGCTTTTTGTCGACACGAGCTGCAAGGTAATGACACTTCTGCTTCTTTGGTAGTTACGTCCTTGTAATAACCTGAATTATGTCACAATTGTCAGAATGGGTGTTTCCAACATTTCAGTTTTCATTACCCCTCCTCTGTTGCCATAGAAACCAGACTGTAACATCATCTCTTTGTCCCAGTCCTACAGCAGTGAGGGCCAACACTGGGCTTGTAAGATAGTGGTGATCTGACAGAGTGAGTGTTTCACTTCAGACAAAAAAAGGGAAATGTTCCAACGACATCATCATTCAGGAGAGCCTGTGTGTTGGCCAGAGGAGTGAGCCTATGCAGGTGAACACACCATAGCTGTACATATTAACTCTGCAGCTGCCTATAACACCTGTGTACAGGTCATTAACACTAAGCCCTGACTTTGGCTGCACATCTGTGTGTGTAAGTGCATAAGTGTTTCTATACTCCCAAATATGTTTGCAGCCTGCGTAGGTGGATGTCCCTTATGCAAGAAAAGGGCTACTATCCATCCTCAATGCCCTGCTGCCTTCTCTGGGACAAATCAGTTTATACTGGTAAAGGGACTTTTTCTTGTTTCCTTTTGCAAAATAGAGCAAGGCTCCCTGTTGCCCATTTCATTCACTCAGGATTCTGGGGTATTCACAAGTATTTCCTACAAGATGAAACACAGTCCACACAGCCTTATTACTGAGGATGGACTGCAAGCATGTTCAGCCAGGACTAAATATCAACCAGCATTAATTAAGGCTGGGCTTAGGCCACAACTTGGTTAGCTACTGAGACTATTTAAAAACGCAATATGACTTGAGGTTTTTCTGAATACACATACAAAGTCACATAAGAAAAAAATACTTTTCTCTCCTCTAATTATGAAGACAGGGGAAATTAATATTTTTGAAGTCAAAGCATTGCACTGTTAAGAAGAAATCAAGCCATCATCCAATTTTGTTTTATGTGGGAAAAGGCAGGTTTGGTAGTTTTTCATTTGAGTCACTTCATATAAGTTGATTTCATGAAGAAAGGAAGAGGAAGGGGTAGGAAGGAAGAAGGAGAAAAGAAAGTAGAACCCGTTGGATGATTTAACTTTGGCCTGCATCTATGTCCCAGAGTCTGTTGTGGTTCTGCCTGTGACTCAGACATAATCCTACACCACATCCAGCTGTGAAGCACCTTCAGTGAGCTGAGACACTAGGCCAGTCCTCACTTTAAAATGTTTCTTCTGATAAATAAAACAAATCTTTCTTAAGGAACCAAAACTATTCCCCCATCCCCATTAAAAAAAAAAAAAAAAAAAGGTTTAACGGAATCTGTCCCCCAAAAAGGAGTTTTTCATTTTCCTGCCCAGCTCTGAGCGGGCTTCTGATCCCAGTCCTTGGAGTCATACTTCCTGGCTTCCTCCCAGATGTCCTGTCATTGTGCTTGTCCTTAAGACAGGTGTGCCCAGATGTAGGTATTGCCATCCAATGGGTCAACTTGGCAGTGATGCCTGCAGCTGAAGCTAAATAAGGCTGGTCAACTTTAAATATATGTACATATATTTTAAATAGATAGATAATAGATAGATACAGATATCACTGGGATTTCTTTCTTTCTGTAACCAGGACCATAGGTTTAAGAAATTAAACCAATGTTTTTTAAAAAAAAATCCCTAATACTCTTAATTCCAAGAAAATTTTAAGTTAAACATGTAAAAGTAAAGAAATCCGATAGGATGTCTGGGATTAACTAAGGGATCTTTTAAGAAGAAAAGGGGCCTCTTCTGAGCTAACAGCTCTAAATCTTCTACATCCCTGATGACAATCAGGTTGCTTAGGTTGGGCCATGACAATTTTCTTTGGCACTCTGGTTACATTTCTCCCTTAGACCAACACAGCTTGCTCCACTCTTCCCACACAAATGTCACTTGGGTGGTACTTAGTAAGAGGTGACCAGAAAACAGGTTAATTTGGGGGGCAGGGTGTCTCAAATGCAAATATAGTTAGAGTTGTCCATATTTGAAGAGTAACCTTTCTGTGGGCTACTGGCAAAGCCACCGTTCACATCAAAACCAATCTTTGTCCTTAAAAGGTGTGTTTTCCAATAGGAGAATCAAGTTGACAGGACTCTGTCTTGAACTGAGGATCAATTCTATGGCAGAAAAACCTTTGTTACAATGATAATGGCTAAGGTTTACTGAAGAATTACAGTTTCGTACATTATCCCATTTACAACAACCCTATGAAGTAGGTGTTTTCTATCATTTCAATATTACAGATAAGGAAACTGAGACTTGGGCACGTTAAATACATGCAGAAGGTCACGGTACTCAGAAATGGTAGATACAGGATTGACTCAGGCAATCTGTTCCCATCTTCCCATCACCTGGGCTCCTGACACTGCCCCTTTGTTCCATCTCTGCTGTTAACCCACTGATGTTAATGATGTTGGCTGAATCGTTGACTTTCTTTAAAATAGGGGTGGTAATAGGAGATCAGAGCATCTTTGTGGTCCCTCAGGGTCTGACATTCTCCAATCCTTTGGATGGCCTTCCCTGCCAGGCTGGAAGCCTGGAACAGACCCACACTTTGGGCTGGAGGAGGGCTTTCTTGTGGCTGAGGCTACAGCCACAATTACCAAGAGGCCAAGAACACTTTCTCACTAGGATAATACCTGGGAAATTAGTGCTTTGGATTACCAATTTGGGGCAGAGGTAAAGAGGAGAGAATGTGGAGAAAGGAAGAAAAGCCAAGATTCCATTCTTGAAGTAGGAATGAGGGACCCCGCCTACCACACTCAAGGGGTCCCACATCTTGGGTTCCACATGTTCAACACACTCTGCCATAAGTGTCCCTGAAAGCTTAGGAACCTCCTTCAAGGCTCTGGAAAGTGTGAGGCTTATGATTATCATTTTGCCAAAGGAGCGAATGGTTAACCTGCTCAGTGAGCTAAGAGTGGACTTCAGATCTTTTGGCTCAGTCTTTCACTTCTTCAACCCAAAGTCCTGCCCTCCCTGCCCTCCTGTCTATGCTTGAACTACTCAAGCAGAGTACGTTTCGAAATTAAAGGCAAAACTGTTCTTTGTAGTAAGAAGCAACTAAGTGTTCAATAAAAAAGAGGTTACCTAAGTAAATGTATTATATGGCCACCCTACAGAGTACAAAATGTAAGCACCAGAAAAGATGTCATAGAAGAACATAGAATGATGTGAAAAACAATGTTTTCAATATATGATGGCTAAAAAAAATGTAGGTTACAAAACAATATGCAGAATGGAATCTTATTTTTAAAAAATAATGATTTGCAAAATATGGGAGAGATGTTAAAGGTAATGATTCTTTGGTGGTAGAATTATAAATGATTTTTCTTTTTACTTTCTTTTTTACATTCACTACAAAGGAACACCTAGTTTTGGGGGGATAATAAAAACTCGTGTGAAGGACTGGGTGTGTAGCTCATTGATACAGCACTTGCCTAGCATATATATACAAAGAGGACCTCAGATCAATCTACTACACTACAGAAAAAAATAAAATAAAAGTTATGTGAATTAATCAATTGATTAGTAACAATTTTTCCTTGTCATATTTGTTTATATTTCTCATAAATCTTAAGTCACTATTAAAATAAAAGTAAGCTGGGGAACACCTGTAATCCCAGGAGCTTGGGAGGGAGAGGCAGGAGGATCACAAGTTCAAGACTGGCCTCAGCAACTTAGCAAGACCCTAAGCAACTTAACAAGATCTTTTCTCAAATAAAAATAAAAAAGGGATGGGGATGTGGCTCAGTGGCTGAGCACCCCTAGATTCAATCCCTGGTACCAAATAAATACATAATAAAATAAAAAAATAATACCTTTGTCTTCCCAGGAGTTGTAGGTTACATTCAGCAACTGCCTTGGCCAGGGCTTCAAATTTGAAGATGTCCTTCAACTCACCCAAGCCATCCTGTTGTCCTTTATTCTGAGTTTCACCCTCTTGAATACTTTGGGGTTCCTAAAGGATACTCAGCACAGCCAATACAAAATCTGGGGCAGACTTCCTATCTTACCCCACCCAAGGATCACACCAGAGTTTATTTTTAGTACAGCTATGTGCTAAAGACATAGGAAGTTGGAATGAAGTAAAAATCACTTCCATCCCAAAGCAAGGGCGACTCATTCAGGTTCTCCTGGACCCAGTACTGATCATTTCCAGTCAGGGCTTCCTATCTGTGTGGCTCTGGACCTGTGATTCTGGCTGACATATAGGGATTATCTTAGTGGAAATTTTTGTCTCAAGGTCTGGTGAGAGCATAGCCCAAAGACTGTCATTCCAGGCTAGGGTCTGGTAACTAAGCTGGAATGGTGAGGGCATACCCAACATCGGCACTTATCTTTGGTTGCAAAGCTGTAAATTCCAAGATGGCAGGGAATGGATCTTGTTCTCCACTGTATCCCCAGCAGGCAATGCAGTGCCTGTTCTGTGGTAGGAAATCAACAAGTAATTATTACTGAATGAGTGAAACTAGGAGTTAAAGTGGTGACAATCTTAATCAATGTTATCACAGATTCTCAGATCAAATTCCTCTCCGCCCCCCCAAAAAAGTAACTGATTTAAGATGTCAGTTATCAAAAAAAAAAAAAAATTATTTGTCACAATTGAAAGGAAGGCTTCTGAACTAGGAATGTGGCTCAGTGGTAGAGTGCTTGCCTGATAGGAAGACTTCTTTTTACTCTCTCTCTCCTCCATGAGCTATTAAAATGCTATCTTCTTGTGATCCCTTCTGCTTTGAATTGTCTTTCTTTGAAACAAATGAGCTTCTCTTCAAGATGCATATAGGTTATTTACAAGCACTTGTGCTCATGTGTGCAAGTGCATGCACGGAGCACGCATGCACATGTGCAGTGCTGGAAATAGACCCCAGGGCCTCGTGCATACCAGGCAAATGCTCTACTGCTGAGCAGCATCCTCAGTCCTCAAAGCACTTTTGACTATTATCTCAGTTTTGTTTTCTTCCCAAGATTTTTCCCCCAAGTTAGACATGTGAAACAAACCCTAGAGTGCTGAGAAACTTCTGGAATGGGAGAATGAAAGCCTCAGACAAATCTCTACGTGTACTCCAAAGAAGCAGAAAGATTTCAAATAAAGTAAAGGTATATGTAATTTCAGCTGATAAAAAGTACCACTTTTGGGCTGAGTTTCTAAGAAAGGTGATGGGGGAGCATGTGTGTGTGTGTGTGTGTGTGGGAGAGAGAGAGAGAGAGAGAGAGAGAGAGAGAGAGAGAGAGAGTGCAAGACTCTACATTTTTAAATTTTTCATTTAGAAAACTGCCTTTTCGGGTTTCCTGTAGTTTCTAAAATAAAGTCATGGATCACCTGAGGCTCCCTTTCTATTTGAGGAACCTCTCCAAGATGGGCCCCTCTGTTACCAAACACACCCTTGTCCTAGGAACAAAGCTTGAACCTGAATGCAGACCATGCAGTCTGAAATTTTTATTCTCTAATAAAAAGCAGCTGGTTGGTGAATGAAAAGCAGCTGATTAATAAATCCCTCTTACAGACAACCAACTTCAGTGTGGACCATTTCTCTAATAAACCCAATGAGGTAGAAGCGGGGCACAGAGACTGGGTCTGGGGAAAAGAAATGTCTGAGAGAAGAAGGAAGGAAGGTTGCAAGTAAACAAAAACAACTCAGACTGGCTTTTAAAATACAGAGCATTTACCAGCAGGGTAAATGCTGGTGATTTCAGGTGAGGCTGATTCAAGAGTTCAGTGATCCTCTCTGGAGGCTGAGGCAGGAGAATCAAAGGTTCAAGGCCAGCCTCAGCAACTTATTGAGACCCTGTCTCAATATAAAAAAATAAAAAGTGCTGAGGATGTTGCTCAGTGGTTAAGAACCCCTGAGTTCAATCCCCTAGTGCCAAAAAATTTAAAAAATGAATTTAAAAAAGAAAAAGAAAGAAAAGAAAAGCTCTCAATGATGTCAGCGAAGATCTGATCCAAATTATCTTATGCCTGGATACCCTCATGGCCACAAATGGTTGCCAGTAGTTTCCAGGTCTCATGCTTCCCCATTCCCCATTCCCTCCCATCCACACAGGAGCAAACAAACTTCTTCCTTAGAACCTACTCGTGACACCCCTCTCATTTCATTGGCTGCAATTGGGTCGCGCCCCATCTCTGAAGTAATGACTGGCACCAGAATATCCTGATCGGCTCCTAACCTCCTTTAAAACGCAGGTTTGGGGTGGAGGTTGCTCTGCTCTCCGCCCGCCCCTACTGGAGCTTCCTGGGGTGGGGGGATGGGGACGTGAATGAGAACTGAGTTGCTCTTCCTTAGCAAATGGGAAGAGCAATTAATGCTAAGGGGCCAAAATCAGCAAGAAGGGACTGACTAGTAGGTGGGGCGGGAGCGATCTGGGAGACGAGGAGCGCACGCAGCGGGAGAATGTTGGGGTGCCCTGCGCCGCACTCGTGACCCCGGCTCCTGCCGCCCTCTCAGAACCGATCTTCAGGAAAGACCACAGAAATGATGAAATGCTTGATGTGGTTGAATTTCTTGGTAGAAACTGATGAAGACTCTGAGTTTTGCATCCTGGGTCACCGCAGGTGAAACCAAGATAACTCGTGAGAATCCGGAGGCCCGTCCCGGGATTGTGAAACGTCAGCCTGGGGAAGCAGGCTGCCCTGCAGGGAGGACACGGGCTTCCCTGGATGCGAAACCCAGAATGTACGGGGCAGAAGGGCCGCCACTGCCAAAGGAGCCACAGGCCGCTAAGCGGCGGTGTTGAGTTGAACGGCAGTTTTGTTTTCTCTGGTGCTGGGAATCGAACCCGGTCTGAACATGCTGGAATGGGAAGATGAAAGCCTCAGACAAATCTCTGTACTCCAAAGAGACAAAAAGAAAAGATTTCAAGTCAGGTAAGAGCGCACGCAATTTCAGCTGATTGAAAAAAACCCCGCCAGGCAAGCCCTGACCACTGCGCCACATCCCCAGCCCTGAACCATGGCTTTTAACAGACTGGCCTGGTCTTCGGAAGAGGAGGGCTGGACTGTGGCTGCTGGGATTGCCTGGCATGTGAGTTTTGGGGCGGAGGCTAAGAGCAGCCCCCGCAGGAAGGGAATTGGTGAAGAGCTGATCTGTCCTCTTGAACCTTGTGGAAGCACCAGCAGCTTGGGAACCCGGCAGCGGGAGCCGAGGAGCTGGTGAGCAGGCTCCCTCCTGCTTGGGAGCTGAGAGGATGCCGTGAAGGGCATGAACTACTGGATTTGGACCAAAACAGAACATGGCAGCCTCTGGGAAGGTGCCCTCTAACTGACCTTCCAGCGATCAAAACCAGCATCACCTTTGGACCAAGTAGGAAATCCAGAAAGTTAGGAGGACTCTGGAGAGAGATGCCAGGCTTCCCCCATTTTGTGAGAAAAGAGTCCAGTCCACAGTTACATCCCTATGAACCCTAAAAGAGAAGTGAATAACCAAACCTGAAGATAAAAAGAAATTTTAACAGGAATGTCCCAGTTTTATGGGAAGCTCAGTGGCCAAGTGCAGGAATTCTGACTTGACCATGTCTATGACCCCAGCCAAGAAGCTCAACCCTATACTGTGTGCTTTAGCTTCTCACGCATTCAAGAGGAATCAGAAGTTAGGACAGAGATCATATACATAATTGGCACATACACATTAGATGCTCTGATAAGGAAAGGGGAATTTAAGCAGTGTAAACACACCGTGGCAAGCAGAAGGGAATGGGGTAAGAGCAACAAAATTATAGAAGCTGTGAGTCAGATGGGCATTGTAACAGGCCTGAGAGACCTGAGGAATATGACCATTTAATCTGAAATGGGGCATCCCGAGAAGCATACTGGTCATGTCATGGGGCCCAGATAGGCTCTGAAACTGGGGTCCCAGGGATCTACAAACACTGAAGGGAGGGAACTAAGAACAAGGCAGGATCTCCTTCACAGCCCTGTACTGCTGATAAGGGCCCCTCAGCCCTGGCAGAATACAGGTTTACTCTGATCTTGAGGGCCAGGCATAGCCCAAGGGAGAGGTGCTATACCAAAAGAAAATTGAGAGAAAGTTCCCATCCTTAGAAGTGAGACCAACAGTCCCTGACCACTCATTTGTTAAATTGTGCACAGGGAGGCTTAAACCCTCAGGAGGGACTTCAGAGGAGGCTTCCTTGGGGAAACTGACTGGCTACAGGAAAAATCCAACACTGACATTTGGGACTCCTATGCAATATATGGAACCAGCAGATGCCCCTCCAGTGAAGGCCACTGGCGACAGCACATGAACAGCTTCTGATCACAATTTAAGGGCTGAACTAAGTGTGAGCCTCTGGCATGAAAGAGATCAAAACCAACAAACAGGGAGAAAAGGAATCTGGAGAAAACAGACAAAATTCAAGGAGGAAAAAAATTAAGTTATGACTAATATCCTGGAAGACAAAATATAACATTATATCAATAACATACCGGAAGACAAAATATATTACATCGATAACACGAGAATGGATTGCTACATTTCATAAAGACATTAAAAGATGGGAAAATTAAAAATATGAGAGCAGAAATGGAAAATTTATTTGAAGGCTCAGAAGATGGTACTGAGAAAACTTCCAAGGTAGCAGAAAAAAAAGTTGAAGAGGTAAAACAGAAGATACAGAAAGATGGGTGCGGGAGGTGTATGGCAGACCAGGGCCAGGGAAGGGGTCTACAGATATGAGACTCTTATTCCCCCAGATGTCCGCTCTTATAGGTTTATTTTAGTCAGTTTTTGTTGTTGTTGTTGTATTTTGATGTCCCCTTGGAGGAACAATGGGCTTGGACACACTCGTTCGGCATTTTGCTGACATGAATAATCTTAAGTGAATTTCAACTGCAGCATTAGGAAACCGTGCTATATTGAAAAACTATGTTAATTGGAACACTGTTGCTCTCTCATTTGAAAATACTTGGGCAGGGAAACACTCTGAAGACCTACTGATGGGCGTAGGTGCCAGCACAGGATGTGTCCCGCAGGTCAGAGAGGCAGCGAGTCTCTACGCTGGGAGCTTTATCCCTTGACCTCCCGAGGCCACATCATGAACATGTTAACTAACAGGACTACACTGCAGGTACCCCATCATCCAGGCCCGGAATCCAAGTTCCAGAATCGAATCTGTCACCACATGACACGACTTCTGGACTTTCCAACCCAGGGCTACCCACGATGGGGGACTCCCAAGCAGCACCCTGGCCTCTGCATAAGGAAATCATCTGCCTCCTCCCATGGGATGAGGGTAGCTCTCCCTCTGAACACGTTTGACTTCCCAGACAGGTGTGGTGACTCCTCAAACAGGTGATGACATCTATTAATCAGCATTTTAATTCATGCAAAACAAAACAAATACATATTATCTTAATATAATTTCTCATTTTCTCAAAAGAAATGAGAATCAGGATAACATGCTCCAGAGCTCAGTTAGAATCTGCCGAAATGTAGCTATTTCCTATGGATGTGTCTTATTAAACCCTGCATTTTTGGGAAGTTGTCCAGGCTAGAAACGCCACAATTGTTCTTGTTCAACTGGGATACCACCTAAGGCCATGACGTTTGGAGTACTACATTTCTCAGAGCCATTATTCTTACAGTGATGTATTTCCAATCTCTCATGTGACCTTTACCCCTTCAAACATTGGAAATTTTACATGCATCCTGTTCTGAAGCTCACCCTGGGAGTTTTTGACTCCCAGTCGTAACTGCACCCCATGGCCCTATTTCTCAGGAGACATCATGTAACCATCATGGCTCACAATTATCTACAGCCCAGTTGAGCCAGGGCAGTGGGGTAGGTTTCAGAAAGGCCAAAGAAAGTGCCCAGAGACAGGTTGGGAGACACGTGGTTGATTGAGGGCCAGCTCACAAGAGATCAATGACTGCTCTAAGAAGAGTCCAGTGGCGACAGGCTGAATAGATAGCACCTCCATCCCTCAAGATACTATGCCAAGTGGCACTTTCTCACCCTTATGGTGTTTTGTCCAGTGACAGTTTGTTGAACAAGAAGTGCGTACCCTTTCCACAGTGCCTCCAGTTCCATGGCAGTCATCGCTGGCATGAGAGAGAGTTTTGTACGTTAGGCTGCAGAGTGATGACATCATCAGCATTGGCTTGCTTAGTCTGCTTGTATGACACGTGTCTCATTATTGCCTTAACTTGGCTGGGTTTATGGGAACAGAAAGGGGGCACTCGGGGACATGGTGTTTCGCTGTTTCCTTTTCTTTAAGGATGATACACATATCCAGTAAGTGAAATGGGGAGCACGCTGCCATTCTTAGTGGATTTTCAGAGTGTACTTTGGACCACAGCAGCATCTGCAGCCAGCTCTGCCGGGTGCATTGTCCACCCCAGCCATCAGTCTGGCCCTCGTGTCCTCTAGTTCAAATGTCTCAAGATGAACAACTTCATCCTCACCATTGCAGGACAGCAGGTAGGAGTGATTTGTTCCAGAATAATGGGGAACGACATTCCAGAATGACAGGTGCCAAATGGACCTAGACAGTTGCCCACCCTGGAGGGAGGTCCCTAAAGGAAAATGCAAAACTGGGAGGGAGGCAGCTTGAATGTGGTGAGAGAATTAAAGTTCACAAGGATAGTTTGGGTGTACATTTGAGATGGATACTTGGAAAACCAAGCAAACGAGCAAAAAAGAGAGACACAGAGAAGCAATTATTAACTTGAAAAGGGAAGGAAAGAAGGAGAAAGAAAAAGAAAATGAAGTTAAATATAGCAATAATACACTATATGGCTCAGTTCCAAATAATATATACACAAAACAATATAATCACTAAGTATTGATTTTACTAAAATTATGATATAACTTCATTGGGGAGGGGGGAAGGAGAGGTGAAAGGAGCTAAACTCATCTTTCAAAGTAGGCATTTAATAGGCTAAGTTTAAAACAACAAAGAATCAAGAAATAGCAGCATATGCAGGTTAATTAGCCAGATGTGGTAGCACCCGCCTGTAATCCCAGTGACTTGGGAAGCTGAGGCAGGAGGATCGAGAGTTCAAAGCCAGCCTCAGCAAAAGCGAGGTGCTAAGCAACTCAGTGAGACCCTGTTTCTAAATAAAATTCAAAAATAGGGCAGGGAAAGTGGCTCAGTGGTCGAGTGCCCCTGAGTTCAATCCCCCGTACTGCCTCCCACCAAAAAAACAGATTAATTAGATATTTAGTGGCAAATACCACAAGAACTTGCTAAAAACATAACTGCCATTAGAAAGAAGGAATGGGGAATAGGGAAATGCTATTTTTGATATCAATCTTGTAGAATTATTTGCCTTCTTAATTTCCTTCTTGATAGATGTCACATAATAAATACATTCATATGTACCTATTTTTAAAACATTAAATTAAAAATGGTAAGCATTTTCTTTAAAAATGTCAGAAGATACAGAAAAAAGGAGACAAAGAAAGCCATTATTCTTCTATTTCTGAGGGTGGAGGAGCTCATAAGTAATATGAACATGACTTCATTTTAACCTAAGAAAAACTGTAATTTCAAAAATGATAAAATTAAGTTATAAATTAAAATAAAAATTGTAAACTCAATTTAAAAATTTAAGCCTAATATGACTGCTTTTCTTGATAAACAATTTCCATATTATTACACATGCCTTATGAAAATACTTAATCTTCGCTCTTCTGGTGGACACTGGAATTTTTTTTCTTGAAGCATTTCTATTATAGAGGGAACTGTGAAGAGCCCAGAACAGTGCCTGCCACATACTAGGCACTCAATAAATGTTTGTGAAATGATAAATGAATGTGAAATAGCAATTCATTAAGCACTTGTATCTAGTGTCCCAGGTTCACAGAACTCTGAATCCAGTGGAAGAGTTCCAGCCTGTGCCTTCTTTACTAACGGCCCTGGTCTGAGATAAATGTGACCAGGAAACACCTGTCATAGACAGATTCTACAATCACTAGGGTGGTTTTGCCCTATCTAGCATGTTAGATGCTCACAGATCCCTGAGCACCAAGCATCCTTCTAACTGACACTGGCTTGAAACCACAGGGAATCTGCATGTGTTTATTCAACCAACAGGTAACAGATGCCCTCTGAGTGCCAGGCAGTACTTCAGGCTTAGTTTATCAAATAGAGCAAACTCTTTACCATCAAGGGAACTTATTTTCCACTGCAGGGAAACAGATGATAAGAAAGATAAATAAGTAAAATGTGTATATGTTAACTGGCAATGAGTGTTAAGAAGGAAAAGTAAGGAGGGGAGGCAGGTGGGGAGGGTCAGCAATGCTATGAGGGGGAGAGGGCTGTAATTAAAATTAGAGTTTCCCAGAAAGTCTCAGGGATGAGGAGTAGAGGGGTTAGGACCCGAAGGTGCTGAGGGAGGGACCTCTCCTAGCCCCAGCTGCCCAGCTGCAATGCAGGGTGGAAGGAGGGTACCCCACAGTATCAGCCTGCTCCCGTGAACCCCTCGCCCACCACACCACATTTTGGCCTGGTGACCTTGGTCAAGTTTCCTAACCTCTTCCTGGGCCCTTCAGAGTGAGAGTGATGTTAACTCATAATAGATATGAAGATCTGGAAGACTAAATTCTTTGCTCTCCCCTGTGACTTTTGTGATGTCACCAGAGAAGCATCACACCCCATCTGTCTGCTCAATCCCCAAACACCATCTCCCTCCTGCCCCCCATTAGATTGCATCATAGGATGTAAAGTGAAGGGTCATCAGCACTGAGTCACAGCAGTAATTGACGAATAGTTAAAGAGGTAGAGTTACGGTTATCACCTTTCTAATAGGTAAAGATTCTTTCCCTTTTTATTCTAAAATGGTCTCCTGCTATAAATCAGCAAGCTAACACTTGCCCAGAGCTATTGCGTGCCAGACACTTTGCTGGCGCAGGGGAAACCAGAGCAGCTTTCTGCACGGTGGATCTCATGGTCGCAGACAGCAGCAGAAATACTGTTTTCCATCTGAGCCGCCTGGATTCAAATTCTGACCCTGACATGTGTTGGGTGAGTAACTTTTGGCAGAGTACCTAACCTAACCTGTATATGCTTCAGGTTCCACATCTGCAAAAGAAGAGCACGAATAAACGAGTCGTACGTATTACATGAATGAACACATTCAAAATGCTGAGACAAGACCTGGCATGTCAAAGGCACTCAATAAATGTCAGCTTGAAAAATGATATAAATAGTATATAAAATTTTGGGAACATTTACAACATCTAGTTTTCACAGAGGTCCTGGGTGGAGAGAGCTCACGCCCACAGGCCTGACCTGTGCAAGTAGAGATGGGTTCCTGCTCCACACATCCCCATTTGCATCAAAAGATTTATACAGAGATGAAGGACTCTCCTACGAGTGGTCAGAAATATCATCCCAGTGCCCCTTTAGAAGGTGTTCACTCGAAAAGGTAAAACAAATCTAGAACTGGCTTCATCAAACTTAGAGCAATATATTTTGCAGCCATCTTGAAACTCAGTAAAGTGCCCCTGACCATTATATATTCCAAAGTACAGAGAAGTGCCTTTCCCAAGTGCCTTGTTGAAAATCCCCCAGGAAAACAAGCCCCTCCAATTGCCACTTGCCAACACCTTTATCCACCTGTCTGCTGTGCCACTGACCTGCTGGCGACTTCTGTGATGTGGTCACCTACAGAGGAGGACTGAAGAAGAGCAGTACACCAGAGGCACATTTGGCTTTGGGAGAGGAGAACAAACATGTTTCTAGGTGGGGAAAATCTGCCCAAGCTCCCAAAACCTGACTGGAGGGGAAGGGAAAGAAGCATTGCACACCCTGGGGTTCATAAGAATTAGGGCAAACACGAATCAAGAGAGTGGAAGTTTCAGGGCCAGGGCTGCTGGAAATGTCCCATGGGCTAGCCTCGGCATCTGTACCCTCCACTCCCTCCCCCTTGAAGTGAGAGAAAATAAAACAAGGAAAACATTTAAAAAACAAAGAAAAGAGTAATAATGGTACATTGAATAGGGGAAATAGCCATCAGAATGCAAATGATTATGTGTTTGCTAAAGAAGAGCTAGATGGAAGATGGAAGATAGAAAAGAGTTTAAAACATAATGTTAACCATGACACAAAGCAGTTAAGTGATGGGAAACAGACACAAATATGTGTAAGGAGGAGTAAAGAAAATGAAGAGTCCGACGTAGAAAGCACAATGGACAGATGAGCATATGTGGCAAGAGGGCATCAGTAGGAAGAGAGGCAAGAGAAAGAGTGTCACTGGTCATGTACAGAGGCCATTATGTAAAATAATCTTCTATGTGAAATCTTTTTACCTTACACATATTGAGGGGGAAAAAAACTACGTGCTCTCAATGTATCAAGAAGCTGTTGGTGGTGCATGCCTGTAATCCCAATGACTTGGGAGGCCGAGTCAGGAAGATTTCAAGTTCAAGACTAACCCCAGCAACTTAGCAAGACTCTGTCTCAAAATTTAAAATTAGTAGGACTGGAGATGTTACTCAGTGTAGAGTGCCCTTGGGTTCCATCTCCAGGACCAGAAGAAGAATTGAAAAACAAAAAAGGTGGAGGAAGCAGCAGCAGCTAAGGACTGAAATGAGTTGCAGGTACCCATAAGCAGTCACCAGCCTCAGACATTCTAAAGATGTGCCACCTAGATAGGTGGTAAGCCTCAGCTCCAGCTGGATCGAGGCTTCCTTACTTTGTCAAATGACTTTATTTTGAAAGACAGGATCCAATTTTTTTTCCCAAGTATCCACCTCTGGAGACCCAAATTGCACTGACAGTCGCGGTGTGTGGGGGGGGCAGAGGGGGTCCTTCACTGCAGTCAATTCTCCATGTCACTTGTCCACATGCTAAATTATGCATCTCTAACACTCACTGTATATTTTAGTGATACTAAGAAAATCATATTCTCACAGAGTGACACAGGGATCTCACTTTAAGTCAAAGGGACCATCTCAAATTAGACTTGTGTCAAAAAATACATACTGATGCAGCAGGAGATGGTGGCCCTAACTTCCAAGTTAGCATCACTGGAGCCTGAAGACACTGCCAAGGATCAGAAATGGAGGAGATGGGATGTGCCACTGGCTTGTTTGCACCATGGCTTCCTGCCTTGGCTGTCACTGGAGAAATGATGGTTCTCTGGAAATTGCAGAATGATCGACAGGATTCCTTTGTCTCTGCGAACCAATGGAGGAACAGGAATTTTTCTCACTTACTTGCATAATTTCCTGTTACTAGTTAGAATATTAAAATCTTATGAGGATGATAAGTTGCATGTGAAACTCTTCAGAGACTATGCTCCCTTAGAAACAGGCGAAGGGTATTTTTTTTTTTTTTTTTTGAGTTCCCAGCTTTCAATTGTGTGTGACAGAACACGAAATTGCATTAGCTTTATTGTCTGAGTAAGGGGATACAGTGTGGGGAGGCAGTTTCGTGAGACTCAAATTACTATGAACATTTACTATGTGTCATTAAATTTTACTTCAGATCCTTCAAATGCCCAGCCTCTGTTTTTCTTTCCTGGACCAATGCCTAGCTACCCACTGAACTTGAATGCTTCAGATATTGGGCAAATCTATGGAGAAAATTCTGCATAAGGTCCTGGACCCACCAGCAGTGAGAGAAGACAAGCAAGCTTCTGCTCTGGGAAGGAGGAGCCCCAAGGCAAGTACCTCATAGACAGGCCCACCGTGGAGGGGAAAGCCCCTCTTCTGCCAGGAGCTCGGCAGGCCTCCCCGTGCTGTTGAGGACTGGTTTCAGACCCAGCTCAAGTGTCCTATAGGGACACTCAGCTGTCCCATGAAGCTAGCACTTAAAAAGTTCTAGGAGTTTCCTGACCAAAGCCCCAGCCTGGAAGCCAAGGCCCTGTCTATTGAGGGGCTAAGGGAACTCCACAAAAGTCATCTCTCAGGCACCAATGAATTGCTCCTTCATTCATGAGGAGGTCTCCTTCGTGTTAGGAGTTGAATTGTGTCCATCTCAAGAAAGATAATGTTGGAATTCTAACCCCCAATACTTTAGAATGTGACCCTGTTTGGAGATAGTGTCTTTATAGAGCAAAGTAAGTTAAAGTGAAATCATTAGAGTGGACTTTAATCCAGTAAGGCTGATATCCTTATGAAAAAAAAATGTGGACATGACACACAGAAGACAATGCAAAGAGATACACAGAGGGAGGCCTGGAACAGATCCTTCCCTCATGGCCTTCAGAAGGAATCAACCCTAACAGTAGATTTTGGACATCTAGCTTCCAGAACTGTGAGACAATGAACTCCTGTAGTTTAAGCCCTGCAGTTTGTGGTACATCATTATAGAAGTCCTGGCATACTTATAATTCTTGGCCTCCTCTTCCTTAAGACCCAGGCAGGTCAGGACCAAGGAGGAGCATGTCCACTTCTGATTATGTCCTGTCTTGGAAAGATTCCCTAAGGGAAATGAGCTCAACAGACACCAGTGTTATTAGGAATATTACAAGGGATTTGGTCCCATATAAGAGGTTGAATCTTTGGCCCAAACTCCAATTATAATGGAAATAGATTCTGCATGCACAGGAGCCCACTGTGCAAGAAATACCCAGATATGAAGTACCCAGAAGGTTCTTCATTCAGGGTAGTTAAAAAATATTCCACATTTTCCCTATTCAGCTTAGATCCAGTCAGGAAGCAAATCTCCATCCCAAATAGCAAAATACAGATTTATCCATAAAAAATAATGTAAAAATAATAGGCTCCTCAGAAGGAAAGGTGCCACAGACATAAAGGGCAGCAGCATTAGCTGAATGCCAGGCTTAAAATAATCAGTTGCTTCTTTAAAAAAACTTGTTAAGGAAACTGATGGTTTGGGACAAAAGTGTCACAGACAAGACAGTACTTGAGTTTATCTGAAACAAAAAACTGTAGGAGTTCTTCATACATTGTTTTTCTCCCCAAAACCTTTCCCTACTCCCTCCACCTAAATTCATTGCTGGATAAGTTTCCAGGAAGGGGAAAAAAAAAAAAGGAAACCCAGTCAAATTCTAATTTCAGATAAACAAGGAACATTTTTATTTTTGTAGTAGTGTAAGTATATACCAAATATTTCATGGCTTATACTTACACAAAAAATAATAATAATAATCTGCTGTTTATCTGAAATGTAAACGTAACTCAACATTCTTTTACACACTCGCTTGATCCAGCAGCCCTAAAACTGGCCCCAGACTGAACTCTTATGGACGTGTGATGGCTTGTCCTAATGAAAACTGAATTTCCTGCAACGATAGGTTACATTTGCCTCTGCTCTAGCGAGAGACCCTGAAAAGTGAACCCTTTTGTGGTAGTAATGGGAAGTTGTCCCCCTTCTCCCAGGGTCAGGGGACTGGGAAAGGAGTCAGGTGGCAGCCTTATCCACCAGAGACCATTCTGGGTTCTATCTTTTCAGTGTCATAAATCAGGAAATTAACGTTGTCTGACTGGCCTTTGTCATAGTCAAAGACAACGGGCTTTTGTCTTTCTCACCGGTGGCCAGCACTTAAACATCATCAATGGAGAGAGAGAAGCGGTGACCCTCTTTTATACCTACGGGTCCAGGAGCGGCAGCTCCGTCCGGGAGGGAGAGCTAAGGGGAGATGGTCTGGACTCTTCCTTGAAAAGAGGAAGGGCCAAGGCCGCCCTGAGCTCTGGAGGCGTGGAACGTGGCTGAGAGGAGTCGGGGGACATGGGGGAGACTGCGGCAGCAATCCAGCCACACCCGCTCGGCCGCGGCGCTCTAGGAACCCGGACCAGAAACCCCAGCCCCGGCAGCGGGGCCAGCCCTCCCGGGCACCTCACGCCCCCTGGTGGCCACCGCTGGAGAAGACGCTCACTCATTCCTCTGCTGCCACCCGCATCCGGAGGTCGGGGACTGCCTAGCCTGGGAAAGGGGAGGAAGGGCGACAGGGTCCCTGGAGGAGCGGTGCGTACTGAGACAGGGTACAAGAAAGTGACTCTTCTCATGGAAGGCACCACGTTCAGTGTCTTCACGAGTCCAGCGATCATAACTATGAGTCGCCCGCAGCATCTCCTACCTGGTCATCCAGTTCTGGGGGCAGACCTGAACCTCTGATTGAATGTCCCTGGGGGAGACACCCACTGCCCCTGAGAGCATCTTTGCCAACTCACTACTGCAAGTACAGAGCATTAGGTAGCCCAGCGCTTTGCTGACCCCACCAGGTAGCCACCTGGTGACAGGGAAACTCCCTGCTCTCAAATAGTAGACCTGTAAGAAAAGTGCATGTAAAATGCCTTCAAAATAACATTCTCAGGCTCTGCCTCCTAACTCAAAAGAAAAGGACGAGGTCTCAGACCTTAGTCTACTTATTCCCACTATGATTCCAGCCTCTTTCCCTCCCTCTGATGCTGTAAGAAGGTTCTCTAGCCTGGGCAAGAATCCGGAGTCAGGTGTTCTGGGTGAAAAGCAAGGGCAAGAGTTGTCCTAACACCCACGGGCCACTCTCTTCCTTTCCACCCTAAGCATGCTAAGGGACCATCAACACCAATGTTGTTTTCATGATGACAAATTTTACCTGTCAATTTGCCTAGACTAAGATACATGTTTTTTATCAAATACTGGTCTAGATGTTAAAGATATTTTTAAAGATGAGAATAATAGGATGTGAGGGCGATCTGGCTGTGACATCTGTCACCCCATTGATTGCCAGGGTTGATTTGACTGATCCGGCTGGCTAGGCAGGTGTCCCCTTCCTCCCTCACTGGCCCATGTGCGTCCCTTCCAAAGCTGCTTGCCCAGTGAAAGAGGAAGACCTTCCCCTGTAGAGGAGGACCATTCTTCAGTCAAGGGTATATGGGAACCTCCAATCAGGCTTTCAAGGTGAAAATAATATGTAAACCAGTAGACTTTGAATAAAGCAGATTACCCTCCATAATGTGGGTGAGCCTCATCCAATCAGACGAAAGCCTTAAAAAGAACAATATTGATCTCTCCTAAGCAAAAAGGAATCTGCTTCTAGATGACCTAGACATCACTTCTGTCCTGGGTCTCCAGTCTGCTGGCCTATTCTGGAGATGTCTGCCTAGCCAGCCTCCACAGTCCTGAGAGCCAATGCCTTATCTCTCTCTCTCTCTCCCCCCTTCTCTCTCTCCCTCCCATCCAAATGTGTACAATATATATACAAATATAGACAGATATTGGTAAATCATATACTATATATAAACTAAATACATATATTATACAGATATTGGTAGATCTTTATGGAAAGAGACATCTACATATATAGAGAGATAGATATTAGTAGATATACATAGATGTATATATATATATATACACACACAGATATAATAAGTACAAAATACATACAGATATTGGTAGATCTGTATATGTACCCAAATATATACAGATATTGGTAGAGAGGGGTGGGGAGAGAGAGAGAGAGAGATCTATCCATATACTATCTAGAGAGGGAAAAAAAGAATTTTAATAGAATACATGCATACACACAAGTGTGTATCTTATTGTGCATGTGTATATAAAGTAGGTAGATGGATGACTGATAGATACACAGGTAGAGATATCGCTTCCCTTGGCTCTGTTTCTGGAGAACCCTGACTAGAACCACAGGGGCCTGGCATCCGGCTCAGTGCAGACCCACCCCTCACCTGCTCTAGATCAAGCCTCCCGCGATCCCCCTCTCCTGTGTTGTCAGTTTTTTCTCTCCAGTGGATCATTTCCTCTTACATAAAACATACCTCATCATTTAAAAAAAAAATTTTATCCCTCTTTTCCTCCAGTTGCTGTTTTTCTTATCCTTTTTGTAACAAAATTCCTCTAAAGAGTCCCCTCCTCCCGTTCTCCTTGTGCACGAGGCGTGTATGTGAAATACAGCATACATAGAGAAAAGGAGTAAAAATAGAAACATACAGTTTAATGGAATTTTTCTAAAACAAATATTCTTGCTACCACCAACCAGACCAGGAACCAGATCAGGAACACTGGCAAGAGATGGGAAGCCTTCCTACGTCCCTTGCCAGCACCTCTCTGCTTCTCTGAAGGTAACCGTCCTGACTGCCTTGGTGATCACTCCCTTGTCTTACTGTGTTTTACCCCCTAGTCATGCATTCCCCAGCCACCGTGGATCTCTGCCTGTTCTTTGAACATTAGGTCATGGAGTAACAGTATACATGGTCTATGGTTGGTTTCTTTCATTCTGCTATGTTGGTAAAATTCACCCGTGTTGACAGTTACAACTGCACTTCATTTATTTTTATGATAGAAAACCACTGTGTTCCTTATCTATTGCTGCATTAACAGATTACCCAAACACTGAGCCTCTTAAAGATAACATTTACTGTAATCACATGTGTTTTGAGTCAGGAACCCAAGAGTGGCTTAGCTGGTGTTCTGGCATAGGGTCCCTCACATAACTGTAGCCAAACTACCCCTCAGGCTGTAAGCTTCAAAGATAAAATGAGGGCTGCGGAATGCATTGCCAAACTCGCTGCCCTGACTGTTGACAGGAGACTGGTTCCTCGATGGGCCTTGCCATGGGGGCTGCTCTTCACACAGATTCCCCAGAGCAAAGGAGCAGAGGCAGCACATGGGCAAGAGCACTCATAACCTAACCCAAGAAGCAGCACAACAGCCCTGCTGCTGATCACAGCCTGACCCTGTCCGTGCAGGAGAGGAATCACACAGAGAAAGCACTGGAGCCAGGCACCGTTGGGGGACCATCTTGGAAGTTGCCTACTGCCATTTTTGTATAAACAAAAAAAAGTATCTGTCTGTTCTATTACTGATGGACATTTGGGCTGGTTCTAGTTTGGGACTGTTAGATACAATAGCGTGTCTGTGAACATTCTCATACATATATGAATGAGAATATATGTGCATGTTTCTGTCCAATAAATACCTACAAGTGCAATTGCTAGGCCATTGCCTATGCATAACTACAAATTAGTAATGAATGACAAACGGTTTCACAAAGGGATCTACAAATCTACGCTCCCACCGGGAGTACATCAGATTTACAGTTGTTGCATGGCCTCAAATCCCCCTCCCCCATTCAGTCACCTTCTTCAGCTTCGCCCTCCTGGTGATCTTGTGGTGCTTTCTCATTGCGGTTCATTTGCCTTAACAGCTTTTGGGGTATTTTTTGGCCATTAGGCTATCCGGTTTTGTGAATCAGAGTAACCGTGGAGAGAAGGCACTCAGATCCCCCTTCAGGGCAGGACTCGCTGCCCAGCTGTTGGGAGTGTGGTCAGGTTGGCACTCCTCGGAGTCTGCCTCAGGAGTCTGCCTCAACTGCGCAGAACTACCTTGGCCAAGGTCATGCTCTTCCTGAGAGCCCTGGCTTTGACTCAACAAGGAGGGTAAAGGCATTTTTTTGGTGGTGCTGGGGATTGAACCCAGGGCCTTGTGCATGCGAGGCAAGGGCTCTACCAACTGAGCTATATCCCCAGCCAGGCATAGCTGCTTTTGCCCAATGGACGGGATCCCCACTAGGTTGCTCCAGGCTTCAAGAGACCTTCATGGAGTCCAGCTCCTTTCTCTCCACCTAATCCCTCTCTCTCTCCCTTTTGTTCATCATAAGCATCTTGGTTCCTGAACATCTTGCACTACAATTCCTTCTCAGAGTCTGCTTCTGAACACCCAACCTGGGTTGTGAAGCACCTTTTCTTTTTTAAGTCTATTGCCCATTTTCCTATTGAGTTTTCCATCTTTTTTTTTTCTTAGCAATTTATAGGGGGTTTTGTTTTTTATTTTTGTTTAGTATGGAGGCAAGCTGTCCGTCGTCAATTACGTGGGTGGCAAACGTCTTCTCCCACTCTGTGGCTTGCCTCTTACATTTTTCTTTGTTGTGTCTTTGAAGAACAGAAGGTCTTCATTTGAATATAATTCAATTTATCAATTTTTTTTCCATTTTGGAAATACTCTTTGTATCCTGTTTAAAAAATCTTTTCCTACCCTAAGGTCATGAATATATTCTCCTATATTTATATTCTAAAAGCTTTTATTGTTTTGCCTTTCAAATTTAGATTTACAAGGCACCTGGAATCAATTGTTGTGTGAGCCATGAGTTGGGGGCCAAGTATCACTCTTTTCCCCAAATGGATATGCTATTGTCCCTGCACCATATTTTGGAAGTGCCTGTTTTCCCCACTGTTCTGCAGAACCAGCTTGTCTGTGAGTTCAGCCACAGACGTGGCTGTTTCTGGATTCCCTTTCTGTATCGTTGCCCTGTGTGTCAGCTCTAGTCCCAATACCACACGGTCTGATTCCCAGTCTCCTGTTTACCCTAATTTTTTTTTATTGCAGTAAAATACTTGTAACATCAAGTTTACCACCGTAACCCTTTTTGTTAAGGTGGCATTAAGTCCATTCGTGAGACTGTAGAACTATCACCACCATCCATTTCCAGAACTCTTTTCATCTTGTAAAACCAAAACTGGGTACCCATTAATAATTCCCCATTGCTAGCTCTTCCCAGTCCCAGCAAACCACCACTTTCTGTTCTGTCTCTATGCTTTTAACTCCTCTAAGTACTTCACATAAGCAGAAGCATTATAGTCTCTGTCTCTTTTGCAACTGGTTTATATCATTTAGCATGATGTTTAGCATAATGTCCTCAAAGTTCATCTGTGTTTTAGCATCTGCCAGAATTGCTTTCCTTTTCAAGGCAGCATAATATTTATATGCCACATTTTGTTTTATCCATTCATTCATGGATGGACACTTGGGATGCTTCCACATTTAGCTATTATGCTGCTGTGAATATGGGTGCACAAATATCTTTTTGAGACCCTACTTCCAATTCTTTCATATATATATATATATATATATGAATATATATATATATGAATATATGAATATATATATATTCAGAAGTAGAATTCTGGATCAGATAATAATTCTATTTTTAATTTTTTGGAGGACTTTCTCTACCGTTTTCCACAGCAGCTGCACCATTTGATGATCCTATCAACAGTGCACAGGGTCCCAAAATCTCCACATCAACAACTCTTACTATTTTTTAAAAATTCTTTATAGTAGTCATCCCATTAAGACTGAGAAAGCATCTAATTTTAGTTTTTGTATTTTCATGATTATTAGTGATATTGAGCATCTTTGTATATGTTTATTGGCCATTGGTCTATTTTTTTTGGAGGCATGTCTGTTCAAGTTTTTTGCCACTTTTGAATGAGGTGGTTTGTTTTTGGTGAGTTTTAAGAGGTCTCTAGTCCCAATATTCTGAATATTAACCTCTTATCAGATCTATAATTTGCAGGTATTTTCTCCCATTTTGTGGGTCATCTTTTTACTCTGTTGGTAGCATTTTTTGATGCACAGAGTTTTAATTTTCATGAAGTCCAGTTTGTCTATTTTTATTTTGTGGCCTATGCTTTTGGCACCATAGCCAAGAAATAATCACTAAATCTGATACCATGAAGCTTTGTCCCGTGTTTCCTTCTAAGAGTTTTTACAGTTTTTAGATCTTACATTTAGGTCTTTGATCCTCTGAGTGAATTCTTGTCTGTGATGTTAAGTAGGACTCCAACTTCATTTCTTTTTCACTATGTATGTCCAGCATTATTGTTGAAGATATTATTCCTTCTCCACTGAGTGGTCTTTGAACCCTTGTGGTCTTAAGTTTTCTCTCATATGTGGAAACTGGAGAAGAAAAAGGAAAAGAAAGGTGTGTGGAATTTCATGAAAATGGAAAGGAGAGGAAAGGAACCAGCAGGAGGGAGAAAAGGAGGCAAAGGAGAAGTGCTGGGGATGGATATTGGCCAAATGATATGGTTATAATGTGTGCATGCATGAATATGTAACAACAAATCCCATCATTACGTACAACTACATGCACTGATGCAGAATGTGGAAGGCTGGGGCTATAGCTCAGTTGGTAGAGCACTTGCCTTACCTGTGCAAGGTCCTGGGTTCAATCCCCAGCACCACAAAGGAAAAAAAAAAAAGTGGAAAAAAATCATGTTATCACATATGCAAGGAATTGTTTCTGGGCTACTTTATTCCATTTGTCTACATGTCTGTCTTCATACCAGTACCACACTATTTTGATTACAGTGGCTTTGTATAAAGTTTTGACTATCAGGGATCCCTTGAAATTCCATATGAATTTTAAAATGGGCTTTCTATCCCTACAAAAAAAAAAATCTTTGGAGATTTTTATAGGGATTGCATTGAATCTGCAGATAACTTTGGGTAGTACCGACATCTTACTAGTTTTAAGTCTTTCAGTTCATGAATATGGATGTATTTCCATTTATACATGTCCTCTCTAATTTCTTTCATCAATGTTATCCTCAGTGCTGGGGATTGAGCCCAGGGCCCTAGTGCTTGCAAGGCAAGCACTCTACCAACTGAGCTATACCCCCAGCCCAGCAATGTTTTATAGTTTTCATTATATAAGTCTTTCATCTCCATGACTAAGTTAATTCCTAAGTATTTTATTCTTTTCGCTACTACTATAAATAGAGTTGTTTTTGTAACTTCCTTTTTAAATTGTTCATTGTTAGTATGTAGAAATGCAACTGATTTTTGTGTGTTGACTTTGTATTCTGCTACTTGGTAGGAAATTATTTATGCGTTCTAGTGTGATCTTTCAGGTTGTCTCCATATAAGATGATATCATCTGTAATGATAACTTTAATTCCTTTCCAACTTGGATGTCTTTTATTTCTTTTTCTTGCCTAATTACTCTGGCAAGAACTCCTTGTCCAATGCTGAGCAGAAGTGAACATGGGCATTCTTGCTGGGTTCCTTAACTCAAGGAAAAAGCTTTCAGGTTGGTTGGTTGGTTGGTTTTGCCACTACGTATTATGTTCACTGTGAAATTTTCATGTGGTTTTTATGAATTCCCCTCCTCTTCCAATCCCCACTTGGAGTGGGTGTTTTGTTCCCCAGTTGCTCCATGAAATCAGCTTTTAGGAAAATCAGCCACATCTCCTCCTTGACAAATCCAACAGTCAATTCCCAGTTCTCACCCTTTTTGACTTCACAGTAACAGCTGACACCAAGCACACTCCCTTCTTCCTGGCAGCTTCTTCCCTTGGCTTCCGGTACAGCACCCTCTTGCCTTCTACCTCACTGCTCTTTCTCAGTCTCTCTACCATTTCCTTCTCCTCACCTCAAACTCACAATGACGCTTCTCCCTGGGCTCAGCCCTCTTTACACCCATGTCTGTGGTGATCTCCTTCAGCATGCAAATGCCATTTAATTCCAAATTTATATCTCAAGCCAGACCTTGTCCTCAAAATCAGAAATCCAGCCGCCTCCCTAACTTTTTTGTTTGGAGAATCCATATTAATGTGTCCATGACCGAACTTCTAATCTTTTTACCCTAACCTGCTCCACATCCTCTACCTTCTCAACTGATGGTAGCTCCATCCTTCCAGTTGCTCAGGCTCCAAAAGCTGAGAAACTTCCTTACCTCTCTCTTTCATAGTAACACACCCAGCTTATTAGGAGATCAAAATATGCACAGCCCACATCCAAACTCTGCACCCCACCTCCACAACTGAGCCTCCATTGTGGAGAGCAGTGACAGAGGATGGGAGAGCAGTGACTGAGATTGGGGGGTCTCTGATGACCTCATGGCTGTGGCATGCCCGGTGCCTGGGAATGTTTCTGTACAAGGACACTGGATGCCTAGCTGCTGTGGCAATGCCCTGCATGAGGAGCTCTGTGCAAGAGCCCTATCAGCTCTGACCTTGATCTCAGGCTCACAGCTCCTGGGAAGGAAGGAACTCTTATGCTACACAACCACACTGTTTCACCAGCTCCACTTCTCCCATTTCAGCCAGCCTTATAGTAACTTTAAAGAATGGACTTTCTTGAGAGCTACACAGAGCTCCAAACATTGCACTTTGCAATTGTGGATTGCAACTGAGGAAAAGCTACATAGGATGTCCCAGTTTCTGTAACTTTCCTGAATACAAAGAATAATGGTTGCATAGTTTTTAACCTGATAATAAGACATATATATATAAATAAAGATAGCTGGTGTAACTCTAGTTCTGCATCTCCATCAGAGAGCAGGCTCCACCTGATCCCAGCTTAATCTTGAAGATCTGTGTCTGTGAGTTTTTATTTCCAATCCTCCTTTGCCCCTTGCCAGATTGGAGAGTTTGGTTGTGCTGGTCTCAACACTCTATGCAGATACACGGATAGTTATATAGTAGTACTGGAGGCCTTAACACACAGAAAATTCCAGAGAGATCCCTGCTCCAAGCCAACTGGTCTTCTTGCTTCAACTCCTCAATATTTATAGTCTATTTTTTAAATCCAACAGCCAGAGGATCCTCTTGGGACATAAACCAGATCCTGCCCTGCTCAAAACCCTGCAGTGGCTCCCACTTTATTCAGAAGAAAAGTCAAAGTCCTTTCAATGACCTACAAGGTCCTGCCCAATATGACTCCCTGATCCGACTCCTGACTCCGTTCTGTCTGACTCTTGTCCCACTGCTGTCCCTTTGCTTCTCTGCCCCTGCCACTGGCTTCTTCAACGTTCCTCACAGGCCAGCCACTTCTCTTCCCCTAAATAGCCACTCTCAAGCCCTGGCTTAAATGTCAACTTCAAGATGGAACCCTCCCTCACTGTCACAATTGGGACTTGTCCCACTTCCTTACCTTGCTCTACTTTTCTCCAGAGCATTTATTACCTTCAAATATGGCATTTAAATTAATAAGTAGTTATACCGATGGGTCACCCTTCCTCTCCCCTTGACCCCAGCCTTCTTGAATGTATGGAAAGGATCTTTGTCTGCTTCTTTTCTGCTTTGTTCTCTCTGTATCCCAAGCACCTGGAACAGCACCACATGTTGGCTTTGTCCTCGGCCCTTCCTGTAACCCGTGGGCCGTAGGCCTGGAGCCCCTTGGGGAGTCCCAGCTCCCTGTTGTAGCTGTGCTGCAGGAAGCGAAGCTGTGCAAAGGGGGACACTGATTGTTGAGGAGACTTTCGTTCAAGCCCAGCTCTGGTCCCAAATGGCATGACTCCTGCCTGTGGCACTTGATACCTCCACCTTCACATTTGCTGATCTATGGAATGATGATACCCTAGAACTTCTGGAAGCCAAATGAGAGGATGTGTTCAAAGATGTCCTGCAAAATACTGAGGGACAAATACAAGCTAGCATCATTTTAATATGGCACCTTCTTCCCATGGCCTCTAAGGATGGGCTATCATGTCCGGGGACTCTATGCTTAGGCTTTGCACTGCAGAAATGACTTCATTCTGGAAGAAGTAGATTAAAAAGCAGTGTCTAGAGGAGGAAACTGGGGTGATGGGTGTGCCTGATGAGCTGGGTTCTGAAGATGGGCACATAAATAGGCCAAAGAATATTCACCTCAGCCTGAATTTCCTGCAATAAGTGGACAACAAAGTCATCCTAGAGTGGGTCTGTGAACTCACCAAAAAAAGAAGAAAAAGGAAAAAAAATTCATCTCTGTAAATAGTTCTATTTTGAGAAATCTGAAAAAGACCATCAGTTCTTTTATCAACAACCGCAAAATCGGCTGTGATACATTCACTAATGTGGCCATGATCCTTCCCCTGCACCACAGGGTCTTCCCTGCTCCTGCCCCACCTCTATCCTCCTTGACTGCTCAGCAGCCTGACAAGTTGGTTCCCAGGAGGCAGGGATCTCAGCTTCAGAGGTGACGTGCACAACCCAGGCTCACTGGGCTGGGTAGCCTTACCCATGCAGAAGGGCGCAGGTTACCCCCAGGCCTTTGGGTAACTGTATAGTTGCTCTTTCAAGCAAAAATCCTCCCTGCTTCAAGGTCAGGAGCACTTCCCAGCAAACTTCTCTCTCCAGAGATGAAATTCAAGAAGCAATTTTGATGAGGTCCTCGGCCACCATTTCTTCCACAGTGAAGGGACACGTTAATACATATTAGATGATCATGCTGGATGGGAAAGGCTTATTGGCAGCAATGTGAAGAATCCAGCCTTCAAATATTTATTCTGCTCGTTCAGAACATCGGCTCAGATATCAGTTCAATAAAATATGTTCCACACAGAGAGTTAGACTCCAGCTACTCTCAGGTCTCATGCTGGTGGGGAAAGAGACATGTGCAAGAAACTCTTGCAGCAGGTGACCAGTACCCTGGAGAGATCCAAAGTGTTTTTAATCTTATTTTATGTTGCTAAATTCCTGCAGTGCATTTTAGTAACTGGATGGCGACAAAAAGAATCCGTAAGAAAAAATTTTAGTGTGCTTGAATTTAAGCCTTCCCACCATTTCTTGGATGCCATTTTTCATAGAGCCGTTATCTTCGTCTTCCTTCAGCTTCAGTTCTCAGCCCTAATGTAGACAGCACTATTTATGTGCAATCAAAGAAACTTTCCAAGAAATAAGTACTTGGCCTGGTAAGAAGGTTGTGACGTTTTAGGATTAGAACCTCAAGCAGATCCTTTAGAATACTCTTGGTAGGATGGTAAGGGAAGGGCTATTGACCCACTCCCTAGACAAAGAGCATAGAGGTGGGAGGCCAGCCTGGCTGTTGGTGCCACCATCCTGGGCTCCTAAGTCAAGGCAGTCACTCAGGGCTGGAAGAGAACTTTCTGCTTCTCTCAGGGCAAGTTACCTGGACTGTTTGTTATACTTTTGAAGCTCTAAATAGGAAAGGATCTTAGAAGTCCCTTCATGCTTTTAGTAACATGGATTCACCCAACCCAGAACTTCACATATCTGGAAATAGTAGGGTTTCATTTGAATGTAGTGTGGGAACTCTGAGATAGCTGGAGGATCTGACTGAAGCATAAGCCCAGGCCCATTCATGGCTGTGGTAGGCTGTATAGGCACCAGTCACCTCGATCTGATCCTGACAGCATCCATTTCAGTCAGAGCTCTGAGTGTGTGTGTGTGTGTGTGTGTGTGTGTGTGTGTGTGTGTTGGAAAGATGGAGAGTGAGGGTTGTGTGGCACAGCACCCTGCATGGGAAGGTGCCCAGGTCCCAGCTCCAGTTCCACAGCTGTGACAACTCCCTCCTTGTCACTGGCTCTTTGTTTCTGTGTCCCTCCCACGTATCTGACCCTCTGTAGCGCAACAGGGAGGGGTACCACTGGCTCCAAACCACAGCTACAGAGACAGCGCCTCCTGAGCACTGGGCCCCCACACACGGGTGCCCTTGACTTCTGCCAGCAGGCTGTCCCCGTGTTCTAGCTCTGCTTCTATTAGGCTGTAGAGGGGATTGCGGCGAGGCTGGCTCAAGTGCCCTAGTACTAAATGCAAAGAAAACTTTGGAAATTATACTGAATGCTGGTCCTGGCAGGGCAGCCTGTAATCCCAGCTACCGAGGAAGCTGAGGCAGGAGGATCACAAGTTCTAGGTCAGCCTGGGCGGCTTAGCAAGACCCTGTCTCAAAATAAAAGAAAAAGGGCAGGGGATATAGCTCAATGATAGAGTGCCCCCAGGTCCATCCCCGGTACAAAAACAAAAAGGAGGAGGAGGAGGAAGAGTAGGGGAAGGAAGAGAGGAGGAAGGGAAAGTGGAAGGGGAAGAAGAAGGAGGAAGAGGAGAGGAAAAGAGAAAGGGAAGAGGAGGGAGGGAAGGAAGGATACTGAATGATATAGAAGAAGCATTTAAAAATTTTTTTTTCTCACTCTAAAAAATTATCCCTTTTAGGGCTGGGAAGATAGCTCAGTTGGTAGAGTGCTTGCCTTGCAAACACAAAGTCCTGGGTTCAATCCCCAGCACCGCAAAAAAAAAAAAAAAAAAAAAAAAAAAAAATTATCCCTTTTAATACACTGAAACATTCAGAATTCTACTCAAAACTCAGTATTGCCAAACTTAAACTCTGTCTTGAAATGTGCTGTTCCTGAAGAGTGTCACTCCTGACATTTAGTGAGACACCCTGTCATTAAGTCAGCAGACTTGGAACGATGTGGGGGTTTGCAGTGTATAAAGGAATAATGCTGTGGATCATAACACCATAGTTTCATCCCCCATTCTCAAAAGCACTCTGCTCATAATCACATTAATCCTTATAATTTCCATGATAATAGACCTAGATAGGCATTTTGTGAGTGGGGGTGGATAGGTGGGGCAAGAGCTCCTAGGATCGTGGGAAAAAGTAACTGCTGGTTCTGAACCAGAAGCTGGCTGTCTAGAAGCAACTAGAATGAGGCACTTTGTCTCCTTCAATTCTGCTCCTCTCCTGCTTCTCCACAGCCTGGTTCTCTCTCTCTCTCTCTCTCTCTCTCTCTCTCTCTCTCTCTCTCTCTCTCTCTCATTGTCATGTTAAGAAAACTAAGTTTTTGGAGGACTTTAGAAAGTGACATAGAGCATACCCAGTGACTGTAGTCCCAAGAACACACCAGAGAATCAATACATTAAACAGCTGGAGATATTTTGGATGTGATTATCAAGTAGGCTGATTTAACTGAGAGAGATGCAGACTGAGGCATACAAACAAGAGAGGCTGTGGTTACTCCTGTACTCTAACTGGATGTCTCCTTAGGAATCTTCAGGGTCAAAGGAGCAAAATCACCTGAGTCAAAGATTAGGATTTTTAAAGTCTTTCATTGAATTTTTGTCAAAATGATCAAAATGCCTATCAGCAAATTGGGTCACCCTCTGTATTCATCTGCATCATCTCCAGACGACTTTGCAGTTAAAAGCACATCTTCCTTGGAGAATATTCCTTCCAGGAAGCCTGTCCAGAAAATTATTTCAGAGATTCCTCAATTATTTCAACCAAAGGAGGTCTAGTGGCTCCCTGGGCTCAGGAAGCATATTTGGAAAAAGGCAAATCATTCTTTAAAAAAAAAAAAAAATGGCAACTATTCTACAAAGAGCCAGACTCACTTGGAGGCAAATGTTCAGTTTGACCGGAAGGGAAGGGTAAGGGGAAAGGCAGGGGTGGGGCTATGTTTGGTTAAATGTGCAGAGACCAATTATCAAAGTCTTTTAGGGTTACAATATATAATAGCATAGTGTTCAATTTTTAGACACCCATTTTCCATTATAACAACTGACTGGATTCAGTTTTGAAAATTCTGAATCATTTTTAGTTGGTGCACAGTAAGTGAACTGTCTTTAGTTGTAAGAAAACTATCCATTACGGTTTAGATTTGAGGTGTCCCCCAAAGGCTCCTGCATTAATGCAGGAATATTTGGCAACAAATGATTAGATTATGAGAGTTGTAACCTGATCAGTCAACCTAGTTTGAATGGACTGACTGGGTGGTAACTGAAGGCAGGTGGGGTGAGGCTGGAGGTGGGTCACTGGAAATGTGGTCTGGAAAGATGCATCTTCTCTGTGGCCCCTTCCTCCCTCTCTCTCTCTGATTCCTGGCTGCCTTGAATGAAGCAGTACTCCTGCAGCACACTGGTCCACCATGATGTTCTGCCTGACATGGGGCCAGAACAATGCGGTTGGCCCTCTATGGACTGAGACTTCTGAAACTGTAAGCCCCAAATAAACTTTTCCTCCTCTAAGTCATCCTTGTCAGATATTTTATTCACAAGTGACACAAAGCTGACTAAAACACTATCTCTGACAATAAAACATTGGCAAGAGGTTTACATGTACATTATTCTCAAGGAAGATGGTCTCACTGGTCTAATTTTCACTAAGTAGAATTCATTCCCTTGGACAATAAATGCTCTAAGCCTTTTTGTAAATAGAGGTGCGCTATCTGCATATTGAATTCCAGCTGCTGGGAGGCCATTTCCCATGGGTTTCTCACCTTTTTGCACACCTGTGAGCAGAGATACACAGCTTTTTTCTAGTCTATCTTCTCAAGGATGTTTGTATAGAAAGCAGTTTTGGAAGGTAGTGTTCTCTTCCAGGAAGAGAGCAAAATAGCTGTCAGGATGATAAAAGATTGAACAGGTTTGCTGCAAACCCTTTAAAAGGTCAGGTTTCCCAAGTTTAGTGTCTCAGCTGTGATGTGAACTTGCTGCATGTGAAGCATCTGACTGGGCCACTCCACAGCACCTGCATGGAACTTGGATGAGCAGGTGGGGACATGAAGTTCGTGGAACTGGCTATGTCCCTGAGCTAGGAGTCCCTAGCTAGGGACTAGCCAGGAAGGCTAGGATGCTGGCCTTCTGTCAGCATCCATGACACTGGCAGATTACCTTGTTAGCTTGCACATAGAGTTAAATAAAAATAGTTCATACTAACCATTAAAAAAATTTAATTTGTGTCCTTCCTGACCACCCACTCCTCTCAGTCTAATATAGTCATAGCACGGGAAAACATATTGAGTGTCTTTTGGAGTTCACTGCAAAGGAATTTAATATCTCCAGACAGAAAGCCTAGATGTAAATTTAATGTATTAGAGGATATGTAAGAAACATGAAGGTTAGGGAGGAATGTAAAAGATTAGAAACAAGTAATCCTAGAAGGTGCAAATAAAACTAAATTAGAAACCATTTCTTTAGTTTTGGTTCCTAGTCCCACAAACCAAACCATTGATAAAGAAAATTGTAGTCCTATCGCCCTCTACTGGAGCCAGTTGGAAAATACAGGGAAATCTTTGAAGTTACCTCTTCATACAAGCCACTCAATCCTAAACTGTGTTCACTGCTGTTATCCAGGTTTTAAAGTGTAAATCTGAGGTGTTCAGAAAGGTAAGAGGAACACAGCTCCCTTTGTGCACACAGGCTGATAATACCAAACAACTCAGTTCCAGAGTGAATAGTCTTTGCAGCAGTTGATTGTCCAGCCCACCAAGTTGCAGGTTTTGCTCAAAGTACTAGCAAGCAGCCACTGGCACACTCAGCACCTCACCTGCCCCACTTCCATTCCATAGGCAATGGTTGATTAGAAACCTCCCCTAGTTTTTTTTTTTTTTTTTTGTATCAGGGATTGAAATCAGGGACGCTTGACCACTGAACCACATCCCCAGTCCTTTTTCTGTATTTTATTTAGAGAAAGGATCTTGCCGAGTTGTTTAGCGCCTCGAAGTTGCCGAGGCTGGCTTTGAACTCGTGATCTTCCTGCCTCAGTCCTGGCCCCCCACCCTCAGCTACCGGCACATGCCACCCCGCCGTCTTCCCTTGTCTATTAACCCCACCACCAAACCTACTGAACTCCAGCTCAAAAGTATCACTCTGCTCTTGGGGCCACAATAGAGCTGGACACAGTGAATGTCAACTTGGCCACCACAGAGTACATCACTTTGTGATCTCAAATGGTTGAGTGAAAGGCTTAAACCTCCAGTTTAGTTAAATGTCACCCTATCAATACCACCAAGTATTGGTGTCCAATTGTTTTGGTCATGCACGTGAATCAGGAAGAATATATATAATGCACCAATAAATGTAGTATTTATTTATAAATTATATGTGTACAATTGTACAATATAATATGTACATTATAAAACACACAAAAATAGAAATTTTAAAGGATGGATTAAATACAAATAATCATTTTAACATTTTCTCAATGGATTGATCATCTGCATACCCTGGGATGTACACACCCCCACCTGAAATCACAGCCCTAAAGCATGCCAATCATTGCTGTTATTTGGGTTTTTAGCTTAGTTACAGGAAAATGTACAAGATCATATCTTTTTTTTTTTTTTTCTTCTTTAAAGTTTTGCAAAATAGCCCTAGCTTCAAGTTTAAATGTGTGAAGCTGCTTGGTGATAACTTCTTGAACATATCTGGAATAATCACTACACAGCTGGTAAAATGTAATGTTATGGTTCACTGACCGTTGTTTCACTTTAAGGCAGACTAAATAGGGGATTTCATGGAGCTGAGTCAGAATGTGAGAGGAAAATGCTTTAAAGAAGCATTTAAAAACAAAGGGTGATGTTTGCCTATCTGAAAAAAATGTAATAAATATCTCTTAAAAAAAAAAAAAAAACTCCTTCTGACTGTAATGAAAAAACAAACAAAAAAGGCATTCCAAACAGCTACCAGCCAAGGCAAATGAATTGAGATGGCTCGCCACACATCTGCCTGACTGAATACCAGTGAGTTCTTCTTAACACGGATTTTATTTTTATAGTCCCAGAACCCAATCACAGAGCCAGGTACGAAGAAACTCGGTCAACACCTGATGAACAATGAACAATCACTCAAAAATATGTGAGGTGTTGAATTACATTTGAAATATGAATTGCTACTAAAGAACATTATGGTTTGGATTGACTGAAACAACTGAAAAAACGTCATGGCAAGAATAACGTGCCGCTCCCCATTTCCGTAGAAGATGTTGGTATCTCTGGTCCCCTGCCTCCCAACACAAAGTGGCTGGTACAGCTGACAGCCTGTCCTTCTCCAACCCCTCAGCGCAGAAGTAGAGCAGAGCACAAGTATTGTTCTATATAGAGAAACTAATTCAATGTGCTCAATTTAAAAATTCACAAATATTTTTTAAAAATTTAGAGGATGTGAGTATCTGAGTAACTTTGAGATTGAGCTCTTCAAATGGAAAACACATTGGGGCCCACATCAAGTTTTATAATGCTAACATTGACAACTGATACACTTTCAATAGTGGTAATAAAGTCTCCTCATGGAAGGTTGCATTTGGTTTTAATAGGTACTTAACCAATTTAAAGAGATTAAAATACTACATGATTTAAATAATTTCATAACCAATTTCATCCTGTTCATAGTATGTTTTCATCTATATGCTCATTTGTTGACAAAATGTCACTGTTTTTTGATAGAAAAATGAAACTTCACTTATTATGGAGTTTGGTAACTTAGTGGAGAGATGAGAACCACAAAAGTTCTTTCATTACTGCAATATGGAAAGAGGTACCTAAGGTATGTACCAGAGTAAATTTGTTTTATTTGGTTAGGATGTTCATACACAAAGGAAACAAACCAGTGGGCCTCTCTGATGTGGAGGTGATACTGTTTTTGCATTATGGTGAGTTTTTAGGGTGGGAAATCCCCCTCACCAAAGAAGTCAGTTATTTCAATGAACTTTGCTAAACCTCCTTAAGGCAAAATCACCACTAAAAAAGAAATTCTTTTCTTGAAAGTATGTTTCAATAAGTCTAGGAAATGTGAACCTTAACATTGGCTTGTTTGTTCAATGTCCTTGACCTTATGCTACTTGCTTTCTCTAACATCTCCCTCCTTTCATTTACATAAGTTGGCTCACTCCCTACCTCATTTGCATGACTAGCAGCTGCCTCAACCCACACTGCAGCTTCACTGCAAAACCTGATTTTAAAAGTAAACCCACCCTCTTACTTGTAAAGTGAAACAAATCTTCAGTGGCACAGCCTCCTGCCTCCCAATTAGAGGACTGGCTAAACTGGTGAACAAGGTTCTAATGAAAAACTTCTCTGACCATTTGATAGCAATTATTGCATTCTAAATTTAGAACCAAAAAAATCATTTGTGTTTTTGGTAATTTCCAAATTTTATTTCTAACTACTACAGTAACAAAATACCAATGGTAATTCTGCATGGAGAGTAGCAACCCTTTAAACAAGGTCACAGTCAGTATTCCAACAGTACTTAGGTCTGTGGAAATTTTGATAGGAGAGGATTATCAATTATCAATCTTATAATATTACAGATTTGTTTCCTCCCTGTCTAATATAATAAAAATTTTCCTCTCACCCCACTGGTTCACTGCATACACATTTCTACTTTTTATTAAGCACAACCCTTTTGGTTGTACTGTGTGAGGGGAAATCCCTCTCACTCAGGGGTTTTCCTATGGTATACCAAGATAGCAGTCACTTAGTCTTATTACATTTTTAGTTGGGGGAAAAAAAAATGGATTACCCTATTTATGTCCTTTCTCTGAAAATAAAAAGACAAAGACAATTTCAAACATAAAATGAGTCAAACTTCTATTTTATTAACAGGAGTCCAAAATGAATACAAAAAGATACCTCCTTTGCATGTTATATTTATTTTCCTTAAAAGGTTTCTGATAGGTAGATTAAAAGCTAAGAATGTAGTTCAGCTTTTATAGTGAACCTTTTAAAAAAGGTCTAATAACATAAACCACCAACATCAGAGAACATATGGTCCCACAATTACTTTTAGACCTATAGCTAGCTTATCAAAAGAATTAGATCCTGCACTGATCTGCTAAGATAAGAGGCTTAAAAATGTTTTAAGCCATTAAAAGTCATCTTTATAATCTCTCAAATAACTCTGGGCAATTAAGAAAGCAAAATCCCAAAATGTAGCCCTCTATATTATGTGGAATGTGAGAGAATGTCAACTTATGACCAAGATAGGTGAAAATAAAAGGCTTAAATCCATGTATGGAGCTGTTAGAGTCTCATCACCTGCAAAATAGCAATACATGAGTAACATAGTTTATCAAGGCATTTAAAATTTGAGCAGATGTTACTTAAAACATTTGTGATGTTTACAATATTTTAATGTTTACTAAAAACTAAAGCTGAACAAAGAAAAGTTGCTCATTTATAAATTTTCATGTACCTTCACTTTTACTGGGACCATAAATTGATCAGATAATACATAGCCCACACTTTGGACAGTTATAACAAAGGATTTATTATAATTTGCAGATGAAATAAATGCACCATCCCATACTTGAAAGACTTTAATAAGCCCTAAACATCCTAAATGTTTTTTTCAGATTGTACCAAGGCACCGCCAATTGCCTAGTTATTTTATGCACCCATTTCTAGTAAAGAAACTAACACTTCCTTCAATATCGGTTCTGCACTGTTTCTGGTTTATTATACACTTCCAAAACAGCAAAAGTTTGCAAATATGTGCAAACACTGTGGTCCACTGATAGTACTGATTAGTCATCATCTTCCTCTTCCTCTTCTTCTTCCTCAAAGCTATCTTCAAAGCCCTCGCTGTCCTCCTGGTCTTCATCCCCCTCTATTGCTGTATCCCACTGAGGGTGATTTTCTGGCACAGGCTTAGCCTCATGAACTTCCAACTATGAAGAAGTAATGTAGATGTTAGAAAATTTGGGAGGAATAATGGAAGAAATATCTGGTAAAGAATAGTTTTTCTTTTAACACAGCAAAATACAGATTTTTATAGATGCAACTCTAAATTCAACACATTTAGAGAAGGCACTTTATCCTAGAAATAAGTAAATCTACTAACATGTAAATTAGTTATATTTCTAAGTTTGATATTCTGATTTTACAGAACTATTTATGAATGTATTTCTATGGAACAAAAGACTAATGATCATGATTCCTGAGCAGGAATGCTGAGTGATATCTTAAAATTCTGCTGAAAGAAGAAAAACTAGGGAGCCAGGCATAGTGGTACACACCTGTAATCCCAGGGGCTCAGGAGGCTGAGGCAGGAGGATTTGGAGATCAAAACCAGCCTCAGCAACTCAGCAAGATCCTGTCTCTAACACATTTGAAAGGGCTGGGAATGTGGCTCAGTGATTAAGTACCCTTGGGTTCAATCCCTGGTACCCAGCCCACCCCACTCCACCTCCCAAAAAACTAAAGTATGACCTTCAAAAAGATATTTTGTAGCCTCTAACAGAACTCTCATGGGAAAATACAAGCTTATTTTACTCTTTTCCTGGCAACAATGCTTAAGCACAATCTCTCTAACAGAATGCTTTTTATAAAAAGGTCAAGTGAAACGGTAAACACTGATAAAAGTGTGCTTCAAATGATAAAAAAAAAGTGTTCTAAGATGATCTTAAAAATGGTTTCACAGATTAATAAACATTCCAATAGAATGTGCAGTAAAAATCTATATGCTTTTAAAAGAAAACAACCATTTGGTGAGGTCCTTTAAGTTACAGCATATAAATATGGACATACTAATATAATTTATAGTCAAGATACTCATCACACCTCTTAAAAATCTAACTCAACAACTTAAGTTTATTATTGGAAAAGCATGGAAGGATCTCCTTTTCCTTCCATTGCTCTGCATTTCAAAACTAGAAATGCTTCCCTCGAACTCAAGTACTTACTCCAATAGTCTACTGTATTTATTGAAGAAACACTATTCTTACCTTCAATGGTTTAATTTGATCCAAACCCATATAGGAGTCTGACCTCAGAAACACTGTGTACTGATAATTCCCAGGTTTTCCTGGTGCAGGAAACTTCAATTCTACCTAGAAGATAAAATTAACACTTAAAAACCTCCATTTTGAGGGCTGCGGTTGTGGTTCAGTGGTAGAAGAGTGCTTGCCTACCATGTGTGAGGCACTGGGTTTGATTCTCAGCACCACATATAAATAAAAGAATAAAATAAAGATCTATCAACAGCTAAAAAAAAAAAAAAAAGCAAAAAAAAAAAAAATTCTCCATTTTGAGGAGGAAACAACAGTATACCCTTAAAATTCCTAGACCAGAGTACTTAACAGTCAGGTTTTACTCAGATGATACAGCAAGTCCTAACTAGTGTTACAAAAGGCCCAACAACAATAACATACATATGTGAAATATGTTTATCTATTACATATTCTATACAAAAGGAAATCAAATTAGGCAGAATTGATGGTGTTAATCTTTAATCTGTACCTTCACAATTCAAGAAAGCACATTTAAAGTAACCAACCATGTTCTTTCTTTGTTGACCATCCTCTTGGTATAGTGAAGAAATTAAGAAGAGTAAAAAAGTATAAATGAATGAAATGTTTGGAGTTAATAAATAAAACAGACTTCACTACACAGGAGATAATTATGGCCAAAGTTTCTTATTACTAGTATAAGTGACCAAAAAAAGTCAAATAGGTATTTTACTACCCATCAATCACAGACTTTAAAGACAAGCAGTAATATACTCAGATGTCTCAATTCCACTTGGGTGAAGGAAGAACACATTTTTTAAAATGACATTTGGATGCTCTAGTGATCTAAATCTCCAGAATCCAGATTTTTGCAGCCAAGATTATATATTTTATACAGGACATCATAAAAAAAAATAAATAAAACTAGAAAAACAAAATCATGGGAGAATCTTTAAAAAAAAAAACTCGGGGTTGGGGTGTACCCCAGTGGTACAGCACTCACCTAGCATGCACAAGGCAATCACAGTAAGTTTATTTCTTAACATTTAAAAAAGTAAAAAAATTCAAACCCATTTAAAAGACCCAACAAAAATGAGTAATGGTCACAAACACACACAAAAATAAATATGTATGGAACACACTGAAGGTGCTCAATTCCATTCTAAAAAATGAAACTGAAAATTCAAACTACACTGAATACAAAGAGCAGCATAAAAACTGATTTACATAAGATTCATCAATGTATGCTAAAATGACTGGGTAAAAGACTGCGAGAATAGGATATTCACACAGGGCCCAGATATTGCCACACAGAGTGGGGAAAATACCTTCACAATAATAGCAAAGAGCCTTAACTAACCAAGCAAACTTAAAACATTAATGTGGGGCAAACTGGCATAATATGCCCCTGATGTGATGCACCAAGTACGTATACCATCAGTGTTGTATACTTGCCAGAAATATTTAAGATGCACATAAGGAGTAACCAGTGAGACAAATTCACATTAAGTGATATTCTACAAAACACCTTGCTTGAACTCGAGAAATGTCAATGTCATGAAAGATTCAAAATGAAAAAGAACAAGAAAGTGTTCCAGACAAAAGAGGCACAACAACCAAATGCAAAGTGTGATCCTGAACTTAGGGGAAAAAACGACGAAAAATAAAAAACTAAGACATTAGTGAAAAATTTGAAAAAATTTGAATATGGACTGTATATTAGATAATATCACAACAATTTTAAATTCCTTGAGTATAGTAATTGTATTGTGCTTATGAAGTCAAAGGCTCCCCTGTTCTTGGGAGATACATGTATAAGTTATATTACTGAGAGAAAAAGGGAAGGTGTAAAACAGATATGCCACCTTTTATATAAAATCTGAGGGGGAATTAACAATGTGTACATTTGCTTACAATTTACCTATAATATTACATGAAGAATACATAAAAATTTGATAATACTGATGGTATCCAGGAAAAGGAAAAGGAAAAGGCGATGGAAAAACAGATGCAAAATGTTTCACTTTATGCACTTTTGTATCTTCTGAAATTTTTAGGTGAATGCATTACTGATTCAAAAACAGGTCATTTTTTTTTAAAAAGTCAAATAAATACCCTTAAGTTGATTCTATATTTAAGTGTCAAATAAACAATAAACTATTTCACACATTATTGCATGGTTATAATTTTAAAAAAAATTTTTGTACTAAAAATCAACATCTAGAATTATCTTGAAATTCAAAACTTTTGCTCTTATCTGCCAAGTTCAGACAGATAGAACCTTCTTCCAAGAAAAGGTAACAACCAAAAACATCAAGGGGAAAAAACAAAAAACAAAAAAACAAAAAAAACTCAGAACACAGTTCCCAAGGGTAAATGACATTCACCACAAGGCTACTTTTGTGATGTTATAACAGTAGGCAATGCCATATAGTCAAAAATTTCATTCTAAAAATTTAAATCCACCAATTCTTACATTTGCTTTTTAAAGACAAAAAAATACTTCGCACAAATCCAATGAGAACAAAAAAATCGTAAATTTTCATAAAATGTTAAGTTCTGGAGAGGAAGAGGAAAGAAATATGCTCTTGAACACTAACAGTAAAAACTGACAAACTATACTGACAAGTTTTTAAAAGTGACCAAGGTGTCTACCTTTAACAATTCTTCATAAATTTCCAATGAGCTCTCACCCCCAAAATATCAGAGAATAGTAAGAAAATGGTTGCAAGAGAATGCAATAAGCTATGATAAACTGATATTTTAAACAGATTTTATAAAGCAGCATGAAGATAAGATGCTGTACATTGTTAAAAATGGGAAGTATTATTATTGTTGAGTGATTACCTCTTCTGTATCTTTTAGAGTACACACGTGATATGGCATAGATATTAATGTCTGCTCCTTCCTATCTGCAATATAAAGCCACCACCATTCTTGTTTTTCCTAAAAGGAAAAAATAAAAATAAAAAATAAGAACAGTACAAGTATAATTAGAAAGAATTAGAGAAGCATTTTTGGCTTGTCTTATTTTTGAATACTGCCCTTGTTTTTTGTTCACTGCATACTTCAGCACTTACACAGTGCCTGGTTCAATAATTTACCAAATAAATAAACTCTTCTTAACTATTTATAGATCCATTCCTTACTCTTCAAAAATAACTTTGTATGCAATATTGGGGGTTTCTTATAAGTCTTTAGATGGATTCCACATTAAAAAACCCTGATTCACCTTAAATGACAAAAGATATTCTCAAAAAATATATTAACTTGTAAAGGCCATCTATGCTAAAGCCCAAAGCCAACTTCATGCTTACTGGAGAAAAACTGAAAGCATTCCCTTCTAAAAACTGGAACAAGACAGGGATGCCATCTTTACCACTTCTATAACATCATCCTTGAAACTCTAGCCAGAGCAATTACACAAACCAAAGAAATTAAAGGGATAAGAATAGGAAAAGAAGAACTCAAACTATCACTATTTGTCAACGATTTGATTCTGTATTTAGAAGATCAAAAAAATTTCACCAGAAAACTTTTAGAACTAATAAATGAATTTGGCAAAGTAGCAGGATATAAAATCAACACTCATAAATCTAATGCATTTTTCATCATAAGTGATGAATCCTCTGAAAGAGAAATTAGGAAAACTATCCCATTCACAATAGCCTCAAAAAAAAAAAAAAAAAAAAAAAAAAAAACTTGGTAATCAATCTAACAAAAGAGGTGAAAGTCCTCTACAGTGAAAACTACATAACACTAAAGAAAGAAATTAAAGACCTTAGAAGATGGAAATCTCCCATGTTCTTGGATAGGCAGAATTAATATTGTCAAAATGGTCATACTACCAAAAGCACTATACAGATTCAATGAAATTCCAATTAAAATCCCAATGACATTCCTCATCAAAATAGAGAAAGCAATCATGAAATTCATTTGGAAAAATAAGAGACCCAGGATAGCCAAAGCAATCCTTAGCAGGGAAGAGTAAAGCAGCAGGTATCACAATACCAGACCTTAAACTATACTACAGAGCAACAGTAACAAAAACATCATGGTACTGGCACCAAAACAGACAGGTAGACCCAATGGTACCGAACAGAGGACACAGAGATAAACCCACAAAAATACAGTTATCTCATATTAGACAAAGGTGCCAAAAACATACAATGGAGAAAAGATAGCCTCTTCAACTGGAAATCCATATGAAGCAAAATGAAATTAAACCACTATTTCTCACCCTGCACAAAACTCAACTCAAAATGGATCAAGAACCTAGGAATTAGATCATAGACCCTGCACCAAATACAAGAAAAAGCAGGCCCAAATCTTCATCATGTTGGCTTAGGATCAGACTTCCTTAACAAGACCCCCAAAGCATAAGGAATAAAAACAAGAATCAATAAGTGGGATGGATTCAAACTAAAAAGCTTTTACTCAGCAAAGAAAAACAATAATGTGAAGAGAGAGCCTAAAGAGTGGGAGAAAATCTTTACCACACGCACTTCAGATACAGCACTAATCTCCAGAATTTACAAAGAACTCAAAAAAACTTAACCCAAAAATAAACAACCCAATCAATAAATGGGCTAAGGAATGAGCAGACACTTCACAGAAGAAGATACACAATCAATCAACAAATATATGAAAAAATGTTCAACATCTCTAAAGAGTAATGCAAATCAAAACTACCCTAAGATTTCATCTCACTCCAATTAGAATGGCAATTATCAAGAATACAAGCAACAATAGGTGTTGGCAAGGATGTGAGGAAAAAGGTACACTCACACATTGCCGGTGGGACTGCAAATTGGTGCAGCCACTGTGGAAAGCAGTATGGAGGTTCCTTAGAAAACTTGGGATGGAATCACCATTTGACCCAGTTATCCCACTCCTTGGCCTGTACCCAAAGGACTTAAAATCAGCATACTACAGTGATGCAGCCACTTCAATGTTTACAGCATCTCAATTAACAACAGCTAACTGTAGAACCAACAGATGCCCTTCAATAGATGAATAAAGAAACTGTGGTATATACACACAATGGACTATTACTCAGGCATAAATAAGAATAAAATTATGGCATTTGCAGGTAAATGGATGGAGTTGGAGAATATTATGCTAAGTGAGATAAGCCAATCCCAAAAAACCAAAGGCCAAATGTTCTCTCTGATAAGTAGATACTGATACATAACAGGGGGCAAATGGGGTGGGTAAGGGAAGAATGGAGGAACTTTGGATTGTGTAGAGGGAAATAGGGGGGGAGAGGAAAAAGGGGACGGGGAAGGAAAGATGGTGGAATGAGACAAACATTATTACACCATGTACATATATGATTACATGAATGGTGTGACTACATCGTGTAAAACCAAAGACATGAAAAACTGTACCCCATTTGTGTACAATGAATCAAACAATAATAAAAAAATTAACTATTACGATTTCATATAACAAATAATCTTAGCAAGTAATAAGCAAAAGCTACAAAGTAGGAGTGGAAAGAACTTAGGTAGTCAAATTAAATATCAATACATTAAAGCACTTTACTCTCAAGAGTGTAAGAGAACATCTTAGGGCCTATGTATTTTTAGTCATTGTGTATTATTTTCTTGGCATTTCTAGTTCAATTTCAAAAAAATCAGGAAAGCTAAAAGACTTGGGTAAAGAAACTGCCACCAGAGTGCACAAAGACATCAAGAACAAACAGAAAACTATTTTCTTAAAAAATTTAGAAAGACAAGGAAGCACCAAACCTCAGTGTGCTCAACAACCAGTGCTCTATTACAGCTCCTGCCAATACTGTTTAGTCATCTGCCTAACCAGAGGGTTAGAACAATCACACAGGGATAGTTGTATATATAATGTTTGCCTATATGTTTTCTGCACACACAAAGTATATAAAAACATAATGATCTCAAGATGGAATATTAGTACCTAGACTTTGTGGGTCACAGAGTCTCTGTTGTAGCTACTCAGATCTGCCATTGCAACATGAAAAAAAGAAGTATATTTTAGTAAAACTTTATTTACAATAAAGTCTTGTTTACGAAAATAAACAGGGAGCTAGATTTGGCCTGCAGACTATATTTTGCAAACACTTGCTTTAAAGCTACACATACCTGGGTTACTTCACCTCTCTAAATCTAGTTTTTCTTCTCTGTTATATGAGTGTTGTAGATGAACTGAGATAATACAAGTAAAATATATGTTAGAGTTCTATTAGTATACAGTGTACAATAAATGACAGTTATGATTATTAGTGAAATGAGCTACAATCTCAATCTCTCATTTAAGTAGTTCTGACATGTCAGAAACATCATTAGCACATCATGTATGTAGTATAAGCAGTATAAGGATATGTTCAAGAGTGTGCATTTCTTCTTTTCCTCCCTATTTAGAGACTGCCTTTCCCTTCACTCTCTCAAATTGTTTACAATGAGATGCACTTGAGCATATTTACAAAAGCTGATGAATGTCAATTAGTGACACTGTACCTGTGCTTCTGATGTCCCTGTTTAAAAAGTGAAACTAATATTCTGTTGAGTTATTTGCACTTTTTTAAAAAAATGATCTTTCTGTTGCATGAGATTCCAAACCATTCTTAACATACTAAATATAATAAATTAATTTCAAAAAAAATGTAAGTTAATTATTACTAAGTGGGTAGTTAGGCATGTGGTAAAATAGACAAGGAAATGTCAGGAAGATCCTACATAAATTACAAGTGATAAATGACATTTTGAGATATTTATCATGTAAAAGCAGATTATACTAGGAAAAAGGTATTTTCACTGATAAAATGTTCTAAGGGAATGAAGGAATGTTTCATTTATCAAGTAAATATGGTCTAAAATGAAACTGGGTACAAATTATGCAGTATACACATCCCACAGCACTTTTTAAACCAATCGAATGTGTGGAATTCATTCACTTGATTCTGGGATGCTTGATGTTGGCAAACTACCTCTGCAGTGGGCATTTTGCCTCAACAGATGGGTTAAAGCTCAGGACATGCCAGAAGATCAGTGTGTGCATTAAGATGGAATCCTGGGAAGACTTCTCTCCAAGTCAAAAGAAAAGTCTGTGCAGAACCACTCAATTATTAGTAAGAGAGCCAAATTATTTAGGAATTTGCCTTAAGCAGTCCCAGCATCTCTGGATTGATATTTTCAAGCAGAAAGCAAATTTATATATGAGATCACAGTCAAACATGAGTAGAGAGCAAAGCTGTAAGGCAGTCTGTGAAACAGTATCCCTGAACTGGGGGGAAACCAATTCTTGACCTCTGCTCCATAGTCAGAATCATCCTCAAAAGCAAAATGTTAAGAGAATCCCAAAGTAGTTTGAAAGACAACAGAGGCTAGCAAGGACATCAGGAGTTGAACAAGGGGCTGGGGTTGTGGCTCAGTGGTAGAGCGCTTGCCTCATGTGTGTGAGGCACTGGGTTTGAACATAAAATTAATAAAGGTACTGTGACCATCTATGACTAAAAAAAGAAAAGAAATTAAAAAAAGAAAGTTGAACAGGCATAATAACAAAGTAAACAAGAGAACAAATAGCATTATAATGCTCTGTCCTAAGCTTGAGACTCAGTCATGCCTAGCTCATACTGAGCTGCTCAGGGTTCAAAACACAGCTGATCCCACAGCCACAGTCTCACCCATTCCCAAGGACTGGGGTAATTACTGGGATCAGAGCAAGTTCTAATGGCTCCAGGTGGCAATTACAGAATCCTCAGAAAGAAAATTTAAGAATTTTTCATCCTGTTTAGAACTAGACAGGGGCGAGATTCACAACTGTCAAGCAGTCAAAGGCAACATATTCACTTGTCTGATAAAGACTAATGACTGTTAATAAGAAATAATCATTAAGCACAACAATAATGTGAGCACAGAAAAGAGAAGCACAGAAATATTTTAAAAGTTAACAATCCTCCTTTCAAATAACATATTCACTAAAAATAATTCATATTGCAATATATCCTTTAAAACATAATCTATCAGGAATAGACCACATTTAGGGTATTTGAGCAAGTATACTCTGAAGAGTAATAAAATCCAAATGAGAAATATTTGAGGAGAGGAGAAAGTGAATGGAATAAGGAAAACTAGGCTAAGTGTAACTCACCTCAGGAAAGTAAAGACTATACACAGGATGTGTTATCTTTGATTTGGTTTCCAGTAGAGCTCTTTCCTTTCGTTGTATACTCTGTTGTAATTCTTGCCACTCCTAGTAAATAATAATAAAAAGATCTGAAATCTGGTATAGATTGACCATTCTGAGGAGTTTCTATTATTCTTGACAATGCTAATTAACTAATTAGGGTTAGAACAAGTCCAGTCCCACAAATCAAATCATCTCCCAGCTCAAACTTGCAATCCCTCTAACCTCCACAGCACCACACAACCACTTATAATCTTTATTTTGGGGGGAGTTGGGGAGGTACCAGGGATTGAACCCAGGGGCACTAACACTGGATCACATTCCCAGTCCTTTTTTAATATTTTATTAGAGACAGGGTCTCGCTAATATTAGGGCCTCGCTAAATTGCTAAGACTGGGTTTGAACTCATGATCCTCCTGCCTCAGCCGCCCAAATCGCTGGGATTACAGGCATGTGCCACCTCATCCACCTAGTAATCTGACCATGGCCTATTGCTGGACTCCTGCCTTTGCTTTTCTCCTTGTGCTTTTAATTCTCATTATTTCAAACTACCTATACTTTGCTGAAGTTACCAAACTAATTCACTCCTCTTAAACCCTGTTTGGATTTTTGTCCTTCCCTTTCTCTGTCAAATTCCTATTCATTCTTCTTTTAGGGCCAATTTAGTACAAACTCCTGAATAAAGCCTTCTACAAACTTCCTTCTGCCTCAGAACGGAGTTGATCACTCCTTCCTTTGTGCTATCACTATACCTTGCATAAAATGTATGTTAATCTCACATACGCACTGTTTATTTACAAGTCTGCCTACACCACTAGCCTGCATATCATTCAAGGAGAGAAACTGTTTCCTATTTGGCTTGCATTGTCATCTAAGACAGTGCTTGGGATGGGACAGATCATGAATAATTATTTGTTGGCTGTATGAATGTATTTTTGGTCATCTGAAGAAACTAGTCTGTCAAAACCTTAAGATCACCTCTATTAACACTAAGACACTCAGGAAAGACTGTCGACTTTCTAAAAGTGAGGCTGGGGAAATAATCTCCTTGATAGATTTTTATTTCTTAGCAATCATTTTAATTCTCAAAATACAAAAACAGCCAAGGCCTAGCAACTAGTGAAAGTAGTCATCCATATTGTTTTCCACCATTCCCAAGGATGGGTGCATTCACTCCTTATACTTCTATTATTTTGCCCTGTACCTCTTCCTGGCCTTTCCTTTTGCTTCAGAGGCTACTCAGGGTTTCCCTCCCAAATAAGTAGAGTTACTTTTAGATCAATGGCTCAGTCAAAAAGACCACAAAAAACAGCTCGTCGGTTTGCAGTGAGCCTCTAAGGACCATTCTTTGTCGACCACATTCTTTCTTTTATAGTTTTTCCATAAATCATGCACAACTTAATGCTATGAGATTTTTGCCCCTATACTTCATACCTCATCATCTTAAACGTCTTATATAACCCATGAAACAAGGTGACATTCCATAATGTTAGCTTTCCCTTAACTAACCTCTTGACATTAAAGTCCACAGTAATGTTTTTTCACCTAAACATTACCTGGAACCTGTGACAGGACCTTCAAAGTAACTGCCACCCATTTTATAACCCACCTTCCCTTATTCAAATTTCCAGAGAGACCCTAATACTGAAAATTCCTAAAGAGGGAAAAGTGACTTCATCTCAGGCCTAGGTTCTATTCTACCTACCGATTTAAGATTTAAGAAAATTAGGATTTCCAATCCTTGTTTGAAACAATTTTCCTTTATAAACCCTGACTGACATTCCTAAAAAAAAAAAAACAAAAAAAACAAAAAAAAAACTCACAAAGTAAGGAAATCATAAAATACATGGGTTCTAAGATAAACAGAAAGCAAGCAAGCAACAAATGAACACTAACAAAACCCAAAACAATCATCAGAGTATGTATAATCTCAATTACTTAAATCTATTAGTAGTAAACTTACTGCTTCATCATCTTTGTTTTGTTTTTCATCTTGCTCTCTATCAGATTCTCTGTCACTACCATCATCTTTCTCACTCTGGGAATCTCTATTGGTTTCTTCTTCTTCGGAATCACTGCCTTTGTCAGAAACTTCTTCTTCATCTTCCTTCATGCCAGCTTCCTAAAGGGAAAAAGCAAGCACAAAGTTCTGAACATCTTAATTAAGATTTATCATTCTAAGTCCCTAAGCTAACTAATTGTCAACATAAGCAAACTGGCTTAAGATTAAAATTCCACTACCCAATCAGAATTTTAGAAAATTGTAAATATATTTATTTATAGAGATGGGGGAGAAAGACTGAAGATTTTAACATCAGGCTTACCTGGTTTATTAATTTAAGGTTTGTTATTTTATCCATTCTTCATAGTTTGTAAGACAAAAATATTTCTATTTTCAAAGTACACTACCACAATGGCTAAGATGATTCAGCTTTTAAAAACATCAATTATACAATATTTTTTATGTGAGGAGAGGAAACGGACAGTTTATTGAAAAGTATTGTCATCGGAGTATAGGGTCATCTTCTGTAACTGGCAGGGTATAATGCATCAAGGAAAGTCAATATCCCGGGCAAAATATTTACTAGTGTTAATTCAAGAAGCAAGAAAAGGAACAGCAAATTAAATGCAAAAAAAGTTGAAGTAAATACTTGACTAGAAATCAGGAAATTAAAGCAAAAAAATCAAAAGACAGTTCTTTGAAAAGATTAGTAAAACTGATAAGTCCCTAAACAAGAATATTTAAGAAGAGAATACAAATTAATATTGGAAACAAAAAAGATTAACTAGATCCAAAATATATAGATTTGTGCCAATAAACTTCATAATTTAGAAGAAATAGACAAATCCCCTGAAAAACAAAATTAACATAAATTAAGAAAAGAACAAAACATATGGTAAAGAAACAGTTTATGTTTGAATGCTTTTCCATTAGAAAATTCTTCAAAATAAGAAAAAAAAAAAAAAGAAGAAAATTCTTTCAGGAAAAAAGAGAGAGAATACTTCCTGGCTTGATTAATGAGGCCAGATACAATAGCAGACAAGGATATTATAAGAAAAAAAAGAAAACACATACCAATATTTTCTTCTCAAAAGAGAAAAAAAGAGACACATCAATATTCTCTCATAAAAACAGCTGTAAGAGTCCAAACAAGATATATATTTGAAAAAGGATCCTATGTCAATGATCAAATGAGATTTGACTTAGGAATGCAAGGATGATTTAAAAATTTTAAATCCATCAATATAATTCACAACATTAACAAAAGGAAAAAAATAAATAAAATGATCATTAAATACATGCAGAAAAAGCATTTAATAAAATTCACTATCTGCTCATGATAAACAATTCTCAGCAAATAGAAAATAGAAGGAAATACTTCCTTAACCTGATGAATGATACAAAACTCTGCAGCTAACATCATACTTGGGGGTAAAATATGCTTTCTTCCTAAGATAAAAAGTAAAGCAAAGGGTGTCCACTATCATCACTTCCATTCATATCACACTGAAAATTCCAACCAACAGAGAAAGGCAAGAAGGGTATTAGGCTTAAAAAGAAAAAGGCAAAACTGCCTCCTATCACACAAAGCATGACTGAGTATGTGGAAAATCTTCATTAAAACATTTATGAATGTCTAGGACTCTTTAATAAAAGATCAATTTTTAGAAAGCAACCAGATTTCTATATGCCAGCAACAAACTTTGAAGAATAATTTTTTTAAATGTCATAACACCAAAAAAAGGCAACAAATAGAGCAGTAAATGTAATATAAGATGTGTCATACCTCTGCCACTAAAAATTATAAAGCACTGCTGAGAAAATTAAGGAAGTTCCAAATTAATGAAGATAAACCATGATCATGAATAAAAATACTCAGTATTGTTAACTTGTCAATTCTTCAATGATGATCCTCAGATTCAATGTAATACTAATCCAACTTCTGTAGCTTACACCTATTCTAAATATTTAGTTGGAAATGCAAGGGATCTAAAATAGCTAAGATGACTCTGAATGAGTAAAATTAGTCTTATTTCAAGACTTAGCATAAAGCTATAATTAAGACAGTATGGTACTGGCACACAAATAAATAAGTAAAATGGACTAGAAATTCCATAGACCAACACATCATAAAAAATATTTACGACAAAGTGCCACTAAAATTCACTGAGGAAAAGATCTTTTCAAAAATAGTGCTAGAATAGGTGGCCCGTATTCCATACCTCACACCGTGCATGAAAATGAATTCAAGACAGATCATAGAGCTAAATGTAACAAGTAAAAAAAATAATGTTTCTAGAAGAAAACAGAAAAATATGTCAAAGTCCTTGGGTTAGACTAAGATATCTTAAACAGGACACATAAGCACTAACCATAAGACAAAAGACTGATGAAATGAACTTTGTTAATATTAAGAACCATCAAAAAGCTACCATTAAGAGGGGGGAAAAGTAAGAATGCTTATCCAGAATATAAAAGGGACTCCAACAAATCCATAAGACAAACAAGCCAGCAGAAAAAAAGGATCAAGTATATGATAATGTGTTCAACAACATTAAGTCATCAAGTATACACAAATAAAAACTATACTATTACTACCAAAGAACAACTGAAAAGCTAAAAGACTGGGAAAGGCAAGTATTGGTGAGGATGTAGAACATATTCTTGATAACAGTTCATAAAACAGCGAAGCTTTGGAAAATAGGCTCTTTCTGTGAGTTAAAATACATCTTATGATCCTGTAATTTATTCACAGAATGCCATGCACAAGAATAAACACAGAGCCTTTATTCATATTGAGTAAAAACTGCAAATAATCCAAATGTCCAAAAAGCATACACAGATAAATTATAGTATATTCATACAAGAAAATATGTGTACACACACACACACACACACACACACACACACACAGACTACTGCTACAAACAACACAAAAAGATGAACACCATGGACATTATGTTTAATGAAACCAACCAGACATAACCAATTCCACTTACATGAAATTTTAAACAAAACTAATTTTTGGTGATTACAGTCAGAAAAATGAGGGGTGAAGAGTTGAGGTAAATGAAGGGGTCACTGACTGAGAAGGAGAAAAAGGGCGCTTTCTAGGATGTTAGTAAGGTTTTTAAATTTTGATTTGGGTTTAATGGTTACATATACATGTAAAACTTCAGAAACTATACACATAATATTTAAACATTTCAGTATATTTTTACCTCAATGAAGATAATTACAATGATAATAAATAAACTCACACTCCCAATGACTCCATTTGCCTGTTTTTGTTTCTGTTGTTTTGTCTGTGATAATGGAACAGGTGTAGTTTTTTTTTTTAAAGTTTTCTTTTTTTTTGATTTAGTCATTTTCTTGGGTCCTTTAGTCTTTTGCTGCCATCCTCCTTTTGTCTTATTCTTGTTAGTATCACCCTGCTGTAAATCACAACACATATCATGCTTTGTAAATCACAGCAACAGTTTCATTTAAAGTCAGAGTAATTTTTAGATGAGAATGGCTAAACTAAATGTATGTTTTCATAAGTTAAATTACCGCCCCCGCCACAGTAATATAAGCCAATCAAGAAGTAAATAAAATATTTCTTTCCAAGAAAGATAAGAAAATTCCAGCTTTTACCCCATCTTCTGCAGGCTGTTCCTCTGCAGCACAGATGGACTGCTCCTTTTCAAATACTTCCTAGGGGTAGCAAGAAGAAAAAGATAAACTATGTCAGTCTATATTTACCCTTCAGATAAACAAAGATATCTTTCAAACTGTGTATCAGATAAGTGTTTTTTTAATCTGGTTACAACCAAGGAAGGGACAGTAGATTTAGCAGTTGTAAGATATGCAAATTCATTATAAAATAAAAAATACTTCAGTTTAAAATTTTATTTAACAGCAGTCAAATGTGAATATTTTAACATTGTAAGAATTTAAACATCATATTATTTTCTAAGACCTTCGTAAAACTAGTATTAGTTTATTCATTATTGTCAGAGATACTGTTTATTGTATCTGCAATTAAAAAGTGGATCACAGAGAATATCTACATATACTAAAGATATATCCACTAACCATATAATTCTTTTAGAATCAATAAAGAAGCTTTAAAATAAGGTTTTACATGCTAGTACGACTCTACTAGAAAATAACAAGTGATATGGGTTGTGTTTAATAAACTACCTGGAAGCATTAAAGCTAACAATTGTAATGATCAGGTTCGAAACAGAAACTTAGAGGCAGCAAACTATGGCATGCCACCAATTTTTAAAACAATGTTTTTATAGGAACACAACCATGCTACTATGAATTCAGGTGTTGTTACAAAGGCTGTATAGCTTATAAAACCTAAAATATTTACTATCTAGATCTTTATATCAGCACTTCCCACTTCCTCATTTACTCTATTAGCTGAATTCTACAACACTACTTGATTTCTTAAGTACAGTTCATACTAGAATAGAAGGAAAAAAAATGTGATTCTTTTCCTTAGTCAAGGTAGGTTTCCCCCATTTCCCCTAACCCCAATAAACACACAACTCCCCCAGAAATGTCAACAGCCCAAGACCAGTTTTTTTGCTCATTTCTTAGTGTGGGAATTCCAAAGCATGTTAGTATCATAATTTTAGGTTCTAAACTTAATTTTGGCACTGGCTTAGTTTCCTTTTCTCCCAGGAAGCACCATCCATCCCTGAGTCCAAGACACTAAATGCTTCCTTACTACTTGCTATCATAAAATTAACATTTTTGATTTGATATATTTAACATGGGGTTTATGTGTAGCATATATTTCCTGCAGATGGTCAAAAATGCCAGAGCAGAGTAGGACTGACCACTAGTTGAATAAGCTGAAATACTACAGGTCCATTAAAAACAATGAGTTACAATATACCACTTGACTTGGATGATAATATAAACATGTAATAGAAAAGGAGAAAAACAAGATGCAGGAAACACATACAATAGGACTATATTTAGCAATAACAACAAAAAAAGCAAAGCATACGCACTATAAAAGCCCAGTGGTAAATATGAAAAGGAGAAAAATATGAAAGGATACACATAAACTGAATTCTGGTCATCTGAGGCTGACAATAGGTCTTCCTCAGGGAGATGGGTAAGTGAAGGGATCCATGATAAAAATATTTAATTTTACAGGTAAAGATGCATTAGGGTATTTTAAAAATGGAGTTTTAAAACCTGTCATCTAAAAATTGTGGGATTTTAGGTTATTTAAATTTTTCTGGTCATGCAAAGTGGCACAGGCCAGTAATCCCAGCAGCCCAGCAGCTTTGACAGTCTCAAAATAAAAAATAAAAATACCTGTGGATGTGACTCAGTGGTTAAGTGCCCCTGGGTTCAATCTCTAGTACCTAAATAAATAAAATTTTCCCTATACTTTTCTGAATTGCTTGAATTTTTTTCTCAGAGAGCATAAACTTTTCACACCATCAGAAAAAGTTATTTTCATTGTAATTTTTAATTCTTTTAATAAAAAATAAATCCTCTAAAAATTTTAGAGAGGTAAGCACTCTAAAAATTTGACTATAAAGGATTAAGTAATTAAATTCTCAACAATCAGTAATTACCTTTACTGTTTAATATAGCACTTCACTGTTCAAGAACTATGCTCACGTAACCTCACTTTTATAATAACGTTTTACAGAAAATATAAAGAATTAATCTATTTTCTAAGATTTTTTTGGTGTGTGTAAAAATTAATTTAGAATTTTAAAAAAACCAACAGAATTTGCAAAGATAGTTACTACATCAGTTTCAACTTTGAGAAATTACTACTTAAATTGAGAAAATAAATGGAGAAAACTAAATATAAAAATCTTGAGACATAACTCTTTAAAGCATAAAAATACAAATAGACTACTTACTGCCATTGTTTGTCTTGTCAATTTAACCAACACTGTAACTAGGGATCCTACTGTGATGTTGTTGCTATCTTCATCATCCAATACTGTAAGATGAAAGGGAAAAAAAAAAAAAGGAAAAAACAAAAGTCAAATTCTAAGTCAATGCAAACAGCAAAATCTAACATATACAAAACAATTTGGTAATTCAGTATTTTCAGCATATTACATTTTAAGCTTATTTAAAAATACTGACTATCTTATAAATACTTCAGCAATTTAGTAAATGCACTTTAAAGGTTCAATGGTAAATATGACCTTAATCCCTAAAATAACTCTAGGAGTGCTATCACTTATTATCACTTCCACTTTAAAGAAGAAACTGAGGTTCAGAAATAAATAAAATACCCATATTCACACAATTGCTGCCTTGGCACTGCCAAGTTTCAAACTCAGGACTCTGAAAACACAATATGATACTAGAACTACCAAAACAGCTCACTTGCTTGCTCATAGTAATATAAAAATTAAAGTGTCACTCTTGTGCAAAGTTTATATTCACAAGATTTTTTACCTGTGTGATCAATGCCTATCAGAATAAAAAAATGAAAACACACTAAGTCACCATAAACAGACAATTTTTTTAAAGGCAAGAACTTCAATATATTATCTTTATATTAAAAGTAACTTTGAAATTTTTTTTGCCATTAACAGTACCAAACAATAAAATTTTGCCAATTATTCAATATTTTCAAACCACATACATCCCCAAATGATACATACATCCCCAAAATGTCTACATATAAAACAAAATTAAATTAATAAAACATTGACCTTCTATTCAAATAATGTGTGTGTGTGTGCGCACGTGCGTGTTACCTGCATGCACGTAAGAGAGACATTCTGTGTGTGTGTGTGTGTGTGTGTGTGTGTGTATGTGTAAGAGAAACAGACAGACCCTGGGGATCCACCCAGGGCATCATCACACATGCTAGGCAAGTACTTTATGATTGAGCCACATCCCTAGGTCTTAATTCTTTTTTGTTTGTTTTGTTTTTGCGGTGCTAAGGATTAAATCCAGGGCCTTGGGCTTGCAAGACAAGCAGTCTACCAGCTGAGTTATATCCCTAGTCCCTTAATTCATTTTTTATTACTGATTTTTGTCTATAAGATTTCTTCTCCGTATTTATGACTACAGTTTTTCTAAGTTATACTTGTTATACAGATTAATCTCATCTAAGCTTATACTCTGTTCTGGCTTTTACTGAAACACCAACTGGAAAACAATGACCTATACCTGCTAACTCCACTACTGGCTGTGAGGAGTGATGAGTGGGCATCAATAAAGAGTATGGTATCCCTTCTTCAGCCTGGAAGACTCCATTATCAAAAATCAACTCTGGGTCACATATCCGTCCACATTTTTCATTTGCAAAGCTTTACACATGTGAGCAATACATGTGAAACAATTGCTGTATCAATGTATACATGCCATTTGATGTTTTAATGTGAAGAAAAAGCCTACCATGAGATTCTACACAGCCCCTAGTGTGAGCAGAAGGAGAAATTCATCATCTCTACTACTGTATTAATCAGTGCCTTTTTCTTGCTTCTATAATTCTATTCTTCCTTCAAATTATACCACTCATATTACATGTTTAGACAGCACTGTAAAAACACAAAATAAACTGTCTATACAAGATGCTATGAAGTAGAAGAGTGAAAGTGAATACTCTTACCTTATTTCTTGTAAGAAAATCTTTTAACATTCATTTTTTAAGGAGCAAGTACTTTTTGCAATCCTCAATTATATCAAAGATTATCTCTAAGTCCTAAACTAGACTTTTATTTGAACAGTTTCTGGTTAAAGCAATATAATCCTAAATGTACTTTTTTTTTTTTTTTTTTTTTTAGGCAAAATGGGGAGGGATTACTGATGGGCATGGGCTTTCTTTTGGGGGTGAAAAAAAATGTACTTTTTATATTAGTGTTTTTAAAGTCTGAAAATTCATGGACCCAAAGTAATCCCAAATCCCTGCCAAAGTGATCCAAGATTTTATTACTTGTGTCGTATAACTCAAGGCAAATGGAAACCAGATTGCATTGTTTGCCTTCCTGTCCCAAACACTCCAATCTTGGAAAATCATTTAACCATGCTCAATGCCTATTAAAAGACAAATTCAATAAGGCGGAGACTGTCTTACCTCCCCTTCTCCAGCACTCAAGAGAGGAGATAGCAGTCAATATTTGTTGCAAGAACACAGGTACAATGTCTGTCACTCACTTTACACTTAGCCAATGTTCTTTTGTTTTTAATCCTATTTCCTCAACTAGATAAGTCCTTTAAAGACAGGAAGCCCTCCTAATACGTCCCTGCATTCTTGGTACCTAGAAGAATGCTCTCACGTCAGTAAATGTTACAGCAGAGTAGAACACCACCATAAAGAAGTAATGGAGCAGATGACCTCTAATTCTCAGTGTTCTAAGATGATTTTATTCAGTTATTAACATGATCATCAGGGCAGTTATATAAATAGAAAAATATTCAATTTTTCTTCACTTGAAATGAAGACAATGTGAGAAAAACACATGAAAGGTGGCAGAAACATGGCAATTTTCAAGGTTTACTATAAATAAATTGGGGCTTTGAAAATTAATGTCGGTACTAAGTAGCTATTTCTTTTACAGCTACTTCCTTTGATGTATTTCACATAGCTCTCATTCTTTTCACTACACGTGAAAATCTGAAAAGTTAAGAAATTCTTGAAAACTGAACTGTAAGATAGTCCTTGTTCTTAATCTTACTGTAACAAAAATAAAGCGGGGCTATATTAGTTTTCTCAAAAAGATTTAAGTATCCATCAATTTCCAACATGGTAAAACTGACAAGAAAATCACAGTTCTGTAAAGTCTCACTGCAAGTTATGTTATTAAATTAAGTGTTCTGAGAATCCTGAATTCAAATGAATGAGAACAAATCTATCTAACAGGAAGCAATGATCAATATGGAAACCTATCACTTACCCTGTGATTTTATATCCATAGTCACATAGGGAAAACTCCCAAGGACAGCCATAACCTCTTCATACTTTTCATCTTCAAGAAAGTGTAGTAGACTGTGACGATCTGATTCTTTTAAACTCACCAAATCCTGTATAGTTTTAATTTTGTACTGAAAAAGAAAAATAATATTCTCATTTTCGTTATTTTCTAAATATGATTCTTATTGTAATGATACACACCATGGCAAAATGATTACTTGTAAGAGTGTTCTTTAATTTTCAGATGTTTGGTGTTAATTTGCACTTTCACAGAAATTAGATTATGAGACAAGTGAAGTTCTGTTTTTGAATTTTGAGATTTTTATAATTATGACTTAAAATGATCAAATTTATAAGGGCAACACAATTACTTAGTAATACAGCAAATTGTCTTTTTAATATAAATTTCTAATGTACATTTATTAATTTTATCTTAATAATATCAAATTCAATGTCTATCTTCTCCCTTCATCTACTACATGCAAAGTTTAAAATCTTCTACTAGACTTGTAATTTTTATTTGTGTTTCAAGCTTTCCATTTATACATATTTTTGCTATACCTAACCTAAAAATTCATTATATTTTTACTATAGATTATATTTTCTAAATAAGAATTTTCTGTACTTCATGTATTTTTTCAAATGTTTAACGTTTTTTTTTTATTCATACTCCACCAACAGACCATTGCTTAACCTGTAAGCTAAGAATGAAATGAATAAAAAGTATAGTATAAAATTATTTTTGGCAATATATGCAGTAAAGTATCAACTGCTAAAATGCACTGACCCCCAAGTCATGTAACCTTACAATAGTAAAATATTATAAAAAACTACCAGATCAAGAAAATGTTAACAGAACCACTTGAAAGACAGTTTCAGAATGCATAAGATATTCTAAATCTAAGAAATTCACAGGAATCATTTCTAGAGAATTTTCTTTCATATTACTTTTAAGAGACATGACAAATTGCAAAAAAACAGAAAAGAATTACCTTTTTATGATTAGAAACTCTTCTAAGATTATCCTCTTCAATGTGGGGGAGCTGCAGAAGAGGAGATTTAAATTGTTGAAGGCCTTGAACAGCCATCTGGGAAAGCTTCATGCAGTTTTCTAGGGATGCCAAAGTTGGAGCACGAAACTCCCTTTCTTAGAAAGAACAGGGGGAAAAAAAAGAAACGACAGGGCTGGACTTTTACATGTTCAGGAGTACACAATTCATCATAAAACCAAAATTCACACTAACATCTTTAACACAAATTTTAAGATCATGGTATTGATTTTCCTTTAAAAATTACTGGAGAAGATATTAAAAATATACAAACAGTAAAATGTATATTATGCAGCAATTAAGCATTGATTTAATACAAAAACTTTCATCAACTCAGGTAACAATAAATTATAAGTTATTATCAGTATCATGAATATACTGATACCATGCAAGAACTAACATCCCACAGCAACCCATAAGCACTATATTATTTTTTAAGGTTCTCCTTTTCCATTACTGAGCAACAATTCCCTGATTCTTTTCCTTTCATACAAAAAATTTTACATGTCAGGTGAATCATTATTACGTTTGTTAAAGAATTATTTTTCAAACTCACTGTTAAAGTACAGAATAAACCAACTTTAAGAATAATCAGAAGGAGGAAAAGGAAATATTAAATCTGCAGAGCAAACAATAAAACAATGAAATAATGAGAAAAATCATGAGCAAAACTGAGAAAGTTGATTGAACTGGTAGAGAGAATTATAATCAGTTGCACATAAATCTTAAAACTATGAAGTATAATCTGCATATGCTTGTGAGAAAAAGTAAAACAATTAATTACATTTCCTCCTCACCTTCACGGCTTCGGGCCATTATTATTAGTTGGCAGATTACATTAACCATTTCTTGAAGCAAAGCAGGGCATTTTTTCAGCATAAATTGCTGATCTGCAAAACAATAAAAAACCTGAAACAATTCTAATTTCATAGTGAAGCATCTTTATCATCATAGGCCAACACTACTAATACTAATTTGTCCCACAAACATTTTCACAGGATTTCACAAGGTTGAAGGGAAAAGTTTCTCCTCTGCATCAGTCAATGGTCAGAAAACCCTCACTCGGATGTGGAAAATTAAAAGGGAAATTTTAATATCATGTTGTTAAGAGTAAGAAGTTAATTGTGGAAAATTAAAATTAAAAGGGAAATTTTAATATTATTTTGTTAAGTGCAAGAAGTTGATTCCTATTTTAAAAGTCAATCATAAATTTAATCTTAATCTTGCTGTATTTGAGAACTTTAAGAATTTTCTTTTTGTGCTCCTAAGTTCCTATAAGTATAATTAATTCCAAAGACGAGAATAAATGTCAATTAAATAGAGATGAGAAAGAAGAGGGAGACGAGGGAAACTGAGGCAGGCAGAGTTGTTTCTACTGCATATAAAAGTCTTAACTACTAAAGTATGAACTACTATTGGGTTTGGTATCCAACCCAAAAAAAAAAAGTGTTCACTGTTTCTTAAAGATGACTAGTAAAAATGAAGATGGCTGCATATCTGTACAGAACATTGGCAACAGAATAACTAAAATTTCAAAGCAATTTTAGTGACAATGCCTAAATAGTACTCCTTCATTCTATCAAAAATCATCTTTCTTATGATAGAATAAGCATGAGATTACTGAGTTCAAGTAGTCTTGCTTTCAGAAGCATTTGAATACATTATTAGCTTAAAGGAGGTGGGGGAATGGTAAGATTTCATTTAAACACATTTATTGCTAGGAAAGGAAAAATGGGGAGAAAGAGAGAGAGACAATATGAAGCTTTAAATAAAGATCAAACAGATACTACTCAGAACACTGGTAGGAGGGATGGTGTGTGGGTGGGGTTAATGTTTAGTGGAGATACTAGCTGTGAAATCCATTCCTGTTCTTCTAAAAAGGTTACAAAGTTCTTGTTATAACACCATTAGGAACTTCGTATAATCCGAAATTAACTAAACATTTTTCCTTCAAAATATTCTCTCACTGTGAAATACTAAATTTTAATATTTGCCAAAACGTCCAACTTAGACCTTCAAACTACATCAAATAATTATGTAGCATATAGATTTAAAGGGGGGCGGGGTCCTTGAGCAATTATTTGAGAAAAAGAACAGTGACAAAACCACTGCACCATGAGGTCTAATTAAATCTGTTACTTTGGTTCTATTAAAACCCTGTAGATATTAGAATCACAAATACCTTCTTCAAGGGTCTCAGGAATTTTCATTCTAGCAAGATGAGACAGTAAAAGAACTCTGGCCTTCAGGCTATATGGGCAGGTAAGTGGAGGCTCATTCTTCTTTAAATTAATGCTGCCAATCTCTCTGATCAGCTAAAGTAAATAAAATAATTATTCAAAAATATATACTTAAAAAAAGCATCCACTTTAGTACTTAACTAGTCATCAAGGAATATGGGAGATGGGCCTAACCTGTGGTATCAGAATATTATCTGTTGGTCTGCTTGTGGCATCTTTGTTATACTGGGGATCAAATTCAGAAGCTCCAGCCAAAACCATGATGAGACCTGTGAAAACAAAACAGAAAAAAGAACAAAAAAAAAAAAAAAAGGTAAATAAATGTTTATCAATTTTTCTTCCTGAGATACTTTCTTAACACTAAGGTACTTTTCTAATTCCACACCATGCTGAAAATCATCTGAACTCTACTACTGAAAAATATTAATTTCTCCCATAAAAAAGAAAATTTTATTTCGTAACATGTGGACAATATTGCCTATTCCAAAGTAAACAGAAATGTATTATAAACTAAAGGCACCAAAGCAACTGGATACATTAAAATCACTTATAATAGCATCTGTTTCTAGACTTAACCAGCTGTTTCACAGGAATTTTCTACAGAGCATTAGCATTCTGTGTGATGTTAATAACTGTTATGTGAAAAAAGGGGGCCCTATGGTTAAATACACTGGAAATAGTGGGTTAAAAAGAGTTGAAGATTTCTTCATTGCATGATTTCTCAGACCTTTGAGTAAACATAAATACACTGCAATTTCCAGAAAAGGATGGAACCCTAGAGGGTTTTGTGGAAAAACAACTGAAATACGCATGATTCCCAGCTATATATATTAGCATCGTAGTGTAATGCCTGTAAGCTCTTTAAGGACCGGCACTATAGTCATCAATCTTACCTTACTGCAGAAAATACATTTAAAATACACACAAAAAGCAGAACTATACAGATGTTAATGTGCCTAGACCCTAAAGTTATATCACTTCCTAGTTAAAGGAGACACAGCAGTATTCTTCTCTCTGAACTTGAGTTTCTTTACATGTGCCTGACATACAGCAAACACAATGGATGTGTGAACAGTTACCATTACTATCTTTCATGAAAACAAATAAAAACAAATCCACCAGCTAAATAATGCTTTTCTGACAGAATTAACTATGTAAGGTTAAGAACCAGTCTCAGAAATCAAGATCATGAAGGAAAAAAAAACAAAACAAACAAACAAACAGAAAAACATTAAAACATTATAAACATGAAACATTTTCAGTAAGGAAAAAAGTTTCTATAGCAATATTTCAATGTAACGTAAGAGTAATATGTATGCACAAGAAGTAATATCTACTCATTCCTAAAAAATTTTATCTGTGTACACACTGTCATAGGATCCACTGTCACAAGATCTCATTATCAAGAAAATTAGTAGGGCTGGGGTTATGGTTCAATGGTAGAGCATTTGCCTAGCATGTGTGAGGCACTGGGTTTGATCCCCAACAGGACATGAAACTAAATAAAACAAAACAAATAAATGTACTGTGTCCACCTACAACTAAGGAAGAAGGAAGAAGGAGGAGGAGGAGGAAGAAGAAGAAGAAGAAGAAGAAGAAGAAAATTAGTAAATTTGGCAAATCCCAAATGTAGAAGTTCATTTCAGTTTTGGAACAAAAATGCATTCTCCAGTGGGATAAACTTTAGAAAGTTAGCTTTATGGATCAAAGAAAATATTTAGCATGGTGCTTTCTTCTTCCCCAAGAAGAAATTTTTTAGTTTTTTAAATAAGACCCTGGGAATGAAATATTCTGGCAGTTTTCTTTCAACACACCCAAGACCCCTATTTTTACCATTTAATATGGTTTAATTAACTAACTGCAATTTCTCCAGTACAGAGTTAAAGAATATGTATCAACTCCACATAAATGACTCAGAAAGTCATGTAACTAATTTCGCAGTTACTTAATTTTACTTACGCTTCATATCCATATTTCGAGTTTTATAAACAAAGTATGTATAAATCTGCGTTGTGCGTATTAGAATTTGATCTCCACTATAGCGTATTGAGCGATACCACCAAGAACCCTAAATCACAAACAATAAAACAAGAATTAGAGATAACATTAATAAATGTTAAGTTTGATGCAAAATGAACAAAACTTTAACATTTCAACATAAAAAATTCATAACCAATAAGATTTACAAACCAATAAAAACACTTGAGCTTTAGAACAAACTTATATTGCCAAAAGCCTAAGTACAAATCTAAGTTACTACATGTGTATGATTAAAGAACTTAGGTTTTAGATAAAAACTGTTTAAAAACAAAACATGAAAAAGACCACTCAGTGCTATAAACAGTAAGTTGGTTCCCAATACACAGCACATATTTAATAAATTTCAATAAGTGATTTCACAGCAAACATGAAACTTTCATTCATAATAATTCATATGATTGGCTCTCATACAACAATCCTATGAAGGCAAGACAGATTAATTACTAGCCTCACTATGGGACCCAGATGAACTCCAAGATCAGAAAGCACATAGGTCACAAAAGTAAGTGGTAAAAATCTTAAAACTTTATGGTATCTCTGTATTATGGTACTCCGCAGTTATGTTTTTTCAAAATGAGGCTGCTCTATATGCTGTGCCCCAAATGTAAAGCAAATAAGGTCACAGAACAATACACACAATAAAATTACATAAAATTTTTTTAAAAAAAAAGTTTGTATGTACATAAATGCATAGAAAAAATATGAAAAAGGAAACAAAGTTAGGAGTGATTATTAACCCTGACAGAAATGAAGTTGAGGACATAATGAAAACAGACTTTTATATTAAACTCTAAATATATCTGTATAATCTCAGGTATGTTTAACTTATGGATTACAAAGATGGGCACTTATATAACTCAAGCAATTTCACTTTTAGAAGACCTTTAAAAGTAAGCTAAGTATATAATTCTTAAGTTCAAGGATTAATGAAGTACACTGTAATACAATTTAAAATATTAGACTCCAAAACATGCCTTCCAAAACAAGAAAAAGAAATGTCAATAAAAAGAGCTAGAATTTACCACAACAACTGGAAGGATAACCATAAATGCCAATCCATACACAAGTAAAACCTAGAAATGAAGAGAAAAAAATTATGACCTTTATCAGGTAAATTATAACAATGTCCATGAACAGTTCTTTTGAGGTTTACAATAGGGAAGCACTGTTAAAAGCACTCTTCATGTATTATCTCATTTTTATCCTTATTATCAAACTCTATGAGAAAGGAACCATTATGATTTTTCTCTTGTAGATGGGTACATGCAGTACGCACAGTTGTCCTAGGCACAGCTAGTGGTGGATCTAGTAAATTCCAGAGCCTATGCTCTTACCCACCATAATAAATTACCTTTTAATTTGCTATTTACTGACAAAATATAGATAACAGCAAAATGTTTTTTATAAATTGTTTTCCTTCCAGTCAAGTATTTCATATACCCACACCTTACAAGTAGTTAGTGCCCTGGAAATAAATGACATAAGAAGCCCCTGAAAAAACTGCCTATGAAAATACACTTCATAATTTTCTGCTTGCTAACAAAAATCTACTGATTTTTTCCCCTACTGCTTGATCCTAAATCTTGTAGCTTCCTCAGGTCTATTATTCCCACAAAGTAACCCTAAGCATGACAAACACACTTATATGGCAGCAACTATCTACCCCATAATCAATTTCTATATGCCGTAAGATGGCCTTTTTTAATATACTGCTTCAAAAATAGTTCCTAGACAATTACTTTCAAGACAAGTGAAGTAAGGAATCATCTATTCTTGAACAATTCCCAAATTTTCAGCCCTATACCAACTATCACTGATTGAAGTCTGATGCCCTACTGCCTTCTGAAGTACCATATGGAATAAATATTATTTAACGACATACATTAAAATTAGTTTAGCCTGAGTAAAGGTGAAAGAAAGGATAATTTCAATTCTGAATAGTCCTTAAGATAAACAGGTCCCATAAAAACCAGTAATTCTCCAAATCAAAAATAGGACCTGATCTGAAAATACTTTTTAGAACATACTACCCCAAACCAGCAGTCCAATAATGGGAACCAATTCTTTTCTCCATTATGTAAAATATAGAATATAAAGTTAAATTAAGAACAGTACACCAGTATTTTCTTTGCCATTCTTTAGATTATACCAAAACACACAGTATACAACAAAGATTACCACAAACACATCATGATATGTCTTATTTAAGTGTACTCACCAAAATTGAATTTTTCTGGTCAACTATCCAAGCTGGTAGGGCAATTCCAAAGCTTGTGGCTAAAATAGGAAGAATATCATAGTTTCTGAAGAACCTATTTTTACTTTCATTTTTTTATATCTCAAAATTCTACATCCTTTCCCCTTCCCAAAAATACCTAGAGAAAGATTACATTGTGGGGGTCCTCATTAGACAAAAGTTAAGGGATATTTTATATCTAAAAATGCAAATTTTTTTAAAAAGAAAAAAAAACCATTTAAGTACACAAGTTTTTCAAAAACAAGAAAAAACTTATTTACGTATAAAAGTTTCTAGAAAACCTAAATTCTTTTATATGTCAAGGTTATATGAGAAAGTCTGTTATTAGTTAAAAAATAAATAAATAAATAAATAAAGAGTTTTTCACCTAATTTTTATCTAGTAACTGGAAATGACTAACAATGACAGTTACTGCTCTTCTCTCTGAATCAATCTAAGTTTTATCTTTCAAACTAGTCTTCAGAAAGAAAATTTTAAATAAAAGGGAACTCAATTTATATGTGTAACTAATGTGACTATAATTTTCCTAGTCATAAACTAGGAAAATCAAAATGCTCCTTCAATCTAGTCGGCATTTTCATAATATGCACCATTATCACCAATATTTTAAAATCATCATATACTGTACCTTGAGGTCCATCTGGATTTCCAAATTCTTCCCAATTTTTCCGGGACTCTTCATCTGTTAAACTAGCAATAAAAAAAAAAAAAACTGCAGCATTAGAAAGTCACATCTGAAAAATATATACTCATACAGACAAACTCCATTAACCAACAAACTCAATTCTTAGAAGACAGTAATTGAGAAAATCAAGATAAAAGTCTCTCTGATATCAGGAAAAAAGGGGGTAGGCAAAGATTGCTAACTACTAAGTCTTGATACATAGTCCTTGCTAACTCCTGAGTTCTCATGTTGAGCCTCTACATTTTCTGAAAAAGCAAGGACTATAAGTGATTTTTATTTTTCCCTTATACTCTCACATTTTCCAAAATTTCTTCAATAAGCATATTTATAATTTATAATGATAAATACATGTCTTTAAAAATATAAATAATGCATAATGGTAGGTCCCTCCAAAACACTGAGAACACAAAGAACACCACCTGTAAAAACTCCAGTGATATGGAAAAAGTCATTTGAATTTTGATGAGATCATAATTTTCTTACAAGCCGTTTGCCAACAGAACAAGAGGAATAGAATACCTCCTAACCAATAGATTCCCAGTCCAGCAAGATGAACTCGACACAGTGATATTTGAACACCTAGCTATAAATGCAGGTCATTAGAGAGACATTAGACACAAAGCTTAAGACGCAGTCAAGATGGTATTATCCCAGATTCCAGTGTAGATATTTTAAAAAGCATTCAAATACATTCCCAATTTCTTCAAAAAACTTCACAATGGCTAGGCATGGTGGCACACACCCATAACCCCAGCTACTTAAGAGGCTGAGGCAGGGAAAGTTCAAGGCCAGGCTGTGCACCTTAGTGAGCCCAAGCCTCAAACTAAAAAATAATGTCCCTGGGTTAAATCCCCACAACCTTAAACAAAACAAAACAAAACTTTACAGTGTAGTCAAGGAAGATATGGCAAACCCATTAAAAAACAGATCAATGATAAGGAAGGCATTCTGGCAAAGATTGTTTACTTTCAAATCTATTTCTTTCCCCAGAACTTAGGAGGCAACATAGTTTTTGTTCTACAAATCTCCAAGTTGAGAGGCAATGAAATATTTTTACAAGATAGCAAAAAAGTACACTAAGTTTTCAATGATATGTGCCTTGACATTTTTAGTTCTTCTTTAATAGTAACTCACTTATTTGACCCAATGCCACAGCAAAATACAGAAGCCAGTGAAGAGTATCTGCTTGCAAACTGATAAAGAGTAACGCTAAGACTTCTTTTCTACAGAGAGAGGGATGTTTCTCAAAATATTTTGCTTTGGTTTCCCTATACAACTGTCCACCAAACCTCAAGCTTTAGCTATTGTTTCTCTCACTATTCTGTCTCCTAAACTGACCATTTTCACCAAAACATCTGTCCCCTTCTGCCTTGCTAAAGATGGTAGCAATGGACTGCTGTTCTCTGTTCAATGCCCAAAAAGCTTGAAATTTTATGCACAGCTCATATCATAAAAGCAATTCTGATTTTGCAAACTGTACACACCTGGTTAAAATGACATTAACTCATTCATCAAACTGTGGTTTGGCACTGTGACAGGCACCATGTCAGACACTCAAAGCAAATTCAAGTAACTTTTTCAAGTAAATGATTCAAGCAAATCAGCAACTTTATTTAAAGTCACTTTAAGAAAGCAAATCATTTTTTACTACCTATGAGTGCTTCAGTATAAGCATTCCTAAGAGTGAATGTTAACTTTCCACACCACAATGAGAGTGTTCATAAATGTCCTAGCTAAAGCTCTCAAGAGCTTCAACAAGTCAAAAAGAGAGGTAAACCCCAAGTTCTCATTAAACCTTGATCCAAAGACATCATTGAGTTTCTGTGATGATGAAGCATGGTTACAATGGTAAATTTAAATCACTGATGATCATAGAGCTGAGAAAGTTGTTGTGAACTTCACAAGCAGGTAAGACAAGTATGGCATGACCAGCCTCAGATTTGATGTGCAATTCAAAGATCTAGAAAAATGGAAAAATAATCTACTTCCATCCCATGGGTTTGCTTTCACTGTTCTGACAATTAGAGCTGGTAAATCTTCCAACAATTTCTTCTGAAGAAGAAAAATGAAAACACACACGAAGGAAAATCGTGGGATTTTTTCTCCAGGGATGTCATGCATACACACAAATAAAATGTTTCAATGTTAAAAAATAAAGTTGCCAGGTGTGGTAACAATAGCTCAGGATGCTGAGGCAGAAGGACTGCAAGTTCAAAGCCAGCCTCAACAAAGAGAGGTCTCTAAACAACTTAGCAAGACCCCATCTCAAAAATTTTTTTCTAAATTTAAAAAGGCAGCTAGGGATGTGGCTCAGTAGTTAACATCCCTGGGGGTTTAATTCCCGATACCAAAAAAAAGAAAAAAAAAAAAATAAGAGTTGCAGTACTTAAATAAGCCATGTGATTTCAGCATGAATTATATATAATAAGCTTAAACAAGACCAATGATGCTATTATAATTTTTTAAAAGCATGAGTGTAGTTTCTTAAACATGATTATATCCCTTAACTTTTGGAAAGAGGCAACATAAATCCTATTAAGAATCTAATAAACTCTATGACACCACATCTCTAGGGAAAATGCATGTTACAAATTCATATAAATTGTGAATATTGTGGGCAATATAACAGAATATTCAGTAGCACACATCTTCTACACACCTCCAAGTTGAGAGGCAATGAAGAAATATTTTCACAAGATAGCAAAAAAGTACACTTAGTTTTCAAATGACTTGGGAGGCTAAACCAGGAGGATCGTAAATTTTAGGTCAGTCTCAGCAACATTTTGAGACCATCTCAAAAACTAAAAAAGGGATGGAGATGTGGCTCAGTGGTATTGTGGCCCTGGGTTCAATTCCCAGTACTATTAAAAAAATAAAATAAATTGTGTAAATAATTTCGGAGACCCAGATTATTATAAATCCTGATGTAGAGAATGTTTTCATTAAATTATATATAAGCAACCCTGAGTTGGCTCTACAGAGTTAAGTTACACAATCAAGTGTTGGAGCACATGAACACATGCTTTTTTTAAAAACTAAAATATCAACTCTAGCCAGAGCAATTAAACAGACTAAAGAAATTAAAGGGATATAAATAGGAAAAGAGGAACTTAAGCTGTCACTATTTGCTGATGACATGATTCTATATTTAGAGGATCCAAAAAACTCCTCCAGAAAACTTCTAGACCTCATCAATGAATTCAGCAAAATAGCAGGCTATAAAATCAACATGCATAAATCTACAGCATTTTTATATGCAAGCAACAAAACAGCTGAAAGGGAAATGAGGAAAACAACTGCATTTGCAATAGCCTCAAAAAAATAAAATACTTGGGAATCAATCTAACCAAAGAGGTAAAAGATCTCTACAATGAAAACTACAAAACATTGAAGAAGTAAATTGAGGAAGACTTAGAAGATGGAAAGATCTCCCATGTTCTTGGATAGGAAGAATTAATATTGTCAAAATGGCCATACTACCAAAAGTGCTATACAGATTCAATGCAATTCCAATTAAAATCCCAATGATGTTCCTTACAGAAATAGAGCAAGCAATCAAGAAATTCATCTGGAAGAATAAGAAACCCAGAATAGCTAAAGCAATCCTTAACAGGAAGAGTGAAACAGGGGGTATCGCAATACCAGAACTTCAACTATACTACAAAGCAATGGTAACAAAAATGGCATGGTATTGGTACCAAACTAGACAAGTAGATTAATGGTACAGAATAGAGGACACAAACACAAACCCAAATAAATACAATTTTCTCGTACTAGACAAAGGGGCCAAAAATATGCAAAGGAGAAAAGATAGCCTCTTCAACAAATGGTGCTGGGAAAACTGGAAATCCATATGCAGCAGAATGAAACTACACTCCTATCTCTCACCCTGCACAAAACTCAACTCAAAATGGATCAACGACCTCAGAATCAGACCAGAGACCCTGCATCTTATAGAAGAAAAAGTAGGTCCAAATCTTCACCTTGTCGGCTTAGGATCAGACTTCCTTAACAGGACTCCCATAGCACAAGAAATAAAAGCAAGAATCAATAACTGGGCTAGATTCAAACTAAAAAGCTTTCTTTCAGCAAAGGAAACTATCAGCAATACGAAGAGAGACCCTACAGAGTGGGAAAAAATCTTTGCCACTCATACTTCGGATACAGCACTAATTTCCAGAATATAAAAAGAACTCAAAAAACTCTACACCAAGAATACAAATAATCCAATCAACAAATGGGCTAAGGAAATGAACAGACACTTCACAGAAGAAGATCTACAAGCAATCAACAGATATATGAAAAAATGTTCAATATCTATAGTAATAAGAGAAATGCAAATCAAAACTACCCTAAGATTCCATCTCATCCCAATTAGAATGGCAATTAACAAGAATACAAGCAACAATAGATGTTGGAGAGGATGTGGGGAAAAAGGTACACTCATACATTGCTGGTGGGGTTGCAAATTAGTACAGTCAGTCAGGAAAGCAGTGTGGAGATTCCTCAGAAAGCTTGGAATGGAAACACCATTTGGCCCAGTTATCCCACTCCTTGGCCTATACCCAAAAGACTTAAAATCAGCATACTACAGAGATACAGACACATCAATGTTCACAGCAGCTCAATTCATAATAGCCAGATTGTGGAACCAACATAGATGTCCTTCAATTGATGAATGGATAAAGAAACTGTGGTATATATATACAATGGAACATTACTCAGCTATAAATAATAATAAAATTATGGCATTTGCAGGCAAATGGATGAAACTGGAGAATACCATGCTAAGTGAGATAAGCCAATCTCAAAAAACCAAAGGACGAATGATCTCGCTGATAAGCGGATGATGATACATAATGAAGGGTGGGAGGGGGACAAGAATGGAGGAAGGAGGGACCGTATAGAAGGATAAGGGGGGGGGGGGAGGAAAAATAACAGAAATGAATCCAACACTTACTCAATGTAGATGTATGATTACACAAATGGTATGCCTTTACTTCATGTACGAACAGAAACAACATGTATCCCATTTGTTTACAATAAAAAAAAAAAACTAAAATATCTTCAAAGTAACACCTATACTGTCCATTTACTACATAGCAGTTAAAGACAGGTTTTACACCTGAAAGTCAAATCTCAACTATGTTCAGAAGAATGAACCAGAGAATTCAATGGTCTAACTCCTTAAAAATAACAAGACTACTTAAGCTACTATCTGGCATGGAAAAATAAGAAAAACTGTTTATTGTAATAGGCAAGGAAAAGAAATTATAACAAATCATCAAAGCAAATTCTAAAACAAACTGCATTAGGCTGCCTAAGTTAAACTGGGGTTATAAGACTTCAATTATTCAGAACTTACATTTAATAAAATATACACCTGTCTAATCTAATTGGACTCATACAAGTTATAAAATCTCAAAGTTCTGGGTCCCACTATCATTTTACTTCTTCATTGGTCTGATAAGCCATCAACTATTTAAAATATTTTACCTACAAAATATTCTCTAGTTTTATTACATAACTGAGTTAAAACTAAAAGCCTTATATTAAGTTTTCTGAACTTTTAAAAAAGGTACTGAACATCATAAAGTCAAGGCCAGCAACCTGAGAGCAAAAGCATAAACTTGTTATAATACTTGAAGACTGAGAGGGAGGAAAAACACCTGCACCAAAAGCACTAAAATTAAAGCTACTAAAATTAAAGCTACCCCAGCACCACAAAAAATGACAGCAAAAATGTTCCTCAAAGTTTATAAATACATAAATAAATGCCTGTGCACATAATGCACTTTTGAATAACATGTTTCTTAACAATAACAATACACCACATCAATGCCAACAAGGAAAATATGATTAGCAATTCTGAAAACTTTTTAAAATAAAACATTTCTTGGGGGGGGGGGGACCAAAACCTTAAAAATAATTCACATCTTAACTAGTATTTAACAATAAACTAGGAGTAATCTACTACAATGAATTTGTAAAAAATACCAAAAATGAAGAGTTTACTAAAAGTAAATATTAAACATACGTTTAAGTAGTTTACATGAGGGAACTACACTGCCCAAAATAAGAGAAACAGAACTAGTCTAATAAAAGTCTCAAAATGAAAACAAGAAAAAAAAGAAAATTACTTTAAAATGTCTGTTTGAAAGAATGAATATAGGAACACGTTTTTGTGTATAAACCTATTATTAATATTTTGATACATCGTGATAAATCAATAAAGCTAAGGTGATATTATGAAAAAGAAAGGAAAACAAGGTATGAGTATACTCTCTTCCACCTGGGATGCTTATAAAGGAGGTCAATGAACTCATCACTTACTACTTAATTTAACTAAGTTCACATGGCATGAGCACTACGTTCAGTGGCAATTCAGTTACTTAAAATTAAGGTTTCATTAAATTACAATTTTAGGGCTGCTGCACAGTTCCATAAATGACACAGCATGTGAGGTCAGCATTTAATAAAAGCGTATGACACCTATTTTACTTAGTATTTTATTAAGCAGAAAACTATCTTTACCCCTCTACAAAATGCATAATAGGTCCTATGGTACTTACGCTGCATAAGCTTTTGCTATTCTCATGAACATAACTTCATCACCTCCTTTATCTGGATGATACTTAAGTGATAGCAAACGATACTGTTTCTTTATTTCTGCAACTGTTGCTCCCTAAAAGGAAAAGCTTTGTGTTGGTAAATGCAAGCACAATGTGGTAAAGAAACAATCCAACCTATTTTGAATATGAACTACTCAATATTCTGACAAAAGAAACTGACATTTCATCCAATATATTTTGCCCCATAAATTTCACCCCACACAGTTAAAAATAAAAATACACTTATTTTGTCCAATATATTTATTGTACTGAGACTAATGTGTCCTACAGTACTAGGCACTGATGATTTTAGAATGAAACCAAAGAATGCCACATTTAAATAAAAGTATACTGACATCTATCAAAAAATGACCACAGTCAATTAAGACTAGCTCAAAAATGCTCAAATCAAAGATTTACTTTCCTTATAATCTGAGAAGTACTGGAAACCATCTCATCTTAAACTCCTGATTGCCATAACAACAGTTGTTACAGTAAGAAAAATCAGATTATATGCAAACTTTTTTCTACAAAGCAGAAAGCTAGAATATGGAACTCACTCCTTACTCTGTATTACATAAATCTCTGGATCAAGCCACCTGTTGAGCAAATTAGAAGTTAAAAAAAAAAAAAAGTGGTTTGGGGAAAAATGGAAAGAGCACTAGATTTAGTTTGGCTACTAAGAAGATATGGAACACCAGAGAAGACACAAATTTTCCAAGCCTCATTTTCTCTATTTTGGAAAAAAAAAAAAAAAGAAAAAGCCTAAATAAATGATCTCTATAATTTCAGTTCTAACATTCTAACAATACACCCAAAAGACAAATTTTCAATGAGATCCCCCAACCTAGACTTAACAAATTGCCTATGTGTCAATCAACACAAAGGCACAAGATTTTTATCATTCACAACATAAATGCCCTCTCATTCTTTTTAACTTTGCATTAAACCAATCTTACCGATGTCTATTAAAAATGTTAACTTCTATTCTTCAAATACTCTTACATTTTAGCAATTATAAACCATCCTTAATAATATGGAAATTAATAGCTTCAGCTTAAAAAATACATATACATATATATATACATACACATGTTAGAATGATAATGAATTCATATCTTATTTTAATAAAAAAATTTAGCTGATTAAAATCTGATTTCTTTAGGTATGGTCCAATTTCTTTTAGATGTAGACCTATGTAGATCTTTAGATGTACCTAAATTAATGTACATTATATAAAAATACAACTTACAGGATCCAAATTTAATACTTCATAAGGATTGTATTCTTGATATTCTCGGTCTGTTTTGGACACTTTGTATGTAAGGAATAAGAACAATGCCCATCCTGCAAGTAGAACTATTTTCCTGTTAAGAAAAAGATGCATGAAGTATAAATAAATACATGTAAATAGCTTTCCTTTATGAAGAATCTAATGACATTATAGCAAGGTCAAGGTATAAAACAATAAAACTAGTTTCATATCACTATGCTACAGACTCAAATTCTACAGCTGCGGAGTTATAAACTACTGTTACAGCAAGGATGGTATTTTTCTCACTTTTGAATTCTCTAGAATTGAGTATAGTGCCTCTCAAGTAATATATTTTCTGTTTACTATTTGTAGAATTTCAAGTCCAGAAGTTAATTCAAGTTATTAACTTACTTGATTCTTTAAGTTAGATCAAAATATATATTCAGTAACCAAAATATGTAAATTTTAAGTATTCAGTAAGCCACTTAATGTAAAAAAAAAAAATTTGCTCTTGACCTAGCAATTATATTTTTAGTAAGATAAGCTAAAAGAAGTAATTGGTTACTACTGTCTATAGTAGTAAATCTTTGGAAATAACCTAATGTCCATTTATAGGAAACTAAATGAATAAACCACTTATAGAGAATTAAGTAAACTATGATGCAGCCATACAAGGTAACATTTTGTAGCCAATACAGATAAAAATGTGCATTAGTTAAAATTTTTTAAAAATATAAAACAACATATAATTTGACAAAGAACTTATTTCTTCTCCCTCCAGATGTTTGCAGGGTATCTGGAAATAAGGTATTAAAAGCCTAAAGAATAACATACTTTCAATCTATCAATCCATTTCACTTCAAGAAATTTAGAAGGGAATAAACGAAGTACGAAGTATGTAGAGTATAAAAGGGTAGTTATGAATATATGTAGTGACAAAAGAAAACAACAAATATCTCAAATATCCATCCAAAAATTACTGAATGTTACAACTATATACAGAAATACTTCCTCACCACTAAAAGTAAAATTTCCTGTGAAAGATTGTTTCCCTTGTATTTAAAAGACAAAAGTTTTCAAAATAATTAAAATATAATCCAATTTCTATAAATAAAAAAATTAGAAACATATAAAGTAATCATTGTACTGATGGCTACCTTTTGCTGAGGCCATTGAATTATTTTTACTTTTTTATGCTCTTTGGATAACAACTTGTTACACCAAACAGGATTTGTTAGCAAAAACATAAAAAGAATCACAGAAGGACAAATCAAGTAAATTTGGAGGGACTTATTTTTAGAACTACAAAGAAAACTTGCCATGTGTCTAAACTCTTGGAGCGGGAACACAGTTTAATCATATTCATCATTTGGAATAAGCCTCTTAACCTGGAAATATCTAAAATGATCTCGTTTCAACCTATCCACTTAACCTTTATCACCCTGATTTTCCAAACAATACAAGTTCCATCTCCCTAAGCTTTCCTCATCATCATGCTTTTGTTCTCTCATATCCTTCTACTGAAAATTCCCATTCCCTATAACTGCCCACCCAAACTATATTCTTCCTTAAATATTAAAGTCAAATGATCTATCCTCCAAAGAGCAATCCTTAACCTTTACCAAAATGATCAAAGGGTGACTATAATTACTGACACAAAGAAGCACAAAATATGACTTTTCTCTTCTGACTCACTCCAAGTTCCTTGGACATCTGGACAGAACACTATTCAATCTTGACCAATCCCAGGATAGCTTAAACACAGCTAGCAATCAGATATAAATTTATTTTCATTTGGTCAAAACAATACTCTAAACCTTAATAAAGGCAACTCCAAACTATTTTCCCTATCATTTCTATATGTCCACCTACGCCCTGAGAGGAGAGGGAAACTCGTGTGGAAAATCCCCTCACTTACCTGGCTATCTAGGGATAGGGAAATCGAAAACACAAACTTCAGTTAAAGCTCCCTCAGCTCAACTCCCAGCTTCCTCACTTATTAACTAAGAACAGTTGGCAAGTTGCTTAGTCTTTTACATCTCAGTTTCCTCAGAGTGAGTTTGAGAATTAAATGAGATTCAGTGTATAAAGAATTTAGAAGGTACCTGACAGGTAGTTAAAAAAAAAAATCAATTCATATAAGCCATGGGTCATTATTAATAACTCTTCCAAATCTCAGCTGTGAACTTACATCTGTCAGGGAAGCCTTTGTCTTGAGTCAGACAAAGTAGGACTTCTTTTACTCTTTCATGACATCGTGCCCGCCTCCCAGTCCTTACTGCTATCATTTAGATGTGCTTTGACCCCCAAGGGTACTAGAGGCTTGGTTTCCAATGTGGCAATATTTAGAGGTGGTTGAACTTTATAGTCTCTAAACTATAAGAAGACTGAGAGATTTATATATATACATATATACATTTTATATATATATATATATAATATATATATATATTAGCCTTGCTGCTTCATAAAATTTAATTTAAAACTTTGAGAGGTATGGCCTAGCAGAAGGTAGTCATCAGAGGTATCATCCTCAGAAAAATTCATGCTGTTCTCATGTTTGGTACAATTAGTTGTTACAAAAGAGCAAGACTGGCCCCTAAATAACTCTGATTTCCTATCTCGCCACATGTCTTCTCTACCTCTTGCTACCTGTTCCCACCATGATGCCATCCACCATTTTGTGATGCAGCCAGGAAGTTCACACCAGAAAACAAACAGGGTTGCCTGATCTTTGACTTTCAGCCTCTAAAGCCTTAAGCCAAAAATCCTCTCTTCTCTATAAAGTATCCAGCTATTGTTATTTTGTTACGGCAACAGAAAACAGACTAAGACACTTATTAATTCTAATATAATTATTTGTTTATTTGCAGTATCTCCTAAGATATCAGTCTTTGGCTGCATGACCTTAGTCAAGTTATCACATCTTTCTTTACCTTTGTTTGAGGAAAAGCACAAACATTTACCATGAGGTTAATACAGAAGCAAATAACATAAAAAGCACCTAGTATACAATATGTACTCAATAAACTTCTAATTATCACCATGAATCAAACTTGACCATGTCACCTCCCTGCCTTTGAAATCTTTTTACAATTCCTCTATAGCTTTAACACAAAACTCAAATTGTAGCACAAGGTGCAGACATCTTCATTCAAGACTTAAACTTCATTTTCCTCCTCATCCTCCCTCCCCCTGGACTTCTAAACCATTCTATTCAGATAGCTCCCAAATTTACAAATTATATCTTACCTCTACTACAGGCTACAATTTCTTTTCAAATGCATGTCTTAGTCATTTCAACCCCTATTTTGTATGATAACAAAGATTAAGCACTAAAGCATAATTTTTACTAAAATCCATTACTTACTTTACTGTAGGAATAACATTTGGCTGGGGTTTTAACAACCGTAAACGATACCACATACATCTTCCATATACTTTTCTGATATTCTTTAATCGAATTTGCTCTGTCAAGAAAGAAAAATGAGTTAAACCATTTCTCATAGTGAAAGCAAAACCACAGTTAATACCATACTCACCTTTGTTACCATGCTAATATTTTATTGGAACATGAAAGTGTTGTTGTTCAAATAACTCTATAAAAATTTACAAGGTAGGTTAAATTTTCTGCCATTTAGAAAAAAATGCTCTATTTGGAAAACTTTTACCTACCAGGGAACTATTTTTCATGTGAGACTTGACTTTTCTCTGTAAACGTTAAAACCAACTTGAACCCAAAATATTTAGTCACATAATCATTACTTCTGAGAAATTCTCTCCTGTAATCTCTCCTTCAATAAAAGAAACAGGAGTTATCAAATAGTTAAAATGATTTAGTAAGGAGCTAAGCAGAAATTATATTCTTCAAACATGAAAATAACTGCCTACCAAAATATCTTCCCATAAGAACTTAAGATAGGTTTATATAAGATTGTTGACAAAAGCTATTATTTTAGTCACCATGAAAAATTTATAATTCAATAAAAGGAATTAAAGCTAAAACATAATGTGGTGTTTACTAAACTAACCACACTTAGACTAAGTAACTCACCCAAGATTTAAAACATCTTTTCAATAAGTTTTAAGATAAAAATCTACCTTTTCAAGAAGATGGTACAGAAAGCAAAGAAGAGTGTGCCCATTCCAGAACCAAATTAGAAGTAAGGGCTTTAAAGGCAAGAAAGCACTGCTGAAAGGTATCCACAATCACAAATAAATAAAAATAAAAACAAAAAAGAAGATCTACATGTCACCCACCTTCCAGTGGCCTCAATACACTGTGGCTCTAAAGGCAACCTAAATATCCTTAGAAGAGTTACCTCACAAGAAACAAGCTCGATCATTATACCATTGAGTTCTCCCTCATCCTGATCAGACAAGAAGACTTAGACTCATGTGGATGTCAAGATCAAACAGGCTGTGAAGAAACTCTATGATACTAGTGTGGTTAGATGGAGAGAAGGCATGTGTTCATCTGGCTCCTGACTACGATGTTTTGAATGGTATCAACAAAACTGAGTCCAGCTAGTTAATTCTAAATATTAATATTTTTAACATTTTAAAAATTTATTAAACTACAATCCCTTAAATAAAATGTCACATAAAGTAAAAGAAGTTAGTAGACAACAGAATACTCCAAAGCTGGCACGTACTACCCTATTACTACATGCTTTGAAGAAGGCATGTACATAGAAGAGCTATCTGGCAGGAGGTATCAGAACCAAATGTGAAAACGGTTTCATGTAGGGGAAAGGACAGTGACAGAAAGAGACTGGGATATATATACACAGGGGGACTGTTCAAAAAAAGTGTGCTAAGAAAAATGGAGTCAGTGTTTCTCTGCCAGAGAAGATAGTGACAAATACGAAGGTAGTAAAAACTGAAGAATGAATTCATGGAGAATTGAAAGTTAACAGTATAAATTAATGTCTTTCAATACAAAAATACAAATATAGGTCTACATACACACATATATATTCCCTAGCTCCGTCTGTAGTACAGGCCTAGCAGCAGCAAAATCCCAACAATAGTGAAAACTTCTAGCACCTAGATCTTGGCTTGTAAACACCATTCTCTATTAACAGAAACCAAGGACCCCCACAGTACCTTCCCACAAAATATAAATTACCAAGGGTTGGGCTGGAAATGTAGCTTAGTTGTAAAGCATCTGCCCAGCATGTGTGCATGAGGTTCAATCCCCAACATTGCAAAAAATAAAAAAATAAAGAAATTACCAAAGGGAAAAGAATGACTTTACAGTGGGCAAGTGAGCCCCCAAAGATATCCTAATATCAGGAACCATTAAATACATTATCTTAAATGACAAAATGAACTTTATATAAGTCTTAATTAAGGATCTTGAAATGGGGAGATTATCCTAATGGGACTAATAAAATCACTGGAATACTTCTAAGGCGGAGGCAGAAGACAGAAAAGGTGATATAAAGGAAACAGAGATTGGAGTAGTTGGTACCCTTCTGAAGATGAGGAAGATGACACAAGTCCAGGAATACAGGCTGTTTCTAAAAGAGGAAAAGTCAAGGAAACAAACTACCTCAAATTCTCCAAACGGAACCAGCCCTAACAACACCATAAGTTAAGCCCTCCAAAACTGACTCTGGACTCCTGATATTAAGAACTGTAAGAACAAACTTGTTTTAAGTCACTAAGTTTGTAGTAATCTGTTATAGCAGCAACAGGAAATTAAGACAGAAAACCTGACAGACACCATCTTAAGTGATCAGTGAACTATGCCAATGAAGGGACAAATTGAAATCCTATACCATCTGACAGAATGCAATGAGAACATAGACTGTTTTTTGAAATTCCTGCCTAACAAAAAATCTGAATCTAATCATGAAAAAGCACCAAACCACCCAAATTAAAGTTCATTCTACAAAGTAACTAACCTTTAACGTTTAAATTTCAAGGAAAGACTGAAGGACTATTTCAGACTAAAGGAGACTAAAGAAACAGGTCAACTAAAGGTTACATGTGATTTTGAACTGGATCTCTTGCTACAAAGAACATCACTAATGTGTCAAAACTGAATAAGGTCTAACAATGAGATCACAGTAATATTAAATTTTCTGACTTTTATGGTTAATTATGAATACTTTTGAAAATACCACTGGTGATTTTTTTAATTTTATTTCATTAAATTAAGCCTCTATAGTCTCACATTTTCAAGTATAAAATCAAGGAAACATTTGATAAGGTTTTACAAGAACCAAGCTGAAGTTTCCTTATGAACCAGAGAGTTTGATCTATTCAAAGGAATGATGTGCTCCTAATGTCCCTAACCAAGAAAAAAGGACACATAACTTCCAGTCCCCATATTCTTGCATAATGTATACTTGCACCTTATATGCCACACTCTTTCAACACAAAAACTCTTAATCTTTCAGGAGAATATTTAATCCAATCAACAAGCACTACAGGTCAGGCACAATGGCACACACCTGTACCTGTGAGACTGAGGCAGGAGGACCGTAAGTTTGAAGCCAGCCTCAGGCTTTGAAACCCTATCTCAAAGTAAGAGTGAGGGATGTAGCTCGGTAGCAGTGTCCCTGGATTCAATCCCCAGCACTAAAATAAAAAATTACAAAAATCTACTACAGGTTATGGCTTACATATTATCATCTAGATTTTTAAGACAACTAAATATTCACAATACACATACCAAATCTTTGTTTGAAGACCTCAAGTCAAAGGAACTATCACAATTATCACAAGTAAATTCCCTCCTGAAGGCTTTATAATGAGATACTTAGAAGTATAAAAATAATTTATCAACTTCTAGTTTATAAAAATTACTAGTTTCAGCGCAACTCAAAATTATGTTAGGAATATTATTTTTTTTTGTTTTTTTTTGTTTGTTTGTTTTTTTAGTTACAGATGGACACAACACCTTTATTTTATTTATTTATTTTTATGCAGTACTGAGGATCGAACCCAGTGCCTCACATGCTAGGCAAGCTCTCTACCACTGAACAACAACCCTAGTCCCTCATTAAGGTTTGATACAGTTTTAAAACAAACTATCCACATACAGAAAAGGTAAATTCCAAAGTCATAAATCAATTTTGTGACTCAAAAAACAACATAAAATATATAGCATGACTGCTGTCAGCAGTATAACTTCAGTAAAGTTACAGGGATAGTAAAGGTTGGGAGAGGTGTTTGCAGCTGTACTTGAAAAGCCCTATAGTGCCTTGCTAAGAGTCACATCTGCCAATGCAATCATGCCAAGGCAATCTGCCAATCTGCAGTAAAACTGAGTGAACTCTTAGCACCATATTCATAGAACCCAAAGAGTTTAAAGAACATTAGCCAAATCTGAGGTCTTCACACCCGTCTGACTGATTACCATACGGGAAAAATTTTTACTTTCTTTTAGATTTCTAATTTGACATCTAAAATTTTTCATCCTAAATTTAAAAGTTGCAAAGGATGTTGTTCTCATAGTTGTTTTTAAATAAAAAATAGTTCTATCACTTTTAAATGTATCCAATGAATCTAAAAGCCATACCAATGTCATAGCTTCTATCATCATCTACTTACAAAAATTCATAAACAAGTCCTTCATTTCACTTCCCCCACATAATTTTATCCTAATGTAATGTATTTTTAACCTGGTAAGTCAATTCTCAAAATACTAAAACATACTTCTTAAATTTGCTTTTTTGTTCCCCGTGAGTATAAAGTTTTTTTCCAACTTTGCTTTGAAAATGTTCAAGTCATCAGAAAATTTTGGAAAACCTTACAATGAACAATTCCCTTCACCCAAATTCACCAGAATTACATCTTGTAACTCTACACTCCTCTGTTTCTTTCTTCCCCGATTTCCTCCTCTTTACCTGAACAATTTTAGAATAAGTTGCAGACATTAATACACTTTACCTCTAAATGTTTTGTCATATGTCACCAAAGAACACTGGTAAATTCTATCATACTCAAGTTTAACATGTTAAACTTTCTGACATCATATTTTTGGTGTTATCATACAATACACATATTGTAAATTGACAGATTATTAAAATAAAATGTAAAATGTCATGCTTTCACTTACAAACAACTTTATCCCAAATTCTCAAAAGAGTTAAAAACTTTAAATACTAAAATTTATTTTAAATAAAAAGTACACTTTTGTCAATATGGCATAATGTTTGGCTAAACAGCTTTAATGTACTTTAAGTTTATTTTGTTAAAACCTGAAGTTGCAAATTAGTTGTATAACCTAAATGGCAAAGTCAGTCCACATCATTAAATCAATCACCAAAATCAAACTATCAAAACAAAAATGTTTACTTCTTTATTCAGTTAAAATAAGTATATCAATATATATTTTAATATTGATGATTATAAACTCTTGAGAATTTTAGAACAAATCTTATATATAGGTTACTAAACTTAATAAAGTCAATGATAGATGACACAATTTATTTCATTACAAACTATTTGAAAGAAAATGATGTGCCACTTCTTCCAAAATACACTAATTCCTAAAACTATTCCTAAATCCCTAAGATGTACACAAGAGATGGGTTGGGGATATAGCTCAGTGATAGAATGCTTGCCTAGCATGTGCAAGGTTCTGGGTTTAATCTCCAGCACCAAAAAAAAAAAAAAAAAGAATCAAGAGAGTTACTATTTCAAAAAGACTAAAAAACATCAGTTTTCTAGGTACCCTGTGCATCTAGTCAAGCCTATATCAACTTCACTGTGGTAATACTGACTCAGTGGAAAATTTTAGCTTTTTATTAATTTAGTAAGAAAACAAGTTTTACTACAATCATGGTTTGTTTTTTAGAATGTTCAAAAATAGGAAGGCCTGAGAATGATAACATGAAAAGAAAAATTGAGAATCACTGCTCTAGACCACCAAAAATCTAACAGTCATCATCCCAACCATAAAACAGAATAAGAGAAATAAAGGTTCTATTATCCCTTTACTTGAATCTGAAACGTTAGCCATGATGTGTCAAGGCCAGGTCAGAACCATCTGGATTTGAGAGAGACAGAAACCAGACTAAATACTACTTACCTTCACCACCATTCAGTACACACTATCTCAGTTTATCCAAAGTGCAAAGATTACAGAAATGTGAATATCTATCACCTATGCCCTGTAAACTCTGACAATAGAAAAGGGAACTCAAAAGGCAACTGAGTTCTTGAACTTAAAAAAAAAAAAAAAAAAGAGCAAACCATCCCACTATCACTGAAGTTCATAATCCTCAACCTGGACAACGGAAGTACAAACCAATATGATTCTAAATGAGTTGTTCTATGTTCCTAAAACTGGTACCTGACGGGGCAGTGGTATGAAACTATGTCATATGCTTATACATAATTTGTTTTTCCTTTTATTGTTCTAAAACAAATACTAGAAAGGATTTTCAACCCCAGTAATATCAATATGTAATTCTTCGATGTTGAGGGCCATCCTATGTATCAAGGTCTTACCCACTAGATGCTTAAGGCACCTCCTCAGTGGAAACAATTAAAAAATAAACCTCCAGGAAATTGCCTCCAATTTAATTTCTATCTATCTCCCCCTCTCTCTCATAGAGGGGTCATCAAGAGCAACTTCAATAATATGTCCTACAAGTCAGGGACACAGGGAAAAGACAGAAAAGAAAGGCTGGGAGAATAAGCAGAGGTAAAAAGAAAAACATAATCTTTCCCCACTCCTCTAAAAACACCCTTCAGAAAAAAAGGGAATCACTGTCTATTTGAGTACTTTCAGAAAAGAGGGACAGCAGGAAGGGCTCATTATTTATTTTAACAGATTAGAGAGCCAGCCAGGCATACCTATAATCCCAGCAGGTCACTGGGGAAGCTGAGGCAGGATGATGGCAAGTTCAAAACCAGCCTCTGCAACTTGGCAAGGACCTAAGCAACTCAGCAAGATCCTGTGTCTAAATAAAATATAAAAAAGGGCTGGGAATGTAGCTCAGTGGTTAAGTGCCCCTCAGTTCAATCCCTGATACCAAAAAAAAGATTAAAGAAATCAAACTACAACAAACTTGAGGAAGACAAAACAACCTCAATTAATGTTTTGCTTATTCAAAATTCTTAGTGTGTCATCTGAAGGCAGAATAATCAATTAATAACCCATTAATTATTCTAGAAGTAGAACTCAAATTTATCAGTGTTAACTGTCATTATAAGCAACTTTTGTAAAAACCACTTTAAAAACACAGTAAGTGATTACCTATTAAGTGAATACCTAATGTTATATAAAGTCATATGTTTGCCTTGGAAGAAAATCTCCAGTGAGAATATCACAGTCAAACTCAAAAGTGCTATAATCCCAAACAAATGAAAATTAAAAGATTATCTGACTTACTGTTAGATGACTCAAAAATAGCTTTAATGAGCCAACTGTGGTAGCATGTGCCTGTAGTCCCACCTAATCAGGAGGCTGAAGCAGAATCACTGAGCCCAGGAGTTCAAGACCAGCCTGGGCAGCATACCAAGTAGCATCTCAGTGGGAAAAAACAAAAAACTACTGATGACAATGACACAAAAGTTCAAAACATGAGGAATTTTAAAATCATTTCTTCCAGAAATGTAAGGGAATAAAACTGTATTTTTCAAGTAATATACTTTATAGCATATGATTTTAAAATATATAACTAGATTTATAAATTAAACATTTTAAGAAGATACGGGGCTGGGATTGTAGCTCAGTGGTAGAGCGCTTGCCTCACACACGTGAGGCATTAGGTTCAATCCTATGCATTGCAAAACAATAAATAAAATAAAGGTATTGTGTCCATATACAACTAAAGAATATTTTTTTTTAAAAAGATATAACTTCATCACTGAAGGGATATATATTGAAGCTGGCCAAAACACGTTTTATTTTAATCTCGTTAAGACATGAGAGAACAGTAAATCAGATCATGTCACTTCCCTGATTGAAACCCTCCAATTGTTTTCCATTGTTCCTAAAATGAAATCCAAGCTTCTTATCCTGGCTTACAGACATGAAATGGGACCCAATTCTCTGACTTTCTCTCAGACTATGTTCCCCACCTGCCACTTTAATCTTTTCTTGTTTCTAGAACATGCCAAACTCTTTCCTGCCTTAAAGGATTCTATAGACAACTACTCCCCAGCCTAAAACAGGCTTTTCCTTACTCAATTCAGAACTTTAATAGGCCAACTCCTTTTTATCACTCGGCTCTCAATTTGAAGTCATCTTTTCAGGAAGACTTTCTATGAATTCTCTACTTCTTTACATAGCATTTATCACTATGTGATATTTTTGATTGTTCATCTGTAAAAAGTCAATCACCATCTTCCCCAATCCCCCAAAGTAAGCATCATGAGAACATTGATCCTACTTATATTGTTCACCTCTATATTCCACTGCCTAGAACAATGGACTAAACATCAAATGGTAGGTACCAGAACCCAGTCCCATAAGAGGAATTACTAGATTTAAGAATTTTTATACATTTTTATAGCTCCTTTCTTAAAAAGACAACACTATATATCAACTATATAGTCATCCCTTAGTATTGGCAGGAAACCATTTCCAGGACATCCCCTGCCAAAATCAAAGTCTTGAGAATGCTCAAGTGCCTTATATAAAATGGCAAAGTGCATAGGTTAAAATGTCAAATGTGCATAGGTTATATGATTACCTAATAAGTGAATACCTTATGTTATATAAAGTCATGTTTACCTATGCACATCCTCATGTGTACTTTAAATCATCTCTTGATTACTTAGCATACCTAATACAATGCAAATGTTATGTAAATAATTGTACTGTATTGTTTAGGGAATAATGACGAGAAAATTCCATGCAATTTTTAAAAATATCTTCAAACTATGGTTGACTGAATCCATAGATGCAGATAGATACACAGGGCCAACGAGCATATATGACACTACTATTCTTCAGCAGCCAGTATTAAAGCCAGCTGACTTCTCTACACCAAAATCTTGAGGGCAGAGATTGTATCTTACCCATGAATGATCAGTTGTTCTCTTCAGTTGCCAGAAATATAGTAGGGACCATGTAAATATTTATGGAGAATGATAAAACTCTTGTATTCAACAAATATTTGGCAAGTATCTACTATGTACCAGAAGCTTTCTGGAAACTGAGGACAGAGCAGAAAAACAAAATAAAAATTCCTGTTCCCACAAGCCATATAATCTAATGGAGGAAATAGCAATGACAAAATAAGTGAATCATATTGAATATTAGAATATTTGGAAGCAAAATAATGCAGAGAAAAGGAAGAGTAGGAGTAAGGAGAAAAACACTGAATGAGATACTCAAAGAAGGTATTACTGAGAAGATGGCATTTGAGCAAAGACCACAGAGATGAGGGAGAAGGTAAAATGGCTACCTAAAAGAAAACCATTGTAGGCAAAGGGAGCAGCAACACTGAGGGTCTGAAGGAAGGAGAGTACCTAACTATGCTCTAAGGGCAGCAAAGAGGCTGGAATGGCAAGAGTTAGAAAAAGGCAAGAAGATCAAAGAGATCATGAAGGACTCCACAGGATACTCTAAAGACTTGATTTTCTATGTGGATTGAGATGGAGGGCCTTGAATTGAGAAAAACTGGTTTCTGTTCTAAAAGGAATGCTTAAGTTTAAGAATAGACAGCAATGAGCAAGAATATGTACAAGGAGAAAGTTCAGAGGCTAACAATTTAGACCATAAATCAGAATGTTAGATGGTAGTAAAGACATGAGAAATAGACTAGATATAGCATTTTGAAGATAAAGTCAACACAACATGCTAACAGTTTGAAAGTGAAGTATGAGACAAAGAGATGAGTCAAAAGTAACTCCAAGGCTTTTGCCTAAACACCTAAAAACAGTTCTTATTAATTGACAGGAAGACAATGAGTCAAGAAGACTAGGGGGTAGTGAGAGGCAGAAATTGTCAGTTTTGTGTATATCAAAATTGAGATGTCTGGGGCTGGATTTTTAGCTCAGTGGTAGAGTTCTTGCCTAGTACATGTGAGGTGCTGAGTTTGATCCCCAGTACCAGATAAAAAATAAAGTAAAGGCATTGTGTCCATATACAACTAAAAAAAAATCTGTAAAAAACTGAGATGTCTATCAGATATCCAAATGGAAATATATATAATATATATTGCATATATATTATATATATACATAAGTCTTGAATTCAAGGAAAGAGGTATAGACTGGAAATGAAAATTTGGAGTCCTCATGAGATGATTGTTAAAGTGATTAGACTACCAAAGGATTAAGAACAGATAGAAAAGTAAAGAACTCAGCCTTAAGAGGCCTTCACTGCTAAACTATGTTCAGTATGTTACCCCATAAAAATAGACTCCACCCTAGTCTTGGGACAACTGACATTTTTTTTGTTGCTGCTGTCGTCATTTTTTGGTACTGGGGATTGAACTCAGAGGTGCTTTACCACTGAGCCCAGCCTTTTTTATTTCTTATTTTGATATAGGGGTTTAGCTGCTGAGGCTGGTCTCTAACTTGTGATCATCTGCCCTCAGTTTACCAAGTTACTGAAAATACATGCGTGTGCCATTGCACCCAGCTTCCAGCTGACTTTTGACAAGGACACCAAGTCATTCAATGGGAAAAGAACAGTTTCTTCAATAGACTGTGCAAGTAGACTTTCACATGGAAAAGAACAAAGTTGGACCCCTACCCCACTCTGTACAGAAAAATTAGCTCCAAAAGGATCAAAGGTTTAAATTATTAAAAATCATAAATCTCTTAGAAAAAAACATGGGCAAATCTCATGACCTTGAAGTTGGTAACGGATTCTTAGACATGATCCCAAATGCTTAAAAGCAGTAAAATAAAATGAACTTCATCAAAATTAAAAATGTTTGGCTTTTGGCTATCAAAGGACATTATCAAGAAAGTAATACTGGGTACCATGGTATGTTCCTATAATCCCAACAACTCAGGAAGGGAAGGCAGGAGGATTCCAAGTTCATGGCAAGTCTGGGCAATTTAACAAGCTCCTGTCTCAAAATAAAATTAAAAAGGGCTGGGATGTACATCAGTGGTAAAGTATTCCTGGGTTCAATTTTTAGTACTTTAAAAAAAAAGTAAAAAGATAATCTACAGAATGGGAAAAAAACACTTGCACATCATTTATCTACTATGGGATTCATATCCAGAATACATCAAGAATTCCTACAACTGACCAAGAAAAAGATAAAACAATTCAAATGGAAAATGGGCAAAGGAATTAAACAGAGTATCCTTGAAAAAGATGCTCGGAGTCTACTCAGGGTATCCACAGAGACTGAGGTGTGAGTTCCCAGCAGCTAGAGGAACAGTCCCCAGCAAGGGAAGGAAATGGGAGTAAGGACTTTGTTGAATGATGAGATACCCTAAAGGAAATTCCTCTTCCTTCCCTTCAGCCACTCAGGCAACTGCCAAATCATGGTAGTGACCGCTATCAAAAGGACAAATGTTCACCTGAGTGTGTTATCTCCTTCTGTGGGCTGACATGGTGATGGGGCAATATGAAAGAAAGCTTCCTCTGGAAATTACAGTGCTCCTGAGAGTACTCCACCCAGAGTTCTCTTTTTCTTTCCCTATTCAATGCCCTTAGAATGCAACCATCCTAAATCAGGAAAGAGAACTAGGATCTGAGCCACAATGCACGGTCTTGCCTGTTTCCCCTGGGTTGTTGTATCTGACTGGGTGCAGGGGATCTGTTGGTAATCATTTAACTGGGCATTTGTGTTCTATCAGGCACTGTAGTAAGGCTGGGATATAAATATGAATAAAACATAATTCCTGCTCTTAAAGAGCTTTCATTTTTTAAAGAAAAATACATGTAAACATAATGTACATAAAGCAACACTTGTACTGCAATAAATTGTTATGTAAGTCCAGAGAAATAACATTTTTAGTTGTATTTGGGAAGAACTGCCCTTTCTTGGTGCTTAAAAAGGATGATACCGCTACAAACCTATTAGGATAGCTCTAATTATTTGTTTTGTTGGTTTCTGTTTGTTTTTCAAGGAAAATAGGTGTTAGGAGAGGATTGTAGAAATTGGAAGCCTGTACACTGTTGGTAGGAATGAAAAATGAGTTGGCGCATTCCTCAAAAAGTTAAATACAGAATTACCATATTATCCTGCAGTTCCACCTCTAAGAACATACTCATAAGAACTGACAAAAAGGAGTAAACCAGACAAATAGCACTGTTGTCGCAGCATAATTCACAATAAACTAAGGGTGGAAAGAATTCAGACTTATTATAGATAAATAAATAAAACTGAGATATCCTACAACGGATTATTACTCAGACATAAAAAAAAAATTAGGTTTTCTGATACACGTAACAACATGGATGAACCTTGGAAACGTTGTTAAGTGAAACAGGCCAGACACAAGAAGGATTTATATGAAATATCTAAAATAAGCAAATTCATGGAAACAAAGTAGCAGCTACTAAGGGCTGAGGAAGGAGATACTGGGGTGATTAAAAAGTTTTGGGAACAAAGGTAATGGTTTCACAACTCTGAATATTAAGTAATGCCACTGAACTGTACACTTAAGAATAGTTTAAATCACAAATTTTATGTTTTATGTATTCTAACATAAAAAAGAAAAAGATTCCTTTACATTCCTGCTGCCACCACCATTGTTCAGGCCCACATTTATTATTCTGTCTGCTTCTTAATCTGTAAGAAGTTATTAAATTAACTTGCACCTAGTATAGCTACAAAAATATGTTCTAAAATGCTCAAATATGATACAATGTCAGCAAAACTATACACAGACAAACTCTTCAGCTGGGCATTCTAGGGTCTCTGTGACTTCAGTCTACCTTTTTTCTCACATTTTTTTTTCACTCTGAACCTGCCTCTCACTGATCTGCTCACCTGTCCAGCCTCTATACTTTTGATCATGTATTTCTTCTTTATACTGATCCCCTCTTTCACTCATTAAAATGCTCCTATCCTTAAAAGTCTAGTCAAAATCCACCTACTCTTTCAAACCTTAGATCCCCAATTAGATGCAAATACTTTATCCAGCTAACCTCCACAGCACTTGCTCTCACTTCTCTTACATTCTCTTTGTGGTGTTCCAGATATAATTCAAGCATTATTCTAACCTGAATCCTTTCTCACCCCAAAAGATTATAAACTCAAAACAAAACTGTTTATATCACATATATCTTTGTATCATCTGTTGTACCTAGAACAAACTGAATATTCAATAACTACCAGATTTAATTACATAAGCAAAAATCTAAAGTTGAGTTGTCTAAATAAGAAAACTCCTTCATCCCCACTGACACAAACAAAATTCAAAAAAATAAGGAACTTTTTTTTTTTTTTTTTGAGAGAATGAACAAGGCATTTCAAAGAAACAATGTAATGGTAACATGGTATAACAACATTTCTCATCAGCACTATGTTAATAATAGAAAATGTTTTAAAAGGAAAACCAATACGGATATGTATGGTCTTCTTTTTTGTCTGAATGAAAAGTATGATTAAGAGAACAAACCTCTGAGAAAAGGAAAATAAGTTATCGTTTTTCAGATACTTCTAAGACCAAGCAAGTATGCAACAGAATCTTTAAAAGCAATTTTACAGAATGCATTTAACCAATCCAATGTTTGTCACCACAGCTATAAAGCCAAAACATTATACTCTTAATTTCTTCTGCTGCCAAGTTCCCAGGTAGTTTTCTCTATGTAAGACTCAAGTAAATATATAAATACATAACTGATACCCCCCTCAGGATAAAACACAGGTGTACTTTTTTTTTTTTTCTTAAACATGTCTTAGATTTCTAATATCCATTCAAGATCTAAGGTTTTGAGCTGGGGAGCACAGATCAGCAGAATGCCTGCCTCGCATGCATGAGGCCTTAGGTTTGATATCCAGCACAGCAAATAACAACACACACACACACACACACACACACACACACACCCCAACAGGTGAAATCTGAAGTCTCAGAAAGACCATTAAATATGAACATTCATAAAATGAACTCCTTTGAACACAAACCTGTTATCAGCCAGTTTCTTCCAATGTAAAGAACAGCCATTCAACGAGACTGATATAACAAAATCTACTATTGAAAAAAAAAAGTCATCCTCATTCTTTCACTGTACTTAATCCCAAACTGACAGTTGGGTCAATCACCAAACAAAGGAATAAGATGGAAGTGAATAAATAAATAAATAGCCCAGCTATCACAGATTTCTCTAATCTAACCATTCCTCTACATCCTAACATCTCAATGGAATGAGTTCCAAAATGGACTAACCCTCCATGTTTCTCCTCACCCAGCTACGCTATCTCCCATCCCACCCACCAAGCCATTCTCCCTCCACACAGTGCTCCGCAAAAGTGAAACTGACCATGTCATTACCTACTTTAAAACCTCACTGTTTACCAAATGATTTACAGGGTAAAGTATAAACTTCTTAAAATGGCTCACTTGGTCCAAGTTGCCAATCACATTTTAAATCTTTACCATTTACAGAAGACTCCACTTTTTGGCACATACCTTCCCATACTTGTGTAATGCCCTCCTCCCACTTACCTTTCTAGACCACTCAATCACATCCTCTGAATGAAAACACCCAAATCCCAAAACAGAATTATTCACTCCTTCCTCTGTGCTCCCATAGAACTTTCCACTTACCATTTTAATATTTATCATAACATTTAATATCTATTTAATTACAAGATGTAGTATAGAGTAGCAGCACACAAGAGAAGCTTTGGCATAAAATAGATTTGGGTCCAACATCCAATCTTCTAACAGCTTTAAACAAGTTGGTTAACTATTCTAGTGCAGTTTTCTCATAGACAAAATACATGAATTTACCTCAAAGTACTGATGAAAGTGCAAGATGCCACATCTTAAAACTAGTAAACATTCAATAAATCACAGCTGAGTTGAGAAGAGATTACAAAGACCATAGTTATCAGTCTCAGACTGGGGCAGGAGATGGGACCTTTCCCCACAAGAGGGACTATGTCTAAAGTTATCCCCCAAGGGGATTCTGGGAAGATGGTAAAACAGAACACCAAGGATCTGTCTCCCACCTAGACAACTGCACTGACAGTCGGTTTTATGCAACTGTTTTCAAACTCCAGATTCTACTAAGGCTTACAACTTCTGGGGGAAGTCTTAGACCTAAACTGTGACTGTTTCTGTCCATTCTAGCCCTCAGCACAGTAGCAGCTACCTAACCGCACTCCAGGCCCCTGGCAGGCAGCTGGGCAGGTAGGTGTTCCTGGAGCAGCTTGCACTCAGCTCACAACAGAGTGGGCAAAAGGACTTTACCCTCCAAATATCAGCTCTGATCTTGCTGCTTCTGATCACAAAAGATTCAAAGAGGTGGGCAGCCACTGTTGTTCCCCCAACTGTTATCCCCACCACCACCCCTCAAGAGAAGTAACTTTCAGAAATTTAAAGGGTCAGCACTCTTTCCTCCACCTCCTTCATTTATCTCTTTGTTCCCTTTTGGGAGCCAGACATTAAAGACTCAAACATTAAAAGTAATCACACATATGGGGAAAAAAATCTGAAAGTGATTGCACATGCCCAGAGAAATGTTCATACTCTGAAAATATTTTAGACCTTAAGTTTACATTTCAGATCGATTCTTTGCACAAAGATAGCCTAAAACAATTAAAATAAGAATAGCGCGCGCGCACACACACACACACACACACACACACACCACAAAGGGAGGGGTGCAAACAAGGGAAGAGAATTTGAATTCCAGAGTTACCACATTATAAGCTTCAAAGGTCCAGTTTTCAAGAACAAAAATCATAAAGCATATGAAGAATCTATGGGCCATTGAAAAGAACAAATAAATAAAAAGAAACAAATCAAAAGATCTAATGGCAGATGTAGCAAAGACTTTAAAATAGTGTCTTAAAGATGTGCAAAGAACTAAAGGAAGAAATGGGCAAAGTCAAGTAAACAACGTATGAGCAAAACAGAAATACCAATAAAAAAGGAAACCAACAGAGAATTCTGGAACTGACAATCACAACAACTAAGATGCAAAATTCACTAGATAAATTCAAAACAGATTTGAGCAGGCAGAAGAAAAAGTCATTAACTTTAAGGTAGGACAATGGAAACTGTCAAGTCTGAGGAACAGAAAGAAAAAAGATTGAAGAAAATTATACAGGGACTGTGGGACATCATCAAGCAGACCATATACAAGAATAGTTGATTAAATAATGGCTGAAAACTGCCCAAATTTGATGAAAGACATGAAAATAAACATCCAAGAAGTTCAATGAACACCAAGAATGATGTCAGAGAAACCCAAAATGAGACACATTATAATTAACCTTTCAAAAACAAAGACTCTTAAAAGCAACAAGATAGAAGCAATTTACCCCATAGGGGATCTTCAATAAGATTATCAAATTTCTCATCACAAACTCTGGAAATCAAAAGACAGTGAACCAATATATTCAAAGTGCTAAAAGAAAAAAAAAAAACTGACAATAAAGAATCATATTTGAGGGACTGGAGTTGGGGCTCAGTGGTAGAGCTCTTGCCTGGACTGTGGGAGGCACTGGGTTCAATTCTCAGCACCATATATAAATAAATAAAATACAAGTCCCATTGACAACTAAAAAGTTTTCAAAAAAAAAAAAAAAAAAGAATAAATAGATTCATTTTTTAAAAAAAGAATCATATATTTAACAAAATTATCTTTTAAAAGTGAATGAGAACAGAGGAATGGATAAAGAAAATGTGGTACATATACAGAATGGAATATTACTCAGCCTTAAAGAAGAATGAATTTATGGCATTTGCAGGTAAATGGATGGAGTTGGAAAATATCATGCTAAGTGAGATAAGCCAATCCCCCCCAAAAAAAAAAAGCCAAATGTTTTCTCTGAAAAGCAGATGCTGATCCATAGTGGTGGGTGGGTAGGGAAGTATGAAGGAACTCGGATTGTATGGAGGGGAGTAAGGGGAGGGGTGAGGTAGGGGGGATGGGAAGGATGGTAGACTGAGATAGACATTATTACCCTATATACAAGTATGAAAGGAATTTAAAAAATATTTATCACTGTCAAAAAAAAAGTTAATGAAAAAAATGTTTAAAAAAGTGAGTGAGAAATTAAGACATTCTTAGTTCAATCAAAGCTGAAGCAGTTCATTACCACCAGACCTTGCTTGCAGGAAATACTTAAAGGTAGTCCTGCAAGGTCACAGGAAAGAACACTTGACAGAAACTCAAAGTCAAATGAGTAAACAAAGATCTCAATAAAAGTAATGATATGAGTGATTATAAAAGTTAATGTTATTGTAAATGGCTTGTAACACTGTTTCCTATAGATGGAGGAGACTAATACACAAATAGAATGTATAAAAAAGGAAAATGAGAAGGAAGGTAAACACTTCACTATGAATTAAAGAACATGAAATAATAGTAATGAAGGAAATAAAGGACAAAAAAACTATAAGGCACACAAAAACAAATGGAAAAATGACCAAAGTGCTAAGTCCTCCCTTTTTCAGTACTTTAATGTAAATGGATTAAGCACTCCAATCAAGACAGATTAACAGAATGGAATGAAAAAAAAAAAAAATGATCCAACTCCATACTATCTACAAGAAACTCATTTTAGATTCAAAGACACAGATTGAAAGTGAAAGGATAGGAAAAGCAATGCAAATAAGTAAGCAAAAGAAAGCAGGGGTAGCTATACTAACACCAGACAAAACAGAATCAAAAGAGATTACAAGAGACAAAGGATATTATATATTACAAAAAGATCTGATACAACCAGGTGTACAACATGCCTATAATCCCAGCTACTCAGGAGCCTGACCAGAGCACCACAAGTTCCCCACCAGCCTGGGCAACTTAGTGATGAATAAAAATGAAAACACAACATATTAAAACTTATGGGACAGAAAAAGCAGTGCTCAAAGGAAAATTAATATCCATAAATACATTAAGATCATTCCTACAGGTGGAAAAAGGGGGTGCAGAGGCTGGGGATGTCACTCAGTGATAGAGCACGTTCCTAGCAAGAATAAAATCCTAGGGCTGGGAACATAGCTCAGTTGGTAGAGTGCTTGCCTCGCATGCGTGCGAAAGGCCCTGGGTTCAATCCCCAGCACCACAAAAAAAGAGTAAGATCCTGGGTTCAATACCCAGTACAAAAAAAGTGGGGGGGTGCAAACCATATTTCACCATATAATCATTACCAATTCATAATCGTCGCACCATTTTTTTTTTTTCAGTCCAAAAACTGGTTTATAACCTTTCATCACAAAATTGTGCCGTGGTATAATTCTATTTCTTCACATGGCTTAATAAATACTATAAGTAAAACCAATAATTATATAAATAAAGTTAGAGAGCTTGTTTTCAGACCTGGAGATGGAGCCCAAGGCCCTGTGCATGCTAGACACACACTCTTCCACTGAATTACACCCACAGTCCTCAACCAAAAAAAAAAAAGCAAAAAAAAAAGTAAACAGCAGCAAAGTATTCACCAGAGGTATTTGGATGCACATTTGCCTTCTCATGCACTGTGAGCCAAGAGCCTAGCGCTCTCAGCACACATGCAGTCAATATATTTCTGAAAGCTAACTTTTGTGGTTTGTTTAAAGTATTACAGCATTATAGATAAACACCTTACTAGGGGGCACTGAGGTCAGCATGTCAGATGATGAAAACAATGATAGGCACAGATTAAAATTTGAAGGTGCATACTTTGTAACACTATGTAAATTAAGTGTACTATTTCAATTATAATGCAAAAATCAATAACAACTAATGTGTTCATTTTTTCAGACAGGAAAAAAGCTAAACTATCACAAAGAAATGGTATGTGTCAATTTGAACTATTCAGTTTTAAGTTATATTCATGAGTATCCCATGCATCCTTCTCTTACACCAGTTTAGTAATAAATGAATTTTAATACTGGCAAACTTAAAAAAAAGTTTCACATAATGGTCACAGTCCACATTTTTGCAAAAATATTTGGTATAAAATCTGTCAGATAATGTAGTAAAACCCAGTAAACCAAAATGTGTAATTTTCTTCGAGTAATTTGGATGATGGAATTACAGGCAACTTCTGTTCCTTTGTTCTTTTCTACACTGGGTATATACAGTTCAAGAAAAAAGTTACACACATTAAAAATCTGATCCCTCCACCACCTAGAAGCAGGATCTAGCACAAAGTTAAAGCTCTAAAAATATCTGCTAAATGATATTTCTACAGCATATTTATCAACTGGGTTTATACACATTTTTTTCATTGCTTCTTATAACTACTTCTGGATGGGTAAGGTAGGTTATTATGATGACCCCTAGAAAATGAGGCTCAGAGTTAGAGATAACTAAGTGAGGACTAGGTTGGAACTTAAGAGTCTTTCGAATTCCAGTTTTCTTATTATACTACCAAGAACAAGCAGCACGATGGACTCCTATTCACATGCCCAAGTAAGGGAGTAGATTCACTTAATACTATTTGAAAGGAAGGAAAGAATAAAGAATATAAGTTTTTTAAAGTTTCATTAATCTTTTCAAATAATGAAAAACTAGCCTGACATGATGGCACACTTCTGTAATCCCAACAACTCAGGAGGCTGAGGCAGGAGAATCAAAAGCTCAGAGCCAGACTCTGCAATTTAGCAAGATCCTGTCTCAACAAAAATTTAAAAGGGGCTGGGGATGTGACTCAGTGGTTAAGCAGCCCTGGGTTCAAAAAGAAAAGAAAAACCTAATCTGAGTACCCAAATACCAAATTAAAACAGTAGGGAATAACAGCATCACTATGTATCAGACACTATTCTAAACACATATATCTCATTGGTTAATTCTCACTTTAATTCTATGAAAGATTGCTATCTATTTAAACAAATGAGTATACTGAAACAATAGAGGTAAATAACTTGCCTAAAATCACAGTTGGTAAACTGCAGAGCCAGATTTCAAAACCGGTTTGAAAAGGTAAGGTCAAGAAGTAAGAATAAGTTTCAAAAAAATAAGGTTAAGGACTCAAAAAAAAAAAAAAAATCTGGAAAAGATACTGATTTATTTTATCTTAATTCAAAGATCTAAAGTCCTTAACCTGTGGAAAGAATAAAAGCATGCTTCAATTACTTGAAATTCTACAAATAATTATAAGCAGTAGGTTAATTTCTCTAGTCAATATATTAATGTGAAGGTACAGTATTGTGGGCAACACCAAAGGTAGACAGTGGCTAAGGTAACTGCAATTATTTCAATATCTTAATATCCAAAATATATGATGCCAGTCACATTAGCACAGTAAATACTTTGGAAGCAATTAATAAATACAAAAAGTGATTGTAAATCCATGTTATTAAAATTGTTTTACCACAAATATTTGGCTTTTAACTACCAGAACTTTGCAACACAGTTTGCAATAAGTGCTTCTAAGCTTTCCAAAAAGGTTAAGACACTGATTTGATTTAATTTGTTTGTTTTGTAAAGAGCACATACCAAAACAAATATACCACCACCCAAAGGCTCTTTTAAGGAAACCTCTCCTCTAAGCAGCACTTCTCAAACATACTACAATTTAGAATAATATAGAGACCTTTTAATATACCAAAACATAGCACCCACTCCAGACCAATTAAATCAGAATATATGAAGATGCATACTGTTGTTAAAAGTTCCTGGAGTGGTAGGGCTGGGGATACAGATTAGTTGGTAGAGTGCTTGCCTTGCAAGCACAAGGCCCTGGGTTCAATCCCCAGCACCAGGTGGGAAAAAAAAAGTTCCTGGAGTGATTCTAATGTGTACCCATAGTGGAGAACCAATGTTGTAAGGAAATCTAAACCCTCCATGTATTCTTCAGATACAAGTTTTGGTCCATAATTGTCTGAAAAGAATATTCATTTTATTCAGCCAATCTGCAAACACCAAGAGAGATAAACAGGACCCTTCACTACTAAAAAGGGCATAAGTTGTAAGTACACTTAGCCCAATATATTAGACAAAAATCAAGGAAAAAGAATTCCATTAATAATGTTTTGGGGGCTGGAATGTAGCTTGGTGGTAAAGTCCTTGCATAGTGTGTAAGAAGCCCTGAGTTCAAACCCCAGTACCACAAAAAACAAAATAATATTTTGGATAACAGGATAAGTTCAATTAACATGTCAAATATGCCAATGACCAAGCTATTTCTATTTTTCAAACCCCAGGTTTTTACAATCTGTGAAATAGTACCATGCTTTCCAAATGTTCAAGCCCAATAATTCCAAGTCACACTGAAACAACTGTTAACTTTAAACCTGAAATCCCCAAGTGTGTCATTTTTTTAAAAAGACAAAGACTGCTTAAATACAAACTTAAGGATGTATAACTGTTAGCAAAACAAATTTTTTCATGCAAAAGATATGCCTGACAAGTCAAGATCATCAAAAGAAGTCTGAAACTCAAACTTATGCCTACATATTTTAGTTTGGCTACTTAACAGTTTTGCAAGAAAACTAAGCTTCAAAAGGCAAGTATTAAATATGCAGTTGTGTTATTCAAAAACACTACTATAGGTTCACATCTTATATTCAGAATCCTTAAGAATTGTGCTTCACATATTTTTCAGATTTTAGAAAGACAGTACAGTGTTTACACCCTAACATGCCCTAGAGGATCAATATAGCACCAATAACCAAATAAATTAATATTCCAAAGAAAAACATGATGATTTTCTAAGTGAGATAAATAAAAATTATTAAGAAGCCCCCTGGCAGTGCAAGTCATCAACTTTGCTGCAACCATCTGAAAAGCTTTAATCTTTACAGAGTTCGGGATGAGCCCATAATGCAAGATTTCTCTTTGAAGTTCAAGATATTATAAGTGGACTGTGGGAAAAAACACACTATGATGAAAATATCCTTTTAATACCACTAATTCTAAAGAAACAACTCAAGTTATGGTAAACTCATGGTGTCTGACAATTTCCACAATGATTAGAATAGCATTTAAGTGTTCACCTTAATTTCCATAATGACATTTTAGACAAGATCAAACAAATACATCAACATGTGCAAGTTGATGTATCTAAGACAAGTCTGAAACAGTCAGATGTAAAAAAGGAACAAATGTACACCCATAGCTCACCTGACTTTCTATCTAGCAGTAGAAAAACACAGGGCACTTTGAAGCTAAAGCAGACCAACATTTTTATCTAGGCTCCACCAGAAAGGAAAGTTATTTACCCCCTCCACCTTCCAGTTTCTTTATCTGTAAAGTAGAAATAATAGTACCTATCACTCTACATGTTTAAAAGAATTATATAAAGTAACATTTGATGTCCATGACTTACAAGTCATCAATATTAATTCCCTCCACCCAAACTACTATCATCACTTCCCCAAAGACCACTTATTAAGCTAAAGGGGCTGAAGTACAACTTGCCTATGGTACATTATTAGGCAATTTGTAATACTAATTTGTAATGCAAAACCTGCCAGAAAAAATTACTTCCAAATTTTAAAAATCCAGTTAGATTAAAGTGATGTCTAATTGAAATCAGGGCAGCTTCTCAAAACACATTCTAACTAATCGAACTACCCACTCTCCTGATACCCTTTTGTCTTCTACACAACCAACTGGAACACAAAAAAGGATAAGTGAAGATAAACTACTATAACAAGTGAACCCTTTCAACTCAAAATACTAGAATGGCCTCGGTTTTCAGACAAGAGAAACCATTACAGTATTAAGACTTCATCACACAACCACTGTCCAAGAACCCACACAATTTAAATGCACTTTAGGAAAAGAAGAAACAACAGTCCAAAATTCAAACTGCATAAACTAGCTACTGAATGAGAACTTTAGTAGGACTGGTAACTTTGGGCAGATTTTTGCATTTAATGGACATTTAAACTCACTGTCATATGTACAAAGAGATGCAAACCTTTGTTGCTCTTTATCCTAAATTCATTTGTAGTTCCATTATGTAACTCAAGAATTTTACAGGGTATTGAATCAGTCTTAAAGCATAACAAGTTCTGAGCTGACTCAATGCTTCACTGTTAACAATTTTCCCAAAGTATTGTACATAACCTGGACAACCTAGATCCCCACCACACCCAGCTTAAGATATTTAGGCAACTTAGTATAGCTCTTGTGTAGAAGAAAGCTTTCCCTAAACGATGTTAATACTCAAAATCTATTGGTTACTGTTAACACTACCATACATTAGGCCCTTGCAGTTCCATCAGCTTTAAGAATATCACCTGCCATATGTCCTAGCAGAATGCAACAAATGGAATCCAAACATTACCCAAAAATAAAATGCTTTGAAATCCGTACTATTCTATGTTCTGGTATGTTGTCTGATGTGAAAAGATTTAGAACTAAAAGCAAACAGACCAGAGTTACCTCATAACTCCCTACAAGATGAATTAAATGAGACTTGATCCTTCATACTTGCACTTTTTCCTTCATAAACAGGAAACTCCAACGGAAAGGAAATAAAGAAAAGCCTATTTTTGCTAAGAAGAATAACGGCATTGCTTCCAACCCCCACAGTGTGAGTGAACAAAATGAAAAAGGCAATGGGAGGAAGTGACGGGGGCGGGCGGCTGGTGAGCTCACTTGGGAGTCCTAAACATGCCACCCAGCTCAGAGGGTGCCCCAAACATCTGTAACAGCTGGAGCAGGGACAAGGGAATGTTAGAATAGGAGGACGGGGGGGAGGGGTTCGGGGGGTCTCAGTCGAGTCTGCACCTCTGGTTTCCTGCTTTGCCAACTCTTCTCTTACCTCCCAATTCCCATCCTCCCCAGACCATCCCGCTCCCTCCATAAAGAATACCCAATAAAAGCAGAGGCAGAGAAGACAAAGAGGCAGGAGGAGGCTGCAAGGAGCATCCAGAACAATGGGGAGAGGGTGAAAAGAGAAACTCCCGAGAACGACGACGGGGTGGGGGGCGGTGAGGAGGTACCGGAGAAACGCCACCGAGCCCGGGCCCCGCCGGCGGCGGGCGTCTGGACGCGGGGCCCGGCCGCCGGCCGCGCGGGCGGTGTCACCCGGGACGCGGCGGGCTGGGCTGGGTTGTGTTGGGCTGGGGCGGGCCGGGCGGCGAGTGCTGAGGGCCCGGGGGGGTTGTCGGGCCTGCGCAGGTTCGCCCGCAAGACTCACCGGCATTCTGGTCTCGGGGCCAGAGGTAGTATGTGGCTGGGATCACGATGAGCCCCACGAAGGAGGTAAGGAAGTAGAAGAAGGTGTTCCCACTGTCATCGTACTGGAACTGCTGCCCCGCCATGGCTCCCCCTCCTCCTCCTCCTCCTCGCTCTTCTCACCACCGGCGCCACGACCCCGCTCTGCGCCCCGGCTCCCAGCGCCCCGGCCCGGTGTGGCGTAGCTGGGACGCCACCGCCGCCGCCGCCGCCGCCTCTCCTCCCCGCCCCCACGCTACTCTCACGGACACGCTGCCGCTGCCGTCGCTAGCTCTCGCGAGATGTTTCTGCCCCGCTCGGTTTTTCTCTCCCCCTCCAGTTCCCAGCACGCTCGCTGAGGGAGACGTGGCGCGCGCAGCGGAGAAATTCTGCGAGGCCCCTCCCTTCTCCCGCCCCCAAGTCACAGCCCCGCCCCCAATCTCCTGTAGGCCCATCCCCGGGGGCCCCGCCCCTAGTTCCGAGTCTCTCGCCCTTTCTCCTCTGCTTGTTTTCTTGGGGCCCCACGCGGGATCCCCGGAGTGTACCCGAGGGGTCCCAATGAAAGCTTCCCTGGCCGAGCAAAACACAGGCGGTTTTCCGAGGTGCGCTGAGGTCCCAACTATTCGGAGCAATCTTGGCTCCCCTCTCTTCTATCCTTCCCCCTCTTGCTTTTTAATTGCCCTGGTAATGTTTCCCCAGGTTCTTATCCACTCCTCCAGCTCCCACGTTTTGTAAACAAGTGTCCTTCAGAACAGGCGAAGTGGAGGTTGTTGTAGTTCTGTTTATAAAGTGATGGTTGTTCCCAAAAACTGGGACCTGGTCTGCGCCCATTTTGCAGATGGATACTCCTCAATCCTACACAGGTAGTGTCCTACCTGGCCCAGAGTTGCTAATATTTATAGCCACCAGTTCACTAACGCTTTCTACGACCCAAGCAGTAGGCTAAGACTTTGATTCTTCGTATCACTTAGGTGTCAGTGAACCTTATGGACTAAAGCAAAACATGCCCACTCTACAGATGAGGAAATGGAGGCTCAAAGCGTTTGCCCAAGGTCGATCTGGGGATTCAAACACAGATCTCTCTGACGCCACAAAGCCCGTGCCCCTGTGCACCACATCGCATTTCCTTGAGAGCGTCTGGAACTCTGCTATGCAGGAGGTGGGCAGGAATCTGCGCTTAGAAGGACGTCTGAGCCTGCAGTAACTCTCGGGAGCTCCCCTTCCCTGCGGTGGGATCCCCAAGAGGCTGGTTGTCAGCAGAGCTGGCGCGGGACTCAACGACCCCGCAGTCCAGCGGCAGCCTTTGTTGCGTCTGTCGCAGCACTTTCATCGCCCCCACTGCTTTTCTAAAGGGTAACCCACCCGACCCACCTCAAAGAGTGGTGGGGCAAGTTAAAGGGAATAATTGTGAAAATACCTTTCAAAGGCAAGATGATGTATTTTGCAAGTACCAAGTATTACATACACTACACTTTAAAGGCTCATATTAAGACTTTATAGTCTGTTAATTAAACGCCTTCTCAATATGTCTTCCATTGTCGGAGGAGAACTCTGGTTGTACATCCTCTTTTATTTCCTGTCCTCAAAACTAAAATTTATCATAATTAGTTATACTTTCTTTCAGAATAGATATGTTCACCTGTATTCCCTTTCAAATTTCCCACCTCCTTGCTTTGAAAGGAAATTTCTGAAAATTATTTTCTCTGCATCCCCCCCCCCCCTTTTTCCTGTATAAAGTTTCCAAAGACTATATTGGAGGGGGAAAAAATAAAACAGAAGTGAAAGGGAAGATTGTACTATGAAGTCCACACAGCATCGTGATTACCCTAATGTGACATATCCAGAATGAACAATTTGCCCTGCTTGCAGAAACAAATTAGTCACAAACTTGGGTCAACTGAACTGGCTAAAACCCTGAAGTTCCTTTTGTTTATGTTGAATCTGTTAAGTCTTCCCAGGTTTTAATAATGTTGAACTGATTATTTTTTATTACCCCAATTATGTTTTACTCAGCATTTGTGCAAAGATAATACATCAGTTTTATAACCTTGTGGCAATATAAATTATTAATGATAAATACTCCCCTTCTGACTTTCTGCAGGAGTAATCTTTTCACTGCAGCTCTGGGATCATGCATAAATTGGCTAGAACCAACTTAACCATGAAATAACAATTTGAACAAATCACATTAACTTCCTAAATCCCAGAACAATCTAAAATATAAATGTTTTAACCAAAGCATATTTAAAAATTTGAAAATATGTCCTCTATTTTTAAAACCATAAATATATTTTATCCTAGAACTTCTCATTACTGGACTACCCAAACAGTGTCCAAAGCAAATCTAAATCATACCTTTAATTAATTTCATCACAATTTGATTCATAGTGATTTTAACCTATACAATTATATCTTTTTAAGAGATGGCTTTAGTGAAACATTTAACAATAGTAAATGAAGATGGAAGACGCAGAGTTACAAACACATCTGTCCTTAGTCTAACTACTCACATTAAAAAGCATTTTAGAATTATCTATGAATGTGTCTGTTTGTGAATATTTTAATCAATTTTATTTTAGTTGCTAGGTAGATCATTTCCTCTTAGGTCCTGAAGGTCTATTTTAAGTTTCCTTTTAATAATTTGCTTTTTTTCTTAGAACAAATCTTTCCTTCATTTTAAGTCATTTTTGTATTATTGGTGTTGACTTACATCTATACAGATCAAAGTACATTTATATAGCTATAAGTGACATTATTCAGTTTTCTACTTAATGGAGTTAGCTTCAAAGAGACTGGAAGGAACCAAATTACTAAGTGAGTACATGTAATTATTTCCAGTCTTCTTCCTGTTTCCCCGCCCCCATAAACACAATGCAGTATTTTTCTCTTACTCTGCAAAGGATATGTTCTGAGATCCCAAGTGGATGCCTGAAACCACAGTTAGTACCAAACCCTACATCCATTATGTTTTTTCTATACATATATACATATACAATGTCTTTTCCATATTAACCAAGTGCTTACACATTGTGGCTATGAATTTTGCAGTTTGAGGTATCATAGCAAAACTAGCATGAATTCATTGTCTTTTCCACAATTCCACTAAGACTTGTTCTTACCAAACTCAACAAATTTTTTTCTTTCCATATTAAGTAGAAAATTCTCATCTTTTCATTTTAAAGAAGCACTTTATAACTTCTCTTTGGCATATGCAATTTGACAGCAGCATCACTACTTTTGCATTTGGGAGTTATTATAAGTAAAATAAGGGTTACTTGACCACAGGTACTATGATACCATGACAATTGATCTAATAACTAAGTAACTAAAGGTTATGTAGTGCATACACTGGACAAAGGGATAATTCACATACTGGAAGGACACAGCACGAGGACACAAAATTTCATCAAACTTACTCAGAACATCGCATAAAAATTGTTTATTTCTGAAATTTTCCATTTAATATTTTCTGTGGTAGAATGTGGTGGACCCCAGATAAACTAAAACCATGCAAAGTAAAACCACTGATAAGGAGGGATTAAACTCCTTATTACCTTGTTTCAGAGTCAGAATTTTCTTCCATTAAGAGGCCAAATCTCAGGGCTGGGGTTGTGGCTCAGTGGTAGAGCACTAGCCTAGCATGTGTGAGGCACTGAATTTGATTCTCAGCACCACATATAAATAAATGAATAAAATATAGGTCCATCAACATCTAAAAAATTATTTTTAAAAAGAGGCTAAATCTCTTCTAAAACAAATTAATCAATTATTTTTATTTGTCCTTATCAGTGAAAAGTTCTCCCCATCATAATGGCAATACTAATAACAACAAAGTATTGTGTGTAGAAGTACAGTTTTAAAAAATCTTCCAGGTGAAATTCTAAATCATTTCCTACATATTGGAAATTTGACAAAGCAATGGTACTGAACCATTGCAGTTTTTTTCATTCCCTAACTCCCTAAGGCTCGCCTCATTTTTTAGAGAAAGTATAAAAAGAGGTGTGAGGGCTGGGGAAATAGCTCAGTCTGTAGCACAAGGCCCTGGGTTTGATCCCCAGCACCGCAAAAAAAAAAAAAAAAAAAAAAAGGTGTGAGTTGGGAAGACTAGTTTATACTCAACTATAAAACCATGAAACAAACTTGCAAGTGGTGGGGGGAGGGTACAGGGGATTGAACTCAGGGATGCTTTACCACTAAACTACATACTCAACCCTTTTTTATTTTTTTATTTTGAAATAGGGTCTCACTAAGTTTATTAGGGTCTCACTAAATTGCTGAGGCTGGCCTTCAACTTGAGATCCTCCTTCCTCAGCCTCTGAGGTTACTGGGATTACAGGTATGTGCCATCATACCCACAGCATGAAACAATTTTAAAAGAGGAATTGAGGGTTGTGATTTTCCTTTAGTACTGTGAGCAAGTTATTCTGACCTCTTTCTTTTCATGGAAATACTGAACTTGTTAATATTGTTCTTTTCCTATCCCATTTTTGTAACTATAAAGTTCAGAATTTATTGTACTAAAGTCAGTGGTCAATGATGCATCAACAAACTCAGGTCATTCCTTATGAATTACTTTTATACTTTACTAACTGCTGCAATTTGAATATGTGCCCTTCAAGATTCAAGTGTTAAAATTGAATTGCCAAATATCTTAGTATTGAGAGATAAGGTCTCTAAGAGGTATTTAGCCCATGAGGGAGCCTCCCTCATGAATGGAATCAAGGCCTTTATGAAAGAGGCTTCATGCAGAATCAAGGCCTTTATGAAAGAGGCTTCATGCAGTACTCTGTGTTTGGCTCTCTTGCCTCCTATCCTGTGAAAACACAGGGTTCCTCCCTCTAGAAGATGCAGCAGCAGGGTGCCATCTGAAACATGGAGATTATACCCCTCACCAGACAACAAACCTTGATCTTGGACTTGCCAGCCTCCATCCAGAACTGTGAGAAATGAGTCTCTGTTCTTCATACATTACTGAATTTCAGGCATTTTGGTATAGCAGCACAAGCAGAGTAAGACACTAACATATGTAAATAACTTACTGAGGAAATAATGATCTACATTGTACCTTAAGCCATAAACTAGTCCTTAATAAAATTTCCTACCCAGATAGAAATGTAACTTGGCAAAGTGGACAAAAATTAATGGAAGAGTTCACCTAGACCATTTCAAATATATGTATTTGAATACAAAAAGAAAAGAGAAAAGAATTCTTGCCCAGTCTGGAGGCACAAATCTGTAATCCCAGCAACTGAGACAGAAGGATCATCAGTTCAAGGCCAGCCTCAACAACTTAGAGAGACCCCATCCCAAAATAAGAAATAAAAAAGAGCTGGGGATGTAGTTCAGTGGTAAAGTACCCCTGTACCAAAAAAAAAAAAAAAAAAAAAAAAAAAAAAACAAGAAAAAATTTCTAAGTAAAGATTAAAACAAATTCAGAAAAGCATCAGTTAGTTATCTTATTGAAAAGTAAATATTTGTAGGTCTTGAGGTTTATAAAATTGGGGGACTCTCATTAAGAAAAAGAATAAAATTGTGATTATAAAATTAGGTTTAAGTTAATATTATGTTGTAACTATAGGTTATAGGTTTGTGTTCTACAAACAGAAGACTTCTGGTAACTTCTGTTTTGCGTGATTTCCATCAAAAATGTGGGGGTAAGGGTCCTGGGTTATATGCAGGGTCTAGTGCATGCTATGAAAATAAGTGTTCTACCACTAAGCTATACCTCCAGCCCAGATAAAAATTTTTAATGCCATTTATTATTGTATACACTGCATATTCTTCTAAGAGAGATTTTTCCTTTTTGACAAAGTTCAACCAAGGGAAGCAAATCTTCTACTTACAATTTATTTACCTAGTAAGAAGAAGAAATTTCCAGAGTCATTTCTGACTTCAGACACTTAAAACAATGTTTCTCCCCAACTACCTGCTTATTTCATGGGATATATTTATACAGTGAATCAAGGTGTATCACCCTTTTATGTTACAAGGTTAGGTGAATTTGCCCCTTGAGTATAAGGTTTGTTCCTGGAAATGGTAAAAACTATACATGGAAATAACTGTCAACCACATAAATATGTCCCCCTAACTCCAGAGGAGTGAGTAGCTGAAGCCACTACGAACTTTCCAGCTGTCATGGACAACATTAGAGTACACAAACTTTGAGCACCCACCCTAGAACTGTTTGTTAACCAACCAAGAAGTTTCAGCATCAGCCATCATTTCCAGTCCTCCAAAAGCATATTGATATGGGCCAGGCCTGCCAACACTAACTAATCTGACAAGGGGAAGGAAACTTTGACCTACCGATTAAATAGATTTAGCCTTCATTTTAATTTCTGACTCACTGGCCAAGTTGGCAAGAGACCATAGTGTTAAATAAATGAATAAACTTGCCCAGTAACCAGTCCAGGAAGCCAGCTCACAAGCTCTGCAAAAATTGGCATAGACTTGGTCAATGACTATCAGTTTCTCAACTTTTGGCCCCCACTTCTGAATCAGGATCAACCAGCCAAATATGCTCCCTAAACCAATTACATGGAATTGGTTTTAGTTAACCACTTTTAGTGAGCCTCCCTCCAGCTTTTGCATGCCAATGACCTACATTCGGAGAACACCTAAAGCCTTCCCTTTTTTGTCTCTAAAACATTCACGCTTTCCTGCCTGGCTTTGAGTCTCTGCCAAACACAAGAGATGGTTAAACCCCTTGCTATAGCAAGCTCTGAATAAATAGCATCGGAATGAATAGCATCTATTTGTTCCTAATTGGTTGATGGTCATTTATTTCTTTGATAGGTAAATGGTAAATAAATTCTTCTTTTTTTCTCTTCTTTTTTTTGGTGTCGGGGATTGAGCCCAGTGCCTTGTGCATGTGAAGCAAGCACTCTACCAACTGAGCTATATTCCCAGCCCCAATGAATTACTCTTAACTGTTGTTAAGTATAGTATTACACGCATATTCATAATCTAGCATAGATGTCTAAATGGTTTGTCAACCAATGTTTGTATTTGCATCTCCTCTCACAAAACCCAGACAAAACGGACAACACCCAACCTGAGACTGTACCATAGTGAAGCCAGAGTCAGGGACAGGCAGTTAGTGTAGAAATAGGGGATCAGGTCAAATGGAGGAAATGGAGGAAATGGAGGCCATGAAAGCCATCTGCCTCTGGAAGTTGGAGACTGCCCTGGGAGAATGGAATGTCACCTTAACCTATAAAAGATGTAGGGTACGCTCACTTCTTGGGACTTTAGAACATCAGCCATGGCCCCCTTCTCCCTCCCCGGAGAAGTCTGTATTATTGCCTTTGTGTAAAACCTGCTTAATATACTAAATCCTACTACAATGTTAGGATTGGCCTGTATACTCTTCCTTATAATACTTGCAGTTCTTAAATGTTTGTGGTCCATTTTCAACAAAAGAATCACATGGGTTCAGGTCAGTCAAGTCCTCCTGAAGGAATCCCTTGTCCAAATTAATAAAAATGGGGGAAATGTTGGGAGAAATCCTAGTTCTTGGCTGGCAGCAGTGAATGTCTCAAGTGTGTAAACCTGCGGGGAGGAGCGTTCTGCTTCGGCCACCTAGGAAAGTACGCAACTCCCCAAATTGACTCAGTGTTACCAAGGGAACCCGTGGAATCTTGTGGTCTGATCCCCTGTGGCACATTGTGATTGGGCAAGAAACCTATAAAATGTATAGTTGTTCCCACAATAAACGAGTTTGCAGGCTGCTTGCCACAAAACTGCTTCCACCCAACTCCCGGAGTCTGGGTCTTGACTCCGCGCCCTTACCCCACATATGAACTAGCCCAGCACAAGAGAAACTACACCATAGAAATAAAAAGACTTTTTAGAATCTACAAAATGCCTCTTCTTTACCAAGAATTGCTGATTTGAGCCTTGTAAATAACCCTTCTGTAGGTCTACTTATATGGCATTCCCTGTTCTCATGGATGAGAAACAATCACCAAACCTACTACCCTATACAATTGGACTTTTCAAATGCTTTTGACCATGATTCCTAATAAGAAGTATATTTTACATTGTGTCTCAGTATACTACTGAAAAAATGTTACAGAAGAATATTCAAACTTCATCATGTCCAATGCACTGTGATGTTTTTCTATCTTATTCTATATATTTATCTAAATTACATAGAAATAAATTATATTTATAAATATAAAAAATTATTTATAAAAATGCTCAATTATAGCCTGGAAGCCTTCTGAAAGTGCACAGAGCTACACACCATCATAAAATACGCATAAGTTCATCTTAGTGTGTTCTTGAATATTCTAGGTATTATCAGGGCATGAGATCTCATTTAAAGAATTCTCTGACACAGTTCTCAAACTCTAGTTGTATAAAACTCACTTGTGTGGCTTGTTAAAATACAGATTGCTGGGCCTCACACCCAGTTTCTGATTCAGGCTGTCAAAATCAGCATTTCTAATAGGTTTCCAGGTACTGCTGTTGCTGCCAGTCTGGGAACCACACCACTCTAATGAGTAATTTTCACAAATCAAATAATCCTTTCGCACAGTCGATAATCACTTCTAAATTTATGTGCTTGTCATATGTCAAGTTCACTGAAGCATAGTACATTGTACTGATTGGATATGTACAAATGTAATTTGGTTTGTCCAGGAGGTCAAAAGTAAGAACTCCAGGGAGGCAGCTTGCTTGCTGCTTCTTTCCTCCACCCACTCTGGTGTTCCTCTTCAGAGTTATTTAACCATTCTTCCATTTACTTAAATACTGAGGCCATGTGCCAAGAGCCATGCTAGGCTCAGACTCCAGCATTTGATAAGAAAATGTTTCCTTTCCAAAAGCTACAAAACAGTGCGGAGACAATTTCTCTGTCCCTTTAAATCCATTTAGTTCCCTATGGGTGAAGATTAGGTGCCCTTCCAGAAACAGGAAAATGACAAACGCAGGCAACTGCTGCAAGTTTTAGAGCTACCAATCCTCTGGTCTGAAAGCAGTATTTCCCACACTACCCCAGGAGAAGTAGAGCACCTGGGTGTTTGTTAAAATGACTGCTCCCAAACCCTTGGTGATTCTGAGGATCAAGTTGAGGATAAAGCCCAGGAGTTGTATTTTCAGCAAATATATCCTAGATAAGTCTCAAAATCAAAGGAGTATGGGAAACTGTTTAAGCTATCTTTTGACTACAGCATAGTTCCCAAAATTGTATTAACCAAAATTAGGAAGCTTTCAGTCATCCTCAAAACTTGCTACATGTAAGAATCACTTGGGAGAACTTTTTCTATTCTTTTCTTTTCTTTTTTGGGGGGAGGCAGTACGCGGGGGGATATTTTGTCTTTTTAATTTTGTTTGGAGAACTTAAAAATTTTGCAATGCCTAGGGTACCCCCACAGCAATTATATCAGAATCTCCCCCAGTAGATTCCAACTGGCAGCCAAATTTTAGAATCAGCACAGTCATTTATATAGGTTAAGTCTTTCATCACGTTGAAGCATCTTTCAGTCTCATCCCATTGTAGAGGCCTCCCATCACCATGACAACCTATATCCTACTTAAGTGCCAAAGTCAGTATTGAAGAGACAGAGGAAATTTCATCAAGGCAAGGGTCCCTCTCAACCGGGGGATTGAACCTAGGAGCACTCGACCACTAACCTAAATCCTCAGTCCTTTTTTATTTTTGAAAGACAATCTTGCTAAATTTCCTAGGCCAGCCTAGAATTGGTTATTTTCCTGCCTCAGAACCCCCAACCCCAGCAGCTTAAATTATGGGTGTGCGCCACCATACCCAACTTGAGAGCTCTTAATCTTCTCATATTAGTAGCCTAACAGCATTCAAAATCTCTACAAAATTTCAGGAACTACCCCCAAAGTTTGTTGGCTTCAGGATTCTGTTCAAAGCTATAAGCCTGTGCCTCTCAAATTTTAATGTGTTTGAAACCCTTGGGGAATTTATTAAAATGAAAGTTCAGATATAGAATGAGATCGGTGATTTTTGCATTTCTAACAAGCTCCAGATGATGCTCATGCTGCGGAACCAGGAAGTACACTTGGAGAGAGGCAAAGCTGTTGTTCCTCTCCCAAGTCCAGTGTCAACAGATAAAAGCAGCAAGTGTATATTGCTGTGGAAAATATGCTAAGATTAAAGGGAATAGTGACTGCCATGTAGGGAAGATGCTCTAAAGGTTACTGAATAGCATAGAAGACAGTATTTGAAAAAACAAAAGTGGAAAGAACAGTAGACCAAACTGAAAAGATGAATTTGAGATAGTCAAAGTTAAAATAAAGAGTATGTCCACAACAGTGAAAGATATGGTTAGAATAATTGAAGGAGCAAAAGTGTGTAGCATGGGCTTCCAAGTCACTTTAAAATTCAAAACCTGGCTTTCATGGGAGGTACTGGGAAATGAAATTGATCAAATTATATTATGTGCTGGTCTAAATATATCACAATAAATTCACTATTATGTAAGATCATAATGCACCAATAAAAACTTATTTTTAAAAACTTGTCTCAGGGCTGAGGTTGTGGCTCAGAGGTAGAGCACTTGCCTGGCATGTGTGAGGCACTGGGTTTGATTCTCAGCACCACATACAAAGAAATGAATAAAATAAAGGTCCGTCGACAACTAAAAAAATATTTTTAAAAAACCTGTTTCTATTACTTACTATCTAAATGACCCTAAGGAAATGACTCAATTTCATCTGTAAAATGAGAATAACTTTTCATACTTTGTAAAGTTTTATATCTTCGTAAATGAATTAATATATGAAAGGTGCCAGACCAGGTCATGGCAACAGTAACTAATAAATGGTTGCTGCTACTACTACATAAATGTAACCCAGGTAGCTAGGGTTTCATCAGATGTAGGTTAATTCATCCAGACTTGGTGACTTCCTGTCCCCACTCAGCAGGCTGCAGAAATCCAACCTCATGCAGCAGTTGTGCCACTAACCCAGGGAGCTCTCTGTGTGTCCACATTGGACTTTCTCATTGCTCTCTGTGATGGCTAATTAGGTTATAACCCTACAAGCTCAGACTACAATAGGAGTTGAAAGTAGGTCATTGCCTTTTACCTCTCCACTGCTGTTGCCACTACCTAAATGCTAGAGCCTTTGCGTCTTGATTGTTGAAATCCATGACCTTGTTCTTACAAAAACAATGTACTTGAGTTTTAACTATCTTGTTTGTCTAGACAATTGTAATGATTAAGTAAAATTGTCAACTTGATTGAATTTAGAGATGCCGAAGATTAAGAGGTTTTTGGGTGTGTCAGTGAGGGTGTGTCTAGGAATGATTGGCATGTGGGATAGCAAACTGGAGTGGAGACCGGCCCTAAGGGTGGGCAGCATCATCCAATAGGTGGAAGGCTTGGATGGAATAAAAGTTGGAAGAACAAGGACCAGCAGCAGATGCCAGCTCAATTCTTCTTAAAGAAGTTCTCAATTGCTGCTTCAATCATGTGAGGACATCAAACTCTGGCTTCTTCACTCTTCCAAAGTGGATTCTGCCAGTAATTCTCCAGGGAGTTTCTAGAAGCCTTAGTTCTCAAAATGGGGTAGCATTATTGATTCACCTTGTTCTAAGGCTTCTGTCTCTTGAACTGTGCAGCTTCTGGTTCTTCCAACTCTCCAGCCTACGGATGGCCATTGTAGACTATCCACCTTCTGGCTGTGTAAGCCAGTCCCTTTCTATAATCATACCTCCTATTGGTTCTTTCTATAATCATACCTCCTAGGTTCTTCTAGAGAACCCTGACTAATACAGTGATAGTAGGAAACCTCTGAAGTTGGGGTAAGGATAGAGGGTCCAGTAGAGAAGTCTACAGAAAGGATTCTTGAGCATCATCAGCAACCTAACCTTCAGCTCACACACATAGGCAATTTCTACCCTGCACACACAAATGAAATGAGAGTTCTAGGGCCAGCTTTCTCTCTATCCAGAACTGCTCACCACCCACTGTTGATGTTATATCCATGTTGCTAATAACACAGACATTGCTGTTCACTGTACATACATCAGCCCAGCTCATTTCATCCTCAAACAGCTCTATAAAATAGGGACTATAACTGCTCCCATTTCCCAAATGTGGAAAAAAAAACTTAGAAAGATGAAGAAATATGCACATCATAATAGGCATCACACAGGTGATGGGCTTAGGGGAAGGTTTTGAATCCAGGCACTCTGGCTCCAGTACAGAGATGTGCATGTTTGGGTTCATTACCCAGATTTCTCTTAGTTACCAATGTGTTCTCCTAGAAACCTGGCTTCCACTTAGAACCCCAGTCAATCAGACTGTCTTAGTCAGTTATTTTCACTGCTGCAACTAAAGGCCCTGACCAGAACAATATTAGGGGAGGAAAAGTTTATTTGGGGGCTCAGTTTATTTGGGGGACAGCTTCAGAGGTCTCAATCCATAGACAGCAGGCTCCATTCCTCAGGGCTCAAAGTGAGGCAGAACATCATGGCACATGATGATCAGGAAAAAGAGAGAGAGAGAGACACTCCATTCACCAAATACAAATATATACCCCAAAGCCACAACCCCAATGCCCCACCTCCTCCAGTCATACTCCTCTACCTTCAGTTACCACTCAATTAATCCCATCAGGTGACTAATTCACTGATTGGGTGAAGGCTCTTGTAACCCAATCATTTCTTCTCTGAACTTTCTTGCATTGTTTTACACATGAGCTTTTGAGGGACACCTCATATCCAAACCATAACTCAGATATGCCTATATATATCTTAATTCCTGCTGTGTACAGGATTCAAGTATTTTACCCAGAGGGTTCTCAGTTCTGATGAAGCCCCAGTGAATATTAATAGCTACAAGGTGTAAAGGGGCACCAGGTTCCACTCTCCAGAGGATCTGAGTTTCAGCTCCAGTCTGGCAAAGTCACCCAGTTACAGGATTAATATAATAATAAACAAGTCAGTTTGTAAAGATCTTTAAAGCTCAGATGACATTATCTGGACTACATAGGCAAATTCTATGATTATACCATTTGTAAGACAGGCAAGAGTAAGGAACATTAAAAAAGGAAAAAAAATCTAATTTCAGGTTTCAGGTTTGTCCTACCAGTGCCTGCAGAAAATGAGTTTCAACACTAAAGATGAGGGTGGTCCCAGGTGTCTTCAGCTATGAAAGCCTAAGAAGTGAGGGACCAAGAGACCAGTGAAGCTGTTGTCTCTACAATGCTGCAGCCACTGTGACCCAGTCATCACCTGTAGGTGTGGCATGATGGAGTCCTAAACTGGAACCAGGCAGAGAGAGAGAGAATGAGGAAAAGAGAGGGAATTGAAATGCACACCAAAAATGCTTAACTGCTAACAGGCATGTAAATCTTTAAGATGAAACATGAAGGGTCCCAAATGATTTGATCATTGTTCCCTTTTTTGAAAAGAAACATAAGCAGGATATAGTTTTTTGCCAAAACACACTCTGGGAAGCATTGGTCTAGTGATAGATGCCATCAATGGGTGATATTATCAGAAGTAGTTGTAATGCAATAGTTGGGATGGGGAGAAACGTTTGCAGGGATTTGAAGGGGAAAATGGTAGTGCTAGACATCTGGATTGCCTTGCCAGGGAGGGAAGGAATGGAAAGAAGAACTTGAAGAAGGGACAGGACAGGGACACAGAGGGAAAATTGATTGCTAGAAGTTTTCCTTTATAAATGTGGATGGCTTTGCTCTCCACTCCTCTGTTTTCTATTCTTCACAAGATGCTTCTAGATGCTTTCCTGAGTGATACATTATAAAAATCACCCTGCTACTCCACTCTGAGGATGGGCCCCTCCTGATCACATTCAAGGTTCCCCTACCAATTACTAAGAGGCTGGAGTCTTGTCTTGTCTTGTCTTTCCTTTTCTTTTCCTTTCTTTTCTTTTCTTCAGTTACAATCTTAACTCTAATCCCTACAAAAGATTTAAGCAGTAATTTATTCAAAGGTTCAGGGAACAAGTCCAGAACCAAGCTTTACTGAGAATGGGAGTTGGTAGGATAAGAAGTTGGGGGTGAGGGGGGTTTAGGGTAAGTGTCCTCAAGCCCCTAACCGGTCACTTTGCCACCAGGACATCATTCACACCAAATTCCCCCCATGGGGTTTTCTGAAAACTTCCAGTCTCATAGCCTCTGGCATTGGCCCTCAATGGCTAGTGAAGGGCTAACCTCAAGTCCAGTGGATGGAGGGAAGAATAAATGCTACCATTTGTTCTGAATAGGTCTGACATTTGGGAATGTGGATAGAACCCTCTGACTTGGAGCATCTAAAATCAAGCACATGTAATCCCTTAAAGAATGATTTGTAAACCCTGTCAAGTCATCCTAAGAAATCCTGATTCCTCCTCTAACTGTGCTCTGACTCACTTGAGAGTTAATGATGGGAAAACCTTCTGTTGGGAAAACAAATGCCTCTTCCTTGGGTTAACCAAGAGGAACAGCTCTCTACCTCCTGCAGTGTGTGCATAGGGTGTGTCAGTGCCTTTGAGAATTGGGGACTGTGGGGAGGAGCAGGAAGGAGCCACAGAGTGAGTGGAATCAAAGATACAGAAGGAGGGATAATTGGAAGACTTATTCATGAATGCTAAACTGCTTTTAACTCTAATGATTAATGTAGTTATAAATAAGGTTGGCAAGAAAAATATTTAGTATAATTTATCATCTCAAGAGATGAAAGTACAAAACTTTAAAATAACACTCCTGAGAAACATAGTTCATGTTCAGAAAGTGCCATTAACTGCCTTTGTAACCTTGGCCGAGTCACTTCACGGTGCACTACACAATGGTGTGTGTTTGTTTTTGTCTACAGAATGATATAATATTACACACCTTATCTCCCTTACAGGAATGCCATGAAGGTCAAATCAGATTACATTAAAATAGTTATAATTTTAATTACTTGCATTTGCATAGTATTTTATCATCCCTGAAGCAATTCTGCATATATTATTTCATTTGCATGAAAGAGCTATGAAAAGTTATGACGTCGTATGAAAGGACAATACCTAAGTTTGGATATGAGTTCCATTTCTCTGTTTCAATGTGCTGATTAGTAAAACCGGGGTACTGTAAGTAATACCTATCTCATAGGTATCAAGAGGATTATGTGATATGCTACATAGGAAGCTACTCTCAGTGGCTCCAGGGAGAAATACTCAACAAAATTCACAATTGTAAATGTCATTTCCTAAAGGTCTTTCCAGACCTCTCTGTTTAAAATAGTGCACTCTCTTCACCATTATTTCCAAGTTTGCTGTGTTGCTTGATCTTGCTGAATATTACTTAGCACTACCAGATATCATATTAACTAATTTGCTTACTGTCTGTCTCCTGCATTAGAATCAAATCTCTATGAAGATAGATTTCATCTCTCCTGTCTATCTCTAAACCCTGGGCATCCAGACCATAGTACATACTCAATAAATATTTCTTGAGTGAATGAAGTTAGTGGTTATAATTGCTATTATCATTACCTCAGTTCCCCCCTCTCTTTGCCTTAGACTCTGTTGCATCATCCTGAGTGTGAAAAATGTCATTCTCAGCCTAGCAGAGTGGTATGTAACCCCAGCTACTTGGGAGACTGAGGCAGGACAATTGCTTGAACCCATGAGTTGGAGGTCAGTCTGGGCAATAGAACAAGACCCTGTCTCAAAAAAGAGAGACAGAAAGAGAAAGGAAAAAAGAAAAGGAGAAAGGAGGGAAAGAAGGAAACAAAACATGTTCTCTGAGGTTGCAAGAACTACTTAAATGAAAGCATTAACCAGGTCATTGCAGTCTTCCAGGGAATTTGTTTTCTAGTATGGAGGACCACCAGCAGATGGCAATCAAAGAATACAAAACTGGAGCTTAAACTATTGAGGATTTTGGCAAATAGAATTAAGGATAAGGAGACAAATTCCAAGTAAACAGAGCACTGTATTCTGCCTCTTGAACACCAGTTCTTCACAAAGTCATGACTTCTTATGCTCCAAATATGTTCTTCCATGAGGACTGGAAAAAATGTCCAGCCTCAAAAAAACAAAAATAATAAAAACCACCAGAGACAAATTTTAGATTATTTGGGTAGTGACACTTCGTTTAGTCTATGTGAAAATAAATTAGTAGACTATGTTGTTTTATTTAGACATCCTTTAGATTTTCTGCTCACATTGTAAACAGAAATGATCAAAGGTATATAAAAATGAACACTGGTGTAAATGCTTTTTTCAATGATAGAAAATGTACAGTTGTGACGGAATAAAGCTGTAAAATCAGAGGTGAAGAATTTGTTCAAATCAGGTAAGTCTCTATACATGGGGAAGGGAGGAGGGGGTTCCTACCAAACAGAAACTTTTACAACTAGTTTTACAAAAATAAGAATTTATTCTTTTCTCTTTTTGGCTGTTTGTTCTGGAGATATACTAGCAAGTGATTCTTAATTAAATCAAACACTCTCCTAAATAATGTAACTATTAAGCACACAGAGTAATGGAAGACTTTGTCCTGTTGGTAAATACTGGCATTTATCTGCTCCATAAATTCCATATCTAAAAACTACTCTGAATCCACAGAGAGAGTTACAGTGTGGTAGAACCTGCAGAATGCCGAGACTGCTGATTTTCATTAGGTTGAAACAGAGAACTTCAGCTTAAAGTTTACAGTTTGGGTATATTTGATGGCTTAAAAAAAAAAAAAAAAAAAAAAAAAAAAAAAAAAAAAAAAAACCTCTTCATGTGTGGCTAATGAGTCATTGTAGAAAATGATTTTTGGGGGGACATTATCTTTTTCTGGGGGAGGTACTGGGGACTTGAACTCAGGGGCACTCAACCACTGAGTCACAATCCCAGCCCTATTTTATATTTTATTTAGAGGCAGGGTCTCACTGAGTTGCTTAGCACCTTGCTTTTGCTGAGACTGACTTTGAACTTGCTATCCTCCTGCCTCAGCCTCCTGAGCCACTGGGATTACAGGCGTGTGCCACCACACCCAACTTGGACATTTCTTTATAGGGGAAAAAAAATCTCATAAAGCAGTTCTTAAAATAGCAATGAATCTGAAGAGTTTAGAGAGATATTCAGCATTTAAGAGAATTTATGAATGAACTGGGCATGGTGGCACACATCTATAATTCCAGCAACTTGGGAGGCTGAGATAAAGAGGATTGCAAGTTTGAGGCCAGTTTTAGGACTCTGTCTCAAATTAAAAAATAAAAAGGACTGGGGATGTAGCTCAGTGGTAAAGTGCCACTGGGTAAAATCCTCAGTACAAAAAGAAAAAGAAAGAGAGAGGGAGAAAGAGAGAGAAAGATGACTTGGTAAGTTGCAAAAGGTAAATAATATATCTTAGACTCCTGCTACGTAATAGGCAATATTATCTCAAGACAGAGACCTTATTTAGCCACATATTTACAGATGCAGGAATTAGGGATCAGTGAGATTTATTATTTTCCAAGGTTATATAGCTGGAAACTAGTAGCTGAACTGGGATTTCAACCCAGGCTATTGGAGTAAATGTAAGCACTTCCCTATTCTATAATTGTTGATCTTGTTCTAACAGATGATATTAAACATTTGGAACCCTCTAGCTAATTCAAAATTTTAACCAAATCACTCAGGGAGGTTGTTAAAAATACAGATTCTCAATCCAAACCCCTAGAGATTCTAATTCTGAAGATCTTGTGTGGGGTTCAGGAATCTGAGTTTTGAAGCTCCTTTGATGATTCTACTGTGGGTAATTTCCAACCTCAAACACTTTGAGAAAACACAGGCCCAACTATTAGTCTTTCATAAGAAACTGATAAAAGCCCTGGAGCATTTTCTCAGAAAAATGAACATCTTCCAACCCCAAATTTTGCCTACAACTTTACAGGGTTCATAGACCCTCTGACAGGATGCTCCTGTCACAGTTAAATCTGGCCTTACAAGGAGCCCCTTCCATCTCTCCACCAAGAGATGTCACTCGTTAGCCTCAAAAGGCACTCTTTTCCCCCACCTTTCCAGAAAGACTACAGGTTTTTCTTTTTTTTTCCTTTCTCCTCAACCACAAGGGGAAGAGTTTCCCAGGAAAATGAGCCTAGCGTTTGAAAGGAGGTTCGCCTTTTAAAAAGAGAGACTCTGGTATGCTACTTCAAGAAGTTAAGCTGAAACATAATAACAGTGTTATCCATAATCACCATGAAAGCAGATCTGGAAGTAGAGATGTTATGTTTAAACCAACAGCAAGGACCAAAGATTTATAGAAACACAAGTTGAAGGAATGATCATTACATTTATTTATCAAATTAATTTTCTCAAAAGTCCCTTTGCTAAGCTCTCTTTTTCAGTCCCTAGGTTTTCTCTTAGGTCTTCATTGTAGGCTTTGCTCATCTAAACAACTCCAGACTTAATACAGCCCATCATCTGAAACATGCATATAAGTAACATTGACAGAGTTCACAAAAATTTACTGATAAAAGTCTCTGGATTCTGTAAAATAAGAAAGATGTAAAAACACATTCTCTGTAAATGGGGGTTCTAGACCTAGGGTTTAGGGAAGGCAAGGGAGAGAAGGAAAGGGAGAAGTGTCTGCAAACCTGGTGAGGTTGTATGTAAATTTCATGTGCTTACATACTTTTCTGAGAGAGACTCTATGGCTTTCATCAAATTTTTGAAGGAATTGTCAACTTAAATTTTAAAAATTTTAAAAATTTCCTATTGTTTTTGGAAGACTTGTCTCACAAAACTAAACCAGCAGAGCCATGTGGTAGAAACAAAGTGACCACGGTCTTGAGACTTCAAGTGGTGGTGGCATCATTGTCAGAGCATGTGTCCTAGATTGGGCTGAGATATGGGATATTGCCAGAAAGTTCTCTTGTTCAGAAATGTCTTCCTTTATATGAGAATAGAAGTACATTTGGGGGGAATCAGAAAGACCTGTATCAGTGACAAGGGCAGATTAACAAATTCTCTGAGATTACTAATAAACTTGTAAATCAAGAATAATAACTCCTAATTCATCACATGGTTAGGAGGTAGCAATAAAACAACATACATAAAGCTTCTAATACAGTGTTTGGCATAGGGTGGGTGCTCAAAAATTTTGTTGTTGGTGTTTCGTTTTATTTTGTGGTGCTGGAGATCGAACCCAGGGCCTTACACTTGCTAAGCACATGCTCTACCACTGAGCTACGCTCCAGTCCAGAATGTTTATTTCCATCCTTCTCCCTCACTACCACCTAAGATTCCCCCACCTTACAGAGTCTGACAACGGTCACACTGATCCAGATTCTGGGCTTGGAAACTTGAAGCAAATCAGGTTTCTTTGAGAAATTCTCACTTTTCAGGTCTCCCTTCCATCTCTGCTACAAAGATAAACAAGGATCTTAAGCAAAGAGTATGCCTGAGAACCAATCACAGGGAGTCACAGGCAATGAAAAGACATCATCTTAGTCCTTGGAATTGCTGGGCCCTAATAGGGACAGACAGTACCAAAAATAAATAAGCAGAAGCCACAGGGCGTGAGACACTAACCACACACATACAAGCACAAATAATCCTACACACTTGAAAACAGGTTGTGATAGGAAGGACAAAGCCACGTAGAGGTGGTTTAGGAAGAATTCGTGGAGGACATGATTATTGAGCCATATTTTTTAAAGTAAGAGAAGAAAGAAAGCTAAAAAAAGGAGAGTGCCATGCGGCAGGCTTAGGAGGAAAGTTGGACATGGAGTAGATTTGCAGGGACAGCAGGGAAGCCACGCTTAAGGAACTGTAAAAAGACGACAGCAGTTAGGTGTGGGGGTAGGGAGGCAGCTAATTGGTAGAGACCCTTGAAGCCCATGATTAGGAGTTTTAATTTAATTCAAGAGGCAATTGGAGCTATTGCAGCCTTCTAAGAAGGGGAGTGATATGATCAAAATGGTGCTTGAGGACAATGGTTCTTGTGACTGTGAGCAGGGTGGATTAGATGAAGGGCACCCTCAGGCAGGGAAGCTGAGCTGAGGCTGTTTCAGGAAAACAGGTGTGAGAAGGACATGGCCTAAGATAGGATTTTGGGCATGGAATAGAAGGAGCAGAGCTGGAATATATTATGGAAGATAAACATTGGTTCATTCTTCTTGGAATCAGTCACTGGTTAGGCCCCAGGGTGCCTTGGGTAACAGGCACAGAGGTTGGCATGGACAGGGACAGTTAAGCAATTTCAATATTGCAAGATTAGTGATGTAACCCTTGAATCAGAGGAATGTGAGAGCACATAGCAGGAGCAGCACCTGAGTCATGGGAAGGGTCACAGGTGGTCAAGGAAATCTTCCCCTGAGTAGGTGGTATTTAAACGGGAAAATTAACAAGGAACGTATATTAACTGAATGAAAAGTCATTGAGAGAAATGTCCCAGGAAGGAAGCATCAAAATGGAAGGATAGAGGCAGAGTTAGGAGGGAAAGGAAGAATGGTCCCTGAAGAGGCTCAAGGAGGAAGCAGGTGGGACTGGAACAAGAAGGGCCTTTAGTCTACAGTACAGACTGTGGAGTTTACCCTAGGGGCAGTGACATGCCATAAGACAGGCATGAATTATTTTTCACTTGAGAAAAATCCCTCTGACTATGTTATGGGGAAAGTAGATTGGAGTGGTGGTGGTTAGGGTGGGAATCTGAGAGATTTGTTGCCACCAAGGGGAGAGAAGGTTGGGAGTGGAGTGGAGACATGAGGAGGGATTTGAGAGATATTTCAGGATATAGAACTTATGGGATGAGAAAGAGATTGAAGAAGAGAAGGAAGGAGAGAGTATAAAGGATGATATCATTAGCCCAGGGAGGAGAGAGGTATTGCCTAGGAATCAAACAGCCAAACCTGTGGAAATACCAGGGCTAGAATCTAAGTCTGCAGGCCTTTTTAAAAATACAACCCTATGTACATGTATGATTACACGAAGGATATGATGTACATCATGTACAACCATAGAAACAAAATAATGTACCCCAATTGTGTACAATGAATCAAAATGCAGTCTGTAAAAAGTAAAAAAATAAATAATTTTAAAAAATGATTGGCATTCATAAAAATTAACATAAAAGTTGTGATTTTAAAAAAATACGTGTTTCTCTTTCTATCTGCCCTAGTTTGGATCTGGGATGTTTCCCAAGGGTTCATGTGTTGAAGGTTTGGTCACCAACTGTTGCACTGTTGGGAGGCGGTGGAATCTTGAAGAGGTGGGGCCCACTTGGAGGAAGTTAGGTCTTTGGGAATGTGCACTTGAAAGGGATATTGAGAACCTGTCCCCTCCTCTCTGTGTCTCTGTCTCTCTCCCTCTCTCTCTCTCTCTCTGCATCCCACCTGCTCTTGAGAGAACAGACCTTCACTCCCATGCACTCCACCATGATGTACTGTGCTGCCACAGGCCCAAAACAATAGGTGACCATGAACTGAAATCTCTGAAACCCTAAACTAAAATAAACCCTTCCTCCTTTTAAGTTATTTATCTCAGGCATTCACAGCACCAGAAAGTGGACTAACACAATATTGTTGAAAATATTTAAAAGGTGTATAATACCTGCTGTATTCCACTACCTCTGCTAATTCCACTACCTCTGTCATTTATGAATCTGCTTCTGTTGATTGATTTTTTTCTTGGGCATGGCTCATATTTTTTTTTTCTTCTTCTGCATGCTGGTAACTTATATTAGATGCCAGACACTATGAATATTATATTGTTGGGTGTTAGATTTTGTTGTAAATTGGAAAGCTTGGATGTTGTTCTGACATTCTGTATTGTGTTTTGGATGTGGAATGTTCCCCAGAGTCTCATGTTGAAAACATGGTCCTTAATGCAGCAAGGTTCAAAGGTGGGACTTTTACACAATGATTAGATCATAAGGACTCTGACCTCATCAGATAGCTGAATGGACTACTGGGAGTGGACTTTGTTGGAGAAAGTAGGTCACTGTGAGTGTGCCCTATAAAGGTTTATCTTCTCCCCAGCCCCCTTCTCTCTCTCTCTCTCTCTCTCTCTCTCTCTGTCTCACCCCTTTCCAGTTGCCATGAGCTAAGCAGTTCTACTTCACCATGCCTTTCCACCATGATGCTCTGCCTCACCTCAGACCCCAAGGAATGGTGCCAGCCAACCATGGACTGAATCCTCTGAAATCATGAGCCAAAAATAAATCTCCCTCCTCTAAGTTGATCTTATCAGGTCAAAGCAACAAAAAACTGACTAACACATACTGTTATTTAGAGATGAATTTGATCCTTTCAATGTTTTCTTTTGAACTTTGTCAGGAAAAAAAACCTAGAGAAGACTTTAGGACTTCGGCTTATAGTCATGATGGAGTAACAAGGACTAGATTTACCGTCCTGCCTGAAACAACAACGACAAAATGATTAGAGTAAATTATGAAGTAGCAGTTTTCAAGACACGGGACATCAGTCAATGAAGGACAGTGATCTCTGAGAGACAAGTAACAAATACAGTGAGTCCTAGGATTGCCTTAGCTTATGGTCTTAAGAGAGTTCCCAGGCCTCAGCAAAGAAAAGTGTAACCCCAGTGGATCCTGATGGGAATCCCTGAGTTCGGAGGCAAAGATGAGATTCTGGGGAGACCCAGAGAGCTAGAGTTCACAGGACAGAACACCAGAGAACAAAGAGCTGTACTTGGAGAGAAACCCAGAGATCTACAGAGAATCACCTTCAAATATTCAAGAGTACCTATCAGTACGAGCATGTGGAAAAAAAACAACAATTCAAGGTTGGAGTGAGAACTATCTGAAAAGGTCAGAGGAATGGTCCCTTGCATAGGTCTGAGAATTTTGTCTATTTCCTTCAGTCACAGAAACACTCATATTTCAAGGAGCATTGATAGACTCCTCTTGAATTCTTGGAAGGGCCTTTCTTCAATAGTGAGGAATAATTATTATCCTAGACTAAATGCTGCTCTAGTTAATTCTAAAACATCTTAAAAGTAAGACCAAAAAGAACCAAATGATTTCCAAGTAACTTAATTGCATTTATTTCAGAATAATGCCCAATAATATTTATAAATATTCAAAACCATCCATCACCCAAAAAGGTAAACTTTACAATGCCTGTCATCAAATTAAATATTACAGGTATATGAAAGACAAGAACATATGACATTATGAGAAAAAAATCAACTGAAATTAATCCAAAACTAGCACAGATGTTAGAATTAGCCGACAAGGATATTTTCCATATATTCAAAAATTAAGTATGGAAGGCTAAGAAAAGAAGCCTGTGACCCTTCCCATGACTCAGGGACTGTTCCTGCTATGTGCTCTCAAATTCTGAAATGGTGTAAGGATACTTACTGGGAAGTACCCTTGTAATCACTATGTAAGAAAGGTGAGCTAGAAGGGTTAAGTTGAATGACCACACAGTCATTAAAAAATGTCTCAGGCAATCTTGCAGATTGTGGTGAAGCTGCAGTGACCCTTCAGAGATGTCTCAACTTGAAGCCAAGGGACCAGGCCTTGGATCCTCATCGGTCATTAGATACAGGAAGCCCCTTAGGAGGATTCATCACCCTGGAGCTCCTACTGACAGAGAGACTCTTGGAAGGACTTGGCTATGAACTGTTAACAGATAATTCTGTTGTCAGCTGTAGGAATGATTGTCTTGATCTTGAAGGAAGGTTTTGGTGGCAAACCCCTGCATTCACTATACCCATCCAAAATGTAACTCTAAGGAGGTTTTTTAAATGAGATTAAGAAAAGCATAAACAAACATTTAAATCTTGCCTTTTGTAACCAATTTTAGTGTAAACACACAGTTTACTAATCATGTGATCTTCAGTTTTGTCTGCCCTTTCAAGTGTTTACAGCATTTAAGAGATTCTGATGGGCTGGACTTGGAATTTGCATTAAATATTTACAAGAGTTTGGTTAAATAAACTTTGAGTCAATATTTAAATATTTGGAGAAATATAACTTATTTAAATCCATCAAGGGCTGGAGATGTAGCTCAGTGGAAGAACATTTACCTAGTATGTGGAAGACCCTGAGTTCAATCCTCACAGTACTGCAAAAAAATGAATAAGATAAATCCATCAAGTTTGGGTTGATTCATTTGTGTATGAATATTTAAAGAATTATTGATTATTTATTTATGTAAATGGTAATAATTTTAAAAATTCATAAGAAGGATAAATTTGACCTTAAATAAAACACAAAGAGTAGTGAGTATTTCTCTAAAACACAAAAACTCTCAGGCACTAAATAAGCTAATGATACATTTTGTGATGGCAGGACTTTGGTTTTTTCATCTTATATGCCAACTTCAGTCTCTGGTGGTGTTTGCTATGTTGAAATCTTTGTCCTGGATCACCAGGAAATACTGCTGTGATTGAATAGTAACGTCTGCCATAGGTGTAACAGCTCAGCGTATCAGCATGTACGCAATCTATTCGTCAACTTCAGGTCATTAGATAATCAGACAAAAACTGCATCCGGACTGACTATATTATCTTCGCTGCCCTAAGGAAGGCCTTCCCTGAATTAAAGTGGAATATTATTCCATATTCTTACAAAAGTAAGAGTGATAAAGAATGTCCATCTAAATAATGTTTCTCTGTATTTTCAGATCTGAGATTGACAACATTGTCATGAAAACAAGTGTCCCCATGTAAGGTTTCTTGTAGTGAATTTTACCTAGAATTCAGTTTTAGGGAATGGATGAGAGTGTGCCCTCTTTTATTTATTTATTTATTTAATGTTTAACTGTTCATTTAAAGTTTGTCATCCCCTAAATATCTAGGTATAGTCAGTATCATGAGTGTAGGTATATATATGCCTAGGTATATTACTTTTATCCTCAATACTTAGCACAGATGCCTGGTAAACAGTAGGTGCCTTAACTAGTAATTATTTCTTTTTTAAATTTGTTCTTTTTAGATATACATGATAGTAGAGTGTATGTTGACATATTTTACACCCATGGAGTATAACTTATTCTAATTAGGATCCCATTCAGTGGTTGAACATGATGAGGAGTTACACTGATCATGTATGCACATATGAACACAGGAAAGTTATATACAATTCATTCTACTGTCTTTCCTATTTCCTCTCCCCTCCCTTCCCTTCATACCCCTTTGTCTAATCCAAAGAACTTCTGTTCTTCCCTTCCCCCCACCTTTTTGTGTGTTAGTATCCACACATCAGAGAGAACACTGGTGTCCTTTTTTTATTGGGCAACAAAATTGTAGTGAATTTTCCCACCCCGCTACTTTCTGCCCTTTTTTATTTTTAATTTTTTTGCACTGGTACTAAAATCTGCATTGCTTGTTAGTGGTTTGGTGTGGATAGATTCTTTGAAGGACCTCAAAAGGATGGATATCTGTATTAGTGAGGTAGAGCACACAGGACACACACTAAGCATTACGCAGGGATGCAGCTGGTGAGAGGGGTCAGCTGAAACAAGAATTAACTACTTCAGATGTTCTGTAGGAGTCCATTCATTCAGCCGCTGAGTGATGATGCCAGAAACTACTAAGCATGGGGCACAGAAGAGAAATAAAATACAGGTCCTGTCCACAGGGAGCTGACAGTCCTTATAGGGAAAAGCATGAGGGGAAAAATAATTATAATGCAAAGGCTAACTGCTGCAATAGCATTGGGTACCAGGTGCCAAAGTGCTATAGAGGAGTGAACAACCTTAGCCAAGAAAGTTACACAGGCAGTAACATTTACAAACTGTTTCTTGAAAAATAAGAGCTTGCAAGAGGAGGCTCTGTGACTAGAGAATATCATGGGTAATGGTTACTGTGGCTGGATCATGGGGTAGGTAGAAGGCACTTGAAGGAAATGAAGATAGAAAGATAGCTAGACCCTTACAAGTCACGCTAAGGGATTTGGACTTTGTCCTGTTGGCTATGTGGACTGCCATTGAAGGTTTCAAGTAGGGGATTGGAATAATCAGTTTTGTATTTTGGAAATAGAATTCAGGTTTCTATTTAGAGGATGAAATGGGTTGGAAGTCAAAAAGGCAGAGATTGTCTCTGGAAAATATTAGGTGAAAAAAGCAAGTGCAAATCAGTATGAATAATTTGATTCCAGGTCAATACTATCTTGCTGAGTATATATATGTGTACATACTCACACATCTACATAAACATCCTGAAGAATATATACAACTAATAACAGAGTTCACCTCCTAAGGAAGAGGAAAGGAGGAGCTATAGACTTGGCAGGAAAAAAAATGTTCTGCAGATCTTAATTTTGAAAGCAGAATTGGGATAAATATCCAATTACCAGTCATGAGTCACAAAGTGATTCAAATGTATCATACTCTTCCAGGAACTTCCCACAGGTTCAGTCATTTGGTGCATCAGACACTGCTGGGGTAAGGGGAGACCCCTGCCCTTGAAGAGCTCACAGCCCAGTGGTAGAGACAGACACCCAGGGGACACTACACTGGCAATGCTAACGAGGTGTGTTGGGCAATACCAAATACAACATTCTGGAGAAAGGAGGATGTCCAAAAGTTTAGTTGGTTGAAAAAGGCCTCTGAGAGACAGAGGGATTGAGCTGGTTCCTGGAGGAAGGGTTTCCCAGGCTAGGACTTCGCATGAGAAAATGTGTTGATGTTGCATTGTTTTGGGTATTTAATGTGGTGTATTTAAGGAGCAGTTAAGTCTCTCCTGATACTGGCTGAGGGTCCAGAAGTGGGAAGAATTAACATTGGGCCATCTCTCAATATGAGGACAGAAAGCAAGCCTGGGGCTCTTAATTGGCACCAATATCTAAAATATGTCAAAAAAGCATTGTACAGGGCCAATTAGAAAGAAACTGTTAGGTATCTTCTACAAAGTCATATCAATTTTCTTATGGAGGCAAGAATTATATTTAGGGAAAGTAAAATCCTTTTACAGTGGAAACATTGGAATATTTTCCTTTTGTCTCAAATTTTTGATGGGCAATGAAGAAATTTAGGGGGACAATGGAAATGCTCTGTCTTGATTGTGGTAGTGTTCATATGGATGCACTTATTAAACCCTATCAAATGGGTGCATTTTTTTGTATGCAAATTAGACGTTGGGAGTTTCTTTTCAAAAAGAAATTTGCAATAGAAAATATCAGAATGAATCTTTTTAAAATTTTTTTTTAGTTGTCCATAGACCTTTATTTTTATTTATTTATTTATATGCAGTGCTGAGAATTGAACCCAGTGCCTCACACGTGCTAGGCTAGCACTCTACCACTGAGCCACAACCCCAGCCCCAGAATGAATCTTGAAAAAGAATAATAATAACTGTTCCTGAACTCCTTTCCTTCAACTGAATAATATCATTTTGCAAATTGTTTAGGACTATTTTTTCTCCAGTACTGGGATTGAATCCAGTGGTGCTTTACCACTGAACTACATCCCTGACCCTTTTTATTTTTTATTTTGAAACATGGTCTTGCTAACTTTCCCAGGCTATCCTCAAATTTGCAACCTTCCTGCCTCAGCCTCCTGAGTCACTTGGACTATAATCATGTGCCACTGTACCTGGCTATAGTTTAGGATTTTCAGTAGGCACGAAAAAATTAAAAAGTGTGTGAGGGGGGTCTGAATTACTAAAGTAACTGAGAATAAAAATTTCCAATTACCTATCAAGATTATTAACCAGCAGCATGGGTTTACATAATTAATGATTCCAGGATTTTTCATGACTTTCATTTTTCTTTCACCTTTAAATATGTTCTTCAATAAACCAATCAGGAATTCAGTGTAGGTGATGAGAGGCATAGATTTGGAGATGTAACCACCTCCCAGACATTGTATTAGGGAATACACACACTTCGACTAACATTGAAAAAGAAAGGAAAACCTCTCTTTTTTCAGTCGCCAAGGTATAGTTTGCTGTGTTAAGAATAGGCAATTCTGCTATACAAGAAAGAAAAACACATCAGAGAGATAAGACTCACTGTAGTCAACTCAGGCTACTATAACAAAATACCACAGACCTGGCAGTTTAAACAGCATATATTTATCACATCACAGTTCAGAAGTCCAGAAAGTTCAAGATCAAGGTGCTGGCAGATTTGATTCCTAGTAGGGGTCCCCATCCTGGGTTATAGCCTTCTCGCTGTACCCTCACATGGTCAAGAGAAAGAGAATTCTGGTCAGTTCTTATTTATTTATTTATTTATTTATTTATTTATTTATTTATTTATACCAGGAATTGATCCCAAGGGTGCTTACCCACTGAGCCACATCCCCAACCCTTTTTCATTTTTTATTTTGAGACAGGATCTCACTAAGTTGCTTAGGGCTTCACTAAGTTGCTGAGGCTGGCTTTGAACTCGAGATCCTTCTGCCCGAGCCTCCCGAGCTTCTGAGGGCTCTACCCTCATGACCTCCTCTCATTCCCACCACATTCCACCTATTGTGGTAGAGTTCAAGTGTTAAATAAAGTAAAGTCCCACCCTCAGGGGCCTGGATGTATGAGACCTAAACAAATGAGTGAGTTAAGTGCAGGAGAGGAGTTATAAAGGGTCATGGGAAAGAGAGTTGGATGTGAGTGTATGTGCTTGGGTGTGGTCCTGGGAGAAGGGACAGACTGCCCAGGGGGTTGTGATCAGGAGAGCAGAAAGCTGGAAGAGAAGATGGTGCCTGTGATGGGAGAGAAGGGGAGGAAAATACCTGATTTCCATCGGTGTGGGAGAAGGTGTCATGGAGGAGGGAGTCTTGAAGTTCAGTCTTTAAAACTGGGTAGAATTTCAAGAGCAAAGATTGGAAAAAGTGGTGTGTGACAGGACAGGTTTTCAAGTTTGTCCTTTCTCCCATCACTTTACGCCACTTTCCATGGAGTTGCTGAGGATGTTGTTCTTTCTACATCTCATGAAAGAAGAGAAAAAATTTAAGAGGGTGAAAGACACAGAAAAGCAGAAAGGAAGAGTTAGGATAATCCACCATCCAAACCATTTGGTCCAGAACAAGCGAATGACTCCAGTAAGATTTCAAGAAAACCCAGGCAAAAATCATTTCCTTACTCAGAGGCGTTGCTAAACTCCTCCAAGCCAGTAACTCTGCTGACTCCCGGGCTTCAACCTGGGAGAGCGGTTTTCTGGCAGAGGGATATTGTTTTACAGGCAAGTTATGAGCCTTGATAAGCAGGATTCCTACATAAAGGCTGACAGTCATGCCGGCTGCAGAGCTTGCTTGCATTCTTAATCAAACTGTCAGATTAAGCCATGCTTGGCTGCAGGATATTATTAATACAAATTCTTAACTGTCAATTAGTTAACAGGCTAGTAAAAAGAACCTGGCTTATAAGATTGTTGCTAATGAATATAATGCTTTGTGTTCCAGCAAAACATATGCTTAGGTTGTGTAATTAGAAGCAGGACCCCCTCCTTCCCTCCCCATAGGGAGAACATGTGCAGCTGAATAAAGGAGCTTATTATACCTGTGAGGGGTCAAAGTCTGTGGATCTGTGGCTTATGGTATTATGACAGATTACAAAATCACTCCATTATGTTAGTCAGTCTGTTTCCAAGCACCTAGCAGGGAGCGAACGAGGCACTCGAAGCTCGGAAACAAGATTCCCATTGGTTTTCTTCCTAAGGTCTCAGGATGGGTCAGCTGTTGTTGACATCCGTTCACAGCTCACATGTCAGTCAGGGCCTTTCTGTCTGACTTTTGCCTCTCTTACTGCCAAGCATTCCTCTGAGAGGCAGCCAGTGCCCCAGGCCATAACCAGCTCCCAACAAGAGTGCAAATGAATTTGAAATTCTCTGGTGCTCCCATCATTTGTAGTAATGGAAGGGAAAGGAGGCAGAACACTTAGACCCCTGAATTCCTTGTTTCTGCTTCTCCCTCTTTCCTGCCCTCTCTGCCTCCCCTCTTTCTTCCACTGTCTCCCTAATTCCTTCTCCCTTCTTCCCACCACAGACACATGCCTTCTTATAAAACACGTGTAGAGAGGAGAGCAGTCAATGGAGACCCATCTTCTCCAAAAGCTTTTTTTTTTCTTTTTCTTTTTTTAATACTGAGGATTGAACCCAGGGGCACTTAACCACTGAGTCACATTCCCAGCCCTTTTTTATATTTTATTTAGAGACAGGGTCTCATTGAGTTGCTTAGGGCCTCACTAAGTTGCTGAGGCTAGCTTTGAACTCACAATTCTCCTGCCTCAGCCTCCCCAGCAGCTGGGATTATAGATGTGTGCCACCGGGCCTGGCTTGTTTTGAAGTCAATAACCATGTATACCTTCAAAACATTTCACACTAGAGAAGTCAAAATAGTCAAAGTGGTTGGGTGCAGTGACGTAAGCCTGTAATCCCAAAGTCTCAGAAGATTGAGGCAGGAGGATCACAAGTTGAGGTCAGCCTCAACATCTTAATGAGACTCTCTTTCAATACAAAAAAAAAAAAAAAAAAAAAAAATGGACTTAGGATGTAGCTCAGTGGTTCAATCCCCAGTACTGAAAAAAGGAAATGTCAAAATATATTTGCCTGATATGCCAAAGCAGTGGCTTTAAGGAAAGTCAACTTTATTACCTCAGAATAATACTTACTCTTCTAAGTTTATCTCTTACACTTGTCCTTTGCTGGCAGTGTCCTGCCCCTGGTGGACTGTGTATATGGGAAGCAAGATGGGATGACTACCTGCATTCCCTCTGCCTCCAGCCTCCTTACCTAGTTTCTTTATCTGTCAAGTAGCATGGAGTTTATGAAGAGAAAACTCCTTGGGGAAAATGACTTGTCAAATTATAACATTTATAAGATTTAATGAATAGAAATAAAATCACATTTTCCAAGTACTGTAGTAATATATGAAGGAAAAAATATGAAAACCATGTCCACAAGAGCTTCGAGCTGCAGCATTGCTTCCCTGAGGTGAAGAAAGAGTCCAGCTCCATTGAGAACCCAGGGCTCATGGCTGCCCACGCATTTGGGAAGTCACTGCTAGGGAGACACAGCCATTTTTCATCAATGACTACTTGATAGGGGACCATTAAGGACCAAAAATATCTATGGTAAGGCAAAAGAAAAACCTGGACAGACCTATGGGATGAATATTGTCATGCATAAAGGCTCTGCAGTTATAAATGAGGAAGGCACAGCTGAGCCCATTAAGGGTCTTGTGTCAGTCACCTCTTATTTTTATGATTTGTCATAAACAAAAGCCTATGACTGTGACGTACTGCCAAACACGTGGGCTCTGTTATTAGAAACACTTGGATTTGCCAGATGCGGTGGTGCATGTCTTTAATCCCAGCTACTTGGGAGGCTGGGGCAGGTGGATCCCAAGTTCAAGGGCAGCCTCAACAACCTAGACCTTCAGCAATTTGGCAAGATCTTGTCTCAAAATAAAAATTAACAAGGGTTGGGAATGTAGCTCAGTGAATAGCATGTCCCTGGGTTTAATCCCCAGGACCAGAAGGGGGAAAAAAAAAAAAAAAACACCTGAATTTGATTCATGGCTTGCACTTACTAGTTATTTGACCTTGGACAAGTGGCTGAACTTTCCTGAGTCTTGGTTTTGTCACATATAAAAGTGAGTATGATATAATTGGAACTACCAGGGGGAAAAGTCAATGTAAAAATGCCCAGGGCAGAATCTGGCACGTAGCAAGAGCTCAGTAATGGGTAGTTTTTGCCATTATTAGTTTTGAAACACTGGGCACTTTAGTGAAGTTCAAAGGTCTTAGCTTCTAACGGTGAAGAATTTGAGGACCATTTCAACATCCTTCATTGCAGAACAGCACTGCAGTAATGGCTTCACCTGCTAATGAAAAGCCTGTGTTCTGGACCATTTACAAAAACTGAAGGACCCTGAATCTTCCCTATTAGGTGACAAGAACCTTAAAGAAGGGAATAGTGACTTCCTCATTCCTACATCCCTAGCACCTACCCCATGCTGCTTGGGCATTATCTCATCTAGACCTCAGGCTGATGTGTGGAAAAGTTCTAATAATGAGCAGCATTTCAAGGTAACAGGAATCATAACATGGGTCTGTCGGGGTGCCTGCCAGTCTTACTAATAGTTCCTATTAGAAGCAACTGCCTTGGGTTGAGCGTATGTGTCGTACCTCCCACAAGGATGTTCTGGGCACTTCGTTCTTAACAAACAACTCCAAATCCAGTTGACATTGTAACTACACAACTCATTGCTATTTGAGCAATAGTCCACAATCCTTCAGCTTATTTTAGTTATTAATTCAAGTAGCCAACAAATACTTAGCAAGCATCTCCCATATGCCAGGTACTAAGATGCTGGGGATAAGTATGATGAACAGGATGAACAAAATCTTGCAGAGCTTACCTTCTTGAGGGAGCAGAGAGGCTCAAACAACAAACGAAAAAATAAACTCAATGACATCATTTCAGGTGCCATGAGGGAAGCAAATTGGATGATGGGTAGGAGACTGAGTAGAGAGAGGTGGCGCCTCCTTCAGGTGAAGTGCCTCTGAAAGGCTTCCCTTGGGAGGAGAAGGAGCCAGCCCTGAGGTGGAAGGGTGTTCCAACTCAAGGGAACAGGTGACACCAGGGGCAGAGCCTCGAAGCCTGGACCAGCAGGTGGAATTTGAGGAATAGGAAGACAGCTGAGCTGGAGCATGGCAGATAAGGAGAGGGCTCTGAGATGAGCTTGGGAGACACAGGTGGGGTCAGTCCACAGGGTCATGCAGGCTAAATAGGCCAGGGGTCCAGCCTGACCACAAGGTTCTTAGGTTTCTCTCATATAAAGCTCAGTGGATGCGTCCCACTTGTGTATACACTGGTCCTTCTGTGGAGTACCAAGAGGGGAATCTGGGCCATAAAAGTACTATTATCTCAGAGAAGCAAAGCTTCATTACACAGTGAAAGAATTTGAGCCCATGAGTCAAAGGACTTGATTTCCAACTGCCAGAGGCAAATCATTTCTGTGTCTGAGTCTGTTTCCTCCTCAGCATCCAAATGATGGAAAGTTACTAATGAGTTGCACACGTGTGCACACACATACGCATATACACACACACAAAAGTCCTTTGCTTTACAAATCACATTGTGTCATGAGCTACAGCTCAGTCTGTTTCTTCTAGTGAACCATAGGCTTTATTTACAGATCCATATTTCAAGACTGATTTGGAAGCAGCCTCCTAGGAACGCTGTCAAAAGCAATCTCTTTGATATTTCACTTTTGTTGCAACTTTAATTTTTATGGTATGCTTGAATAAAGAGATATGGGATGGATACCTTTCAAATATCTGAGAAAGTAGAAGGAAAACACTCAATTGAATCCATGAAAAAAAAAAAAAGTGAAGAAACCAGTAAGGTACACAAGTGAGTTCTAAGCCTCTTGAATTCATTTAGGGCTGAGTCCCCATTGCTCAGTGGAGTGTGAATAGGACATTTTCAGAGTTTTGTACTTGAAAAATACTGAGACTGGGGGTGGTGGTGCACACCTGTAATTTCAGCAACCTGGGAGGTTGGGGCAGAAGAAGTTTAAGGCCAGCCTCAGCAACCTAGCAAGACTCTGTCTCAAAATAAAAGGGCTGGGGATGTATCTCAGTGATAAAGCACCCTGGGTTCAATCCTCAGTAGAAAGAAGGAAGGATGGGAGGAAGAACAGGAGGAAGGAAGGAAGGAAGGAAGGAAGGAAGGAAAATACTAGGCAGTTGACAAGTTGACTGGAGAAACAAATCTAAGGATTAAACTGATATTGAACACATTTTTTATTATTTTATTTAATTGGAATTTCTTTTTTATTCTCTTACATGGGTTTAGCTAGCTCTTTAACTCAGAAAACACGCCGAAGGCACAAATAAATGTATGCTATTGCTATTATTTTTTCCAATAAAAGAAATGTTTTTCCACAATGACTAGAATTTTCTTTCTCTTTCCTATATCTTTAGAGAAGCAAAGTGGCATTACATAGTGAAAGAATTTGAGACAGTGAGTCAAAGGACTTGGTTTCCAATCGTCAGAGGAAAATAATTTCATATCTCTGAGCCTCAGTTTCCTCCTCAGGAAACCAGTTGGAACTGTTCTCATTCTTAGAGTGAGTCTGTATAGGGAGAAGATGTGTCTAAGGAAGGATAAAGGAAATAGAATAAAAAATGAGGAAGGCAAGAAGAGACAGAATCTAAGAAAAAGAAAGATTCAAAGGACAAGTTCTAAACCTTGTGCTGTAAAGTCAACCTGCTCCCAATTAAATTTTAAAGCAATGCTACATTAACTTTCCTAGCCTTTCATCTTGTTCCCTGTGCACCTGCTGGCAGAAGGGCTAATGACGCTACCTTGGAGGGAGGCGGGGAGCTGGAGTAACAAGGGCAAGAAATGAAGTGATGGAATATTCAGACATTGCATAGTCAGCCCTCAAGTTATCCAGATGTAAAGATGGCTGATCTTCCTCCCTGACAATTTGGCCCTGAAGTCCAAAAAGTTTAAAAGAGCTTTTTTCTGTGCATGGACCACTCCCAATGACCTTAATTCAAAAACATCCCAGTTGTTAATTTAACCAGAATCTCCTCTTAAGCCTTTTGCAGTGTGTGTCATCAGGGATTTCAACAACGGATGGTGTCCCTGGAGGTTCTTTGATAGGTGAAGCCTAGAAAAGTTTCTTGCGTCTAAATCCAGTCTCATCTTTTACTGTCTAAACTGATTTGAATTTATTTCAGGCCAAGTTATCCTTCAAAAAACATCTGGAGTTTCCTGTAAGTGTCCAGAGGCCAGATCTAGGGAAAGACTATTCTCATTGAGCATACTAACTGGAATTCACAACCTGTCTCCAGCAGCGGTTCAGAAAAGAGTCTTACTCAGGTTCATTCATTGATTCCACAAGCCAGGCCCTGAGCTGGTGCTGGAGAGGTGGTCAAATAAAATCCAATCACAGTGCAGGGGGTGGTAGAGGGTGCTCAGGAGCTCAGGGGAGGGCATTGCAAGTGAGCTAAACAGATGGCTTGGACTAGGATGGTGGCAACTAAGAAGCAGATAGACTGGTAGGTAGAGAAGGAGACACTTGTTAGAGGAAAAACTGACAAGAAAGGGTGATAGATTGCATAAGGCACATTAGGAGAGAGAACATTTTTGTAACTTGAACAACTGGCCACAGGAGGAAGGGACATTGGTATCTATTTAATGAGATGAGAAATCAGAAATCCTGTTTTGGACATGCTATCTGATAAGCTATGTCTCCTAAATTAAGATTTAACTCCTCCTGGGGAATATGTGTATTTTAAAGAAACAGCAAGGGTAAAACTAGAGTAACAACAGACAATTGGGCTGTCATTGTAGAATCAGGGATCATCCACCACCTATGGATAAGGCAAGTGGGATGTAACAAACACCTTGCAATGAAAATGGGCACAGACTGTGGAAGAAAGCCCCTGCCACTCCCTCCTCCAATCTAGAGTCCTCCCCTGCCTGCTTGTTGCTGCCGTTGTTCTGGTACTATGAACCTGATGTTTGGTGAAGGATTTTTTTTTCCTAGTCATTCCTGGCCACATCCTGACCCAAAAGGATGAGAACCTGCTCCCCCTGTAGCTTCGTCCACAGGGACCTTAGCCCAGTCCTCAAGCCCACCACCCTTGATTCACGGCATGGTCAAAGCTTCCAAAAGAGTGCCCATCTCTGTCCCTGGGAAAGAAGTTCATTCCTCTCAAACAGTCAGCGAGAGAAAAGAGAAGCTGGACTTAGTGGAATTGCATATATTCACAAAGAGAAAGCAGAGAGGAAAAGAGACTCTGTGTTCCTAAGTCATGCTTCCTGAGCTCAGATCTCAAAACTTCCTCTTCTTCAAAGTTGTCCAAGCCCAGGAGTTCCTCTCAAACCCACCCAGAGCTGCACCTTAAAAAAACCAAAAATTGTCAGTTCAAAAGAGTTCCTATCCCCAAATATTCTTTATAATGAAGTCTTGTCTCTTTCTGTATGAATACTTACCATTCACTGGGCATCTGAAAGGTTCATTCATTGATTCAATCAACCAGGCCCTGAGTTAGTGTTGGAGAGGTGGGCAAATAAATTTGAATCACAGTACATGGCAAAAGGGGGTGGTAGAGGGTGCTAAGGAGCTCAGGGGAGGACACTGCAAATGAGCTACACAGGTGGCTTGGACTAGGATGGTGGCAGCTGAAAAGAAACTGATAAACCCCATTATTTTACTGAAATTATACTATGCAGCCACAAAGTAAACAGTATGGTTATACTAGAAGAGCTCACCTGGAGGGATATCATCATGTTTTTTATAATCACTTTACTCTTCATGGAATGTTAGAATTCTTTATTAAAACAGACCAAGAAACAAGCACTCTGTTTACAGGATATTTAATTTAAATGTTTAAATTAAATTGCCTACATACAATTAAGTTCCATTCTCATTGATCACTAATAATTAGTAATCCCTTGTTTAGGGCCTGGGTCCTGACCTGGGTCCTGTAATGGGCAGGAGGACACCCAATGGCATTGTCGAGAGATCCCAAGGTCTATGCAGTCAGGTCCACTTCCGTCTGGGTTACTGCTGCAGCCCTGGAGCCTGGCACACTGCCAGCCTCGTCTTAGGGACCTGTAATATTTCTTCAATGAATGAATGAGTGGATACAGTCCAGCACCAGGGCTTTCGGATAAATTGAATTTGGTTGGATTATTTCTGGAGTAGCTGAAAGGAGATAGAATGTAAGGGGTAAATGAATCAAAGCAGAGAAAAGGAGCCAACACCAAAGAAGTATCAAATGTGCTATTTTAGTTTTTTCCCTTGAGGGATTTTTGTGAGGCCAAAAAATAAGAGATAAGGGGAAAGTTCAGGCAGAAGAGGTCATGAACTTCTCAGGAACTCCTCAGGAGCTTGGGGTGTGAACAAGACAATTGAAACGAGTCACAGGCTCAGCATAAAGCAAGGGTCCTGGGTATCATTCTTGCTGGTGCTGGTCATGTGATATATGAGCAGATCATCCAGCTTAAAGATTAGACTTGGTCCCCGTAGGACCTTTCTTGAAATCAGATTCCTCCCGGGATGGCTTAAAACTTAAAACAACATGACAACAAATATCTTTACAATGGGTTGTATTGTAGTTAAGGGAACTTCAGTTCAAGGCCACATTCCCTGAAGCATGCTTTTAATTTTTTCTTAATAACTTACAAGGAAGATTAATAGAGTTTTGTGGAAGCCAAAAAAGGGTGAGTATAACATGTTAAGCAGATTTGTTTAATGTAATTCTCAGAGCCTTTAATATTAACATTATATGTATATTATGAATCTCTAAGAAAATGAGTATGTGCATATGTACGTATCAATTCTCAGAACCAGAATATTGCAGAAGACTTTATGGGAGATACTGACTTATTGAGTACGTTTACTCTTATGCTAAAGAAATTCCCCTTAAATGTTTAAATGTCAACACTTTTCAAGGATCCATTTCCTTTTTGCAAGGCATGGCAAAAGCCAAATTGAAAGTTTAAAGACTCAAAACATATTTATATTTTTCAAATAAGAAGGAAGTATGTTTCCTCGTATATGTATATTTATTATTGAAGCCAAGACTTCCATCATTCCTTTTTTTAAAAAAAATAAAACAGTCCTTTAGTGACCATCAGGAAAATATACCAAAACTGTTGTTCTATAAGAACATGAAGTTAGAAAAGCAATTTTACTGAAATTGAATTTTTAAAACTACATTTAAATGAGATTTAACCACAAAAAGAGATAGAATGTGATTCTACCACCATATTTTTAGAACTAGAATGAATCATGATTTTCATATTTCCTAAGAGTATTGTCTTATAATTTGCCCAAGGATTTGATTTTACTTTCTAGTGACTCCAAAGGTGTCAATATCTGCTTATAAAACTTTGATTTGGACCAGGTAGGCTGCTGAAAAATTGTCAGACTTTTTCTCATTAAAACAGGATTGTGAGGGACTGGGGATATAGCTCAGTGGGTACAATGCTTGCCTTGCAAGCACAAGGCCCTGGGTTCAATCCCCAGCATCACAAAAAAAAAAAAAAAAAAAAAAAAAACGGGATTGTGCTCTGGGTTGACAGTATCACCCTTGCATCCCAGAGGCTCATATGATCAGAACTTATCTTTTCCTTTTTTCCTTGCATTAACACATTTTTCATAGTTACTGGGTGTAAAATATTTGGAGAGAAATCTACCAATTTTGAATTTTTTTCCTTCCTAGGAAGTCAAAAGACAATAGATTATCAGTTTCTTTTAGCCTTCATTTCACTCAAAATTGTCCCACAAATTCCCTGCACCTCTCTTTTTTTAAGCAGATTGAAGGTACTATGAAACACACAGAACTGATAGTAGTGTTATGTGTGGGCCTTGACCCATTGTGGCTTGTCACGTAAGAGATGTCTCCTGCAATTTGAAGTCCATGTCACTGAAGAAACTTCTTATATTGATGTATTATAATTATACATAATAGTGGTATTTGAAGCAACTTCTTATTTGGTCACCATCTATTCCCTTCTGTACAGTGACAGGTGCTTCTCCTCTGGTAGCAATAAAGGCTGAGTTTATGCTACAGGATGGCTGGAGAGGCAGCATCAAGGCATCCAGGAACAGACAGCAGTGGGGTTGCAGGCTGAGTCGTCTGCTCCACCCAGAAGATTAGAACAGAGGACAGAAGGAGAGGGGGCAGGCTTCATTCTCTGCCCACCTTTGCTTAGCAGCTGAGTCTCCGTGGGTAGCTGTGAGGCTCCAGCCTATTGCGCCCAGCAGGAGGCCCCTCTCTCCAGAGTCTAATGCCACTTCTTTCTCCCTTGCCTATTCAGCCCTAAGGGAAATAATGACCTGCTGGTGCCAGACTTCGGGTGCCTCAAATTTCCTCATTCCTTAACCCTGCCCACACCTCTCAGTCCTGTGATTAAAGTCTCTTCACTGAACTATCTGGGGTGAATTCTGTTCTCTACGGGAGCCTCACTGATACACCTACTGACGTTCCATTTCAAAATGAAGCTATTAAAAGAGACCTAGACGGGGGAGGTTCATTGGATTAGACCAAGGGGAGTGAAGGAAAAGGAGGGAGGATGGGATTAGAAAAGACAGTGGAATGAATTGCACAAAACTTTCCTGTGCTCATATATGAATACACAACAAGTGAAATTCATCATGCACAACCACAAGAATGGGATCCTAATTAGAATGTTATATTCCATGTATGCATAATATGTCAAAATATCGTTTACTGTCATGTATATCTAAAAAGAACAAATAAAAAATAAAAATAATACTAAAAATTTTTTTTAAATAAAAGAGACCTAGAGTTAATAGGTTTCCTTCTCAACTTCAATCCAAATGTTGTTTAGGAATATGATCTTTGGGGTCATGCAGATCTGTTCTTAATGTTGTGTTTCTAGACACACTTAAGCATCAGTTTTCTCATTCAGAAAATGGGGGTAAACATAGTATCTAACTTATTTGATGGTTGTGTGGGTTAAATGAGATTATGTTGTTAAGGCACCTGGGACAGCACAGTGCTGAAAAGATACAACTTAGTAAATTAGAGTTCTTATATTCATTATTATTTAAGTATATTTCTATTTGAAACTCTGAGAATGTCTGCTTATTTTTTATTGATTATTTAGTGTTTTTTACTTGTGAAATTAAAGGCCAAACACATCACAGGACACTTTGTCTTTCACCACTACAGACACGGAGTGTTCCAGGGATTTGCACTGGTGGATTAAGGATCAATGGCAGAGAAAGAAGGAATGCAAAAGCCCTAGCCCAGGTTGCTTTTAAGGAATACCATCGCTCTTGCCACTTCCCCAAACCAGTATCTCACTTTTCACCCTTCTCACACCAGGTTCTCACACACTCGTCTATTTTAGACCATTGAATACATTATCTTGTCCCCAGTGCAAAAGCAGACTCTCTCTCCTCTTCTTATCTGCTCACCTGAGTTATATATATATTTGGGGGTAGGTACTGGGGATTGAACTCAGGGGCACTCAGTCACTGAGCCACATGCCCAGCCCTATTTTGTATTTTATTTAGAGACAGGGTCTCACTGAGTTGCTTAGCGTCTCACTTTTGCTGAGACTGGCTTTGAACTGGAGATCCTCCTGCCTCAGCCTCCCTAGTGGCAGGGATTACAGGCATGTGCCACCATGCCTGGTTCACCTGAATTATATTGAATTGGTTTATACTAAGTTTCATTGTGAATAACAAAAACCCCCAAATAATAGTAGCATAAAAAAGATGGAAGCTATTCCTACATCACATAAAATGTAGGAGAGTAGTCTAGGGCTGGTAGGGAGCTCCGTGCTATCTTCCACGCAGGCTCCTTCTGTCTTGCTCTGCTGTGTGTGACCTCATCCTTTGTTTAAGATTAAGGCTGGCATCAAAGTCATATTCCAAGCAGCAAGACAGAATGGGGAGAAAGGCAAAGAATTACACTAGCTTTCTCTAAAAACAAGAATCCTGCAAGTTGCCCATCAACATTTCTGCTTACGAGTTCATAATCAGAATTCAATCAGATGCCACTCTAGGTATAAGGGAGGTTGAGAAATTTTGTCATTATTCTGTGAAGTCATGGGTCCAGCTAAAACTTTTGTTAACTATGAATGAAATATAGAGAGAATATTGGGAACAGTTAGCAGGCTCTGACACAGACGCCTACCTTTCTGCCCTCCCCTTCTTACTTACAGTTAATAGGAAAGACAGGCATGGAAATTTTTTTTTTAAAAACTATGTCATTTCAAACAGTTAAGGAGGGCATTTTAAAGTGGTATGGTGTCAAATCAATAGTAAACTGGAAAGCTGTGCTGTGTCCCGCTCTGTCCCCACCTCAGACCTTTCTCGGAGCACAATTTCCAAATGTGAGCACCAAGGAGGACTTGTCCTAGACTGTCACCAACTCTGAACACGCCGAGAAGTCAAGGCACGAATCTGGATGAATGTAACTTTAGCCATAACTGGAATTACAGAATATGTGCTCTATCTAAACCTTGGGGACAACCGGGGGTAATGGTGTATTATCTATCTTTCACCACAAGAGCATGGAGTCAGCTAGAGCCATGGCACCCTCCTGGCTTGTCCATCCTGTTACCTTGTGACCACCTCCATAATTCTTAGGACTGGAGTGTTATTAAAGGTTTCATAGTAGAAAAGTAATTAAGATCAGAATTGTGGTGACAATATTAACTCAGTAGGGTGTTAAGAGATTAGGAAAGGGAGAGACTGGAGATGGCACCAGGGAGCAGAGTCCTTGTCAGTGGTAATGACAAGTGGGATGCATAATGGGAATGGGAAGACTATAGATGGAGACCTACTCCAAAGGACACAGAAGCAGAGACTCTGGTGGGGAGGAAGTGGGAGGACGTTTGAAGCAGGAATCTGCCAACTTCATCTTTTTGAAACTTCTTTTTGTGGGGAACTGCTCCTATGCCACTCCAATTTTGATGAAGTTGCCAATTGCGAGCTCTACCTTCTGACTACAGGTGTGTGTGTGTGTGAGTGTGTGTGTGTGTGTGTGTGTGTGTCTTCCTGTGTCCTGGTAGAAGCAACCAATCACGGTACCTCATTCTCTTGGGCACAGTGATTGCTCTAGGTATGGAATGTGCCCCAATCTAGGCTAATCAGTGTTCTTTTCTGGTACTCTTCCATTCAGAGCTGGAGGGCCTTGGTTTTGGATGTATGTGAAGGGACCACCAGCAGCCATTTTTCTTGCAACATCAATCTGCAGTAGGAAAGAATGAAGCCAACATAGGTGGAGGGTGCAGATGGCCACCTTCTTGAATTCCTGAGTCTAGTCAAATCAGAAGTTAGGTCAAATTCTAGAATTTCCACTTATGTGACCCAATAAATCTCCTTTTGTGCTTAAGCTAGTTGGGTTTCAATTGTAAATCAAAACAAGTCTGAACTTAAAAGGAGAAGTAAAAGAGTATCATGTTCTTCCTATTAGAAATATGCTTAACAAGCTTCTGCAAGTCCATAGTAAATTCAATGGAATGAATCAAGAAAGTTGGTACCTAAGAAATATTTGTTAGCCAACTATGGACAAATCAAAGTTATTTAGGAGAATGTTGGAAAAACTAGTTTTGCTCATTTTTGTTTTGTTTTCCTTCTTATACAGATGGAAGAGGAAGAGGAATAGTAAGGTAATCAGTCAGGGAAGATGGAACTGATTGAGAGGCAGGTAAAGGAGGTGGGAACAGAGTGTTGGAGAAGCCAATAGTGAGGGACGTCATGGCGAGGGAGAAAGCCCCAGCCTGGCAGTCACAATCCCAGCTCTGCCACTAATGACCTGTCTACTTAGGTATGACTCTTTGCCTAGGTTGTAACTTCTTTCTCCAAGAAATAAGGAGGCTTGGAATAAAGTGTGCTTACTGTCTGTCTTGACTAACAGTCTAATATTGTAGTATATATGCACTATTTTTAGCAGGAAAACAAAGGAAACAAGGACATAGGGAGCATCGCCACTGGACATTCAGCTATCAAGAGCATGAGCTCAGGATTCCCAAGGGGTCCAGCTCAGAGGGAAGCTACTCCAACTGTTACAGGACCAAGACCTTCTAGGAACTGAGGCAGTGTCAAAAACCCCTTCAAACCCCAGTTCTTGAGATCAGGTCAGAAAGATGTCAACCATGTCACTCAGAGTAGCAACCATGAGTTTATTAGAAGGGATGGGAAATGGAAAAAGGGGACAACAACTTTTTTTTTTTGGTACCAGGGATTGAACCCAAGGGCACCTAACCACTGAGCCACATCCCAAGCCCTTATTTATATTTCATTTATAGACAGAGTCTCACTAAGTTGCTTAGGGCCTTGCTAAGTTGCTGAGGCTGGCTTTGAACTCATGATCCTCCTGCCTCAGCCTCCCAAGTCGCTAGGATTACAGGCATGTACCACTGCTCCTGGCTAGGGGGACAATTTTAAGGGAGAGAATGGGTCCTCTCAAGAGAGGAATGGCCTGCCTCTACTGCCCTCCAGTTTATTGAGGGTCCCAAGGAGGTTTCCAGAGAGTTTCCAGGTACATCTCTTGACCTATGTCTGACAGCAGGACAACATCAGACTTTCAAGTCCCCTCTGCCATGACAGCTCCAGGTCACTTTGGCCAGTAGTGTCCAGTTCTAACTGGACCCTGTTCTTACAGATTTTATAGTTAGGGAGAATTATCTTTGTCTGTTTTGGGATCTGGTCTGTGTAAGAGTCACAAAAGCCCCTACCCCCTTCAGGATAACTGGTGTTCTTCATATTAGCAGCTCAGGGCCTGCATTTCTCCTGCAGGTGACAGGTAGTTTGCTGAGGAACGTAGCATATCCTGCAGACTTAAGCAGGCAGGGCTGCAGGTAAATTACTTTTTAAAGAAAGCATGTGTGGGTTAGCACAGCGGGCCCCGTTTATAGAATTATTCCCTTAATCTCACATTCCCACCATTCACATCCTATCACAAAACCCCCAAAGCCTCAGATTATCCCATGGGCAGTTAAGGCTCTAACTTTTCCCTGGGGGGTTAAGACATGTTCTGCAATAAGAAGCTGGTATCACAGGGGTGAGGGGATGGTGTGGAAATCCAAGCCAGGTCTCCTTCTTTTGCTAAATAGTCAATTCCCTAGGCTGAGAGGGCAGAACCAACCTACTCTCCCACTTCTCTCCTCACCCTTTCCCACCCATGGAAGGAATCCTGAATCGGACTAAATCCCGTCAAGATGAGCTTTAACTGGAATCCATCCAACATGGCAAGGGCAGCCCACCTGGTGGAGAGCTGAATAAACACCTGTACATGGGATAATCCAATAGCCTGCCATGATCACAGCCAGAAAGGCAAGGGAGGAGAGGGGACAAGGGGAAGAAGAGGTGAATAAACACAGGAAAGGAAGTGCAACAGGAATTTGCTCCTGGTCCACAGTAGAGTTTGAAATGTAGAAGAAATAAGATTTCCTCTAGCTCTTTGAACTTCCTCCCATTTTTGCCAAGATGGTTAGCAAGAAGTTTGTTGGTGCATACACTAAAGAAGCAACTTCCGGCACACGGTAGGTGCTGAATAAGTATGTACTGAATGAATAAATCAACAAATGGATGGACAAATCTGTTGGTCATCATGTTGCCTCTTTTTTATGGTCCTAGGTGTTATGAACCCCAAAGATGAGACGTGCTCCTCAGAGAGAAGGCACGACAGGGACAGAGCTCCTCCTGTACACTCAGCTGAAGCTGCCTCCACACTCCAGACCAGTCAGACAAGCAGTTAGAACCGGTGGCAGTACCCAGGGCACATCCCTCTGCCAAGGAGCACAGGACCATGCAGTTACTTGTCCTTGGCTTCTGAGAGCTTGAAGTCTAACCGAAAAGACAGCAAATGCTCATATGGAACAATGATATGAATCATGCAAATCAGTAAGTAATCAGCCTTAAGTAACATAGGGAGATGTATAATTATGATTAGAGTTCAAAGAAAAGAGAGATGAGTGAAACTGGAATGGTCCAGAAACCTCCATTGCAGAAGTGGCTGGAACCTTGATGCAGAGAACAGGTTCATTCACGTAGCAGGGAATTTGGGTTAATTTTCTGGACCCTGCTCCCATCTGGGACATTGCACTTTTATTTTCTAGAGGCATGACCAAGTCCCCTTTCAATTTTCCTCCCACAGTCTGATGGAAGGTGAGATTTCCATCACCATTAGAGCAGAGGGGGACTTCAAAAAGGGCAGTGCAATTTGAGTGCTGATGAGGCCAACAGGTTGGATTCTGAAGGCTGTTACTGCTGCCAGGCTGCAACCTAGACATAAATTTGCTGCTTCAAATGTTCCATCAGGAGAATCGGCTGGGGAGCACTAATCCCAAGTGAAACCGTCTTGATTACAAAAGAAGAAATGACAACTCCATATCGTTTAACTGCTGAACTTTCCAATGAAATACAAAGCGGCATTGAAGTTCTCTGCCTGTAATGCCATGGTTTAAGCAGTTAATCTTATTTTCACTGAATGGCATGTTCATTACAGCAAATAAGTAGGTAATGCATGGGATTATGGAAGAGGAAAGATAAATTAAACCAGTTATAGGCATCATGTTGATGTTTTTTAACTGTCCGTGTTAACTTGGTATTTTTCAACAGTCAGATCTAATAAACGATCATTTAGTAGAGATTAAGCCCATGGGACTCTTGCCCAGAAAAGGCATTATGTATGACTTCAGATGCTAGTTTTAGGGGCAGCAGTTCATGATAGCCAGCATGGGCCCCAGCCTGGACTCTCCAGTGCTGAAAAGGAGTGTTTCTGAATGTAAGGTAGCACTTCTCACTTTGCATTACAGTTATGTTTTTAATCATTTATACTTTTCATGGCAACTGCAAGCCTGTTCTTCATGGTCTCAAACAGATCTTGGATCTGCTACAAAGATACCTATGACATAATATAATGTTGTTCAGGAATGTATTTTGTCATCTTTCCTCAAATAAGCATTATTCTGACTCCAAAACCATTCATTGAACCATGAGTACAAAAGACAAAGGAGATATTGTCCCTGAATTGGAAGAGATTACCATCAAGTTAGGAGAGAAAGGATAATCACAAACAAAGAATCTTGGAAACAAAGGGAAGGGGTATATATCAAGTGCCAAATTGTATAGTACGGTTTGTGCATAGTGTAGCCCATAAGGAAAAGATGGGCTAGTACTTCCTAAGTAGTATGAAGTACTAGGTTTTAATCATCATGCTATATAGGCTCTTTGTATACCTGATCTCATTTAATTAACACAATAGTCTCGTGAGGCAAATATTAGCACCTCCCATTTCACAGGTGTGGAAAGTGAGAGTCAGAAATTTAATCTGCTTGTCCAAATAAGGGAAGCAGCAGAAGTTTAATCCCAGGTTGGATTTCAAAGTCCTTGCTTTCTCCTTTATGGCAAGTTGCTTTCTTAAGAAATACAAAATGGTTAGGATATAGCTTGGTGCTAGAGTGCTTGCCCAGCATGCACTAAGCCCTGGGCTCACTCTCCAGCACTGGAAAAAAAAAAAAAAAAAAAAAAAAAAAAGTCAAGGAGGGAGTGGAATTGGATCTGAGTCAGAACGAATCTTTGACTCAACTTAAAAGTGACAAAAGCTCTGACCAGTGCAACATATCTGTCAATTCTGCTTTCAGATACTAAGCCTAATGGATAATTAAGAAATTTCCCTTTTAAAAAGTTTGTGTCCATTTGCATTCTTGCCTCAAGTGATTATTCTCATGTCAACACCAAATATTACCATTCCTTTTTTTTTTTTATTGTAAACAAATGGGATACATGTTGTTTCTCTGTTTGTACATGGCATAAAGGCATACCATTTGTGTAATCATAAATTTACATAGGGTAATGTTGTTTGATTCATTCTGTTATTTTTTTCCCTTACCTCCACCCCTCCCACCCCTCTTTTCCCTCTATACAGTCCTTGCTTCCTCCATTCTTGCCCCACTCCCTAACCCTCACTCTAACCCTAACACTAACCCCTCCCATCCCCCATTATGTGTCATCATCCACCATTCCTTTTTAAAAACTGCCAATCCATTGAATGGAATACAGGTTCACAATGTAGCTTTAATATATGTACAGTTAAGTTGAACACCTATTCATATTTCCACTGGCTAACTTTGTTTTAGAATTCTCTATGCCTTTTCCTTTGCCATTTTTCTATATTTACCTCCAGTTAATTTTTTATTTAAATTAAATTTTATGAATTAAAATTGTAGAACACTTTATATATTAAATAACACCTTGTTACATATGTTGCATATTACTTCTCCTATTTAAAAAATTGTATTTTGATTTTTACACAGAAAAATCAATGTTTTTTTTTTCCTTCTAATTTCTGCAGCAGCATCCCAGAAACAACCTTCAGAATGTATATAGCAATAATGAGAAATAACCTTCAGAAAGTATACAGCTTTCTTGAAATGATAGTTCAGGTGACAAGGGACAGCCAGTGCAGATTTGCAGGACTTTTAGGTATCTTCCAGGATTATAATCCTGCAGTTATGCAGAATCAGGACTCCAGTGAGACTCAGAGGGTATTAAAGTGAAGACAGGTGATGTTTGATGGCTATATAACCAAAGGACACCTTAGTTCCACAGATGTTTTTTTAGTATCTTGAACTCCTGGAATAAACTCTCACATGCTCAAATTATATTATTTTAGCATCCTGATGAAATGAATTTACAAATATTGCATTTCAAAAAATTTTTAAATATTTTCTTTGTAGATGGACACAATACCTTTACTTTACTTACTTTTATGTGATGCTGAGGATTAAACCCAGTTCCTCACACGTGCTACGCAAGTGCTCTACCACTGAGTCACAACTCCAGTCCCACAAATCTTTGCTTCCATATTTTATAGTGAGATTCAGTTTCCTTTTTGGGCTGTGTTCATCAGGTCTGATATTAAGAGGATGCCAACTTTGACTCTCTCTCTCTCCTTTGCCTTCATCTACTTAATGATACTTGGGTTTAAATTTACCATCTCACTATTTTGTTTGTTCTATGTGCTCATTTCCTTTTGATTTGGCTATATTGATATTTCCCTCTTCTGTTAGTTTTATAATTATACTTTTATTTTTTAGTAGCTAAAGATTTCAACATCAATCCTAACCTCCAGTGTACTTGCACTTTGTACCTTCTTTGCAAATAATATAATCTTAAAACATTTTAACTCCAAGAATACTGTGATGGTTAAATTTGTGTTGAACTGAATGGTCACACTCATTTCACACTGCCCCTGAGATGTGGAGCAAAAAGTAAGTCCTGAGTGGACAGCAAAGTTCTGGTGGGCAAAGCATGCCAGACAAGGTCAAACAGACCTTTAGCTCTTTCCATAATCTCCATCATTTCCTAAAATCTCCCCCAGTAGATATACAATTTAATAAAGCACAGTGAATATGTGAGTCACACACAGCTTCATGACAAATGTCCCCAACTCCCCTTTCCCACATAGATTGCCACCCCTAGGTAGAATTCCCCTATACATTCAGGAATCTCAGGGTAGAGGTGTGAATGTGGTGAGCAGAAATTTAATATGAAGATACCATTTGTTCATCTACCCTCTTCATGTTGTATGTGATTTTTTTGTCCATACCACAATTATTATTAATTCTTGAGCATCATAGGATAAAGCAATGAGAAATGGCATGTATATGGGAGTAGGGAGAGGGGTGCTAGATTTTGACTAGTACAAATAAACACAGTGCCTTATTTAGTGGAGGACAACCAGGATATGAAGAGGATTTCAAAAAGACAAGTCAAGTCCTTTGTATCTCAGCTCCTATTACATTCCTGGCAACAGCACTTCAAATGAATGTAGAAAATAAAGTACTAAGAATAGAGGGAAGGACTGGGGTTGGGGCTCAGTGGAAGAGCACTTGCCTAGTATGCCTCAGGCACTGGGTTCAATCCTCAGCACCACATAAAAATAAATAAAACAAAGGTATCGTGTTCATTTAAAACTAAACAAAAAAAAATTAAATTAAATTAAAAAAAAAAAAGGAGAGAGGTTCTGATCCTCTCTGAAAACAAGGATGGCTACAAGGCTTTCTATTGTGGCAACTGCCTCTAAAGATACACAGATCAGTGCCCAGAGCCTTCTGCTACCTTCTAGTCTCTTCCATTTCAAAAGTCAAAACAGAATAAACAGCTAATAATTTTCAATCCTGCCTATTTATACTCTAGTTATATATAATTATCCCAGAAATTACAACTGAACTATTTTTTTTATTTCCAATACCTATTGGGCAAATCTTTTGGATACGATCTTGAGCATTTTAATAGGACCATAAAATAATTACTATTGTATCTGGCTAAAATGAACCTATCATTCATTTTAAAGGTTTGAAATTTTTTATTGTATTTGGGTACTGTGATGGACTTTTTAAATACCTCTTTATCATAGGGAAATCTAATTCTAAAAATCATCACTGAAGAACTTCACATTTTAAGAGGCATGGATCAGTCAAATTATCTTTTAAAATCCCTCTTTAATTCCAAGGACACAAAGAAAGTTTCTGGTCATAAAATGTGTTATGTTTGACTAACATTTATCATAACCAATTTAATAGTTTAGAACAAGCAAACTTGGAAGAGTTATACTTGTAAGTGCTAAGTGTGCAATTCGGTATAGGCCAAAGCCCTTTTAATAATCAACATGATCATTTTTGAAAATTTTTAAAAAGATAAGCAGAGTGTGCAGTAGAGAAAACATTTGATTAGGCATCTCAGCCCTCTATGATGTGCTGCTTCCCTAGCTAAGAAGACAGGGAAATAAGTCACATATTTTTTAGAGACACCCATACAGTAGACAGAATGTCAGATTAGGTGGTCTCCAGGGGTTCATCTAGCTCTGGGATTCTATATGACCAAATGACCTCTAGGGTTTCTTCTAGCTCAAAATACATACATGGAACTACCTGGAAAGCTGAGGCAAGAGTATTGCAAGTTTCAGGCCAGCCTGGGCTACTTGGTAAGACCTTGTCTCAAAATTTAAAAAATTAAAATTAAAAAGGGATGGGATATGTAGCTCAGTGGTAGAGCACTTGCCTAGCAAGCATAGGGCCCTGAGCTCAATGCCCAGTACTGAAAAAAAAAAAAAAAGAAAAAATAAGTTTATATATATATTCACACATACATACATACACACACACACACACACACACACACAGACACACACACACACACACAAATATATGTATATCCAAACCTTTGAAACAATTTTTGGATGTGTCAGCTATCAAGGCTATATAGTGGAAACAGTTTTTCTCATTTAAAATTGTTATACAGGTTAATAGTATAAGTTTGTTTTCAAAATTCGTTACTAGTGATTTCTGTTTTTTATTTGAGGTCAAGTCTTTGGACATTGCAAGCCTATCTACAATGTTGTTCTTTATTAGGACTACACTGCAATAAAAAGTAGAGCCCATCTGTGAACCATTAGAAAATGGTGATCCCAAGAGAAGCAACTTTTGCCAACTAAACTTTGATGTTATTCATTGATTTAGAATTATATGTTAAAATATTTAATGTGATTTTCACCACTCAAATTCAAACAAAAAATAATAATAATCCAAAAGCACATTTTTATTTGCAGTAAAGTTATAAGATAGATGGGAATTTAAACTCAATACCTGAAAACTGGGATGTGATGTTAATTATGTCTGAAGTTTCAAAAAATGTATTTAAAAATCCAATTACAGCATTGTGATTTCCTTAAGTTACTTTATTTTAAAGTGTCAAAAACTTAAAGATGTTCTTGTGCATACACATAAGCTATGTGTCTCAATTCATAACTATGGAAAGAATTTTCCATCACTATAAAATGAAATACTTACTCTAGGGTAGCACTTAATACTTATTTTTTAAAATCTACTACTGCTGATACAACTTCTAAAGAGCAATGACCTCACCAGAAAAATATTAAATGCTGTCTTTTCTTTTTTAAAGTGCTTATTAGCTTTATATCCAAAAGCAATGGTTTTTACAAACACATAATATTGAAAGGTGCTCACAAAGTCACTACTTACAGACTCAAATATGTCATTTTTCTAACTTTGCACATGTAAACAGGTTTCATCTGCATTAATGAAGACTGCTTTCAATGGCCCTCAAACACATGCTTCAAATCAAGACAGTGTTATTTGTACCAGCAACAGGAATAGTGACAGCAGAACAAACTGTAGCATATTTTAAATAGATTATAGCAGACCAAAAAAGCAGTAACAGCTTTTGGATATGTCAGACATCCCAGGATTAGCCTTCTTTCACTCTGCATATGTGTTAAATATTTTTTTTAAACTATCAAAACACTCTCGTGTCTCTCTATGGAGCATTTTTGAGTGTATGAAGAGTTCAAACTCTCTTACTATTTAACTAAACTCTGGTTTCTATACATAGGAGACTTCATATTCTCAACATTTAAAACAAAGCCTATTTCCATAAAGAAAGCAAGAAAGAATTAATAAATGAAATCCTCAGTTCCAAAATCTTGAGAAATAAAATCATGAACAATTCTGAAATAAAGTATTATTTTAAAGGCTGATACAAATATTCCAAAATAGAATTCATTTTCTGAGAGTGAAATGTGTGACTTCATTTTAGTCATATCACTTTTATCTGATTTACACACTTTAGAAAACAAATAGACATCATCTTAATCTAACTCCTTCCTGTGGGAGACTCTCATCTGATTCAGGCCTCCAGTATGTACCATTCGACAGTCTTATAATGAGCATCTCCTCAGGTCTGTTTTCTCAGCCTGAAGTTTGGTACTCCTCCTTTCTCTTCCCTCCAAAAATTCCCCTATATCACAAGAGAAAATTTATATTTAAAAAACTTACAATTTAAATACAATGTGATAATGCTACATTTGATTTAAAGTTGTAATAAATTATAAATTGCCAAATAACTTAATGTAATTCATAATGCAAATCCCTGGTATAAAAAGAATCCATCTTGCCCTGAATATAATAAAGCAGTCCAGTGAATTCAAATTACTTATGAAATAAAGGCAAAAATAAGATGTAAATACTATTTATAAAAGTCAAGTAAGAAACCAGTTACCATAAATCTTTTTACAAAGATAAATGTTATGTGGTTTACCACTTTTAAAAATTGTAAGGAAGGGTTATAATTAGTGGTTTCAAAAATGACTTTAGGGGAAACAGGGTTTGAATTATGTATTATTGTCATACAGGACATATTAAATATATCTATAACAATAATACCACAATGGTGGGGGGGCATGCACAGTGGTGCACACCTATAATCTCAATTACTGGGGAAACTGAGGCAGGAGGATCTCGAGTTCAAGGCCAGCCTGGGAAACATAATGAGATCCTGTCTCAAAATAATAATAATAATAATAATACTGCAATGGAGAATAATTTAATCTCTGCACTTGCTATCTTTTGGCAAGTATACTTTTTTTCAAAGTTTTGCTGTGATTAATTTTAAATGTTTGTCTTCAAAAACTTTTCTACTTGAGGTACTTATGTTTATAAGGAGATACTACAAGTCTCAAATAGTAATAACATGCCTAACAAAGATTGTTCTTGCATCTTTTGTTATTGTAACAAATATACTTTAAAATAGACAACACTGCTATGCTTGAAAATTAAAAATATCCAATTTTAAAAAGGGATGAAAAGGAAAAGGAAAATTGAAAATTCTTTAAAATTTAAAAATAAATCTAAAGTCCTTGCATTTCTTAAGAACTTGACTTGTCAGATCACAGCTTATCTTCTTTTGAATCAAATTATATCTTCCACCACTCATCTTTGTGGTAAGAGTCATCCATGTGATAAGATGTCAAGCCTTCATCTTGTTGGCTTCAGTTTGCATTTTCTTGAATGTTTGCACTACTGGTACTGGACTTAAGACGTTTGGCTAGATAAGACAAAAGTATATTTTAACTTAAATTTAATTCTTAAACATAATTATTCATTATTTCTATATAAGCACAGTATTTATCTATTGTTTGAATCCAAATAGAATCAATCTTCTGAAAATTAAAATTCATTTTTATACCAACCTTGAAAAACAACTTAGTTAGAAACTACATATGACTTTGTTATAAGGAGTACCAAATAAAACAGATATCATCTATAATTTCTTGAACATCACTATCTTAAAATATGTAATATAGATAAAAAGCAATCTACTTAGGTAATGTAAGAGTGCTATAAAGTATAATAATAAAATTATCTTTTTAAAAGTCCAAGCCAGAAATCTAAATCTAAATTCCTCTTAAAAGAAATCAGTGAAAACTTCTATCTGCTAAAGGGTACCCACAAAGATTCTACAGCAATTATTATGCTCCATTATTAAAGACTGAATGATCTTCCATCAAGATCTGGAATAAGACCAGGATATTTGGTCTTATTCAACATCATGCCACTAATTTTGTCAGTGCAATATAGTGAGAAAAAGAAAAGGAAAGGTATACATATGGAAAGAGAAAAATTTGTTTGTTTTCAGATTAAAAAATAAATTTAGGGGCTGGAGGTATAACTCAGTGATAGAGATTATGCTTAGCATATTCAAGGCCCTGGGTTCAATTCCCAGTACTGTAGGGGGGAAAAAAAATCAGTGAAAGAATTCTATAAAATAACATTGAAGAAATAAATTGTATATCACATGCACATTCACAAACATATACACAAACACAAATATATATAGCTTCAAAGAAAATAAGTAACAATCAGTTTTGATTGAGTGCTACTTCGATTGAGTTATTATGGTTAATAGAAAAAATCATGGCTATTTGGCATGGTAATATGTTTTGTTCTTACAGTTAAATATTTCTCATTGTCATGCTTTAGAAATGAAAAACAACAGTGCCAGTGTGAGAGCATCTTACACTGAAAAACTAGGAATCTTTTGACTTCAATGGTTGTAACCTAGAGTAAAGGTATGATTTGGAAGACCTCCAGTGGAACTGAGGCACCCATTTTGTTTTGTTTTTGAGCTTTATAAATAATTCTGATAATCAAAAATGAGAACCACTTCTATAGTTTCAATCAGGATCTCCCCTGACTCTCATTGTACATGTAAAATGATAACATGACTTCCTGGACCAGTGTGTTTGCTTTAGCATAAACTTAAGAGCAAATTTAAACTAAGAAAAATAAATAAATAAGGGCCTAAATTAGGGAGGCAAACTAAATCAGCAGTTTTTTTGTTTGTCTGTTGTTTTTTATCTAAAATTACAAAAAGTGATCTAGCTTCTTATCAATTATCAGATTATTTAATAAACTGATCAGACAACAATACTGATAGGTACACATACCCACAACTTCTTGCCTCTTTAGTTTCTTCCTGATAAATCCCCATGGCCTTTAAAATTCCACCCCAGCAATGGTCTAGTGGTAAATTCCAACCCCCCGAAAGCAGAATCATTCTGTGGCCCAACAATACTGTGTCTCCACCTCTATTACACATTGTAATAATTGAATCAGGGTCAGTGTATTCTTTAAGGGCATGAATTATGCCTTGTTCCTTTATCTATTTATTTTATTTATTTTATTTTATTTTTTGGTACCAGGGATTGAAACCAGAGGCACTTCGCCACTGAGCCACATCCTCAGTCCTTTTTATTTTTTTACTTTGAGATAAATCTCACCAAGTTCTTAGGGTCTCAACAAGTTGCTGAGGCTGGCCTCAAACTTGTGATCCTCCTGCCTCAGCCACCAGAATCAATGGGCTTATAGGCATGTACTACCTACCGCAACCAACTTGTTTCTTTTTTAAATTCCACTTCCTACCACAACGCTAGTATTTTGGTAAGAATTCAATAACTGCTTGTTATAGTTTAGAATGTGAAGTGTCCCCCAAAAGCTCATGTGTAAGACAATGCAAAAAAGTTCAGAGAAGAACTGACTGGGTTGTGAAAGCCTTATCCCAACCAGTCAATTAATCCTATGATGGGATTAACTGAGAGTAACTGGAGGAGGTAGGTCAATGGGGGCTTGGGTTTGGGGTATATATTTGTATCTCTCTGCTTTCTGATTATCATGTGAGCTGCTTCCCTCCTCCACACCCTTCCACCATGATCTCCTGCTTCACCTTGAGCCCTGAGGAATGTAGCCTGCAGTCTATGAATTGAGACCTCTGAAACTGTGAGTCCTTAAATAAACTTTTCCTCCTCTACAGTTGTTCTGATGGGGTTCTTAAGTCACAGCAGCAAAAAATTTGACTAAAACACTGCTTGATGAATGGTACCATAAAGAAAAGTAAATGAAATGAAAATGTCCATGAGGCAGAAGTACACAGACAAGAACTGCTTGCTTGCACTAGCACTCCCTCAATGTGTTTCTTAGCAACACTTCTATGAAAGAAGAGGTGTTACTGTCAAGTTTTGGGACATGCAGTGTAGGATCCTTTACCTTACATTTGTGTACGGTATGTAGCTCATGAAAAGGACATGGCATGCACTGCTTCTCAATCTTATTTGATCCACATTTTTCCCCCCTGAGGAACACACTTTAGAAAATCCTAACACTAAATACAGTATAATGTTTTTTCATTCAATAAATATTTTTAAGTATCAGGTACTTTCTAGATGTCAATGATGTAATGGTAAAAAAAGAGAAAATTATTGTTCTGATGGGGATTTCAGTTCAGTTAGGGGAGACAAACAAGGTAGAAAATAAAAAGCTAGTTGAAATGACTTAAATTATTTCACTTATATGAGCTAAGTGACTGAGTATCCCTAAAGAAAGATGACACAGAAGACTGAAGGGAAGGTGTACTCTTGGATTGTGGAGGGGGGTGCTAAAAGGTCTCCTTAAGCAAGAAACCTGAGTTAAGATCTGTTAGTAAAGTGGGAAGAGCTTTGCAAAGGGGTAGTGTGAATGAGCTTGGTGTCCAAGAGGGACTGAAAGAAGGCCAGCTACCCACAGAATCATGAGCAAGGAGAAGAGAAGTGATGAATTAGAAAGACAGATGGGTCATGCACAACTAGGAGAGCAGACTCTGGAAATAAAGTCTGGATGTTGCCCTATGAATAACAGAAACACATGAAGGGTTCCAAATGCAACAGGGTCATGGTAAAATCCAGGTTTTAAAATTACTCCAGCCACTATATACAGTATGGTATATAGTATACCATGTATTTAGTAGGTCAGATGGAAGCAGGGATGAGGACTGCAGAGACCCTGCTGATACTATAGGCAAGAGATTATAATGGCTTTAGCTGGGTTGACCAGAGGAGGCAGAGTAACTTAAGATCAGTTTTTGGAAGCAGGGCTGCCAGAATACTGCAGAGGAACTGAAAGGAGGTAAGGAGGGGAATGTGGGAATAGAGAAATAAAAGAGAGAAAATAATTAAGAAATGATCCCAATGTCTGTGCCTGCATAGCAGAAGGCTGGTAGTGACTTTAACAGTAAAAACAAACAAAAAACCCTGACATAGAAACAGTAAATGCTTCCCACAAAGTTCAGAAGAGTCACAAGGCAAATAAAATGTTTAAAGTTACACCAAGTCCTGAAAGATAAAACTTCTCAACAGTGAGGTTCATACAATATTTAACTGTCATTAGAACTGATCTATAAGATGTTTACAGATATTTACTTTTAAAAAGCTTTACTAAATATAACATACAACAGACTCTCTCCTTTACTAGCCACCATTTTAAGGTGACAAGACATTACAGGTTCAGTTCAAACTGATCTACATTTAACAATTTTACTTTAAAGATAGGTATATTAGAAGTGAAATCAGAAGAAGTGGTGCCAGGAAGGAATTTAAGGGGAAAAGAACTTTTAAAGCATATGGTCCTAGAATACAAGTAATATCTAAGAGAAAAAAGATAAACTTCCCCTTCGCAAATCATTCTTTTTTAAATACTAAAACTACTAAAAGCCAAGCCCATTCTTTCCTTGTGACAATAAAGGAGAAATCTGTGTGACGCAAGAGCCACTCTTTTCTAGCTAGACAAGATCTTCAAGCTGGTGTTTCTCTTGCTCTGCCCTGCTGGTAGGGGAGAGAGGAAAGGAATCAGTTCGCACTGAGCATGTGCTATAGGTCAAGTAACGTCCTTGGAACTACAATTCTTTCTTGTTCATAAACAAGCAGCAAGTTTGGGTCTTACTCCACCTTTAAGTCCTTCTACCAAGCCTCCAATGGCCTAAAAACTATCTTTATATCCCTACTACTACCATGTTAGGACTGCAAAGACCCTGCTGATACCTCTCTGCTACTATCAACCTCATTCTGGGAGTAATATAGCTTTCTCATTAATCTGATATTTCAGATGATTTACATGTCCTCTGGTTTTTTATAATCAGCACTTATAAAATTCTCACAAATCTCTTCCGTTAGTAAGCATAATTGTAGAATGTAAAGCAGAGAGCCATTTTAGGCTGACATACTTTGAGTTCTCAGAATATATATCATTTCTAAAACAGACAAAAACTTTTAAAAGCAGGCTGTTATCTAAACAAATGAATAATTGTTAAAACAAAAAACAAAACTTACGCAGAATGAGTTTGCGTTTCTTTTGCTCCGAGTGAAGAAAGCTACTAAGGTAGAAGACAACAGGTAGAAAGAGGATGAACACAGAAACAGCAATAACAGGCACTGTGTCACTGCAAGGAACTGAGCAGTTGAAAGTTCGACTCCAAAGTTTTCGAGTAATGTTCATCTGAAACAACAAATAACATTATTCTATTTTACAGTTAACTTGTCTTCAAGTTCTTATAATTATTTAGTTAATAATTAGATATTGTATAAATTTACATTAATACAAGCCAGGCATAGTAGTGCACACATGTAATTCCAATGACTCAGGAGGTTGTGCAAATTTGAGGCCAGCCACTGAAACTTGGCAAGGCCCTATCTCAAAATAAAAAATAAAAGGGCTGGGGATATATGTAGTTCAGTGGTAAAGCACCCCTGGATTCAATTTCTAGTACTACAAAAATAAATAAAAAATAAAATTTACATTAATATAGCAATGCCACATTCAAAATTCATAATACTGACCAAAATATTATGGTCAAGTATATAACAATATAGGAACGTAGTTAAATCCTCTTGTTGTCCTTAAAAAAAAAAAAAGTATTATTTACTGAGAGCCTACTTCAAACCAAGAACTATTCTAGGCAATAGGAATAAAGCAGTAAAAACAAAAGTCCTCATGACGTAGTGATTTTAAGTGCTTTTTAAACCTTCTTTAATATTACTGGTTCACTACAGTTCCCTCTGAGTTGTTGTGATAATTCACACTCATTATTTGCAACTGTTAAGCTTATCAATGTTAATTTCAAGTTCTCTGCTTTGAGCCAATAATTTGTTTCCTCTAATGACTTCTCAGGCATCTTATTGCCTAAAAAGCCATGATCGCCATCTAGTGGTGACCTATGTAAAGGCAGGCTATATAATGGAAACAAACTATTTGTTGCTGACCATTCAGTTAATACACTATTTACTAAGAGTCCACTGTTTGCCAGTCATTATCCTACAGACTGAACAATTAACAAAAAAGACAGGTTCCTGTCCTCATGTTGTTTTATTTTAGTGAGAGGAGACAGACTATAAACAAGTACTTTCAGATTGTAACAAATGTAAAGAAATAAAGCAATCATCGGGTAGGAAGTAAACAAGGAATGGCTTCTCAAACACATTATAGTAAAATCTAGAAATTTTAATAAACAATGAGTACCCAATATAATTTAAAGTAAATATACAACAATGCCCATGCCTCTGAAAATAGCACACATTTTCCAAATTTAAAAAAAAGTCATAAATTATCAACACACTTGTGAAGTACCTGATCAATTTCCATTTAGTTTGACAGACCAAGATATTCTACTTTATAACTACTACAGTTATTTCTGGTTAAGACAGCATATGCAGATTCCAACATGCCTTCAAAAGAGATAATAATACTAAAGGATTATTTAACAACCCTGCAAAATACACATCAAATCAGAAGCAAGTACTTACTGCATCTTCCACATCAATGCATAAATGCTTTCCAGGTTCAGCCTTATTATCAAGCTCATTAATTTTTTGCATTTCACTGTAGAAACTACTCAGAGTTTTGTATGCTTCACGACAGTTCTTGCAAACTTCTGAATAATTTTTTGGTGGTAGAAGACCGTGTGCACTCTCCTAAAGTCACAAAGGTAGATATGATACACACAATAAACATCACACACAATATCTCTGTAAACTATCTAATCTCCTAGAGGACTGGAGACAAATTTGGTTGCAAGTGCTGAGCTGAGAGGTTAAAGGCAGTACTAAATCACCCGTATTAAAGGTCTCACAGATTAGAGACCTGGTATATGAGAACCATATACCTGGTATATGAGTGCCAAAATATCTGGCACTTTCTAAATGACCTAAGTGTTGAAAATCACTGCACCAGTCAGTGTTAAATGAAGACAACACTAGCTCATATGACAAGTAATTTATAATTAAATGCCAGATGTCCCCCAATTATCTCACCATTACATATCAGTACATATCGATCCCACTCTTGTTGAATAAAATATGTCCTTGCCTGTGCTGACTTCACCAAAGTTTGCTGAGAAAGGATTTTTATAATGGAGAAGGAAAAGGCACCACAACTATATCCCCACTCAATTCTCTTATCAGAAAGCTCTTAATCTGGGCCTTTCTAGTCAACAGAAAGAGACAAACTCCATAGCTTAGAATAAGGGAAGTAGACATAATATACATTAGGAAATCTGTCTTTTACAATTCTAGAGTAACATTTGTCCTTTTTCAAGGACAAGTTTACACATTGCTTTCTACTCCCTTCATTCTTTGCAATATTGCATGGAGAAAGAACATTACTGCACATGGGAATGAAAGAGAAAAGGACAAACCAAAGTAATTAAACTGCTGTAGCCCCTATAACGTTACCTTCACCATCTATTTGGCAGAAAAACTAAGTCTCCCATTAGTCTGCCACAAGAAATAGCCCATCGCCTGTTTTTCACAGAAAAATCTAGCTGGACCCAAAGTAAAAAATCAAGCACAGAATCTTGATGGGGGGTAATTTAGTCACTTTTATTAAAACTCAAAATGCACATGCTTTTCATAATGCAATTCCACTTCTCTGAGTCTGCCAAACAAATCCTCACAAGTACTCCAAGTTACATGAAAAAAGGCTCTCTGTGGCAGTAGTCTGTAACAGTAAAATACGGACATGTGGCATGACAGCCTTATTCTGCCTGTGGGGATACCCAAGTGCTCCGCAAACAGCTGCCTCTCTACAGTCACCAGGACAGGCCAGATTTCCAGAGAAGCTCCCTGCAGGCATCTACTGCCCAAAGTGGATCTTATCTGGCACTTAAACTCACCTCTCTGTCATTCACCTGAGCCACAACCAGTAGGGCCAAAATTTCACTGCTACTGCATTATCTGTTTTGCTGTCTCCTACTGACTCCTCTCCTGAACTCCCCCCCCCCCACACACACACACACACAAACCCTAAATAACACTGGAGTGTCCCAGGACTCAGTACCTGGGGCCCCTTCTCCATCTCTCTATATTTACTCTCATCCAGTCTCATGACTGTGAGCACCATCTGGACCTGAGGTCTCCCAAACCTCTATCTCCAGCTCACAATTCTTCCCTGAGATCCAATCTCACTTATAACCCCATGTTTTACCTTACCTCAGATGTCTAACAGATACACCCTGCTTAACACGTTCAGAACAGAGTTCTTAATCCACGCCTGTACGATCCACTTCTCCTTGCCTTCCCCATGGCATCGTCCTCTCAGTCACTGAGGGCCAAAGCCTAGGATCACATCCAGCTGCTTTTCTTTCCTTCACCAGAAGCCAAAACCACTCCACCAGCAAGTACTGCTACACAAACTTCTAAAATACACCCTGAAATTCATCTCCTTTTCTTCAATGCTGCCAGTAATACCCTGGCCCAGTCGCCACCAGCCCTTTCCTGGGCCAGCCTCCTAACCAGCCTGTACTTCCACACTCCACTCTGGCCTGCCTTCACCTGAGCTCCTCCATGGAGCAGCCAGAGTGGTCTTTCAGCATCTGATGACACCCTGTAACATTCCTGCTTGAAGTGTGCAGGATATTATATCATATAGTATTAAATACAATATTTCTAATTTGCTAGAAACCTGGTTTTAAGGCTTCAGATTATTTCAATGAATTATGGAATTCTATCTTTATCGGGGGAAGAAGAAGTAGCTATTGTCTAATCTTGGAAACTCAGAACTACAGATTCAAACATATTTCTTAAAAATCTTAAGATAAAAGATGCTTAAATATAGAAAATGAAACCATGAAAGAACCAAAATAAAATTTTAAAGTATCTCAATGTAGGAAAAAAGTCTTCCTAATGAAAACACCATAAGCCATTATAAAATTGACAAATCTAACAAAATTAAAATTTTCTTCATGATAGAAGAAAACACAATGAAATGACATCAAACTAGGAAAATAACATTTGCAACTAACATCACAAGAAGAGGGCTGATATCCTACAAATATATTCATTATAATACCGGTCTCTTAAACTAAAGAGTTCCCTGGTCAAAGAAATTTGGTAAATGTGGTCAACACAAATTACCATTTGAAATTTTATAACATACCTGAGTCCACTAAAGGTTCCGAAGTACTGTAGTAAAGCATTTCCCAACCTTGGTAAAATATTAAATCTTCTTTTTTTTTTTTTTTTTTTTTGCCGTACTGGGGATCGAACTCAGGGTCTTGTGCTTGTGAGGCAAGCACTCTACCAGCTAAGCTATCTCCTCAACCCTAAACCCTCTTTTGACAGATCATCTTATTAATGTCCTATAGGACACATTTTGGAAAATGGGAAGTCTTTTTTGTTTTTCTCAGGGAAATTCATAACTCTATGTAATCACATTTATTAAAGAGGAAATTACACATACACCCTACAAATGTTTACATCTACTTGTGGGAACTACTTACTTATTGTGCAAATATAAAACTAGTTTTTAATCAAGGTTCCAATCTCACACTTCACTACCACCTGGCAAGTTCTAATACCAAAATTCAAGGGTCAGAGATGGAGACGACAAAAATCTACCAGGTAGGATTCTTAAAGGCTACCTTTTATATAATAATTCACTATTCAAGGTTACCTTACTAAATAATGCCTTTTTTAAAATATATTTTTTAATTGTAGATGGACACAACACCTTTATTTTATTTATGCAGTTTTATGTGGTGCTGAGGATTGAACCCACATGTGCTAATCGAGCATTCCACCAATGAGCCACAACCCCAACCCCTAAATAACACCTTTTAAAGGGGATAAAATACAGTTAAGTAAATATTGAGGCAAAAAGTAAGCTTCCTGTAGACAGAATCATACTGCACAGCGAAATACTTTATTATTGCACAAAGTCAGGGTAAATTTCTGTCAGACTAAACAACATTGTGTTTTAATTAAATACCTGCATACCTCAGTTAATGTTTTCACACTCATTATCTCACCAAATCTTCCCTATAAGAACACTTGAAGGTAGGCAGATCAATTATTACTGTCCCAACTTTACAAATGAGAACTGCAGTCTTAATATTTGCAAGAAGAACTAAAGAGCAGAAATTCAGATCCACTAATTCCACTATGAGTACAGATAAATACCAACAATGTTATAAAGACTTGGAATTAGACATTATTCATTTGACAAGACAGCATTTTAATCTCAAATATATATGAAGTACCTGAAGGTTATGCTCAAAGCAGGTTAAGGTGAGGTTAAATAGATTGAGGAAATATATTGTGCTGTTTGATAATCCTTCACTGTTGTCTGTTAAACAATCTGTTAAAAAAAAAAGTATATTACTATATCACAAGCAACAATTGTATGTTGTCAGTTGGCTTTCAAGTTATTATCTTTTGTTTGTACTATAGTAATCCTTTATTTCAGCAAGCATGAAGTATTCTACATAAAAGAATTTTCCAAACACGTGAAGCTCACCCTTATTAGTTTCCAAGTTTTTTTTAAATCATAGCCATTTGCATGAAAATCTTAAAATAACTGCATACCTTCCTCTTTTTATATAAACAATATACAGTAACAAATAAAATTTAAATTGACTTTTAATGGCAAAAGGTCATAATAATGAAAATCAGCTCTCTTAATAGAGCTATTTAGGCATAACACTGTTTACGCTGCATTAATTTTTCCTCAATTCTTCTGCTTTTTATCTCTGTGTCAAATTAAGTAGTTCTATGTTTCTTTCAACTTCACTAACGGGGTCATTTATTGTACCTAATAGAGTAGCCTTTTTAATTTGCTCATCCTAATATATCATGATTTGGGAGTCCAGAGACAAAATGGGTGCAAATTTTACCCAAAATACTGACAAAAGGGCCTCAAGTAAAGTTTGGATAAAAACAGGATTGTCTTACACATTTGTGTAAAACTTACATGAACTGTATTCTTGTGCAACTTCTACTCTTGCTTAGCATTAGCTCAAGTTCATTCATTCCTTTGTTTTTTTATGAATAAACATATTACAATTTATTTCTCCATTCTCCCCTCGTCAGTGAATCCACTCTTTATCTTCCCTTTGTCTTTTTCTCTCCCTGTGTTCTCAGTCTGCTATTTCCAAGTCGGGCTCAACTGCAGGCCCTCAGATTCCGTGGCCACAGTTGCCATCTAACTCTCCTCAAATCTTTGCCTTCCACATACCCACAAACATTTCCATCTGCTTCCTCTATTCCTGATTCTGGTTATAGAACACTATTACATAAAATTCTAAAATTATACTAGAAGGACCCAATTCAAATTCATGTGACCTATGAAGTCACATCATCATAGATGCCCTATTAATTGCTCTACAGGGATGTTCCACAAGGATGTTCCAAATATTTTCTATTCCCTAGTCCCTAGTTCAACTCCGGTCCCCCTTAATTTCAACAGACAGCTTTATATGGCATCCATCTGACTCAGAAAGTCAGAGCTAACCAAGAGTATCTTCTTAGGCAGACCTGGTAATATTAGCTATAATATTAGCTACTATAATATTAGCTACTCAGAACTGAGGCTGAAGAATCAAAAGTCTGAGGCCAGACTGGGCAATTTAGCAAGACCCTGTCTCAAAATCAAATAAAAAGGGCTGGCAATGTGACTCAGTGGAAGAGTACTTGCTTAGCTGCACAAAGCCCTGGGTTCAATCCCTGATACCACCAACACAAACAAACAAACAAAAAATCTCTTTCAACCAGGAGTGGAGAGATACCTTAGGAAACTATGGCAATAATCCTAACGGAATTTGGAGGACAAGAAAGAGACTGAACAGGTAGACACTAGGACACAACACCAAGAGATATCCCATGTACTATGAAAAATGACAATCACAACAATGAAAGCTGACATGTGCTGAGTAATTGTATGTTCCAAGCACCACGGCTTATATTTGAAACACATTTACTCATTCAATTCTTGCAGTGATTCTATGAGGCAAGGGTTAGAAGCTTAGAGAAATTAAGGAAGTTGCCCAAGGACATAAAATTGGTAAGCAAAAAGCTGGAATTTGTACTCAGTCTCAAACACAGCAAAATAACACATTCACAGCTACATTCTGAACCATTAAAATGTTCAAGACTGAGTCAACAAATACAGGCCAGGGCTCCTCCCTCCAGCATGCACAGATATCTCACACCATGCAGGGATTCAGACAGTCACCATCAACTGATCAGAGTTAGCAACCAAGAAGAAACCTAAACCTGGCGGCAATAACCAGCACTTTAAGACTCCTTTCTGCAAATTAGAAACAGGCTCCTCTTCTAGGTGAATGAATTATGAAAGGGCATTCCTTCCTCGGAAGCCAGCTAGAATTCAGCCATTCGCCCTTCTACATATACCACCTGGGCAGAACCCCCTCTGCACCCAGTGAACACGGGGCCCTCTTGGTAAACCTATTGTTTAGATGCTTCTCTCCCTGAACTCATGTACTCTACATTCTCTGCAGCTTTATTTTCCCAAGAACATGAGTCCCACATTAACTGTTCACCCAATCATTTAAAAATCAGAGGGTTCATTCTACAAATTGAAACTAAGAAACTAAGCCAGAGAAATGAGGTGATATACAGAGGCCCATATACCAAGTTCATAAGGCACTGAAATATCAAATATACTTTCCAGACTCCTATATTAATTCTACCATTTTTCTTTACTATTTAATACATTATTCCATTTGTCAGCTTTCACAAAATTCAAATACTAAATTCTTTAAAATGTGTGTGTGTGTGTGTGTGTGTGTGTGTGTGTGTGTGAGAAAAATCCCCTTTTAATGCTAGTTTAACATCACCATGAAGTACCCTTGAATTCTCTTAGGGATGAGGCAGAGAAGATATAAATAAAAAGAAACACAATTACATAGATACAGAATATTAGCATTTTAAGTTAACAAGACTGAACAAGGCTTTTTGTGTCTGACGTCTTGAGGAAGTTGAGGGAGCACAATTTCATCCACGGCAACAGGACATCTGTGTTATAAAGAGCCACATCATGACAACTAACATACACAACATAAGGAAAGGAGCATGTATCCCAGCACTGCCTGCAACAGTAGAAAGCCCTTACTATGAGAGAGCAATGTGATTTCTTCTATATAAGATATATAATTAAAAGGATTTATTTAAAAAGTAATTTATAAACAAAGCTTCTCTGAAGAACAAAAGGATGTAATCTCTTCTATTTTACTAAAAGTCATTTACATTTCTCTGAAGATAATTTGAAAATTAAGCTAAAAGCTAATATAGACTGGTCATCTGGTTAAGTACTGCACTCAACCATCAAAATTTTTTCAATAACTGTTAGCAGTATCATAAGGCACAAACGAGTTCATTATATAATGGGGTTAAAATGTCTTCATTATTAAAAAGCCCTGACTTTCTGCTTCAAAACAAAGGAACACCAGTGAATTCCTCTTTTATCTTTTTGCTGGAACTGGAGGCATAAGGTTATAAACAGTGAGAAGCTATGTATTTTAGAAATTAGTAAGTTAAAGAATATTAGTAATTATAAAGCTTCCTATAAGCACTAAGTGAAGTGGTCATTATGAATTTCCCTCTTAGATAATCAATGGAGCCTCATCAAGGACACATTAGCATAGCTTCTTTCTCAGTGAGGGCTCAGGCTTCAGCTTAAGAGGCATTCTTAAAGGTGTTAAGGATTCAAGTGAAGACCTTACACAGAACCCAATAAATCATCATAATGGGAATTATGCATCTTTAAATAAAGCATTTGGCATCTATTACAAGTTTGTATAAAGAACTCTGCTGTTTTCAAAACTAGTTTTAGAGAAAATAATAATCACCAATTTTTGAAAAACAGGGCCAACTTCAGAATATATAAAATAAACTGGAAACTTTTAATTAAACTTAACAAGAAAATGTAGACATTTTAAAGATATAAATAAGTAAATCAGATGCTTAGTACATTTTTGCTAGATAAAATATGGGAAAGAGCTCTCATTAACTGACTTTCTGGTTAACCAGTAAGTTTTACTATTGATTTTTCAAGCATCAATACATAAGCTATATGAATCAGAATGTGTATCAGGATTATACAGTGATTCAATAGCATCTCAAAAATTATCATTCAGATCACTGTAGAAATAGGTTGTTCATAAAGAAACAGTGGGTTTTCAGCAGGTAAGATCTAACATCTGAACTGGTTAATTTGGATACCCTTCTTAATACAGTACTTCATGATAGATACTACCTGCCAAAGAACCAAGTACTTTACAATAAGACAGTCCATGGTCTCATCAAATCTGGTCATTCTGCTAATCATTCAACTTGGTATGTGCAAGATAACCAGGTAAGGTCTCAATAACAAGGCTATATATTCCTATTCCTATGTCAACAACACACTCCTGCTAACAGCTTTATAATTCTGTACAGGAGAAACTGTTACTATACTTTCTTCTTAGGAGTCATTCTCCACAAGGAAAAACTAGTTTCCATGTTATTTGTACTGTGGTAGGAAGAGTGGTCTCTTAACACTTCTTTTGATGATCCATCAATTTCTAATAATTCATTTCCTACCAAGACCAATACTATACAAAGACAGAAATTCTGAGGAGAAAAGGCACGTGGATGCCACTCACTCCTCTACTGGATTCCTACCCTTCGTTTTATTAACCAATAACCACAGAAACTAGATGCCAACCCTATTTCAAGTTAAACTGGGCTGGGGATATGGCTCAGTGGTAGAGACCTTGCCTAGCATGCATAAGTCCCTGAGTTCAATCCCTAGCACTTCCAAAGAAGGGGGGGGGAGAGTTAAATCAAGTGGAGGTTTGAGGCTGTGTATTGTTTTTAATAATATTCCTTCCCACAATATCTTTTTATGTATATATTTTTAAATAATACTATTTTTACAAAAACTCCAATAGCTCCTGCTATGGTCTGAATACAATCATGCATCACTTAAGGACAGGGATACATTCTGAGAAAATGTATTAAATGAAAGTCATTAGATGATTTTTTTACTGTGTGAATGTCAGAGCATATGTAAATAAGTTGTGGACAGTATAGCCTAGGCTACACAGTATAGTGTCATGCTACTCAGTTATAAAACTATAAAGCATGCTATTGTACTAGATTATAACACAATGGTTAACAGTTATGTATCTAAACAGATAGTAAAGGCACAGTAAAACTAAAGTACAAAAAATTTAAAATGGCAACCTATACAGGGCACTGGCCATGAGTGGTGCTTGCAGGACTAGAGCTACTCTCGATGAATCACTGAGTGGTGAGTGAATACAAAGGCCTAGAACATTAACTGTAGACTTTATAAATGCTGAATATTTAGGCTACACTAAATTCATTCATAAGATTTTCTTTCTTCAATAATAAACTGACCTTAACTTGCTGTAACTTTTTTATTCTATGAACTTTTACATTTTTTTAAACTTTTTGAATCTCTTGTAATAATATTTAACTTAAAACATACATACTGAGCTGGGCACAGTGGCACACACCTGTAATGCCAGCAGCTGGGAGGCTAAGGCAGGAGCATCATGAGTTCAAAGCCAGCCTCAGCAAAAAGGAGGCACAAAGCAACTCAGCGAGACCCTGTCTCTAAATAAAATACAAAATAGGGCTGGGGATGTGACTTAGTGGTTAAGTGCCACTGAGTTCAATACCCAGTATCCCCACCCCACCCCGCAAAAAAAATACATTCTACATTGTACAGTTGTACAAGAATATTTTTCTGTATATCTTTAGTTTTCTTCTATTTTTAATTTTTAAAAATCTTTTTTTTTTTTTTTTTGGTGGGTGGTGGGAGGTTGTAACAGGGATTGAAACCCAGGGCATTCTGCCACTGTGCTGCATTCCCAACCCTTCATATTTTTTCAGACAGGTCTTATTAAGTTGCAAAGGCTGGTCTCAAACTTGCACTCCTCCTGCCTCAATCTCCCAAGTTGCTGGGATTATAGGCATGTGCCACTGCACCCTGTTTTAGTTAAAAATGAAGACACAAGAACTGGGCACTGTGGCACTTACCTGTTTAATATGACTTAATAATGGTTATTATGGAGATTAGTATAGAAAGAAGGAAGCCAGATGTTAATCATGAATACAATGGAGAATGATCCAAACAGCATTTCTATTGGGATGGAACCTTCAAGACTGTCCATTCCATCATAAGCCCAGAGTGCTAGGACCTTGAAGGCAAAGCAGTTTCAAGGAAAGGCATGCCACGGGACCTCAAGTCTCCGCTCCCTGCATTTCAATGCAGTGCTCCTTGGATGTCCCAGCTGTGGTCCAGGAGGCCCAGGTGCAGCCTGGTTATCACTGTATATGGCACGAGCTGTAAACCCCCGTGGCATCTATATGGGGCTAACTTTGTAGGCACAAGGTGTGCTTGAGCTGTGAAGTCATGGCTACCTCAACCTAGATTTCAAAGGCTGCCTTGGAAAACCTAGGGGTGCCAGGCAAAGATATGCCCCAGGGGTAGGGATGCTATAGAGTCCCCACTAGGGCAAAGTAAATGGAGCAGGGTTGCCAAAGAGAGCCCCTGCTAGAGCAATACTCTGCTGAGTCATGGGGTTGGGGCCACCAGAGAGTCCCCATTAAGGTAATGCCCCCCCAGAATTGTGATCTAAGTCATGACAGATAGCCCAGACAGGGGTAACACCTAGTAGAGCTATGGAGATGGGTCTACCCCCAACACTACAGACCTAAAGAGCTTCCAGTATAGAACTCCTGCCTGGGAGAGCCAAAGGCCTGCAAATCCAACAAGAGCTGCAGCAAGCAAAGCCATGGAGACTGGGGCAACCAGAGCCTTGGGGACCCAACCCTCAGTGGGTCCAGAAGGCAGGACATGGAGTCAAAGATTATCCTCAAGTCTCAAGATTTATTTAATACTCTCGGCTCTGTTGAGTTTTGGACTTAACATGTAACCTGTTACTCCTTCCTTTTTTCCTACTACTTTTCTTTAGAATGGAAATATATTTCCGAAGAATGGTACATCACTGTATTTTGGAAGCATGTAACTTGTTTGATTTCACAGATTCACAGCTGAAGAGCAATTTGCCTCATGATGAAACATATCTTTAAGTCTCACCTATATCAAGTTTAGAAGACATTTCGATGAAACTCTGAATGTAGACTTTTAAAGTTGATGCCAGAACAAGTTAAGACTTTGGGAACCACTGGGATGGAGTGAGTATATTCTGCATGTGAGGAGAACATGAATTTGGGAGACAAGGGTGCGATTGCATGGTCTGAATGTGTCCCCCAAAGTTCATGTGTTGAAACTTAATGGTCAATATGACCACTAAGTATCAAGTGGTGGGACCTTTAAAGGTGATTAAGTCATGAGGACTTCTTTCTCATGAGTGGGATTAAGGCCCTTAGAAAAGAAGCTTCACACAGGGTTTTGTTCCTTTTGGCTATTCCACTCTTCTGCTATGTGAAGACATAATATTTGTCCCCCTTTTGCCCCTTCTGTCCCTTCTGCCATTGAGAACAGTGCAGATGATTCCATCTTTGAGGAGTAGGCCTTCACCAGACACTGAACCTGCTGGAGCCATGATCTTAGACTTCCCAATCTCCAGGACTATGAGAAATAAATTTCTGTTGTTTATAAATTACCTAGTCTGTGGTATTTTGTTACAGCAACACAAAGATAACCTCTTAAAATCACTTAAAGTTTTTTTTTTTTACTTATATAAATAATAGTTTTATACTTACTGGCATAGGGAAGAAAAAAATAGACATTTTATATCAAAATATATATTTGTACAAAATGGATCACATATTGGTTTAAGTCTCAATCAAAAACAAAATTTTAAATCAGTGGTCTTTGTTCTTCTTTTGTGATTTTTTTTCCTTTTAGATGACAGACCATACCAACTCCGTACTATTTACTATTAAGATCCCTATTACTGGCATCACTTATCAGCTGTGTATCTACAAATTTAATAATCCAATCATTGAAAAAAAGCAACTAAGATAAGTGGGTTAGTGGTTCCTGCTCAACAATTTCACACAGGTTCTGAGAAAGTCGAGCATTCTTTGTATTTAAATAAAAAGGTAAATAAAAATCCAGAAATTTGTTTTGAATATTTATATTGTGATTTTTGTGTATATACAAAATGACAGCACCCTACTTAAATTTCTGATTGGGAATAATTAGTTTAAAATTTCAGTGTGATGTGACAATCTCCTTCCATTTTATTAAAAGAGTAAATACACTTTATATTCTTTTACACGCTTTTAAAGGCCATGATTTTAAAAACAATGACTGGATAAATAGGACATGGATTTTCTTTTAAGTGCAAGGATAAAAAGAAGCATTTACATGATTTAATATCAACATAAGACAGCTAGGATGCAATGAAATCAATGCCTTAATAGATCTGAGGTTGTTAAAGACGCAGCTGTGTGAGAACTTGCTGCTGACGCCTGATCAATGCAGGGTTGACATTAGAAGATGTATACTTCCATTTTTAAAAAGATTTTTTTTTCTACACATTATCTAGTTTACATTTATATTCTTAGTAAAAGATCTGACTTTTAAGCTGGGTATGGTGGCACACACCTATAATTTTAGCTCCTTGGGAGGCCAAAGCAGGAGAATCACAGGCTCAAGGTTAGCCTGGACAACTTAGCGAGGTCCTGACTCAAAATAAAATTTTTTTTAAAAAGGGCTGGGGTTGTTACTCAGTGGTAGAGCACATACAAGCATGTGGCTGGCCCTTGGTTCAACCACCAGTACTACCACCAAAAAAAAAAAAAAGGCTTACAGTTGTAATATGAAACAAGTCTATGTCTACAGAATACTACAGTATAAAAGTTAAATTTTAGTGGGGCTAAGTGTATTTATATTTCTTAAAATGGGGAATTGTACAATGACTTTGTCAAACTGCACTTTAATTCTTTTTTTGTTTGTTTTTTGTTGTTGTTTTTTGGTACTGGGAATTAAACCCAGGGACGCATAACCACTGAGCCACATCCACAACGCTTTTTTTATATTTTATTTAGAGACAGGGTCTCTCTGAGTTGCTTAGGACCTTGCTAAGCTGCTGAGGCTGGTTTTGAACTCGTGATCCTCCTGTCTCAGCCTCACAAGCCGCTGGCATTACAGGTGTGCACCACTATGCCCAGCTAGATATGCAGAATTTTAATCTATCCTGTCCTCTACTTCCATGGCCCCTGCTCTCCATCACGTTTTCTTGTTATTCTTTCTTTTCCAAGGGGGTTCTATTTTTTACTTGGAAAGTGCCAGGCTAAGTGATATTTTAAAAACCTGGTTTTAACCTGCAGTAATTCTTGCTGTCTTTGCTATTTCCACATTCCCAGAGTGCTAGGGACTCGAACCCGGGTCTCCAGCATGAGAGGCAGGCACTTTAGGAGATGGGCTATATGGCCTGCACTAATTCTTGCTGTCTTAATATTCCACACACATTATTCATACCAAAGATATTACACTATAGAGCCCTTTCTTAATAATATGATAGTGTTCTAAGCAGTATTAAAAAATGTTGGCCTAAATGATAAACTACAGTATCGGCCAAGGTCCTACCTTCCCTTTCCAAGTTTATCTCTCCTTATGCTTCCAAGACTCTGAGCTTGGGCCCAGGATGCCTCTTTATCAGCCACATCCTTCCTCTCATCTCCACTTACTGAAACCATGCCCAGTCATAAGCCTAGGATGAAAAAGTACCTCTTGCACCAAGTCATTTCTAATTCTCCCCAGTTAGATTTATTTTCTACTTTCCCCAAAGACCCTAAAGCATGTATTTGTCCACCCTAGGTTATATACTTATAAATACATCTTTGTCCCTCACTGAATTATAAAACTTGAAAGATAACTGCCTAGCACATAGTTGGTGTTCAAAACACATCTAAATTGAAACAGTGATTTTAATTGTTACAAATACCTGAAAATAGCATTCTATTATGCAAAAACATACACATTTGCAAAGCTGGAGGAACAAATGTTACCTCCCTCTCCCTTTCCCTTTCTCTCTCTCTCTCTCACACACACATACACACACACACCATTTGACAGATTATTATAAACATGATAATTATTATATTAAACAGTTAACATTTCTTGAACATTAACTATATAACAGGCACTCAACTAAATGCTTTATACAATTTATTCATTTAATTTTTAAAACAATCATTTAAGAGAGGTTCTAACATTACCACCGATTTACAAACAAGAAAACTGAAGTTTCAAGAGGCAAAATTAATTGACTAAAATCCAACAGCTAGTAAGTAGCAGGGGTCAGGATCAAACCCTGCCTGACTTCAAAGCTTGTATTATTCTCTGTTACACTTTTCTAACTTTCAGTATTTGCCCAAGTAGTTACTACTAATAAACTATGATGCTAAGACAGTTCATTTAAACTTAGTATTAAAAAGCATTATAGAGCCTCAGAGATTCTAAAATCGACTAAAATAAAATCTGACATTTATACCACTGAACCACAAAGTGTAACATGAAAAGAAGGAATTATGTACCTGCACAATTTGCCTCCTTCCACGTGGTATTAAAAAACTCAGAGAGAATCACAACTATTTGCATTCTATCTGCCCTTAAAAGACTTCTGACACAATTCTGACTCTCTGAAGTATTCTGAAACAAAAGAAAGATAGAAAAATGCAATCTGATTATTTTTAGACTTTTCAAACAACGTAAGGCAAAAATCTTGTAAAATAATTAAAACATTTATTATAAACCTTGTAAGATTCTGAAATGATCAGATAATGGTGACATTAATAGTAACAATGAGAATGAAACAATCAGCAGCTATCATTTATTGGGATCAGTTTCACCCGTAAGAGAAGAAAATTTCTGCTTTTTAAACAAGCATTTGCTTCTATAGTTCAGTCTCAACTACTTAGGTCTCAGTAGTTTGTGTGTCATAATCTCTTACTTTTTATGCACAGGGGAAAATTCTGGAACACTACCAAAATGCAGCAGTAGGTATCTATGAATAACAGAAATATGGCATTTTAAATTTCACTTTTGCTTCTCTTAAGCTAAATTTTTCTTCAGTGAAAATATGTTTTTACACACTTGTACATATGTACATACATACACACACAGTTTTTAATCTGTGGGTAGATGATCACAAATCATTTGGTTCCATTTGGGTGATATTTGATTCAAAGTCTTATAATCCATGAAAAAAATCCAGTGACATATCCAGTGAGTATCCAAACAGTTGGTACTCAGGAAAATATGCTTTCTACAGATCATCTTAAACATGAGATAAACTCACGCTATGCAAATAAACCCAAGCTCCTAAATTACTTAATCCTACTGTTTCCTTTCCTTTGTGTCTCAAGCAAAAAACTATGTTCTGCTCACTCTTCATTCCTTTATTTAACTCCTGCTATTTACCAGGCACCAAAAGAATCCTGGAGTTTTGACCACATAAAAAGTATGAGAATGCCTTCAATAGCCAGGCTTCTAGAACCTCCCTGCAGACACAGTTAAGGAGCTATACACCGGGACAAGTAATAAGAGGCAGGGAAAGAACTGATCAGTTGTGTGGGGTGAGAAAGAAGGGCAGGCTTAAAGCAAGGATTCCTGCTTTAAAATATTACTGACACTCATTTGGGAAAGCTAATCCTCTTTCTGATTTAGTTTTGTCATCTCATCAAAAAATACAAATGAGTGCTTGCTTTTAAAAGAGTGAACTGAACAAAATACTTTAAAGTTATTTTCCTGGAATGCTCTCAAAGCAATATAAGTAGTAGGAGAAAATTTGTATTTTTTGAGGGGTGGGGGTTATCAGGGACTGAACCCACCACTGAGCTATATCCACAGTCTCTTTCACTTTTTATTTCTGAGACAGGGTCTCATTAAGTTGCCCAGGCCGGCCTCAAATTGCAATTCTCCTGCCCCAGACTCCTGAGTTATTGGGATTGTAGTTGTACACCACCATATCCTGCTCTATATTCTTAAATAGAGCTTGGTCAAGAAATCCAACATGCCTGGATCACTAGTTGATAATCTTGAACAGCTGACCTAACCTGCCTGGGGTTCAGTTTCACAATCATGAGTTCTATAGTTACTATATTAAATGAAATAACATGATAATTATTTAGTATAACACCTGGCACACAGGAACTGCTATATGCTATTTTTTACCTTGCAACCTTGCTACCAACCTGGAATGCTCCAAGTGGATATATTTGGCTAAAAGTACTCAGTTACTTAGGTTACATCTTCAAAAATTAAAAAATATCAATACAGCATAGTCAGGTGTGGTGGTGCAAAACTGTAATCCCACCGACTCACAGGCTGAGACAACAGGATTCTGAGTTTGAGGTCAGCCTGAACAACTTAGTGAGACCCTCTCTCAAGATAAAAAGTAAAAAGGGCTGGGATATAGCTCAGTGGCAGAGTGCTCCTGGTTCAAACCCCTACCCCTGCTAAAAATCAATACAGGGCAGTCTGTATGGGTGCTCAATGTGTGGAACAGCTGAGGTGAATAAGACATCAATGTATTTGGGAAGAAAGAAATCATACGGAAAGCAGGATCTGAAGTAAGCTCCCTATTTTGAGAAAGGAAGGAGAATTCTAAAATGGAGACTAAAAGGATCACAAGGTAAAAGTGATTATGTGGTATTTGTAAGTATTCATTGGGCAAATATAGCTAGAGTGCAGAGTCCCCATATGAAAGTAGGGATATTAGAAGGGTAAGTTAGAACAAGGATGAGAAAGGCCTTGAGGGTCATGAGGGTCTGTAGGAAATTCTTGAAGACTTCTGAGGAGGAAAAGCAAGAGTTTGGGGAACAAATGTCTAACCCATGATATTTAGGTGAGGAGGCAGGGAGGCTAATTAAACTATCCTCATAGTTCAGGTCTGGTGAAAAGATGGAGGCAACACTGGGGATGGAAAAGTGATGAATAATCCCAATGATGACGATGTGTCTACTGAGTAGTTCTAAACACTCCTAGAGCATAAACCCACACCATCCTCCTAACAACTATAAAATAGTGTTACCCACCCGAATTCAAAGCCCACCTCTTCCATACATGACCATGGATAAGCTACTTAGCCACACTGAGGCTATTTCTTACAGCATGATATCCCCCAAATGTGTGTCTGTACCTTAAGTTCCTACTGGAAGAAACTTTGTCACATCTTTTTTATTTCTAACACCTAGCACAGTGGTCAAAACACTAGTCATTGATTTATACTTAAAATTGTTAATAACCAAATCTGTCATCATCATTTGGCAGAATCCTCACTACCATGAACCCAACTTTCCTCATGCCTGAATGTAGGTAGTTGGAAGCAGTTGGCAAAAAGTTAAAAACCAAGCAGATTGTTTCCAGAGTATATCCATAATCCCAAGCTACACTCCTCACTTTCTTGCTGTTCTCCTTTTTACAACCACTATTTCAAATCTTCTCCAACTCCCTGAAACTTGGGATAACAATCCCACTCTTTACTCTCAAGAAAAGGTTCAGTCTCCCAGCTGGCAGAGAAAACAGAAGACCTCAAGCCAAAACTCTGATTTGCCTCCCTCTACACTCAACCTCTCCTTCTACCCTCTGGTGGAGAAAATGCCTGCCCCTGACAAAGGCCCGTCACTCCTTGCATACCCTAATTCTATCCACTCTGCCTTCCTTGGAAACTGACTTTATCTATTTCTCCACTCTCTTACAGGACCATTCACCTTTACAAGGTCTTCGCCTTTTCCATCAACATGTTTGGGTGCACAGGCATGCACCTGTAGTCCCAGCTACTCAGGAGGCTGAAGCAGGCAGATCACTTGAACACAAGGGTTTGAGGCCAGTCTGTCTCAATAAACAAACAACTTTTAAACATGTTTAACTCTTTCATCTTAGGAAAGGAAGAAAGACAGAGGGATAAAGGAATAGAAAGAAATGAAAGAAAAATCACTCAGTGACAAATCTCCTTTAAGGCCAAACTCCCAAGTAGTACAGGTTCACTCTTCTCACTCCCTCACTTTCCATTTACTGTTTAACTCACCCTATTCTTGCTGCCACCCCCAAGTGATCCAATGAAACCATTCTTATTAGTGTCAGCAATGGTGCTGCTGTTGATAGAAGTACTTCCAAGCCCTGGTCACAGTGACGCAACGCCTGTAATCCAGCAGCTCAAGAGGCAGGAGCATCGGCGTTCATAGCCAGTCTCAGCAAAAGCGAGGCGCTAAGCAACTCAGAGAGACCCTGTTTCTCAATAAAATACAAAAAAGGGCTGGGGATATGGCTCAGTGGTCGAGTGCCCCTGAGTTCAATCCCTGGTACCATCCCCCCCTTAAAAAAGGTACTTCCAACCCTCTCAGCAGGATCTGACACAAATAACTACTCCTTCCCTTGTTCTTGGTTTATAGGATCCTACCCTCCCTTCATTTTTCTTCCATCTCTGTGACTCCTTTTCAGCCTCCTTTGATAATTTATCTTCTATCCCAAACTTCAACTTTTAGCCTCCTTTTATATGTGTGTGTACATGTGTGCACACACATGTGCACATATGTTTGTGTTTGTATATTGGGACTGAACCCAAGACCTTGCACGTGCTTGGCAAGGGCTCTACCACTGAGCCCACAGCCCTCTTAGCATTCTCACTCCTTTTTCAGGTATGCTCATCCCTGCTGTGGTTTCAAGGACTATGTTTATGCTGATCTCTTCCAAAGGTTTTATCCCTAGTTCAGACCTCTAGACATGTATTACCCAACCACATATGCAATTATCTCCTCTTAAGTGGCTAAAAATACCTCAAACCCAACATTTCAAAATCAAATTAATGATCTCCCATCAAACAGGCTCTTCCTTCCATCTTACTAAACATCAACCCTCTCACTAAGTTGCTGTTATTCAAACCCTGGAAATCATCATTTCCTCTCTCTCATTCCCCACATTCAATTAAAGACCAAGCCTTGTCATTTCTACTTCTTGAATCTCTCTGAAACCTCCCCATTTCTCCCTGGCACAATGGCCCCACTGACCTAGCCGCCACCATTTCTCACACCACTGTAACAGTCTCCTAACTCACCTCCCCACAGGCCCTCTTTCCCTACCTTCTCCAAGTCCTACCCCTTCCATTTTCTGTCATGTTGCCAAATGGCCTTTAGTAAAAATCTGGCCATGTCATTCCACAAATTATTCCTTCCAAAAACATCACACTGCTTTTAAACCAGAATCTAAAATCCTTAGCATTTCTTACAAGGAACACAGACCCTAGTATCTGCCCACTTCTTCAGGCTCAAATCACTAAGTCTCCTTGCTCACTGTGCTGAGTTTTCAAACATACCAAACCTCTCCCCATCTCAGAGTCTTCACACCTGCTATTTCTTTAAACATACACCTTTTCTCCCCACCTCGCACCCTCTCACATTTAGGTGTCAGCTTTAAGCACTGATCATTTAACCTATTGCCAAACATTCAAGATTAGCCCCCTGGTTATATGCTTTGGTACCTCTGGGTCTTTTCTTTACAACACTTATCACACTTGAGTTAAATAATTACCTGTATGACAATATATTTTAACATCTGTTTCAGACAATAAGCTCAGCTCACTTGAAGATATCCCTAGTAACTACCATAACTTGCACATAATAGGTAGTCAACGTTTTGAATGAATGCATAAGAAGAATTACATTTTCTGGTATTTAATGAAAGATATAATGTTATGCTATGTTCCCATTTTCACCCTATATTAATAATGATGAATATTACTAAGAATTCATTTATTAATCCACACTAAAAATAAAGATTATGCTATGCTCTGTTCTCATTTTTACACTTTACTCCTAAGAATCCATACTAGGAATGTGTTAAACACTCTCCAGATACATAACCCAAATGACTAGCACATTCACAAATAATGTGTAACAATACATACTTATATACATCTATTTAAATTTTAAATAAACCAAGTGGAATAGGGCAGAGCTTACTATCTCAAAATCTGAGAGGACGAAAGCATCCTTAAAACCAATCTCATGATGCAGAACAGATCAATGAATCCATGTCCTATCAGTTTAAACTAAAAGAAAATATGACTCTAAGGAAAAGGGAACCCATCAGTTCTACCATTCAGGTTTCATAATCACTGTATACTGTGAGATTGCAAAACTATATGAGGTCCTTGGCCCAGTAAATCTACAAGGAAGTTAAAAGAACATAGGATTCTCATCAGATAATTCTATTAGTTAAACTAATTAGCTTGCTATCCCACATAAACAACCTGGCTAGTTTCTAACCTTAAGATTTTTTTTCTCCTGGTTCAACTCATCCTCTCTCAATCTGAGTCCATTCATCCTAAAGAAGGTCAGAAATTCAGCCTATGGGCTTTTCTCTGATTAAGCAACCACACCTTGCTCTGTTCCCATCTTTCGGCATCTCCTTTATCCTATCCTTCTACAGAGCTATGGTATAATTTATAACACCCTGGTAATAGTTTCCTTTTTCTTAATACAGGTTTATTTTATTTCCCCAACTACACTGATAATTTGAGGCCTGGGCCTTACCTACTTTTCCTTCTATATCCTCCTACAAGCCCAACATTCAAGTAGTAAGTAAGTGCCTGCTAATTAAATTGATTTAAATAAAAGAAGTGAGTCAAAGAAAATGCTTTACTCTGAAGAAATAAACCTCCCCAAAAAAGACAACTAATTTCCTCAGTTCCATTTGTATGAAAATCAGAACACATTCTTTCATAGATTCATTACATACATAATGGTTCAGTTTCCAAACCAATCTACAAAAGCCTACTAAATCCATAAAGCAGCTATAGAAATCACGCTTTTGAGGTAATAAACCATACCCAGCCCTACTGAGGAAAGAAGGGGAACAGAGACCAAGGTCTAGGATAAATTGAAGAGGAAATGCAGATTGGAAAAAGGATTTTCTTGCCTCTTTTCACCTCTTTACTCTCTTCACACCAGGGTGAGGTAAGCAGGTGCCTATGTTACTGGCAGAATCTGTGGTACAGAAGAGGAAAGAACCCCCATATGGGGAACTCATGTACAGATTGGGTGACATCTTTAATACTGTACTACTAGAGTCTGGGATAATTTTTTCTTCAATCCATAGTACCTACACAAATTAGGAAATTTGGCTGCCTCAAAAGCTGTGTCATGACTCATGGTTATTCTGCCCATAACAGCACATGTTCTTTATAGTAAAAGTCACCCTAAAAACTACTCAACTAATTGCTCAAAACCAAATATGATGCCCTATTATTCTCTGCTATAGTTCACAAAGACAATTTTTGGGTACACTAAAGTCCCACAGGAATATAAATATATTTTAAATATACACATATGTATATAAATATACATATTTAAATATGCATATTTTTAAATATGTAAATATGTGTATCCTCCAATAGTACACCTGGAAAATACTGCATGTAAGCCTAAATTTATTTAAACTATCTTGAAAACCAATTCTTTTCAGCATAATAGAGCACAGAATTTATTTGCTGCAAATAAATCCATTTTTGTAAAATAATATCAGTTGATTTAAAGCACAACATAACTATGTACAAGTTTATATTTATCCAAATCAACAATGATTTAGGAGATAATTCCAACCACATTTTCATGAGACTACTTGCTGTCCCCTCAACACAAGAGGAACTTTCCCATTCCCCAAACCCTTAACCCTCATGTTTTCCCCTTACCAGGCATCCTTGTGACTCGCCAGCTGTGACTCTAAAATTTTCCTATTCTATACATTAAACAGTACTTAAGGGCAGTAATTGTCTTTAAAAAAAAAAAAATAAATAAATCCTACTAAATGACCAGAAAAGCTTTCAGGGTGCCAAAAATGGAGGGCACACTTAACATTTCCTAAACTTTTAGCGCTCATAGACGGAGAACTATTACTATGTATCAGTTTTCCTTGACCTCCTTTTATTCCACACTTTACAGATGAGAAAACAAGCAGAGTGTGCAACTTCCTTAGAGTATAGCACCAATAAGCAGAATGGAACTGGACTCCTGGCCAACTAGCTCCACACTGGTTTAATCGATAAGATGAACTCCCATACATCTCTTTTAATTCTTTTAACATCCACATCACGCAGTTATTGTTCTTTTGTTGTTTTCATTTTGTAGGGAGGAAACTAAGGCTCTGAGATCATTCATCCAAATACACACTGCTAAAAACTGGTGGATCTGAATATTTCTGACTACAAAGCTCAAGCTTCTAACCACTATCTGCTTCTCCACTCCACTGTAGTTTCAAAAAAGGGTTCTTCCTGGGAATTCCACGTTGAGACGGGAAGAAGCAGTTGCAGAAGGGGTGGAAGAGGGAAAAGGAAGAAGTTTGGAGAGCGGGACCCCCCCAAAACGAGTCATATCTACCTGCAAGTAAGTACCAAGAGGATGCACAAGAGCACCTAACCTCAAGCGCCATAATGCCATCCCCTTTTTTCCAATGCCCCAAACTCCACACACTCAGTTCAACCCTCGTTTTTTACGGCTGGAAAAACTGAGGCCCCCTGAGTTGACCATCATTACATCCTTCTCCGCTGCCAGCCCTCCACGCCATAGATGCCGGGTGTGCTCCTCTACCCACCCCCACGGCTCGGCTGATGTTGTCCATCTTGCTGACGACCTGTTGGAAGAGCAGGTAGCAGGTCTGGCAGAGGCGCACGGGCCGGGCGCTGCGCACTAGACACCCGGTCAGCTCTGCGCTGCTGTTGGCGAAGTCCAGGAGCAGCTCCTGGCACTCGGGATCCAGATTCGGCAGGTCCGGGGGTAGCGTCAGTGGCCCCAGACCTCCGCCCTGTAGCAGGGATACGGTCAAGTCTTCCACCTCCAGCAACTGCTGCTCCGACAGGAGGTCGAACAAGACCCTGCGCGAACTGCTGCCGAAAGGAAGCGCGCCCAGGGCCAGCCTCGACCACAGTGGCAGTACCAGCAGCAGCCACCGCAGCAGCGACGCCCTCCGCCGCGCCACTGTCGGGTCCCGATCCATCACTGGGTTCACAAGCCCCAGGGATCACACCACCGCCTCTCCGCCCCGCCGCCACAGCCGCCACAGCCGCCGCTTCCGGCTTCCGCGGGCGCAGGCCGGGAGCAGGGTCACGAGGCACGCGCGTCACGGCCCCGCCCCCGGTCGCGGCGCCCCGCCCCCTTGGCGGCCGGCGGCCTGAGTCTTAGGGCGCGCGCGCACGGACGCGCGGACGCGGAGGCTTAGCTATCGAGCGCGCGAGCCGCGCTGTAACACAGGCTTCCATCTCTTTTGAAAAGTCACACCTTGCTGGTCTTGACCCTTAAACGCCCACTGCTTTGGGGGCTCCCTGTGTTCTAGAAGTCTGCGGAATTTCTTCAAGTCAGCAGACCGACGGCCTGGACCTTCGAGCTTACTGTCCCTTGAGTTCCCAGGGAAAGCCCGTTAGTAAGTGGGCTTTGACAGGTTTTTTATTTAGAGTTTGTTAACATAATGGTTTTCCTCGTCCTATTTGGAAAAAGCCATAACATCGTTGGCTATTATTGGTGTTGGAACTAGTGGCCTGCTTTTTATTGTGTAACCTTTCGACTGTCTACGACAGCGCTGCGGGGTAAAACTTTCTGCAGGAAATAATCTACATCTGCGTTAGTACAGTAGCTGTAAGCAAAACTGACCGAACCGGGAGCAGACCTCGACCGGTCAGCAATGCCTTTTATTAAGCAGCGGAGTCCATCAGGCATCGGAGGGGTAGAAAATGGCAGGGGGCTGCAGCAAAGGTCGGAATTTGATAGTGTTTTGGCAAGACCTGCTTTTGGGAGGAGATTGCTGCTTCTGGCAGGCAGGTGAATTTTGGCTGATGAATTTTGACTGAGTCATAGCAGGAGAAAGTTCGAAAGCGACAGGGAGAGAGGCCTGGAGCCATCAGAGGAACGATTAGAGATAAGGGCAATTGTACGTGCTCAGGGCCTATGTCCTTCCAGAGGGACGTGATTTTCTGTATCCTTCAGTAGCCACTGGTCACATGTTGAGTCCTTTAAATGTGGCTACTACAAATGAAGAACTGAATTTTCGATTTTATTTAAGTGTGACTAGCCACATCTGACTGGTAGCGACTGTATTGGATGCAGGTCTGAGCAGTGGGTGGCCAACGTGTAAGTCTGCTTTGAACTGAAGGGGTTTCCAGGAGGCAGCACCTTCAATGCTAAAACCTGGGAAATCCTGGGCAAACCGCTTTACTTCAAAATCCATCCAGTTTCTGACATACCCAAGGCAACTGTAGGACAATCTAACAAGCATCCTGATACCACTGATGGACTATAAAAAAATTTAAAGTCGTGGATGGAAAATCATTTTCTGACAAGTATCTAATTAACAAGATTGGTAGAAAAAATACGTCCTTACTGTTTTGTGTTATCCTGCTTTCCAGATTATCATTTTTGCTTATAAATTGCAGAGCTCCCACACAGATTCCTATTTAGCATAGTATCCCAATTTATGTTTCTATGGGGTTTATGCTTACTTTTTACCCCACCTGATTTGTTATTGTTTTGTGTTTCTGAGTTTGCTTGTAATAGCTAAACTTTGTTTGATTTTTGTTACCAAGAAACTGAATAGTTGGAAATTGGATTTGTATAACAATAAATGTATTTCCAAAAGAGAAAGTAGGTTGTCTTAATTTTCTCAAATGTAACATTAGGGTCTTTCTATGTATTAGAATTACTATTATGTGTTGCTGGTGGTTGTGTACATTGTTAAAATTCTGTAGAAAGCAATGTAGCATAACCAACATTATAAATTCATTTATCTATTGACCCAGTAAGTTGACTTCTGGGAATTTATCTTAAACATACACCAACCTTGTATAGATATTATTATTCATTGAAGTTTTGTTTAAAATAGTAAAAGTGGAAGGGAGGAGGTGAAGGAAATGGGAAATACTGGGGAATTATATTGGCCAAATTATATTGTTATATTGTGTGCATGTATGAATATGTAATAATTAATCCCACCATTACAATTATAATGCAAAAATAAACAATATGGAAAAAAGAAAAGTGACTTGCAAATATTTCCTAAAAAGAAAATAAAAAGGAATGTTAAATAAATTATGGAAATCTTTTCTCTTTCCTTTATCCCCCTTCCTGGAAGTATGAAGTCCTAAAGGTCAAGTAGAGCAAAGTAGGCATCTGTATTTGGTAGGCTTGCATTGGTGGAGGCCTGGAAAAAGATGTCAGAACACAGGTAAGAAGAGGAGGATATTTACATGAAGGGAGAGGCAGTATCAACCAATGCAGGCTGTTGGATCCTGAGAAGAGTTTCCATGCAAGGGAAGGGATGGCAGTGACAGAGATTGCTTGCAATCAGAAGGATTGATAAAATAAGTAAAGACATTATGGATAATGTATTTACCATCAGAAAAGGAAATTACAAGTATGAAAAGAGAGAAATTCACTCTGCAGTTTTGGATTACAAGAAATTGTACACCTTACGACTTGAGATACATATGGATATAAACCAAGTGTGCGGACCCACAACTGTTTCCCAGCAACTCAGGAGGCCAAGATAGGAGGATTGCAAATTTGAGGCCAGTCTCAGCTATTTAATGAGACCCTGTCTCAAACTAAATTTTTTTTAAAAAATTAAAAAGTACTAGCTATGTACCTCAGTGATGAAGCACCCTTGGATTCAATCCCCAATACAAAAAAAAAAAAGAGAGAGAGAGAGAGGGAATAAATATAAATATAGATGTAAGTGTATATGAGTGTATATTTTAATATGCATGTGTCTGTATTTCTCCTGTGAGAAGGCTCAGTAGCAAAGGCACCTCAATAATAAAGAGCACACATAGTGCCCAGTTCTTGGCTTCTAGTGTCATTTTCCACCAAAAGAAATGAAGGAGCCTTAGAGAAGTGGCTGATTCTACCAATAGAGGAGGAAGAGTACATTTTGATTCTGAACCATCTTGTGCAGCAAGTAAGGAAGTACTCCAAGAATGATAGGAACATATCAAGATCATACAAAATAGTTTAGTTTCCCACTTACCCAATCTGAAACAATTTTAGCATCAAAATAAATAATGATGGTTAACAGATTATAAGCCATTGAGTAAAACAAGAAAACCTAAGTCTATAGTGATATATTTAAATAAATGAATAAATTGATAAGGAATAAGGTATTTACATATTTTCAAAAATTTTTGCCTTCAAAATATTTACTAATTACAAATAGGAAAAAAGTAAATTTACAATGAAGTTTGTCAGTCTCCATGTTAATTAAATGACCAACATAAACACCACCATAACAGGATGTATTAAAAAGTATATGCTAACTGATAGAATACAATTAGAAGACTGCACATCACTTCTGTTACGTTTCTGCCAAAGATGCATTACCTGATTCTAATTATGAGGAAGCAACAGATAAACTAAATTCAGATTCATTCTACAAAATATCTAACCAATTACCTTCAAAAATATCATTGCTATAAAACTCTGAAAGGAATTAAGTCCTGCACCTGACATAAAGAACCTTACTAGACTAACTAGAAACATTTGAAGGGATCTGAGCATTAGATAAAGTAATGTTAATGTTAATTTTCTGATTTTGATAATTGTGAACTTTTCGTTTGTAGAAAATCCACTGTAAAATATCAGGGGTCATGATGGGACATTAAATCAGCAACTTTTTAGATAGTTCCAGAAAATTTTTAGAAAAGATTTGTACAGTGCTTGCAACTTTTTTGGTAAACTTGAAATTGTTTCAAAATCTAAAAATATGTTCAAAATCAGAGTAGAAATACCATAGAACTCTGTGCATTTGAAATTGTATGTACAAATGTGAAACAATTGCCAAGGTAAGTGAAAAAATAAAATGTAATAAAAAATGTTAATGCTTGTGCAAGCATATGTATAGACTGTCTCCAGAAGGATACAAGAAATTGATCACGTTGGTAGAAGAATAATTGGGTAATATGGAAACAGGGCTGAAACTGTAGTACTTTTAAAGTTTTGTTCCACAAAAATATACTTCTTATTCAATAAATTGATAAGAATTAAGAGTTTCTCAACTTATCAACTATCGGTGGGCTCAGAACATTTGTGAATCCCACAAATCATGACAGAATTTTATAGGTGTATATGTTTTTCTGAGAAGAAAGTCATAATTTTCATCATGGTTTTTTATAGGAGACTATGAGCCAAAGAAAATGAAGACCCATAGATTTAGAACAAATTTGAATAAAATGACTTACTCTAAATTTGAGTTGCATTAAATTTGCTTTTTACTTCACATAACTTAAAATACGTGAAACAAACAACAAAGCAAAACAAAAGGCAGTAATTCGTGGAAATAGGCACTGAACTAAACAGAGATGACTGAAATAGCATTAGGCCCAAAGAATAGGAAATGAAAACAAATGTGTACAATACAAATAAATATTACAGGAAATGATGCAGAGGTATTTGAGAAGCATTGAAGATGGAACTAACCATGCCTACAGTTTTGCAGAAGAGTCAGAAACCTCTTCAAAGAGTTTTTTTTTTTTTTTTTTTTTTCTAGTGCGGTTCTATAGAATGAATAGGAATTCACCCAATGGAAGCTCCAGAGTGTCTAAGAGCGAGGTGAGTGACACCAGTCTAGACAGAAAGAAAGACTGGGGAACTTGGCTTAAAGCTGAAGTTGCAGGCAAGCACACTATTTTTCCTTAGAGCTTAGGTTAATAGGCTTACTGATGGAGATGATGGGGATGGTGCTAAAGTCAATTCACATGCTTATTATTTTCTGTGCTAAAAAAGCTTAGGTTTTGTCCTGTAGGCAGTGGGGGAACCATTGAAGGACTTAAAGAGGACAATGATATAACCATGGAGGCATTTAAGAAAGAGAACTCTAGCAGCAATGTGAAAAAAATTTTTTTGCAGGACTGAGACTGCAGTTCTAAAGTAAAAGACAATGATGAACTAAAGGAGACTGGGATAGGTGGGGGGTGGGATAGAAGAAGGGTTTGGTTAAAAGAGTATTAGATACAAAAAGAACAAGAATTGGTGGTTATTTAGATCTGGAACATGAGTCAATGAAGACTCCAAGTTTACATATTCAGATAACTGGGTAAATGATGGGCCATGGTCAGGAAAAGGGAATACAGGAGAAGGCAAGTATTTGGAATGGAGTGGAAATAATGAATTCAACCAGAATTGTCAGCTCAGGATGCTTCTGGTAGAGACACCAGAGAACATTTTAAACTACCAATTAGATGTCTGGTACAGATGATGGGGCTAGAGATTTAGAGTTAGGAATCATTGAGGTTTATGTGCTAGTTGAGTCCTTGAAGGTAAATGAGTCACCCAGAGATCAAGACACTGAGTTTAATAATAGGTTGTTAGAGAAGGTTGTATTCTTCATGACCTACACAATAGCCCCTGAATATAAGAATAAGATCAAAAAATGGTCTTGTCAAATGCAAAAAGAAGCAATACCACCACCTAAATTCAGGTCCTTTATATCTCTTCCTACATTGTTGTAATAGCATGTGGTGGAGCAAAGCCATTTGCCTCATAGCTGGGAAGTATAAAAGAGGAAGGAACTGGGGTCCCACGGTCCCCTTTGAGGGCATATCCCCAATGACAAAAAAACTTCCCACTAGGCCCACCTCTTCCACCACCTCCCAATAGCACCATGCTGGGAACTGAGTGTTTAATACATGGGCCTTTGGAGGACATTCCAGATCCAAACTATAGCTTTCCTGCACTGGCCTCCCCAAAGGTTTATGTCCATCTTGCAATGCAAAATGCATTCAGTCCCTCCTCAAGAGTGCCCAAAGTCTTAACTATTCCAGCATTGCTCAAAAGTCCAAATCCAAAGTCTCTTCTAAGACTCAGGGCAACCTAACCTGTGGGCCCCTATAAAAATAAAAATGTTGCATACTTTCAAGATATCACAAGGTAAATATTCCTATTCCAAAAGGGAAGAACAAGAAATTAATAAGGAGGGATCAGACCAGAGCAAGACCAAAACCCAACAAGGCAAACATTAAATCCCAATATTCCAAAATCTGATTGGAGGGTACATTGTAGTGGGATGTGGGCTCCTAAGGCCTTAGTCAGCCCCAAACCTACAGCCTTACTGATTACAGACCAGATGGCCATTCTCTTGAGCTGACTTTGCATGCTGCCTGTAGCATCCCTCTGCAGGTGTTCCATATTCCTGGCATGTCTAGATTCCTAGGCTTTCCACTGCAGCTACAACTTCACTCTCACAGCTTCGTGTGTCACCCTGTCAAGAACTGTTTGCAGAGACCCTGATCCTGCCACAAACTCTGTGGTCTCCCAGGACTTCTTTTTTAATCTTGGTGGAAGCCTCAGTAACCCCATAAATCTTGCATTCTGCATGCCTGTAAAACCAGCATCACATAATGCTAAGGTCTAGAACCAGTGTAAGCTGAATCTGGGCCTACCTGAACAGCTCCAGCAGCATCTGAAAGTTTTACCAGCTGAACACATCCTAATATGTGAGCATGGCATCCTTTGACTCTCTTCTCAAAATACTGTATCCTGAAAAGTCTTTCACTGCGTGGCGTCTTAGTGATGCCTGAGATGCCCTATAATCATCTTTCCTATTATTCCAGTGCAAAGTACTTGGCTTCTTTAGCAACTGTACCCTGCTTACCAGCACCTTTAAATGTGCTCCTTTTCTAGCCAAACTACAAGCTTTTCAAATTTTTTCACGCCTCTGTGCTCCTGATTCTCACTATAAATTTGACCCAAAGCAGCCAGTAAAACTCAGAGCACTACCTGAATGCTGTGCTGCCTTGAAATTTCCTCCATTAGATAAGCCAGTCCATGATCTTTAAGCTCAGTCTCCCACAAGGTCTTAAGGCATAGACAGAACATATACAAAATTTTTTGCAATGGTGGCCTCTAGTCCAATTCCCTATTATATCCTCATTTCCAACCAAAACCTATTAACACTGCATCTGCTGTTCACATTATTATAAACATTCTGGTCTTCTGAGCCTACACAAAAATCACCCATTAAACTTCATTTACAACATTCTAGACTTTCTATAGCCCACTCCAAACTTTTCTAAATTCCTCCTGCAAACAAATTCCAAAGACTTTTCCCCATAATCAGGTATGGTTGTTGTGACTAACAACCCTCTATATTGGTTAGCTTTCTGTTACTGTAACAAATACCCAGGTGAATCAACTTATATAGAGAAAAGGTTATTAGCCAGGTGTGGTGGCTCATGCCTATGATCCCAGTGACTCAGAGGCTGAGACAGAAAGATCACAAGTTTAAGGTCAGCCCAAATAACTTAGTTGAGCCCTAAACAATGTAGTGAGACCCATCTCAAAATAAAAATAGAAAGGGCTGGGCATATATCTCAGTGGTAAAGTGTCCCTCCATTCAATCCCCAGTACCAACAAAAAAAGTTGATTTTGTCTCACAGTATTAAAGATTTCAGTACATGGTCAGCTGGCCCCACTGCTTTTGGGTCTGTGGCAGGGCAGCCCATCATGACAGAGTCTGTGGTGGAGTTTCTCTTTTTCAGCACCTATTCCAAATTAGAGAAACATTAATGAGTTAAAAAACATTTGACACATTTTAATTTTATAACTGTATGAAAGCTGTGGCAACTTGTTGTTTTGTTTTGTTGTTTTGGGTGGTGCTGGGGATCAAATTCAGGACCTCACATGTGCTAGGCAAGGGCTTTGCCACTGAGCTACATCTCCAGCCTGAGAGTTGTGTCTTCAGCTGTCTGAAAATTATACTTTGTTCTTGCCTTTAAAATATGTGAAATGGGGGTAAAGCAAGGATGTAGGCCAAGAAGGTAGTCAAAGATGATCAGAAGAGGCTCAGACACTGAAGCTCAGATACTGACACGCTTTCTCCCTTATGGTCTATTCTCACCACTGCAGGCAAAGCGATGATTTCAAAACAAACAATAATAATATTGTGAGATAAGTGATATGGCCACTGAATCAGAGAAAACTGAGAGTACACAGCAGAAGGAGCACCTAACCGAGTCATGGAAAGGCACATAGGTCGACAAGGAAGTCTTCTCCTGGGTAGGTGCTATTTAAACTGAGAAGTTAATGAAGGAACATATATTAACTGAATAAAAAACCATTGAGAGAAATGTTCAAAATGAAAGGACAGTAGTAGAGTCATGAGAGAAGGGAAGAATAGTTCCAGAAGAGGCTCAAGGAGGGGAGCAGATAGGACTAAGAAGGGCCTTAGGTCTACAATACAGACTGTGGAGTTTACCCTAGGGGCAGTGAAAGACTGAAAGACAGGCATGAATCATTTTTCATTTGAGAAAAATTCCTCTGACTATGTTGTAGGGAAAGTAGATTGGAGGTGGTGGCAGTTAGGGTGGGAATCTGAGAGACTTGTTGCCATCTAGGGGAGAGAAGGTTGGGAGTAGAGTAGAGACATAAGGATGGATTTGAGAGATATTTCAGGATATAGAACTTATGGGATGAGAAAGAGATTCAAGAAGAGAAGGAAAGGGGGATATCATTAGCTCAGGGAGGACAAGGTATTGCCTAGGAATCAAACAGCTAAACCTGTGGAAACACCAGTGTGAGAATCCATCTGTAGGTCTAGAAGAAGGAGGAGGAGGAGGAGAGGCAGGAGGAGGAAGAGGAGAAAGAAGAAGAAAGAAGAAAGATATCCAATTCTGTATCCAATCCTGCTGTGCCTGTTAATGCATGTGTATGTATGTATGTGTGTGTGTGTGTGTGTATGCATAGATATATTTATATATCTTTCATTTCTCTTCTCTTTATACTCATGTTCCTATTTCTGTCTGCCCTAGTTTTAATCTGGAATGTTCCCCAAAGACTCATGTGTTAAAGCTTTGGTCACCAGTTCTTGCACTGTTGGGAGTTTGGGAGGTGGTGGAAACTTTAAGAGGTTCAGCCCACTTGGAAAAGTTACGTCAGGGATATTGAGATCCCGGCCCCTCCTTTCTGTTTCTCTCTTTCTTCCTCCCTCTCTCTCCATCTCTGCATCCCAACAGTTGAGGTGAACTGACATTCTCTCCCACACACTCCACCATGATATACTGTGTTGCCACAGGCCCAAAGCAACAGGGCTAAGTGACCATGTTCTCTGAAATCTTGAGCCAAAATAAATCTTTCCTCTTTTTAAGGTATTTATCGCAGGCATTTGTCACAGTGACAGAAAGCTAACACAATATCCTTAAAAATATTTAAAAGATTTATGAAATCTGTTTTAAGTTCCTTGTCTACGAATCCCATAACCTCTGTCATTTCTCAATCTGTGTCTATTGGTTGATTTTTCTTTTGGGGGTGCTTGTATTTTTCTGTCTCTTTCCATGCCTGGTAACTTTTATTATTTAGGAGATGATAACAATGGACACAGCAGGATTGGGTACAGGGATAGCTATGGACCCAACATATTTCTAATGAAGAGCAAACTATTTATAAAACAGAGAAATCTACCTACCTTATGCCACAGGTGGACAAAGAACTTCTGTGCTGCTTAAGCCACTTTATTTTGGAGTCTCTTTTTTATAGCAATTTAAGCTACTTCTTTGGCCGGGAGAAGCGTGGAGGTAACTAGGGATTGAACTCAGAGACATTAAACCTCTGGGCCACATCCCCAGCCCTATTTTGTATTTTATTTAGAGACAGGGTCTCACTGAATTGCTTAGTGCCTCCATCTTGCTGTGATGACTTTGAACTCCCTATCCTCCCACCTCAGCCTCCCCAGCTGCTGGGTTTACAGGCGTACACCACTGCACCTGGCAATTTAAGCTACTTCTAATTCAGTTCTCCTAGACTGTTACTTAAGTTATCTTCTATGTCCTTTCCTATTTTCCATCTCTTTTTACTTTACTTTCTAGATTTAATTAACTTGGTTCTCCAGTGCTTTTCATTTTTACTATTGTATGTTTAATTTCCAAAAGCTCTTGTTTTGTACATGCTGCATCTTCTTAAAGTTTTCTTCTTCCTCATAGTCTTTTTCCTCCAAGTTGCTTTTTTTCCTGTTTGTTTTTGTCTACATCTTTCCTCAAATGTCTGGCTAACCTTGACTGTCTGCTTATATTTAAAAGGGAGGCACTACAAACCTGAATGGAATCTCTGTTCTAATGGATGGATCATTTTGAATATGGTTTTCACTATAGACCAGTGGTTCTCAACAAGAGGCAATTTTGCTCTCTGCACTTGTGGGACATTTAGCAATATCAGAAACCTATCCAGAGAAGACCTATTCAGCTTTAAGCAATCTCAGATCCTGGTAGTGGAAAAAGCTGGCATCTCAACATTCAGTTAGTAAACTTTTACCTAACCCCCCCTATTTTCAGCAAAATGTCTTGCCCTCAATTAAGGTTGTCTCTTGGTCCAGAATCCCCCCTCTGCTTCAGTCCTTAAGTCAGAACCTCAGGAGTATTCTGTAGGAGTCAGGGTGGGACATAAAGTTGTGGGGAGGGTATTGTACACAACCCTTCAGTCATCCTGCTCTTGGCCCTTCCTTTACCTACACTTTGAGAAGTACCTGAGGTCCCCTACTTCCTGAGTCATTTGAGGGTTCTATAATATAATTCTGTTGTTTCTCCTCTCCCTCACCGGCTAGATCCAAGTTCAGGATTCAGTTTCCCTGGTTCTGCTAAGTCAGTTGTTATTAGTCCATCTGCTTTTTACTTCCCAATATCTTCATTTTGTCTCCTCCTCTGTTCTGTTTTTGGTTTTGTTTTTAATAGTACTGGAGATTGAACCCAGGGGTGCTCTACCACTGAACCATATCCCCAGTCCTTTTACCTTTTCTTTTGAGACAGAGTCTCATTAAGTTGTGGAGGCTGGTCTTGAACTTGCAATTCTCTTGCCTCAGTCTCCTGAGTCACTGGGTTACAAACACACAACACCATGCCCAGCTTTACCTCACTCTTCATTAAAGTCAGAATCTGTATCTTATGATCCCTCCCACCAGGAGATGATAATCTCATGCAGATTGTGGACTGTATCCTGTTAGAATTGTATACTAAGAAATACCTGGTCTGCTACTTGCACACAGAAGGAACTCAACAATTTGTTACGCTGAATTTATGTAACACACATGCACATCTACTTTACATTGTTTAAATTTAAATGTTTTTTACATTGTATCAGTGGAAATCTGTTTTTTTATATCCTAATTCTTTGATATGCAAGACACACTGTCAGTTAACTCTTAATGTCCATACACCTTTCAAGTCCAAGTAGGATGACTTGAACCTATGGAACATAAATTATATGTTCATTCATGACACTTTGCAAAGAGTCTTATGCATTTACCTTGGTGACCAATCTCATTTCAAATCTCCCACCCCAAGACAGATTATTATATAGCCTCAGCATCAGGAAATGTTTTTAAAACAATGAAACTTAAGTACATTTACCTGACAACTAGCTGTTTATAAATGTGTTATTTCTAATAGATGAATCTTATTAGAACTAATGTTTATATCAACATATTTTTGGTAGATATTTTTAAAGGAGTGAAAATATATCTGTATATGTGTGTTTATGCAGTAGAGATATATTATCAAGGACTGAATTCTAATTATTGAATCCATATAATTCTAATTACCAAATATAGTAGGGAAAGAGCTGTTAATTGGATATCTAATATACAGTGCTGTTTTTGCCATAGCCACAATTCACAGGTGGAGGCATCAATAAGTAGAAATCAGAGTGGCACAGTGCCTATTACCCCTACTCACCTATGAGCAAAAATTTTTCTTTTCTCATGACTTATTTTCTTCTGGCTTAGAGGTCTTCATTACAAAGGCGAGAGTCCTTCCACCAGGAGATAATGATTCCATTGAAATAGATGTTAAGACTGCCACCCAGCCACCTTGGACTTCCCAGACCTCTACATCAATAGGCAAAGAAGGATGTTCACATGCTGATAGGGTGACAGAGCCTGACAACCAAGAGGAAATTGAACTACTATTCCATAATGGAGGTAAGGAAGAATATGTCTAAAAGACAAGGAATCTCTTGGGGCATCTCTTAGTATTACCATCCCCTATGATTAGGTCAATGGAAAACTATAATCAAACCTGCCAGGACTGTGAATGGCCCAAACCCTTCAGAAATGAAGATTTGGATCACCCCACCAGGTAATGAACTTCAACCAGCTGAAGTGCTTGCTGAAAGCTAAGGGAATACAGAATGTGTAATAAAGAAGGTAGTTATAAATGCCAGCTATAACCATGTGATCAATTACAAAGAGAACTGCAATTATTATGAAACTTCCTCTTTATTTTGTTATAAATGTGAGCATATAAAATATCTTCTTTCCTCTTTTATTCTCTTATATATGTTGACTTTACATTGTATTTAATATTCAAGTATTATTAACTTTACATCACTGTATTTAAGTTATGGGATATCAAAGAAAAGAGTCAACATCAAAGACTTTACCTCCTCTTCTGGGATAGGAGCAAGTGCATTTTCTGTTGTATGAAAATAGTTGTATCATATGGGGTGGAATTATTTTTACCTTGCTATTGTCATTATTTGTTGGTATGTATGGACACCAAGTTAACAGGACTGGACTTCTGATGGTTAATTGTTTTGTCAAATATTTCTCTGATGTGTCTATGAGAGTGTTTCTGGATAAGATTCACATTTGAATTGATAGACTAAAGTAAAGCAGATTGCTCTTCCTATAATGGGTAGACCTCACCAAACTGAGGTTGGATAGAAGAAATAAAAGGGTAGAAAAGATAAAGGAAAGATAAGGAGTTATAAATTTAATCTAAAGTTCTGAATACCTTTATACGCCCATCACTCTCCAAGTTAGCTCTTCTCCCAGGTTTGTTATCTCTAAATTTTCTGAGAAATCTGTAATCTTAGAATTGTCATAAATTCACCCTCTTATGAAAAATTACCATGTGTACTATTAATTAGCCCATGCAGTAAAGAAGATTAAGTAAAGAAAGATATGACAGTTTAAGAAAACTATAATTTAGAGAAGTTTCCATTGTTACCTACTAATCAAATAATGAAGACCACATCAGTCTAAGAATCCTGAGTATGATCAGAACACCATAAATTGTACTGTGATCTCCAGACTGATATCATTCCTGCATACCTTCCCATGCCCACCCCTCCCTTTAAAAGAACAGTCTAAGAACCCCAAAGCATCTCTCACTCTCAAGAGGACCCCTTCTCCCTTGAATGTGTCTCTGCTTTCCTAAATAAATCTGTGTCTCCGACTGATGCATGCTGAAATTCTTTTCAGTCACTTATCAAGAATTCTACTCCTCCTGAGTTAAGGTTCCTTTCTCCAAGAACTCCTCAAACTATTTCTGGTGACTAATCAGTTGAAGATCTGTCTGATTGTTTTTTTCAAGTCTCAGGACTCTAAAATACCAATTCTTTTGGGATCTCAAGCCTGCTTTTCTTTAAAGGGGAACTTACATCATTGGCTCACATGGTTCTCAGACTTTTGGCCTCAAGGTAGAGGTATACATTGGCTCTCCTGGGTCTCCAGCTTGCTGATTGCAGATCTTAAGACTTCTCAGTGTCCATCATCATATGAGCCAATTCCTTATAATAAATCTCATCAATCTCTCTATGTATGTCCTTTTGGTTGCATTTCTCTGGAACACAAAGTATCATAAAGATACTGTAATCATAAATAGTAAAGTTGGGTTGGGTTGTGGCTAGTAGTAGAGCACTTACCTAGCACATGTGAGGCACTAGGTTCAATCCTCAGCATCACATAAAAATAAATAAATAAAGTAAAAGTATTGTATCCATCTGTAACTGAAAAAAAATATTTTAAAATAAATAAATGAATGGCAAAGCAACTTCACTGTTAAAAATCATATTACAGGGCTGGGATTGTAGCTCAGTGGTAGGGCACTTGCCTAGCATGCGTGAGGCACTGGGTTTGAGTCTCAGTACCACATATAAATAAATAAATAAAGGTCCATCAACAACTAAAAAAATTTTTAATCATATTATAATACAATTAATTATATTAATAACCACATGAATTTTATATATCTCTTGACAGAGTCAAAGCATGTTTTATTATTAATTATAATTTCCTGAGATAAGTAGATTGCTAAAGAAAGCAATAAGGTGCTATTCCTATATAGTATGCTTTTTGTAAATAGTCAAATTTTAAATATACTTTGTAAGTAAGTTATATTTGCTGTGTACATAACAACAGAAGCATTAGGAAGCAAATATTACAGACAAAATAGAGTGTATGACTGTCCATGTCTCAGAGAAGTGGATGTTCCTAGGTTTACCTATGGCAACATTTGAAACAATTGCCACTTATTCTTATCCTTCCTCTATGCCTACTTGAAGACAGGGCCAATGTTAAAATATTTGCTTCTTTTATAAGCTCTTTTATTTTCCTTCCAATTCTAATTCTGCCCCATTACTCTATTCAAGTCATTTAATCTCCTCTGTTCTGATTGATATTTTAATTATCCAGTTCTTTCCAGCTGCGTCCACCGCAGTTTTTTACAAAGAATGAAGAACTATGCTTTCTGTATTTGAATGATAAATCTATTGATAGGATCATTTTTTTCTTTCAGAAAAATGTACAAAGAAATGACCCACCCACCTATCCATTCCCCCAAATATGTATTATATATACCACCTACCCACTCCCCAGACCAGTTAGATATAAACCAGGATTGCATTTTGACTCTCCTGGGGTACCTTGTTTGTCTTCCTCAATCTTTGGAAACTGGATTCTCTGTACTTTTGAGGGAAATTACTGACTGATCTGACAGAAGCAATAATGTGATTCTGAGACTGACAATGGAACTTCCATCAAGAGAGTCTCCCTGTTGGATCTCTTTTTGGTTTGAAAAAAACAGAAACCAGCTAGGTGTGGTGGTGCATGCCTGTAATATCAGCTACTGGGGAGGCTGAGGCAGGAGGATCACAAGATCAAGACCAACCTGGGCAACTTGGTGAAACCCAGTCTCCAATAAAAGGGTGGAGAGGGACTGGGTTATAGCTCAGTGTTTGCCTCGCATGTACAAGACCCTGGATTCAATCCCCAGTACCCAAAGGTAGAAAGAGAGAGAGGGTAGGAGAGGGGGGCAGAGAAGATAGTTCAAGTTAATTTAAGTAAAAATACAAGGACGAAACCAAATTCACGTCTCAGGATGGGAGTGGAACTATACACCAGGCTCTGCTTTGTGCTACTCTATGTGATTTTTTCTCCCCAGTTTTGTGTGTCCTGTATTAAAAAGTTTCAACCCAGACAAAGACTGGATCTCTTATTTTCAGTTCTGTATTGTCCAATCCACATTGTAGCCAGGATGTAGTTTGGGGGTCATAAGGTATAACCAACCATAGTGTCCCAGGTGCCAGCCTGTGACCATGTGGATGAGGGAGAGAGGGAGAAGCTGGCAGAGAAGGGGCACGGGTAGACCCAATAAGTGTTCACTCCAAGGCCTTCTTTTCTGTCCTAATGGAAAATTGATCTTAAACAGTGTCTTTCTGGACACCACACTGAGAAAAAAGTGGTGGATGGTATTAAGATAGATTTGGTAAAAGGAGGAATTTTGAGGCAATTTGTGGGCCCTCTCAACTCAAGCCAAAGGTAGGTTTTTAAAAATATATATTTTATTATTTGGGCTATTCATATGCAAAGAGATTTAATTGATTCTGAGAAACATATTCCTGGAGTTTGATCCATCTTCAAATGCAAATGTATGTTGATCACCTAGATCAACTTGGCAGAGATCTAAATATTATTATGGTAACTCAGTTACCATAATGCCTGAAATGACCATAATGTGCGAGAGGTATCTCATTTGTTTACATCCTATAAACCAGTGGATACAAACCAAGCTTCCTAGACATGTAGAGATCCACAGGGGAAGAAGTGAAGACCCATAAGCTATTTCCAATGTTTCAGAAGGTCCAAAGGAAATAATAAATTTTTTAGCACAAAATTTTGATAGACTGTCTAAAACATCAAACTTACCTACTTTAGAATGGAATTGTATCAACTCATAGCAGCAAGTCTTTATTACATGCTGATCTTAAGCTCTGGTTTAATACACTCATACATCCTTGGTTAAATAAATTCTGGGTAATTGAATGCCATCTATTCTTAGTCCATTTTCTATTGCTATCACAGAATACCTGATACAAGGTAGCTTACAAGAAAATGAGGTTTATCTTGACTCATGGTTCTGGACATCTAAGAACATGGGGCCCATTTCCAGCTTCTGCTGTGGTCCTTGTGCTGTTTCAGCTCATGGCAGAAAGTGGAAGCACAAGTAGGCACATGCTGAAAAGAATATGTGCCAGAGAGTGAGAGGAGATGCCAGGTTTGCTTTATAACAATCTGCTCTGATGATAAATAACCCACCTTGAGAGAACTACATTAATCCTTTTCATGAGGGTGGAGCCCCATGACCTAATATGGGTTTTTTGTTTTGTTATGTTTTGTTTTTTGTAGTACTGGGGATTGAACTCAGGGCCTCATGCATGCTCATCATTTGCTGTACCACTGAACTACATCTTCACCCCTTTTTATTTTATTTTGAGACAGGGTCTTGCAATGGCGGGGTCTTGCTAATTTGCCAAGGCAAGCCTCGAACATGCAATTCTCCTGTCTCAGCCTCCTAAGTAGCTGGGATTACAAGTGTGGGCCACCTAATTACATCTTAAAGGTACTACCACCCCTCAACACCATTATCTTGGGAAATTAAGCCTCTATATGTGTTTTGGTGAGGACAAATCATAGCACCATCCTGGGACAAATTAGATTTTAGCAAAACTATTATGTGGCCACCCTTCTTCAGGTTATATTCTAAAGACTATAGAAAAAGAAATTGAAAGACTAACATTACTAAAGTCATCTTTCCCAGAGATCTTTAAACATTAGTCATCTCTCTAAAGTAATGACCTCTGGATGACTCTTCTACTCTCCTCTGAAGATACGCAATAGCATTCACCCGATTATTAGAATTCCTACTAACTAGGATATCATATGGCCATAGTGGCAGAGACCTGAAGATAGTAAAATATTTCCAGAAATGCTCGGCCTTTAAAGCATGCATCTGTATCATCCTATGAACATCAAGAGTTTGTATGCACTTGGTTATTTCTCTACTTTGTCCCATGATTGGGCCTTCTGGACACAGATGTAAATAACAAGTAGGATAGAAAAGGTTTCTAAGATACTAATTCTCTACTTCTAGTCCAGGTTGACTAAAACCTTTCAAGTCCTAGGCAATCTTACCTATAATTGCCTGAAATTCACCTAGGAGCAAAGCCACGCCTCTTTCTATAGCCAAGTGATGCCAGTAGGTCATTTTTAGCAGTCTTGAACTCCTCTCTTACCTCACCAGGCTCATAGGTCTACACGAAATTGCTGTTCCAATCTACCTTTCAGAAAGTAATTAATCACAATTTAAATGAGAAGAATCATAACCACAAATTACCTTTAAATATACCTTCTACTTCAGTCTTGGAAAGGATATACCTAAATTTGAAAAAAGTTAAAGGGGTTTGAAGCAACAATGAAGACTGAATTTTTAAAAAAGTATTAGTTTTTTAAAGCATTGTTTAAATATAAAACTACATATTTATTAAAAATTAGGTGATACTTGATGAACAAATCACTTCCCAAATGTTCTTTGTGAGGCTGAAAAGGGAGGAGACAGAGGTAGACATGCATTAACAAGAGAAAGTTCTTCTCCTCACCCTTAAATGCCTGTAGAGCATGTTCTTTGTAAAGCAAATGTACTGAAGCTTTCCCTTTTCTTCCTTGAAGCATCTGTGAGTCTTTCTTCTTTAGATAAAATGGGCTTTTTTTGGTGGGCACATGACAGGGAAGAGGTTCAATGTAACAAGCAATCATGCTATTTTAAAAAGCTCCATCTCAAATTAAGTTTACATATGGTAGCTTTCTAAGGAGGGTGGGTTGCAACATGTAAGCAATTTAAAAGTGTAACATTTCATTTTCAGGTTCAGAGTAGCTTTCAATTCCCTCACTAGTGTGCTTCTAATTAAATCTTAATTGTACCATTCATTATGAAATGAAAGAAACACCGTTAAACTGGATTTTCCCTTAGATGAAATCAAAATGGCCTTCATAAAATAGCTAATGCACAGAAAAGAAAAATAAAACTATGTGGAAACGAGTCTTAAAATTAAAGCCTAACATTTGAATTTGCATAATTATAAAATTATCACAAGGAATATCTTTCTTGATAGGCCTAAATGATTTAAATATGTGTAATTAGTTATAGTAAATCACCCAAATGCATGAAAACACTGAGTAGGGCACAATGGATAATAAAAATGATATATTCAATAATTTCAGTTGCTACTTATCATATGCCAACTTTAAAATATATCCTTTTGAAGCAAACATATTTTAAGTTAGTTTACCTTTTAAAAAGAAGAAAAGGAGAAGGAAAAGGGGTTGAGGGAGAGAAGGAGGAGGAGGAGGTGTGGGGAGGAAGAAAAGTCCCCAAATTTAACTAGCCCCAAATCTTCTTTCTTGGGGAAAAGGGACTTTGTCTGAATTAGAGGATAATTGTTACACTTGTCTTATTACACCTCCTAGCAAATGCTTGGATAATTTCTATTTCATACTTAGTATAATGATTTTCAAAAATAAATCAATTTCTCTTTCATTTTAATTCCTCCTGTCTATAGAGTCATCAATCCCAATGGGTCTTTCCAAAGGGCAGATTACAAGATGCATCTAATTTCATCACAGGAAAGTCAGAGTCAATGAGAAAAGTCAAGTTTGTCATACCTAATCTCCGAAGTGACATCGAATCAATTCTATTCATTAAAAGCAAGTCATCTAACTGGGTGTGGTGGCTGGCACATACCTGTAATCCCAGTGGCTTGGGAGGCTGAGGCAGGAGGATCTTGAGTTCAAAACCAGCCTCAGCAATTTAGTAAGGCACTAAGCAACTTAGTGAGACCCTGTTTCTAATAAAATGACTGGGGATGTGGCCTAGAGGTTAAGCACCCTGGGTTCAATCTCCCATACCAAAAACAAACCTCAAAAGTAAATCATCTAGATTTGATACTTCACAACCAACTGGGAAAAAAAAAAAAAAAAGGCAACTAGAGGAGAGGAGATTATAAAAGGGCACAAAGACTAGGAGAAAGGGATCATCACTGCAGACCATCTCAGAGGCTGGCTACCAAAGTGTGTATTATTGCAGCTAATTACTTTATACTTATGTATAAACATAAATGACTGTTTTACATAAAATATTAAAATGACAAAATATTAAAATGTACAATATGCTTCATATACTTTTCTGTTTACAGAAATAAATCCATCCTATTTTTTTTTCTGTTAATATTAAATTTTTGACATCTATTTATATTGATCCATTTAGATCTAGTTCCTTTTAGGCACTATTCAATATTCAATCTATGGACTGTCACATTTTATTTAAAATTCTACTAATACCTATTAGTGAACCTCGGTCTCTTTTTCAGGAGAGGGTTGTGAATGATGTAACAATAAGCATCTTTGCTTACATGTGAAGAGTTTCTATAAAACCTAGAATTTGTTAAAATTTTATAACATGCTTCCAAATTGTTCTCTTAAGTGATCACACCTGTTTACACCCAAGCCCCTAGTTAAAGAGATTTACCTTTGCCTAACTTCCATGCCAACACTTAATTGGTGGCACATGCTCTCATTGTTTTTTACTACGTTTTTTTCTCCTCCCAATTATATTTAAGGTAGAGCATCTTTTCATATATTAAGCAATCATTGGGTTTCCTAGTCCCTTGAGTCTCTTCATAAACTGTGGCCATCTTTCGATCAGGTTGCTCATGCTTTTTATAATACTTTGTATGTCTTTGGTCATATAGAAAATTTTAGTGTGGTCCAATAATGTAGTCTTTACCTTTATCATTTGTACTTTTTGTGTCTAATTTAAGAAAACTTTGTCCCAGATCCTAAAGATATTCCCTACATTTTCTTAATTTTTAAAGTTTTATTCTTTTCTACCTAGAGCTTTACTCTATCTGAAATTTGCCTCTGTATTTTGTCTGAAGTAGGAATTTTAATTTTAATTTCTACATGGAAAGTGAACGGTTCACATTACATCTCAGCTTGTCCATCCTTTCACTTTATAATTTATAATACCACTTCCGTTCATGGATGAAGACCCTTTAGATGCATGCATCTATTTCTAGGCTTTTTGTTATTTGAAAGAGCAAGCCCCACCTCCTTATTTCTTAGTTCCTTTTTTTCAGAATTCTTGGGGATATTTTTAGGTATTTACTTTGTCATTTGCATTTTAATCAGTTTCTCAAGTTGTATAAAGAACTCCAGGTGGATTTTTTAAAAATTGGAATTACACTAAATTTATACATCAAATTTGAGGAAATTGACATTGTTGTGAAATTGAGTATTCCCAAATAAGGCCATATACACACACACATATATGCACATACATAGATATATAGATACATATACTTTTACTTTCATTTGTATAAATATTCATTTTTAAAGTCTTCTTTATATCCTTAAGGCTTTTTTAAAAATGTGTGCATTTTTTGTTAGATTTATTCCCAGATACCTTATAGTTGTTTGCTTAGTGAATGGGATTCTTTTTTTCTATTAGGTCTTTATTTATTGCTAATTTATAGAAATGCCATTGGTTTTTATATTTGTATTATGTCAAGGAAATTATTCTTCATTAATTGTACAACTTTGCCTATATATTAACTTAGATTTTCTGTGTAGATTGTTGTACCATCTGAAAATGACAACAATTGTTTTTTTTTACTAATATTTATCATTTGCTTTGGTCACCCAGCATTGAACTCCTTTCCATGTTTAAGGAATTTTCCACTTCAATAATCTGGTTGCAGCCAGGCTCGGTGGTGCACACCTGTAATTCCAGTGGCTCGGGAGGTTGAGGCAGGAGGATCTCCAGTTCAAAGCCAGCCTCAGCAAAAGTGAGGTGCTAAGCAACTCAGTGAGACCCTGTCTGTAAATAAAATACAAAATAGAACTGGGGATGTGGCTCAGTGGTCAAGTGACCCTGAGTTCAACCTCCGGTACCGCCCCCCCCATAAAAAGAATCTGGTTGCAGGACAAAGACTGCTCCACTATAAATGCTTAAAATATTCCAAATTTCCTTTCACAGCCTTCCTTGCAACTGAGGAATGGGCATGTTACTGAGACTGTATTGGTGACCGTGGTGAAAATGATGCCATGATGAAGCAGAGCTGGCATCAGAGTCAACGGAGTTTTCATTTCCGATAAGTTGCAGGAGCAGAAATGATGACCTAAAAGCATCTCTAGGGCTCAGTGGTGGCAGCAAAGCCGTCCTTGTCAAGACCATCTTGGTAGCCTGCTCTGGGCACCTCTGGAGACTCAACCTGGTCTTGCAGCTCTCCCACTGATTCTGTGAGCTGCCAAACGTTCTCATAATATAATTTTTTTCCACGCAATCATCCAGAGTCAGGATCACTCAGCCATAAGTAAGCCCTCTAAGATACATATTTTGACCCTTAAAACCTTTTTCTTTTTTTCAGTTCCATTGGATTGTGAAGGAACTTTGGTACAATGTTAAATAATTTGAGTGATTGTATTTAGTATTGTCTCATTCCTAACATTAAAAGAAATGCCTCTGAAATTTGACCATTCAACATACTGTTTACATGTTTTCAGTAGAAAAACAAAAACCAGATTAAGGAAATTCTCTTCTATTAAATTTTGCTAATAAGTTTTTTAAAAATCATGAATGGGTATTGAATTTTATCAAATGCTTTTAAATGTCTTTTGAGATAATCATCTGATATTTTTTCTTTAATATGTTAATGTGGTGAGTTAAATTAATAGTTTTCTTAAGTTATTTGTTCTGTGTTCCTTTAAATCCCATTTGATCTTTTTATACAGTGTTAGATTCAATTTTCTCATGTTTTATTTAATACTTTACATTCATGTTAATAAATGAAATTACCTAAAATACTATGTTCTGCTCTAATTTACCCAAAGCAATATTCTTCTAGCCTCATAAAATGAGTTTGGTAACTTTCCCTTTTTCCTATTCTCTAGGAGAGTTTGTAAAATTAGATTTTTTTCTCTTTCTTGAAGAATTGATAAAACTCACTGAGCAGACATATTAATCATGGGTTTTTTCCATATTTTATGATGCTCTGACATCATGGGGCCTGTGGATCTAGGAAGGGATTCTTTAATTCCTAGAGATAAAAATTTCCCTTGAGCATACATCTGATATGCAAAACAACCCATCTCAAATTCACCCTTCCTTTTACCAGGCTCCTGAGGTCTGGGGCATTATCCCTGCCCTAAATCACCCTGCGTCAGTACCATATATGTAAGGGCAACCCCTATAACCCAGAGCCTACCAAAATTGTTCCAGCTGTCTAACCCTGAACTTGCACAGTTTGCTGACCATAGTTCCTTCATTCCTTCCTTCAAAAACCACCGTGACAGTTGTGGATCACGCTTTCCCCTTGCTCCTTCTGCCTCCTAATTGGCCCTGGTGCTTCCCCATGAGTCACCCTGTTCTAGGAATCTGTGAGCATTAAAAACTTCAGCAGCACATCCCTGTAACCCCAACTACAGGGGGTGGGGTCAGGAAGATAGGGAAAAATCACAAGTTGTGAGGTAAGAAATAAGAAGGATTGGAATGTAGTCCTTGGTAGAGTATTCCTGGGTACTCAATCTTAGTACCCCCCAAAATAAAAAAGCAAACAAAAACCCTTTGTCATGAAACTCAATTTCTATTATTTATTCACTTATTTTGGTACCAGGGATTTGATCCCAGGGGCACTTAACCACCGAGCCACATCCCCAGCCCTTTTTATATTTTATTTAGAGACAGGGTCTCACTAAGTCACTTAGGGCCTTGCTAAATTGCTGAGTCTGGCTTTGAACTTGCCATCCTCCTACCTCAGCCTCCTGAACTTCTGGGATTACAGGCATGTGCCACTACAACCAGTGACACTCAAGTTCATGTCTGTGTGTCTTACCATACACAATTAAAATAAACTCCAGGTATATTTTATAACAGCATGATACCTTTTTGTAGAATGGGATTTTTAGGCCAATAAAATTTTCTTAATTGTTACTGTTCTATTCAGTTTGTTTCTTTATGAACAAATCTTGATGATGCTTTCTCCTAGAAAATTGAAAATCTTTTTATTTTCAAATGCATTGGCAAAAATTAATAAAATGTTCCTGGTTTTAAAATATTCACTATTTTTGGAGTTATGGCTTCTTTTAAATTTTCTAATCTGGTTCACTTAATGCTCTTATCTTTTTGATGATTTGTATGTCCTATTGGTCTTTTCAAAGAAATTTCATTTGGTTATATTTATCATTTCTTATATTTGTTTTCCTTTTAATTTCTGATTTTATCCTGACTTTTTTCTTTTATTCTACTTTCTGCAGATTTTTTTATAGTTTCTGGATATGAATGCTTGGTTGTTACTTTCAGAATTTCTTGTTTTCTAATGTTCTCTACTCCCAAAACTTCCAATGTAGGAAGAACTCAGTATAATACTCCTGGTCTCTTGCCACTCTTTTACTTATACTACCATATGAGAGGTGGGGAGAATTTTTGATGGGTAAATTTTAAAAGAATTTTTAAATTCTCCTAAGGACTAGGAACATTTGGCCGAACTCTTCTTTTCTCTTGAGAATGATTGACCAACAAAGAGCTTGAGTTTTCTCTATGATTCCTTAGTATAAGTCTCACGCAGGCAGGACTCCATGTGGGGACAACTACTATGTCCGGTGTCCCAGTACATAAACCTTCAGTCCTGAACCCATGCTCCTATCTCTAAGATGCCTGCCTGTGCCCTTGAGATTACCATCTTTCTTACATTCACATATATATTTACTGAAGGAGAGAATATTTCTTAGGGTTTGTCAATTGTAGAAGCCATGTATTTAGTATTTTTTTCAGGTTATAACTACTGTAAAGTTTATATAATGGCATTACATGAATAGTGAAAATTGGGATGAAAGCGCCCAGTAGTAATTCCACATCACAGAGCAGCCATTATCACCATTTATATATTTCTTTGTCATGGAATACATATATTTTTGTTCATGTAGTCACATCTAGCAGATCTTTTTTACTTAACACTTCCAGATATCCTTACAATTTGCAATAAGAGCACATTTTATTAATTACACATTTCATTTCAACCATACAATATTGTTTTCCATTTGTTATTTGTAAAATTAACACTATAATAAACATTTTCATATATTTAACATTTTTCTCTTTTTAAAGTTTTTTGCTTGGGACTAATATTGATAGATGGAATTGCTGGCTCAGAAGATGACAATCTTTGTGAATCTTAATAGATGTCCCAAATGACAAGGTGGGTTTATATTACTCCACCAAAATCTTGCCAAAATTGGGTAATTTTCAAATTTCTTAATATAAATGTTTTTGTTATAAACTTGCACATTTTAATGTATTTTGTTTTTTTAAAACCAAATTTCTGCCAAGCATGGTGGTGCATACCCTGTCTCTAAATAAAATACAAGATAGAGCTGGGAATGTGGCTCAATGGTCTAGTGCCCCTGAGTTCAATCCCTGGTACCAAAAAAAAAAGAAAGAAAGAAGAAAAAAGACTGAACATTAATTCATACACATTTAATCCTGTAAAGTTGTTAGTACATCCAAATATTAACATAGTCTATGTACTTCTCATTTGAGGAAAAAATTTACAAAATCTCCTGATTGTATAAACTGAATATATTCATGACACTTGTAATGTATTTCATAACATGAATAACAATAAATTACTAAAGTGTTTTTTTTTAAAGCTGCTATGGAAATTAATGAACAAGTATTTATGTGGAATATGATTTCTCTTGTATAAATTTTTAGAAGCAAAATGTTTCTTTAAATGATATATGTATGCTTAACACAGCCAGACTGTTTTCCAAAGTGATTGTAACAGTTTATGTTCCCCACAGTGGGGTAAGAACGGTCCAGTTGATTCATATGCTTGCCAGCACTTTGTACGTTTAGGTATATCATTCATTTTGGGTTAAGTTCTGTGCTTTTTACTTTTAATTTTGAGACAGCATCTCACTAAGTTGCTTAGGGCCTTGCTAAATTGCTGAGGCTGGCCTTGAACTTGCGATCCACTTGCCTCAGCCTCCCAAGTAGCTGGGATTATAGGCGTGCACCACAGTGCCTAGCCAGTCCTTTTCCTTCTTCCCTTCTATTTCCTTTATCCTACTCCCTCCTCCACCCCTTTTTCCTCTCCAACTTCCTAAAATACAAAGGGCTTCCATTATCTGGAGTAGACAAGGCTACTAGTTTCTTCTATTTTAGCCCAGGACTGGGGTCATCTGGACTTCCACCATTCTTCAAATTCTTCTGCATGTCCCTTTAAATATCCTTGACAAAAAAAAAAAAAAAAAAATCTAGCTCTTGAGTTATTACCCTACATTCAAAAGTAACTAACATTCCCCAAGTGATTTCTATGTGTCAGGTATCATGCTAGGTGCTTTCAACTAAGTTCTTAATTCTCAATGCTGCAAGACACAATTCTACTACCTAGAAAAAAAACCCTAATAAAGCATCTCTCTTCCATTACTCTATTCAATCTTTTAATAGTAAGTCCCTATGCATAAGATTTCATTAGAGAAATGCACATAATTTCATAAAGCTGGTTTCATATATCATAAATAATGTTACACACATCCCCTAAATAAGTCTTTGTGCACATTTATGGTAATTGTCTTAGTATACATACCATGCATGAATTTGGCCTGAAAGATCATTTTTCTGCCCAACTAGCTATTCACTCTCTTCTTCCCATGTCTTCAATGTATGCAGTCTTGGCCTATTGACATTGTGCCAAGTCACCTCCAGCCCCTCCTTTGTTTTGGCCATCATCTTGCAGCTCAGATTTCAACACTTCTGTCCATCTAAAACTGCACAGCCTTGCTATCATTCCCTTGCCCAATAATCTGTAGCTTGTGCCTCAGAATGTGTCCTCCCTTAAGGTTTTTCACCTGAGAAGTCATGTATCATCTGCAAATTCATTTCAACTATCTCAGTTTTCACCAAAGTCTCTGATCAACACGACTTCTCTCCTTTAGTACACAGCTCTCGTGTGAAGAATATGTAAACCACCAATTTGGAGACTGCATCCTTATTTCCTGAGCAGCAACTACAGGTTTACACAGAATCCTTAGCTCCTGATGTTCTTTCTTCTTAAAATTTGATGTATATCCAAAGGAAACAGCTGCACCACCACTCTCCATAGCAGCTTTATGTTTAAAAGTCAATAACTAGAAATTACATTAAAAATTTTGCCACTATATGGACACATTGAGACACAGCTATATTATGGATTACTACCTACCAATAAAAAGGAATGAACTATTAAAAATTAAAAATAAAAAAGTGCTGGGGATGTGGGTCATTTGGTAAAGTGTCCTTGGGTACAATCTCCATGAAAAAAAAAGAAAAATACAGATTTCCTCTCTTTTTTTTTTTCCTCCATTTGTCAACAATTTAATGTTTTCTTTCTTGGTAAGCATGAGTTATTTTCAAAAGATATGAATACTTTTGTTATACTTGCTATAAATGATTTTCCTTGTTAAGAATATTCAAGATATCAGGCTGGGGATATAGCTCAGTTGGTAGAGTGCTTGCCTAGCATGTGCAAAGCCCTGGGTTCAATCCCCAGCACCACCAAAAAAAAAAAAAAAAAAAAAAAGGAATATTCAAATTATCACTAAAAATACACAATTAAAATATTAACACAGAGGGCATTATGTTAAGTGAAATAAGGCACAAAAAAGACAATACCATGTTATTCAAATGTGGGAACTTAAAAAGTTGAATTCATAGAATTAGAGAATAAAATAGTTTTTACTAGAAGCTAGGAAGGAAGGCAGATATAGGGTCACTTAATGTGTACAAAATGCAGTTAGATCAAATAAGAGTAGTTCTTGTGTACTACAGCACAATAAACTGACTACAGTTTACAATAACGTGGTATACATTTTATAGAGAACTCGAAGAGAGGAATTTGTAGGCTTCCAACACAAAGAAATGATAAATGTTTAAGGAGCTGGAAATGCTAATTATCTTGATTTGATCACTATGTATTGTATACTTGTATTAAATTATTACATTATACCCCATAAATAGGTACAATTATCATGTCAATTAAAATTTTAAATTAAAAAGATTAATATAATAATTTTTAAAGAGATAAAACTGGATGGAATAAATAGAGAAAAGTATGTCAATCATAGTATATGACTGGCATACGACCTAATATAAAATTTGGCTCTAAACATGTGGTCTGTCAACCTATGATTCTACCACTTGCTATTTACTTCTAATTTACCAATTTAACCTCATGAAGTCACAGTTTTCTCAGTTGTTATAAACTTTATAATTTTTACAAGGAGTTAAAATAATATGTACAGCTGATCATGGTGGTACATACCAGTAATCCCAGTAGCTCAGGAAACAAAAGCAGGAAGATCAAAAGTTCAAAACCATCCACAGCAACTTAGTGGGAACCTGTCTCAAAATAAAACAAAATAAAATGGGTTGGGGATATGGCCCAGGGATTAAGTGCCCCTGGTAACAAAAAAATAATAATAATATATATAAAACTCCTGGCACCCTAAGTAGTTTTATTATTGGTAATTGCAAAACTCCCGTATCATAAAAGGAAAAACATGATTTTCCTTTAGAGAAAGGGAGCTTTCCTGGCACCATCTTCCTAAAAACTACCATCTAGCCCAAATGGAGTTCCTTTCCTTTCTCCCCAAAACTGGGGAAGTAGGTTGGATAGAGCCATGTGACTAGTTCTAGCCAATAAGTTTCGAGCAGACATTCTGCATGGAGCATCTGATTGCCAATACAAGACCTTTCAAGTCTTCTTTCTATTGGCCCTGGCAGCTAGCAACATTAGAAAAGGAAGCCACAATGGATTTGTAGTCTGCACAATAAATGAGCCTTTACTGGCCAGACACAGTGGTGCATGCTTATAATTTCAGCTACTCAGGGAAGCTGAGGTAGAAGGCCAGCCTCAGTAATTTAGCAAAACCTTGTCTCAAAAAATAAAAAAGGACTGAATAATCTCAGTGCCTCAGGAGGATGAGGCAGGAGGATCACAAGTTCAAAGCCAGACTCAGTAACTTGGAAAGGCCCTAAGCAACTGAGTGAGACCCTGTCTCTAAATAAAATACAAAAATGGAGATTGCTCACTGTCAGGCGTCTATCATCGGCCATTTGCCTGCCTCTCGCCTGTCCATCCCCTGCCTTACTCCTATCCATCACCCAACGCTCAAGGTTCACCTCCCGATCGTCCGACAACAGTCAGCAAACTGATTGTCAACCGCCAGTGGAGCACTAGCTGCCTGCTGCTGCCTGGAAGTTCACTGTTACAGTACCTGCAGGTTTGACTACACGTGGCTGCCGCCATTTTGAGACAACAGCCAGGCCCCGTAGGACCCCTGGCCGGACTGACTGAGCCCTGTCTCCAGGATCCCTCAGCCCAACCGATCACTCCCTGCCTCTGGGGCCCTCACATCGACTGACTGCTCCCTGCTGCCAGGACCCCCAGATCAACTGACTGCACCCTATCACCGGGACCCCAGACCGACTGATTGCACCCGGCCTCCAGGATCCCACAACCACACCAAACACACCGAACCTCCAGGACCCCTGCCGGACCAACTGCATCCCGCCTCCAGGGCCTCCAGCTGACCACGTCCACCCCTGAGCTGCAGCTCCCCATTTGCCAACACATTTCGAAGTCAGAGCAGACATCTTGGATAATCCTGGAAGCCGTAGCTCCGATTTTTAGGTGGGGCAAATCCCATCCTGAGACACCTGTTGGAGGCTTAAAGTTCATTGTCAGGTACCTCTCATGCATCAGGCTACTGAACACTGGGAGGTTTCATTAGTATATGACTGTTATACAGTAGATTTTCTTTTTTCTCCTTTTTAAAAGAATTTAAGTTTTTATTTCTTTACTTTTCTTGCTTTCTTTTCCTTTTGTTTACCTGTTCCCTCAGAGTCTCTTTCGCCCTTTTTTGCATGCTAACATCCGATTTCTTTTGATTACACTCTCACCCTTTCTATTTTCTAGAACTTCTGTATATTCTTTTCTTATCCTATTAACAGTCACATTCTACATCCCTCTGCATCCTCTTTGTCCTCCATTAGAAACTGCAGACCTTATTGCAAACCTGTTTGTTTTACCGAAGATAATATTTGAACTCATTTTGTTTATTATGACAATTTTGTTATTGTCCTCATAGGGGCTATTTGGTCTAGGATTGCATAGTGTCTGATTTGGGCACTGCTAATATTGATCTCCCCTTAAAGAAAGGGTTTTGGAAACCTATAGGGCCACTAAAGCCTATAGGGGGATATCTGCAATACCCCAGATCTGCACTGCTAGAGGGGAAGATACATGAACAACATGAAAAAGCAAGGGAAGAAAATGATCCAAACAAATCTAGATTCTATAGTAATAGAATCCAATGACAGTATGTTAGAAGAAATGTCAGAAAAGGACTTCAGATTATACATGATTAAGATGATTCGCGAAGCAAAGGATGAGATAAGAGAGCAAATGCAGGCAATGAATGATAATACCAATAAGCTGAAAGAGCACCTGCAGGAAGCAAAAGATCATTTCAACGAAGAGATAGAGATTCTCAAAAAACACCAAACGAAATCCTTGAAATGAAGGAGACAATAAACCAAATAAAAAACTCAATGGAAAGCATCACCAACAGACTAGACCACTTGGAAGATAGAACCTCAGACAATGAAGACAAAATATTTAAGCTTGAAAATAAAGTCGCCCAAACAGAAAAGATGGTAAGAAATCATGAACAGAATCTCCAAGAACTATGGGACATCATGAAAAGACCAAATTTAAGAATTATTGGCATTGAGGAAGGCACAGAGATACAAACCAAAGGAATGAACAACCTATTCAATGAAATAATATCAGAAAATTTCCCAAACCTGAAGAATGAAATGGAAAATCAAATACAAGAGGCTTACAGAACACCAAATGCACAAAATCACAACAGATCCACACCAAGGCACATTATAATGAAAATGCCTAACATTCAAAATAAAGATAGGATTTTGAAGGCCGCAAGAGAAAAGCATCAGATTACATATAGGGGGAGACCAATACGGATAGCAGCTGACTTCTCAACCCAGACTCTAAAAGCTAGAAGGGCCTGGAACAACATATTTCAAGCTCTGAAAGAACATGGTTGCCAACCAAGAATCCTATACCCAGCAAAACTAACCTTCAGATTTGAAGATGAAATAAAATCCTTCCATGATAAACAAGTTAAAAGAATTCACAAATAGAAAGCCTGTGCTACAGAATGTTCTCAACAAAATATTCCATGAGGAGGAAATGAAAAACAACAATGGAGGTCAGCAAAGGGAGGAACTACCTTAGAGAAAAATCACTCAAAGGAGAAACCAAGCCAACTTAAAAATCAAAAATAAGCCCAAATGACTGGGAATACAAATCATATCTCAATAATAACCCTGAACATTTTTGACCTAAACTCATCAATCAAAAGACATAGACTGGCAGAATGGATTAAAAAGAGAGACCCAACAATATGCTGCCTGCAAGAGACTCATCTCATAGAAAAAGACATCCACAGACTAAAGGTGAAAGGATGGGAAAAAGCCTACCATGCACATGGACTCAGTAAAAAAGCGGGGGTTTCCATCCTTGTATTAGATAAAGTGGACTTCAAGCCAAAGTTAGTCAGAAGGGATAAAGAAGGACATTTCATACTGCTTAAGGGAACCATAAATCAGGAAGACATAACGATAGTAAGTATTTATGCCCCAAACAATGGTGCATCCCTGTACATCAAACAAATCCTTCTCAATTTCAAGAATCACATAGACCACAACACAATAATTCTGGGCGACTTTAATGCACCACTGTCACCACTAGATAGATCTTCCAAACAAAATCCAACCAAAGAAACCATAGAACTCAATAACACAATCAATAACCTAGACTTAATAGACATATATAGAATATTCCATCCATCAACGAGCGGATACACTTTCTTCTCAACAGCACATGGAACCTTCTCGAAAATAGACCATGCGTTATGCCACAAAGCAGCCCTTAGGAAATGCAAAAAAATAGAGACACTGCCTTGTGTTCTATCAGATCATAATGGACTGAGAGTAGAAATTAATGACAAAATAAAAAAGGGAAATTACTCCAACACTTGGAGACTAAATAATATGCTATTGAATGAAACATGGATAACAAAAAACATCAGGGAGGAGATTAAAAAATTCTTAGAGATCAATGAGAACGATGATACAACATATCAAAATCTCTGGGACACTATGAAAGCGGTACTAAGAGGAAAATTCATTGCATGGAGCGCATTCCAGAAAAGAATGAAAAGTCAACAACTAAATGACCTAACATTACAGCTCAAAACCTTAGAAAAAGAAGAACAGAATAACAGCAAAAGTAGTAGAAGACAGGAAATAATTAAAATCAGAACTGAAATCAATGAAATTGAAACAAAAGAAACTATTCAAAAAATTGACAAAACAAAAAGTTGGTTCTTTGAGAAAGTAAACAAAATAGACAAACCCTTAGCCACACTAACAAAGAGAAGGAGAGAGAAGACTCAAATTACTAAAATACATGATGCAAAAGGAAATATCACGACAGACACCACTGAGATACAGAACATAATGAGAAGCTACTTTGAAAATCTGTATTCCAACAAAATAGAAACTACCGAAGACATTGACAAATTTCTAGAGACATATGCTCCTCCCAAACTGAACCAGGAGGACATACATGATTTAAACAGATCAATATCAAGCAATGAAATAGAAGAAGCCATTAAAAATCTACCATCCAAGAAAAGCCCAGGACCAGACAGATTCTCAGCCGAGTTCTACAATATCTTTGAAGAAGAACTCATTCCAATACTTCTCAAAGTATTCCAGGAAATAGAAAAGGGGGGTACCCTACTGAACTCATTCTATGAAGCTAATATCACCCTCATACCCAAACCAGGAAAAGACACATCAAGGAAAGAAAATTTTAGACCAATATCCTTGATGAATATAGATGCAAAGATCCTTAACAAAATATTTGCAAACCATATCCAAAAACATATTAAGAAAATTGTGCACCACGATCAAGTGGGATTCATTCCTGGAATGCAAGGATGGTTCAACATTCGTAAATCAATAAACGTAATCCATCATGTCAATAGACTTAAGGATAAGAATCATATGGTTATTTCAATTGACACAGAAAAAGCGTTTGACAAAATACAACACCCCTTCATGCTCAAAACACTAGAAAAAATAGGGATAGTAGGAACATACCTGAACATTGGAAAGGCTATTTATGCTAAGCCCATGGCCAACATCATTCTTAATGGAGAAAAACTGAAACCATTTCCTTTAAAAACGGGAAGAAGACAGGGATGTCCTCTTTTACCACTTCTATTCAACATTGTCCTCGAAACTCTAGCCAGAGCAATTAGGCAGACTAAAGAAATTAAAGGGATACGAATAGGAAAAGAGGAACTTAAGTTGTCACTATTTGCAGATGACATGATTCTATATTTAGAGGATCCAAAAACCTCCTCCAGAAAACATCTAGACCTCATCAATGAATTCAGCAAAATAGCAGGCTATAAAATCAACATACATAAATCCACAGCATTTTTATACGCAAGCAACAAAACAGCTGAAAAGGAAATGAGGAAAACAACTCCATTTGCAATAGCCTCAAAAAAAATAAAATACTTGGGAATCAATCTAACCAAAGAGGTAAAAGATCTCTACAATGAGAACTACAAAACATTGAAGAAAGAAATTAAGGAAGACCTTAGAAGATGGAAAGATCTCCCATGTTCTTGGATAGGAAGAATTAATATTGTCAAAATGGCCATACTACCAAAAGTGCTATACAAATTCAATGCAATTCCAATTAAAATCCCAATGACGTACCTTACAGAAATAGAGCAAGCAATCATGAAATTCATCTGGAAGAATAAGAAACTCAGAATAGCTAAAGCATTCCTTAGCAGGAAGAGTGAAACAGGGGGTATCACAATACTAGAACTTCAACTATACTACAAAGCAATAGTAACAAAAACAGCATGGTATTGGCACCAAAATAGGTAGATCAGTGGTACAGAATAGAGGACACGAACACAAACCCAAATAAATACAATTTTCTCATACTAGACAAAGGTGCCAAAAATATGCAATGGAGAAAAGATAGCCTCTTCAACAAATGGTGCTGGGAAAACTGGAAATCCATATGCAACAGAATGAAACTAAACCCCTATCTATCACCCTGCACAAAAATCAACTCACAATGGATCAAGGACCTTGAAATCAGACCAGAGACCCTGCATCTTATAGAAGAAAAAGTAGGTCCAAATCTTCACCTTGTTGGCTTAGGATCAGACTTCCTTAACAGGACTCCCATAGCACAAGAAATAAAAGCAAGAATCAATAACTGGAATAGATTCAAACTAAATAGCTTTCTCTCAGCAAAAGAAACTATCAGCAACGCGAAGAGAGAGCCTACAGAGTGGGAGAATATCTTTGCCACTCATACTTCAGATAGAGCACTAATTTCCAGAATATATAAAGAACTCAAAAAACTCCACACAAAGAATACAAATAACCCAATGAACAAATGGGCTAAGGATATGAACAGACGCTTCACAGAAGATCTACAAGCGATCAACAAACATATGAAAAATGTTCACCATCTTTAGTAATAAGAGAAATGCAAATCAAAACTACACTAAGATTCCATCTCACCCCAATTAGAATGGTGATTATCAAGAATACAAGCAACAACAGGTGTTGGCGAGGATGTGGGGAAAATGGTACACTCATACATTGCTGGTGGGACTGCAAATTAGTGCAGCCACTCTGGAAAGCAGTGTGGGGATTCCTTAGAAAACTTGGAATGGCCCCACCGTTTGACCCAGCTATCCCACTCCTTGGCCTATAGCCAAAGGACTTAAAATCAGCATACTACAGAGATACAGCCACATCAATAATGTTCATAGCTGCTCAATTCACAATAGCCAACTATGGAACCAACCTAGATGCTCTTCAATTGATGAATGGATAAAGAAACTGTGGTATATATATACAATGGAATATTACTCAGCTATAAAGAATGATAAAATTATGGCATTTGCAGGCAAATGGATGAAATTAGAGAATATCATGTTAAGTGAGATAAGCCAATCTCAAAAATCCAAAAGACAAATGATCTCACTGATAAGCGGATGATGACACATAATGAGGGGTGGTAGGGGGGCAAGAATTGAGAAAGGAGGGACTGTATAGAGGGAAAAGAGAGGTGGGAGGGGTGGGGGGGAAGGAAAAATAATAACGGAATGAATCAAACATCATTACTCTATGTAAATGTATGAATATGCAAATGGTATGCTGTTACTCCATGTACAAACAGAAACAACATGTATCCCATTTGTTTACGATAAAAAAAATTTAAAAAAATAAATAAAATACAAAAATGGACTGGGGATATGGCTCAGTGGTTAAACACTGAACCCCTGAGTTCAATTCGTGGTACCAAAAAAGCAAAACAAAAAAAAAATAGTGGGGACTGTAGATGTTGCTCAGTGGTAGAACACATTTGGGTTCAATCCCCAGTACTACAAAAAAAAAAAAAAAAAAAAAAAAGAGTGGTGAAAATGGGATTAATGGAAACACAGCAGCTCTGATGGCATCCACCCTGGCATATTTGCTGCAGTTTGAGGAAATGACACAGCAGGGGAAGACAGTTCACTGCACCTGCAGGTTTAAAATGTAATTTACCTACTTTATGAAACTGGTTATCTGAACACAGACATGACCAGGGAGCCAGAGGGTATTTGTTGGTATGAAATATGATAGAAGCATATCTCTTTCAGAGATTGGTCAAATAATCTGAGCATTAAACTCAAATTAACATATTAAGTCCCAAGTTTTCAGTTTTGCAAATATGTCAACAAAAATTGACATAGTGCATAGTTACCATAAGTGGCATATTTGTTGTTCAGTTTAAGTTTTTTCTTGTTGTTGGGGCCAGGGGTTACTGGGGATGGAACTCTACCACTCAACCACTGAGTTACACCCCCGCCCTTTTTATTTATGTACTTTTTTAAAGACAGGTTCTGACTAAATTGCCCAAGCTGGTCTCAAACTTCCAGTCCTCCTGCCTCAGCCTCCAGAGTCACTGGGATTACAGGCCAATTTAAGTTTTTATAGGGGTTCCACCTCTGAGACTATGGGACAAAGTGGGTTAAGAGAATTTGAGTAAATTCACCATTTGATCTCTCTGATCTATGACATAAAGACCTTCTTCATAAAGACCATGCTGTGGGTGGATTGTCCTTTGAGATTGCAGTGTCTGGTGTAAAAGAACAGGAAGAAGGTGAGTTAAATTTAGGGATTTTATACTTGAGACATTTTCTGTGTTCTGCCCCCAGTAGCCCAAATGTGACTGCCCAGATTGGGACCCCCACTGCAATGGCCGGTTCCACTTCTCATGATAACGATCTGCTACCACAAAATATGTTTCCTCAAACTACACAGAAGATGTTTCAAAATCTCTAGCATTACAAAAGGCCTACTCAGATTTCCAAAATGAAAAACAAACGATAAGGCTGGGCATGGTAATGCATGCCTATAATCCCCACAATTTGGGAGGCTGAAGCAGGAGGATCCCAAGTTCAAGAACAGCCTTGGCAACTTATTAAGACCCAGATTCAAAATAAAAAATAAAAAGGGATAGGGATGTGGCTCAATGGTAGAGTGCCCCTGGGTTCAATCCCCAACACCACCAAAAAGAAAAAAAAAAAATGAAGTGTTAAGCTCTACTATAATACTCATTTTCTTACTGTCCTTACTGTCCTTTAAAGGACTCCAAATAATTTAAAGTCCAGTGTACAAAAAAGGAGGCCAGACCTGCTTCTCATTGGAGCATCAATTCTTCATGATGTGGGAGGCCTCCTTGAACATTGAACCATATAGACTATCTTACAAAGAATGCCCCAGAATGGATTTCCTGGGTTTTATTCCTAGAATGAGAAATTTATGATGATGTTAATTAAAAGATTCACATATATCATGTTTTTGTAGACATTTACAGATTATGACCCTTAAACAGTGTGCATCACCCATTTGAGTTCCTCCTTGTTAATATCCTCCAGAGGGTAACCTCCTCAAGTTACCTGTGTGTCAACAGCACCTGGTCAGGGCCCACCTCTTTTTTTTTTTTTTTTTTTTTTTTTTTGTGGACTCTATCTTTTTAATAAGGATATTGCCAGAAAGAGATGATGAAATGCCAATAGAAAATAAATATGGTTAAAAAGGTAAGAAATGAATTTAAATCATCACAAAAGAAATTTTAGTAAATAAATATCCCTAAACAGACTGTAAACAAGTGTTTTTAGAAGTATGTATTTTACTTTTCTTCAAGAGTACATACTAGCTCTATGATGGATGGTGTTTCATTTCCCAGAATTTCAGAAACTAGTAGGAAAACCTGTCTAAAAGTAAGAACAGTTGAATCCTTGTCTAGTTGCCATTGTACACCATCTTTTGAATTATCTTATGTTTAAAGCTGAATTAGTTTATTTAATAAGTATTTGCTGGGCTGGGGATATAGCTCAGTTGGTAGAGCGCCAGCCTCGCAAGCACAAAGCTCTGGGTTCAATCCCTAGCACCACAAAAAAAAGAGCATTTGATGCATGTGTGCTGTGGGCCTGTCATAAGCCTTGAGGAATTAGCAGGGAACCAAACATGAACAGTCCTTTGAGCTCAGGGAAGTTAGGATCTAAGATAGGTGTTGTTTTGAGGGGAAAAAATGTCATCCTTTGTCAGAGCATCAATATTACCAGACCATGAAAGCACTCACCCTCAATGTCATCTTGGTGTTTTACCATAACACCATGTATCCCATGAATTCTTCCTTATGATTTTCAGCACTCAATGTTTAAAGGTGCCTTGGGTACATCAACTCATTTAAACAAAGCTGAACACTATTGTATTGCAATCTTTTTGCTGAAATCATACTGGTACAAATAAGTGGAGATAATCTTGCCTTTGTTATTCTAATGAAGGTGATCTTTTCCTCCTTCCAGTATGGCACTGGGGTTTTTCACATAAGGAAAAAGTTCCCCAGAGTCCTTGTTTGGGAAAAGCAATCAGACCTGCCCCACACCGTTTTCACTCCTGAGGATGTGATAAGGGTGCAGGTGGCTCCTGGGAGCGAGCACAGACGTGAGCAAGTGTTCACCAAAACCATGTATGCGTCACTGGGACACGCCCCAGCCTTCCTGTCTCCCCCTCCCTTTGCCCCAGTCTCCCTGGCACTGTCCTCTCTAGCTATGCAATGTGAACTTGAAGCATCACCTGAAGGAACTGTTGCTCGTTTTAACTTGAAAACACAATGCAGTTTGTTTTGTTTTGTTTTAGCATGTCTGGTTCTTTGATTCCTTAGAAATATAAAAATACGTGGTTCTTATTTTATATTCTTCCATCAAGAATCTTATTTGGAGTGGGAATATAAATTAGTACAGTCGTTATGGAAAGCAGTATGGAGATCCTCTAAAAAATTAAAAATAGAACTACCATATGATCTAGCAGTCCCACTACTACGTGTCTATCCAAAGGAAGCAGAATCAGAACTTCTGCACTTCTGCACTGATCACAGCTTTGTTCACAGTGGCCAAGATGTGGACCAACCTAAGTGTGTATAAGGAGATGAATGGATGAAGATGATGTGGTACCCATCCACAACTGCATGCTCTGCAGCCATTGCAAAGAATGGAATACCGTCATTTGTTACAACATGGATGAACCTGAAGGACAGTGCGTTAACTGCAATAAACCAGACCCAGAAACACAAATGCTGCATGATCTCATTTATATGTGGAATTCAAAGTTGTTGAGCCCATACAATAGAATGGTGGCTACTGAGGCCAGGGCTGGGGACTGGGGAGAAGTCAGTCAAAGGGTGCAAAGTTTCAGTTTCACAGGAGAAAGAGGTTCCAGAGGTCTGTCGTACAGCATGGTGACTTCCATGATGACCTGTCATATTCTTGAAAAATGCAAAGAAAACACGTTTTAAGTGTTCTCGCCACACACACAAAAAAAATTTGCAAGGAAATAAACATGTTGATTGGCTTGATTTATTCAATGTACATATATTTCAAGATATTATGTTGTGCATAATAAATATATATATGGTTATACCTGTCAATTAAAAAGAAGTTTTATGTGGGGAAGGTTTAGATGTCACCAGTCAGATTCGGAGACAGTGCAAAGTGGGCACGTGCTCTCAAACTCTGCAAATACTGTCAGCTACAGGTCCCACTGAGCCCCTTGCAAGGATCCCTGGGAGGAAACCCTTCTGCCTCAATCCCAGAAAAAGCTGTTCTTTGCTTGAGCTTTTGGTCTATTCATCTCATCATTCTTTGGTATGGCCAAGGTGGACTTTGGAGACACAGCCCAGCAGTGCCTGTTGTACAGGAACATTTTAAACACACTTTAGACTACCACAGCTTCATTTTACTATCCTGTCCTTAAACTACCATCTCCGTAAACTTCTATCCCCTTATTTGCTACCATTTATTTAAATCTCCCCAGATCTCTCAGCTTCTAGTTAAGGTTAACCTTAATACCAATATTTGCATATCGGAGTTTCGAGGAACCCAGGGACCTCAGTTAGAGCACCGGGAAAGAGTCTATCTCTTGTCACTGGGTGTGGGAGGGCCCACCTTTTTACCCCCTGCTCTTTCCCCAAAATGAGGAATTTCAGAATGGGTATACTGCAGTGTCTGCAGGTGGAGAAAGGTCTTCAATCTATACCATAAGCTGCTGCTGTTCACCAAACTGTCTCCAGGATTTGGGGTTGGCTTGGAGTATTTGTTACACAGGGTAACCCAGTGGGCCTCTTGCCAGCCTGATTGTTTATTTGGTGGTGTTGCATGTGGGTAGACTTAGAAACTCACATTTATGACTGTGGTCCCTTATTGGCTTAGCATCTGCTTTTAACTGTGGGACATTTGTTCAACCAAGCACTTGAACCTGCAGGCTGAGGAAGACAGCTTGTAAAAAAGTGCCAGCCACTCTTCAGCATATCAGGCTTACTCTTAGGAATATGGACACATCCCACCACACAGGTGCTAGGGGCCTCTCTGCTCTCCCTCCCCACATCCCTGTCCTGTGGAAGGAATAGGAAATATAATATCATAAACTCAAATAATTCATACTTCTGTAATTGGGAATAGTACCTATTACAAACTCTTTTACCCCCTCCCTAATCTCTAAAGTTAACAGATTAAATTTGCATGCACTAATGGATATTTTCCCTTATTCATTCACTGTTGGTGTTGGTTTTAATTAATCCCATTTCTATACTCAGTTGAATTGCAATCTTATTGTACAGGCATGACTTTTTTTTTTTTTTTTTTTTTTGGTACCAGGGATTGAACCCAGGGGCACTTAAACCACTGAACCTCTTCACCTGACTTCTTTATGTTTTATTTTAAGATTGGGTCTCACTAAGTTGCTGAGGCTGCTTTGAATTTGAAATCCTTCTGCCTCGACCTCCTGAGTCACTTGGATTACAGATGTGTGTCATTATGTCCAGCCAGGCATGACTTTAATTAACTTAAGCAGCTTCCCTTCTTTAGTCTATAATGAAGAGAAATAAGATCACATATATGAAAGAATTTTGTCAAAGGTGGTGTTATCCATATACAAGTTATTTTCTTTTTGAATCTCCATTAAAAAATTACATGACTCTAAAGTTCTTTCCATTATTAAAGTGATACTAAGTAATTTTTTAAAACTCTGCTAAAATCATCAAAAACAACAAATATCTAGCTGAGTACAGTGGCATGTGACTTTAATCCCAGCAACTCAGGAAGCGGAGGCAGGAGGATCACAAGTTTGAGGCCAGCCTCAGTAACTTAGCAAGACCCTGTCTCAAAATAAAAATAGAAAGGGCTTGGGGGGTATACTCAGTGAAAGCACCTCTAGGTTCAATTCCCAGTTTAAAAAAAAAAAAAAAAGGAAAATATGATAAACTATCACAGCTAAGAGAAACCTAAGGAGACATGACAACTAAATGTGATGTTGTTTCCTGGATGGGAACCTAGAAGAGAAAAAAAGGTATTAGAACTAAGGAAATCTGAGTCAACTATGGACTTCAGTTAGTAAGGCTGGTCGGTAATTGGAACAAAGGTACCATATTAATAATAAGATGTTAGTAACAGTAGAAACAGGGGTGGGGTATACGGAAGCTCTCTGTACTGTACTCTTAGGTTTTATATATAGATATAAATCTACTGGTTTTTTTTTTTTTTTATTAATTTTAACTAAGCATGGTGGCACACACCTATAATCCCAACTATCTGGAGGCTGAGAAAAGAGGAGGGTAAATTCAAGGCCACCCTCAGCAATTTAGGGAGATCGTGTCTCAAAATTTTAAATTTTTTTAAAAAGAGGGCTGGGGAATGTAGCTGGGTGGTAGAGCGCTCCTGGATTCAATCCCTAGTACCACCCTAAAAAAAAGAAAGGAGGAAAGAAGGAAGAGAGGGAGGGAGAGAGAGAAGGAAAAAAAAGTGTACTATTTTAAAAAATTATTACTCAAGCTAATTTCCTCTTTTACTCATTTATTAATATTTACATTGGACTTTTCTTCCTCATAAACTTTTGCTTATCAAATTCCAAACTTGATTTATTTGGGCATATAACAAACCTCTGCAGTGACTGTAGGGAAAGGTGGTCTATATTACTGGTTCCTAGAAAGCTGGGCTATTTTAACAATCAGGTACAGGAGGACTTGCGTGATCATGTAAGGCTCTACAGACTTGGTCAAAACATATTTGTGTGTTTTTATATTCGATTTCTGAGTACACTTTCTTGGAATAAAGAGTTATAAGCTAATGCTTGAAAATGTCCAAAGAAAGATTCTGATATAATGGAGTTAGAATTCTTCCTTCTGATCCCAGGTTGAGTTGCTCATTGAGGCCATCCTTGATGGTAAATTTCTGACCTATGCTCATATGCCTCCCAAAGTGGAGCCTAAGCTAAAGACTTGTACTCTGGTAGTTTATTTAGGAGATGATTTCAGGGGCTGGAGATGTAGCTTAGTGGCAAAAATGTTTGCCTAGCACATGTAAGGCCCTGGGTTTGATCACCAGCATCACACACACACACACACACAAGTGATTTTGGGATATATTAGATGCCTCTTCAATGCTATGCAGTATTTTCCTTTTAAATAAACCACTGCCATTTATGATCTATGGTTTTTTCTTAATGCTTTTGTTCACAGATATTAAAAAGTTAGACTTCATAGTAACATGTCTAAATAATTAAAATTCCACACTAATAAAATTCCAAATCTGAGGAAGTCAAATTAATTTGCAAAGTGCAACATACATCATGCTCAAAATATAGCAGTCTAGGGCCTGCGGGGTGTAGTAGGTCAATGGTAGAGCACATATTTAGTATGCCTAAAGCCCTGGGCTCAATACCAAGCACCAAAAAATAAAAAAATAAATTAAGTATAGTAAGCAGGTTGCATCAGTCAGTGGTCACTGGAGAAACAGAATGGGGTGTATTACGGCATATATATTAAGGGATTTATTTATGGAATAAAGAAAGATACTGACTTACACACTCTCAGTTGGAGAGTTTGAAATTTAGGGCTGGGGATATAGCTTAGTTGGTAGAGTGCTTGCCTCGCAAGCACAAGGCCCTGGGCTCAATCCCCAGCACCGCGAAAAGAAAGAGAGTCTGAAATTTGTAGGACAGGAGTTGATGATGCAATCTTTTTTTTTTTTTTTTGTACCAGGGATGGAACCCAGGACACTTAATAACTGAACCACATCCCCAGCCCCATTTTATTTTATTTTTAGTTTTGAAACAGGTTCTTGCTAAGTTGCTCAGAGCCTCGCTAAATTGTTAAGGCTGACTTTGAACTTGCAATCTTCCTGCTTCAGCCTCCCAAGGTGCTGGGATTACAGACATGTGCCACCACACCCAGCTGATGATGCAATCCTTTTTTTTTTTTTTTTTTTTTTTTTATCTTTTAGAAATGTTCATCTGCTTTTCCTTAGCAGGAGATGATGCAATCTTGATACAGAATTTCTTCTCAGGAAACCTCAGAATTTTCTCTTTAAACCTTCACTGATTAGGTGAGGCCCACTTGCATGTTGAAAGTAATCCCCTTTACTTCAAGTCAATTGATTGTAGATGTTAACCACATCCACAAAATACTTTCATGGCAACTGGATTACTGACAATGGGGTACTATAGCCTACCTATGTTGATACATAAAACCAATCGCCAGGCAGATCAAGAATTGAAAAACTAGGGACATGCATTTACCTTTCCGTGCTGCCCTGGGAAAGTTAGAAAACCCTCTGGTTTACTTTCTTTGAAGGTGTTTTGCCCTAATGACACCATCATTTTAACTCACCTAGGTAGCATCATTTGGAGGTTTAGTGAAACAAGAATACATTTTCAGGGAAAGAATGCTAGCTTAAGTAGAAATAATGTCTGTGACTATGTTGGGACAATTTCTTCCTGCATCATCCCCTCACTATCTGAAAATAGAGCAAAATAATCTTTAGTCCTACAGATTATTAGTTCTCCCAATAGACCCCAGTGAAAATGCACTGCTCCATCCTCTCCATTTACAAACAAGGAACTTGAGACAAGCAGAAATGAAGCAACTTGTCCGTGGTCTTACCAAAACAGAACCCAGGTGTCACAGCCCTAGATACTACCTATTCGTACCAACTTTGTAAACAATAAAGATGATTATCAGTAACTAAGTAATGAATTTCCACTTGATCATCATAATTCCATTCACCCCTGAAATTATAATGTTAGTTTTATAAAGTAAATATTAGATCATAATGGGGAATATTTGCTAATTTTATCAAGTGTGATAGTCATCAGTGTTATGTAGATGAATTGCTTTTCAGGGATGCATGCTTCATGTATTTTCTTCAAAAACACTTGGGAAAAAAAAAAAAAGAAGAAGATGCTAACATGTCACTAAGTCAAAACAAGCATGTGCTCATGCTCTACCCTAGACTGGAAATGGAATCCCACACCAAGGGATCTCAAATTGACCCCACATGAATATTTCTATTTATTCTTGATATTTGTTCCAGTATTTTCAAGAAGAAAAGTCATCCCAACTTGTTTACATCCTTAGAAAGGCATCCTACTATCCTTCCCTTCATAGATCACCAAATTAGACACTAAAAATAAATTGAGCATTGAGATAGAGACATAAATACTTTCAGTGGTCTTCCAGCATTTACATTCATATTGGAAACACAACATACAGTGAAACTTTTATATACAAACATTTGGTGTGTGAAAAGATGTGATGGAGTAGACTGTGCTATAGATACTCCTTACATAGCATGCATAGTCATCACCCTCATCATTAAGTATTAATTAAGCATCTGTTGTGCACCTATGCTAAGAACCAGAGTGATTTACAGGGGGAAATCCAGGCCTTGGATTCTGAGTTACCCAGATAAGCTACCCAAGGGTTCAAATGAATCAAGTAATTGCAGATCTCTGCTTCACTGATTGTTATCTGGTTGTTCCAGAATCACACATCCAGTACTCCTATTCCAAGGACACCTGAAAAGCTACAGTGAACTGTAACAACTAGACGAATTGCCCAAGGTAGTGAAAAGAGATTGCATTGTCTGCTATGGTAAAATAGGAAGTACTCTATTTTTTCGTGACTTTTAAATTTGGTTTGGTTTTTTGGTTTTTCGGTTTTTCTTAGCCCAGCTGAGAACATTGTTCCAATTTGTTAAGGGTGGGAGGGAAATGTTCAAACTCAAATTCAGTTTTTTTCTCATTATTAACAGCAAAACCTGATGACTAAAAGAAAGCTTTCTTTACCTCTTCAAAATAGAATATGAGAATGTTATAAATATACTTCATGCAATTCCTATCCATATATTCCAGTTAATTTAGCCCTTTTACTTATCAACTGTGTGACTCTAGGCTAGTCATTTAATCTCTGAGCCTTAGTTTATTTATCCAAATAAGGATCATGTGATTTAAGTCAATTTCAAAATACAATGCTCTATTCACTCCATAATTTTTAAATTCAGTGATTTTTTAAAACATTTTAAATGAATGATGTTGCTTACGCACAGTTTTAATAAATGTTTTCAATACTATTTCACTTATTCTTTTTTCCTTCTTTTTTTTTATGTGTGGTATTATATTTTTCAGGCTTAGCGTTGGCTTTTTCTGAGTACCTACATAGTAGCAGGAAAAAATACTAGCAAAACAGTGGGGCAGACAAAGTGTACATAGCAATGGTTCCTGAGTGTGTCTGGCAGATGTGGGCTCTGGGCTCTGAGCATCCTGGAATTGGGGAAGTGAGACAGACTAGTACAGACTTGGAGCTTGAGAAACCCAGGTCTTGCTGGGAAATATGGATTCCCAAGGACAGGGTCTAGACATATGATTTCAAGACAAAGGACTAGGTAGAGAATAGAGAGATTTTGAGCATTTCAAGAAGTTCTGCATGGACTCACTTCTCAAGGCCAGTCTTTTTAACTTTTTCCTCTTCTGAGAAAAAGAGTTGTGGTTAACCCAGCAAGAACTAAAAGATGGTTCAAAGAAGGACGCAGAGCCAGCCACACAGTCCCCCAGGTCCTCTTTAGCCACAAGGAACCTCCTCTGGAGCTGAAAGATACAGATGCTGCTATGGGCGACAACATTGGCTACATTACCTTTGTGCCATTCCCTCGCTACACCAATGCTAGCGCTAGACAACACCATCAACCTGATCCACACGTTCCGGGACTACCTGCACTATCACATCAAGTGCTCTAAGGCCTATATTCACACTTGTATGCCGGCAAAAACATCCGACTTCCTCAAGGTGCTGAACCGTGCACGCCCAGATGCCGAGAAAAAAGAAATGAAAACAATTACAGGGAAGACGTTTTCATCCCACTAACTCTTGGGGACAGAGGAGGAAGCTCTGTGACCAAGGCTGGACTGCTTGCTGCTGGATAATTGTAGCCCATCGTGTTGCACCTCTCCAGGTTCTTCAGGGACCCTCCTTTGGGTTCCATTTTGTATGCGTTTGGAAAATAATCTGCAGAAACAAGCTGTGCTTGCAAGGACTTCATAGTTCCGAAGAATTTAAAAAAAAAAAAAAAAAAAAAGAATTCCACTTGATCAACTTAATTCCTTTTATTTTATCTTCCCTCCCTCATTCCCTTTCCCTCCCACCCTCTTTCCCCAGCTGTTTCGCTTTGCAATATGTTACTGGTAATGAGTTGCAGGTTAATGCAATCTTAACTTGTTTTCTCCTAAGCATTTGAGTTCAAAACCCTGTATCTAAAGAAATACGGTTGGGGACATTTAATAAAGAAAATCTTTCTATCTTAAAAAAAAAAAAAAAAAAGAACTAAAAGATGTTTCATTTTTTAAATTATATTGTTTGTGAGACGTTAAGAACATGAGTCCCTAGATAGGGAGAAGGGCCAGGAATGTGCCCTAATGGTAGCTTCAGGAGACTTCAGCCAGACTAATGCAGAGGCCACTAGTGCCCAGCATGGGGACTTCGGGGGACAACCATGCTGTATATCACCAGAGTGCATCACAGGAAAAGGGAGAATGCCCCAGGATGGCCACACAATTAGTTCTAAGGACACACGCAACCTCAGTCCCCACAAAGAAATGCTAACTGCGACTGTTGTGATGTGCTTCTCACTACCCATTTGGAGAGCTATGCTTTTCTGACTCTAGACTTATCCTTCGGTTCATTACCACATCTGTAGTTCCACACCACTTCTCAGGATAAGCCATTCCCACTCAGAGAAGCTGTAGGGAAATTAGTTCCCAAATGTGTCCTCCAGCCATGATTCTCTGTTCCCCAGTTGTGTGTGAAAGTCAGTGTCCTTTACTCTAATATGAATATCCTGCAAATGTCAGGGTCAAGCCCCAATCTTGTGAATCCACCTCTCACCCTGAAGAGGGACGTCATTTGGGAGGGTCAGTCATTCGGATGATTTGTGAGAGTTCGGATGGGAAACCAGAGCTCTAAGTGAAGGGAACAAGCTGCAGCCATTTCTCCCGATTCTGCACACCATTTTACAACACACACACCATTTTACAATTTAGATTGTTTGCTTCCTTGTCAGTCTTTGGTCTGATTAGACCGTGGGCTTCCACTACTTAAGGGCAGTTCCCCTGCCATTTGCTCCCTTTCACCCTTAAGGACAAACGCTCTGTTCATCTGCTTATTAAAATCTCTTGTGTGAGTTCCCATGTCTGGAGTGGTTTTCTGGGTGCTTTCATTGGTGCTGTGACTTAGATGGGCTCTTCTACCGCCACTTAGGCCAGTGGAATCCCACCTGATGCCCCAGACCCTCAGACGCTGGTCTCACCTTCCATTTGCCCGAACACTTGGTTCCACATATGCCACTGGCTTCAGATTGGTGAGTTTTCCCCTAGGTCGACTTAAACACTCCTCTGCTGACCTGAGACAGGACCTGAGATAGTCCAGTGCCCTCGAGGTAGTTGAGGAATGGGGGTTCCCCCAGGCACGACTTTTACAATTACAGCTGGCCCCCTTAGTTGGCCTTATCTGATGGGTGGGTCCCCCATCTTTATGGTGGAGATTCTCTCTGGGTTGAGGCCCCTCTTCACTTTTCCTCTCTAAATTCCTGGCGCCAGGTCCTCAACCCCCTTGGATCTTGTCCAGCACACACTGACGGGGTAACAACTCCCATCATTGTGCTGCCTCCTCGTCTCCAGCCAACTAGTCTGTGACCTCAGGATGCCTTGGACACTGACTTGGCTGTATCAATGTCCACCATGGGATCTAGGTCCTCTATTCTAGCAGATTCCATTCCTTGGGGGTACTAGACAATCTTAACCCCTTCACCTGACCCCTGGCCTAAAGTCACCAAAACTTATTTGCTTGTGTACTGATATTTGGCCACAATATCCTTTAGATAATCAATCAAAATGACCAATTAATGGCACCTTGGATCCCAATGTCTTATGAGACTTACACAACTTCTGTGAGCGAGCGGGCAAGTGGAAGGAGATTTCTCTACATTCAAGTTTTCTCTTTCTTGCACACTAAACCTGATTTTTGCTCTCCTGCAAACCCAAACACAGCCTTCTGGCTTCTTCTCCCCCTCCTCATCCCTCCTTCTCTGACTTCAACCTAGCTAACAAACCACCCCCATACCAGTCTTCTGCAGCAGAGGCCCCTCCGCCCCTGCTCCTCCATCCCCTTTGCCCTGCTCTGTTTCTGCTGCTGCTCCCCTGCCCCGCCTTCCCAGTCCTCCATCATGTGGTCCTGTGCACATGTTCTAGCCCCACTATGGGAGGTGGCATGTGTGGAGGGAGTTCAGAGTCCATGTTCCTTTCTCGCTCTCCGATTTTTCCTAGATAGAGAAGCGGCTAGATTCCTTCACCTCCAATTCCGCAAACTTCATTAAGAAATTTCAGTATCTTACTCAGTCTTATGACCTTACCTGGCATGAAATTTATATGATCATGACCAACACCTTGACCTCTGAGGAGCACAGGAGAGTCTGGGAACAGGCGTGTAATTTTGCAGATGAGGTTCACCAATTGACCCTGACCCATCCCACTGGGGCTGAAGCAGTACGAGATAGGAAACCCCAATGGGACTATAACATGGGGACTGGACAACTGTGGCAGGATGAGTTCCAAACCTGAGTCCTTGCAGGTCTCTGAAAAGATACAGTTAAACCCATGCTCAAATATACTAACCAGGACACTGAAACTCTAGAGGGACAACAGCTACTCATGACTTATTTTTCCCAAGCCTACCTGGACATAAAGGCTAAATTGAGGCAGTTGGACAGGGGGCCCCTTACCCCACAGCCAGAGGTTTTAGCAGTGGCATTCAGGGTGTATAACAGAAGGGGAAAAAAAAACCCAAAAACTCAAACATACCTAATGCTAGCCAAAGCCTTTCAGTCAGCTAGACCTGCCCAGCCAGCCATGACTAGGGGCACCCTAGCTCCCAGAAGACCACCAGACCCATGCTCCAAGTGCGGAAAAGAGGGCCACTAGACACGAGCCTGCCCCAACCCCTGACAGCCCCCAGGTCCCTGTCCAAAATTCCACCAACCGGGACACTGGGCAGTGGATTGCCCTGGTGCTCAGAGAAGTGCCAGATCACCCTCACCCCCTTCCCTCAGTGACTTACTGGGATTGGCAATGGATGACTGAATGGGCTTAGGACTTCTATACCCCCACGACCATCATCATTCAGGAGCCTTGGGTCACCCTTATGTGGCAGGCAGGCAGGTCCCTTTCCTTATAGATACTGGAGCCACCTTTTCAGTGCTGTGGGAGTTTTGAGGATCCACTTCCCCTGCCAAATCCTCTATTGTCAGGGAGGTAGAGGGAAAACCATATCACCCCCTGCCAACACCTCCAAAAAATTGCCATATCAGACAAATCTGCTTCATTCATTCCTTTTTAATAATTTCTGTGTGTCCCATTTCCTTCCTTGGACAGGTCATCCTGACCACCTCTATTTCCTTCTCACTATTAATCAGCTTGTATTACGAGACTATCAGGACCTCATAAAGAATGAATCGGAGCCTGGTTACAAGTGCACTCCCCAGGGGAACTATCCAGTTCCCAATCCCTGCCTACTGCAATGACATCTCTCTCCTCTGAATCAGTTCTACACCCATATCCAGCAGGAAGCAGCCATTGAAGATGGATCTTCACCCATATCTTCTTATAAAAACAAAAACGGGGGAATGAAGGGAACAAGGCTACAGTCATTTCTTCCCTGATTCTGCCCCCCACCCACACACACCATTTTACAATCTACATTGTTAACTTCCTCATCAGTCATTGGTCTGATTAGCCTGTGGGCTTCCACTACTTAAGGGCATTTCCTCTGCCATTTGTTCTCTTTCTCTCTCTTTCATCCTTAAGGACAGACACTCTGTTATTGCTTATTAAAATCTCTTGTGTGAGTTCCCACATCTGGAGTGGTTTTCTGGGTGCTTTCACTAAGGCTCTAAGGCAGTAAGAAGAGGTTTGGCCTCTCTTGTCCCCCCCGCCCCTCCCATCTCCTTAGGTGCCAAAGGTTTTAAATGGCACTAGCACTAATAGACTACTCCAGTAATGGAGGTCATAGTGGCACCCAGACGTGGAGGGTGGACAACCTTCAAAAGAGTTCTTCTCCTGGTCTCCCTGGATAATGCTATAGGTCTTTAATCATGGGGCACAAACCGTATCTTAGACACTGTACTATCCACTATCTGTTTATTTCTCTTATCATACTTTTTGCTGTTTAGCCTTGAGCAATATCTTTGTTTAATGTTCTAAGCCAATCTCAGATGTGCAACAGGAAAAAGAAAGAAATTTATTTCCTACTCTTGGGTCCCTGGAGGTGAAGAATCTCAACATTATTTAAATTATGACATTATTTTTCCTTTTGGCCTTTTACATTTTGAAAAAATTTAAGTTATATTTACCTTTTCAGAACAATTTTAATTTTGACATTAGTGCTAGCTGCAATAAAGATTTTTGTGCACTGTAAGAGGAGGTTTCATGCATTTAAAAAATCATACGTGGGCTGGGGCTATAGCTCAATGAAAGAGCACTTGCCAAGCATGTGTGAGGCACTAGGTTCAATCCTTAGCACCACATTAAAAAAAATAAATAAAAAAGACAAAATAAAGGCATTCTGTTCACCTACAACTACAAAAACTATTTTAATAAATTAAAAAATAAAAATAAAAAATCATACATGGGGGGCATTTGGGGTCAGAGGTAACTACAGGGGAAATCTTCTGATGTCAGGGCTGCTTTCTGACTCAGCACCCTGGCTTCTATTTTGTATTCTGCAAATCTGCCCCACAACTCACTCTTACTGCAAACTTGTTCTGATGTCCTCTAATATTCTTAAACCAACATGAAATCAACAGATGAGTCAAAATGCAATGTTATCTAAGTGTTTTAGTTGTCCATTTGTTAGTATAACAAAATACCTAAGACTAATTTTTTTTGTTGTTGTTGTACTGAAGATTGAACACAGGAGCATTCTACCACTGAGCTACATCCCTAACCCTATTTATTTATTTATTTATTTATTTATTTATTTTTAAACAGCTGAAACACAAATGTGTCAAAACTCATGTTTATTTTATTTATTTATTTTTTTTGTAAACAAATGGGATACATGTTGTCTCTCTGTACATGGCGTAAAGGCGTACCATTTGTGTAATCATAAATTTACATAGGGTAATGTTGTTTGATTCATTCTGTTATTTTTTTCCCTTCCCCCCCCACCCCTCCCACCCCTCTTTTCCCTCTATACAGTCCTTCCTTCCTCCATTCTTGCCCCCCTCCCTACCCTATTTATTTTTTATTTATTCATTTTAATTTATTTTATTTTGAGACAAGCTGTCACTAATATGCCCAGCCTAGTCTCAAATTTGTGATCCTCCTGCCTCAACCACCCCAGTAGCTGGCCTGCACCATGACACCCAGCAAGACTGAGTAATTTATAAATCACAGAGATTTAACAGAATTTCCTGTCTAGTGAAGGACCATTCCTTACAGATGGCACCATCTAAATATCCCCACAGGGACAAAGGAACAGAAGGCAAAAGGAGAAAATGTGTGTCCTCACAAGGTTGAAGAGTGGAAGAAAACAAACCCACTCCAAGCCCTTTAAAAAGGCCTCCTTTAATCCCTCCAGTGAAGGTTTCATCCTCACAACTTAGTCACCTCCTAGGGTTCCACCTCTCACTACCATCATCATATTGGTAATTAAAAGTTAACATGTAAATTTGGGGAGACACATACAAATGCATAGCTCTTAGCATCCAAAGTATTCATTCTTTTCTGGAGGTTGGAACCAATACTTGTCTGATAATTATTCTTTCTGATCATTCAAAGGGGTTTATGGGCACCCCTTTTCTTTTTCATTAGTCTTACAGAACGAACAGTTAAGGAAGTTGTTCTTAGGAAAATGTAGGAGATGGTGAATGTCAGAGAGACAAGGATAGGATTGGTGTAGCTACACATTTCATTCATTCTCAATCCCCATCTCCCTTGCTACCTCTGCTATGGAGGTTTGAAAGCTAAATACTGCTTTCCCAGCCTCTAGCAGCTCAAGAACTCAATATGACTCCGATCTGACCCAAGAGAATTCTGTTAGAAAGACTTTTTTCCATACATGACAGAATATATTCTGAAATATCATACATATATGGAGTATAACTTTTCATTTTTGTGATTATACATATTGTGGAGTTACACTGGTCATGTATTCATATATGAACACAGACAAGTTATGTCCAATTCATTCTATTATTTTTTTCATTCCCATCCCACCTCCCTTCCTCCCACTCTGCCCCATCCAATCCAGTGAACCTCCCCTTTTCCCTACACACACACTCATACACACACACACACACACAGACACCCTGCCTACTGTGAGTCAGCATCCTCATATCAGAGAGAACATTCAGCCTTTGGTTTTTTGTGGATTGGCTTATTTCACTTAGCATGATAACTTCCAGTTCCATCCATTTATCAGCAAATGCCATAATTTCATTCTTTATGGCTGAGTAATATTCCATTATGTATATACCACATTTTTTTTTATCCATTCATCTATTGAAGGGCACCTAGGTTGGTTCCATACTTTAACTATTGTGAATTGAGCTACTATAATCATTGATGTGGCCATGTCACTATATGCTGATTTTAAGTCCTTTGGGTATGTGCTGAGGAGTGGGACAACTGGGCCAAATGGTAGTTCCATTCCAAGTTTTCTGAGGAATCTCCATACTGCTTTCCATAGTGGCTGCACCAATTTGCAGTTCCACCAGCAATGTATGAGTGTGCCTTTTTCCCCACATCCTCAACAGCATTTATTGATGCTTGTATTCTTGATTGCCATTCTGACTGGAGTGAGATGGAATCTCAGTGTAGTTTTAATTTGCATTTCTCTAATTGCTAGTGATGTTGAACATTTTTTCTTATATTTGTTGACCAATCTTCTGTGAAGTGTCTGTTCACTTCCTTTTCTGTTAGGGAGACACTTCTGATACAACATATTTTTCTTATTAAATGGGACAGGTGTGACCCCTACAGCCCTTTCCTGAGCACCCTTCTTCCTGCCTTGAAAGCAGGGATGATGATTAGAGATACAATAGCCATCTTGAGAGCATTAGGGAAAGGCTACCCCATCATCATGAAGCTTCTAAAGCAAACAAAACCAAGAACTACTCACCCCTGGTCTTCTTGTTGGGTGAGAAAAATTAAATCCTATTTGTTTAAGCCCCTGGAATTGACATTTTCATATTTTTAGCTGAACACAACCCTTCCATAAACAACTCAGTAGTGGGAACCAGAGTACTCCTGAGTGAGAAGAGTATTGTCTTTGGTTTATCTGGCCAAAATCATGCAGTCAAAAAGTTGATTCACACAATGGAGATGGTTTCAGATGTTCATAATCAAGCAAATCAAATTTCTTGTGTCTGGCAATCCAAACCAAAGTGACCCAAACTGGTTGTGATTCTGCGCTAAATTCCCAGTTAAGATCTATTACCTGAGCTCAATTTAAAAATACTCTATTGGATTTCAAACAGCAGGGCACCAGGAAGCCTTATCACCTGCCATGTTTTCTGCCACAGAAGAGTTTGGGATGAGGAATCAGCAGATTGAATTCTTATTTTGTGTAGGCCCTCAAATCACTGTGGCCCCCAAAGACTTCTCTGTCATACCTCTGTATAATGAGTGAAATAATACATAGCCTGCTTACCTCAGGCAGGTGAAAAAGAAATCACTTACATGGAAATACACTTTAAAACAGATGCCATGCTAATGCCTAATGAAAAACCCAATTCAATGTTATCAATAGTCAGGGGTGATGGGACTCCCCAGTGAGGGATGGGGTGAATCACCTGAGCCCACTGATCAAGGTGAGGGTGAGCTGCACTCAAAACAAGACATTGTGGCTTCTGATTCGGTGCTGAGGAAATCCATTTCTGATGCCAAAAAGGTGGGCAGGGGTGAGGCAGCCTGAAGTTATTCAAGTCTTTGGATTTCCCTTCTATTCTTAAGGAAACACACACAAAAAAGGAGCTTACTTGACCCATGGAATCTCTACCAAATGACAACTGAGGAGACACGTAGCCAAATCCAGAACGGGGAACATTTCTCAGGACAACTAGCCTGGTTTCTGAAAAATAGCCAATGTCGTGAAAAGAAAGGGTAGGGTGGGAGAAAGAAGAGACTACAGTAGGTCCTTAAAGACTTACAGGCCATAACCACAGCAACAAGAGCAAAGTATTTTTAAAAGATTTAACATGGGCTGGGGTTGAGGCTCAGTGGTAAAGCACTCGCCTAGCATGGGGAGGCACTGGGTTTGATTCTCAGCACTACATTAAAAAATAAATAAAATAAAGATATTGTGTCCATCCACGGCTAAAAATAAAAAGATTTAAGATTTAATTGCAGTGACGTGCAAGTTCAAGGCAAGACTCTAAGCAACTTAGCAGGACCCTGTCTAAAAATTAAAAGGGGTGGAGATGTAGTTCAATAGTAAAGCACCCCTGGGTTAAATCCCCTATACAAAAAAAAAAAAAAAAAAATTTAAGGGTCATACAACCAAGTACAAGTGTACCTTATTTGGATCCTATTTCAAACTAACTAGTTTTTTAAAAATACCTTTTTTTAGACATTCAGGGAAATTTTAACATGAACTGAATATTACATATTACTAATTGTTTTTCAGCAATTGGGATTGAACCCACAGCCTTGCACAAACTAGGCAAGCACTCGACCACTGAGCTACATCCCGAGTCCTTTTTATTGTATTTTGAGACACAGCTCACTAAGATGCCCAGGCTGGCTTCAAACTTGACAATCCTTCTGCTTCAGCCTCTCAGGTGGCTGGGATTAGAGCAGTACACAGGTATACTCAAACCTAATTTTTTTTTTTTTTGGTGAGGTGTGATATTGCCATTATAATTATAAGAAAATATAATTTTAGGTATAACCCCAGAAACTCAGGAGGCTGAGGCAGGAGGATCCCAAGTTTGAGGTCAGCCTCTGCAACTTAATGAGATCCTAAGCAATTTAGAAATAGCCTGTCTCAAAATTAAAAAAAAAAAAAAAGGAATGGTGATATAGCTCAGTGTACAGCACCCCTGGGTTCGATCCCCAGTATAAATAAATAAATAAATAAATAAAGCTTGTGTTTACAGAGCAGTAAGCAAAGAAAAATTAATCAACTGGTGGTGAAGGCAGGGGTTTTACAACTCATGTAATTTCATCTATTAAGTGTACATTCTGACCTGACTTGTGCAATTGGTGGTCTCAAAATGTGTTTTGATAATTGTACTTTCTTCCCTTTCCTTTGTACTATCTAAATTCAGTCCAAAGTAGAAAAAAGAAATCACCTTTGAAAGTAGCTAGAGCAATGGGACATTTAACCAGGACAGTGGTTAAAATACTAAGCTGAGCTGAGTGTGTCATGATGCTCTGACAACCGAAAGGGAGGCCAGCTGATAAGGATCCTAGCTATGATAAGGATAAGGATTCTAGCTATGATAGAAGAGGAAAATGAAAGGAAGGTTATTAGATGAGAAGAGTTGAAAGGTAGGTAAATAACAAGTCTGTCTTTAAGGGACAGTGGCCCTGGACCTTTACCTTAAGCTTCTGATACACAGATAGATTGGGGAGGTCTCCAAGAAAATAAAATGCTTCCTATATATCTAAAAAGAACAAATAAAAAATTAAAATATAAAAAAAGTTTAATATTAAAAAAAAAGAAAATGTTGGCAGAAAAGATTAGGATATGTGTGAAAAAAAAATCCCCCAAAATCAGTACATTGTACGGGAGATAAGGCAGGAAGATGAGGAGGGAGAGACACTGAGGTACATCTTGATAGTGGATTCAAGAGAGGCTTTAAAAAGCTCAAGGACACAAATGCCACCCTTTGCATGTCCTTGATTAACTTGAAGTGCTCACTCCAGGTAAACAGTGACATGCTAATCAGTGAGACCTTATTTTTGATGTCACCTTTTCTTCTTCTTTTTTTTTTTTTTTTTAACTGTTTGGTCTTGGGCATCAGCAGAAGCTCACAGTGGGTCTCCTTTCACTGTTTTGATCTAGTGTCTGAAATACCTCCATCATTTGGGCTCAAACCTGTGCTCCAGAGGGTCCCTATTAAAAATGAATAACAAATAAATACCACTTGTATTCTTAGTCACTTTCCCCTTGGAAGGTTAGATTTTTACCTAAGGCAATATCAGCTACTGAAGACAGAGAGGTCAAAATGGCGGAGGCAGAAGTTTGTTCAGATGAAAGAGAAGGATGATTCTGGAACATGGATACTCCCTGGGGCAGGCAGACAGCAGGTGCAAGTGTCAGCCTGCAACCTCAGAGCTTCCAGACCCCTAATGTTGAGAAGGGAAATCGGATATCCTTGCTAGACCACAATGAATGAGGAAGCATGCTTGACCCAAGGGCCTAAAAGCTGTTCCTTAAGTCTCACTTTTCCCACCTCTTGCCACTTGAATTCACCAGCTGTGTGGCCTCTTCCAATTTTCCTTCTATTTATTTTTTCCTCCCTCTACTCTATTCTTCTCTCCAATCACCACTTGGCATGAAGTTCCCCAAACCTTAAATTCTTAAAACTTTCATGTTCTTCCACCAGGGGTCGGCTTTGTTTCTTTTTTCCGAACCTGATGCTGCTCCCTTACTGCAAGAAATCTTAGTCCACAAACAGACCTTTTAGCAGGTACCAAAGACGTGGTGGTCAGGCCACAAGACAGATGGGCCCTAGGGTCTGAGAGACGGTGGTCAACATGAAAGAGGATGAAACTTTTGGTGCTACCAAAAGTGCCCCTTCTCCACCATCCCCATGTGAGATTTGAATTGAATCAAGTCTCCTGGGTTGGGGGGATACCAGGAAATCTTGTGGGACAGATGAGGTCATGGTTCCACCAGACCTTAATGAAAACACCTGGGCAGTGGTTCAGGATACTGCCCTGAAGAAAGGGGCCGGTAGCATCCACTTCTGAGACTGGGGAGAACAGAGAGACTTGGCCTGGGGAAGGTCGCAGGCTAGGAAGTGGATGGTGGTGGTGGAAGGGCCTGGACACCTAAGCCCTGGCAGTCTAGACCAGATCTGTCCGTCGGGGCCGATTTGGAAGCCAAGGTCTTTGCCTCCAGCTGTCCCACCAGCCGGCCTCCTGGGTGCAAGAAACCAGTCTACTTCCCAGCGAACCCAGGACCAGGCATTCATCGCCAAAAGCCTTTTCTTCTTGTTGTTCTTCCTGTTTGTTTCTTCCCAATTGTATCCCTCTGGCTGTAAATCAACAGAGGCGCCCAAATATAAAAGTCAAGTCGAATTAAAAGCGTATGGCTTGTGAGCTCCCAACGTCTCTCCCCCCCACCCTTTTTTTTAATTGTGTTTCAAAACAACATGGTGACTTCTGGACAAGATTTTTCTATTTCACCCACACCACAATAGAGATGCAATGAATGCGGCTGGTGAAATGTTTGGCTGTGTCAAATTCAGTCCCGCAGGCTGGCTTGGGCCAGCACTGGGGCTCCGCTTTGTGTTATGTTCACGGAGAAGATATTAATTAAAAGAAATACATGATTAAAAAGTAATGAGTTGAATAAAAATTATCTCAGCTCATTTTCTGATTATGTTAATTGTTAAAAACCCTTCAATCACGCCGTTGCAGTCAATGGGCTTTAATGTGAAATTAGTGGGCTCTTGATAACTTACAGTCCAGAATAATCCTGGCGGTTTAGTCATCATTCCTAATAACAAGGATGTTGCTAAGAACAGAAATTTTACATGATTTTGATACATTCAGCCCTTCCCCCATGTGTCATTAAAAAAAAAAAAAAAAAAAAGGCTTAGTTTGCCTGCGATTTCCAACTCTTCCTTCCGCGGTTCAACCGCGGCCTTGGCGAGGACTTGAGTTTGGGTTTCGGTCCCTTCCGCTCGCAGCTCTCAGCCCCTAGCTGGTGCCTCGGCAGATTGCTGGTTGCTGAGTCCGGGCTCAGCGACCGCCGGCCTTTGGGAAACCGAGCGCGCAGCTTCCCCGCCGGGCGAGGCCAGAGAGCCAACGCGCTCTCTGGGCTGTGCCGGGGGCGGGGGAGGAGGTGGAGGTGAGCAGGAAAGATAAGGGAATTCATGGCTAAGAGGCTAGAGCGCTGCTTGGCCGCTGGGGAACCTGTCGCCAAGCGGCGGGCTAGTAGGGCTGGGCAAAAACGCGTCTAGACAGTCATGGTACGCCCTGCTGGGTTGCAGCGCAAGGGCAGGCCGAGTTGGGGCGCCGGTGTAGTGGTGCGTGCGCGCCTCCCGCTCGCGTGCTTTCCGGACTTTGCCAGGGATCTCCAGAACCCACCCAAAGCGCCAAAGGGGCCGAAGGTCAAGGAGCAAAGGAAGTGTTTCCCGAGCCTGGCCTGAGCTCCTGACACTGTGCCTCGTGCAGAGTAGACTCTTAATGGATGTTTATGGGCTCTAACGAAAACCAGTGAAATTCGTTCATGATTCTGATGTGTGTTGACGGTCGTGTGTTCTTTGCAGACCCTGGCTTTCATAGAACGTCCTGAAAGCTGCCACCCTACCTGAAACCATAGCTGCCACCCTACCTGAAACTCATAGCTGAGGGAGGAGAGGTTAATCAGCTGGCGGAGGGATGGGGAGAACTGTTTCCTATCCTCTGGGGACTTATTTCACAACACGCTTTTCACTCTCAGTAAGCCAAAGGAAATAAAAAATACTCCTCACTCTTTATTTTTTGGCTTCTTGGGAAACAGTGCCGCTCAATTTTGGCCTGTGAGACTAAAAAGACGGGGAGGGTCAAGGGGTTCAGGATCTTAGGCGGGTGTGGGTGATGAACTGCCTGAGGCAGGAAGGATGGACTCGGGGTCTCCGAGCATCTGGTGCTGGACAGCTAGGAATTCCAAAAACTTCCCATTCGAAGTGTTTTGACGCCTTGGCCGACCACCACCCTCCGATCAACTACAGTAGAAGGTACTCTCTGCAGAAGTGAAGGAACTCAAGTCCCATTTTTCTCCCAGAAGTGAGTAGAAAAATTGCATTCTCGAGGTGTCCCTGAAATTACACATACCCAAAAGTCTAGAGATAGTGCTATGCAGAAAGTCCATGCGGAGGTGGGGAGTCGATGAGATGGAGGGTGTATGTGCGTGTTTTCCCGCGCGCGTGCGCACGCCTGTGTTCTACAGATTTTAATTCCCAGAGCATGAGGCTTGATGTCCCCAAGGGTCTTTTTTTCAAATCTTCTACTGTTAAGGCGGTCTGTCTGGATGGGGTGGGGGTCTTCATTTGTTTTTCTTTTTCTCTGATGACTTCAAAAGAGCAATTTTCTTTCAAAAGCTTTTTAAATGTGTGTGTGTGTGGGGGGGGTGGTTTCACCTTCTCAAGTCCAAACGGCGAGGAATCTTCCCCGGGACGGGGCGTGGAGCGGGGGCGGTGGTGTCAGGGACTGACTGGGACGAGTCCCAAGGCTAATTCTTCTTGTTCGTCTCTCTATTTGCATCCGCTGTTAGGCTGAGGATCATTTTAATAAATAACAATGAACAGGAATGGCATCTAGAGGGCTTGTCGGCAACATTTAAAAGCCAATAGAGTTTATAATTCTACTCTATCATTTCTTATTGATTAGAGTAATCAAGATAAAAAGCTAGCCGGGCTCGGAGAACTTCAGCAGCATATCATTAAAGATAAGAGTCAGTTAATTCTGGAGCTGGGGTAATGTGGCTGAAATGAAGAGTTCATTTGCATGAGATGCTGAGCCCAGTAACAAGGGGACAAAAATCACTAATTAGGATTGCAGAGTGTCGCCCTCTCTGCAAGCACCCTTTCCAGACCGCGGACCAGGCGTAGATTCCGTTTATGTAAATCTGGGGCAGGACTGAAAGCTCTCAATGGCTTTGTAGATCATGATTATCACCCCCGCCCTCTACTCCCATGCCCAGGCTGCCCAACCTGGGCAGGGATGGGGTTCATTGGATCTCCTCCTTCCCTGCCCATCCCACCCACACTCGCAGCCCTGGTAGGGAGACCTGCCCAACTCCTTCGCAGGCACATGGGCGAGTGTCCGGTCCCTCCATGAGCGGGTCCTTGCTGAGGACTCTAGTCTAGTCGGTGAGGCCCCTGGACAGGCCCAAATCTGCAGCGCCAGTGGCATGAGCAGTGTGTGTGTAGCACCAGCCCCACAAGACGCTCCAGGCCCTGGTCCCCGAGGAGGATCCCCAAACCAGGCCCAAGGCCAAGCCCATGATCTCCCCACCTGGGTGGCTCCTTCTAGTCTTCTCTGCCTGACCTGCCATTCCGGACAAAGTTGGTTCGTGGGCGCCTAAGGGGCGTGCTTGCACACTACTAGAGCGCGGGAGTGTGCACGTGCAGCTCGTGCTTGTGTGTGCAGGTATGTTGAGGGGTGAGTTCAGCTCTTTTAAAAGTGTGATGTGTTCTGTAAGTTTGTTATTGCGTGAAAGTGTTTTTCTGCATGCGTGTACACAACTGTGTAAATGGAACGTAGTGTATGTAATATATATAGGATATCGTGTATGTGATGTGCGATGTGAGTGTGGCGCGAAGGAAGGAGGTGACAAACCGGAGGGGTTCTTCAAGGAGAGAAGCACAGGGAGTTTCACCGGTGTGGACACCCAGGGGTAAGACAGGACCCCTGCACTGCCTCCTGACACCCTGCGGTGCCTTAAGAGACCCAGCGGGAGGCGGGAGTCAAAGCCTCGGGCTGCAGCTGCACCCCTGGGGTGGGCAAGGCGAGAAAGGAAACACCTTGGTGCAACACGCGGCCCTTTCCTACCTTCTGTGAGCAACCAGGAAAAGCAGCCTCACCTTTCGGTCGCGGGAGGTTCCCGCTACCCACCCAGGGAAAATGAAAGTAGCCACAAGGGCGCCCGACGACCAGCTTTATTAACATAACGAGAGAAGTGAATGCGGAAAGGCCGCGGCACGAGCAGGAAGCCCAAGGCGACTCGGGTGCTTTCTACGCCTGAGGCACTTTGGGCTTCAGATTCTCCGGGGCCCTCCCAAGTCCGCGGGGGTGAGAATATGGCCGTGGACCCCTAGTCTACTGGTACTGGAGACGTCCCTGACCTCGAAGATTCTTCAGAGAGGGCGAAAAGGAGCGCGCTGCTGGGGCGACTCCTCCTGGAGACGCGGCGGCCTGCTTGACATTCGCCTCTTGAGAACTAACTTTGCCCCTTACTCTACTGCGACAGAAAGGACTCAAGGCCCGTGTCAGATAATTGTAGGTGTCAGCGTGGAAAGTGGCAGTGTTTGCACACTTGCAAGACTGTGTGTCTGCTCCCGCCTCTCCGCGGACTTCTCACTCCGCACTCTAGCCACAGTGCCAGGGCCACAGTTCCCTGTCAGACCCGGGGCTGAGCCCACCACGCGCCTCGTGCACGGCGCACCTGAGCCTGCGCGGAGACAGCCGCCGAGGCCGCGCGCGCGCGGAGTGCGGGGGTCGTGGGCAGAGCGCCTAGCGGTGCCTGCGCGGTGGTTGGACAGCGAAAGGCCAGGCCGAGCCGCCTGCGGGCCCCGAGTGGGAGGTGCCGGGAGAGGGGCGCGTTTCCTCAGCGTCTATACCCCGCCCCCAGCCCGCTCTCCAGGGATTTTTTTTTTTTTTTTTGTATCCATGCACAGCTGGGGTCTCCCTCACCACCCACCCCTGGGCCTCCCCATACAGAATAAAGTCAGTCTGTATTTAATGGTTATGGCGGATGTGAGGGGGATTTGGCAGAGGCAGAAGAGAGGCCTTTCGCTCTCAAATATCGCTCCTTACGTCGTGTGAGTCTACCAACCCACCACGACCCCATATTCTTGTGCGGGTGTCTGACTCGAATGACAAGCGAGCTGATTTTTTCAGTACATAGCTGGGAAATGTAGTGAGTGATAATAGAGATTTCTCTTTCATTTTTTACGCTTGACTTGGTTATTGTTGCTTTTCTTTTCCCGTGATTCCTTCTGAGGATTAGCTCTGACTTCCCCACTATTGGCGGTCAAAGTGGCCCCGACTCGGGATGACAATTGACGGGGATCAAGGGATTGCCCATTCTGTGCCTGTAAGAACGGATTCGTGCCAGAGAAACTCATCAAGTGGAGGCGGAGAATAAAGACCGTTCGGGGGTAAATGTATTCATTGAGAAGGGTTCTCCCAAATTGCTTCTAAGTTTTTTTAATGAAAAGTAACGATTGCAGCAATCAGCGGCTTTTTGGCGGATTACAAATCTGGAGGGAGCTGCGGCGCTGCATTGAAAAGTGCCCCCGCCTTCGCACGGGGCAGCCGGTTCACAGGAGCAGCGCGAGGGGCGGGGGTCCGGTCGCAAGACAAAGGCCGGGAGGGGGCGAGCCGAGAGGGTGCCTGGGGCTCTCGGGCGCGCGCAGGGGAAGTGGACACAGAAGTGTCCACTCTGGCGCAGGCGTGGTGCGGTGCCGCCCCCCCCCCCGCCCCACCACAGGAAGGCCAGGAGCAGGGTGCACCAGAGGGTACCAAGGGAGGCTGAGTTCAGCGCCGCCACCACTGGTTGAATTCTGGGCATCTGGAGCAAGGAAGGTGCGCAGGAGGAGCTAAGCACATCCTGGTGGAGGGAGGGGTAATTAAAGGTGCCACCTGGTGCTTTTCACCCCTGGCCTTGCACCCTTCTTTTAGGGATATTTAATTTTCTGCCTGGGACCTAAGTTTGGAAACCCGCGTAGCTGGTGTGGATTACAGGTGGAAGGAGGGTAAACTGGTCCTCCTTGGGCAAGTACAAGACATCCGCATTCAGAACTCAACTTACCCAATTGCTTCCTAGTGACCCGCGCCAGTCCACTCTGCCACCGTCATCCTCAACGCTGATGTGCACCTCCTCAGCGCGTTCTCCAGGCCCGCACTGCGCCCTGGCCTAGGCCTCAGCACCAGCGGCCCAGGACCTCAGCACTCATGCTGAAAGATGCGGAGGGCGGGAGAGACCAAGAGGGCACTGAAAAACCGCCCTTCGCACCGAGGCCGAAATCAGCCTTCACAGCCTAAGACAGCCTCATTCATTTTGACTTTTGATACATTTATTTTTTTACTAGTGTCTTAGCAGGGGTGGGGAGTGGAAGGTATGTTTTTTCATTTCGACTTTTTTTTTTTTTTTTAAGGCTTTCTGAAATAAAGGGGAGCAGAGAACCTAGGGCGGGTAAGGAGAGAAAAAGAGACTCCCTTCTCCTTGCCCCCCCTCAAGTTTAAGAATAAATCCAACAGACAGGTCCATAGTGCTGAAGGTCTAACTTTTTTTCTTTGCAGCTTGTCAATGCGACCATTGCTTTGATGGGACGCTCCTCAAGGTGACACATTTCTGAACTTCACCCCCTTTTCAAACTAACTCCCTACCTCCTTGTTAGTGGCCAGCTCTGAACTTCTGCAGAGTGTTTTTGTGTGAGTCAAGGCTCATTCACGGCGCCTTTGTGGGCCTCTCCTCCTTTCAGGCCTCAGCGTGTTACACCAATTAAAGGGCGACGTGCTGTAAATGTAATGGGCCGCGCAGCGATTGTTTCTGACAAGCAACAAAACACATAGATCCACCCCTTAGATTAGGCCGTTGAAGGGGAGGTTGAGGCCGGTCAGTTTACTGAATAGTTTGTGAACTGTAATTCTGAAGGCTCATGTGAAAAAAAAAAAGTCTCTTCCCACCTCCCTCGCCTTGCTCCCCCTCCCTGAAAGCTCCAAAAAGAAAAAGAACAAGAAAAAAAAGGAGGAAAAAAAAAAAAAAAAAAAAAAAAAAAAAAACCCAAGTGACATCCATGGGGCAGAAAGGGGTCAGTAGAGAAAAAATCTGGGTGAGGGGTTTGTTCTGTCACATGGACTGTCCAAAGAGCCCCTTCAGCTCTTTACCCTCCCCACTTACTCTTTGAATATGTCCAATATCTCCCTCAGTTTTTTGGGCCACAGCAGCTCTCTCCCCTGGTGGTGGGCCTGGTTCTTCCCACACTAAGATCAGGGTAGGAGGGAGGAAAAGTCAGGTTATCTAGGAATATTCCATGGGGTTTGAGCTGTTCCTGGTGGGACAGGGATAGTCACAGACTGCAGCCACCCTCATCCACCCATCCATTGGCAGGACCCTTAGCCCCTTACTTCCCGCCTCCCCACTTTCTGCCCAGGGCCCAGGATGCTGCAGAGGCCTCTGAAACCAGTGCTCTCCTGGGCTCTCTCCCTCCCTCCTCCTGGGAGTGGTTCTCTCCTCCAATGCCTTGCATCCTTCCTGGCTTCTGCAACTCACTGCCATCGCTTGAACTTTAAGGTGCACATTTCACCTGGAGAGGAAAGAGAAAGAGGTTATTTACTCCATCTTCCTTATAAATTCTGAGGCCCAGAGGAAGAGAAGTGGCTGGAGCAAGGTCACCAAAGCAAGTTGCTGAGCTCCAGCTGGAGTTTGGGTCTCCTACTTGGCAAGCCGGGCAAGCCATGCCAGCCCACAGAGCACTGCCTCCCAACCTGCTTCTAGGGCAGCATTTCTATCCCTGGCTGTCCTCAGGTAATCCCAGCTCTGGGACTTTGCTGAGGTGCTTCTCCTTCCACCCTGTGCTTCCATCCATCTTGCCACCCTGGACCCACTTCCACCCTTGCCAGACCAGCTCTGCTCATCACCTTGTAAGTTGGTTTTGCACAAAGAATGTTTTGCCTTTTCTATGAAACTTCCCCCAGCTGCTCCTCCTCAGCACATCCCCCAAGCTCCTCTACGTCAAATTCTTCCTCCCTCCCCATCACTTTCTGCCTGGAAAGGTCCTTCAAGACCTTGTTCAAATAATGCATTTGTGAAGTTATCCCAGGGCAGAAGAACCCCAAGGAAGGAATAAGGTATACCCAGATGGAGAAGCTGAAGGAGGTCCAGTGTGCTGGAGCAGGGAGACTGGGAGAGGGCAAAGGTCAGCTCCCAAGCAACCTCACAAGGACTTTGGATTGTACCCTGGGAGCAACGGGAAACCACTGAATGGTTCTGAGCCATGAGGTTCCTTGGGGAATGAACTTCTAGAGAACAGAGACTACATACATCCTTTTCATCTTTGTGTCCCTCTGCTCTAATTCTCAGTGACTGCACATAATGCTTAAGAAATATTTACTAAACCACAGACTAAGATCTTATTAAAATGTATACCACTCAGTCCTTCCTTATCTCTCACCTGTGATGAACCAAGTTCTAAGTGCCAGGATATCAGGAACCAAGTCACTGTGTCTTTAAATTCTCAATAGTCCCTGATAGATGTTAGTTCTATGCTAGGAATTCAGTACCATTTATCCATTGAAAGGGGTCCAAGTGAAAAAAAACTTAAAATCAGGAGGCCTGGCACCGCTTGTCCTTGCCCTTACTAGTAACTTCACCTTGGGGAACACATTACTTGATCACACTGAAGCTTTAGTTTCTTCATCAATGAAATAGGGATGCTGCTGCTTAACTGTAGCAATCGATTGGGAGGTCTAAAGCCATTTGTATGAGAATGACTTGATTTTGAAGTATACATTAATGAATGAAAAGTAGTGCATGCCCTAGGGCAGAGCAAGACTGGTCTTGCACCACTGTAAAATGGCAAAAGCTGGGTCAGGAGCAATCTAGTTCTCCTTGGAGAACCCACCCCGCTTCCTTCATGGCAGGCTTCCCCTCTTTTGCAGTTGGCACAGAGCCCGGCTGGTCCCACATCTTCCCCCAGGACTGGCCACTGCTGCTGACACCCTTCACACTTGGCTGCCTGTATTCCTGCTCTAAGAAGCCAGTTTCAAAAACACCCACATTCCCTTGCTGCACGTAGAAGACTGCACTTGGAGATGGGACAACTAGATTCTGGGAAGCCATGGCAGGAATCACGCAGACTGCAATTCCTGCTGAGAACCAGGCTAAAGAACCACTTATGGTAAAACAGATGGACCCACCAGCCCCTGGCCACTCACCAAACTTCACTGCCCAGTGACTGTGGGACTCTTGTCCTGGAGGCCCCCTCAGGGATGAAATGAAATGTTAATATGAGACTAAAGACTGCCTGCCTGCTGGGATGCTGCTGGGGAGGGGGGTGTAAACGGGGTGCGTGTGCACACACGTGTGCACGTTCAAGTTGCAAACATTAGCCTCTGACAGATGTGGTTGGAAAAGAGAGTCCCCAAAGAGGAAAGGAAGTCTTTTTAAGTTCTTACATTCAAATAAAATTCCTCCTAAGAACTACCTCTACACCTTCAGTCAAAGAAAAAGAAGACAGTAAAGGGCTTGCCTAGCATGGGAGAAGGCCTGGGTTCCTTCCCCAGCACTGAGGAGGAGAGAGGAAAGAGGGAGGGAGCAAAAGAGAGGTAGAGGGAGAGACTGAAATTGTCTGAACACTTTCAACCACTAGGAACAGGGATTGTTTGGCACGCCCTGGCCCCCCTGTGGAGATGGTTTTTGGGTCCTCAGGCTAAGTAGATGCTATCCTGGAGGCTAACATGGGAACCAATGCGTCCTTAGAGACCTTTCACTCCCACTTGATGTGTGTACTGCTAAATCCTTTCCCCAGCCCCAAACTACAAAAGCTATCTTCTTTCTTACAATTCTGGAATCCTTCAGCCAGGAGGTATGTTCCTGCTCAGTATCTCTAGTGCAATCCTAAGTGATTTAGCATCAGGGATGCTAGACCTTCTCTCATATTTCCTCTCAACACATTCCTTCCAGACAGTATTTATTACTCAGAAGATCAATGGCATCACTCATTGTCATAGGAAGATAACTCTGGTGGTTGGCTGCTGCAGCAGAGCCTTGAAGGAGCAAGTCCATGGGCAGCCTTGAGGAAGCACAGGGCCTGGAGGGGTCTGTCAGGGAGGGGAAGACAGTCTTTGTGGAAGAAAAGACTAAGAATCTTGGAGATCTCTGGGGGATCCCTGGAGAAGAGGGTCCCAGCAAGGTCTAGAGACTGCACAGTGTGCCGAGTGAGAGCTGAGCATTGCTGACCTTGCCACCAGGGTGAAAGGTGGAAAGGCAGCATCCTAAACAAGTGAATTCAATTACATCTGAAGAAGAATAGGCTAAATTAGGATACATTCCTTGGGCCAGTTCCAGGAAATATTTGTGAAAAATTGGTTGAAAGAATGCCACCATCCAAACCCTAATTTTGCTATTATGTTCAAGCCCCAATTTCTTTGCAGTTTCTGATTAGAAAATGATTTCCTGATTTTGTCTTTGCTACTGGCATGTGACCTCTTAATTTAATTTTGGTTTTTGCTTATACAAACCAATTGCCATGGAAACTTTTTTCCTGAAGTATAGCAAAGACAGGGGGAAGTAGAACCTTAGTAGTTATATTTTATACAGTTAAGTCATTTAAATTAGCAGTTGTCAAGCACTCTTGTTTCATAGCCATAGACTCATTGTACCCTAGAAGACATCAGCAGTTTTGAGTGTCTCTGTGATGTAAAAAGGAGAGGACTCTGGGCTGAGACATTGGTAGACTGAGGTAGACCAGCTGGACGCCTTGCTGCCCTAAGACTTTCCTCCAGATTCCTTCCCTCTGCCAGGCCTTCACACCAACCACTGCAGTTGGTGTCTGGATACCACTGCCCAGTATCCAAATAGCCCATCAGTGGGAATGAAGATTTAAAATCTCAATTTGGTGGGTGGTGGGTTACCAGGGATTGAACTCAGAGGCATTCAACCACTGAACCACCTTCCCAGCCCTATTTTGTATTTTATTTAGAGACAGGATCTCACTGAGTTGCTTAGGCCCTCACTTTTGTCGAGGCTGGCTTTGAACTGGTGATCCTCCTGCCTCAGCCTCCTGAGACACTAGGATTACAGGTGTGCACCACCACACCTGGCTAAAATCTCAATTTTTGGAGGTTTTTAAAATTAATTTATTTATATTTTTCTCTTTTAGTTGTCAATGGCCCTTTATTTTACTTATTTACATGAGGTGCTGAGAATCGAACCCAGTGCATTGCACATGCTCGGCAAGCACTCTACCACTGAGCTACAATCCCAGCTCCTAAAATCTCAGTTTTTTAAAACTAATTTTTAATTTTTCTGTCAGTTGCCTGAGGTGGTAAAGAAAATGCTTCTTAGTTTCTTCAATTTCTCCTCTTAAGGAGTGCTGTTAACTCATTGAGAAAACTTAGATTTGTGGGAAATGTTCATTCTAAGCAAGATCCTGTAGCAAAATATAAATACATAAATAAATAAATAGGCTGGAGAGTGTAGCTTAGTGGTAAAGCTACTTAGGAGGCTTGAGTCAGTACAAGGGTCTCAAGTTTGGGGCCAACTTAACAATCTTAACAAGACCCTGTATCAAAATATTTTTTTAAAAATGGTTGGGGAATTTTCTCAGTGCTAGAGGATCTGCCAAGTATGTGCAAGGCCCTGGGTTTGATCCCCACTAGAAAAGAAAAGAAAGAAGATAGGAAGAAAGAGAGGAGAGAGATAGGGGGAGGGGCTGACAGAAGAAAGGAAGGAAGGATAAAGGGGCAGCAGGCTTCTCAGGAGGGGGGAAGGCTCTCCGACAGAGCTGGGTTTAGTTCTCCTGTAACCACCAGTCTTGACCTTGGCCATGTCCTCTACAAACCACAATTTCCTCAAATGCAGACTGAGGATGATAATAGCATGTGCCTCACAAGGTTGTTTTGATAATTAAAGACAAAACATGGAATATGCCCAGCGTGGTGCCTGACCCTTTCTAGGCTCTCAAAAATTGTTAGTTATGTCAGACTGAAGTTAAGCCAAGACATGACATGTGGATACTGTTACAACAGAGTCATTTAGGATGTCCTCCAGCCTAGGTGGGAGGAAGGGGGTCAGAGGGGAACAAAACTTCTACACCCTCAGCCCCGGGCAGGGATCCAAAAATCTACACGTGGAATCTGCGTGTGGTGCTGGCCCTCTTTCTGCACTGCTGGACGCTGGTGTTTGTCCTGTTCCCCTCACCTGCCAGACCCTAGTCAAAAATGACATTTGCAGCTGGGCATGGCAGTGCACCACTGCAGTCCCAGCTACTCAGCCACTCAACTATTTGGGACGCGGAGATGGGATGATCACTTAAATCCAGAGCAGCCTGGGCAACGTAGCAAGACCCTGTCTCAAACAAACAAACAAACAAAATGACATTCATAGACTTCCCTGGTTTTTTGCCTTTTTTGTGGTGAGACTGGGTCTTGCTGTGTTGCCCAGGCTGGTCTTGAGCTCCTGGGCCAAAGTAATTCTCTCACCTCAGCCTCCCGAGTAGCTGGGACTATGCCTAGCTTGTTTTTGCCTTTTTAATGTGATAGAGCCAGATTGTCAGCTCTATGAGGGCACTGACTATGTTTGTTTCTGTTCAACAATATATTCTCGGTGTCCTTTGGCAATATTTGTTGAATAAGTTTTTTTAATCATACATTATTCATTACTTTCTTATATACTAGCAGCTCAGTTAAACATGAACTCAGTAAACTGAACCCTCAATTTATCTTATGTTTTTATGTCTCACTTTGTAAAAGAAGCTAACAGAATTAGTTCATATTAGGAATTTAGTATCCAAAAAATGAGCCTCAACTTTTCAAAATAATGATCTGAGATTTGTTACCCATACCTTGTACCTGAGATCATTAACCCTGTAAAGTCACTCAACAAACATCAATAGGGCACGCCCTAGATGCCAAGGACTGAAATAATAACTTAAACTTTCAGTTTACTAATTAACCTCATTATCCCTGAGCTAAAAAGACAAATATAACCACCTCCATTTCCTCTTCTCATATTAGGAAAGTAGGGCTCAGAGAGGTTCATTGTGGTGTCTCCTGGGACAACCCAGTGGGGCTAAGGGGATCTGTGAACCTAAACCCAGTACTGTATTTCTCCCTGTGATCTCTTCCATGGAACATCTGTTTAAACTCACAATTCACATGTCACCGGGAGAGTGCAAATATTCAATATTTCAAGGAGGAAAGTGAACATTCTAAAAGCACTTTCTGTGCAGGTTTCTTAAAAAAAAAAAAAATTTCTGATTAGCATGGAAATTTTATCAGAAAATATTATGTCAGAATACTTCACTCCCCCATGTACCCGTTAATCCAAATTTGAACCTAATTATTTAGAATTTAATATAGAAAAAATATATCTTTTTGGCTATTTCTAATAATGCAAATATAATTTTTCAGCATGACTTTTTCTCAGTGGATACTTGATAACTTAAACCCTCTGCCAGGTCCATCCCCACCAAGGGGTGAATGAGAGCTATGTGCGCAGAGGGAGTGGGCAGGCCTGCCCAGGTAAGCTAACACAAGAAGACACAGGGCCTGAGAGATAAGGGAGGCATTAACTGAAGCTTCCTGAGAAGTCCCACTGCTCCACCCACAAGCACAGGTAAGTTTGAATGGGTGTTTTATCTTTAAGATCAAATGTGCTTTGATGAGGACAGCTATGACAAAAACCACCCTCATGATGATTTGCAAGAGAATGGGTGGAAACTTCGTATGATCTCCAGTCCTGAGGAAAAGGGCCATGTAGTCACAGGAGCCTTGGACTCCCAGTCTCCCCATTGCCCTCCCTGGCCAGCTTCTCAGCTGTCCTCCTCACCTTTGCTCCTGCAAGGTCCAAACAGCTACTAGGCCTGTCCTTTTGGGAAATTGCCTCAGGCATCCAAATTACTATTAGAATTAGCATTTCAGGCAGGTATTCCAGTTATCCAACCAAGTTAATGTATCTCCACATGAGATACAATTCAGAAGACGATCTTATTACCCTAAAGGAAGGTCTAACTGGTGGAATATTCTGGGGCAAAATGCCTCAGGGGCCATGCAGGGAGTCTCCTGGCTCAGGTTCTCAACCCTGGCCAATAAGCTCAGAGTGCAGGAGAATGTGGTCCAGAGGGCCACTCAGAAGGGAATCTGAGAGGAGCGATGAGTGGCACCTCATTTACATGGTTCTTGTATTAGTCTACAAGGGCTGCCATAACAAATACATAGCCTAGGTGGCTCAAGCAACAGAAAATTTTCATAGTCCTGAAGACTAAGATGTATGGAATCAAAGTGCCAGCTGATCCGGTTTCTGCTGAAGGCTCTCCCCTTGGCTTGCGGGTGGTTGCTTCTCTCTGTGACTTCATATAGCAGAGAGAGAAAATTATTGTTATCTTTTACTCATCTTCATATTTGTTCCCCTGATGCTGGGGATTGAACCCAGGGCACACGCATCTAGGAAAGCATTCTACCACTGAACTATATCCCCAGCCCTTTTTATTTTCTTTTCTTTGAGACAGGGTATTGCTAAATTGTCCAGGTTGGCTTCAAACTTGTGACCCTCCTGCCTCAACTTCCAAAGTAGCTGGGATCACAGGTATGCTCTGCCATGTCTGATTTCTTCCTCTTATTATAAGGGCACCAGTCTTATTAGATAAGGGACCCCTCCTTAGATTTTTATTAGGTCCTATCTCCAAATTCAGTCATAATGGGGTTTGGGTTTCAGTATGAATTTTCAGGAGTCACACACATGTAGTCTCTAACATTCTCCCTCAGGTTCTTCAAAATTCATGTCCTTGGGCTGGGGATGTAGCTCGTTGGTAGAGGGTTTGCCTTGCATGCACAAGGCCCTGGGTTCAATCCCCAGCACCACGAAAAAAAAAATCATGTTCTTCTTACAAGTACATGTATCTCATCCCAATAGCACCAAAAGTCTTAACTCATCCTAGTATTACTCTAAAGTTTAAAATCCCAAGTCTCTTCTAAATAGCATCTGAATCAGACATGGGTGAAACATCCAGAGGCACCATTCATTCTTAGGCAAAATTTCTCTCTAGCTGTCAACCTGTGAAACCAGACAAAATCATGCAGTTCCAAAGTGCACTGGTAGGACAGCCATAGGATAACATTTCTGGTCCTCAAGAGACAAAAAGGAAAGAAAGAAAGTGCGACAGGAGCCAAGCAAGTTCAAAATCTAAGGAAGCAAATTCTATTCACTCTTAAAGCTCGAGAATGATCCTTCTGCTTAGAGGGTATACTCCACTTCTCCCTCCCTGAGAAGACCCCACCTTATGACTGTCTTCAAGGGCCCCAAAACTTAAGAGTAAAGAACTTTGCCTCCTCTGGGCTTGTGCTGGGAGTGATGGTCCTGCTGGTTGGAGTGACATTCATGTGTGTCTGATGTGTGTGCACACACACACAGAAATTACATGGACTTGACTCACAAAAATTATGGAGAATGACAAGTACCAATATCTTCAGTGGGCAAGATCTGCTGAACCCAGTAGAGATGATGATAGAGTCCCAGTCTGAAGGCTAGTGGGCTGCAGACCCACCCAAGAATATCTGAAGTTTTTGTTTGAATGCAAAGATAGAACAACACAAATGTCCCAGGACAAAGGTAGTCAGGCAGGAATTACCTCTTATTCATGGGATGGTCTGTCCACCTTTTGTTATTTTCAGGACCTTAACTGATTAGATACAGCCTACCCACATGAGGGAGGGCAACCTGCTTTACTCAATTACCAATTTTAATATTAATCTCATACAGAAACATCATCATATACATACCACCAAATATTTGGGCATCTGATAGCCTAGTCAGGTTGATATATAAAATTAACCTGCCAGGCTGGGATGTAGTTCAGTGGCAAAGTATCTACCCTGCATTCACAAAGCCCAAAAAAAAAAAAAAAAAAAAAAAAAAAATTTAACCTGAGTTCTCCATCCCACAAATCACTCAGAATTGTAAGTGCAAACTGGAATCTCCTGGGGAACTTAAAAAAATATGCCACACCCTAATCCCACCCCTAGAAACTCTTATGTAATTGGTCTGAGATGCAACGCAGATCCTGGGAGTTTTAAAAGCCTCTCAGGTGATTCTGCTTGTGCCGTGGTGGGGCGTGGGGAGCGGGGAGCACACATGGGAATCTCAGTTAGTAAAGTCAGTGGGGCAAGGAAGCCACACAGCAGCTCTTTGTGTGACTCAGCACCAGAGCCCCCACCAACTGCTAACAGTCTGTTCCTAGGCTGGGAGTGTAATTCAGTGATAAAGCCTGTATGTATTTTGTGTGAGGCCCAGAGTTCAGCCCCCAGCCCCAAATAAATAATAATAAGAGTCTCTTGGTTCAATTGGCTCAGGGCCTCCATCCCCTTCTAATTTTAACTGCAAAGGAATACAAAATGGTTTAACAACATAGGTGCTAAGAACACATACAAGAACACTATGAAATCAGAGGCATAGAGCTTTGGGGGAGAAATAGAGATTCTTTGGACATGGAAATGGTGGGCTCTTATTTTAAACTACAGTGTTTACAAGCGTACAAGCACAGCTATGGCCCAAGTTTTATAATGAATGTAGTTGACTACTGCATTCATTAATTCAGCTGATTTTGGACAGTTCCTGCTTTTCTTTGGAACTTGGGAATATATTTTCTCCCTCATTTTCTCCAGCATTTATGCCCATAGCCAGGAAAGGAGGGATGATTTGGCTATGGGGACCTGCTGGCAGGTCTGTGGTCATTGCCACCCAGCGTCCTGCTCAGGTCTGATCTTTAGAGTTGGGCCTCATGCAGGGTGAGAAGGAAGTAGGGGCTGGGAGGATGACAGGGAGACAGATTCTAGAGAAAAAGAGATTAGGACTTGGGTGAGGGTGGAGTCACCAGATACAGCTTTGTACATTTAGTAGTTCTCTTCCTTACTTCTGTGCTGTTGAGAGCTAAAGGTGACCTTTACCTGTTTTCTGAGGGACATAAACTCTTGCCCACTCTGCCAGCAAGGAAAGAAGGCAATTCCAAATGGCAGTCTATTATCTATTATCTAGGTTCTACACAGAATAGCTCAATAGCAATCTGGTGTTACAGAATAGCTCAATAGCAATTTGGTGTGAGGCTAAAAGTACAGGAAATTTTTACCTAGTAGACCAGAGCTATGTTATATCATTTCACCTTTGCATGGAGAACTACACTAAAACTACTAACCCCTTCAAAGATGCAAATTTCTTAAGCGGAATTTGCTGATAACTTGAAAAATCATGCAAGTTTCAAAACTGAGTTCCACAATGCATACAGAGGTCACTGCTTGGGAAGACAAAAAAGTGCTGGAGATGGATGGCGGTGGTGGTTGCACGAACTTATGGATGTACCTCAAAATGGCTTAAACGGTTTAAAAAGAAAAGAAAAAAAGGAAGGAACCCACATTTTAAAATAAAGGCATTCCATGTTCGGAATTAACACCATCTTTAAATACTGTCCAGATCCAACCCCTGCAGCTTTTATCGTCCAAATCAGAAATTCTGGGTTCAAATGCGTATAGAGAGGAGGCAGGAAACCGAATGGCAGAGGGGTCGTGTCTATGCAACCAACACATATCCAGCCTATAAGTAAAGCACTGATCAGAGACTTTGTTCCTCCTTGAACTGCTGTTTGGATGTCACAGACTCAAGAAGTAAGGAGAGACACCGAACCAGGGAAGACCTGGAGGGCCCGGAGAACTCCTCCCCAGAGCCACTGAGCCAGGGCCGGGCCCCACACCGCGGCCGCGAGGCGCCCCCACACCGAGCCGCCGCAGCCCAGCGCCCGCGGGGACCGGTCCCCTCCCGGCAGCTGAGCGGCGGTTCGCTGCAGACGAGGGCTCAGCCTACCCCAGGGGCTGGCGCTATTAACTCCCGGGGCCTCCTGTGGCTGCGAGGCGGTGGCAGCGGCTTCACCCGCCTCCTCCCGCTCCTCGGCTCGCAGGTTCAATAAGGATTACATCATGGAGCAAGTATGCGGGGCGGCCTGAGAATCAAAGCCGTCACAATCGGCGGCTGGTTAACTGTACTGTTGCTGAAACACATCCTTCCCACCCCCTCCCCGCGCCCCTCTCCACCCCGGCCCTCTGCTTTTCGTACCATTAAGGATAGCATTATGGGGGAGAGGAAAATCTGATCAAAACTGTGGACCGCCACCGACAGATTTTCTATGGATTCTATAAAGGCCACCTTAAAGATTTCCCTAATTAATGGATGACATCTTTGGCTGAAGGAGAGGCGATGGATTCGACTCTGTCTTCGTCTTTGTTAACCTTCTAATTAACTTTCGTAGGTCACCCAGGTCTCCCAAACCTAAAAAGTGAAGAGGCCCATTGTGCCGGGAGCAGTCAACTTACTTTTGCTGCTGGGTACTTAAAAGGGAGGACGATTATAGGCCGAGAAAAATAACTCCATTTAAAAGCTTTGTAGCTGCAGAGAATACATAGGTCCCTCCCTTAGAAAATAATTGAAACACCTTTTATACCAATATTTCTTTGCATAATAAAAACAAATTAGCAAAATGCATCTAAATTCAGCAGCACTTTCAAATTATCTTTTCTGGAATGTAAGCCTCTGCAAGTCAACAAAAGGAGTTGGGTTTAGAGAGAAAATTGCAACTGCAACAGCCATCCGCCTTTATGCTGAGTGAGTGCAAGACAGGCCAGGGGCTTGGATACCTCCAAGTCACCTCTCTGGAGAAATGTTCCAAATATACCACCCTTCCCAGGCTGTGTTTTAAGTGCCTGAGGGACCCAAAGACTGACTATTAGCAAAAGAGCAGGACTTTTTTCCTGGATAGACTGGTCTTATGGGGTTCCAATTTTTTCTTTTGAATCAGGACTCCCTGTGTTGTCCAGATTGGTGTCTAACTCTGACTCAAGGAATCCTCCCTCCTCCGTCTACAGAGTAGCTAGGACTACAGGCATGCACCACCACACCCAATTTGGGTTTTTGTTTTGATTTTTCTTTTGTTCTGTTTTTTGGTTCTGGGGATCCAACCCAGATCCAGGACGTCTCCCACATGCTAAGCACCTGCTCTACTGCTGAGCTACACTTCAAGTCCCTGGAAATACTTTTAATGATCCTAGTAAAGAGCAAACCACAGGAGGAAGCCAGAAAGCAAGATGGAACTCTAATGTGAAAAATGTAAAATCGGCAAACCAGAGGAACTTTTAAAAAGAAGGAAAAAATAGATCTATTCCTGTTGGAGTTTTACTTTTGGCAGATGAGCTGAGATGCCACTCCATTCCCTTGCTCTTTGAGGAAATATGAAGGGGACACTGAAGGTAGAGTAGGAGCTCAACCTAAAATGGAGCCACATGGAGCCTCCTTCAAAGGAATTTGCTCTAAGGGGCTTCCTCTGAAATATCTTGCAGGGTCTGAGATTCCTAACCCAAGGACATCGCCACCAGCTACTTCATTATTATTTCTGGTTGTAAACAGAACCTCAGCTAACTGTAGAAAAACACAAATCTTTAATGTGGTCAATGTTTCAATTATACCAATTCATTCATTTTTCTGCACACCCCCAATTTTTACACAGATTCGTATCTATGCTTTTGCTACCTTAACACTATATCATGGGTTTTTTTCTGTGTTGTTAAAAAATGAGAACAAGATCCTTTTTGGGTCCTGCCCACATACCCAGATTGAAGGTGAGGGGCAACCTGATGACTTCTCTCTTCTAGAAAACTGCCACTTGTGGGGAAAGAAGTGCTCTCAGGCACTGCTGTGGGAGTTTAAATATCTACACAGTCTCTGGAGGGTAAGCTGGCACTATTTATCTAAATGACAAGCATGTACATTCTGGGCTATGGATGTAACTCAGTGGTAGATCCCTTGTCTGTCTTGGGGGCCTGTTGGGTTTGTTCACTGGCATGGCAAAAGCAAAACAAAAATTAAAAACCAAACATCCCTTAATGCAGCAGTTCTCCTCTAGAATTGTTCCCTACAAGTGTGTGTGCGCATGTACAAAACTATACATATGTGTGTGTTATTTATAGGTTATAAAAGTTATTCTTTGCAATATTGTTCCTTTTTTTTTTTTTTTTTTTTGTACTAGGGATTGAACTCAGGGGCACTCAACCACTGAGCCACATCCCCAGCCCTATTTCATATTTTATTTAGAGACAAGAGTCTCACTGAGTTACTTAGTGCCTCGCCATTGCTGAGGCTGGCTATGAACTCGAGATCCTCCTGCCTCAACCTTCCAAGCCACTGAGATCACAGGTGTGCACCACCATGTCAGCCAGCATTGTTTTTAATAGTGAAAGATTGAAACCTATCCAAATGTCTGTCAATGGGAGACTGGTTAAAAAAATAGAGTACCTGCATAGACTGGAATATTATAAAACCATAAAAAATAAACAAGGATGCTCTTTATGTACCCATTTGGAATAGTCTCCAAAATAGCCTGTTAGTAAATAACAACTAACAAAACTAAGGAGAATTATACTATGTAAAGTATACTGACATTTTTAGGGAAATACAGGGTTTGAAATAAAAAACTTTCTTCTAGTACTAGTTGTCTTTGGAAAAAAAGAACTGAATGATGAATAACTGCAGAAGACAGACTTCACTAAAACTTTTTTTTTTTTTTTTTTGTGGTGCTGGGGATTGAACCCAGGGCCTTGTGCTTGCAAGGCAAGCACTCTACCCACTGAGCTATTTCCCCAGCCCTCACTAAAACTTTTATATCTCTTGAATTTTTATTGTGCAGCTAGAGTGCCTATTTTAAAAAATAAAACTATAAATTTAAAATTAAAAAAGAAAATGGTTGCTATTTTTCAATGTGCCCATGCATAGTTTGTACAATTCAAGGATGACCCAATCTTAAAAGAGTCCTGTCACTATCATATACTAAACAATGTATTTTAGACTACTCAAAGGCTGGTTGAATAAAAAGACCCCTAAAATGGAAGATACATAGTAACTCTCACTCTGAAATCTTTAAATGTTTTTAATAAAAACAGGATAATAGGCTGAGTGCGGTGGCACACACCTAAAATCCCAGCAACTCAAGAGGCTGAGGCAGGAGGATCTCAAGTTCAAAGCCAGCCTCAGCAACTTAGTGAGGCCCTAAGTAATTCAGAGAGACCCTGTCTCTAAATGGCTACCAAAAAGGGCCAGGGATGTGGCTCAGTGGTTGAGTGCCCCTGGGTTCAATCCCCAGTACCAAAACAAATAAACCAAAAAAAAAAAAAAAAAAAAAAGAAAGAAAGAAAGAAAAAAAAAAGAAACCAAAACCAAAAAACAGAATAATGCATTCTGTGATTTAGTTGTTCAAAATTAAAATTCAACAAAGTGTTAAATCTGTACAAACAAAACATTCACAGACTTCATTTGTGCATGCAAGAGGACAAATGCTTTGGGCCTTGGAATTGTAGAAATATTTCCTAACATTTGAGATGTACCAAGCCAAGAGATAAAAAAAAAAAAAAATCAGATATTATGCAAATTCTTCTTGCTCACAGGAGTCTGATTTACTTGTATCAATCATTTTAAGTGATTCACACTTCATGAGCTATATTAAGTGATTGAACTAAAACCTGGGGCCAATATTATTTTCTCCCTACCCCCAACCCAATTTGTCTGTTTAAATGGCATTGGAAATTATTTGGTTGAACCATATGAAATTAGTGTTATGTCAGGGATTCAAGAGTAGCAATTTTCAAGACTCAATTGAATAGTTTTCCTTGTCATGATGCTTTAGTCTAGCTGAGTCATTGTTAGTTGACTGGCCCAACATTCACTTTTCCCTTCCCATTAGCAGAATTCCCACTTAGTTCCCATTTAGGAAAATAGTCTCATTTCAACTAAGTCATGTATATAGAATTCCCTTTTCTTTTGCCTGGGATTGGTTTAGATGTGAGCATGTGACGTATAGTTCTAGGCCAATGAGATGTAAGAAAAGACTGCCAAAAGCTTCTGGGAAAAGTTTCTCTTCCATGGGACATTTTCCATCCAGATGGGGTTCCCAGAATTTCAGTAGCCATCTTACTACCACAAAGGCATGCTAAGGTGGCACAGCAGAAGGAAGGAAGTTGGATTTTGATGATAGTACTGACCTGCTGTATTAAATGACTCTGTAATTCCTTCTTGCTATATGAAATCATAATTTTCCTTGTTGTTTAAGTCATTATGAATTGGTTTTCCATTACATTTCAAATATCATTAGATCATTCTGGCAAATATTTTCACCACTTTAAGTGGTGTGAAGCCCAGGTACTAGTATTTTGTAAAAACTCTGAAAGTTATTCTCTTGTGCTCCCCTTTTCAAGATTATTTTAAATCATAAAAATAAATGCCTCCTCAATACCACAGTGACCTGCTACTTTACAACCACTAGGCTGACTATAATAAGAAAGATGGACCAAGCATTGGTGACTGGGCTGGGGATATAGCTCAGTTGGTAGAGTGCTTACCTCATAAGGAGAAAGCCCTGGGTTCAATCCCCAGTACCACGTATTGGCAATGGTGTAGACAAATTAGACCTCGCATATTTTGTTGGTAAGAATGTAAAATGGTGCAGCCACTTTGGAAAATAGTTGGGCAGTTTCTCAAAAAGTTAAGCATAGATTTATCATAGGACCCAGAAATATATCCAAGAGTATTGAAAACATATCCATACAAAAACTTATACATGAATGTCCATATCAGCCAGAAAGTTAAAACAATTCAAGTTTTTATCAATGAGTGAATAGATAAATAAAATGTGGCATATCTGTACAATGTTTGGCAGTAAAAAGAAATGTTTTCATTAGCAATAAAAAGAAATGTTGTAGTACTGACATGCACTACAGCAGGTGAAACTTGAAGGCATTAGGCTAAGTGAAAGAGCCAAACACAGAAGGCAACATAATATTTATATATATATTTATATGAAATGTCCAGAGTAGGCAAATCCATAGCAACAGAAGGAAAGTAATAGTTCCTATGGGAAGTAATTGCTAAAGGGTATGGAGTTTGTGTTTTGGGGTGATGAAAATGTTCTGGAATTTGAGGGTGATTAATGCACAACTTCAAATATACTAAAAACTACTGAATTGTACACTTTTTATTTTTTTATTTATTGGTACTGGAGATAAGGTACAGGGTTAAGTGAACCCTGGTGCACTTAACCACTAAGCCACATCACTACCCCTTGTATTTATTTTGAGACATGGTCTGGCTAAGCTGCTTTGGGCCTTGCTAAGTTGAGGCTGGTCTCAAGCTTGCAATCCTCCTTCCTCAGCCTCCCTAGTTGCAGCGATTACAGGTGTGCACCACCACATGACTTGTACATTTTTAAAGGGTGAACTTTATGGTACATGAATTATATCTCAATAAAGCTGTTATGAAACATTAAAAATAAATACCTCTTGTAATTATAATTGCTTTAAAAAGATCCCAAAATTAAGATTCTACTGAGAGCCAACCTTCAAAAATATATGTGACTAGTCTGTTAAAAGAAAGACTATTTTTTCTCTAGTTGGGTTACCATTTTTGCCATCATTTAAGCAAAATGAGTGAAGACTCTATCCCTCGGCAGACTATAAGTTTCATAAGAGCAGTTCCCACCTCTGCACCCGAGTGCCGGCATTCCACATGTTGTAAAACAAGCGAATGGATGAATGTTGGTGCATCTTCTTTTTTTTTTTAATATTTTTAAGTTGTCAAAGGACCTTTATTTAATTAATGTATTTATTATATGTGTTGCTGAAGATCGAACCCAGGGTCTCACACATGCCAGGCAAGTGCTCTACCACTGAGCCACAACCCCAGCCCTGGTGCATCTTCTTAATGAGCACTTCTGGGTTAGTCTCTAAAATTGGTCTTCATTTACTTATCTGGAAAATGGGGCCAAAGCAGTAAATATTTTATAGGATAGAGGTGAAAATTAAGTTGTGATGGTGAGTTTAAAACGGTGCACTGTTCCTGGGACATAGAAATAGTCAATTAGAGGTAGTTTTTGCTGTTTATTTTGTTGTTGATGATATCATTATTTTATTATTATTATATTTGGGAACTTTATGTCCACTCATCACAAGAAATAGAAATTTCTTACCAGTTGGTATGAACAAATCTTGAGTGATTACTTTTAAGATAAATACTTTTTCTTATTGCAAAATTGAAGAAAAAGAGAATGACAACTTTCAGGTTTCAAAACAAAAATCTGGAAACTCAGACTTGGCAAACATAAGATTTTTAACAGTATGAATATGAAAAAATATAAAATATCATAGATTGAATTCCCACAAATGATTTAGTCTGAAAACATTATTTTTCTGAATTTCTACTATTTTTTCCAGTTACTCCATTAATTTTAAAATACCAAAGGCATTTTTATTAACCATTCTGCTTTCGACCTGTGGCAAGTTTTTAAGTGGTCTCACTTCTTCCTCCCCTCTCTCCTGGCTTCCCCACTTATCAATTCATAAATGCACCTTATTTGAGTACACTAGCATTCATTTTGCATGAAGTTTAACACATACTGATAGGATACATATTGAGTCTGGGGGCAGGTAGGGGTATGTTAGAGGCCAAAAGTGGATCCTTCCATCTTACACAGAGAAAAGTTTAGGTGAGTGATTCACCTACCCTACATCACATAAGTTGTTAATGGGACATTGAAAGCAAAGCCCAGGACAGGTTAAATAAAGCCCTTCCATCATATCACACATGGACAAACAATGGACAATAAGCAGCCACTGCAAAACATCTCTCCTGAGTTATGACACCAAGTATTATTTGAAGGACCAGGCAAGGTGACCCACACCTGTAATTCCAGTTACTCAGGAGACTGAGGCAGGAGAATCGCAAGTTCAAGGTCAGCCTAGTCAATTTAGCAAGATGCAGTCTCAAAATAAAATTCTCAATGGCTGGGGATAGAACTCAATGGTAGACACTTGCCTACCATGTGCAAAGTTCTGGGTTCAATCACCAGAATTCAAAAGAGAGAGAGAGAGAGAGAGAGAGAGAGAGAGAGAGAGAGAGAGAGAGAGAGAGAGAGAGAGAGAGAACAGACTAGCACAGGGAAGGAAAAGTACAAGATATTCAAGTGCATTCTTCCAGATTTCAGTGCAGGTTTTGCTCATGTACACAGTCGCAAGTGTCTATCACATCAGTATGACCTATTAGTCTTCCTGTTTGCTCTTGTAGAGAAAGTACAATGGCCAGGAAAAAGTGGAGAAGAGAAGAGAAAGTAATGGATTTGTTGGAGAGATTAGAATCAATTCACGCTACAGCTATCCCTCACTGCACTTGACAGAAATAGAGAGAAAACAGAGGGCTAAAGAGAAATGAGAGTCTTCTCATCCTGGGCGTGAGCAAGGTTGGAAACCACTAAACTGGGCCAGAAAAAAATGGATAGCAACCTCAGCTTTGCACATCAATTTTTCTTTGTTCTCAACATCAGACAGACCCACCCACAAGGCGAAGATCTCCTATCGATGTGAGGAAACTTTAACAACTAAGAAAGCTGGATATTTTCTCTGCAGAAAGTTTTTATCTTGTTTATGGGGTGGGTTCTTTATTTTAACAGTTCACAGGGAGCAAAGCCCTGTGGAGATGTATTCTTCCCCATATCCTCAATTTAATCCCTTCACTCACTTCATATTTTCCTTTCCTCCCTCCTTACCCTTTGTTGTTCTCTCTTCTCTCACTATTATCACACTGCTGTTTTAGTCCTCTCATCTCACCTTCTTTTATCACATCAATCTTTAGTAGTATATTCTGAAATTCTAACTGCTCTGTTGAATGAAAGATCAATTTTATACTAAAAACTACAGGTGGGAAAAGGGAAATACTGGGAAGCAATATTGACCAAATTGTGTTGTAACATGGTGTGCATGTCCAAATATGTAACAATTCCCACCACTACGTACAACTATAATGCACCAATAAAATATGTGGGAAAAAACTACAGGTGGCCCAGCATCCCTACTTACATCCATCCACCAAACAAGGAAGACATGTCTATCTAGAGATATTTTGTAAAGCTTAATTTCATATACATACAATTTTTGCATGTAGACATATTAAAGAACTCTATGGGTGTGTGTAGAGGCCTTTGAAGTTTCTTCTACATGTTAATTTCTCTGTTAATCCAGATGCCATCGCTCTTTGTGGCATTAGAGAGGTCACTGAGCACCATCCTGATAACCCTCCACAAAACAATAGAATGCCAGGCAAAATTTTTTTTTCACCTAACCATTTAGTATTCTTTTTCCTTCCTTCCTTCCTCCCTCCCTCCCTCTCTTCCTTCCTTCCTTCCTTCTTTCTTTCTTCTTTTCAGTAAAAGCAGTCAAGTCCTAGGAAGTCTTTCCACTGATACCAATTTCTCTCTGATTTGGTTAGTAGTTACCCTCTGCCAAGAAACTTTGAAGTTTCACAGATTGACACATTTCCTAGATAGGTAATTATGCCCCAAGGTGCTATCTTGAGTCTCTCTGCCCTTAAACTGGTCTTTCTGGCCTTTCCATGATTACTCAGCACAAAGAATCATAGCTTTTACAGATGAACTTGACTTCTGATTTGGAATTCTAACAGCTCTAACTACAGACAATGGGGATTCAAAGGATGTAACAAGAGTTAGAGACTACAGCCTTTTAGCTATCTGACAAGCAAAATATCACCTGAAATTAGAAGCCGGAAAGATATTTTGTTTTAGCAAAAATGTAGATGTAAGATTCATGAATTCTGCAGAACTTATTCTAAAATATAAACATTTCCAAAATGTACAAAAGTATCTTAACTAGTCCCCCATCACCACTAGGCAAGTGCTCTACCATTGAGCTACATCCCCAGTCTTACAAAAATATCTGAATTTGTTACTATATGGTGAGTTTTAATTTTCCTAGCATGAAAACAAAATAGAAACAGCTTATTTTGATGTGATTTTATAAAGTATAAAAGCCTAATTTACACAGCATGTATAGGGAAAATCCATTTGTGTTAAAATAAAAATTCTAGAGCTAGAAATGTAGCTTGGTGGCAGAGCAAGCTGAGCATGCATGAGGTCATGAGTTTGATCCTCAGCACCACAAAAGTAAAGAAAATAAAATTTAAAAATCCTCAATTTGTCTTAGGTTTTTGCTCTGTATATGTAAAGATAACTTAGGTCTTTAAAATTATTTTATGATTATTGCAGGAAATTTGAAAAGCACAGAAGAGGATAAAGAAGAAAATAATTGATAATTCCACCATCCAGACAACCACTGGTGATATTTGCTTCCGGCCCCTTGACTCTGCATATATTGTGAAGCTCCTTTTTTAGACTTTCAGTGTTCTGTTTTAAAGTAATAATGCCTCCTGCTGAGGCGTGGCTCAGTTTTTCATTACAGAAAGGGAAAGGGAGGGAGGGAGGGGGAGAGAGAGAGGGAGAGAGAGAGAAAGTCAAGAAAGAAGAGGGAAGCTACAGCATTCTCTTTCCAGAGAAGCATTCCCCAAATCCTCAAATCAAACTGGAAAGTTTTCCATATCTGAAAAGTGAAAATATCAACATTTGTATGTAATGGTTAAGAAATGCCTTGATGCTTGCATTTCTGTCATTATTTCTCAGTATCCAAGAAATTGTCAATATTTTTCTATCAACTTTTTCATGATTGAACTCAGGGGCACTTGACCACTGAGCCACATCCCCAGCCCTATTTTGTATTTTATTGAGAGACCAGGTCTCACTGAGTTGCTTAGTGCCTTGCTTTTGCTGAGGCTGGCTTTGAACTCCCGATTCTCTGCCTCAGCCTCCTGAGCTGCAGGGATTACAGGTATGTGCCACTGTGCCCAGTGATTCATTTATTTAACGGATGCATAAAAGCATAGCAAATGTACATATTAATGGAGTACTATGTGATTTTTGATACATGCATATATTGTACAATATTTAAATAGGGTTAATTACATTTATCTTCTACAAACATTTATTATTTCTTTATGGGAAAATATAGAATTCCCTTCTTCCAGCTTTTGAAATGTGCAGTACACTGTTGTTATCTAGTCATCCTTCGCTGCACTAGCACACCAGAACCTCTTGCTCCTAACTGTAACTTAACACCCACTGATCAACCTTTAAAACAAAAAAAGGAATCTTTCAATCATCTTAGATTTGAACGTGAGAATGACCATTTTTTCTGACATCCTGTCATGTGGTCGTTAGTCTCTACTGTCCCTCCCTTCATATTTTAACTCAAGACGCTCATGGGAGGGCTGGGTGTGTAGCTTGGTGGTAGAGCACTTGCCTAGCAAGTACAAGGTCCTAGGTTTGAGCCCAGCACTGTTAAAAAAAAAAAAAAAAGAAAGAAAGGTGGGAGCTCTTCCTTTGTTTGTTCATTTGTTTGCTTGTATGATGCTAGAGATCTAACACAAGGCTTCATACCTGATATTCTACCACTGGGCTACACACCCCCAGCCTACACATATATTCTCCTCTTCCTTCTTTTTTTTTTTTTTTTTTGGTACTAGGGATTGAACCCAGGAATGTTCTACCACTGGCCTTCATTCCCCAGTCCTTTTTTATTCTTTATATTGAGACAGGTCTCACTAAATTGCCCATATAGGTCTTATACTTGGACCTTCTGCCTCAGGCTCCTGAGTAGCTGGAATTAGAGACGTGCCCATGCCCGGCCTTACCTGGAATCTTAAAAGATCAAGACAAGTTTGAATAAATAGTTCAGTTTTCCAGGTTACTTTGTATCACTATGGCCTAGAACTTAAGGTCATTACATTACCCTCCTTTTCCTGTAATTCTGTTTGGAAGGACACACCCCCGGGACCTACCGTACAGTGAGCACTATGAACCAACCGTGAGGGCAAGACTGACAGCAGAACAGTGTGTCAGCCTTCTAAGAGCACACTCAGTGTCACGTGAACCTCTTCTTAAAGAAGTCTCTAAGCTCTCTCTTGCTTTCTCTCCCCCTGACTTGCTTTCTTTCTCCTCCTCGCTTTCCACTCTCTCTAGAGCATGCCTTTCTCTTTCCCTTTCTTTTCCTCTATTTTCTCTCTTACCCCGCAGGAGGACACTCTGCTTAATAAACTCACCTTATGGAAAAAAAAAAAAGAAGAAGAAGAAGTCTCAAAGCATGGACAGTGTTTATTCCTTGGTTGTGCTATTATTTTATTGTGAAAATTTATAGTTCTGCCTTCTGTTCCAGCATTTTGGCGGATTAATACTGGTGGTTGATTTATGGGTCAACTTGGCAGGTCACATGTCCAGTTGTTTGGTCTAACACCAGTCTAGATGTTGCTGTGAGGGTACTTTTTTTTCCCCCTCTGAGGCGCCGGGGATTCCAACCGCAGCCCTTGCACATGCTAGGCAAGCGATCTCCAAAACGAGTCATTTCTTTTTTTTTTTTTATTTTTTTTTTTATTTTTTTTATTTTTTTACATTTACATAGGGTAATGATGTTTATTTTATTTTTACCCTCCCCCACCCCCTCCCACCCCTCTTTTCCCTCTACACAGTCCTCTTTCCTTCATTCTTGCCGCTCTCCTTAGCCTAACTCTAAACCTAACCCTAAACCTAATGCTAGCCCCTCCCACCCCCCATTATATGTCCTCATCCGCTTATCAGCGAGATCATTCGTCCTTTAGTTTTTTGAGATTGGCTTATCTCACTCAGCATGATATTCTCAATTTCAACCATTTGCCTACAAATGCCATAATTTATCATTCTTCATTGCGGAGTAATATTCCATTGTATAAATATGCCACAGTTTCTTTATCCATCATCAACTGAAGGGCATCTAGGTTGGTTCCACAATCTGGCTATGGTGAATTGAGCAGCACTGAACATTGATGTGGCTGTATCTCTGTAGTATGCTGATTTTAAGTCCTTTGGGTATAGGCCAAGGAGTGGGATAGCTGGGTCAAATGGTGTTTCCATTCCAAGCTTTCTGAGGAATCTCCACACTGCTTTCCAGAGTGGCTGCACTAATTGCAACCCCACCAGCAATGTATGAGTGTTCCTTTTTCACCACATCCTCGCCAACACCTATTGTTGCTTGTATTCTTGATAATCGCTATTCTAATTGGGGTGAGATGAAATCTTAGGGTAGTTTTGATTTGAATTTCCCTTATTACTAGGGATGTTGAACATTTTTCATATATCTGTTGATTACTTGTACATCTTCTTCTGTGAAGTGTCTGTTCATTTCCTTAGCCCATTTGTTGATTGGATTATTTGTATTCTTCGGTTGTAGAGTTTTTTGAGTTCTTATAGATTCTGGAAATTAGCGCTCTATCTGAGGTATGGTTGGCAAGATATTCTCCCACTCTGTAGGCTCTCTCTTCACATTTCTGATAGTTTCCTTTGCTGAGAGAAAGCTTTTAAGTTTGAATCTATCCCAGTTGTTGATTCTTGCTTTTATTTCTTGTGCTATGGGAGTCCTGTTAAGGAAATCTGATCCTGAGCCAACAAGTTGAAGATTTGGACCTACTTTTTCTTCTATAAGATGCAGGGTCTCTGGTCTGATTCCGAGGTCCTTGATCCATTTTGAGTTGAGTTTTGTGTAGGGTGAGAGATAGGGGTTTAATTTCATTCTATTACATATGGTTTTCCAGTTTTCCCAGCACCATTTGTTGAAGAGGCTATCTTTTCTCCATTGCATATTGTTGGAACCTTTGTCTAGTATGAGAAAATTGTATTTATTTGGGTTTGTGTCCATGTCCTCTATTCTGTACCATTGATCTACCTGTCTAGTTTGGTACCAATACCATGCCGTTTTTGTTACTATTGCTTTGTAGTAGAGTTGAAGATCTGGTATTGCAATACCCCCTGCTTCGCTCTTGCTACTGAGGATTGCTTTAGCTATTCTAGGTTTTTTATTCTTCCAGATGAATTTCATAATTGCTTGCTCTATTTCTGCAAGGTACATCATTGGGATTTTAATTGGAATTGCATTGAATCTGTATAGCACTTTAGGAAGTATAGCCATTTTGACGATATTAATTCTGCCTATCCAGGAACATGGGAGATCTTTCCATCTTCTAAGGTTTCTTGAATTTCTTTCTTTAGTGTTCTGTAGTTCTCATTGTAGAGGTCTTTCACCTCTTTTGTGAGATTGATTCCCAAGTATTTTATTTTTTTCGATGCTATTGTGAATGGGGTAGTTTTCCTAATTTCTCTTTCTGAAGATTCATCACTTATGTATAAAAATGCATTGGATTTATGAGCATTGATCTTGTAACCTGCTACTTTACTGAATTCACTTATGAGTTCTAAAAGTTTTCTGGTGGAATTTCCAGGTTCCTCTAAATATATAATCATGTCATCAGTGAACAGGGATAGTTTGAGTTCTTCTTTTCCTATTCGTATCCCTTTAATTTCTTTGGTTTGTCTGATTGCTCTGGCTAGAGTCTCAAGGACGATGTTGAATAGAAGCGGTGAAAGAGGGCATCCCTGCCTTGTTCCAGTTTTTAGGGGGAACGCTTTCAGTTTTTCACCATTTAGAATGATATTAGCCATGGGCTTAGCGTAGATTGCCTTTATAATGTTTAGGAATGTTCCCACTACCCCAATTTTTTCTAGTGTTTTGAGCATGAAGGGATGCTGTATTTTATCAAATGCTTTTTCTGCATCTATTGAAATAATCATGTGATTCTTAACTTTAAGTCTGTTGATATGGTGAATGACATTTATTGATTTCCAAATGTTGAACCAACCTTGCATCCCTGGGATAAAACCCACTTGATCGTGGTTGCACTATCTTTTTAATATATATTTGTATGCGATTTGCTAAAATTTTGTTGAGAATTTTTTGCATCGATATTCATTAAGGATATTGGTCTGAAATTTTCTTTCCTTGATGTGTCTCTGTCTGGTTTAGGTATCAGGGTGATATTGGCTTCATAGAACGAGTTTGGTAGGGTTCCCTCCTCTTCTATTTCATGGAATAGTTTGAGAAGTATTGGAATGAGCTCTTCTTTAAAGGTTTTGTAGAACTTGGCTGAGAACCCATCTGGTCCTGGACTTTTCTTTGTTGGTAGGCTTTTGATGACCTCTTCTATTTCATTGCTTGAAATTGGTTTATTTAGGTTGTGTATGTCCTCCTCGTTCAGTTTAGGTAGTTCATATGTCTCTAGAAATTTGTTGATGTCTTCAAGGTTTTCTGTTTTGTTGGAGTATAGATTTCGAAATAGCTTCTAATTATGTTTTGTATTTCACTCGTGTCTGTTGTGATGTTTCCTTGTTCATTCGAATTTTAGTAATTTGAGTTTTCTCCCTCTTTCTCTTGTTAGTGTGGCTAAGGGTTTATCAATTTTATTTATTTTTTCAAAGAACCAACTATTTATTTTGTTAATTTTTCCAATTGTTTCTTTTGTTTCGATTTCGTTGATTTCAGATCTGATTTTAACTATTTCCTGTCTTGTACTACTTTTTGGTGTTGGTCTGCTCTTCTTTTTCTAGTGCTTTGAGCTGTAGTGTTAAGTCGTTTATTTGTTGATTTCTACTTCTTTTTTTGAATGCACCCCATGAAATAAATCTTCCTCTAAGTACTGCTTTCATAGTGTCCAGAGATTTGATATGATGTGTCTTTGTTCTCGTTTACTTCTAAGAATTTTTTATTTCCCTCCTGATGTCTTCTGTTATCCATTCATCATATAATAGTGTATTATTTAGTCTCCAGGTATTGGAGAAGTTTCTGTTTTTTATTCTGTCATTTATTTCTAATTTCAATCCATTATGATCTGATAGAGTACAAGGTAGTATCTCTATCTTCTTGTATTTGCTAACAGTAGCTTTGTGGCATAAAATATGGTCTATTTAGAGAAGGATCCATGTGCTGCTGAGAAGAAAGTGTATTCGTTTCTTTGTTGGATGGTATATTCTATATATGTCCGTTAAGTCTAAATTGCTGATTGTGTTGTTGAGATCTATAGTTTCTTTATTCAATTTTTGTTTGGACGATCTATCCAGTGGTGAGAGAGGTGTGTTAAAATTGCCTAGTATTATTTGTTGTGGTCTATTTGAATTCTGTAATTGAGAAGGATTGTTTGACATACGTGGATGAGCCAATGTTCGGGCATAGATATTTATGATGGTTATGTCTTGCTGATTTATGCTTCCCTTAAGCAGCATGTAATGTCCTTCTTTATCCCTTCTGATTAGTTTGGTTTGAAGTCCACATTATCTGAGATGAGGATGGATACTCCAGCTTTTGGCTGTGTCCGTGGCATGGTATGTTTTCCCCATCCTTTCACCTTTAGTCTATGGGTGTCTCTTTCTATGAGGTGAGTCTCTTGCAGGCAGCATATTGTGGATTTTTCTTTTTAATCCAATCTGCCAGTCTGTGTCTTTTGATTGATGAATTCAGGCCATAACATTCAGGGTTATTATTGTGATATGATTTGTATTCCCAGCAATTGACTCATATTTGTTTTTGACATGATTTGGTTTCTCCTTTATTTGGCTATTCCTTTAGGCTAGCGCCTCCTGTTGCTGATTTGCATCATTGTTTTCTCTCTTCCTCATAGGAATATTTTGCTGAGAATGTTCTGTATGCCCGGCTTTCTTTTTGTAAATTCCTTTAGCTTTGTTTATCATGGAAGGATCTTATTTCATCGTTCAATTGAAGGTAAGTTTTGCTGGGTATAAGATTCTTGGTGGCATCCGTTTTTCTTTCAGGGCTTGGTATATGTTGTTCAGGCCCTTCTAGCTTTTAGGGTCTGGATTGAAAAATCTGCTGATATTCTTATTGGTTTCCCTCTGAATGTAATTTGATTCTTTTCTCTCGCGGCCTTTAACATTCTGTCTTTATTTTGTATGTTAGGTATTTTCATAATAATGTGCCTTGGTGTGGGTCTGTTGTAATTTTGTATGTTTGGAGTTCTATAAGCCTCTTGTACTTGGTTTTCCATTTCATTCTTCAGATTGGGAAATTTCTGTTATTATTTCATTGAATAGATTGTTCATTCCTTGGTTTGTTTCTCTAAGCCTTCCTCAATCCCAATAATTCTTAAATTTGGCTTTTTCATGATATCCCATAATTCTTGTAGATTCTGTTCATGATTTCTTACCATCTTTTCTGTTTGGCCAACTTTGCTTTCAAGATTAAATAATTTGTCTTCAATGTCTGAGGTTCTGTCTTCCAGGTGTTCTATCCTATTGGTTATGCTTTCTATGGAGTTTTTAACTTGGTTTATTGTTTCCTTCATTTCAAGTATTTCAGTTTGGTTTTTTTTTTCAGTATCTCTAACTCTTTATTGAAATGATCTCTTGCTTCCCGTATTTGGTCTTTTAACTGTTGATTGGTGCGATCATTTAACGCCTGCATTTGCTCTTTCATCTCCTCCTTCAATGCCTGCATTTGCTCTTTCATCTCCTCATTAGCTTCCCTGATCGTTTTAATTACGTACATTCTGAACTCCCTTTCTGACATTTCTTCTGCTGTGCTGTCATTGGGTTTTATTGATGTAGTATCTAGGTTTGTTTGGGACATTTTCTTCCCTTGTTTTCTCATATTGGTCAGTTGTCAGTGGGACCCTGAGATATTGCAGTTTTCCGCTACTGGCTTATATTGTCCTGGTAGATTTCCAGTGTATCACCTCCCAGCCTTCAGTAGCCTGATGTCTTGGAGGAATCTGATAAAGCAGCTCATCCGAAGAAAACTGCCCCTAGCCCCCTACTGGTTCCACGGTTTGGAACTGGCTCTGTGCGGAAATGCTCTCACTGTGGGCCTGCACCATGCAGCTGGCCGTGTGGGAGGAGCCCACTGCCGGAGTGTGGAAGGCTACCTTGGGAAGACTCTAGCTGCCCTGCCCGGCTCCAATAAGCCACCTCTATCTGGGCCTGCCACCCGGGCCGAGCTTTACCCAGTGGGCAGACTCACCTGTGGCTCTATTTCAGTCCGAGTCTCTCAATGCCTCCCCTTCTTAACTCCTGGGTTCTGGAGCGACTAGGGGTGCAGTCTCCCTCTAGGCCGCCATCTTGGATCGCCCCGTGAAGAGAGCCTGCAGCCGGAGTGGGCAGAGCCGCCTGAAGAGGTCTCTGGCTGCCCTGCCCTAATCCCAGAGGCTGCTTGCTGATCGCAGCTCTCCACTGGTTCGTTGCCGGAGTACGCTGCGCTGCAGGGGCTCCGGGACTCGGAGCTTGTTCTGGTCAGAAAGGCTCTCACTAGCGGGCCAGTTCCGTTCCGAGAACCTGGAGAAGCTGGCTGTGTGGGCGGGGCCCACTGCCGGAGTGCGCAGGGCTGCCTGTGAATGACTCTAGCTGCCCTGCCCGGCTCCGATAAGCCACCTTTATCTGGGCCTGCCACCCGGGCCGAGCTTTACCCAGTGGGCAGACTCACCAGTGGCTCTATTTCAGTCCGAATCTCTCAATGCCTCCCCTTCTTAACTCCAGGGTTCTGGAGCGACTGGGGGTGCAGTCACCCTCTAGGCCGCCATCTTGGATCGCCCCGTGAAGAGAGCCTCACGAGTCATTTCTTCAGCTCCTGTGAGGAGCTTTTTGAATGAGGTTAACATTTAAAGTAGTCTTAGAGTATAGCAAATTACTCTCCATTACATGGGTAGAGCCCATCCACTCAGTTGAAGCCCTTAAGAGAAATGACTGAGGTTCTTCAAAAAGGATATAATTCTGTCTCTGAACTGCCTTTAGACTTAAGACAACATCAACAACATCAACTCTTGATAAATACTTCCAACCTGCTAGTCTGTTCTACAAATCTTGGACTTAGCAGCTCCTACAATGTCATGAGTCAACTCCTTATAGTAAATCAATATCTCCCCATATTTATTTATTTATTTTGGTATCAGGGATTGATCCAGAAGCGCTTAACCACTGAACCACATTCCCAGACCTTTTTCATTTTCTATTTAGAGACAGAGTCTCACTAAGTTATTCAGGGCCTTGCTAAATTGCTGAGGCTGGCTTTAAACTTGCAATCCTCTTGCCTGAGGCTCCTGAGTTGCTGGGATTACAGGCATGCACCATTGTGCCTGGTTCCCCCATAAATTTAATAAATATATTATACAAATATAGGTGATATACAGTATGTAACATGTGTAATATATAGTATGTAATATTATCAGGTATAATATACACTCAAATGAAGTAACTAAATACTGGGAAAACTGTTTTAAAATCCTTTAAATTTATCATTGAGCTGGCATAAATAGAAGGGAACTTCAAGTTCCCAAAAAGATAAATGAAGGCAGTAACCCTGGTAGGTAAGCAAGTTCTACAGCCAGTTTTCATCTTGAGAGTTTCTATAAGACTCTGGAGATCCTGAATCTCAACTCTGAGATGATGCTTAGGCATTGTCCAAAGTGAGGAACCTTTCAGAAGAATCCTTGCACAAAAGTGGAAACCGCGAAAGCATACATATTCAATATAAATATAAATAAATAAATCCTGCCCCCAAGAGGGGTGCTACAGCAAGGACATTTGTCTATCTTGACATCAATGTTGGAAGGACAGAGAAAAAGTCTTCCCTAAGAATTCAGAACCACAATTTGGTCTCATAGAGGTTTCTATCTGGATTCGTATCATCTATGTAGCCAAAACAAAACAACTAACTAACTAACCCTAATAATAGAATATTTCAATATAAAAGGATACCATATTGGTAGTGAAATCAGATGACTTGACTAGAAACAGCAAGTACAAATCTTTTTTGTACTTATTCATCTTCAGGCTTGGCCTCCAGTAATCCCCAAATAAAATTCCAAGACAAGAGACACTCAAGAAGGAAAATATCACAAAACCTAGGAAGAAAATGCTACCATGAAGTGAACTAGAAGAAGCAAATTACCAAATATAAATGCTATATACTTAATGAAATAAAACAGGAATTTGAAAAATCTTACCAAGGAATGGGACTGTCAGGAATAGCTAAACACATCTGAAATAGAACACGATAGTACTTCAAGGATTTTTTTTAAATGAGAGGTGAGAGGCTTAAAAAACTGTTTAGACCTAGCAGGAGAGAGAATTAGTGAATCAGAAAATAGACAATTTTCCAGGATACAGTTCAGAACAAACATTTCAAAGGCATTTTCCAGAAAGCAGTCCAGAAATAACAAAGAGATAGAAAACATGAAAAAGATGTTCAGAGTTATAACACCTACTGTGTACAGTGGCACACATCTGTAATCCCAGCTACTCTGAAGGCTGAGGCAGGAGGATCATAAGTTCAAGTCCATCTTGGGCAACTTAGTGAGGCTCTATTTCAAAATTTAAAGAATAAAATTTTTTAAAAGCTGGAGATATAGCTCAGTGCTAGAGTGCTTATCTGGCATGCACAAGACCTTGGGTTCAATCCCCAGTATTAAAAAAAAAAAAAAAAAAGAAGTGTTATAATGCCTTATCAGTATTATGAAGAAAATCATAGAGAAGAGGCAATATCCAAAGAGATACACTGATCCTCAGAACAGATCCAAGGAGTCAAGTACATCTCAAGTAGGATAAGTAAAAAGACATCCACCTGTAGCACTATGACTGGAAAAATGTGGAACTCCAAAGCAGAGGAAAGAACATAAAATAGACACAGATGAAAGATGGCCATTTACAAAGGTGCTGCCTGGGAGTGAAAACTAATTTTTCAACAGCAACAACAACAAATCACAGAAAGTGAAATCCATCAACTGAGGAAATAACTATGAACCTAGATTTATAGCTCCAGGGAAATATCTTTCAAGAATGATAATAAAAGCCAGTCAAGGTGGTTCACACCTATAAGGAGCTACTTGAGAGGCTAAGGCAAGAGGATCATAAGTTTAAGGTCAGGCTGGGCAATTTATCAAGATCCTGTCTCAAAGTTTTAATAAAAGGACTGGAGGAAGAAAAAAGAGCTGGGGATATAAGTCAGTGGTAGGATGCCCTGGGTTCAATCTTCAGTACAGAAGTAAAGAAAGAAAGAAAATTACAGAGGTTATATTTCAGAAAGAAGTAATGAAACCTTACCAGATAAAAGGTTTGATACCAAGAAGAGATAATCAGCAAAGATATAGGTAAACATGTCGATAAATCTCAGTAAATTTTGATTGTAAGAACAATAACATCTAATTTGTGGGGGAAAGATATTAGGCTAGTACTGGATCCCAGAATGAGAAAGAGATTATGATCTGTTGGATTTCTAAGGTTCTCCTGTTGTTCAGGAGGAGAAAAAAAAATACTGTTTAACTTTGTTAAATGAAACTATTAAATTAGTCAAGTAATCACTAAAAAAAAAAAAAAAAAAAAAAAAAAAAAAGATGGCACAAAGATTATAACTTCCAAACAAGAACAGGGGAGACTGGGCCAAGAAGGGGGAAAATCCCCAGTCAATATGAAAGAGTGAAAAAAATGAGAGTGACAAAACAGAAAACTATAAAGCACCAAAAAGATGACAGGAATAAATCCTAGTAGATCAGTACATACAATAATAAATATGAACTAAAGACTCCTTGTAAGGACTGGGGGTGTAGCTCAGTGATAGAGTGCTTTCCTAGCATGCAGGAGGCCCTGGGTTCAATCCACAGCATGCAAAATATATATAAAATTAAGATTCCAGTTAAATGACAACATTTTTTTCAGGCGTGACTATAGTCCCAGGTACTTAAGAAGCTGAGACAGGAAAATCACTTGAGCTGCAAATTCAAGATTGGTTGGGGCAATATAATGAGAACCCCCCTCAAAGGGAAGGAAGAAAGGGAGGGAGGGAAAAAGGGGAGAAAAAGGACAAAAATTCAAAGATTATCAGACTGGTGTTTTTTAAAAAATCAAACATACTCTGTTTATAAGAAATTCTAAAAACATAAAATCATAGAAATGTTGAAAGTCAAAGTATAGAAAACCAAATATTACTAGAAGAAAGTTATCGTGGAAATATATATATATATATAATATAAACAAATATATGCATTTTTTAAAATACTATGATCAAAGTATTATGAGAAATGAAAAGGATTGATACCTAATTCACTAACAAGGTATACAAATTTTATACTGATAAGCACCCAAAAATCATATACTTCCCTTGAATGTCAAAGAAAATGCAGTTAATGCCATTGTGACTGCTATTCAATGATTTATTCAAATACCTTACTTGTATAGCATGACAAGAATGGAAAATAAACTAAAGGTTAAAAGACAAACAAGAAAGTCAGCATCGTGGTGCATGCTTGTAATCGCAGAGACTCAGGAGGCTGATGCAAGTTCAAGGCCAGCCTCAGCAACTTAGTGAGACCCTAAGTGACTTAAAGAGACCCTGTCTCAAAATAAAAAATAAAAAGGACTGGAATTGGAGTACCCCTGGGTTCAATTTCCAGTTCCAAACAAACAAAAAAGAAAAAGAAAAGAAAAGAAAAAACACAAAAGATTAACCAATGAAGATACAAAACTGTTCTATTTGCACATGATGCTATTGACCACATAGAAACCCAAAAGAAACTGCAGGTAGAGTTTTTCAATCAATATACATTTCCTAAAGAAAACCACCAACAAGAAATATAATTTTTAAAAGAATGACACTATACTAGCAAAAATATATAATAATTCCAGTTGTTAATCTAATAAAAGTCATGTGCCACATTTATAGAGAAAAATCATACCTTATTGAAAAAACATCAGAGAAAGGCTTAAGAAAATGGAGAAAGAGCAAATTGTTAGTAGAAAGCTTCAATAGCCCAAAGATGTCAATTGTCCCCATAGTGACTAAATTCAATTCCAGTAAAAATCCCAACAATATTTTTCATGGAACTTGACAAGGTAAGTCTAAAATTTAAATGTAACAGTAAAAGTTCAAAACTAACCAAGTCTCCATAAGAAAAATAAAGAGGTAAGACTAACCACCCTCCTAGACAGCAAGACTTAGATATAAAAGCTAGAGTAAGACAATGGGCTACTGGCAGAAAGACAGGCAAAAGGACCTTCAGAATACGACAGAGAACCTGGAAATAAAACAATGCATGTGCAGAGGCTTAATTCTACACATCTAGAGATAAGCAGAAAAAATTCAATCAGAAAAAAATATACTAGGAGAATTTATTTGAAAAATTAAAACTGGAACCCCACTCATACCATACACAAAAGTCAATCTAGTGGGATTGAATGTGATGTGAAAAGTAAAACTATAAAACTATAAAACTTAGAAAACAGTTTAGGAGAATATTGTTACAACCTCATAGTGGTAAGAGTTTCTAAACAAGACACAAAAATATCAACTCATCAAGTAAAATGTCAATAAATTCTACCACATTAAGATCTTGGTTCATCAGAAGCCATTTGAGCTGGATGTGGTGGCACACGGCTATAATCCCAGTTACTCCAGAGGCTGAGACAGTAGGTTCACAAGTTCAAGGACAGCCTCAGCAATTTAGTGAGACCCTGTCTCAAAATAAAAAGGCTGGGAATGTAGCTTTGTGGCAAAGTGCCTCTAGGTTTCATCCCAGTGCCAAAAAGGGTTGGGGGTGACATTTGAAAACCCTGTCAAAAGAAAAAAGAAAAAGAAACAACATTGGAAGGAGAGTGAAAAGACAGTCATTAAGTGAAGAGGAGGAGAGGGCTGGAGCTGGAGCCCAGGGGTAGAGTGCTGGCCTAGCAGGTGTGAGGCACTGGGTCTAGTCCTTAGCACCACGTAAAAATAAGCAAATAAAATGAAGAGGAGGGGTATCTGCCATACATATAATTGACACAAAGGATTAGTATCCAAAATATTTTTAAGCACCTATGAATCAAAATGAAAAAGAAAACAACCCCATGAGAAGATGGGCAAAACTCACAGGTATTTCATAAAATGCTCAACTCTATTAGGAGTCAGAGAAATGCAAATTAAAATCACAAATAGATTTTTTTCCTACCTGAATAACAAAATAAAAATTTAAAAATCAGTCAATTCCAAGTGTTGACCAGCTGGCAGTAGAGTTCAGTGGTAGAGCACATGCTTGGCATGAGAGAGGCCCTGGGTTCAAGCTCCAGAGTGACACAACAAAACACAACTGACAACCATTTAGGGTAACATTTTGAAGGTATCTAGTAAATCTGAGTGTTAATAAAGACCCCAGGAGGCATGCACACGAGATGCTCATAGCAGTATCGTTCATAATTGAGAAAGGAAAGATCAATCACTGTGGCACAGTCCACAGTGTGGAAAGATGCCACATTGTGTGAGTGTACCACAGTTAATTTAAAACTGAAATTAAACATGTTAGGGGAAAAAAAGACCCGGGCATGGTGGTGCACACCTGTAATCCCAGCGGCTCAGGAGGCTGAGCAGGAGGAACGAGAGCTCAAAGTCAGCCTCAGCCAGAGAGAGGCACTAAGCAACTCAGTGAGACCCTGTCTCTAAATAAAATACAAAATAGGGCTGGGGATGTGGCTCAGTGGTGAGTGTCCCTGAGTTTAATCCCTGGTACCACCCCCACCCCTACAAAGAAAAAAGAAGTAATTTTTAAAAAAGCAAAACTTCACACTCTTTAAAGAATACATATTTGAGAAGTAAAATTATAAGGAAAGCAAGCAAATAAATAATTCCAAGTGGTGGTTATCTCTAGTGTATGTTGGTGGGGGGAGGCAGTGCCATCTAAAAGGTCACACCAGGGTCTCCTTGTGGACACTAAAATTCTATTTTTTAATATGGACATTCATTTGATTTCATTATTTTAATTGTACAGATCTGCTCAGACAGTATTTTAGAAGTATGATACATTTCACAATCAAACGTTCAATGTGTTATTTCTGGGATGCTGGCTAACACACTAAGGCTCAGCCTCTGACTCTTCTGCTTTCCCTCTGGGAGGAAAAGGCATTTGAAATCTCCATTCCCTTATTGATTTCAATATATTAGAACTCTGAGAATTGAGTGATCCTGCTTTTTAGCTTGTGACTACCACATTCTATGTCTAGTACTGAACTTGCCCCTGCTCTCCCATCATCAGATGTTAGATTTCTGCACTTTTCTGGTAATCTAAGCCTCAAGGTACCAAGACTCTCAAGGTCCCTTTCCAGCAGGGTTTACTCAGGCTACAAGTATAAGAGGAGAAAAAATTGAAATTTAATTTTAATCAGACCTCTAGGAGTTTCTTTCCTCTAATGATGTCTCCACTAAGGACTCCAAAATAATTGTTTTTTTCAAAGTCAGTAATTCAAGTCTTGAAGGTTAACCAGGGAGGGAGAGAAAGGCCTAATACCAGCATGTCACTCACCCCGTCCATGGATGGACTCTACCAAAATTACCCAGCATCCTCCACCTTCATCTGTTAAGTAGAAATAATAACCAACTGTGCTGGGTGTTCTTAGAAGCTATGGTTATAAGCTTTCTATTAATAGACAATAAAGACTGTCATCAATTCTGACTAAACCTATACATTCTTTCAGTTTGGAAGTTTTCTCAGTCTGACTCATTCTTGCTTTTTTTTTTTTTTTCTTCCTAATAATGTGATATCCCAGTCTGTACACCCTCACCCAACTTTTGCTAGAATGGACATGCTCAGCATTATCACACTTGCCAATAAAGGTCAAATACTATATTAGTTGTTGGCAGGCATTAATAACTTTCATAATAAGCTAACATTCTTGTTATTTATTTGATTTGAACTTGCAAAGGCATCAATAAACTAAAAGAAAGCATACTGAGAATGGGTGAAGAAAAATGTTGATTCCCAAATTTATCTTTTGGGAATTCAAAATACACAATAGAGCAACAGCTGTTCTAGATTTCCATCAGAGATTAGCAGATAAGTTATTATTGAAATTCAAAGTTGTGACATCTTTAGATAAATATTTGTCCTTGATTTTCACAGCCTCTGATTCAACAAAAATCTGGAAGTGTTCACAGTTTGGCCCAGAGAAGATTGTCTTAAACTGACAGCTTTAAAATGTGGTTGAAAGGAGCCCAGGTTAGATTCTGCCAGCAGGTCTGTCGGCTGCTGTTGCTTCCCCACTACCAATGTCTAGGTCTCTGCCTCCAGCAGAGTTTCAATCTGTCCCTTGAACATTGGCTTCACCCATGACTGTGCCTGCCACAGATTCAGTACCTGGCACCAGATCTCCCCTCTCACTGTGCCCGCACAGAGGGATGCCAACACACTAGCCAGATGCCTTTGCAGAGACTCCACATGAAAAGGCTGGCTGTTGAAGACTTCAACACTCTTACAAAGTCACTTTGCCAGTTATAGAGCATACTAGTGCCTCGGGATCCAACCCCACCCACCTGCAAGCAAACACCTGGAATAAATACCTTGGAACCTCTTCCGTAAGCACTTTGCTTAAGCCCACCACCCAACAGGTGACCACCCTTACTCCAGCACATCGTCCCTCTCCTCCAAGTTCATTCCCTTTGGGAACTATTCCTCACAGAAGAACGTGGTTTCTGCACTGATCACAAAGGCTGGGGTGTCTTGGATGTAACTACTGCCAAATCCAGTTTATAGAAGAGGCTCCTCTGCTGGGGAATGTGTCGATTTTTATTGTTAAAGGAATTTCCTTCTCCTCTCAGTGTCAGTTGAAGAGCCCTTTGTATTCATTCTCCAATTTTAAGAGGAGGGAAATGAGGAGATGAACTCCTAGGCCCTCCATATGTGGTGTTTAGACCAGTGACAATGTTAATCCTACAGTTGGTGTCATTTGTTTTTGTTTGTTTTAAAGCACTCACACTTCTCCAAGTACAGTGTGTCTAAAGAGTAATCAGACATCTTTTTCCATATGCTACTCTGGCAAGTCCATGTCACCATTTTCAGAAGGTTGATGACTTCTCTTGTGTTCCCCAGACCGTCACCCCTCTCCCTCACCTGCTGATTGATTTTTAAATCTGCCCTCCCTGCTTGTCTGTATGTTGAAGTTAAGCTCGCTTGTTCCCCTCCAGTCAGGGACACAGTAGTTGCTCAATGCAGCAACTATCCGATGAATGGTCGTACCTCCAGGACTAGGATACCAAGGAGACGGGGTTTTCCCTCTTTCCCGAACTACCTGCCTGTACTTCTCCCAACCTGGCGCCCCAATCCCCACCTTGGTCCTGTCTCCACGCAGCTCTGGCTGGGATCTCAACTTCCACCTGTAGGGTGCAGCCGGGAGGGTGCGACACGCGTCCGGAGGGGACAGCGGAGGCGGGGACCGGGAACCGGAGGCACCCGCGCCCTTCCCACTCCTGGGCTCCCCCTGGGTCCCTCCAGGGCCTTGACACCCCGCTCCCGCCCCCGCAGCCAGAGTGAGGCAAGGAGCAAGTGGAGAATCTTGGCCGCGGCCCCCTCCTCCGCCTTATAAAAAAGAAATTGACTTTTGTTTGGAGTTTGTGAAAAGTGGGGCTCGGGGCCCAGTCAATGGGGCGCCCCGCGGCGCAGGCTGAGTGGAGCTAGAGCGAATCGCTCAGCCGCGGCCCCAATTAATCCGCCCTTTGTGCGGCCCGCCCGGCCGCCCCCGCCGCAGCAGCGCCAGCGGCCCATTGTTCGGCCTCGCCGGGCCGCGGGATTTACCCTTTTCAAACAGCCGGTTTTGTCCAGGGCAGTTCGAGCGGAAGTTTCTCACTGACAATTTGCCCCAAATAGATAGATTTGTCAGGAGCGACCTTCGGGAAGGAAGCAAAAAGCCACCGGCCTGAAGGTTGGGCCCGAGACCAGGACTCGGCGTCCCACCCGCGGCCGCGCCGCCCGCTGCGCCCCCAGCCCCGCGGCCCCGCAGCCCCGCGGCCGCGGCGCGCGCACCTGCTGAGCCAGGCGCTCCGCGGACCTGACCTCCACTTTCCCCATCTGACGAATGGGGCAGCTTTGGCTCAAGGAGCGCGGACGGCCTTGGTTTCCTTTCCCTTTCCCCGCCTCCCCTTCTAGAAGTGTAAGCGAGGCCTCAGTGACCGTGTGCAGCGGCCTCGAAGGTGGGTCACGGTAACAGGCTCCGGACTGTGCACGTGCTGTCTCTGTTCTGCCCTCCATTCCTCCTTAACAAAGATGTCAACCGTGTTAAATCACAGGTGGTGCCTTTGTAAGACCGGCTATTGTCTCCTCATAAGTCAAGATATAAAACGCTTTGTACTGAATGGCCCATGATCTGGAGCTCTCGACTTGGGAGTCAGGCTGTTAGATTGGGTTTTTTTCCCCACCCACCACAGCCACTCTTCTCCCAAATGACCTCACTTAATAAGCAAAATTTAAATGGGATTGAAAAAAACCCAACACGCTGTTGATGAAAAGAATAGTTACTGATTTCTTCACACTTAATGGCAAGTATGAGTCTTTTTAAATACAGTCTCATACCAAACAGATCTGTGAATTTTAAGCAGAACTGAATTGTATTAATCAGTTGATGGGTTTGTTCATTTTTTATCACTAGACGAGAAATACAAAGGTTGGGACTCCACTGTGTCTATTTCTACTGTACTCAAGCAATCTCTTCCTTCAATCCAGAAATTTTCCTGCTAGTTGCACATGAGGGGAAAATTGAAACAACAACAACAAAAAAAATCTGGGTTTTGTTTATCCATCAGGTGAATACACTCTTCAGCATCATACAGAGGAAACCCTAGGTGGTCTTTAACAAGATTTCAGTGGTTAAGAGCTACAATTTAGAGAAGATGACAATACATACACAGTGTCAATAGTATTTAAACAAACATCCCAGACAACAGAATAATGGTTATTAACTATGATGCTTTGGGCTTCTGATTAATTTCTCATGTCTACAGCCAAACAGCTGCAGGGTTTTCCCCCTTTAAAAGCTGTTTATGTGCATCATTTTAAAAATTGCACTTAACAGCCATATTTTCCAGAATAGTTCCTCTGTGTGTAATCGAAGTGAATGGTTTAGTAATAGTTATGAAGCCCATAGTAAGAATGGGTTTCATGTCAAAGGACTCTAACCATTCTGCTAGAAATCCACTACTTGAAAAGATTATCCATGTCTCTGCAATGCTGATAGCTGTCTGTTGCTGTCTGACCTTCAGTATAGTTTACATATCTAAGTAAATGGAGCTCCATAACCCTACTCACACGTGCACAAGTGTTTTCAAAATTGATTAAATTGTGCAACTATAGTAAAGTATACCCCTCCTGGGGTTTAAACATATTTTAAAATCAAAAGCGAAGATAAGGTTATTTTGCATAATTTCTTTCTCACTCTTCCAGACAAATATTGAATTTTAAAAATTACTTTAGATGCTCGGGATATAGCTTAGAGATACAGAACTTGCCTAGCATGCACTAGGCCCTGGGTTCAATCCCCAGCACCACAACAAATTAATAAATATTACTCTTGCGATCAAGACATTGAATGCATTCCTTGTATACCCCATATATGCAATTCCAATTATTATTTAGCTAATGCGACAGGAAATACTTATATCTAGGGATACAAATGTGTGCAATTATGAATACTTGAGTAATTATACATTATTATAGCTAATCATAAATGCAGGGACTAAAGTTGAATTACCTCCACTATTTTCATTGTTGTTTTTCAGTATTTATTAAGCATCCGCTTGGCACTAAAAGATGGTCAAAACATATCAAAGAAACTCAACCTTCAAAAAGAAGGCATCTAAATATTTGTATCTTATCTTTAAAGAGATATGCACAGTTGCACATGGTTCAGGTGAGTGTTTCAAATATCTCATTATTTAATGTCCTGACTGGATAGAAATGTTAGACTTCAAATCCCTTTTTTATCTTCCCCATATCCAAATAGTTACACCTGAAATTTTAGAGACTGGGGAGCAATGTCTGCAACCTGGCCCCTGAGCTGTGAACTCATACCTGAAAGGCCAAATCCTCTCTTCCCAGCAGGCAATCATCTTATGCCCTGAAGCATGAGATCTGATTACCCCTATCATCATCTTAGCTTGCATAGATACAGATGTTATTAACGGCTGTAGTTTATCCAACCCTTTTTTAAAACGCAGCTGCAGCATTTGACTTGGGGACCTCCTGTGAATCCCACTGGTTGACTCCTTCTTGCACAAAGCACGTGGGGTTTGGGGGAGGGAGAGAAGAGGGGGAGGTTTGTTTTGTTTGGGAGGGATTTTTTTTTTTTTTTTTTTTTTGAAACAGACTTCCCTAAATAGCCACTCGGCATCTTTGTAAGTGATGTGAATTCTGAAATTACTTACTAGAATAGGATAACAGAGTACTGTGTGAACTAGATCCATTGGAAACAAAGCATACTAGAATGTATGATGTTTTTACATTGGCAGAGATCAAATACATGGTCCTGATATACGTAGTCACATAATAAAGAATCATAGCCTGTTCTCAAATATGTTAGCCACATTTAAACCAGGCTACCCAGTTTTACATAACAATCGCTTCTGATAGTGTTGAAACACTAATCTGGATAAAGCAGATCCTAAACCTGCTATAGTGGGGAAGAGAGGAGTGTTTTTAAAATCTAAAAGGCCCAGATTGCCAATGCACACTGATCATATTCAGTGATTAATTGCTCAATATGATCATTGACGTTTTCTCAACATCTGTGAGTAGCGTCTCTTAAGTATTTCTCTCGTAGAGCGCAGCATTCATATACAAAATAGAAAGAGACCTCCCAGACTTTTTATCCCTTGGGATACAGCAAATTTTAAGTATTGACAGGGAATTTGAAGAAAAATCTGTAAAAGCAGAGGCTGAAGTTGCAGAGATGCTGAACTATTGCTTCAAGATTACAAAACTCTGTTCTTAATTCTGATTACTTCACTAGTAAATGAATGAAATTGCCTTAATTGGAGCTTCTAGAAGCCCTTCTGGGAAATGAGAGGTAGCTCAATGCAGTGGAATGAGTATTTCAAAGAGCGCTGGACTCAGCATTAAGAGATCTGAGTTCTGGGGTGGTCTCTATTTCTAGATGAGTGACCAAGGACAAGTTTTGTCTTAAAGCGTCTCAGTTTCCTCATCTGTAAAATGATTAAATTAATGAGTACTATGGTCCTTTCTAATTTGTGTGCTCTGTGATTCTGGAATATATGGAAATCAACTCAGACTTTGAAAATCACAGGAAATTAAGAGGCTGAAGAAGGCTGGGTGGTCAATCTCTTCCAGAATGGAGTATACTTTCTTGTTTCTTTAGTTATTTTGTTTTGTTTTGTTTTGTTTTGTGTTAGAAAGTAAAAAATGACCTGCACTGCTTCCCAAGGTTTGGGGAGTCAGAGGACCTGTCCCTATTTCCTTCCATCCCATGCTGGGGCTAAGCAAAGGTGAGCCCCTTCAAGTTTCAGCTTTCATTGTGAGTACCACCAGGCAGGCTCACTCATATATCCCACCTTTGTAAAGCACCACTGTGTGCCAGGTACATGAAGTTAGGAAGGTATTTCTGTTTGCTTATTATTAGAACAAGAATAATATCTAGGGGCAATGGAACTCCGTGAGCCTCTAATCTTCAGCCTGACCCCACAACTAAATTTCTTCTGCCAGATGAGGGTGTAAATAAATGTGGAAACATGATTTGCTGTTTGCTAAGGGGGAAAGCCTCTCACATATGGTATTGTCTTATTGCTGTTGCTGTTAGCAGTGGTCTTCTCATTAGTGGGAAGTATAAGACAGTACTTAAAAACACATTGCTGTGTGTGCAGTGCACAGTGTTGCAATGTGTGTCAAGAAAAAACTCTGCAACTCAGCATCCACTGGAGTCTAGAAGACCTGCATCTCTTTTCTGGATTGTTCTCCATATTTATTTCTTAGATTGAAGCCAAACAACTTATAATGAAGTGCACAGCAGAATCAGAAGCCAGCTGGCAATACTTTATTTTGTTCTGTCACTCCACAAGCCCTTACTGAGCACATACTATGTGCTAAACACTCTGCTCCATGACCTACCTCTCACTCACTAATCATTGGTCAAGCAACAGCCATAGGTTGAATGACTTGAAAGTCAGTGAACATGAACCTTCTCCTTTGTATACACAATCAAACAAATAAAAACTTGTGTCAGAGTATATTTTGGAGGCCGAACATTAAAACTCAGCCAAGGTTCAGTCAGTAGGCTTTCCCAGTTTCCTGGGTCTGAATGTTTCTTAACTGCTAATAGGTAGAGATGAAGGGCATTTTAAAGGAATGAGTCTTCTGGGGGCAGAATGGTCTAGGGGTCCACATCCATATCAGCAGTTCTGCTTGTTAATGGGGAAGCCTTTCCTTTCTCCTCTGGTCTTTCAATTTAGGAGCAGGGTGTGGTAAGTGGATAAAATGGCACTGCTTTTTATTTTTAGAGAAGCCAGCAAATGGCAGAAATAGCAGTCAAATCCAGATGTCTGATCACTGGAAGGGTGCTTTCTACCCATCTCTTACACAACCTCAGTAACCGTCCTCTACCTCCATTTTCAGATGGACTGGAAGAGCCCTTAGCCAAAGAGTAAGCTACATACCACAAGACAGTTCTCAGATGCAGCAGAGTACCCTAACATAAGGTCAGTTTTCCGGTGTCCCTGACAGCCACTCCACTGCACACTGGTTTAGGAGCCCTTGTATATTTTTCTAGAGTTTCCTGTGTTTTACTCCAATCTAAAACACTTTGATACCATGGTCGTCTCACAGTCTTCTTCTTCCCTTTTTCTCCCCCCACTACCCTATTGGGGATTGAATCCTGGGTGCTCTACCTCTGAGCCACACCTCCAGCCCTTTTATATTTTTTATTTTAAGATGTGGTCTCACTAAGTTGCTGAAGCTAGCCTCAAACTTTGGATCATCCTGCCGCAGCCTCCTGAGTCCCCAGAGCCAGCTGTTGGTCTTATTTCTCATCTTCTGGACCAAAATGTAAACATTCTTTAATATAAGGTGTCTTCCCCATGTTTTAGGCTTTTATTTTGGTTGAGAACTCCATGCTCATAAGAGTCTAGAGGGGAAGTAAGGAGCTATGTTTAGATCTGATCAGAAGGGTTCCACAACTTCCGGGTTGTGGTTTTCCCCTCCAGCAAAGCTATAAACTTATCCTTGTAACTTAGTCCTTTTCTCTCTTAAAAGGTATCTCTGAGATAGATGGCACTTGCCACTTATTAATCATTTCCCTTAGTGGTCTCACAGGAAAAAATCTTTAAAACTTAAAGCTGAACACATCCAGAGTTCTTTACAAATCACTATGTGCAGCCAAAATAGGTCTAGTCATTTGCCCAAAGTTACACAGCTAGTAGGGACAGAGCCTGATTCCTCATCTCCTGGCTTCTAGTGGCCTCTCAGGAAACCTGCCAGTGACTGGTTGACTTCCTTCACCCAGCATTTATGTAGCACCTACTGAGTCAGGCAGTGTGCTGGGGCCATGCCAGGGAAAATTAAAAAACAGTTTTTGCCCTGCAGAGACTTTCTTCTCTGAGTTGCACCCAGGAGAGCTCCCACCTTTCCACAGTTTAGAGCCAAGGTTCCCGGTGCCTGCAGCATCTTGGTGCGAGCAGAGATTGATGGACCTTAGGCTCCAGGCTTCTCTGAGACCTGGTGGGCTAGCGGGTCCCAGCCCCTCCCGCCTACCCTGGAGCTCGTTGCCGCCGTTACCATCGAACCAATCATGCCAGAAAGTCATCATGATGATTTCAGAACTGCATTGTGAATTATGCAAAGCGCCCGGATAATTACAGCCGGGCGCTCAGAACACAGGACGCATATGCTGCGGGTGTGTGTGCCCGTTTGTGCCTTTTGCCAGGGATAGATGGTGTGTGTGTGTGTGTGTGTGTGTGTGTGTGTGTGTGTGTGTGTAGGCGCGCGCGCACGCGCGTGTTCGGTGGACATCTTGACACCCGGTTTGATTAGAAACTGGTGTCAGGAGAAAAAAAGAACATTCCAATTTTGATTTTGTGGCAATTTGGTGCGTCTCAGGAGTGTTTTTCAGAGGCGTTGGTGCCCACAAGTGATCCAGTAGCAGGGATGTCGGGGAATAGGGAAAGAGGTAGTTTGGAGCCCAGGAGAGGCATTGTTATCCTATCTCTGAGCCCCCGCACTCGCAAGGCAGTTCCTAGCTCTCCTCCTGGCCACACACACCTAAACTTTCCCCTAGAGACGGACGCGGGTCTAGTCTCCCCACTGCTCTCATCTTTGCCCGAGACAAATTAGTTTGACTCTTGAAGTTCTTTGTCCTTAACCAAGCGCCCCCTTCCGCCTCCGCATCATGATGGTGGTAGTGGTGGCGGCGGCAGCAGCAAGTGGATTTCTGGCGGGAACCAGAACCTGAGGTTCCAAAACAGAGCCTGGCATCTTAATTATTTCTCAAACCCTTACCGGAAATCCTTTTCCTTTCTGGGCGCGGAGTTCGAGTTTGCCTAGTCCTATGCAGGGCTCATTGCGCACGCGTCTGCCCAACTTGATTGTAAAAAAATGTTGATTTCTCGACTTGTTACCTAAAGAATCTCTTAGGCTACGACTTTGTCCCTCAATGCGCTAATCTTGTCCCAATTCGAAAAACCGAGGGTAACTTGGGAAATAGTCATCCACCTCTTGTTCTTTCCCGGTCGCCCGCGCCCTCGCGCCCTGCTGGCTGCATTGTAAGGAGGAAGCGGGATCTGGTGTGCGTGGTGTGGGGCTTCAGGCCCCAGCGAGATGGCTGTGGAAAGTTGAGATCACGTGCTGAGGCCGCCGACCCGAATTAACAGCCTGCGCCCCCTGGGACTCTGGGGCTGCCGATCTGCTGCGTTCTCCGTGGGCTTGAGGAACTCAAGCAATCACTTGCATGCACGAATTCTAGTTGAAGATCCAAGTTGAAACCCAGTCCAGAGAAAGTGGGGGTCGGGGGCTGGGGGCTGGAGGTCGGAATTAGCGCTGGCCACCGCTCCTTTACCCCAGAACACGGTGCTAAGGGCCGGAGGCGTGACCCCTGACCTCTGGCTGGGCCCACGCCCTGAGGAGAGGCTAGCAAGCTCTTGTTCAACAAGTTCAAGCTGCCGAAAGAGCTTAAATAGAATTAATCTCTTAGAGATCGGAGATCACCGCTCTCTTGGCGTGCGCTCTCCCAGCGCAGTACAAGCACCAGGACGCCGAGAGCTCAGGAATCGCGGGAAGGACAGCGGGATGGGGCGGGAGGTGGGGAACCTCTCCAGAATCTCTGAGCCTGGAGAGAGGGAGCCAGCGACGCCCGCTGGGGACAAGCTGCGGGAGGGAAAGTGCTGCCTTCCAGCCTCTCCAGTGCACGTAACGGAGTCGAGAGGAGCTTCGTTCAGTTCTGGAAGGACCGGTTTTGCTTGGGAGAAACTGGCATTGCCCTTCCCACACAGCTAGTGCCCAAAGCCACCACGCGGAAGGTCGAAGGAACGCGGAGCTTCCGCAAGACCCGATCCCAGGCCCCAAGACCGCATACAGCATCCTCAGCTCTGACTTTCCATAGAGAGTTGCAAAATGAATATATTACTCACCTCGGGCCAGATCCAAGTTTTACCCAACAGAAGGGGCACGGGACCAAGAATGAACCAACTCACATGGCTATGTCCAGCGTGCACAATCACACACAAACACAGTCACCCCATTTCTTCCACGACTCTATCTGTCTGGCACTCTGGAGAGAGGGGGAAAGCGTTTTGAGAAAGTCCCATCACCCCTCCCCTTCTCCCTTACCATGAAATATAATAATTCATTTTTATTACAAGAGCAGCACCGTTCTCACCATCACGCACGCACAGAGCCTCACTCCCATATTCACACTCTCTAACTCGTCAGCTCCGAGAGTGCCTGCATTTTCTTTGGGAGCCGCTTGGAGGTTCATTAATATCATTAGCATTTAACCCCCTCCCTCTTCCCATCTCCTCCCCGCACATGGCTGACGTCAGACCCCGCCAGGAGTTGGGGGAAAAGCTAAGTGGGCCAGGGACGCCCTATTCCCCTCCCCGCGGCTGCCTGTCAGAGCGCTTCTGGAGATATTACAGAGGACCCAACCCGCAGCGACAGGCACAAAGTCACGGGGTAATGAACTTCGGGGACCCTTTGCCGCTGTGTGCGCGGCTCTCCCCGGAAACCCGGACCTGGCCGCTTCTTCCCTCGGAAGATTTCCCAGCAATCTAGTTTGCCCACTCGGCTCCGTTCCGGCAGCACGGAGCCCATCTGCCTCTGAGCCTGCGGTTGTGTTTTCCGTCTTTCCTTAGAAGACCAGCGGTCTGTAGAGATCTGCCCACACTCTGCATGCCTATGTAGAGGGAGAGGTTGAAGACTCTGACAGGAATGGGAAAAGAGAGGGATTTTACCCTTTTTGTTCCATAGGCAGACCATTTTCGTGTCTCCATCTGTCTTTCAGTAATACCCTTCTCGCACTGTCCTCCCTTCTTCAGCCTTCCTGTCCATCTCTCCATCTGTCTGTCCATGTGTATGTCCATATTAAGCAGCAGTCCCAGCAGCCGCAGTTTTGCAAGAGGCGGGAAGAAACTTAAGGATGCTTAAATTTCCACTGTGGAACGAATCCTGAGCACCGGGAGAGCAGCGCCGCGCGCGATCGATACCCACCTGTCGGGTCCCGAAGCTTTACAGGCTGGAGGGCGGCTGGCGAGCTGCGGCGCCCGGCAGCGAGGCGGGCGCTGCCTGCCGGGACTCCGGCAGTGCCCACCAACCGCTCCGCCCCGGGACCGCCAGCATGAGCAAGCCGGCAGGATCAACAAGTGGGTACCTCTCCCGGCCGCGGTGGGGCCCAGGCGCGCAGCCTGAGGTGGGCTGGCGGGAGGTCGGGGAGATCCTGTTCAGAGCACTGTGGCTCCGGAGCCCCAGAGAGGGACGTCAGCGGGTGAGTGCCCTTTGGCCCAGGTCTTCGTAGACCGTGAGTCGGACGGTTTCGTGAAGAGTGGAGAGCAATTTCGTTGCTTCTAGATTGCTTGATTTCCCCCTCTCTCTGGAATGGTGGAAAGGTTGCGACCCACTCAGCCCACCAGTCCAGCGAGTTGTTTCCATTTAGCCGCCAGGTGCTGGGGATGGGAGGGGTGGGACGGGGGCGGGAACTGGGCCGCAGCTCCAGGCGGCAGCACAATAACACATTCGCTCAAAACTCCTAGCTCCAGCGCGCAAAAGCAACTCTCTGCAAAGCGGATTTTGAATGGAATGCTTTGCACCCCTTTTCTAGCTATTTCAAATAATCCTGCAAAACTGGGAAGCAGAAACAATTTAAAAGTCACATTTTCTTTAATCCTAAATCCGCGTAGGTCATAACTGGGGAATTTAAAGTATGGCGAACCACTCTAGCAAAGAGAACCAAATCCCTAATCCCAAGGACTTTTCGAGCCGAAGCTCAGCAGAGGCAGGAGTGCGCGGCCTGCTCCCTCCGCGCGCTCTCTCCTTCCTCAAACTTCCTTAGCCGCCGCCACACTCCCCCAATGCCAATCAGCAGCCCACCTCTAACCACCCTACTGCGGGAGTACTGGGCTACTTGTGAGTGTGAGGGCATTTGTGTGTGCAGTCCCAGCGGAACCCGAGAATGTGCAGGCCTGCGCCGGCGTTGGTAAAGCACGGCCGCGGGGCTCGGATCTCCCCCAGACTTTTCAGTTCCCGCCTTCTCCGGGTCGGGGGCTGCGGGTTCCAGTGTCCAGGACTGTGACTGCCACAGTCCTCACATCCCGGAGTTCTCCCGCCGCCGGTGTTTTCGCCTATAACATTTTTGGCGCTCAGTGCGTCCTTCCCGCCCCCTCCCCCCCTCACTCGCCCTCATTGTCCTGACTCTTTGAAAGTTGGGAGAGTCCAAGATACTTGTGAGGACTGATAATGAAGTTTCACTTAAGAGGGGTGTAATTCCCGCCCCCTACCTCCCACCCCCGCAAGAAGTAGATTGTGTTTTTATTTTGTTCATTTGTTTTGATTAGGGTAATGCCGTTTTAAAAAATCAGAGCAAAGTGAGCGTGAACAAAAAGAGAAAAGGAGAAATATTTCAAGCTAGACTAGAGAGAGGAGAGAGGGACCTTAACTGCAATCGAAATACACAGCCGACCCTTGCGCAGGACTGGCGGTTCCTCTTGGCCTAGGGCCTACCCTTGCACTAGCTGTTGGGAATCTCTGGGAAGTGAGGCGGGCTCGCTTTTTGTTGCCCCTGTTCCCGAGTGCGTGCCCTTCCCAGGAGGCGAAGAAGGAGGCCTTTCCTGTCGCATTCTAGGTCTTTTTCAAAAAAAACGAAGCCCGCGGGCCTGGGCAGGCCTCCTGGCTCGTTCGCCCTGGGACAGGCCTGGTCTGCGGCCCTGGAAGTAAGGAACCTCGAGCTCTTTTGCCTTCCTGGGATGCGGAGATACCTGGGGACTTGAAAGGTGAGGCCTCAGTGACCAGGAAAGGGGCAAGCCCGCTATCTGTGGACTAGGACACGGGCGGACCCTCAGGATTTGGGGGTGGGGGAAGGCAGAGTGGGCACATTAGGGAAACTTGAGAGCTTCCCAACTTGCCAAGCCCGAGTTCCACCTTGGAAGCCTTAAGCCCGGCTCAGGTTGGACTCTGCTGCTGAGGTTGCTTAGGCCGGCAGGACAGCAGCCCCGGCCCACGGCGCCGCTGCTTCCAGGCGCTCTTCAGACCTGTGGCTTCAGCCCGCCCGAAACCTGCGGCCTGGGGCGACGCGGGGGTCGGCGCGCAGCAGGCCGGGTCAGGACCGCGCTGGGCTGCGGAGGTCTTCACCTCCCGCCTTGCTCGGCTTCGCACGGTTGGAGGGCAGAGCGATGTCACCCGGAGCCCCGCCTGGGTGGTAGCAAGACCCTGGCCAGTCACCCCTGCAGCCCAGACTAACTTCTTTCAACAGCCTCTGATGGTAATTACAGTAATCGAAGCTGCCATATATCTTTAGGCAATTATGACAGACAAAAAGCCCCGAGGGGACCCCCTGGCGAGGGAAGTTAAGAACGGTTTTCCAGCCTGAGGAAACTCTGGCTCGCCTCAGGTCGCAGCTCGCTCAGCTTGCTAAATGAGAGGAGCTTTGCAACAGGGTCAACCAGTGTGTCTCGTGACCCCAAGTCACCCTAACGTGGCTGGGTGGCGGAGTCTGAGGCGCAGACCCGCTATGCCCAGGAATTTTCGCGTCCCTCCCTCCTGTGCCCCGCCCCAGTCCATTTTCCTGAATCTAATCTGCCCCAGGAGCCACCGCACCAGGTCTGCCCCTTGGCAAGGTCGACCTGCAGCGGTCGCGACCCAAGTGGCGACCATCTGGGAGTCCCGGCCCAGGGAGCCAGAGTAGGGTCACCAATCCCGCACTGGTCTTCCCTCCATCCCCATCGGCTTCTCCAGAGAAGTGTGTCCTTGGCCTCCCGTCTGGATGAGAAGCAGGGAAGACCCCGTCACCGCTCCTCCCACACACTCATCTTGGCATCAAGAGTGCCATGGGGAAGAGGAGGACTGCTGGGGCGACAGTATTGCTGGGCCCCAACAGGGACTCCAGCGCGTCCAGAGGGCGTTATGCAGAAGAGGATGCTTGCAAAACGTGGAAATCAAATTTTCTGCTTCCAGACTGAGTGCGGTGCAGCAGAGCTGGCCGGGCTCCTGGGCGGCCGTGAATTCCTTCGGGCTCAGTGACAGACTCCCTGAGGGGGTTGAGGACAAGACCCGCTGTGGCCTCAGTGGGCTCTCTCCAGCCCCTCCCTCCCCTAGCACAACCTTCCCTCCCGCCCTGCGGGAGAGGGGGCTCCAAGGCGGTGGCCACGGCGCCGAGCGCCTCCCCCCACCGTCCTTTGTCGCGGTCCGAATTCCCATGCTACTCTTTTTGACGGGTCACTGGTGGCTCTATAGGCAGGTGCTGCGGCGGGGTTGTAATTACCCGGGCTGAGCCTGGTCGTTACCGACCTCCCCTCACAGCCCGGTCCCCCTCTCTCCCCCCTCCACCTGAGGCTGAGGCCCGGGCCCGGGGTGCAAGCCCGCCCCGACGCCTCTGAGTCCAAGCGAGTTTCCACCTGTGATGCCTCGGGTCCCTCCCCAGGCCGCGTCCTCACCTTCCTTGTTCCCCTCGCTGAGTGGTCTCTGGCCTCTGCCGACCCCAACCTAAGTGCTCTCAGAGCAGCTGTTGAGTTTCCACGAGGCCTGAGGTCTCCCGGGCCCAGACAGGAGGCCTTCCGACGGGTAGCGATGGGAAAATCAAGTGTTAATAAGTTAATTGTTATTAAGTAATATTTTATTAAAGTGTTAACACTTTTTAAAATACTCCCTTTGTTTTGTGGGAGGAAGGATTTCTAAATCCCAATAAACGGATTCAGGCACTTGTTGGACTCTTGAACCTTAGAGAAAAACAATCCGCCCCCGCCCCGCTTTCTGAATTTTTGCATATTACCCTGTCCCTAACTCCTCCAGGGGCCGCGACCACCCCAGGTTTGGGGGAGTCCAAGTAAAGTTCTCTGGAGCAGGAGTTCAGTGGGGGTGGGGAAACAGCCTTGAGAAATTAGAGCCCTAAAAAAAAAAAAAAAATCAGCCTCTGCCAGCGGCAGAAAAACCCAGAGGAAGACTCACACAGGACTAAATAAGAGGAGGCCAGCCTTTTAGGGGAGTACAAGAGATGGCTGTCCCACGCTAACTCGTCAGGAAATCGACAACTTGAGTCGCTCTCCTCTCTCATCCTAGACCCGTGCTACTTTGCAGTGAAATTTTTTTCTTAAAAAAATAATTTCTCAAAAGCGATCCACCAAGCATTTTCTTAATAGGTAAAAAGAGAAAGTTGGGCAATTACCACTACCCTTATTATCATTAATAATCTGAGTATTAGCATCACAATAATAATCCTAATAATAACAACCGCCCGGCGGAGCTCAGAGAAAACTCGATTGCCTTCCAGCTGCCATCCCTGGTTCCAGCCGTGTTTGTTTTTCTTCTTTTCCCTTTTACATTTCAAGTTTGTCTCCTCGCGCGCTCACTAACAACTTTCTCTGTTAAATGCAAGAGCTGAGGAGGGAGGCGGCCAAACTTTCTGCGGAGCAGAAAGGCAGCGGCGGGCTGTACTGCCGCCCGGGCCTGCTGTAATCTTTTATTCCAAAATGGGTCTCGGCGATTAGGGGAGACCCAAATACATGTAGCGGTGCATGAATAATGCTCATTGTAGGAAACTGACACTTGCTCAAGGAAAAAAAGTTTGGCTATAAAATCACTTCATTATTTGCTTTTACCGCAGCTTCGATGCTAATCCCTTCAGAGGTCAGATTGCTTAGCATCTCTCTCTCCCTCTCCCCTTTCCTCCCTCTTTTCCTCCCTCCTCTCCCTCTCGCCTCTTACCACCCCCACCCCCCCACCCCCGTCTTCCCTGCCATTTCAGGCCGCATTTTAGATATCCCCTGCAAAGTGTGTGGTGACCGCAGCTCGGGAAAACACTACGGGGTCTACGCTTGCGACGGCTGCTCGGGGTTTTTCAAGCGGAGTATCCGAAGGAATAGGACATATGTCTGCAAATCTGGAAACCAGGTAACTTAGCCACCTTAGCCAGGGTTTCACTGCCCGGCTCCCCTCTGATGCCTCCCCCTCCTTTGTGCCAAGGCCTCCTCTGAATTTCCACCCAGCCGCGGAGAGGCCAAGCCCCGGCCTCTCCCTTCCTCTCCCCTCCTTCCTGCCCCAGCTCTGGGAGGCCCTTCGGCTCAGGAAAGGCCGGATAAGTTAAGGGAAGACGGATGAGTTTGCAGGAGGAAGTCTGAAATCCCATACCTCGCCTACGCTTTTTTTTTTTTTTTTTTTTAATCCCCTGACAGATTTTTGACACTGGGTATGGCCCTTGCCTAGTGGCTACAAGCCTGCCAGAGGCCTAAGGAACTTTAGAATCTAAACCTCAAGAAGCAAGTAGGAGAAAGGGCTACCTTAAGTTGCCTGTCCACCTGACCCCCGCTTCTTGCAGCACCCAAGTTCAGTCTCCTGACCACTTGGATGGCAGAGGTAAAGGCACATGGGTATGAGTTAAGGTCACCACTACTAAGCCTTAGCTACTTGGAAGAAAGGTGTTGTTCTGAGAGGAGCCATCCCCTTTCAGCTAGGGAGAAGCAGAGTGTTCTGAAAGTGGATGATAGGGCTTCAGCATCCTTGTGACTTTACCTGGGCCTTGTCTGAAAAGGGCAGGATGAGGAAGAAAAGAGAGCTCAAAGGAGGGTGCAACTGGAATCCTTCCCCAATTCCCATATCTCCTTCCACCTGTTCTGCTTAGAAGATGTGCCTGGTTGGTTGTGTTTTAGTCTCCAGCCAGCAGAACTATCTCCAAGAGACAGGACAGTCAGGGTATTAGCTGAGCATGAGCCAGAGCTTCCAGACAAAGTGAGCGGAAACCCCTAATTGACTCAGTTTACAGCTCAGTGATAGACTTATTTCAACCTAGGAGATCAACCTTCTGTTTGTACACTTTACCCTCTCTTTAGCTGGGCACACAGACCCTCAAGCACAGAAGCCTCTGCCTTCATTCCTGGGAAGATCCCTGAGAGTCAGAAGTATCCTTTGGTATCCAAAATGATAAAAGGCTTTCACTAATTAATGTATATGATACACATGAGCACACGCATACATCATCCGATACTAGCGAATTATTCTGACTTCTTTTTCTGAAGGCATGTCTACTCATATCAATTTCTGATAGATTTGAATTGGCAGCAAATACGTGGATATATTTGGGATGTCATTTTCAACTCTTTAGCCCTGTTACCTGTATAATTGGATACTTAGATCTCTATCAGTTTCTAGCTTTACCCTATGGACACATCACATTATATATGGACATAGGACTGTACCCCAGTAGCTCCACAGAGTTGGGATTACTGTGTGTTGTCAGATTTGAGCAGGCTTCTACTTTAATAATCTTTTATTTTTTGTGCAGCCTACAGAATTGGGAAATCTCAGATGTTATACTTGATATTTTAAAAGGAGATGGCTATCCAAACATATTGATATCAGTCCAAATGCTTGTAAAGGAGGGATAATAGACTCATCAGGCCTGGTGTTCCTTTTCTTGCAAAGAGAATAAAGGGGCTGAGCTGAGGCGCTCATTCCTTCTTCTCCCAGGCTTCAGAAATTTATATACATTTTTATCTGATGTGAAGACACACTAAAGAACTAATAAGGTTTCTATTTTGCCTTTGCATGTTTATCAGAATACTGGGGAGATATCATTTGGGGACAGACATTTGATTATACTTAATAAGTTCTTTAAATCTCTTTACATTGAGCTATTTTACACTGGCCCAAAATGCCCTGAAGAATACTCTTAGAAACTAAAAATTATTTCCTTCCTCTCTTGTTTTAAGACCAAGTAAATAATATTTCAATTACCATTAACAGTAATGAAGACATTTAGAAATTTTTATGAACTGCCCCATCTCTAAACAAGCAGACATATTGTTTTGTTCAGCTTTGTTTTTGGTGCTGGAGATTGAACCAGGGTTTCATGCATGCTAGGGATGCACTCTACCACAGAGCTAGAACCCCCAACCTAAAACAACATATTTTTAATTGGAGGAGTATAATCATATAAAACTCTGTATTCAAGTGTGTTATTTTCCCTAAAGGATATTTCAGGGGCAAATGCACTCACTCCTATTTCAGAATATACAAATATTTGAGGTCATGAAGCAAAACATAAAAACATATATTTTATTTTCTTCCTTCCCACTACAAATACAACAGAGGCAACTTATATAAATACAGGAAAGCACCAAACTTCTTAGATATTTTTCATGTATAAAATAACTGTACACAGGACTGGGGATGTAGCTTAGTGGTAGAGTGCTTGCCTAGCATACTCAAGGTTCTGGATTTGATCCTCAGCACCACTAAAGGTAAAACTACATAAAAATGAAAACTTAAGTACATATGCCTCTTTATGTATCCATGTATGTTTCCTCAGTAATTACACCTAACACTGAATAAATTCCAAAAGAAACTTGTGAATTTCCTCTTTTAATGGCCAACACTTTTTCCCCAGAAAATCATACTAATAAGACACTTATTTTCTTACTTGTGTCAGATAAATATTTCTAAAGTGGCAACTACCTATTTGTCAGTTTTCACGTTAATATTATCTATCCCTATTACCTTTTTCAGACAGTCCCTCACATTATCTTCCTGAGTGTATTTACACAGTAGACATTTCTGGATTTTCTCCAGGTCTGGGGCTCCTCCTTTCATTCCCTCACTTTCTGTAGGTAGGCCTTGCCATCCCAAGCACTCTGGCTTTTCTCTCACTTCCTGGGAATGGCTGTGTTTCCATTAATCTGGACTGAGGCTAGTCTTTAAGACTTGAGAGCTGTCTCAACATGCTGGTTACAAAAATGGCCTCAAGTACAAAAGCATAAGTGAGGAAACAGAACAGTGAAGAATAAACGGGAGAGATTTAGCTATCAGATAAATGGGCTCACCCAGAAAGTGGTCAAAGAGATAGATTCAAGACCTGAAAGCAGAAAGAATGGTTAGCAGGGAGGAGGATTTGGGGCGGATCTTGACTAGCAAACCTGCTCCTTACCAAGCTTAGGGCCAGGTCGCTGTCTTCGGTCCTGAAAAGTCTATTCGTTGCAAACCACTGCCACTGGCGAAACTGCCCCTCGCGACCTTCTTTCAGCCCTGCGCGATCTGGCAAACCAGGCTCTCTGACCCTTCCCCTGCTGGGAGGAGGACTTTTCCTCCTTGTCGATCCATAGGGTCAGGGGCTGACCTACTTGCCGTGCCCCTGGGAGTTCTAGCCCCCTACCTGCCCAAGTCTCTAGTGTGTCCGGGCCTGGGCTTACTGATCCGGGGTCTGTGGCCTGGCGAGGTCCCCATGCCGTTCCTTACGCACCGGCACGAGCTTCTTGCCTAAAGGCCCTGGGGGTCACTGACCGCCTGCGCTCTGTTCCAGGGAGGCTGCCCGGTAGACAAGACACACAGGAACCAGTGCAGGGCGTGTCGGCTGAAGAAGTGTTTGGAAGTCAACATGAACAAAGATGGTAATCAGTACATCCCTTTATTGTAATGTTGATTGAGTAGTAAGTAAATTATATGTTCAGATAATACATGGCACTCCTATGCATGTAAATCATCTCCTGAACAGAACACTTCTTTCCAGATGCTGGGAATTGGCCTCGGGCTTTCAGTGGTATCCTCTTCGTCTTTGCACGAGTCACCCACTCACCCCACTAAACTCGCATGCCCAAATCGGACATTTGCGCCCCCAAAGCATCCTCAGAAAGTCAGCGTTGCGGGAACCTCAGGCAGCTCCAGACACGAGAGTCCTAGTCCCTCTTTTCGCTTCTTTTTGCAAACCTTGCGGCCACTCCCTAGGCCTGTTATCCTCCCCCAGGATCTCAGTCTGGATAATCTCCTTGGGAGGAGATTGTGGGGGCTGAGCAATGGTGGCGTGTTGGAGGAGAGAGCGGGGCACGAAAACGGGAAATTCAAGCTCCTTTTTGCAAATTCACAAATACCAAAATTAGTATGACCATTAGGCGGGTCAAGGCTTTTTCAGAACCTTTTCTCGGTTCTACAGGAAAGCGAGAAAAGGGGTAGGAGAGGCCGGGTGACGCCATGGGTGCCTCCGACACCCAGTTCCCCTTAGACTTCAGGATGCTACCTGGGCGTAGCGCGCAGTCCAAGCCGAGTCCCCCGTCGTGGCCTGGCGAGGGCGCCTCCAGACCCGGGCATGGACGAGGGGTACTGGGCGGGAGGGCAGAATGCGGTCTAGGGAGTGGGTGCAGAGCGGGCCTTGCGGTGGAGGCGGCCAGGGCGGGTGGCAGCCGCCTGAGGCACAGCGCCTATCCGGGGGAGCTGCTTCCTCCACTGCGCAGGAAGCAGGAGGGAGCGTCCAACCTGTTGAACTTGTGTATTGACAAGTTGTCAAGCTCGGCGGGCGGAAGATTGCCCTGAATTAATTTGTTTGTTTAAACTGTTGGTGGTAATTGTCACATCTCCCCTGCCTTCCTCCAGCGCACTCGGAGAGCGGCTCTCCCAGGTCCCATCCCCCAGCGTCCCCGAGGCTCGGGTCCTTTTCTCCTGGGGCCTTGGAAGTCAAAGCTATTCCTGTGGGGGCGGGTCTGGAGGTGGGGGGAGTCGTTCTTGGGTGGAGCCGGAAATGTCTGTATAGAGACTTTGTGCCTAGCTGTGAGTGACACTCCATCTCCACGTCGTGGGGGCTAGGGCACTTCCTACACCTGCCCAGTCTGTGGTTTCCTTGCTAGCCCCTGGGTGAGGATGAGCCCTGAACCCACCGAGAACACTCGTAGTCTTGCTCGAGGCCAGAACATTATGGTGGCCCTTGGGATAAAGGCTCCTCTTCTTGGTCTCAGCTTCCTAATCCATACAATGTAGGAATTAAACGCTTATCGCAGCGCCTTCTGCCCTCACATTCCCTCTCCCTCCCTTTCTGCGCCTCTTGGATGACTTGCCAGCCCTGATGTGACATTGGGATGGAGGCAAGGTGGCGCTGGGCACCGAGCGGCCAAGTGTGGCCGCGTCTCTGATCCTGGATGTGTTGTCTGTCTGTTCATCTCTGCAGCTGTGCAGCACGAGAGGGGTCCTCGGACATCCACCATTCGCAAACAGGTGGCCCTCTACTTTCGTGGACACAAGGAGGAGAACGGGGCAGCCACACACTTCCCCTCCGCCGCTCTGCCCGCTCCAGCCTTCTTCACCGCAGTCACACAGCTGGAGCCGCACAGCCTGGAGCTGGCCGCGGTGTCCGCCACTCCTGAGAGGCAGACACTCGTGAGCCTGGCTCAGCCCACGCCCAAGGTCAGTGGCCTTGTTGGGCAGGAAGGGACTCAAGCCGAGCAGAGGGTGGAGTAAGGCTCACTGAAGTTCTTCCGAATTATGATGGGTTCAGGCAAAAGACTTCCTGGGTGCTCACGTTTAGGCCTTCCACTCTTCCCTTTGAGCCAAAAATTCTCAAACTTTAGTGTAGAGTCACCTTCTGAGTGGCTACGAGTGTGGACTACCAGGCCCACAACCCAGAAATTCCCTTTCAGCAATTTTGGTGTGGAGGCCCAAAACTTGCAACTTTTGGAAACCCCACTGGTGATTGGTGGTGGAGTGGAGCCTTATCCAACCCCAGGGGGGCAGTCTTAGGTTCCCAAAGGCCAGAAGAACAGACCTTTGTTTTAGAAGAAAGCAGTTGACTCCATTGGGAATACAGCCCCTGAGTTGTGAATCTCTGGGATCTATTTATTATCTTGGGCAAAGTGGTGGGTCTCCCTGGTGCAGGAGAGAAATGTGAGTTCACTTGGTTACTGCTCCCCTTACTGTCTTCAGAGCCACAAGAATTTACACCAAGATTGAGCCTGAACCACCTGGGAAGGCGCCATCTAGGGACTACTTTTCCAGGCCTCTTGCCGATATCTCCCAAGGTTTCCATTCCAGAGGGAGAAGGGCCTAGGATTTTCCCCAGAGGAGGGCCAGCTGCAGCCCCACACTGCAGGGAAGCCAAACACCTGGGCACATACACACGCACAATATTTAATATTGCTTTCTTACCCTTGATGTGTATAATAAGCTTGGAAAAGTAGTGTTATGAATATGTTGTCAGTTATGAATGGGAATGCTCTGTGAATGATTAAGATGTCTAATTGAAATATTTCCATAATATACTAATCCTTTCTAAAAATACTCATATGCATATTTGTGTTTGGGATGCCTATTAATTTATACTTTTTTCACATCTATTTTTATTTACACAAATGCAACCAGCTCTTGTCTAAATTGGGAGCCAGGCCTACCACTTGGCTCAGCCCAAAGAAAATTTCCTGTATGGGATGAAAAAGTCAGACACCCCTCTGGAAGGGAGAAGCCCCCAAAGAGTGGAAACGGGCCTTCCTCAACAGGCATCATTTCCAAAACTCTATAGATACAAATGTTTGGTTTTTTACACACCTATGGCAACTGTACATTTAAGGGGGGTATATAGATTTCTTTCCATCTCCTCCCCTGTTTTAATTAGAAAATCGAAAGGTTGGCACTTCTTGCAAAGCCATTGTTTCCTCACATCCAGGTGTCTCTCTTTCTTCCCCTCCTAGTACCCCCATGAAGTGAATGGGACCCCAATGTATCTCTATGAAGTAGCCACAGAGTCAGTGTGTGAATCAGCTGCCAGGCTTCTTTTTATGAGCATCAAGTGGGCTAAGAGTGTGCCAGCTTTTTCAACGCTGTCTTTGCAAGACCAGGTATGATCAACAGGACACAGAGGTCTTGTGAGAAAGGGGGTTGGGAAGGAAGCTATAGTACTCAACCATATCAAATGGTACAATACCTGGATAAATCACCAAGGTAGGCATGCATTTTTAGCCGCAATGAGGAAAACATTTATTTTTACCATCATCTTTCTAAAGATTCAAATTATCTACCTATGGAATTGTTAGTAAGAAATGCAATTATGTTATTTCAGAAAAGCTGGATCCTGGTCTTTGAAAAACATATATAAGAACGTTATCTCTTTTTTAGTTTAATTGAAACATCAAATTTAATCTCAAATTTTAAAATGTTAATGCTTTTTAAAACCATTGATAAAAATAGTGTTCTCTTGGGAACATTGAAACTGTGAGAAACAGAAGGTGGTAAGAGTATTCACCCATGAGATTATTGGAATTAGTTTCATTATATTATATTCTCACTTCATATTCTCCATTGAGATTTTAAAGACTTTGACTATTGATTCATCTGCATGTAAGATTAAAGGGCACATTTCACACCTCCTGCAGGCTAGGATCTTTTGTAATTCTTTAAGTATTTTTAAGAATTTTGTAAACAATTAGGCAAGTTGTGTAATTCTGTGGTTACAAATTCTGTGGTGACATTCAGAGGCAGGAAAATTATGTGTAGCTAAAAATTGCATTGTGCCAAACCCAGAAATGTTGTTGTTAGGAATATCAGTAATGGCCCCTGCCAGCATTTTTCTAACCTTAAGGGAAAGAAAGAAAATGAGGCATTCACAGCCATTGACTATTACCTATGTGTTCACAGAAATTTATGAGAAATTTCCCAAAAAGTAAATATGTAGTTTTTTGGGTTCGATCCCTGCCTGTGCTGGAGATGAACCCAGGGCCTCTTACAAGCCGTTGCTCTACCACTAACCTATGCCCCCAGCTTTAGTAAGTATTTCTAAAAGCAAAAGATTTAACTCTTCATTTCATACCCAATAAAAGCATAATAGTGAGCTTTAATATGAAATATGTTTCCTTCAGAAAGACGGGGCAGGGCTGGGGATGTAGCTCAGTGGCCCTGGGTTCCATCTCTAGTATCACACAAACAAAACAAAGACTGGCCAATGTACTAAAAACATTTAATCTTCCAGCATGAAATATATTCAGAATTACATACTGTTACCTTGCACTTCATAATTATTATTTTTTGTACTTAATATAATAAAACTAAAAAATAATGCATTTGAAAATTCAAACTTTCCATTTATTTGTGATTTTGGTAACAAGCCTTCTTGATTCTCAGCTCCCAAAAGGAAATTCTTTCACATTAATCACTCAGAATTGGCTGAGTTTTGAGAGAGATTTTTCAAAATTAGAGATTTTTTTCAAGTCAGTTAGATCCTATCTTTGGCCAGGTTTACTGGTTGGCCCTACCCATTTTCTCTGTTCATGTGTGTATGTGTGTTTGTGTGTGTGTGCAAATTGGCTATATTTTTTTTCTCAAAACAAGTATTTGTAGACTCTTTAATCCAAACAGAATTTACTTACTATCTACCACTTAGCCCTTTGGTGGAAATTCTTCGACAATAAGCAAACTGCAGTGAAGTGGAATCCAGTATATTAATTTGGGAAAGGAGACAGATTTTCATTTTAAATATTCAGTAGCACATTTTATTAGAATGAAAATGACAAGCACCTTGATGCTGTCCACTTATGAGTCTCAGAAAAATCAGGCATTGAGATGAGGTAAACTCAGCAAAACCCGATTAACATAATTATACCCTGATTTCCCGCATGCCTCTTGGGAATTAGTGATCTCTCTCCCAGCCCAGCCCCCTCAACCCTCCAGGAAGATGGGGACCCATACTTGTCATCTTAGTCAGGAATCCTCTCCCTGACAATAACAGCATTCTGTACCAGGGGAGTCCACCTGCCATGCTGTGGCTGGTATTTCTTAGATCCTGGATCTCTGGAGAAGTTTCTAGGTGGTCAAGAATGAGTGGATATAAGGACAAGAGGGGTAAATCCTTTTCTGAGAGAAGCAAACTTTGAGGAATTGGAATGCTGACTCTCAAATGCATGTGCATATCTATAGGCACCTTTTCAAAACGGAAAATATGGGAAATAAGAGAAAGCTAGACTATTTGGGAAAAAAAATTACCAAAGACAGGCATTTAAAACACTTTAAAATAATGGAAATTTACATACTGGAATTGTTTATAAATTTATAAATTACACACTATATTATATTATACATCTATTGTATGACAGCTGATGCTTTTGGAAGATGCTTGGAGAGAACTGTTTGTTCTAGGAATAGCACAATGGGCCATTCCGGTTGATGCTAACACTCTACTGGCTGTATCTGGTAAGAATTGCACAATTTAATGACTTTGTTGTAGAAATTACCATAAAAATACATTACTGAAAAAAGAACAACATGTAAAGAATAACAAATTCCTGCTGAACAATAGAGTATACCTGTCATTTATAAATCTATATTTAAATGCAAATAATGTTGTTTTGTTGTATTCATGACTGCTTGCATTGTTATTTAAATGCAAATTACTGTGTTTGTTATCATCCAAGAGAAGATTTTATATTAACTTTCATACAATATAGCCAGTTTACATGGAATCAGATATCTTAGAGTGACAATTGAATAGATATTGATATGCAAGATTTTGTCAAAAATCAATATTAAATCATGAAAATGCCTTCATATTAGAATATTTATCCCATATTTTTATTCTAGGCATGAATGGTGACAACACAGATTCCCAGAAGCTGAACAAGATCATATCTGAAATACAGGCTTTACAAGAGGTGGTGGCTCGGTTTAGACAGCTCCGGTTAGATGCTACTGAATTTGCCTGTCTGAAATGCATTGTCACTTTCAAAGCTGGTAAGTAAACCCAGATCCCTGTCTCTTCTTCTCCAGTTTTGCCACCTCATTAATTCGGCCACCTCAAAGTCTAGATTGACCTTCACAAAAAGAGGTGATGTTTCAAGGGAGCTGATCCGATTAGGCTGGCCCCATCTTCAATAGCTGTGGCGACCTGCATGCTCTCCTGGTGGGCATCCATTTCAAGAGCAGTACATTCCCACAGTATTTCCTCTGCTGCCTATCACAGTTTCCTGGTCTTCATTTCTAGTTCCTACACACAGTGGTTCTGAACTAAGAAGTTTCCGGAATGCTGCCGCCATTGCAGCTCTTCAAGATGAGGCTCAGCTAACTCTCAACAGCTACATCCATACCAGGTGACTCTTGTTTGCCTTGAACATGTACTTAAGAAAATTGCTTCCATTGTAAATGTGCAAGCAGGCAGGAATAAGCCAGTTTAAATATTGTGACTAATTATCCTGTTGTCAGCCAGTTAATTTAGTTAGAATTTATGTCCTCGCCTCTCTCTCAGGGTGGGTGAGAGGAGCAAATCAAATTAGTTGTTCAAAGTGAAAGCATTGTCAGACACATTACGGCTGTCCTGGATGAACAAGTTGATCAACTGAAATAGTTAAGCACATTTGTGTGAATGGATATGGAAAGGATCAAAAGTCAAATCTGAAGTTTTATGGGTGGTATATTAAATGGTGGTTGCATCATCCTTGATTAAAAGTAGATGCCTTTTCTTAGATGCCAATCCCAAATCAAAGGACCAGAGAACTTTCTAGAGAAGCCATCTTCACCCCCTGACATAACCAGTACTTGGCTTCAGTGATGGTTAGCTATTATTTTGTGTAGTAGCACCCACAAGGTTACATCTGACCAATCAGGGCCCTCTGGTAAAGACTGTCCTCAGCTGTTTGTAGAAACTCTTCAGCACCGAGACTTCAGCAGTGGGCAAGCCCACCAAGAGGTGTAGACTTTCTGATTCTGTATTCAGATGCAAAGGAGTCAAGAGCAATAGAGCCTCTCTAGCTTTCCAAGATAGGACTGTGGTGGATCTGAGGTAAAATAGAATTGCTATTCTTGTTCTAGATTGATCTGGAAAGGGACCTGGGAAAGCCTGTCTCCATCATCTCAACGCCAGCCATAGACACTATGGTGGGAATAGCTACATGATATGGGTAGAGGCCATTAGTGCCTCTCACACATGAGGAGTCAGAGAAATCCCAAATCAGCTGTATCAGTTTGAGGTGACACCATTTCTAATAGGATCTCCTTATTACTATTATAAATCCTCTTTTGAAAGCTGAATGAATAAAAGCTTACCTCCCCATGGAATATCATTGAAACTATGTTGAAAGATAGTACATGTGTATATGTTTTTCCAAAGTCAAGTGCCATGGTTTGAAATATAAAATCCATGTTGAATTTCAGAACATAGGTATAGTAACAGTTAATGTTTGTTCAAAATGATGAAATGAACAAAACAAAATGACAAAATGGATTAATACATAATTTGGACACTTTTCTCCCACTAAAAACTGATCTTTGACATTCAGAGCTGATAGGATATTAAGAGCACCAGACTGAGAAGAATGTGGTACTCAGCCTTTGGTTCAGTCCAGCTTTGCTGAGTACTACTCACCATGCACAAGGCTCCAAGTGGGGATTGTGGGATACCAGAAAGACAAAAGACATGCCCGCTTCCATCATGTGCAGTGGGCAGAGATGTAACTCCAGTTCAGACCAGAGAGGAGAGAAAAGTAAAATGGGAAGCTGGAGAGTTTAGTTGGAAGGTGATGAGGAAAATCTGGAAAGTCTGATTGATCTGAGTTTCTCCCTGAATGGTGGAAGATTTCAGCAGGGAAAAGGGGGTGCAGGAAGCCAGTGGAGGAGTGGATGGCAGTGTTGTGAGAGGTGCCAGAGAGTTCCAGGGGGAGGGCTGGGAGCCTGGCACACGAGGAGTTGCCCATAGGATGATCCAGGAGAATTCCACAAGTGAACACCAATCTATATAAGAAAAAAAAACTAGTGCACAACTTCTTCCCCACTTCTCAAACAAGGAAATGATCTGCAGGAGGAATACATCTGCTTCAGCATAGGATTCTTATATCATGATAACAGTAACAGCTATAGCTTAATATCTAGGGTCACACATGTGACAGAAATGACGCTGCCTTATTCCTTAACTCTTCCCTAGACACTTTCCTGTCTAGGAAAATAAAATCTGAAATTGAAATGAAAAGTGAATGTGCAAATGCAGCTAATCGTTACAGCTCTGTGAACTATTTATCTAAGGCATAAGGAAAAGACTGGAAATTGGCATTTCACAAAACAGTTATAACTGAAGTTCAAATACAGGAACCTGTGGTAGAAAGAAAACATTTCAAATGGAAAAGAAACTTCTTGTTATTTATACCAATGGATGAGGTCAGGGCTACAGATACTCTAAACAATAGTTTTGAACAGTTAGATTCTGTCTCTCACGCACACACATTGTTACTGTTTCTGGGTAGTACGTTACTCCACATGTAATAGACCATTAATTCTTGTTGACTGACATTAACCAGCCTTTTCCCAAATAGAGAGTAAAGGAAGTATGAGAGTAAATAAGTGGAAAACTATTCATTGAAAATCAAGAGTTAATTGTCTATGGCTTCTCCAAAAAGTCATGCCTGTGGACATCATTATTTCCCACAATGGTTTCTTACCATGGGCAATGGTCGGTATGTGGGGGGGATGCTGCAGATATGGTGCAGATTGTGTAGGCAACCTCTGCCTCAGATGCTCTGTGTGAAGAAAAACTGTTGAAGAAAGAAAGTGACCAAAGTGAAAGAGAGACATGAGACATGGGATTACTTTCTATGAACCCTAGCAGACACATTCAGCAAAAAGAAAAAATGGTGGATTTTATGTTTTTATGTTTTCTTTTGTTTTAATGTAGATAAACTTCATTATTTTCCTATCACGTTATTAAATGTGGTCTGGTGGCCCCTGTCCATGGTGGTCATTCATGAAGCTGGGCAGTGTAAGAACCAAATGAGGTCTTCAGAGACACACATACAAATTATAAGCCTAGTATCTACTTGAAGAGAGAGATTCTTATTTGCCCAAAGCTAAGAGACAAAAATGAAAGTTGTTCTCCTGAGCTCTATCTTTAGGGTGGAGATATCAGGCAGTTAAACACAGCTACCAAACCCCTTTGAAGGAATTTTGACATCGCAGTTTCCTGCACCTTGTGGACTGGGTTGAACCTGGCTTAGTCACAGAGCATGCCCTGCAGTTCAGTTTTTTTTTTTAGGTGGCTTGTTTCACTGGAGGGACCCCTCCTTGTGGAGTGAGCTGATACCTGATTTCAAGCTGTTGGCTGAAGAAGTAGAGGGGCTGCAGTGAGGAGGTGGCTTACAGGCATCTAAAGACAGCAGGAAATTGAGCTTGCACATCTGAGTACAGATGTATGTTGGACATCAAGAGAGGAAATTGTTAAGCAATTTCTCACATCTTTAATTATATGCCAATTTCATTGACATGAAAGTTGGGTGGCACTGCCACCCAACAGAACTTAGTCTTTAATTTGCAGTGTAATAAGGATGGAATTATTCCTGAGAGTGACTAAGTATAATGCCTGAATAATAATTTGGAGAATTGCTTAGAAAAAGAAACCATTTTATTTGAGGGAAGTAGCCTTGTGAAGGAGCCTCGAGAACAAGAAAATGTGCGTTCTACAGCTATCTTTATCGTCAGCACCACGGTCTTTTTCTACAGTAGAAATGTTAAGTTTATTATTTGGCTTAAAGTTAGAATCATGTTTCTTAAGACTGTTCTTTCTCTGGACAAAATGCAACTCCTTTGCTAATGCAGAGAGAGTCACCGTGTGATTCTGGAGGTGTCATTTATGTTCTCAATGTCTCAAGTAGTCCACCTGCAAGTCAGGAACAGTAGTGCCTGTGCAGAGCTCTCCTGCAGGGGTAGTATGTTATTCAAGAGGCCTACAACAGGGAATTATACTGGAAATGGTGTATGTTCAAGTACAAGAGGTTAATTCCCATTAGCAATGGGCTCTGACATAACTCTCATGGCTTCTTGCATTCCAGATACCCCACGCAGCCTTGCCGCTTTGGAAAACTCCTGTTGCTTTTGCCAGCTTTACGTTCTATTAGCCCATCAACCATAGAAGAAGTGTTTTTCAAAAAAACCATTGGCAACGTGCCGATCACAAGACTGCTTTCAGATATGTACAAATCCAGTGATATCTAAGCTCTCAAAGTACCCACTTTTCAGGATGGGACAGTATCAGATGAACTTCTACCCCTGGAGAACAAGCCTCAACTAACAAATCCTTCAGGAAGCAGAAACCTGGGAATGTGTAGCCTTCAGGAAAAAGAGCCAACTGACACACAACAGTTCCAGTAGCTATGACCTGCTGCCTCCACCAGGGCAGGGCAGCCAGGAAGGAAAGGGGGTGCAAGAGGACCACGTGGCAGGAAGTCACAGCTGCCATGCCCTAGGAGGGGCAAAATGGGGGCTGCCACAGGCCGAGCCGCTCTGCCTCTGACCTGGAAGATCTGGCCGAGCTTCAAAAGCTGAAAGACAAGTCATACTTTCCTTTCCTTTTTAGCACATAGAGTTGGGACATCCAATATATCTCTGTGTATAACATCATACTGCAGCCTGCGGAACTATGTTATGTTGGAGAATTTATTTTAAAAAGAATGGTTAGGTTTGAAATCAAAAGTATTATCAAAAGTTTCCCTTCTATCGTAATACATCGTTAAGTGGCCTTCAGAACCGAGTTAATACGTGAAAAGTAGCTTATGCTGTGTGATTTGCTTTTCCTCTATCTCCTTTTCCCCTTTCTCTTTCTTTTTTCTTTCTTTCTTTCTTTCTTTCTTTCTTTCTTTCTTTCTTTCTTTCTTTCTCTCTCTCTCTCTCTCTCTCTCACTCTCTCTCTCTCTTTCTTTCTTTCTTTCTTTCTCTTTTCCTTTTCCTTCTCTTTTAATACCATAGGCCAGGCAACCTTGTCAAAGGAATTGGCAGACAAAAATGAGATTCTCAACAGGAATTCAGGTTGGATAACATCTCAAAAATAGAAGAGCTTTACTACAAGAACACAAGTCGAGGGAGGATGAGTAAAAACAGCAAAACCAAATAAAGTGGAGATGAGTGATTGAGTGAGGCAGATTGCTGTCCCTTTAAGGTCGTGTGCTGAAACCAAAGGCAATGGGGTCCACACTGGTGGTGATTCAGCCAGTCACAGCAGACAGTAAACAAATGCGGACACAATGCCAGAAGGAACTTCAAGGAGATGAGCATTAAGCGGTTTCCCTATTGATCCATTGCTAACAACCTGAGACTCTTCAATGCCTTTCAGAAAACTCTGGTTTCTAGTAAAGCCTTGAATGCGTGCACACACACACACACACACACACACACACACACCACATCATTCTACGCTATAAGCTGCTCCTTTGGTATAAATCTATACTTATGGAAATGTAGAAACAAACATTTTTAAATAGCTGCTGTACTTTTCACATTTTGATTTATTAGGTACTAGCACTGAGAAGAAAATTTCAGCACTTGGACTATCATAGGAGGAGTAAAACTTTTCTTGTACAAAGTGAATTAACTGATTTGTGAAGTTAAAAGGTTGTACTCATTGTATTTACAAAGAATAAAAATATATTGAATTTAAATGAAATCTGCCTGATTTCCTTACCACCCTCCCTGGTGGGTTCTCACTCACCAGATACGAGGTGGCGGCAGCTACAGCTGGTATTAAAACTGAGGCTCAGAGCACTCCAGCACAGAGCTGAAGGAACTGAACTACAAAGGCAATTTCCTTTTTACAGTGAATCCCATTTGTAAAGTGATGAATAAAGAAATAAAACATAAGATTCCGTTCTCTACAGCTCTCAAATATAATTGCATCTGTTAGAAAAATTGCTGTGTGAAGAAGAAAGAGGCCGATTAACGGTCTTCATTCCCTCCTCTGTTTCTCTCTTGCCAACATTTCAGTCCTGACCAGGAACTTGATATCATTGAATGATCAAAAAGATAAAGCACGAAGAACTCCACTGTTAAGTAAGATGTGGATGGAACAAGAGAAGGTCATCCAGATGTTCCCAGCAAATCTCAGAACACTGGCCCCACCGCTAGAGGCCAGTGGTGGAGATCCAGGTGCCCAAGGTCATGGCACTGTGGGGTCCTGGGTGCCAGCCCCAGTGAGAGTTGCTTATTCTTCTGCCCTTGGGGAGAATGATTTTGCAGACTGTATGTGTGAAAGCTCCATCAATCATGCACTTTACTACTGATTCCACAGAAAAGCAAGGTGGGACTGAGGAGGTAGCTCAGTGTAGAGCACTTGCCTAGGATGCACGAGGCCCTGGGTTTAATCCCAAGTCTCTCTTACACACACTCTAGAAACAGAAAACCAGAGGAGTACTCAAATATGTATATAAGAATGTTCCTTGCAAACCTGTTTATATTTAATGTCCATTAACAGACAATAGATACAATGTGGTAGATAGTGTAGCTAAAGGGAATGTCTAGGGCCCACATTTCACGGTGGGTCTTTTTTTTTGGGGGGGGGTATAGGGATTGAACCCAGGGGCACTTTACCACTGAGCCACATCCTCAGTCCCACCCTTTAAAATGTTTTATTAAAGACAAGGTCTTGCTAAGTTGCTGAAGCTGGCTTTGAACTCGAGATCCTCCTGCCTCAGCCTCCTGAGCCACAGGATTACAGGTGTGTACCACCATACCTGGCTTCACCATGGGTCTTGAGGGGAGGGGATAAGTGAATTGCAAAGGATGCATACTGCTTGGCATCATTTACATTAGGTTTTACAACTCACAGAACAATAATAGATAATGTTTATGGGTATATAAATGTATAGCCAACATTTAAAATGAGTGTGAATATTTAAGATAAATGATAACTCATGATAGTGGTTACCTCTGGGTATTGATGGGATTGATGAAGGATACCAAGAGGATTACCAAATGTTTCTTTAATGGCTTATTTCATAAGGGAAAAAGAGTGACACACCTATGAGCTCAAAGACAAGATTTGGTAAACTGGGTGATGGGTCTGAGGTTGTATGAGTATTATCAGGTATTATCACGTATTAGCCAAATTTAGTTTCGATACTGCTGGTTAACAAACACCCTCAAAGTTTGTAACAGCAAATTTAATTCCTTGCTCACAGAATTGCCTGTCACCTTTGGCTCTGTAAGACTTGGCTCCAGAGCTTCCTCATTGGGGACTGGCAGCTTCTCTAGAGCAGCTTCTTCTCATGACAGTGTGCAGAAGTACAAGAGCAAATGCATTTAAAGATGCTACTTGCCCAGAGTTGCTCACTTTTCACTGGCCAAATCCAGACATAAGGCCAAACTCAACCTCAAGAGGGCAGAGGAGCATTCTCTTTCCATGGAGGTGAGACAAGGGGAGGAGAGTCACTGAACCATATTAAAATCTAGTACAGTCATAATCTACTTCAAGTAGTCTTGGTAAAATCAAAAGGGAATAAGATTCCCGTGACAAGCCATAGGATACTGATTCCCTCTGGAATGTCTTTGTCTGGGGGCATCTCTGCCATTACAAAGAAGAACCAAATCTGACTCTCAACTTTTGAAAAGGCCTTGAATTTTAAAAATCAGTAGCAGTTTCTTCTGGAATTTGGGGATTTCTACTGGATGGAGACGCAAGATGGCTTCCACGGGTCCTTTAAGACCTTACTTAATCACATGGTTTTAAGATGAACATCCTGTAGTGGCTGATGTTGTAGAGGAGGTTCTGCAGTGGTCTCTGAATTTACAGATTCAAAATATACAATTTGAATGTATAAACAAGAGAAAAAGAGCCTGGCCAAGAGATTACTGTAGTTGAAAACTGCAGAATTTCTCCTTTGACAGATGGGTTTTCTGAATGTTGGAGGGTCCTTTTATAAGGTTTTTTTTTTTTTAGATCATGACTTTTGGGTAGAAGCCTTACATTTGAGTTTGAATGACTTTTAACTTGTTCCTTGATGCCAGAGAAGAGGGAGAACAGGAGATGTGCTCAGCAACTGAATGGAGACTTTCAAATTATTTTACTTAAACAATTTGAAGTTTTTAATCAAATTGAGAAGCCCAAGAACTGAGCCCATTGGTCAGAGACCTGTACATGGCTGCCTTCCTCAGTCATTTTTATAAAAAGGGAAACACCTTACTTTTCTGCAAGTTTTTTTGTGTGTGTACACGCATGCACATGTGTGTGCATGTGTGTATGACTCTTCTGGTGGGTACACAGCTCTATCTCATTCCATTTATCTGCCTAGTATTCCATTTTACAATGCACTACAAGTAATTCTTTGTTGATGGACTTGGATTACTTGCAGTTTTTCACTATGACAGATTAAACTGCAAAGAACCAGTCTTCTATGTATACTTTTGAGGACTTGTGGGAGAATTGCTGTAGGATAAATTCTTAGAAGTGGTGTTTCTGGGTCGAAGATTATATGCATTTTTAATTTTGATAGATACAGCCAAATGGCTCTCCAAAAGGGTTGTATCAATTTGCACTCCTGCCAAGAGGGTATGAGAGGGCCCATTTCATTGCTCAGAATTTAAAAGTGCTTAATCAGACACAGGCTTGATGAACACTTCAGAAGCTATTAGAAAAATACAGAGAATGCATATGTTTCTATTATGAAAATGCCTCTTTTACAATGCTTATTGGACTGGCTAAGTAGGTCTCACCCTGCATCCATAGTCAGAGCTTGGTTCCCCCATATTTCCAGCCTAGGCCTATTCTTTGTGAACTTTTGGGAGTATCCACGTCACAATGAAGATCAAGAGAAAGAAGGAGAGTGAAATATAGAAGTAGCTTGTCTGATGCTTTCTATTGCTAAAATGCTGCTCCAAGAACCCCAGTTACTTGGGGGTGGAGTGCAGCTCAGCGGTAAAGCATGTGCTTAGCATATATGAGACCTTGGGTTCAAATCCCAGCACAGGTGGAAACTAAAGAACAATAACTCTCTATAACTAAATAACTCTAAATAACCTTTACCACAAATGCCAAATGGTTTATTTTCTGTGTAGTCTGTATTTTGAATGTTGTGAGATTTTTGGAACTCATTTTGGAATATGAAGTAGTCTTTTTCTCTGAATACTGCTGACCTCCACAGACACTGTTCAGGAAGGTCATCAGCACTTTCAGCTGCACACTGTCATCTGGGCTTGTCAGCAGTGTGGCAGTGAGCAGACTCTCAGATGAAGAAACCAGGATGTTGCCACATATCCTGGGCATCTTTGTGATGTGACAAAGTGCTGCAGTGCTTTGCTGGGAAGCCATGAGCAGAGTCAATATATTAAGGATACCAAGGTCATAGGATTAATCTACAGAATGATACTGGTATCTCTAATACAGGCCAGTCACAGTGTCCCAGGACACTGAGACTTAGATTCCTCTTCCAAGAAGGTTAGATGACAAACCATAGCTCCTGTCCCACCAGTGATCAGTCCAGAGCATCTTCTCCCAAGACATGAGCCCAGGAGAAGGAGCAGTGGCCCTGGTGGTTCTAGTTAAGACCAATGTGATCTTGGGCAAGTCACCTCTCTGCCCCTCTGGGCTTTCATCTGTGAAAGGAAGTACTAGGTTTAGTGATGTCTAATCACCGCCTTCTGTTCTAACACCTCATCATGGAGCCAGGAGACTACCAGAAAATTCTCCTTGGTGGCAAGAACTAATCAGAGTAAGAACATTTCCAAATGTACTCCACCTTGGCTACTTGTCCCACAAATTGTTCTTCATTTAGACATGTCCTTCTCAATCTTGGCTGCACATGGAATCACATGGGAGCTTTTAAAACTCTCAGTGTCCTGAACATTGCAGACCAATTGCACCAGCATCTCTAGCGTGGGGCCCAGGCATCAGGTTTTTTTTCCTTTTGTTTGTTTGTGCATTTTGGGGGGTAGGAGGGAGGTATTGATTCCAGGTCCTCTTGCATGATAAGCACACGCTCTACCTTCAGTATTTTTAAAGCTTCCTAAATGACTCCAGGGTCAGAGCCCAGGGAAGTGGGTGTATCTTCAGACTCCAGGATCGTTGGTGACCCTCATCCCTCATCCCTCAAGCCTGGTTGCTCTCCCCCTACTCTCTGGTGACCTTTTAAAAAGTTAATTCTTCGCCTTCTTTTCCTGCTCTGGCCTGTCATTGAACTCACCCAGCTGATTGTGGCGCTTGTGATTGAGAACCTCTTCTGACCGCTTCCCTTTCCCCAGAAATTAACGTGATCATTAAGGCTTATAATTTCACTCACCAGTGCTATCAATCAAGGGGCTGCAAAAACGGAGTTAAGAGTCCTTTTGTAATTGGCAGCAGCCTGTGATTCTGAGCAGAGCATCCAGGGTCTGTGGGGAGGCTGGAAAAGGGGAGGGGCTATGTCCCTGGGCTGACTCCCAAAGCTCCCCCCAGGGACTAGCAAACTGCACTCTTCATCTTCCCTGAATGTCAAAATGAGGAAGCCAGTTCTTGCCCACCCCAAGCTCTCTGCAAGAGCAAGGGAAGATCAGTGGATTCCTTATATACACAGGGTAACCCATGTCTGGTTGGCGAGGAGCAGTGGATCCAGATGATCTACAGTTCAGAAGTGAGGTTGAAGCTGTCAGACTCAAGAGAGTGACATTCCAACCTGGACCCCATTTTTAGTGCTACTTTGGAACCTCATGAACTACAACTGAGCCCAGAGCAATGCATACTTGGCCCCCTCCATGCAGCCTAGGTAACCCCAAACTTCTTCCCTAGGTAACCCCAAACTTCTTCCTGCAAACAAGGGAGCTGCATTAGACTATCCCTGGGAAGAGGCTCTTCTCCTCTGGGACGGCTAAGTTGCCTGATTTCCTTTCTAACATATGCAATGCCTTATGGAACATTTGATATATACATGGAAGATGGTATGTGGGCCAGAGGAGAGGAGATGGCTATTTTATTTAAAATATAACATTTTAACAATGTGCAAAGTGACTTCCTCTTTTTTTTTTTTTTTTTTTTTTTTTTTTTTTTTTTTTTTTTTAACCTAATACCATACACAAATCTTGAGGGGAAGAAAATCACTTCTAATTCTACCTCCCCAGTGCAACCATTTTCATTTTTGCCTATTTTTCTAGTTTGTGCACATGTACCTATATGTTAACGTCTCTGTAATCAGAGTGAACGTGTTTTGCATTCTGATAGCCCTCTTAACATTCTGTCACTGACAGTTTTTATTAGCAGCTATGAACTCTCAGAATTCCTTTTGGTGTTCTCATAATAATTCTGTTACTTGGTGTGTGCCATGATTTATCAGCCATTTGTTGTTTTGTACAATTAGGCTCAACGAAAATGTCTAACAAAATACATGCACAATCTACAAAATAGCATGAATAAGACCCACCCACAGAGATTGTCTAACTTGCAATTCCTGGTTCCTACTTCTTGAGATTGGGACTCAAGTGGGAGGCAGGGCCTGGAAATCTGCATTTAGCAATCCAAACCATTGCCAGTTCCATACTTCCTAAAATACCCCTTGAGGTTTGCCCTGAATTTCCTCAGGGAACACCGGTGACAACAAGAGACACCAAGAGAAATTGCTTTCATCTTGAGCTTTTCCAATTAGCACCAAGATTGAGCACAAGATTGGAGTAAATGTCTCTTCAAAAAGTGGGTCACACTGCTGCTTCTCTCCCACCTGGCTGTTCATTGGTATTTGCTGGACACTGGCTCTCACACAAGGCAGTGTCACTGGACATGTCACAATAGTGACTTCTTCCAGAAATTCAACATTCCAGAGGTGGCCGCTTGGGTGGGATCTGTCTCTTCTGCTTGCATGGGGGAGAGTGGGCCCTCTGAGCGGTCAGCGTAGTGGAGGGGTCCGTGAAGGATGATTTGGCTTACCACTGGGCCTGCCATGGCACCCAGCAGCCCAGCCCTCTCCCTACACGCACACAGGCTCCACAGGACCCCCTCCCCCCCTCCCAAGCCAAAGCCATCTGGCAGTCTTCTCAATCTGTTCTTTCTTCACCACTGGGTCTCAGTGGTCCAGGAAAAAAGCCTGCCTTACTTTCTGCTGGTTGCATTAGTCCCCCTCCCAAACTTTATACCCTCTGAAGAGCCGAGTCAAGCTGGCAAGCCCTCGTGTCCTGCTCCGAGTTTTATTTCAGGGCCGAGATCATGGGCTTATACTTTTTTTTAAATATAATTTTTATTTGTTCTTTTTAGATATACATGACAGAAGAGTGTATTTTGACATATTTTACATACATGGAGTATAATATCGTGGGCTTATTCTTGACCTTGTTTTCCTTTTGAGTTATGAGAAGAGCTATAAATGATTAATGAAATAATTGTGGTGATACTGTAAAGATATATATTGCCAACATATATTTTTCAATCAGTTTCCTATCTCTTTTATTGTCTTAATTTTGGCTGAATTTTACTTTTCTCTCTTAATTGCCTTATTGTAATAGCACAGTATCAAGGGTAAAATGATATACCGTGAATCCAGCAGCTAGATTCATCATCTCCGAAAAGTCAATGCATTTTTCTCGTCCTTTATTTCAAAAAGGGTCCACAAATGCGTACTTAAGTGAACTAGTAACTTGTCTAAAATTTCCATTGCTTTGAAGTAAGTTTCACACTGTGCACACTTGTGCTCTGAGAAGCGCTGCCGATCTCTAGAGAGAAAGAGGTTGAAGAGGACACAGGAAGCATCACGACTGAGCTCCAGATTTGGGGAGGCTGGGCTTCACCCTTTTTTGGTCTCTCCTTCCTCAGAAGAGCTGCAAGCAAGTGCTTGGCAAGCCCAGAAGACAAGGTTTGGCCAATTGAATTTTTTCCTCTGGGAGCCACCTAGCTTTCTCCTCTTTTATTAGGAACTACAGTTCTGCACACTTGCCCTGCTCCAACCTTTTGTCTATTAGAGAGTCATTTGAATTAATAAAAAACAATTTTTGTGTGTGTGTGTGTGCTGGGAATTGAAACCAGGGGTGCTGTACCACTAAGCTACATCACCAGTTCTTTTATTTTTTGAGACAGGGTTTTACTAGGCAGCTGAGGATGGCCTCAAATTTGTGATCCTCCTACCTCAGCCTCCCAAATCTCTGGGATTATAGGCCAGGAGTTCTTTTCCACAGTTCTTGCCCAGAACCTTCTTTTCCAACCCCACGTGACAATGGTCCCACAGTTATAGCCTCATGAAGCTGCTCTGTCCCTGTGGCTTCTCTACACCTTGACCTCATCTATGTAGATAGTCCTTTTCTTGAACTCCTCTCAGATAAAATTTGAATCTGAGTGGCCAGCTGTTTTCTTCCAGAACCCCAGTGGCTATGGTTAATATTCTGAAGTTGGTTCAGTAAGTTTTTGTGTTTGCATGCTTTTCTGGGCATTTTGTCTGCCCTCTTCTGACTGAAGCATTCATTTGCCTAAGAGAAATATTAGGATTTGTTATAAAAGGCGATGAAAGAAGATTAGGAGGAGGAAGAGGAGACAAGACTTGCTTCTAGCAATAAAAATTGGTTTAAACAATATAATAATATTACAAAGCCAGGCTATAATTGAGTCTTACAAAGTCCTTTATTCTCTCCTTTTTTCGTGGGCAGCACCTCAAGAACCAAGTGAGACCTGTTGGACTTGGCCTGACAGTGAAGCCACAGGATTGCTGCTGACTGGTTGAACTAAGAAGGAGAGAGTGAAAAGAAAGCTCTTCCTTTAGTCCTTGAGTGTGCTGGAAGCAGCAACAGCAGCGTGGATCATGCTCACACAGGTGTCCAGTCTTCCCTCGCGACTCTGACCTGGGGGTGGGGAGGGGCATGAAATGAGGATAACTTTGGGGGAAGCTTTCTGTCCCCAGACCTGTTTGGATTCTGCTAACCCACAATCATCTGGAGTGGCCATACCAACCTGGCCACACCCTGTGAAAAGACAAGCAAGGTCCCGAGTTTGATTTTCTCAGTTCCCTGGTGTTACGGTTTAGATATGAGATGTCCTCCAAAAGCTTATGACAGATGACACAAGAAAATGTAGAGGTGAAATGATCGGGTTGAGACCTTTAACCTAATCAGTGCATTAATCCACCTGAATGGATTAACTGGGCAATAAGTGTAGACAGAAAGGGTGTGGCTGGAGGAGGTGTGTTGCTGGGGGTGTGCTTTTGGGGTATATGTTTGGTCTCTGATATGCCAAGAACAGTCCCTCTCTGTTTCTTGATTGCCAAGACCTGAGCTGCTTTCCTCCTTCACACCCTTCCACCATGGTGCTCTGCCTCACCTCAGGCCCAGAGCAATGGAGGTGGCCGTCTGTGGACTGAGACCTCTGAAACCATGAGTACCAAAAACCTTTCCTCCTTTGTGTTGTTCCTGTCAGGTAGTTTGGTCACAGCAGTGAAAAAGCTGACTAAAACACCTGGGGAGTGGAACTGACCCCAGAGCTAAGGGTTCACATAGGGCTGACCACTGGGTTTATGATCGTCTGGAGAACTTAGCAGAGGTTCAGGGATGAGCATCAGCAAGGGCTGAAGCAAAGGCTACCACAGGCTCTGACGAAATCTAGAGACCAGACAGGGTTTCAAACCTCAGTGGCAGCACCTGCAGGGCATGACATCAGCAGACAGGGACATCTTCCCAGAGACCAGTGAAGTAGAGGCACCCCAGCTTTTCCTGTGGCGAAGAGTGCAGGTCTGTACCCCCATTACGGGGGGACATACTTGGGAAATGAGACTAAGGATAAGGCACTCTTTGAAGATTGCTCTTTAAAGCAATCTCACCAGACAGGATGAAAAGTTTACTCTTACTCTAAGCAGCGGGTGTGAGTTTGTGAAGAGCCAGCAGAGTGTAGATAATTAAAATGACTAAATCTCGCAATTTGGATAGTAGTGAGGGTGAAATTTGGGCATAAATTGCTGGGCAAGTCATTTGAATTGTGAAGTGACAGGCCAAATAGATCTCCAAATGAAAATCTGTATAGGAAAGAAATGGGATCATGTGTAATTTATTTTTTTCATCTACTTCCAATCTATGATATGGTTTTACCTTTATTATTTTAATAGGTCAATTTTTATTGTTCTTATATTTACATGAGATACTATTTACATTTTTTTTTTTTTTTTTTTTTGTGGTGCTAGGGATTGAACCCAGGGCCTTGTGCTTGTGAGGCAAACACTCCAACTGAGTTATAGCCCCAGCCCCACTATTTACCTTTTTATGGTTAAAAAATAAATTTACTTAGGCTTTTCAAGACTGGAGCCTGGCTGATTTAGTCTTTTTATTTTATTTTTTAATATTTTTAGTTGTATATGGACACACTATCTCTATTTTTACATGGTGCTGAGATTTAGACCCAGTGCCTCACAGGTGCTAGGCAAGTACTCAACCAGTGAGCTACAACTCCAGCCCCTGATTTAGTCTTGACTGAAAATTTCCAGATGCTGGAGGGTCTGTGGAGATCCACACAGTCCAGAAGGTGATGAGGAAGTTTTTGCCTTCTTGGGAATCCCTGTGTAAGTCCAAGGAAAGCCCGCCTGTCTATAGTATGTCATTAACACCTATAGGAAGAAAAAGGGCCTGGCAGCTGTGGGATTTATGAGAACGGAAGTGTGAGTGGAAGAGAGAAATGATCTATTTAAGTGATAATCTTCTGCTGTGTGTGTGTGTGTGCTGCTGGGGAATGAACCCGGTGTGCTATACTAAGTTATTTAGCCCAAATTTTAAAATTTTTGAGACAGGGTCTCATTAAATTGCTGGTCTCGACCTTTTAATCCTCCTGCCTCAGCCTCCTGAGTTGCTGGGATAACAGGTGTGTGCCTCAGCACCGAGTTCCCTGCTTAATACGGAAGGCATCTCTGAAGTAGAGGAATGAAGGTGTCATCTCACAGTGCTCCATCTCATTGCTTCCCTCTCAGCAGGAGTGCCTGGGCCTCAACTAAGGGCACAGCAAGTTTCTATTTGTGTTGGAATGTGCTAGTGTGTCCTAAAAGGGAAGAGTCTGGTCAGCAGTGTAACTTTTCTGCCTAAGTACAGATCAAGAATAGAAGAACAAAGCTTTTTGTTCTCAATGAATTCTTAGAAATCATAAATACTTTCTCAAGAAACTGATTTTTTAAGCAAATTACTGATACATGCAATAACATGGGTGGATCTTAAAACATGTTTAAAAAATTAGGCAAGCAGCCAGACAAAAATAATGCAAAGCCAGGAGGACTGAAGGACTTCAAAGTCTGTGTTCTAATCCCAGTGACTCCACAATCTGAAGCAGGAGGATCCCAAAATCAAGGCCAGCCTCAGCACTTAGTGAGGCCCTAAGCAACTTAGCAAGATGCTGTCTCAAAATAAAAAATAAAAAGGGTCGGGGATGCAGCTCAATGGTTAAGCACCCTTGAGTTCAATTCCTGGTAACAACAACAAAAACTGTTCTTTCAACTTCTCCCCAGGACTCCCCGGTTCCCAGCCCCTCCCCTTGTTTCCAGTCTGGGCTCTGGGTCTGCTGTTAGGGGAGGCCCCTGCTTACATCCCTTCCCATATCTACAAGCAGAGGAGAGGCTCAGCTTGGGTTGCTTCTAAGATTCATTACAGGTTTAACGCCCCATGACTCTACAAATCTGTTTTTAAAAACTTATTTTGGGGGCTGGGGCTGTAGCTCAATGGCACAGTGCTTGCCTAGCAAAAGGCACTGGGTTTAATCCTTAGCACCACATAAAAATAAAAAAATAAAGGCATGCTGTCCATCTACAACTATTAATTTTTTTTTTATTATTTTTGAATAGTTAGTAGTCACATGATACAAAATCCAAAAGAGTATACATGTTACAGACTACAAGAGACCAAAAAGACATGACTACTAAATACAATGCCTTTTCCTGAAATGGATCCTGCATGGAGGAAGGATATTAGTAGAAAAAGTAGTGGAAGTGAAAGTTCAGAGTTTAGTAGTTAATAATAATGTACTGATGTTGGTTTCTTACTCCCCCGCCCCATGGACCTTATTTTACTTATTTATTTATATGTTGTGCTGAAGATCGAACCCACGGCCTCACACATGCCAGGCAAGCGCTCAACCTGAGCAACAATGCCAGCCCGGTTTCTTTTTTTTTTTTTTAGAGAAAACAATTTATTCAGATTCTTCTACATTTTTTAGGCTTTTGGTACATTTCTTACTTTTTCAAAATTCATTTTTATTGTAAACAAATGGGATACATCTTGTTTCTCTGTTTGTAAGATGTGCCGTGGTCATATAAGATGTCAGCATACAGAGAAACCAGGTGAGGGAGTATATGGGAACTCCTTATATTATCTTTACAATTTTCCTATAAATTGAAAATTAGTTTAAAATGAAAAGGATTTTGGTGTTTTAGCTTTTTTTTCTGCAGTGCTGGGGACTGAACCTAGAGCCTCACACATTGCTTTGGCAAGTATTCTACTGTCAAGCTCCACCCAGCCTGATGTTTGTTTTTTAAAAGGGCATACAGTGAAATGTTTTCCTCTCACCTCTGCTCTTGGGTCACCCAGTCCCCCCCAACAGGAAAAAATGTTATTTGTTTCTTATAGAATCTTTCAGAGACATTCGATTAATGCTCAAAAGAAAATATCTATATTCTTGAAGTATCATTTCTCAAAACAAAGTATGTCTGAGATAAATTTCTAGAAGTGAAATTCCTCAGCTTATATATATATGTATTTTTTTAAACTATAAACTGAGGAATTTTACTTTAGAAATTTATGTAATATTTATATATATATATATATATGTATATATATATATGGACACAATACCTTATTTATTTTTATGTGGTGCTGAGGATTGAACCTAGTGCCTGACAGGTGCTAGGCAAGCGCTCTATCACTGAGCCACAACCCCAGCCTTCAGTTTATAGTTTTGATAATTACTGCCAAATTGCTCCCCTCGCCCCATGGAGGTTGTACCAATTTATCTTCCCAGTAACGTGTACAAGGACCATTGGTCTCACCAACTTAAAACTATTATCTGAGACCAACTCACTCAATTCAGTTTAAGTCAGACTGCCAACTTTCAAAATGGTCTCAAGTTAAACCTCTAGAATGCTGTCACAAGATGGTGGGTCTGTTCTCAAGGAGTCAGCAGAGGCAAGCAGGGAGTTGGCTGCAGCCAGGCTGAGAAGAAGTCATAGCCAAATGGTTAACATCCCTGCCATCAATCACTACTATCCTCATGAGGAAAAGAGCATTGTCTCTGCTCCACAGCACGCAAAGGGTCAAAGATTTGCTCCTAGAGGGGGAAAAAAATCCCACAGGTCAAAGTGTTCAGATTACAGGTCCAGGAAAATCCCGTTGCAGAAAGAAGACAGCAAATCCCCAGTGCAGTTGAAAGGACAAAACTTTCTTCACTCAGAGACACTCCAATGAATAAACCGGTTAAACATGGTTTGGATTTACTGAACACGAAAACAACTGGATTAAAGTAATCTAGCTAGAAAGGAAAGGAAATGTACCGAGAAAGCTAAGTAATGACAAAGCTGCAGTGTTTACCTCTGCTGAGCAGGGGTGGCCATCCCAGTTTTATAACCAAATTCTCTTAAATTTAAAATTTCCCTTTAGCTGAAGCTAATGAGTCTCTGCTCACGTTGGTCTCTTCAAAAATGCTGAAATCAAGGGTTTGTGAGCGCTCAGGGGATCGACATCCAGGAAGCTGGAGACCGTGGCACACCAGAGTCCACAAGCACCACCTATCAGGGGGGATGCTCTGGCATGGGCCTTTTACCATCCGAGTGGTGGCAGTATCCATCAAACAGGTACAGGTTTTAGGATCAAAGATGAGGTGAGAACCCTAGCTTCACTTTTTACTGATTGTGGACCTTGTACAAAGTAAACTCTGTCTTGGTTCTTCTCTTGATAAACCAAGGATAATACCCATCCAACAGGGTTGCTTTGAGAATTAAATGAGATAATATGCATAGAGCCTAGCCTGAAACCAGCACTCAACAGACAGTAGGTTGGTTGTTTTCCAGTGTTTCTCTTTCTCCCTCCTTCCTCCTAATTATACACCTGAACAACAACAAAACCTTCTTCATATAAGACTGACTCAAGGCACAAAGGCACATCCAAATCTCACTCAGTGACAGGAGGGTTCAGAGGTTTTTTGTTTTGTTTTTGTGTGTGTGTGCTACTGGGATTGGACCCAGAAGGCCCTCTACCACGGAGCCCTTCTTATTTTTGAGGTATGGTCTTGCTATCTCATTTGAGGCAATCTTTCTGCCTCAGTCTCTCAAGAAGTTGGGATTTACAGGCATGCACCTCCATGCCCAAGGGATTCAGCCTTTGATAACAGGACTTAAGTTTTTTTTGATCCCTACTTAAATATTTGTTTACAGACAAAACACATGTCAAAAAAATGAATTTATTGAATACATTAAAGTATTTAAAAAATATGAATAAAATATATGCCTCCCTTTAGTATATTAAAGGATCTTGGGGTAGGTCTGAGGACTACAATAATTTTGAAGCAGTGATCAAAATCTGCAACAACAAATGTGATATAATTAATATAGTTGTGGTTTAGTTGGTGATAATTATACGTTATTTACCTACTATGGTTTACGTCTACATTTGTAATGAAAGAAATGCTAAGTTTCAGTTAGAGAATATTAAATACAAATATTAAACTTTTGTTCCCCATCCAAATTAGACTTCGGGTTGAGATTTCCAGACTACTGACAAAAGGTATATGAAAATTGTCAAGCTAGCACACCTTGGTTTTTTCTCAACGTCAAGAGATTCTTAAGAGTTGGACAGAGTTGTGGGCACATGTAGTCCCAGTTACTCAAGAGGCTGAGGTGGGAGGATCATGTGAACCTACGGAGTTTGAGATCAGTTTAGGCAAAACAGACCTCTTCTCAAAAACAATTTTTCTATTGATCTTTTATTTTCTGCAGTTTGAATGTAAAATGACTAGATATTTTTTAAAAACTTATGCCTGGTGTCCTCTCAGCTTCCTAGATCTGTGATTTGGTATCACAGGTCTGACATTACTTGTATATATTTTCTCTCTGGTATTCCAATTACATGTCCACTATATCTTTTGAAATGATCTCAGTTTTTGGATCTTCTGTTGTTTTTTCCTATGGTTTTTCTTTGCATTTCACTTTGGGATGTTTCTATTAGCCTATATTCAAATTCACTGATTCCTTCCTCAAGTGTTCGGTCTACTAATGGATCCCCTGAAGGCAATCTTTGTTTCTAGTACAGTGATTTTTAGCGTTTGCTTTTTAAATTCAGTTTCCATTTCTATTCTTGCTTATTGCATTTTTTCATTAGAAACTTTTGATAACTCAAACATTTGTGACCATACCTCTAGTTTTGACTGCTTTCTCTCTTCAGCTTTTTTTCTTGCCTTTGGGCATGACTTGTCAATTTCTTGTTAAAAGCCAGACATGTTGCACTGGGAAATGCAAACTGAAAGACAGGCCATTAGTGTGAATATTTATGGCAACCTGGCCAGGGAGCTGAGATTGTTCAATGTCTGTGATAGTTTTAGGTACCAGAGGCTTCACCTTCCTCTAGTGACTGTTTTTGCCTCTCGACTTTGGATTTGCCTAACTGCTTCTCAGAGAAGGGCTTTTGGCCATAATCGCTGTGATTATACTAGAACACACTGGTATCAAGGCAGTGGAAGGAGGCATTCCATAAACTCCAGATTAAATGTTTCAGTAGGCCTGTGATCTATCCAATTATTTCTCCAATGGTACAGCTGTTAGCCTCCATTCCCTGGCTGCTGCATTTCTATTTCCTTGAAGTCCTGATCCTTGCTGATTGTATTTTTTCCCTTAGGTAAGACAGGAAGGAAGACCAGTGTAAAGCCCGAGTGGGAAGAATGCCCTTTTCCTAACTGGAATAAGACTCTGGCTTTTACCCTAGTGAGTGGACCTCTGTAAAGGTGGTTTGGATGTTATTTCACAATCATTATTCATTCTGTTCCCTTGTGAGTCACAAAGATACCTCTAGATGTAAAGATCAGGTAGGGTTCCTAGAGATGAAGTCCACTCCTGCAGGGGCCCCTTTAAAAATGCACTCCCCAGGGATCTCTTACAGACACTAGTCCATACACAGCCTCCATCAAATCATTACCATGGTTCTAAACAGGTTATGGCTCCAGTGACTTTTATTCCCAGTAAGCCAAATTGGCTTTTCTTCTCAGATGAGCTTGTCTCTCCCCATTCTGCAGTGGTGGTCTGCCTTGAAACCTCAGTTCTTATGGGTTCAAGAAAAGTTACTCATTTTGTCTGTCCAACTTTTTCTTTTTTTCTTGGAGCTGGCGCTTGAACCCAATCCAGGGTCTTGTATATGCCAGGGAAGCACCTACCACTGAACTATACTCCTGCACAGCGTTTTCTTGTTTTAAGAACAGGGGTGCCAATTTTCAAGTTGCTTACATGTACAGCTGAAATGGGAAGTGTTTGATTTTGAATGACCATTCCCTTCCTTCCATCTGGATGTCCACATCCCATATAGTTCTCACATTTGCCTCCTGTACTTCGGCTATAAGATAGTACAGTCCTGTAGTCTTTTCACACCAGGGTCTTAACAGGACCGTGTTTGACATCTCCTGGCTATGTTAGCACTTTGCACACTTAAAGGCTTAGTGTTGCTGGTTGAGTTTATTGGGTCACTCCATTTATGGCACTCACTCTAACAGTAAAGAGCATTTCTGAATTTCCTTTAGTGCTTTTGAATTAATTTTCCTGGCCTCTGAATCAGTCATAATTTCTTTATAAGGTTAGAATATAGGGAATTTCACTTACTGTTAATCAAGATTTATAAAAGTAATACTCAAGATCTGATAAGACATTTTTCTCAATTTCCTGATTTCTTTTGTATTGACTAAGGTAGTCAACTAAGTTCGAATCTGACCAACCTCCAGGATTCTTCCTAGGTAAGTGCCTAATCCTGGCTGTTGCAGCATTACCTGAAGCTTAAAAAAAAGTCCTGGACTCAGTCTTGGTAGCTGTGCTATTTAAGGAAATAAGGTATTTCCAAAAAGCAAACTCTTCATGTCCAAAGAGCTACTTGCACTCAAACTTAAAAACAAAATAAAACCTATCTATTCATTTAATCATGTAGAGACTAGCTGGAGGACATAGGAAATGATACTGAAAATTCCCTCCCCTTCACTCACTCCTTAACTGTATTGAAAGTCACACGCCCTGTCCACAGCAGTAAATATGCCAAAGCATGGCCTTTGAGTCAGACATACTCAGAGTCTAAATCCAGCATCACTCCATCCTGGGTAATCCTGAGCACATCCTCATGCTTTTAGAACCTGTCTTCTCCTCCTCTGTCAAGGAGAATACCACCTACTTCATAGGGGGCTCCTATTATAAGATCACAGTAGAAATACTGAAGAATGATACTCTACCCTCCTGAAAAGGTTTTCAACTCTGTTCCCAGTCTGAACATTTGCATATTGTACTAATGACCAGTCGCACCCACTGAACATTTAATCTACAGACCAGGCAGCATGCTAAGCTCTCTATCTGTCCATCCAAACCTCCAATACATTTTATCTGTAAAGTCTCAAGAGAAAGCAGCCTCCTCCTTTCACTGGGCATATTGATTCCTACTTCTATAACAAAACAGGCAAAGCAAGTTGAGGCAACAGGTTGAGAACTTTTCTTCTAGAGTGGCCCATAACAAAAAGACTAGTTGAAAAGCCACATGATGTAATAAAGAGAGATGCTCCTTCCTCAGCTCCTCTTTCCCAAGGTCATAAAAGCAGTCCAGGGGGTCATGATGGCAGAACTTCCAAGAAGGAAACCAAATACTACAATCCTGAAACTCCATGACAACAGGGTTTATGGTACCATTTGCTGCTACTACTAGTCTGTCTACATAGGCTGCAACTGCCATCAGGGAACCCTGAGGAAGCTTTTGCACATTTTAGACACTGCTGTTCCACAGATTTTACATTTAATCCTAAACACCATTTTCAGTTGACAGGAGGTGAGACAAGGTGATCACTAAATAGACACAGAGCCTGAAAATTCTGTATATTTCCTGCCCAATGCTTCACATATAACTCACTGCCAACTTAAGTGCTGTCCTCTTAGAAGACTCTTAAGGGTTTCTAGAACCCTTTCCTTAATGGCTAGAATTAACAGTACAGGCATTTTTACTTGAATTGGTTAAGGTATAGTTTTACTACTCACCATGGTCTCAGTTCCCTAAGAGAAAACACTGGAAAGTACCTTCCTGCATTAGGCGAAAACATGTTACCTGGAATAAACAACTTTCCCCCCAGTTTAAAACCTGTGACTTGTAAAGAGCATGCCTGCCTTTAGAAGAAACTGTAGTAGAGATTAAAAGCAAGCAAGGCATTAACAACATCCTAGACATTATTCCCTTATCTTTAAAGAACAAAATCAAAAGAATTCCATGGTAAGTGGAAACCTCGGTACCACTGATATTTTTCTGCTGTACACTGCAGTTAGTTTAGCAGCATCTCTCACTTACACCTGTTAAGATTCCAGTAGCATTTCCTGGTTGTGACAACCCAAAGTATCTCTAGACATTGTCATAAAATTATCCTGGTTGAAAACCATTGCTTCAGAGGAATTACTCAGTTTAGAAAAGATACCATTACTCTCTTCTGTACACCCCAAACTGACAGCACTTGATTTTAATTCTCCAACTCACTGAAATAAAATTTGCATGTTTAGTTATATACCTTCTTAGAGTAACTGAAATAACTGGTTTTATGGAATTGTGAAATACTGTTGAGCAACAAAAGGCCTTATAACACAGCTTGACTTCTTCCCCTGATTTTTAGACTGCTTGATATATATCCCAGTTTGGACAAGACCTAGACTTATTTCCTCTTAAATGCACCAACTTGTCTTCAGAGGAGATGGATCTAGGGTGGGAGGATAACCTGTCATTATCTTGTGAATTTAACCTTAGATCACAACAGGTCCCCAAACTACTAAGAGATTGTGCAGATTCAAACTAGAAACAATATTCTGGCTGCAAAGGTCTGGCCAAAACCAGCAAGGAGTTGTGTATTTTCTAGTTTCTTATCATTAATACAAGTCAGGCTACGACACTGGCCCTTTTCCCTTAAAGGGGACAGAGTGTGCCACAGCCCAAACCTAATAAAAGAGAAAGCATCCATCTGGTGACTTACTACACCCTTGCTAAGTTTAAACAAATCACTCAGATGAACTAGGGAAAAAATTCTAAGAAACAGGAGGCATGGTATTGACTTATGTTAAAAGGTCTTTTAAATAATGACTTGAGATTATAAAGCATTTCTCAAACACACAAAGTGCTTCATACTGATTCAGTAAGCTTCAAGGAATGCTTTTTTAGTGCATTACTTTTTTTTGTTGTTTAAAAGAAAATACCCTGTTCAAAAGGTGGTAGCATATTTGATATCACCACTGTTTAAAGAGGAATGGAGTTACAGGAATGAGAAGTATATAATTAGTAAATAATCCCTCTTAACAAGTGAATTAAGTAGTAAAGCTATAGGGAAGGGGAAAAAAAGCTAGAGACAGTCAGTGCATATCAGAAATGCATTTTAATTTTTATTTGAAAACAACTTAAATTTTTAGACAAATGATTTTAGTATATAAATTTGATTTTGTTTTTATACAGAATATAAAGATTTCCCTCATTAATCTTCCCTGTGAAGGGTATTACGGGCTGGAAGAAAGATACGTTCTGCACACAAGTGTGTATCTTATGTGTGCGGCACTGGAAACAAATGGTGTAGTGCTCCTACACATAAATTAGATCAAGTGACATTATACTTTAAAGGGGGAGAAGAGAAATATTCTAGTTAATCAAATTCAAGAAGCAAACATGACACAAAAACTGTGCAAATAAGACCAAGTCAGTAACTTTAGTTAGGACACTGCAGATTATAAGGGAAGGTTTGTGAGGCTATAGTGTGCACCACATTCAAACAGCAAGAAAAGCTATTTATATAGAAAAGCTGGAATGAGGGATTTTCACTAAAGCAAATTAACTTCTTGTCAACTGCCAAAACAAAACAGAGCATATGAGTGTTAGTATACTGAAGGCATGTTATACCAGTTTCTGTGCAGCATGCTAAAAGTTATTTAGAACTTCTTCACTGGTGCATACGAATCATTAATGGTCACGTTTTTGCCTCTTCTCAGCAAATTTCAGGCATGTCTTATTTTAGATGGAGTATAGCTTTTATCTATGATTTCATCCTGTAAAAACATGTGAAGACAACGTTCATTCTGTGCCAGAGGATGACCAGCGACCCTGAGAATAGAAAATACAAATTTAGTCCAATATTTCACAAAAACTGGAGCTTTAAGTTAGGATGTATGTACAATTTACTAAAAGTAAGTATTATTTTGGACTATCCATAAAGCTGTGCTCTGTCAACTAATAGTATATTTTCTTTCCTTGGGTTCACAGTAGCAATCTAGAAAACAGTTCTTACTGGATTCACTCTGTACTGCTTCTCACATTTATCCAATTAGCTTAAGTACTAGTTGGTGTATTCATAAGAAACAAATGAATTTTAATGTTAAAAGTGAAATGTATCACTGGATTCTAAGAATCTATTTTAAAGAGAGATACAGGATTAGAGTTAGAAATACAGAGAATTTCAATAAAAGCCCCGCTACTAAGAAGGGGACCAAATGTCCAGGTGTTTTGTTTCTTTTTACTTTTCTTTTTTTGCTGCTTTTAAAGTCTTCTATCACAGGTTAAACACAAAACCAGACTGGGCAACTAGAATTCTATCTCAGAATTTAAAAACATCTAATATAGCACTGCCTTCCCCAAAACAAAGTACATTCATAACAAGACAAGTAAAGGTTGTGTGCTATGATAGATAACCAAGTTAAAGGCTTTGGGTAACCCTTTCTCTTTTGTTTACTACTCATGGATCTGCAAATTACAAGATAAAAATTAATATTTAAGCTCACACAACCATATTCTCATAATTAAAGTGAGCCCTTTCTTAGCATAAACTTTCTATTCCTTTGACTTCTTAAAAATAATGATATTTCAGCTGGGTGTGGTAGCATATGCCTATAATCCCAGGTACTCAGAAGGCTAAGGCAGAAAGATCACTTGCGACCAGTTTGGGGCCAGCCTGGGAACACAGTGAAACCCCATCTCTTAAAAAACAAAATAAAAAATTATTGTTTCAAATGTAATCTATATTAAATGCTAGAAATACTAATTTGAGCTTATCAAGATTTTCTAAAAGACTATCCTAAGTCTTTTTATATTTTCGAAAGAAAACATTTTGCAAGGGAAATAAAAATGTACACCTTTACACAAGACATGTTGATAACACTTCCATCTGCAATCAAACAAAATGATTGTAAATGTATTGTATGTTTTATTGTTCATTCTAGAACATACCTTAAATCAGAAAGAATCATAAGTAAAACTATTTTTTAAGTGCTGTAATTTTAAATGTAATTTGCATAAATTAACCAAGAAAATATAAAACTTGGGTCAACACAAAGCTACTTATTTCAATCACGCAAGTGTGTTAGTATTTATCACGATAGATATTTTTACTTTGTTTAAATGAAACAAAAATTTAGAAAATGGACAAAAGGAAAGGTAGTATCACAACTTAACATTTAAAATTACTAGTGGTCACCTCAAGTAGTTTCAAAACAGCTCACTCTCACCCCCTGAGGAACAGAAAGCACTTACTTGTTTATAAATTGCTCCAGCCCTTGCTTCCTTTCCTCTATAAAATTGTCATCAAATATTCCATCATCTCCTCTAAAAGGTAGTTGACGCAAAAATGCTTTCCCAGGGAGTGGGGGAACTACAACCTAAAACAACATGAAGAAAGTAAGTTCTTGATCATGCTGACTGGTTGTGAAATTTTACAGCACAACATGTCAAACAGTAGAGCCTTATTATGAGAGTCATCTCATTCTCAAACTAATTTAAATATAAAAGAGAATTAGTAAATATATATATATATATCTGAAAAAACAATGTTTTGGAAACAAGACAAATGCAGAAAAAGCTCATCAAACCCCAGTTCCATAAAAACAGGGCCCATAGCTCTATTTGGATATAACATTTTTCTTGGATTTATCAAAGCATGCATGTACAAAGGCAATAATCTTCAATTATTTGATTCTGAAATAAAAGGTTACTATGCCTCCCAGACACTTCTGATGTGACTTGGAGAAGAAAATGTCTTAATGCAATGAAAATTGCAGAATTCAAAATTGTCTCAAATGAGATAAAATGTTATCTATATGTTCTCCCTGCAATATGGTAGATAAGAACTCTATGGTTTCTTCAATATTTTATAATTAACTAGTATTTGTTGCCATTTTTCTTCATGTCCTAAAGCTAAGAAACATGTCAACCTTCTCCCAAAATCCCTATTCTGCTACCAAAGGACATGTCATTTTTATCCTTCCCACGCTACTGAAATAATCCCTAATTTTCCCCTTCGGAGTCTAACCTAGGTTAACTCCATGCTGATTTCTCCCTTCTGGGAATTATCTGAAGCTCAAATATTTGTTTCAATTAGATACCATCTAGTTTTTTCACAGGTTAGTTTGGTTTCTCTCTCCTAACCCAGGGTCTCATGCATGCTAGGCAAGTGCTCTACCATAAGCCCCACTGCTGACATCTTGAGTCAGTAATTCTTTGTATTGGGGGGACTGTCTCATGTATTGTACAATTTTTAGTTGTATCCTTGCCTCTACCCACTAGATGCCAGTAGCACCCCCCAGATAAAATTAAAAATGTCTCAATTGTCAAATATCTCCTATGGAACAAAATGATTCATGGTTGAGAACCACCAATCTCTCCTATTAATGTTTTCAAATCAGAGACCCTGTCTTAGGTAACTTGTGGTTATTTTAAGAAAAAGTGGGCCTGGTGTGGTGGTGGTTGCCTGTAATCCCAGAGATTAGAGAGGCTGAGGCAGAAGATCACAAATTCAAGGCCAGCCTAGGTAATTTAGCAAGACCCTGTCTCAAAAATAAAAAGGGCCAGGTATGTAACTCAGTGGTAGTGCACTTGCATAGTATGTACAAAGCCCTGGGTCTGATCCCCAGCACTCTCTGCCCACATACAAAGAAGAAATAAATGGCCAATAAGTACATGAACAGATGATCCCTAAGAGAAATGAAAATCAAAACCACAGTGAGAGACCACTTCATACACAATAATAACAAAAATAAATAATAAATGAGGGTGTGGAGAGGAGTAGTACTCTCAAATACTGCTACTGGTAATGTGAAGCAGTGCAACTGTACTGGGTCCAACAGTTCCAGCTACTTGGGAGGCCCAGGAAGGAGAATCATTTGAGCCCAGGAGTTGGAGGCCAGACTGAGCAGTGTGAGACCATCTCAAAACCAAAAAACACTAGTGCAACTATTTCTGAAAACAGTTCCTCAGAATTTTAAAAAGTTATCTGACCCAGTAACACAATCTCAGGTATATACCCAAAAGAAATGAAACATGTTCACAAACAAAAACTGTGTACAAAATTTTCTCTCCTCTCCCCTTCCTCCCTCCCTCCCTCCCTTCCTCCCTCCCTCTCTTTCTCTCTCTCTCTTTCTTTCTTTCTTTCTTTCTTTCTTTGTGGGGCTAGGGATCAAACCCAGGGTCTCACGTGTGCTAGGCAAGCACTCTATCACTGAGCTACATCCCCAACCCATGCACAAATTTTTCTTAATATCCTAAGGTTGTTACAAACAAGACTGGAATTGGTTTTCAGTGGAAGAGTGCTTGTCTAATAAGCATAAAACCCTAGGTTCAAATTTGAGGGCCTACTACACAATGAATGGATAAAATGAAGTATATCTGTATGATAGGATATTATTTAGCAATACAAAGAAATGAAGTACTGATACACTACAACAGGATAAATCTTGAAAACATGCAAAGTGAAAGAAGCCAGACACAAAGGATGACATACATTATGCTGCCACTTATATGACATGTTTGGAATAGGTTAGAGAAAGTAATTGGTGGCTGCTTAAGGCTGGGTGAGGAGGGCTTGGGAAAAAATTGGTAGAAATGGATACAAGAATTCTTTTTTTATTTTTATTTTTTTTTAGTTGTCAATGGACCTTATTTACATGCAGAGAGTCGAACCCAGTACCTCAAACATGCTAGGCAAGCCATCTACCATTGAGTTACAACCCCTAGCCCCAGGATTTCTTTTATAAGATGATAAAAAATGTTCTAAAATGGACTGGTTACAGTTGCACAACTCTGTGAATATATTGAAAACCACAGACTTGTATACTTTACATTGGTAAATTGAGCCAGGTATGATGCATGCCTATAAACCCAACAACTTGGGAGGCTGAGACAGGAGGACTGAGAGTTCAAAGCCAGCCTCAGCAACTTCAAGAGGCCCTTGCCAACTCAGCAAGACCCTGTCTCTAAAAAAAAATTTTTTAAAGGGTTGGGGATGTGGATCAGTGGTTAACTGTCCCTGGGTTCAATCCTTGGTACCAAAAAAAAAAAAAAAAAAAAAAAGTGAATTGTATGGTATGTAAATTTTATTTCAATAAAGCTGTTGCTAAAGAAAAAAAAGTGAAGCATACATTCAGCACATGTTTAAATATCTCAGAGTGCCACGTGCTATGTTAAGCAAAGCCCAAAGCGTATCACAAACTACTTCCCCACGGTCATTAAAAATTTCTTCATTACTCAAAATTGTCCCAACTTGTTTTATACATTTAGATCTTTTAACCATCTGTAATTTGTATATAGTTGAGTTGTACATTTTATTCTCAGAGAGCCAGATGTTTCAACTCCATTTACTGAATTCCTTTCCCAAATGGTGATAATGTTTTGTTTTTGTTTTTGTTTTTTGGTACTGGGGATTGAACCTAGGATCTAGTACATACTAAACACATGTTCTACAGTACATACTAAACACATGTTCTACCACTGAGCTATAGTCCCAGTCCCCAATGTTAATTTTGTTATGAACTAAAATACTCTATTAAAACATATATCAGCCAGGCACAGGGGTGCATGCCTGTAATCCCAGTGGTTTAGAAGGCTGAGAAAGGAGGATCGGGAGTTCAAAGCTAGTCTCAGCAATGGCAAGGCACTAAGCAACTCAGTGAGACCCTGTCTCTGAATAAAATACAATAGGGCTGGGGAATGTGGCTAAGTGGTCAGGTGTCCCTAAGGTCAATCCCCAGTACCCAAAAAAAAAAAAAAAAGTCAGCTTTTAAACCCCACTACAGCCTGCTAATCTGTATGCCCAATCCTAAAGCAATAATATCCACTGAAAGGTTTTTTTTTGTGTGTGTGGCCTGGGGATCCAACTCAGAGTCTCATGATAGTAAACAAGTGCTCTACCACTGACATATTTCCCAGCCTCTCAAGTTTTAAGTACCTTTGTGTGTGGGTGTGGGGGGGGGGTACTAGGTATTGAACTGAACCTAGGGCCTCACACATGCTAGGCAAGTGTTCTACCACTGAGTTAAAAGCCCCAATCCCTTAATTATTCTATCCTTAAGATACATTCTGGGCTGGGGTTGTGGTTCCATGGTAGAGCACTTGCCTAGCATGTGTGAAGCACTATGTTAGATTTAGCACCACATAAAAATAAATAAATAAAGGTATTGGGGGATCCAAGATGGCGGACTAGAGGGAGGCTGCATTCCTTGTCACTCCGGTTTCAAGCAGAGGATATCTGTTTCTTGATGAGGCAGTTTTTGCTGCTTATTGATTCCCCGGTGTTTACCCCATTTGTCTGCTGTGATGACCTGAAGTCTGCCAGCATATCGACGCCTTTTTTGAGTGCAGATTGCTCACTGTCAGGCGCCTATTATCCGCCATTTGCCTGCCTCTGGCAGGTCCATCGCCTGCCTTACACCTATCCATCACCCAACACATAAGGTTCACCTCCCGATCGTCCAACAACAGTCAGCAAACTGATCGCCGACTGCCAGTGGAACACGAGCTGCCTGCTGTTGCCTGGAAGTTCACTGTTACAGTACCTGCAGGTTTGATTACACGTGGCTGCTGCCATTTTGAGACAACAGCCAGGCCCCGTAGGACCCTTGTCGGACTGACTGAGCCCCGTCCCCAGGATCCCTCAGCCAACCAATCACTCCCTGCCTCTGGGGCCCTCACATAGACTTGACTGCCACCAGGATCCCCAGACCGACTGATTGCACCAGCCTCCAGGATCCCACAACCACACCGAACACACCCGACCTCCAGGACCCTGGCCTGACCAACCACATCCCGCCTCCAGGACCTCCAGCTGACCACATCCACACCTTGAGCTGCAGCTCCCCATTTGCCAACACATTTCGAAGCCAGAGTGGCCATCTTGGATAATCCTGGAAGCCATAGCTCCGATCTTTAGGTGGGGCAAATCCCATCCTGTGAAGCCTGCTCGAGGCTTGAAGCTAATGGTCAGGTACCTCTCATGCATCAGGCTACTGAACACTGGGAGGTTTCATTACTATATGACTGGTATACTGTAGATTTTCTTTTTTCTCCTTATAAAAAAATTTAAGTTTTTATTTCTTTACTTTTCTTGCTTTCTTCCTTTTGTTTACCTGTTCCCTCAGAGTCTCTCCCTTTTTTGCATGCTAACATCCAATTTCTTTTGATTACACTCTCACCCTTTCTATTTTCTAGAACTTCTGTATAATCTTTTCTTATCCCATTAACAGCCACATTCTACATCCCTCTGCATCCTCTTTGTCCTCCATTAGAAACTGCAGACCTTATTGCAAATGTTTGTTCTACTGAAGATAATATTTGAACTCATTCTGTTTATTATGACAATTTTGTTATTGTCCTCATAGGGGCTATTTGGTCTAGGATTGCATAGTGTCTGAATTGGGCACTGCTAACATTGATCTCCCCTTAAAGAAAGGGTTTTGGAAACCTATAGGGCCACTATAAGCCTATAGGGGAAATCTGCAATACCCCAGATCTGCACTGCTAGAGGGGAAGATACATGAACAACATGAAAAAGCAAGGGAAGAAAATGATCCAAACAAATCTAGATTCTACAGTAATAGAATCCAATGACAGTATGTTAGAAGAAATGTCAGAAAAGGACTTCAGATTATACATGGTTGATGATTCGCGAAGCAAAGGATGAGATAAGAGAGCAAATGCAGGCAATGAATAATAATACCAATAAGCTGAAAGAGCACCTGCAGGAAGCAAAAGATCATTTCAACAAAGAGATAGAGATTCTCAAAAAAAACCAAACAGAAATCCTTGAAATGAAAGAAACAATAACCAAATAATAAAGGTATTGTGTCCATCTACAACTAAAAAATATATATTAAAAAAAAAATATATATATATATATACTCTTGTGCCTGGTAGAACACTTGCTCAACAGATAAAGTAAAACTGACTAATCTTGAGCTTTCTGATCCTGAAGTTCATATATACAAACCTGCAAGTTTATAAGGACACCACTGATCATTCTATTTGGATTTTATGAATAAATACACACACACACACACACACACACACACACACACACATGTATGTTAGGAGATATGACCTTACTATCTTCAGGTCTGTACTAAAATGTTACCTGTAAGTGAAGCTTTTCCTTGATCCTAGGTGAGAATAACTCCCCTCAAGCTTCCTATTTCTTAGTTTAACCTTGTTTTTTACAGCTTACTATATCATCTGATATACTATTTACCTTACTATTTTCTTCTGCCTTTCCTTCACCAATATATTATGATTTGTGCATAATGCTCCTGTATCCAGTCATATTTATCTGGCTAAGGGTTTTTTCTTTGCTTTTCTAGTTCATTAAGTTTTAGAAAAACAGAGTAACCTAGACTTAATCTACCCCAGCACTCCTAACATACTCACTTTATTACATTCTAATCACAAAATTAACTCTTTCAGCATTTTAAGCATACCATGACCTTCCATGACTCCATGCCTCTAACGTCATTCTGAAGTAAGGTTGAAATGAATGACATCAGAGTGGGTTTTGTTCCCTCTAATCCATTTTGCAGCCCAAATCACTAAATTTTCTTTTAAGCAGACAATTCTAAAGGTATGTAACAGTGTTTCTCAACTGCTGGTAGCAGCCCATCAGTGGATCATGACCATTTAAAAAGCCAACCTCATAATAGTAAGGGGGAGAGAGAAGGATAGAAGTTCAGTGAATTAGACAAAGGGGAAGGAAGGGAAGTGAGGGGTATAGGAAAAAGAGTAAAATGAATCAGAATCTTCCTATGTTCCTATATGAATACACCAGCAGTGAAACTCCACATCATGTACAACCACAAGAATAGGATCCTAATTATAATAAGTTATACTCCATGTGTGTATAATATGTCAAAATACACTCTACTGTCATGTGTAGCTAAAAAAGAACAAATTTTTTAAAAAGGAAAATTTTAAAAAAGCCAACCTGAAGAATATCATGTATAACACAAAGATTACTGTTTTATGAGACTTCTGCCACATGTGTATATATGTGTGATGAAAAAAATGTAGCCAGGCCCCCAAAACTCCTGTGCTAATCCAGCAATATTCAGAAGTAAAATGATTAGATTATGAGAGCTGCTATCTAATCAGTCCATCCCTAGTTTGAATGGACTAATTGGGTGGGGGGAACTACAGGCAGGTGGGATGTGGCTAGAGGATGTGGGTAATTAAAGGCATGCTATTAAAGGGGGCATTCTCCCTGTGGCCCTTTCCCTCTCTGCTTCCCTGTGGTTCTGACCTAAGCAGTTTCCTCTGCCATGTCCTTCTGCCATGATGTGCTACCTTACCTTGATCCCAAAGCAACGGTTGACCCACCATGGGCTAAACTTCTGAAATCATAAACCAAAATAAATTTTCCCTCCTCTAAGTTGTTCTTGTCAGGTGTTTTGGTCAGAGCCATACAAAGCTTACTAACACACCAGGTGCACAGGTACACACCTGTAATCCCAGCTACTCAGGAGGCTAAGGCACAAGGATTGTACATTCAAGGCCAGTCTGGGACTTAGGAAGACTGTTTCAAAATTAAGAATGGGTGGGGACAAGGGGATTGGGGGTCATTCACTGGCAGAGTGCTTACCTAGCTCGTTCAAGGCTCTGGGTTCAAGAATAACTGAGGGTGGGGGCGGGGTATGGGGGGGACAGTATTATTCTTATTGAGTAGCATAAAGCTGGAAATACACTGACATGAGATGCAATGAGGAAGTAAAATGTGTGGAGTGGGGAAGATGGAACAGGATGAGAAAAGGAAGAAAGTAATAGCAAGAAGGTTCTAAAAAGTGTTATTTAAGTGTGAGTCAGCAAAGTCCTCAACTGGGTCATTGAAGTAGATAAGGAAAGAGTTCTAAGAAAAAATTACAAAAATTACCTCCCATGAAATAGCATGAGGTTGAAACATCTGAAAGCAAAAAGTCATGTTTGCTTTTGCCCACTTTATTTAAGATAATTTTCCTGAGAAGAACATTAATACTTGGAATGTTTTGCAAAGGTTCATTACAAATAATTCTTACCTTGCTCTCTCTTTCTAATTCACTTCGTAGCCATTCAAAGTCACTGTATCTTCTTCTAACGGTAGATTCCTTCAGCTTGAAAATAGGAAGATTTGTCTGAAACCAAAAAAAAATCACTAGTAAGTTGAAGCACATTAAGGAGACCTCAAAGCTAGTGAGGGGGAATGTTAGTCGACTGATAATATGACAAGCACGGTTGTTACTCTAAAATAAGAAAATGAGTTATTAAAACATTTTAACTGCAGCCAGGGGTGGTGGTGCATGACTGTTATCCCAATAGTTCAGGAGGATGAGGCAGGAGGATTCCAAGTTTGAGGTTGGCCTCAGTTATTTTGTGAGGCCCTAAGCAACTTTGTGAGAACTTGTCTCAAAAAATAACAAGGCCGGGGATGTGGCTCAAAGGTTAAGCACCCTTGGGTTCATCTCTGGTACCAAAAAAAATTTTAACTACAATAAAACTTTGCTAATTATTTAAAAAGTATATAATTTATGTGAGATATAACTTTCAAAATGCATCTTGGCATGTATGTTCTTGGATATCATTCTGCCTGAGGGTTATTTACATAAATAAATAGAAGACATTTTCTTCTATCATTTTGGTAAAAATGTCAATGCGGGGCAAGTGAGAAAAAGCCAGCTCTGGGCTGGGGATGTAGCTCAGTGGCAGAATGCTGGAGACCCTGGGCTTAATCTCTTGTACCAGCAAAAGGAAAAAATTCAATAGCTAATATCTTATTAGACAGTCCTCAGAGAGGAACTACACCTCACCTACTTTTAAATGAAATACAAAGTATTTTATTTTTAGGACTAGATTAGATCCTGCATAATGAAAGAAATGAATAAGCATTATTCTCAAGTTTTATTTTAATTGACAAATACATACATGTATGGGGTACAAAGTGACATTTTAATACATGAATACATTACAGGGTGATCAAATCTGAGGAATAAAGATATCTACTTCCCTCAAATATTTATCATTTTTTGTTGTTGTGAGATGATGCTTAAAATCCTCCATTTTAGATATTTTGGAACACATATTAATATTAATTAGTTACATCTTGCTGTGCAACAGAATACCAGAACTTGTTCTTCTCTTTAACTATAACTTTATACTTAATGACTATTTTTTCCCATTTATTTGTCTACTTCCTCTACACCTCCAACCTCTGGTAAACACCATTCTATTCTCTACTTCTCTGAGTTTGAATATAAAGCATTATTCTTAATGGGTTTCTTAAAAATTCCAAAAAACAATAGGGAAAGTGTTGCAATGTCTATATCTTACCATTAGTAGGAAGAGAGAGAGAGGAAAAAAAAACTTAAAAAAAAAAAGTAAAATGAAAAGGAAATTAGGAGCTGGGAATATAGCTCAGGAGTAACAGTGTGTTTAACCTGCATCAAACTAAAAGTAGAGTTATACTACTCAGCAGACCAGTCTCATAGATCTAGGTTGTTCCACATAGAGAGCAAGTTTAAGAACTGAAAACCTAATGCACAGTATCTGAGATTAGTTGAAATGTAAGTAAAGTTTTGGAGACTTTATTCTGTATAAGACTGCAAAGTTACTTAGTTGCTGCCACTTCTGTCAACTTCTAAACTTAAAAGAAAAAATCTCTATTATTTTTATTATATTCTTCTTTTAAAAATATGCTACCAAATCCAATAAAATATGGTTTTATGATTACGGTCTACTAGCAGAAGCAATATGATATCAGCACTTCTCATCAAGAACAGATTTTTAAATGTACTTATCACAAGGCTTGTAGAAAACAGAAATGATTTAACACAATAAATGCCATTTTCTACCAAAAATGATATTTAATACTATATATTCTCTCAGAATATGTTCTGTCCTAAATTCAGTCTTTGCACTTACAGAACTTTAAACCATTTTATGGCTGAAAAGAAAAAAGTTCAGTGCCAAATGAAGGAAATACTGGTTTCCTACTTTGGATAGAGGGACATCAACATCTTGTAAAATTCACTCCTAAGAAAAATCTACTCATTTGTTAAGCTTAATGCCACTAGTAAATAGTTGTCATTCAGCAAAAGAAAAGCCTTTTCACTCAGGACCTTAAATCCATTTTGTAGTGGTGTCAATTTTTTCCAAAGTGTATTAACTTCGCTGTGTTGTATACCTTAGAGCTTGGAATCTTCTACAGATGCTATTGGGTACAACGGTGTATAAGTTTCAAGCATGAAACCAAATCTCACAAGAGGTTTAAAAGCACTTGAATTTTCTTTCCCAGGTAACCACAACATTTGTTCATTGTATTAATGACTAAGAGCAAAATTGCATCTAACAAGACTCTCATTATACTAAAAGTCAAGCTTGTATTTAGAGATGTTGGCTTGCTATACAGAGGGGTATTCTCATTCCTCAGAAGTAATAAAATTAGGTCCCCTGGAGAGCAGAATGATAATTCCCAAAAAGAAAGCAATGGATTATTTCTCTCTAATTTCACCCACTGGCTTTTTAACCAAGTTCACACTTCCGCATTAAAATATTAAGTCTTTGTAAGTGTCTAAAGATAGAAAGGCCTTTACAGAGCTCAGTATTTTCTGCAGGTGAGATTTTACATTTTGAATTACCTCCTCTCAAATTACTTTACAAAAGGGATTAACTGCTCTCTTTATTCAGTATGTTAAGATCAAGCTTGTGAAAAGAGTTCCCTAAGAATTTTTCATACTTCTGGGTACGGAAGTCTACAAAGTTAATCTCTGAAACAACATATCAAGCTTACAGGTACAATGTTGAGGGAAGAGTGCCAATTCAGCTCATTTTACCTTCCATTTTCCCTTTTGAACTTTTGACACAATCATGATTATATCTGATTCACTCTAATGGGGGAGGGGCTGCCCTTCTATGATTAGCGAGTAGTTGGCTAGATTGTATACTTTAAAAAGGATCACAGTTAAAGAAAATTCATTTAGTTTTCTCAGCTGGTTATGATTTCTTTTTGTGCTTTAGAGTTTTGATAAAGTCACCACAAGAAATTCTGGGCTGGAGGTGTAGCTCAGTGGCAAAGCACTTTGCCTAGCATGCTCATGAGACTGGGATTTGAACCCCATTACTACCAAAAAAAAAAAAAAAAAAAAAAGAAAAAAAAGAAATTCTTCATTTATTTGTTCTTTATACTTAGAGTAGTAAGTATGCCTATTAAGCCTACTGAACATCTTCCTGATCCTTACAAGGTCATCTCAACTTACTTGTTTATTTAATCCTTATAAAATGTCCAAGTGGCAAAAAGTTAGGATTTTTTTCCCCTAAAGTTTTGGGAGGACTCAACTATTGTTTATTGAGCAAGTATAAAAGGGCAATAGTACAGAAAAATGGGAAATCACTGTTTACAATGACAAAAAGCCGGCCTAGCCCTCATGAAGTTTATAACCTACCAAGGAGGTCAGAAGATAAGCATATAAAAAGCTGAATTTACATGATTAAAAATACCAAGAGGCTGAGGGTATAGTTCAATGGTAGAACACTTGCCTGATATGAGGCTCCCCATAGTATAGTGAAAACAAAACAAAACGAGAAAAACCTGTTAACCACAAACAAAGCTGAAAAACAAAGAACAAGTTAGGGACAGATATTTGCAACATATACCAAAAAAATTCATTAAAATGTAAAGAATATAGAAACCAGTGAGATAAACACAACCTAACAAAACAGGGAGAACAAAGAAAAACCAATGGACAATCATGTTCAATTTCACTCACAGAAGCAGTACTAGTGGGCTCAGGTTGTGGCTCAGTGGCAGAGCACTTGCTTAGCATGTGTGAGGCACTGGGTTCAATCCTCAGCAACACATAAAAATAAAATAAAGTCACTGTGTCCATCTACAACTAAAATTATTTTTTTAAAAAGCAGTACTAGTTAAAACAATAATAACACATTTTTGCTAATCAGGTTGGCAGGTATTAAAATGTAGTGTTCAATGCTGGTGAGGGTAGAGAAAACTAGGCATTAAGAAAACCTGCTAATGCACCCCTGCGGGCAGGCAGGAGACCCTGGGGCTGTGGCTTTGGAGGCAAGGCTAGCTGGTGACAGGGCAGGTTAAAAACCAAAGGCTGAATATTCTTTCTGATATGAGGATCCTAAGATACAATGGATGAGGAGTGGGGAAGGGAAGAATAGCAGTGAATTAGACAAAGGGGAAGGAAGGAAAGGGAGAAGGAAGGGGAATAGGAAAGACAGTAGAATGAATCAGAACTTTCCTATGTTCGTGAACATAGTGACCAGTGAAACTTCACATCAGGCACAACTGCAAGAATGGGATCCTAATTAGAGTAAGCTATACTCCATGTTTGTATAATATGTCAAAATACACTCTACTGTCATGCATATCTAAAAAGAACAATAACAAAAACCTGTTAATGGTAGTGGAAACTGGTACAACTTTTAAAGAGAGCATGTTGGTGAATTTACCACTCATTTAAATGCACATTTTAAAATTCTAATTAGTTATACATGATAGAATGTATTTTGACATATTATACATACATGAAGTATATTTTCTCATTCTTATGGGTGTACATGACGTGGAATTACACTGGTCATGTAATCATTTATGCACATAGGACAGTAATGTCTGATTCATTCTACTATCTTTCCTATTCCAATTCCCCCTTGCTTTCCTTCATTTTCCTTTTTCTAATCCAAAGTACTTCTATTCTTCCCTAACCAAACCCCCTTGTGAAATTAGCATTGGTATATCAGAGAACCATTTGGCCCTTGGTGTCTTGAGATTGCCGATTTCTCTTAGCATGATATTCTCCAGCTTCATCCATTTACCTGAAAATGCCATAATTTCATTCTTTTTTATGGCTAATATTCCATTGTGTGTGTGTGTGTGTGTGTATATATATATATATATATATATATATATATATATATATATATATCACATTTTCTTTATCCATTCATCTGTTAAAGGGCACCTGTGTTGGTTCCACTGTTTAGCTATTGTGACTTTAGCTGCTATAAACATTGATGTGGCTGCTTTGCTATACTATGCTGATTTTAAGTCCTTTGGGTATAAACGGAGGAGTGGAATAACTGGGTCAAATGGTGGTTTCATTCTAAGTTTTTTGAGTAAATCTCCATATTGCTGTTTATAGTGGTTGCACCAATTTGCAGTCCCACCAGCAATGTGTGTGTGTACCTTTTCCCCCACATCCTAGCCATACAACAGGAAGACAGTTGAGAATGGTGAAAATAGTGTGAACTAAATGCAGAGAAGAAACAAGTGCAGGATTTATTTAGGAAGTAATTCTTATAGGAGGTGATAGAAAATAAAACTGCAAAGGTTAAAACTGAGCCCTTAATGTCTGACTAAGGCATCTATGTATCTGTGAACATCAGGAAGTGGTATCTTTGAAACTGAAAAAAAGAGAAGTTGCTAAAATAGAAGCCATAAGCCAGGTGTGCCCACCCTGTAATTCCAGCAATCTGGGAGGCTAAGGAAGGAGTATTGAAAATTGGAAGCCAGTCTGGGCAATCAGTAAGACCCTGATTCAAAAATAAAAAATAAAAACAAAAATGGGGGACTGTGATGTAGCTCAGTAGTAGAGTGCCCCAGCACCCAAAAAACAAAAACAAACAAACAAAAAACAAAGTAGAAGCCACAAAATGTGGCTTGTATGCAAGTATGTTTATGAGTAAATATTAAGAACAGTTGGTTCTAGTTTGTACTGCCCACTTCCTGGGGACTGAAACCAGTATCTTGCGCACATGGTAGTATGTGCTCTACTAATGAGCTACGGCCTCAGCGCCACAGTTGGGTTGGTTGATTCTTACAGTTAATCTGCCTGAGTTATATGGGCAAGATACTACTGAGGTAAATTACAGAAAAAAATTCCTTAGAGGTTGTTATGGTTTATATATTAGATGTTCCCCCAAAGCTCGCATATTTGACAAAATGATCACGAGACATTTAACCTAAGCGATGCATTAATCCCCTGATAGGGGGATGACCACTTGGTGGTAACTGTAGGCAGGTAGGGTGTGGCTGGAGGAGGAGGGTCACTGGGGGCATGCCCCTAGGATATATATTCTGTCCTCATTCAGCAGCGCTGGCGCTCTCTCTGCTTCCTGGTGCCATATTCCTGGCTGCTTTCGTCTGCCACACACTTCTGCAGTGATGTTCTGCTTCATCTCTGCTTCGTCTCAGGACCCAAGGAATATAGTCGGTCATCTACAGATTGAGCCTTCTGAGGCTGTAAGCCTCAAATAAAGTTTTCCTTCTCTACTTGTTTTTGTCAGGTCCTTGGGATGTAGCAGCATAAAAGCTGACTAAAACAGAGGTTTTACTTTGGATGTCACTTAAAATGCTTTAGGTTTACTCAGACAGAAGTAGTAAATTCTGAAATTAAATGTAAATCAAACAATATGGTTACTTTCTTTTTTTATTGTAAACAAATGGGATACATGTTGTTTCTCTGTCTGTACATGGAGTAAAGGCATACCATTTGTGTAATCATAAATTTACGTAGGGTAATGTTGTTTGATTCATTCTGTTATTCCCCCCCCACCCTTCCCACCCCTCTTTTCCCTCTATACAGTCCTTCCTTCCTCCATTCTTGCCCCCCTCCCTAACCCTAATTCTAACCCTAACACTAACCCCTCCCACCCCCCATTATGTGTCATCATCCACTTATAAGCGATATCATTCGTCCTTTGGTTTTTTGAGATTGGCTTATCTCACTTAGCATGATATTCTCCAATTTCATCCATTTGCCTGCAAATGCCATAATTTTATCATTCTTTATGGCTGAGTAATATTCCATTGTATATATATGCCATAGTTTCTTTATCCATTCATCAATTGAAGGACATCTAGGTTGGTTCCACAATCTGGCTATTGTGAACTGAGCAGCTATGAACATTGATGTGGCAGTATCTCTGTAATATGCTGATTTTAAGTCCTTTGGGTATAGGTCAAGGAGTGGGATAGCTGGGTCAAATGGTGGTTCCATTCCAAGTTTTCTAAGGAGTCTCCACACTGCTTTCCAGAGTGGATGCACTAATTTGCAGCCCCACCAGCAATGTATGAGTGTTCCTTTCTCCCCACATCCTCGCCAACACCTGTTGTTGCTTGTATTCTTGATAATCGTTATTCTAATTGGGGTGAGATGGAATCTTAGGGTGGTTTTGATTTGCATTTCTCTTATTACTAGAGATGGTAAACATTTTTCCATATGTTTGTTGATTGCTTGTAGATCTTCTGTGAAGTGTCTGTTCATTTCCTTAGCCCATTTGTCGATTGGATTATTTGCATTCTTGGTGTAGAGTTTTTTGAGTTCTTTATAGATTCTGGAGATTAGTGCTCTATCTGAAGTATGATTGGCAAAGATTTTCTCCCACTCTGTAGGCTCTTTCTTTGCATTGCTGATAGTTTCCTTTGCTGAGAGAAAGCTTTTTAGTTTGAATCTATCCCAGTTATTGATTCTTGCTTTTATTTCTTGTGCTATGGGAGTCCTGTTGAGGAAGTCTGGTCCTAAGCTGACATGTTGAAGATCTGGACCTACTTTTTCTTCTATAAGATGCAAGGTCTCTGGTCTGATTCCAAGGTCCTTAATCCATTTGAGTTTAGTTTCGTGCATGGTGAGAGATATGGGTTTAGTTTCATTCTGTTGCATATGGATTTCCAATTCTCCCAGCACCATTTGTTGAATAGGCTATCTTTTCTCCATTGCATATTTTTGGCCCCTTTGTCTAGTATGAGAAAATTGTATTTATTTGGGTTTGTGTCCGTGTCCTCTATTCTGTACCATTGATCCACCTTTCTATTTTGGTACCAATACCATGCCGTTTTTGTTACTATTGCTTTGTAGTAGAGTTGAAGATCTGGTATTGCGATACCCCCTGCTTCACTCTTTCTGCCAAGGATTGCTTTAGCTATTCTGGGTTTTTTATTCTTCCAGATGAATTTCATAATTGCTTGCTCTATTTCTGTAAGGTACATCATTGGAATTTTAATTGGAATTGCATTGAATCTGTATAGAACTTTTGGTAGTATAGTCATTTTGACAATATTAATTCTTCCTATCCAAGAACATGGGAGATCTTTCCATCTTCTAAGGTTTTCTTTAATTTCTTTCTTTAGTGTTCTGTAGTTCTCGTCGTAGAGGTCTTTCACCTCTTTTGTGAGATTAATTCCCAAGTATTTTATTTTTTTCGATGCTATTGTGAATGGGGTAGTTTTCCTAATTTCTCTTTCTGAAATGGTTACTTTCAGATGATGGAAACTTTTGTAACATAAAGAGCAAGATTTAGTATTTGCTTACCCTGACACTCATATTTTTCCCCTAATTTTAAGGTAAGTTGCTCAAAACCAGGCTGAGTATAAAGTATAAGTCACAATTTTATTCCTAGCTACTAGACATTTTATTTCCTACCCCTATCAATTAACTCAAAGATATCAGTGGATCTTCAATTATATTTCAGAATTACCTGGATAGAGTAAAACAATGTTTTTAAATAGAGGGATAACCCAAATATAGAAAAATGCACAAGCACATTGCAGATACATCCCACATGTATCCTCACATGGTTTTAGCAAACCTGGATAGTTTTAAAAAAGAATTCTCAAGGCTTAAACCTCATATCAACTAACTCAAATCAGAGTTTCTAAGGAAATGGTCCCTTTAAAAATTTCCTCAGATGATTAACGTACACCAGGTTTAGAAACTTACCACCAGATTATGTCTGATACAAAGAAACATACAAGCAACTAGAGAAGTGCTTAGAAGGTAATTTACAGCTATAAATATCTATATTTAAAAAAAGGAGAAAAGTGGTGGGGAGTGGGGAGTTGGGAGTGGAGTGGGGAGCTCAGTGGTGGAGTGCTTGCCTATTGCACACAAGGCCCTGGGTTCAGTCCCCAGCAAAGAATGTAAGGTAAGGGGGTAAGGACAGGTAAGACGAACAATCTCAAATGAAAAACCTATACTTCCACCTTAGGAAACTAGGAAAAGGCAAATTAAACTCAAAGCAAGTAGAAGGAAAAAACTAATAAAGATTAGAGTAAACATAAAAGAGAATATGAAAACATTCCACACTTATGGAAATGAGAGACTTCTGAAGATTGACCCTGTGAGATTATTTTTAATAACTTGTTTTACAAAATTTGTGACGAAGTCATATTTATCCTTCCACGTAAGAGAAGAAAGTCAAAGTCAGTAACCCTACTAATCCTCTTAATTCTTTCCTTCAAATATCAGAGACTCATTCAGTATAAAAGTACACAGTTACTATATTCTACATTAGTATAGTGATTAAAAACTTGGACTCTGCCTCAGTTCAAATCCCAGCAATGTCACTTAACTAGGTGACTTGGGCAAATTAATCTGTTGCTCAATTTGCTCATCTATAAAATGGAGATATTACTCTGAAAGCACTTTGAAATAATGGTGTTTTAGAATTTAAATAACCTATTTTATTTCTACTACTCTGTAGTCATATAAAGGTTAATTCTTTATCTGGATTCACTGTACACAAATGGGGTACAACTTTCGTTTCTCTGGTTGTACACGAAGTAGAGTCACACCATTTGCGAAATCATACATGTACATAGGGTAATGGTGTTCGTCTCATTGTTATTTTTCCTTCCCCCACCCCCTCCCCACCCATTTTCCTCTATACAATCCATCCTTCCTCCATTCTTGCCTCCCCCACCACCTACTATGTATCATAATTCACTTATCAGAGAAATCATTCGGTCTTTGGTTTTTTGGGGCTGGCTCATTTCACTTGGCATGATATTCTCCAATTTCATCCATTTACCTGCAAATGCCATAATTTTATTATTCTTTGTGGCTGAATAATATTCCACTGTGTATATGTACCACAGTTTCTTTATCCATTCATTTGTTGAAGGGCATCTAGGTTGGTTCCACAATCTAGCTATTGTGAATTGAGCTGCTATGAACATTGATGTAGCTGCATCACTGTACTATCCTGATTTTTTTTAAAGTCTTTTGGGTATAGGTCAAGGAGTGGGATAGCTGGGTCAAATGGTGGTTCCATTCCAAGTTTTCTAAGGAATCTCCATACTGCTTTCGAGAGTGGCTGCACCAATTTGCCACCCCACCAGCAATGTATGAATGTACCTTTTTCCCCATATCCTCACCAACATCTGTTGTTGCTTGTATTCTTGATAACAGACATTCTAATTGGGGTGAGGTAAAATCTTAGGGTAGTTTTGATTTGCATTTCTTTTATTACTAGAGATGTTAAACATTTTTTCACATACCTTTTGATTGCTTGTAGATCTTCTGTGAAGTGTCTGCTCATTTCCTTAGCCCATTTATTGATTGGGTTATTTGCATTCTTGGTGTAAAGCTTTTTGAATTATTTATAGATTCTGGAGATTAGTGCTGTAATCTGAAGTATGTGTGGCAAAGATTTCCTCCCACTCTGTAGGCTCTCTCTTCACATTGTTCATTATTTTCTTTGCTGAGAAAAAGTCTTTTAGTTTGAATCTATCCCAATTATTGATTCCTGATTTTCTTTCTTATACTGTGGGAGTCATGTTAAGGAAGTCTGGTCCTAGGCTGACATGATGAAGATTTGGGCCTACTTTTTCTTTTATTAGGTGCAGGGTCTCTGGTCTAATTCTGAGATCCTTGATCCATTTTGAGTTGAGTTTTGTGCAGGGTGAGAGATGTTGGGACTAATGACACGTTAACTAACTCAGGCTGACTCCTTACTCCCTGGCAAGTGAGCAAGATCAAGGCCTCAAAGGCGGTTTCAATAGTTAATGACGATAAATGGGATCACCCTCAGGGATTGGTTAACAACAGTTCCGCGAACGTGATCAGCTTGTGCTTGCCATATAGTCCTATGGGACTCTCGCCTGTGTGAACCCCCCTGCCTTGCTGACCTTTAAGCTGACTGGTTCCCGCCTAGCCCCCACCCTACATAAAAGCTGTGCGATTTCCTCAATAAACAAGTTCCTGCTGTGACAGGTCTCCCTGACGCATCTGACTGTCCTCCGCCTGGAGGGCTGGGAGCGGGCGGTCAGTCGGCCTTACCTATCCTGATCTGACCTTGTTGGGGAGTGTCCCCTTCCCTTGCCGCTGGTCGAGAAGAGCAAGGGTTATTTAAGACCCCGACAGAGAGATAGGGGTTTAGTTTCATTTTGCTGCATATGGATTTCCAGTTTTCCCAGCACCATTTGTTGAACAGGCTATCTTTTCTCCATTGTATGTTTTTGGTTCCTTTGTGTAGTATGAGGTAACTCTATTTATGTGGGTTTGTCTCTGTGTCCTCTATTCTGTACTACTGGCCTGCCTGTCCAATACCATTCCATTTTTGTTACTACTGCTCTGTAGTATAGTTTAAGGTTTGGTATTGTGATACCTGCTGTTTTACTCTTCCTGCTAAGGATTGCTTTGGCTATCCTGGGTCTCTTATTTTTCCAAATGAACTTCATGATTGTTTTCTCTATTCTATGAGGAATGTCAGTGGGATTTTAATAGGAACTGCATTGAACCTGTATAGTGCTTTTGGTAGTATGGCCGTTTTGACAATATTAATTCTGCCTATCCAAGAACACGGGAGATCTTTCTATCTTCTAAGGTTTTCTTTAATTTCTTTCTGTAGTGTTCTATAGTTCTCATTATAGAGGTCTTTCACCTCTTTTGTTAGATTGATCCCTAAGTTTTTTTGTTTTTTGTGTTTTGAGGCTGTTGTGAATGGGGCAGTTTTCCTAATTTCTCTTTCAGAGGATTCATCACTTATGAATAAAAATTCATTAGATTTATGTATGTTGATTTTATATACTGCTACTTTCCTGAATAAAGGTTAGTTCTTTTGAAATAAATTTGTAACACTCCAAAGGTCATGTTCATGTAACTTTATTTCATACAACTGTTGTAGTGATTAAATAAGATAATACATTAAAAACTGCTTAAAATGGTGCCTAGCACACAATAAGTACACAGTAAGTCTGTTAGTTTTTGAAGACCATGGTGAGGTAGTGAATGACAGTAATCAGAGTTGGGCTCAGTGACCCACACCTGTAATCCCAGCTACTTGGGAGGTTGAGGTAGGAGGATCACAAGTTCAAGGTCGACCTGGGCAACTTAGTGAGACCCTGTCTCAAAAATAAAAACAAATGGTGGGGATATAGCTTAGTGGTAGAGCTTGTTTTGCATGTATGAGGTCCTAGATTCAATCCCCAGGACCGCCAAAAAAAGTACTCATGATATTTTGGCGAATAATATATTTGAGAAAGATGAAGACTTGCAGTGCTAGAGGTTGAACACACGGCCTCACACATACTAGGTGTGTACTGTACCACTGAGCTGAGTCTCCAGTCCAATGAAAACATCTTATAAGAAGGGATATGGGGAAAGGTTGCACAATACATACTAAGTTCCAGGTAGCACTAAGAAGTTCTGGTGTGCATGTCGGCTTAGGAACTGACTTCCTGAACCAGACTCGTAAAGCACAAGAAGTAAAATCAAGAATCAATAAATGGCATGGGTTCAAACTACAAAGCTGCTTCTCAGCAAAGGAAACAATCAATAACATGAAGAGAGAGCCTATGGAATGGGAGAACATCTTTACCACATGCACATCAGATACAACACTAATCTCCAGGGTATATAAAGAACGTGAAAAACTTAACACTTAAAAAACAAATAACCCAATCAATAAATGGGTTAAGGAACTGAACAGACGCTTCACAGAAGAAATGTAATCAGTTGACAAATATATGAAAAAATGTTCAACATCTTTAGCAATTAGAGAAACGGAAATCCAAACTACACTGAGATTCCACCTCATTTCAGTCAGAATGGCAATCATCAAATATACGAGCAACAATAGCTGGGCATAGTGGCACACATCTGTAATCCTAGTGGCTTGGGAGGCTGCAGCAGGAGGATTACAAGTTCAAAGATAGCCTCGGCAAAAACAAGGCACTAAGCAACTCAGCTGAGAGCCTGTCTCTAAATAAAATACAAAACAGGGCTGGAGACGAGGCTCAGTGGTTGAGTGCCCCTGAGTTCAATCCCCAGTATCAAAGGGTGGGATGGGGGGAAGAATACAAGCAACAATAAATGTTGGCAAGGATGTGGGGGAAAAGGTACACTCATACACTGCTGGTGGGACTGCAAACTGGTGCAACCACTATGTACAGCAGTATGGAGAGTCCTCAGAAAACTTGGAACCACCATTTGACCCAGTTATCCCACTTCTTGGTTTTTACCCAAAGGACTTAAAATCAGCATACTACAGTGACATAGTCACACCAAGGTTTACAGCAGCTTAAGTCACAATATCTAAACAATGGAACCAACCTAGGTGCCCTTCAATGGATGGATAAAGAAAATGTGGTATATATACACAATGGAATATTACTTAGCCTTAAAGAATAATGAAATTATGGCATTTACAGGTAAATGGATGGAGCTGGAGAATATCAGGTTAAGTGAAATAAACCAAACCCAAAAAAAACAAAGGCCGAATGTTTTCTCTGATAAGCAGATGCTAATCCATAATGATGTGGGGTGGGGGATGAAAAAACTTTGAAATGTGCAGAGGCAGATGAGGGGAGGGAAGGACGGTGGAATGAGATGGAAATTATTACTCTATATATACATGTATTATTACACTACTGATATGACTCTGCACCATGTTCAGCCAGAGGAAGTTGTGCTCCATTTATGTACAATGTGTCAAAATGCATTCTACTGTCATGTATAACTAATTAGAATAAATTTTTTAAAAATAAAAAAATTTAAAAAGTTTTAGTGTTTTGCCCAGTAGGATATCAATAATAATTAGGTACTTCAAAAAGCTAGAAGAAAGAATTTTGAATGTTTTCACCATAAAGAAATGATAAATATTTGATACAGATATGTTTAATCTGATTTAAACATTACACAAGTACATATGTATCAAAATAACACATAGTAGTCCATTATTAGGTACAATTTTGTTTTTACCTATCAGTTAAAACTTTAAAAAAGATAAAGACAAAGATGGATTTATATCTGCCTTTTACATATAAACATGGGTTAGAGTTAAGATATATTTTCCCATTTTATATGACATCCATCTTTAAAGAGGGCAATCATCTTTAATGAAAGTTTTATTTTTTTAACCATGTTCTGGTTCTTCTTTCTTTTTAAATATTTTATGTTATTTAAAAAACATATCAGGGTTTCTAAGTGTCCATTTCTTTCTGGTTAAGTTACTGGGGAAAAACCCTTAATGTGCCTTTCAACAGAAAGACTTCAGGGGCTGGGGATGTAGCTGAGTGGTATAATACGACCCCAGCATGCATGCATGAATGCCTCTCCTCCCTGAGGTTTGGTCCTCGGCTCTAGGGTCAGGGGAGACCTTTGGACAATTTTTCACTTTCACATAAGGAGTGTTATTTTACATGACTAACTGTAATTTTAAAATACTGCAATTGGGGGCATGCCACATGAGACAAGGTTATAGTACAAATCAGCAACCTATATTTCTGCTTCCCTCTATTTTGTCCAAGTTAGATAATGGTATAGTTGATAATAAGCCTTTTGCAATAGCCCAAAGCTTGCCATTTTCATTTTATAATAGTTTGTCATCAACTGCTCTTGAGTCTCTGAGGACAAGGGAAAATGGATGTTGGACCTGACTTGTTAACAGCTACTGCTTTATTAAGATGGTGTGCAAGTGAGTAATAACATAATACATGCACAATGAAATTGAAGCATTCTGCCTAGGACTTAAGCTATCTATATATACCCTATTATAATAAACAGGACAAATCATTTATGTGTTTCTCTGTAATAAAATGTATCAAAATATTTTTAAAAGAATCAAGCAGTCTCTGTTCACTTCTTCAGCCATTTTCTTTTTCAAAAAATATTTTTAGTTGTAGATGGACACGATACCTTTATTTTTTTAATGTGGTGCTGAGGATCGTACCCCACAAGTGTGAGGAAAGTGCTCTACCACTGAGCTATTACCCCAGCCCCTTCAGCTATTTTCAATCTACAATTCTCCTGCCTTTTCTTTTGCCATTCAAGACACTGACTTTTTTTTGGTAATGGGAACTGAACCCAGGACTTCAGACATGCTGGTGTTCTACCACTGAGCTATATCACCAGATCTTTTTACGTTTTTTAAATTTTGAGATAGGGTCTCCTTAAGTTGCCTTAGGCTGGACTTGAACTTGCCATCCTTCTATCTCAGCCTCCCAAGGACTGGAATTACACGCCTAGCAGATGTTGACAATTTTTTAGTCTAGTCCAGCTGTTTGAAGTATATTCTACCATTTTTAGTTTGTTTCCTCATCTAGTTCTATGTTAAACGTTTTGACAAGAACATTCACACCTTCTGAGGTCATCGCATCAGAAGACAAATAATGACAGCTTGTCCCACTAGCGGATCACTTGGTTAAGGTATTTCAGCCAGATTTCTCCAATGTAGGTGCCTTCTTTATCTTTCCTCTTGTTCCAAAATGTGCCTTTCATAAAAAGATTTACCACCATTTAGAATTTGTCCCCAACGTTCAGAACTTAACAAACTGATTATCAGAGTATATAGAATTAAGCCTGCTTCTTGGAGAATTCACATTTTTAGGTGAAGTTATTGGCCTGATTTCTTTTTTTTTTTTTCCTTTTTTTGTCTTTCCTTTTCTTTTCTGAGTGCCAGTGATTAAACCCAATATTCTACCACTGAGTTACGTGCCCCCCCAATTTGCCAGATTTTAACAGGCAACAGCCAACAGAAGGTACACTAATTTAATGCAGAAAAGACCCATTTCCTGCTAGATACAGTGTGAACATTTAGGTGTATATGTGAATTATGTTCACAATTTATTTATGTAAGTATACATAATATGAAAGCATTTATAGTTTACTTGGCTAAAATGAAGAGATGGATATTTGCCCTAGGAGAAATTCAATGCAATTCTTATGCTTCTATGTATGTTGCCTTTTAAGATGCAAGATGATGTTGTATTCTGCTTAGCTCATAATAAGGGATGGACTAAATACAAGACCCTGGGACATTCAGAAAACTATAAAAGAACAAAAAACCAACAGGGATTTTTTTTTTTTTTTGGTGTTTATTTACTCTAATAATATACCAGAAACAAAACTCCAAAGATGAAATGTTATAAGAGATGTCTGTATGCCTGATACTCTTCAATTGCCACTTACATAAAACAGAAACCAGCCATTTTTCACAAAAAGTATTGTTAATCACATAGGGTAATATCATCAAGAGACTAAAAGGACATTACATACTAAAGAACAGATTTCTGAAACCATGGTATAGCGGTCTAAAACAAGTGCTCCCTTCAAGTCTAAGAGGAAAACTGCCACATTATTGGTCTCCAAAAAGCTAAGTCTTATACACTTACACACTCTGACCTATTAAAGTCAAAGATACCCTATATGTAACCTGATTATCACTGATAGCCAAGAAGAAAACCAAGCTTCAAAATGTAACCACCTGAAAATAGCTTAACAATAGATATTAGAAAAATGTTTACTAGGTGTTTCTAGTATTTCTTCAGATAGTGTCACGTGTACATTTGAAAAAGAGACTGGCAACAACATCAAAAGTATACTCAATAGGCCATACTCTATTCAACCAATCCTAAGAGATGTAAATGGATGCCCCACTACAGTTCTCATTAAACAGCTGCACTGCTCCAAATATCTACATCTAGAGATAAAGGATAAGCTGAGAAGTGCTTAAGCTATTACCTCTCCTTCAGTACTTTTGATACAGTTTTACCCAATCTGGAACGGCATGAATAATTGGAGATATGTTTTATAACCTAGATGAACTCCTAAATATGGCTGTGGAGAAGTCATTTAAATGAAGAATAAGCTTTTAGTCTGCAGAACCTTTGAAATGTAGATTGTCACTAAGCCAACATATTTAGTTTCTTTCTTTTACAAAAAAATAAGGACATAGCCTTCAGTGATACAATTCCTTGTTATTTTAAAAGAAGTATCTTTTATGGTATGATTTCCAAAACAGTAGACAAGGAAGTATCTAAATAAATTTAATGCATAAACCAACTAATTCCAATACTTTCCCTACTTTTTCCATATTCTGTGTGAATTAGCAACAAGACTTATCTGGGAGCACATGCAAGGCTTTCAATAAGCAAGTTTTAGTAGAATTGTGCAATAATTCTATTATAAAGGAAAATTCATTCATAAGAGTTCATGAACATTTACATAATTTCACAGGCTCATGATAAAAGAAATATGCCTATTAAGAGCCTAAGACCTTTTGGGGGGTGACTTAAACGTGTAGAACTATTTAATATTTATGTTCTCAACTTGCTTAATTCTAAGAATCATGCTCAAGTGTCACTACCTATAATTTCATTCAATTGGTTCAGGGTAGAGTCTAAACACCAGCATTTTTAAGTGATTCTAAGGTAAAGCCAGGGTTAAGAAATTCTGCCCTACACTTGCCAAATGTGAAAAAGGGTATGTGTTCAGGAATATGTATGATCTCCAAGTGACTATGGTTTAGCAAAGATGGCTACAGGCAACAATATTCATTCATTCATCTGTGACAGTACTGGGGGGATTGACTCCAGGGACACTACACCACACAGCTACATCTCCAGCCCTTTTAAAATTTTTAAATTTTGAGAAAGATTCCTGCAAAATTGTCAAAGCTGGCCTCAAAATTTCAATTCTCCTGCTTCAGCCTCTGGAGTAGCTGGGATAACAGAGGTTCACTACCACAAATGGCAATATTTTACCAATGATTTGGAACTAATACTATGAAAATACTGAACTGGAAATGGATAAAAAGTCATTATACTATGAGATGGAAAACAGTGAAAGAATATTAGTTAAGTAGTTCTATTTAACAATCTTAAAATCCATGTAGAACCACGAAAGATCCCAAATAGTCAATGAATTTCTAGGGGGGTAGGTTTAGAGGCATCAAATTTTCTGATTTAAAATTAAATGATAGGGAGCTGTGATTGTGGCTCAGTGGTAGAGCACTTGCCTAGCATGTGTGAGGCAATGGGTTCTATTCTCAGCAACACACACAAATAAAAAAACAAAATTGAGGTCCATAAACAACTCTCTCTCTCTCTCTCTCTCTATATATATATATATATATTTTTTAATTATATGGTAAAGCTACAGTAATCAACAATATATACTGTCATGAAAACAGACACAGACCAGTGGAACAGAGTAGAGCCCAGAAATAAATTCAAACACATATGGTAAACTAATTTTTGACAACTAATTCTTTGCACCAAGAAGATAAAATGGAATAAGGAAGAGTCTCTTTAAATAAGGGGTTCTGGGAAAATGGGATTTCCACGTGTACAGAATGAAACAAGAGGAGGTGTGGTAGCACATGCCTAGATTCCCAGCTACTTAGGAGGCTGCCACAGGAGGATCACAAGTTTGGGGCAGACTGGGCAACTTAGACCCTGTCTCAAAATAAAAATACGAAGGCTGGGATGCAGCTCAGTGGTACAGAACCATACACACAAACACATACATACACGCCACCACAAGAAGCCAATAAAAGGAAATGCATTTTTCTGTTCTAAACAAAGGCATGATTCTGAAATAAAAGAAATTGAAGACTATGTTGCTCTATCTACAATAAATAACATGATAAACCTCTAATAATAGATATTATAAAATAATTTGTCACTTATAAGAGAATGAAGCAGAGCTGTTTTTTAAAAGCACAAATTATTACCCAGAAAACAATAAAAACATACAAAAAGGGATGTTTAATGAATCCTAATTCTCTCAGACATGAGTTTCACATATATTAATATACTTCCTTCTCTTCTAGTCAAAATGATTAACTGTAAGATCAACCAAACAAGAACAAACACTAGGCATATGCATTCTTTAAATGTACAGATTGATAGCAGTACCATTACAATACTTTATCCCTATCACTGAACCCCAAAGACAGTGATTATTGTTCTCACAGTCAGAGAGTATTCAAATCACTAACATAAAAATCTCTTTTTTTGTGGGGGGGTAAGGGAGAAGGCATCACTGGGAACTGAACTTAGGGTGGTAAGACCTTTTTATGGCAGCGGGGCAGAAATACTTGGGGATTGAACTGAGGGGCACTCAACTACTGAGCCACATCCCTAGTCCTATTTTATATTTTATTTAGAGATAGGGTCTCACTGAGTTGCTTAGCACCTCGCTTTTGTCGAGGCTGGCTTTGAACTCATGATACTCCTGCCACGCAGCCTCCCAAACCACTGGGATTACAGGTGTGCGCCACCACACCAGGCCCCCAGACCTCTTTATTTTATTTTGAATAGGTCTAAGTTGCCCAGTCTGGCCTTGAATGTGTAATCCTCTTGACTCAGCTCCCTGAGTAGCTGGGATTACTGGGTGTGCCACCAAGCCACGTAAAATTATTTTTATTAGGAATAAAAAGTAACTCTAAGACGCGTCATAGTAAACCATGCATAAGTGAACAGGTCACTGTTCACTGCAACTTACTATCAAAGGTATCAATGCTAATAATTAATTTAGTGGTTTGGGCTGTATAGTTCAGTGGTAGAGTGTTTGCCCAGCATGTGTGAGGCCCTGGGTTTGGTCCCCAACAATGCAAAAAACAAAACACAATTTAAAATATTTCCTGGCTAGCACACCCTCTTTTATAGCTAGGTGTACTTGGTTTGAGGTGGGGCTGGAGAGTAGGATATTCTGGTTTCTCCCTAAGTTAAGGTCATTTCTGAGTATTTTGTCTAGCTTCCTTTCTCCCTATAGTTTCTATTCCTTGCCTATCTTGAGTTGTGAAGTTTATAAAAGGAAACCACTCCATATCTTTAAACCCCAAACCTTACTTGTGAATATTATATTTTAAGTCATGACATTTATAAACAGTTACTATGACATCACATAGACCATTAAATGTAAAAGGGTAATAAGAATACAACATAAAAGGTGTTAATTAAGAATATACTGTGAACACACACTATGAAAAATACTAAGTACATAGACATGGTCCCTGCCTTAGCCATCTTTATAATACAGTTAAGGATTTTAGGAAGATAACAAAACAGAAATATGTGCCACAATATAGACAAGGACAGGCCAAGGAAGCAGAAATAAATTAAGGATATAGAAATACTGTTGGGAAAGTTTCTGTAAGCACATAATTTTGGGAGTACATTATGATACAGATAGTTATGCACAACCTTTAAGGCTCAGAGGTTTTAAAATTAACAGAAATTTTGTGTAAGTATATTATTCGTGGCTGTTTACACCATTATGTATCAAAAGTGTTCAAGTTTCGCCAGATGCTGTGGTGAGTGCCTGTAATCCAGCGACAAAGGAGGCTGAGGCAGGAGGATCATGTGTTCAAAGCTGGCCTCAGCAACTTAATGAGGCCCTAAGCAACTCAGTGAGACCCTGTCTCTAAATAAAATACAAGAAAGGGCTGGGGATGTGGCTCAGTGGTTAAGTGCCCGAGTTCAATCGCCTGTACCAAAAAAAAAAAAAAAACAAAAAAAAAAAAGGTCTATTCTTTTCCCCTACCTGAGAACTCCAAGGATATATTCATTAGGACTGCATTTTTAAAAAGATACAAATCAAGGTTCAAATTTTTTGTGGTAGAAGTTCCTGACATGCTACATTTGGGGAACAATGTGTGTGACTGAGAAGGTAGAGGCTAAGGCAGGGAGACTGCAACTTGGAAGTTGGCCTCAGCAACTTAGAGAGACCCTTGGCAAATTATCAAGACCCTGTCTCAAAATAAAAAATAAAATCTAGGTACATAGCCCAGTACCTAGGCTCAATCTCTAATCCACAACACACACACACAAATCAAGCAAATATATATTAGTATAATTCAGTATATGCTTTATACCATGATGGTAAATTTAGCATAGTAGGGGCTAATCACAGTCTGATTTCTGGAAGTAGCAGTCAACAGATAGTCAAGCAGATCTGGGTTCAAGTCCCTTTCTGAAATTCATTAATAATATGCTAAGTTACTTTCCTTCTCTGAGTTTTCTTTTCAGTGCTAGGGACAGAACCCAAGACCTTGTACCATGCTCCCCCACTGAGCTACACCTCCATTAAAATGATTACCACTTACCCCAATAACTAATAAGAACTATCATAACTTCATACATTTTTACTACATATTAGCTACTTAATGTGGGTAGGGCAAATTCTATGCATTATGCCATGTTTGAGCCTCTCAAGTTTTATATCATGGTCAAAGAAATTCAAGAAAAGGAGTTAAGGAATTTGTTCAGGGTCACATGTCTACTAATAGGCACAGAGAGAGTATTTATTTTATGCTGAACTTCAAAGTCACACTCTTAAGGCAGTGTGGTTACAGTATCTAACTTAGAGCAGATGATAAATAAAGCTTTAAGCATTCATTGAAAGATCATTTAATAAATATTTCAACACAACTATTATGTGCAAGGGATTAGGTAATACTTAGCTACAAGGTTCTTAAAAAGCATTTTAAAATGGTTGGGAATGTGGTTCAGTGGTAGAGGGCTTATCCAGTATGTGTGAGGCCCTGGGCTCAGTACCCAGTACTAGAGAAAAAAAAAAAAAAATTTTTTAAACATTACACAAAAAATGCTTCTGATCATGCAAAAGTTAACATTAACAGCACAGTAATATAAAAAAGACCTTTCCTCTTTAAAACATGGAACCTAGTCTGGTACAGTGACACATAATTCCAGCAACTCAGAAGGTTGGGGCAGGACGGTCACAAATTCAAGGCCAATCTCAGCAACTCCTGAGACCCTCAGCAACTTGGTGAGATGCTGTGACAAAATAAAATGTAAAAAGGACTGAGGATGTTGTTCAATCCCCAGTACAAAACAACAACATAACAAAACCAAAACAAAAGGTATAGAATAAAAAGGTGGACTGGGCTCAATGGTAGAGTATTTGCCTGGCATGTACAAGGCCCTGGGTTCAATCCCAAGCACAGCAAAATAAAAATAAAATAAACTATAGGTAAGGACTGAAACCACTAGAATGATGGAATGAGAAGCTCAGTAAAGCCTCTACCAAAAAATTAATGATAAAACTAGACAAACATATCAAAACAAGCTATATTGTGACCTGGAAATTGGGTGAAGACATGTAACAAACTGAAAATCATTTACTCAAGAAAAAAGCACTGAATCTCAGGTGAGAAAAGAACCAAAGCCTAGTATTTTAGCCTAGGGCTACTGCTACTATCATTACCAAGCCCCACTAGATTCTTCAGTAGTAGTTCTACCAGGCCAAGGCAAGCTGTGAAATCATCACTGCTGGAGGGGGTCACTAGTTAGAATATAGAAAAGTTCCACATGCAGGTATATTACTGAAAACAATAATGATCTTGCTACTGGGTTGGGACTATAGCTCAATAGCAGAGCACTTGCCTAGCATGTGTGAAGTACTGGGTTCGATCCTTAGCACCACACAAAAATAAACAAATAAAATAAAGGCATTCTGTCCATCTACAACTACAAAAAAATTTTTTAAAAATTATCTTGCTCGATCCCCAGCACCGCAAAAAAAAAAAAAAAAAAAATTATCTTGCTGACAATCAGGGAGGGCAAATACTACAGCAAACTAAGGTTGCAATGCTGTGGCAAGGAATCAACAAGCAAACTTGCCAGAAGTACAGCAGTGAAATTGGAGAATCACATAGTCCCACTGGGTGTTGGTAAGCTCCTACTTTTTTCTGGTAGTCTGAAAGGCTGTGTGCTTGCATAAAGTTGTACACAAGTTCTGGAAACCTGGAAGGTACCTTGAGTTATCTACACAACTGTGGTTGAACTGTGGTCTTTCACAGAAAAAGGATAGCCATAGACAAGAGAAGAACAACACAAAGTAAAGCTGGGACAAACTTGCATATTGCCAGTACTGTGAATGCATTCCCTAACCTACATACAGATTTACTGGCAAAAGGCAAGAGTTTTACTGGCTAAAGGCATTTATATATAACCTTTAACCAGTAGCTAACTACTAAGCTAAGCTGACGTAGGAGTGATACACAGGATGCCAGATTTTGGAAAAAGAAGAAAATATATATATTAAGCCAGGTGTGGTGGCACACACTGGTAATCCCAGCAACTTGGAAGACTGAGGCAAATCTGAGGCCAGACTGGGCAACAGAGCAAGACCCTGTCTCAAAAAACACACAAAAAGGCCTGGGAGACACAATTCAGCAGTAGAATGCTTGCCTAGTAAGCACACAGCCCTGGTTCAATTCCCAGTAGAAAAAGGGGAAAAAAAAAATTGAAAAGGATTCCAAAGCAGTTAGCATAAATATGTTCAAGGAACAAAAAGGAAATCATGCTTACAGAATTAAAAGAAAGTACGATGACTCAATGAACTGAAAAAAGATCATAAAAAGAACCATCAAACTGGAGTTCTGGTGTTGAAAAGCTAAGTGAAATGGAAAATTCACTGAAGGGGCTCAAAAGCAGATTTTTTTTTTTTTTTAGCAGATGAAACAGCAAATATGAAAATAGATCAATAGAAATTGTCTAGTCTGAAGAACAGAAAGAAAAAAGAATGAAGAACATACAGAGCTTCCAGAGACCCTTGGAATGCCATCAAGTCTACCAAAACCCTGGTAATGGGACTCTCACAATGAGAAAGGAACAATGACTAAAAACTCAAGTTTGACTTTAGTCTGATTCACACATCCAAGAAGCACAACAAAGTCCAAGTAGGAAAAACATAAAAGAGATCTACACCTAACAAAAATCGCCAACTACTAAAAGGATAGACAAGCAAAATCCTAGCAAGAGAAAAAGAACTCATCACATACAAGTGACCCACAATAAGATTAACAGGTGAATTCTAACCAGAAACAATGGAAACCAGAAAACAGTGGCACATTTAGAATGCTAAAAGAAAAAAGAAAAACAACAAAGAATTTCATATTCAGTATTGTAGGTGGAATTCTGTGATGGTCCCCCAAATTCCAACCTCCCACATGCCTCTTTGACTATGCATGAGGACTATAAATATGATGGATGCCACTTCCAGGATTAGGTTACCCTGTATGGCAGAAACAAAGGCATTTTGCAGATGTAATTAATGGCCCTAATCAGTCCGACTTTGAGTTCATCAAAGGGAGAGTTTTGTGAGTGACCCTGACTTAATCAGGTGAGTCCCTAAAAGAAGGCTTTAGGAAAAAAGCTTTAGTCTCCCCTGAGTTCAAAAGGTTTTCCCCAATGGCCTGGAAGAGGAAAGCTGCTATATATTTTATAGCTGCAATAAATTAATTCTTCCAACAACTAAGAAAGCCAGGAAGAGAAGAAAAGACTGCAACCCTGACCAACTCTTGACTATAGATTCTGGGAGAGCATAAACAAAGGGCTAAGCTGAGCCATATTCAGACTTCTGATTTATAGAAACTGGTAAAATTTGGTGATGTTTTAAGATGCTACGATTGTTGTTGTTGTTATTATTATTATTACTATTATTACTTTTTTTTGTTCCTAGTACTGGGGACTGAACCCAGGGCCTCATGCATGCTTCATAATTTTAAATGTAGCAATAAAAAACTAATATATCCAGAAAAACTAGCCAGATGCAGTGGTACACACCTGTAATCCCAGTAACTCCAGAGGCTGAGACAGGAGACCACAAGTACAAGGCCAGCCTCAGCAACTTAGTGAGACTCTGTATCAAAAATAAAATAACAAGTTCTGGGGATGTAACTCAGTATTATAGCACCCCTGAGTTTAACCCCAGCACTGCAAATAGATAGATAGATAGATAAATATTAAGTCCAGAAAAATTATCCTTCAAAAACAAAGATGAAATAAGATACTTCCAGATGAACAAAGACTAAGAATTCATAGTTAGCACACCTGCCTAAGAAGAAATACTAAACAACTAGGCACAGTGGTGCTGCTTATAATCTTAGCAGGACCCTATCTCAGAAGAAAAATAAATGGGGGCTCGAAGTGTAGTTCAGTGATAGAGTGCTTGCACTGCAAATGTGAAGACCTTGGTTTGATCCCCAGTACTGAAAACAAAACAATTAAAAAAAAAAAAAAAAAGGATTTGCTGATGAGTTATCTTAAGCTTGCCTACATAAAAACTATTATTCAGCTTCCTGGTCCTAATGAAATACCAAAGGCAATTAATTTATAAGAAGAAAGGTCCTCTTTGGAGTCACTGTTCTGGAAATTCCTGTCTACAATTCAGGGGTCCATTGCTTTGGGCCTCTGGTGAGTGTGGCACATCACAGCAGGAGTGCATGATGGAGCAAACCTCATACCACATGAGCCAAGAAACAAAGAGGAAGAAGCCACCAAGGTACCACAATCCCCTTCAGAGGCATGCCCCAAATAACCTAAGAACCCCCTACAAAGCCTCAACCCTGAATAGCACTACCTCGGGAACCTTTAGGGGACATTCAACATCCAAACTACAGCAAGAACTTAAATCATAAGATTTCAGTGTTTTAATATAATGAATTTTTCTGAGACCTTTATAAAGAACCTTTGAGGAAGTAGGATAGGAAGGGAATTTGGAAAGCACTTCCCCTTCCACTTGCAGTACAGGCACAGAACAGGAAATTACTTCAGAGCCCCCGAGCAAAAGTATGTTGGGAGAGCCTGGAGTTCTCAACAGACATGAAAGCAGATTTAAGTAAATCTGTTTGGGGCTAGAGAGTTTCACATCTTTTTTTTTTTTTTTGGTGATGCTGGGGATTGAACTCATGGCCTTGTGCTTTGCAAGGCAAGCACTCTACCAACTGAGCTATATCCCTAGCCCTTAAAGATTTTCATATCGTTAACATCTAACCTAGATGGAAATGAAGAGAAAGGAAAAAGATACTATGCATTCTGAAAGATAATATTTACTCTCATCCCAGTTCACCTTCAACTAAAGTACAATCCAAGTAAACTATGACCTATAAACTTGTGTTCAATTTCCAAATGCAGTCCACACAAGACCCAGAGGAGAGGGCTGGGAGCTAGCTCAGCTGGTAGAGTGCTTGCCTTACAAGCACAAGGCCCTGAGTTCGATCCCCAGTATCGAAAAAGAAAAGACCCAGAGGAGAGGCAGAGACAACCCCTCTGCACTATGGCCATTGCATCTCCCAACTCTTTAAAGGTAGTGAACACCACAGTCCTTAAAAACCAAGAGCACCACCTTTCTAAAAGCTGCCCAGCAGGCCCAAATGGCTGCTTGATTCCCTCAACTACAAGCTAACTCGGAAACTCAAAACTTGAACACTGCTGGAGGGGAGGGTGAGCATGAGTTCCTCTCCAGCCCTGACCTGTCCGCAGCATGCATCACATGCCACATATCTACTTTCTTTTTTTTTTTTTTTTTTTTTTTTTTTTTTGAGACAGGGTTTTGCTACATTGCCCTGCCTGGTCTTGAACTCCTGGACTCAAGTGCATCTCCCACCTGACCCTCCCTGAGTGCTCAAATTACAACGACATGCCATCATCCCAACTTTAAATTTCTTACTTAAAAAGTTTTTTTCTTTACTAATGTAACAAAATATTCCTATCAAGAACATAAGTAATCTTTGGCTGCATAATGAAAACCTTTTTTCTTTATCTTGAATGGGGTGTGAGGAAGTAAGACAGGGAGAAAATTTGAGAAGTACCTTCCTTTTCTACTTGCAGTACAGGTACAGACCAAATTTATTTCAGGGTGCTGAGTTACTGTCTTGCTTCCCATATTTTACTCAAGATAATGAAAAAAAAAAGTATTCTTAATTCAACCAAAGGCTAGATATTTATTTTCTAGATAAAAATGTTTTATTACACTAGGAAAAAACATTTTTCTTTCCTTTTTTTTGGAGGGGTGGCAGTGGGAGAGTACTGGGAATCTAACAAAGGGGCAATTTACCATTGAGTTACATCACCAGCACTTTTTATTTTTAAATTTGAGACAGGGTCTCACTAAGTGGCTGAAGTTAGTCTTGAACTTTGGATCCTCCTGTTGAAGCTGCTTTTTTTTAATTAATTTTTTCATTTGTTCTAATTGGTTATACATGACAGTAGAATGCTTTTTAACACACTGTACCTATCTCAGCTTCTTGAGCTACTGGGATTTACAGGCATACATGATCATGCCTGAGGTTTCTCTTTTTTTTTTTTTTTTTTTAAGAATGGAGTGTGAGGGTTGGGGAGATAGCTCAGTTGAAGATAGAATGAAACAGACAGTATTACCCTATGTATATGTATGATTACATGAATGGTGTGAATCTACATTGTTGAAAATGAAAAGTTGTACCCCATTTGTGTATAATGAATCAAAATGCAGTCTATAAAAGTAAATAAGATTTTAATAAAAAAAGAAAGAAAGAAAAGAAAAAAGAATGGAGCGTGTGTAAAGGCAGCCCACATCTGGAGTTTGGCACATGAGTAACGGTGACAGAAGAGGCCTATACCACTTCTGATCAACTAAAGACCCAGTAAAGTCAAATAAGTCAACATCAATTTCAAAGAAACTGAAACTCAAGGATATCTGCAAGTTTAAGTCTAACACTTCAATTTAAATAGTCACCTATGGCCAATGGTTACTGCATCAGGGCGATTTTAGAGAAGGGCAGATAAAAGAACATGTCCCTTCTAAATAATCTACTGAAGAACTCATAAGTAATGGCCTATTTTAACCTATAAAGTTTTTTCTTAGTTTTATCAGATTATACATAACTATAAATTCTACAATGCTCCCTTGGCTTTGACATTCTTTTTTTTTTTTTTTTTTTTTAAACAGGAATTAAACCCAGGGATGCTTACCCACTGAGCCACATCCCCAGCCCTTTTCCCCTTCTCATTTTTTAAATTTTGAGACAGGGTCTTACTAAGTTGCTGAGGCTGCCCTTGAACTTGACATCCTTCTAAATTGCTGGGATTACAGGCATGTGCCACAGCACCCAGTTTAGTGTTAACATTTTTTTTAAAATATTTTTTTTAGTTGTCAATGGACCTTTATTTTATTTATTTATACGAGGTGGTGAGGATGGAACCCGGGGTATCACACATGCCAGGCAAGCGAACTACCACTGAGCTACAACCTCAGCCCAAGTTTCAACATTCTTGAAATTACTTAGTACAGAAGTTTTGGGCTCCTTATACATTTGATACATTTTTTGGTCTACTTCATAATTTTTTAAGTTGGATTTTTAAATTCTGTCCTATGCAAATGGATGTGGATATTTTAAATACAGATTCTTGCTTATCTTAAAAGACTGGTTAATGTTCAGAAAAAATTGTGTGGCTATATATTTATTACCTGAAATACTTCAATGTATTTTAATTTTTTTAATTTTTTTTTTAGTTGTTGAAGAACTTTTATTTTATTTTCTTATATGGTGCTAAGCACGGAACCCAGTGCCTCACACATGCTAGGCAAGTGTTCTACCACTGAGTTACAGCCCCCAGCCACTTGAATGCATTTTAGACCGAGAGAATCACAAGTTGTAAAAGTCAGAGTACTGTTTTCCTAATGTGTGCAATGAATGGAAGATAGTACTGCTTCTAAGAATTTGCTTGGAGTTCAAAGGCCTGACAATAAAGTCTGAAATCTTTTATAAGTTAAATTTTAATTCCAAGTCATTATCCAAAAGTATTCATCACCTAATACTCAAGATTTTAAACTTACCAAGCCTCAGAAGTTAGCCTTTTTCATTTGAGGGCACCAGATCACAATAGCAATGATAAAAAATTCTATCTAATATCCAGAATATATTAAAAAAAAAAAAAAACTCAAAAAATGCCAAAAAATCCCCTAATGGACAAATGAACTAAAGACATTTCTCAAAAATAAATAAATAAATAATAGTAAAGAATAAAAATAAAGCAAATGGCCAACAAATACATGGAAAAAATTCAACATCATTAACAATCAGGGAAATGCAAATCAAAACCACACTGAGGGGCTGGGGTTGTGGTTCAGGGGCAGAGTACTTGCCTAGCATGTATGAAGCACTGGATTCCAGTCTCAGCACCACATATAAATAAATGAATAAAATAAAGGTCCATCAACATCTAAAAAAAAAAAAAACAAAAAACTACACTGAAATTTCATTTCACTCTAGTTAGAATGACAAACATCAAGAAAAAAATAACAGCCAGGCATGGTGGTGCATGTGGGAGGCTGAGGGAGGAAGACTGCAAGTTGAAGGCCAACTTAAGCAACTTAGTAAAGCCCTCAGCAATTTAGCAAGACCCTATCTCAAAATAAAAATAAAAAGGGCTGGGGAGGTAGCACAGTGGGGTAAGGAGCCCCTGGGTTCAATCCCCAGTACCAAAACAAAAAACAAAAAACCCACAAATAACAAATAAAACAAAACTACAAACAATAAATGCTGGTAAGGATGTGGGGGTGGGGGGAGGCACACTCATGCTGCATTGTTGGTGGGACTGCAAATTAGTACAATCAGTCTGAAAAGCAGTATGGAGATTACTCAAAAAAGTAATGGATCCAGGAATGGATCCACCATTCTAACTATTCTGCTCCTTGATATTTATTCAGAAAAACTAAAATCAGCATACAATTTTTGTGATATGTACATACTAATGTTTATAACAGCACAATTCACAATCATTAAGGAACCAAACTAGGTATCCCTCAATAGATGAATGGATATAGAAAATGTGGTATATAACACCATGGAGTGTTAGTCATTAAGAAGAATGAAATTATGTCATATGCTGGCAAATAGATGGAACTGGAGAACATCATGCTAAGTTAAATAAGCCAAACTTAGAAAAAGTCAAGGGTCAAATGTTTTCTATGTGGAAGCTAGAGAGAAATAAGGAAATTTTTAAATAGGGGATCATGAAAATAGAAGGGAGAACAGTGGAGTAGAGGAAGGCAGCAAAGGGGTGGAAGGAGGGATGAGAAAGGAGAGAAACTGCAGAATGAAATTGACCAAATTATGCTATATACATGTATGAATACATCACAATGAATTCCACTTTTATGTATGACTGTAATGCACAAATTAAAAAAGTAAAATAAAGAAGGAAAACAAATATAGTAGAAGAAGGGAATAAGTACCTCTTAATAGGCAGCAGAGGGTTGTTTTTCCAAAATAAAGAGGAAATTACCACAAAACAAGGTAACTTTGGGCTGCCAAGTCAAGATTAACAACACTAAGCAAGTCAGATGTAGTGGTACATGTCTATAGGTATTCAGGAGGTTGAGGTGGATTACTTAAGTCCACATGTTCTAGGCCAGCCCAGGCAATTTAGTGAGACCCTGCCTTAAAGAAAGGCCTGGGAATGTAGCTTAGAGGTAGAGTGCTTGCCCAGCAAGCACAGACCTGGATTCAATCCATAGTACTGCCAACTAGAAGACTGAGAGAATCACATAATCTTTGTTACCCTCCCCCATCACATAATCTTGATAGTTTTGTTTTTGTCTTTTGTGGTACTAAGATTGAACTTGGGGTGCTCTATGACTGAGCTACATTCCCAGCCCTTTCCTCTTCTTTCTTTTGAGTCAGGCTCTTGCCCAGGTGGGTTTTGAATTTGGGGTCCTTCTGCCTCAGCCTTGAGCTGGGATTACAGATATGTGCCACTACACATAGCTTAATTCATAGTATTTTTCTTCTCTTTAAAAATGTGTTTTCATTAGTACATCACAGTTTTATATCATTGTGGGGTTCATTCTGACATACTCATAATAGTGGGAAAAAAACCACTGTTGTGAAAATTAAGTTTTAAGGTAGTTTGTTGTGCACTGATAACTGACACAATATTGCTTAGAGGGAACACCAGCCTATGCTGTGTACATATATTTGATTTAGCTTTTGGCAAAAGGAATAAGGGAAGATCATTAGGATTAAATTTTGGGAAAGAGCAGATAGACTGTCTTAACTACATCATAAAACACAATTATGCTGAAAGAAAAATGATTATGATTAAGTAAGAATGTGTAACTAGGGGTAGGAGGTATTATAGTTCAGTGGTGCAGTGTGCTTGCCTAGCATGTCTGAGGTCCTGGATTCAATCCCTGGCACCACTAAAAAGTTAAAATAAATTTAAAAAAAGAATTAGCAACTGGTCTATATCTATGAGTGATTTTAACTAGAATTAAGAGCCACTACCATGTCAAAGAAGAGGCAGGAAAATAACGGAATATATCAGAGAAAATATAAGGGAAAGTACCTACCACATTGTCTGAACATATCAGACTAGAGATGCTGTAAGTAAATATAACCTATAAGTAGAACAAAGAGGTAGAGAAATGTTTGAGTCAGACAGTAACAAATGGTCCTTATAGGTCAGAATCCAGTATTATTTTTGTGTGACTTTGGCAGGTCACTGACAATGTCAGATGCTGGCAATGAAGAACAGAAAAGACAGGTGCTCTCTTTGCCTGGAATACTACTGGTTCATTATCTGCCCTCACATTCCTGGCTCCATAACGCATATTTGGATTCCCACTGCATATTATGCATATTTTTTAATCAAATAAGCATATTTTATAAAACTAAATTAAATTTACCTTTCTTCCCACCTCCAGTGCAAAGTCTTATTCATCTGTCAGTTAAGCATCTAGTATAGTGTCTGGTATAGACATAATAGGTCATTAATGTTTGTTTATTTGATGTTCAATAATCAGAGAAATCTTCTAGTCCTATTTCAGAATGGAGTGAATTTAATAAATGCAGCAGTCATTTTAATTAAACTTAGCATTCCGAGTGCTCAATAAAGCAAATGGCCCACACAAGCTACTCAAATTTAAGTCAACAAATGTAAAAAGAAATTTAGTTAGAAAAAAAATTGATGTCTTGAGAGAAAAAAACTGGACAAATAACATTGTGGATAAAAATCATATATTGATGTCTAAGCAAAAAGTTCTATAATTTATTCCAACTTATCTATATCGTCTGTCCTTCTAAACTAAGTATTCTATCAATTACATTGTTCCGTTTATAGTTGATGTCACAGATTCTCAATTTTCAACTTAAATCCCTTTCTATAATTCACACATTAAAATTACCTATAGCAATGCTCAACCTATATCAATATAATTATTCAAAATCATTTGTATATTATATTAATGATTAAAAATCATGGCAGCATTCTGGACGCCGAGCCGCTGCGCGCTTAGGTTGCAGCGTGGAAGCCACAGCACCTCGCGCGGCCCCGGCCCCACCCCCACCCCCACTCCCACTCCCACTCCCGTCCCAGGCCAGTCAGTCCCTCAGATGAGAGCTGTGCCCAGGCACCAGCTACAGCCACCAGCTACAGCCCCGCCAGCTGCGGTGGGCTCACCTGCCGCGGCACCCAGGTAGCCAGGTCTGATGGCCTAGATGGCCACCACTGCGGCAGGTATGGCTGTGGGCTCTGCTGTGGGGCACACACTGGGCCATGCCATCACAGGGAGCTTCAGCGGAGGAAGTGCTGCGGAGACCTCAAAGCCGGGTATCACCTACCAGGAGCCTCACGGAACCCAGCCAGCACAGCAGTAGCAGCTTGGTGGCCTTTGCTTTTATGAGATAAAACAATTTTTGGAGCGTGCCCAGAACCAGGGTGATATTAAGCTCTGGGAGGGTTTCAATGAGGTGCTGAAGCAGTGCAGATGCTAACGGATTAGTCTAATCGGGAAGTCCAAATTGAAGAAACGGAAAATCGGCTCTGATGACCATGTTACTTTAGCATAAAAATGTAATCAATACAGAAAATATGAACTGTAAAAAACTGCAGTGTAAAGCCTCACCTAATAGCTTCAATGTTTCTGAATGGCAACAAAAGAGAGTTCTAATTGTATGGAAGTTCATTGAGTTGGTTCAGAATTGGGGGCTGGACAAATGTTTGTGTGCCCTCTTTAAGCCAGCTGTTCTGATTTTCTTTGAGTTTATTAGAATAAAGTGATTTTTTTTCCTGAAAAAAAAAAAATCATTAATGGCACCACTGCCATATTGTGTAGGAGGTTAACATGTATGTATACCACATAGTAAATGGTGATATGGCATAAAAAATTAACTCTGACCTATAAAATATCTAAGCAATGATCCTGGCTAAAACTAACTGCAATCCATTTTGTCAGGCATCATCTTCACTTTTGCCACTGGTTTGTGGACTCTCACAAAACTATCACAAACTTCAATTTTCTCTACATGGTCATTCAAAGGAGTTTTAAAAGGCTTCAAATGAGAAAAATAAGCTTTATAAACTGAAAATCCTTGTGGCTGGTCTCAATATAAAGAACAAAATAACAACAGCAAGTCTATGTAAAAACTGGGCCTTTAGAAGGCAAAAAGGATATCTTAATATTTCATGTAGTACCCATCAACGGGGTTATACATTAAGATCCTGTTAGTATTCTAGTTTTTGTTGTGCTGGGGCTGAAACCCAGGGACTTCTACAGGCAGGCTAGCACTCTACCATTGAGCCACATCCCCAGGCAAGATTCTTTTAACATTTAATTAATATGTAAGATTAAAAAAACTAGTAGTTTAACTACCATTTCCTCATTTACTATTGTCTTCCTAAGATGAATGATTTCTTTTTCACAGTCCAACAGTTTTGATATTAGATTCTCCCAATGTAGCTTGATTTTCAATACAGCAGACCCTCTTTTCCTTGGGGGATATGTTCTAAGATCCCAGTAGATACCTGAAACTGCAGAAAGTATTGAACCTCAAATACAATATCTTTTTTTTCCTATACATACATACCTATAAGAAAGTTTAATATATAAATTCAGCACAGATATTAACAGGTAACAAATAGAAAAATTATAATAATAAAGTTATGTGAACATGCTGTAATAAAAGTAATATAATTTTCATCTCTTTCAAGATCTTATTGTATTGAACCCACCCTTCTTGACTATAGGTAACTGCAACCAAAGGAACAAAACCTATATTCCATTTTTCTTCTCATTTTTTTTTTTTAAGTACTGGGGACTGAACCCAGGGGTGTTTTCTCACTGAATTACATACCCAGCCCTTTCTTAATTTCTGAGACAAGGTCTTGTTAGATTGCCAAAGCTGGCCTCTAACCTGAGATCCTCCTTCCTGCCTCAGTGGGAATTACAGGTGTGCACCACCATACCCAGCTACTATTGTACTTCAGTGCTACATAAACAAACTCTACACCAGGAACAGGCAAACTTTTTCTTTTTACTTTTGGAGACAGGAGTTTGCTGTTCTCCAGGCGAGTCTCAAACTGGTAGGCTCAAGTGATCCACACTCAGTCTACAGTAGTTTTAAACAGACACCTAAGAAAAAAAAATTAATTATATTTTAGTATCTGTAAGCCAAAGTAGATCCCATTGAATGCTCCCATCAGATATGCCATGTCTTCACATACTCTTTGTTCCTCTTATCAAAATTAATTCTCAGGAAGGGATCAAAACCCTTCATATTAACAGTACCAACACTAAAATGGATGAAGATGGAAAATATCACACTAAGTGAAATAGGTTAAGCCCAAAAAAACCAAAGGCTGAATGCTTTCTCTGATAAGTGCATGACACTATATAACAAGGGAGGGTGGTGGGGGGAAGAGAAGAATGAAGAAACTTTGGAAGGTGCAGAGGAAAATGGGGTAGGAGATGGAGGGGGACAGAATGAAACAGTATTACCCAATGTATACTTATGATTACATGAATGGTGTGAATCTACATTGTATACAACCACAGAAATGAAAAGTTGTACCCCATTTGTGTACAATGAATCAAAATGCAGTCTAAAAATAAAAAAGATTTTAATAAAAAAAATTACCAAAACGAATGACAACTTAATTTCTTGCAAATTTAATAAACTTACTCTATACCGTAATTGCAGGCATCAGAATAAAGGGAAAAAGCTGGGCCTGGTGGTACAGACTTGTAATCCCAACAATTTGGGAGGCTGAGGCAGGAGGATTACAAATTCAAAACCAGCCTCAGTTACTTAGTATGAGGATTCTAAGTAACTTAGTGAGTCCCTATCTCAAAATAAAAAAATTTAAAAAGAGCTGGGGATGTAGTTCAGTGGTTAAGGGTGCCTGGTTTCATTCCCTAGCACTAAAATAAACAAACAAAAAGAATAAAGGCAAAGAATAGATGATATGAATGTAGCTAAAGCAATATCCTAAAAGAGCCAAACCCAAGTATCTGTTTGTTATTGTGGCAACAACCTCTTTTCTTCCCTTCTTCAAATTGCCCAGCTAGACAAATTCCCTCTATAGCTAACACATGGCAATGGAGCAAAAGTAGCAATGATACAACTCCCAGGGTTGTGTCCTTTAAGTGCAAGAATATTTCTCCTGGCTAGAAAGTGGATGTTACTTTGGGAACTCATAGTCAAGCTGATATCAACCCTGGACTGTGCCTGAGGACTCTACTGGGATGCAGGGAAGGAACAACTCTCTTTTTAGTTTGTGGTCTCTGGGAGACTAACCTAAACAGTATTTTTTTTTTTTTTTTTTTTTTTTGTGGGGGTGGGGGGCGGGGCACAGGAAATTGAACCCAGTAACAAACCACTGAGCCACATCGCAACCCTTTTTAAACATTTTTAAATTTTGAGACAGGGTCTTGCTAAATTGCTTAGGGTCTTGTTAATTTGCTGAGGCTGGCTTTGAACTGGCGATTCTCATGCTTAAGCTTCCTGAGCTGCTGGGATTACAGAAGTGATCTACCATGCTCAGCTTGGCCTCCAACTTTGTCTCTCTTCTCTCTTTTTGGTACTGGGGACTGAACTGAACCCAGGGGCACTTAACCACTGAGCCTCATCTCCAGTCCTTTTTATTTTGAGACAAGGACTCACTAAATTGCTTAGGGCCTCGCTAAATTGCTAAGGCTGGTTTTGAATTTGTGATCCTCCTGTCTCAGCCTTCCATCACTGGGATTATAGGCATGTGCCACTGTGCCCAGCATGGTCTCCAACTTTTGATCCTCCTGCCTCAGGTTCGTGAGTTGCTGGGATTACAGGCATGCACCATCACATCCAGCCTGTATCCTAATAGATTCTAGCAAGTCACAGTAAACATCACATTTTACTAACATGTCCAAATTGCTAGGTTCTAAGTTAAATATTTCTTTAAAGAAATAGAACTTTGGCTGAAAGCTTTAAGTGTTTTACTTAAGGAATCAAATCAATAAACAGCAGTTCCAAGATTTTCTTGGACACCATCTTTCTTATCTGACGTTCAAAAAATTATTGGCTCTGCTTTTATAGAAGCAGCATAGTGGGATTCAAAACACCAAATCTAATAATAGTGCTGTACAGGAAAACCTATATTATGTGGAATCACAAGGATAGCTAAAAGTTAAGCATTTTGAGACATTCTCATTTTATATGTTCTCCTTTAAAAGTGTATAGAGTGGCAATATTTATAATCTATAAAGATTCCTTTTTTAAGCGGATTTATGTTTTTCTTTCATTGAATTCTGGTTTATATTCATGATTACACAGGGAAACAGACACGGATGTTGCAAGAAAGAGCAAAAAGATCTGGCTTATGGGGCTGTGGTTGTGGCTCAGGGGTAGAGCGCTCGTCTATCATGTGTGAGGCCCTGGGTTTGATCCTCAGCACCACATAAAAATATTGCGTCCACCTACAACTAAAACAAAATATTAAAAACAACAAAAAAAAGATGTCTTAGCTGAATATAGTCCGTGCCTTTCCTTCTTCCCCCAAACCTAAACTGTAGAAGTTAGTATGCTTTCAGCTAATAATTAAATTGTTTCCTTTCCAAAAATAGTTTTCTTATCTTTGACAAATTTCACTATTTTCTTCCTTGCTGTCAGGATCTGCTTTTTAAAATGTACTTATTACTATTTTAGAATCTGCTTTTTTTAACCTTATCAAGTCTACCAATAATTGTGGCTTTATATGATTTTCTCATGCTTCTCTACTGCCTACATTTCTCAGTGAGATAGAGAACATGGTGACACCAGATGTTCTGACTATAGTAAAGTGCCCTTGCTGGGTGCTTTTTAAACTACCACTATCCAAACCTCATCTTATCCAATTAAAAGAGCTTTTTCTTTTGTTATCAAGGATTTTTACCCAGAGGTGCTTACACACTGAGTCACATTTCTAGGCTACCGCCACCCCTTTTTATGTTTTATTTTGAGAAAGGGTCTTGCTAAGCTGTGCATGCTTCCAATTCTCCTGTCTCAGTCTCCCAAGTCACTGGGATTACAGGCGTGCAATACCATGCCCCGCTAAAAGAGAATCACAAAGGTTGCAAAATTTCCCCAAGTGATCTGAATGTTCAGTGAGGATGCACAAAAGTATGGGCTCTAAAGGTCAGAAAACCTAGATTTAAACCCCGGTTCTGCCACTACTAGGTGTAACCTTGGACAAGCTAACTTTCCTGAACTTTATTTGTTCATAGGTGTCCACTACGTGCTAAGCACAGCATCAGGTGTTGAGTAAGAGTAATTATGACATTCCTTGTCCTCTGGGAGTTTATAATGGAAGACACAGGAACTATAGGAAACCACAGACAAGCAATTCAATCCTAACAGGGCTATGAAGGCACAAAGGAAGCAAATTCAATTTAGAGTGGAGGGATCAGCAAAATCCCTAAAAAGAAGACATTAAAGCTGAGTGCTGTAGGCAAAGTAGTAGTAGTTAGATGAGGTTGTTAAAGGAACAGAGGAGGAAGTGTGTAAGACCTGGATACAATCAAATTCAGCTTAGTTGGTAAATAAAAATATTTCAGGATCAGAACATAAAGTAAAAATGAGGGAGGGAGGCCAGGAGCAAGAAATGCATCACTATTTTTCACTGACTCAGGAGGTTGAGGGAGGAGAATCACAAGTTTGAGGTCAGCAATGACAATTCAGCAAGATCATGTCAAAAAGGGAGGAGGCTTGGAATGTAGCTCAGTGGCAGAGTGCCCCTGGGTTTGATCCCATACTAGGGATAAGAAATAAGGATCAATACAAATGAGACCTCAGCTTCTACATCTGCTAAACAGGGACACTCTGCTTGATTACCTCAAAGACTGAATTATATATATATACAGAAAGAGAGCATGCAAAACATGCAAATGTATAATGCCTTCCATGTAACAGGTACTCGAATGGTAACACACTTCCACTTTTCAGCTTTACACAGAAAAAAGCAGCACTAGCAAATTGTTAACACACTTGTCAGAGCACAAATTTAATAAGTAAGCTCTTTTTCAGCAGATTTTCCTGGGTGCATCTTAACTAGTGATGTCAACTCCTAAGTCTCACAGGTGCCAACACTGAGATTGCTTTCAAAGGGTTCAGACACTTGAAAGTGCCTCAACATAAGACTGTAGATACAAATGCTTTAATGTAATTTTAAATTAAACAAACAGCAGCTATGGACCCTTCTGAACCAAAACCAGAATACTTCAAATCTAACCCTGGCTTTCATACTTACTAAATAACCTACCTTGGGTAAGACCTTGTGTGCCTTGGTTCCTTTTCTGTTAAACTGAAGAGTACAGAACAAAGAACCTAATAACTCAGAATAACAAGGCTAGGTGGGCAGAGTGGCACATGCCTGTAATCCCAGCTCCTTGAGAGGCTGAAGCAAGAGGATCACAAGTTTGAGATCAGCCTCAGCAATTTAACAAGACTCTCAAATGAAAATAAGACGGCTGGGGATGTAGCTGAGTAGGAGAACACTGAGTTCAACCTCCTTCGGTTCAACCTCCTGCTTCAGTCTCCCATATCAATGGGATCACAGGTGTGTACCACCATGCCTGGCCTGAACCTCAACTTTAAAAGACTATCTGTTTAATTACTAAACAAGATGGCTTCTATTTATACACTTACCTCAAGAAAGGTATACTTCCAGGTGGGCAAGGAGGCAACTCAGGAGGCTGAGGCAGGAGAATCACAAGTTCAAAGTCAGCCTCAGCAATTTAATAAGGCCCTTAATAACTTAGTCTCAAAATAAAATATAAAAAGGGCTGGGGATGTGGCTCATTGGTTAAGTACCCCTGGGTTCAATCCCTGGTACCAAAAAGAGAAAAAAAGAAAGGTATACTTCCATGCCAAGTAGGTTTCTTCTTTTTTTTTTTTTTTTTTTTTTGGTGTGTGCGCGTGCTGGGAATTGTACCAGAGTCTTGCACCAGTTATGCAAGCACTCCGCTGTTGGTCTATAATCTCAGCTATTTTTATTTTGAGACAGGGTCTCGTTATGTTGTTTAGGCTGGTGTCGAACTTTTAAGATACTTGTGTCTCAGCCTCTGGAGTAGCTGGGATCACAGGTGTGCACCACCATGCCTGGCTCAAAGTAGGCTCTTTGATAAGAAAATTCTACTGAATATTAACACACAGAAAATATAAATGGATCACTGGCCTTAAATTCAGAATATATTAGTATTTACGAAGAGATAGCCTTTGAATGGGTATTAATTTGCTAGTCACTGTTCGAAAAAGGGTTTTATGTGCATTATCTCATTTAGTCCACGAGGCAGGTGCTATTATCATACCTATTTCATAGAAGGGGAAGTGGAGCTTTGATTGTGTACCTTGCCCTGCCAGTCAATGAGAAATCTATTCTTTGAACCCAGGACTATCTCAAAGCTCAAGAAGGATTTTTACCTACACTCCTGCTTAAAACTGTTGTCTCCAAATACAATAGAAGATCTTAATTTAAAATCCCCAGAAAATTAAAGTTATAGCACAAACTTCACAAACAGTGACTATATCTCCCTTTCAGTCTTCTCTTTAATATGCCAAAATAATTCTAGACCCTGAGCTTTCCTAAACCTTTAATCATTTATGGTGCACTCTGCTGTACCTACCCATTAGAACAATTTAAAAAAACATTAACACAGTGCCAATTATTTTCAAAAGCCCAGAGATACTAATCAAGTGATCCTAATAGTCTTAAACACTATTCTCAAACCAAAAAAGATAAATGGAGATTGGGAAACTTGCATTCTAAAGTGCCACCATCCAGATAAAATTACCCTGTGAATTAGAGTAATTTCAATCAGATCCTGTAAAATTGAACATTTTTCTCAAGACCAGAATTACAGAGTAACTGTAAGATAGCTCAAGGGCCCAAACTCTGAAGAATAAAATGGTTTTCCACATGGCAAATTCAATAGCAAAAGGCAGGCGGTAGGAGCTAGGGAGAATAGCAACATTTTAGAAAAGTAGCAATAAATAAAATTACAAAATGATTAACCTATTCATCTCATGGCCATTCTACCTTAATACAAGACTGTAATTACTCTCAAAAATCACATGCTGTTTAAGTAAGGCCTCATGTCTTACTACATGGTGTCCACAGTTTGAAGCTAATACATTACATACTAAGAAAAACTCACATTTCATAAGCATTAAAAACTCAATTATTGATGTGTTCTTACTAAGAAAAATAACCTCAATTACGTTTTGTTATTGGGCACCTGCATTTATGACTATAACAGTCATTATCATGGAATGAACCAGTTTATATAAAAATAAAACTCCAGAGTAGGTGTATGATTTGTTAATTCCCTAACTCACTTATGAGTCTTACAATTGTTTTCTAGACCATAAGAATGGTTACACTTATTAACAATTTACACTTAAGTGTCATAGCAACTATTTGGTAATAAGATATCAGATGTGTATTAAAAAGAGAAGATTATGCCAGGTGTGGTGTCCACACCCGTGATCCCAGCAACTCAGAAGGCTAAGGCAGAAGGATTGCCAAATTCAAAGTCAACCTCGACAACCTAGTGAGGCCCTAAGCAACTCAGCAAGACCCTGACTCTAAATAAAATATAAAAAGGGCTGGGGATGTGGCTCAGTGGTTAAGTGCCTGTGGGTTCAATCTTACATACTAAAAGAGAGAGAAGATTAAATTATCACACTAGAATCCATTTAATAATACACTTACCAAGATAAACACAAAGTTATTACTTAAGGGAAGTGTAGGCAGGACAGTCCAACTCAATTGTGTGACAGGAAGTATTAGCTATAAAGTTTAGAAACAGGAATACCAAGTTTTGTTGTAGCACAAGAAAAAAAGGAAAATGTGCTGGTGAATAAAAGCAAAAGGGGAAGTTCTTTTTGGAGAACCATCTGCCATATTTTAAAAACAATACAAAATTATTTCAAAAGGTTTTTTAAGAAACTCACTTTTTCATTGGGCTTTTTTCAGACTACTTCTCTGGGTGTACTTGAGCTTGAATTTTTCAGTTTCCCTTTACCAAAACAGCTTACGGTTCATATTTTACACATTCACAAAGAGATAAGGAGGGTAACATTAAACCATTGGTTCATATCTTACACTAAAGTTTGATGATTAACTTTTTTTCAGCAACACTAACTATATAATAATCATTTTTAAAAAGTGCCTAAGTTTCACAAAGTAAATATCTCAACGCTAAGGAATTTCGTACTTAAAAATGTTGTATTTTTATAACACAACCCAAAGTGCAGAAGTTAGTAAGAAATTACTTCACTTAAATTTTAATTTGTTATGCAAATTTTGGTTACTTTAAAGTCAAACTCATTTTCTGCTTAATGTTAAATAATTTGTTGTCTTAACAGCTGGATTAGTGTAATTAATTTTTAAACATACTTCCATACATGGGCAATGTCTCTAATCCTGAACCAGAGTGAAACTGAAGCATTATTCTCAATTAGCATCTTTTAAATCATCTGAATTACTTATTGCCAACAAGTACTAGTCATGAAATTATAAGTGTGTGTTTCTACTTCAAATGATTCCTTATTCAGTTAAGTGCAAATCTTGAAATTAAGAGAGCAAGATCCCTAAATGAACAGGCTTTTCTTAAAGCAGTTGTGCTTTTGGATTATGAGGTAAGCGACATTCCTCACACCTTGGCCTCAGCAGGATGAGAGCCAAGAATGCTAAGGTCAAACATTTCCAATCGCCTTTCATGTCTGGCTCAGTCCTATCAAAAATTTGTCAAGCTTTTGCGAAGTATATCAAGTACTCCTAGGAGTGTGCAACCTAGGTTAGTATGGTTGCGCGAGGAGGGCCTGGAACAACCAGCTTGGCTCGGTCACCTCTGGGAAGTCTCCAGGAAAAGAAAAAGGCTTCAACTTTGCGCAAACCCCTTTCTTAGTCACACCTAACTCCGTTCCCGATAAAGGACTGTGTTCTCGAAAGATCTACCCCTTTCCAACTCAAATGTCACTCCCAGATGAGCTGAAGGGGCAAGCCGAGCTCAACCCACGCCCTCTTCTTTGATCATCTTCTCAAGTGCCAGCGCAGGGCTCGCTCCGCAGCCCCCAAACAACAGGAGCCCCAGCTCACGACCCTCGCCCACTCGCAGGGCTGCCGCTGCGTCTACGGGGGTCCTGGCCTGGGTGGCAATGGCCTGCCCAGGGGATCTGCGCCTGATTGGGCGGGGGCGACCAGAGTAAGCGCAAAGGGTCTCCTAGCTAGGCAGAAAGACGGTCTCACCTTGACCCTGATTTCGTAGGTGGTGAAGCGGCCCCGGCCGACCCCCACGGTCTGCGGGTTGCTCACATCGATCTCAAGGAAGTTGCTGGGCGGCCCGTAGGCGTCATTCAGGTTCTGCGGCTTGGTGATCAGCCGCCGGGTGTCCGCCACGGTCTCCGCCATTTCGCTGTAGCCGCAGCCGCCGCGGGCTCCCTCCACCCCCTCCGCGTTCCACAGACGCCGCCGCTGCCGCCCGCTGCGGGGACACGGGGCTCGCGCGCAGCGGTCGCGAAGCGAACGAGCACGTAAGGCGGCGTTCACTCCGCTCGTGAAGCTCCTCCCCGCGTCCCTCGAGCTTCCGCCTCTTTGCCGGGGGAGAAACTGCTGACCCGCCGGAACGCCGCGCCCCGGCCCGGGAGGCCCGGCTGTGGCCTGGGCGGGGCACTGCCCAGAGCGGGCTGAGGAGAAGCGGCGTCGCGGGACGTGTAGCGAGCGGGTTCCAGCCGGACTACACTGCCCACAATGCACCGGGCGCGCGCGCCGCCGGGAGGGGCCGAGGTGCTGGAGGGCTAGACTCCCGGGGGCGGCCGCTTCCGGTTTCCCGGTACTCGCCTGGACCCGGCGCGGGAGTCGTGGGGCACCGGAAATGGTCTGGGTGGCGTTGGAGGTTTGGGGGCATAAGTTAAACCACAAGGTAGGGGCAGTTGGACCGCATATGTAAACAAAACTTACCCAACTATGAGCCAACATTGCCACCGCTCCACAGTGAGCCCCCGAAAATGCTTTTCTAGGTAGTCTTTAATGCCTCAGGTGGTCTGGCCTTGAGCCTGGGTTTCACCAGACATGTGACTGGATTGATTAAACCAAAGGCAGTAAAACAGGGGAATAGAGAAAGCTAGCAAGAGCAGAGCATTAAGGTTAAGCCGGTTTCCGGGACATGTCTGCTCTCTAAAGCAAAATAAGATAGTGAACAGGCTGAAAGCTGCCTTGAGACTCCTCTCTGGGTGACTGGCACTCTTTCATTTACCAGGAAGTCTCGTAAGTTTTAAAAGAAGCGGTAAATGGTTCTACACTTGAAATGTAATTCGTTAAACCTTCATAAAAGAAGGAAAAAAGACCCTACAATGCAAATTGTGAACATTGAGACAGGATAAATTTGTTTCTACCTCATTAGTTACCTTCCTTGATGTTTTGCTTTTAATGATTTCTGCATTTTTAAAATAACAAAGTTCAGTAACCCTGTTCACTTTGATCTACCTCTTGAGCAGAAAAAAAATCATAATAGCTTTTTTTTTCCTTTCTGGTGGTGGGGTTTGAATTCAGGGGTGCTCTACCTCTAAGCTACATTCCTAGACTCTATTTCATATTTTAGAAACAGAGTCTCCTTATGTTGCCCAGGCTGGCTTCAAATTGGCCATCCTCCTGCCTCAGCCTTCCCAGTTTCTGGGATTGCAGGCTTGTGTCACTGCACCCAGCTATAACAACCTTCTTGATAACACTAAGAAATGTTAGAATTTAAAAAAAAAGAAAAAAAGGTAAACATGAGGTAGATTATTTTCCAGAAAACTTAACATTCATTTGTTTGATAAATACTTATTAAAGACCTACTGGTGTTTGTACTCTAGGCACTGGATATAAAAGGATAAATAAGTCAATTATAGTCTAGTGTATAATCTCTCTTGGGGAATCAAAAATAAATCAACAAATAATATACCTACCGATATGCTTGGTGTTATGAAGAAAGTAAAACTGGATAATGTGATAGAGAGTGACTGAGACAATCTCATTAGGTAGTGTGGTCAAAGAAACCCTCTGTGAGTACATACGTCTTGCAAGGAGGAAGAGTAATAGAGAGTGAGTATGTGCTTGGTCTGTCTCCTGATGCAAGAGACTAGTTAGGAACTTAAGTGGTATAATTACAGCAGTGAGCTGGACCAGTGTGTATAAAAGATTATTTGAAGTGGAGTATATGTGAGCCAAGAGACCAGGAACCACAGCATTGTGTTGTCATCAGTGGGTGACACCTGAACAAAGCAATCATGGGGTGTACTCATAGAAAGCTAATGTTTGGTTCCTGGAAGGCCACTCTGGTCAGCCTTGACCAGCAGCAAGTATCTGCAGTGGGAAAACAACTACAAAGGTGAAAGAAAACTTAGGGGGAAAATATATTTTAAGAGCTATTGCATTTAGGAAAAAATTCAAATTCAAAAAGAATAAGCTACAAATTAACAAGTGAATGTAGTAGCTGGATGAAAGTAACAATAACTTTACTTTGTCTAGGCAATGTCTGGTTAGAAGAATGGAGATGGAAAATATCCTATTCACAACAGTGACCAGAAGTACAAAATATCTAGGAAGGAAAGTACAGAAACTATCAGAACACAACTATGAAATTTTAGCTGGGTGCTAACGTGCAGGCCTGTAATCCCAGAGCTCAGGAGGCTGAGGCATGAGAAATGCAAGTTCAAAGCCTGCCTCAGCAAAAGCAAGTGTTAAGCAACTCAGTGAGACCCTGTCTCTAAGTAGAATACAAAATAGGGCTGGGGATGTGGCTCAGTTGCCAAGTGCCCATGAGTTCAATCCCCAGTACAAAAAAAAAAAAAAAAATATATATATATATATATATATATATATATATATATAAACAGACCCGGGGCTTTGGGCGCCGTGCAGGCCGGTCGCGCCCGCCTGCTGTCTGCTTGCTGTGCGCGGCTCGGCACTGGGTGGAGACTGTCCGGCTCGTGGGCGGGAAGGCAGGTGGGCCCTGCGGCCTGGACCTGGGGTCCTGCCCAAAGGAGGGGATACAGTTCTGAGGCAAAGACTGAGGACGAACTGCGGGTGCGGCACCTGGAGGAGGAGAACCGAGGTGCTGATCTTAAGGAAAGAGCCAAAATGCATTCCAGTGAAGTTGGTCCTTTTGTCTCCAAAATAAGAGCAGTGATTAATGATATAGCTAATCTTCCAGTGCCAACAATCGCGGCAATAGATGGACTTGCACTAGGTGGTGGTCTTGAATTGGCTCTAGCCTGTGATATACGAGTAGCAGCTTCCTCTGCAAAAATGGGCCTGGTTGAAACAAAGTTGGCAATTATTCCTGGTGGAGGGGGAACTCAGCGATTACCGCGTGCCATCGGGATGTCCCTGGCCAAGGAACTCATCTTCTCTGCACGAGTGCTTGATGGCCAAGAAGCCAAAGCAGTGGGCTTGATCAGCCACGTTCTGGAGCAGAACCAGGAGGGGGATGCTGCCTACAGAAAGGCCCTGGACCTGGCAAGGGAGTTTCTACCTCAGGGACCTGTTGCAATGAGAGTGGCAAAACTAGCAATTAATCAAGGAATGGAGGTTGACTTAGTAACAGGATTAGCCATAGAAGAAGCATGTTATGCTCAGACCATTCCAACAAAAGACAGACTTGAAGGTCTTGCTTTTAAAGAGAAAAGGCCCCCTCGCTATAAAGGAGAGTAGAAGAAACAGAAGTTCTAACGATGCCAGTGTAATAAAGGTACTTCTGAAAGTGTCTTTCAGATCCACTCTGATGCCTCAGCACACGGAATCTCAATGACCAAAGTGAAGAGCGAGTTCCTCCGTGTAGTATGTCGAGCATCTGGAATGAACCAGAACATGTGTACTTCATGCCAATGTGTATCATGTTACATTCATTCATATTTATAAAGCAAGTAGCATATATTGTCAAAAAACAGATTAAAAATTAGGTATATGTTTTTATTCCTGCATATGAGGCTTTCCGTTCTTAATTTTTTTAATGTGAATAATTTATATATTGCACATTCTAGGGAATAATATTGATTATATGTCTACTGTGCTCCATTAAGAAAATAAAATTATTTCTGTATACCAAAAAAAAAAAAAAAATATATATATATATAAAATTTTATGAAAGACATAAATCAGGGCTGGAATTGTAGCTCAGTGGTACAGCACTTGCCTAGCATGTGGGGCACTGGCTTCTATTCTCAGCACCACATATAAAGAAATAAGTTAAATAAAGGTCCATCAACAACTAAAATACATTAAAAAAAAAAGACATAAGCCAGCTAGGCACAATGGTTCACACCTGTAGTTCCAGCAGGATGAGGCACAAGGATCACTTGAGCTCAGGAGTAGGAGACCATCCTGAGCAATATAGTGAAATCTTGTCTCAAAAATGTTCATGTTCTGGTTAGGGAGACATAACAGAAAATGTCATTCTAAATTAATAATTTAATGCAATTAGAATCACAATATGATTGGCGGTACCCTTCCCTTTGCCCAGGACAGGTAGATAGCACTGGATAAGATCTTTTAAAAGTTTGTATACTGAAGAAAAACCAACAAGATAATAAGCTTTTTAAATAGTAGAAACTTTTTTTTACCAAATATTAAAACTTACTATAAAGCCACTACACACCAAAGTATGGTTTGGGCTCATTATAAAATATAGAAACAAATCACAAGAACATATATTTAACAAAAGCAGCATTTCAATTAATTGAGAAAATGATGCTGGCAGAGGTGAATATCCAGGGGGAGCACAGAGCTAGTACCCTGCATTATACCATATATGAAAAAATTCCAGATAGATTTAAATATAAAAAAAATTTTTAAAGAAAATTTAGGATAAAGTTGTATAATCTTTAGCTAAGGAAGTGTCTCCTAAACAGTGTTAGAAACAAGCTATAAAGAAAAAGTCATTTAAGTACATAGTTGTTTGTCTGTTTTGGTACCAGGTCAGGGATTTAACATAGGGGCACTCAGCACTGAGCCACATCCCAGCTATATTTTTTATTTTATTTAGAGACAGGGTCTCTTTTGCTGAGGCTGGCTTTGAACTTGAGATCCTCCTGACTCAGCTTCCAGAGCCACTGAGATTACAAGCATCAACACTGTGCCCTGCTAAATGCATACATTTTTGAAGAATAAAATTATATAGCAAAAGGCATTATGTAATAAAAATGAGAGGAATTTATATACAACACATAAGATAGTAAAGCCTAATATTCAAAAAATTCCCTATCTGGGCATGGTGGTGCTTACCTGTAGTACTAATTACTCAGGAGACTAAGGTAGGAGGATCACTTGAGCCCAGGAGTTGGATAGAAGCCTAGGCAACATCGGAAGACACTATCTCAAAAAATAAATAAATTCTATTATGCTCAAACTTACTAATCAAGTCCATGCACATTAAAACAAATACAAAATAAATGTTTTAGGTTCATCAGATTGGCAAAAAAATCCAAAAGGTCAGAAACATGCAGTGTTAGAATATAGGAAAAAAGGCACTTATACTCTCATGACTTGAATCTGAATTATGACATCTTTTTGGAAAAATAATTTGATAATATTTATCAAAATTTAGAATAATTAGTAAGAAAATGAAAAAAATTGTTAATTTGGAAAAACAAATGTATATTTAGAATACTTTGATCCCAAATTCCAACTCTTTCTGTAAGAACTCATGATAGAAGCCGCGTGTGGTGGTGCATGCCTGTAATCCCAGCTATTCCAGAGGCTGAGGCAGGAACATAAAAAGTTTGAGGACAAACTTTTTTTGAGGACATTTAGTGAGATCCTGTCTCAAACAATAAAAAGGGCTGGAATGTAGCTCAGTGACTGAGCACTTGCCTAGCATGTACAAAGCCCTCGGTTCAATCTCCAGGGTTGGGGGAAAAAAAAGAAGAAACTGTGCTAGGTAAGGATATAAATGCAACAATTTATTGCATCTTTGTACTGGCTAAATCTGGAAACAGCCTGAAGGCTCATCAATAAGAAAATGTTTGAATTATAGTATATTCAGCTACAGCTGGGGGGGGGCGCAGTTGATCAGGCAGGGGTCCTGGAGGTGGGGTGTGGTTGGTCTGGTTGCAGGATCCTGGAGGCGGGGTGTAATCAGTCGGTCTGGGGGTCCCGGTGATAGGGCGCAGTCAGTTGGTCTGCGGGTCCTTGGTGGTGGGGAGCATTCAGTCTATGTGAGGGCCCCTGAGGCAGGGAGTGATTGGTCTGGCTGAGGGATCCTGGAGACAGGGCTCAGTCAGTCCAGCCAGGGGTCCTACAGGGCCTGGCTGTTGTCTCAAAATGGCGGCAGCTACGTGTAACCAAACCTGCAGGTACTGTTAACAGTGAACTTCCAGGCAACAGCAGGCAGCTGGCGCTGCACTGGTGATCTGCTGTCAGTTTGCTGACTGTTGTTGGGCGATCGGGAGGTGAACCTCAGGTGGTGGATGATGGATAGATGAAAGGCAGGTGATGGACAGGCAAGACGCAGGCAAATTGCGGATGCTAGACGCCTGACATTGAACAATCTGCACTCAAAAAGGCCTCGATATGCTGGCTGAGTGCAGGTATTTGCAGTAGACAAATGGGGTAAACAGCAGGGGATTGATAAGCAGCAAAAACTGCCTCACCAAGAAACAGATACCATCTGCTTGAAACCCGAGTTATGGAGCGACAGAGAACACAGCCTCCCTCTAGTCTGCCATCTTGGATCTCCTCCTCTGAATTATAGTATATTCAAACAGTGGTAAATGGTATAATTAAGCAATTAAGTTAGTTCTGGCTTTATTTAGTAGAATATTAGATGTTATGGGACACAACTTAAGAAAAAGACTGATCACCAGTGAGAAGTCCAAATTTGAGAGTCTTTATTAAGCCGACTGGCTGATGTCTCACACAATGCCTCAAAAATGGCTATTGGGAGAACAGCCCCAACCATTGGGTTGCAGGGGTTCTTATTCCAAAAATCACATCAATCATAAGTGTCAATTGCTATGATTTGAAATTACAAACTAGCATCATGAAATCATCAGCAGTGAAGGAAGTGACCCTACATAGGGACAAACTAAAGCATGATTACTAACATCCAAGCAATCATTATTGACATCACCGTTCAAAAGGTACATTGTTTAAGAGAAATAGGAATCAAAAGAGAACAATTTTTCATCATATAAGAATTGTCTTTTTCGGATGATCTCACTGATAAGCGGATGATGACACATAACGGGGTGGGAGGGGGGCAAGAATGGAGGAAGGAGGGACTGTATAGAGGGAAAAGAGGGGTGGGAGGGGTGGGGGGGAAGGAAAAATAACAATGAATCAAACATCATTACCCTATAAATGTATGATTATGCAAATGGTATACTGTTATTCCGTGTACAAACAGAAACAGTATGTATCCCATTTGTTTACAATAAAAATAAATTTAAAAAAAGACATCTGATTAACTTACAAAGTTAAAGTGCTAAAATACATTTGCTAAGTATAAAATCAAGTACTTTTAAATAAAATATATTTAAACATTAAAAAAAAAAGAATTGTCTTTTTGTATTGTTAAACATGTCATGCTAAGTAACTGATGATGGGCACAGAGGTGGGGTGTTCCCATGGGAGAAGCTAAGCAATTATTGATGGGCACAGAGGTGGGATTTTCCATGGAAGAAGTTAATTTCGTACATAACATGGAGCCTCAGAACAAAATGGAGTCTGTTTAGTCATTGCCTATATAGCCTGGCCTGTAACATTTCCATGGAGTCAAATCTGTCAGCCTGTCACATTAGAATCTTGTTTTTTTTCTTTTTGTTTTTTTTAATTGTAAACAAATGGGATACATGTTGTTTCTCTGTTTGTACATGGAGTAAAGGCATACCATTTGTGTAATCATAAATTTACATAGGGTAATGTTGGTTGATTCATTCTGCTATTTTTTCCCTTCCCCCCACCCCTCCCACCCCTCTTTTCCCTCTATACAGTCCTTCCTTCCTCCATTCTTGCCCCCCTCCCTAACCCTAACTCTAACCCTAAAACTAACCCCTCCCATGCCCCATTATGTGTCATCATCCACTTATAAGCGATATCATTCTTCCTTTGGTTTTTTTGAGATTGGCTTATCTCACTTACCATGATATTCTCCAATTTCATCCATTTGCCTGCAAATGCCATAATTTTATTCTTTATGGCTGAGTAATATTCCATTGTATATATATACCACAGTTTCTTTATCCATTCATCAATTGAAGGGCATCTAGGTTGGTTCCACAGTCTGGCTATTGTGAATTGAGCAGCTATGAACATTGATATGGCTGTATCTCTGTAGTATGATGATTGTAAGTTCTTTGGGTATAGGCCAAGGAGTGGGATAGCTGGGTCAAATGGTGGTTCCATTCCAAGTTTTCTAAGGAGTCTCCACACTGCTTTCCAGAGTGGCTGCACTAATTTGCAGCCCCACCAGCAATGTATGAGTGTACCTTTCTCCCCACATCCTCGCCAACACCTGTTGTTGCTTGTATTCTTGATAATCGCTATTCTAATTGGGGTGAGATGGAATCTTAGGGTGGTTTTGATTTGCATTTCTCTTATTACTAGAGATGGTGAACATTTTTCCATATGTTTGTTGATTGCTTGTATATCTTCTTCTGTGAAGTGTCTGTTCATTTCCTTAGCCCATTTGTCGATTGGGTTATTTGTTTTCTTGGTGTTGAGTTTTTTGAGTTCTTTATAGATTCTGGAAATTAGTGCTCTATCTGAAGTATGATTGGCAAAGATTTTCTCCCACTCTGTAGGCTCTCTCTTCACATTACTGAGAGTTTCCTTTGCTGAGAGAAAGCTTTTTAGTTTGAATCTATCCCAGTTATTGATTCTTGCTTTTAATTCTTGTGCTATGGAAGTCCTGTTGAGGAAGTCTGGTCCTAAGCCGACATGTTGAAGATCTGGACCTACTTTTTCTTCTATAAGATGCAGGGTCTCTGGTCTGATTCCAAGGCCCTTAATCCGTTTTAAGTTTAGTTTCGTGCATGGTGAGAGATATGGGTTTAGTTTCATTCTGTTGCATATGGATTTCCAATTTTCCCAGCACCATTTGTTGAAGAGGCTATCTTTTCTCCATTGCATATTTTTGGCCCCTTTGTCTAGTATGAGAAAATTGTATTTATTTGGGTTTGTGTCCGTGTCCTCTATTCTGTACCATTGATCTACCTTTCTATTTTGGTACCAATACCATGCCGTTTTTGTTACTATTGCTTTGTAGTATAGTTGAAGTTCTGGTATTGCGATACCCCCAGCTTCATTTTTCCTGTGAATGATTGCTTTAGCTATTATGGGTTTCTTATTCTTCCAGATGAATTTCATGATCGCTTGTTCTGTTTCTGTAGGGTACGTCATTGGGATTTTAATTGGAATTGCATTGAATCTGTATAGCACTTTTGGTAGTATGGCCATTTTGACAATATTAATTCTTCCTATCCAAGAACATGGGAGATCTTTCCATCTTCTAAGGTTTTCTTTAATTTCTTTCTTTAGTGTTCTGTAGTTCTCATTGTAGAGTTCTTTCACCTCTTTTGTTAGATTGATTCCCAGGTATTTTATTTTTTTCGATGCTATTGTGAATGGGGTAGTTTTCCTAACTTCTCTTTCTGAAGATTCATCCCTTATGTATAAAAATGCATTAGATTTATGAGCATTGATCTTATATCCTGCTACTTTACTGAATTCACTTATGAGTTCTGAAAGTTTTCTGGTGGAATTTCCTGGTTCCTCTAAGTATATAATCATATCATCAGCAAATAGGGATAGTTTGAGTTCTTCTTTTCCTATTCATATCCCTTTAATTTCTTTGGTCTGTCTAATTGCTCTGGCTAGAGTCTCAAGGACGATATTGAATAGAAGTGGTGAAAGAGGGCATCCCTGCCTTGTTCCAGTTTTTAGGGGGAATGCTTTCAGTTTTTCACCATTTAGAATGATATTAGCCATGGGCTTAGCGTAGATGGGCTTTACAATGTTAAGGAATGTTACCACTATCCCTATTTTTTCTAGTGTTTTGAGCATGAAGGGATGCTGTATTTTATCAAATACTTTTTCTGCATCTATTGAAATAATCATGTGATTCTTTACTTTAAGTCTGTTGATATGGTGAATGACATTTATTGATTTCCTGATGTTGAACCAACCTTGCATCCCTGGGATGAAACCCACTTGATCATGGTGCACTATCTTTTTAATATGTTTTTGTATGCGATTTGCTAAAATTTTGTTGAGAATTTTTGCGTCGATGTTCATTAAGGATATTGGTCTAAAATTTTCTTTCCTCGATGTGTCTCTGTCTGGTTTAGGTATCAGGGTGATTTTGGCTTCATAGAATGAGTTTGGTAGGGTTCCCTCCTCTTCTATTTCATGGAATACTTTGAAAAGTATTGGAATGAGCTCTTCTTTAAAGGTTTTGTAGAACTCGGCTGAGAACCCATCTGGTCCTGGACTTGTCTTTGTTGGTAGGCTTTTGATGACTTCTTCTATTTCATTACTTGAAATTGGTCTATTTAAATTGTGTATGTCATTTAGTTTAGGCAATTCATATGTCTCTAGAAACTTGTTGATGTCTTCAAAATTTTCTATTTTCAAAATAGCTTCTAATTATGTTTTGTATTTCAATCGTGTCTGTTGTGATATTTCCTTGTTCATTCCGAATTTTAGTGATTTGGGTTTTCTCTCGTCTTCCCTTTGCTAGTGTGGCCAAGGGTTTATCAATTTTGTTTTTTTGTTTTTTTTTTTTTCAATTTTGTTTATTTTTTTTATTTGTCAATTTTTTGTATTGTTTCTTTTGTTTCAATTTCATTGATTTCAGCTCTGAGTTTAACTATTTCCTGTCTTCTACTACTTTTGGTGTTGGTCTGTTCTTCTTTTTCTAGGGCTTTGAGCTGTAGTGTTAGGTTGTTTATTTTTTGAGTTTTACTTCTTTTATTAAATGCGCTCCATGAAATAAATCTTCCTCTAAGTACTGCTTTCATAGTGTCCCAGAGATTTTGATATGATGTGTCTTTGTTCTCATTTACCTCTAAGAATTTTTTAATTTCCTTCCTAATATCTTCTGTTATCCATTCATCATAAATAGCATATTGTTTAATCTCCAGGTGTTGGAGTAATTTCTGTTTTTTACTCTTTCATTTATTTCTAATTTCAATCCATTATGATCTGATAGAATACAAGGTAGTGTCTCTATCTTCTTGTATTTGCTAACATTAGCTTTGTGGCATAAAATATATGGTCTATTTTAAAGAAGGATCCATGTGCTGCTGAGAAGAAAGTGTATTCACTCTTCGTTGGATGGTATATTCTATAAATGTCCGTTAAGTCTAAATTATTGATTGTGTTATTGAGTTCTATGGTTTCTTTGTTCAATTTTTGTTTGGAAGATCTGTCCAGTGGTGAGAGAGGCGTGTTAAAATCACCTAGTATTATTGTATTATGGTCTATTTGGTTTCTGAGATTGAGAAGGATTTGTTTGACATACATGGATGAGCCACTGTTTGGGGCATAGATATTTATGATTGTTATGTCTTGCTGATTTATGGTTCCCTTAAGCAGTATGAAATGTCCTTCTTTATCCCTTCTGACTAACTTTGGCTTGAAGTCCACATTATCTGAAATGAGGATGGATACCCCAGCTTTTTTGCTGAGTCCATGTACATGATATGTTTTTCCCCATCCTTTCACCTTTAGTCTATGGGTATCTCTTTCTATGAGTTGAGTCTCTTGTAGGCAACATATTGTTGGATCTTTCTTTTTAATCCAATCTGCCAGTCTATGTCTTTTGATTGATGAATTCAGGCCATTAATATTCAGGGTTACTATAGAGATATGATTTGTATTCCCAGTCATTTGACTCATTTTATTTTATTTATTTATTTATTTATTTATTTTTGACACGACTTGGTTCCTCCTTTATTTGACAGTTCCTTTTGGATAATTCCTCCCTTTGCTGATTTGCTTCTTTGTTTTTCATCTCTTCCTCATGGAATATTTTGCTGAGAATGTTCTGTAATTCTGGCTTTCTTTTCGTAAATTCTTTTAGCTTTTGTTTATCATGGAATGATTTTATTTCATCATCAAATCTGAAGGTAAGTTTTGCTGGGTATAAGATTCTTGGTTGGCATCCATTTTCTTTCAGGGTTTGAAAAATGTTGTTCCAGTCCCTTCTAGCTTTTAAGGTCTGGATTGAAAAATTTGCTGATATCCATATTGGTTTCCCCCTGAATGTAATTTGGTTCTTTTCTTTCACAGCCTTGAAAATTCTGTCTTTATTTTGTATGTTAGGTATTTTCATTATAATGTGCCTCGGTGTGGGTCTGTTGTAATTTTGTGTATTTGGCGTCCTATAAGCCTGTTGAACTTGATTTTCCATTTCATTCTTCAGATTTGGGAAATTTTCTGAAATTATTTCATTGAATAGATTGTTCATTCCTTTGGTTTGTTTCTCTAAGCCTTCCTCAATCCCAATAATTCTTAAATTTGGCCTTTTCATGATATCCCATAGTTCTTGCAGATTCTGTTCATGATTTCTTACCATCTTCTCTGTTTGTTCAACTTTGTTTTCAAGGTTAAATATTTTGTCTTCAATATCTGAGGTTCTGTCTTCCAGGTGTTCTATCGTATTGGTTGTGCTTTCTATGGAGTTCTTAATTTGGTTTATTGTTTCCTTCATTTCAAGGATTTCTGTTTGGTTTTTTTTTTTCAATATCTCTAACTCTTTATTGAAATGATCTTTTGCTTCCTGTATTTGCTCTTTTAACTGTCGATTGGTGCGATCACTCAATGCCTGCATTTGTTCTTTCATTTCATCGTTTGCTTCCTTTATCATGTTAATTATGTACATTCTGACCTCCCTTTCTGTCATTTCTTCTGCCATGCTGTCGTTGGATTTTATTGATGTAACATCTAGATTTGTTTGGGGCATTTTCTTCCCTTGTTTTCTCATATTGTTCAGGTATCAGTGGACTGCTGAAATGTTGCAGATTTCCTCTATTGACTTATAATGTCCCTGAAGATTGCTAGTATATCCCCTCTTATCCTTCAGTAGCCTGAAGTCTTGGAGGAAGTTGATAATGCGGTGCTCCACAAGGAAGCTGCCTCTCTAGGGGTGGTGGCCTTCAGGTGGGGTATATTCCCTGCTAGTGGGCAGAGGTGCCTCCACTTGTTGACCAATGGTCAACCAAAGGGGAACTAGGCTGCGGGCTGAGGCAAGGTCTGTTTGTGCCTTGTCTCTGTTTTTACCGTCCTTGTGGGAAAACCTCACCCGGCGGGGAAGACTCACCCGATGGGGAGGTCTCGCTGGTCAGTTCCCCTCCTGGAGGTTCCCCTCAATCCACAACTACCGCCTGGGCAGGGCAGCCTTCCTAGGCAATGTTCCCAGGGACTCGGACCTACCTCCTGCGCCTGGGAGCCTTGCCCTTAGCAGATGAGTCTCCTTAGGCTGCCCCTCCTCAGAGAAGCTGCCCACAGTCCTGGAACCTTCGCTCCACCCCTCAGCTTGTCTCTGTGCAGCTCTTCCACCGAGAAGTCACCTAGGTCCTGGGACCCTGCTCTGCACCTGATCGCCTGGCTATGTGGCCCCTCCTCTGGGCAGCCACCGGAGCCCTGGCGGGTTGTTCCAAAACCAAGCGTTGTGCTGAGCGGCCTCCTCTACAAAGCTCCCAGTTGTCCATGTTCTAGAATCTTTTTTTTATCATTGGAATTGGAAGAGAATTAACCATGACATATTAGTAAGTGAAGATTATGAAATATTCTGTCAACCATGATCCTCTGGGGACATGTAGCTTGGTGCTATCTGTACTGCTTTCCTAACACTCTGGAGGCCTTGGGTTCAACTCCCAACATGATATAAACACAAGAAAAGGGATAGGCAGGGGATGTAGCTCAGTGATAGAGCTCTTTCTTACTGTGCTTGAGGCCCTCATTTAATCACCAGCACTGTCAGAAACAAAAACAAAAAGCAAACCAAAACAACACGATCCCATTTGGGTAAATAAAACCCTATCAATGTATCTATGTCCATTTACATTCATACATTTTTAAAGTGTGCATAAAGAATAGTGTGGAAGGATATACACCAGGCTGATGAGCATCTTCTAAAGGATGGGTTAAAATGTTGGAGAGAAAACTGTAATCAAGTTTATGTTTTCCTAAGTGGTCTAATTTCTAGAAAAACAATTTGTCAATGTGATAGCATTTCTGTGGGCACCCTAACAGGAGTATCCCTTGAGAAATGTATTAGATTATTACTGTTTGATGTCTCTTGTCATTGTGATTATCAATTCCTTTTTCTTCTGAGCTCACTGAACAGTCAACTGATAGTAATTTAATTTCCCATGAATGCTTTTTAATAGGCAAAAGGAAGTGCTACCTGATGGAAGAGTTTATATTTTTTATTTTGGGAGGTGCTGGGGATTATAATTTTAAAACCCATATCTTAGGAGCTTGATTATGTATCACTACCCCAAATCTGATCACCTCCAAAGGAAACCATAAAACCAAAGCAGCTGGAGTCCAAAGAGTCAGATTCTAGAATTGTGGCAAACTTAGAGACCTGGGGCGCTCTACCACTGAGCTCAACCCCAGCTCTTTTTATTTTGAAACAGGATCTTGCAAAGTTGTCCATGCTGGTCTGGAGTTTGGAGGATGAAAAGTGGAAGACAAGCCTGGGCAAATAACTTAGTGAGACCCTGTCTCAAAATGAAAAATAAAAAGAGCTGGGGCGCTAGGCGAGGTGGCTCTTAAGAGAACTTTCTCAAGGGTCAGCTTAGGCTCTTTCATGTCATTTTTCCAATTTGAAACATCTTAATTATCACACTCTGACCCACTTCCTAAAAAACTATTCCCAGGTGTTGTGCATTCCTGAAGAAAATGCCAAATGAACTGGCACCTAAGCAATTTTATGGTTTCCGACTTCAGTTGACCCTTTAATACACCTCAGAAATCCCTCATTTTTCCCTCTTTTCACATTTTGAACGCCTCTTCTTTACTCTGGTCAGCTAACCATTGGTTTTGCTGCATAAAGTAAAGGTCATGAAATTTGGTATACTCCATACCACCAACAAGACAATTTACAACAAGAGTTATTCCCAGAACTTCTCAGAACATGAAATAGGCCCAGGCCATTTCTGGCTTTTGAAAATCTGTCATATTCAACTGTGGTTTTGTGAAAATTATAAGCACTGTGTTATGATGGTTAATTTTATTACTATGGTTATTTGTTGTCCTGGGGATTGAAACCAGGACTTCTTGCACACTAAACACTACTGCTGAGCTACACCTCCAGCCTGGTTTGTTAATTTTTTTTGGGGGGGGTAACCGGAGATTGAACTCAGGGGGCATAGGAAAAGCTCAATTCATGACCGCTGAGCACATCCCCAACCCTATTTTATATTTTATTTAGAGACAGAGTCTCATGAATTGCTTAGCACCTCACTTCTGCTGAGGCTGGCTTTGAACTCGAGATCCTCCCGTCTCAGCCTCCAGAGCTACTGGGATTACAGGCATGCCCCACTGCAGCGGCTTTGTTAATTTTATTATTTATTGAGGGAGGGATTGAACCCAGGGGCACTTTATAACTGGGCTACATCCCCAGGTCTTTTTTTTTTTTTTTTTTCTGGCACTGGGAGTGAACCTGGGTGCTTTGCCACTGAGCCTACATCCCCACTCCTTTTTATTTTTTATTTAGAGATAGGATCTTGCTAAATTGCTGGCACTAAATTGCCAAGGCTGGTCTCAAACTTGCAATCCTCCAGGCTCAGCCTCCCAAGTCACTGAGATTATAAACCTGAGCCACCTCGCCTAGCGGTCCCAGGTCTTTTTATTTATTTATTTTTATTTTTTTTATTTTTTATTTATTTTTTATTTTTTATTTTTATTTTTGAGACAGGGTCTCACTAAGTTATTTGCCCAGGCTTGTCTCACACTTTTCATCCTCCAAACTACAGACCAGTGTGGACAACTTTGCAAGGTCCTGTTTCAAAATAAAAAGAGCTGGGGTTGAGCTCAGTGTAGACCACCCCTGGGTTTGATCCCTAGTACCACAAAACGAACACACAAATAAAAACTTTGTGATCCTCCTGCTTCAGCCCCCAGAGTAGTTGGGATTACAGGCATGGCCCACCATGCCAGGCCCAATTTATTAATTTATTTATTCCAGTATTGAGGACTGAACCCAGGGATACTTTACCACTGAACTCTATCCCCAACCTTGGTTTTTGTTTTTGTTTTTTAATTTTGATACAGGCTCTCACTAAATTGCTGAGGCTGTTCTTGAACATTTTTTTTGTGGGTTCAATCCCCAGGGGCTCTTAACCACTGAGCCACATCCCCACCCTTGTTATTTTTTATTTGGAGACAAGGTCTCACTGAGTTGCTTAGGGCCTTGCTAAATTGCTGAGTCTGGCTTTGAACTTCTGATCCTCCTGCCTCAGCCTTAGAATCAGCTGAGATGATAGGTGTGTTTCACCATACCCAACTCAGTTTGTTAATTTAGTTTAAAGTTTTGTTTTGTTTTTGCAGTATTGGGGATGGAACCCAGGGGTCCTTTACCACTGAGCAACATCCTCAACCCTTTTTTATTTTTAATTTGAGGCAGAGCAGTTCTTGTGATTCTCCTGTGTCAGCCTCTTGGGAGTACAGGTATGTACCACCTCATCTGACTCAGTTTGTTAAATTATAAAGTATTTATATGACTTAAAACTCAAAATGTATTTAATGGCTCTGCCTTTAATCCCTCTCTATCTTCAACCATCTTCTAGTTTCTTTTTCTGTTGATAGTTACTGTTCCTAGTTTCTTATCTTTGTATCCTTCCAGAAATATTCTAGCATGTAAAATATATGTGTCCATATATTTAACATGTATTTGCATATGTGTACACACACACACATAAACAGAAATGGTACCATAGGATACATAGCACTTTTGCCCCTTACCTCATTTAATGATGTATATCTATGTGTTTGTGTATATATATATGGTGTATATATAGACATATCAACAGATAGTTCACATTTGTACTGTAGCAAAGTATTCCATTATATGATGTGCCATATTTAATTTGTACTCTACTGTCAGATATATATAGTAATTTCAGTCTTTCACTACTATGACAGTGCTTTAATGAATAGCCTTGACTCTGCCAGTCATTACATACAAATGGAAATATATTTGATATTTGCAGGATAAATTCTTATAAATGGAACTACTAGGTCACAGCATATATGAATTTATAATTTTGAGTTATTGCAAAATTTCCTTCTGGGCAGGTTTTACTGGTTTACAACCTGTTTAACAATGTATGGAAATGCTTGTGGGTCTGTAGCTTCATCTCATAATGTGTTATAAATTTTTCATCTTTACTAATCTGAAAATTATCTTTCTTTTTTTTTTTTTTTCCTACAGTACTGGGGATTGGAACCAAGGGTGCTCTACGACAGGGCTACATTCTTAGTCCTTTTTATTTTTTATTTTGGGTTTCACTAAGTTGCTGAGACTGACCTCGAATTTGGAATCATCTTTCCTTAGCCTCCTGAGTTGTTGGGATTACAGACATGCACCACCATACTGCCTAAAAAATTATCCTTATTTGAATTTTTCTTGTTTTGAATAAACTGAGCATCTTTTCATATGTTTACTAGCCATTCATGTTTCCTTTGTGTGTGTGCATGTATCCTAATTGTTCATATCCTCTGCCTACTTTTCAGATGTTCTTTTTTCTTTCTTTTCTTTTCTTTCTTTCTTTCTTTCTTTTTTTTTTTTTTTTTTTTTTGGTAGTGGGGATTGAACCCAGGGGTACTCTACCACTGAGCCACATCCCCAGCACTTTTAATTTTTTATTTTGAGACACAGCCTCACTAAGTCATTGAGGCTGGTCTCAAACTTGTGATCCTCCTGCCTCAACCTCCTGAATAACTGGGATTACTGTACCTGGCAATCCTTTAACATCTTCTGAATTATTAAAATGGTAAGAAAGGCTTTTATTCAAGATTATTGCAATAGGAGGGAGAGAATGGGCTCAAATGCAAATACAGCAAAGACAAATCGGGATTTATAGCCAAGGAACAGGGCAAGGGGGTCAGTGGATGGAAAATTACTAACAGGAGACATGAAAGGTATGGAGATTCTTACTAAACTGACCTAACAGGATTCTTGCTAAAGGAACGCCAAGGACTTAGACAAATAGATGGGGGATAAACAATTTGATCAGATATCAAGGGCAGGGATTCTTTCTAAACTGATTTATCAGGATTCTTGCTATAACTGAACTCAGCAAGGAAAGCCAGGGTAAAGACATAGAGAAGAAAGCTCAAAGCTAACTGAACTTTGGTCAAGGAGAAGCTCTCAGTAGTGTTGGGGATATGAAACTATATCCCCAAACCCAAAGTATGATGACTGAACCTAAAGAGCAATCTCAAGGTTTCTCTCTGACTACCCCACCCTATTCATTCTCTCTCTCTCTCTCTCTCTCTCTTTCTCTTTGGTACCAGGTATTGAACCCAGGGGCACTTAACCACTGACCTACATTCCTAGTCCTTTTAATTTTTAATTTTGAGATGGTCTTGCTAAATTGCTGAGACTGGCTTTGGACTTGCAAACCTCCTGTCTTAGTCCCCTGAGCCATTGGAATTATAAGCATGTGCCACTGTGCCAGGCTGTCCTGTTTCTTAGTCTCTCCCAAAGCACAGTGTTCCCCTGAACCCCTCTTCCCAGAAGGAATGCAGTTGTTATCTCATTAACTAGGAAAGGTTAATCACCAGAGAAAAGGGACTAAAGATCTCCAGTCTTCTGCATGCAGCTCCCAGAGATTACCTGAGATATACCACAGATAACCTTCCCAGGGCTTACTGGTGCATGCCTGTAATCCCAGCTCCTTGTGGGGTGAAGCAGGATTCCAAATTTAAAGCTGGCTCCACAATTTGGCAAAACTTGTCTCAAAAAATAAAAAGGGCTGGGAATGTAGCTCAATGGTAAAGCATTCCTGGCTTCAATCTCCAGTACCAGTAAAACAAAACAAAATACAACACTCTTGAACAAGATTTGGAGAGTTTCCATATTAGTGAACATACTAATGTTCTGGGAAGGTGTGCTCCCAGGGGGAACATGAACACTTTAACAATCTCTCCAATTTGGTTGTCCCTGAGTTATATCCTTTATAACAGAAAATGTAAGTATTTTCCTGAGTTCTGTGAGTCAAATTATTGAATTTGAGGGGAAAGTTTATGAGAATTTCCAAATATGTAGTCAGCTAGTTAGGACATCCCATCTTTCTCATTTTCAACAGGCATCTGAAGTGTTTTTGTGGAAATTACCCTTAACCTGTCAATCTAACTCTCAATAGTCAATGTGAGAATGAAATTGAATTGTTAGATACTGTTACTGAAAGCTTTGTCTTTGTCCCTGATGCCAATCCAATAATTAGGACATGATTTTGAGAAAAAGGAAAAAAATAAGTTTTATTGCTTCACTAGCAAAGGAGAAATACAGGGGACTCCTGTCCCAGAGACTGTGATTCTGCCTATCAAGGGAACAGTTTTTTGAACCAAAGGCTACATTCCAAGTGTTCTCTGTACAGAGTTGTGTACTTGTTAATTTGGGATATAGTAATTTCTTAGACCTTGTGGTGCTATCCCCAAGTGTGAATTACTTCATTCCTTTGGTGGGTGTGTGCTCAGCGACAAATGACTTGTCAGGTATGATGGCTCTCACCTGTATCCTAGCAGTTTTCTTGAAGTTGAGGCAGCAGGATTGCAAGTTCAAAGGCAGCGTCAGCAAGGTCCTAAACAAGTTAGTGAGAACCTGTCTCAAAATAAAAAATAGAAAGCACTAGGGTTGTGCGCTTAAGGCCTTTTTGAGTTGCTGATGCTGGCCTCAGACCTGCATTCCTCCTGCCTCAGCCTCTCCAAGTTGCTGGGATTTCAGGTGTGTACCATCATGCCTGGTCCTTGTTCTGGTTGGTTTGGTGCTGGTAATGGAGCCAAGGGCCTTGTGAATGCTAGGCAAGTCCTGTATCACTGAGCTATATCCCCAAGTCTGGGGCTGGTGTTTGACAGGCAAATTACCTCTGATTTGGATGTGACTGTGTGAGGGAGGTACAATTCCAAGATAAGGGATAAATAAATGAGGAACTCTAGAGGAGCACTTGCCTAGCAAGTGTGAAGCACTGGGTTTGATCCTCACTACCACATAAAAATAAATAAATAAAACAAAGGTATTATGTCCATCTACAACAACAACAAAAAAAAAAAATTAAAAAAAACAAGGAAGGGCATGGCCCATCTAGGGAACTACATGTATTTCAGGATGTAGTGGAATGAAAGTAAAACATGACAGGGACTAAGACCAAAGAAACAAAGCCCTGGACGGCATTATACTCTGCATTTATGTTTCTGGACACTATCTAAAGACATTCAGAAACAAACCATTGAATGGGAGTGAGTTAATCTGCAGTTTCACAAGATCACTCTGACAGAACTAAAATAGTAGCAGTGGGAAGGTAGACAATTGAATGTAGTTGAGAAATAGTCACCCTGTCTCTGGTTTGAACCAAGAAGACACAACTGAGAGCCGTTCTATGAGATGCCAGTTCTGAGGAGGATGTCAGTGTATGAATGGCGTATCATTCCTTTTAGGAGATGGACCGGCAAACTGACTGAATTGGTGTCCGTGTGTGTTAGCTGGCTTTCTGTTACCAAATACCTGAGATGTTCAGTTTAGTAAGGGAAAAGGTTAGCTGGGTGTGGTGGTGTATGCCTGTAATCCCAGTAGCTCCAAAAGCTGAGGCAGGAGGATTGTGAGTTCAATGCCAGCCTCAGCAACTGAGTGAGACCTTGAGCAACTCAGCAAGACCCTGTCTCTAAATATAAAATAAAATGGGCTGGGGATGTGGCTCAGTGGTTAAATGCCCCTGGGTTTAATCCCTGGCACCAAAAAAAAAAAAAAAAAAAAAAATGGTTATTTTGGCTCATGGTTTCAGTCCATGGTCACTTGGCCCTGCTGTTTCAGACCAGGGGTGGCACAATACATCATGGTGAAAACATGTGACTGAGGAAACCTTTTCATTTTATGGCAACTGGGAAGCAAAAAGAGAGGAAGGATATGGGGGTCCCAATATTCCTTTTTAAGGGCACACTCCAAATGACATGACTTCCCTCTACTAGGCCCCATCTCTTAAAGATTTCACCACCTCCCACAGGTTGCCACAGGCTGGCAACTAAGCCTTTAACATATAGGCCTTTGGGGAACATTTCTGATCCAAACTAGCACAGTGTTCTAGTGAAAGGCCTATTCTGTAAAATTTACAGGACATTGTTTTGAACTAAATCTGTGCTTCAACAGACCAAGCTAAAAAAAATGGAGTCACTCATGCTAAAGTTATGTCATGTCACCAAGTTGAAATTAAACTTTTTATTCGGCCTTCCAAGAAACCAGGATAAGAGTATCACCCAAAAGTCTCAAACATGTCAATTTCAATTGGTAATAAAGTTCTCTCTTATTCTGCCCCTGCCCCCAACAAAGGTAACATAAGTAACCTGCAGTTTTCCTATTGGTTTATCTCCCTGTCCCTGCTTTATAAGGAAAGTAACTCTAAAATTACCAATGTACTTTTTGTATTTTGTTTGTTTTCTTTGCCCTTTTCTCTATAAAACAGCCTTTTGCTCAGTTCACTGGACCACTTAATCTCTTCTATGGAATGAAGTATCATCATATTCTGGAGTCAAAAGGAAAGCCAATTAAGATCTTTACATCTCTGCAATTTTGTCTTTGATAGGCCTTAGCCACAGGGATGTACACTCCCATGTATACAAGTTTGATTTTCATTTGTTGCTGAGGAAGTTAATTCTAACTTTTTGTTTGGGAACACATCCTCAAGGGAATTATATTTGTCCTAAACATGTGGGTTGGGTTTGGTAGGGAGCCTGACCAGGCCTGTTGGGTCCACTAAGCTGTCCAATGCTTCCAAGTCTGGAACCACCTCAACATGTAGGCACATCAGCATAGTGTTGGCCACCCATCACACCCTGCACTCACACAGACCGCTGTTTGTTATCTGTTTATTGCCCTACTGATTAAGTCAAACTCATCTTGTATAAAATCAATCTCATATCTCATTTATCCTGAAGCAATTCCCATATTAACATTCTTTTTTGCTACAAATAGTTTTATTTTTCTTATAACTTGGGCTTGTGACTCTGAGTGGCCTTTTTCTCTTCTTTCTCACCCACCCTTCACCACTACTACTGCCAGAGCTTCGTTTGGTTAATGTAAGACTGCAGAGAGCTGTTTCCACTCATCTCTCCAACCCATTATGCAAAATGCTAGCATGATTTGCATCTTACTATTTTGGCATGTTTGGCTTTTATATTATAAATATTCCTTGGCTAGAATTTGTATTTTATATAAACCTGTCTGAAAGGAAGACAATACTGTGAGCAAATCAATTCTATTTAATCTGGGTTTGATAGAGGATATGGACAAAATCTTTAGTACTAAGTAACTTTACACAAGGTATTTCTCCTTTATCTGTCTTCATTTCTTCACATATAAAATAGGGACAATAATTGTGCCTGCTTCACAGGATGGTTATGAGGATTGAAAGAGCTCTTATTTGTAGAGCATTTGGAATAGTGCCAGATACATGGGAAACCCTGAAATAGCCAGAATCTGTATAGAAATTAAAAAGGAAATCATCTTATCTAGAAAGAATATGGTTGGAAAATTGTAAGATGAAGTCTTCACTGCCATGATAAGGAATAACTGGTGGTGTTTGGACCAAGAACTAAGGACAATGAAAGAATGTTGCACCTGGACAAATCTAATTGTGGAATGCCTGATAATTCACCTGAGCTTAAATCTGAGAGAACTTATGAATACCTTGATTTAAATTCCACACATGACTTTCACAGGCATTTCAGTTGAATGCATGTCAGTTAATTAGGTCTCAAGTAAAACAGTTGCCATACAAGGTTTATGTCACCATAACTTGCATTTAAGAAAGTCAAAATTTTCAAAATGTGGTTAGTTTTAAAGTAAAATTTTGATAAACCAACTTGAATACTGCATTGTGGATAACAAGGTTAAATAAAGGTTCTAATAAGACAAACAGTGACAATTTAAATAAATCAGATGTTTTTGTCGAAGATTACTCTGTGATTTTCTCCAATTATTCATGACATTTCACCCATTCATATTGTGATCTGCTTTAATAGTGGAAGGAAAAAAACCCCTTGTCTCCTTGTTTATTCTTTGTTCTCAAGGAGATAAGCTGTTTATAAAGATACGTTATTTGTTATTTAAATCACTTTTACTGAAGTTGTTTATTTCCTTGTTTCAGTTTCTAAAAATATTGCAACAATTGAAATGCTTCTTAGAGATGTCTATTCAATTCAGAGTGATTTGTACTGAAATTCTTTGCTAAATGGGCACAGGTGCTGATGTGTGTAACATACTAGAGTGAGTCAAAACTAATGCTAAGAAAGATAAAGGGGATATACTTATGTCAACTTTAAAATTCTGTGATTAAAAAATATTAGAATTAAAGTCTTGGATATTTGTAAAGGTCTACCTCTATACTTACCATTTCATAGGTGTTTAAAAATAGTAATAATAATAATAAATTAGATATAACACCAAAACCATAAGCAGAAAAATTGCATAATTTAAATCCAGAAATCTGTTTCTTAGAAAATGCCCTTTAATCACTTTGTAGACTTTCAAGATCATAATTATTATATAAAAGTAATTACATTAAAAGATAATTTACCTGGTAGTAAAGTATCAAATTAAGCTGAAAAACAGTACTTGTAAACAGAATTAAAAAAAAATTGTTGAACAGCAAACATGTGAAATTATATCCTCTGCTTCTCTTTGCTATGCATAAAATTACCTTCAGAATAAATTTTGGTGATTTGATACTAAAAAGCTACAAGATGGAATAGCATATAGCTGCAATCCATGATTTACAATCTACAAACCTAAACTATGGCTTATCTTAGATAATCAACAGGATGGATCCATGAAATAAAATCAGGCATATGTGATACTGTAAGGGACTAAAAATATTGTAAGGTTCCAAAAACTAAAGGTTCAAAAATCCAGCTGGGTTGATTTGGCTTAAAAAAAAAGAGAAAGAAAGAAAGGGGAAAAAAAAGCCTGGTATTATAATTTATAGTATGTATTCCTGCTGAGTAAGCCTTGGATACTGCAAACTCAGATCTGTGGATGCACATCTCTCCCTTTGAAGTTGATGAGAATTGCTTGGGCTAAGTGAGATACATGCTGGGAAAATTGGGCCCTTACCATTGTTGTGTATAGACATTAGAGGTCTCATGAGACTTTCCTCTTCTGGTCCCTCCATTTTCTCCCAGTCTTGGTTTTGGCAGAAGACACTCAGCTTTGGAATGAACATTCCTTTAGTTAGATAATGTTCCTGACTAAAAGGTATTCAGGTTCTAACAGAGTCTTACTTAAGAACTCCATTATCAGTAAAGTCAGGTAAATAAAACTTACCTTGATTTAAATCTCATCCAGATAATCTCCCCAAGATGTCCATTTGAAAAACAAAACTAAAATCAACTGATTGCTTTCAAGTCTAAGCCAATTTATGACTAATTTTGAATGCAGTCACCTGGAGCAAGTACTATAAACAAATGCGTTCACATAGTCTAATCATGTCATCTTTGGTCTAGGAGACATATTTCCAGGCTTACTACTGGTAGTTTGTGGAAACTTGTCTCAGAACCTGACCTTTTTCTGGTTAATATCTCTAATAGTTCAGTAAGCCCTTTTATTTCAGAGATTCCTCAGTTTCAAGTGTTTTGGTTTAGTGACCGATACTAAATACATATGTAGCATTAAACCTGGAATATTCTTGGAGATTCTCTGGAACTATTAAAATTCAATTAGCAGTTTTCTTTCTTTCTTTTCTTTTTCATTCTTGGTTTTTTTTTTTTAATGTTTGTTTGTTTGTTAGTATTGGGGATTTAAAAAATTTCTTTTTTTAGTTTTAGATGGACACAGTACCTTTATTTATTTATTTTTATGTGGTGCTGAGGATCAAACCCAGTGCCTCACACAGGCCACTGAGCTACAATTCCAGCCTCTTAGTTTTGGGGATTGAACCCAGGGATACTTTACCACTGAGCTACATATCCAATACTTTTTAGTTTTTATTTTGAGACAGGATTTCCCTAAGATTCCCAGGCTGGCCTCAAACTTATAATCTTCCTGCCTCACCCTCCCTAGTCAGTGGAATTACAGGTGTGCACCACCATACCTGACAATTGCAATTTTATAGTTACTTTTTTTTTTTTTTTTTTTTTGGTGCTGGGGATCGAACCCAGGGCCTTGTGCTTGCAAGGCAAGCACTCTACCAACTGACCTATCTCCCCAGCCCCCTTATAGTTACTTTTATTAATGACTTTTCCTAATAAGAAAATCAGAAAAATTATCAGAATATATGCTTCGTAAATAACTGGTAGATGAAATAAGCTTTACAGTTTTCTGGAATATATATAGAGAGTTTCATAAAAACAAATATAATATTTGGCAAATTACTTATGACATGTTATTGCCCAAGTCTAAATATGAGAAGTTGGTGAAGTAGGCAGGAGCCAGATCTTGATTCTCTAAACATCTGTTTTGAAGAAATAATATTTCATTCTGCCAATGGTAGGGAATCATTACAAATTTAGAAACTGTGAAGAACTGGTCAGATAGGTCACATCTGTTGGAAGACCCATCAACCAGCAGAGTAATGTGGAGAGAAGAGACATAACCACTGTTAGGTGACTAGAGTGTCATCCTCTGAAAGATGGAAGGAAGACATAACGGTGGTAGAAGGATTTAAATCATTTAAAGATGAGTCATTCATAATTGGTGAACGATTAAATTTGAGGGGTGAGGAAGAGAAATTGGTTAAAAATGGCTCTCAGATTACAAATATGTCTCTAGTGTTGGGGAGGTTAGAACTGATTTGGGATTGCTTCTATTTTATGTATTTATTTATTTATTTTGGTCCTAGGGATTTAGCCCAGGGATGCTTTACAACTGAGTTACATTCCCAGTCCTTTTAACTTTTAATTTTGAGATAGGGTTTCACTAAGTTGCTGAGGCTGGCTTTGAACTTGCAATCCTCCTGCCTCAGCCTCCAGAGTTGCTGGGATTATAGGCATATACCTATAATCCAGTTTTATTGCTGTTGTTTTAAAAAGAATGATGATAGGGGAGGGTGTGGGAAAAAATTACATAAGGAATGCCTTTTTTATCCTCCTTCAAAATTTGGTTTCGGAACATTTAAGAAAAAGCTACATTGGTAAATACAAGTATATACTTTCATGTGAGTAAAAAAAGTAGTTGGGCATGATGGTACCCACCTGTAGTCACTGCTACTGAAAGGGCTGAGGCAGGAGGATCACTTGAGCACAGACTTTTGAGGACAGACTGCAAAACAGTGAGGACTTCTCCCCAAAAGACCAAACAAATATGCCTATAATCCCAGATGTTCCAGAAACTGAGGCAGGAGATCACACTCACACACACACACACACACACACACACACACACACACACACTCACATGTATGCATGTATGGCTGCTGTGTGGAAAACAGGCTGTATGGATCAAGAGAGGAAGCAAGAAGACCAATTAGAAGGCAATTGTAAACAATCCAGGAAGGAAGATGATAGTAACTTGGAACAGGATTTGTGGTAGCAACATTGGTGGTGAAAACTGATAAGATTTCTGGGTGATTTTGAAGGTAGAGCCAAAAAAATTCACTGAAAGACTGGATATGTGGGGAAGACAGAAAGTAGAAAGCAATGGACAGTCCTGTGATAAATGGCCTGAACAGCTGGAAGGCCAGAGTTGTCACCAACTGAAATGAGAAGGCTACAGATGGGGTAGTAGAAATGGGAATAAGGTATTAGAGCATCCTCTTCTCTTTAAGGAAATAGTCATAAGAAGAGGAACAACAGTAAAATTATAAGGAAATTGTCTCTTTGTTGGTTCATGTCAATGGCCTGTTCCTTCTGTAGTCTGTCAGTGGCTCAGAGGGATGGTAACCTCATATACTTGGAAATGTAAAATCATGGTGTGCTAGAGGTAGAGAAAAATTAAACATTCCAAATAATGTCTCTATATTTTTATTAGTACTCCATTTATTTAAATCCTTCTTGAAGTAAGGCCCACACCTGTAATCCCACAACTCTGAACAATTAGATAGGAGGATCACCAATTCAAGGCCAGCCTGGGCAATTTAGCAAGACTGTCTGAAAACACAATATAAAAAGGGTGAAGGATGCAACTTAGGGTTAAGTTCAATCAGTACTGCCAAAATATAAATAAATAAAAAATAAATCCCTCATTATTTTTTCTTTTGCCTTTTATGTATTTTATAAGCTTGCTGCTTTGGTGGTGCCCATCTGTAATCCCAGCTACTTGGGAGACTGAGACAGGAGGACTGCAGGTTTGAGGCCAGCCTCAGCAATTTAGTGAGACTCTGTCTCAAAATTTAAAAATAAATAAATAAAAATTAGGGCTGGTGTTGTGGCTCAGTGGCAGAGCGCTTGCCTAGCATGTGTGAGGCACTGGGTTCATTCTTAGCACCACATATAAGTAAATGAATAAAATAAGGTCTATCAACATCTTTAAAAATAAATAAATAAAAAATAAAAGGGCTGGAGATATAGTTCACTGGTAGAGTAGCCCTGGGTTCAATCCCTAGTACCAAAAAAAAAAAAAAAAAAAAAAAAAAAACCCAAAAATATCAACAATAATAACAAAAACTTGCTACTTGAAGTATTGATGTTCTGTAGTACCTCTCCCATTTATTTATATATTTCTCCCTATCTTTTTCAAGTTTCAGAGTGCATTGGCTATCATATTGTCTTGGCATACTGGTTCAGTACTTTATTATTTTACACTTTGACCTTATCTCTTCTCAATTTTTATTTGCAATCATATCTGATTAACCATTTGTATATAGATATTCTCTATTGCGAAGCCTCTATTAAGGTTGCTAGGACAAATGCCATTCTAATTTTATAGATATGGACAACAGAAAGGGAGAAATTAGTAACAAAATCAAAGTTCAAATATATCTTCTGACTCCTAATACAGCATGTTTTCCATTAACTAATCTGTTTTTCACTTCTTTATTACTGTTTTTGTCTTTCTCTGGATACTTTGACTGGTTTTATCCTTAAGATTAGATGCCAAAACTACTTGCCACATTTTCTAGGGAGATTTTTAAATAAGGATAAGATAATGGTTTCTGATTTATTTCTACTAACTTTTCTGATAATGTTCAAATTTTCTTAATTGCAGGAATAATGTTTTAGAAAAATAGTTTACAGTGATTACACAGTCTTCTGGTCATAACAAATTGTCTTGAATACAACAAATGTAATCTATTTCCTTTAATTATTTTACAGTTATCCACAGTAAATTTCATTTATTATGCTTCTACTTGCATAGCCATGGGAAAAAATTCCTGTAGATATTCCTGCCCCTTTGACATTAAACATTCATGATTGCTAATTTACTTTCATGAATTACTGAGTTATTGGAATCTCTAATAAAGGGTAATTTCATTGACCATGACAAGGAATTGCTTTTCTAGAGCAGACATAATGAGACCTAAATACTCTCTGAATGTCTTTTTGGTTTTTGGTACTCAGGATTGAACCCAGGGTGCTTTACCACTGAGACATATCCTCAGTCCTTTTTATTTGGAGATGGGGTCTCACTATATTGCCCAGGTTGGCCTCCAACTTTGAGATCCTCCTGCCTTAGACAGGGATTACAGGTGTGTATCCCTTACCGCGTTGGTATTTATTTATTTTTAAGAGATGGGGGTCTCACTATGTTACCTAGGCTGACCTTGAACTCCTGGGCTCAAGGAATCCTCCTGCCTCAGCCTCCAGAGTAGCTCTGAAAATCTTGAATGTGATAAATGAATAGGTAAGCCAAGGAAGAAGCAAACTAATTTTTCAAAAGAGCTTTCACAAAACGTTATACCAAAAATTAGTAACATTAAAACAAAAATAATTCACTGTAGTATGTAGGAACAATTTGTAGCGTCAGTGGAATTAAAGCTAGAAAACATGTATGTGTGAAGTGATAGATTTTTAAATACAAGCAATAATTTGACAAAAGTAGTAGAGAAGTCTCTAAATTTTTATGCCATGCTACATTTTCCTTTTCCTGTTGGAGTTCTTGTTCTAGCGTGGACCCATTGTCTTCCGGTGATTGTTCCTAGTGTCTTCCTTTCCATACAACTGAGATTTGGCTTTCTCCTTCCTATACTTTAAACTTCTTGCCTGATTTAGCTCTACTCCCTGTTCTTGAAGGACCCATTGGGCCACCTACCTACATGTTATTTACGCGCGCTCCCTTAAAAGAAGGCTTAGGGGTGTTGCTAGATGTCATAATGACTTTTCAAGAATTCCAGAACTTTGGACGCCACTACAGCCTGCTTCCGCCCCGCCCCGCCCCGCCCCGCCCCTCTCCGCCCCGCCCCGTCCCTCTCCGCCCCCTCTCCGCCCCCTAAACCTTGCGGCGGCGCACTGCATGCTGGGAGTCGTAGTCCCTGTCGGCCTCTCCCGGAAGCACTGAAGGGCGCGGGAGTCCAGCCCGTCCTTCCGAACTGGAGGGCACGTCTCTTAGCTGCTTTCTTTCATTCGCTCAGGCGGAGCTTCCCCGGAGCACAGCCGGGTTCGACTGTGTGTCCGTCTGTCTTCAGAGTTTCAATAAAGTTTTCCTACCTTGTACGGAGCTCAAGATGGCGGCCTCCTGGTCGCCCTTGGTTACCCTGCACTCCTTAGCGCGGAGCCGGCTGAGCAGGAGATGTGTTGGGTGCGGGGCCTGGGCCGCCGCTCTTGTTCCTCCGGCCACCGGCCCTGGGAAGCCCCTTTGGAAAGGTCAGTGATTGTGCCATGAGTAGGCCAAGCCGGCTGTGCATTTATATAATCGGAGAAGCCACGGGGGTCACCCTCCCTCTGAGATCTCCAGGCACCTCCTGGTTTCACGGTTTTTCTGAATTAAGGGGTCCTTCGAGAGGAGTTTGTTTTGCCCTTTCATATCCCCCTGTTCATAAAAGAGCTCTGAGCACTGTGAAAACTGCCCTGTGACTTTCTCTTTGAGGGTCAGAGGTCGATCCATAGTTGGATCCTTCCAGACGTAGAAAGCTGAGACCTGATGAGTCCAAGCGCGAGAGTGCCTGGCTTAGAGGGATTTGAGTGCCGGGTTGGTGTCTGGGGACCTCTACACCCGGTGCCTTTCCGCGCCCTTCAGGCAGGTGACTGGGCGTAGGATTAGGAACGGTGCCTCAACCCCAGCAGACCTCGCTGTTCTGGGATTCTGGGAATGCAGGACTAGAAGCTTTCTCATATTGAGGGATCCATTCTTGATGCTTTCAAGGTCCAGTGGAGTGTGTTTTGTCACCAGACTTTCATCATTCATTCATTCAATTGTTGCATGTGCACGATTGAATGAATGTATGCTTTGAGTAACCAAGCCCACAGGAGTGCTAATATTACTGCCCTATTTATACACTACTACTGAAAGGCAAGGACCTCGTGTCATTTTTTCCTCAACAGTGCCTGGCACCTCTTGGGTAGATATGATTTTCAAATGAACGGTGAAGTTATTCTTTCCCCCATCCAAATACCTGTGTTTTCCCTTTTCTCATCTCCAAGTACCCCTTATATATCTTAATGAATTGATATACCTTCATAAATTACAGTGACATAGGCCTGTAATCCCAGTGACTTGTGAAATTGAAGCAGGATGAGGCAGGAAAATTACAAATTTGAGGCCAGCCTGGGCAATTTAGTGAGATGTTTCAAAATACATAATAATAATGAAGGACTGGGAATGTAGCTCAGTGGTAGAGCTCCCCTGGTTCACACACACACACATTAGATACCTTAATAAATGGCTTCTCATTGTTGAAAAATGTAATAATCTTTGACCGTTACCATCAAGGCAGTCGAAATTAATCTAAAACTCTCATTTAGTAAGTCACCTTAGGCTTGCTTTTTTCTGCAAAGATCAGTTTAATGCACTTAATGTATAATGAAATATTTTGGTAGTATAAATTCTGTATCATAATACAAATTTTAATTTTAGAATAGCCAATAGGGTTGGGGATGTAGCTCAGTGACAGAGTGCATGTCTAACATTTAGGCCCTGGGTTGGATCCTTGGCACTTGCAAAAATAATAAAATAAATGGACAAGAATAGTCAATAAAAACAAATGATACAAAATTCAAAATTTATAAGGTGAAATATGATAAAATGTAAGAGTATATCTTAGCAGCTTAGTTTTCCTCCTCAGAGGAAGCCTCTAAGAACTAGTTTCTTATGTATTCTCCCAGAGGCATTCTGTGTATATACAAGCATATATGTATATAAATATCTATATAAAAAATTAAAGTAGTAACATACTAAACTGTTCAGTGTATAGAACAGATAATATTTAAATTTAGTATATCTTGGTGATCATTCATGTCAATAAGTATAGAACTGCTTCATGTTTCAGATTGTTAAAAATAGGATTCTGTGTATGTACCGCTGTTCGTGAAAATTAAGATTTAAGAAACATCATTATAATACCATGTTTGATTTGCTGAATGCTTATTCTGTGTCATTCAATATACTAAGTGCTTTTCACATACACAATCCATTTTTAATACTTATTATCCTCATTTTAGGAATCATGAATCAAAGTTGTGAAAGTTACATGACCAGTTAGTGGCAGAACTTGTGGGGTTCAAGAAAAGACCATACTTGAATTTACACCTGACCCTAGGGCCATTTCTCTTAATCTATAATCATACTATGTACTCATTTCAGCCTGCTTCTGGGTAATGAGAGTTGATGAAAATATAGTTAAGATAGAGACCGATTTAATTGTAACTAAAAATGTTCACTCCTCCTCTTTAAACAAAAGGAAAATTTAAGTTGAAGAAAAAATTTTTTGAACCCAGTACTCTTTATCACTTAGCTACATACCCAGATCTTTTTTTTTTTCTTTTTAAGAATTTAACCTTTATTCTATTTATTTGTTTTGATTTGTATATGGTGCTGAGGATCAAACCCAGTGCCTCACCTGTGCTAGGCAAGTGCTCTGTCACTGAGCTACAACCCCAGACCTTTTTATTCTGAGACAAGGTCTCATTAAATCTTCCTGCCTCAGCCTCCAGAGTCACTGGGATACAGGCATGTGCCACTGTAGCCAACTTTAAATTGAAATTTTATTCAGGTGTTTAGAGTCTGATTTACAAATGTTTTCTGTCCCTTTCTTGATCCTTTCTTTTTTTAACATTCCTATTTTATCTCCATTTTTTCATCTTTTGAAGTGTACTGTTTAGCGCAGTGTACTGTGAGTGAAGCATTGGTTTAATCAAAAGGAAATAGGTAAAAGAATGTCTTTTTTTCCTTCCCTAAGTATTGGTGGTGAACCCTGGACGACTTTACCCCTGAGCTGCACCTGACCCCAACCCTTTTGAGATAGGTTTCTCGCTAAATTGTGGAAACTGACCTAGAACTTGCAGTCCTGCTGCCTCAGCCTCTGGAGTTGCTGGGATTACAGTGCCCAGCCAGAAGGGTGTATTTTTTTTTTTTTTTTTTTTTTTTAATTTTTTAGTTGTAGATGGACACAATACCTTTATTTTATTTATTTATCTTTATGTGAAACCCAATGCCTCACACATGCTAGGCAAGTGCTGTACTATTGAGCTATAGCTGCAGCCCCCAGAAGGGCATATTCTTAACTTGGGTTTTCTCTCTCATCTTACTTTGAAGCCAGCTCTGGTGCTGAGATAATTTTTAAACTGGAGCTGTGAAAATTCTGTGGATCTTAAAGTCCAAATCATCTACCTGACTACCTAACCTTAGGTTTCTTAGGAAGTATAACATTATGAATTCCATATTGGGATGTGTGTATTTCCATTAGATTATTAAACAATTGAAAGTAAAATTTGGTATTTTATGTAATTTAAACATATATGTACTCTTGATTTCACTGCCTGCTTTCTTTTAGGTGGAAACGTATTTTCATTTAATGTAACAGTTATTCAACTTCCTGATAGTTAAATGGAGACATTTTATTAGAAACTGTAGTTGCTCGGACTGGGGTTGTAACTCAGTGGTGGAGCGCTTGCCTGGGACGTGTGAGGCACTGGGTTTGATCCTCAGCACCACATAAAAATAAATAAGTAAAATAAAGGTACTGTGTCCATCTACAACTAAAAAAAGAAGAAGAAGAAATCAGAGTTGACATGGTATGAATGGAAATGACTGAAAAGTGGTTCATTCAGTGAAGTCTTGTACTAAGTGTAAGCCAGTGTTCTTTAGGGGAACATGATTTAGGGGCTAAATTACTGCTATGGTGAAAGGCAGGACGGGGATGGGAGCGTAGATAGTTTCTGGTAGAATCGACAGTCCTAGAGAAGACGAGAAAGGGAAGGAGTTAATATCAACTTAGGTTTGGGTCATTTAATCAAGGGAAACCAAACCAAGATGAAAAACGTAGGGCCAGAGGCATATTAGGGAAGATTCAATTTTGAGCTTGTTAAATTGAAAGTGTTTTTGATGATTCCAGGTAAAGAGTCTAGTTGGTTTGTAGGACAGGGGATCCAAGACTGAGAAAGGCAGAGGCAGGCAGGCTGCGTGGAAGGCCATAAGAATGGAAGGATCAGCCTGGGGAGATTGTAGAGTGCAGTGGAGAAACAGCGGAGGGTGAGTCCTTGGGGAAAACTGATATTTTATGAGAGGAAGGGAACCTCCTAGGAGAGCAGAAAGGATGTAGGACGACTAGGAGAGACTCTAAGGAGGAGAATGTTTCAAGGCTTTATACAATGTAAACAATAGCATGTTTGAAATTGTTTTATTTCTAACCTTAGAAATTCAGTTTATTTTGTAGAGACCAGGTGATGTGAGGGTCATATCTTGTGCTTTCTTTTTATTATAGTGTCCTGTATCACAGTTATATTTTTAGGTGTTGCTATTAAATGATGACTCATATTTACCTTTGACTCCACAATTTCTTCTTTAGTATGGCTGCATAGGAGATTGTTCCCAATTAAGCATTAGTATAAGTAGAACTAACCCCCACTAACCACTGAATTGTCATGATTTATTAGCAATACAGAACAGTAGTTAAGAAAATGGCCTTCAGATTTACCTTTTATTACACAATTAGATAAATGCCTTTATGTGAAACTTATTTCAAGTTTCTTGGATTTCTGCTAACATATTAGATAAGAGTGCTCATGTCTATTCCTGAGACTGATTAACTTCATGATAATAGAGTGTTTTTTAAAAAAGATTATTATTATTTTAAGCATAGCATAGTTTATTACATAGGCATTGCTAGAGCATTTGTCTAGTGTGTACAAGACCCTGGGTTCAATTCCCAGCACCACATATAAAGCTATAAAAGGTAAAAAGGGAGGTAGGCATAGCTAGTACCCCAGACATAGGGACCTAGGTATACCTAGCACCCTAGACATAGGGCCATACACATAGCTAGTATTTCCTTCACCCTGAGGTGAAGGGTCAGGTGGTTGTAGCGGGGTGAGTCCAACCATGGAACTGATAAAGAGATCCCAAATGGATTACTGATGTACTGTAGACCGACACTGTTTTATAGTATTTTAAGGGCTTCATTTTCTTTAAGTAAATATTTTTGTTTAAACAGGATGTGACTATATTTTGGATTTGTCTTTTCACAAAAAGAATCACAGAAACAGTAGAATGTCAAAGGTCTAGAAATTGGTATTTCGAACTCATCCCGGTATAGTAATATACTCTAAATTTTCTGACATAAAAATCATTTAGCTTCTTGAATATATCCAAACCTTGTTTTCCTATGCTACTGACATCTTTCTCTGACCTGTAACTAAGATTTGCCCCAACTTCTTTTTTTTATTCTGCGCTTTACCACTGAGTTTTATCCCCAGCCCTTTTATTTATTTTTTTATTTTGAGACACTGTCTTGTTAAATTGTCAAGTCTGCCCTCTAACTTACAAACCTCCCATCTCAGCCTCCTGATTTGATGGGATTAGAGGCATATGCCACCACACTCAGCTCTAACTTTTCCCTTAAAAACATGTTGGAAGGTTGGATGTCAGTCCTTCTTGCTATGTTTTGTTTGACTTGCCCAGTGTTCTCTATTTTTTTTTTTTTTTTTTTTTTCTGTTACTGGGTATTGAACACAGGTGATCTCTACCACCAAGCCACATCCCAAGCCCTTTTCATTTTTTATTTTCGGGCAGGGCCTTGCAAAATTGCCCAGGCTGGGGCTGAGGTTGTGGCTTAGTGGTAGAGTGTGTGCCTAGCATGTGTGGGGCGCTGGGTTTGATTCTCAGCACCACATATAAACAACTAAAAAATATATTTAAAAAAAATTGCCCAGGCTGGCTTTGAATTTTTGATTCTCCTGCTTTAGTCTTCTAAGTAGCTGGGATAATAGGCATGTGCCACTGTATCCAGCTCAAGATTCTTTATTGAGGCCCCATCTCTATTCCTGCTCTCTTGGAGGTACCTTATACTTTAATCTCCAGAATCTCTTTTATAACCTGCTTTCGCTGTCTCGATTGTCCATTTTTATTTCTTCTCTTCATTGTTTCCATCCCAGAAGCTACTCTGTCAACATGTCCTCTGGTCATACTCTTGACCCAGTACCAGTTTTCAACAAAAAATTTTTTAAAAACTTTTTTAACAGTGCTGGAGATTGAATCCTGGGGCACTCTGCCACTGAGCTACATCCCCAGCCCTATTTATTTATTTATTTATTTATTTATTTATTACTGGCCTTGATTTTGTCTGTCCCCCTGCCTTAGCCTCTCTGAGTTGCTGGGATTACAATTGTGTGTCACCATGCCAGCTTGGGCTTTTTTTTTTTTTTTTTTTTTTAAATTAACTAATTAATTAATTATTTCTTGAGGAGGGGGTCTAGCTACATTGCCCAGGTTGGTGTTGAAGTAGGCTCAAGTGATCCTACCCACTCAGCCTCCAGAATAGCTGGGACTATTAGAGGCATGCTTTACTGTGCCCAGCCAATTTTCAACAAATTTCAAACAAAATTGCCTGAATATGCAATTCACGTTTTTTTGATTCTTCTTTTAAAAATATTTTTCAACTGCACATATTTATGAGGTAATTCAATATATGTATACAATGTGAAAATGATCAAATCAAAAGTATTCTGTCTCCTTAAGCATTGATCATTCTTTGTGTTGGGGACTTTCAGATTCTTCTAGTTCACCTAGCAGCTTGGGAGGCTGAGGTCAAGAGGATGGTGAGTTCAAAACCAGCCTCAGCAACTTAGCAAGGCCCTAATCAACTCATTGAGACCCGACCGTGTCTTTAAATAAAATATAAATAAGGGTTGGGGATGTGGTTCAGTGGTTAAGCACCTCTGGGTTCTATCCCCAGTACCAAAACAAACAAACAAACAAACAAACAAACAAGCAAACACACTTCTAGTTTATTATAAATGTACAGTAAATTGTTATAAATGATAGTTACCCTATTATGCTATAGAATATAACTTAGGCATCCTATTTGTATTTTGGTACCCATCATCCAGCTGTCTTCTGTCCCCACTCCTCTCTTCCTTTCCTAACTAGTAGTGATTTTTTTCTTAGCTTCCACACATGAATGAGAACATGCTGTATTTGTCTTTCTGCGCCTGGTTAATTTCACTTAACCTTATGTCCTCTAGCTCTTTCCATGAACATGTAAATTTTTTTTTTTTTTATTTAGATGTTCTATATTGCTAAGACTAGCCCAGAGCTCCTGGGCTTAAGTGATCCTCCTGCCTCAGTTTCCTGAGTGCTGGGACTGCAAGTGCCTACCCCAGTGGCCAGTGAACATGTAATTCTTACAGTAATTCCCTCATAGGGTTGTAATACAATTTATATTTTAAACCTAACTCCAGTAGATCCCATTTCAAAATTCTCATGTATAAATGGGTGAGCATATACAACCTAAAATAAACATAACAAATACATCATTTATCTTTTGAAAGAAAATGGATTCCTTAGATCTCATTATTAAATAGTGTATGAGCAGAGTGAATATTAAGGAGTTACTCAGTATGCTGGGCCATGTCCATAATTACTTCAGAATAGCTTTATTCAGATTTTTAGGCAGTATTTTACTGATTTGTTATCATGGAATTTTAAAGTACTATTTTTTTTCCTTTGTAAAGTTATACACATTGGCACATTTAAGATTAGCTAGCTTCCTAGGAAAAGAATGATAACCAGGAAGCATTTAGTTTTAATTTTCATAATTTTTCTATTTAAATCAAAAGCACCCTTTTAAAGTCCCTAAATCAGTCTTTTATAAATAAAGTAAATCATCTTGTGATGCATTCCTTGATGATGGCTTATGTTGTTTTTCTAAAGAAAGAGTTTAATTAAGATTTGATTTTCTTCTGTTCTGTACTTGGTTTATTCATCACAGAATCAAACAGGTCTTTAATGCCACTGATAAGTCTTGAATTTTTTGGTCATTGATGACCACTTCAGTTTTAAAAAGAGCTGGGGAATATTTATCTTTTGGGTATGATTAGAGTATAATGAAGCATAAACAGGCTGTCTATGACCTCAGTATGTGTGTCTGCCATTATAGGAGAACATTTCTGGTCACTGGCTACTATTTATGGTTTGGTAAAATCAACACAAATGTACAAATAACTCATGAATAATTGTGAACACAGTATTTGAATGGATGTTTAATAAATATGCATTAAAAACCTAATTACAGTAATGAAGTTTACAGCTGAAATTTTAATCCAACCCCTTAGAAATATTAAATGTGCTTTTCCTGATTGTGCATTTTTCTCACAGCAGTTGGGTAAACATTTTAAACTAGAAATCTAAATTTCTTATATAGTTTTGATTTTATTTAACTAAGCATGTGTGTTCTTTTTGACAACAATATACTTTCTTTTTTGTGAAGAAGTAAAGTCTTTATAGCAGTTTTAGGACTGGTAAACATATGGGATCCCAGATGACTACTAAAATATGACCTGGGAAGATTAGATTGTGATTTTGGTTTCACTTTGTTTTACTGAATTAATGTTTTACTTTGTTGTTTACATTTTCTCATCTGTAGAATGGGATATTTATCTTAACTCTGCATTCCTTGAAGATCATTTTTGAGACTCAAAGAGGTTATTACATGAGAAAATCCTTTGAAAAGTGTAAGAAGTGTTACATAAATGTGCAGCTATGTTAAGAATAATTGAAATATTAATACTGAAATACCAGAGGCAGTGGATTTCAGTCAGTAAGTAGAACTGAAGTGAATTCTTCTCTATATAAAATAGCTAAGACCATTTTAGTTCTGGACAGTGTTTACTTATATTAACAATGGCAAAGGGTTCTACCTGATTTCAGTGCTTCGAAATTTATAAAATGTAGCTTTTATTTTTCTAAGATTGTACAGAGGGCCTCTTTAGACAACCATGGATGGATTTTGTTCTCTTGGATTAAACCACCTTTTCTCTGGATTCTCTGAACATCTAGTGGTCTTAGAAATCATGAGAAATTATGAGTTACTGCTTTCATCATGATGTTGCAAAGAAAGCTGTTGAAACTTCATTTATAGTATGCAAGCAAATCACCAAGGTAAGCTATCTTCATTTAGTAAGAAGTGGATACTGTTTTGTTTTCCCCTTGTAGTACTGAGGATTGGACCTGGGGGCACTCTACCATTGAGCTACATTCCCAGCCTTCTTTATTTCTGATTTCGAGATGGAGACTTGCCTAATTGCTGAGGTTGTCCTTGAACTTGTGACCCTTGTGCCTCAGCCTCCCAAATTGCTGGGATTACAGGCATGTGCCATCATGCCTGGCTAGAATATGGCTTTAAGAAGGAACTCAAGTAGTCATGAATTGTTTCTACATAGCAAATATAAAGATAACATTTTATAGAAACTGTCTTTGGTGGTGCACACCTATAATCCCAGCAGGAAACACTGAGGCAGGAACATCTCAAATTCAAGACCAAGCTTAGCAATTTAGGAAGCTCCTCAGCAATTTAGTGAAACTCTGTTTCAAAATGAAAACCAAAAAAGACTGGAGATGTGGTTCAGCGGTAAAGTGCCTCAGGGTTCAATCCCTAGTACTAAAACAATAACACCAATAGAATAATATTTCATGGAATTGTGGAGTATTAGAACTGAAGAGGACCTTGGATCATGGAGTCGGTGATGGTTTGGATCATTGTGAGAGGTTGTAGACACTTTGAGGAGGGGTCTCATGGTAGGTTTTAGGTCATTGGGATTACCCTTGAAGGACATTGTGGGACCCTAGTCTCTTTCTCTTCCTGGCCATGAGGTTAACAGCTTTCCTCTACCAAATACTCTTGTCATGGGCTATCACTGACCCAAAGCTATAGGACCCATCAATAATGGACTGAAACCTCTCAAACTGAGAAACCTCTTATCTTTATAATTTTTAAAATCTCAGTTAATTTTGTTGCAGTACTGGAAAGCAAATTATACATAGTCAAACAATGTGAGTTAGATGTGTTGTTTCTACTATTTCTTTTGAGGAATCCTACCCAATTTTGGATAGCCCTATTAAAAAAAACTTTTTTTTTTTTGGTACTGGAAATTATACCTATGGGCACTTAACCACTGAACCACATCCCCAGTCTCCTTTTAAAATTTTTTATTTTGAGACAAGTCTCACTAAGTTGCTTAGGACCTTGCTAAGTTGCTGAGGCTGGCTTTGAACTTGGGATCCTCCTGCCTCAGTCTCCCCAGTCATTGCAATTGCAGGTGGTATGCAACCTCTTTAAGTAGGTTGAAATGCAAGCCTTTCAGCAACATCTTGCCATTCCTCTTAACTCTTTCCTCAAGCATAACAATATAACTCTAGTTGTGATTCCTGATTCCATGTGTGACAAATATTATCATTATTATTATTAATTTTTTTCTTTTTGGTACTGGGGATTGAACCCAAAGGTGCTCTACCACTGAACTATACTCCCCATCCCCTTTTTTTTTAAGACAGGTACAAGTTAAATTCCTGAGGCTGGCCTTGAACATAAGTTCCTCCTGCTTCAGCCTCCTGAGTAGGTGGGATTACAAGTGTGTGCCACTGTACCTGGCTGTATGACAGATCTTTAAACATATCAAGACTAATAGTGTCTCATTCATTTATTCATTCATGTACTGATTGACCCATCAAATTATGGGGTGGCCTTTTGTCTCACTTCCATGTGATAATGGCATTGCATTATATTTTTCCTAGTTAGTCATTCATCCTCCTTTTTCCTGGTGTTATCGATTCACCAACCACAAGGTACTGCTGTTTTTTCTTTCCTTCTCGTCTCTGTCCTCTTCTCTCTTTTTTCTTTCTTTCTTTCTTTCTTTCTTTTTTTTTTTTGGTGATCCTGAGATTGAATTTAGGGCCTCACTTAAGCTAGGCAGGAGTTCTAACTACTGAACCAGACTCCAGCCCCTTTCTTTCTTTTTTATTTTTGTCTTTTCTTTTTTGGAACTGGGGATCAAACCCAGGGCTTTGCATAGGCAAGGCAAGCACTTTGCCACTAAGCTACATCCTAGCCCCTGTTTCCTTTTTTTAACGGATTTTTTTTTTTTTTTTTTTTTTTTTTGTGATTAGAAGTTGTCGACTCTAATAAAATCTACAATCTAACTTTTCTGTCTCTTTTTGTGTGTCCTATTTAAGAAGTCTTTGCTTACCTCAGGGCCATGAAGGCATTTGTGTATTATTTTTTTTTGAATGGTCCCAGGGACTGAACCCAGGGCCTGTTGCATACTAGGCAAGTGCTCTACCTCTGAGCTACATCCCCACCCCTTCTTACATTTTATTTTAAGACAGGGTCTTGGTAAGATGTTCACGTTGCCCTCAAACTTTAAATTCACCTGCCTCAGCTTCCTGACTGGTATTATTATAGGCATGTTCCACTGGAGTGAATATTTTTTTGGGGGGGGGTACCATTGTTTGAATCCAGGGGCGCTTAACCACTGACTCATATCCCCAGCCCTTTTTGATATTTTTATTCAGAGACAGGGTCTCACTAAATTGCTTTTGGACCTGGCTAAGCTGTTAAGACTGACTTTGAACTTGTGATCCTCCTGCCTCAGCCTCCCAAGCTGCTGGGATTATAGGCATGGTGCTGGATTTTTGTATATCATGTTAGGTTTGGTTCAAGAATCCCTTTTTCCACATGGATATTCAGTTTACCTTGGAATATTTTTTGAATAGAGTAGCTTTTATCTGGGCTACTGCAGTGCTATTTTGACCTAAATCATATGCCGTGTATGTATGGTCTTCTATTTTAGTCTATTGGTGTATTCTTGTGCCAGTATTACACTATCCTAATTCCATAGCTTTATAATAAATCTTCATATTTGGCTGTATCAGTTGTCCATTTTTTTCTTTTTCAAGATTGACTAGACCTGAGTTGATAATATAGTCATTAGGCACATTTGAACACTGAGCACTTGAAATGTGTAATGTGACTAGGGGAACTAGATTTTTAGTTTCATTTAATTTTTATTAACCAAATAAAATTTAAAAGACACTTGATTTAGCTGGTGGAAAACTTATGTATTCTTAGAACAACTTAGGAAAGTGATACTACTTTTCAGTGTAGATTTAAAAAAATTTTTTTAGTTGTCAATGGACCTTTATTTTATTATTTATTTATTTATATGTAGTGCTGAGACTTGAACTCAGTACCTCATATATGCTAGGCAAGTACTCTACCACTGAGCCACAACCCCAGCCTCTCAGCTGTAGATTTTATGAAGTCTAAGTACAAATTAAATATTTCCCATGAAAGTTTGGATTCAAAATTGAGATATATTTTAAGTGTAAAATACTAATTTTATTGACAGTATTGAAAAAAGAATATATAATATTTAAAAATTTTAAATTTTGATTACATGTTTGGTTACATGCTAATTATAGTTCTTTTTGTCAAGAATGGTAAAGGGTTTGACATTTTTGCCTTTTTATTCTGCTTGTACTATAACATGTTAGCCTGTCACAATTTCGTCGATATTGGCAGAAGACATGAAACTCTGGGGTCACTGGAACTTCATGTGTGCCTCAGTTCTCCTTGTCCCTCAAGTCCCTTGGGACAATTCAGACATTGGCCTACATGGATAAGGCATTTTCAGTAGGTTTGTTTCACAGTTGAGGAACCCAGGGCTCAGGAAACTCCATCTTTCACAGGGAGTCTGTAAATCTAACTTTAAAATTTTTTTTTTTTTTTTTTTTTTTTTTTTTTGTAGTTGAGGATGTACAGTATGCCTTTATTTTATTTGCTTATTTTTGTATGTGGTGCTAAGGATCAAACCCAGTGCCTCACACGTGCTAGGCAAAGCACGCTGCCACTGAGTCACAGCCCCAGCCCTGTAAATCTAACTTTTGACCTGAAGGGAAAGATTCTTGTGGAAAGCAAACATCCACTCCAATACTTATTATTTAGCATCTGCCTTTTTGATTATCAAAATAGGTGTGAAGTGTTATCTCATTTAGGTTTTGAGTTACCTTTCCCTAATGACAAATGATATTGAGTATCTTTTCATGTACTTTTTGAACATTCAGATATCTTCTTTGGAGAAATGTGTTTTCAAATCTTTTGTCCATGTCCAGAATGGTGGCACAGGCCTGTAATCCCAGGTACTTGGGAGGTTGAGGACACCCTGGGCAATTTGCAAGACCCTGTCTCAAAATAAAACAAAAAAGTTGGGGGATACAGGTCACTGTTAAAGCACCCCTGAGTTCAATCCCCACTACTAGGGGTGAGGGGAACCCATATCCTTTGCTCATTTTAAAGATTGCTTTGTTTGTTTCTGCATTGTTGAATCATAAGAGTTCTATTTTCTGAATATAAATTATCAGATGTGATTTGTAAATACTTTCTCTAATATGTAGGTTGTATTTTCACTTTTTTTTTGTTTGTTCATTTTTTTTTTTTTTTTTTTTTTCCTGTGCTGGGGATTGAATCCAGGGCCTTACACATGCTGGAAAGGACTCTATCCCTGAGTTATACCACTAGCGCTATTTTACCTTTTTTTTTTTTTTTTTTCCTTGTAATAGCCTTTTTTTAATTTCTTTTTTTTAATTGATTTTTATTGTAAACAAATGGGATACATGTTGTTTCTGTTTGTACATGGAGTAATAGCATACCATTTACATAATCATATATTTACATAGGGAAATGATATTTGATTCATTCTGTTATTTTTTCTTTCCCCCCACCCCTCCCACCCCTCTTTTCCCTCTATACAGTCCCTCCTTCCTCCATTCTTGCCCCCCTCCCACCCCCCATTATGTGTCATCATCCGCTTATCAGTGGGATCATTCGTCCTTTGGTTTTTTGAGATTGGCTTATCTCACTTAGCATGATATTCTCCAATTTCATCCATTTGCCTGCAAATGCCATAATTTTATTATTCTTCATAGCTGAGTAATATTCCATTGTATATATATATATATATATATATATATATATATATATATATATATACCACAGTTTCTTTATCCATTCATCAATTGAAGGGCATCTAGGTTGGTTCCACAGTCTGGCTATTGTGAATTGAGCAGCTATGAACATTGATGTGGACTGTATCTCTGTAGTATGCTGATTTTAAGTCCTTTTGGTATAGGCTGAGGAGTGGGATAGCTGGGTCAAATGGTAGGTCCATTCCAAGTTTTCTAAGGAATCTCCACACTGCTTTCCAGAGTGGCTGCACTAATTTGCAGCCCCACCAGCAGTGTATGAGTGAACTTTTTTCCCCACATCCTCTCCAACACCTATTGTTGCTTGTATTCTTGATAATCGCCATTCTAATTGGGGTGAGATAAAATCTTAGAGTGGTTTTGATTTGCATTTCTCTTATTACTAGAGATGGTGAACATTTTTTCATATGTTTGTTGATTGCTTGTATATCTTCTTCTGTGAAGTGTCTGTTCATATCCTTAGCCCATTTGTTGATTGGGTTATTTGTATTCTTTGTGTAGAGTTTTTTGAGTTCTTTATGTATTCTGGAAATTAGTGCTCTATCTGAAGTATGAGTGGCAAAGATATTCTCCCACTCTGTAGGCTCTCTTTTCCCATTGCTGATAGTTTCCTTTGCTGAGAGAAAGCTATTTAGTTTGAATCTATCCCAGTTGTTGATTCCTGCTTTTATTTCTTGTGCTATGGGAGTCCTGTTGAGGAAGTCTGGTCCTAAGCCGACATGTTGAAGATCTGGACCTACTTTTTCTTCTATAAGATGCACGGTCTCTGGTCTGATTTCAAGGTCCTTGATCCATTGTGAGTTGATTTTTGAGAGATAGGGGTTTAATTTCATTCTGTTGCATATGGATTTCCAGTTTTCCCAGCACCATTTGTTGAAGAGGCTATCTTTTTTCCATTGCATATTTTTGGCACCTTTGTCTAGTATGAGAAAATTGTATTTATTTGGGTTTGTGTCCGTGTCCTCTATTCTGTACCATTGATCTTCCTGTCTATTTTGGTGCCAATACCATGCTGTTTTTGTTACTATTGCTTTGTAGTATAGTTGAAGTTCTGGTATTGCGATACCCCCAGCTTCATTTTTCCTGTGAATGATTGCTTTAGCTATTATGGGTTTCTTATTCTTCCAGATGAATTTCATGATCGCTTGTTCTGTTTCTGTAGGGTACGTCATTGGGATTTTAATTGGAATTGCATTGAATCTGTATAGCACTTTTGGTAGTATGGCCATTTTGACAATATTAACTCTGCCTATCCAAGAACATGGGAGATCTTTCTATCTTCTAAGGTCTTCCTCAATTTCTTTCTTCAATTATTTGTAGTTTTCATTGTAGAGATCTTTTATCTCTTTGGTTAGATTGATGCCCAAATATTTTATTTTTTTGAGGCTATTGCGAATGGAGTTGTTTTCCTCATTTCCCTTTCAGCTGTTTCGTCGCTTGCATATAAAAATGCTTTAGATTTATGTATGTTGATTTTATAGCCTGCTATTTTGCTGAATTCATTGATGAGGTCTAGAAGTTTTCTGGAGGAGTTTTTTGGATCCTCTAAATATAGAATCATGTCATCAGCAAATAGTGACAGCGTAAGTTCCTCTTTTCCTATTCGTATCCCTTTAATTTCTTTGGTCTGCCTAATTGCTCTGGCTAGAATTTCAAGGACAGTGTTGAATAGAAGTGGTGAAAGAGGACATCCCTGTCTTGTTCCCATTTTTAAAGGGAATGGTTTCAGTTTTTCTCCATTAAGAATGATGTTGGCCATGGGCTTAGCATAAATAGCCTTTCCAATGTTCAGGTATGTTCCTACTATCCCTATTTTTTCTAGTGTTTTGAGCATGAAGGGGTGTTGTATTTTGTGGAATGCTTTTTCTGCGTCAATCGAAATAACCATATGATTCTTATCCTTAAGTCTATTGACATGATGGATTACATTTATTGATTTACGGATGTTAAACCATCCTTGCATTCCAGGGATGAACCCCACTTGATCGTGGTGCATGGATTTCTTAATATGTTTTTGGATACAATTTGCCCATATTTTGTTAAGGATCTTTGCATCTATATTCATCAAGATATTGGTCTAAAATTTTCTTTCCTTGATGTGTCTTTTCCTGGTTTGAGTATGAGGGTGATATTAGCATCATAGAATGAGTTTGGTAGGGTACCCTCCTTTTCTATTTCCTGGAATACTTTGAGAAGTATTGGAATGAATTCTTCTTTGAAGGTCTTGTAGAACTCGACTGAGAATCCATCTGGTCCTGGGCTTTTCTTGGATGGTAGGTTTTTAATGGCTTCTTGTATTTCATTGCTTGATATTGATCTGTTTAAATTGTCTGTGTCCTCCTGGTTCAGTTTGGGAGGAGCATATGTCTCTAGAAATTTGTCAATGTCTTCGGTAGTTTTTATTTTGTTGGAGTACAGATTTTCAAAGTAGCTTCTCATTATGTTCTGTATCTCAGTGGTATCTGTCGTGATATTTCCTTTTTCATCACGAATTTTAGTAATTTGAGTTTTCTCTCTCCTTCTCTTTGTTAGTGTGGCTAAGGGTTTGTCTATTTTGTTTACTTTCTCAAAGAACCAACTTTTTGTTTTGTCAATTTTTTGAATAGTTTCTTCTGTTTCAATTTCATTGATTTCAGCTCTGATTTTGATTATTTCCTGTCTTCTACTACTTTTGCTGTTATTCTGTTCTTCTTTTTCTAGGGCTTTGAGCTGTAATGTTAGGTCATTTAGTTGTTGACTTTTCATTCTTTTCTGGAATGCTCTCCATGCAATGAATTTTCCTTTTAGTACCACTTTCATAGTATCCCAGAGATTTTGATATGCTGTTATCGTCCTTCTCATTGACCTCTAAGAATTTTTTTAATCTCCTCCCTGATATTTTCTGTTATCCATGTTTCATTCAATAGCATATTATTTAGTCTCAGGTGTTGGAGTAATTTCTGTTTTTTATATTGTCATTGATTTCTACTCTCAGTCCATTATGATCTGATAGAACACAAGGCAGTATCTATTTTTTTGCATTTCCTAAGGGCTGCTTTGTGGTATAACATATGGTCTATTTTTGAGAAGGTTCCATGTGCTGCTGAGGAGAAAGTGAATCCCACTCATTGATGGATGGAACATTTTATATATGTCTATTAAGTCTAGGTTATTGATTGTGTTATTGAGTTCTATGGTTTCTTTGGTTGGTTTTTGTTTGGAAGATCTATCTAGTGGTGACAGTGGTGCATTAAAGTCACCCAGGATTATTGTGTTGTGGTCTATGTGATTCCTGAAATTGAGAAGGATTTGTTTGATGTACAGGGATGCGCCATTGTTTGGGGCATAAATATTTACTATCATTATGTCTTCCTGATTTATGGTTCCCTTAAGCAGTATGAAATGTCCTTCTTTATCCCTTCTGACTAACTTTGGCTTGAAGTCCACTTTATCTGATACAAGGATGGAAACCCCCGCTTTTTTACTGAGTCCATGTGCATGGTAGGCTTTTCCCCATCCTTTCACCTTTAGTCTGTGGATGTCTTTTTCTATGAGATGAGTCTCTTGCAGGCAGCATACTGTTGGGTCTTTCTTTTTAATCCATTCTGCCAGTCTATGTCTTTTGATTGATGAGTTTAGGCCATTAATGTTCAGGGTTATTATTGAGATATGATTTGTATTCCCAGTCATTTGGCTTATTTTTGGTTTTTAAGTTGGCTTGGTTTCTCCTTTGAGTGGTTTTTCTCTAAGGTAGTTCCTCCCTTTGCTGACCTCCATTGTTGTTTTTCATTTCCTCCTCATGGAATATTTTGTTGAGAACATTCTGTAGTGCAGGCTTTCTATTTGTAAATTCTTTTAACTTTTGTTTATCATGGAAGGATTTTATTTCATCTTCAAATCTGAAGGTTAGTTTTGCTGGGTATAGGATTCTTGGTTGGCAACCATGTTCTTTCAGAGCTTGAAATATGTTGTTCCGGGTCCTTCTAGCTTTTAGAGTCTGGGTTGAGAAGTCGGCTGCTATCCGTATTGGTCTCCCCCTATATGTAATCTGATGCTTTTCTCTCGCAGCCTTCAAAATTCTATCTTTATTTTGAATGTTAGGCACTTTCATTATAATGTGCCTTGGTGTGGATCTGTTGTGATTCTGTGCATTTGGTGTTCTGTAAGCCTCTTGTATTTGATTTTCCATTTCATTCTTGAGGTTTGGGAAATTTTCTGATATTATTTCATTGAATAGGTTTTTCATTCCTTTGGTTTTTATCTCTGTGACATAAATTCTTAAATGGTTAAGATATTTTAGTTTCCTCATGTGTAAGGAATAACTGTTTTTTTTTTTTTTTTTTTTTTTTGTTACCAGGGATTGAACCCAGGGACACTTAGTCACTGATTCACATCCTCAGCCCTTTTATATATTTTATTTTGAGACAGGGGCTCACTGAGTTGCTTAGGACCTTGCTAAGTTGCTGAGGCTGGCTTTGAACTCTCTATCCTCCTGTCTCAGCCTCCGGGGATGTTGGGATTACAGGTGTGTGCTGCTGTGCCTAGCTAGGCTTTTCTTTTCAAAACAATTCATCTGAAAATCCAGGGCTGGAGATGTGACTTTTTTTTTTTTTTTTTTTTTTTTTTTTTTTGCGGTGCTGGGGATTGAACCCAGGGCCTTGTGCTTGTGAGGCGAGCACTCTACCAACTGAGCTATCTTCCCAGCCCCATGGAGATGTGACTTTGTGATAAAGCATATACTTATCATGCACAAGGCCCTGGGTTTGATCTCCAGAACCCGAAAAAAATTGTTTTCATGAAGTTCATGAATAAGAAATCTGTAAAGTAAAGAAAAAGAAGGTAGCATTAGTAAGTGCATAGTATATAGCCAACACACAAACAGCACTTTCTTTCCAGGACCTTGTACATGGTAGGCAAGTGCTCAACTACAGATCTACCTCCCCAGCCCAGAAACTTTTAACTTTTTTTTTTCTGGTACCAGGGATTGAACCCAGGGATGCTTAACTACTGAGCCACATCCCCAGCCCTTTTTTATACTTCACTTAGAGACAGGATCTTGCTACGTTTTAGGGCCTCGCTAAGTTGCTGAGTCTGTTATTGAACTTGCAGTCCTCCTGCCTCACCTTCCTGAGTCACTGGGGTTACAGGGATGGGCCACTGTGACCAATTTGACTAAATCCTATAGTAAGTTGTCTGTGGAGTACAGAAGAATCTTTCTGAAACTTGGAGAAAGTAGTGAAGTAAGATACAAAATTGAGGTAATGGAATAGCACAAAACTTTGGGGGCTTCTAAAATCTTCCATTTATGTTTTGTAGATGTGTGTGGAACTTCAGTATGGCATTTTCCCACTGTCCATTTGGAATACAATAAGACAAATTAATACAAATCAAAATAATATGGCAGCAGCATCACATAATTTGTGTGCACTGATGTAATAACAGATTTAATTTAGTGCAGCTTTTGAGAAGTCTTTTGTATTTCAATTTATACAGCTGCTATCCAAGGCTAAGCTGGCTAATTTCTCAGTCTTGAGTATCTTGCCCAGTTCTCTTTTATTTCTGCTGACTAGCTGAATGAATGCCTCATCTTTGGTGCACCTTGGTTTTCTTTTCTAAAAATGAGAGTTATATACTAGTAACAGAAGATGTTCGTCTAGTAAAAATAAAAGTGAAAAATAAAAGTGAAAAATCCAAAAGCAGATACCAAGAAAAACAACATTCATTGTCCACAGTCCTGATGTTTCCTATGAATAACTTTTTCAAAATTAGATATTTTACAGTTGTAAACAGGGATATGAAAACTGAAGAGTAGCTGCTAAATTTTGCAACAATGGACCTTAGGTGACCTTGGCAGTAGCTTTCTCAGTAGAAGTCTGATCACAGTGGGTTAGAAAGTGAACAAGGTATGAGAGTAGCTACAGAAAGTAAAGGTGGCCTAAGTTCAAGTCGTTTGACTGTGAAGGGAAGATGGGAAGACGCATATCCCATGTGGGGTCACGGAGGTTTTGTTCTTATTAATGTATACGTGTGTGTGTGTGTGTGTTTCAAAGATGGGAAAGGCCAGTTGGGTGGTAAATGCCTGAAATCCCAATAACTCTGGAGTTTGAGGCAGGAGAACTGCTATTTGAGGCCAGACTGGGCAATTTAGTGAGCCACTCTCTCACAATAAAAATTTTAAAAGAGGTGGGAGAATAGTTCGGTGGTAGAGTGCTCACCTAGTGTGTATGAGGCCCTGGGTTCAATCCTCAGGCCTGAAAAATAAACAAAACAAAACAAAACAAAAAACCCAATACATAATAATAACAATAATAATAAGCATCTACCATGTGTCAGGTGCTACTTATTACAGAAAACAGTATTGAACAAAACAGACAAAAACTCCTGACCTCAAAGAGCATACATTTTATAATAGAAACAGAAAATAAAAAGATAAATAATAGAATATATGGCATTTAATATAACTTAATCTAGTGGTTTTTTGTCTTGCATTTAAAAATGGATATTTTATTATTTTATTTTTCTGGTGCTGGAGATTGTAGATGATACCAATAGGGTTTCCAGTTAGGGTCCAGGTTCTTGGGGTCCCTGACAAAGAATCGAGTAAGACATATAGAACTTCTAGGAAGAGCATAGATTTATTAATGCAGGTATACTTGGTCAAGTAGAGCAGGATGAGCCAAGTGAGAGAGTGGCTCAAGTCCCCGATGTCTGGGTAAGTCTTGTCTTAGATGCTGAGCTATGCCTCTACCTCTTCCTTGCAGACCTTATCGAAGATCTTGCCCTATTTGTTCCTATTGGTTGTGGTTTTGGCACTTTGTCAAGGATTGGATGATTTTATCTGTGGGGGTATGTCTCTGTGTCTTCTGTTCTGTACCACTGGTCTACCATGTAGTTTTTGTTACTATAGCTCTGGTATAACTTTGAAGTCAGGTATTGTGATGCCTCCAGCATTGCTTTTTTGGCTTAGCATTACTTTGGCTATCCTGGGCCTTTATTCTTCCAAATGAATTTTAGGACTGTTTTTCTAGTTTTGAGAAGAATGTCATTGGTGATATTTTTTAACATTTTTTAGTTGTGGATGGACACATTGCCTTTATTTTTATGTGATGCTGAGGATTGAACCCAGTGCCTCACACATGCTAGGCAAGTGCTCAGCCACTGAGCTACAACCCAGCCCTCACTGGTGTTTTGATGGTGATTGAATTGAATCTGTATATTGCTTTTGGATGTATCTGCCTCTGCCATTTTGACATCCCTAAACTGCTTCCTCAAACCCAGGGCATTACATGAGCTAAACATACTACCAGAGTCCTAGGCCAGAGGGCTAACTCTGGGGATTCAGTCAATCCTATCTGACTACTTGCCCCGACAACCAAACAGAAAAGATGATAGTGAAAATTGAAAGGAGTTTTAATCAGTGTAGCCACATCTGCAGGCCAAGGAGACCCATCTCTTCTAGAGAATGACAATGACTTTGATGTTTTACAGAAAGTAGAATCAAGGCAAGAGTTAGGGGGTTTGCACAAGCTGGAAGCTTTTCACAGTTGCCAAGGCAAGTGGTCTTGATTGGGTGTGGTCTGTCCATCATTATCTCAGGACTGTCTTGCAGGGCCTTGTCCCAGATAAGATAGTTGCTGTTGCCTGGGTTGAGGGCAGGTTTGATTCATCACAAGATATTTATTGGATGAGAATTTTTTCCTGGAATTCAAGGTGACTGGGAGCAAAGTATGTGAATACAAAAAGGAGGCAGAGATGCCAAGTCTTCTTGCTTTTAGCATCCATCAAACATTTGCAGGCATAAGTGAAGAGTCTAAGTCCTTGTTACAAACACATGCTCTACCACCTCTACCACTGAGCCACACTTGCAGCCCCTAAAAAATACTTGTGTATGTGTGTGTGTGTGTGTGTGTGTGTGTGTGTGTATTTTACTAGGGATGCCCAGGACTTCACACATGCTAGGCAAGTGCTCTACCACAGAGCTATATCCCCAACCCTTTTAAAAAATTTTTGTCTTGAGACAGGGTCTTGCTAAGTTGTCTGGACTGGCCTCAAACTTGTAATCCTTCTGCCTCAGCCTCCTTAGTAGCTGGGATTACAGGTGTGTGCCACCATGCCCAGCCCCTCCCCACCCAAAATACGTGTATTCACATACACACACACACACATTTTTTTGTTTAAAGACTGCATCATGTGTAGAAAGTTTTTTTTCTGTTTGTTTGTTTGTTTGTTTTTGTGGTGCTGGAATTGAACCCAGGGGTGCTTTCACCCTTTAAAAATTTTTATTTTGAGACAGGATGTCACTAAATTGCACAGGCTGACCTTGAGCTTGGATCCTCCTGCCTCAGCCTTCTAAGGAGCTGGGATTAGAGATGTGTGCCACCATAACCAACCAACCCATCTTTTTTTTTTTTTTTTTTTGGTACTAGGGATTGAACCCAGGGGCACTTAACCACTGAGCCACATTCCCACCCCATTTTTTATTTTTCATTTTGAGACAGGATTTCACTAAGTTGCTCAGGGCCTAAATTGCTGAGGCTGGCTTTGAATTTGTGATCCTTCTGCCTCAGCCTCCCAAGCCGCTGAGATTACAGGTGTATGCTACCATGCCTGGCTCAGCCAAAGTCTTGATACATTACTGTTCCAATGTTTTGTCCTTCTAACCTCACTTAAAAAACAACAACAACAACAACAAAAAACAGTTTTGATATTCCCTATCATATGTGGTAGGTACTCCATCACTTGTATCATGGATGCATTTTGGAAAGCAGAAAGAAAGTAATGTTAAATTTAGGCTGGGCCTGTTTTATGGATCCCTCGAACCCAGAATGAAGATACTCTCTGTGTCATGGGCCCACTGCCAGGTTTGGTGGTTCTTTAGAGGACTCAGAGGATGCAGTCATACCTCATGGCTATAACTTATTTAGTAAGCAATAGCATAGAAAGCACAGTGAGCTAAGGGCAAAGGTATACAGAGCAAAGACTGAAAGATATCAGGCAATAAGCTTCTAAAAGTCCTCTCCCAGTTGAATTACAGGGAACATGCTTACCACTCCCAGCAACTAATGGTGTCAACAGGATGAAATGTTGTCTTTCAGGGAAGGTCATTATAGATACTATTTTTTACTGGGGCATGATCACATAGGTACCCTCTGCTTAGCAAGTGGCAAAATTCCACAAGGTTAAAAGAAACGAGGTGTTCAGCATACGCTGTCATATGAAAGTTTAGACATGGTGAATCACTCTTACCATTTCCGGGAATAATGATAGCGCTCTTGGGATTCAAGTACCATCTAAGGGCCAATCTTGTGAACACATTTTTGATGGACAACAGTCTCAGGCCTGCTGTGTTAACCCTTTTCTGCATAATATTTGTACTTAATATGATCTTATAAGGTGGGAAAGTGGCCTGAGGGGCTCTTGGAATATGGTAGAGGTGTATACACATGAGGGAGATGTGAAGTGGGTGGGATTTTGTGTCCCCCTCTTCTGAATTTTTCTTTTTTGGGGGAGATTCTGAGGCTCGAACCCAGGGGTGCTTTACCACTGAGCTACATCCCCAGCCCTTTTTATTTTTTATTTTGGGACAGGGTCTTTGCTGATTGCTAAGGGTTTTGATAAATTGCTGAGGTTGACCTTGAACTTGCTATCCTCCTGACATTCTCGCTAGTTACTGGGATTATAGGTGCCACTGCACTTAGCAAATTAAGATCCTTAAACTAAATTTGTTGTAATTTTGTCTTGACACAAGCAAAATTTTCATGAAGTCACATTTGGATTGGTGGAAGATATTTTAGGGATCTCGATAATGGTAAATTTGGGGCAGTGAAGACCATCTGAGGCAAATAGGCCAAGAGAGAGACAGTCATGAGAGCCCAAGCTGGGACGGTAGTATGAGGAAAGGAAGAGGGAATGGATGTAGGCCTGAGTAGCACTGAGTTTGGCCAAAAACCTGGTTGAGGGGCAGGAAATGGAGTTGTAGTATGGAGGGGAAAAAGTTAGTATTACTCGTAGGTTTCTCACTTAATTGACTGCAGAAAATTAAAAAAGAGGATTAAAAGAGAATTTTTTCTCTGGTTGTAAGATTCTCAAATCCTTTGACATCAACTGGGTATTCAAGAATTCAATTCAGTTTTGACACTATCTACTTAGAATGAATAGCAGTTCCCACAAGTGAAAGTACTCAGTCCTAGAAAATGCCATTTTAGATGCCAGCTGCAAATGGGATTCCTAGACTATCCACACATCTGCCTGGCCAACTATAAATTCAGAGATTCCTAATTTTCCTCCCTTTCGGGTTTGATAATTTGCTAGAATGACTCACAGAACTCAGGAGAACACTTGCATTTACTGGTTTATTATAAAAAATACAACCCAGGAACAACCAAATGGAAGAGATGAATAAGGCAAGGTATGGGGGAGGGGCTGGGCATTCTACCTTGTCGGTGCCTAGATGTGTTCAGAAGCTCTCCAAATCTCCATGTTTAAGAGTGTTTATGGAGTTCAATCTCCAGTCCTCCCTTGCCTCCCTAGAGTCCTATGTGTGGGGCTGAAAGTCCTCCTAGTTTTTCTGGCTACCAGCTCTGTTTGGAAATTATCTAGGAGCAGGCCACCCTAAGACACCTCATTAGCATAAATCTAAATGTGAGAGAAAGGGGTTCATTATACATAATAAAAGATACTGCTATCATTCATGAAATTCCAAGGGTTGGTTTTAGGAGTTCTGTATCAAGAACCAAATGTATTAGGCCACACTGGCAAATATCTCAAATAACTGGGAATCTTTAGGGAACTCTTCCTGGGCCTCTAGCTTCAATACTGAACCAATCCTCACCGTGGGTCTTCTGAGACTCAGTGTTTCAGAGATCCTTATGTTCTCTTTCGTAGGCTTTCAGCACTCCCTTTTAGCTAGGGTCAGTGGTAAAGTACCTCTGGGTTCAATCTCGGTAATATATCTGTCTGCCGGCCTCTCGATCTATGAGCCAGTGTAGGCAGCGGGTTGCGGGGGTGGGGCATGCTGTACTGGAAGCATAGCTGAGTGGCACAGGCGTACATTCTTAGAATGTGTGAGGCTCTGGGTTCATCCCTAGCACCAACTAAATAAATAAATTAAAAGTAGAGAGGGAGCTACCTTCGCTATTAAACCAGTCCCAGATGAGGAATGAAATTAGGATTGAACTTGACCTCAGCTGGTTGTTTATTTCTCTCCCAGGAGAAGATTAAAGAAAGAATCAGACCACCATTCTGCTTTGAGGCAGACTCTCTTGTGTGTGAATTCTGTTTTCTTCTGTAAAGGTTATGGAAAAGGGAAGAAATCTCATAAGGGCTGAAATCAATATAATATCTGACTGTTGTGTTATTCTGAATAGAGATAATGGGGCTGTAGAAAACCCTTTGAGACTTATCTCTAAATCTCTTCCTGGTGCTTAAGCACCAGAACTAGGCCTAGCTCAAAAAGAGCACCACCCTGCTTCTAGGGAGGCGCTGTGGAATCCAGGTGACTGGTTTAATGGCACAAAGGCAAAGTAGAGGCCCTATTGCAGATCAGGCTTTCTAGACAAGGAGTTGCATGTGTAGTTTATAGTATGAGCAATTATAAATACTTTTTTAAAAAAATTGTTTTATATTATTTTAATCAAAATGACGATTATAAAAACTGCTCAAATAGATACAGAATCTTTTTGGTATTGAGGATTGAACGTGGGGGTGCTTTACCACTGAGCTACATCCCCAGTCTTTCTTATTTTTTTTTTTACTTGAGACAGGTCTTGCTAAATTGTTGAGATTGACCTTGAACTTGTGATTCTCCTGCCTCAGCCTCCTGAGTAGTTGGGATTATGTACCATTTTGCCTGGCTTTAGATACAGTTTAACAAGTTAAAAAGTTTTAATATGATATATATAGAGAACTCTGTGAAATATCTTCATTTAAGAAAGTCTAAAATTTTACACATGTTTTTGCTTATAGCCTATGTGGTTCAACCGCCTGAGAGTGTGACCCCAACTGCTGCTTCAGAGACCTATTTGAAAGCTTTGGCTGTTTGTCATGGACCTCTGGATCACTATGACTTTCTGATCAAAGCTCATGAACTGAAGGATGATGAACATCAAAGAAGAGTCATACAGTGTTTGCAGAAATTACATGAGGACCTTAGAGGATACAGCATAGAGGCAGAAGGTCTTTTTTCAAAGGTGAGGTTTATGTAATATTAAAGATGGAACAGTTTCAAGTGTAAGCATTTTATAAAATGGATTCAGTGCAATGAGACATAATGAAACAGCTTGAGAATTTCCCACAGATCCTTTAAGCAAACTCTATTAGATCCCTGACCTCTTGATGTCCCGTAACTGTCTTTTGCCTTTAGGGACTTAAACAGCTTTCTAATTAGATTATTAAAAAGTTCAGTTCAATATAAAGGAAAACTTCTGTACAATTCCAAACTTTCCCTTTTCTCTACCAAGGTCTCACCTTGGGATCAGCAGAGGAGAAGGGGGAGTGATTTATTTTTTCCCCTTTCCTCCTCCTTTCTCTTGGGTCAGAATGAGAGAGATGAAAGATTAGGGGAAAATAACCATCTTGGTTGCCCATCAGCTGTTGGGGCCTTTGGTTGGTAGATGCTGACCTGCTAGTTCTTTTTTAAAGGGCTCATTGGTCCTGGATGACCAGGACTTCCATGCTGCTCCATTCTTTGACCTCTTATGGCTCTGGGGAAACACCTCAAATCCCTGTATTCTGCTGGAACCTTTTTCCGTTGTACTTAACCTTTTTGGGTGGAGTCCTGTCAGGATAGCTCTCACTGGATCAGTTTTTATGGTGTCCACTTAGGTCACAAGAAGCATAGCATCTTGTTTCTCCAACCCCTGTGACACAGAGGGCTTCACTTAGCCTTTTGCCCTTGGACTTCTGCAGGCAAGAAGCAAGTACCAGTTTGTCCTTGTCCTTTGTGATAGTGTTTGTCCTGTAGTTTCCGAACTCCTCTCCAAATCTTTGAAATTGAAAAAGACCCAATATAATTTGAGAAAAACACATATATAAATATCCTGTACGTATTCCTGAGGACACATGTCAAGTTCTTTCATGAACTCTTCCACACCCTGTTTCGGTAGCTGTCTGTAGATTTCTTTGCCTAAGCAAACATCCAGCTGGGGAGGGGTGATACCCACCTCATCTTATACTCTAATCTCTTTGAATGTTTCATTTGAGAATTTCCCACGTTTGGCATGAGGTTAATACCATAGCATTCCTACCCCTTGATCATTCTGTTCAGTTCCACTTTTGTTTTAGAGCTGCTTTTGCCATTTTTTAAAAAAGTCATTTCTGGCAGGGGACAGTGGCCTACACCATAATTCTAGCTCCTCATAAGGCTGAGCCAGGGGAATTTCAAGTTTGAGTCTGGCAATTTTGTGAAATTCTGACTCAAACTAAAAAATTAAAAGGGCTTAGCATGTATCGTAGCTTGGAAGTTTTCCTCAGGAGTAGACTGTGAATGTGGCAGACACCAGGATGGCCAGTCCAGCACAGTGATTATAGGATATAATCAGTTATCCCTTTTGATGATGACCTTTGTTTTCTTATATTTTCATGAGTTTATAGGTAAGAAAAGAACTTAAAGGGCTGGGGATATAACTCAGTTGGTAGAGTGCTTGCCTTGCAAGCACAAGGTCCTGGGTTCAATCACCAGCACTGCAAAAAAAAAGGAATAAAAAAGAACTTAAAATTTTGAAAAAACATAGATTGCTCATGTTTTGCGTATTGTGTTAGGGACAAGGAGTCTTCCAAATAAAATAAAAACTTGGTAATAATGGCATAGTCAAAAAAACAAAACATAACCTTGCTTTACTTTACTAAAATTTTTTGGTATATGAGAATTCAATTGCTTCCTTGAATTTTGTATCTTGTTCTGTTTCTTGTCCTCTCCCTTTTAGAAATACATTTCTTTTTATTGAAATTTTTTTTGGTTATAGATGGACACAATACCTTTATTTTGTTGATTCATTTTTATGTGGTGCTGAGGATTGAATTCAGTGCCTCACATGTGGTAGGCAAGTGCTCTGCCACTGAGCTACAATCTGGCCCCTGAAAATATATTTCTTTTATTCCCCTTTCTTATTCTTTAGCATCCTTAGGGCTTATCTTATATTGATTCATGAACTTCCATCCAATCATAAGTATCCTTTGATCATTAATACAGTTTGAATCTAGAATGTACCCCAAAGGCCCATATGTTAATATGGGCCTTTGGTCTCCAGCTTGGTAATATTGGGAAGTGGTGGAACCTTTAAGAATTAGGCCTAGTGGGAGGTCTTAGGTTATTGTGGCTGTGCCCTGAAATGGGATTGTGAGACCTTAGCCTCTTCCTCTTTTCTCTTTTTTTGCTCGCTGCCATGGGGTAACTAGACCTCCTCAGAGTTATACTCCTGCCATGAGGTATTATGCCATCACAGGCCCAAAGCAATGGGACCAATCAGTCAAGGACTGAAACCTTCCAAACTGTGAGCCAAAGTAAACATTTATTATTTTTAAGTTGATTTACCTCAGGTATTTTGTTAAAGTAATAGAAAGTTGACTAATATAGTTATTGCCTTATCTAATTGTCAATTCAACAATGACAGGGTTTTTTTTTTTTCTTTAATAGGGGTATTCTCCCACATTTCTACCTTTGATTTCTTTTTTTTTCTACCTTTAATTTCTGACTTGTGTATAATGAATCAACCTAGTTTTAATAACTGGTTTTATTGTGTAGTTTTAAGCTTATATGTGGAAGATATATATGTCAGCTAGAGTTTCAAATTTTATTAATGAAAGACCATATTTGTTAAATCCTAATGCATATATAAATAAATGTTTAGCAATTAGAAGAACATCTGTGTGCTGGTGTTTGTCCTGTAGTTTCTGAAGCACCCCCCAATCTTTAAAACATTGAAAAAGATCCAAATATCCAATATAATTCAAGAAAAACACATATATAAAACTTTAGTTTTTGATGATTGTAAAGATGACATAGGCCATTTCTCTTTTTTTGAAAATATATATTTTTAGATGTTGACAGACCTTTATTTTATTCATTTATTTATATATGGTGCTGAGAATCAAACCCAGTGCTTCACACATGCTAGGCAAGTGCTCTACCATTGAGCCACAACCCCAGCCCCATTTCTTTGGAAATTAAACAAGTATTTGCCAGTTATACAGAAAATAAATTTGGGCAATTAGGTGTTCTTTCTTTCTTCTCTCCCTCCCTCCCTTCCTTCCTTCCTTTCTTTTTACCCCTTGACTGATTGAACCCAGAGGTGCTACAACCCCAGCCCTTTTTATATTTATTTATTTATTTATTTATTTATTTATTTTTGCGGTGCTGGGGATTGACCCCAGGGCCTTGTGCTTGAGAGGCAAGCACTCTACCAACTGAGCCATTCCCCAGCCCTTTATATTTATTTTGAGGCAGATCTTTCTAAGTTGCTAGGTCTGCCTCAAAACTTGCTGTCTTCCTACCTCAGCCTCCCAAGTTACTGGGATTGCAGGTGTGGGCCACCAGTTCTGGCTATCATATTTTCTAATAATAAAACTTTATTTGTAGTATTCTTAATTCTGGTAAGTAGGATTTATGATTTTATGGACTTTGATTTTGGTTTCAATGCAGATATTTAAACATTCATTATGGTGGACTTATTTTTTTTCTCATCATAGTTCTAAGAAACTTTTATTTCTGTAATCCCACAGTGCTGGGGACTTGAACCCGGGCCTCGAGCATGCGAGGCAGGCACTCTACTTGATAGGCTATATCGCCAGCATGAAACTTTTTTTTTTAGTTTTTATTTTTAAAATTTTTTTAAAATTTATTTTTATTGTAAACAAATGTTATTTCTGTTTGTACATGGAGTAACAGCATACCATTTGTGTAATCATACATTTACATAGGGTAATGATGTTTGATTCATTCTGTTATTTTTTCCTTCCCCCCCACCCCTCCCACCACTCTTTTCCCTCTATGCAGTCCCTCCTTCCTCCATTCTTGCCCCCCTACCACCCCCCATTATGTGTCATCATTCGCTTATAAGTGAGATCATTTGTCTTTTGGATTTTTGAGATTGGCTTATCTCACTTAGCATGATGTTCTCCAATTTCATCCATTTGCCTGCAAATGCCATAATTTTATTATTCTTCATAGCTGAGTAATATTCCATTGTATATATATATACCACAGTTTCTTTATCCATTCATCAATTGAAGGACATCAGTCTGGCTATTGTGAATTGAGCAGCTATGAACATTGATGTGGCTGTATCTCTACTGTAGTATGCTGATTTTAAGTCCTTTGGGTATAGGCTGAGGAGTGGGATAGCTGGGTCAAGTGGTGGGTCCATTCCAAGTTTTCTAAGGAATCTCCACACTGCTTTCCAGAGTGGCTGCACTAATTTGCAGCCCCACCAGCAATGTATGAGTGTACCTTTTCCCCCACATCCTCACCAACACCTATTGTTGCTTGTATTCTTGATAATCGCCATTCTAATTGGGGTGAGATGGAATCCTAGTGTAGTTTTGATTTGCATTTCTCTTATTACTAGAGGTGGTGAACATTTTTTCATATGTTTGTTGATTGCTTGTAGATCTTCTTCTATGAAGTGTCTGTTCATTTCCTTAGCCCATTTGTTGATTGGGTTATTTGTATTCTTGGTGTAGAGTTTTTTGAGTTCTTTATATATTCTGGAAATTAGCACTCTATCTGAAGTATGAGTGGCAAAGATATTCTCCTACTCTGTAGGCTCTCTCTTCACATTGCAGATAGTTTCCTTTGCTGAGAGAAAGCTATTTAGTTTGAATCTATCCCAGTTATTGATTCTTGCTTTTATTTCTTGGAGCATGAAACTTTTTATAAGCTTAGCTAATAAAACAAAATATATCTCCTTCACAAAATGCTGGATTTATTAATTAATGAGAAAAAGTTGGTGGCAGAATAGTAGACTGCCTTTACCTATTTACATAACAATGTTTTCTCTAGTAAACATTTGAAGAAGTTATGAGCAGATGCCTATGCCATATGAGCAACAAAATATGAAGAATGAGCATTTACGGATACTTTTGTTATCAATTAAAACCTACAACCAGGTTAATCTGACAGATTTAATGTATGCATAATTGTTATTGTGCTGTGAGGTAATTAGGCATAAATGGTAAGTAGTTCATGTAAATCACTATAATTAGAATTACTTTTACACAGCCAAATCAAGCATTTCTAGAGTCAGGGAGGGAGAGAATTAAAAAGAGTATGGAGCTACTCTGTAAATCTTTATTTCCATTAATCAGAGGTGTGCAAGCAGGCAGGTCTTTTCATCTCTTTCTCCTCATAGCATATTTGTAAGGGAGTGAGATTGGGGGTCAAACTACAGTCAGAAATCACATGTCAGTGTTTTGATCAAAGATGAGCTGTATGTACAACAGTGGTCTCAAGAGGTAATGAACTAATACTTGAGAGATGCTGTAGTGCAGTGGATTATAAACGTATATGTATGTGATGATGCTGGTATAAATAAGCCTACTATGCTGCTAATTATATAGAAATAAGGCACACCTGGGTGTGATGGTGCACGTCTGTAATCCCAGGAGCTCGGGAGGCTGAGGCGGGAGAATCACAAGTTCAAAGCCAGCTTCAGCATTTAACAAGACCCTGAACAACTTAGTGAGGCCCTGCCTTAAAGTAAAAAATAAAAAAGGCTGGGAATGTAGCCTAGTGGTAACCCACCCCAACTCCATGGATTTAATACCCAGTACCCAAAAGAAAAATAAATAAATAAAAGTATAGCATGTACAGTTATATACAGTACATGATACTTGATCATGATAAAGAACTATTACTAATTTGCATATTTTCTGTACTATACTTTTATTGTTTAGAGTTCACTCCTTATAAAAAATAGTTTACTGTAAAGCACCATGCCATGTTACAGTGTCAACATCCTCATACATTTCATGTTTATGGAGTCTGTTGATCATGTCAAGAGACATGTTGAGTGATTGACCTGTACCCTCTGGTTTGTGTAAGAATTCTCTATAATAATCACAGCAATGAAATCATCTGATGATACATTTCTTAAATTGAATTCCCTTTGTTAAGTGTTTTAGTCCCCTTTTTCGTTGCTCTAAATGACCCAACTGGCACAACTGTACAGAAGGAAGAATTTGAGGGCTCACTATTTCAGAGGTCTTAGTACATACAAGCCTGGCTCCATTCCTCGGGGCTTGAGGTGAGGCAGAACATCATGGCAGAAGAATGTGGTACAGGGAAGTGGCTCACATGATGAAGAGGAAGCAGAGACAGACTCCACTTGCCAGAAACAAATATATACCCAAAGCCACACCTACCACTTTGGTTACCACTCAGTTAATCCCTATCAGGGGATGAAACACTGGTTAGGTTAAGACTTTTACAACCCAGTCATTTCTCCTCTAGACCTTCTTGCACTGTTTCACATGGGAGCTTTTGGGGGGCACCTCACATCCAAACCGTAACATCGAGCAATGCATGACTATACATTGATTTTTGAGAACTAACACATTCCACTCATTTAAAATCTGAAATTTGAGACCAGAGTGCAATTGGCCTATTTCAGACTCCTGAATAATTAATCAATGTATTCAATCACATCTTAAGTTTTGTTGTAGATCCAAAAGGTGAAATTGTACCGTCAGCATAGATGAGAATATCTTAAAAAAGTTCTTCCCTCCTTCCTTCCTTCTTTCCTTTCTTCCTTCCTTTCTTGTAGAAATTGAACTCAGGAGCATTCTGCCTGAGCTATATTCCCAACTCCCTTTTTAAAAAATATATATATTTTGTATTTGTTCTAGTTATACATGATAGTAGAATGCATTTTGACACATCATACATAAATGGACTATAACCTCTCATTTGTCTCATTGTATCTGATGTAGAGTTACAAAGGTGATGTAATCATATATGCACATAGGGTAATAATGTCTGATTTATTCTACCATCATCTCCCTTCCCTCCCTCTACTCCCCTCTGTGTAGGCCCAATTCCCTCTGTTTTCTGCTCCCCCTTATTGTGAATTAGCATTCACATATCAGAGAAACATTTGGCCTTTGGTTCTTTGGGATTAGCTTATTTCACTTAGTATAATATTCTCTAGTTCTGTCCATTTACTGTCAGATCCCATAATTTCATTCTTTTTTAAGGCTGAGTATTATTCCATTGTATATATATATACCAGTTTGTTTATCCATGCATCTGTTGAAGGGCAGCTGGTATGGTTCTAGTTTAGCTTTTGTGAATTAAACTACTGTAAACATTGATATGGCTGCATCACTATAGTATGCTGATTTTAAGTCCTTTGGGTATAAACTGAGAAGTGGGATAACTGGGTCAAATAGTGGGTCCATTCCAAGTTTTCTTAGGAATCTCCATACTTCTTTTCAGAGTGGTTGCACCAATTTGCAGCCCTACTAGTAATATATGAATGTACCTTTTCCCCCACATCCTTGTCAGCATTTATTGTTGCTTGCATTCTTTATTTTATTTTTAGAAATTTTTTTAGATGTCAACAGACCTTTATTTTATTCACTTATTTATATGTGGTGCTGAGAATTGAACCCAGTGCCCAACACATGCCAGGCAAGTGCTCTACCACTGAGCCACAACCACAGCCCTGCTTGCATTCTTGATGATTGTCATTCTGACTGGAGTGAGATGAAATCTCAGTATAGTTTTGGTTTGCATTTCTCTAATTGCTAGAGATGATGAACATCTTTTTAATATATTTGTTGATTGATTGTATTTCTTCTTCCATGAAGTATCTGTTCAGTTCCTTTGCCCATTTATTGATGGGGTTATTTGTGTTTTTGGTGTTAACTTTTTTGAGTTCTTTATATATTATGGAGATTAATGTTCTATTGGAGATGTGTGTGGTAAAGATTTTTTTCCCATTCTGTAGACTCTCTCTTCATGTTATTGATTGTTTCCTTTGTTGTGGAGAAGCTTTTTAGTTTGATTCCATTCCATTCCATTTATTGATTCTTTTTTTTTTAATTTTTCTATTTTTTGGTATTGGGGATTGAACTCAGGGAAACTTAACCACTGAGCCACATGCCTAGTCCTAGTTTGTATTTTATTTAGAGACAGGCTTAATGCCTCACTTTTGCTGAGGCTGGCTTTAAACTCATGATCCTCCTGCCTCCTGCTGGGATTACAGGTGTGTACCACCATACGCAACCCATTTATTGATACCTGATTTTACTTGTGCTTTAGAGCCTTGTTAAAGAAGTCAGTTCCCAAGCTGACATGGTGGAGATTTGGGCCTGCTTTTTCTATTATTAGGCACAGGGTCTCTATTCTAGTGCTTAATTCTTTGATCCACTTTGAGTTTTGCGCAGGGTGAGAGATAGGGGTTTAGTTTCATTTTGCTGCATGTGGACTTCCAGTTTTCCCGCCACCATTTGTTGAAGAGGCTACCTTTCCTCCAATGTATGTTTCTGGTGCCTTTGTCTAGTATGAGATAATTGTATTTATGTGGGTTTGTCTCTATTTCTTCTATTCTGTAGCATTGGTCTACATTGTTTTGGTGCCAATACCATTCTGTTTTTGTTATTATTGCTCTGTAGTATAGTTTAAGGTCTGGTATTTGGTATTGTGATGCCTCCTGCTTCACACTTCTTGCTGAGTATTGCTTTGTCTATTCTGGGTCTTTATTTTCCCAAATGAATTTCATGATTGCCTTTTCTAGTTCTATGAAGAATGTCATTGGGATTTTAATAGAATTGCATTAAATCTGTGTAACACTTTTGGTACTATGGCCATTTTGACAATGTTAATTCTACCTATCCAAGAGCATGGGAGATCTTTCCATCTTCTAAAGTCTTCTTTAATTTCTTTCTTTAGTGTTCTGTTGTTTTCATTGTAGAGGTCTTTAACTTATTTTGTTAGATTGATTCCCAAATATTTAATTTTTTTTGAGGCTCTTGTGAAGAGGGTAGTTTTTCTAATTTCTCTTTGAGTAGATTCATCACTGATGTATAGGAATGCATTTGATTTATGGGTGTTAATTTTATATCCTGCCATTTTGCTGAATTCATTTATTAGTTTTGGAAAATTTCGGGTGGAATTTTTTGGATCTTCTAAATATAGAATCATGTCATCGGCAAATAGTGATAGTTTGAGTTCTTCTTTTCCTATTTGTAGCCCTTTAATTTCTTTGGTCTAATTGCTCTGGCTAGAGTTTCAAGGACTATGTTGAATAGAAGTAGTGAAAGAGGGCATCCCTGTCTTGTTCCAATTTTTGGGGGAATGTTTTCAATTTTTCTCCAGAATGGTATTGGCTTTGTGTTTAGCATAGATAGCTTTTACAATGTTAAGCTATGTTGCTCCTATTCCTGTTTTTTCTAGTGTTTTGAATGTGAAGAGATACTGTATTTTGTCAAATGCTTTCTCTGCATCTATTTAGGTGATCATATGATTCTTGTCTTTAAGTCTTTTGATGTGATGAATTATGTTTATGATTTCCATATGTTGAACCAACCTTGCATCCCTGGGGTGAACCCCACTTGATCATGGTGCACTATCTTTTTAATATGTCTTTGTATGCGATTTGCCAGAATTTTATTGAGAATTTTTGCTTCTGTGTTTATCAGGGATATTGGTTTGAAGTTTTCTTTTCTTTATATGTCTTTGTTTTGGTATCAGAGCGATACTAGCTTCATAGAATGAGTTTGGAAGGGTCCCCTCCTTTTTTATTTCATGAAATACTTTGAGGAGTATTAGTGTTAATTCTTCTTCAAAGATCTTGTAGAAGTCAGCTGAGAATCTGTGTGGTCCTGGACTTTTCTTGGTTGGTAGATTTTTGATGGTGTCTTCTATTTCATTGCTCGAAATTTATCTGTTTAAATTGTATATATCCTCCTGGTTCAATTTGGGTGGGTCATATATCTCTAGACATTTGTTGATGTCTTCAAGATTTTCTATTTTATTGGAGTATAAATTTTCAAAATGGTTTCTAATTCTTTATTTCAGTAATTTTACATCCTGCCATTTTAGTAATTTGAGTTTTCTCTCTTTCTTTGTTAGTATAGCTAAGGGTTTATCAATTTTATTTATGTTTTCAAAGAACCAACTTTTGTTTTATCAATTTTTTTCAATTGTTTCTTTTGTTTCAATTTCATTGATTTCAGCTCTGATTTTAATTATTTCCTGTCTTCTGCTGCTTTTGGTGTTGATTTGTTGTTCTTTTTCTAGGACTTTGAGATGTAATATTAGGTCTTTTATTCTTTGAATGAATTAGCTCAATGAAATAAACTTGCCTCTTAGCACTGTCTTCATAGTGTCCCAGAGATTTTGATATGTTGTATCACTATTCTCATTTACTTTTAAGTATTTTTAAAATTTCATCCCTGATTTCTTCTGTTGTTCATTCGTCATTCAATAGTGTATTATTTCGTCTCCAGGTGTTACAGTAGCTTCTATTTTTTATTTTATTGTTGATATCTAGTTTCATTTCATTATGGTCTGATAGGATTCAGAGTATTATCTCTATCTTTCTGTATTTGCTAAGAATTGCTTTATGGCATAAGACATGGCCTATTTTAGAGAAGGATTCATGTACTGCTGAGAAGAAAGTGTATTCTCTCATTGATGGATGAAAATATTCTATCTATGTCTGTTAAGTCTAAATTGTTGATTGTATTATTTAGTTCTGTAGTTTCTTTGTTTAGTTTTTGTCTGGAAGATCTATACAGTAGTGAGAAAGATATATTAAAGTCACCCAGTATTATTGTGTTGTGGTGTATTTGCTTCTTGAAGTTAAGAAGGGTTTGTTTGATGTATGTAGATGCAATGTTGTTTGGGGCATAAATATTTATGATTGTTATGTCTTATTGACGTATAATTCCTTTAAGCGGTATGCAGTGTCCTTCTTTGTCCTTTCTGATTAACTTTGGCTTGAAGTCACTTTATCTGATATGAGGATAGAAACCCCTGCTTGTTTACATGATCTCTGTGAGTGATATTTTTTTTTCTATCCTTTCACCTTCAGTCTTTGATGTCTTTGCCTATGAGGTAGATCTCTTGGAGACCACATATTTTTGGGTCTTTCTTTTAATCCAATCTGCCAGTCTGTGTCTTTTGATTGATGAGTTTAGGCTGTTAATGTTCAATGTTATTATTGAACATTGAGATGTGATTTGTGTTCCTGGTCATTTTGGTTTATCTAGTTTTTAATTTGAATTATTTTCTTCTTTGATTGACTATTCCTTTAGTGTAGTTCATCCATTGGTTTTCACTTTTTTTTTTTTTCATTTCATCTTAATGGAATACTTTAATGAGAATATTCTGAAGTATAGGCTTTCTGGGTGTAAATTCTTTTAATTTTGGGTTATCATGGAAGTTTTTTATTTCATTTTCAAATCTGAAGCTTAATTTTGCTGGTTATAGGATTCTTGGTTGGCATCCATTTTCTTTCAGAGCCCTGTGTATGTTATTCCAGAATCTTCTAGCTTTGAAGGTCTGGGTTGAGAAATCAACTGAGATCCTGTATTGGTTTTCCCCATATGTAATCCAATATTTTTCTCATGTAGCCTTTAAAATTCTATGCTTTGCTAAGCATTTTCATTATATGTGCCTTGATGTGGGTCTGTTGTAATTTTGCACATTTGGGGTCCTGTAAACCTCTTGTATTTGATTTTCCATTTTGTTTTTTTGGGAAATTTTCTGATATTATTTCATTGAAAATATTGTGCATTCCTTTGGTTTGTATCTCTGAGCTGTCATCTATTCTGATAAATCTTAAATTTGGTCTTTTCATGTTATCCCATAATTTTTGGAAGTTCTGTTCATGGTTTCTTGACATCTTTTCTCCATGGTCAACTCTATTTTCAAGATTATATACCTCTTGCCTGAGGTTCTATCTTCCAAGTGGTCTGGTCTGTTCATGATGCTTTCTATTCAATTTTTAATATGGTTTATTGTTTCCTTTATTTCAAGTATTTGTTTTTTTTTTCAGAATCTCTATCTTTTATTGAAGTGATCTTTTGCTTATATTTGCTTTTACATCATCCTTCACTTTGCAGATCAGTTTAACTATATACATTCTAAACTCCTTCTCTGACATTTCTTCTACTGGTGGTGGTGTCCATGGATTCTGTTATTAGAGTATCTTAGTTTGCTTGGGGTGATTTGTTCCTTTGCTTTTTCATGTTGTTTGTGTGTCTGCCTATCTAACAGTATCCATCTGAGGCAGTAGAGTTTCTACCCTGTAGACTTACAGCGTCCCTGAAGGTTTTCAGTACCTCACTTGCAGAGAAGCTGCCTGTCTGCTTTCTTGGTTTCTTACCATGGAGCAGCCAGGAACACAACCTTCTCTATTCCACCACCTTGGATTTCTTCCCCAACCCCTTTTTATTTTGAGATAGGGTCTTGCTGAGTTGCTATGACTGGCCTCAAACTTGTGATCCTTCTGCCTCAGCCTCCTGAGCTGTTGCGATTAAAGGTGTGCACCAGTGCCCCCAACTTTTTGTTTTTGAAAACCATTTCTTAGCATTTAATGAACCTCCAGAGCTCCATGTGGCTTTTCAGCCACCAGAACACAGACACCCTCAACACCCTTAATCTTCTCCTCAGCTCTTCTGCTGAAGAATTTGGCCTTCACAATGACTGGCTGCTTTGGGAGCTTTCCCTTCCCCCAAACTGATCGCACTACATCAATTATGGCCCCCAACTTTAATACATTCTTTTAAATGAATTTAAAGAACTATTATGAATTTAAAGAACTATTAGTTATGTTTAATATTGAAAGTTCTATCCTTAATAGCCAAAGCTGACTATCCTGGTTAAGGCAGCAGAATGATCATAAGAAGGCATCAGTGCTACGGATTCTATGCTGAGGTTATAGTCAGGTCTCCAGGTCAGAGTAGCAAACATTATCTATAAAGGACAAGTAGGCAATCTTTTCAGACTTGTGGACCATGTGATCTCTGTTACAACTGTCAAGTTTTATCACTGTTGTGAAAGCAGCCCTAGGCAGTACATAATAAATATAGTCCCATAAAGCTTTATTTACAAAAACAGGTATCAGGCTGCATTTGGCCTGCAGGCCATAACTTGCTGACCCTTTCTCTAGATGATTGATACCTGACTAGATCTGAGGGTTGGTATGAGACCATTAATTGTAGTTTTGGTTCTACTTGAATGCACCTAATCTAGCGTTCCAGTTTAATATCCCTTTCCTGCCTGTATCCCTGCCTGTAGTCAACAGAACTATTCACTGTTCCATTATATAAAGAAACACAAATAGAGACAAAATAAAAAGTCAAGAACATTCATAGTCATTTGGCATATGATTGAATTGATCTTGCAAATCAGTGGGAAAAGGATGGTTTACTTAATAAATGAGGATAGGGTCATTGATCATCCATATGAAGAGTAAAATAAAATCAGGTCCTCCCTTCTTCAAAAATAAAAATAAATTCCATGGAATTAACTTCTTAAAGTGAAACAGTAATTTTTGAAGAAAATATAGAGGAATAACCTTAGCAACTTGGGAAAAGGAAGGATTTCTTATAAGATACAAGTTTAAATTGTAAAAGTAACAACTGATACCTTTGACTATATTCAAATTTAAAACTTCGGGACTTGGGTTGTAACTAAGTGGTAGAGTGCTTTCCTAGCACTTGTGAGGCACTGGGTTCAATTCTTAGCACCACATAAAAAAATAAAGATATTGTGTTCATCTACAACTAAAAATACCTTAAAAAATTTAAAACTTCTAGTCAACAAAAGGTACCTTAGGAAAAAATGTGGTAGACCACAGATTAGAACAAAATGTTTGAATAAAAAATAATTAACTATGAATTGCTATCTATGATATCTTCAACTGCATCGAATGCTTTATTGCTTAAATTTTGAAATAACTATGTCAAAATCTGATAACATAGCAAGGTGTGGTGGTGCATGCCTATAATCCTAGCAACTCAGATTCTGAAGCAGAAGGATTGCAAGTTTGAGGCCAGTCACAGCAATTTAGTAAGATCCTATCTCAATATAAAGTAAAATAAGGGCTGGGGGTATAACTCAATTGTAGAATGACCCTGGATTCAATCTCTAGTACTGAAAAAAAATTGATAAAACTTGGTGGTGGATAACAAGTGCCCCAAAGACTCTATAATTTAGTCTGTTTATAATGTCGCACTATAAAAATATTTTTAGGTATAATTGTGAAATTTTTCCACAGGTTATTTATTGTTTATATCTGTGTGTGTGTGTGTGTGTGTGTGTGTGTGCGCGCGCACGCACGTGTGCACTAAGGATTGAACCCAGGTGTACTTTATCACTGATCTACATTCCCAGTAGTTTTAAAATTTTTTTATTTGGTTCTCACTAAGTTATTGAGGGTCTTGCAAATTTGCTGAGGCTGGCCTCCAATTTTCAGTCTTCCTGTCTCACCTCTTGAGTCACTGTGATTACAGGTGTGTGCCACCATGACTGGCTTGTTTTACTTTTTTTTTTTTAATTAAAATATTTTTTATTTTTACACACTGTATTTTGATTCATTGTACACAAATAGAGTACAACTTTTCATTTCTATGGTGGTACACAATATAGATTCATACCATTCATGTAATCATACATATACATAGGGTAATACTGTCTGTTTCATTCTACTATCTTTCTGTCCCCCACCCCCTCCCATTCCATTTTGCTCTACACCATCCAAAGTTCCTTCATTTTTCTTTTCCTCCTATCGCCCCCGCTTCCTCATTATGTATCATCATGCACTTACCAGAGAAAACATTTGGCCTTTGGTTTTTTGGGCTTGACCTATTTCACTTAGCATGATATTTTCCAACTTCATCCATTTACCACCAAATGCCATAATTTTATTCTTCTTTATGGCCGAGTAATATTCCATTGTGTATATATACCACGGTTTCTTTATCTATTCGTCAATTGAAGGGCATCTAAGTTGGTTCCACAGTCTAGCTATTGTGAATTGAGCTGCTATGAACGTTGATGTGGCTGCATCACTGTAGTGTGCTGATTTTAAGTCCTTTGGGTATAGATTGGGAATGGGATAGCTGGATCAAATGGTAGATCTAGTCTGAGTTTTCTGAGGACTCTCCATACTGCTTTCCAGAGTGGCTGCACAAATTTGCAACTCCACCAGTCATGTGTGAGTGTGCCTTTTCCCCCACATCCATGCCAACACTTATTATTGCTTGTGTTCTTGATAATAGCCATTCTAATTGGAGTTAGATGAAATCTTAGGGTGGTTTTAATTTGCATTTCTCTAATTACTAAGGATGATGAGCACTTTTTCATATATTTGTTGATCACCTGTATATCTTCTTCTGTGAAGTGTCTGCCCAGTTCCTTAGCCCATTTATTGACTGGGTTCTTTGTATTTTGGGTATAAAGTTTTTTAAGTTCTTTGTAAACTTTGGAGATGAGTGCTCTGTCTGAGGTGTGTGTGGAAAAGATTTTCTCCCACTCTGTAGCCTCTCTTTTCATATTATTGATTGTTTCCTGTCCTGAGAAAAAAAAACTTTTTAGTTTGAATCTATCCCATTTTATTTCTTGCATTATGGGTGGCTTGATTTACTTTTGAAGGACAAGATTCCAAGTGTGAATACGTACATCAAAAATAACAATATAAAATTCACAAAAATTATATGATGCATATTTCTTTTCTTTAAATTTTTATGGGCTTACCATTCACTCCTGAAAATAATTAATATTACATTTTGATATTTAATATGTGTCTAGTTTCTGAATTGGTCATATAATAGTTTCAGTATTATGTAAATAATTTCAGAATTGTTTCTGTATTAATAGACTATTAAACTAAAAGTAATACTATCGGGAGAACATAAAATGTAAATAATGTGCTCAATCAATTAGTATTTAAATAAAATTTCCTCTTTTTTATTGGTAGCTGAGATTGAACCCAAGGGTGCTTAACAACTGAGCCACTTCCCAGCCCTTTTTATTTTTTATTTTTTATTTTGAGCCAGGGTCTCTCTAAGGTGCTTAGGGCCTCACTGAATTGCTGAGGCTGGCTTTGAACCTCCTACCTCAGCCTTTTCAGTTGCTGGGCATGTGCCACCATTCCTAGCTTCATTTTCCCTTTTTCACTGATTTTTTTTCATAAAATTTATTTCAGCCTGAGATTCAGAGTTGTACTCATTGAGCTCTTTTCCAGTTGCTTTCATGCTTGCTATTTCATGTGATTCTTTATGAAGGCAGCATCTTTGAGGATATCTCTAGGAAATCATATTCTCTTTTAACAGTATTGAGCTTTTCTTTTTTTTTTTAAGTATTGAGCTTTTCAAGAATTAGATGTTTTTCTTCAGTGAGTTTCTTAAGTTGAATAATAAACAGATTTTGCTTTATATAATTGGATTTATTTTCCTTCTGGTACTAAGGATTGAACCTAAGGTCACTCAATCACTGAGCTACAGCCCTAGTCCTTTTATTTTTATTTTGAGAGAGGATCTTGCTGAGTTGCCCAGATTGCCCTTGAATTTGTGATCCTGCTTGCCTTAGCCTCCTGCGTTGCAGGGATGACAGCCATGTACTACCATGCCCAGCCTACTATTGGATTTTTAGTTGAGTGGGGAACCTCTGCTCCAAACCAAGAGAACTGTGAAACTAAGCGGTCTATATACTTCCATCTCCCACGGCATGTGTGGATATAAGGACTCGAATGCATGTTTCAGGCCATAATACCACAACCATCTATAACTTCTCCAGTAGAATTCCCCTGAGGCAGTCCGTAGCCCCTCATGACAGTGGGGACCACCATAGAGCTGTCCTCACTTATCTTTATGCCATTTAACCATAAAAAAACCCTACAGTTTTTCTCCCTGGACCTAATAACTAAACACTGGGTTGGCGTGTCAGTGAAGCAGATACGAACGGTGGTGTCCCATCCTGCAGTTCCCTCCCATTCAACACATTGTCCACACCCTTCTGATCATACCATTCTCCCTCAAAATGAAATATAAACTCATTAGCATGTTCTACAAGGTCCTTGAGAGCCTGGTTCAGTCCCTCTTGCCAACCTCTTCTGTCATTGTTCTGTGCTGCCAGTTAAAGCACCAGCTAGGTATGTATGAATATACATCAGCAAATGCCATCATTATGTACAACTAAAATGCACCAATTTAAAAAACGTGAAAAGCAACAACAACAAAAAATGATCTAGGAAGAGCCACTTGAAGATTCTTGAAACTACTATGACCTGGTTTGCTTCTGGGTCTTTGCAAAGCTATACCCGCTTCCTTTTGTTCTGGCCCATCTTGTGTTACCTACTTGGTGACCATACATTCCTGGAAATGCTGTCTTCCTTCTCTTGATCTATTGCTCCTGTGGAACCCTGCTTACTCCCTGGCATAAAGCAGGTGCTCAATGTTCAGTCCATACTTGCAGAATGAATGGAAGAGTCACAAAATAATTTTCTGCTGACTCTGAAGACAGGTGTAGTGACTGTGGGCTTATCCATATGTCTATGTGAGAGTGTAGGTGTTTCTGTGAGTTTCATATCCATGTGTCTGTGAATGTGTCTATATTCTCATTCCCTCCTCAGTATCAGTTTTTAGCTAATCCAGAAGATGCCTGGAATACCAGTTTAGTTTTTCCAATTCAGAACCTCAAAAGAATTCAGAATGAGGGATATTTTCAGTATCTTTGTTTTGTTGGGTTCCTGATTGTTTTGAGGATTATGCTTGTGTTCTGGACACCCCATTGAACTAGAAGTGCACGGGTAGACCTGACCCAGCATAACTTCACTTAAGCTAGGACAGAATCAGAATATCAGGAGTGATACAACGTGGGAGGATTTGCTGGAGAAGTTACCTTTTGTTGTTGTCTCCCACTGGCACTTATGCTTACTTACAAGTGTTTGTTTCTTGAATGCATGAGGAATTAAAAAGTCATTTGCATCTTCAGTTTCAGAGATAATCAGAGCTTGAGCCATTTCTTGTGTTAGTTGTTTTAGAGTTTTAAAGCCCCCTTGATTCAGATACTTAAATAGGCTTAATTATACTCGTAAACTGAACAGATTGATGTACTTTAGGTTAGGAGGGGTTCTTTTGAAAATCAGCTAAAGGCTTTTAAAGATTTTTTATTTAAAGAGAATTTATGGATGCTAACATATAGTTCAGTTGCTTAGTTTTTAAAGATCTTAGAAACCTGAAGTGATCTACTTTTATCAAAAAGTGGTCCATGTTGCGGATGATATAATGCCAGTTTTAAAAAGATGTAATTATGCTCAGCATTCCAGCTGGAATCATTGTCTCTGATTCTATCATTTTGGGAGATAATAATGCAATGGTGGTGGTGGGGGGAGTGGAGAGAAACAGGAAAAGTAGTATTCTTGCATTTTAAACAAATTGAAAACAACACTTTTTATCTTAACAGTACCACCCTTATTATTGAATTGTCCTAATAGAAATTATGTGGCATAGCAGGTGAATAGTAATCCAGAAAGGCAGAGAACATGCTATTTTATTTATAACTTTGATGAGAATCACCTTGGATAATTTTTTAATGTTGGAATTTTTTTTTTTTTTTTTGGTACCAGGGATTGAAAGAAGGGCACTTAACTGCTAAGGCACATCCCCAGCCTTTTTTATATTTTATTTAGAGACAGGGTCTTACTGAGTTGCTTAAGGCCTCACTAAGTTGCTGAGGCTGACTTTGAACTCGATATCCTCCTGCCTCAGTCTCCCAAGCCACTGGGTTTACAGGTGTGCGCCCCTGCACCTGAGTAATGTTGGAATTTTAATACCATAGAGAATAACAGATAAAGTTTAAATCATAAAAGGGAAATACTTGGAATAATGACTTTTAGTGTCAACAGTTAAAACAATAGTTTTGATTACAGTTCTGAAAGCAAATACCTAGAATCTATATAGATATTTTTGAATAGCTTCAGATTTAGTTCAAAAGTAATATGTCACCTCTCCAGTTCCCCCCAACTTTTTATTTTGTAAAATATCAACAATATACCTAGATGCACTGATGATTAACATTTTTGCCACTTTTTTTTAATCTTTCTAAATATATTTTTTCTTGAATCATTTACAAGTTGCAATATCATAACAATCTCTAAATACATCCTATGTATCTTCTAACACGGTCATTTTCCTTCATAACTATCATAACTATCACATTTAAGAAATTTAACACTCATTTAATATTATCTAAACTAGGTCTGCTACATTTAGCAACTAAAAATACAAGATGCTCAACTAAAAATACAATATGAATTTGAAATAAATAACAAGTAGTTTTTTTAGTATATGTATGTATCATACGATATTTTGACACACACTCATATAGTTAGATACAAATAATTATTTGATGTTAATCTGAAATTCATATTATCTGGGTATCCTGTATTTTATCTGGCAATCTTAACATAAAACCCACATTCAGATTTTTTCCAGTTGTCTCAAAAAATGTTCATGCATGTGTGTGTGTTTATATACCAGGATCCACTTTGTTTTAGATTTTGCCTCATAAAATTTTGACAGAATAGTGATTAGATGTTTACTTTAAAAATATAAGCCATTTGTCCCAAAGATTCTTTGTATGGTGAATAGGCTTTTACATACGTAAGATTCAAAACGTAAATGCTATAGTTTGGATATAAGTTGTCTCCACTAAAACTCATGTTGAGCACTCTTGTCCCTCCCAGGTGTGCTGTATCGGAAATTCTGAGTCTTTATCTCACCTTCCTTTTTAATAAAATTCCTGCTTGCTTGCTTAAGAAAACAAAACAAAACAACTAGTGATGGGCTTAACTTCTCAATGTAGTATAATTGGGAAGTGAGGCCTAGTGGAAGGTGTTTGGGTTACAGGTTAGGGTCTATGCATAGATTGAGGTGGTCTTGGGGGAGTGAATTCATGCTGTCTGGATTAGTTACTGGCAGCACGAGTGTGTAATAAAGTGTGTTCCATTTTCTTGGGTTTCTGTTGCTTCCTCTCTTGTCCACGTGCTCCCCCTTCCTCATGTGTCACTTGCTCTTCCACCACCATGCCCTCATCAGAAGCCAAGGAGATGCTAGCACTGTGCTCTCTGATGTTTTAGAATTGAGAGCCAAAATAACCTTTTTTAAAAAATAGGTTATTCTGTCTCACATGTTCTGTTACACAATAGAAAACAGACCTAGACCATAAATTTTTATGAAATTTAGTGGTTTGGAGAGCAGTCTGAGTTGTTTATTTCCAAAGTCACCAAATGTTTAACAGTGACATCCCAAATGATCATGCCATTAGTGTATTTTCTTATTGGACATTAGGCAGTATAGTCATATTGTTTTTAAAATTTTAATGACTTTCTTTTGACACCTGCTTTTCCTGTCATCATCTTTTGAGTTAGATTATTACAGAAAGTCTGCTAAATTTAAGGATACTTTCTGATTAGATATTGTCTTTTGGTTGTAATGAGATGGGAATTTCAAAACCAATCAAAGTCTTTAACATTCCTATTAAATACAGTGCTAAACTATATCTATATATTTTTTCTTTTTCTTTTTCTTTTTCTTTCTTTTCTTTCTTTTTGTCATACTGGGGACTGATCCTAGAACCTCACACAAACTACTAGGCAAGCACTATACTATTGTGCTACTCCCCCAGCCTTTAAATTTTTTTTTTTCTTTTTAAGACAGGGTCTCACTAAATTGCCTGGGTAGTTGTGATTACGAGTGTGTGCCATGGTGCCCAGCTAGATATTTTCCATACCATTTTCAGCATTTTACTTTCATGGATTGTGGTCATAACATACCCTAATTTCTAATTTAGTTAAAATGATCTATAATTATAAATATATATGTAATTTGTTCTGTCTCCCATCATTTGTCTCCTGTAAGCTCCATGAAAACAGAAAGTATTTGTTGAGCAATGTATACCTGTTAGTCTATACAATGCTTAGTACATATTCACTCACACACACACACACACACACACACACACACACACACACACACATGTTAGGGATTGAAGTCCTTAGCCTTATGCAAAATTCATTTGTCTGTTCATTCATATCACTAATGCCAGGCAGAAATGTCCTTGGATGTGTGATTTAAATCTATCTTATGAGCCTTATGTAGCCATTTTTGCCCATGCTGGGAACAACATTCTTAGCTTATTCTCCTGATTAGAGTGTCTGGTTTTTTTCCCCCCAGAGGAGAATAACTTATTCTGTCATACATCTGGCAGATATCTACCCAACCTGCAAGTTCACTGACTATATCTCCCTTCTGTTATTTTTTTTCTCAGTTGCCTTCATGCAAAGTCAGTTGCTTCCCCTTTGGTTTCTTCAGGCCACTATCCACCCCTCTCTGGTGGAGGTTTGCAACTTTCTTGGCTCACTGCATTCATAGTGTCATGGTTCCCCTAGGCCAAAAGAAATGCCTAATGGTTTTGTTTGTTAAATAATTAGGTGCAGCTGGATATGGCAATGCACACTTATAATCCCAGTAATTTGGGAGGCCAGAGCAGGAAAGTTCAAGGGCAGCCTAGACAACTTAGTGAGATCCTGTCTCAAAATAAAAGATAAAAAGGGCTGGGGATATAGCTCAGTGGTAGAATGCCTCTGGGTTAAATCCCCAGTACAAATACACACACACACATACACTAAAAGTAATTAGGTACAAACAACTCTCTTCCTCAGAGGATGATAATACCATTGGTATATTAAGGCTCTGCAAAATCCTGTAATAAACTTTTGGGGGGTGTAGGAGGGTACTGGGAATTGAACCTAGGCATGCTTTATCACTGAGCTACATCTCCAGCCCTTTTTATTTTTATTTATTTATTTTTTATTTTAAAGTGTCTTTTTAATTTAATTTTTTTTAATTTTTGCAGACTGCATTTTGATTCATTGTATACAAATAGGGTACAACTTTTCATTTCTACGGTTGTACACAATGTAGATTCACACCATTCATGTAATCATACATATATATAAGGTAATACTGTCTGCCTCATTCTACTATCTTTCCTTCCCCCACTCACTCCCTCCTCATTTTCCTCTACACCATCTAAAGTTCCTTCATTCTTCTCTTCCCCTACTTGCCACCCTGCCTCGTTATACATCGTCATCCGCTTATCAGAGAAAACATTCGACCTTTAGTTTTTTGGGCTTGGCCTATTTCACTTAGCATGATATTTTCCAGCTTCATCCATTTACCAACAAATGCCATCATTTTATTCTTCTTTATGACTGAGTAATATACCACAGTTTCTTTATCCATTCATCAGTTGAAGGGCATCTAAGTTGGTTCCACAGCCTAGCTATTGTGAATTGAGCTGCTATGAACATTGATGTGGCTGTATCAATGTAGTATGCTGATTTTAAGTCCTTTGGGTATAAACTGAGGAGTAGGATAGCTGGGTCAAATGGTGGGTCTATTCCGAGTTTTCTGAAGAATTTCCATACTGCTTTCCAGAGTGGCTGCACAAATTTGCAACTCCACCAGCAATGTGCCTTTTTCCCCTCATCCACGCCAACACTTATTATTGCTTGTGTTCTTTTTTTTTTTAATATTTTTAATTTTTACAGACACATTTTGATTCATTGTACACAAATGGGGTACAACTTTTCATTTCTATGGTTGTACACAATGTATATTCACGTCATTCATGTAATCACACACATATATAGGGTAATACTGTTTCATTCTACTGTTTTTCCATTCCCACCCCATCCCACTCCTTTTTCCTCTACACTATCCAAAGTTCCTTCGTTCTTCTCTTCCCTCCACCACTCCCCATCATTATATACTATCATGCACTTATCAGAGAAAACATTTGGCCTTTGGTTTTTAGGGCTTGGCCTATTTTTACTTAGCATGATATTTTCCAACTTCATCCATTTAGAGACAGGTTCTCAATAAGTTGCTTGGGGTCTTGCTTAGTTTCTGAATCTGGCCTCAAATTTGAGATCCTCCTGTCTCTGTCTCCCAAGTCTGTGGTATTACAGGTTTATACCACTATACCCAGTAATAAAGAACCTTTTAAACTTAGATCTGATGATACAGTGTATCTCTAACTTGAACACATAAGCCTCTTTTAAGATTAGCATGCATAGCAAAATGTACAAGTAATGCTTTTGTAGCAAACTTTGGAAAACTTGATTTAGAGGAATGGTTGATGTGTCTGGCATGTAGTGAGAGCTCAACAAAATATCTTAAATCCCACTCCCAAATGCACTCACATATCCTGGATTCTGGTTCAAAGACACTAAGTGCCCCCTTTAAATTTCATGCTACAGGGGTTGCGTTTATTTTTCTTATTGATTTATAAAAGCTCTTTATTATGAAAATAAATCCTCATTTGTAGTGTTGCATTTTTTTCACCATTTATTCTTTGCCGTTTTACTTTGGCTGGCATTTTTCCAAACAAGAAGTTTTAATCTCACTGTTTTTAATCTATCTTTTCACTTATTGTTTCTGGGTTTATGTCTTAGTCATAAGACATTATACCTCAGGATTGTAAAAATAAACAGGAAGATATTTATAAGGGTGTCAATGAGGATTACAAGAAAAGAAAAATGTATTTTGATGCACCGTGGCTCCTGAAAGGTGGTGGTGGGAGTTTATGACATCCAGGCATTGACAGAAGGTTATCCAGAAGAGAAATCTCTTCCTTTGTCACAGGTGAGAGGAAGGAAAGGATGGGTGTGGATGTGGGTGCGATTGCAATTTTGTAGAGAAAGTTGAAGGAGTTGCAACCCAATGCCTTCTGCTTTCTTTTTTTTTTTAAGAAATTCTTTATATATATATATATATGTGTGTGTGTGTGTGTGTGTGTGTGTATATATATATATATATATATATATTTTTTTTTTTTTTTTTTTAGTTGTAGGTGGACACAATACCATTATTTTATTTTATTGTGGTGTTGAGGATTGTACCTCATGAAGAAGTAGGAGATATCTTCTGAAAGTGATGGGGGAAGTGTATCTTAGTGTGAAGGGAGCTGAAAAGATTCCAGAGAATCTTTGCAGAGACAGAGTGAGCTAACCGGGGAAACAGAATGTTGACAGTAGGAGGGACCTGTTGAAAGGGTCTACTCAGCAAGCCTGTGAGACTTTTCCAGCAATCTTGGTGAAGGAGATGGGAGGGGAGATATCTTAGTGTGATTTTTTTCTATTTTTAGCTACCCTTTCATCATTTATTTATGATTGTATTACATGTAATTGAGAGTACATTTGATTCTTTGGAACTTTTTCAGATTTCCTTAATGGCTTAATATATGCACCATGTGTTTTTGAACATATTCTTGATTTGTTGGGTAGAGAGTTTGTATAGATATAAAAGTGCTTGAGCTTACAATTATATTGTTCAGATATTTAGGAGGAGTATGCCAAAGTGGGTGAACTAGGTCTGAGTATGAACAGGTATCTGTGAGCACATGAAGTAGCAGACTTTGGTGTGAATGAGTGGGCCTCGTGGTTAGGCATACAGAGGTGGGAAGTGAGTGGGAACTCCTTGTGCTCTCTCCTCCACTCAGAAATAAGGAAACAGTGGTTAGAGAGTTAATATGTCTTACATAGGGTCACATAGCTAATAAATAGGACAACCAGAATTTGTACCTAGATCTTTTGGATTCAACTCCAGTATTATTCTGTCCTATCTTTTATGTTTGGTGGAGAAAGATGATAGGTTATTATTGTTTTCCACCATCATCCTTAAACTTATCATCTGCGTGTTCTAAATGGCAGTATTATTGGATTCTCGTTTCAAAAATCATTAGAGAATGTGTCATCATTTCATTTTACAAAATCCTTAAGATAGAAATAACTTAAGGGCTGGGGTTGTGGCTCAGTGGTGGAGCACTTACCTAGTATGTGTGAGACGCTGGATTCAATTCTCAGCATATAAATAAATAAAATAAAGGTCCATTGACAACTAAAAAATACTTAAAAAAATAACTTAAGAAAAGTCTTAAAATTAGTCAGTAGAGAAACTTATTTCAGATTTGAGTCTAGTGTGCATTTTGAGAGTTGGAGATGTATCAGAGTCTTGGCAGGAAACAATTCACAACAGATGTTTCAAATAAAGACAGAATCAAGAGACCGCCAGAGATCAGGCTTAAGGTGACAAACAAAGGAGGCAGGAATGAAGGAGAAGCCTGGTGAGAGCTGTATCTGTACCCTGAGGGAGGGGCCACCTGATGATCCTGGAGGGATGCAGCTGTGCTGAGACCCAACTCTGAAGCAGGGAGGGAACAGATAGGAGGACCGGATCCCTCTCTTCTATCTCCCATCTCCTTCAGGTGTGTCTGAACCAGCCAGGAACCAGCCAGCAAGGTCAGCTTCCTGGGGTACAGAACAGAGAAGACATCTGGGAGAGAGGAGCACATGGAGAATAATCAGGGCTGAGGAACAAAGCAAAGGTGAAGTTCATGGTCACTGTTTTAGTTACTTGATTTCTGAGACACAGGATCAAATTATAAGAAGTTAAAGCATTGTAAAAACAGTAAAAAAGGAGATTTAATGAAAATGAAAAATAGGGGTAGGTTGTGAGAAAATGTAAATTAGGAGCATGCAAATGATGTGGGTTCTGTGTGACAGTCATTTGAAGAAAACTGTGAACCTGACTTTCTCTGAAATCACTACCATTAATAAAGAATTTAAAAGCTCATAAACAACTAGATGAATGAGAAATTATACTCCATTTATGTATGATGTGTCAAGATGCATTCTATAGTCATGTATAACTAATTAGAACAAATTTTTAAAAAAGATTTAAAAGCTTCTTTAGCATTCATCTTAGAGGCTTCTAAATAGTGTTACTATTCTCCTTTTGACCCTCTGAGTTTTCCTTTAATGTACAGGTTTTAAAATCCCTTGAAATACTTTAAATAATTGTTGGAAGACTAAAAATTTATTAGGAGGAAATTAGCTTGCCTCCCCAAATGAAAAGTCTTAAGAGTATGGTAGTCTCTACTTCTTCATGGTTTCAGTTATCTGGGGTCAATGGAAGTCTGAAAATTTTGATTGAGAAATTCTAGAAATAAACAGTTTATAAGTAAATAGCTTTCATTAGGGTATATTGCTATAATTTTTCTATATTTATTAGCTATTATCATTTTCTAATTTATTAGTTAACATATTCCCTAGGAGTAAGCCGGGGTTACTACTGTATGTCATATCATTTAGATAGATTATGTTTTAACATTTATTGGTAGAAGTGTATCCACTTTTCTTAAAGTAAGAATTCAGAAGGCTATCCATTTTGTTCATCAATTTATTTAGGTTAGAATCTCCATTGTGTGCTTGTGTGTGTGCATGCATACATGCTACTGGGGTTTGAACCCAGGGCCTCACACATTAGGCAAGTGCTCTACCATTGAGCTAGTCCTTTTAAACATTTCTACATGCCCTTTTAAGCATTTTTTCTACATCTCCAGCCTTTTTCTTTTTTTTTTTTTTTTTTTTTTGATTTTGAGACAGGGTCTCTTCAAGTTGCTGAGACTGGCCTCAAACTTGCAATTTTCTTGTAGTTGGAATTATAGGCAAAATATGCATCTTAAACAATATTCATGTCATACTTCATGTCATACTAAGTTACTATGATCTGGGATGTTTGAGGATCTTCTTTGGTACTAGATGGCAGTATCTGTCATTTTCTAAATATTACTATTAAATAAACTGCAATATAACAAATTCTGCATGTAAGATAGAATACTTGCCAAAGCGCCCGTTCTAAAATATATTGAATTATTATTATTATTATTATTATTATTATTATTATTTTTGCGGTGCTGGGGATTTAACCCAGGGCCAGCAAGCTATACCACTGTGCTATACCCCCAGCCCCAATATATTGAATTATTGAGTGGGAAAAAGAGAAGATAGGACCATGGGTTCTACTTCTTTTTTTTTTTTTTTTTTTTTTTTAAGCAGCATTGATTTCTCACTATCCAATCTTTTCTACTCCCCCTTTTTTTTTTTGCCTAAACTTCATTTATTCAACATATATTAATTATATCATGTGATCAGTATTAGAGTAAAACCATTCCTTCAACTATTCCTGCAAAATGAGTTTTAAAGAATTATGAATTGCCATGATGCTCCCAGTTATCTAATACAGAATGTTGCTTTCAAAAGACTTCCAGTAGTAGAATATGCTCAGAGATGATTAGGCTTTATGCAAGTTGTCCAATTTGAAGTTGTTCTAAAATTGTTTAAAAGCACAAATGCTTTTTCTGGCAAGTTGAAAATAGAATAACCAGTGCTCAATAATGGTTCATATAAAAAAGAAAGAAAAAAATTAAGAGGTTTTGGCAGGAGCGGAAATCTGTTTTCAGTTGAGATGTAAGAATAGATGGGAGGGTTAACTTGCAGAGAAACCCAGGTTCCAGGTGGCAGAACCAAGACATGAAGATCTTTTCACCTGGCTTAAACGAGGATGAAGTCTAGAAGAGACATGTTGGAATTAGGGACTGAATTTAGTAGAGAGGTCTCTGAAGCAAATTGGCATAAAACCATAGATTAGAAAACAAAACCAAAAACATTATAGACTGGATTCTGAGATCTAGCTTTTGTGAGAATTTTTTTTTTTTTTTGGACTACTCTGGTGTAATTAGAGCTACATTCCCCAGTCCTTTTAACTTTTATTTTGAGACAGGATCTTGCTAAATTGCTGAGGGTCTTGCTGAGTTTCTGAGTCTGACCTTGAACTTGTGATTTCTCCTGTCTCAGCCTCCTGAGTTACTGGGATTACAGGTGTGGGCCACTATGCTGGGCTAGGATCCTCTTTTAAAAGGCTGAGTAATAATTCCATTGTATGTATATGCCACAATTTATTTATCCATTTATCTGTGGATGGACAGGCGGGTTGTTTCTATTTTTTGGCTCTTGTAAGTAATGATTCAGTGGACATGGGATGCAGATGTCTTTATGAGGGGTGACTTTATTTTCTTTGGGCATATTTCTAGAATGATTGCAGGTCTTATAATATATTTATTTTTAATTTTTAAGGAACCTGCATACTGTTTTCCATAATGGTCACATCAATGTATATTCCCACCCACAGTGTGCAAGAGTTCCCTTTTCTCCATATTCTCACCAACATTTACCTTTCTGTCTTTTTGACAAAAGTCATCTTAAGAGATATGAGATGATACCTCATCATGGCTTTAATTTGCATTTCCCCGATAATTAAACATGTTGAGCACCTTTTCATATGCCTACTGGGCATTTTTGTATTACATTTATTTTTGAAGTTTCCTTTTGCTTTCAGCATGCTTCTGTTTCTTCTGAGTTTTTCCCTCAGTATATTCACTTTGGTCTCTGACTTTCATCTTGAAAAGTTTTTTTCGATGCTATCTTTTTCTTTTTTCGGTATTGGGGATTGAACCTAGGCCTCACATATGCTACACACACACACACACACACACACACACACACACACAAACACACACAAGTGCTCTACCACTAAGCCACATACCCAGTCCTTAAATTAAAAAAATTTTTTTGTTGATTTGTGGCTGTTATTTTTTTAATTAAAAAAAAGTTGTCAATTCATATTTAGTTTTTTTCAGGTATTAATAAACTGATCAGGAGAAAGTTTATTTTTTACTGTTAGGTGATCTGGTAGGGATCCAGGTCCACACATAAGGGCCTTTTGATCTTTTTCTGGAGATTTTCACTTTCTCCAGAAAAAAAAAAAAAAAAAAAAATTCTCCTACTCCCTTTCTTGCTGAGAATGTGCCTGATTGCTGTTTGGGGAGCTAATCTGGGAGACAAGGGGCCAATTACATGATGGGTAAGTGGTGGAAGGGGGTATAAATTCAAGTCATGTGTCTTGGGAGTCCTTACTTTTGGTGCTATGCCTGTTGCCTCCTGTACTGAATTCTCAGTGGGGTCTCACAATCTTCCCCTCCCCTCAAATTTTAAATTGTGGTAAAATACATGTAAGGCTTAGTGTCTTAACTACTTTTATGTATACAGTTCAGTGGTGTTAAATACATTCATAATGTTGTAAAACTATCACCACTACTCATCTTTTTGTCTTACAAAATGAAATTCTGTATCTATTCAACCATGATTCCCTGTTTCCCTCTCCCCCCAGTCCCTGTCCACCACTTTTCCTACCTTTTCTTTTTTTTTTTTTTGAATACCAGGAATGGAACCTAGGAACACTTAACCACTGAGCCACATCCCCAACCCTTTTTTATTTTTTATTTTGAGACAGTGTCTTGCTGAGTTGCTCAGGGTTTTGCTAAGTTACTGAGACTGGCTTTGAACTTGTTATCCTCCTGCCTCAGCCTCCTGAGCCTCTGGGATTATAGACCTGTGCCATCATGCTCTGTCCATTTTTTATTTTTTATTTTGAGGCAGGATCTCGCTAAGTTGCCCAAGCTATCCTTGAACTTGTAATCCTCCTGCTGCAACCTCCTGAGTTCCAGGATTGCAGAAGTACCTTATTATACCAGCTACTTTTTCTACTTTCTATGATTTTTGACCATTCCAAATACCTCAAATAAGTAGAATCATACAATGTTTTTTTGTTTGTGACTGACTTATTTCATCTAACACAATGTCCTCAAAGTTTATCTACATTGTATCCTGTGACAGAATTTTCTTCCAGGCCGGTGCGGGGAATACTCCTGTACTCCCAGAGGCTCGGGAGGCTGAGGCAGGAGGATTGCCAAGATCAGAGCTAGATTCTGCAACTTAGAGAGGCTCTAAGCAATTTAGTGAGACCCTGTCTCAAAATAAAACATAAAAAAAAGACTGGAGGTGTGGCTCAGTGGTTAAGAGCCCCTGGGGTTCAATGCCCATTACCAAAAAATAAAGAATTTCCTTCCTTTTTAAGGCTATATAGTATGGCCTCACAGATTTTTGCATCAATTTTCCCTACTTATTGTGTATATTAGCCTTTCTATGTTCTGTATATGACACAATTAGGAACACTATATATATTACTACATTAAATTATATTCATGGTGGAGATTTATAATTTGTTCTTAATTTGCAGCTTTTTTCAAGGAGCAAACCTCCAAGGGGCCTGTATGTTTATGGAGATGTTGGTAAGTGTTAAAGTAAGTTTTGCGTGGACCAATCAGAAAATTTTACAGGTTTTGTTCAGGAATACCTTCCATTTCCATCCCTTAATCCACTACCAGCAAGGAAACAGGATGAGAAGGTGAAGCAGGGGAGTGGGGGGAGGAGGGCAGGTGACTCAGCTCTCACCTTTTCTTCTCACCAGATGTGGCTATAATTTAAGGCAGGATTAGATACTATGTTAGGGTGCAAACATTATATAATACATAAAGTAAGTTACTTTCAGGGAAGGAAATGATCTGTGGATATTAGATAAATTAAGATGGATTACCCAGTGCTACTTGACTCAGCTCGATTCTTCAAAACAAAACAAAACAAAAAACCTGTTATTTTTTACTTTTTAATTTCTACTCATATTTTTATTTATAATATAAGCCCTTAGATTAATAACTTAGTTGTTATTATCTCTTATTTTGAGATAGGGGGTCTGACTATATTGCCCAGGCTGGCCTTGAACTCCTGGGCTCAATCTATACTCCTGTCTCAGCCTCCCAAGTCCTGGGACTATTGCACCAGGTAATTACCTTTAATTTAGTTGGTAGATATTCTTTTTTCTTTTTTTTTTTTTTTGGTAGATACTCTTTTTTTAAAATTTTTTAAAAATTTTACAGATTGCATTTTGATTCATTGTACACAAATGAGGTACAACTTTTCATTTCTATGGTTGTTCACAATGTAGATCCACACCAGTCATGTAATCATACATATACATAGTAACACTGTCTGTTTCATTCTACTATCTTTCCTTCCCCCACCCCCTCCACCCCATTTTCCTCTATACCATCCAAAGTTCCATCATACTCTTAATGAATGAGTGGTAATATTTCCTTGATCTCCTACTTCTATACCTTGGGCACAGACTCACATTTTGTTGGAAATATTCCGAGTGGTTACTTTCTAGATTTTTCTACTTAGTTAATGTCTTGTTCCTGAGCTCTTCCTTGACCTCATTCTTGCTGAAATCCTTTATTTCCTGGTTTCCATCTCCTTCAAATGAATCCTTTTCTTTTAGCCCTCAACCTCTCCCTTGTTTCCCTCTTCACTGAAGCCAGGAAGGTGGCCCACACTTTATTTAGTTCTATTGCCTTCTAACTTGTCAGTTATTTCTTTTATTGTACACTTACCACTGATGAAAGGAGATCAGTTCTGGACCTAGATTAATAAATACTCTCCAGGCTTCCCTTAGAGCCATATACATTTGTGTTATCCAGGAATGCTGGCAGGGGTTATTTTCTTAGTAAAATATTAAGGCGGAGGAGGAGGAGGAGGAGGAGGAAAGAAGATGAATAAATAGTTACAGTATCTTAAAAATAACACTTCTTTTTTGTCTCCTATCTTATTTTTTTAGTGGGATTACTAATGCTTTTACACACCTTTTTTTGCATTTATAAAATTAAAGTTCTTAAATGTTACCAGATTTTGAAAATATTAAAGGAGCTCAAATTCTATTCTGTTTTATTCTATTATGTAAGAAAGCTCTATTCTTTTTTCTTAATTCATTGGCTACTTTGAATTTTTGAGATTTGTGTACTTAGTGGTTTTGTGTGTGTGTGTGTGTGTGTGTGTGTGTGTGTGGTACTGGGGATTGAACCCAGCACCTCATACATGCTGGCAAGCACTCTACCCTAGAGCTATATGCTGGGCCCTAACATGTACTTACTTCTTATTTATAACCAGATGCTTAATCAATTTTATGTGCCTGTATATTTGGGTGCCTCTATCAGATCTTATTCTGTTGTCAACTCTCATTCTGAGCTTCCTGAATAGATTTTACTTCCTGAACCTCATCTTCGTGTTCAGTCATTGTGAAAATCAATATCTTTGTTTCTCCCATTACATTAATCACTTAACTGTAAGTGGAGATGGTTACAAAATACAACTTCTTTCACTTCTATAAAAGGACTTTTAAATAATTCCATAAAATTTGTATTTTATTTTGGAAAATACAGCCATATTCTAATGAAGAGTGATACAGCACAAGTAATTCACATGAATGTTTCAAAAATTAGAAAAGATAATAAATGGGGGTGTTCATGTAGGCTGGATGCATGGCAATATTTGGGTAGAGATTTAGAATATATAGAGAAAAAAAAGTAGTAGTAGGTGAGATGAACATTTTGGTGGCTAAAATCAGTTTAAAGTACTTACAAAGTAGGTAATGAAAGCTCAAGTTCTCATTTTGGGAGTTCTCTGGTTGAGAGAGCATAGCCTCAGAACGTCATCACAAGCTCTTATTTTTTTAATGTTGCCTTTTTTGGACTTGGGAAACAGGTAGTAAATTCAGAGGAGACTTAATGGGAAAGAAGATATTTGCTTCCCAGCACCCAGTTCCCACCCCTCATTCTTGTACTAGGTTTGTGCTCTGTCATGCCCATTTCACTCTGCTCTCTTAGATGGGTAGAGATGATTGACTCAGATGGGGGCCCTAAATCTGGGGAACTTCTGCAAGTTGATATATAAATTGGAGGAATTAACATGGTTCAGTCTTGAAATATTTTCATTAATAGAATGTTCACCACATCTCATACTGAAGCTAAAAACTTCCATAGTAGCAACGAGTGGCTTCATTTTTATTCTACAGCTGCTTTCTTTCAGGGCTTCAGCTCTTGACCTGCAGACTACAGCAGTGATGGCAGGTTACCAATTTCTCTGGTATATTAGTAAGAGAATCAAAGTGTACTTTGGTTATTAGTCTCTTTTCTTCTATCTCCTGGTTTAACCTTGCCTGTTTGACATTATACTGAACTCTTAATTTCACCAGTTGAAAGATTTTTAAGGTTAGGAGTAGGGAAGCATAGTTCTACAGTGCCTGGGGGTAGTGATGGAAGGCACCACTTCTTGCTACTTCTGCAGGGGGATGGTTGTGAACAGGGACCGCTAGGGGGTGCTCTCGAGTAGTCATTTTTGGCTTCCCAAATAAGACTTGACCGTTACAATTTAGTTTCAGGTTTTACAAGTTAATACCCTAGAAAGAATCTTCCCTAGAGAAAAGCCGGAAGCCTTTATTTAGGATTCTGTAGAGACCAAAGCAATATTGTGAACTAGGTGAAATTTAGTGTTGGTTTCTTCTGTACTCTTCATGGTCTCTTGAAGTTGTTCTTCCCATTGCTTGACAAATGTTATTGAGTATCTGCTTTGTGCCAGGCAGTGTGTTGCTTCTGGAGTTGTAATGGTGAATAAAAGAAGACATAGACTTCACTCACTTAGAGTTTAGAAACTGCAGGGCGCGGAGGCACACATGAGGCAGGAGAATCACAAGTCCAAGGTCAACCACAGCTATTGGGAGAGACTTTCAGCAACTTGGTGAAATCCTGGCTCAAAAATTAATTAATTAATTAATCAATGAAATAAAATGAAGTAAAAACCAAAAAAAACTTACAAACTGATACATTGACCTGGAAACATTTTTGAACATGACCCATGATAAGAAATATATTTTATGTACCCTGACCTACCATATGATAAGTATACATACACACACACACACACACACACACACACACACACACACACAGTTCTGAAAAAATTCATTCACAAAAGAATACTTACCCTTACATTGATGCATTTGGATGTTTTCTTTTTTATTTCATGACAAAGCAATTCTGGTGTAGTGGCAATTTGAAAAGCCAGGGACTAGTGACTTTAGTATCTGTCACTTCATGCTGGCATACTGGTATCTCACCACTGCAGGTGTGGACACTTCTCTTGGCTCTTCTGTAGGTCACAGCTTTCTCCTCTATTACACTAACCTAATTGAACTCAATTATCCCAGAGTCTGCCTTCTAGCAAAAAGTCTTAACTGACTTCTAAACTATTTTAATCTAAACTAGTCTAAACTTCTTGCCAGACTTTGATGGGTACCATTGGATTAACAGGTTTCCTCTGCAGAACATGTGCATTTTAAAGAGTTAGGGTTTCAATGAAAATGTTGGTGTATCCATTGAACAATAACCCTAAGTCCACTCTTATTTTCCCCTACCATGTAGACCCTGGAAACCAACTTCTACTTCTGCCTTTGAGTGACTACTCTAGGTATCTTGTATAAGTGCAGTCATGATATTTGTCTTTTTGTGGCTGGTTTACTTTACTTAACAAACTTTCTTCAAGATTCATCCATGTTATAGCATACATCAGAATTTTCCTTGTAAGACTGAATGATAACTCTATTATATGTATATACCACATTTTACTCATTCATCCATTCATTAATAGGATATTTTGATTGTTTCATCTTTCGGTTATTGTGACTAATGCTGTGAACATTAATGCATAAATATTTGTTTGAATCCCTGCTTTCATTTTTATGTTTTATGTGTATATCTAAAATTGGAGTTGATGGGTCATATGACCATATTGTGTTTAATATTTTTAAATAACTGCCATTCTGTTTTCCACAGCAGCAATGCCATTGTCATTCCCCTAAGCAAAGCCCAAGATTCCAATTTTTTTTTTTTTTTTTTTTTTTTTTTTTTTGGTATTGGGGATTGAACCTAGGGGTGCATAGCCACTGAGCCACATCCCCATCCCATTTTTTTTTGTAATTTATTTTTTATTTTGAGACAGGGTCTTGCTAAGTTTCTTAGGGCCTTGCTAAGTTGCTGCCGCTGGGTTTGTGCTTTGAACTTGCGATCTTCCTGTCTCAGCCCCCAGAGTTGCTGGGATAACAGGTGTGCACTATGGTAATGTCTGGCTAAATTTGAAATTTTTTATTTTATCACCAACTTGTTGTTTTTTGGTAATAGCTATTCTAATGTATGTTAAGCGGTTTCTCATTGTTGTTTTGATTTGCTTTACCTTAATGATTAGTGATGTGGAGTATCTTTTCAATGTCTGTTCTTTTATATTTATTCTTTATCCGGTGCGGAAGTCTGCTTCTCTTGGTCTACAGAGTTTTTATCCTGAATGTGTGCTAAGTTTGTCAAATATTTTTCAAATGTGATGGTAACACATCACAAAGGATTTTTGCCTTTATTCTCTTAATATGATGAATGACACTGATTTTTAATGTTAAGCCATTCTCAGTTTTTTTTTTTTTTTTTTTTTTTTTTGGGTGCTGGGGATCGAACCCAGGGCCTTGTGCTTACAAGGCAAGCACTCTACCGACTGAGCTATCTCCCCAACCCCCCATTCTCAAATTTCTGATATAAATCTCATTTGATAATGATGTATATTGTTGGTCTCATGAAATTAATTGGGGAGTGTTCCCTCTTCTATTTTTGGAAGGTTTGTGTGAGATTGGCATTATTTAATTCTACTATATTTGATAGTTTTCACTAGTGAAGCCATTTGAGTCTGGAGTATTCTTTGTGAAAAAATTATTAATCACAAATTTAATTTCTTTAATAAATGTGAAGTTATTTAGATTTTCTTTTATTCCAGTTTTGCCATTTTATGTCTTTAAAGAAATTTACCTCTTTATCTAAGTTGATTTTATTGGCAGAAAGTTGTTTGTAATACTTCCTTATTATGCTTTTAATATCTTTAGGAACTGTAGTGATACTTACTGTCTTTTATTCCTGATATTGTTAATTTGTGTTTCTTGTCTTTTTTGGGGGGTAGTTCAGTGAGGGTTTTTATCAATTATTTTTGGTGTTTTCAAAGGATCAGTTTTTGGTTTTGTTGATTTCTCTATTGTTTCATTTTTTAACATATTGATTTCTGCTCTTTATTATTTCCCCCTCCCACCCCTGCCGCCCTATAGTTGGGATTGAACCCAGAGTCTTGTGTGCAAGCCAAGCAAACTAGAAAAACCCTCTGAGCCATACCCCTAGCCTCAGGATGTTGCTAAGTTGCCTAGGCTGGCCTCAAACTTATGATCCTCTGCCTCAGCGTCCTGAGTGCAATATTACTTTTATTTGCTGCCTTTTCTAACTTCTTAAGGTAGAAACTTTAGTGATTGATTTTAAAATCTTGTTTTCTAACATGAGCATTTGTTTTATTTTATTTTGGTACTCAGGGTACTCCACCCTTAGGTTACATGCCTAGTCCTTTTTATTTTATTTTTTTAAGAAAGGATCTTGCCGGGCTGGGGAGATAGCTCAGTCGATAAAGTGCTTGCCTTGCAAGCACAAGGCCATGGGTTCGATCCCCAGCACCACAAAAAAAAAAAAAAAAAAAAAAAAAAAAGAAAGGATCTTGCCAAGTTGCCCAGGATGGCCTTGAACTTTTGATCCTCCTGCCTCAGTCTCATGAGTAGCTGGTATTACAGGTGTGTGCCACTGTACCCAGATTTCTTTTCATTTTATCACTTTTAACCTATCTGTATAAGTGTCTTATAGAGATTATATAAATAGTTTTGGCTTTTTTATTGGATTATTTGGTCCATTTGAACTTATCAATATGGTAGAATTTAAGTCTGCATTCTATTTGTATTGTTTTTTCTATCCCTTTTTGTTCTTAGTTTAAATTTTTTTTATATTCTGCTTTACTTACATGGTTGGCTTGCTTTTTATATCTTTATTATTCATATTTTTATTGTTTAATAAAACAATTCAGTTTGTTGCTGTCAAGTTTAAAATATGCATTTTAATTATATTGTAGTCTTTCTCCAAGTTTTGCTATATAGAGATATAATAGTATTCTTTTATTTCTCACTAATTTAATATATATGCTATTATTAGAGATTATACTTCTGTGTAGACTACTAAATATATAATACATTATTATTGTTGTTTAAATAGTTACTGACTAAAGAAATGTAAAAATAACAAAACAACAATTTCAAATATTTACCCATGTATTTATCATTTCTTGCATTCTTCATTTCTTTGTGGTGCTCAGTTTCCATCTGGTATCATTTTTTCTTTGTTTTAAAATTTTTTTAGTTGTAGATGGACACAATACCTTTATTTTATTTATTCATTTTTATGTGGTGTGGAGGATTGAACCAATGCCTCATGGATGCCAGGCAAGAGCTTCTACTATTGAGCCGCGACCCCAGCCCTGGTATCATTTTTTCTTAAGCCTGAAGAATACTCTATTTAAAGTTTTTTGATAGCATGAATCTGCTGGTAACTAATTCTTTTAACTTCTAACTCAAAATGTGTTCATTTTCCTTCATTTTTGAAAGCCATTTTTGCTGGATGTATAGAATCCCTGAATTTTCTACTTTTTTGTTTTTTTATTTTGTGGTACTGGGGATTAAACCCAGGGATGCTCTACCACTGAGCAACATCCCAGTCCTTTTTACTTTTATTCTGAGATAGGGTCTCACTAAGTTGCTGACACTGGCTTTGAACTTGCAATCTTCTGCCTCCACCTCACAGGAAGCTGGAATTATAGGTGTGTGCTACCATACTTGACTCTACTTTTTCTCACTTTTTATTACATACTTGAAACTGCAAATATTAACTGGACAAGGGTGTGGATTTAGTTTTCTTTTTCTTGTATGTTGGATTTTATTTTGCTAAAGAGTTACTTATATGTATGCTGGCTTAATTTGTTCAAATCCATTCCCTTTCTTCATCCACTTTTGGTCCTATTTTCCCTTACTGCTGGTTATATTCTTTTTTTTTTTTTATTAAAATCTTTTTTATTTTTACAGACTGCATTTTGATTTCATTATACACAAATGGGTACAACTTTTCATTTCTGTGGTTGTATACAATATAGATTCATACCATTCATGTAATCATAAACATACATAGAGTAATACTGTTTAATTCTATTATCTTTCCGTCCCACACCGCTCCCATCCCATTTTCCTCTACACCATCCCAAGTTCCTTCATTCTTCTCTTCCCCCCACCAACCCCCCTCATTATATATCATCATGCACTTATCAGAAAAAACATTAGGCCTTTGGTGTTTTGGGCTTGACCTATTTCACTTAGCATGATATTTTCCAACTTCATCCATTTACCACCAAATGCCATAATTTTATTCTTCTTTATGGCTGAGTAATATTCCATTGTGTATATATACCACAGTTTCTTTATCCATTCGTCAATTGAAGGGCATCGAGGTTGGTTCCACAGTCTAGCTATTGTGAATTGAGCTGCTGTGAACATTGATGTGGCTGCATCACTGCTGATTTTAAGTCCTTTGGATATAAACCGAGGAGTGGGATAGCTGGGTCAAATGGTGGGTTCATTCCAGGTTTTCTGAGGAACCTCCATACTCCTTTCCAGAGTGGCTGCACCAATTTGCAACTTCACCAGCCATGTGTGAGTGTGCCTTTTTCCCCACATCCATGCCAACACTTATTATTGCTTGTGTTCTTTATAAACTTTGGAGATGAGTGATCTGTCTGAAGTGTGTGTGGAAAAGATTTTCTCCCACTCTGTAGGCTCTCTATTCACATTATTGATTGTTTCCTTTGCTGAGAAAAAGCTTTTTAGTTTGAATCTATCCTATTCATTGATTGTTGCATTTATTTCTTGTGCTATGGGGGTCTTGTTAAGGAAGTCTGGTCCTAAGCCAACATGATGGACATTTGGGCCTACTTTTTGCATATTTGGTGAAGCGTCTCAGGCCTAATTCCTAGATCACTGATCCATTTTGAGTTGAGTTTTGTACAGGATGACAGATAGGGGTTTAATTTCAATTGTACTACATATGGATTTCCAGTTTTGCCAGCACCATTTGTTGAAGAGGCTTTCTTTTCTCCATTGTAAGTTTTTGGCACCTTTGTCTAGTATGAGATAACTGTACTTATGTGGATATATCTCTGTGTCTTCTATCCTGTACCATTGGTCCACCTGTCTGTTTTGGTGCCAGTACCATGCCGTTTTTGTTACTATTGCTCTATAGTAGAGTTGAAGATCTGGTATTGTGATACCTCCTGCATCACTCGTCCTGCCCAGGATTGCTTTGGGTATTCAGAGTCTTTTGTTCTTCCAGATGAATTTCATGATTGCCTTTTCTGTTTCTATGAGAAATGTCATAGGGATTTTAATTGGAATTGTGTTAAATCTGTATAGCACTTTGGAAGTATGGCCATTTTGATAATATTAATTCTGCTTATCCAAGAACATGGGAGATCTTTCCATCTTCTAAGGTCTTCTTCAGTTTCTTTCTTTAATGTTCTGTAGTTTTCATTGTAGAGATCTTTCACCTCTTTGGTTTGATTGATCCCAAGTATTTTATTTATTTTTGAGGCTATTGTGAACGGAGTTGTTTTCCTCATTTCCCTTTCAGATGTTTCATCGCTTTTGTATAAAAATGCTTTAGATTTATGCATGTTGATTTTATATCCTGCTATTTTGCTGAATTCATTGATGAGGTCTGGAAGTTTTCTGGTGGAGTTTTTTGGATCCTCTAAATATAGAATCATGTCATCAGCAAATAGTGAGAGCTTGAGTTCCTCTTTTCCTATTTGTATCCTTTTAATTTCTTTAGTCTAACTGCTCTGGCTAGTATTTCAAGGACAGTGTTGAATAGAAGTGGTGTAAGAGGGCATCCCTGTCTGTTCCCGTTTTTAAAGGAAATACATTCCGTTTTTCTCCATTAAGAATGATGTTGGCCATGGGCTTAGTATAAATAGCCTTTACAATGTAGAGATATGTTCCTACTATCCCTATTTTTTCTAGTGTTTTGAGCATGAAGGGGTGTTGTATTTTGTTGAATGCTTTTTCTGTGTCAATTGAAATAACCAAATGATTCTTATCCTTAAGTCTATTGATGTGATGGATTACATTTATTGATTTCCAGATGTTGGACCAACCTTGAATTCCTGGGATGAACCCCACTTGATCGTGGTGCACTATCTTCTTAATATGTTTTTGTATGTAATTTGCCAATATTTTGTTAAGGATTTTTGCATCTATATTCATCAGAGATAATGGTCTAAAATTTTCTTTCCTTGTTGTGTCTGTCTGGTTTGGGTATGAGGGTGATATTAGCTTCATAGAATGAGTTTGGTAGGGTTCCCTCCTTTTCTATTTCCTTGAATACTTTGTGAAATATTAGAATGTGTTCTTCCTTGAAGGTCTTGTAGAACTCGACTGAGACTTCATCTGGTCCTGGATTGTTCTTGGGTGGTAGACTTTTGATGGTTTCTTCTATTTCATTGCTTGATATTGATCTGTTTAAATTGTATATATCCTCCTGGTTCAGTTTGGGAGAATCATATGTCTGTAGAAATTTGTTAATGTCTTTGATATTTTCTATTTTTGTTGGAGTATAGATTTTCAAAGTAGCTTCTCATTATGTTATGTATTTCAGTGATGTCTGTCATGATGTTTCCTTTTTCATCACAAATTTTAGTAATTTGAGTTTTCTCTCTCCTTCTCTTTATTAGTGTGGCTAAGGATTTTCTTTAAAATGTGTTTGGTGTGGATCTGTGTGATGCACACATTTGGTGTTCTGTAAACCTCTTGTATTTGATTTTCCATTTCATTCTTCAGGTTTGGGAAATTTTCTAATATTATTTCATTGAATAGGTTGTTCATTCCTTTGGTTTGTATCTCTGTACCTTCCTCAATCCTGATAATTCTTAAATTTGGTCTTTTCATGTTGTCCTATAGTTCTTGGAGATTCTGTTCATGATTTCTTACCATCTTCTCTCTTTGGGCAATTTTATTTTCAAGAGTCAATATTTTGTCTTCATAGTCTGAGGTTCTGTCTTCCAAGTGGTCTAGTCTGTTGGTGATGCTTTTCATTGAGTTTTTTATTTGGTTTATTGTTTCCTTCTTTTCAAGGATTTCTGTTTGTTTTTTTGTTTTGTTTTGTTTTGTTTGTTTTATTTTGTTTTTGAGAATCTCTATCTCTTTGTTGCTCTTTCAACTACCTATTGGTGTGATCATTCATTGCCAGCATTTGCTCTTTTATCTCTCCTTTGCTTCACAAATCATTTTAATTGTGTATATTTATTTAATTTGTATTTAATTATTTATTTATTAAATTATTTAATTATTTATATAATTATTGTATTTAATTGTGTATATTTTAATTGTGTGTTGAATAGAAGTGGTGTAAGAGGGCATCCCTGTCTTGTTCCAGTTTTTAAAGAGAATACTTTCCATTTTTCTCCATTAAGAATGATGTTGGCCATGGGCTTAGTATAAATAGCCTTTACAATGTAGAGGTATGTTCCTACTATCCCTATTTTTTCTAGTGTTTTGAGCATGAAGGGGTGTTGTATTTTGTTGAATGCTTTTTCTGTGTCAATTGAAATAACCAAATGATTCTTATCCTTAAGTCTAAGAAAAGAACTCCTTTTCTGACAGTTCTTCTACCATGCTGTCACTGGATTCTATTAATGTAGAATCTAAGTTTATTTGAATCATTTTCTTCCCTTGTTTTTTCATGTTGTTCACATATCTTCCCCTCTAGCAGTATAGATCTGGGGTATTGTAGTTTTCCCCCTATAGGCTTATAGTGACCCTATAGGTTTCCAAAACCTCTTCTTTAAGGGGGAGATCAATATTAGCAGCACCCAGTACAAACAATACACAGCCCGAAACCAAATAGCCCCTGTGAAGGCGTTAACAATATTGTCATAATAAACAGAATGAGTTCAATTATTATCCACAGTATAACAAATAGATTTGCAATAAGGTCTGCAGTTTCTAATGGAAGACAAAGAGGATGGGGAGTGGTATAGGATGTAACTGTTAATGGGACAAGAAAAGAGTTTATAGAAGTTCCAGATCGTAGAGAGAGTGAAAGTGTAATCAAAAGAAGCTCATCGTTATTATGAGAAAAGGGAGAAAGAGACTGAGGAAACACGTAAACAAAAGTAAAATAGAGCGAGAAAAGTAAAGAAATAAAAACTTAAAAATTTTCAAAAAGGAGGGAAAAAAATCTACACTACTATAGTCATAAACCTCCCAGTCTTCAGTAGCCTGATGCATGAGAGGTACCTGACAATGAGCTTTCAGTCTCCAGCAGGCATATCGGGATGGGATTTGCCCCACCTAAATATGGGAGCTACTGCTTCCGGGATAATCAAAGATGGCCAATCTGACTTCCAAATGTGTTGGCAAATGGGGAGCTGCAGCTTGGGGTGTGGGCGTGGTGGGCTGGTGGTCTTGGAGGCAGGGTGTGGTTGGTTGGGCAGGGGTCCTGGAGATAGGGAGTGATCAGTCGGGCTGAGAGGTCCTGGAAATAGGGCTCAGTCAGTCCAGCCAGGGGTCTAACAGTTCCTGGCTGTTGTCTCAAAATTGTGGCAGCCACATGTAACCAAACCTGCAGGTACTGTGACAGTGGACTTCCAGACTACAGCAGGCAGGTGGTGATCCACTGGCGGTCTGTGGTTGGTCTGCTGGCTACTGGTAGACAATTGGCAGGTGAACCTTGGGCAGTGGGTGATGGGTAGGTGAAAGGTAGGTGATCAGCAGGCAAGAGGCAGGCAAATGGTGGATGATAGGCGCCAGTCAGTGAGCAGTCGGCACTCAAAAAGTAGTCGAGGGCTGGGGATATAGCTCAGTTGGTAGAGTGCCTGCCTCGCATGCGCAACACCCTGGGTTCAATCCCCAGCACCAAAAAAAAAAGTAGTCGATATGCTGGCAGTCTGCTGGTGATCACAGTAGATAAATGGGGTAAACAATAGGTTATCGATAATCCCCAAAGACTGCCTCACCAAGAAACAGATATCCTCTGCTTGAAACCTTAGTTATGGAGTGACAAGGAAGTTATGGAGTGACAAGGAATGCAGCCTCCCTCTAGTTCTCCATCTTGGATCTCTTTTTTGGTTATATTCTTGATCAGAATCTTTTGATGTTGTAGGAAAGATGTCTTCTGGTGTTTTATAGATTGCTTCTTGAAAGGAAGAAGAACAACTCTTATTCTCAAAATGCATACTAATCCCCTAGAGAATGCTGACTGAATAGTCATATTCCCACAATTGTGCCATCTACACTGTGCAAAGTGTGATGGGTATTTCAGTGAATCCACCCTGTGATTGGCACCCTCACCAAATCTTAATAAGTAGAAAAGGGTCAGTTTTTGGAAAGAAGTGATTTAGAACAGACAGGGAGAGGGGAGAAAAAAGGACAAGAAGAAAACATGATGTCCATTATAGTTTCTTAGATAGATGTAAATATATATATTATATATTAAGTATGTAAACATAATAAGGTATATATAAATAAAGATATCTATATCTATGTGTATTAAAATCCCTAGTTCTACAGAGTTGGAATTTTTGTCAGTTTTGTTCACTATCGTAAAACTAAGCACCTAAAACATTACCTTACACATTATAGGCACCAGCTAAAAATATGTTTATTTATTTATTTATTTATTTTATTATTGTAAACAAATGGGATACATGTTGTTTCTCTATTTGTACATGGAGTCAAGGCATACCATTTGTGTAATCATAAATTTACATAGGGCAATGTTGTTTGATTCATTCTGTTATTTTTTTCTCTCCCCCCCACCCATCCCACCCCTCTTTTCCCTCTAAACAGTCCTTCCTTCCTCCATTCTTACTACCCTCCTTATCCCTAAACCTAAACCTAACCCTAACCCTAATGCTAACACCTCCCACCCCCTATTATATGTCCTCATCCGCTTATCAATGAGATCATTCGTCCTTTAGATTTTTGAGATTGGCTTATCTCACTTAGCATGATATTCTTCAATTTCATCCATTTGCCTGCAAATGCCATAATTCTATCATTCTTCATGGCGGAGTAATATTCCATTGTATATATATGCTACAGTTTCTTTATCCATTCATCAACTGAAGGGCATCTAGGTTGGTTCCACAATCTGGCTATGGTGAATTGAGCTGCAATGAACATTTTTTTTTTTTTAAATTAATAAGTGACTTTTTTTTTTTTTGTGGTACTGGGGATCGAACCCAGGGCGTTGTGCTTGCAAGGCGAGCACTCTACCAACTGAGCTATCTCCCCAGCCCCGCAATGAACATTGATGTGGCTGTATCTCTGTAGTATGCTGATTTTAAGTCCTTTGGGTATAGGCCAAGGAGTGGGATAGCTGGGTCAAATGGTGGTTTGATTCCAAGCTTTCTGAGGAATCTCCATACTGCTTTCCAGAGTGGCTGCACTAATTTGCAACCCCACCAGCAATGTATGAGTGTACCTTTTTCCCCACATCCTCGCCAACACCTATTGTTGCTTGTGTTCTTGATAATCGCCATTCTTATTGGGGTGAGATGAAATCTTAGTGTAGTTTTGATTTGCATTTCTCTTATTACTAGAGATGTTGAACATTTTTTCATATGTTTGTTGATTGCTTGTATATCTTCTGTGAAGTGTCTGTTCATTTCCTTAGCCCATTTGTTGATTGGATTATTTGTATTCTTTGTGTAGAGTTTTTTGAGTTCTTTATGTATTCTGGAAATTAGCACTCTATCTGAAGTACGAGTGGCAAAGATATTCTCCCACTCTGTAGGCTCTCTCTTCACATTACTGATAGTTTCCTTTGCTGAAAGAAAGCTTTTTAGTTTGAATCTATCCCAGTTGTTGATTCTTGCTTTTATTTCTTGTGCTATGGGAGTCCTGTTAAGGAAATCTGATCCTAAGCCAACAAGTTGAAGGTTTTTGACCTACTTTTTCTTCTATAAGATGCAAGGTCTCTGGTCTGATTCCGAGGTCCTTGATCCATTTCGAATTGAGTTTTGTGCAGGGTGAGAGATAGGGGTTTAATTTCATTCTGTTGCATATGGTTTTCCAGTTTTCCCAGCACCATTTGTTGAAGAGGCTATCTTTTCTCCATTGCATATTTTTGGCCCCTTTGTCTAGTATGAGAAAATTGTATTTATTTGGGTTTGTGTCCATGTCTTCTATTCTGTACCCTTGATTTACCTGTCTAGTTTGGTACCAATACCATGCCGTTTTTCTTACTATTGCTTTGTAATAGAGTTGAAGATCTGGTATTGCGATACCCCCTGCTTCCTCTTTCTACTGAGGATTGCTTTAGCTATTCTGGGTTTCTTATTCTTCCAAATGAATTTCATAATTGCTTGCTCTATTTCTGTAAGGTACATCGTTGGGATTTTAATTGGAATTGCATTGAATCTGTATAGCGCTTTTGGTAGTATGGCTGTTTTGACAATATTAATTCTTCCTATCCAAGAACATGGGAGATCTTTTCCATCTTCTAAGGTTTTCTTTAATTTCTTTCTTTAGTGTTCTGTAGTTCTCATTGTAGAGTTCTTTCACCTCTTTTGTTAGATTGATTCCCAGGTATTTTATTTTTTCGATGCTATTGTGAATGGGGTAGTTTTCCTAATTTCTCTTTCTGAAGATTCATCACTTATGTATAAAAATGCATTGGATTTATGAGCATTGATCTTGTAACCTGCTACTTTACTGAATTCACTTATGAGTTCTAAAAGTTTTCTGGTGGAATTTCCAGGTTCCTCTAAATATATAATCATGTCATCAGCGAACAGGGATAGTTTGAGTTCTTCTTTTCCAATTCGTATCCCTTTAATTTCTTTGGTTTGTCTAATTGCTCTGGCTAGAGTTTCAAGGACGATATTGAAAAGAAGTGGTGAAAGAGGGCATCCCTGCCTTGTTCCAGTTTTTAGGGGGAATGCTTTCAGTTTTTCACCATTTAGAATGATATTGGCCATGGGCTTAGCATAGATGGCCTTTACAATGTTAAGGAATGTTCCCACTACCCCAATTTTTTCTAGTGTTTTGAGCATGAAGCGATGCTGTATTTTATCAAATGCTTTTTCTGCATCTATTGAAATAATCATGTGATTCTTAACTTTAAGTCTGTTGATATGGTGAATGACATTTATTGATTTCCGGATGTTGAACCAACCTTGCATCCCTGGGATAAAACCCACTTGATCGTGGTGCACTATCTTTTTAATATATTTTTGTATGCGATTTGCTAAAATTTTGTTGAGAATTTTTGCGTCGATGTTCATTAAGGATATTGGTCTAAAATTTTCTTTCCTCGATGTGTCTGTCTGGTTTAGGTATCAGGGTGATATTGGCTTCATAGAATGAGTTTGGGAGGTTCCCTCCTCTTCTATTTCATGGAATACTTTGAGGAGTATTGGAATGAGCTCTTCTTTAAAGGTTTTGTAGAACTCGGCTGAGAACCCATCTGGTCCTGGACTTTTCTTTGTTGGTAGGCTTTTGATGACTTCTTCTATTTCATTGCTTGAAATTGATTTATTTAAGTTGTGTATGTCCTCCTCGTTCAGTTTAGGTAATTCATATGTCTCTAGAAACTTGTTGATGTCTTTGAAGTTTTCTGTTTTGTTGGAGTATAGATTTTCAAAATAGCTTCTAATTATGTTTTGTATTTCACTCGTGTCTGTTTTGATATTTCCTTATTCATTCCGAATTTTAGTAATTTGAGTTTTCTCCCTCTTTCTCTTTGTTAGTGTGACTAAGGGTTTATCAATTTTGTTTTATTTTTTCAAAGAACCAACTATTTATTTTGTTAATTTTTCTGATTGTTTCTTTTGTTTCAATTTCGTTGATTTTGGCTCTGATTTTAACTATTTCCTGTCTTGTACTACTTTTGGTGTTGGTCTGCTCTTCTTTTTCTAGGACTTTGAGCTGTAGTGTTAAGTCGTTTATTTGTTGATTTCTACTTCTTTTGTTGAATGCACCCCATGAAATAAATCTTCCTCTAAGTACTGCTTTCATATGTCCCAGAGATTTTGATATGATGTGTCTTTGTTCTCGTTTACTTCTAAGAATTTTTTTATTTCCCTCCTGATGTCTTCTGTTATCCATTCATCATATAAGAGTGTATTATTTAATCTCCAGGTATTGGAGAAGTTTGTTTTTTATTTTGTCATTTATTTCTAATTTCAATCCATTATGATCTGATAGAGTACAAGGTAGTATCTCTATCTTCTTGTATTTGCTAACAGTAGCTTTGTGGCATAAAATATGGTCTATTTTAGAGAAGGATCCATGTGCTACTGAGAAGAAATGTATTCGTTCTTTGTTGGATGGTATATTCTATATATGTCGGTTAAGTCTAAATTGTTGATTGTGTTATTGAGATCTGTGGTTTCTTTATTCAATTTTTGTTTGGAAGATCTATCCAGTGGTGAGACAGGTGTGTTAAAATCGCCTAGTATTGTGTTGTGGTCTATTTGATTTCTGGAATTGAGAAGGATTTGTTTGACACAAATGGATGAGCCAATGTTCGGGGCATAGATATTTATGATTGTTATGTCTTGCTGATTTATGCTTCCCTTAAGCAGTATGTAATGTCCTTCTTTATCCCTTCTGACTTGTTTTGGCTTGAAGTCCACATTATCTGAAATAAGGATGGATACTCCAGCTTTTTTACTGTGTCAGTGTGCGTGTGCATGGTATGTTTTTTCCCATCCTTTCACCTTTAGTCTGTGGGTATCTCTTTCTATGAGATGAATCTCTTGCAGGCAGCATATTGTTGGATTTTTCTTTTTAATCCAATCTGCCAGTCTATGTCTTTTGATTGATGAGTTCAGGCCATTAACATTCAGAGTCATTATTGTGATATGATTTGTATTCCCAGTCATTTGACTCATTTTTGTTTTTTCACATGATTTGGTTTCTCCTTTATTTGGCTATTCCTTTAGACTAGTTCCTCCCGTTGCTGATGTGCATCGTTGTTTTTCATCTCTTCCTCATGGAATATTTTGCTGAGAATGTTCTGTAATGCCGACTTTCTTTTTGTAAATTCCTTTAGCTTTTGTTTATCATGGAAGGTTCTTATTTCGTTGTCAAATCTGAAAGTAAGTTTTGCTGGGTATAGGATTCTTGGTTGGCATCTGTTTTCTTTCAGGGCTTGGTAAATGTTGTTCCAGGCCCTTCTAGCTTTTAGGGTCTGGATTGAAAAATCTGCTGATATTCTTATTGGTTTCCCCCAAATGTAATTTGATTCTTTTCTCTCACGGCCTTTAAAATTCTGTCTTTATTTTGTATGTTAGGTATTTTCATAATAATGTGCCTTGGTGTGGGTCTGTTGTAATTTTGTATATTTGGAGTCCTATAAGCCTCTCGTACTTGGTTTGCCATTTCATTCTTCAGTTTTGAGAAATTTTCTGATATTATTTCATTGAATAGATTGTTCATTCCTTTGGTTTGTTTCTCTAAGCCTTCCTCAATCCCAATAATTCTTAAATTTGGCTTTTTCATGATATCCCATAATTCTTGTAGATTCTGTTCATGATTTCTTATCATCTTCTCTGTTTGGTCAACTTTGTTTTCAAGATTAAATATTTTTTCTTCAATATCTGAGGTTCTGTCTTCCAGGTGTTCTATCCTATTGGTTATGCTTTCTATGGAGTTTTTAACTTGGTTTATTGTTTCCTTCATTTCAAGGATTTCTGTTTGTTTTTTTTCAGTATCTTGAAAAAAATACAAATTATATCACAATAATAACCCTGAATGTTAATGGCCTGAACTCATCAATCAAAAGACATAGACTGGCAGATTGGACTAAAAAGAAAAATCCAACAGTATGCTGCCTGCAAGAGACTCATCTCATTTCAGTTTCAGTATCAGTAACTCTTTATTGAAATGATCTCTTGCTTCCCGTATTTGCTCTCTTAACTGTTGATTGGTGCGATCATTTAATGCCTGCATTTGCTCTTTGATCTCCTCCTTCATTGCCTGCATTTGCTCTTTCATCTCCTCATTTGCTTCCCTGATTGTTTTAATTATATACATTCTGAACTCCCTTTCTGACATTTCTTCTGCTGTGCCTTCATTGGGTTTTATTGATATAGTATCTAGGTTTGTATGGGACATTTTCTTCCCTTGTTTTCTCATATGGTCAGTTGTCAGTGGGACTCTGAGATATTGCAGATTTCCTCTTTTGGCTTATAGTGTCCCTGTAGATTTCCAGTGTATCACCTCCCAGCCTTCAGTAGCCTGAAATCTTGGAGGAACTTGAAAATGCAGTGCTTCTGAACAAAGCTGCCCCTAGTCCGCTACTGGTTCCAGGGCTTGGACCTGCCTCTGTGCGGAAAGATTCTCACTGGGGGTCCTGCTCCGAGAAGCTGGAGAAGCTGGCCGTGTGGGAGGAGCCCACCACCGGAGTCAGCAGGGCTACCTGGGGAAGACTGTAGCTGCCCTGCCCTGCTCTGATAAGCCGTCCCTATCCGTGCCTGCCACCCAGGCCGAGCTTCACCCGGTGAGGGAGACTTACCCCGTGGCTCTGTTTTAGTCCGAGTCTCTCAATGCCTCCCCTTCTTGAATCCTGGGTTCTGGAGCGACTGGAGATGCCGTCACCCTCTAGTCCACCATCTTTGATCGCCCCGTGGAAAGAGCCTGCAGCCGGAGGGGGCAGGGCCGCCTGGAGAAATCTCTGGCTGCCCTACCCTGGTCCCAGAGGCTGCCTGCGGTTCGGAGCTCTCCGTTGGCTTGGGGACTTGTGGCTGGCTCTGTGTAGAAAGGCTCTCACTGGGCGGTCTGCTCCGAGAAGCTAGCCTTGAAAGGCGCCTCCTGCCGGAGGGAGCCGGGCTGCTTGGGGAAGTCCCTGGCTGCCCTGTCCTGGTCCCTGAAGCTGCCTGCGGGCCGGAGCTCGCCGCGCTGACTCCGGGACTTGGAGTTGGTTCTGATCAGAAAGGCTCTCACTGGGGTGCCTGCTCCGAGAAGCTGAGGAAGCTGGCCGTGTGGGAGGAGCCCACCGCCAGAGTGAGCAGGGCTACCTGGGGAAGACTCCTGCTGCCCTACCCTACTCTGATAAGCCGCCCCTATCTGGGCCTGCCACCCAGGCTGAGCTTCACCTGGTGGGGGAGACTCACCCCGTGGCTCTATTTTAGTCCGAGTCTCTCAATGCCTCCCCTTCTTGAATCCTGGGTTCTGGAGCGACTGGAGATATAGTCACCCTCTTGTCCGCCATCTTGGATCACCCCCAAAATATATTGATTTAATGAATAAAAGGACATTAATTTTACTTATGGTGATTTTGAAATTCAAAGGATTAAAGTTCATGTAGCCCAATCAATCAGTCTTTCCCCCATTTTGGGGAGTGGATGGTGGTTCTGGGGATTGAGCCCAGGGCCTAGTGTTTGCTAAGTGTGCATTCTACCACTGAGCTACACCCCAAGCTCCCTCTGATTTTTTCCTTTTGCTTTTACCTCCAGAAGCTTTTTATTAATGACTTTATAGTATCTAGAGTCCATTTTTAAAAAAAAAACACAAATGTTAAGTTCAAATACATATTATTCACATTTTTGGTTAGATAATTCATGAATATTTTTCTGGATCTAGAAATATACTGTGCTGCATTCAACAGAATTTGAAAGTCTATTAATTTACTCTTTGGTAAATTTAATGATTAAAAATCTGCTGCAACTTATTCCATCAAGAGATACTGTATTGAATATTTTTCCAAAAAATTACTTTTCAATCTAAGTGGCCCCTTCATTAAAAATTCATTTGGGAATGGTATTTTCATATACAAAAATATTCTTGGCATGTGCTCAGAGTCATCTTGTGGAACAGAGGAAGTGGCCAAAGGATGAGATTCAGATCTTCCTGAGCTACCTTTGATTCTTAGTAATTGCACCTCCAGAGAGGAGCCTGGGCACTGTGGATGCAGGAAGCAGGGAGGATGAACACAGGGCCAGCACATTTTGGCCCAGCCTGTTGAGGGGTGCTGTAATATGAACTGAACTTGGGCACTGCCACCGTCTCCAGAGCACCGGGTTTTCTGTGAGGAAATAAGGCTTTTTGTGCATGTTGTGTTAAGTGCTCAGGCTGATGACTATTCAATTTTTAATACGATTGTAGTGATAAAAAGTTTCAGTGTTGAAAATTAGATAATATAATTATAAGGATTGACTATCAGAATTTCTTAAGTAGGTCTCATTTTGAAAGACCTAGTTTCTCAATTTTTAAAAAAGGGAAGTATTGTAAATGATCATTTTCCGGCTCTAATCTACCTGTAGTATTTATTTTCAATATTTGTGTTGGGTCCTGATCTTTCTTTTTCATCTTTCTCCTCTTAATTTTGTATTTTTCATTTCTAAATTTTCTAGAAGAGTTTCTTATATATAGTAATAAACCAATAAATATTTAATTGTTTTATTTGTACTAGTGTCTTTTAGAAGAGAAGGCTGAAGAATAATCTGTTAATCTTGCCAGTTTATGAACATAGTTCTGTAGGGAAAATTTTCCCATAGTGTTGACTAAATGTTCTATTTCCTAAAAACAGGATTATAATAGAAAAAGTAATATCAACATTTTCCCCCCCAGTCAGTTTAACACACAAAGTGAACAGCCCCCTCTAGAAAAGTAAGTCTTCAGCTTTCTAGTACAAGCCTGGCTTCATTATCCCAAACCTAATGAACAATCATTAGAGCAATCAGCACATACTGTTTTAATAGTATTCTTTAAAAAGATTTTTTTTTTTTTTAATTTTGAAGGTACAGGGAAAACAATGGTGATGGACATGTTTTATGCTTACGTGGAAATGAAGAGGAAAAAAACGGGTCCATTTTCATGGTTTCATGCTAGACGTGCACAAAAGTAAGTTGAGCTGAAAGAAGTGATTTTTTCAGTGGGCACACTATATAAAATAGTTTTCTCAAGTGAATGACACTCTTAAAAAAATTAGACTTCTGTTTAAAGCAAGATTTTATTGGGTTTCATTTGTTTTGTGCCACATTGAAACAGTAGTGAATCTGGTATTGGTTCTTAAAATCAATTCAGGACTTCATTTATTAATAAATGAAGGTCAGGCATTTTCTGTATCTACTAAGTGTTGATAAATCACACCTGTTTCAAGAAGTTATTTTTAATTAGGTCCTTTACTCTGTGTTATTTTAGCAAGAGGCATTCAGTTTGTATTTGCACTTATGCATCATTACTTTGCCCTGGTTGTTCTTACATTATTTCATTTTTTTATGATTTGTCTGTCAGCTACATTGTAACCTCCCCAAACCAGGAATGTTTTATTTTTCCTTTAATTCTTTTAACATTTAGTGTAGTGTAGTGAATGAAATGGGACTGGCATTAGTACCTTAGGTTGGAGACAAGGGAACATTCCGATTATATTTGCTAGATATAACTTGCACTTTTTTGGGTAGGATCATGGCCTCCATCACCGAAATCCTCAGGACTGAGATCATTTTGTTGATCCATCTGGTTACCTATCATTTTTGTCATCTCTGAATGTTTAAAGAATGGAGATGGAACTACCTTGAAGTTTCCTTACACCTTTAAAACTGTAATAGTATTTGGACAATTTATTTTGGGGTAGAGAAAATGCAACCAATCTTAAAAATCAAATTTGATTGGCTAGGTGTAGTGGTGCATGTCTGTAATCCCAGCAATTGGGAGGCTGAGGCAGGAGGACTGTAAGTTGGAGGCCAGCCTGGGCAACTTAGGAAAACCCTCTCTCAAAATAAAAAATGGAAAGTGCTGGGGATTTAGTTCGGTGGTAAAGTGCCCCTGAGTTCAACAAACAAACAAACAAAACAAAAAGAATTGATCATATGTGATTTAAATTTAATTTTATTCCACATTAAAGTTTCATCTAGTGATTTAAAATTTTTATAGTTGTCTTGAATGTCCTAGTAATATAATATTTGGTCTTTGTTTGATTTCATCCATTTAAGGAATACACCGCCTTAAACAGAATTTGCCAAAAAGGAAACCAGGATTCATGACTGAATCGTATGATCCAATCGCTCCCATAGCTGAAGAAATCAGCCATGAAGCCTGTCTCTTATGTTTTGATGAATTTCAGGTAAAGTGGAAATTTTTCATAAATGGAGAATGATATGTTGAATGAAATGGGAAGATTTAAATTTTGCTCCTGGTATTTTCATTGTTTTATATATAGATTTGACATATTCTCTTTTAGATTTTACTGTCTTATTTGGGGGTTGGCACACCATGGCCTGCATAGGACAGATCTGGTTACTTACTTCATTTGCTTCTCTGTGGCAGCTGCTTCTCTGTAGCCCATGGGAAGAGATTCATTCTCATTCTCTCTCTCTCTACACACACACACACACACACACACACACACACACACACACTCAACTTTATTTTGCAGTGCTAAGGATTGAATCCAGGGCCTTACACATGCTTAGGGAAGTGCTGTACCACTAAGCTACATCCTCAAACCCTAATTTTTGATTTTAAATTATTTAAAAAGGATACTAAAACTGGCATGGTGGTACTTGCCTATAATCCAAGCAGCTGAATTAGGAGGATTGCAATTTCAAAGCCAGTCTGAGCAATTTAGTGAGGCTCTAAGCAACTTAGTGAGACTCTGTCTCTAAATAAAAATAAAAAGCACTGACTCAGTAGTAGAGTGCCCCTGGGTTCAATCTCTGGTGCCAAATAGAAAAAAGTATATTTACCTTTTATAAAATGATTCAATGATTTACATGTGTTTTTGCATCCTTATTTCATTGAATTCTATAAACTAGTTATTATTTTCCCTACATAAGGAATCTAAAGACATTAGAATTTCCTAGGTCTCATGAAAACATCATTAACTATAACCATGTGGATTTCAAAACATTTAGAGAAACGATTTGCATGTTTCTATGGCATGAAGGACTTTGTAAAGCAAGACTAAGGAGTTAGGGAACTATGAAACTGAATGTGCAAAAGCCCCTGATCCTGAAGAACTAGAGAACAAGTAGGACCAACTTACCCATTAGGTATAGTGGGCACAGTGCCTAGGACCCTTTGTACTTTTAGGAACTCATGAAAGTTGATTTGATTTCTTTTAAAATTTGAAGAAATAAATGAATATGCAGTAATGAATCTAGTCTGTGTGTGTCTATATCTGTATTCTATTTGTTTTATACTACACAAATTATATATGCAGATATATTTTTATTGAGGAAGGAGCTTATGAAGGCAGAAGTTCCTAGAGTTCCCCTGAAGTCATAATGCCACCCTAATAATGAATTACTAACAAAAACCTACCTGTTTGCCTGAGTGTTCTCCAGTAAGTTCAGATTTCAAAAGGTTGATTTGTTGCTGGGACAAAGGAACCAAAAGTAACGATCAAGATATTTTTGTTCTAAATGGGCCCAGTCTTCCACAAGAAATGCAGGTAAGATAAAGGGTATTTCAATTATATATTAAGTATGAGGGAGATCCAGGGAGATAGGCCCTTACAAAATGTTGCTTGCTAGCAGAGAGAAAGTAGAAGTGATGGAAGTGTTTGTCTTGCGTACCCCATCCAGACTTGCTTGTTGTTAATTTACTCATTTACTCTTTCATCCAAGTTGCCTTAAAGAACCTTATTCTATATCATCAGACCCTGTCTGTCCCATTGCTAAATGGACTAGGCCTGGACATCTGATCAATTCATAGCTAGTCCACAAGCTTGTCAGCAACCTTGGACTTGTGTGGTGTGGCCTGGGGAATGGTCCAGTCAGATCTTCTTTCTCATAAATTTGAGCTAATTGGCACATAGGGAAGTTCCTGTTTAGTAATGAGACAGGAACAAAGAGACATAGAAAGTAACTGAATCACATTAAGGGAAGGAGACTAGTGCTGCCTTGACAGCTGCAGAGCTCTCCAGAGCTCCTCCAATCCTAACCCTGTCCCCTGCTCCAGTTCCCATGAGGTGCCATCAGTGTTGTCCCTACTGTACCTTTAGCTGGATCTGTGCCTATTTTTTGCAAACAGAATTTTGATGGGAACTAAATTCTTTACTCATGTTTTGCACCTCTTTGTATGACACAGGAATTTCCCTCTGATCTGTAAAAGATGGTGTAAACATTGTAAGAAGTACAGTAAGGAAATATCACTCCTTAATATAAAATCTGTTGCATTAGAAGAACTAAAACCCACGTCAGATCTGAAGGGAAAGAGGCTAGTGCTGCCTTGATGGCTGTGGACTCTGCACAGCTCCCCCTATTTCTGAGGCAACAGATTTTATATTAAGAAGGTGACAGTTTCTCACTGTACTTTTACCACTGTTCATGCTCTTACAGATAGTAGGGAAATCCCTGTGAACTAAAGGCCAAGAATAGCAAAGATGAGGTATGCTTTGGGCCACAGGTTAACAGAACAGGCAACCTAAAAGGCTTACACTCTAAGGGGGGAATATGTTAGACATTGTCATTTCTCTTGCTTAAATACTTCTTTCTCTCTGACCTTATCTTCCATGTGTTCAGCCCTGCTCATTGCTCCCTGTTGTTCCCAGTCCTATTTTCTTCCTAGGTGAGAGACTCACAATTAATAGTCAGATGTTACATCAAATACTTCTTTCCCAGAAGGGCTGTGAAGACAAAATATGCAGAGATAACAAAACAAGACTAAATACAAATTGATTCCTTTTATTTGATCCCCACTTTTAGTGTAGCATTCTAGAGTGTTAGAATTGACCACATGGGAGAAATTCCCTTGAGCACAATGGACCTGAGTGTTCTAGAATGAAAAAAATGGCTTTTTTAATCTTCTGTACAATTCCAACCTTGGATTTTGCCTGCCTGGCCATGACTGTGGTGCTGGAAGACTGACCTTGTGTTCTTGCTATCATTCCAGGGAAGACTTTGCCTGGGGGAGTCTCTGGTTTTTCAGGTGCAAGATGAAAATTCAGTGCACCATGACAATAGAAATAAGTTCAAAGATTTATTACTTCTATATCCTGGAAGAGCCATGCAGAAAGAGAGAATGAGAAAGAGAGAAAAGAGAGAGAAAGGGCACACAAGTGAGAGTGCACATGGCAACTAGAAGTATATAGAAGAGTGAAATGTGGGTTGTTTTAAGTTTGAGGGCAAATGTCTGAATGGTCCCTATAAAGCTGCAGGGGGTTAGGCTGAAGCCCAGTCTTTTTTTTTTTTGATATGTGGTCTTCCTATGCTGCCCAGGTTTGCCCTGAACTACTGGGCTTAAGTAATCCTCTCCCCTCAGCCTCCCATGTAGTTGGGACTACAGGTACCAACCACCATGCTCAGCTTAGTCCAGTTTTTTAGACAGGAGAAATACCTTGAAGGTGAACCTCTGGCCAGAGGCTTGGGCTGTTTATGTGTGGTATTCTAATGTCCAGCCAGCAATCTTTGTTGTATCCGGTTATACTCCCACATAGCCATTAAGAGTAGCTCTATCACTTCTTCAGATCTTTGCTCAGTTATCACCTTCTTAACAAGGCCTTTTTTTTTTTTTTTTTTTTTTTTTAGTATCAGGGATTGAACCCAGACGCACTTAACCATTGAGCATATCCCCAGCTCTTTTTATATTTTATTTAGAGACAGGGTTGCACTAAGTTGCTTAGTGCCTTGATAAGTTGCTGAAGCTGGCTTTGAACTTGGCAATCCTCCTGCCTCACCTCCTAAGCCACTGGGATTACAGGTGTTGGCCATGGCACCTGGCTGACAAGTCATATTCAAAAACCCTATTTAAAATTGCAGTTTGTGCCCTGTGCTATTCAGCTATTCAGCTATTCAGGAGACTGAGGCAGGAGGATTGCCAAGTTCAAGGCCAACCTGAGCAACTTAGCAAGACCCATGTCTCAAAATAAAAAATAAAAAGGGCTGGGGATGAAGCACAGTGGTAGAGCCCCTCTACCTCTCTCCACATTTCTGATGCCCCTTGCCCTTCTTTTCTCCCACGACACACATCACCTTCTAACATATTAATTTGCTTATTATGTTTATTGTTTATCTCTATTCTTCTACAGAGTATAAACTTGGAGGTACAGCTCTTTATTATTGTTAATTGATGTATGTTAAGTGTCTAGAATAGTACCTGTGAATGAATGAATAAATTCTAATAAATGAATTCCAGGACTAAATGAATTAGTTCTCCTATTAAGTCCCATTCCCCTTGCATATAACAGCATTTGTCAAACAAAACCAGCATTTATAGAACCCAAGATATGCTACAAACTCAATCCACATTTTTCCTGTCAACATTCTGAATATCTGAACATTTTTATCTAACATAGATGAAAAATGATAATTCATTGTTTTAGTTTATATTAATTTACGTAGTTTACTTACTAGTTAAATTAATCTTTTATGACCTATTTGAGGCATTTCCCATTTATTTATTGGAATGCTTACATTTCATCTATTGTGTATATTCTTTTTATTTTATTTTTTTTTTAATGTGTATGGTGCTGGAGATTGAACTCAGGACCTCATGCATGCCAGGCAAGTGCTCCACTATTGAGCTATACCTCCAACCCCTATTGTGTGTATTCTATAATATCTGCTACTGTTTACTGAGTGCTTTCTATGTGCCTATGTTCTTAACTACTGTTCTGTGCTATATATTATTTCATTATAGCTAACATTCTATACAACTGGATATAATTAACATAAAAGTTACATCAGCATACATACGATACATAGGTAATAATAATAGGTAATAGTTAATATTTTCTTGAAAGTTTAATGTGTGTTTCATTACAATTTTGTAAGGTAGGTTAACTTGACCATGGTCACCATAGCTGGTAACTAACAGTTTAAATCCAGTATTAGTGCTCTTACTAGTAATAGTTGTATGTTTTCCTTGGTATACAAAGTCTTACATTATGTTCTTAAATATATAGACTGGGTAGGGTTTTGGTAGATATTTTAATGACAGAATCTAAAAATTATCCTTAAGCCTATTAAACCTAGTACAATACTTGCTGACTGATTAGAAAAGATTTTTTTAGGTACTTTATTCTGGGTAACAGTGTGTCTATAATCACCATTTTACATTTAAATTGAATCATATTGGTGGCCTTGATTTTTAGCTAATTATTATTGGCCTTATGTTGGTTAATTTAATATAATACTTATTTTACTGGTGAGATGAATGCAAATTACTGCTCCTTAAAAACAAGGATATACTTTCTTTTATTCTGTTCTTGAATTTAAGGAATTTTTAAGATCATGTTTTGTTAGTAGTTGGATTACACTTGCAGAATGTATTCTTCATTAGCTTGGTCATCTTTTCTAAATGTGGTATTTCAGTTTTGCCTGTGGTATGACAGGCACAATTCTTTGGTTGAGAAATGTGTCTAGAGAGGTTGTTTTTTATGTGTTTTAGTTGTAGAAATAAAATAATCACTTGTCCTCAAAGTTTTCTTTAGGATCTTTATTATGTCATTTTTTAATATTTATGTTACTTGTTAATTCATTTATGATTTTGAAGGTATCAGAATATTGAGGGAAACTGATTTTTTTTTTTTTTAATATTATGTCTTTGTGTTTCTTTTTAGGGACACTGAATAGATGTTTTACTAATATGGCCCAAAAAAATTCTGATGAGCAGAATATCATGCAAAATTCTCCTCTATAAGCTATCAATATCATTTAAAAAATAGCTTTAAGTATTTTATAAAGCAGGAAAGCTATTAAAAACTGCTAATAAAAAATAGTGCTTATTTTTGTGCTAATACTAATTACTGATAATGCATGCTTATGTTTGTCACTCATTACATGGCACTGTACCAATCAGCGGATGACTGAGACTCAAGCACTTACACATGTAAATTAAGCATTAGGGTTTTTTTTTTTTTTTTTTTTTTTTTTCTTTTTTACTTAATGAGTCATAATGGAAAGTAACTCTAGGTCATAAAAAAATCTCTTCTCTTTAATGCTAATGAAATGTCTCCACTCTCTATTAGCAGACTACCCTTATTGGTAATCTGTAGCCTTCTCTTTTGTTCCTGGTGGTAATGAAATGCTGGGTGCTGGAAATGCCAGTTCTCCAAGAATGTGGGGCCAATTGTCTTCTGTTCACTTATACTGTAAAATTACTCTTCCCCAGCAAAGCTGAACAAGTGCAGGGACAAGATCAAAAGAGTATACATTGGCACCCAGCTACACCAAGTGACTCCTGCTTTATTAATTAGTCATAGCTTCTCCAAGTTTATTTACTCAGACAGGGCAAGGACATCCAGCAATATAAAAACAACAAAGTATAACTCGATCACAGCTTTTTACTATTTGCTTTTTTCAAATTTCAACTTAAACCTTTGCACTGTGTTATAAGCTAAATGTCTCTTCATTTTTTCTGAACCTTGGGGCACAAAAGCTCTTTTAAATTTTTTTCTAAAACATTAGTAGTATAGTCAAATGACTGTTTTTATTCTCTAAAATTGAGTAACCATCAATTGATTTCTTTTTTTTTTAAAGTGAGTGTACTGGGAATCCAATTTTAAAAGTGCAGTTGCTACTAAAATTTGCAAGCCTGTTCTGTCCTCTCATCAGCAATGCCACTGGTGTTTAAGCATTTGAAAAGGACCTTCTCTGTGTTTTTGCGGAAGCAAAATTTAACAATGATCCTAAGCTCCAAATTAAATAATATCAGCCCCACTTTTCTTTTCATTTAAGTCACTTTTTTGAAGTTCCTAAAGTCTTTTAAATTTAAGAAACCTTCAGTAGTCTTAGTTAATATGTTTTCACAATCCAGCCTGAGACAGAAAAAAATTTTTGCACATCCCACATTCATGGTTTTGTTTGGTTTAGTTCAGGTGGGAAAGAAATCACTGAACTTTTGAATAAATTATCAACTATAAGGAGAAAAGTAATTTAGACCTGTGCAACCCAGGTGGATACTAGTTGTGTTACAACTGTTTAGTTGGTAACTTTTAGTATTTTGATCAAATTGAAAGAATTCCACTAGTTTCTATGACCCCTAACAGGGTTTAAAAATAGTACTGAGATATGTTTAGTGAGTATATATAAAGCAAGTTTTTTTGAGACTACTCAAAATGTGCTATTAAAGAAAGATCAAAACATTTTTACACTGAGGATCTAAAACACAGGTTATGTGCTTAGGGGAAGTTGCAATGATTAATATCAGTCTTCTTTATACATTTAGCTTTTAATTCATCTTTCCTTCTTAATTGTTGTATGTCTGTGAATTTTAAAAACTTTTTTTAAAAAGTTGTCATTAGCTTACTTTTTAATTGCAAATTCAAAAAATAATTTTAGAAAAAATCAATAGTTATATTTCTTTGTAACTTAGCTTAGATGGGATAATTTTATCTGCATTATGCATTTCTAGATTTGTCAGGAATCATAAAGCACTGTATTAACCATTCTTGAAAGGGCTTTTTTTCCCCTCTCTCTCTCGGTAGAAGGAATATTTGTGTTTGCGAAGGTTAGCAGAGGCTGGCTGTGCTGGAAGTGACTGCAGTGCCTTTTGATTATTCATGGACAGTAATAGAAGGCACTTAAAAAGAACAATGAAATTGCTTATTTTTGTGATGGGCCATCTGTTGAATTGTTTTGTGCAACAATTGCACAATAGTATCTATGTCATATCATTCTATTTTCAACAGCAGCTGATTATGTCTCACTGGCTACTTGTCCTTATTTCTAAAGTCCCATAACCATTTAAAGTCACCTTTCTAGGGACCTTTGCCAGAAAGGTATTAGAAATCACAGCCTGTGTATTTTATTATTATTTTTCTCTTTTTTCACTCTTTCTCTCCTTTTTGGCGGGGGTGGGGAGTGGGGGTGGGGAGGGCGAATGGCAGCAGGAGGCGGGAGTTGGTCATGTTCTAATTAATTAGACTTCCTAAATGTTTAGGACAATTATCTATGCTTCCCACCTGTAGTTCTATAAAAGAAGTTAACATAGAACCATTTGATAATTTGTGTTGAAATGATAGGCTTGCAAAAAAGGAAGAGTCAAGTTTAAAAGACTGTTATACAATCTTTCGTGCTTTTAATTATCTACTCTTTTCTTCATCATGATAATTAGAATATTTTTCTTGGAATTCACTACCATCTTAAAAAAGAAAAGATGAACCATTAGCAAATTTGTTAGAGCAGAAGTGAAATTAAAATAAAACAAATGTGTTGTTGTCCATAGGTCACTGACATTGCTGATGCCATGATTTTGAAACAGCTTTTTGAAAATCTGTTCAAAAACGGGGTCGTCGTTGTGGCAACATCTAACAGACCACCGGAAGGTAAAAACAAACATTGTGCTGGTCTCATCCAATTAGGTGGAAACTAACAAGCTTTTAAAAATCCATAATTTTACTTTGTTAATAAATTTGGTGACATTGCTTATCATTAGTTTTATAACTGGCTTAATTTAAAAAATCAGTCTGTATTTGTACTTGGAAATGTTTGTATTCTAAGCAAGCTAAATCTGGCTGACCTCCCTTGTTGAATACACTTGTTTTTTTCTAATTAGATATGTCATATGTACATATAGAAAATACAAATCTTTTTAACTGCTTTTTATGGACCATAAAAGAAACTCAGTGAAATGAAAGTTGAAAATCCTAAGTTAATTTTAGAAAAAGATGAGGTTCAATTGTATGAGTAGTTTTTAATACTTCATTTCTATGTGTACTGTTTTTCTTGTGTGTGTGCAGTGCTGGGCTTCAAACCTGGAGCCTTGTGCATTCTAGGCAAGTGCTCTACCACTGAGCTGTATCCCCAGCCCAATTTATTATTTCTAAAAAAGCACTTGTGCCTTATTAGGAAAATACTCAAGAATTAAAATATATGTAATAATCAGACAAAAACAAGTTTAAAAATCTTATCATGTGGTGTTAAAGGTCTAAGGAATAAAAACTAATATTGTATGAGAGACTTAGTGTTAATATCCTTCTGCCTGGAATGTTCTTCCCCCAGATATCAGCAGGGCTATCCTTACCCCTTCATATTTTGCTCAAAATTTACTTTGCCAGTGCTGTTTGGACTTCTCTCCCTACTTGAATCTACAAGTTCTTTTTTCCTGACACTGCTTCTTCTTACCTGGCCATGTAGTTTTCCTGTAGCATTTAGGGACCCATTTTATAATTTACTTATTGTATTTTTGGTTTATTGCCTGTCCCCTTCCAGAATGCATGTACTTTATGAGGACAGCAATTTTTATCTCTTCATTTGGAGGTTCTCTTAAGCACTTACAACAGTACTTCATATGTAGCTGGATCTCAGTAAATAATCTTAGAATGAATGCATGTTTTAAAAGGATCTTTCTGGTTACAATGAGGAGAATAGACTATGGAGATGAGGTCTCAAGGTTGAAAGTAAGGAGACCATTTAAGACCATTGCATGCCCTGATGATCTCCTCCTACCTTCATCCTGAGACTCAGATCTCTACCAAGAGGTCAGTAAAGCCCTTCTTCCCCTCATTCACCAAGATGGCTTTCTCTGTTCTTATGTGCCAGACCAGGATGTGTGTCCAGAGACACAAAACAAAGTGGGACAGGTTCCCAACCTCACCTTGCTACCTCCCTGCTTCCTCCCATACCCTGAAAGTATTTCCCCTCCCTTTCTACCCTTGTTCCATCAACACTTTCTCAATTTGTTCTTTATTTCTACTTACCCCCTCATTCTTGCTATTTGTACATGTGATGCATTCAAAATATCTGTTGGAAATGAGATGTCTAGAACTACAGAAAATAAAGTCCCAAGATTGAAAAAAAAGACTATTGCAACAATCCTCAGGGGAGATGATGGAGCTGGGAAGTAGTGAAAAATGGTCAGATTCTGAGTATATTTTGTAGGTGAAGTCAACAGGATTTACTGATGGAATGGATGTAGGCAATGAAAAAAAAAAGTAATCAAGAATTAATAAAAAAATAAGCCAGTCTCACAAAACCAAAGGCTGAATGTTCTCTCTGACATGTGGATACAAACCCACAACAAGGGAGGTTAGAGAGGGTAAGAAAAGAAGTTAATTGGATTAGACAAAGGGGAATGAAGGGAAGGGAGGGGGATGGGAATAGGAAAGACAGTAGAATGAACGAGATATAACTTTCCTATGCTCATATATGAATACATGACCAGTGAAACTACATCATATAAAACCACAAGAATGGGATCCAAATTAGAATAAGTTATACTCCATGTATGTGTAATATGTCAAAATACGTTGTACTGTCACAAATATCTAAAAAGAACAAATTTTTTAAAAAAGAATTAAAGCTTTTGGGCTGGTCAATTGGAAGATGAAGTTGACGTTTACCGAGATGGGGACAAGTACAAGAAAAGCAAGTTTGGGTAGGATGATGAAAGGGGTTTCTATGATGATGAGGCAGATGCCTGTGAGAGTTTGGGTTTTGTTGGAATGGTTTATACCAGAAATATAAATTTGGGAGTCATCAATCCTAAAGGAGATTGGAGAGTGGAATTGGTAATGGAGGAGGAGAACCAAGAGTATATCAAGTGAGGAAAAGAAAAGTAGCATAAAAAGGATGGGTGATCATCTCTGTTAAATGCTGCTGCAAGGTTAAAATGAGGTTGAGAATTGACCTTTGGATTTGGTAACATGGAATTCATTGGTGAACAACAAAAGATCCACGTAATAGTGTGAGTTTAAGAAAAGAGTTGTGCCACACTGATGACCACCATATCAAGATCTGACTCTGTAAGCTGCTTAGACAAGGTCTCCCTTGTTCTAGGTGTAGTTGATTTATTTTTCTTCTGATGTTATTTACAGTATGCTTGTGATGTTAAACTCCTGTGGGCCAGGGCAGTGAGCTTCCTGACATTAGAGGATCTATTTGGGTGAGAGTGAGGGCTGCCTCTCTTCTTCCTAACATGTTGATTTAACAGTGTCATTGGTGTTACCTTTAGACATTGAGTGAAAAAGCTATGCTCCTAAATGGCAAGGTGCTAGAATAGTCTCTTGGAAGCCCTCTAGCAAAGATTTCTGAAAGGAAATTGCGCTTGACTGCTTAGTATTGCAATGTGGCAAACTGAGGAAGGACAGTCACAAAGAGATGTTAAGGAACATTTTGGAGCTTATAATTTTGTAGGACTGAACAAAGTTACCGGTCTAGGAGTCAACAAAGGTTCTGGTAGGAGTGAAGTTACTGGTAGTGGGCAGGAATCTAGCTGAAGCTACCTTCTGGGGAAGACTGAAAAGTTCAAGATGTAGAATTTCTAAAGTTGGACATTAGTCAACTTAGAGAAAGCCTTTTCTAAATAAACCAAAGGATGCTTGTTATATACCATATTAATTAGCCACAGCAGACGATCATCTTATGTAGCTTGGTATTTTAATGTAAATAAGATTGCATATTTATGTGTATATGTGTACATTTTTCTTCACCCATGAAATCATGTGTGTGTGTGTGTGTGTGTGTGTGTGTATACAATTTAATGGGTGAAGAAATGACTCAGAGAGAGTACGGATATCAAGAAAAGGAGAAATGATTGGATGAATATTGGATCAGTGATCACAGACTACCAGGGACTGGGGCAGGGGCAGGTGTTTGACTACAAAGGAGTGGCAGGAGAGAAAAAAGTTAATTTTATTCTATGTAAATTTTTTTTTAAAATCACATGGATAGTGAGTGGCAAAACAGAACCCAGTTTTGTAACTCTTTTAACACATTGTGCCTTATCTTTTCTCCTTGCTGATTATCACTGATATTTGTCCACACTGTCCCAGTTTAAGATTGTCCTCTTTTCCAGCTGTCAAAAATGTATCCAGCTGGGCACAAGCAGCACATGCCTGTATTTCCAGTGGCTAGGGAGACTGAGGTAGGATGATCTCAAGTTCAAACCCAGCTTCAGCAACTTAGTGAGGCCCTGTGCAACTCAGTGAGACCCTGACTCAAAAGAAAATATAAAAAATGACTGGGGATATAGCTAAGTGGTTAAGTGCCCCTGAATTCAATCCTTGGTACTTAAAAAAAAAAAAAAAAAAAAAAAAAGGGCCTCTAATTTTTTCTTAGGGTCATAGCTTTTGATTCTGGACCCCAGATAGTTTTGTTTTATAAAAAATAGAACTTGAGGGGTTGTGGTGGCTCATGCCTGTAATCTCAGCAACTCCAGAGGGTGAGGCAGGAGGATTGTGAGTTCAAAGTTCAAGGCCGGCCTTAGCAATGGAGAGACATTAAGCAACTCAGTGAGACCCTGTCTCTAAATAAAAATTCAAAATAGGGCTGGAGATGTGACTCAGTGGTTTGAGTGCCCCTTTGTTCAATCCCCAGTACCCACCCCAAAAAAAAATAGAACTTGCTGGGCATGGTGGTACATGCCCGTAATCCCAGCAACTTGGGTGCCTGAGTCAGGAGAATCGCAAATTTGAGGCTAGCTTCAGCAACTTAGCAAGACCCTGTCTCAAGATAAAAAGGACTAGGGATGTAGCTCAGTGATAAAGCACCCTTAGTTTCAATCTCTAGTACTCCTGCAGCCCCCAAAATACAATTTGTCTTTAGACTGCTGTAACAAATGGAGAAAGAAACTTCCTGGCAGAGAAGTGAGGCAAAGCTGAATGGCCAGAGAAAGAGGGTGGTCTTTTGGAGGAGCTGAAAAGGTAGCCAGTACGGCTGGAGAGTGAGAGGAAGCAGGATTCAGGGTGGTTAAGGATAAATCAGGAGAGGTAGAAGATAGACCTTATAAAGCAAAAATAAAGATTTGGGATTTTGTTCTAAGAGGTAGGTAAACCATTGAAGCTTACCTTAAGTGGGAACTGACATGATCCAAGTTAGGACTATCACTTTAGTTATAGTGTGGAGAACGGGATACTGGTGGGGGGGTGCAATAATATGTTAGATTTGGGGAACATGATAGGAAGCTATTGTAGCACACAAGGCAAGAAATGGAAGCTCGGTATAGGCGTGATTCTCCACTGAGGGGTTGTTTTGTTCATCAGGTGATATTTGTCAATGTCTAAGCCATCTTTGGTTGTCTCACCTGGGGAAGAGGGTGTTGCTACTGGCATCTATTAGATTGAGGCCAGAAATTTTGCCCTGAAATCTTATTATGCAAAGTACTACCCCTTTGCCAAGAAACTATGTAGCCAAAAATGTAAATAGTATGTAGAGTAAGTAACCCTAGTATTGGGCAGTGGCAATGGATATGGAGAGAAGGATGGATATGAAAGATTTAGAGGGTAGAATGGGTAGAACCTAGGTATAGGTTGGATATTAAGGAAAAGGAAAGGGACAGTTTCTAAATTTCTTGCTTGTCCTTTTGGATGGTTAGTATGCCTGCCTTTCAATACAGACAGAAAACTCTAAAGCTTAGGAATTCAGAAGATAATGTCTGGTGAAGAACATATATTCCCCCCTTTTTATTAATTCTTTAGGTCCTCCATTTAATTTCTTATGCTATATTCATCTCAATTCCTCTATTTTTGTTATAATGCATCAATTTTCTGGGTAAGATTAGGGGTTGTTTTTGATGATGTAGATACAATCATATCCTAATCTTATATCAGCTAATAATTTAATCATTAATTTACAGACAAATTAATTGTTGATTTTAACATAAAACATTAATAAATAACTTAATTTTAATAGAATATAATTGATAGGAGCAACACCAGAATTTAGGAACCTAGGAGAGTAAATAGCTGTGGAGTAGAGTGGTCTGGGAAAGTTGTGTTGAAGAAAAGAAAGAAAAGAAGTAAGACTTGAGGGGTAGAGGAGTAAGCACCAAAGATGGATTTCCTGTACATCATTATTTTTTCTTGTCCTAACCTCCAATTCCTACCTTCCATGGGTCCAAGCCTCATTGTCCTCTGTTCAGACAGCTGATAAAACTCCAAAGTGTCAGCTTATGATTATTATTTTGGTTTTATCTTACTAGTGTTTTGGTTTCTAAGGATCTTCCTTACTTTCTTTCGAGTTCAAAATATGTTTAGTATACTTTAAACAACACTGCTAGTCTCTTGTAGTGGTATTATCTTATATTTTATGGAAATTCTGGTTAAAGGCTCTTGAGGTAGAAAGGATCTTGGATCAGATTCATAGGAATGGGTAATTATTAGAAAGAATTCAGGTAAAATATATACAGAGAGAGTTTATTTTCTCATTTTTACAAAACCTCAAGTAAATTATTCCTTCGTGAATTTTGTAATTTAAAGTTGGGTGCAGTGGTGCATGCCTGTAATCCCATCAACTTGGGAGACTAAGGCAGGAAGATTGCAAGTTTGAAGCCAGCCTCAGCAATGGCGAGGCGCTAAGCAACTCAGTGAGACCCTGTCTCTAAATAAAATACAAAATAGGGCTGGGGATGTGACTCAGTGGTTGAGTACCCCTGAGTTCAATCCCTGGTACCGAAAAAAAATTATTTTTTTGTCATTTAGGTAAATACTTGAATGCCCACTTTTCAGAGATAATAGAATCAGGTCATTAGAAAAACTGGAAACAAAAATTCACAACTTAAAATTTCACATATACAATATTCACTTTTTATGTTCCAAAATAAACTTATGTTAATTTTATGATACTGCTATTGAAAAAATAATACCATAAGGTTTAATCAAATGGAGACATGGACAACAAATTAACAGACTAGTAGATTAAATTAATTAACAATTTTGAAACTCAATTAATAATTAAACTGGAAAGATACTCAATTAAAAAATAGGAATACAGTTTTATGGGAAAATAGACTATGTAAATTGAAATGATTATGCTTCATTGGCAGTATATAACACAGGTGCTTAAAAAAAAGGTCACTTGTTGACTAAACCTAGAACTGTGACAACAGTGAAGTCTGGAATTTCTGGGTTTTATTTACTGTTTTATAATGAAAATGCATTAGGTAGCATTAGAATGTCAAGAATACTTCTGTTTTCCTTAGAATACCAGGCAGTAACACTATGTTATTTATATTTAGGCCAACATATCCATAACAAGTGAAAGACTAGATATCACCAGAAAGTTGGCTAACTCATGAGCACATGTGCGTGAATGTGTATGCAAACACACATACACACACATATACAGTAGTGTAATTTCTCATTTCACTGCTTAGAAAGGCAAAAATCCAATGGTTACCATCATAAAGGCTGAAGAAGCATTTGGCAAAATCTAACACTTTTCTTGATAGAATTATTTTATAAAACATTAAGTAGGTGGGTAGTTTCTTAATATAATACCAAATACCTTGGTTCAAAAGTTCAAAAGTTGGGCTGGGGAGATAGCTCAGCTGGTAGAATGCTTGCTTGCAAGCACAAGGCCCTGAGTTCAATCCTCAGTACCAAAAAAAAAAAAAAAGTTCAAAAGTTAAGAATCATACCTATCAGAGAAGCTATGGAGGCATTTCTACTAGAGTTATGAACAAGTTAAGGCTTATACTTATCCTTTTTAAACACTGAACTAAGTTAAAGACTAAGACATGACAAGAACAACCAGGTAGATAGTGAGGAGAACCAAATAAAGCCACATATCTTGCTTGCAGAAATCTATCAAGACTAGACAGCGTTACTTTTTCACGATTATATGAACAGAAAATAGTCTAACATGGGAAAAATAAAAGATATTGCAACACTAAATATAATTATTAAAAAATGGAAGAACAACATCCTTTTAATACATGAGCTACCAAAACAAAGAGAAGTATGTCTTAGGAAATTTCTGTTTTGTGTTCTTTAAAAATCAGGAAAACAGACTTTGTGCTACAGAAGATCTAAGATGAAAGAAGACAACAGATTGAGCCGAAATTTCTGAAGATCATCAGAAATTTTTAAAAAGCTAAATAAAATAAGAGATTAAATTAATTAAATCAGTTAAGTCAGTATTCTAAGCACTAAACTACTCAATTAAAACTAGAGGAAGTAAAACCAATGATGTAGGAAAACTAACTTAAAGAACTTTTCCAGAATACAGGAGTACAATAGTGAAAAGGTAAATAAATCCCCTTGAAGAATAGAAACTTAATGTAAATTTATAGAAATGTTTGAAATGAGAAGAAATTAACCAAAACAATGAATTGAATATAAATAAACATGTATACATACATACATACATACACACACACACACACACACACACACACACACATATATTTTTTGAACTCCTTTTCTGACATTTTTTCTACCATTCTGTCACTGAATTCTATGAATATAGAATCTAGGTTTGTTTGGATCATTTTCTTCCCTTGTTTTTTCATGTTGTTCATGTATCTTCCTCTCTAGCAGTGCAGATCTGAGGTGTTGCAGTTTCTTTCCATAGGCTTATAGTGACCCTATAGGTTTCCAAAACCTCTTCTTTAAGGGGGAGATCAATATTAGCAGCACCCAGTACCAACAATATGCAGCCCTAAACCAAATAACCCCTATGAAGACGTTAGCAATATTGTTATAATAAACAGAATGAGTTCAATTATTATCTACAGTATAACAAATAAATATGCAATAAGGTCTGCAGTTTCTAATGGAGGACAAAGAGGATGGGGAGTGGTGTAGGATGTAGCTGTTAGTGGGATAAGAAAAGAGTTTATAGAAGTTCCAGATCGTAGAGAGAGCGAAAGTGTAATCAAAAGAAGTTGGTTGTTACCATGAGAAAAGGGAGAAAGAGATTCTGAGGAAACAGGTAGACAAAAGGAAAATAGAGTGAAAAAAGTAAAGAAATAAAACTTAAAAATTTTCAAAAAGGAGGAAAAAAAATCTACACTATTGCAGTCATATACTATTGAAACCTCCCAGTCTTCAGTAGCCTGATGCATGAGAGGTACCTGACAATGAGCTTCCAGTCTCCAGCTTCCAGTGGGATGGGATTTGCCCCACCTAAAGATGGGAGCTACCGGTTCCAGGATAATCCAAGATGGCTGCTCTGGCTTCCAAATGTGTTGGCAAATGGGGTGCTGCAGCTTGGAATGTGGGCATGGTCGGCCAGGGGTCCTGGAGGTGGGGTGTGGTTGGTCAGGTTGAGAGGTCCTGGAGATGGGACTCAGTCAGTTTGGCTGGGGGTCCTACAGGTTCTGGCTGTTATCTCAAAATGGCAGTAGCCACATGTAACCAAACCTGCAGGAACTGTGACAGTGAGCTTCCAGGCAACAGCAGGCAGCTGGTGATCCACTGTCGGTCTGTGGTCGGTCTGCTGGCTGCCTGCGGACGATCAGCAGGTGGACCTCAGGCAGTGGGTGATGGGCAAGCAAGAAGAAGGCAAATGGCAGATGATAGGCGCCAGTTAGTGAGCAATCTGCACTCAAAAAATAGTCGATATGCTAGCAGACTGCAGGTGATCGCAGTAGACAAATGGGGTAAACAGCAGGGGATGGATAAGCAGCAAAGATTGTCACACCAAGAAACAGATATCACCTGCGTGAAACCCAAGTTATGGAGTGACAAGGTGTGCATCCTCCCTCTGGGTCACCATCTTGGATCCTCCATATGTATATATTTATTTTTTGGTAGTAGGGATTGAATGAACTCAGAAGTATTTTACCACTAAGCTACATCCCCAGGCCTTTTTATTTTTTATTTTGAGACCAGGTTTTGCTATGTTGAATCACTAGGGTTATAGGTATGTGCTATCATACCAAGCTAAATTGGGCATAAATCATAATTTTGTACTTAGTTTATAAATATTGGGTGATAATGTCATCCTCTGTGGCTCTGATAACTAGGGGCATATGCGATCAAGTATTGTACAATTTAAAATATGCCTTTTACTTTCTAAATTACTAGACAAGAAGAAAGATCAAAGGAAAAATATTTTTAGATCAAAAACTAGAAAACAGCCAGAAAGTCTGACCAAAATGCATGAAACAAAATCAGACATTTTAATGATAGTGGGTTAAATTCCTCTGTTAGAAACTTAAAATTTTGGGCCTGAGAATATGGCTCAGAGGTTGAGTACTTGCCTAGCACGTGCAAGACCCTGGGTTTAATCCCCAGCACAGGAAGGAAGGGAGGAAGAAAGGAAGGAAGGAGGGAAGGAGGGAAGGAGGGATGTAAGGAAGGAAGGAAAGAGGGGAGAAAAAGAGAGAAAGAAAAAGAAAGAAAGGAAGAGAAACCTCTTCTGATATGGCTAAGTTAGCTTCTATCCAAATGATCTTCTGTATTAGTCAGGATTCTCTAGAGGAACAGAATCAACAAGAAATATGAATTTAAAAGGGAATTTATTAGATTGGCTTACAAGATCAGAAGCTGGATAGTCCACAATGACCATCTGCAGCTGGAGAGCTGGAAGAACCAGCAGCTGCACAGTCCAAGACGCAGAAGCTCCAGAACAAGAAAGATCAACAGTGCTACCCTAGTTCGAGACCAAGCCTTCTGGAAACTTCCTGTAGAATCACTAACAGAGTCTGCTTTGGAAGAGTAAAGAAGTAAGAGTCTGATATCCTAGGTGATTGAAGCAGCAATCAACTCCTTCAAGAAGAGTCAGCTTGCAGCTGCATCTTCTTCCTTGTTCTTCCAACTTTTATTCCATCCTATTGGGTGGTGCTACCCATGTTTAGGGAGGGTCTCCACTTCAGTTCACTATCCCACATTCCAGTCATTCCTAGACATGCCCTCATTGATACACCCAGAAGCCTCTTTATCATCGGCATCTCTTAATCCAATCAAGTTGGCAATTTAAATTAACCATTACACCTTCCCACAAACAACAATACTAAATTCTGAGCAGAAAACTCAATATAACTATCTAGGATTAGAGAGAGTGATAAAAATAAGCAAATTCTTGAAGGGAGATAAAACTCGAAAGAGGGCCCAATATGGAGAGATTATGATTATTAACCTTAGGACAGGGTAACATTGGTGTTGCTGAAGTTCATTGAATTTCTGACAGAAAACTCATAGTCTTTCTGGACTAAAGAATCAGATAACAGAGTTTGGGGCAAGTACTACTGCTGGGAATTGAGGGGTGAGTTTCAGAGAGAACTAGATTGGAATAGCCCCAAGTTCTGTGTTTAAACCCTGTTCCAAATCTTTGATCTCTGAACCATGCAGGTGCAGGGTAGACTACAAATGGCTCTACTAAGGGTAAGGGTCTGGAACTCACATTTGAGATACTGTCCAAGAGAAGAGTTCAAACTATGAATTCAACTTTCCTAAAGCAAAAATATCAACACTCTTTAGCAAATAAAATGAAATCCACAGCATAACATTCACAAGGTCCAGCATACAATCTAAAAATCAATGAATGAGGAAAATGTAACTCAAGAGAGCAATGAACAGAAACCAGCCCCCTTGTGACCTAGATTTGAAGACAAGGATTTTAAAGCAGCATTGTAAGTATAATTGCTAGGGAAATGAGGAAAGGAAATATGTTCATAACAAATGAAAGGACAGGAAATCTCAACAGAGAATAAAGACATTTTTAAAAGTAACAAATTTAAATTTTAGAGCTAAGAAAGAAATATCTTAAATAAGAATTCACTTGATAGGTTCAGTGCATAATGGAGATAGCAGAGGAAAGAGAGATTTTGAAATTAGTGCGAAGAACAGAGAGGAAATGACAGAAGAAAAGAAATAGAGCCTTAGGAATTTGTAGAACTATATTTCTAATATATTTCTAATTGAAATCCCAGAAGGTGAGGAGAAAGACAATGGGGCAGAAAAAGCTTTGGAAGAAGTAATGACTGAAACTTTTAAATCTGAGGGGAGACATAAATTTATAAATTCAATTAGCTTTGGAACTTCAAGTAGAATAAATAGAAAACTCTTCCTAGGATAGTCAAATTGCTACAAACCTAAGACAAAGAAAATCTAGATGGCAGCCAGAGGAAAAAATAACACATTAAATATGGGAGAACAATGATTATGACTTCCACTAGAAACTGTGGGAGTGAAAGCCAGTGGAACAGCATCTTTAAAATGTAGAGAAGACTCTCGACCTAGAACTGTATATCCAACAAAAATTTCTTTCAAGAATGAAAACAAAACATACTTTAGTAAAAGAAAACTAAGAGAATATCACCACCAGACATATGCTACAAGAGATTCCATACCAAGTTTTCCAGGTGGAAGGGAAATAATATTGGATGGCAACCTGGGTCCTGAAGAAGAAAAGAACATCAACTAGTAGCAATGGGGGGCTGGGGCTGTGGCTCAGTGGTAGAGCACTTGCCTAGCATGTGTGAGGCACTGGGTTCCATCCTCAGCACCATGTAGAAAATAAATAAATAAATAAAATGAAGGTACTGTGTCCATCTACAACTAAAAAAATTAAAAAAAAGAAAAAGAATGGGTAGTGATTGGGTTTTTCCAATTGTTTTACATAAGTTTACAATAGTTTTCCTAATTATTGTACATAAAATTAACACATTGTTTTGTAGAGTTTATAATGTATGTAGGTATAAGACATATGACACCAATAGCATAAAAGAGAAGTTGGAATGGACTTACGTGGATGCAGGGTTTCTACATTTCTTTGAAGTGATATATTAATTCCAAGTAAAGTACGAAAAGTTAAGGATGTATGGGGTGAGTGTGTAGCTCAGTAGTAGAGCATTTGCCTTGTATGTGTGTAGCCTTGAGTTCAATCCCCAGCAATACACAGCACACATAACACAAACACACACACAAATCTAAAAGTTAAGGATGTATGTTGCAATCATAGGACAACTAAAATGAAGTCTGATAGATTAAATTAAAAAGGAATTTTAAAATATATTCAAATAATTTAAAAGGGGGAGGGGCAGGAAAAGAAAAAAGAACAGAGGACAAATAGAAAATACGTAATAGAGTAAAACACCAATCTATTTATTGTTATGAACTAAACATTCCAATAAAAAGATAAACATTTTCAAATGTATTTAAAAATAACAAGAAATATACTTTAAACACAAAGATATAGATTAAATGTATTTGAATGCAAAAAGACATGCCATGCAAAGGCTGACATGGGTTTATTAATTTCAGATTAAATAGATTTCAGGAATAGCTGGACTTGTCTCTCACAGTGAAGATGAATTCTTAATAAGGAGGTCAAGTGTCTTGGCTGACTTCCAAAGTAGTGGAGGAAATGGGATGATGAAGCCACAGTGTGGTCTCAGATGTAGAGATAGCCCTGTGTGGGCAGGCATTGGTCAGTAGAGATAAATCGACAGCTATTCCCTCTGTATGCTCTGCACCCGGACTTGCACAAGGGAAGGCTTGTGCAAGGCTCAGCTTTTTTCTCCTCAGCAGTAGGCTTGTGTCCTGGACTTCCAGGCCATGGTTCTGAAGTTTATTTCCTACAGAAAAGTATTACAGGTGTTTTGTGGAAGACAGTTTTGATCCTATGAGCAGTTCAACCACAGGGCATCTTATGTCTAGTGCCAAATGAACTGTATAAATTCCTAGTCTGGACTATAGCTGGTCAAGGATGATTTTCTGCCTTACCACCAATGTACTTCTCTAGTTAGCATCAGCTTTAATCATGAGTAATATCAACATTAAGGAATTGATTAAAAGATCTTTAACAGAAAGGCCTATCTAATTTTGTAGTTGGCAGGAAATAAGGGTGTTATTTTTGCAAAAGAAAAGTCAGGGAGAAAGATGCTAAGGACTGTGCCAACTCATTCATGCAAGTTTTTTTTTTTTTTTCTACAGAATAACACAAAACCCAGAATAAACTTAAATGAACTCTTTAAAGAAATTAGTTGAAGAATGTCAACCACTCACACCAACACTCCATCTATGATACAGACTTCATATGCCAAAGACAACCTTTAGAGTCAAAGTGGACTCTAGTGTCATAGTTATTGTCATCTGAGCCTCAGCCACTCACACTTGACAATGAAATAGATAGTTGAAAGGTTGTGGTCTCCTCTATTCGATTTTTCTGACTTATTTTGGGCCTTCTTCATGTACAAAGGATTCCCCAAAATGCTTAAGTTGTGCTCTTTTATTGTTATGATATTTAAGTCCACTGACTTCTATTATGAAAAAAAACTCTTATGTGAAAAACCATATCATTGGTGTTTGACCTTACTGAAAATAAATATATAAACATACAGATGATAGTATTTTATAATCAAGATTTTATGTAGCATTTTATAAAGAGAAAATCAGCACTTTTGTGTTTCTTTAAAAAAAAGAGTCCTTTTGGAGCCTGTAATTTCCTTGGATTCCCATTACCACTCTGAAAAGGCATTGTAGCATTTGAAACATGGTCAGGTAACCAAAGTGGAAGGTTAGTAATTATTATTTGAGTAAGAAAAAGTGAATTCAATTGGTAGGATTATTTGTAGGATTGATAGAAAGGATTTCTTTTTCCTGCCATCTCTAAGACATTTCCCATGTTATTACACCATCTTCTTAGCTATGTTGTTCGCAACATGAAGTTGCAATCATTCTTCTCTTTATTCCCCTCTGTGTGGGTGTATGTGCCTTTTTCCCTCTGGCTCCTATTTTTTGTTTTATTTCTTTTTTTGAGACAGGTCTTGCTGTATTGACCAAGCTGTCCTTACCTCTTAGGCTCTTTCCTCTGCTTCCTGAGAAGCTGGGTTTACAGGTGTGCACCCTCACTGCACCCAGGCTCTGGCTACTTTTATAATTTTTCTTTATCACTAGTTTGAAGCAATGTGACTATCTATGTGCCTTGCTGTAGTTTCTTCATATCTCTTGTGTTTGGAGTTTATTGAGTAACTTAGATCTACATGTAGGTTCACCATTTTCATTAAACTTTATAAGTACTTTGATATTTTGTCAAAAAATTTTTTTCTATTCTTTTCAAACTCTTTGAGGACTGAAATCACACACGTATATTAGACCACTTAAAATTGTCTTATAGTTCACTTATTCTCTGTTCATTTTTTTCTTTGTTTTAAAATTTTTCTTTCTGGGCTTGATTTTGAGTAGTTTCTTTTGCTGTGTCTTCAAGTTCATGAAAATTTTCTTCTACAGGGTTTAATTTGATTTATTTTCGTTCTACATATCCCATGTGTTAGTTTTCATCTCTGAATGTTCATCATGTGTTTTTTTTATATTTTCCATGTGTCTAATAAATATGGCCAGTTTTTGGAACACATGGGATATAGCAATAACTTTTAATGTTCTTGCCTTCAAAGTTTATTATCTTTGTTATTCCTTGATCTTTTTCTATTGATTAGGATCTTTATAGGGCATATTTTCCATTTCTTTGCATGCCTGATAATTTTTTATTAGATGTGAGGCATGTGAATTTTGTCTTTTTGAATATTTTTTTATTCCTATAAATTTCTCTGAGCTTTGTTCTCTTAGCAGTTTGATTCTTTTGAGTATTGCTTTTAAACTTTGTGTGGCAGGACTAGAGAGTGTTTAGTCTAGGTCTAATTTTTCTCACTACTGAGAAATTCTTCTCAATACTTGACCAAATGTACCATAAGCTATGGCAGGTTGATTGGTGGGAATGACACTATTTCTAGCCATCTGTGAACTCCAGTGATGGTTTCCTCAAATACTTTCAGATAATTCTGTCTTTGGCTTCCGGTAGTTCCTCCCACCCATGTGCTGATGAGAACTCAGCTGAGGACTCAGGGCTCTCACTGGGCGTTCTCTTTTCTCTGATCCTCTGCCCTGTGAGCTCTCACCGCCTCCCGCTGAACGCCCATGAATCTCTGCCTCGGTTCACTGTCTCTGTACAGTATCCTATAAACTTTCCACAGGCTCTAAGCTGGGGGTAGTTGTGGAGTTCACCACATTTTTTCCCTATTCTGAGGGATAACTTTCCTATGCTCCTGTTGTCCAATGTTTATACAAAGGATCATGGAGGACCACTCTGAAAGTCGGTCCACCACAGGGGATTGAAGGATGGCTTGACAAAAAACGTGGCAATTTGAGCAGTGTAATATTAGCAAAGGTAGAGGAAGTCACAAACTCATGCTGATTCTGCTGCCCAGAATACTTTTCTGTCCTTTCTGCTTGGTGGCACCTTCTCAGTGTTCCAGTGTAGTCCAGTTCCAATGTTAGCTCTGCAAAGCTGTCATTAAACACACGGATAGAATGATAAGCTTCCTGCTTCATTTATTATGTTTATATATTGCATCCCTTTTAAACTCATATCTTACTTATGATCTAGTTATGTCTGTCAGCTATCATAAACCCACTGGTCACAGTGATTCTGAAAAGTCTGTAAGTTTTAGTGTTAACAAAGTCCTTGGCTCTAATTTTAGGTCTATCAATTCCTGGCTGGGAATTCAGCCAGTTATCTTCAAAACCCTGGATATCAGTTGCTTTATCTATAAAATAGAGATAAAAATATCTGCTTCATAGGGTTATTATGATTTGTGTGAGGTGCCCATCAACTTGCCTGGCTTCTAGGAGGTACTCTGTAAATCCTAGTTCCTATTTTAATTTACCTTTTGTCTTCAGCACTCATTTCAGTGTAGAACTATAGTAGGAATTATGATTGTATATTGAATTGAATATCAAAGTATAATTACTATCAAATGGGAACATTTAATTAGCTATATTATCTTCAGATTTAGTGATATTATTTGATCTTTAGTTTTTTTTTTTTTAAAGAAACTGAGTAGCTGTTGCTGTTTAAATGGTCTAAAGGTGCCCTTTTCTTTTAATCTAAAATAAAATAAGAATATCTTGAAGGATAAATCAGATTGACTTCATAAAACCATATAATTATTTTATGTTACTTTATAGCAAAACTCTCTTTAGTTACCTGTCTTACATGTTTTTTTTACTCTAAACTGATTTGCACATATATAAATTAGCATTATTCACCCTCTGGGTTTTGACACTTAGAGTTTTAAGGAAAAGATCTGCATATCCGTGTGCATCTCTGAAGTATTTATGTACTTGTAATTACTTTAAAAATCCTCTTTGCATGCATTTCATCTGTAAGTATTATTATAGTCATTCACTGTGAAGAATTTAGAGGTCCTTACACTATTCTCTACAAAATGAATGTCTCATAATTCCACTACTCTGTCTTATATGACCAAGTGTTCATTTATCTCTGTTCAGAGAGCATTAAAAAATCATGGGCGAGAACCACTAAATTTTTAAATAGTATTTAGTAAATAATGACAAACGTTGATATCCATGTATTATAAAATCTTTATGTCTAACAACAATACTATTAAACAACTAATATTAATTTTTTTTTTTCGGTGCTGGGGATTGAACCCAGGGCTTTGTGCTTGAGAGGCAAGCACTCTACCAACTGAGCTATCTTCCCAGCCCCTAATATTAAAAATTTTGGTAGCCAAATAGCAATTCAGAAGATAGATCTATTGCACTGATAATTAGCATACTATCTGAATTGCAGAGAAACTCTTCAATTTAATGAGTACAATCCTTTTTACTTAAGTGTCCTCTAAAAACCTAAAGGTTTTCAGGCCAAATGATTTCTGTTTAGAATTCTGTTTAGAAAATACTTTTCAGAGTATAAAGTTTTAAATTATGTATCTTTGCCAAGGCAGAGTTTTAAAAAGTTAACTCTTTAGACAATTAAATCTCTAATACATTAAAGCATTATTATTCTACTTTAACTTTGCTGATAAGTGAAAATCTTTTAATCAAGAATATTATGAGTGACCCTTTATATCTCTCATTGTCATTAACATTTTAAAGGGTGTTTGCGTGTTAAGCTACATCAGAGAGCCTTATATGTCATAAAAAAGATGGTATTCTGTAAGTAAGACCAGTTACCTTAGCATAAACTTTCATTATTGTAGTATCTTAGTTTTAATTCTATAGTATTGTTTTTTGATGTTCAATAATGTTGTATATATTTTTTTAATAAAAATTTAAAAGAACTTATTGAGGTATACTTGATATACTACAAATGGCACATATTTTAAAAAATATTGCTCCATACCTATACATCTGTGAAACCATCACCACAATCATATAGTAGACATTTCCATCACTCCCAAAAGTTTCCTTGTGCCCTTTTTTCATCTCTTACTGTCAACCCAGTCCTCCTCCTCCCAGGCAACCACTAATTTGCTTTATGTTACTATAGATTAGTTTGCTTTTTCTAGAGTTTTATGTAAATGGAAGTATACATATGTACTCAATTGTTTGGTCTGACTTCTTTTATTCTACATTATTGTTTTGAGATTCATCTATTTTTCTGTGTGTATACCTTTTCTTTTTTATTGCTGAGTAGTATTTCAGATACTGTGTATAGATTTCCCACAATTTGTTTCTCTTGTTGCCTAATGATAGGCATTTGGAGTGCTTCCAGTTTTTTACTATCATAGATAATATTGAAGTTTTTAACTGTTATGAGTAAAGCTATCATAAACATTGGGTATATTTTAAAAATTGTCTTATTTTAAAATTTTTACCACTTTTGACAATAATGGCTGTCAACTCTTAACATACAGCGATACTTCTTTGTACCATTCTGAGAAGCTTTTTATAATTAGGGAAGACTATGAATATACTTAGCTTTAAACCTATTTCCTGCATTTTGCCCATTTTACTCATTAGAAGTATTGATTATAAGGAAAGAAAAGATCTCATTTTGAATTTTGAAATCCTAACAGTCTGACCAGCCTTATTTATCTTTTATGATATCCCTAAATGAAATTTTAAATGTAACTAAATTGAAGCCTCTAGTCCTTAATTAACCAAAAAGCTTATGCAAATACTTTCTTCACTATAATGATGTTATGATGAACATTTTTCTGAAGAGAATAAATATTTCCTAATGATATTTTATTTCCATAAGTAAATGTGGCAGTTGAAATCTATCATAGTTAACAGATTTTCTCCAAATAAGGAAATATAGAAAAGATTCTATAATGCTATACTAAAAAGAATGAGATACAATTTAATCTAATTTGTATTTATTAGTATGAGAACACTTTTTGCTGGTCCTTTTGGGTGAGTCTGTGTGTGTTTGTGTGTGTATGTGTGCATACGTACGCACACAGGGTGCTGGGGTTGGAGCCCAGGGCCTTTAGCATGCTAGGCAAGTGTTCTACCACTGTCCTATATTCCAAGCCCCTACTAGTTCTAGTTTTATATGTTTTTTTCAAAACTCTAATAACGTTATAGATTGGCTTATGCAAGAAAATTTCAGACTCAAACTTTTTTTTCTAGGAAGTCTTCCTTTTTAAAGAATAATATGAGGGACTGGGGCTTAGCTCAGTGGCAGAGTGCTTGCCTAGCTTGTGTGAGGCCCTGGGTTCAATCCTTAGCACAGCAGAAAAATAAATGAATAAAATAAAGGCATGCTATTCATCTAAAATTTAAAAAAAAATTAAAAACGATATGCAGTGCTTAAAATTTGTTTCCCCCTTGTACTTATTTTTTCATGACAAGTATGTTTAGGTATGTAAACATATATACATGGTTACACATACATTTATTGAAAAGCATCTTTCTAAACCAGTAAATACTACCTATTTATGATATAATTGTTTATAGTTTATTGAGAATAGAGTTTTAATTTTTAGACAGTTTAAAGTGACATTTCTTTACCTTGATGTCAAATATGTAACCTTGATACAAATATAGGAGGAATTCTATTGATGTGTTTTCTAAAAAGGCTAATCTTAATAAACAAAGTTTAATTCTTTAGTGAGAATTTATATTATAGACTGAGAAAAGAAGACTATGATTCCTTTCCCAATAGAATTTTATGTATTCCAGTATTAGGTACTTTTAAATATATCACCGTCTTATATTAGGTTATTAAGCTTGACTTTTAGAAGGGGTAACTTCCAAATTCTATTTATGTCTTATTACTGTTTAAAACTAATTTTTGGTGATGGAGGTGGGAGAATTACTGGGTATTGGTTTAGCTTCCTGTATGCTGGACAAGTGCTCTACCACTGAGCTGTATCACCAACCCTATTTAAAATTTAATTTTGAGATGGGGTCTCGATAAATTTCCCAGAGTGGCCTCAAATTTGTGATCCTCCTGCCTCAACCTTCCAGCAGCTGGGATTATGGGCATATGCAACCATACCCTTTGTGTTTAAAGCTAATTTCATTGAATGCCTTTTGATCTTTTTGTGACTGTTTTTTCTTTTATCAATATTATAGTGAATTTTGTGTAATACTTGAATAGAAATCACCTTGGGTTGTTCTTTTTTTTTTTTTTTTTAATTTTGCTCCTTTATCTTTTTAAAAATTTATTTTAAATGAGCAGAGAGTTTTATTTGCCAGACTAATTAGGTAAACTAACATTATTATTTAAGCTAAGTGTAAAGTAATATCATTTGTTTCTTTCAGATCTCTATAAAAATGGACTCCAAAGAGCTAACTTTGTACCATTCATAGCTGTCCTGAAGGTAAGTAAGGAAAATAACTTACTCGTGTACACTAAGATCATATTGATTGATAGAAGGTCTTCTACAGAACTGCCTTGGTCTTGCATTCAAGCAGAATTCATTTCGATATTTAAATAGTGATAGTCAAAGATACTAGAGGAGAAAAGGAATTTTTTTTAAACAGTATTCACCCATGTGTGCCTGGGAAAATTGCAAAATATAGTCTAAATTATTCTCTAACTGAAACATTTGATAGTTTGTACTTTATAGATTTTAATTTGAGGTTTGCTCATAAATATTACAGTGGTATGTTTAATCTTATACATTTGTTTCTGAAAAAAAAGTTTAATGTTCCCTGTTTCCTTCAGGTTAATGGCCATTATTAACATGTTTTCCCAGCTATTAAAGTTGCTATTCTAGAATAGCATTATTACAAAAATATTCTAATATATTTAAATGTGATTGCCATCAAGTTATCATGAAATTATGTCAAGTTGAGGCACATAAATAGTTTAAATATTTGTGTGTATCATCACTGCCAAGAGTTTAAAATAGTCTTCATTACAATATGATTAAGAATAAAATAGCTTCCTTTTTTACTGTTAATTTTAAATAATTTTTACATGATTGTTCAATAATTCCATAGTCAACCAATATTTATTGAAAACCTACTATGTGCAAAGTGCCACATTAGACATAATGGATAATATAATTATAAAACAGTCTGTTTTTTGCTTTTAATTCATTTAATCTAGTTGAGGATATAAAATGTTCACAAATACTTGTAACAGAATGTGAAGTGTAAAGTACCAAAAAGAAGGACAGGTATGTGCCAAAATCTAATTCCCTTAATTTCAGATACCTAATTTTTCCTTGTCTATAATCAAAGTGTCTGAGGAAATAATAAAACTGTATTTGAAAACTAAAACCTCAAAAATTCTTACCAAGAAGGGAAAATTAGAATATTTTATATATATACATTTTTTAGTTGTTGATGGACCTTTATTTTATTCATTTATTTATATGTGGTGCTGAGACTCAAACCCAGTGCCTCACACATTTGAGGCAAGTGCTCTATCACTGAGCCACAACTTCAGCCCCAAAAGTTAAAACATTTTTTCTTCATATATTCTAAAGACATAGACAATCTTTTTGACATATATATTAGTTGAATTAGTGTTGATGCCAAAATTTATTTCCTATACTTTACTTAGTGAGGAAAATTCAAACATCTGTTCCCTTGACCAACTTTAGGTTCCTAAGGATTTTAATTTCTCTGAGATATTTATGGATGTAGGAAAAGTACTTTTGGAAGATTCATGCTGTTAATAATTTTTCCTCTGATATTCATGTTTTGCTTATAGAGGGAAGGTAGATTTGAATTGTTTTCTCCACACTAGGAATTCAAAGTAATATGGTGTATATATAGATATCAAGATTTAAACAAGGAAACTAAGAAAAATAGACATTAAAGGTAGTATCTTTGTATACATAAAATGCACAAAATATAAAAAAAGAAGGCACATGGAACAAAATAAATTAAGAAATTCTCAGGGAATTTTATGGCTTTCCTTTTTTTTTTTTTTTTTTTTTTTTGCCTTAAACCATTTTTCTCCCCAGGCATTTTGGCTAGAAATTTGTCATATTCAGTATATAATAGCACCATCAAAAGGAACTAAATTGGCCAGACTGAACTTAATTTTATTTTTCTTTCCCAACCTTGCATAAGGGGTCCAGGCTGAAGTACATATAAAACAGATATTTTACTTTCAAATACAGAGAAAGGAAAATCAGAAATGAATAATCCATAATTTGAAATTGAACATGAACTGAAATGAATAATATACAATTTGAAATTGAACATGAATTGAAATTCTCAGGTATGGAAATTCCAGATTGGATAAGAAAAGATCTGAAATGTCTAATTTATTCAAAAAACTTCTGTATAAGAAAACATCAGATCAATGAAATGAAAACTAGAGCTGGTTTCTCTGGAGCTTTTCTGTTTGGCCCTATGACATTTCCTTTGTAAGAAAAGATTGTTTCATATTAATTTAAATAGCATTTTGCCTATTCACAGATGATAACTTTACACTTTCATTTTGGTATAACCAAGAAATGCACAGAAGTCGGTCTTAAATAGAGAATCTTAGTTTAATAAAAAGAGATTATAAATAAGATTGAAGTATATTTTTGGAAAAAGTATATTATAAAATCAATTTTTCTACTATGTTCTTCTCTGTAAACCAAATGAGAACATGTTTGCACTCTACCACAGAAGCTTATGATTTATTGCTTGGGGTAATAAAAAATGAAAAACTGACATAAGCTCTTAGTGACTAATGGTTTTCATAAGATAGTAGGAATGACGAGGGGGACTGTATATTGTTAAAAACCATAGGTCCATCAAGAGATGAATAAATAAAATGTAATATATCCATACAATGGAATATTACTCCACATTAAAAATGAATGAAGTACTGACACATATTATATGAGTGAACTTTGAAAGCATTAAGCTAAGTGAAATAAGTCAGACACAAAAGGATAAATATGTGATTCATTTATAGAAAAGATACATTTATAGAGACAGAAAAATAGAATAGAGGTTACCAGGGATTGGGAGAAAGAAGGAATGGTGGGTAGTTATTGTTTAAGGGAGATTCTAATCAGAATGGTAAGAAAGTTCTGGAAATGGATAGTGGTGCAGGTTGCACAATATCATGGATATACTTAATATCAATGAATTGTACACATAAAATAGTTAAAATGATATATTTTATATTATGCATTTTCTTAAACAATAGGTTCCATTGAAAAAATAAGTTTCACAATCTTATAACAAATTAAGAAAATATCCCCAAGTTTCCATTGAAAATCACTCATACTAAAAACTTGGAGGATCTCAAACTGAATATAAAAAGACAATTGATGACAACTTCAATCAAAGATGACAAAGATGTTAGCATTCTCTAATAAAGATTTTAAAGCAGTCATAATAAAAATGCTTGACAGGCAGTTATGAATATACCTGAAACAAAGAAGTATTACTCCTTAATGATTTTTAAAAGTTCCATTCACAAGTGATATTTTATCATTTTAATACTGCATGCAACTTATAATGTAACCTCCAAGTATGTCAGGCAAATGATGAAATTATAAGAGAAACAAATTTACATTCATATTGAGAAATGCCTTCCATAAATTTTTCAGTAATTGGTGGGGAAAAATACGTAACAATAAAGACTTGAACAGCATCATTAACAAACCTAACCTGATAGAGATAGATGGATAGATACATAAGATTGATTATAATATACAACAACTGGAGTGTACTCTTTTAAAGAATAAAGAGAATATTTCAAAGTTGTCCACATGTTGGACCATAAAACAAGTTTCAACAAATTGGAAAGACTGAACTCACATAAAGCTTATTCCATGGATACTATGCAATCAAGCATTTGTTAAGAATGTAATAACAAAGGATAAGTAGAAAATTCTTGTGTGTTTCGAAATATACATTTCTATATAGCCCATCAGCTAAAGAAATCACAAAGGAAATTAGAAAATAATGATGTCTTCAAGGTTTCTCTATGTTGTAGCTTGTGTTAGAATTCCATTCTGTTTTTTGACATCACAATCCATTGTATGTATATGCCACATTTTATTTATCTATTCATTTGTCAATGGACATTTGAAATGTTTCCACCTTTTAGCTATTGTGAATAAAATTGGTCTAACATTTGTGTACAAATATCTGTTTGAGCTCCTACTTTCAGTTCTTTTGTATAAATACCCAAAAGTGGAATTGCTGGATTATATGGTAATTATATATTTAATTGGGGGGCTTTCATACTATTTTCTATATGATTTTATAGTTCCACCAGCAATGTAAAAGTGTTCCAGTTTCCCCACATCCTTGCCAACACTTGTTATTTTCTTTTTTTGAGAATAACCTTTCTTTTTTGAGTGTGAAGTGATATCATTGCAGTTTTGATTTGCATTTTCCATATGCTTAGTGATATTGAAATCTTTTTCTTTTTGGGGTACAGCAGACTTTACTGATGGTACATGACAAGATAGGGGTCCATAATTCCATCCTTTTCTTTACAGGATTTGGATAGAAACTAGTGAGAATGGGACTGAGATAGGGCAGGGACTTCCCATCAGTTGAGGGTCTCTTACTTCCTCTTGTGCTCTTGCCAGGGCCAGTGGTTCAGGGGGTTCTTATTTCTTGGAGGCCACATGGGCCATAAAGTCTACCACCCTAATGCTGTCACCAAACTCATTGACAAAGCTGTCATTGAGGGCAAAGAGAGAGACGACTATCAGTGTTAAAGTTAAGGAAACAATTTGATCCTCAGTGTATCCCAATATGCCCTTTAAGGGACTTTCCAACATCCATTTCATCAAACCTTCTTCATGTCATCATAATTGGCAGCTGTCTCTAGATGTCAGGTCAGATCCATGATTAATACATTGTGAGGTGGGCACCTAAAAAGTCATGCCAATAATGATCTTGCTCATAGCCTTGGCAGCACCAGTAGACACAGAGATGATGTTCTGGGCAATTCCATGACCATCAAGCCACCAGAGGGGCCATCCACAGTCTCTGAGTAGCAGTGATGTTATGGACAGTAGTCATGAGTCCATCAAAGTTGTCATGAATGACCTTGGTCAGGGGATTAAACAGTTGGTGGTGCAAGAGGCATTGCTGACTTTATCTTGTACTTCTCTTGGTTCATACTTGTCACAAATGTGGGGCATCAGAAGGGACAGAGATAATGACCTTTTTAGCTCCCACCTTCTCCCAGGTAGTAGTCTCTACAACATATTCAGCATCAGCACCACCCCATTTAATGTGGACAAGATCTTGTTCTTGGAAGATGGAGATAGACTTTCAATTGATGTCAGGCTTCTTGGTCTCAGACTTGACTGTGCATTGGACTTGGCATGGATGGAATCATACTAAAATATGTAGACCACATGGTTGAGGTCAATGAAGGAGTTACTGATGGTGACAGCATTTGCTTAGCCAGATGTTAAAAGCAACCCTGGTGACCAGGAGCCCAATGTGGTCAGTCCCTTCACTCCACCTTTCACCATCATGTCTCAGGGATGTGGCTGGCACTGCATGTGATTCTGTGTTGAATGGGGAAGAACAGAGAGCCTTGAGCATCTTTCTAAGTGTTTGTTTTCAATTTCTATTTCTTCTCTGTGGATCTTCACCTTCCTGTTTTAGCGGATTCTTTTGTACACTAGTCTGGCAGGAGAAGGGGAGTTCTGCTTTGTTTGCCAGATTTAAGCAGATACGGGTAGCAGCACCTGGAACGAAGGGTGGGGAGGTGTTCCTTGTTACCTGTTACAGTTGGCAAGGGGATTTGGACAATATCTTTCTCTGTTGATATGGTGGCAAAAGAGGGATGCTCATTACTGGCTAGCCAGGTTGAAAGTTCCAGTTCCTACTTGACCTACTCTGATGTCATCCTGGCAGTGGTGTTGAGGTGTTTCGTTACAGCATTGCAAGGGTGTAAGTCTAGCCTTTGCTAGCATGGTGGATGTGAGGTGGAGCCACAACTTCCTCTGTGGTATTTGTTGCAGTAGAGCAATTATTGTCTAAAAGTTTTCTCTCTTGTTAAGCTACCCTTTTCCTGGTTCTTTGGATGAAGATATCTCATTTGTTGGACCCTCTTTTGTCCATATTCATTGGCATTTCTGGGTTGTTGTGTTCTTCAGTTCCGTCTCTAGGATATATGAATGAACACGCAGTCCAGTGAAGTCACCATCCTGTTGTTTCTTAGGCCTTAAGGTCCTTGGTTCCTCTTCTTTCTTTCCAGTTTTCAAAGCCTTCTTATGTGTGCTTTATATATAATTTTCAGGGCTTTAAATTATACATAGCAGGAGGAATAGGGAAAAGTAGTTATCTCCATCTTCCCAGAAGCAGAAGTCAGCTAATTCCTTATCTGCTAATTCCATCATCTCTATCATTTCTTTTTTTAATTTTATTTTTTAGTTGTAGATGGACACAATACCTTCTTTTTTTTTTAATTTATTTTTATGGAGTGCTGAGGATCGAACCCAGTGCCTCACTTGTGCTAGGCAAGTGCTCTACAACCCCAGCCCTATCTCTGTCATTTTTGGTTTTGTTTCTGTGGTCTGATCCCCCCACAAGTTGTGATTCCTATTTTCCTGTTGTTTTTGCAAGTCTAGAAATTTATGATCAGATACTGGACATAATGATTAGTAAAGTGAATCTCCGTTATTTTCTTTAAAGGTGTTAAATTTTATTGTGGCAAGTAATTAAGTTTCTTGCAGATCACCTTATTCCTTTTAAGGCTTGCTTTTAAGTTTTGTTAGGGTGTATCTAAATCACCCTTTATTCTAGGTCTGTTTAGCTCTTCTTCCAGGTGTGATCCTTTTAAGCTTTCTACTGAATTCCTTGGTGTTCAGAGAAATCTTTCCAATCTGGTTGTTAAAAATGCTTATATTTCCAAGTTTTGTATAAATTTTTCTTTGTGCCAGGTGTGGTGGTGCATGCTTGTAATCCCAGTGGCTCGGGAGGCTGAGGCAGGAGGTTCTGGAGTTCAAAGCCAGCCTCAGCAACTTAGCAAGGCCCTGAGCTACTCAGTGAGACCTTGTCTCCAAATAAAATATGTATTTAAAAAAGGGCTGGGAACATGGCTCAGTGGTTAAGCACCTCTGGGTTCAATCTTTGGTATCAAAAAAATAAAAATAAAAATAAATTGCTTTTTGCCTAGTCTTGTGGAGTTTCACCCTGTGCATGTATAACTTAATATTCAAAGATTACGGACATTCCCTATGCAGATATCATTCTCTGCATAACTTCCTCTTGAACTGAGCTGTACTGTGCAAATTCCAACTTCTTCATGTTCCCCAAACTCTACTCTGATTACTGTCTCTTTAACGCACTTAGATTATTGTGCTGCAGGCTAGAAATTGCCTATGGATACAAAGCTAGAGAAAATGCAGTGCTTGTTTACCCGATTTATTTTTCATATCTCAGGGATTGTTTCTTTTGCTAGTCATTGTGTAATGTCTGCTATTAATTGTCTCATCTGTTTTGTCTGGTGTCTTAGTGATTTATGCCAAGAGGGCAAAATCTAGTTCCAACTTCTCTACAAAATCTAGTTTCAACCTCTCTTGAGGTTGAAATATAAATATAAATATAAATCTCTTTCTTAGGTTTTTTTTTTTTTGTGTGTGTGTGTGTGTCTGCGTGTGTGTTGTGTATACTCAGAATTGAACCCAGGCCCTTGTCCATGCTAAGCACATGCTCTATCACTGAACTACACCCCATCCACCTCTTGGTTTTAAATTATAAAGAGAAAGGAAGAAGGAAGCTTGGTGTGATGGCACTCACCCGCCCATAATTTCTGTTGCTCAAGAGGCTGAGGCAGAAATATTGCAAGTTCAAGACCTGCCATAGCAACTTACAGGAACCCTGTCTCGAAATAAAATTTTAAAAGGGACTGGGGATATAGCTTAGTGGTGGAGTGCTTACTTAGCACACTTGAGGCAGGTTCAACTCCTTGTACACACACACACACACACACACACATACACAGCCTCCCTCCACCAAAAAAAAAAAAAAAAAAAAGAGAGAGAGAGAGAAAAGAAAGAGAAGGGATAGGACTTTAGGACTTTCTCTTTTTTCTTTCTTTCTTTCTGAGCTATGTTTCAGCACAGATACAAAAATCATAACTATAAAAAGTAATGACGAACAGAGATTTTGTTATATCTTTCTCTCATGTTTAAAGGTGCAGTTAATTAAAGATGATATAACACCCACATGAGGGGATATAGCATAATTATTTGGAATGTTCCTTAAAGTTTTGATAATGTAGAATAATGGTCAAAGATAATATGAGTGAAAAATATGTTGCAATAGCATACCCATTATTATATCAACTATGAAAATAATATATATACATGGAAAAAACTGAAAAATAATCTTAAAATGTTAGTTGAATCTATTTCTGAATAATAGAATTATAGGTGATTTTAATTTTCTCTTTTAAACTTTTCCAAGATTTCTGGAGTATTTTAAAATAGCTTGTGATAATCTTTATCAGGGTCAGCAAAATATAACGAATGAACAAATATAGCCTGCTGCCCATTTTATGAATAAAGGTTTTATTGAAAAACTTCATGCTCATTTGTTTTTGTATCTTCTGGCTCTTTTCACACTAAACACGCACAGTGGAGTAGTTAAGCAGAGACTAGTGACTTTGAAAGCCTAAAATATTTACTATTTATTATCTGACCTTTTTTACAGAAAGTTTGCTGACCACCAATCTATATAACATATTTTGGACAAACAGCTGTTTAAAATAATGTACCTGTTTTATGTGATGGAACCCATGTGTCAGCACAGATTCATAAATAGGTCCCAGAGAAAGTATCATTTCAAGAGCTTGTTGAATAAATGGTTGATGGAAGGGAGGAAGCTTGGTGAAGGAAAGCTAAGAGGGTGTTCCAGATTTCAAATAACTCTTAAGAAATGTCAGTTTTGTTAGGATCAACCGTTTTATAAATGTCTTCTATTTCATACATTTTAAAAGAATAACATGTCTCAAATGTACATTCACTGACTAATATTCATTCAATACAATCCCATTACATTCTAGTCATTATTAAAATTTATTGTGGTTAAAGGCAAAAGAAGACCAATTGATATTTTGATCAGAAGAATAGTTTTTTTAGGTTAATTTCAATTGTACTACTAGTTTTGGTTTTCTTGAAAATTAAATTTACTGACAAGCAAGGTATTCTTATCTGATCAGGTTCCAGCAACTTTGATATTTTAGACCAGTGTTTTATATTTGAGTAAAAACCTGTCCACTCTATCACTTACACTTTTATAAACCATTTTATTTGGTTTATGCCTTGATGATCCCTAAAAGATAAATGCAATTCATAAATATTAAAGTTGAAGAAAATTCTCAGTATGAATTTCATTAACTTCTGATCTTCTCAATTAGTTTAACAATATGAACAAATCTAAAATAATCTTCCCTTGGGAAATGTTCCTGTGCAATATTGTGTGTTGTGTTTTAGCTACACAGTAATAGATTCTAATATTAGGTATTTATCTCATAACTGAAATAATAACTATAAACTGGTGAACAATAACCAACAGGGCATTCTACAGTATAATTTTCTTTTTAATTTCAATTAGATAATGGAAATTACAGAAAAATAAGATTACAGCATTATCTCTTATAAATATGAATTTCCATTTTCTGATAAATAGTTGTCCATTTGGAAAACATCATAGTATGGTTTGCTTTAACATTAGTTGAGTTTAAATATGTGACATTTAAGGTATTTGATAATCTAAGGGAGTAACAGTTTTGTTATTGTTACTACTTTTGTAATATTTGTTTAGATAATGACTTCATATCTTCTACTTGGTTAATGTTTCTCGACTGTTTTGTGTATCCTTTTTTTAAAACTTAAAAAAAATTAAAGTATATATTAGCCTCTTGTGTTTTTGGTTTTTTGAGAAATCTTTTCTCAGAAGGAGTTACTTACCGTGATGGTGAACAACTCAAGAATATTCTTATGGTGTGAACTCCATGTACAAACTTTAGAAAAAAATTATTTATAACCTTGAGATAAAATATGGCAGCGCTCAGCCTTTGCCCAGCCACCTGCATTAGGATTGATAGACTAGCCTGCTAAATGGATATTTGCTGTTTTTTCCTGCCATAACGTTCATACTTAGTGAGATTGATTTGTCAGTTTGTTCATTATAACTTTCAGAACTAGAGCTTTCTGAGTGTGAAATTGTCTGAGTCAGTCTAGGAGGTCAGTGTGCCTCACTGACCTCCCCAAGTTGTCACCTGAGTAGGCCTTGGAGGGATTAACCCTTTGTTAGTGTGCTAATGTCCTTATTTATGAGTTGCCTTTTTAATACTTAAGACTGAAAGAAACAAAAGAGAACAAAAGTAGCAGACTGAACTGAATTGAAAAAAGTTGTGGCTTTCCCCAACAAAGCATTAAAGTACTAATTTGAATCCTGGTAGTTAACATTTTACATTACAAAAATGATCAGTTGACTTGTAAAATATTTCTGTAGTTATCAAGTTTTTGGCTAATTAAATTAAGGAAATCTACCTAAGATATTTTTATAAATGAGCTTATTTCACATATGTTTGAAAAATATCTATTTTAAAAAATGGATAATAGGGAAGGGTGCCCATGATTACTGTAGATTCATAGAATGCAAGTTGAAGAAGAATAGGGTTAGTATGAGCCACTTATGTTTTTAAAAAATACAAAATGGCATGTACCAATATACAACAACAAATCCCACCATTATGTGCAAATGTAAATGCACCAATAAAAAAATGTGGGGAAAAGGAAGTTAAAAAAATGTCTACAGTAACAGTCATTAAACTTTTCTGTATTGGTGTTTTTGTTTTGTGTTCTTGAAATTAATAAATGTTTAGGGCAAAAATTGTGATGTAGATTTAAAATGTCCATCTTCAGTCTAGAATGTAGACCTTGTATTAGTCAGGACCTACCTATGGAAAAGCAATTTGGGGTGTATGCTTTTTCAAATATTTCCTCTAAGGACCTTATAGAAAATAAAAATAGACATTTTCCATGAAATATATAAATCATATATATTTGGATTCAACTGAAATACAACAAGCTATGGCTTACATATAAAATATATAATACATAGGACTTGAATTCTTTTATTGGAATAAATCGTTAATATTGGTTAGATTATAAGAAATCAATTCTTTGGTGACAAAAAGTACTTACAGGAAGTGTGTCTTAAATATGAATTAGTTGCTTCTTTGAATCAGGAGAGAAATTAGTTTAATTACATGTGGCAATTTTCTTGGCTAATGATGTAATGTGAAATAGAATTCTCCTTTTCCCCTTCCTGAAAACTCAAGCCAATTAATAGAACTTTTAAGCTCTTTGTCACGGGCCACCATGGAGGTCTGCAGAGAAGAACTTTAATCCAATAAACATTTCATTTAGATCATGAAAAGAAAGCATGAGGAGACGCTCCTGTAAGAGAGGGTGTTACTATGATCCCACCCATGAAGAGATGTGAGGCATTTGCCAAATTAACCAAGAGGTCCTCATATTTAACGCATAAATATGTCAAAACTAACAGAATCATTATTTAATTTGCTTGAACTCTATTTTGAGGAAACTCTAAAAAGCCACAACTGTTTTCTTCAAAGCCTTCACTGTTGGGTTGGATGGACAGGGCAAAGGGAGGTTGTGAGAAATCCAGATAGCAAATAACACTGGCCGAAGCTGGTCAGAAAAGGGAATAGATAATTAGGCGTAATTAGCGTGTATGAATCGTTGTCTCTCTGCCCTTAACTTGAATAAATTTTGAAGAAAAAACCCTAGTGGTGCAAATCCTTTGATGTAGGAAGAGTCATTGTGGCTTGGCAGCATAAAGGCAGTGTTTTATACTTTTTACATAATGGTGGTGATACAGAAAGAGTGAATGGACCCTGCACCCCTCTGTCTGCTTTATACCAAGGACTTTTGGATTCTCTTGAAACAAAATGCATCACAAGTTTTCAGTTGTTCGTAATGAGGTAGCGGACCTCCTCAGGGCTCAGAGGAAGCCATCTTTAGCTTTTGTTTAAATCTTAATCACAGTTTTTTTCTTTCTGGGAAATCTGTTTTCTTAAATCACACTTCTTTTTCCTTCTTTGCTTGCACCTCCAATAAGAGAAAGGAATAATGCACAAGAAAGCTAAATAGAAAAGTTAAACAAAAATTATCACATAAAAGACTTAACACATTTCTGTGTTTTTAATCCCATATGAAAAAGATCCTTGCTGTGTTCCTCTTTGCCTTCAAGTCAGTAACATTCTAGTAAGATTGTTTCGTAATAAAATGTATGCGAAGGAAAACGTGCAGGGGATAATTTTAGATTGGGAACTTATTTTCAAATTGAAATTACACAGAGTAAATGGGAAGTGAGTTATTCCATAGTATTGAAATTTTTAAATGCAAATCAGTTTAAAATTATTACTCAGTACATTTACTGGAAACCTTGTTTATTTGGAAATCATAGTTGAAATATAGGTTTGAGAACCTACTTCTGTGTCTAAATAGTCTGTTTATCCTGTATCCACTACTGGAAAGACAGGAAGTTATTCTTGGGAAAACATTGCATTAACTTTGAAATTTTCCAAGGGAGCTAAAACAATTAAGTCCCCTAAAATTCAGTATATGTTTATTTTGGTAGTTGAATTATGTTCACTTTTGATGATCTAAAATAATTTTAAAATTATTCATCAGCAAAAAGAAATTAGCTAAATTATTTTAAAACTTTAAATCAGATATATTGCATGGGTAGAGGAAGAGTTGAAACAATTTATACATTGTCCTTAATATCAGAATAGAATCTGAGTAAGTTTTATATTGCTGATAAATTTTTAACTACTTTCATCAGCTATTTTGGCATTACATGAAAAAAAAATTTACCCTTCAGATACTTAAGCACTCAGATTTCCTTCTAATTAATATTCTTCTTTTAACATATTTTAATTATAAGACTTTCTGCAGTAGTCATCAGGGATCCATTCCATAATGTGTAATCTACAAATCTATTTTTATAAGTGTGGCTTTGCTTTAGTGTAGTTTTGTTATGACGTTTTGATTCTAGATAGACGTCTTTCAAGCCACAATGCTCTGAGATGCTTTTGGCTACTTAACCCATTTTGCATATTGTGCCATTTGTAGAATAAAGTAGCCTTTTATACTTGAAGTTGATTTGAACTCTGAAAGGCAACACCTGAACATCTCACAAAACTGGATAATTATGGCTGATTGTGTTTTTCAGGTATAGGTCACGGGAAATTCATTTGGGGTAAAGTATGTACAAAGCTAAGAAATATGCAGATTTTCTGTTGTAGGATTGTGTAAAAATTATTTACAGTTAATACTTGCATAAAGGTTAGAAAGGTTGATGAAGTGATATTTAGTTTTGCTTTACTATTCACTGCATGTCAGAATGTAATTATGACTGATTCATGAAACTGTCTTAGAAACGAACCATCTTTATTAAAATGCTGATCAAGATAAGAGCTGACAGTAATAAAGAATAGAACATTTTAGTCTTGTTGCTTTTGAATGATTGCTAATTACCCCAGAGGTCACGTATAGTGCTTGGTAGGATTCATTGACATTATTTCTTTTAAGTCTGCTGTTTCAACAACATCTGAGCATGAAGACACAAACTGTGTGCACATTGAACAATAGTTTGGCCAAGTCTTGAAGGCTTCAAGATATCCAGGAAATCTTTTTCTGTTATGTGAATTTAGCTTTTCTCCATCAAAATTATGGCATATGTGGGGTACTTGTTATGAAATACTTTTTAAGTTCATTTATTGTCAACTGTATCGACTCTTCCCGTGTAGGTTATTGAGACAATGTTATCTCTGAATATATATGCAGGCATATAAAAATTATTAAGAATAAAAAGGTATATTGGCCCTTAAGCTAGAACCCACAGAAAGAACTTCTTAATGTGTAATCAAAATTTACTCTTACTCTCAGTAGCTAGTGTTCAACCTGTTTTTATTTTTATTAAAAATGATATTTGTAATTTGCTTCAAAAGACATGTGGAAATCCTTATAGTTTTCCTTAGCCAATAATGATTACTAGGATACATGTATTATTAAAATACAGTTAATTTACTAAATAAACTTACACAATGTCTAAAATAAATCATTAAAATTCTTAATTGAAAGTAGAGTAACATGGAAAATATACATGCATTACATGCCAACCATGTAATGCCAACAATTGCATCACAGATATTTATGTGGTTTCCATGATGTGGCAGAAAAATCAATGAGTTAAGAAGGCCATCTTTGTGAACCTGGCTTTGTCATTGACTTGGGGCAAGCCTCTTAAATCTGCTGGAGCTTACATTTTTTCATCTATAAATGATGGTATTAGACTACAAGATTGCTAGGACCCTTATGTTGATTAAAATTAAGTTTCAGAAGTTTATTTGTAGTAATTATTTATTTTGGACATGGTAGATTTCTCTCCTTAACAGTATTCTAACTATGGTATTCAAGTCCTAGGCTAGCTAGTCTATAGAAACCTAATTACCTTACAGAACTCAAATGTTTTACACCTATAGAATAAAGTATAAGAAAGTAATATTTCAATTTCAACATGTATTTATTCATTGTGTAGTCACTGGGGATACAGTGGTGAATGTTACTGAGATAAATCTGGCTATCAAGGAAATTAGGATGTTCTGGTACAGAAAATAGACATACCAACAAATAACTGTAACGTAGGAAAAATATTATACAATAGTAAAGAGTGAGTAGGAGTGAGTAACTGTATGCTGGGAGTCTCTTTTTTGCTGGGAGTGGCAATAGGAAAGATACATTACTTTGGGTTGTAACCAGACGTTAATAGGGCCCATTTAACTTCTGGAATGTCTTCATTATGTGTGGAAGGCAGAATGCAAACAGAAGGTTATGCATGTTAAACATTTCATAATTTGAAGTGTGTCCGTAAATAAGAACAGTCATTCAAACTTTTAAACAACTGTGCGTGTTGCAGAGCAATCAGAACAAATCCTGGGCTGTCATCAGTCATCCCATACTGGTGTATACTAGTGAGACCAGCCTTACCTGTAAATAAAAGTGTCTAGGTGTGTATGCTTACAAGGTTTGAGAGTCTGAAGGGATCTTAGGAATGCATATCCCAACACCTTTCTATCCACCGGAGGCAAATGAAGCATGTGCCTGGGGTCATCTTACCTTAGATTGCCCAGCAAGTGGCAGAGTCGGGTCTTGAATCCAAAATTTCTGCTCTTTATTGAAAGTTCTTTCCACCAAATCATGCAGTCCAGTGTGTGTGTGTGTGTGTGTGTGTGTGTGTGTGTTGTGTGTGTGTGTACACATATTCATTCTATTTACATGTGACATATGTTATTGTCTTTGGGTAGAATTAGTCAAATATTCTCAATTGCATTTATCAATAAGAATCTATTTATCTTTTACAAAAGTGTAATTGACCTTATTCTAGCTTTAGTTATACACAATAAATTAAATATATCTGAAACTCGCTTTTAGCTAATAGCTATAAGTTTACTCTTCAGGGCTTTTATCAGAGTTAAGAATAAGTTGTAAGATTGACTAAAGTTGTCTTTTCATTTTCAGATAAAAGTGCTAGAGAACAGAGAAATGACAAAACGTTGAGCAAAGCATTGAAGAAAGAGCAGAACCAGAGTTTAGAATAATACTTGTAAATGCTATACTGGATACCTGAAAGCTCTAAATAATGAAGTCCTGGAAGTGGACAGAAGTCATTTTTTAAACTAAGTATTTTATTGAGTTTTTCCTCATTATTTGAGAGTATGATTATAGTGCAAATGAATCCTATGTATATGGGCTTTGGGTATTTATTTATTTATATTTAGAAGACTGAATATTTTAAAATATTCTTTATTTGTAGTTGTAGATGGACAGAATGCCTTTATTTTATTTATTTTTGTATGGTGCTAAGGATCGAACCCAGTTCCTCATATATACTAGGCAAGTGCTCTGCCACTGAGCTACAGCCCTAGCCCTGGCTTTGGGTATTTATAGTATAGTTTTATATATATATATATATATATATTTTTTTTTTTTTAAGGTATAAAAGTTACTGATAAGGTATAGATATTTATCTATATATAGATATAAATAGATATTTCTATTTCTTCAAAGGTAAATTTACTGGATGTGAAAAATTAGATTTTACAAAGCTGCATGTATAGTGGGCAATTCCTATTAGCTTGGAAATGTGTTGCACAATTCCTTTTTGTGGGGAAAAAAAATGAAAGCTTATCAGAATTGCACTTGTGGTTTTGGTAGAATGGTTTAAAGAAAGATTCTCAAAAGGTATATGCACTAACTTCTTTCCAGCCTGTCATGTGTCACTCTTACATTTTTCTTTTTTCCCTCAGGCATGAGAACTTTGGTTTTCTTAGATAAAGTAAACAGTGGGAGAAGAATGAAGTCTAAATTAAAATTCTGTTTGTTATGACAGAGCTGGAAATGTATAATGTTCGATGGTTGTGATTTCAATAAGACAGCTATCACCTTTTTCTGAGTGTCACTATTTGGAGACAATACATGGAGTTCTCTAAGATCTTTCCTTTTGTAAAATTTCATGAGAGATAAATGAATGCATTCTGGGATAAGAAATCCAAACATTGCATAATATTGAAAGCTTCCTTTCACCATTCTTTCCTTTCTTCTTTTCTCCCCACCCTCTAACCCATCTCATTCCTACTTTCTTCCCAGGAAAAACCATGATTAAAAATTTAGTATCTTTTTTTGCAAGGCACATTGGTGTACGCCTGTAATCCTAGGTGTAAGCTCGGCAGCACGGTTAGCGGCCAAATAAAATTGGACAGAAAGTGACCGAAGCAAGCTTTATTGGAATTTGGCTCTCGGGCGAAATTCCCAGACCCCCCGGGTACAGCTCAACTAGGGACCCAGAGAAAATCACACATGGCCCTGGCTGCCCAGAGTTTTTATAGGCTGGAATGGGAGGCCGTCCTGCTGAGTGACAGGTGGATGTGAAGGGTCAGTGGAATTTTCTAGCCCACTTGATCCGTCGCCATTTGGTGGGCTAACCTTTGTCTTGGCTGCTCTGCTCTGCGCCCTATAGTCGCCTAAATTCCAACCTAACACTAGGTGTTTAGGAGGCTGAGAAAGGAGGATCACAAGTTCAAAGCCAGCCTCAGCAACTTAGTGAGGCCCTAAGCAACTCAGTGAGACACTGTCTCTAAATAAAATACAAAAAAGGGTTGGGGATGTGGCTCAGGGGTTAAAAAAAAAATCACTATCTTTTCAATCATTTTCCTATACAATTATATGCAGACGTCTGTATATATGCCCAAACATATAGGCTTGTTTTGTTGTAAATTAATGGGATAATAGATACTTCCTAAACTGAGATGTGCTTTTATCCCCTGTAGATAAATATCATGGAGATCTTCTGGCACCAGATATAACTCAATTTCATTCTTTTTCTTTTCTTTTCTTTTCTTTTTTTGGGGGGGGTACTGGGGATTGAACTCGGGAATACTTGACCACTAAGCCATATCCCCAGTCCTATTTTGTATTTTATTTAGAGACAGGGTCTCAACTGAGTTGCTTAGTGCCTTGCTTTTGCTTAGGCTGGCTTTGAGCTCACTATCTTCCTGTCTCAGCCTCCCAAGCCACTGGGATTGCAGGTGTGCTCCACCACACCTGGCTCAGTCTCATTCTTTTAGATGACTGCTTTATGTTTCACAGCATGGCTGTACTATTATTTTAAAACTAATCTGCTATTTTTATATCCTTAGCTCTATTATAGATCTTTACTTTTCAAGTAATACTTTAAAAACATGTTTGCAAATGTATTTTTATTGCATATGAATCAGTATTTCTGTAGGTTAGAAATTGCATTTCTAGGTTAAAGAATCTTTACAGTTAAAGTTTTGTTTTAGTTTTGTCAAATTGTACTTTACCTATGTATTGATTAACATTAAAACTTAAATTGTGAAATTAAATCTGTAGCTACTTAAGATATTATTTTTAAAGAATCCCCATTAATCCTTGTTGAACACAGTAAGATATATAAGTAAATGACAAAAAAATCACATGAAAGTGAGGTAGGATGGTTTAGGAGTTTTGTTGGATATTGCTTAAACATATTAAGTCAGCAACTGGCTATTACAGAATTATAATTACCAAATATTAAAGGGTGGTAGAATTTTTGAACTTTTATTCCATGTCTTATTCTGAACATAGAAGTTGTGTAGTGATTAATTACACAACCAGCCAGATATGGTGGCACACACCTATAATCCCAGATCTGAGGCAGGAGAATCACCAAGTTTAAAGTCAACCTAGGCAACTTACTGAGACCCTGTTTCAAAATAAGATGCTAAAAAAAGGGGTTGAGTGTGGTGATGTAGCTCAGTGGTACAGCACTTGCCTAGCATGTGCAAGATGCTGGGTTCTATTCCCAGTAACTGCCCCCCTCCAGCAGCAGTAAACTTCTTCTTCCCTCATCTGTGAGTAGGCTGAATAACTCTAGACACAAAGATCTTTTTGAACTGGGCATGGTGGAGAATGCCTCTAATCCCAGGGACTTGGGAGACTGAGACAGGAGGATCTTGGGTTCAAAGCCAGCCTCAACAATTTAACAAGGTCCTGAGAAACTCAGTGAGATCCTGTCTCTGAATAAAATGCAAAAAAGGGCTGAGGATGTGGCTCAGTGGTTAAGCACCCCTGGATTTAATACCCAGTACCTCCTCCCCCACACACAAAAAAAATCATTTTGAATCTCAGGTATTGCATTGAAAAATTGGGACCAATAATCCTGTTTTAAAAAGTTGTAAATGAACTTCTCAAGAAATGGTTGCAGTTGTTATTTTTATTCTTCCTGACTGTGTTTTAAAAGTAACCATGACTAAATGTTTATTTTCTGGTAAGGTAATAGGACATCTTAACAATAGAAAAACAGTAGTAGTGTCTCTTGGCTCAAATGATACTACTTTCTTGATGAACAGAAACTGTCATATTAACATTAGAATCCTTTGTTTTGTTTTCCACAACTCTGCCAAAATAATTTGAATGGCATATGTAACAGTCTGTTTTCTGTTGCTAATTACACAGTATCACAGACTGGGTAAATTATTAAAAAAAAAAAAAAAAAAAAAAAAAAGAGGTTCATCTTGGTTTACAGTTCTGGCCTAAGGACTAGGCACTGCATGTGGTGATGGCCTTCTTACTGGCAGAATCCAAGGTGTGCTAGGTATCTCATGGCAAGACATGTTGAGGGGGATGGTGAGGTGGTGAGGGAGGAGAGAGAGAAAAAGAAAGGGAGAGAGGGAGGGGAAAGGGAAAAGAGAGAGAGAGAGAGAGAGAGAGAAACCTAGTCTCCTTCTTCTTATAAAGCCACCAAAGTAGGACAGAAGAGTCTGGACACCTGTGGAATTTTTTTTTAGGAAGCAGGTTTATTGACTGCAGTTGGTCCAGGGAGGTCTGTCACCTAAAATTCTCTGAGTGAAGATTTTGGAAATTCTTTGAACTTTATAGTCAGTGAGAGGAGAGGCTTGAAGGTTTTACATAAAATTAATTTTTTGAGTTCACAAAAAGTGCTTTTTAGGCCAGACAGGGGTCTTATCTTTACCAAGAAAACAGAGATAATATCTTTTTGCACAACAAGCTTGCAAACTCACTCTATCACACCTTTTGTGTGCAGACCTGGCATTTATAAGAAAGAAGAAGCTTCAAACCACAATTCCCTCTGCAAACATCCTGCCTGCTGATAGTCTTTGTAAAAATCTTTTTGATGAGAGGAGAAGCTTAATTATGGCAAGGGTCTTCTGGGTGGGGGTCTCTGTCCTGCTTCACCACCAGTATGCAATAATTGTGTGTGGGGTGGTCCACCCTGAGTACCTTATCTAATTTCAATCACCTCCCAATGGCCTCATCTCTGAACACTACAGGAAGATTAAATTTCCATCTTCTTAATACCTCATGATGGGGGTTAATGTTCTACATGAGTTTCAGAGGAGAAAAAACATTTCAAATTGTTATGATTTGGATGTGAGGTGTCCCCCAAAAGCTCACATGTTAGATAATGCAAGAAGGTTCAGAAGAGAAATGATTGTGTTCTGAGAATCTTAATACAATCAGTGAATTAATCCTTGATTGGATTAGTTGAAGTGGTAGCATGCAGCTGGAGGAGGTAGAAATTGGGGCGTGGCTCTGGGGTATATATTTTGTATCTGGAGAGTGGAGTCTCTCTCTGCTTCCTGATGATATAAGCAGCTTCCCTCTGCCACACTCTTCCGCCATGATGTTCTGCCTCACCTTGAACCCTGAGGAATGGAACTGGCCTTCTAGGGACTAAGACCTCTGAAACTCTGAGTCCTCAAAAAACTTTTCCTCCTTTAAAATTTTTCTGGTCAGATCTTTTTTTTTTTTTTAATTTATTTTTATTGTAAACAAATGGGATACATGTTGTTTCTGTTTGTACATGGAGTAACAGTATACTATTTGTGTAATCATACATTTACATAGGGTAATGTTGTTTGATTCATTGTTATTTTTTTCTTCCCCCCCACCCCTCCCACCCCTCTTTTCCCTCTATACAGTCCCTCCTTCCTCCATTCTCGGCCCCCTACCACCCCCCATTATGTGTCATCATCCACTTATCAGCGAAATCATTTGTCCTTTGGTTTTTGAAATTGGCTTATCTCACTTAGCATGATATTCTCCAATTTCATCCATTTGCCTGCAAATGCCATAATTTTATTATTCTTTATAGCTGAGTAATATTTCATTGTATATATATACCACAGTTTCTTTATCCATTCATCAATTGAAGGACATCTAGGTTGGTTCCACAATCTGGCTATTGTGAATTGAGCAGTTGTGAACATTGATGTGGCTGCATCTCTGTAGTATGCTGATTTTAAGTCCTTTGGGTATAGGCCGAGGAGTGGGATAGCTGGGTCAAATGGTGGGTCCATTACCGGCTTTCTAAGGAATCTCCACACTGCTTTCCAGAGTGGCTGCACTAATTTGCAGCCCCACCAGCAATGTATGAGTGTACCTTTTTCCCCACATCCTCTCCAACACCTATTGTTACTTGTATTCTTGATAATTGCCATTCTTATTGGGGTAAGATGGAACCTTAGGGTAGTTCTGGTCAGATCTTTTAGTCACAGCAGTGAAAAAGTTGACTAAAACACAAACCATAGCAGTATAAGGACAAGAATTAATCAATTCTTACCAGCTCACCATCTTGGCATGTAGCTACTTAGGATATGAACTAATATCTTAGGTCATCTGAATTTATTAAGTCTTCAGAAAACTGATACACTAATGACTCTCAAGTTGACAAAGTTAATATAGATTCTTGTTCTCTACAGTTTCTTATTGATATTTTAAAGATGACAAATACCATACTTTATAAGAGTCTAAATATTTGTGTCTAAGATAGAGAATATGGAAGAGAAAGTAAGTCACTGGTATTCTAAACAAGACCTCATTCAACAAGGTTAAAGAGCGGCAATTGCCACTCTCTGATGTTTCACCTTTCCTTTTGCAATTGGAGAGACTGGTGGTAGCTCTGAAGCAGCACAGTCCACCTCAGAATTCCAAACACTGATGGAGAGACCCTACAACTGTGTATGTGGGAGGCTTCAGTGTTACCTGTGTAGTTTGATCAGGTATTCGTTCCTCCAGATGCTGTGCTTTGCCCTTGTTGGGGGAGATGGACATCCAGTTACTTGGAAAATATTTTTAGTGACATATCCAGAAACTCATTGTTTCAGAGGAAGATTGAGAATGTTCCACATTCAGATTGGAATGTTTGGGCATCTTGATGCTCAAAAAGACAAGAATGTAGCTTAGTTTATGGTATAAGATATGATCAGAAACCTAACTCTAAAAACCTAGGGTCATGTAGTTGGAATGTTAAAATTTTTTACTGGACTAATCTGTAGTAGCTCATCACCACGCTCATCTTCTACCCCTTCTGTACATTTTTCAGAGTGTATTTGTCAGTACTAGGATGTACACTAGTTATCTTATGTCATCCAGATTTATTAAGTCTTATCAGAAAACTGATATGGTAATTGCACCCTGGTTGACAAATTTGATACAGATTCTTGTTCTCTATAGTTTCTTGTTATTTTAAAGATGACAAATACCAATACACTATAAAAACTCTTAATGTAATCAGACTACTCAGGCTTTAGTAGTTCCTTATCTCCTTAATATTCTATTTTTCTCTTTTGTCATTCAAATAATTGACAACCCATAGAACTTTAAGTCTTGTACTGACATGTGGACAATGATATTTTTTTTCATCTTATTCATCCAAAAATAAGCTAGAAGGAAGTCAATGTCACCAATCTCTACTTCTGGGATTCTTGGGTCATAAACTAATTTTGAGAGGTCCCATAACTTTTATTGCTTGGATGTTGTGACTGTTTATCTCAAATCTGCTCCACCTCTCTGCTATTGTGGAATTCCCAGGTAATTTGGATTGAATTGATTAGAGGTGGGGCTTGATTAAGCTAAGCCAGAGGCCCTCAACCCTGGCTCATTAGAATTACCTAAGGAACTTAAAACAAAATAAAACAAAATTAGTAAACTACGACTTCCTACCCTAAATATGCTTTCTGCCTACTTCCTGGGTGAAGCTAATATGCACCCAGTGTAGAGAACCACTGGTTGCCATCTTCCTTCCACTTGTATTGGTTCAGGAAACTCATACCTAAACCAGTTACGTGTGTGCCATTTCCCAGGCTGTAGGAATTGAAGGTGGTGATTATAATCGGCATATTCAGAGTAGCTCAGGACTTTTATTTCATGGATGTGGAAATGTTCTTGTCTCTTTTTTTTGTCATGAGGAAACCGTTGTCATTGAATGAAACTCTTACTCAAAAGAAGGCAGAACTGACAGATTGGAAAAGTGCCAGAGCCTCATTTAACCTGGAGTTTTCAGTTATGTGAGTTAGTAAGTCCCTTTATTATTTAAGCCCTGTTGAATTGGTTTCTTCATAGTTGTGACTAAAAGCACAAATATACTCTTGGATGATTGCTCCTAACTCAGAATCTTTGCCTTGGCTCCTTGTCATAGAACTCTAAGCCTGATATCTATGCTGGCTATCTGTACTTGGAGAAATATCAAAATGCTCAAATCCAGCATGCCACCAAACTCTTCCTCAGTTCTTTATGGATGACATAACTGTATAGTTGCCTAAGTCAGAACCCCAGCATCCTCCTCTTATACTATTGTCCTTTACCCTGAAAGCAAACTCTGTTGACGTTTATCTCTGATCTACTCACTTTTCTCTGTTTTTAAGGCCATTTTCACTTCTTTCCTGGAATTTCCCAATACCTTCTAACTAATCAGTATTTATCCATTTTTTTCCTTCCTCTAGTCTCTTCCCCAAAATGGAGCAGTGATTTTTTTTAAATTCAAATTTGAGCTTTTTTCTGCTTGAAATTTTAAATTCCTTCCATGTTATGGATTTAGGATATTATCTATACTATTTAAAATAGTTTATAAAGCCTGCAGGATATGAGCTGTTGCCAGCTTCCGTGACCCCATTCTGAACCACTCTTGGAATATGTGCAACTGAAAGCATAGTACCCAACATTTTTGTACCCAACATTTTTGCTATATTCACTTAATTTTCAATCCCAAATGAACCAAAATTTCTCGTTTCTATGTGTCATAGGTCTTATTTCCTGAGTTTGAAACATGCTTCCCTATTTTCTCTTCCTCACCTGGTTAAGTCTGCTTCATTGCCATTTTCTCTGGGTTAGTTGTTGCTGTTGTTTTCCATAGCACCCTGTTATGATTCTTAATTATCTGTCTTCCTTGCCAGACAGATGTTATGACCACCTCCTGTTTATCCTGTTGGTAAATGAGGGGTCCCTCACTCTAAATACTATGAGATGGCCAAACCCAAGACACTGGCACTGGACATATTATATTGGCGGTAGCTTATTAGTCACACGTACTTACAGCCTGGGGGAAGAGGACACCACACACCTAAGAGTTGTGAACCTGAAGGAACTATGGGGAGTAGACTTTGTAGTAACAGGAGGATGGGGCACCCCTGGTTCCTGAGGGAGTACATGATTGGTGTGTTTGAATAATTGTGCAAGCTGGCAGGGAGCTAAAGCTTATTAGGTTAGGGACTGGGTAGGAAGTAGCTAATCTGGCTAAGGTTACTAGTCAGGTAGGAAACCTTTACTTCTGGGTGTGGGAACCACTGGACATATCTGGTGAGAACAGGGGATGTCCCTGTGAGACTTCAACTTGTCAAGGCAGTACTTAACATTTTAGGAAACTGTGAGAGAAGTGACTGTGACTGTCTTAGTCACTGTCATATCCCTAGTCTTTTGCATCAGACCGTGCTTGTAGAAGGCACTTGACGCGTTGTTGATTAAGTAAACAAACAAGCAAATAGTCAGTGGTCTCTGAGGAGATTGGTTCAAAATAACAAGAAACCGAACTGGTAGCAATCCCTTCTCCCTCTTCTGAAGGTGTTCTTGTCAAGTCAGTTTGTGGAGATTGTTCAATGGTCTTTCAATTTTAGAACAAAGATGCCTGGTATTTTTAAGGGCATATATAGTGCACTGTGATAACCCAACCTGATCTCTTTGTTGGAGGGTTAGTGTGTTTGGTGAGTGGAATACTCTATTGCTAGGAGATTACTCCTTGAGGAGTATATGAGGAAGGAACATTCTTAATTTTCTACTTTTCAATTTTCTAGATTCCATGTTGATCCAATCATCTTTTACTTTTCCCATCTTCATTTTAACAAATTCTCTTGGGTGTTACAATTTGTAAGCTAACAGATGATTTTGGCAAATTATATAGTTACAGAAATTTGTTGTTAGTTGAAGCTTCTTAATCTTAGTTATACCTTAATGTGGGCTTACTTCCTCTAGGCTGTTGATCCCATGCATTCTTTTTCTCAAAGAGATTCCCCCACACCCCACCTGGGGGTGGTGGACCGAATTTAGGGCCTAGAGTGTGCTAGGCAGGTGCTCTGCCACTGAGCTAAATCCCCAACCCCCATCAAAGAGATTTTATTGAGCACCAGTTATTATCATTATAAGGGACTCCAGGGAAGTCTCTCCAGAGGCAGAGACCTCTTAGACTTTCCAGGCTCTTGATTATGGTGCAGAAAAGAACTTAAGGAAGTGACAGGTTTTAGCCAAGAGAGGAAGAGCTTTATTTTAAAGCAAAAGTTGAAAGTCTACACCCTAAGGGCCCCTGTGCACTACCTCCAGAGCCAGCTGTATGTCCCAGGCTTAAGATTGGGTTTTTATCAGGGTACATAATTGTTGGAATATGTGTGATCCTTAGGAGCTGGATTTTTTTCAGGATTGGGAAATACTGAGCAAAACTGTGTTTCCTCATTGGATGTCTAATCTGGTATATAGGTTTCAGCTTACATCTACTCTCTTGCAGTTGGTCAGTTGAGTCTGGTGGTTGATCATATGGTCAGGCCAGAGGGTCATGGTTCAATCAGATGTTAGCCCCTAACTTCATGCAGTTGATGGTCTATTTATCTTGAGGTCTTGTTCCTGCTCTGTTACATTCTAGGAAATTGATAGGGAAATTCCAGAGCAATTTATTGACTCTTTAGTATGTTCATGCCTTTTTTTTTTTCCTCTCTTTTTTTTTTTTTAAATTCTTGTTGTAGATGAACACAGTCCCTTCATTTTATTCATTTATTTATTTTTATGTGGTGCTGAGTCTCGAACCCAGTGCCTCACACATGCTAGGCAAGCGTTCTACCTCTGAGCCACAACCTCAGGCCCCTGTTCATACCTTTTGGTCCCTTTTCATTTCTTAGGCTCCTTTGTCCAGTTACAAGTTATTCACAAACCATGGGATCTACATTCTAACAGGGACATTTCTCCTTTAGGGACTCAGTTTTCTCTCTGTATTTCTAAATTTCTATCTCATTTGGACACTTTTTTCCCCCTGCTTTATTCAGAAATGAGGATATTTGTGATCTCAACCTTAGATGCCAGGGCTTAGATCTATCAGCCTCTAATAGCATACATTATAGGAACATCTTAACAAATAGTGGCTGCTCACTTGTCTATCTTCAAAATATTTTTTTGCTTAGATTGTGATCTAAAACTTTCTTTTTTACAAGTCATGATAAAATGATGGGGTGTACTCTTTTCAAGCTAAAGCTGAACTCTTCTACTATATGTTGAACATATGTAGGAGAAAATAGTTGCCCTGAGAGGAAAACCATCAGGGAGGGAACAGAGAAGTCACTAATAACTTGATGGACCTTTTGCTCTAGGCATGTACTGGTTGAAGATTCTAGTAGGAGGAAGGTGTAACTTTGAAAAAAAGAATTGTAGAGATCCACAGAGAGCTTAGGAAATATTATTAAATGGGGGATTGGAGATTTAGCTCAGGGGCAGAGTGCTTGCCTAGCATGAGCAGGCTCTGAGTTCAGTCCTCAACCCTGAAAAAACAATTATTAAATGTTTTTTATTTTAAACTAGGAGAAGAAACAAAAGTGAATGACAAGCTCGGTTCTGAAAATGTTCAAAAGTCTGAGTACCCAGAGTTAACAGAGAGATAGATTGTCATAGGGGAAAACTCAGGCTATGCCACCAGAGTTGACAGATCACAGGGCTATGAGAAGAGGACCCACTGAATTAGTGCTTCAGGAACTATTTAAGAAAAATTATTTTGATGCTTACTCAAGAGCCAGGGAAGCCTTTATTGAAGATTATTGCAGTAAGAATCATGGTTTTTGCAGTAGTCTAGAGAAATGAGCTCAATTTGAAATTTAACAATATATAGCTTAATTTATAGCTAATGAGCAGAGTAAGGGTATCAGTGAATGGAAAATTCTTAAGAGGAGACATCAAGGCCATAAGAATTCTTCCTAAATCAGTTAGACAGGATTCTTGCTAAATATAGACCAAGGATTGAGAGAACAAAGATAAGGAATGAAGAACTTGATCAGATGAGGATGGGGGATATTCTCTAACCTGAAGTGGTAGGATTCTTGCTTAAACTGAGTGCAGCAAGGAGGGATGCGAATGAAGCACTATTGCCTACTTAAGAATAGAGCTCTTTGCAGTCTGTGCTTAAGAGGTTAATATGTTCTGGCTTTAAAGGATTTTCTTCACAATGTTTATCATTCTTCAAACTGGAAATGGAGTAGAAGATATAAAAAGTTATTGTGTGAGGTGCCTGTTTTTCTTAGTGGTATTTTTCAGGATTGCTAACAACACACACAGATTTGAGGACCATGTAAGTTGTTGTAATGCATTTCTTTGGGTCATACATTTTTCTTTCCAAAGTCAAAGGCTCACAAGGGTGTGTTAACTTCTTTTCTTGTCTTCCCCAAATTTCCTAATTGCATATCTAGAATGTATAATTCTATTTGTCCTTTATATACATGTACAAACTATTTTAAAATAAATTTCATTTGGTGGCTGATTAGTGTTATGGTGTCACACATTAGATTTTAATGGCAATAAGAGGTCACAGGTTTTGTAAATATACTTGGAAATTAGGAAATTACTTAGAGATCATGCCTGTTAGATTTAGTCTCTACTTGGAAATAGAATAGCTTTCACCCTCTTCTACCTGTCTATAAAGTGTATTGAGTAACGTAGGCTAGGTGAATATACTCTGAATATATGAGGTTTATTTTTCTTTAAAAAGATAAACTGGGTGTTAGTATTTTTCAGACAATTAAGAGCTAACATCTAAGGGCTTTGGTTATAGTTCTTTTGATGCTGATTAGGTATTTCTCAGTGGTGATTAGTGAATGTACAAATGCAATCATTTGGTAGGGCTTAATCACTCAAATGTCCCAGAAGTTAGTTACACACAGAAAAAGAAATTGAAGCTTGTATAACTTCCATTAGCCTTATTTTTTAATAGGAAATTTCCGTTTTTACTAAATTAGGAATGTGGAGTCATATAAGATAAATTTTGGTTTAAAAGAAATAGGAACTTGGGCAAATAAATTTGAATGAATATATTGATGTACTTTGTACTATTTTGTCTGCAATTTAGGTAGCATGTGAATAACCAGCCCTTACCTACCACATGGGGCAAGTTTCCCTAAGAATATGACTTGCTTTCTAAACAAGTACATTTTCTTCTTTTTTCTTTTTTTATTTTTTTGAGCTGGTTCATTGAGCCCCCACAATCATAGGATAGGGAAGGGATATCTTTTCTCAGGTTTACTCAAAGTTGAAAAGGAGATCTGTCAATACCTTTTTTAACACAGGTCATATGGAGCAAGAGGAGTGTGGAATGCAGGTATTTGGACAATGCTGGATTCCTTTCTGGTGGGATGGATTATAGAGCTCATCGCTCTGTGGGTCCTGAAAGTGAGAGCAGCAGGGAGGGGGAGGTTGAACAACTTGGAATGTTGAACCAGGTATCTGTATAAAGATGCTAACTGGCTGCTCATAAGGAGCCATGAGTTTGGTAAATTCGAGGGTTGTTCTTCAGTGAGTGGTACAAAAGCTTGACTTTGTAGGCTTCCTCAGAGGACCGACTTCTTGGGAAATTTTTTATGATAAGGAAATTCAAATGGATATATCAAAATGCAATATTTTCATTATACCATCCAGCCCAGTTTCCTGGGTCTTCATTCTTTCAGTGATCAACTGGCCCAGATTGCCCAGGACTTATAATGTTAGCGCTGTAAGTTCTGAGTTCTGAAATACCCTCTGTCTTGGGGAAACTCCTCAGTCTAAGGAGGATGGTTGGAGACCCTTTTCAGTCCCCAGAGCCCCTCAACAGCTGCAGCATGGGAGAAGAGGAAATACTTTTTCATTGTCTCTGCATTCAGGCTTCTCTCTGGAGTGCAGGTGATTAAGAGGCCTGGCATAGCACCGTAACCCAGGAGGGAATTTCATGGAGGAAGAATGTTGGTACTTCTCAAGTGTGCCCCCCATTACTGTTCTGATGGTCTATTGTTGCATAATAAATGCCTGCAACATTTAGAGGCTTAAAACAGTATCACTGAATTGTCTCTCTTGGTTTATGTAGGTCAGGGAATTGGATAGGGCTCAACTGGCAGTACTAGTTCCCTCAGTACACTAGTGGCTGCAGCTGAAACAGCTGGAGACTCACGGGTCAACACCTTTGTCTTCATGTAATCTCAGGGCCTCTCCACAGTCTTTCTCTGTATGGAAGTTTAAGCTTCTCATGGCTTAGGGGCCTCTAGGGAGTTGGATACTGGCACTTCAGGGGGACAGAAATATTCCAACCAACAAGTAAGAGCTGCCTCAAAGTCACATAGGGTATTGTTGCATAGCATCATTTTCACCAATCTTGAGTCACAAGATTCAAGGGCAGGGCATGGACCCCACTTCTTTTTGGTTGGAATATCAACATTTCATTGTAAGAAGAATAGGCTAGCGTGGAGTTGCTAGAGCTGTCTTTGAAAACTACTATTTGACACAATTATCTTGGCCCCCCAAATTTGAACAATGCAGTTTTTCATTAATAAAAACAGTGAAGTTGTTAAAACATAAATTTTTCCTCATGGATTTTCATAAAGCAATTTTCATTTTGAATACTAACTAAAAAATCACCCTATAAATGTTTCTTGACTTGTCCTAAAACCTTGGGTCACCATTCTACTGGAATAAATACATGTGTGTATATACACAGTCCCCAAATCCAACTGATCAAGATAGGCGTAGCAAAAGTTCATTCGTTCTTGTAGTATGAGTTTTGATGTGAGTGTGTGTGTGTGCATGCACATGTGCACCTTGGAAGATGGAAACAAGGATTAATTATAAGAAAAGGATATTAGTGACACAGAATGACTCAGGTTGAAAGGAGGCATCTGCAGCAGGAAAGGACACTGAAGATTTTGAAGGGGCAGCAGCTGTTTAGGAATGAGGGACAGGTCTACCTGTACCATCATTTTGGTGTGGTCATTTGGTTTAAAATATGCTCACTAATGTTCTGAGCCAGCTTTCTTAGACTGCTTCTCTTCCATTGTTGTGCTTAAGAGTCACAAGTTATTCTTTCTGGGAACTAGCTTCTCATTCCAGGTTAATGAATATTGGGGTATATTTCTATTAACTCTAATGTAGTTAATTGGGGAATTTGCTGACAGTGCTATTTTGGCAAAGTTTCAGTAAAACATAGTGCAAATCTTAATTTTTTTAACTATTATTTTACTGGCTTCATATATGTTTAATATTGCAGCTTTAAAATGAATTTTACATGAGTTCTGTTGTTTTGTCCTAAGCTCATTATTCCACTGAAACACTTCAAAAATTAAGAATATATGTAGTCTAGCAGAAAGCTTGTAATTCTGAGCTACTACTTGTTTAAAATTGTTTTTCTGTTTTTGGATTACAGGAATACTGTAATACAGTTCAGCTAGATTCTGGGATAGATTATCGGAAAAGGGAACTCCCAGCTGCAGGAAAACTCTACTACCTGTAAGTATTTGTGTGTGTGTGAGTATATGTGTTTGTGTGTGTGGTTTTTTTTTAACTTTCCAAGCTTAATATCTAATAATTTATTAGGAAAAAATGAGAAAAATAAGCACTTTAATTATTAGAACATGGAAGACTAGTTCTGAAGTCTGTGATTTTTAAACAAAATGTTACATTAACTTCTTTAAACTGTGCTTTGACCATTCATATTTGCATCATTTATAATGTGTGATTGGATGAAAGCCTAATTAGTTTTTTGGGGAGGAGTGATGACAGATGGTTAGGAAGTAATGAGTACCCTCTTAGAAGAGGCTCTGATACTAAGAGAATATCTTTAATGTGCTAAAGTAATTAATTATTTGTGGATATCTTCTGACAAGTGTGCCATTTCCATTCCTCCAAAACTGTTGTTTTATTTTGTCAGACAATCTGTTTGTATTTATAGTGGTCGATTGACTTCCACACATAACTGATGAAAAATATCTGCTATATGCAAATGCAACTGGATATATTTTGAAGTTTTTAAAAATAAGATTCTCCTGAGTAAGAGCAATTTATAATAATAGATGTGTTCAGCATGTGCAGTTAATGCTGTAAAACAAATATAGTTTGTTTTAAAATGTTATTTGTGAGAACCTGAAAAGGAAAAAGTGCTTTACAAATGCAAACTGTTGTTTAGTATATGCCAACAGTGTTTGGCACATAGTGGGTTCTCAGTAAATAGATCTGTCTGAGGGCTAATTGTAATTTAACTAAAAGGCATGTTTCTGGTAATTTAAATTTTGATGACAACGTGCATATGAGAGGTTTAGAAAAGTTCTTGTCTCTGCCACCTTGTAAGCAGAAGTACTTTCTGTTTTTGAAGCAGAAATTAGCTAGAAAAATCACATAATTAAAATTGCATACTTTACAGTGTACCAAAAGGACTATTTCAGTTTATTATTCAGATTCTGATGATTATTCTGGGAAGTTCTTCATCCACCCTTAAGTACTTTGTCTTTAAAGTACTTTATAATTAAAAAAAAAATTCTTATAGCACTATTTTCTGCTTTAATTCCGACTTTTTCTTTGCAGTTTATTTTATTCTTTTTTTTTTTTTTAATTCATAGAAGCTTAGTTTATAATGATCAAAATGGAAAAAGCCCAAATTTCTGTCAATTGTAGACAGGATAAATTGTGGTATATGCATATAATATTATATTCAGTCATAAAAATGAACTAATGATTAATGAACACAATAGAATGCTTAAATCTTATAAATCAGATTGAGAGAAAGAAGCCAAACAGGGTATATAGTACACCATATAATTTCAGTTATATAAGTGGAAGAAAAGTAAAAAATAATCTATAATCTTAGAGTTCAGGATAAAGGTAAACTTTGAGAGGAGTGTCATATAATAACTGAAAGTTCATTCTCTACAATGGTTGTTTTCAATCTTAAGAAAAAATGAAGCCAAAGCTTTTCAAATTAACCTAATTCTCATGTGAATCTGAAATCAAACTCAGTATATCAGATCGTTAAAAGGAGAGCCCTCTGATGTAGTGGAGGAGAAGGATCTGAGCCAGTCCTCTCCTTACCTTCTGCTGAAGGCTGACACTTGGTAGAACTCTTTGAAAAGAACTCCTTGGTAGGGCTGCTTGAAAGAGAACTGAAAATGACTTTAGTTTAAGTTCCATTTCTAAAGTCCAGATTGGATCAACCCATTTTCATCTTTTTAAATTTAAAAAATGTTTTATTTTATTAGAGCTTTATAGTTATACATGATAGTTGGGTTCATCCTGACAAACTCCTACTTGCATGAAATTCGATTTTAGTTCATGATCATCCCCCTTTTCCCTCCCCCACTTCTTTTATTCTTGGTGTTTTCCTGTTGTTTTGTTTTTCTGATATTTACAATCTTTTCCTGATTGTTTATTACTTATTTCTTGCTATTTCAAATTTGTGTTACTTATAATTTATTGGTTTTCCTTTTATCCTTTTTTCAAAGAAGATATTCATGTCCCCCTTTTTTCGCCCACAAAATGTACTTTCATGTGGAAGAATTAAAATATTTTCCTAATGGAAATATCTTACATAAAGATGACAGTTGGGTCTAAATCATGAAATCTGTTTCATGGTGCCAAAGAGGTCTTAGTGGTATTTACTGGAAGTGAAAAAGTTGCTTTTGCTTGAACATTTTCTCTCTCTGACTTACCCTATTTTGTCCCTTGCTCTTCCTGATAAACGTAAGGTGATTATAATGCAATGAAATTCAGTTTCATTTTTAAAACATTCACTGAAAGAAAACAGACTCTAACAATATCTGAGAGTCCAAGAAACTAGAATCTACAAAGGATTCACTGACATTCTGGAATACTTGCCTTTAAAAAAAAAAAAAATATATATATATATACACATATACATATGTATGTATTATTTATATATTAAATATATATTTATATACATATTAGATTTTTTATAGACATGAGTATGTATGTATGTATGTGTGTGTGTGTGTGTGTGTATGTGTATGTATTCCATTTAGTCCTCAAGGAAGACAGGTTTGTTCATAAATTTACCATCAAAAGGGCTTGACCATAGCCATAACTAAGATGAAAGAGCTTGTGGGCACATCTCAGAGGATAAAGTAGATATGCATACTGAGGGATTTAGGAATTAAAATTATTACAGAAGTGGGAAAATAATATAAGATACCAAGATGGGATGCCAGGAATATACATTTTATTGTTTCACATAAGCATTTGAGTAGAACTTTCTTTCATGACAGAGTAAAGGAAAATGTCCTTAGGTCATACTAATATTTCTGACTCAGTTCTTTCCTTTTTATTTTTCTCCTTATTTTCTTCCTGTAACAGACTTTAATGTTCTATGCTATATATTGCCCTGTTAAAACGTGTTTCTCTTTATTACCCTCTGCCAAATATCTGGGATTGGTTCCTGAATATGTGAATCCCCACTACTTTCAAGTCAATTTCATTGGAACCCAAATGCCTGAAAAGAAAAACAAAATTCTAGCTTCCTTCCAGGGAAAAACCAAGCACTATCTCAGACTTTCATACACAATGATTTTTAAGTATATATAAATACTCATTAATATATGATTCCTATATATTCTTATGGTATTTTTTAACTAAATAGAAATATTCATTATCTCAGAATTTTACTACACTTCCTTTTTAAAAGTCAATTAAAATAATATCTAGGGCTCATTTGATAGAGTGCTTGCCTCACAAGCACAAGGTCCTGGGTTCAAATCCCCAGCACCGTAAAAAAAAAAAATAATAATAATAATAATATCTAAAAGTAGAATCCAGATATTATCAAGAATTATCAGAGGGCTGGGGATATAGCTCAGTTGGTAGAGTGCCTGCCTCATATACACAAGGCCCTGGGTTCAATCCCCAGCACCACAAAAAAAAAGAAAAAAAAAGAATTATCAGAGATTTTAAAAGTTGCCCCAAAGTGGACATGGAACAAATTCTTTCAGTTCATAATATTGCCTGGGACCCATAAGAACTAATTTATGTAAGATGTTGCATGTTCATTTTTAATATATTTCAGTTGCAGTTTTATGTCCTATTAAAATTAGAAATCTTAGAGTACCTTTATAAGTAAGTTCCAGATGTTTTGGATCCATCCTAAGAAGTTTTTAATGTCATATATAATAAATTCTGAGAATTCAAATTTAGCAAGTTACTAGACATAGAGAGCTTGATGAGTACAAATACCCAGACTTTTGCATAGGTTAAAACACCACATGGTTGTTCAGTTTTTTATTCTGTGGTAACTGCATTATTATTCCCAAGACAGGAAGTCAGTTTTCCCCTGGTGGATTGGTGAATAGGACTCAATGAGTTCTCCATGGAGTATGATTTGCCAAAATAGAATCAGGTCTGTTATGGTTTGGATATTGAGGTATCTGCCCAAAAAACTCCTGTGTTAATGCAGAAGGTGAAGTGATTAGATTATGAGAGCCATACCAAATTTGATGGATTAATAATTTGAATTGAGTAACTGGGTGGTAACTATAGACAGGTGGGGCGTGGCTGGAGCAGATAGGTTACTGGGGACATATTTTGGGAATTTCTATATTGCCGCTGGCTCACCCACCCCCTCTCTTTTCTGGTCACCATGATGTGTGTAACTTTCCTCTGCTGTGCCCTTCTTCTTTGATGTTCTGCCTCACCTTGGGCCCAGAGCAATGGAGTTGACCATCCATGGACTGAACCTCTGAAGTCATGAGCCCAAATAAACTTTTCCTTGTTTAGGTTTTTCTTGTCAGTTTGGTCACAATGATGAAAAGCTGACTAACATAGAGGTTAACCAAGCATTTATTGAACTTTCCATTTGCATCTGGACAGGGGCTTGGACTAGTAATTTATTTTAAGCAACCTGGATTCAAAAGACTGGCCCTGTATTATATCTTCCAGAGAATTAACTGCTTCAAATTAACTCTATGCTTGGGGTTGGTGAGGATATCCTTTACATATGAATGAGCATGTCTTTTTCAAATAGGAAACACCACTGCTGGGAGTCCATTGGATGCTGACCCTATCTATTTTGCTGTCAATTCCATGAAGGGCTACTAGTTTCCTGGGAAGAGGAGTTCAAGTCACTTTGGACTCATCCTTGTTCCCTCTTTCTTTTGCATTCAATATAAGTTCTTTTTTCTATCAAGACTGTGGGAGGATCTGGGGTGGGGATGTTTTCTGTTCAAACACTGTACCTCCACCAGACTTTCATAAAAACACCCCACCCTCAGCACAGCAGTCATGGCCTCATGGAAATGTTTTAAACTAAACTGAAAGGGAGGGGTCAGGCATTGGGCCTGAGGTTTTGTTTTACCCTACATATCAGCTAATAGGTTTGCCTCTTACTATTATACAGTGCTGACAGAAGCCACAAGAGAACTGGGTCAGAGACAAAGGATTTTACTTGTCTAGGTATAAATAGCAGCATGAGCATTAGCATGTTGTATCAGTTCCTTCCCTGTGGTTTAGTCGCCCAGGTCAAAGGGAGGGCCCCAATGATTCCTGCACAGGCAGTGAATTGTGCTATAGAAAAGTTGCTCTGAGTTTGTGGAACCTACCATTTTATAGCCACAAGTACATAAGTGTGCTTTCTGTCTTACAGATGACATCATCTCTCAAGGGTACTTACTACAAACACAACCTTAGCAAGTGGTCAGAGCCTTGCATTTTTGGCATATCAGGAAAATATAGGGGAAGAAGACCCACAGAGGACTGTATCTCTAGACTTTTGACCTTAAAGGAGCCAGACTGACTGTCTTTATTTCAGTTGGCTCTTATCCACTGAAGTCATTCTCCACTTCAAAAAAAGTTTATCTAAAGGACAAAAATAAAAAAGCCTGGGGATACAGCTCAGTGGTAAAGTGTCCCTGGGTTCAATCCCCAGTACCACCAAAGAAAATAATAATAATAATAATAATAAATTTTTTCAAAGGGAAGAATAAGAAAAGTCTGTGAAAACCATGACTGAAGCTCATACATGCTAAAACATGTATTGCCCCACAATAAAACTGTCATGTTTCTTACCTGTGATGTTCGTTACAAACACTCCTTTTCTTGCAACTATGAACCAGATCAATGAAAATTAAAAACACGTCGTGGGGCTAGGGTTGTGACTCAGTGGTGGAGCACTTAAACAAGCATGTGCGAGGGTTCGATCTTCACACCACATAAAAAATATGATCAAAGTTATTGTCTCCATTCACAACTAAGAAAAATTTAAAAAACAAAATAAAACATGTCTTTGCTTGATTAGCTAAAACTTTGTCAGAGCCCCAGCTTCTGCCTGGAACGTTGTCACCTCCTGGTTCCCCAGGGTGTCTAGGACATCTTATTACTCTATCCCTGTGTCTCATCATTACCAATCTAGGTGTTTCTGTCTCAGACATTGGAATCTACACTTTCACTCTTGCTTTTTCTTACCAAGTTTGCACAGTCATTTCCCTTTTCAATTCCCATTGAAAAACTTTTGAAACATCTGCCAACAGAAGGAACTTGAAAATTGTTTGGTCTGTCCTGGTGCTTTAAGACTGTAATTTGTTTCATACCTTTGCTAGATGGTCCAGAGCCCTGTAGCAGGCGGTGTGCATGCTCCATTGAAACAATTTATCTTATTATATCAACTGTTTCTGGTTGTTTAAGGCAGTAAGGTAAATCTGGGCTCTTATTAATTCATCATGATCAGAAATAGACGTCTCTAACCTATTATTATAAGAACTGGTAAACAAAAGGAAAGACTGAAGTATTTCTCCTATTTTTTAAAAAAAAATAATTCTCTGTATAACACAATAGTTGATGAAAGGAAGCTTCTCTTTATAGAAGTTTTCTAGGTGTTATGGTTTAGATATTAGATATCCCTTAAAAGCTCACGTGTGAGACAATGCAAGAAGGTTTAGAGGTGAAAAGATTGGGTTGTGAGAGCCTTACCCAAGCAGTGAATTAATTCCTTGACAGGGATTAACTGAGTGGTATCGTAGGCTGGTAAGATGTGGCTGGAGGAGGTTGGTCGTTGGGGGCGTGCCTTTGGGGGTATATATTTGGTAAGCTGAGCTTAGTTAGGCTTTGTTACTCTGCTTTCTGGAACCATGTTCCTAGCTGCTTTCCTCTACCACATTCTCCGGCCGTGATGCTCAGCCTCACTTCCAGCCCTGGGGAATGGAGCTGGTTGTGTTTATTGACTGAGATCTCTAAAATTGGGAGCCCCAGTTAAACTTTTCCTCCTAAAATTGTTCCTGTTGGGTCTTTTGGTCAGAGCCGCAAAAAAGCTAACTAAAATACTAGGTAACAAATGAAAAAAAGAATGAGAGAATTATAGTAGAATTAGATTATCACCATTTTGTAAAACCCTCATAATTTAATGGATCTAGTTAATGATTATGAATTCTACAATGACTGCTACATAAATGGAACCTGAATTTTATTAGTTTTTAGGAAATGTAGAGGCAATGGAATATATTAAATAACATCATGTGAGTACATTTATCAAAAGGTAAACTGTAGATTTTTTTAATGACATAAATTATTTCTTCATAATTAAGACAAAAAGAGAGAATCTATGGTTTAAAGGAGACTTAAGGAACATAGAAACTAACTGCAGGATATGGACCATATGGTGATCCTGAATCAACCAACTGTAAACAAAAACCAAACCAAACCAAACAAAAAATTATAGGACAGTCAGAGAAATTCAAACCAATCTTATGATATTGAGGAATTACTGTTAACTTTGTTAAGATATCCTGCTTATTTTAAAATGTTTTTACATCTTTATCAAGATATAAATTCCCATGCCAAACAATTCACCCATTTAAAATGATTTTTAGTATATCCACAGAATTGTATAACCATCACCACAATTTAGAACATTTTCTTGCCTCCAAAAAGAAACCCTGCATCATCTCTATTCCCCCCATCCAAACCAACCCCCATCTTGCCACTAATCTAGGTAACCACTAATCTACTTTCAGACTCTATAGATTTTTCTATATTCGTTTTTAATATAAATGGACTCAAACAAGATGTGGTCTTTTGTGATTGATTGCCTTCTTTCACTTAATGTTTTCAAGGTTCTTCCGTGTTGTAGTGTGTATTAGCACATTTTTTCTTTTAGTTGCTGAGTAAGATTCCATTGTGTAGATATATATACACCTTCTATTTATCCATTCAGTTGATGGACATTCGTTTGTTTCTGCTTTTTGGATAGTGTGAATAATGCTGTGATGAACATTCATGTGCAAGTTTCTGTGTGGACTCATTTTAATTTCTCATGTAAACCCAGAGGTAGAATCACTAAGTTGTATGGTAATTGTATGTTTAGTCCTTTCAGGAACTACCTGATTGTTTTCCAAAGCAGCTCTACTATTTTATATTCCCACGAGTAGTGCGTGGGAGTTACAGTTTCTACATATCTGTTGCCATCACTCATGATCTGTTTTTGTTTTTGTTTTTATAACCATTTGTATAAGTTTCCTGGGATTTCCATAACAAAGTGCCACAAAGTGGGAAGCTTAAAACAACAGAAATTTTTTGTCTCACCGATCTGGAGGCCACAATTCCAAAATCAAGATGTTAGCAGGGACTCAAATGCTCTCTGGAACTTTTATTTTATTGATTGATTCATTTGCAGTGCTAGGGATCCAACCCGGGGCCTTGTATACACTAGGCAAATACTTTTTCACTGATATACACCCCCATTCCTCCTTGAAAACTTTAGAGGTGGGTCCTTCCTTGCCTCTTCTAACTTCTGTTATTCGCCATAAATTCTTGTTGTTCCTGGGCTGGTCCATATACCCTCTAATCTCCATCTCTGTTGTCACGTGGTCATCTTTCTGTGTGTCTGTCTCCTCTTTTTATAAGAACATGAGTCCTGTTGGATTAAGGGCCCACTCACATAACTAATTACATCTTCACTCACCCTATTTCTGAATAAGGTCACAATATGAGTTTCTGGGAGTTAGAATTTCTTCATATCTTTTTAGGAAGATACAAGTCAATCCAAACACCATCCTACTGGCTATGAAATTTTCTTGATGATTAGTGATATTGATCTTCTTTTCATGTGCTTATTGACTGTTAGAATATCATTAGGAGAAAGGTAAAAATTAGGACATTTGTCTTTCTATTATTGAAACTAAGTATTTTTCATATATTTTAGATACAAGTCCCTTGTCAGATATATGACTTGCAAAAAATATTATCCTCACATTCTATAGTTTGCCTTGTGTATTTTTGTTTTATTTTGTTTTGTGCCAGGATCTTGCTATGTTGCCTAGGCTGACTGTGAACTTGCTGTGCTCCTGCCTCTGTAGTTGCTGGGATTACAGGCATGGGCCACTACACCCAGCTGCCTTTTATTTTCTTTATGTTGTCCTTTGAGAAACAGAAGTTTTAAATTTTGATAATACCCAATTTATTTTTTCTTCTGTTATTTGTACTTTTGGTGTTATATTTAAGAAATTATTGCCTAATCCAAGGTGGCAAAAAATATGCCTGTTTTCTTCTAAAAAATTTATAGTTTTAACCTCACAGAATGAGTTTGGAAGTGTTCCTTCCTATTCTATATAGATTTTTTATTTCTTCTTTAGTTAGTTTCAGTAGTTTGTATCTTTCTAGGAATTTTTCTGTTTCATTTAGGTTTTCTAATTTGTTGGTATACATCTGTTCATAGTACAGGTTGTGTATCTCTTACTCAAAATGCTCAGGATGTATGTATTTCAGATTTTGGAGTTTTTTGAATTTTGGAGTATTTGCTCAACTTTACCAATTGAATATCCTAATTCAATTAGAGATACTCAATTTGTATTCCCTTATAATTCTTTTTTATATCTATAAGGTCGGTAATAATGTCCCCTCTTTCATCCCTAATCTCCTCAGTTAGATATTTTGATATCTAACTGATATTTTGAATGAGGGATACTATGAATGAGTGAGCCTGTATTGCAAATTTGTACCTGTATATTATAAACAACAACAACATTTTGCTTTATATCCTGTAGGACATAGTCAGGTAGGTTTTTAAAAAAAATTTTAGGTGTGTTAAAATTATAAAGTTGTCCTATTTTATAGTATTTGAATGCACACCTAAAATATTTGTTAATTAATCTTGCATTAACATGTTGACTACTGAATTAAAAATTAAGTTGAAGTGTTTGAAGCTATTTGAAACACCAATTGGAAAGTGGCACAACAGCAAAAGTTCATCCTGTATAGACTTCAGTATCAGGTTTCATCAGTCTCTTTAACATATTTTTAATCTTCTATTTCTTCACTGAACTATAATTTGGTAATAGCATTCACAGTATTTGTTTTCCAGCAAGTCACAAAGGCCTGCTGCCTCAGAATAGAGCGAGCCCATCATTTCTAGCTAAACACATTGACATAAGTATCCAATTACATGACTATACTCATCTAGTAAAGCATAGACAGTATTGTGTATACATATGCCTGTGAGTAGATAATATGTATACTTATAAAAGTTCAAAAACCAGGCATGGTAGTGCACACCTGTAATCTCAGCAATTTGAAAGGAGGCAGAAGGATTGCAAGTTTGAGGCCAGCTGTCTCATTAAATAAAAAGGGTTGGGGATGTAACTCAGTGATAGAGGACCCCTAGGTTCAATTCCCAGTACCAAAAAAAAAAAAAAGTTCAGAAGAAAGTTTTTAGATTTCCTTAGAATGCTCATCTCCTTGTTATTTCACCTTTAAATAGATCAGTTATAAGTAAAGATAAATCTCTAGCATAAGAAAAACTGATCTGGTGAAAAGCCTAGGTCTTTAGTTGATTTTTATTTACTATTCCCTCCCCCCCACAGTACTAGGGATTGTAACCAGGGGCACTCCACTACTGAGCTACAGCTTTTAATTTTTTTTATCTTTAGACAGGACCTCTCTGACTTGCTGAGGCTGACTTGGAACTTGCGATTCTCCTGCCCCAGCCTCCTAAATCACTGGGATTACAGGCATGCACCACTGCACCCAGCACTGTGTACCATTTTTAGTTATCAAAACTACTTTCCTTTTCGTTTCCACTCTTCACACCTTTTCTTTTTTAAAAATTCTTTTATTTTAATTTTATTTTTTTATGCAGTGCTAAGGATTGAACCCAGTGCCTCACACATGCTAGGCAAGTGTTCTACCACTGAGCTACAACCCCAGCCCCACACCTTTTCTTTTATCTTTACTGCTTAAAAAAAAAAAAAACAATTATTAACCTTTCTAAAATTTTGTGAAAAGGATTTTAATTTTAACCTACCAAGTTGCTATTCTACACGTTATGTCACTGATTTATTTTGGGGAAAATACAATACAGAGTTGATAGACATTTTGTATGGAGTTTGTGGCTTAGAGGTGGGGGTGAAGATCTGGAATTTGAGAGCTAAATGTGCTAGATCCCACCTTCTGCATTATGTACAGGTCAAGATTAATGGAACCAGACAAATTATTCTCCAGGTGATTGAGAAGGGTGGGAAATTTAGAGATTGAAATGGATCTTTGAATAGTCAGTCAATTAAGCCTTTCAGTGATTGAGAAGATAAATACTAGGACAAAATTCATTCTAACAACTGATTCCATTACGTAAAACAAACCTACAGGATTTGAAATGCAACCAAGTCTGTCTTATATTAAGGCAAGTATAAACCAACTTAATTTTAGACCTGCCTCCAGCCTGGGATTATGTTTGGTAAGAGGACAAAGAGCCATGCAGCATGAATGCACAAGGCATCAGTAGAGTGAGAAGGCTCTCTGCCAGGGAAGTTTGGCAAAGAACTCTAAGAGGAAGGGGAAATTTCTCTGTCGAATCAACTTTGGCTCTCTAGAATAGAGAACATGGAGAGAGAGGGACTAAGGAAAGCCAACCCTATTCTACTTGTTGATACCTTAACAAGCTGTGATTTTTGAAAGGGATAAAGGAGCAAAGTGTGGGTAGCATTCTGTTCCCTTGAGTCAATCCTAATGAAGTGGGAGGTTCTTGAAGAAATTAATTTCCATTTAAATTCATGTGTGACCCTCTTCGAGAAACCTCCAAGTGTTTTGGAATTTTTGTTGAGAATTTCAAATGATCCAGCAATAATAAGGTCTTTTTTGACATGTTCTGTTTCTCTGAGTCTAAGTTTTATGTTGAATGCCTGACTTCAGCTGTTGAAATTTTTCTCAAAATCAGAATGACTGATAACTTTTTTCTCTGTTTATTGATTTAATGTGGAAAAATAAATCATGATACTCATACTCTCAAATTATTCAGGTTCTTAATCCAAGGTACTGTACTCACAGGATTCCTGTAGGCGTTGATGCCAAATTTCTTGGCAACTACCCAGTGATTGATTCCAGGGCTTTTCTGACTTAAAAACACTGTGGTACTACTTACCAGAAAATAGAAACCTGCTTTTCCACCAGTTTCTGAGTTTAACAAAAGGGAAGAGAAGCGGTTGAAATTGGGTGGGTTTTACCAGAGCATTGTAGAATAAAAGAAAAGAAGTTCATGCTCTGCTCTGGCTATCTCTTATTCCTCAAAAAAATAAATAAATAAAATAAAATTAAGAATAACAATAAAAAAGCATTTGAAAAGAGTGGTATTACTTCCTCCTCAAAAATGATTTTGATTTTCTTAATGTGGTCAACTTCTGATTACCTGTGGACAGATTCTCTTTTTTGCATCTTATCTGCACAAAGGCCTATTATATCATAGTATCCTACTGAAGGGCAATTAGCCAGAGTTGAACTGTTTCCTGGGAATTAAAGAAAGTCACTTAAAACTTTATCCTTACTCATTTTCTGCTTCCCCTTAGGGGAGAGACAAGGGACTACTGCTCATAGCATCTGAGCTTAATTTTTTATTTTCTCCTGAACATTTTGATGCTACCCGATCACCTTTGCTCAAGATAATCCTCTTTGTGCTTAAAATGGAACTACACAAACCTGAACTGGATATTTACTTTTACTTGTGACATTTATATTCTTATAGTCCCAAAAGAAAGCTCTGAACTTAGTTCCTTTTTTTAACCCTAAAAAAAAAAAAATCTGTTAACTGTATTGTCATCTTTATGCTATAACTTTTTCATATACCCAGTGTTAACTATAAGATATCTCTACTTCCTCAAATTTTGCTATTTAGCCTGGAATGTTTTTTAATTATGTTTAATTTGAGTTTAATTTTAACCACCATTTGTATTTTTATATGATCTATATCCTTGTATATTTTTTGTTGCACATTTGTTTTTTGATGGGCTTATTGCCAACCTTAAGTCCTGTGTCCCAGGACTTAAAATTTTTTTTTTTAGTTGTAGATGGGCACAATACCTTTATTTTATTTATTTTTATGTGGTGCTGAGGATTGAACCCAGTGCCTCACACATGCAAGGCGAGCGCTCTACCACTGAGCCACAACCTCAGCTCTTGATTTTTTTTTTTTAAACCAGCTGATCCTGGTTCCTTTTTAGAGCTTTACAGGCATGATTATATATGAGTATAGATTTTTAGTGCAAGATAATTTTATCTTCTTAAATGATTTTACTGTAGAACTTCTAAGAGGGTCCCGGAGTCACAGATTCATTGCTGCTACTCCAGCTTTAAATGATACTCTATTTTATTTTCCTGTTTTGGAGTTAAAGACATTTTTCTCTGGCTGAAGTGTTTACCATAATGTTGTGTTCTTGAAACTTTCTACTTAAAAATGTCAAGTGATCTTAGATGTTTTGAAGAATGGATTTTCAAATTTTATGATAATGACATTTTGTTAAGAAAATATTTCTGGATTAACTATTTTATCAATTAAATTGTATTTGTATTTTATGCCCCATCCATGCCCAAAATAATTTGAGGCAACTTATGTTGAAGTTATTTATAATACACCCACCATAATCCTAAAATGGAAAGAGATGGAAAATGTTAGATGTTGGCAAGGATATAGAACAAGTGGAACTTATTGTACACTGCCAGTCAGAGTATAAATTGCTGAAATCACTCTGGAAAACTGGCAGTGTCTGTTGAGCTGAACATAGGTAAATCCTGTGAGAAGCAATTCTGTTTCTTGCTTTATACCTACAAACATGTATGCATAAGTTTACCACAAGGTATATACTAGAATATTCACAGAAGCTCCAATCTGTTTATTATACAAATACTCATTGTTATGGACTGAATTGTGTTGTGTCTCCCGCCCTTCACAAGTTGAAGCCCTAACCCCTAAGGTGCCTGCATTTGATCTTTTAAAGAGTTAATTAAGGTTAAATGAGGTCTTTAGGATGGGCCTTAACCCAGTCTAACTTGTGTCCTTATAAGAAGAGGAAATTTGAGCAAAGACATGCATACATGGCAGAAAGGTCATATGAGGACACAGCAAGAAGGTGGCCATCTGCAAGCAAAGGAGAGAGGACTTAGGAGCAACTACTTCTGCTGTACCTTGAGCTTGGACTTCTAGCCTCCAGAACTGTGTAAAAATCAAGTTCTGTTGTTTAAGCCATTCGGTATGTATTATTTTGTGGTGGGAGCCCTTTCAGATGAATATGCTCATCAACAGTAAAATGATAACAAATTGTATTTTCATACAATAGAATACAGTACAGCAACAATAAACAATTTCTACACCCATCAATGTAGATGAAATTCATAAGCATAAATATTGAATAAAACAAGCCAGGCAGGGCTGGGGATATATATCCATAGTAGAGCACTTGCCAAGCCACTCAAGGCCTTGGGCTTAATCCCCAGAAAGCCAAATCAATCAATCATTCAATCAATCAGTTTTTAAAAAGGAGAAGCCAGGCAGATGTTAATAAGAGAAATAAGCTTATATGAAGCAATATGTACTTTACACTCAAGTGGAAAATGCTTTAGAATTCACACTTAATAACTCCACCAGTCAGTTCAAAATGAAAGGCATTTTCCTATACTAATATCTACTGGGAATTTGGAAACACGTTTTCAAGGATTCCCCAACTTTCCAGCTGAGTGTTTGCCCCTAACTCTCCTCTAGTTCTCATGCCAGAGGACTACAGGTTTTCTATTGGAGTTTTAGTCACCCTAAGCCAGTATTGCTTACACTCTTTCCTCACTCTGAAAGCATACCCTCAAGTATATCCTGGAAAACGAACATAGGGAATATATTTTTTGAGGTTTCACATGTCTAAAATTATCTTTAAAAAATATTTTTTTAATAATTTTGAAAATATATTTTACTTGGTTAATATTTTGACTCAGGATGGATAGTTTGATAATAATGTTTCCTTAAAATATTTTAGATACTATAATTATATCTTTATCTTATGTCCTAGCTAGTCACTCAATCACAATATCCTTGTTTGTTTCATGGATACATTTTTAGAGTGTATGTTCCACTATGGCTGTTGCAAAGTTTTATTTGAATCTGTTTCTTGACCGTTAATATTTGACTTGTTTTTCCCTCTTGGAATTTTTAGCTTTCCTGAAATTGCATGATAATATACCTTGAAATGGAGCTTTTTAACATTTTTAAAAATTTATTTTTCGGGCTGGGGAGATAGCTCAGTCAGTAGAGTGCTTGCCTTGTAAGCACAAGGCCCTGGGTTCAATCTCCAGCACCAAAAAAAAAAAAAAAAAAAAAAATTTATTTTTCTTTTCCATTTTTTGTGCTAGCCCATTTGTTGGATCCTGACAACTTGACCTTCAATTCTAGGACATTTAATTTTTTTTTTTTTTTTTTTGTAAATTCTTTCCTTTTTTTCTTTGCTCATGTTGTTTTGAACTCCTCCTAATTAGATATTGATCTTCTAATTTTATTTTCTCTTTTATTCTCCATCTTTTTTGCTCTATTTTACAAAAATTACCTCAACTTTCTCTTCCAGATCTTTTCCTGAATTTTTGACTCAGCAATTCTAGTCAGAGCTTTATCTTATGTCCTAGCTAGTCACTCAATCACAATATCCTTGTTTGTTTCATGGATACATTTTTAGAGTGTATGTTCCCCTTTTGTTTTCTGTATTTTTTTCTTTCCTTCTTTCCAAGACCCTTTTTTCTATTTCTTTGTCTTTTTCCTAAAGGCTTTCCTTAAATCCCTGGGGAAAAACGTAGTCATCCATTCATATTTATAAATGAAGTATTAAAAAACTGATTAGAAATTCTGTGTGTGTAAGCAGGGTTTTAATGATTGGTTGGACTTCACTGCAAGGTGCTAAGTTGGCTAGTCAGGTTTTTCCATTAGAGAACCCCAATGTCAATATCTGCCAAGTTGTTTTGGCTATTTTCAGTTTCCTCCAGAGATAAGTCTTTTCTTTCTCTTTCCTGGGATAGATACTTCACTGGTTGTGTTCTGAATGCTGAAGAAGTAAGGGCAGTTGGTTTCATTGTAAAAGATATAGAATTTCTGTATGGTATATCTCACTCTTTGTTTTTATTTATTTTTTATTTTGCAGTACTAGGGATTGAACCCAGAGGCACTCTACTAGTAAGCTATATCCAAAGCTTTTTTAAAAACTTGTTTTTTAAATTTTGAGACAGAGTCTTACTTAGTTGCTGAAGTTGTCGTCTAATTTACAATCCTCCTGCCTCAGCCTCCCGAGTAGCTGGAATTACAGGTGTACAGCACTACACCTGGCCTCACCCCGTTTCTTAATTGTTAAAGTTTCCCCAGCTGGTAAACTTACCAATTTCTGCTAGACTAAAATTGGATTAGGACTCTTGCTGTACGGGTAGAGGGAAGGAATCTAAGGAACTGCTATTGTCTTATTTTCAAACAATGTCTTCCTTTCCAGCCTGATCCTCGTATGTGTCTGGTAACATCAAAACTTTGGAGAGGTATTTGGTGAAAACTAGCTTGCTTCATTTTTGCCCACCACCCCTTCTCACCTTCTGATTTCTTTATCTACTAAAGTCCTACTCATCCAACTAAGGAAATCAGTGCTTCTCCTGGGCTCTCTTGAGTTTTCCAAGTGATTCCCTCAGAGACCCTTCCCTCTGTAACTTAACTTTTGGGGAAGGCAAATCATCTTCTTTCTCAATGGGAAGGGAAGGAAAAGACTCTTACCACAGAAGCTGGACACAGTGACTCCCAATCCCTTTCCCCTTATAAAGACACTGGTGTGGGGAAGAAGAAGGTTGGTGGAAGATGGGTGATGTTGAAGTGGGGCTGTCGGTACAACCACGAGGGCATGAGTCTAGACCCTGTTATTGGTGGCTCATTGGCTGTTCTCCTAGAAAGATAGAGATACTGAGCACTTTTAGCTATTAACTTTGTGCCTTAATTGCAAGAGGCAAAAGTTGCTCAAAATCTGCATAATATTCCATTGTATGGGTATATTCACATGTACTTAACCAAATGTCCCTTCACTGAACATTGAGGTTCTTTTTCACTTTTGCAATGTTAGAAGCAGTGTTACAGTGAACCTTCAAGTAGTTAACCATCATGGCAAGTGAAATCTCAGTGTGTGGAATAGCCAGGTATTATGATATGCATGTGTTCAGTGCTTTTTTTTTTTTACAGTTTATCTGGTTGCCCTGAAATCCTGTACCAGTTTTACATTCCTTCCAGCATGAGTGTTTTTCTCTCCATACCTAAATTTGCTACAGGTATTTTTATCTTTTTCCTTATCTTTGCCAGTTTTGATAGAAGAATGGCATCTCATGATTTGACTTTGCATTTGTTATTCCTAGTAAGAATGAATGGTTTTACACATGCTTCTTGACCATTGAGCAATCTTTTTAGGCAGTCTGCCTGTTCAAGTCCTTAAACATTTTTTCTTTTGGAGTATTCAACATTTTTGTTTAATCTAGGGGAATTTTTAAATACATCGATAGTATTAATCATGTGCCTTAAATATTGCCACTGTGTTCCCAGATTGGTATTACCCTATTTCATTTATAATACTTTCTGTTATATAAAAAATTTATATTCTTTTGTATTCAGATTAGATAAATGAATTCTCTGAGTCTCAGTTTTCTGTAAGGCAGGGGTAGTTTATGTAAATTAACTGCTACGTAATAGTTGTTCAACAAATGATAGCTTTTGCTATTCTCTTTTGATACACTGAAATAGATCAGAATCACCTAAAATTTTTGCTAGAAGTACAAAACATACCCAAAGAAATATATAAGAAATAAAACTCCGAATCCTTTAGACTGTATCAGACAGGGAGTTGAATTTTTTTCTTTACTTTTCTAATTCTTACCCTTAAAAAAAATTTAATTAACTCCAATTGATTTAAATAGAGAAACCTGAAGTCTAAGTGGAGTGAGTGTGAGAAGAATGGTGTTTTCTTCTATTTCTTTTTTTGATACCAGGGATGAACCCAGGGGTGCTTAACCATGAAACACAGCTCCAGCCCTTTTTAATATTTTTGTTTAGAGATAGGGACTCACTAAGTTGCTTAGGGCCTTGCATAGTTGCTGAGGCTGGCTTTGAACCTGTGATCCTTCTGCCTCAGCCTCTGGAGCCCCTGGGATTACAGGCATGCACCACTGTGTCCAACTAGAATAGTGTTTCCTTACAAGTTATTTTTTAAGGAATTTTGAATATTCATTTCTCACAAGGATTCCTTTCATGATATCCTTTTTAAATTTTTTTATCAGTCTAGATATGTCTATAAAAATCCAGAAAAATGCAATAGCCCTTCCTGCTTTTAAGACTGTATGAAGATGAGATTCCCATTCTCCAGATCAACAGAACTTATTCCCTTGAGACCAAGTGCAAGTTGGCCTAGATGGATAACAATCGTTAGTGACAGAAACTGTTTCTATAAACTGTTTTATTTTCTAGGCTACCTAACACCAATATTTTTTAATTTTATATTTTGGAATCTCTGAGTGACTGTTGGTAGTATAATAGAATTCTTATGACACCATTACAATAAAACAATTTTTTTATTTTACATATAATTTCATAGTTTGTGAAATCACATAGTAATTTCGCAAATGACTTAGAGGATGTGGTTTAAAGATGTTCTGTTGAGCCACATTTTAATATTGTATTAGAACAAAGGGTAAGAGATCCCCACTAAGGAAGTTTGTAAGCTGTTGTTGTTTGTTCACCAAATAGGCATTTGGAAACCTGTCATCTGTGTTGGTTATTTTTCAGAATTCACGGCTATCCTAAGGAGAGGTTAACTTTTGTGTGTGGTACTGGGCATTCTACAACTGAGCCATATCCCCAGTCATTTTAACTTTTTTATTTTGAGACAGGTTCTTGCTAAGTTGCTAAGACTGACCTTAAACTTGTGATCCTCCTTCCTCAGCCTCCCATGTTGCTGGAATATACACATGCACCACCATGCCCAGCCTAAGGAGAGGTTAACTTTCTAAAACCAGCAGACATTCTGGGTGACTGGCATTACTCTCTCCTTTCCATACTCCTTGAAAAGTAGATCACTTTTCAATAGTTGTGCTTGTGTACATTGTCATTGCAAGGTGGAATGGTTGCAAGTGATGTCTAAAAATGTACACGAGATTGCATGGGCATTGATGTTGCCATTAGCTTATAAGATTTCTTGATACATTTAAATTTATTTTTGTCTATAATCACTCTTTCTGTAGTGTCATTTTATTATTTTAATGTAGCTTTATTCAGTTGTCAATACAAAACTTTACAAAAGTCAAGTAGGCTTTCCCCTACAAAGTTAACCATTGCAAATATTTTTAAGATCCTTTGAGGCAGAGTACTTATTACTTGGAATATAGCTATTCCAAAACCTTCATAATAATCATATGCTTTGTTGCATTTTTAAGGAATTTGCTCTAGAACGGTTGAAGAATTAGTTATGTGTAAAATATCTGCCACCAGATAATTATCTCAAGGAAGAATGGTTTTCTTTAAACTTAGTCCAAAGAAAAGATAACCTCTTATATTAATTTTCAGTAAAACTTCATTAAAGTGGGTATCCAGAATTTAGTTCAGTTGCTTTCAGAACTAGTTAAGAGTGATTTGCCTGTCAAAATTAAGCATATTGGCAGGTCATTCTGTATACATTTATATGTAGAATTGGAGTAAAACTTACATTTTTCACTTGAAGTTTTTTTGAACAGTGTTTCTTTCTTCTAGCAGTTATTTTATTTTATTGACTGTTAATTTATCAACTCTTTAAAAAAAAAGTGAGAGGAAAAAAGGCCACAGCATTATCACATTTCTATATGTGTGTTCCCTAAACCATATGGTGATTTCTAATTAGAATACAAAAGATTGTGTGATGAGGCTGACTTCATAGTAACTGTGATGGTGGGCATCGCAGAGAGAGAGTTTTTCTGGAATTTCCAAAAAGGACACTTCTGAGAGAAACTATGTGGTCTATAATTGTCCTTATACTAAAAGTCTGATAAAGTTATTGATGTGCAGATCAAGTTAGTATTTTGAAGCTAGTAATTTAATTCTGGATGTTTGATCCTCACAGTCAGTAGCTTGACTTGATTTTTCTTTTTTTTAAAGCAGCTTCAATATTTAATTTCACATGTACCCTCTCACTAGAGATTTCAAAGGATACTTTGCTGGATGCTTGACTGCCTTGTCTATTTGCTCTTGTTTTGCATGCAAGAGAGAGCCAGAAGCTTTCTTCTCATTGTGTACACATAGTATTAATGGATTTACTCTGCCTGTATCGTCTCATTACTGGAAACAGCTAGAAGCACAGAAGTCTTTCAGTGTATGCAAATAAGGCAGAATCATCTACCTGAGAGTTAATATTCTCTGCTTTTAAGTGTATTCTAAATCTAATGTTTGTATTTAGAGCATAACATCCTGTTCTCCTTTTTTATGGGCAAAAAGCTAAGCAGGCTCAGGCAGCTGTTTGATGTTGGCTTCAAGTGTTATTAATTTCATATTCTATTATTCTTTTCACTGTAGCACAAGTGAAGCTGATGTGGAGGCTGTCATGGATAAGTTGTTTGATGAGCTGGCTCAGAAACAAAATGATTGTACGTAAGTTAATTTCTCTTGAAAGAGAATACATTTAGAACACAATGCCCAATCTCCACTGACCAATTAATAAGTTCCATTGCTGTATATGGGTTGATGCCACGCTCAAGTGGCAGTCATTGTATCAGCATTTTGTCTAATTTATGTGTTGAATCATGTGCTATTATTCATCAAGCTATGCATTTCCTATCTGTAAGAGATGAATTTTATAGTAATTATCCAGACAAGATTGAGTCTTTGTTCATGTTCCCATAGTAACTAGACCAAGGATTCTAAAAGTGCAAGGCAGAGAGCTGCGGCTGAATAAAGCCTGTGGAACCGTTGCCGACTGCACATTTGAAGAGCTGTGTGAGAGAGTAAGTATCCAGGCACGTCCAGACTCATTGGCCTTTTCACATGTTAAAATACTTCATGTTTTCCTCTGCCTCTTTCAGATTTTAAAATACTATTCACAGAGTCAGAACTGTTTTTAAAGTCTCATTAAGGGAAATACTCATCTATATTTGCCATGTGCTTTTTATAGATATTGGCATGAAATTTGCTCTTAGAGAGGGCTCTAAAGCAAAATTAGAAATGCAGAGACGACTGTCAACTGTTGCTGAGAGCAAAAATAAAATCAGTTTTAGGGCTATTTTGTAAATGTCACACATGAGAGATTTAAAAAAATTCGAGGTGAGGTTAATATGTGGGAAAAAGAAAGATGGAGTAATATTACTGTGTACTATGAAAGCATGACCTAAAGAATTCCAATTCTTATACCCCATGCACATCTGCTCTGCCAGGGTCAAAGAAAGTGAATTTCTAAAATTGTGATATCTCTACTATGTCAGAAATAATACATTCCATAAATAAAATACATACATATACATACATCCATGTAAGTGAGAAAGACTTCTCTGGGCTTGGTGGCACACACCTTAATCCCAGCAACTTGGGAGACTAAGGCAGGAGGATTACAAATTCAAGGCCAACCTCAGCAACTTAGCGAGTCCTTGTCTCAAAAAATAAAATGGGCTAGGGATGTAGCTCAGTGATAGAGTTCCCTTGAGTCAGTACTGCAAAGAAAAAAAAAAAAAAACTTTGCAGATTCATTTTAGATATGATATGAATTCTGTTGTTTTGAAATTCTGGAATTCTCAATATTCAGTGAATATTCAGTATGTTTACTGATGATAAATCTTGAGAGAAACAAATCAGATTAGATATAACTTGAAATGTAATTCCTCAACTGACATGTAGAAATTATCACTCCAGTTGGTCTCTGGTTTATTTAGACTTTTAAGTAACTAACGAAGAGTTTGGCAGTAGGAAGAAAGAAGAGGTTTTTATTTATACCTGCCAGCCATTTTATGAGTATTCTTGAAAATTAATGACTTAATTACTTCTAACCAGAAGTAATATTTAAACTAAAGAGATGAATCCAATTTGCAGTCATTTAGCACTTCATAACCAATGAAGTTTACAATCAGTTAGGATCCTCTGACAGGGTCTGTTAGCAATCCGTTCTGGCTGATATGGACCCTTCAGACTTCTACTGGACCAATCTCATTAAGGTCATAATAACCTTGTAACTTCAGACAAAATTATTTCAAAGTCTTCATTTAGGTTTTACTCACTTTACCTGTGAAATGCACCTGAGAAGACTCTTGTGCATTGAAAAGATGATACTTTCTGACTGTAGAAGGGTACCCCACTGAGGAGAAGGAAAGGACAGAAGGGTCCAAGCAGGTGGTGCAGGTGACTTGGGAGGCTGAGGCAGAAGGACTGCCAAGTTCAAAGCCAGTCTCAGCAACTTAGTGAGGCCCTAAGCGACTTAGTGAGACCCTGTCTCTAAATAAAAAGAACTGGGGATGTGGCTCAGTGGTAGAGCACCCCTGGGTTCAATCCCCAGTACCCACCTCCCTGTCAAGAAAAGGAAAGGACAGGAAGGGACAAGGGTTCTCTCTTGAAGCAAATACTAAGCATTTATCTGTATTATTTTTTATACGCTCAGGAGACTTTTATTTCAGGAGATTTACCATCCGAAAAAGACTACCTAGAACCAAAATCTTCATTGTCTATTTACTGTATGATGGTGTTGGGAAGAAGGTTAATTGGAATTTCATCTTGAAAAATGAAAATAACACTTATAAAAATAACTTACTTTTATTTTATTAAAATGTAGATTATAACAATTATGAACTAAACTCTTAGAATAAATAATGAACAAATTTCTGTTTATTTTTGGCATAACTTTCTTGACAAAATTCTAGTGTGATAAATTCTTCATGATTTGGTTGTCCAATCACATAGGAAATAATTTTTATAAAGACATTTAAGGATTTCATCCATTTTCTTGATATACCCTCTTTTACTTCACAACTATTTGAATTGTTTTCTTTTGAAGTTTTTATGGTGTCATTATCCCTGTTGATTTTTTTCTTCTTCAGGTTGGGCATATCCTCATTTATCAGTGATTTTGCATCCATAGGTTTGCCCTTTCTCTACATTGTAATTATGGGATGTTCTAGTATTAAGCTATGAGGGATGTTTGAGGAAAGGCTAAATTTTTAAGTGGTCAGTTCATTTGGGACTATCTTCTTGTTACCATGATTTGGCATTTTGTTGCAGCCTTATAATTGTGGCAATCCAGATACTCAATATTTACATGAAGAGGACCCTTTAAGTCATTCAACTTCAGATGTGACCTAAAACTCTCAATTATAATGATCTTATGAGCCATGCTCAATACTTGACACAAAAAAACATTCTGTAAAGAAAATATTGCATCTATCTGAAGGTAAAGAAACAGGCATGTGGTACGACTAGGATGGTCCCAGCTTTGGATTGCCTGAGTTGGTTTTCTGGAAGGCTCTTGAAGCCCAAAACCTATCCAGTGTTCACTACTGATGACATGGTGAAAAAGACCTTGATAGGGAGTGAATGAATGGACAGTTTGTAATGATTATTTTTAAGCCATGAATATTTCCAAGGAAAAAACTAGACTTTTAAATATATTAGGTAGAAATTTACCTATTAGTTTCATAATAAGGTAAAGGAAGAGTTTGACTAGAAGTCCCTGCTGTGAGTAAAAGACAAAAGACGCTGGGCAGGCTGCTTTTCATGTGCCTCTTTCTTCCCTGTTTCAAATGTAGTCTCTCAGATATGTGATCTTTTAGGTTACCATCTAGCTTCTTGGTGTCTCTGGAACTCTTTCTTTACAAGTCTGTAATTCGTCTCTGTCATGCTCAGAGAAGCAGTTCTAATGAGGAGACCTTGTAGCACCTTCGTAATAACAATAGCTAATAGAGCTGTGCATCCAGTGCATTCTAAGCACTTTTATGTTTTAGTTTATTTAATACTTAAAATAGGTAGGCACTGTTATTGTTGCCATTTTTTAGGTGGAGAATATTGAGGCGCCAATATATTACTTTCCTAAGGTCACACAGCTGGTAAGTGGGAAAACCCGGGCTTGAACTCCTTGGTAATTTGGAAGCCAGAATCTGTGTGTGTGTGTGTGTGTGTGTGTGTGTGTGTGTGTGTGTGTGTGTGTTTTATGCTACATTATGTCTGAAGATGTTCTGGACAAGTTCTGCTTCAAATCATTAAGATAATTCTGTGATATCCAGTCAGAATCTTTGTGAGTTTCTATATTTGAGCTAAGCTTGGAGACTTTTATGGAGCATGAAGCTGGCTGGGGAGCAGAAGCCCTCCCTTCAGTGCTGATAGCCCATCCCTATGCTGAGAATGTTAGCACAGAGCTGTCCAAATCACATGCCTTTGCTTTCCCACTGGGAATCAGCACAGCTACTGACCCCTGCATCCTCTGGAAGGCTGTGTATGACCTGTACCTCCAGGTTCGACACTGCAAGCCTTTGGCAGCTTCATCCTTTTTACTCTTTAATAAAAATGTTACTATTTTCTGTTCCTGCCATGATGTGAAAAAAGTCAGGAAGTGCTGCATGCCTCAGAGAAGTGCAGGTGGGTAAAGGAGAGTATGTTTGGGTTCCCTGCCATTCCCTCTGTATGAGAGCCGTGGTAGAGGAAACCGAAGGTGATTCATCTCCTTGGACATGCTGTGAGCTTTCAGACTTTATTCCTTACTTTGACCCTATTATGTGATTTCATTGGAAGGTAGTGGAGAAGTCATAATTATGGTTACTTAAGCCAGTGGTTCTCAAAGTATGGCTCATAGACCTGGAGGGGTTCCCAAGATGCTGATTTCAAAGGTTCTTGAGGTCTAAACTCTATGCAAATCCTAGGACACTTCTTGCATTTTTCATTGGGGTGACATTTAGAGTAATAGTGCAAAAGGAACATTGGGTGACACTGCTGAATTGAGTGTGAATCAAAACAGTGTCAACAAACCATATTGCATTCTACAGTGTCCACGTACTCACAGTAAAAATAAACAGCAACAAAACAAGCAAACAAAAACACCAGTTCCATTTAAGTATATCCTTGGAAAAGCAGTAAAAACTATTAATTTTGTTAAATCTCAACTGTGACAACATGTCTTTTTAGGATTCTTTGTGACAAAATGGGAAATACCATAATGAAACTCTTGTGTTGTATGCCAGATACAGTGGTCGTCTTGGGGAAAAGCTCTTGGGTGGTTATTTGAGTTGCAAGCTGAACTAGCCACTTAACCCCCACCCCCACCCTCACCCCCACAGGATACCAGTTTTACATAAAAGACTTAGTGACAGACAAACTATGGTTTTTCATGTTTGGCAGACATTTTCTCACAATGTTTGATAGACATTTTCTTGAAAATGAATGAAGTAAGATTGTAATTTTAAGTAAAACAACTGGCAATATTTCTTTCCAGTGATAAAATTTGAGCAAACAAATGAAAACTAAAATTTTGGAAAACTTGTTGCTGCCATCATGAACTTGGCAGCTTTCCAATTCTTAATTATTTTTCTGATGACATTAGTGGTGATATTAACAAATGCAGTGTTTTTACAATAGGATAATTAAATGTGTCAACATTTGAAAGGTCTAACTTACTAAACTAATGTTTTCCAATAACCAATGCATATCTTTAAATAAAATCATACAGGACAAAAGATCCATTTGAAATATAAGAAAGACTACTGAAATATAACAACTCAAGAAGGATACTGTTGCTGTTTCAGATTCTATTTTCCAACTAACATTTTAAAAACTACCTCTTGGGCTGCAGATGTAGCTCAGTGGTAGAATAATTGCATGACCCTAGTTTTGATCCCTAGTACCACCAAAAAAAAATAATAATAATAATCCATGGAACTACCTCTTGTTAAGTTTTTAAGTAGACTTTATTTTTTAGAATAGTTTTGGAGTTATTGAAAAATTGTGAAGAGTTTCCTTCTGCTCTCAAATCTAATTTCTTTTCTTATTAATGTAATATCTTGTATCAATAAGTACGGTACATGTGTTACAATTAAGAAACCAATATTGATACATTATTATTAATATAAAGCTATACTTTTCAGACATCCTTAAGTTTGGCAGTATATCCTTTTTTCTGTCCCAGGGGCCCATCCAGTACTTCACATTACTTTATCATGTTTTCTCAGCTCCTCTTGAGTGTGACAATTTCTCAAGTTTTTCTTATTATTAATGACCTTAACAGTTTTGAGGGGTACTAGTCAACCATTTTGTTGACTGTCTTTAACTTGGAATTTATCTGACATTTTCCTTGTGATTAGTCTGGAATCATGGGTCTTGGGATTAGACCACAGTTGTCAAATGCCATTTTTCTTTCTTTCCTTCCTTCCTTCCTTCCTTCTTTCCCTCCTTCCCTCCCTCCCTTCCTCCCTCCCTCTCTTTTGGTACTGGGGATTGAACCCAGGGGTACTTTACCACTGAGATATATTCCCAGTCCTTTCTTTTTGCTTTTCATTTTGAGACAGGGTCTCACTAAGTTATTTAGGGCCTCACTCAATTGCTGAGGCTGACCTTGAACTCGAGATCCTCCTGCCTCAGCCTCCCATGTCATTGGGATTGCATGCATGCACCACTATTCCAGACCCAGGTGTGGTTTTCATCAAGGAATCATACTGTCAGCTTATCACCACTAATGTTAACCTTCATCAGACTTGTCTGAGATAGCATTTGTTAGGTTTTTCCACTCAAGGTTACTATTCTCCTCCCTTTCCATAGGGTTCTCTTTGGAAAAAACTTGTTGAGTTTTCATGTAACATCAAAGAAGAACATCTGTAATTAATCTGGTGGGGCTAATACAATACTTTTCCTTTTTCAACTACATATCTAAGGTCAGATTTTCTTATTTACTTCAATCAAAGCAACTTAACTGCAATAAATTGAATGTAGGAAGAGATATGAAAATCCAACTTTTCTATTAAGCTATACATTAAATCAAATTTTTAAATGTGAAACAGTAATTACTTTCATTTTGGAAAATATGAATAGGTTTTATAAAATGTTATTTATATCATGATGGATTTAATATAATGGTCTTATCATTGACTTAAGTGAATAAATAAAGATTTTAAATTTTTCTCAGTTTTAATTTCTAATACAGTAAACATTGGGAGAGATAACCTACATAAACTTTGGATCCTTCAATAATTTTTAAGAGTTAAAGGGGTCCTAAAACCAAAATGTTTGAAAACCATTTGCTTTAGGGTTAAACTTTTCTGAACCAAAAATGAAAGAATCGTTTTCAAAGAAAGCAAGCCAATGCTGAATTCTAAAGACTTAATGAGTAAACTGGCTGTACCTGAATTTTCCTTATTGAGAAATATAATTTTTACACCTGCAGGAAATTGTTTCCTCAACCAATAAGTGTTCACAAGTAACTATTTGCAAGAGCAGTTTGTTTTTTGTGTCTTAAAAATAATGACAGGTGGCCAGGTGTGTTTGCAAAAAGTCTGGGCAGAAAATATATCAATTGATGCATATGCATGGGTGTATACATTGCTCACTGTCAACTTCTTGTTTGCTAGCTCTTTTCTTGGCTCTTAGTCCTCAAGAAATGAAGGTCCATCAGATATATGTATTGGCCATCATCTATTAGTCTTAATTATATTGCATCGGTTTATATATTATTAGACATATAGCCATACCAAATAGTATCCTTTTTTTCCCCCCCAAATAGTATTTTTTGGGGAGCCTTTGAGTGGCATTTCCCTTTTCTTTCCTTTTTTAATGCTTTATTTGGTCTTACTCCAAATGAAACCAGTGGTTGGGAACTACTTCTGATTTGTGTCCTGTGTTTGGTTCGCTGTCAGAAAATACTAAAGGATGAATAGCTTTTATCTATACTATCTGGCCAAGACTCAAGGCTGAAAGGCTTGATGGTGTTTGGATGCTGACAGTGGTGATTAGTTAGCATCAGCGAATAAGGGCATTAATCACCAGAGCCCAGGCAGCCCCAGAGTCTCCTTGGCCCTTTTTACCTTCTCAGCAGCAAAACTGATCTGTAGCATTGCTGGTCTGTGTGCTCATTCCCCACAGATGCTGACCTCTGGCAAAGCCATGTCCAAATAAGGCAGACAGCCAGCCTGGCTAATACAGTGGTGACAGGTAGGGCCAAAGTGAGCTCACAGAAAGCTTAGTAGTAAACAAATAGGTCACATTCTTGTAGGGAGGAATATGAATCCAGTGTCACAAATAAGCCCTAAGTCTTTGGTTCCTTGTCTTTTGGGCCCATGTTCCCAGTCAATATTTAAGCTGAAGAGTCATAGTCTTGGTATTAACAGACACCTTGACAGTCATCTTATCTAACCTTTCAACCAATACTGAATCCTCCCCACGAGCCCTGGTCCTCCATTTGTTTTGCTGTGCCAATTTGGGGGATGCAGTTAATGTGTGAGAGGAAAAGTAAGACACATTCAGATGTAAAATTTTACCATACATGCCTGGATCTAGCCTATTTCATATTGATTCTCAGAATAATAAAGATTTTGGGACTAAAATCTTGTAATTGGCCTAAACCACAATTTGGTTTTATTTTTTATTTTTTATTTTTTGGGGTGTTGGGGATCGAACCCAGGTCCTTGTGCTTACAAAGCAAGCACTCTACCAACCGAGCTATCTCCCCAGCCCCTAACAATTTGGTTTTAAAAGGTAAAATATATACAAGTAACTTCTTACCTGAGTTTATTTCATTATTCCAAAATTTGGGACATTAAAAAAAAAAAAAAGGAAACTGGGTGCAGTGGCACATGCCTGTAATCCCAGCAGCTTGGAAGACTGAGGCAGGAGGATAGCAAGTTCAAAGCCAGCCTCACCAACTTAGCAAGGACCTGTCTCAAAAAAAAAAAAGGAGGAGGAAATTCTCCTTAAAATTGCAAGTTTATTCTAATTATTGATTGATTTGTGTCTTCAAAGGAAATCACCATATAGTGGGTTAAAAGTTATTGACTGACAAACTTTTTTGATGTGTTTTACTGTTTTAAAGGAAAAAAGACTTAGAGAAATCCCCATAAAAGAGGGGCTGGATTAAAAACTTGAAATTTGTGGTCATTTCCATCATGGGTGGGGGTATAATAAGGAGGAATCAAAAGGAATAGAGAAAAACTGGGTTGAGAGAACACCTTCCTGCTTCCTGCATGTGGCAGTTTTTCCACGATAAGACAGCCTTACCCAGCTTCTATTCCCAAATGAGGGCAGGAACTGCTTCTTTGCTGCTGGTTCTGCTTATGGAAGTTTAAACCTTTCAAGCCATGGACTTCTCACACCCTGCCTAGAGCTTCTCTAAAGAGAACACTTATTTTCTGTCAGTATATTTAGTCATTTCTGTTAACTGAAATTGGTTGGAAACATGACCAGTTCCTTGTAATGGGGAGAATGTGCCCAGGGTTTCCCAGAGGGTGTCAAGAGACGAGTAAGTGTGCCAAGAAATGTCTACTTTCAATATGTTCTCTGTCTCAATGATAAAATTATGTTGTGGATCAAAGATAGTTGTAGATACAAGTCCCCACATTCCTTCTAAGGAAAAAGAGAGAAAGCTAACATTTAATATTCACTTAATAGGGAAGTCTTTAGGGAAATAATGGCACCTACTTGCTGACATAATTTTTAAAAAAATAATTTTTTTTTCAGTACTGGCTATTGAACCCAGCACCTTGAACAATTAGACTAGAGCTCTACCACTGAGGCACATCCTCGTCCCTTTTCAAATTTTTTATTATGAGACAGTTTTTTGCTAAGTTACCCAGGCTGGTCTCCAACTTGTGATCCCCCTGCCTCAGCCTCATGAATAGCTGGGATTACAGGTATGTACCAAGTAATCATTAACTATCAAAAATAGAATTTGGGGGCTGGGGAGATAGCTCAGTTGGCAGAGTGCTTGCCTTGCAAGCACAAGGCCCTGGGTTCGATCCCCAGCACAGCAAAAAAAAATAGAATTTGGACTGGGATTGTATCAGAGTGGTAGAGTGTTGACCTAGCATGCAAGGCCCTGGGTTTGATCACTAGCTTTGCAAAAATAAATAGGTATAATAAGTAAAAATAAAACTAAATAATTCATTTTTAATTTGAAAATTAATTATCTCAATTTTTTCTATTTTTCTTAGAGCTTTTTAGTTGTACACAGTAATTGGATTCATCCCAACTCATTTTGCTTTTACTAATACATGTATCAGAGCACTCAGTCTTCTGAGCAGCAGTCTTCTGAACAGAAGACCTTTATCTTCAAATTGATAACATGCTGAGAGGGAAAAAATTTAGGTAAACCAATTAATATGACTATAAAACACTTTAAACATACTCAATTGATTTTTTTTTTTAAATAGCTTTAACGTTGATGGCTTTCCTATTGCTTACCTACCAACTGACTTGGTTTTTCTTAAACAGAAAAAGAAGTTTTTATAAGTAATTCTTTGATTTTGACATTTTAAAATAGTCATTTCCTATCACATAGTATATGATTTGATATAATCCATAGTACCTTCTCCCTAGATTAGATCAGATGACTCAAAATTAGTTATTACATAGTCGATTTTCAATTAGAATATTCAATAAGATGTATCTCATTAGATGTTTTACTAGTTTGAGATATATTTTAGGGGAAAAAATTGGAAATTGTTAGAATGTGCTATTTTTGTTTTCTAAATAGTTGGATGAAGGTATTACTGAGTTGAGCAAAAGATTTTGAGAAGAAAACTGGAAATGAGTTATAATGTCATAGTAACTATAAGACCACCACACATTTTAGTATCAAATGTTATTTAGCTCTTTTTATCTTTCATTTAATCAAGAAATATATCTATGATTTCACACCCTCAAGATTATTATATTGATTTAGTGGTCAGAAACTATTTCTCAAGTGTGTTCATACCTAGATGTCTATGTTATAAGGAATAGTAAAGAAGTATTAGAAGGTTTCTTTCAAAGAGTTGACAGTTTAGTAAAGGAAATAACATGAATTAAATACCAAATGCAGCAGAGTGGAAAGAGGCCCAACCAACTCCGGCAATATCAGTTCCAATCCTAACTCAGATACTGTTTTACTGAGTTGCCTTAGACAGATTACTTAACCACTCTAGGTCCAAGTTACTTACCTGTGAAATGTGTCATGTGATCAGTTAATTTCTGTCATTCCTTTCAGCAGTAACTGTCTTCTCTAAAGAACTGTTCTCACTAGTTAAATACATACTATGAAGGCATCAGGAGTTAAAAGTCAAGATACTAAGGATTGGGAAGACTCCAAGGAGACATGGGATTTAAATAGGAAATTAATCTTGACCTTGAAAGATGAGTAGAATATAGATGGATGAGCAAAGTGAAGGTATTCAACCATGGTTTGAGGCCAAGCATCACATGTTTAGAAGGGACAGAAAGTATTTGCCCAATGAGAGCAGAGTGTGTGTTAAAGAGAAAAAGGAAATGAAAATGAAAATCTCAGGCAGATCCACATAAAAGCCAGGCAGAGAAATATAGAATTCTTACTTGTGACCCACAGTCATTTTAGGTTTTGAGCAGGAACATGGAACCTAAATTAATGTTTTAGGAAGACACAGGGCAGCACACTCCAGGAAGGGCTGCATCTTTCACCAGCAGGTTCTGGTGAGTCAGCAAACAGCATTTCCTCTTGGGAAGGTCCTTCTTTCAGGAAGGAAACTTGGATGAATAAACCAGCATCCTAGAGATTTGTTACCTTATGCAAGGTAACAGAATCCTGCCCTTTTTATATCATAGGGCACTTCTCCATGATCATTCAACAAATCTTTACTGAGTATGTAATATAAGCCTAGCATAATCCAGGCTGTAGAGGGTACCAAGATGAGCGAGAGTCATCTCCTCCATTCTTCCACAGTCTTAATTTAGAAGAGAAACTGTGGTCCATATAAACCACTAGAATAGAGGCAGATTATAATTAATACCACAGGATATGTATGACTAGGAAGCTGTAGATGATCAAAGAGGACCTGGACCTTGAAGGCTGGAGGGTTGGAGAGTCCGTTGGTGGAAGGAGCATGAGTGGGTAGCTGTTCCGATCTTTCTATGCAAAAGGGATCCCGAGGACAGCTGGTATGATTTCTTCCTCTGAGACTTCCAGAAATCACAGAGTATATTTGGAGAAATAAAGTCTAGGGACAGTGTTACTTCTTCTAGTGACAGAATAGTTTCTTTTTGACAAACACACTTAGTGATCACATTTGTAAACTTTAAACAAAATCTCCAAAGTAATTATCCAATAGGCACTGCCGAACAAAGACAGAGAAAGTAGGATGCAGGTAACACTTGGAAGAAGGGATTCATATTGGTGAATTTTTCATTCTTATTGTGGTTTTTTTTTTTTTTTTTTTTTTTGCAGGGGTGGGGGCAGTTGTTGAGGGCAGATCACAGTTGACCTCAAATAAACATCTAAAATTCTATAGAAATTGGCAGGATATGACTCCAGGAACCAGAGGGGAGCCAGTGGCAGAGTGCTTGCCTAGCATGTGTGAGGCACTGGGTTCAATCCTTAGCACCACATAAAAATATACAAATAAAATAATGCATGCTGTCCATCTACAACTACAAGAAAATGTTTTTAAAAATTATTAGATTTATACAGGTATAGGAAAAAATGGCCCATTTTCAAGACAAAAGATAATCCACAGAGACAGAACCTGAGATGACTCAAATGTTAGAATGAGAGACAAAGATTTAAAAGTAGATTTTATATCTATGCTCAAATATGTAAATGAAAGTATACTTGTAATGAATGAACAAATAGGATATCTTAGTAGAAAAATTGAAAATATAAAAAAGAACCAAATGAAAATTCCATAGCTAAAAATTAAAAATTCTAGACCTAAAAATTTCAAAATTTACTGTTTTTGCTTAATCCCAGATTGCAGGTAATAGGAGTTAATAAACTTGAAAACAGATCATACATGCTAGATTTGACAGAATGGGATGAATATGAGAGAAGTATTCAGGATTGGATGAGGAATGGGATCAGGGTGAAGACAGATCACCTAGGGCTCTGATTTTCAATGACTAAAGGAATGGTAAGACTCCTTCCAGAAATATCAGAAGCAAGAGAAGGGGACTTATAAACTAGGACCAGAAATAAAGATCTGGAAGCCATTTATAGAGATATGTTAGTTTGAAGCCTAAAGGAGTTAATGAAGTCATTTGGACTTAATGAAGTTAAGTTTTGAGTTAAATGAAGTCACCAAAAAGGAAAAGATGAGGGTACAGGTAGAGTTGAAAAATGAGTCATCCCAAGAGTTAAAAGGAACCAGGGACAAGGTACTAGTATGGTTGAATTAAAGGCATAATAGAAACAATAAAAATTTCCCACTGTTTTATTGAAGAGTTTTGAAAATCGAAGTAATTTATTAGATTGGTAACATCTTGGGATTTAAATATTACTTTGTGGAAAGTCTTAACAAGCCACTGATCTTAAGGTTTTTAATAACCTAATTTTACTGCTCTTCAACCTTAACATATGTGAAAAACTATGTACATTGTAATTATCATACACATTTACAGAGATATGAAAGCCACTTTGCATACCTTTTTGTATCATCATTTTGCCCCTGAACTTTCTGCATCATCTTCCTATCATGTCCTAGTGTAGATTCACATTGTTAAATATTCACATTGTTCTGGACTGCTATAGCTTTTGCAGTACCTTTATTTTATTTTATTTTTTGAGACAGGATTTCTCTATGTTGCCTGTCTGATCTTGAACTCCTGGGCTCAAGCTGTTCTCCTGCCTCAGCCTCCCAAATGCTGAGACAACTGTGTGCACCACCACACTGGCACAATACATTTTTTAATCTCCTCCTTTACTGCTTTAATAATGCCAGTGATGCTCTGTTTTTCTCAGGCTACTTTTTCCTTCCGACCAAATACCTCTCAGTTCCATGTTTGTGAGATAGATTTCTCCTTCCCTTACGCTTAGCTATTTCCCTGTCTTGAAATCCCACCTTTTCTAGGAATACCACTCTCTTATGTTTAGTCCACTGCAACCGATGGATGCTTACAACATAATTGTTAACTAATATTAAAAGAAGTACTGCTATTTATTGTTTTAAGTTCTTACTGACATTTATTTTTCTGATTCTCTTTTTTTTATTTTCTTTTTTAGTTTTAAAGTAAGATCATTTATTATATAATCAATATTCAAATTTTGGCGATTATATAGACAAAGTCCCATATAATTTTTTTCCTAACGCAGAATTTTTGTCTCTTTGGTCTGATTTACTCTGGAATCCTAATTCTCTTTTGCTTCCTGTTTAGCTAAAAGCAAATAAATAACTAAACTTTAAAAATAAATAGAAAAGTAATAATTTTAGCATGTATTTATACCTTATCTGATTTCTAAAGAGTATTTTATATGTGCATATGCACATATGTATATACAGATAAGCACACACACACACACACACACACACAGATAGAATTAGTTTTTTTTTTTTTAATTAGGACCAAAAGGAAATAGAGAATACTTTAGTTGAAAGACAGAAAAAGTTAGTATAAACAAGTCCCTGTTATTAAAATTGAATAATTCTTAAAATTGAACAATTACATCAGCTGTCAGCCTCCTGTCAGCCAAATAGGGAAAAAGATATTCAGTAAGTTAGAAGATAGAAGCAAATCAGAGGAAGTAAAGATTTTTTTGGAACTTGGACCTTTCATAAAGGACTTCTACAAGATGCCAGTGGATAATTTCCTCAGCATCATCCCTGCTGTCACTGTAAGTTTGTATTGTACAGATTCTTATAGCAAGCTCAGGGCATAATGACAAAGTGAAGTTCAGTGAAACTTGTGCTGCTTGGTCAAAAAAATGCTCTACAGTAAGCTTTTCTCTGAATTATGTAGCTTGATCCAGAAAAGGTTTTAAATGTTAGACAGTGTATAGATTTATGTTGTTCAAGCCTTTCATTAATGTTTATCTTTTAATAAAATTTGGGCAGCACATAATTCAAGGTTGTCTTTTCGGCAAGAAGATGGTAGTGAATAATTCTATCAATCTTATTCATAGTTTGAAGGGTTTGGCCCTTTGTGTATTCAGCAGCACAGAGAGGCATTTAACCTTGCTCTGATCCCTTTTAAAATCTGTAGAGTATGAATTAGCATTTTTTTTTTTTTTTACTGAGTCTTTCCATGATTTGTAAAACAGAAGAATGGGAGGAAGAATAGTAACGCTTTGCCATCGACTTCTTTTCCAACTCTGTGCTATTCAAATATTTAAGCCTAAGAGCATCCACTTTCTCCCAAATGGATTCCCACAAGGAGAGCAAAACAAAAACAACAGCAAAAAATAAAACACAGGTAACAAAACTGTATTTACAAGACCTTAACATGTTCAGAAGTTACAATTGTCCAGTTTAAAGTTCTTAGCTATTCTAAAGCCATTTCTCCTTTTTTTTTTTTTTCCAGTATCCTAAATGTCACCTTTCATGCTGCTTAGCTCTGATTTTCAAGGAAACAATTAGAATTGACTCACCTTGCCTTTCACATGCACATGCAAGACCAGTACCAGAGGGTCTAGAACTTGATCTTGCACCATGTGGATAGTTTTTCACATTTCTGGAAAGATATCAAAACCAGGCAAATCTACAATACTGTCCTTCTTCCCAAAGAGATGTAGCAAATACTGCCCTCTACTGTGGGGTTGCTCAGTGTGGCTCAGTTATGTTAATGATCCAGTGCCAGTATTTGGGTAGTGATTTCAATCATTTTGGTAGAACAGTGCTGTTGCTAATTACTTCATCATTATTGTATACATTCTTATTAAAAAAATAGAACACAGAAAAAGATGAAAACATTTTAGCCTTGGTCACATACATTTATTATCCTCTGAAGTCTACACAAATACCATAGCACTATATCTGAGGCATTAATAGAAATGTTTAAATTTCCAATGTTATAAACTAAGAAAATACCTTTTCCACTGGGGAAAAAAAGAAGGTGTTTTTATAGCATGATTTTAATAAACAAGTTTGTGAAATAATTCTAATACCAGTTGGGCTGTTTTTCTTCCCTTTGCCAATATTTTTTTTTTTTGCCATATTTGCTGAATTGCTAATATCCAGATTCAAAATTCAAAAAAACTGGCTATTTGTGTAGCTCTAATAAATCTTCTTCATGATTTTAATGCATTAATTGTACATGTTTAATAGTGGAGGATCATGTTTAAACAAATACCTTCCAAACATTCTTTAAAGAAATATTCACTAACCAATTATGGCTGGGAAGGTGACTTAGTAGCAGAGCACTTGCCTAGCATATGCAAGGCCCTGGGTTCAACCAGTGCTGCAAAACAATAACAAAATGCCACTAACCAATGAAATAATTGCATATATGCACTTATGTGTATACAGCATGCTTTAAAAAAAGCTCTTGTCATAGCAAGAGCTGTGGAAAACAAAACCTAGTAATCCTAAAGAGTCCCATGGCTTCTAAAAAAACCTAAAGTCTAAACCTTTCTTTACCTTAATTAAGAAACTTTCAGTATTACAAGAACTAGCAGGAGAGTCTAGGGAAGCTAGACTCCAGGACATGGTTAGCCAACATCTGTAAAGGTCCATTTCTCCCAGCCTTACACCCTGATTTCTTATAGATTCTAGGCTGCCTCTGACCTTTCCTCCACTACAGTTGAACTGAAAATTTAGGCTGCATAAAGCACCTTGGCAAGAACTTTCTAACTCAAGAAGTGCTTGGGAGTCTTTGTGTACTCGGTTCTGGGCTTCACTTACTCATTCACTGTTTTAATTCCTTTGGCAGGTTCGAATCTAGCTTATCCCATTTCCTAAAGGAGCAATTCTAATTCCCTCCAAATTTTAGATGTCTATGAAACCTTTGGACAAACATCATCAGATGCCAGCAAACAATGTAACAAATTTCAGTCTGGTTTACTCAATTCCAAGTGGTTAATACAACCCCCCTAATTTTTAACCATCTCATAAGATGCTTTTGCAGTTTCGTCTGTTTATTGTATGGAAGATTGAACCCAGAGGTTCTCTACCATGGAGCCACACTCTCCAACCCCCTTTATTTTTTAATTTTTAAAATTTTGAGATATGGTCTTGCTAAGCTGCCCAAACTGCCCTCAGATTTGCAAACCTCCAGCCTCAGCCTCCTGAGTTGCTGGAATTGTAGGCATGCACCACTGTACCTGACTGCTTTGGCAGGTTTTATGTATTGCCTTAAAGCTGTATTAATGCTTACATTCAATGATGCTTATTAATTATGATGATGCTAATGCTAATGATTTCCTACTTCTTCATATTCTTTTAGCATTGTGTTTTTAATCTGGCTCAACATTTTTCATTTTGGTTTTCTGTGCTGCAGGCTATATAAGTCAAATACCTGCAGACTGTGTAAGTCAAATATTTTTATGCCATTTGGAATTTCCCACTTTCTCTCCCTTAAACAAACTGGAAGCATTCCTAGGAATAAGCCCAGCACAGTGATTTGCTGTGGCTTGTATCTTGAGGAATCCATCAGTCCATAATCTCTAGAATTAAACATCTCCAGAATTTGGAGATCTCTTTATTGCATACACAAAGCTAGTCAAGTGTGTGAACAGTGCATCTTTCTGTATTTTGTCACCTTGATTTTTTTGTTAATCATTATTTCTATAAATTGTTTGTTAAAATATCATTCCCCCATAGACTACTATATTAACCATTGAAAGTAGTAACCTGTAGGACAGTTTAATCTAGACAGAGCCTGAAATAATGATCCTCCTACTTGAGCTGAAATAATGGTGGCAGAACAAGCTTCAGCAAGGCAGAGGCAAAAGAAACAGAAGCAGACAGCACATTTGTGGATGCTGACATGGATCAGCTGCTCCTTGCAGGACAGAAGGCACTGTGGTGTGACATTTGTCATTTCACATTGCTGTGGCATTGAGAAAATCCCCATTCCTGGCACCAGGGTTAGAACCAAAATAGGCAGCTGTGCCATTTCTCATACAAGAGAAAGAAGATGCAAGCAAGCTCTTTATTCCTAAAAGTTTGTTAGAGGAACTGTGCTACGTATAATCCAGCTGTATATTCTCAGTAATTAAGGAAAACAAATGCTCTTTGGAAACTCATTATAGATTTAAAGTTCTTTAAGTTTTCATCAGGTTTCCACAGAAACAAAGAGTTTGAGACAATAGTCGAGAATGCACAAACCATCAAATAAGTAGATTTTAATTGTTCCTATCTAGAAAATTATTCAGGTAACCAGCCACATCAAAGACTATTAAACTTTTTAATTGCTCAGGTAGAAAGATGGAGAATGTCATCATTATCTATCATAAGAAGAATCTGCATTAGATAATGCTACTTGAATTTTGAGCTAGAATAACATACTCAAGGATGCTACTAACTGAAGTGCCATTTAGTACTCAAAAGTAATCATATGCTTTAATTATTCATAGGGCACAATGCATGAATTCACAATACTAATTTTGGTTTCAAAAAATGTCTTATGCTATGGTTTACTACATAGGAGTATCAAGTAACACAAAATAAAAGTATAAATATTTGCAGCTGCACTCGATATCATGTGCATGCAATTTAGTTGTATGTTTGTGTGGTCAAAGTTCTTACAGGTAGCATGTACAAGGCCCTGGGTTCAATCCCCAGCACCACACACACACACACACACACACACACACACACACACACACAAAGTTCTTACAGGATTTAATGCAATGCCTCATATTTATTAGTACTTGATAGTTATCATTGATTTAGAAGAAGTCTTAATGACAGTGTATTCAATCACTAATTATGTTTAATACAAGACTCTGTTCCCTGGTTTTTGCTGGGTGCTAAGGACACTGAATTGAATTAGATAGTACTGACGCTTCTGGCACTTCCAGTCTTGTATGGTGAAGTAAATGAAGGTAACGATGATAAATTTAAATAGATTTTTAGCTCCTCAAGTTATTTGCTACAGTCACATGTTGCTTTAAATTGGGATTGGTTCTGGGAACTGCCTGGCTAGGCGATTTTGTCATGCGAACATCATAGGATAGACTTAAACCTAGATGATGTGGCGCACGCCATGCCTAAGCTATATGGTGGAAACTGTTGTTCCTAGGTTACAAACCTGTTCAACTTGTTACCACACTGAATCCTGTAGAGTTGCAACACAATGATAAATATTCATGTATCTAACATAGGAAAGGTACAGTCAAAATACTAGGCAATAGGAATTTTTCCAGCTCCATTATAATTTTATGGGTCCACTGTTATATATGTGGTCCATTGTTGACCAAAACATTATTGTGTGGGGGCATGACTGTATAATGCATTTTGTATTGAGTATTTTATACATTCACTCTATTATTATTAGGGAAGGTGCAAGAGACTAAATGTCTGAAAAATAAAAAGACATAATATATTTTATTTGGAATTAGTAAAGATTCAACTTGTTTCTCTATATCATTCTGTTTTTACTCTTCTTTTGTCATAATATATTTTGTTTCTCCTTTGAAAAATCTCAAATACAAAGATGATCAAACACACCTGTACATCTATCACTCAGCTTAAAACAATTAGTATTTTTATATATTTACCTATGCCTTTTTTATACATGAAAATGTTGAGCAAAACATCTTAATACAATCATAATTTCACATTGTTTTTTGTTTAGCTTTTTATCATGAGCATGCTTCCAGATCATAAAATATTTTTATGAATACCATAATTCTATTATATCAATGTACCTAACTTATTGACTCATTTCTATGTTGTTAGATATTAAATTACCTTTAATGTTACATAGTCGTAAATATCCTACATACATACATAGTCTTTGATTAAATTTCTGATTACTTCTTCCTGATTGATTTCTAGAAGTGGAATTCTGGGTCAAGTTTATAACATTTTTATTTTGACATACTGATTTTTTTTTTTCACTTTTTAAAATTGGTGCATTATAGTTAAGTTTACATTTTTTAAGACTGTTAATACAGTCCAACAAATTGTTTTCTGTAACAAGTGAACACATTCACTTTTCCAGGAGCAATGGATGCCTCATTATATACTAACTGGCACTGCAAAGCATAATTTATTTTTCTTTGTAGAATTGCTATGCAAAAACTGACATATTATTCTTATTTTGTCATTCTTTGGTTACTACTAAGCTTTGCTATATTTTCATTATACTTTGTATATTTTTGTTTTATGAATTTATTCAGATTCTATATCCATTTTTCTGTTGGAATACTCTTGTTTTTTTTTTTTTTTTGTACTGGGGATTAAATCCAGGGTTGCTCTGCCACTGAGCTATATATATATCCCCAGTCCTTTTTATATTTTATTTTGAGACAGGGTCTTGCTAGGTTGCCCAGGCTGATCTTGAACTTGGAATCTTCCTGCCTCAGCCTCCCAAGTTTCTGAGGACCTGCAATTTTTGGAATACTCTTGCAATTTTTGTCTTGCTCAATACCTTTTTCATGGCAACTTGTTCTCTCTTGCTTACTCTCTGCTTTTATTCAATTGGGACATGCCTTCCAGCATTTTATAAGGATGCCACATTATCTTCTAGGTTTTTTATTATAATTTTATATACAATACAATTCTAGAATTTTATTTCTGGATATTATACTGTACCATAAAAATTTCATAAAAAGTAAACAAGGTAAATCATGATATATATGTGTACATTACTCTTAGATAAAACTAATTTCTATAAATACTAGATCTTATTTTTCTACAAGTGCTGAGCTTGGTAATGATTTTGAAAAAATATGGACTTTCCCTGATAAATCTCCCTAGCAATTATAGTGAATAAGTTAGCTATTGCTGTATTATAAATTGCCCTAAAATTCAGTGACTTGAAAAAATAAGCATTTATTATTGCTGTCTAGTCTGCAGGTCAACCGGGAAGTTCTTTTGGTCTCTATTGGACTCATTTAGGTATCTGCGTCAGCTTTGCTGATCAGGCTTGGGTTCTCATCTGTATGGAGGCCAACCAGCTGTATGCTGACCTAAGATGCTCAGCTAAAATAAGTATCTCTTCTTGTGTTCTTTCCTCTTCCATTATGCTAGCGTAGGTATTGCAAAAAAGTGAGCAGAAGCATGTGAAACCTGTTTAAACTTAGGCTCAGAACTGGAAACTGTCACTGATGCCACCTTATTCTGTTGCCTGTGGTAAATTACAAGGTCAGTCCAGGTTGAATAGTAGGCAGATATACTCATATCTTTTTTTTTTTTTTTTTTTGTGTGTGTGTGTGTGTGTGTGTGTGGTGCTGGGAATCAAACACAGGGCCTGTGCTTGCAAGACAAGCACTCTACAGACTGAGCTATATCCCCAGCCCTATATGCCATATTTTAATAAGAGGGCTAAACAGTCACAACCCAAAGAGTGTGGACATGTGAGTAAGAAGAATCAGCCATTACCGTAACCAAATTACCCCACCTAGGCATTCTTCACATCTCCAGTAACATTTCAAATATTTTTAAGTTATCATGATTTTCTAGAGAATTTTAGCTAATACATCTGAATCCCCAAATCTTTAAATATTGAATCCTAGAAAAAGGAGAGGATGAGTGGCAACATTAGTATTAACCTACCAATCTCATTGATAGTATGTAACACTTCAGAAATGATACCATTTTTGTGGTACATGGGGCTATATAAGTGGCATCAATACATGGTTTGCATTATTTTTTATTTTATATTATATAATGAGAAGAAAAATAACTTTGCAGAGCTGCTTTAAAATGTATCAAATATTGAATTTGAATAAAACTTTCAAATACAATCTTTTTAAATATGTTGTGAGAAACTTTCCTCCACAAACATAACATTTTAAGATTTAGGTTTAATGCTTGAAATGGCTAAATGTAGTTCCAGATTAAGACTTTTAAAATGATAATCTGAAGAAATTTTGAAGAGAACATTTTCACAGTTAGATAGTGAGAATGAGCATTCTTAAACAAGAAACATTTAGGAAGTCTTTTATTTTCTGTAAGCTGGACTCTCTCTATAGTTTGTACCACCCTCCTTTTTAGGACAATGAAGGAAGTTGGATGAAATAAGTATTAGCATAGGCTAACTGCTGAAACAAATAGCCCCCAAATCTCAGAAGATTAACAAATAAACATGTATTTCTTACTCATATCACCATCCAGTGTAGGATGGCCTTGAGACTCTGCCCCATGCAGTCCTTCATGGACTCAGGCTTTGTTGTTCCTTCAAGTCCTCAGAGTTCTATCTATTCAGCCAGCAGATGAAGTGAGGAGCCCTGAAGAACTACATCTAGTAATAAATGTGAACATAAGTAATCCAACCCTTTCATGTGGGGCTAAGTACTCAGAAAACTTCAAGTCCTAAAGCCTTGAATTTGCATTTTTTTCCTACAAGTATTAATTTTTTCAAAGATAAAATCCAGCAGAAGCCAGGCATGGTGGTATGTGTCTATAGACTCAACTCTCAGGAGGCTGAAGCAAGGGGATTACTTGAACAGAAGAGTTCGAGACCAGTCTGGGCAACATAGCAAGACCCTGTCTCTAACACACATAGACACACACACACACACACACACACACACACACACACACACAGAGAAGAATTTGTACATGACAAAGGAGGTAGAGACTGGAGAGCTGACTTAAAGCCAAGGAAGGCCATGGATTTCCAGCTGCCACTAGAAGCTAGGAAGGATAGGAAGGACTCTTCCCCAGAGACCTCAGAGGAAGCATGGCCCCTCTACCACTTGATTTTGTATTTTCAGACTCTGGACTATGAGACAATAAACTTCAGTTATTGAAAGGAAAAACCTAGCCAATACAAAAATAACCAAACTTATAAGGAAGCAAAACACTGAATGAGGAGAAGTAAAATAAACAGACAGTAAAATTGTGAACTCTAGATATTAGAATTATGAGTCCATATTTAAACCACTAAGATTACATAGTCAAAGAGATTTTTTAAAAAGAATAGGTTTGGAAATTTTAGAAAGGGATCTAAATACTATAAAAAGAGACAATACTTTGAAAAAAGAACCAGTGAGAATTCTAGAACTATAAAGTTCAGTAACCAAAATTAGAACCCAACAGATGAGGTTGAGAGCAAATAAAATATAACTAAGGAGAAATGAAATAGACCAGACTATGGGTCAGATAAAACTATAGAGAAAACTGAATCACAGAGACATAAAATTTAAGCAGATAGTGTACAAAAAATGTAGAATATATAGGAAGTTTAACCTACGTTCATTTAGAGTACCTAGGTACCCTAGGGCGGGAGGCGGTGTCCATGTGCAGATGAGCTGTATATCATCTGACATCATGGAGACAAGGAACACTGACCCCATGCTACACATCAAGCTTATCTGCAAAAGATTGCAAAATTAAGATATGATGTAAATGGAAGCATATCAACTTGGATTGGGATGTGGATTTTGACATTGAGAGCTTGGTGCTTTACTGTGAACTATTTGGGAATCCTGCCATTCTGCCTTATGCTCTGTTTTACTGCTTTAGTGTGAGGAATCATTAGTTGCATAAACCTGTGTAGCTAAAGTCAGATTTCATCCAAATATCAAATTCTTTTTCCTCTGTCAAACTTTACAGGAAAGTTATAGGTAGCTTACATTTTCTTTTCTTCTAAAATGTCCTTGAAAAAATTGAATGCCTAGGGATTAAAAAACCTTATCAGAAGAAAGAAAGAAATGCCCCTGTCAAAGTTGGTTATTATAGTCTCACATTGATGAGATATGAATGCCCATTATAAAAATGACCTCTGCTTTTTTTATTTTTAAAAAGCATTATCACTTTTGCTTTTTAAAATAACACAAATTCACTGGGCAAAAATGTTTTAAAGTATAACAAAGAAACAAAATTCATCTTTTCTTCTCCTACCCAATGATAACTATTACTAACATTTTTGGTCTGTATCTTTCTAGACTTTTTCCTATGGTGTGTTTGGTATGTGTTTTATTATTTTGGGGACAAATGATAAAAGAAAGGCTAGGCCTGCTCCCCCAGGTTGTGTTATTTTTTTAATTTTTAAAAATTTGTTCTAATTAGTTAGACTTGACAGTAGAATGCATTTATGCATTTGATAAATCATACATAAATGGAGTGTAATTTCTCATTTTTCTGATTCTACATATTGTAGGATCACATCAGTCATGCAGTCATATACATCCATGAGATAATAGTGTCTGTTTCAGTCTACTACCTTCCTACCCCCATATCCCATCCCCTCCCTTCACTCCCCTCTACCTAATATAAAGTAACTCTGTTCTTCCCTAGCACCCACCCTCCCTTATTGTGAATTAGCATCCACATATCAGAAAATATTTGGCCTTTGGTGTTTTGGGTTTGGCTTACTTTGCTTATCATGATATTCTCTAACTCCATCTAAAATTTACCAGCAAATGCCATAATTTCATTCTTCTTTAAAGCTGAATAATAGTCCATCATATATATGTTTGTGTATATATGTGTATATATGTATGTATGTATGTATATATATATATATATGTATTTATATATCAGATTTTCTTTATCCATTCATCTGTTGAAGGACACATAAGTTGGTTCCATAGTTTAGCTATTGTGAGTTGAGCTGCTATAAACATTGATGTGGCTGTGTTATGTTTTATTCATACATTTACTCCCTAATTCATTCAATAATAATAAGCACTTCCATTGTGCCATGACCTGGGTTTGGGACTGTCATTTCATTATGTAGGCCTGAGGATTTCCCCCCACCCAATGTGGTGCTGCTGATATTACTAAAGATAGAAAGAGAGGGCCTGAGGTAGGAGGAATTTTTGTATGACCTTATGGAGAACCAAGGTGTGTAGAGCAGACATTTCAGTGGACAGTAGCAAGGGCCAGAGGGAGCAGCTTCTATGTCCTGGGTGGAAGGGTAGAAGTAGACTAGAGTCAGTTTACCTGTTCACTCCAGTAGGCTCCCTGGCCTCTCAATCTGAGGAAAAGATTAATGGTTAGTAAATAATAGCTAACTACTTATTGAGTGTTGTATTCCAAGTAGTGTACTATGCTTAAGTCATTTCATTGGCTTCTCACATAAATTCTGTAAATTTTATATGCAATCAAGAATTGAATCCTCAGGAGCTAGGTGCAGTGATACATGCCTATAATCCCAGAAACTCAGAAGGCTGAGACAAGAGGATCACAATTTTGAGACCAGCCTTATTGAGACCCTGTCTCAAAATAAGTAAATTAAAAAGAGCTGGGGGTATATGTAGTTCAGTGGCATAGCTCTCCTGGGTTCAGTCCCCAGTACTGCAAAAGAAAAAATAAAGAAGTGACTCCTCAGAACAAACCTGAGATAAGTCCTTTTATAATCCCCCTTATTGATGAGGAAACTAAAGTTCAGAAAGGTTTACTAAAGTTCACATGACTGGAAGTGACAAAGCCAAAGTTTCCAAAACCTTTACTACATTTTCATCCACAGTCTAAATCTCCATATCTCACCAAATTCAATCCTGAAATTTTGTTTGAGTGTTACTTCTTGGACATTTCAATATCAAAGCTAGTGTAAGAAAATATTTATAATTTTTTTCATATTTTAAATTAATCTTAATCTTATTGGAGCTGATTTTGAAGGGGAAGAGATTTCTTTCATTAATTAATATAGTCCATTCTTATTTCTCATGTTTTTAAAGAAAAAGTAATATTACAGTTTCTTTTTTGCCTAATTTTGGATTTCTTTGGCAACCAATAATCTCTTCTTATTGTATGATTATTTTATTGTGATAATGTATAACAAAATTTCCATTTTAATTAGTTCAATAGAATTAAGTACGTTCCCATGGTGCCACCATCACACTATCCATCTGCAGAACTTTTTCATCATCCAAACTATATGCAATAAACAATAACTTCATATTCCCCCAACCACTATTGTTTTTAAAGGAGATAGGTAATTATGTTAAGCTCTATTTTTCTTTATGTGATCAAGCACATAATTGTTTTAGTGATATGCAGGAGAGGACTATTTGTTAATATGATGGCAAATGCAGAACCTACTGACAAAGGTGTATAATTTGTAAAATAGCTGAGTGGGCAAAATTCTGATTTTCAGTTGCCCTAGGCACTTCAATGCACTTCTGATAATGATTTTCCTTGGGCATGTAGTTATACTGATAGAAATCACATCCATGCATAAAGAGTGAGCTTAATTATACATAACTACATACCTAATATGAGGTTTTACATTTTTTTAAATATACCTTCTGATTTACAAAAGATGAGATACTCAGTTCTAACTGATCTCAAGAAAGTAGCTTCTGAGTGCGAGGGTCTTATTGTATGCATTTATGCTTTTTTACAGGAAGACATTATTCTGCCTTCCCTTCTCTCTTCTGGGAATTGTTTTCATTATGTGGTGATTCCACAGTCTCCTCTGGTCACTGCTGTGACTCCAAGGTCAGGCAAATGCACAAAGACTCTTTTAGGGTTTTAGATGAAGTTGGTGGTGGAGGAAAATTAATATTCCCATTGAGAATGTAATTTCTTTACATTCTCAAATCATTTGTACTGAGCCCAATCACTTGAGCTCAAAATAATAAAAGTAATCAAAGTGGTTCGATGGGAAGGTATCCAATGCCCCAGCCACTTGTGCTAAATGCTTTATATGTGTTATTTAATCCTTAATTCTGTGAGATCAGAACCAAATTCCCATTTTGTAGATGGGAAAACCAAGGAACAGAAAAATTATATAATTTACCAAAAGTGCCCAGTTAACAAGTAACAAACTGAGGATTCAACCCCAGCCTTTGTTCCTAGCTTCTCCATTAACACATTCCTAGTCTCCCGGGCTTGACAGCAGTGTGTCCTTGCAAGACGGCCAGGGTTAAACCAAAAACTACCCCCCAAACTCCCAGTACCCTCAAGCCCCTCCCTGGTTGAGGTGAGTGTCGTGACTCAATCAAGTTCAGGCACAGGGTCTGGAAGTAGAAGCTTTGCAGCCAGGGAAGGAGGAGAACAGAAAGACCAAGGTTTCTTTCAGGCTGCCATTTTTATCTGGTTAGTGAGAAGAGAGGGGAAGAAGACAGACCTATGCACCTTCCCAAAGGAATCTGATTGATCATTCTTTGTGCTCTTCTCTCTGGTTTTGTGCCCCTTTGCCCAGGTCCCATACTTGCTGTGCCTGTATTAGAACTGCTCTCTCTTGGGGGAACCCCTTCTTCAAAACTTAAGTGTCTGGATTACTTATACCTCTCCAGTCTTCTAGAGGACCTGTATATCTGTGCTGAGTGTAACTGAATGGGTTGTGAAGACTTAAGGTCCTCAAAATTATTTCTACCTGCAGGTTGAAAGTGCTTGTTCCTAAGCATCAATTTAACCCATGAACATAATGAAAACTACCTGCATGCACGTTCTTTGGGGTTAGGAACATCAGGAATTGTCCTATCAGGAAAGGTAGACGTAAATGAATGAATGCAAAGGAGAGAATGACTTTTCCCCCTTGTACTCCTTAATTCTCCCAGGAACTCAGCCATAGCATCATTTCTGAAAGGCATGTTCAGGCAAAGGGACCCCAAGTGAGAGACATTTCTGGACAGCAAGAAGTATTGATGGATTCTGCCAGAAATTGAGGCATCTCAGCCTCCTGTGTCCTAGGGATTGCTCTTGGTGAGCTTTCAGAGGGACCTCAGCATGGCACCTAAGCCACCCAGTCTCTGATATTTTCACACTCTAGATGACCAGAAATGCTCTTTGCTCATGGTTTGTTATGCATGGAGTACAATCACGTGCAACTTAAAGTGAGCAAAGGTGACGTTTCCTGATGTTTCTAACCCTAAAGAATGTGTGTGCAGGTAGTTTTCATAATGTTCATGGGTTAAATTGATGCTTCAGGAACAAGCACTTTCAACCTGCGGGTAGAAATAAATTTGAGGACCTTAAGTCTCATGTTCCCCTTGTATGAAAAAGCAGCAACTTGCTCCAAATGATTTTTCTTCTTCTTTTTATAGTACTGGGGATTGAACCCAGGACCTCACGCATGCAAGGCAGGTACTCTACCACTGAGCTCATCCCCAGCCCCCACCAAATGATTCTTGAGGTCTCAGTCTACTTGTGCCCATTCAAGCCCTATAGCAATGTGTGTACTACATCATAGTTGAATAATTATACCTCAAGTTGATGACTTTCATACTGAAGCATAATCTTTATTTAAAAATTGTGACATAATTCCTCATGCCATCATAAAATGGCTCCATTGAAAACAGTGATAGTTTGCAGTTGAGTAGTAGAAAGGGTTAAAGGGCATCATTTTAGCATTTTTGCTGCTGTGATCAAAAGACCTGACAAGAACAATTTTAAGGAGGAGAAGTTTATTTGAGGGCTCACAACTTCAGAGGTCTCAGTCCATAGATGACCAACTCCATTGCTCTGAGCTGGAGACAAGGCAGAATATCATTATCATGGTTGGAAGGGTGTGGCAGAGGAAAGCAGCTGGTAACATGGCACCAGAAAGCTGAGAGAGAGTTCTGCCCAAAGGCCTGCCCGCAACAACCCTCTCCTCCAGCTGCACCCTACCTGCCTACAGTTACCACCCAGTTAATCCCCATATACTGATTAGGTTAGGACTCTCATGGTGCAATCTTTTTACCTCTTGACTTTCTTGCATTGTCTCACACATGAGCTTCACATCCAAAACCATAACAGGCATTTTTTAAATTATGTCATAAAAAAAAATATAAAAGACTGGATTTAGGACAGATTCCTAAAAGATACCAGCTGAGGCTAAGGCTAGAGATACTCTTTCACTCTCACCACACTCTTGTCTTCTTTCTTGCCCCCGTTTTGCATCATTATTAAGGCAACACAGGGTCCACTGTCTGTGTCTTTAGCCTGCTCTGAAAACACTGCCTCTTTTGGTCATTAACCCCAAAGCTATTGCCTACATCAGAGTGATAAGAGTTTTCAAATTAAACCAGCCCAAAGGAGACCAGTATTGATCTCTTCCTTTTCTTTATTTTGTTTTAATGATAGCCACTTGGAGCCAGTGACTATTTGGAACTATCAAGGAATTTTGATACAGTATTTTTACGAAACATTCCACAATTTACTCTAGCAAAGAGGACTCAAGCTCGAAGATTCATAACTCTCATCGATAACTTTTATGATTTCAAGGTAAGGCTGTAATACATTTTCTCAAAACTACACATTTTGGACTGCAAAGCCAGATGACCTGGCTTGGAATCCTGGCTCTACCATTTACTTTGCCTCTCAGCTACAGCTTCCTCATCTACAAATCAGGCCTAGTAATAGTATTTACTTCAGAGTGTTGTGAGGACTGAAAAGGCTAATCCATTTAAGGTATTTAAAACATTTGGCCAAGGCTGAGTGCTGTACAAGTACCATTAGTAGTAGGAACAGTTTTAAAGTCTGACTCCCCTCACAAGTTACTCTGCTATGTTAATGATTCCATCATCCGACCAAAAGGATCATGTGCACCATTTAGGATAATCAACACAATGCCAAGCCCAGACCAAGTGCTCAATAAATACGTGTGGCCTGAATAAATGGTTGGGCTGATAGAATAATGAATGAACAATATTAGAATTATCTTGCCCTATGACCCAGAAACCCCAATAACTAGCATTATACCATCATCTTGTTTGTTTGTTGTAATCCATGTGTTTTCACCCAGATTGTGGAACCACTGCTCATTAATGAAAAGCAGCGTAACCTAGTGGTCAAGGAGTAGGTGCTGGAGCCAGGCTGTCTGTCCTGAAGACTGGGTTAACCTCTCTGAGCTTCAGTTGCCTTGAAGGGGATAACAGTGGTACTTATCTCAAATAATTATGTGAGGGTGAAATGTATATGTAAGGTAATAAGAACATTGTCTGGCATATATTGAACTCTCAGTAAAGGTGAGTATACAGATTTAAATATATATTGTCAGGAAAGATATATGTATGATGTTAAATTAGAGTTCATTTTAACATGAGTTTACTCCCTATTCCTTGTACAGAATTAGATAGAGCAGTAATTGTAAAATCAGGGGGACTTAGAGGAAGCCAAATAACAGAATCTGCTGGGAGGGTGAGGTGAGGTTTCAATATTTTATTTACTCATTTTTTCAACAATCTTTATCATGCAGATGCAGAGCTCAGTGCTAGAAATTTGGGAGTAAGTGCCACCAGACACAGCACCCACCTTCATGGAGCTTTTAGTTGTGTCAGAGACATGTGACTCACATGGCCACAGAAGTCTGTTCTGTCACCACTGCAGGATGACTTCTTGGACATTATGGTACTCAGAGAGTCTAAGGGGGAAAGCACAGTGATCTGAAAGGGGCAGAGGGGGTGGCGCAAGGAAGTCTTCTAAGGACTATCTGTATTAGGATCATCCAGGCTACTTAAAATCCAGACTCTAGAGCTTACCCCATCAAATGAAGACCCAGCCTGGGACCTGGAACAGGGGTTTCATATAAATACTAAGGGCAGTGAGGGCTGAACTCCATGCACAGGATAAAAGCAGGTAACCAAGGCAGGCAGTTTGCAGCCAGGGCCCCAGGATGGATGGGCTGGGCACAAAGGGCTCATACCCAGGGAGTAGACACACTTGTCATCAGGAAGTCAGGAGAAGCAGGGGCGCGGTCCTGCAGCTGGGGATTGAGGCCCATTGACTGTGAAGGTCTGCCTTCTGCAGAGACTGCCCCACACTAATCATAGGAGGTCCAGAGAAAAGGGTGTGAGCCTGGAGGCAGCACTGATTTTACCAGAGAGGCTTCAAGAAGGAAATGGTGGAGAGGCGTTAGTAGGTGGTTCTTAGATTGGAGGATCAAGAACTTCATTATTTTTGTATTTCAGCTGGAAATACTTTAAAGAAAGTCTGTGACCCCATCCCTCAGTCCTATACACTAGTCCCACCTCACTTCCACTTTTTCAGTTCTTATTTAAAGGCAAAAAGGATTTATCTGGCAGTGTAATGGACCACACTCTCTTAACATTTGTTATAACTAAATCACACACTTAGACATTATAATCTTTATAAAATATAGGGCAGATTATCTTATTTTGGAAATTGAGAGCATTAAACAGATAATATTTTAGAATTTATTCACAGAAATTTGTGAAATAAGGATATTCCCATCTCAATAATTTCATAAAGTGTTATTTGTGATGAAAAGAATTTATAAGAGGGGGTACAAGGTTATTTGGAGATGGGAAAGCTAGTCCCAAATATCAACACATTATTTTAAAATATTGATGTGTTTATTTATATAATGATTTTAAAGGGATAGCTGTGAATCCTGAAAACAAATTCTAGGATTTTTTAAACATCAGGAGGAGTATGTTTTATATTTAAACTAGTGGACATAAAATGCATAAATGATATAAAGCTGTTTCCAGTATCTGATCACATACACGTACTCACTCAAATAATTTATGTAATGTAGTGACATTAATATAAATCTTAGTCCTTCTGAAGAATGTCCTAGCAGGATGTTGATATAAATGTACACTCTGGAAGCTCAGGGTTGAGGACTAATGTGCTGAGCTTAGCTGTCAGCTGTGCAGCAAAATGGTAACTACTTTACAGTGCATCTGGGAGCAGCTTCAATGCACATAGAGACCAGCTCCAGCCAGCCAGGTGTAAATATCAGCAGCAGAGTGTGATTTTCTGTCTGTTTGCACTGCTGTGACAGAATATCATAGATTGGGTAAATTACAAATAATAGAAATTAATTTCTTACAGTTCTGGAGGCTGGGAGGTCTAAGATGAAGGCTCGGATAGATCATTGAGGAGCCCTCATGAAGGCCCCCTGAAAGGCCCCACCTCTTAATACCTTTGCATTGGGACTAGTTTCAACATGAATTTTGGAAGGGATACAAATGTTTGAACCATGACAGAAATGGAAAAAACATCAGATTAGAACCAGAAGATCTGGGCTGATCATGAGCTGAGACCTCTGCAGGCCCAAAGTTTCTCACTGAAACATTTGCTCCTTGGTGCACAGCATGGTATATGCTATTTGGAAATATTTTGAAAAGTACTGTGCACTTTTAAAATATCATTTAACGGCAAACTGCTAGAGAAATTATGGACATTTTCAAAGCAAAAATCTAAGCTTCCTGATGTGACAAACATCTTTATTTTGTGAAAGATTTTCCTTACTTTCAACTTGTGAAATATAAACAGTAACACCATTTACTCATTTTCCTCTATTTCAGGTGCGCATAATTTGCTCTGCAACAACTCCTATATCAAGCTTATTTTTGCATCAACATCATGACAGTGAGTTGGAGCAAAGCAGAATACTGATGGATGATTTGGGGCTGAGCCAGGTAGGCAATATTAACATAATCTCTTTTTATTATAAAACAGCTTAATTGTTTTTGGTTTGATACATGGCTACATTTTGAAAGAATGCAATATATAGTTAACTGTTGATTTGCTGCTTGCTTCTAAAGCAGTGTAACTGATTTAACATTCTCAATATCACTAATTTACAATCTTAAAGTAGAAGAAACCTTAATGATTGTGCAGACCATTGCTTCGTTTTGCATTTGGCAAAAATAAAGTCCAGAGAGAGACTAATGGGCCCACAGTCACTCTGATGGATAATAGCAGGCCAAACTGGACCACAGGGATCTGTGTCTGGTTCCAGGCTCATTCTACTATACTATGTTGCCTTTTCTGGATATCTGTCTTCATAATTGCTAGATTTGTAGAGTATAATATCATATTCAAGAGTATGAACTGACTTGTCTAGGATGGTGAAGTGTTTAGCAAGGCTCAAGCTTAAAAAGAAATCTATGATTATCTCCCAATCTTCATGCAGCAAACATTTATGGAGCACCTATGGGTACCAGGCTCTAGGGATGCTCTGTGGGGGACAAACAGATTCTGACCCAGTTCTTCTGAAACTTGGAGTCTGTATTTACCCACAAGTGACTTTGCATTTCTTTCTCTGTGAAAACATTGCAGGGTGTATTTTCCAACTATTGACAATTGAAATATTAGTCAAAATTTAAAACTATTAACATTCATTCCAAGAATGAGAACCCCGTTCTTCCAGCCCTAGAGGTAAAAACCCATTTGGAGTGATTAGGCCATTCCATATTGACCTGAAAAATAAATTATGTATTCTCAGGAGTTTGGGAGAAGGAATCCTGTAATTCTTTAAAAAGTGCTTTAAAAATGTGTATGTCTTAGTCTGTTCAGGCTACTATAGCAAAATATCATGAAGTGGGTGGTTTATATACAGCAGAAATTTATTTCTCACAGTTCTGGAGTCTGGGAAGTTCAAGATCAAAGCACCAGATTTGGTTTTTAGTGAAGACCCAACTTCCTGGTTCACAGACTACTTTCTTTTTTATATGAACTTCCGAAGGTAGAAGTAGTGAGGGTTTTCTCTGGACCCTCTTTTTAAAATCACTAATCCCATTCTGGAGGGTTCTGCTTTTTTAGAACTAATCAACTTCTAAAGGCTCCACCCACTAATATCATTACCTTGGGGCACGGGCAGGGATAGGGGTTCAACATATGGATTTTAGAGGGACACAAAGATTCAGATCACAGCAGTATAGAAATAAATAGCTACTTATACCCACCTATGCTGGGACCATTTGAAATGTTGGTTCTCCAAGAACAATACTTACATCTAAACATTATCTTTGACAATTCGAAAGGTTATACTTGAGAAAGTATAGTAAATCCTTTCTAAAGTGATTTAAATTTTATGCTCTTAAATTTTATCTCCTGGGATCAGGACACACCAAAGCAAGCTCAGCACTTGGGCCCAATAATATATGAAGAAATCAGGGAAATGTGACCTCTGGGTCATATAGCTTCACAGTGGATCAGTGGGGAAGATGGACTTAGGGGTCCAGAGTTTTTCTCTGAAAGACCTTAATAGCAAACCCCTAATGAAAGAAAGGAATTCAAAACCGCTTAGTGGCCACGAGCCCACACTGGTATCATTGGTCCCAAGTTATTGAAGGTCTTCACAGGGACAGAGCTTCCCAACTTAACCCTCAATGAGAGGACCAAGTATCTTAGTTCTTTGCAAAGTCAGATCCCAGGCACATTATTCAGGGCCCAGGACCTGGCAAGCGTGTCCGGAGGAGACAGAGTCATAGACATGCCAACGGCAGAGTGGATACCTGCTCACCCAGTTTGGAAAAGGCTGTTTGGAGGTCTGTTCTCAAGGTGTCCCCTCAGGCAGTGGGCCCTGAAGCTTCAGAAGTACACATCAGCCTCTTCCTGACTTAGCAGAAGTACTGCTTGTGCCACTACTTATTTCTGATGTGCACTTATGGAAAAAGAATTCCTTTTCTATCTGAAATGTCCCTTTAGATTTTGTGGAGAACTTTCATTCTGAACAAAATCTTTCATGTTTGGATTTTCTGGTAGTTTCAGCTTTAATTATTCTTGTAATGCTTTTCATTTTAAGTTTTTCCCCTGATAATTTGTTCTGTTTATTACCTATAGGTTTAGATCAGTTGACTCTCTCGGCTAATTTAAAAGATCATATATGAAAAAATATATATATTAAAATTTTGTCATCTAAATAGGTATACCTAAAGCTTTTTTTAAACCTATACTTATTTCTGTAAATTTTCATTTGGTATGGTTTTAATTGGTGCTGGGATTTTCTTTGTGTGTTGTTTTTGTAACCAGGACTCAGCAGGACTCTCCATGTTTACTGGAGAAGAGGAAATCTTTGCATTTCAGCGCACAATTTCCCGACTCACAGAAATGCAGACTGAACAGTACTGGAATGAAGGGGACAGAAGCAAGAAGTAACTGTCACTTTCACATGAATAAAACTAGACAAATGGTTAATGCAGAAAGAACTCTGTATTGTGAGACTTGAAGGAATCATTTTCTCATCATTAATTATGCACTTTGTCCTCTGGACCATTTTAATCTAAAATTACTGTCAAAGATTTAGTGGATTAGTAAGTTAAAGACTTACCATTTTCATAGATGTACTTTTTGCCTATTTTTGTGGCCTTATTTCTGCACCACAAAATTAAAATTATCACTCGTGAAGATTACTGTAAAAGTAGACATTTTAGCTTCACATTGAACTACTTGAATGAACCTTGAATGCACAAATACACAGTAAATGCAAGTTATTGGGATTGCTCTGAGCTTTTGCAGCATGGTGGTCACACCTTAAAAACCCATCTTTTATAAGAGGGAAAAGCAAAAAGTAAACCATTTTAATTCAAAACAAAGAATCTTTCTGATCTTATTATAAGCAGAAGGGAATAACATTTCAGATATGGGCTGTTCTTCTGGGTTTTTGTCGCTGAATTATAATCAACCCCCTAGCCTTCAGGTTTCCTTATGTCAGAACAAGTGGGGCCTTTTTTTTTTTTTTTTCTAAGTTATAGATGGACACAGTACCTTTATTTATTTTTGTGTGTTGCTGAGGATCAAACCCAGTGCTTCACATATGCTAGGCAAGCGCTCTACCACTGAGCCACAGCCCCAGCCCCAAGTGTGGCTTTTAACCCTGGGGTAAGGTTGGCAGGAAGGGCCTGGTCTCATATGGCCAGCATCAAGTCAGGAGCAAGTCAGATCCTGCCCCCTACAACCCCCTGCAGGCAGTAGGAGGGCAGGTACCAGGAAAGGGCCAGGGAGAGTGTTGGGAGGAGGCAGTCACAGATTTCCCAACAACAGAGTGGATGCCTGCACATAATGCCAGCCAGAACCTGCTGGACAGCAGGCTTCTTCCCACTGTCCATCCACACTGGCTCTCTTGCAGAATGCCACTCCTCCCCTTGCTGCTGATTCTGCAGAATTCCACCCAGTAGAAAATAGGAAAGAGCACTCAACAGATCGCCTTTAAATAAAATTGGACTTGTCCTTCATTGAGCATTTCTTAATTCATTTAAGTAAACTCTGACTTTGCCAACTATTGTCAGAAAAGGGGATCTTCAGAGAACTTAAATCCAGAGAGAGAGAGAGAGAGAGAGAAAAGAGAAAGGGAGGGATTGGGAAAATAAAACCCAGAGTCTTGTGAAAACCAAGGACTACTTGGGGGGTACATTTAGGTGAATCAGTTCAAACAATGATTACAACAATTATCAAAATAAGTAGGCTCTTTGAACCTACTTAGTATTTAAGAATTCAACCACATTAGTCTAATTTTGGACTTTAACTGTTGTAAGTCAAGCAGATAGATGGATGGGTACCCAATCATAGGGAAATGTTTAAATAAGAGCTTCTGAAAACTAAATGAGGTTTAAAAATGCTTTCATTGAAGTAAAACACAGGAAATTCCAAAGAGATTAAATACATGGAGAGAGGATGGGAAATAACCAGTATGTGCTGGATTTAATGCAAGGTAGTAGTTTTCTCAATTAAAGAAGTAATCCTAGGAAGTCAATATAACCATCCCTGATTACAGATCAAAAAACTGAGGCTTAGAAAAGTGAAGGTGCTTGTCTTGAGAGTCACAGTTGACAATTATAAAACTTGTGCTGTGTTTATCCCACACTGCCACCTACTCTCACTATGAAAAAGAGATCATATTTAGTATTGATTCATTTTTTTAACTCAGCGAAGATGCATTTACATCAGAACCATTGCTTTAAACTCAATAAATATGAAATTTCGACTTTATTCTTTAAATCTTAGCTCCTTTAGGTTTCTGTTTTCTCTAATGCTGGGGACCAAACTCAGTGCCTTGAGCCTGGTAGGCAAGCACTTACCACTGAACCACACCTGGCCCTAAATCTTAACTTTTTACTTTTTGCATTTCTTGATACCTATTCTGTACCTTAATAAAAAAATATTTATTTATTTATTTATAGATAGAGAGATATATAACATGATTAATAGAAAAATAAACCATTCCTGAGTGTGTGGGTATATGCAGACCAGTGCCCCACTTCAAGTACTGTTGGAAAAGTTCATCTGAGGTCAGGCATTTGGAGTAAAATTTCATTTTTCATAGAAACAATGATGAATGTTAGTTAGGACCCTGGTTCAATGCACAGAAGCCTCTGTAATTTCCAGTGTAGCTACGTTATAGTTGTGGTACAAAAAAAGAGTCTTAACAATTAAACAATTAGCCATTACCAGGAAACAATACAGTGGCTTTACTTAAAGAAAAGTATAGTTTGATTATCCTTTATCTGCAATGCTTCGGACCAGAAGTGTTTCAGAATTGGAATTTTTTCAGGCTTTGGAATATTTGCATATTCCTAATGCAACATTTTGGGGATTGGATGCCAATCTAAACACAAACTCCATCTATGTTTCAAATAAACCTTATATACATAGACTGAATGAAATATTATACAATATTTCTAGTGTGCCTGTGTTTTAACTATGACCCATCATATGATGTCAGGTTTGGAATATTCCTGGTGTCCTGGCACTGAAAACATTTTAGATGTTGGAGCATTTCAGATATTGGATTTTCTAATTAGAGTGCGTAACCTGTAAAACCAAAATAAAAAATGAAAACAACTGCTTAGTTGGAAAATTCCATTTCAGTTCATGTGCCTTTCTTCCTGAGTCCTGCCCTGTGCTATTCTCAGCAGTCCAGTCTTTGTCCCTGAGTTTGTATATACCCACTCAGGGCATACACTCTTACTTGGATTGTTTTGTAAGTTTTCTCCAAGTCGGAGCTTGGTTGAGCACTGCTGTGGAAGAAAGCTCCAACTCACCTAGAAACCCAGACTGAGGAAGTCATCAGAGTCAGGGGAAAGTGCTGTGTGCCCAGGGGATCCTCCAAAATGATCCCTAATCTACAGACTTAACAGGGCTCAAGAGGGAATAAAGAAAAAAAGTCTCTTAAAAAGTAAGAAAAATCGGATTACTGTATTACTCTTGTATTTCTTTAGACAGTGCATGAGTTTATTTGCTGTTAACAATGATCACAAGACAAATAACATGGCGGACTTAAATAATTGCTAACTGATTTCTGAGGCCAAAGACTATTGTACTGTTTTAATCAAATGCGTATCTCCAGAATGGGATTTCAAATTTTAATCCTGAGGCAATACTTTAATGTTCCTGAAGTTTATTTCCTATATGCACAAGTATGCAAATAACAGAAATTTAGAATGAGTTGGAATTTTGAAAATACTGAAATCACTTGTGAAAAATGGATGTGCTCAGGGCTGGGGATATAGCTCAGTTGGTAGAGTGCTTGCCTTGCATGCACAAGACCCCGGGTCCAATCCCCAGCACCACACACATACACACACACCAAAAAAATTTTTTTAAATTTTTAAAAATGGATGTGTTCATATCCATTACTTAAGAAACACATCATGCTTACTGTGTCCTAGGCATGGTCCTAAATACTTAATAAGGAGACATTTTTTTTTTGTTGGGGTGCCAGCCCTATTTTGTATTTTATTTAGAGACAGGGTCTCACTGAGTTGCTCATTAGCACCTTACTTTGCTGTGTCTGGCTTTGAACTCTCAATCCTCCTACCCCAGCCTCCTGAGCCACTTGGATTTCAGGCATGCACCACTGCCCCTGGAAAGGGGACTCTTGATCCTTGTAACAATAGGTATCATGTCATCATTTTACAGACCCAGGAGGCTGAGGCACAGAAAACAGTAAAACAGAAAACTGAATTAAGATACCGTTGGAATTAGCAAAATTATCAAAACGCTAATTTATTAAATTTTCATCTCACTGTTTCTGTCCTGAAAACAGCTTTGTCCATGCAACTTGAACCTACACATGCAGCCCCTTCATCTGCAATAAAAATGCCCTGAGGGATCAGGTCCAGCATCTCTGACACTTGGGTTTCTGATCAATTAGGGAAATCCGTCTGGCAGCAAGTCTGTAAGTGATCTTGTAAATTATCTTTGTTAGACCTACCAATCTCATAAGATATCACTTACTGGCAAAAATAATAATAATAATAATAATTTTTCTTTGGAAATGAGTTTACAAGTTTTTATTAAGACAGAATTAAGATTAGTTGTTCTCATTAGCATGTTCTCATTAGCTGTTCATTTTCCTGGAACTGAAAATAGAAAAATAATAAAATCTGTCCACGTGTTGAGTGTCTGCTGACTGTATCCATCTTCCTCCTAAAAACCTCACAGCTTTACCTTAGTTGGTCACATGATCCAATCAGACCTGTCTGACTACTAACCTTTTGTCTGCTGGCTTGAAGCTCCAGGGTAATATCTGTTTGATTTGCTTCTAGAGGTTGTCCTGAGAAGTGTCCTCTCAGGACTGTACTTTCTGAGTCCCAAGCAGTTGCTTTGACCTCTGTGATGCAGTGGGAAGGGCTCAAGATCTGGGATCGTAAAATTCAGTTCTGCCAGTTATTATTTTGAACCTTAAACAAGACAGAGCTCAGCGCTTCAGTTTTCTCATCTCATAAATGTGAATAATAATGATCATTGTATGGGATCATTCTGAGGATAGTTGGTGAAAAGCACTTTGCAAATGATGAAGGATTAAATGAATATTAGTTGTTATTGATACTAGTGATTGATTGTGATTGTAAGTTGGCATTCAATGCTTACTCTGCTTTATCACCTTTTGAAGACACACCCCAATCCGGTGGTTTGTAGCAGAAAAGATACTCAATAAATAACGACATGCTGAGGGCACAGGATTCTGGCTTAAAGAGATGCTGGTAAAAGTCATTAAATTCAATTTCATTCTTTCAGAATTGCTTAATACAGAAAATGGATTGTTGCTCTGTTGAACATTGAAGATTTCTCAGAAGGAGGGCACCATCTTGTGGGCAGTGGGATGAACTGGTAGGAAAAAGCCAGAATGGCCGGGGGTGGAATAGCAATGCTGCACATCTGGGACTGAGGTCCCACCTGCAGGGTTGGTACCATTGGACAAAGGTGGGCCTTTAATGCTCCCTGTGGGATTCTAACGGGCAGCAGTGTGGAGCTTTGCTGTGACTGTACAGCCAGCAAGCCACGGAGGGTGAGGCCTGCTGCTGGGCCTCCACGCTCAGGACCCCTCACTTATGGACTGGAGCATTTCAAGGGAGCATAGGCTGTTGCTGTGAGGTTCGGGGATCCCGGTACCCAGGGCATGGGCACTGTAGACCATCTCACGGCCCTCCCCAGTGCCTCCTGGTGCCTGCTCCTCTCCTTTTTACCTTTCTTTCCACCTCCAAACAACAGAACAGCAAACCCAGGAGCACTTCCTAGGTAACAGAGCACTTGCTCCGGCCCTATCAGTCACTAACCCACAGCAATCCTCTGAGGGAGGGAGATATGAGCATCCCTACTGAAGAAACCAGGCTTCAGGTACGTGGTTGCCCAAGGTAGCACAGCTGGGAAATCAGCATCTTCTAGACCCAGATCCCATGCTCCATTGCTTATCCTGCAAGTAGCAGTAATAACAGCCCTGGTTTATGGAGTCACTGTGGTCCTTGAAGGCTGGGAGAGGAAAGATGGGTGTGGAGAGGCATGCACAAGAGTGTCAGCCATGGCACCGTTCTTGATGGCAAAGACCTGGAATCACGATGGTTGGCAAAACTTCGAAGTACTTAATCCTCACAGTGACTCTGGAAAGGGAGGTATTATTACCACCAGTCTTTTTGTTTGATGAGAAAACCAAGCATTAGAGAGGTGCACTAACTTGAACCCACCTAGGGCACTGGCTAGGGAGATAGACTTGGTCAGCTGGATTTACCTATGGCAGCACAGACAAAGCTCAAAACCCTGTTTGGGGAGAATCAGCCAAACCCATTAATACAAATTTAGAAGCCCACACTTAAAACTAAGTATTTTTCTTGGGCATACAAAATCTGAATATATTTATGGGAAACAACAGAATTACACTAGAGCCAATGCTGACAGCAGGAAGGAAATGAGATGGGACAAGGTAGATGAGAGAGAAAGAATAAACAACAGAGAGATGTCCCATGGAAAAATGACTTCATATGTCATAAACTGAGAGTGTGGTCAACACAGTTTGATGCAGCAGACATGGTGCACCAAAAGACAAATGAGAGAAAAATATTTGGAACAAGCATTTGAAGGAAAATGGTGGGAGGACATGTGGATTCTGCTAGGGACAGTGAGCCCCAGCTGAGGGACAGCATGAGTACTGAATGACAGCCAGTAGCAGTTCTGACTGTCCAGCACACTGGGGCCCCCAGAAAGAGACTGAACAGACTTCAGGGTTGACAGTGGGGTTAGGGGTAGAAGGCCCAGGCAGGGCTGAGCAACTAGCTACTGTGAGACCAGGTGTCAGAGCAGAGAACTGGGTGTAACACAAGTGAGGGAAGAGAAAGATCCCACTGGCTGGCTGGACAAGGGGAGCTAGAGCTTGGAGAAGGGGCAAACTCCCAGCAAGTACCAAAGGTTCCAGTCTCAGGACCACGTTCTACTTTTGAAATTATTGCAGACCCCAAAGGGCGTCTATTGCATGGGATATAGATATTACCATGTTAGAAATAATCAAAACTGAGACACTGTTAAATATTAATTTAATCCACTTTAAAATAACAATAGACACTACATATTTCATAAATAACATGAAAGATACATTTTCCAAAACAAAAATTTACAGTAAGAAGTGTAGCATTTACTTTTTTTTTTTTTTTTTTTGCCAGAATCTGGCTTAATGGAAGACAGCCGGATTCTCTCCTCAGCCTGTGCATTCTATTGGTTGTGATATCGTACATGCATCATGTAGCTTCTGGGAAAGCCAACTATATTCTCTAGAGGGAAGAAGAATGAGAAGAGTAATAATGTCTTAGTGGTTGTTTTGGTCCATTTTGTGCTGCTGTAACAGAATACCTGAGACTGGGACATTTATAAAGAAGAGAGATTTATTTCGCTCTCAAGGCTGGAAAGTCCGTGACTGAGGATTCACCTCTGGTCAAGGCCTTTGTTCGGCATCATTCCCCGGTGGAAGGTAGAAGGGCAAGAGAATGTGAAAGAGCAGGCCACATCACATTTATCACAAACCCATTCTCTTGTGAACCCACTCCCTCGATAACATTAATCATGCAAGAGGACAGAGCCCTCTTGACCTGATCGCTTCCCCATCTCTTGACACTGTTGCACTGGAGATTAAGTTTCCAACAAATGAGCTTTGAGGGACACATTCAAACCACAGCAGTGGTACTGTGAAAATGGCTTTAACTTCATGAACTCAATAAAAAGTCACAGGTCTCTCAGGGGTCCCTGGTCCACACTTGTACAAAGCTGAAGTTTATTGCTAATGGGATAAAGGATTCCTGTGAGTCCACTGAGCCCAGTGGTAAGCACTGGTATAGGCTACTGAGATGGGGAGGGTGCTAAGCCGGAAGGTGGGGCTCAGCTGGAGGCTACCTCCTGTCAACTTTGACTTCCTCTTGCTGACTACAAGTATTCCCCAGCTCTGGTTATTTAGCACTTTGTCCCCCGCCCTTGTGACTCTTTTCTAGGTTCTCCTCCTGCATGTCTCCTTCCCCTTCTCTGAATGCTTCTAACCCATTTTCCTTTCCTCACTCCCTAAATTCTTTCTTGAACCCATTTTAAAATGGCAATTGTAAACACTACACCCAATATTAGACAAAGTACTTTCACACACAGCATCTTCTTCACATTCTTTTCTTGATTTCCATACCTACAAGTGCCACCCAATGCCAGTTATTCCCAAATGTGCATTCCCATCCCCGACTCCCCCAGTCTCCAGTTCTACACTCCCCTCTTTCTCTCCCCTGGTTTGTTTCTTAAGCTCTGAATGCCTGAAATGGTACCTGTTTCAACCCAGTCCTCCATGCCCACAGTCTCTTCTTGTAATGACACTGTCCCAGGAACTCATGTGACTGCAATACACTGTGAGTTAATAAGGCTCCATGACAGGAAAAGAAGGGATAGGCATTAAAATCTTGTTGCTGCACTATTGAGAAATGGTTCAAGGGAAGGAGGGATCAGTGCAGGGCAGGACATGGTGGATGGTTAGTTGTTAGAATGAGCAGCCAATCTGACCATCTGAACAAAATCTGAAGATAGAAGCTGTTTGAGCAAACATGGTCCCAGCACTCCAGGCCTGCCTGGAGTGTTTCTACAGTAACTAGATCCATCACAGCGTCTCCCAGTCCTCATTATCCACCTTGGGGCTGAGGATAGGTTCCTGACACTCTTGTAGAACAAGCTGGCCTTTAGAGATGCAGTAGACAGTTGATGGTTCTCTTCCTTTGGTTCATTATTTATTGAATAAGCATTAAGTGCTTCACATAGTGAGGGATCCTGCCACATACTCTACAAGATACAACAATGTCGAAGCTTTTTAAAAAGTGGTTATCATAATAGGAGAATGTCCATGTTGGTCATATCATAAGAAACGGCCACCAATCTGAATCAAAATTAATACTAGAATCTCCAACCTTGACTGGAATATGTGACCCTCCCCCGCCCCTAATATCACCTTCTCTATAGTCTATATTGGGCAAGAATGAGCCACATTGGTTGAACTTCATTCGTGTTTATTAATGATAATAAACTCAGAAAATACATGAACTCTAGAGGACTAGCTAATACAATTTAATTTGATCATCTTCAGCATGCGTCTCCCCTTTGTTCCATCTCCACCTCCATATTCCAGATACCGCCTGTGTCATCCCATGCCACAAGGACATACTTTGAGAGACAAAAGATACCTCCAAGTGCTTCCATGGGAAGGACAAGGTCCCCAAAGAAGCCTCTTATCCAACTATGCCAGACATGGTTAGAATTTGCCAAAATCCAGTTTTCCAGTCTTCCCAAGACTCAGGAAGCCTTGTACTTCTGGAAAGGCCACGAGACCAGTTCTGGTCAACTGGTTGTGAGCAGATGATGTGACGTGTCATTTCCAAGGTGAAGCTGGTTGGAGAGCATAGTCTAGATCTTTTACTTGCATGGAGAACCTGGAAATAGGTTGAAATGGAGACACCCAAGATAAAATAGCCTGGAATGCTAAGCACCACATGAAAATGAGCGGCAAGAGAGAAAATTACATTCTAATACTCCATGGAGGTTTTTAATGTGGTTTATTACTGAAGCATCATTGAGCTATCTTGATTTAAAAAACAGCCAACCCTCAGGCTGGCCCTTTCAATTTCGGAGTCTTTTTCCAGAATCATACTCTTACCTGAGAATTGATGCTAAGAATGGCTTTTCTCTTCAGTTTTATCTCCAGACACAGGTGTTATGTCCCTGAAAGGGCTTAGCAACATCAGCACATCTCCATATTCCCAAACCCCAAACTCCTACATAGGCCACCACTTCCCCCATGGACTTCCACTGCACCTGGCAACTTTAATACCTTCTCACATTGTTTTTGTATTCTGGGTCACAGGGAAAATATTAGGTGGGTCAGTTTAAATTTATCCTCTGACTTTAAACCCACCCTCACTGGTACTCACGTGGTTAAGAAAGCTGCTTCAAATTATCATGTGCCCGAGATTCAGCCCTCAATTGTTAAAAACTTTAAACAGATTCAAGTTAGAAAGACCACTTGTTCAAGTATAAAGTCTGCACCCAGAGCAAGCCCTTTTCAGAGAAGAAATCAACCCAACAAAGAAGAAAAGGTAAGGCAGAAAATCAAGTAGCACTAGAGAAATGTTAATCCCAACCCAAAGAAACCCGCCAGCATGCATGTAACTTTGGGTAAGTCAGTTAACAGCACTCTTTTGACCTTGTCTGTGACCTGTGTTCTGTGAAGCTCTTACATTATATAATCTGATCACACAGTGTATAGAAGCAAACGGCCAATACACACAGGAAAAGATGCTCAGTATCACACCATTGGGGAAATGCAAATCAAAATCATAATGAGATCTCATTTTGTATTATTAGGATGGGTGGAATCAAAGAGGCAGGTAACGATGCTGATGAGGGTATGGACAGATTAGAACCTTCATACGTTGCGGGTGAAAATATAAAATGGTACAACTCTGGAAAATGGTTTGGTAGTTCCTCAAACTATTAAACATGAAGTTACTGTACAATCTAGCAATCCCTCTCCTAGATACTGAAGAGAGACAAATAATATGCCTCCCCAAACATGTACATGAATGTATATATGGTATGAATCATAGACAGCATTATTCATATTAGCCCCAAAGCAGAAACAACCCAAATGTCCATCAACTGATGAAAATTATTCAACAATTAAAAGTAAAAGTAGTGAAATAGACTTCAACCTGGGTGAACCTTGAAAACATCACCCTAAGTGAAAAGAGCCAGATACAAAGAACGAAAGCTATTTGATTCCATGCATATGATATATCCAGAATAGTCAAATCCGTAGTGAAGGATAGAGGGCCTGGAGTGGAAACAGGAATGAGAAATGATTGCTAATCCACAGTGTTTCTTTGAGGATAGTGAAAAAAGGATGGTATTGGATTGTAGAGATGTTTGCAAAAGTCTGTGGAGATACTAAAAACCACTGAACTGTGCGCTTGGAGTGGCTGGATTTTATGATACGTGAAAACATCTCCATAAAGCTGTTAATAGTGTACATATACTCACTACTATTCATTCATGCAACATTTGCTTCTGATCTACTCTGTGCCAGGAGCCAGGCACACCAGCACAAATGAGACAAACTCCCTGGCCATGAAGGGCTCACAGTCTTTAAGGGACAACACCTGGTCATAATGTGGTAAGTGCTGAGCAGGAAGCTTGCCCTGGTGTCCTGGGAACAGGGAGGGGCACTCAAGTCAGACAGGAAGGGAAGTTAAAGGCAGAGAAAGGAGGGAGGGACACTAGATGTGTGTGTTGGGGGAGGGAGAGGTGCAGGACACAGAGCCCCATCCCGTCTCCAGAAGGTTAAGTGAGTATATAGAGGGAGAGGCCAACACAGGCAGTGTGTGAGAAGTACCATGAGAAGTTACTAAATGCTCTGCAAACTCAAGATGGAGGTATAAGGACTTGAATGTTATACTTCTGAATGTTCAGAGAGAAATGGGTTATAATTTGGTTCTCCCAGACTTACCACTTCCTCGTTAGAACCCCAATTTCAGGGGGGCATAGTGTAAAAACTGCTACTATCATCAAAATGTGCCCCTCATTTGGCACTAATAACCTGTCATATTTTTAACCAAACTCTGAAACATGCAGAATATTAAATTCAGTTGCTAAAGAAGTATCAGTTGATTTCTGTTGATTAGAGTAACATAGTCTGTAGAATTAAAAATAATTGCTTATACTTTTGTGGTACGGACACAATCAGATTTAACAGCACACACAAAAAAAGTCCTCCAACTATGATAAAGCAACATTAAATTTGAGGCAAAGTAGACACCCAGTGTATAACCAAACTAAATACCCACCTCAAGACCCCCACTTTGTAGCCTTTAGTCACATTTTTTTCTTTTTCTTTATTTTGAATTTTTATTTATTTATTTTGGGTACTGGGGATTGAACCCAAAGGTGCTTAACCACTGAGCCACATCCCCAGCCCTTTTTTTTTTTTTTTATTTAGAGGCAGGGTCTCTCTGAGTTGCTGAGCCTGGCCTCGAACTTGTGATCCTCCTGCCTCAGCCTCCTGAGTCCCTGGGATTACAGGTGTGTGTCACCATGTCCAACTCCTTAGTCACATTTTAAGGAGAAGAAAAGAAGGATAGTCTGTGTCCTGGCTGAGAGGGAACTACTTGGAGGAGTGGAATGGGAAAGAGAGGGGCAGGAAGATACTGATGCTCAGAGCTGTTGTGTAGCTCAGGTTAGAGGGCCACACAGCAACCTGAGGCCAGTCAGGGACAGTTCCATCTGCTGACTGGAACCAGTATGACCAGCCCAAGAGAGACCCAGGCTGTGTGGCTCCTGAAGCAGAGCTGAACTGGCTCTGCAGCCCGAGTGCAATCTCTAGACCTGCCTGGACACTTGACTGGAGAAGAGCTTTCTCCTCCAAGGCTCTGCTGTCCCCTGTTTGTGCCACTGAGTCCCCTTTGACTCTGCCTCAGGTTAGACATTGTGTGTCAGAGTCATGGAGTAGGGGAGTGCCCTCAACATGTTTCTGACCTCACAGCCTGCATTTGTCCCATTTACAGAGCTCCTGATTTCCGCCCTCATTTGTCCTGTTTTCAAGCACTACGAGTGGCAGAAAAGGTCAGCAATGGGACCACAGATGCCAGGGTGGGTCCCAGCTCCATGATGGGACAAAGTCCATTTCCTAGGGACTTGGTTTGTCCATTCTTGCAGTGAGATCCCCTTGATGGCTACCTGTGTGGTCCAGGTGTGTAACCTAGCCTTGCTCCATCTCTGTTTTCCTATCCATAAAGTGAGGGACAGAATACCTACTTTGCAGGGTGTTGTCAGATTTGAGATCATGACAGGAAGCACTTGGCACAGAGAAGGTGTTCATTAGCATCACTGTTAACTACAACTATCTCAAGTTCCCTCTCAGCTCTGGAAGAACTGCTAGGTCACAGGGAAGCCCATTTCTGCCTATTCTGCAGGCTGGCAGCTTGGTTCCATCTGAGGGATGAGCAGAGGCCACCTGAGGATCCTGCCATGAGCTCAGAGGTGCCAGTGGTAGTGGTGGAGGCTCCCTGTGCTCCTGTCCCCAGACCTTGGCCTGGGGTCTCGGTGCTTTCACCTTCAGGTTACACCCGGCAGGGTTCCCTGCCCTTGCTGTTTGCTGTTGAGTCCTCCCACCAGCACCGATCCTCACCTGTGAGAGGGGCCTGCCAAGGGGAGACCTGTTTGCAACAGTGATGAGTGTAGAAACACTCCTCTATGCTGAGGGCTGAACCCGTGGCCACCTTGGGCTCCACCAAGCCACTGAGATGAATGCTCAGACACCAAGTATGTCAACATAATAATCAACAAACCTCAAGCAAAATCTTTCACTTCTTTAACACTCTTTCCCTCACAGTACTGTGCTTTTCAGCAGTAGCATTAGATGTGCATATTATTTGCTGGATGACTAGTTAAGGATAATTTACTGCTGAGCAGGTGTAGTGGCGCACACCTGTAATCCCAGCAGCTCAGGGGAATGAGGCAGGAAGGATTGCAAATTCAAAGCCAGCCTCAGTAACTTAGCAAGGCCTTAAGCAACTTAGCAAGATCCTGTCTCAAAATCAAAACTAAAATAAGGGCTGGAGATGTGGCTCAGTGGTTAAGCACCCCTGGGTTCAATCTCCATTACCAAAAAAAAAGAAAAGATAATTTATTATAGTGTTCCCTAAACCTAGTGAACCATCTGAAACACCTAGGAAGCTAATTTAGACTCTGACTGCCAGCCAAACAGACTGAGCTTGATGGTCTGTGGAGGCCTAGAAATCTGTATTTCAAATGGTACCTTCAGTGAACCCAGTGTCCAACCAAGACTGGGAAACATAACATTTTCATACAGATAACATTTCTCTTGCCTGTTTCCATGTTTAATACAATTTTGAGAGGTACATAAAACAGTTTTTGTTTTTTTTTTTTTAACTGGAGTAAGAGAAATGAGGCAAATTAGACTTAAATAGGAATTAAACTAAAATGACATGGTAACCTCATACATCACATTTCACTGGAGCAATTCTCCCTTTTTAAAAATTTCTCATTTTCTGTAAGTGGATTTGGGGTCATTTAAAGTGAGGCCACTTCAACAAATCATCCTTTTAATGCAGTATTTCTTTCTTTTTTTTTTTTTTTTTTTTTTTTTTTTGCAGTGCTGGGGATTGAACCCAGGGCCTTGTGCTTGCGAGGCAAGTACTCTACCAACTGAGCTATCTCCCCAGCAGTATTTTAAGAGGACCAACTGAAGTCACTCACCAGGTCTTTGTGGTCAGTGATCACAGCACCCTGACCCTTACCTTCTAGGGTGTGTGGTGAGGGGCAAGGGTCGGGGGGCAGATGGTTGACAGCTCACCATAAAATAAACACAAATTCAGGTGAGCTTAGTGCTGAGACAGAAATGTGAGGAGATACGATGCATAGTGACTGGACTCCCTCCATTAGAAGGTCAGGGAAGGCCTCAGAGGAAGTGGCATCTGCCTCGGCCCCTGAATGACATCAGTCCTACCAAGTGGTCCACTGGCAGGACCTTCTAGACAGAAGGAAGGGGGCACATGAACCTGAAGTCAGGATGGTATTAGAGGAGCAAGAGGAACAGGAAGAACATCTGTGAGTTAGTGGCTTGTTCCCCACTCCAGTAAACATTTGTATTAAACACCCAGTGTAGGGAACAGAGCTCAGCAGTAGAGCATGCATAAGGCCCTGGGCTCAATACCAACACCACAAACACACAAAGAAAACAAAACAAAAAACAATGTATGTATCTGGAATTCTGCAGGTGGGGTTATAATAAGATCTTGCACATTACCTGAGGATTATTTTGTCTTGAGAGTGAACTGATGGCCCTTCCTCTATGTCTACTTCCCCTGATGAGCCCTTTCACTTGATGACATCTCCAAAAGTTCTCCTCATCTTCTTTTGATCCTTTACCCCTGGCTACAATGGTACTAAGACTTATACCACCATACAGAATACCTCCCCCTCCAGGTCGCCATTCTCAATCCTAGTTGGAGTGACCAGAGCCAAGGGTCTTTCTGCTCCACTCTTGTTTTAGTCAGCTTTTTCGATGCTGTGACTAAATGATCTGACCAGCACAATTAAAAAGGAGGAAAAGTTTATTTGAGGACTCACAGTTTCAGAGGTCTTAGTTCATAGAAAGCCAGCTCCATTCCTTGGGGCTTGAGGTGAGGCAGAACATCATGGTGGAAGAGCATGGCAGAGGGACGCAGCTCACATCATCAGGAAGCAGAGAGACTCCACGCTTCAAAGACAAAATATATACCCCAGAGCCACACCCCAATTCCCACCTCCTCCAGCCACACCCTACTACCTCAATTAATCCCATCAGGGATTAATTCACTGATTGGCTTAAGACTCTTACAACCCAATCATTTCTCCTCTGAACCTTCTTGCATTGTCTCACATGTGAGCTTTTAGGAGACACCTCACATCCAAACCATAATAACTCTCCCATAGCCCTTTGCTGGTGTCTAGCAGCTCTTTCTTCATCTCTCCTGGATTGTAGACTGTCTCTTTTCTACACATCCCTCACCCCAGTGCATCAGGAAGCTGCAAGAGTGGGGTGTGGATTCTCCATGTCTGAGTCCTGCCCCAGCCAGGTCTGCATGGGCACTTGCACATCACAGGGTTCCCTGATGGCTCAGTTCCAGCAGTTCTCTAATCCAATGACCTGAGGCAACTGAGCTTTGCAGCCCCTGGTGTTTGCTGGGTGTTTGGGAGTAATGACAAGAACAAGACATAACTCTTGCTCTTAGGAAGCTTAGAAATCTGATGACACATGCCTGTAATCCCAGCGACTCAGGGTCTGAGGCAGAATTGCAAGTTTGAGACCAGCTTCAGCAACTTAGCAAGGCCCTAAGCCACTTAGTGAAACCCAGTCTCAAAATAAAAAGGTCTGGGGATATTGTTCAGAGGTAAAGAATTGCTGGGTTCAATCCCCAGTACTGAAAAAAAAAGTTTAAAACTCCATAGTGCAGGTGGTGGGGAACAAGAGTAATCCACTCAAAGTATTCATGTGGGGCAGTGACTGCCAAACGAGGGGGCTGAGCACACAGCAGAAGCACCTGATGTTCACTAGGATACAAGAAGAAAGCAAAAGAAATTTGAGAATTCTATTTTGTTTAATTACATATTTTAAAAATTAGAAATAAAATTATTTTACATGTTTTTGCCATCTGGATGATTATTATCACTTCTCTGTTTATTGTTGGACAGCCAGAGTCCAACATCTTTTATCCCCAGGGAAAGGGGGCTCCACCATGCCGAGGCCTGACACTCTTCCCTGGCCCACCTCACCAGCTAGGAACTGCTGCACACGACAGTTTGTGCTATAAAGATGTCGTCAACATGGCTAATTTTTATATAAAGATAACCCCCTTAAATCATATAATTTTTACAGTATTTTACAAATAAAATTGTGGGGGATGGGGTTTCCACAAGACTCATCCCTACACGTAGGAGCTTTTGGATTGCTCATAGTAAAGTGTCTAAAAGAATTACTGGACTTAAAAATGAGTTTTATACTCTTCTTTGAAAGAAAAAGAAACCAATAAAGGGAAACTTACTTGTTCTAAATTTGTGGAGCCTTCCTGTAATAAGTGGTGTTATGGTTTGGATGTGAGGTGTCCCCCAAAAGTTCACATGTGAGACAATGCAAGAAGGTTCAGAGGAGCAATGATTGGGTTGTAAGAGTCTTATCCCAATCAGTGACGGGATTAATTGAGGTGGTAGGGTGCAGCTGGAGGAGGTGGGAATTGGGGCGTGGCTCTGGGGTATATATTTTGTATCCTGACAGTGGAGTCTCTCTGGTGATTCGAGCTGCTTCCCTCTGCCATGTTCTTCCGCTACCCTGTCCTGCCTCACCTCTAGCCCTGAGGAATGGAGCCAGCCTTCTATGGACTAAGATCTCTGAAACCGTGAGCCCTCAAATAAACTCTTCCTCCTCTACAGTTGTGCTGGTCGTATCACTTAGTCACAGCAGCAAAAAAAACTGACTAAAATAAGTGGTTTATTATTATGTTACTAAGAGCTTTTTAACATCAGTACCTTGAATAGATGGGTGCTATTTTTTAATGAGTGTGAAGAAGCATTTTTAAAATACCACTGTAACTTCTGCTGTAAGAGAATATTTTGAACAAGTCTGGAAAAGTTGCATCGTGATCTGATTTATGATCAAAAATGATGTTAAGTGTCAGTTGTAAAAACTTCCACATCTGCACACAGAAAGATAATAAGGAAATACTACCAATAGCTCTAAACACGTCAGTTGGCCAACTCTGATGAATCAGACTAATTCCTTGAAAAATGCAAACTACAGCAACTCATTCAATATAAACTAGATAATTTGGATAGCCCTAGAACTATTAAGGACTTTCAATTAGTAATTAAACCTTCCAAAAAATGAAGTCTCCTGGCCCAGGTGATTTCCCTGGAGAATCCTACCAAACGTTTAAAAAGAATTCACACCAGTTCTAAGTAATCTCTTCCAGAAACAGAAATGGAGGGAACACTTCTCAGTTCATTTTATGAAGCTAGAATTACTCTGATACTAAAACCAGACAAAGATAGTATAAAAAAATCAATATCACTCATGAACATAGACACAGGAATTCTTAACAAAATATTAGCAAATATAATTCAGCAACATATAAAAATTATTATACATCATATCCAAGAAAAGAATATTTCAGGATGCAAAACTGGTCCAATATTTGATAGCCAATTAGTGTGATCTATATTAATAGATTAAATAAGAAAAATTACATAATCATATCAACTGATGTGTAACAAGTATTTGACAAAATTCAATATACATTTATGATTTTAGAAATTCTCAGGAGAGTATTTTTATAAAAAATAAAGAGGGAAGGCTTTAAAAATTCTTAAGATAACTAGAGACTAGAACTAGAGGGAAACAAACCTATAGTTAACATTATATTTAATGGGGAAGACTAAACGCTTTCACCCTAAAATCCAGAACAAGGTAAGGATGTCCATTCTCATGACTTTTATTCAGCATAGTACTGGAAGTTCTAGCTGGTGAAATAAAGCATGAAAAGGAAATAAAAGGCAAATAGATTAGGAAGGAAGATTTAAAAAAAAATATTCCTATTTGCAAATCCCATGATCATCTCTGTAAATATATCCAGCAAATCTACAAAGAAAAAGTTTGTAAACTAATGAAGTTCAGCAAGATCAAAGGATACAAAATAGACATACAAAAGTCAATTGCATTTTTATATATTAGCAATGAACACGTGGGCGCTAAAATTAAAAGTAGAAAACAGTTTACAAAAGCTAAAAAATATACTTTTGTCTAAATCTAACAACATGCACAGAACTTGTATGCTGAAAACTACAAAATGCTGATGATCAGAGAGCTAAGTAAATAGACTTACCACGTTCCTGGGTGATAATTCTCACAAAATTGATATGCTAGCTTAAACCAATAAGTCACAAGTTTTCAATTCTTTGAATATTTCTACAAAATTGATATAGGTGCATTAAGATAGGTTGGAAATCCTAATCTAGAGTTTATATACTATAAAGGTGTGCATGTATGTGTGTGTGTGTGTGTGTGTGTATTTTTTAGGCACTCTAATAATTTACCTATTCTCTCGAAAGAATAGAATTCTAAAAAACATACCATATATTTCAAAATGACCATAAGTGGTATATTTGTTGCTTAATTTGTTTTTTATAGGTGTTATATATGTATACCACCATAGGACATAATGGGTTAATGCAGTTTTTATCAAAAGCCAGCAAGATCTTTGATAAATCTAGATAAGATTACTGCTAAGATTTATGTGGAAAAGCAAATGAAAAGTGAGATAAACTGAAGGGATTTTGAAAAATAAGAATAAAGTGGGAGGAACCATTCTACTCTATAGACATAGGACCATAATAATCAAGACTGTGGAGTTTGATGGAAGAACAGTCACAGAGATTAATGGAACAGAATAGAGAACTGAGAAAGAGGCCCACATAAGTAATGCCCCACTAATTTCTGAGAAAGGTATAAAAGCAATGTTGTAGGGGGAGGATAGGCCTTTCGAGAAGTGGCGCAAATAGACATCAGCAGATAGATATAAACAGAAGACAAATCTCTACCTCATAAAAATTTCAACTCAAGATCAATCCTGGAGCTGGGTATGTTGGTGCACAGCTGTAATCCCAGAGGCTCAGGAGGCTGAGGCAGGAGGATCACAAGTTCAAGGCCAGCCTTAGCAACTTAGTGAGACCGTGTCTCAAAATAAAAAAATAATCTTAAAAAAAGGGCTAGGGATGTGACTCAGTGGTTAAGTGCCCCTGTGTTCAATTCCTCAGTACCAAAACAACAACAATAACAAAACCACCATGAGGTATCACTATACATTGAACTGAATGACTAAAATAAAAAGTAGTGACAACACTGAATGTTGGTGCTGATGCAGAGAAATTAGTCAAAACATTGCTAGAGGGAAAGCAAAGTGGCATAGTTACTCTAGAATAGTTTGTCAGGTTCTTTAAAAACTAAAAACACAGCTAGCATGACTTAGCAAAGGTACTTCCACGTGCTTATGCCACAGAAATAACTTGTTTCCATAAAAGAGCCTGTACATCAGTGTTCATAGAAGCTTCATAAGTAACAACCAAAATCCACAGTTAAGCTGTGTCCTTCACTGGGTAAATGGTTGAACCAATACTGACACATCCATGCTGTGGAATACTACACAGCAATAAAAGGACCAAACTATTCAGTCACATAATATGGCTGCGTCTCCAGAGAATTAGTGGAAAAAGCCACTACCCCAAGTGACATACTATAAAATTCCATTTGTGTAACATTCTTGAAATAATAAAATTAGAGAAATAGAGAACAGAAATGGAGCTCAGTGGTTGCCAGGGGTTAGGGACGTGATAGGTGGGTGGTTGGGAAATAGGTGCAGTTATAAAAGAACAAGAGGGATGGGGTCCTTGTGATGCAATTATTTTGTATCTCGACTGTACCATTGTTGATATTCCAGTTATTACTACAGTTTTGCAAGATGTTGCCTTTGGAGGAAACTGAGTAAAGCTTACACGAGATCTGTGTATTACTTCTTATAACTGTATGTGAATGTACACTTAAAAAGCTGACCTTTAAAAATTATATTTGTAACCAAAGTGACATTTGATTTAAGAACCTGCCTTCACTTCATGGTGTGCCTTAAAAAAAGGTAGGCAAAACCACTGGAGCCACCGCTATGTAGAGAGGGGGAAGTTTGAGTGTAGAAACAGTAGCTTGTTTTTCAGGATCATAAAAAGTACAACCCGAAGTGATTATTGATGGATTTCTCTGGAGGACTGGGCAGATCTTTTGAGCACACATTTTGCAACCCAACTCTTAGTGCAATGTCCAACATCCAGAAGGTGCACCACAAAATGTTGGTGGAGGGCTGTGGTTGTGGCTCAGTGGTAGAGTGCTTGCCTAGCATGTGCAAGGCACTGGGTTCAATTCTCATCACTGCATATAGGTAAAATAAAGTTCCACTGACAACCAAACAAGATATTTTTAAAAAATGTTGGTGGAACTAACTACTGCGTCTTGGACACCGCCCCCTGCCCCCATCATTTACCATCATTACTTGCAGCTGAACTAGGCCTAAAGGTGCCTAAGGAAGAACAGGTCCTGAAAGCCACCAGAACAGAAGTTTTACATTTTCTCCCCTTTTCCACCGTTTTTCCTTCCCTCTCATCTTTCCCCCTTCCTTCCCCCTCCTCTTCCCTTTTCCCTTGTCCTCTCCCTCTCCCAAAGTTTCTGCCTTCTCCCATCAAACCTTGAAGATCCTAAACAAGACAGGAAGATTGGAATTTGCATGTATGCCAACTCTCAGCCACAAGATGGCAGGAGGGGATCAGCAAATTCTGGCAGAGACCTGCCCTTCAGAGCTCTGGACTGCCCGGCTCTATCTCAAAGAAAACACTATCTGCCAGCACCGGGCCAGTTTGCTCGTCTTGGTAGGTTACTACGTACAGAAATGTTTTTCTTTTTCTTGGGAGTTCCCTGTAAAACAGTTAAGAGGTGATGGCAAAAGCAAGTAGATGCTGGGAAGTGTGGTGGTGGAGGAAGGGATACTTTGATTCTGCCTCTTCCTCTCTCCCTCTCTGCTCTGCTGGCAAAATCCAGGCTCTGATATGGCCTGCCTCAATGTGATACAGCACGTAAGAGGTGAGCACAGTGCTCTGGGTGCTGCAGACGGAGGTTCTGCCTGACTGCAGTTTAGACGGAGTGAGGTCTAAACATGCTTCCACTTCTGATGCCTTTCTCCAGTGCAGTAACCAACTGAGTTACACATATTCTGAAAAAGTTGCCCCATGATTGGTGCCAGAGGCAATGGAGAAAGCCATTTTCTTGGGAAAGGGGATTCTGGGAGGAACAGAGATGGAATTAAGAGCTGTAACTGAGATCTCAGCCTTGTTGTGACCAAGCCTGACCCTCTCTGACTTGCTCTCCTATCTGGAAATAGGGGTGAGCCTCACAGAGGCTCAGCAGAGGTGAGGGGCAAATATTTATTCTGATCTGAAGAGACTTTTACATCAAGTGGAAGTGAGAGACTTTCTTCTTGGTTCTTTGTGTTGAATTTCATCTTTTTCTGAGGGTATCTGAGTGTTGCAGTAGAACCTTCTGGGAGCCGCCATCTCTGGCCAGCCAATCAGCCAGTTTGGGCTGCTTTCTCCTTTAGTAAGTACTTTCATCCTCTTTCACACATATCCTTGGTATTCTTTGGCAACTTGAGCTGTGAGGTGAGCAATGTAACCGGGGCCCTGTAGGTATTTTCCTTAGAATTAGGAGGTTCTTCTTGAGATTTGACTGAAGATTTTTGGTTTTCATCCTGTCCCTCCCAAAATCTCACACAAGACCACTGGGAGGTAAAACTGAAAATGAACTGTAGGATATGCTACTTATTAGGATAAAAGTACCGGAGAAGGAGACAGAGGGCTCAGATATCAACTGGGGGTTTTCTCAAGGAATCTGGTGTTTCAGGTACAGACATGGCACAACCTCCCATAGACTATTGGGAAAAGTAAATGACGTGGCTTAAAAAAACACAGCCTTCTTTAGTGGGAGTATTTTCTGGAATGGGCGCCAGGAGAAAGTCTGGAGTCTCAAATGAAGGGAACCTGAGACAGAGAATGAAAGTGAAGATGCATTACTGGTACTGAATGACTTTGGAACAAGGGAGGTGCTGGTAGAGGCCGCTTGTAGAAGGAGAAGGCTATGATCAATGCGCAGCCCAGCTGCTGGCTGGCTGCTGGCTGGCGGAGAAGCCTATGGCTCCCGCTGTGTGGCCGAATGTACACAGGAGCACCCTGATGTTGGCCATTTTGAAAGGGATAATGTAGTTGGCAACAGCAAGAGTAGGGAACCCACAGCACAGGGGGTTAATGATGATCCACAGTGATGCCTGTGGAGATGGATGTCAAACAGCATCCACATATGCTTCCAGGAAGTATGGCAGTGGCCGGGGTACAGGGAGTCTTAGGATACTATTTGGTTCAGGTTGCAAAGTAGACCAATCTGCCCTGGTTAACTACAGGGTTAACATGGGCAAGACAAATGGTACAAATACTGAGGCCTCCATTGGCTGGCCCCAGTTTCACCTCCCAAAATAGTGCTGAAATTTTATCTTTTTAGGAGGAAAATGCTCCAACCTTGAGTCTCATCCTTGAGATGACTAACTTTTCAGCAACTATTGAATTTTTCAAAGTTATACAAGATTAAAATGAGGGAGATGATGCTGGTTATAAAACCCAGAATAAATGTTAAGGACTTTATTATGTAGCTCATCTCTTATTAAAGAGGGATGTTTATTCCCCAAGCTGGATCCTTCCTGTGACAACAGTTACAGGCCGGACAAGGCAGAGTGCAAAGACATCAAGCCCATTATGCACTAAGGCAGAATTTCCTCGCTATGGAGGAAGTATTGGCATTTTTCCTTAGCTTCATCCCCAAGGAAAAGGAAGTCTGGGGCACAGGAATGGGGATAATCAACAGTCAGATAAAATATAACCACTGGTATTTTTTGACCAATCTTTCTGCATTTGAAGGCTCCTTTTGATGTCAAAAGGTACCCACACTGTTCCCAAAATCGTGATTCTACTTTTGTGTGTGTACATTGACAGAGAAAAATTTCTTTATTATATATTGACAGAGAAAAATTTCATAATGATAGATATTTTCAATGGTTCCTAGGTACCATTCAAAAATAGTAACACAGAGGTTCACAAGGTACATTTTTTTCATCTCAGGCAATGTTTGGAGGACACTGGCAGACTGTGACAGTTCCAATCAACCCAGAAGGGAAAAAAGCTAAGACATATTCCTTCCCTTAAGAAGTCTACCATTTTTAAAATGGGCCTACACAGGTCTTAACCTCATAGCCTTGACATTAGCACCCCACTGGGCAACGGAGATGTTCTGGACAAAACAGGCTATGATTTGTTCTAGAAAGTTCTCTCCCCACAGAGTCACCTCTGGAAGCCTTGCAAAATAACTGAGGACAAGAGAAGAAGAGGATTATGATCAGTTTGGCAGTCAGTCTTGCCAGAAGCTGCTGTAGTAAGCCCTGGTGGGCGCTGGGTGGGTAAAAGCAGGCAGAAGTGAGATAATGGGCCCATTCTCCTACCTTAGGACCTCAACTCCACCTCTCCCTGCTCCTTGAGAAATGCAAATCTTGTAGGCAGAAACAGCCTGAAGGAGTCCATCCAGCTGTTTCAGGGTCCTTCCAGCATTTTGAAAACCAGATTTTACCTCTCTACCTAGAAATTAGTCCTCTACCCATGGATAACTTGGAAGGAAGTGGTAAAGAAAAAAGAAGTCAGCAGCCTGATCTATCTTCCAAGCCCAGTCAGGGACCAGACTTTGGTTAGTCAGGGAGGAGGTGTCTGTTTCCCACCTAACCCCCCACCCCGCCCCCAGGGACAGGCTGATAGTCCAAGGCTTCTTTTTGGGAGGGAAAGGAGTTGTCATGTGAGAGAGGGTACCCTGACTAATCACAGGCAGTTGAACAAAGAAAAATTTTGTATTTTACACTTGAGTGAGGCACGTGGTAGTAACTGTGGAAAGGAAATGTAAGTGGGACACATCCACAATAAATTACCAGTTACCAGGAAGTTTAGTAGAGCCCAGAGCTGGGCCCAAGTAAAGAAAATGAGATCTTCCTGAAGAGTACCTCTAAAACATGAAGAAAAACCAACCAAAGGAGGTAGCCTTAGAGCAAGCCAGCTCAGCAGAAATGATGGTCTCCCAGAGCAGGAGATTTTTTAGGATGAGAAGCCAAATGAGTCTGGTAACTTTGTTAAAATATTTTCTCTTCTCCTCTGCACTCAGGAGCACTTGGCAGCTTTTATCAGGGCCATAATTACATTAGGTACCTGCAAAAGGCTTCAATAAAATTAATGTAATTTTCAATAGCTCCAATGATTTGCTGAGTCCATGAAAGGTCAGAAGCTGCTACCAGTGGCACTGTAGACAGGGATTTAACTGTGGTCTGTTTCTGTGCCCAGAAATATCACAGGTATGGGGACATTCCTAGTATCAGTCCCTGCTCCTGCCTTTCCTTCCTTTCTTTCACTTTTACTGAGTACCTACTATATGCTGGAGATACAAAGACCAATTAGACACAATCCCTGGCCTCACTGAGTGAGCTTCCAGTCTAGTGGGGAAACAGCAAAGATGGCCCTTCCCCCAGAAGACCTAAATGTAGTGGTTAGAAATAGCTGCATCATGAAAACATAAGGAACACCCACAATGTGTAAACATGGGAACATAAAACAGCTCTGTGGTGTTTTACCCATCAGTGGTAATGGCCAGGAGTCTTGTCTGTAAATGGGTATACACAGATGGTGTTTGATAAGTTCTTTTATTTTTAGTTGTAGATGGACACAGCACCTTTATTTATTTATTTTTATGTGGTGCTCAGGATCAAACCTAGTGCCTCACACATGCTAGGCAAGCGCTCTACCACTGGGCCACAACCTCAGTCCATTGGGTAAGTTCTTGTTCAAGAAATTAACTACGTCACAGACAAATGCTAGCACTAGCTTCTGCACTCCTCAGATCCAGCCTACCTAGTTCACAGAGGAGGAAATCGAGACTCTGGAAGGTTAAGTGCTTTGGGTGACTGGAGGGTGGAAGCAGAGTACAAGACAATAGCCACTCCCCTCTTCTGGCTCTCTCCCACCTTGATGCCTGACCTGGGTCTTCAACAAATGCTTTTTAAAAAAAAAAAAGAGATTAAGCTGAACTTCTCCTTCCCAAGCTCCATTTGTCATGTACTTATCTTAATCCAGCCTTTGCCTTCAAGTAGCTCAGAGTAAGAGAGGGAAGATCCCACTGCCATAGGACCTAGAGAAGCCCAAAGCTGAGGCTGAAAGAGAAGTGGGTTTCTAAGCAGTAAATGAAATTGGGTAAAGTACTTAAAAAAGGGTTTAGAAGAAACCCCTCATAACAAGAGAAATGTGTTTCTGTTATGTAGGTGCAGCGTGATCCTTCTGTGATCATGACATTAAGGACTTCTAGAAGGAATTTTCCAAGTCTTCTAACATTCTCATCTTCTGAGTATGTCTCAAATGCAGAAGTGAAGCAACAGCCACAGATGAATTTTGACCAGGCCAATTTAAGTATCAATGTACAGCAACTGTGAAACAGTGGAGAGGGACTAACTTAAAACACATATAGACAAACTAATTTTTTATTTTTGAGAAAGGAATACAATTCCATTTGTTCAATTGGGGATCAATTAGTTTGGAACAAATAATTTGTTGATTACATCAAGTTTATGGAGGGTGGGGTATCAAAATGGCTACCTCTCTCAGAATGGACCTCCCAGAATGCTTTTGCCAGAGGTTTTCCCCAAATCCGCTTATTGTCTATGTAGCAGGTAAAGGAATAGGAAGTTGACTATGTCACTTAACCCAGAGTTATCAGGTGTGGGGGGCTGCCCACCTGCCAGTAGTGGTTCTGAGGTCACTGATCTTTCCATTAAGCCTTTCTGCCTGCTGCAGTCCACTGGAGAAAGGCCAGCCTGTTTAGGCCACAACCCCTCTTCTTCTTAGGCTCCTTACATGTCACATGGACCCTTTTGGTCATAGCTGTCATGACAAACTTCACCCTCTTCAATAACATATTTTTACTGCACAATAAGTGGAAAGAAAGGACCCACTTCCTCTTTTTACTGGTTGGTAAAATTCCCACAAACTCCAAGAGGAGTTTCTCTCTCCATGGAGAGTGGGAAGGCTTGACCCAAAATGACTAGATTTGGTTGGTTCCCTCAATAGGCCAAGGGGCCCCAGGGATTATGTTCAATTATGGAATTACTCACTTGGCTTCATTATTTGTTTCCAATATGCAGATTTTACAAAAAGTTATTTTGAATGTTTAAAACAGCCCTTCAGATGATCCATTTGAGAAGTGGAACTGCAAAAGGACTCAGAGTGCTGTGTGAGTGTGTGAGGTTCAGATGTTACGGTGTCATCAGGTAACTCCTGTTTGGAGGCCTTGACACTTCCTCCTCACATATGTCTCCCTTTGTGATTCTGTCACCCATTTTGGTGGCTTCAGCTGTCTCTCCAGAAATGAGCACAAGAAGTCAAAAGATATGATACTAAAGGCATGTGAACCATTTCAGGGAATAGGGAAGGAGTGAGGGTGAGTTCTTTCCAATACCTGAAGAGTTACCTTCTGAGCAGAGTGATCCAACTGCGGACCAGAAATAGTTTCAAGGGCTGACACCTTGAATGCCAATTCTTAGGGTGGGTAGAGAAGGGTTCACAAAACCTGTCCCACTAATATTGCAGGACCCCTTATTTGATGGGTTACCAAGAGGGCCTCCACAAAGACCTGAACAGAGAGACAAGTTCCTTTGTAAAGGAAAAACTTTCTGAGATGTTTGAACCATCCTGAGTGCGTAGTGTTCAAACTCAAATTTACCGTCTTGAGAGTGACTGTGGTAGTTCTCTTCCATATGTTTCTATGCTAGGATTTGCTGTATCATATTTACAAGCCTCATATCTTGATAGCTTGAGAATTTAAACTAATGTTCACTCATTTGCAAACTTGATCAAATTTTTTCTCCTATTACCCTCCTGTTTCACAGGTTTACTCCATTTCCAGATGTGGTTGTGGGAGGGGCAATAATCAGATTTAATGTCCCTTGAGCCCTATATACCCCAGGGGGGCTTTAGTACCAAACTATTCCAGAAAACTTTACACATGCCTAATTGCACCAGGGAGATACAAGAGTAATGAATGGTTCCATATGACCTTGATTTAAGTGCCTCATGAATGTTTGAAAGTAACTTGTATTTAAGATTCCAATTATGAGGTGTTTTAAATAGATTTTCTAACAAGTGGACATGGCCACATGCTCACTTTGCAAGTATTCTCAAGATGAGAAATGGAATAGATGGACCACTTACAAAGCTCAATGCCATCTGCTAGAGGCCAGTCAGCTAGCAGCACTGCATTAATTCTGACTTCATGTCTTCTTTATCTTACAATAGGATTTTTTTTTTATATTTACATTTTAAAAATGTAGTCACAAACTCTCGTTCTTACTTCTGGTTTTCAAAAGAACCTTCCTTCAACTGGCAAACAATAAACTATAACATGTTAAGTCTGGCCCCTAACTCTTTAGAACCTAAAATGTAGTTGGGAAGAAAAATGTTAAAAAAGCAAACAAGAAGTACTTGTATTTCAATACTCAGTTTTAAAAAAAGATTAAATTTTAAAAAAAATGGTGCTTATAGTTCCTTTCCTGTATTTTTAAACTTCTCTTTTGTTGCTGTAATTAAGCACACTTATTTTTCTACATCTGCTTATTTCCATACCTACTATGTAGGTCTGACCTTGCCTTTTGTTTCTCTTTCCTTACATGAAGCCTTGCTTCCTTATTTGTTTTTTGATTTTTGACTGTGAGCTTCTGTTCTTCAAATTTTATCTGTGGGATTTCTTTGGGGCCTCAGTTGAAGATACTCCTTCAGAATGGATTTGTTTCTGACAATTGCTTAGAGCGCCATAAAGTGGAACTCATGAAGTTTTTTTCAATAATTCCATGGTATCATGAATTTGGGTCAAAATCTTATATGTAGACCACTTTGCAGTCATGAATTATCAAAGAATACCTTTTTTATATTCTTCATTCCACACCAGCATCAAGACAGGTGAATTTTTCTGGAGTCTTTTTCAGCAAATCAAGTTAATTTTACTCTCATCTTTACCTTGGCCCTTTAGAGTTTTACAGGGAATGTTGTTATTCTCCTGATCTCAGAGAAGTCTGAGGATTTATCTTCTGTCTCTCAGATCCTGCACACTGGTCAAAGTGGAAACTTAAGGACACTGTTTCTGTTTTTGTTTTTTTTTTAAATTTTTTAATTTTTTAGTTGTGAGTGGACCTGATGTCTTTATTTTATTTATTTATTTTTATGTGGTGCTGGAGAATCGAACCCAGTGCCTCACACAGGCGAGGCAAGCACTCTACCACCGAGCCACAACCCAGCCCAAGGATGCCGTTGTTTGACAGATGTCTTAGGAGCTTGTTCACTGTCCAGGGATTCCATCTTAGTTTTGTTTTCAGTCTGTAATTTTCTTGCTTTCTTGCTAACTCAATAACTCATTTTTAAAAACTGAAGAAGTTATCCAGTTTTAGTTTGTGTGTATTTTTTGTTTCTTTTCCTCTTCTTTTTCTGTGCATTAGGTTTAGTTCTCAAGTATGTACTTGCAAAAGCACATATTTATTCTACTATACTAAATTGAAGTACTTTAAAAACCAAGTTTATTAGTCAGCTATTTTGCTGCTGTGACTAAGGACCTGACCAGAACAACTGTAGAGGAGGAAGTTTATTTGATGGCTCATGGTTAAGAGGTCTCAATCCACAGACAGCAGACTCCACTTCTCAGAACATCATGGTGGAAGAGTGTGGCAAAGGGAAGCAGCTCACATGTCATCAGTAAGGAGAGAGAGAGAGAGAGAGAGACTCCACTGGCCAGATACAAATATATACCCCCAATATACACCCCAATTCCCACCTCCTCCAGTTACACCCTACCACTTCAGTTCCACTCAGTTAATCCCTGTCAGGGGATTCATTCACTGATTGGGTTAAGGCTCTCACAACCCAATCATTTCTCCTCTGAACCTTCTTGCATTGTCTTACATGTGAACTTTTAGGGGACACCACGGTTAAATGATGCATAATCAATCGATAAGAGATGTCAAGTGCTTCTGTTGCTCTTCACTTTCTTTTTCTTTTTGGTACTGGCAATTTGACACAAGGGTACCATCCTCAGCCCTTTTTCATTTTTTATTTTGAGAACAGTGTCTTCCTAAGTTGCTTAGGGCCTCACTAAGTTGCTGAGGTTACCTTTGAATTTGCAATCCTCCTGCCTCAGCCTCTGGTGTTGCTGGGATTATAGGCATGTGTCACAGTGTCCCACTGTTGTCTTTCACTTTTTATTCAAAACAAATCTTCCTCAGAATGTAAAACAGTGGCTGAGTGAAGTAGGGTAAATGTGTGCAGGATAACTGTCTCCAAGAAGAAAAAGGAAGGCAGAAAGAAAGGCTGGAAGAATTAGCTGTTAGCACTGGTCACTTTCTGTGGAATAAATGTGCCCATAATAGTCCATTGCAAGTCTGGGATGAGCACAGTTGTTTTTTATGAACTGGAATGAACTCTAACATGCCAGTGAAGAGTAGAAGGTACACGTTAGGGTTGCTAAGTCAAATAAATATGAAGTGACCAGGCAGGAGGCAGAAATGAGGGAAGAGGGCCTGATGATACAGAGGTGAACTAGAAAGTTCATTTGTTCATTTTTAGTCGTAACAAATCAGCCAGAGCTGAGGGCAAATACTGGAGTGTGTCTCAGAGAGTCCCCGTCTCAATGGTCTCTGACTTCTGTGCCTCTGATTCCTTCGGCAATTGAAAACATGTCAGTGCTAGACCCTACTTTCAGAAATTCAGCTGGTTTAAGATGGTGCCTGGGCAGCAGGATTTTTAAAAGGTTCCTTAGTACAGTACTATTCTAATCCTAAATGCTTTAGATTCATAATCTCATTTAACCCAATTTTTTCAACAATCCTAGAAAGTATTAGTCTCATTTTATGGGTGAGGAACTGAGAGTCAATGGTTAAATAACACTTACAAGGTCACATAGCTGGTACGTGGGGGAATCAACAAAACCTCAGAAACTCTTCTTAATCCCCATGTCATTGAACCTACCTCATAAGGTCTCCGTGAGGTTTAAATGCTGCAAGTCTTAAAAATGCTCGGTTCAGGGTCTGAAACATGAGATGACAAACGAAGGTTAACAATCACCTAACCTTATAATACTACAACAGAATATGTCCCAATTTCTTATCTACCTAATTCCAATTCAGGTAAACATTCACCTTTTTGGGTTCACTTACTTTTTCCATTCTCCCTCCCCCAAAATATAAATACACTTCCTCCAAATGAACCACAACATAGTCATCCTTACAACCTGGGTAGGCTTGTCAAGCCTGACGGGAAGAGAGAGAACAGGAGCTTCAGATTCTCTTGGAGAGGGTGGTGATGAAACTTGCCTGGAATGACACCCCAAAGGACAAGCCAGAGTTCACTCTGTACTTTGGTACGTGGTGTTCAACAAAGAGGTTTTCCATGTGACTGGTATGCTGAGGAGGCTGGAAACAGACAAGAGACTAATGAGTGGTCAGACATAGATTGGGGAGGAGCTGTAGACCTGTATGTTGAGGAAGCTCCTTTCTTTCCAGCTGGTCACAATTTGTTGATATGACACAGAAGCCACTCCAAGGGGAAACTGAGCAGTATACTCAGTCCTTAAACATTTGGGCTTTGGAGTCAGAGGGAGGGCCCTACTGGCCTAGGTACAGGAGAACTGACTGGTCTATGGGCTAGCACACAGGTATTGAGAAGGCAGTCCCTCAGAGGGAGAACCCCAGCATCTACCACCACCACCCTAACAACATGGTGAATTACTCAGTGTTTTTGGGTAAAAGTTTTGATTACCTCCAGTGACTGAATTTACAAAACGAGGTGAACAACTGGCACCTTAAGTCATTTGTAGAAATAAATAGGATATAAAATTGACCGGGAAGGGAAAGTTTTGACCAAAAATTCTACCTCAAAGGTAATGCTGGCATTCTTTCTTAATAACCATAACTTACTGAACTTTCCTATAATAATAAAGTTTAGAGAAAAAAAAAAAGGTGGGAAGAAATGGAGAGGGACCAATGAGGTCCACAAGGCAAAGGCAAAGGTCAAAAATATCAGGCTAAAATGGAACAATCTGAGACTCAATCTCTTTGGTTTGCTGATAGGAACAAATTATCAAGGTAAATTCTCTGGGTGAGATGCACACTTAACAAAGCTCAATATTTATAGACACTGCCATATGAAGTTTTTTGATCAATTAATTTGATGCTTACCCAATACTGTATGTATAACCTCTTAAATTGTTTTGTACTGCTTTCAAACTCTTGAAATATTTAACTTTAAAATATTTCTCATGCTCCCAACTAAGACTAATGTCTTTGAAGTAAATGACTTTATTATGTGCCTGTCCCCATCCCTCACTGTGAGGGTCACAATGATCTAGGTGCATCTACTGAATCTTTAACCCCCCCCCCCCTTTTCTGGAATGCCCTTGAGATATGCATTCTGTAAATGAACACTCAACATGTTTATAGTGAAAATCTAATGGCTGAGAGCCCAGTCAGTGTAAACACATTCTTTCTACTTCTGCAGGTCTGGACTCAAATGACAAAGGATTGCTTAGATTTACAGAGGAACAAGCGTGGAGTAAAAAAAAAAAAAAAAAAAAAAAAAAATTAAAAAAAACATAATAGCAGGCTGTTTAAGTATTTTAAATCAGCAAGTGAAAATTCTTTGGATTTTTCGCTGCATGAGATGCGAAACCCTGCGTGATCTAGTCTCTTGGTTCTTGATGCAAAGCTGAACATCAGACTCTGGGTAATAAGCTTTTAGCACGAGCACCTGAAGCTGAGTTGTGGTCATATACCACCATCTACTCTGCCAGGCTGTAAACCAAATTTAAAGCCTGGGATTCTGAGGCCCACAAGGAGAGGAGAGGATCCTCAGGCGGAGAAGCAATCCCAGAAAGCAAAAAACCCCCTTCCCCCAAACTTCCCTTTCCAAAGACAACCCTAAGGAGAAGCGTATTTATATGCAGGCAGAGACCTGTGTCTCAAGACTTGCACACGTGGACTGGGCTGGACATATGGAGCAAGGGAGCTAGGGCACAGACCACGCAGGGTGCTGAGAGTCCACCATGCGGCCAAGATGTGTGTGCCACTGAGTGTGTACGTGTTGTCTCCCGGACCGCCGGCCTGGCGCGGCCTCCAGGACAAACAGGCGGCTTTGTTCCTTCAGAGCTAATGCAGAAGACAAACCAGGGCGAAAAGAAGACTGCGTGAGGCGGCCGGCACCCGTCGATTCCGAGGCGGGTTGGGCAGAGCCCGAAACTCGCAGTCAGGCTCCCGGGCCCGGCCCGCCGGCTACGCAGGCGGCGCGCCTCAGGAACAGCCTTGCTGCCTCTCTGGTAGAGCTTGGAGAGGCCGCCACGCTGGCCCCACCGCGTCCCCCAGCCAACGCGGGCGGCCCCAAGCGCCCGCCACTCTAAGGCGCAACCAGCCCCACATTCTATTTAAAAATAACACCCACGTGCGCTGGTAAACAAGCGCGCGCGGCTACCAGGGCCGCGCGCCCAGGGCGAGCCGGAGCAGCGCGCGCCCGCCCTCCTCCCGCACGTGTCTGCTGGCTCCGCCCGCGCAGCGCCAGCGAAGCCTCGTCCCCGCCCCTCAGCCGGCCTGGCCCCGCCCCCAGTCCCGAGCCCGCTGCCCCCGGGCCTTAGCGCCGGGCTATTCAGCAGGCGTCCACAGAACGCTAAGTTTCCTCTTCTGGCTGTTGCTCACCGCGGCGGGACCTGCCATCCGGGTCTGCCCCCACTTTTCCTCCCCTGCTCTCTCTTGTCCTTCCTTTTAATCCTCCCGCCGTCTGCACGCGAAGGACTCCCTTCTGGAGCGCCCTCTTTCTCTCCTCCCTCCCCTCCTTCCTCCTTTCGAATTTTACTCGATTGTTTATTATTTGCTGGGGGGCGGGGGTTGGGGGCGGAGAGGGGCGTCTGGGGCCTGGAGACTGGTGGCTGCAGCCAGTCAGCGCACAGTGTGGCTTGACGAGTAAGCGGCGCAGCGAATGGAGACGCGGTCCAGAGCTCTGGGGTCACGCGCGTGTGGAGACAATGACATCATCTGTTTGTACGCGTCGAACTAGCTTGCTGTAGGGGCGGGGACACGCGTCACTTGAGTGGCGGGCCCTGGGCAAAGCCGGGAGCTCGGAGTAAGCCCGGTGGGCGGACTCCTGCTTACGCTGTGCTGATGGACCTTTTTGTGTGTCGGGTAATGTTGCAGAGCCCGCTTCTAGACTCTGGAATATCTCCAGTGACTTAGATTTTATTTTTTTAAAAGGATATTTATGAACCAAAGTGGTTAGACTTTTGGTGTACGTGTTGCATGTGGTGCAGTGTTTAGGGCACCAATGAACGATTTGGGGCACGCATCCTAACATAAGGACTAGCGAAGATGATTTTTTAAACCTAAAGGCATATCTCTTTAAAAAGTCAGAAATACAGTTAACTGTTTTGCTGTCATTTACAGATTAGAATAAAATTGTTTCCCACTTTCAATTGTGCGGTTTCTGGTCTTGCGTTTAGGACTGAGGAATAAAGTGCTTTTTCTTTCTAAGTTACGCTTCTCCCTTGTTCGCCAAGAAATTCATGAAAAGTGAAACACAATTGTGGTCGAGTGTCCAAGGTAAGGGGACTCAATGCACACCTCTTGGTGCTTAATCAAATCTGAGGGAATCAGCTTATCGAAGTCTTGCAGGCACCAACATCTTAGCGGGTTAGTGTTTCCACGCCGTGGTAACCCTTGCCATCTGTGATCAGCATCTTATCTAGGGTGTTACCTAGTGTCTGGTTCTAAAGGGGAATCGGATACCAGGGGATGTTTAGAGCCCGGTGGGCGGACTCGCAGGTCGGGGACCCCAGGTGCCGGGGCAGGGCGGCCAGAGACTAGGAAGCTGCGCTCTTGCGCTCAAGAGGAGGGTTTGGGGATCTGGGCCCCTCCCTCTCCTCAGCAGCGCTGTGCTTTGTTGTCCGTGAGGCTCCTGGAGGAAGGAGGAGCCCGGCGGGGACCGCTGCGGGAGCCCGCGGAGTTCGGGCCGGCTGCGCGCGCCCGGACACCCACGCCCGCAGCCCCGCGGAGCCGGGCCGCGCAGGCGCGCGCGAGCACACGCGCACTCACACACGCACGCACACCAGCACACTTGGGCCCCCGCCCCAACCCTCCCCCTGGGCGGGGATCCGCCCGCCCGCCGTCATCCTAGGTTGAGGCTCCCTGCGTGTGTCTATAACTTTGTGCTGCTGCCGCGGCCGCCCTGCTCGTGGAAGGGAGGAGAAGGAATGTGGAAGGCGGCGGCGCGCAGGCTGACAGGCGGTTCCTTGGGCGGGCTGCGGCGGTGGCCCGAGCGCCTCTCCTTCGCCAGGGTTGCACGTCCTCTCTTCGCTGTGCCCCGGACCTGCGCGGGATTGTGCGTCCTCCCGCCTCGTCCCTGAAAGGGAAGGAACCGAGGTAGGCGCCGGAGCTGTGCAGCGGGGCGGCCGCCTTCCCGGTGACTCCGGATCTGCTTCCGAGCTGGGCCAGGCTCTTCCCTTTTCCCTCCCCGTGACTCTGTGTGCGCGCCCCCCTTCTCTCCCGCTAGTGTTTTTAAAGGACTTGAGGGAAGGGGGAAACTGTCAAGATGGCAGCAGCGGGAGCAAGGAGGTGATGAACGTGCTGGTCCGGGTTTTCTGGCAACCCGGGAGACTTGGCACTTCCCGACCTGTTGGAAGATTTATGTGCCGACTTGCTCCCTCCTTCCGACCCTGACTGGGAAGGGGGCGGAGGGCACAACATTCGCGAGAAAATAAACCACACAAACCCCCCGAAGTGGCAGTTCAAGCAGGGCTCGACCCTTTGCGAACACCCGCCTGCTCCTTGCCCCCGTCTTTCGTCTCTTTCATTTTTTGGAAGTGACACGGGCCTGTATTGGACCCAGACCCCTGTTCGCCCTCCCTTTCCCTGGCCCGCAGGCGAAGAGAGAAGGGAGCTGCCCGCGCCATCCCGGTGCTTGGGCCACTCCGCTGGGAGGGGTTGGCAGGGGATCGCGGAGGCGACAGGGCCGAGCAAGGGGAAAAGAGCCTAAGACGCCACGGACTTAAGCGGCTGCGCCGCGGGAAGCACTTGAGCGGGCCGGAGCGAAACATAAACAAACGCACGCACGCCAGCCCGCCCAGGCTCGGGCTCCGATCGCGGTTCGGCTGCGCCAGCTCCGGCCGCTGCCCACTTTAAAGGCGCGGCCCGCCCCTCCCCTCCCCTCCCCCCCCTCCCCCTTCCTCCCCGCCCAGCCACCTAGCCCAGGAGAGACCTGCAGATCTGGCGGCGGGGGAGGGGGCTGCCCCGTGCGAGGCCGTCGATTCGCTCTCGTCTCCCCCGCGGCCTGGCCAGGGGGCGGCGTCTGCTGCGCCAGGTTCGCGGGACGCACGTCCCCTGGTCTGCCTGTTCCTGGGAGGCGGGCGCGGTGAGGTCGCGAAGCCGAGGCGGCTGGCGAGGACTCGCCAAGGACTGGGCTCCCGCCCGGATAACCAACTCTCCTCTTTCCTTTCGCGGTTCCCTAGGCGGCGGCAGCAGCGGCGCCCGGGAGCCCGAGCTTTCGCGGCGCCCCCGTCCCTCCCCCGCCGCACCCCGCCCGGGTGTGAGAGGAGAGCGCGAGAGCCCTAGCCGCCGGCAGGCGGGCGGGCTGGCGGCGAAGATGGCAGAGGCACCGGCCTCCCCGGCCCCGCTCTCTCCGCTGGAAGTGGAACTGGACCCGGAGTTCGAGCCCCAAAGCCGACCGCGCTCCTGTACGTGGCCCCTGCAGAGGCCGGAGCTCCAGGCGAGTCCGGCCAAGCCCTCGGGGGAGACGGCCGCCGACTCCATGATCCCAGAGGAAGAGGACGATGAAGACGACGAGGACAGCGGTGGTCGGGCCAGCTCGGCCATGGTGATCGGCGGCGGCAGCGGGAGCGGCACGCTGGCCTCTGGGCTGCTCCTTGAGGATTCAGCCCGACTGCTGGCTACGGGAGGGCAGGACCTCGGGTCCGGGCCAGCTCCCGCGGCGGGCACGCTGAGCGGGGGGACGCAGACGCCGCTGCAGCCTCAGCAGCCACTGCCACCGCCGCAGCCGGGGGCGGCTGGGGGCTCCGGGCAGCCGAGGAAATGCTCCTCACGGCGGAACGCCTGGGGGAACCTGTCCTACGCTGACTTGATCACCCGTGCCATCGAGAGCTCCCCGGACAAACGACTCACTTTGTCCCAGATCTACGAGTGGATGGTGCGCTGTGTGCCCTATTTCAAGGATAAGGGCGACAGCAACAGCTCTGCCGGCTGGAAGGTGCGTACTCACCAGGGGCTGGCAGCCGGACCCGCCGGGCCTCCTGCGCAGCGCCAGACGCGCCTCGGATCCGTCGGACGCAGAGCGCCTTTGGGGGCCGGGAAGAGGGTTGGTAGGGGAGCCTCTGCTGTGAGGCTTTGGAGGGTTCTCTTTGACCCCTGGAGCGGGGGAACCAGGGGATAGCCTCGGAGAGGGAAGGAGGCTCCCTGGGAAGCCTCGGGCAAGACCAGGTGAGGAGGTGGGGGGCAAGGTTCACTGACAAGGGAAGGAAGGATGAACTGGAGTGCATTTGCTGGATTGTCGGGACAGCGGCGAGGAGGTAGGTCCGCGGCCAACTTTGGAATAGAGTTTACCTAGCCGGTTGCAGCGAGGACACCGTGGGTGGAGTGAAGGGGCGTGTGTGTGTGTGGGGGGGGGTGTTAGGACTCGGTGTTGGGAGGAGGGGTTGGCTTTCCATTTGGTCGCAGGAGCATGGTGCTACCTGAATGAGAACCCTGGGGTCCAAGTTTCGGACTGAGCGTGTTAACTCCCACAGGCACATCCATCTCATTAGAAAAAGCAATGATTGCAAACCTTTTCCCGGCCGGCGCCCTTTCCTTCCCTGGGCTGACACCTCTATCTTAGGAGATATCTGTGGCTCCACTCAGGTTGCCCCCGAGGTAGGCTCTGAAATGTTCTGGGACCTGGAACAGGCCAGCCTTGCCACCTAAACGTGGAATGGCTGCACCTGCTGCTCCGGACAAGGCCTGGACTTTGGTACTATTCGAGGCAGGTGTGGGCCTGCGTTCTGCTCTTCGGTTGAGAGGGAGGTTAGATAGCAGGGCTGGGCCTTAATGGCTTCTACCCATATATGAACCTGGAGGGAGATTCTCTACAGTTCCTTTTCAGCCTCTTGGGGCACCGGACTCGTGTTAGGGAGAGAGGTGTGGAAAGGCCTATGATGTAATGACTTCCTGCAGTTGGGCATCCAAAGAGATTAACTCCTTTACCCTTGCTGGGCTGCTGACATCCAGCTCTGTGCTCTTCCTGGTCACCTTCCTGGCCTCTTTCCCTAAGATATGAATGTGTCAGAACCAGGAAAAACAGAATCCTGCGCGGCCAGAGGTACACATCACTTATTATAAGTCCCTCTTATTGGCAGTTTAGTTTGTTTGTTTTTAATGAAAGAGGTCCTTGCTTCCCCTTTCTGTCCCTCCCTTCATTTTTTCTAGGGAGCCCTGTGTCTTTGGGTTCCAGACTTCCCAGGTGTATAAAATAAGGACAGTTTAATCCTACTGGAGAACTGACTTGAAGCACCTGAGAGGAGCCTGAGTATGAAAAAGCTAATGAATTTAGAGAAGGAAGTAATTTAATTTGCTTTTAGGAAACTCTTGGTTTAAAAAAAAAAAAAATGGGTACTATGGGAGAGGTCTTGTTTAGATACTTTAAAGCAAAATGTGTGCTTTGATGTTATTCCACAAATCTGTCTGATTTTCAAATGAGACAAATGCTGACATTATGAATCTTATATTTGATCTAATATTGCTTTACAAAGGAATGCCAGTTGTGTGATCTGAGAGCTGTTTACATAAAGGATGAAAGTTCCATTTCAAAGTATTGCTAATGTGATAGCTTTTTAAAACTAGGATTTCCAAGTGGATGGCAAGGGTTAATCTCAGGCTGCAGTGTTGAAAGGGATGAGTGTATAGAATCTGAGAAGATGGATTTGGGAGTTTGGAATATTTTTCAAATTTCTCACACTTGAAATTGAGTTCTGCATGTTGAATTTGGTGCAGAGAATGTATTAGTTAAAAGTTGCCTAACTCTTAGCTTAAAAAGTTAAGGTAGAAAGTGTTTCTATTTTTTCTACGATTTTATGATGACAAAAGTAATTTAATTTCACAAATAACATTTTTGTTATTGTGTTTGTAAAGATAATAACAGTTTAATTTGATTTTTTTGAAGATTTATGTGAGATATTGTGTACTAAAAGTAGTCATGCATTGAACTTGACTATATTTTCATATAGTTTGCAGGATTTAAGTAGAGATTTGGGGCCTAGTCATAAGTGGTTTTATGTCATAATAATTTTTTGGGGGGTGTCATGGTTTCTTTTTTCCCCCCTGCTTTCTCCTTTCTCTTCAACTAAAACCTTATGAAATACTGTAAATTGAAATTCTCAAGGATTAATTAGTTTAATATGGGCACACGTTTATGGTTATTCTTACTTCAGAATATTTTTTATCAATTGCATTTCTGAATATCACATGGCAGCTAATGCTTGAAGACAAAGGAGACATAAATTAGTTCCAGTTTTCGAAAGATGACCTTCATCAAAAGATGCAGCCATGCAGGAACTTCCCAATCTTTGATGATGGAGAAGGCCTTTGAAACTGGGACTGGTTTCATATTCTGATTATGACTAATAGCTAACCATTTTTATGTTTGTGGTTTAGTGGGGGTGGAAGAAGAGGGAAAAGGGAGAGGTCAGGAACTAATCGTGACCCATTTCCATGTGTCCAAGTTTAGGAGTTGATTCCTATCATGATTAGTCATTTTGGAAGCACACATGTGCATTTAAACCACATTACTTTCATTCTGAGTTATGTGTTGGGATTTTTAACTTCGAAAAATGTCTAGAATTCAGGTTAACCTCTCCAAGTCATACGTGCACACAGGGCATATATGCCGGTCTAGGCCTTCTTTTGTGGCTTTTGGGCCAGCTTTGTGAGATCCTGTAACCAGAATTATCTCCCAAGATCACAGAATGAAGGAATTAGAAAGGAGAACTTGAAGACTGGAGTTCAGACCAGTGATTCTGAGCCATGTTGCTTCTTAGAATCACCTGGAAGCTTTTGAAAAATACCAGTACCCAGAGCATCTGATGTAATTGGGCTGGTGTGTGATTTTTTAGCATTGGTGAGTTTGTGTTGTTATCATTGTTCTTATTTTGTTTTAAAGTTTCTCAGGTAATCCTAATGTATAGCCAGGATAAAGTTTGCTGGTCTAGTTCAGCCCTCTTATTTTATTGGTGAAGAACCTGATTCTTCAAGAAGTTAATGACTTTTCTAAGATCACACAGCTAATTAGTACAGGGGTAATTAGTAGCTGCAGTTCTAGAGGTCTTTGTTCTTTATTTCACTATTTTTTTTAAATTGACCTTTTTTTAAAAAAATCGTTTACTAAGTAATGGGTTCTTAAATTAGTTTTCCTGAATAGTACATTTGCCTCAGTCTAAAAACACCTTGGTGGTTATTTCAGTATCAGAAGGTTAGGTCCGTGTTGATGGGGGCCCAGTGAATGTGTCGTGTTTGCATAGCTGCAGAGTACCTCTTGGTCTAGGTGCTTGGGAACTACCAGAGTGATAAAAGTGACAAGAGAGAAAGAGAGCATTTTAACAAAAAGAGGAAGCCTTTGGTCACCATGCATCAGTCAGAGGCATACTGTGCCAGGGAGAAGGATGATGGTTATCTTACAAGTTCTCTTACCTCAGGCATTAAAGTAGAAACGAATAATCAGATGTGGTTATGAGGGGAAAAGGTTACATTTCCTTTAATTCAGATTGTTTGCTCTCAGTACACCCATAATCGAACTAGTGAGTTCTGGATTCCTCTTGTCTTGAGGAGACCCGAGGGCTCCAGGGTTCCCCAGGAGGGCCTGTCACTGACTCCCTCTCCATACCGGCACTCTTCTGTTTCCCACAGGTCAGGGCAGGATCATATTGGGTGGCCACGAGTGTCTGTGGGTTACTGTGTGAAGACTGCTGCTGCAGAGGCAGATTCCTTGAGTCTGAGCCTTCCTTCATGTGAGAATACGGACTCTTATGGCTTCTCGCCAAGGTCAAAAGATGAGGGCTGACCTGTCACATGATGCTTATTTATGCCCTTACTGTTCTTGATCTTTAGATCAATGCAGCCAATTTCTTTCTAACGTACTGAATTAAGGAAGTGTTATTTTAACTGCAACTTTGTTTTAAAATTTATTTTTAAATTTCAAAATGACAAAGACATGATAATTCCACATTGGTACATGATTTTGACCTCTGTCTCCTTTTGGAATAAGGACCACCAAAGGGCCAGTAATGGTTGTATGTGAAGAATCTGTCTTCTGCTTGGCCCGTGTTGCCAAAATGCTGTTTTGAAATTTCCTCTGGCAGTACTGTCTTTGTCAGTGATTCTCAACTAATATACTTCCTCTTTCTACAGCAGCAGTACACTAGGGGGACTGTTTTTCCTCTTTTTCAAAGCTGTGTCATTGACCTATGAAGTGAAGAAATTGGCCCTTTTAGACTTTGATCTGTGAGCCCATGTAGCAGAGAGACTCTTTGAAGAAAGAAGCTAAGTGTGTGTTTTTGTGTGTTTATCTCCTTCTTAGAAAATGAAATGAAACTACTGCAGACTTATTTTTAGGAGATTTTGGGAGGGTTCTATTTTAAGAAAATGACACCATAGAAGAACATCTTGTAGTTAAACTTTTTAGTACTCTGCTTGTGATTCTTACTTAAAACCTGCCAGATATTTTTGTTTGGAAAATTAACGAAGAGGCCTTGTTTCACTAAAAAGTTGTTTCCTTGGGCTGGAAAGAAATTCAGCAGACACAGTCCTTCTGAAGCTCTTGATGACAGCGCAGAGTGGAATGTTTAGGCTTGTGCATTCTGGTGAGTACCTCACTTACCCCGTGGTTCGTGCCTCAGATTCCAGATTTCCAGGGCTGGAAAGAAAATGGAATTTAATTTGCTTTCATATCCACTCATCATGCCTGTTAGGAACAGACTTGATCCTATTCTTTTCTCTCCTTTTCCTGCATCACAAATCAAGGGGTCCTGAAGAGGCACTTCGCCTTCTTGCTGCTGTAGAAGAGGCTGGGGAGCATTCCTGCAAAGGTGGTTAGTATCAGTGGGTGTTATGCTGGTGTCTGGTCAGCGAATAAAGGATGGCAAAGAGAAAAACCCTTTTAACCCATTTGCATCGCATCCTGTTTCATTCAAGTATTTTTCAAAGGCCTGCATGGGGAACAATCTGCCAGGCTTCGGGGATATGATGGTAGCACAAGGCAGAGAAGGTTCCAGTTCACAGGAGCTGACGACATAATGGGGGGGAGAGAGAAAATGAATGTACAAGGCTGTGCTTTGCATGCTTGTCATTGATTCCCATTCTCTTTGCCTTTTCACATCTGTACTTCGGCTTTCCTCAGTGCCTCAACGTTGCAGAGGAGTTACAGGCAGATGGCAAAGTTGGTGTTGGGCAAGGCTGGGAGCTGGCCTTTAGCTTTCTGCAGACCATTTTTGAGCTTGCTGTAGAAATGCAAAACCACTGTGAGTGAGTTTTGTAGTTGTGTAGTTTGGGTCTGCTTGGGAGAAGCTCGGGTTTTCCTCCATCCACCTGGATTAGTGCACATCTGTGGCCCTGGACTGAAGTGGGATCCCCGATTCTGGGAGCCTGGTGCAGGACTAACCTCTTTCTGTGATGGATGTGTGACCTTTTACAACTGACTCATGTGCATTGCTTATATTCAGAACTAAAAGAGGTCTTAAAGATCATCTACCTGCTTCATTTAATAGGTGAGGCAACAGGCCAGGAGCATGTGAGTGACCGGCTCAGGGTCTCACAGGTAGCAGGGTCCACAGGAGCCCAGGGCACCACGTGCTGTAGTATCTGCTGCTAACCATTGTGGTTTCACGGCTGTTCATGTCAGTGCCTTCGCCTCAGGTTCTGCAGGCTCAGGTTCTGCAGGCTCGCTCTTCATTTGCTCTTTCCTGCTCTAGGCCCACTTGCACTGGAGTGGCTATTTCCTTTTGCATTGTCCATCAGTGCTCTCAGATCACCTTCCTGAAGAAGCCTTCTCTCAGCCCACCATACCCTCCCATCGACTCCTGCCTGTTTCTTTTGTCATTCTCCTCACTCTTAAATATTTCCAAGAACAGGGTGAGAGCCTTGTCTATCAGGAAAGTAAGCATTTGCAATGCTACTCTTTTGCATTTTTATGTCCTCAGGCCATGAGGATGGCCTTGCTCTGGGACTCTTGACCCTGAAAGGGGAAGCTGTGACTCAGGATGAGCCTATGTCACATGTGGAGTCTTGGATACTTGTAGCTGTGAAGGTGTTACATCTTCTTGTGTGGACCTCCTTGTGTCGCTCTTGCTGGGATGTGGGGTAAATATGAAGTGACGCTCTGCTTCCTGTGGAGTTTCTTGCAGGGTCTTGTTTCCTAGTATAGAGGTCCCTGAAAAGTTCACAAGTACTTGCCTCTACCCACCACAGAATAAAGGGAAACCTGATTTGTGGATGATCTTTTATTAAAAGGAAGGTGAAATCAAGTTTGTCTTCTGAGTGACTACCCTTTTTCATCAAGGGTACTCAATCCGTACTGTCTGGAGAGTAGACTCATCAGCCTGAAGTTTACCTTCTTAGAGGAGCAGAGCTGTTGGGTAAAACTGTCATTCGTGGTATTCTCTGTTCTGGGATGTAAGTTCCAGATGTTGTAAGTTTTATATCCATGGATTGGGGAAATAAGAAGTCACCTATGAAGAAAGAGGAGGAAGTCTTTGCAATGAACAGTCTGAGGGCCAGGCTGTAGCCTTTCTGAGTTAGTTTTCTTCATAAGTGGTTGACCTAGTGATCATGATAAAAGACCCCAGTTCTTATGGCCTCACAGCCCAGATATTCTTAATATCTTTAAGTACTTTGTGCTTAACCAAGCAACTTTTACTTCCTAGTATCTCTATTTCCCCCTAAGAAAAAGAAACAGAATAGCAGGCACCTGTAGAGAACTGTGATGTATTCCTCTTTCCTGGTACAACCCAAATGTATGATTGGAGTATGTTTCAAGCCGGGCTTTTCTAGGGTACATGTGCTCCTCTTTTCACCGACTATTTTGAGGTTTTAATCTTGAGCCTTTTCTCTGCAGTGCCTCAGTTTCTATTATAGGATAATGTTGCACAATGAAATGGACTAACTCCTCTGATGGGCTTAGTCTTTCTAGCAGTTCTGCTTCTCCTGGGTCATTGCCTGTGGTGAATAAGTCAGGTTATCTTCTGGGGCTCATGATACCTGGGTGTCCAGATATACCTTAGTCCTGCAGTACAGAGGTGAATGCAGAGCGAGGAAAGCATGTGGCACATTTGAGGAGGCAGGAAGTGACTTCTTCCCCAAATGATATGCATTAACTTCTCTAAGGAGTGACCCTATTTAATAAACTCAAGTATGTTTGTCAGTTTTAAGATTTCTTATTTATCAGAAGACCTTTATGCATGCATAGGGGGAGAGTCCACATCGTATTTTTCTTTGTGTTTTAGATGTCTAGTGAAGTTAATAATTTAGCTCCCAAAGCTATGGAGAATTTATTTTAAATTCAGAGCCAGCAGAGGGAGTACACAAGCTGATCTCAAGTATTTTTTTTTTTTTTTCTGTAAAACTAAAATAATACCTTGATTTAAAAAAAAGATGCTGATATTTCCATGTAGGCAGGTTGACATCATTAGAAAAGGATAAGTTGGTTGGGGGTGGAGATTAAAAACCTAAGGTAACTCTTTCACAGGAAGCTTGGTCGGCTAAGCTGGTGGCCCATTTCCGGTCCCCAAATAATTCAGTGAGAATGCTTTTAACTGAGAGTGCCCTCCCCAGCGTTGCTACTCTGTCCCTGATAATTGATGTGAATGTTCATCTATACCTAATACTACACTTTTACAGAGTATACAGAATGTCCGGACCAGTGAAATGATCTTTGTTCAGTGCTGTTTTTTTTTTTTTTTTTTTTTTTTTTTTTTTTGTGGTGCTGGGGATTGAACCCAGGGCCTTGTGCTTGCGAGGCAAGCACTCTACCAACTGAGCTACATCCCCAGCCCTCAGTGCTGTTTTGATAGTGGGACTTAGGATACTTTCTAAAGTTTCATAATTCCCCATATTTGAAAGGCAAGAATGTCATTATTTCCAATTCAGATTCTGTAGTCACGGATCTACCAGAGACTATGACTCTGAACTTTTTAATAATTCCAGAGTGCTATATAATTCTTCATCTCCCTCCATGTTGCCCTGTTTGGTGTTGGTCGTTTCTTTTGACTTGGCAGTTGTGGTGGCTTGAATCTTGTCCCCCTCCCAAAATCACGCCTGCCTGCAATCTCTGACAGAATGTGACCTTATTTGGAAATAGATCTTTCTGGAAGTAATTAGTTGAATTAAGATAGATCATGTTGGATTAGGGTAGACCCTTGTGTAGAGGGGAGGGTAAGATGGAAGCAACACAGTTACAAGTCAGGAGGAGCTGGAAGCAACCAGAAGCTAAGAAGTAGCAGGAAAAGATCCTCCCCTGGAGCCTGCAGAGGGAGCACGGCTCTGCCAGCACCTTGATTTTAGTCGACTAGCCTGCAGAACCACGAAGGAATAAATTTCCATACTTCTGATCTCTTAAATTTGTGGCATTTGTTACAGGCTGCCCTAGGAAACTAACTTTGGAGCCTAGGGGTGGAAGAGAGGACCTCAGGGTTCAGATAGAAGAATAAAAAGGTTTTATTTAGATTCAAATGTTAATAGTCATTCAGAGGCTACTTTCTGGTCATTTCATTTTCTCCTGCTATGAGGGACAGAAGGGAGGAAAGGCTTCCCCATGATTTTCCAGTTAGAAGTACCAGAACTAGTCCCTGTCTCCCATTTTGAATGAGGCATGCCTGCCCCCTCCCCTTGAATTTCTTTTTCTTGGCCTGTTTCCTGAAGCTGGTGGTATAGCTGTGCTTGTCAAGTGTGTTGAGGTCTGGCGGAGGACTTTAGGAGTCGATATATGTGGAGAGAAAAGAACCGAAAGGGCTCAGTGGAAGTTAGTGTGAGGAGTCCTCCTCCCTTCTCAATGCCTGTCAGGAGGGCAAGATGAGGCACGTCTGATTCATTGCGGGTGATGGGGGTAGTAGGGCTAGTCCAGAATCTCTCCGGCATCTCCTCAGCCTGTCCTGTGTTTGGTTTCAAGCCTTTTAAAATTCCACACATCTGAGACTTCAGGCTCATGACCCCTCTGGCTTTCTACATTTATGTCCAAAAAAATCCAGCTGCTCCAATGAAGCATAGAACAGAGACTAATGGTCCTCCTAGAAGTAGAAACAGGTATTTTCTAGATACCTATTAGGTAGTTGGCTTGGTAAGTTCAGGCATAATTAAGAATCAGAATTGTATCTGTTTTTATTCTTATATTTCAAAATGGTATTTTGGAGAAGGGGAGCCAAAATTATATTGGAAACACAGTTTGGTTTATACAGTAAAAAGAGGAGTCTACCGTAGACATCCATGCCTAGTTATTAGTAGTTATAGTAATATTAACAACAATAACATGATTTATTGAGCACTTTTTATGTGCCAAATGCTCAGCTAGTGGTTTTTTTTTTTTTTTTTTTTCTTTTTATGACTAATATTGATCCTACAAGATAGACATTTGAATATGAGCTCCAGGATAAGGAAATGGTTTAAAGAGGTGAAGGTAACTTGCTGGGCTTTGAACCCAGGCCTCTGACTCCAGAGCCCTTGCATTTTCTGTTCTTCTCTCCTGTCTCCTGGAGTGTGGGTGGTGCTTTGGGTGGGAGGGGTACAGCAATAAAAAGTTAAACAGCTGCCATTTAAAAAGTTTCTATTGTGAGCCACATTCTTTACATGAATTACCACTAATCTTCCCATTAATCCTGCAGAGTATGTCTTGAATGCTTCTCCTCAGAGTTGTGGCTGGCTCAGGGTAACTGGCACCTTTCTGTTGGGGATGTGGAGGTGGGTGGTGCTACTAACTTTCAGGAATAAGGCCTTACCTGGGTGGACCTTCAGTAGGAGGTCCGCATGGCTTGAGAATTCTCTCTGAAACCTGTTGGATTGAGGATTCTCATTTCTGTTTGGTCACTGCCTTGCTTCATGATTTACTATGGGTCAGATACAAAGTGTACTATTTAGAAATAATAGAGTGATGCACAGTGTGTAGAAAGTCTTTGGGTTGGGCCCTTATCTCTGGGAAATTCCTGCCTTCGGACAACAGAACATCTGTGCTTCTACAGGTAGATGCTTGGAGACAGCAGCACCAAGAAAAAGCAAGTTTCAGGGAAAAATAAAACAACACATTCACAAGTTTCTGGCAGAAGCCTGGCTGCCAAATCAGATCTCATAATTAAAGGTATTAAAATATTTGTGTGGTGGTTGACTCTTTGCATTGCAGTTATTAGTAGGTTTAAAGGCAGGCTGCCAAGACAGAAACAGAAAATGTTGCATAATGCAAGTTGCCGGCCAGGTTAAAGTGTTTATCTCTACTGAAGAGCCTACTGCTTTTGTCTTCCAGGTAAAAATATATGTGAGTAGGACCCAAAATGTTGGTTTTAATTGGCCACAGGAATGCATTAGCCATGTGCCCTAGGATAAAATGTGGCTAGCCCAGTACTAATTATCTCCTGTTATTCTCTGCATCTTGGAAGAAAAAATTTCAGAACCCTCAGTTTCATGATAAAGCTGGGTAAGTAGTGTCTGGATAGTATCCAGAGGAGAGACTGAAGCCCGGTGATAACCATGAGCCCGCAAGGACTGCACTGCCGGATAACAGCACAGCCGGTGTGCGGGAAGGGTGGCTTGCTAGGTGCAGTCGTGATAGCCGGTGACAGTGCCCAGGTGGCCTTTTAAGAGGGCATGACTCTGGGCAGACACCAAACTTTAAGGAGGTCCTAAAACGACATCCAGTTTGAGTTTATTAGAGATCTCCTTGGAAACTGGTACTACATTAAAAAGATCAAGTGGATAGTTAAGGCATCAATTCAGATACTTCAGATCTCAGAACTACTTTTTTCCTGAAGTGTCCTAATAATTGATGTGCAGAGATGTATTTCTATCCTTATAAATTATTTGAATGATTGTGTTGGCCCCATATTTCATAGTAGGCTTTGGCTAGTGATGTTTATAGCTCCCTTTCCTCTCTTTTTGGGTCTTTTTATTTTACTTAATATTTTTAAAAATCAAGGTAGTTGAATTCTATTCTGATACTATAATGGTTTTATAAAGTAAAACATTTTCCCTAGATCTCTACATTTAAGCTTTTCATATTAGTAAATTTCTTTAAAAAAAAAAAAAAATTCTGTCTAACTTAAATTCAGTGTTGCTTTGGGTCTTCCAGAGTTTTTACCTTACACATAGCTGTTTTGGGACTTCCAGCCAACATTTATGTTCAAATCAAAGACTTATTAACCTTACCCTTCAGATTTATAAGTCTAAATTGGGTACCATTTTTCTTTTTTTCTTTTTTCCAATTAGTAGACCATTTGTTTGGCAAAATGAGAAGGGACATAATTCCATTTACTATTTTATTTTTTAAAAAGAATTATTTTTTTAAACTTTATTTTTATGTGGTGCTGAGAATTGAACCCCGTGCCTCACACATGCTTGGCAAGCGCTCTACCCCTGAACCACAACCCCAGCCCCTGTTTTCTAGTTTTTCAGTACAGTTCCATTAACAGCATTAATTTACCTTTATAACTGTACCTATTACATTAATAAATGGTGGTCCACAGACTAATTTGTAAACAAGGTAATTTTTTAAAATAAAAACTGAAGCTCTGAGTTCAAGCTTTCTTCTCAGTTTCTTCTTCTGAAGAATAACAATCATTTAGATCTGGTGCCTCATTTATGTAACCCTGAGAGGAGGGCCTGGAATTGACTTATGACAATGTTGTGGGCCTGGTTATTTTAAAGCTCTCGTGGTGCTGATGCTAGTATGTGCACTGGCTTCAGCACACTTGGGCTCTTAAGCTCCTGACAGATAACTTCCTAGGTGAGCCCGTATACTGTTTCTTTCTTGAAATTAGTGTCCTAGATCAGGCCTTCTATCTCCAACCCTGTCCAATAAAGATAAGTTTACAGCCTCCTGTTTGAATAGGTGCATGTCCTCTGCTGAACTGAATTATCTAAATCAGTCCTAGTTAGTCTCTTCCCTTTCCAAGAAAGGGACTTGTTTCTGACTGAAGGCCCAGGTGCTTGTGGCTGTATTTTAGACTTTATCCCAGTAAGTCCACAGGTCAGTTGCTAAGGTGAAATTTGGCACTTGACTGTAAACATCGTTTAGTTAGGTGTTCTTTGGCAGGAGGGGAGAGGTTTATTCCAGTAGTCTCACAAATGAGAATGGTTTGAATTAACTTGTAGGCAGACAGTACTGAATAAGTGAGGTAGCCAACGTGTTAAATTAGGAAAGGTTTCTAAATTAGGAAAGTTTTCTCATATTAGAGAAAACTGCGGGTCTTCTAAATTGAGGTTTAAAATAATTACCACGTAGGTATTTTCAGTTGTAGATGGACACAATACCTTTATTTTATTTACTTATTATGTGGTGCTGAGTTTCGAACCCAGTGCCTCACATGTTAGGCAAGTGCACTACCACTGAGCTATAACCCCAGCCCAGTTCTCATTTTTAATATGCATTTTATCGACATCTAAGTTTTCTAATCAAATTTGAAAAATTTTAAATGAATTTGTTTTAACTTTTCATGCAGTGAAAATACACCTGGAATTTTATCTTTGGGCTCTTCATGTTTCCCTGTTGATATGAGCAGAGATAATTCTCACCTGACATAATTGTTACCTGCCCTTAGAGTCCATGCTCTTTCTGTTGATTTCCACCAATACCTTATTCTTCTACTTGGTTTATGCTCATCATTTTGCTTTAAGTAGGACTATAAAGCTTTCAAAAAATTTTTTATTTTTTTTCTAGCTTGTTACCTCATGCATTTGTGTTGGTCAAGAAGACAAAGAAGAAACTATCTTGGCTTTAGGGTTCACATCACATGACTTTACACCTTTGAAAACCCATTGGTCAGTGTAGTCACTGGGAGATAATTTCAACTACTTCGCGCTCTGAGACTTCTTTAATCTTTCCCCTCTCCCTTTTAAAAAGGTGAATATTGCCAAGGGAGAAATTTTATTTTTCTGGCATATAATTTCAAAGTTGAACTTTTAAGGAGTCCGATTTTTTTTTTTTTTTTAATAATTTTTAACTTTTTTGTGGTCCTGGGAACTGACCCCAGGGCCTTGTGCTCTCTAGGCAAGTGCTCTATTACTGAGCCAGATCCCCAGCCCCGAAGTTGATTTTAGATGATTTGGGCAAAGTTAAAGCTCTTTGCCCTCTGTTTCTAGTTATTGACTCTTCTGGGGGTGGGAGCAAAAAAAGTACCCCTTATTAATAAGGGTTTCCTTTTGTGTTCTTTGGACTATTACCAGACTTTGACAAACGAGAGTGTGAATGCTTTTTGAACCTGAGACAACCAGTGTTGGGTTGATCTGTCTCAGAATCTAAGAGCCTCAGTTTCACTTGCCCTGGTTGTCTTAGCTGCTCTCCCATTCCTCTGTTTTCCCTTTTATATTTACTGGACATTGTTTAAAGAGCACTGACTTCCTTCTTCCTTCCCCATCTACCTGTCATCTTTCTGTAATAATTTTCTAACATCGGTCTGCATTTTAGAATCACCTGGACAACTTGAAATACCAGTGTCTAGGTCCCATCCTAAAGCAACTGGGTCAGACTTGGTGTGGGGCCCCGCCATCTACGCTTCCTCAAGCTTCCCAGGTGGTTAGAATGTATAGTCAGGGCTGAGAACCATTGTTTTAGAGAAATTAGATTTTGGCTGTGGAAGTTATCAACTAGTTTAGTATTGACTTTGGACCATTTCAGCCCTCTCCTTGGGAAGATTACAAGGTAGGATTTGCCCCTGAAAGCTCTGTATGAAGCCGGGATATAAGAGTACACTTGGCTTCAAGACAAGGGCATCATTTCTTAACAAACTATATTTAACTAGGATCTCCTCCTCTCCTTTCTTTTGTATAATTGTATGTGGTTTATTTAAAGGTTCCAACTCCCACTTGTTTTTCTAGACTGTTGAACCCTTGTTAACTTATTTTGAAGTTTTCAGAAATGTGTAAGAAGAGATGGTGCTGTTTCAAATGGTTGCATAAGACTTAGAAACGGAGACGCAAAAACGTATCCTTTCTTTTGTGCAACTTATGCAACCTGCTCTGATATACCAGAGGGCTTCACATATTCTGATGCATTTAGCAAATGACTCTCCAAATGTGGTCCCCAGAACAGCACCATTAACAGAACTCAGGAGCATGTTAGGAATGCAGACTCTCAGGCCCATCCTGGCATGTTCATTCAGAAACTCTGGACCCAGTAATCTGTGCATCAACAACCTACAGGTGATTCTGTTGCAAGCTGAGGTTTTGGAGCCACTCTTTTAAAGTCATTTGCTAAGTCGGTGGACCTCTCCTGTTGACGTGTTTGTTTGCTCCAGAATCCTGACAAGAATAGGGAAGCATCAACAGACATCTGTGCTAGGGTCTGTTGAAATGTAACGAAGCCCTGTCCCTTTGAGTACTCTGGACTTCCCACAGATCCTGGTTGCCTGTGCCATTCTGTACCAGGCAAGAGCACCTGTCTCCTTCCAGGATGACAATTGCAATAACGAAGGGTCCTCTCAGGTGTACACAGGAAACCAAATGTTCATCCTAGAGCAGATATTATATTCAAAGAGTGGCGCTTAGATTGGATTCTGGTGGTTTTGTGATCTTTCCCCCTTTGTTTTTGGACTTTTGGGAATGTTCTTACTTTCCAGACAAGCATCAGGGGAGTAGTTGCCCTGACTCATCCCTACACGGATGTGGGACATATGTGAGGAATATAAGGTTAAAATGTCCTGGGTGTAATCAGCGTGTGAGGGGCAGGGAGTGAAGGGGAGAGTGATGTGGCTCTTGTGATGAAGTCAGAGGCAAGGTGGTGACTTCCATCTTGACTCAGGATCCTAAAAGGTGCCTGGCCTCCCCCACTACAAGGTGAAGGTGGGGATAGATCCAAAGGAGTTATTGCTGCTTGCCAGTGTCATTGGATTCTGTAGTCCATTAAGCAAGGCCTCATGATCAACCATATCAGACGTAGCTGTTGGCTTTAGGCATATAAATAGTGCAAGGAACAGTGGGCTGGCGAGTACCAGAAGTTCATTTCAGGACCTTCTTAGCAGCTGCCTCAGAACACTGTCTGAGATTCATAAACACTCTTATATCTGACACATTAAAAAAAAAAAAAAGAAAAGAAAACCTGCCAAGACTAGTTTGGATTACAAATTATTCTTCTGTTCTCAGCATACCTTCTCCTCCAGGTAGCTGTATCTGAGACAATATGGCTTGAGTGCTGAGCTTCCAAAGGATGACCGTCCACGTTTTCTTCTCAGACTAACGGGAAAGACAGGCAAACCACTCTCTGCCTCATCAAGATCCTTGGGATGGGTCAAGAAGGCAGGTAGAGGTGTTGGATCTCCATTGGAAGGTCCCTGCAGAAGCGACAGCTGCACTGGGGTGAGTCTGAGGAGAGTCCTACGTGTTGTGCCATTAACGCTGCAGGTAGCATTCACAGGAGGACTTCAGGAGAGCACTAGAGACTTCAGAAGACTGGAAGTTGGTCAGATACAGCTGATGGGAACTTGGGGCACTTTCCAAAGCTGCCAATGCTCACACAGGAAATATACAGACTCATGGCAGTAGTTTTGTTGGTCCAAAAGCATGCACCTCTGCTTTCCTGTTTTGGGGACAGGAAGAGGGGTGTATCTTGAAAGGATCTGGCATCAAGGGTTCATTTACTGAGGAGTAATCTTCAAAACCAGTCAGGCTCCTAGGAAAAAGCTGGCCTGGAAATAGTCTAGAAGGCTTGGCTCCCGGCCCAGAGGGACCCTGAATCCTTGATTCCTGTGGCCCTGATCCGAAGACAGTGATGAGGGCCAGTATCTGCTCCATCCCTCTTTAAGAATTCCCTCTAGGCCTTTGGTTTTGAGAAGAAGGTCCCTGTTGTCCAACATGCTACTGAACTGCAGAGAACTATAGTTGAAGTTGTAAAGCTTTTATCCTGACCCACTCAAAAACAACAACAGAGGACCAAAACCATGACCTTTCTGTCTGAGCTGGTGTGAATGTAAGTGATGTACGCAGTCAGCCTTTGGCTTATCCATCATTTTCATGGCTATAACTAAGATGCACTGTTCACTGAACGTTTATTAGCAGTGTGCCAGATGTTGTTAAGAGCTTAATAGCTCTTCTTTACACAAGAGGAGACTGAATGGTTAAGTGACTAGGCTGAGACCATACAGTTAGTGGGTAAATGATAGAGATGGAATACTGGCATTAATGTGTCTCTACTTTGATTAGATAAACTCCAAACTCAATAATCTATCCAAGCCTTAGGGATTTTGATTTTATAGTTCTGCCTGAGACCTCATTATTTCTCATTTGGGAAGTTCACATTTCTGTTCAAATGAAGACAAGATGTATTCTATGACCCATCCCTGTTTCAGAATCCACCGAAGAACAGAGTTGAGCATGCTGGTGTAACCTACTTACATGGAACACAAGTGACTTCAGATGTACACTCTGGTGTAGCGCGATTATTCTTAGGAATGGGACTCTCCAAACTGCCCATTTTCCCCAGGTGTAAATGTAAGTGATATTCCAGGATGGGTGACCTGAGTGGTCTTTTCCAGATTCAGAAATGAGACCCAGATGCTTTTACTCCAAACTGCATCTGAACTTCCCTGTGATCAGCATTTCTTTCTCTTGGTTCCTCTTTTCAGTGGAAGTAGAAGTGGCCTGACAGTAACCCATCATCTGGTGAATAACCACATGGTTCTAGGAAGTGGGTGGGTTATTCTTTCCTTTAGTCTGCTTTACACTTCAAGGCCCCGGACATTGTGGGTGGTGGTTCAAGGTTGCCACAGTGAACAGATGTTGAATGATGGGGGCAGGAGGAGGAGGCCAAGAAGGGGAGGACAGGAGAATTACTTGATGGGCAAATGGGGGTCTAGGAGCACTGAAGATGGCCCAGGAAAAGTTGCTTGGCAGAGGCTGGAGGGTTGTAGTTGTGTGATGGTGATGAAATATTAGGGTCAATGGCTGGGCTTAGGAGAATTAAGCCCTCATGTAATTTCTTCAAAGAACATTATGGAGCATTACATGTGTACTCCCAGTAAGATGCTGTCACTAATGAGCACACTTTATAATTAAAATGCAAACAGAATTTGCTTTTAGTCTCATCATGGAACCATGGAGACACTTGGGGAGGAAAGTGAACCATTGCAGTTCTTTCTATACTGGAAGGGAGAAGAGGAAGCAGAGTTATTTTGTGGCTCTGGAATAATAAAAATAATGTCTGTGTTTTGGTAGCACCTTCCCAGGAGTTCAGGATTATGAATCATTTCTTCTTTGCCAAGGTGGGAGAGACTTTTCTGTCCATAAACCGAATCTCCCGAAGTCCTCTGTGTTTGATGGGTGAAGGGATGAGAGGAAAGAAGTAGGAAACTACCTGCGCCATCTTCCCCCCATTATCACCCTTTCATGAAAAATGAGCTGCGGCTTGCTGCCAAGACTTTGTTAAAAGAACTTGGTTGTCTGGTATTTCTCATCTGCATGAAAAATAAAAAGTGTCTCTATTTTTTCTGAGATTAATGGTAGAGATAAAGCTTTCTCAATATTTTAAAACATAGGCTGCACACTCTCCAAGAAAAAGCGCTAAAAACAATGTGGGCTATTTTGGGAATATTATATAAACAAGACTTTCAACCATCAGATAGAACAGTTCCGCCTCCCACTTCCCCCACCCCCCTGGACTCTAACCTTCACAGGGAAAAGAAGAAATCAACCCTCTTTCTTTGTTGGGTTGGCATAGGTCATTGGTTTACCTGCACTTAAGCCAGTGCCTACTGGTCACTTTTTTGGTTAAATTTAGGGATCATCTTAAGCATCTTGTTTTCCACATGGGGGAAACAGACCTGGTGGGCTTGTGGGTGGAAGTAAAGGCAAAGCATGTGCTGAGACAGCTGACCCTGTGCTCACATGGAAGACCGGTTTTATTTGGGAAGTCACCTGGGAATCTGCATATCAGTGGTAAGAATTAGACCCACCCACACAACATTCCGTCACCATTGAAGGCTGATAATCTTAATTTTTCTTAGTCACAGGCCAATAATAATTTTGAAAAATGGTTGGACTTTTTAAAATAAAAATTTGTATACCTCTGCATGTAAATTGGAGCCATCCTAAAAGAAAATAAACGAACCATTTGTCAGATAATGCATCTGTCTTACTCATCTCAATCCCTTCGGTTTGGTGTTTGTCATGGAGGTGGTGAGTCACCCTTAGAGGGTGTTCACAGTGGGGTCATTTCTTATTTGAGGGACCATTTTCAGGACAGACTTGTAATATTTTGCTTTCTCTTGCTTCGTATGTATAGGGATGGGGGACATAGAAAAGCCACTTCTGACCCAGAAAAAGGAGTGTGGTTGGCCAGTTCCCCCGCTCAGCCGGCTGTGCAGACCAGGGTTAGGTGTGCTTGACCTGGTCTTCTGATAGTGCGGGCCCAGAACCCTTCTTGTGACCTTCTCCATCTCACCTGGGTCCTGTTTCCTGGGAGGTTTCCTCAGGTAGTACTAATCTGAGAAGCAGACCAATGCTGAAAAGTGGTGGAGCCTCGAGCTCCAGAGCTCGATGCCTTGGGTGCATCCAGTTTGCCCTTTTATGTTTTGCGTGAAGAAATTAAGGTTCAGAAATATAAAGAAGCTTGCTTGAAGCCACACGGTGAAGCCCCTTGTGATTCAGAACTGACCTGATGGTCACCACCACTCTCGGGAAGATTGGCTGGCTGTTTCTTGAAACTTGGTGACTCGCCTGCACCTTCCTGATGTGCTCTTCGCTTCAGACACTACTTCCTCCATCCAGTGCCCAGTGAGGAGGCATTCCGTGGAAGCGGATATGAAGGGGACTTCTTTGGGTGCAAAATGCTGCCTTCTAAACCTCTAGATCTGGAAGAAGGACTGGTGGCAGCCTCCTGATCCAGAGTGATGGAGCCTGAGTTTTCTAAGTGGTTGTAACTTTCAGGATTGTGACTTTGGGAAAGAATTATGCTGTGTGTAATGTTTCCAAGAATTACTCTGTGCCAGAGGAGTGGGCACAGTTAGCTGGATCAATGGCTTTAATTGGCAGCAGTTTGCTACAAGGGAAGTCTGCAGTTCTACCAGTCTTTTTTTTTTTTCTCTTGTAACTTTTTTTAAAATTTATTTTTATTTGTTCTAATTAGTTGTATATGACAACAGAATGCATTTTGATTCATTGTACATGAATGGAGCACAGCTTTTCATTTCTCTGGTTGTACATGATGTAGGCTCATACCATTTGTGCAATCATACAAGTACCTAGGGTAGTTCTACCAGTCTTAAAGCTGGGCAGCTCATACATTCAATACTGTTGGATGGACTTGGGAATCTTTTATTGAGAATTAGTGGGAGATAGAGAGGGTGACAACTTTCTTTCACTATTAAAGTCTGATTAATAATCCTAAGTTATTCTTTAGGTACTGGAGAAGTTTGGCAGTCTTTGAAATAAGGAATTGCTTTGGCTCTGAGATCAAAATTTTACTTGTAGTCACTTTTAATATTATTAGGCTATTTCCTTCTCAACACTGATTATTGAAAGATTTGTGGCAAATTGGATTTGTTTTTGGGAATTAATCTTTACGTGCACTTTAAAGGTGAAATAAAAAATAACAGCAAATTATCTGACTATAACTGCTGTGAACAGTTTCATTAGTCACATAGATGGTTGGATGTTCTGGTCCCTAGCAGTAGGTTGTGGCATTGGTGTTAGCTTCTATAGCCTGAGCCAGGTCTGGGCCTAAAGCCAGGGGAACATACACATGTTCAGGGCTCATGTGACATGACCATGTGGGGACAGGGCATGAGGATTGACTGCCTGGGCCACAGCCATGATTATTCCTCCGTTTCCAGTTAGCTAACATGTGGTAATGCATGGAGTAAAGATAGACATAGAATTGAGCGTAGCTTTTTTTTTCTTCTAAAGATGGGACCTTGCTGTGCTGCCTAGGCTGGCCTTGAACTCCTGGCCTCGAACTTGTGGCCTCAAGTGACCCTCCTGCCTTAGCCTTCTAAGTAGCTAGGACCACAGGAGCATACCACATGCCCAGCGGTGGCAATGCAGTATGTTGTTGGAGTTCATTTTCTTTTGTTGATAAAAGTATTACAGTGATGAAAGAATTCCTTGCAGAACTTTTGCAACTCTCAAGGAAAAGTGATACAGTACAGACCCCACTTGATAGGTTGCAGAGTAGAGGGAGTGGGAGTTGACCTTCCTGTCACTTTGACTTTGCTCTTTGTTTGTGTAACCATGAAAGACTGCTTTTTGTAAAGGAGATAACTTGGCTCATCACTAGCATGCAGAATGTTGGGTGAATTAATGAGTGGAAGGCACATCATAATGTGTGGCACTTATGAAGTATTTTGATGATTTCACCTACTCTCTTGCCATCTGGAAACTTGCATTTACAAAGATGCAGAGCCATTTTTGGATGATACTGAGTCCAATATGTATTTAGAATGGTTTAGATTTTCATTTGGCTAAAACCTAGGAGGTTGTAGACTAATAGAATAATAATGATAGCTTTTCCTAAGGAGCCCTGAATAGCTTCAGAAGTACTTTAATGGGAGGTAAAAGGCAGGAGTCTTATTCTGTTTCATAGTGATGAAATTGAGATACATGGCTTGCCCGGGGTCCTAAAGCTTGCTTCTTTTGAAATGAGAAGTTAAGAAGTCCTCTTTGGGGGGCTGGGGAGATAGCTCAGTTGGTAGAGTGCTTGCCTATCAAACACAAAGCCCTGGGTTCAATCCCCAGCACCGCCAAACAAAACAAAACAAAACAAAAAGAAGTCCTCTTTGCTGTCTTAATGTACCAGTTCTCAGAGAGCAGAGCTTTCCCACCTGGAGTTTAAATTCGACTGAAGGTGTATAAATCCAAGCTTCAAAGATCTCAAAGCTGGTCAGGGCTCACAGGTTGTTTGTCCTGGGAACCTGTTGTGCAGTGTTGAGTTTGGAGCCTAGTTGGTAGTGAGGCCGGGCCCCCTCACTCTCCTTCTCAGCAATTCAGCAGGATGGGGTTGGATTCTTACACCCAAGACGGCTGGGAGCCTCTGCTCGGTTTGCCCCATCTTTCTTCCAGTTCTGAGATGCTTTTTACCTCCCATTAGATACTGTTCAGGGCACCTTAGGAAACACTATCCTCATTTTTCTATTAGTCTATAGCCTCCTAGGTTTTAACCAAATGAAAATCTAAACCACTTTACATATATGTTGGACACAGTGTTGTCCAAAATTGGCTCTGTGTTCAGAGGCTTCCACAGAGTGGGAAGAGTGCTGCCTCAGGCCTCTGCCTGTCCTCTGGCTGGGCCCTAATGCATCTTTCTAGGGTACTTGGCAGAGAGATGAGGCACATGCCCGAGTTCTGTTTCCACCTCGTTCCTCTCTGCTTCCTTAGCAAGTAGGCTGTTATACTGTTACAGGCCTGCCATTCCTGGATGGACTCACCTATGGGAAAGCAAAGACCACTCTTCCTTAAAGGTACACATTTCAAGCTTTTGCTTATGATCCTCCTCATACCACAGTGGCGACTTACAGAAGTGTGCTGTACCAAGTGATAAAGCCCGAGGGTAAAGGATGACCTCGTCTTCATGGGTGCTAGAGTTAGGTCACAGGTATGGCTGAGTTCATAGCAGTGGAAGCAAAATGGGGACCTGAGATTTGCTTCCAAACTTACAACTGCCTTTAAATAATCACAGATCAGTTTCACAGAAGCAGCATGTTTTTTTCTGTTATTGAAAAACTTTTCCTCTTAGGACATCATAGAGCATAGAGAGATTGTTGATATAATAGATGGCATTCTCATATTTGAAATTTGGTCTTCTAAGGTACTGAACCAGTCCATTTATTTTGAGTATTCTTCCCTTATGATGTATTTATGTTCATATATCCAGCCTTGTGGATCCTTTTCTGACATAAGGTGTTTTGTTGAGTGTGTATGGCTGCAGACTTGGCTAGTGTATGAAGCAGTATGGATCAGGTTCTTTGGGAAGGAGCAGCCCATTGGAGGAAACTTCTGATAGGTAGAACAATGAAGGAATCAGAAGAAGGGGAAGACCCTGGTATAAAAAATTGTCTATACCAAAAAGTACCAGAGACTCAGTAGAAGGGGTTGGGATTGAGGGGAATATGGGGGGGACTGGTACGTAGTTGAATACCACTGCTTCTCTCCAGTGCAGAATAGGTCCCAGACTGTTCAAGGGAGTAAGGGAGTCCATTGAGAAGCATCAGATACCGGAATGGATGGGAGAGGGTGTTGGGCAGTCTCTGGAAGCTCTGCATTCCTATGGATATTGCTTACAGTCTACAGACTGTCACAGAGATGAATATACCTGTGTGTGAAGACACATGCCCACTCCCACATTTACACACACACAGATTGCACAGTTGACTTTTGAAGTGAGAGCTGTGGTTCAGTATTGGCCTTGTTTTTTCTCCCCTCTGTTGTAGGCCAGTCCATGTTCCTGAAAACAGACAATGCATTGTTGAAAGTACAATGTACTCTCCTGCTTTTGCATTGTCATCAGAAACCCTTGATGAAATGCTTAATTTCTCTCTGAGTTATGCTGTACTTAGTTGGCTCGTCTGATGGTACATTTGATTTGGAACCTGGAACTTTCCTTATGCCCACCTGTGTTGTGTCGTCAGTCACGGGACACTCGTTTTTATTGAAAACTTAAGGATTCCTATATTTGAGATGACTCGGACCAGGATTTCCAAACTAGTAACGTTGACTGGGATAACACAGATGAGGTCCCCCCTCATTCCTTCCTTCACCTCTAGCTTTTTCATGGTATAACTGCCCCTTCCTAATGTCCACTATTAACAATAAGGCAAATGGGACCTGCCTGTAAGGTTCCCTCTAAAAATGAAGATAATTTTTAAGTTCTTTTACAAAATTAAAAGCTTGAAATCCTGTGATAGTCTGCTAACCAGTTGCATTGCTTGTGACCTCATTTAAGAACATGTTTTATTTTTATAACTTTTAAATTGATAAATTTCAACAAAGATAGAGATAAGTAGTTAAATCATGTCAAATGATTAAAATTTATTTTGATTTTCTCTGCACATGGACCATTGACTGGGTATAGTAGAATTTTTTTTAAAGCTAAATTATATGAAAAAATAAAGATTTACAAAGGAGAGAAAATGAGGTGGTTGTACATTCTTTAATGAGCTGTTATGTTTTTAAATTTTAATTAATGAGCTGTTTTGCTGTTTCAGAAATCGTTAGTCAGCTTTACAAGAATGTATTTGTTATACAAAATGAGATATGTGTTTGTAGACAGACCCTGCTTCTCCCTTCTTCCTCTGTTCAGTTCAGCTTCTACTTTATATCCCCCAGTTTCCCCCCACCTGTGCCCCCCAAAAGGTTAGAGGCAAAGAAGAAACTTAAAATATCAAGACAGAGTGAGGCCGTCTTTGTGGTGAGTCAGGCCGCAGTGCCTGCTGGCTAGGAAAACAGTAGGCTGGGCCTCCAGTACTTTTGCAATAGTGATGGTGGGAATGCAGCCCGCCTGGGCCTTGCCCTCACACTCGGGGAGCCTCAGCAGGATGCAGGAGCTTTAGCACTGCTTTCTGCTGTGCTGGGATTGTTTTCTGGAACTAGGCAAAAAAGAAAGAAAGAAACACACGGTTGGTTCCAGTGTGAACCTGGAAAAGCTTGAAGGAGGGCTTGCTGTTTTTGATGGAAAAAGTAACCACAGTACCTTAGTTACTTAACATTGACTAGGTAAGCATAGTGTTGTAGGTTTTGCAGAACATGTACAAATTGATGTTCATCAGGGTGTTTCCTGGGACAAAATAGTCACACTTGCTTTTGGCCTGGGAAGGAGTAGTTTGATCCAAATCTGTTTTGAGGAGAAGAATGGCTGGCATTACAGGGCCTGCACACTATTCCTGTGGCTCTCTCCACAAGTAGCTGCTTCCCATGATCCGGCTTCACTTAACTTTAGAAAATTATTGTTTTTGAAAATTAAAAAAAAAAACTAAGTGGTAGAGAGAAACAGAGGCCGTATTTAAACTGGCCTTTGTAATTTTTCCTGGTCACACGCAGCCCATACTTTGGAACTCTGTGACAGGAGTACCCTCTGCCCCCGTGCTGGAGTCTTGCAGGCCGGGCCTTGGCTGCCTTGGGCTACACAGACACAAGCACAACCCGGATCCTTGTTTACTTCCTCTCCAAGTGCTGGGGACATCGAGTACTAAGAAGGACCCTGTGCTTGCACAAACACTCCTGCCAGTGCGCTCTCTCAGCCCTCTGGTCCTGGCTGTCTTGGAAAGCATCACACATCCCTCAGGCAGGCGTTTGCTCTTCAAGTGCAGACATTGTGCTCCAACTACGCACCTTTTCTCGGCTTCCAGTGCAGACTTGCAGTCCCTCTCCCTACAGCCCAGCCCAGGAGAGGAACCTTTGCTTTGACTGCCACTAACTTTAAGAGCTGGAGGAGGAGTCAACCCCGGGCTGGCTGTCTGCTCAGCATGAGTTCCTGTGACTAATATCTGGAAAGCAGTGCTTTCTTCAGATGCCTTTGAGAAACTTAAGGGGCTTTTGGGTCATACACTGTTGTCTCCTCTCCATTTTAAGATGGAGTTTTTCCGAGCAAGTATGTGAAAGTATTTCACACTGAATGTTAGTCAAGCTGAAAGTGATCCTTTTCAAAGTTGTGAATAGATAAAAACAAAAGCATGTTGCCAGAAAGAACTGTTGCAAAAGCAGGTGGCATTATTTTTAAGGAACTTTTTCACCCTCTGTTATTCTACTGGCAATCAGAGATTTATTAATCAAAGGATATCCTGTTTTGTGCAGCATCATGATAGAAAATCTGAAACATTAGTTTTCAGACAAAACGGTGTGTAGATGGATAAAGCTAAATGTAAAGACTGAAACTCATTAACAGGGCTTAAGTTAAATAAAACTTTTGAGGGCCGATACTCAAATTTGAGGAAAGGAAAGCAAAAATGGATAGATAAAAGTACTTTAGTTTCAAGACTGATATTTCTATCAGAATTGTGAATGCCTTGCTCACAAATTCTGTAGTTTTAAAAAATGGTGACTTTTCTCATTTTAATACTGGAATTTTGGCTTTTTAATGAACATCCTGGGGCAGCTTTCAGACTGGAGAGAACCTTTGGACTTATTCTAACTCAGTGTCCCCTTTGGCGGAAGAAGAAACTGAGGCCCAGGACTTGGTGGGTTCAGAGTGCTAAGCTGGTATGAGGCAGAGGGTTGGGACACAGCCTTCTCACTCCAGGCCCTTTCAGAAAATGCCAGTCAGCTTTTGTAGCTATTATAAAGACTTACTTGGGACTTGATTAGGGATGTGGAGGATAGGGGTGGAAGAATTCCATGGCAGCTGGAAGCATTAGCTTATCTCATGTCACCACCACAGTGTAGCTGCGACGCCTGTTTGGAACCCGTAGCCCACATCAGGCTGGGGAGGTACCTTTCCATTGACAATAACCATGCCTGTTGTCAACAGGCAGCCATCCTAACACTAAGTGCCATATGAGGCATATACTTTGTATATCTGTTCCCTTGGAAACTCTAGTAGTCTTGCATGATACGGCAGTTAGGTTAAACAGAATTTACATGGTTTATTTTCTTTTCTAAATAGTTCTTCCCAGGGCAACCCCATCTCGAGGGAAATCCTATCATGTCCTTCTAGTGAGTAGTAGGGTAACTCAGGAGTCAGCATGAAATTCAAACTCTCAACAGTCAGGAAAAAGCAGTAGGCTCAGGACCCAAATTAAACTATAATCCTAAAGTTCACTTTTCGGTCAGGCATTCAGGAAGCAGCCCATGAAAATTTGCTCAGATGGAGTTTCCTCATAGTTCTTCAGCAGCTTGAAATAACATCTTGAGCTGGCAGTAAACAAAAATCGCGGGTTATCATTTTTCTTTTCATTTGATTCAACAAGTTTTCATGTAGGGAGTGGAATAAAAAACAAAACTTTGTGTTTCTGAAGCCTGGGTTTTGGGATCTGTACTTTATACAGTTACTTACAGGTTCCAGTTATCTCGAAAGACAAAAAAGACTCCTTACAAAGTTAAGCCTGCCTTTTTTTCTTTTAAATTAAAAACAATGTTTGAAAAATCGCTTTATTGCTTTTTATTGCTGAATACTACTTAGCAACAAAAAGGAATGAATCGTGTATGAATCGCGAAAACACGCTCAGAGAAAAAAACCTGACGTAGAAGAATACATAACTGTATGATTCCATTTCTGTGAAATTCTAGAAAAGGCAAAACTGGTGACCAGTCGCAGACCAGCGATTGCCAGGGCACTGGGTGTAGGAGGAGGCTGATGGCAAAAAAGGCACCAGGGAACTCTCTGAGGAGAAAGGAAAATGTTGTGTGTGTTTATTGTGGTAGTTGTACTGGTTGTATGTACATTGCCCAAAATTCGCCTAACTACATGCTTAAAGCGGGTGCATTTTTTGGTTATGTAAATTATACCTCATAAAGTTGATTTATACAGAGTTTTAGAAATGGCTATGGTTGGAATTTCTTTGTGCAATGTAAGAACAAAGAGTACATTTAGGCCAGTTTTTTTTTTTTTTTTCTTTTTTTTGGTACAGGGATTGAACCCAGGGGTGCTTAAACTCTGAGCCACATCCCTGACTCTTTTTATATTTTATTTAGAGACAGTCTCGCTGACTTGCGCAGGGCCTTGCTAAGTTGCTGAGGCTGGCTTTGAACTCGCGATCCTCCTGCCTCAACCTCCCCAGGCACTGGAATTACAGCTGTGCGTCACCGCGCCTGGCCTAGGCCAGTTCTTGCAGCAGTGTCAACGAGACCCTTTGTGGTCACATTTCCTCAGTTTCTCCTTCATTCACCATCACTTGAGAGTCCTCCCGTCTCGTCTGCCTTTCTCCTCATTGTGTGATTCGAACAGTAGAAGCTCTTTGCTTTCAGAAGCTTGCAGTCATCAGTAGTAAGCCAGCACGTGCCTTCAGTTCACCACGTGGTTTTTTAAGTAGGGGCTTCTGTAGACACTGGCCGTCTTGGGGAATGGGTGGAAGTGTGCGTGTGTGTTTTGTGTAGGGAGGGGCTGTGCCTCACACCTGTCCAAGGGACTGTGTTTAATCTGAAAGAAAGTGTCATGACTTTCGTTTCTGGCACTGGTGTGCCACAGCTGGGCCTGGGTTGCACATCTGTTGTGGTTTCAGAGTCTCTGAAAAGCCTTTGCCAGGAGGGTGCTGCATGTGGTTGGAGTGGGTAGTAATTGAGAGGATCGGGGGACGGAGAGGAGGATTCTCGGTGCCTTCTTTACTCTTCAGTCTTTAATCTCAATACCATTAGAATTTAGAGAGGGTTATTTTTCTAGCGTGTCCACAGAGAAATGGATGCACGCTGAGGGATGTATAATTTAGTGGGCAGTGTGAACATCTAGATATTGGGAGTAGTCTTGTTGAGTGTTCCGTTTGAAAGTTCAAGTCCTCTGTGCCCAGTCGACATTGGCCTCTAAGAAAAAACTATTTTGTCCTTAATGGACCACGTTGGCTGAACTTGGTGCAAGGGTTTTTCTTAGAAGGGAGGATTACACATTATAGTAACAAGATGTTCTTTTATTTCCCAGTTTATCAAAAGATGTTGATTGTGAAATAGGGTGTGCAGATATTTTAGGTCTGTTTTTTAAATAGATGAGCTTGAAAGGGTGAGAAGAGGCTGTGTCCGGAGGTTAACTGGGCTTAAGGAAAATTAAATAATTGGCATGGGATGGAAAAGCAAATATTTTTTCCCCCTGTTGTGTATATCTTTTGGGCATCTTTTGGCTTGTGTTTTGTGTTCACTTAGACTTAAAAGTCAGTGAGGGAGAGATGGCAGAAAGTTGCTTTCCCCTCTTTTTCCCTCCCCTAAAAATTAGTTAAAAAAATATTAGCTTGAAGTGGTGGTCAAAGGGCAGCTTGAGATTTTCACTTTAAATTATATGTTTGTTTATAAGAAGACGAAAGCTGGTGAAGTCTGAGAAACTTCAAAGAAGAAAAAGGGAGAGCCCCTCTTTTCTACCTTCCACCTCCCAGGAGAGTTGTAAATATAGGAAGCCTGTTTGCTGTCAAGGTTTCAAAGCCAAGTGAAGAAAACAAAGCTGGCAACTTACTGGAGTGTCAGCTTCTATTTTTTTTTATTAATTTTTTTTTTTTAATTTTTACAGACTGCATTTTAATTCATTGTACACAAATGGATACAACTTTTCATTTCTATGGTTGTACACAATGTAGATTAACACCATTCATGTAATCATACATTTACAAAGGGTAATACTGTCTGTTTCGTTCTATTAGCTTTGCGTCCGCCACCCCCTCCCGCCCCATTTTCCTCTACACCATCCAATGTTCCTTCATTCCTCTCAGCTTAATAGAATGATGGTATGAAATGGCCACATCCGGGTTCCCGGGCCTGGGCCTCCTTAAGGGGAGGGGCTGGCAGTCCTTTCTTCTTCCCTCCCACCTGGGCCACCCCTCCTTGCCATTGCCTTCTTCCAGCTTCACCTTTTGGGCTCAGCCTGTGTTGTTTCTAACTGCTTTCTAAACCCTAAAAACAGAGGTGTGCCACACTGTGGTGGCCCTGGTCCTCCATGTCCCCTGGAGCTCTGTGGGCTTGTGGACCTGCAGTAGTGCCTCAATGAAGCACCAGGGCAGAACAGCCAGGCACTGGCACGCGCTCTCGGGCTTTGTTGAATCTGGCTGGGCTCCAGCTCTTTCCAAACAGGACTCCTGCCAGCCCCTATGCTGTAAGATAAGGATGGGCTACACCTGAGCAAATTTTTGTAGGACAGCTCTCCCTTTCTTTATGTCCTTATAAGACCTTTCTAATGCATGTGTGTGGTGGTCTATAAATGGGTCCGGGAAAATGTGTGATTTTGGAACAGACATTTGTAATCCAAGGTATTTACTTAGTGATTTTTCCAAATATTAGCAAGAACTAAAAGTTCAGTTTATCCTTCTGGTATTTTAATGTTGTACTCAAGGAGGGCCACCCCTGCCCCCCACAAGGCGTGACTTCCACCCTTCCCACTCTCCCTTCCTCCTAGCAGCTTGATTTTGCAAACTTTGGTCAAGCCACGGTTGGTGAAGACAAAGCCTCTGCCTTGTTTCTGTTGAGTTTATTACAGGTGTGGACATAATAATTTTTAGGTAGTGATGTTCAATGTAAATTGAGTTTTCAGGAATATCAGAGGTATTTCTAAAGAAGGAAGGAGAATGGAAAAATACTTTCCATTATAATTGTCAACTCTACTCTTCACCTTAAGTTTAACTAAAGATATAGAAAACCTTTGGTGGTTATTATATTGAATTCATTTCCCAAACATACTTATTGTTTTATATGAAATACAATGTAATTTTTTTTACAAAAAAAAAATAAACTAGGTGCCAAGAACTCTTTGGCCCTTTCACTGAGGCAATTTAAATAAATGTTTAATTTTGTGACCTAGTATTAGATGATTTTCTTCTCTCACAGTGTTTCTGGATGGGAGGCAAGTTATTAATACAAAAACTAAAGGTAGAGTACTTAACTCTAGGAAAGGAAGGATCAAAGAAAGCAGGAACTAGAGACTGCCTTGTTATGCCTCCCATTGTCAAGACTTTAGGGCGAAACCTGTTCTTCTGTGTTAAAGAATTGTTGTCTCGGAGATTTTGAGCACAACATGAAATCAGCAGTCTCTGTATTTGCCATGGGTGTGAGGGGTCTGCTAGTGGTAAATATCAGGCTGCCATTTTATCTTATGAGTGACAAGTGTCATAATTCTGCTGTAAATTGGTTTTGCATCAAGTATAGGATACTTTATTTGTGTAAGATAAATATTTTAATGGAGGCAGTTCTGTTTGCTTTTGTTCTGTCGGACTGACTGGACCTGGCTTCCCACCTCCTGTCTTTTTGTTTAACCTTACCACCCTTCTTTTTTGTTCCTAAGATGGTCTATTACTTTGAAGAATGCCTTCCAGATTTATAATGTCAGTATGTATTATTTTACCATAAAAATCAAATGCTTTATTTTGTACGTCGTTCCTTTCCATTGTCTTATCCTTCAATGTTAAGAACATTTAAAAATAAAAAAATGCCTTTTTTTTTTTTTTTTTTTAAGTGATTTTGAGAAAGTTGTCCTGGCTATCCCCCAGAAAATGATCATATAGGACATTTTGGTGTGACTTACATATGATTTCAGGGGCTTATGAACCCTCTAAGTCTCATACACAGACTCCTGTTTAGTACCCTAAATTCTTTTTAAAAAATTAATGTTTGAAGTAAAAGTAGGAAGGTAGACTTGGATGTAACATCTAGATATTAGGAAAGTTAGGAGTTGATGAACGAACCACTCTTCAAGTATACTTTATAAGCAGGGAAGGAAAAGGCTTGTTGGGAAAGGGAATGAGAGGGTTTAAGCAGGACTTGGAAATCAGAGAGGGGGTGCCAAGAAAAGACATTTAGAAGTAAGAAGGCAAATGTGCACTTATCCATTGGTGAGGTTATGGGAAATTTGGGAGAATCGAACACTAGCTTAATCACATATTTTGTTTAAAAAGAGATCTGTGTTTAAGTGAGTTTGGAAAATACTTCAGTACCTGCTCACCCTTTAGGTGCCTTAGATGTGTGCCAGGAGTTGGAAGCCACTGACAAATCCTGCAGCACAGAAACCTATTCCACGTGGTTTAACCCAGCATACCCCAGCCAGTTCTAGGCTCCAGGGGTGCTTTTTGACCAGACACAGTTATTAGCAGAAAACACTTTGCGAAATGAAATGCTGGACTAGATAGAGTCCTTTCCATCATTTTTAGAACTTGAAGGGTGAACAATATCCTGAACCACAGTAAGCAGAGAAAATCCCAAAGGACTAGAGAGATGTCACTCTGGAGATAGCCACATGAGACCTAGGGAGGCCTGCAGTTGTGTCTTCATTGGTCTCCAAGGGGAGGTGCTAGGGTGTGAGTGGCATGGCTGAATTGTATTAGAGACATGTGGGTTTAAGGTTTGTATAAGTTCTTACCACATCTGGAGGAGAAAGAGAACCAGACCTAAGAGTGGTCAGCGGAGACATAGAAACAACGTCAACTTCTCAGTCCCCGTTAAATCCAGAAGCATATCAAACTGAGAACAGGTAATGGGAATAAGCACAAAGAAATCGCTTGCCATCCTGAACTTGGAAGGCACTTTTTGGTTGTGAGTATGTTCGTTTCCGAGAAATTGCTTTCTTGTTAAACAAAATGATTGTGCTGTTTTTAATTGTATCAAAGTATCTCCATTCTGCCACGTGGTATTCATACTCATTCTGGATGATAGCTGTGTGAAATTATAGGTTCTGTGACGTAAGTTTTAGCTTAGCATCACAAGACTGTTCGCCCCCAGTCCCTGAAGCCCAGTGTTCTTTTGGTTTGGTACCCAGGTTATCATGTTTCAAGATTTTTTTTTTTTTTTTTTTTAAACACAGATAGTCTACAGACTTTGGTGGCTTACCCTGTAGACCTATATTAGTCCAGCCACAGCATGTGAGGTAGCCCGAGAGCTATTTCAGGAACAAACCTCATATTCCCTCTGATTTTTAATAAGTACTAGGTCTGCCTGGCTCTTGAGGTGTTTCACAGGGTCCATCACACGCCACCTCCTAGGAGCTGCTAAAATTAGAATTCATGCTTTGGTTTTTTAAAATTAGTAATTCTTCTTTGACTGAAACTGAAACAAAATAACTTCTCCTATGCCCATACCTCCTAAAGTAGAAATTATTAACAAACTAAAGCAAGAAAAAACTTATTAAAAAATGAACCCATAATTCCTTTCGTAGAGCTGAAGTTTCCCAGTTATTTGGTGTGGGGCGTGTGCTTCCCTTTTAGAGTCCAGTTCCCTGCCTTCAGTCCTGCCTTCTTCCTCCTGACCCTCCCCATCCATCTTCCCAGTTTGGGGAGGGGAAAATCTCTGTGCTTCTTTCTTCCAGGCCATTTGCCCTAAGATGTGTGTCATCCAGTCATGACTGTCTTTACTTGAGTCCCCTCAACCCCAGAGGAGCAGTGGCTTGGCTGAATTCTGCTGACTTGTTGCTGCCCAGCTCTGCTGATACGGACATTTGTAGTGTGGGGAATGACAGGGGATTACCAAGCAGTTGCTGAGTGATAAACTGAGCTGAAGCCACCACATGCAGAATGAACAAAAAAGAGCAACAGGGACACACTGGCCCCTTGCTCTGAACCAGCTGTCTGTGCTTGGCCTGCTGGGAAATGGTGGGGGGTGGTATCTGGAGCTTTGTCTTGAACAAAGTTAAGGATAACATGAGTCAGAAGCCTAATTCCAAAATGTTTGGGTCTGTACAGATTTGGGGCGTGGGGGAGTGTTCCACATTTTATGGTGATTGACTTACTGGAAACTCATCATGGAAACAGAGATTTAGGGAAAGAACTCTAAATATGTTCTGGGAAGGCTCCCATTCATGGAATTGGTTAAGCAGACAAACGGCTTCCAGGAATGCCCAACCAGATTTATATAGCAAGATGCAGATGGTTGATAATCTCTTCTTGATAACTGCAGTCTAGGGCTGGGCTCTCTCCCTCCACACACACCCTTCCTCCCGCTTTGCTCACAATTTCTCCTGATGGACAGCAAGAAAATCTCTGATTCTCATCTGTGCATGTCCTTCCTCTCCCCCTTTTCTTTCTATATATAATTAATAAGAAGGTTACTAACAGTTATTACAGAAGAAACTTGAGAAGTAAACAGGGTTCCCTAGAAAATGGATGAGAGCTGTTTGTTTATTCCTACATCAGTCAAACTTTATAAGAGCACATTTTTGTTTTGTTTGGTTTTGCTTGGTACTAGGGTTTGAACCCAGAGGCCCTCTACCTCTGAACTACATCAGCAGCGCTTTTTATTTTTTGGGACAGGGTTTCACTAAGTTGCTGAGGCTGGTGTTGAACTTGTGATTCTCCTGCCTCAGTCCCCTGAGTCACTGGGATTATAGGCATGCACCAGACACCTGGCTTGAGAGCACATTTATTATTTTTTTAAATATATTTTATTGTAGTTGTTGATGAACCTTTATTTTATTCATTTAGTTACATGCAGTGCTGAGAGTTGAACTCAGTGCCTCACACATGCTAAGCAAACGCTCTACCACTGAGCCACAACCCCAGCCCACACATTGATTTTTATTCCCTATCTTCCATTTTCCTTTTTCCTTGTTATTATTAATAACCCTCTGAATGGAAAAAATTTGGGACTAGTGTTTAAAAGTATAACCTTTAAAATTGATAAGATAGGTAATTTTATTTAAAGAAAATTATTCAATAATTTTATTATTACCTTCTTTAAGGTAGGTAATTTTAGGGCTGAGCTTGTAACTCAGCGGTAGAGTGCTTGCTTAGCACCTATGAGGCACTGGGTTTGATCCTGAGCACCACATTAAAAAAAAAAGTAAATAAAATAAAGGTATTGTATCCATCTACAACTAAAAAAACTTTTTTTAAAAACCAAAAAACCCAAAAAAAGTAATTTTATTAAAAACCAAAAAAACCAAAAAAAGTAATTTTATTAAAAGAAAAAAGAGTGATCTTGTTAGGTACTACCTTTGTTGCATATTCTGGACCAAGAAATACATAGCTTCTATGCATCTGCATGCTTTCAGCTATATCTAGAATATGATATGTGTATAGAGATGTACTTATCACAATTATAGCTTATGGATTGGTGTTTTGAATACAGTTTTTTTTTTTTTCTTGTTTGAATGATGTCCAGTGTTTTATTTAGGAAGGAGCACAAATAGTTTAAGATAGTGGCTTTTCATAATGCTTCTCATAGTGACCTTTCAACAGTACTGTCTTGGCCTGGGACTTGATGAGAGTGTTTTGTTTCCACCAAGATGTGTCTTCCTGGCCTTTCCCCTCATAGCCAGCCTCAGAAGACTTGCCCAGGTTCAGTGTGTCAACTTTTGACTGCATTTCAGTGGATCTAGTTCATCTAAAATCCTTCTCCTACCTTCCTTTAAAAAATCTTAGTCCAGGGCTGGGGAGATAGCTCAGCTGGTAGAGTGCTTCCCTCGATAGCACAAGGTCCTAAGTTCGATCCCCAGTACCGCAAAAAAAAAAAAAGAAAAAAAGAAAAATCTTAGTCCATTAAAACTTATAAATGCTTTAGAATAAGTTTTTGAGAAGCCAGCCCACCCCAAATCACCACACACAGTGATTTCTGTTATGGGCTATTCTATTTCAGATAAATTCCAGCCACTTCTTCCAGCCCATTTGCTCTTGACTCTGGGTGTGGATTATTCCATCTCAAGTTTCCTCCTAGAGTATAGCTACATTTCAGCAAGAAAATACTGGGTGACTGGTTCTCTAAGATCATAAATCTATGTCAGTTCTCTGTTTGAGCAAGATTGAGTTACTGCTGAACACCTCTAACCCCTAGGTAATCTTTGCTTCTCAAAATTTCTGAGGGGTAAGTTACTCATTTTAAAAGACCACTGGCAAAACCTAAATGTGTTACTTGAGAGGGCTGACTGCACAAGCGCATTGGTGTTCTGTAGATAAAAGCTTTAAAACTGTTATTTCCTCTTCTCAAAGTGTATGTATTCATAGAAAATGTAGAAACCATGGATTGCAAAATGGAGAAAGTAAAAATCACCTACAGTTCTGTACTTGATTATTGTTAACATTTCTCCATGCTCATTTCCTGGTTGTTTTGTTGACTAGGATTATATGTGTGTGTTTCTTTTTTTTTTTTTTTTTTTTTGTGCATATTAATTATACAGAATGGTGGCTTTCATTGTGGCATATTTGTACATACATAAGAACATAATCCAGTTTCATATCTCCCCCACCCTCACTATCCATGTGGTTCTAAAACCTGGATTTTTTTCTTCAGCCTTGGGGGCTTTGGGATTGGATGTCTTGGCTAATTTTTGTAAAAGGGATTATGCATACTTTTCTATGCCATCAAATAATCATCAATACATTTATTTGTAACATTAAATGTCATATTTCTACATAATTCGTAGATTCACATGTAATTGTAGGAAATAATACAGAGAAATCCTGTGGACTCTTACCCTGTAATGTCTTGCTAACTAGTGCATCCAGCCAAGACCCTGGCATTGCTGCAGGCAAGACACAGCATTTCTGTCAGTACAGGGGTCCGCCCAATCCCTGTTGGCCTTTTATAGCCATACCCATTTCTATACTGCTCCTCCACCTGACCCCTGGCAACTGTTGATCTGTTCTCCATTTCTATAATTTTGTCGTTTCAAGAATATTATATAGGTGGAATCATATAATATGTGACCTTTTAGGATTGGCTTTTTATCAGGGTGGGGATGGGGTTATTGTTTTGTCGTTTTTCCCTTAAGCCTAATTCCCTGAAGATTTATTGAACTTGTTACACATCTCAATATTTGTTTCTGTATATTGCTGAATAGCATTCCAGCTTCTGTATATATCACATTTTTTTTAACCATTCATCAGTTTATGGATATTTGAGGTTCTGAAGTTTTTGACTATTTTGAATAAAGTTGTTACGGACGTTAGTGCACAGGATTTTGCGTAAACATGTTTCATTTCTTTCAGATAAATGCCAAGTTATATGATTTTAATAAAGGCATAACGTTTCTTTGTGGGGCATTGTTTTTCATTTTATGAAATAAGTATTAATTTAGCTGATTACGTCTAGATGGATTGTCAAGGGTTTTCTTACATCCTAGTTTTCCTGCTTGTTAGAAATACCACTGATGAAATTCTTACAGGTAAATTTGAATGCAAATAGGTCTTTTTTTTTTTTTTTTCCCTAGAATTGGAATTGATGCTTCAGAGTATGAAAATTTTAAAGGCTTTCTTTTTATAATTTCTCCTTTTTCCTTCTAAAAACCTTTAAAACTCTCTAACAGCACAGTACAAAAATGCCTATTTCTGATATCTTCTGATATCAACACAGAGCATTATTACTTTAAAAATCTTTGCAAATGTCTACCATATCCCTCTAGCAGCATATCCCTAAAGCTTGGCTTTTAGTTTTCCAGTTCTGCTTTGCCTAAGAAAATCTTTCACAATAAAAAATACCACCCAAATCTTGTTTTTGCATGAAGTTTGGGCCTCTGCAGTACTTTTGTAAGTTTTGTTTAAACTTACCATTAATTATTTTTCCTTCCTAAAGTAGTCCCTTACTTTGAAGAATGCCACCGAAATTGATAATCTGTCGGTATGTGTTGTTTTATCATAGAGGTTAAATGCTTAATTTGGATTTGGATAGGAAGAATGGATATGAACATTTGTAAGAAATTGCCCTAAGCATGCCTGCTCTTTTATGTTGTCCTTTATCTGTCCCTCCTATTTACCCAGAATTAGATAAAAGCATACTGTCAGAACTGATAGCATTTGAAAGAAGAAAAGGAGGTCCTAGGATGTAGGGCCATGGTAGAAGTCCATGCGTGCCCTGCATGGAGCCCTAAGTTCAGTCCCCAGCACACAAAAAGTGAAAGGAAGATGCTTTGAGAGGTGAGCTACTATTTAGGAAGGCTAATTAGTACATACAGTATAGAGGTGGGGTGCATGTGTGCGGGAGCCGGTTTGAAGCCCTTAGAGCCCAGTAGGTCGGAACAGAGTGGTAAGGCGCTTCCCCCTTGCCTTGCTGCTGTGTTTTAGAGTTCCCCTCTGTGAAGGGGCAGTGACTTTAAAGAATAAGATAGACCGATGATCTGTAACTACCAAGACCTTGAAAATGTATTTGTGTTTTCAGAGGTAAATCAAATCTAGTTTGAAAATTGCTGTCTGGTGGACTAGAGCAAATAGACTTTCCATCCAGTGTAGGACTCATTCTTTTCTCTCTGTTTCAAGATCTGTAGTTTTTTGCTTTGTTTTTTTTTCCCTCTGGTACCGTATTTATGATAATCAGGTATTTATGAAAAATCAGGTAAAAACTGATTTTTCTTTTATCACTCTAATAGAAAGGTGGATGATTTTCAGGAAAGGTTGTGCTAACATCTTTGGTGACAAAATTAGTGACCTCTAATAAAGACTCCATTATTACAAATAAATCAATAAAGGAAACCAGCAGAATCTGGCATTTCTGCCTTCAGAGTTTATAAGAAACCCTTTTGTTTAGCCAACCACTAAGTACCATATGCAAGTTTGTAGCTGAAGATTAGATTTATGATTGTAATGAAATGAGCAAATAAAGTGAAGCATTCCCCATATCCCCCATGCAAACTGTTCACTTTCTCAGGGATGACAAAAAAAATTAAAAAACACCCCAGATCCTTTTCACAGTTTATCATGATCCCAGTCCCCCTTGCCCTCTCACTGAACTTATTTTATCAGACTTTTACAGGGTAAAACCTGCATTTTAAACAAGGCTTTGATTAAAAGTGGTTTGGGGAAGCAATTCTAACCTTCATTTTTGTGTCAAATTACATAATATAATACAATAATAAAATTAAAAGCCACATAATTAAACAAAAAATTCTTTATACAAAGCATTAATAGATACCTAAATACAATTTGGTTTGGAAAAATGAAATAAAATGAAGTCATATATACATACATGTAATCATAAGTATGCTAAATCAACAATGAGAAACATTAATGGGTCAGATCCAAGTACAAACAAAGGTACTTCTGAATTCCCACATTTCATTGAGCATCAAAAACCACCAATCTTTTGGTTCTTTTCTTGTACATTGTTCTGTATCCTCATTCTCTGTATCTGATTAGCTCCCTGGATTTTATTTCATTTTTTATGTGACAATTCTCTACAGATACATATCATTGGCTGCTGCTTTGGGGATTGAACATCCTTCTGGGTGTCCATTATTAGTACCTGTACAACCCAGAGAATCTTCCCTGGGTTTCCAACAGAACCATTGCAGCATTGCAGCCAATTTCTCTATATTTTATCCTGATTCTTACAGCATTGATCCCCTGAACGTTTAGTATCTAGAATATAAACACATGTTTTAGCCTAAGAAAGAGTACCATAGTTAAACATCAAGATGGTCATTTTTGTCCCAGGTGTATATAACCTGATTTCCAGAGCCTGATTTCAGGTATAAAGGGGTTGCTGGGAGCGAGCATGCTAACCAGGGAGAGGGGTGACCATACTGGAATTTTAAATAGGTATTTTGTGAGCCTGGCCCTTGCAGCCTTTCCCAGTGTGTATGGACCATCCTTTCCTTCAGAGCAGTTGACAGGCCCTGGAATTTGTCAGTTTTATTGAGACTCAGTTTAGTTCTATTTTTGAAACAAAAATTTTATCTGCATGGTACATTATAGCCTCTTTTTTTTTTTTTTTCTCACTTTAAGAAGTAGTTTTGCAGTGATTATGGAACTAGCTAGGGGTTCAAGGACTAGACCTGAAGCTACGCTGAAAGAATGTGGTGCTGAAAATGATCAGATTCAAACAGCAACAGTGTCAGACCCTCATCCTGCTTTGAATCTGTTGGCCACGTTTGATTCTGACCTGACTGGTTGGTAGGAGACCAGTCAGTGTTGTGCAGAATTAGTTTATTGAGGTCAGATGGGAAGTATAAAAGAAAAAAGAAAAAAAACTTTAAATAATCAAGATTTATTACATAGATATTTTAGGAAGGATTTGCTCATGAAAATCTAGAATTATGGTGAATGTTTTAGTAATAAAGATAAATTAGAAGATAATATCAAATGTTAGTACATTTCTTGGCAAATAAATGAGGTGGAATTCATTGGGTTCTTTTGCCCTCTTCAGTGGCAGATAAAGTTTTGTGAATTATTGTACTTTCAGATGACATGTTTTGTGGTCTTAAGGCTTTGGATAACAATAATATACTCTTACCTGAAATAAGTGAATGTATTAAAATGTAGAAGCTTCATATGACTTACTAGTATGTAATACATTTGGCCCTCTGTATCTGTGTACTGAACAGGTACAGACGTTTCCCCTTGTCATTATTCCCTAAACAATACATTGGAACTATTTACATAGCATTCACATTGTATTAGACATCGTAAGTAATCTAGTGATGACTTATGGTTTTGGGGATGGCGTACATAGGTTATGTGTCCGTTGTATGCTATCTCATAGACGAGATTCAAGCATCTGCAGCTTTTTGTTATCTGCCAGGGAGTTGGGGATCCTGGAACAAATTCCCCCAGATACTGAGGGACAGCTGTAATTACATTTGACATTGACCTATTTGTGAACAAGGAATAATCACAGCCGATTTCATTGTTCATTATTGTGTTTGGACAACAAATAAATGTTATAGTTTTAGAAACTGTGCTAGAACTGAAGTTGAATTTAGCCAAAGAAAATGGCTAATCTGGATGTTTTAGGCCCCCACAAATTTTCCAAGTTTAGTTTTTATGTTGTTGCTTTATTGCTTTTCTGTTTGTTTGATTTGACAACCTGACTCTTTTTTTTTTTTAAGATCTAGTTTATCCCTGAAAAGATGCTAAGATTACCACATCTGAATGTCATGAGTATGTGGTGATTGTGGTGATTTTTAAGCCTTCTTCCTCATTTTGAGATCTGGCTCACTATGTGGGTCATAATGTCCCATTAAGAAGAGAGAAAAAGGGGTTTAATGTCAAATGCTTCTGTTTTGCAGATTTTCTTTACACTCTTCCTTCACAATGCATGGCCTCTTGACTGTCCCAACTTTTATTTTTAAGCTTAAATTGTTGTTTATGCCAAAATAAACTTTTTAATTGAGATAAGTGAAATTTGTAGTCACACTTTTTTTTACGTACAGAATTTCCAATCCATACTTTGAAAGTCACCCTTTCTTAAACAGAGGCTTAGATTAATGAAAAGCCTACTTAAGATGTTACTTCTAACAAAGTGGGATTAGAGTCAGATTTTTTTCTATTTCATAGATGGTTCAGGGATGATTTTGGAATTATTCTAGAGGAGAAGATTTGTTTGTTTTTGCTTTGTTTTAGCGCAGGAAACATTGGAATATGTCCTGTTTTGATTACCTGCTTAGATAAAAATACAGGACCAAGTCAGGGTGACTGAACAGTCCCAAAGGGGGTGAGCAGGGAACTCTAGCATGATGCAAAGTAGCATGTGGGACTGCAAATTAGGAGAAAAGTAGGTTGATGGGAGAAGTCACAAGACCCAATTATGTTATGAGAGGTGATGCTTTCAAATCACTCTAAAGAAAGACCGGAGTGGGGGATAGATATATAATATCAACATGTGATACTTTTTAATTAATTGCTTTACAACTTGTCATTGGTAAAATTTTTTGGGGGGGAGGTTTCAATATAAGAATTAAAAGTAAAATAGTTTGTGCACAAAGAAATTTTGGTGCAAAACAGAACAATTATAAATTTAAAAGAGGTGGGGGTGAGAGAAGAATTAATTTGGCAACCAGGGTTTGAAGTCTGGTGTTAGCGGTACAGTAGAGACTTATCAGAGTCTCTTCCTTGATTGTCAATAACATTCTTGTTCGTGACTAATTGCTGCTCCTGCCTAGAAATCCAGCAGCTCTGGAGATGAGGAATTCTTTTTTTGAAATTAACGCCACAGTACTTCAGCCCTTTTGTTCAGCACCACGCACTGTACCCTGGCTCCTCTTCCCAAGGGCAGTTCATTGGCAGGGCTGCCTGGGAGGGCGGTGTTTTTTGCATAGTAATCAGGCCTCTGCAATTGTGATATTCTGCCCCTCACCCTAAACTCTTTGCGTGCTTGACACACAGTGGCAATGCCACTTGTAGAACAAAAATCAAAAGGAGAAAAGGAAAAAAGTCTTCTTGAACTTGATACATTTGCTCAGTTCTGCCACGCTGAGATTAAGGCTTGTCTACAGGAAATCCCATGGAAAACTTTCTTCTCCTTCCCAGGAAGCAGCACTGTGAACAAGAAGGTTCAGAAAGCCAGGGAGCCAACAAACTTTTCCTAGTCCTTTTACCAGTCTGTCCCACTTTAGTGATCTGTCTGCACATTTAAAATGGTTAAACTGTGCATTTTGACCACCGTTAGTGTATGCTAATTTGCCCGTCTGGTGAGCTGGCCAGCTAGCCACTGATGGGTGTGATTCTCATTTCTGTTCCCTGCTGTAGTAGATGAGGGTCCCCTAAAGATAGGCATTGAGGAAGTTGAAGAAGACAATACTGGTTCAGCCAGCAGGCATCTGTGTTAGTTTTTTAGAAAACCAAACCCTTGGGATCTTAGAATATTTAGGAGCAAGGTATTATGTTTGGTTCTCAGACTCAAGGAATTTAGAATTCATGAACTTTTAAATTATTAACTTGCACATTTTGTCTTTTGTACCCATGAGGGCACATTTAGGAGATGAAAGAATTTTTATTCCAAATTGAAATACTGTAGACTACTTCCAGCACTGCCTTCTTCAGGAACTTGCTTTGCAGACATGTTCTCTGATCATGGAGAGGTTACATGTCTTCAAAAGAGTATTGTAACATATTTCTAACCCTATTTGTCTCACTCTATTCAAATGCCTGGTTGATTGTGGATAGATTCTGTTCATTCTTTAGAGTCCAAGGGAGTCCCTGTATTCTCTGTTTTTTCTGCCATCTTATACATAGTGGGATATAAATAGCCTCTTTCTTTAGGGGCTTGTAGGTTAAATGGCAGAATGCTTTATCTCACATGCTAAGAAAGAAATTTATTCATGTACTAAATATTTACTGATGCTTACCACGTGCCAGGCACTGTTCTAGGCATGGGGAATCCGTCAGTTAAAAAAAAAAAAAAAAAAAAGACAATCCCCACCCTGCCTACAGGAGATCGCCTCCTACTGGAAATGCATGTTTTTTAAAGAATAGATTGACCTGGGTGAACTGATCTCCATCATTACCAGTACCTCAGGTCAAGACAGTGGCATTAGGAGAGTTAATGGAAGTCTAACCTTCAGTCTTGTCCCATTCACTGCCTTTTCCCAAGGATTTGGGGGTTGTAGAATGTCAGAGTTGAAAGATATACAGAAGTTCTAGTCCTGGTCCTTCATTCATCAGAAATGAGTAGAATCTCATGAATATTTCCAGTAGGTCTTAAGATCACGTCAGGTTTCTGTTTCAAATGTAGTAACATGGAAACATCATTTTCTGTTCAGTCATCTTTAGAATACTTGAGTGGAATGAGATCTCTTGTTTAGCTCTTTAGAAAACTGATGCTTAGATAAGTTAAGTGAGAACTGACTATCACAGACCTGTTTTCTAGTCTAACAAGTAATTTTGCCAAAGAGGCTAATTTTTAACTGGGAACTACCTTACTGTCCCCAGAGGGAAATGGAACATGGACTAGACTGTAGTCACAATCCAAACAAAGTAGAAGAATGCACAAAGAAAACAAACAAACAAACCACCCTTTTCTGATGCCGCTGAAGTTTCTCTAACAAAACAAAATCCAGAAGCAAAAATACCCTTGAGAGAAATCAGGAAACCAGATAGTCTACCAGCTAGCCAACTCTATGGTTTCTGAACAGAGCGTACCCTTTAGGATCCCTTTTAGCTGCCTTTGGGCTTATTTAAAAACCACATTAGCATGTTTATAAGTGGAAAACAATTTCATGGCTCTTCTTTTGGCCTTGTTACTTTCATAAGGTTTAGCATTTCTAAAAGTAAAGTCTTCAAAAATTTTGAAGAGAAATAGGATATTTTGACAGAGAGAGAAAGCTTAACTTTTTGTTTTTCTCTACCCCTACCGCACCAGAGTCAGAAAACTGGCCTTACATACCCTGGCCAGCTTTGTTTCAATCTCAGGACAGTTAAGTAGTTAGTACTCAGCAATCTGGAACATACTCCCTTTTGTTAATGCTGAGGTTGCCAGGGTGCTTCCCAGCTGCAGAGGTTTCCTAGCAGGACCTCAAGCTAAGAATACCTTTGGTTGGTTTCACCTTAATCCAAATGGACAGTTACCAGAGTACGTGATGCCCAAGAGGTTGTTGGAGATTAGATCTTAAATATCTTTAAGATCAGCCTATTGTAATTCACATTCTGTAGAGCTATGCTTTATAACTCTGTAAGCTGAGTAAATGGATTATCTCTAAGCCTTGCTATTTTTAATCTCACCCCCTAACCCAAGTGAATGGTGAATCCTCACGTCGCTTCCAAAATTGTTTTGTTTGGGCAAGTGTTTAGAGACTGGACAAATCTCAGGATTTGTTCCTAGGAGCAGGCAGAGGGTAGGAATGGTTGTGGTACTCTGGGGTAGCATCTACCCTAGATAGAGAGGCACTCTTCTTCCCCATTGGGTGGCGATGGGCCTGGGTTCTAGCCCAGGTTTAACTGCTTCATAGCTGAGTCACCTTGGGCCAAATTGTAAAGCTCTGGTCTTGATCTCTTCAGCTTTGAAATTTGCCAAAATACTAACTGCCCTGTCTAATGCGTTTCAAGACTGGTGAAACTACAGCATAGAAATGGCGGATGGTATTGCTAAGAAGGAAGGTGGGGGTGCTTATTACCAGATCCAAGTGAACCTGTCTCACTGAATCTCTGTATCACCTGATTTGTGATCACCTTCAGCCTAAGGCATTTGTATCACTGGGTCAGTCACATGGGCCAACAGAGTGACCCCTCTTAAACTGGGAAGCAGGGTAGTATTCTCACCTCTCTCTTCAGGTCACACCCCATTAGTGGGACTTACCAATTCAGGTCCTTCAGTTGTTGCTTAGGGCTTAACACTCATGGACATGCTGGTGACATGCCTAAAGGACTTTCCTGTTCTCAGCAGGACTCCTGCCCTGGCTGGAGTCCTTACATGAAATTCAGGAGTCATGCATGTTGGATTAAAGCACACACATATACTTGGGGAAACCTGTCCTCTTAATTTATGTGAGTTCATTGCAGATTGGTTCATATGCACATGCATTATGTACTTTAGTTGAATAAGAGACTTTATTTTTTGCTTTATGTACTCCCCATGTATAGGTTTAATAACTATTTTAAATGATTGCCTTAACGGGACAAGGATTAGATGGATTTGTAATTTAACTGTTTCCCTGTAAGAGAGGCCCCCCCCCCCTTTTTTTTTGGTGCCAGGGATTGAATTTAAGGGTACTTACTCACTGAGCCCCATCCTCAGCCCTTTTTTTGAGACAGGATTTCACTAGGTTGCTTACAATCTTGCTAAGTTGCTAAAGTCTGACTGTGAACCTGCTATCCTCCTGCCTCAGCCTCTTGAGCTGCTGGGATTACAGGCCTGGCTCATTTTTCTTCTTTAACATGACAATTTTTGTTTTAATAATTTAAAATGAAAAGAGTGAATTTAAGTGAGATCATGTCTCTAAATAAAAATACAAAATAGTGCTGGGGATATGGCTTAGTGGTCAAGTGCCCCTGAGTTCAATCTCTGGTACCTGCCCCCCCACCCTGAAAAAAAAAAAAAAAAACAAACCTATAATGGCTTAGCTCTAACTGTGGACGCCTGTCTCGGAATTCATAGTAAACTGACTATGGAGAAATTTGCCCCACAAGAAACTCAATGGAATCAAAAGTGTTCTTAAGTACAAATGAGAGTCATGAGAGGAGACCTCTCAGCTGAATGGGCTGAGCCTCTTCACCTTTGAGCTCTGAATCAAAAGAGGAGAAAAGAATAGAGCTCTTGGGTTTGTGTGGTTTTATTAAAAAGAGAGCACACATTCACAGTCTGTGGCCTCTGTAAGGACATATAAATTGGGTGAAATCTGAAGCATAAGTAGAGTTTAAAACAGTACAGAGTAGCACCCTCACATTTTCTGGTACGTTTTTGTTCCTGTCTCTCCTCCCTCCTCCCCTGCCCCCATCCCCACACTCATCTTGTGACCTAGAGAAAATACTTTCTCTGCTTTTGAGGCATTTGGATAATTTTACAGGAAATCCTTCTCTCTCTCTTTTTTTTTTAAATTTATTTTTATTGTAAACAAATGGGATACATCTTGTTTCTCTGTTTGATACTTCTCTCTTTTTAAACTATGGTGATTTATTTAGAAATTGACCTGTGGAAAAATTTAATTAGATTTTTTGAGTTACAATTTGAAGACAAAATTTACTAATTTAAGTATAAAATCTGAGTTTTGATAAATGTGTATAGTTGTATAACCACACCACAATCATAATATAAAACATTTAAAACAGGGCTGAGGGAGGCCGTCAGTCAGAGTGCTGGCCTGGTACACAAGAGGCCCTGGGTTCAACTCACAGCACTGCAGAACAACAAACCCCAAAACATATCACACGTTTCAATCTCCCTTCTGATTTTTTCTGTCAATCCCCACACCCGCCTTCACCCCCTGGCAACTGCAGATCTGCTTTTTTCCTTGCTATAGAATGTTACAGAACGGGGCTGGGGAGATAGCTCAGTTGGTAGAGTGCTTGCCTTGCAAGCACAAGGCCCTGGGTTGGATCCCCAGCACCCCAAAAAAAAAAAAAAAAAAAAAAATCAATAGAATGTCACAGATCATCTAAATTGTCAAATTTATAGACATAAAGTTACTTATATTATTCCTATGTTATCCTTTTAAAACATATCATCTGTAGTGATTTTGTTTTCATTCCTTATGTGGATTGCTTGTTTTAACTCTTATTCTTCCTCCTTATTAATCTGGCTTGTACCTTACAATTTTACTGACCTTTTAATGAATCAATGTTTAATTGTTTTTTTTTCTCTATTGGTTTTATATTAATTCCATTTATTTCTGCTCTTTATTATTTTGTATGTTGTGAGTTTAATTTGCTTTTCTTTTGCTGGCATTATAAAGTAGAAACGTTGATAATTTGAGACCTGTCTTCTTTCCTAATATAAACATTAAAAGCTATAAATTTCTTGCTATAACTGCTTTAGCCACATTTAGTAAAGTTTGTTTTCATATTCATTTCAGAATGGTTTCTAGTTTACTTGTGATTTTTTTTCTTTATGGTTTGTTATAGGAGTGAAATATTTAATTTTCAAGCATTTGGAAAATTTTCCCGGTATCTTATTTTTATTTTCTAACTGAATTCTTTAGTGGTTAGAGAACCAATTCTTGTGTTATTTCATTATTTTAAAATTGATCAAGACTTGTTTTGTGGTCTAGAATATGGCTTGCCTTGTTGAATGTTTTGGTGTACCTGCAAAAATGTATTTACTGCTGTTTTGGGTGGTGTGTTCCATAAATGTCAGTTATGTCAAGTTGGTCAAATTCTTTTTCTGACTACATGTTCCATCAGGTACTGTGAAAGGAGTGTTGGACTCTGCAGCTGTGCTTTGGATTTATCTGCTTCTCTTTAATTCTGTTAGTTTTTGCTTCATGTATTTAAATTTTTTTATTTTTTAGGTGACATGAACATAACTGTATACTGTTTCATGTATTTAAAAAATATTATTAGTTAAACACTTAAGGTTGTTATATTCTCTTAATTCATTGACTTTTTGTTATAGGTTATCTCTCTTCATCCCTGGCAATAGTCTTCATTAGAATCTACGATAATATAGCTGTAATTAATATAGTTATACCAGTTTTTATATGATCCTTTTCCCTCCTTACACTTTTAACCCAGCTGTGTCTTTATATTTAAAGTGGGTTCCATGAAGACAGCAGAAATTGGGTCTTTTTGTTTTTATTTTTGTTGTTTAATCCAATCTGACGATCTCTGCCTTTCATTTAGAGATTTTTTGGTTTTGTTTTCAAATGGCATTTCATATTGTGTAATTATAATAGGGCTGGGTCTAGATCTACCATCTTGCTATTACTTTATTTGCCCCATCCATTCTTTATGTCCTTTTCTATGCTTTTCCTACCTTCTTTTAAGTTGTTTTACTTTGTTTTGTTTTAATGAATCGATGTTATCTCCTCTCTTGGTTTATTAGATACACCTGTTTTTTGTTTTTTGTTTTTTTAAATGACTGCTCTAGAGTTTACACATCTTTAACTGAACATCTTCAATCTTCAGATACTATATCATTTTACATACAGTGTGAGATTCTTGGAAAATATATGACTTATATTCATATATATATATGATAAATATATTATTTTTGCCTAAAATAGTTGTCATCTCAAAAAGATTAAAAATGAAAAAAAAATTTCTTTATTCATATATTGATCATGCCTTTGTTTAAATTCAAATGTCCATGTGGTATCATTTCTCTCTGCTTGATGAACTTATTTTATGTGGCACTGGGGATTGCACCCAAGGGGTGCTCTCCACTGAACCATATCCCAGCCCTTTTTATTTTTTGATTTTGAGATAGGGCCTCACTGAGTTGCCAAGGCATGCCTTGAATTTGGCAGTCCTCCTGCCCTGGCTTCCCAGGTTGCTGGGATTACAGATGTGTGCCACCATGGCCAGCTGCTTGATGAACTGTGAAAATCATTTCTTTCAGTGTAATTCTGCTGGCAGTGAATTCTCAGTTTTGTTCGTCTGAATAAGTATTATATCTGCAGTTTTGCAAGACACTTGCTAGGTATAGATTTTTGTGGTGTTAATTTTTTCCCCTCTTAGTCAAGTATGATCTTCCATTGTCTCTGAAAAACAACTCTCATCTTATTATTCTTCCTACTGACTTTTGCTTCTTTTAGATATTTTTTTTCACTCATTTTGATTATGATATGCTTCTGATTTTCTATTTGGGGTTGTCAACTTTTCTTGGATCTGAGTGTTGTATAGTTTTTATCAAAACATTTTAAATTTAGCCATTATTTCTTCCAAAAATTTTTTCTGTTCTTTTCCTCTTTTGCAACTCCAATTACATGTATGTTAGAGAATTATACTGTCCCCACAGCCCACTTATACATTTAATTTTTTTTCAGTCTTTTTCTTTCTCTGTGCTTTGTTTTGAATAGCTGCTATTGTATCTTAAGGTCTACTGGTTTTGTGCAGTGTCTCATCTGCTCTTGAGCCCATCCTATGTATTTGTTAATTCAAAAAAGCTCATTCTTCTTCATTGGAAATAACTCTGGATTAGTTTTTTTTGTATCTTCCATTTTGGGGTTTCTGTTTGCACTACCTTCTCACTACATGGAGTATGTTTATAATAACTTTTTAAAACAGCTTTTTTGAGACATAATTCTTATCCCATAAATTTGTTTTAAAGTGAACAAATAAATTGGCTTTAGTATATTCATAGATTTATGTAACCATCACCACAATCTAATTTTAGAACATTTTCATCATCCCACAAAGAAACCTCATACCTATTAGCAGTCACTCCCCATGCAGGCTATAGAGACTATTTTAGATATTTTGTATCAATGGAATCATACAATGTGTGATCTTTTGTGACAGTTTTCTTTCATTTAACATTGTTTTCAGGGTTTATTTATGTGGCTGCATGTATCAACACTTCATTCCTTTTTATTGCTCAATAATGTCCCCTTGCATGGGTATGCAACATTTTATTAATCAGTTGCTAGACATCTGAGTAGTTGTCACTTTTTTAACTATTAGGACTAATGCTACTGTGAACATTTCTAACAAGTTTTTGCGTGGATACTTATTTATTTGAGTATATGCCTTGGAGTAGAATTGCTGGGTTGTATAACTCTGTTTAACCTTTTAAAGAACTACCAAGGTTTTTTAAAAAAGAAGCTGTGCCTTCATAGTAGTTTACTTAATGCCTTTTCTGCAGAACTGGATCATCATCTCTTGGCATTTCTGAATCTGTTTCTATGGATGAATTTTTCTCCTGGTTTGGGGTCATAATTTTCAGATCCTTTGCTTAAATATTGGATATTGGGAATTTTATGTCTTTTGAGTGTTAGATTTTGTTACTGTTGCTTTTGTTTTTGGTACTGGGGATTGAACCCAGGTATGCTTTACCACTAAGTTATATTCCCAGTCCTTTTTATTTTTTATTTTAAAGCAGGGTTTTGCCAAGTTGCTGGGGCTGGCCTCAGACTCCTGAGTTGCTGGGATTACAGGTGTGAACCACTGTGCCTGGCTTGTATTCTTTTTGAAAAGGCCCTAGACTGTGTTTTGGCATGCAGTTGAATTATTTTAAATCTATTGTATCTCTATGAAGCCAGTTTGTAAGCTTTGTTAAGGTAGGTCTGTCAGTCTAGGGAGGATTTAACCCCAATCCTAAAGCAATGTTCTTCTGAGAGCTTTACTTCATGCCACGTGCATTTATGAGTTACTTGCTTTTGCTGGCAAAACATGAATTATTCCTAGTCTTGGGTGAGCTATGGGTCTTCTCAGGCCAATTGCCCTTTAGTGCTTATATCCCCAACTTTAAGAGGTTTACTCTTACACATGTGCAGAGCAGTCTGAAACTCTAGTGGACCTCTGTGCCTGCGCCCTGCGCCCAGGGGTTCTGCTTTGCCAGCTCTAGCCTTCTTGGCCTTCCCTACTACTGATCTCTGCTCCTTCTACTCAGTGAACCTAATGTGCTCTGGAGTCCCCATTCCCTGTGCTGTGACTTGGAAGCTGCCTTCTGGCCATAAGTTCAGGCAAATAAAGGACTTGCCTCATTTGTTTCACTTGTTTAGTAATTAAATTCTGTGCTGTCTGTTGTCCAGTGTCTACAAACAATTGTTTCATGTATTTTGTCTAGTTTTCTAGTTGTTATTCTGTCATAGATGGAATTCATGATAAATGCAACAGCCTGTATACTACACACACATGCTTATATACACATATTGATTACTACATTTTATACAGTGTGTTTGTGTATACACATCTGTACATTATGTAATATATTAACTCTTTAAGGCAGAGCCTATTGGGCGGGGAGGTGGCGGGGAGCGTGCATGGCCGTGGGCCTAATGGAAAGCATTGTGCCTATATACCACAGTCATGGTCATCTTTACTCTCTAACTTAGAGCACTTGGGATTTGAAGAGACAGCACCTGAATTTTCATGCTGGTCATTGTTCGAATAATTGCCTCTTCCCGTTCCTTCAGTCATCTTCCAGATAATATTTACTTAGTACCCACTGAGTGCTGGACCCTGCTAGGCATTGCTTCTCCTTATTCCTGCTTCTTAACAGTTGGAATATGCCAAACAAATGAAATAAAAGTAGTTTTCCTTTTCTGGTTACAAGGTTGGATTCTTGGATTCATCTCCTGGACGTTAACATTCAGAAGCTGAAAGGGGAATATAGTGTGTTCTCAGATGTAAAGTTGATCTCATTTCTTCACTGGCCATCTGTTTGTGTCCAAGAATAACAAAACTTTGATGGTCATATCTGTATTTTTTTAATTACTAAAAATAATGAATGGGCCGCATCAGACTTGCCCCGCTTTTGAGCACTTCTTTCTATAGACTGTTGCAATAGGCTGCTAGTACCCTGGTGAAGATAAGACCAGACCTGCGTAAGCATATGTGGTATGGCTGTAGCCAAAGTTGGGAGGGTATGATTAATGGTCCTTAAGAGTTTTAATTTGCATGTCTTACTCCCACATCTCACTTAAGCTCGTTTGGAAAACCTGACAAATGGGTCTTCTGTGTTTGCCTGGGTGAGACAGGGCACCGCCTTCTTGAGGCTTCATTTCTTAACCCTGCCTGGCAGTCTTCTAGATTCGATTCATAGGGTAGGGCCAAGCTTGCATGGAGACAGGGAATCTCCACAGGTCATTCTCAGTGCAGAATAGTTAGATAACATGCCTTTGCTGAGAGGCTGGTTCTTTCCCCAAAACCAGTTCTAACAGGGTCCTCTGTTAGATCTTTAGGTTAATAAATCCTCTTGTAGTTTTGAGGTCAGGAAAAAAAAGACCATACTTATATCCAGGAATTAGAAATACTAACATCAATAACTAATTCCTGTCTTGGAGGTCTTAATATGGTTTTGACTTGTTTTCATGTGTAGGGTATTTTCCCTTGATATTGTAATAGTGCATTTTTTTTCCTTTCCCTTAAATAGAAGGGAAAAAAAATTCTTCAGTAGGAAAATATGTGGTGGTAAGTGGCATCATTTTATTCCATGTGGGATGCAGAAGTTTCCCCTAAAAATGAGTTACCAGCTTTTTGTAGGTGGGCCTTATTTCTCGCACAGTACTTTATCAGAGGTGAGGCTGTGCACAGCAAGTATATTTGAAATCTTGGTGTTTTTCTGGAGGAGTTGGGATTGTTTGTTATGAAGCTATGCTTTTGAGTTGGAGGATGAGAACATCAAGTCATTATTTATCTTGGAAAGAACTAATAATTTGTTTATAGTAAAAGCAATTTTATTTTTCTTTCTCTCAGTCAATAGCAGCTGCTGTTGGCAGCATTACTAAAAGATTTCAACTTGAAGTTTTTAATCTAGGGTGGGAGTTGGGGAGAACAAAATTAACATAAGTGTTTTTACTTGATAAAAATTTGTTTGATTTGATTCAGGGTCTGTACTAGTGTCTTCATTGAACCGTGTCTTATTACTGACCCTCAATCTTTGGTACTGCCGTGGTCTCCAAAATGTAGGCACTTCTTAGGTGTTTGAATGGTACAACCAAAAATATTAAAATGTTTACTAAAATCACATATTACTTATATCCTCACTTCCAAAGAGAATTTTGAGGATAACTAGTATTTTAATTGCTCTAGTTGGATAATTTTATTTGGATAGAGAATCTGTGTTCTGGTGAAATTGGGGTTTATGAAATAAGATTGGAAAAAAATAGTGTATATAATTGGGCACGTCCTGTGCCCTGATGAATCACCACGCCAGTGTAATCTCCATGAAGCACTTTGGAAACCAGGCTTGTATGTCCTTGCTCTGCCCAAAAACCTAGGAGTTGCCAATGTGGAACAGCAATTCATTCAGGCTGTAGTCATCTTGGTGACTTGTGGAGCCCCTTGCTCATGTGAATAAGCCAGCTGCCTGCTCCTGCAAGTCGCAAAGGCATCAGATGTCATCAAGCCCAACCAGGGACCTCCTCAATCATTCTCAAGGCCAGGGAGGCACAGTTCAAAATCCAGATCACAAGGCAACATCCAGAAGGAAGAACTCCTTGTGTGTCTAGGGCCAGATGTACCTTGGATTGAATCTTTCATCCCATTGGTCAGTTTTTCTTTAGCCCTAAGTTTTCTTCCTACTTTGGAATCATTAGCATGAAAGTGCCTGAAAAAGGGAAATCCAAACCCAGCGCCAAATCAGGGGTTCATGTTGCCCTGACCTTGTAAAGCATGAAGGTCTTTTTAAGTGTTCTGAAAATGGAATGCAGAAGATGGCACTCCTAGGGGTTTTCCTAGCACGAGGTGCAGCGTTTAGTGGGCTCTCAGAGAAGTTTGTGACTTCTAGAGATGGTGCCTGGTTCTCTGGGCTTATTGTGATGAGGCAGCTAAAGCTTTAAATACACCAAAAAGGAAGCTGCTTAACCCTGGAAGAACAGGCTGTATTCTCTGACCCTCATCTGTGCCAGCTGTAGGGCCAGCTTTGCTCCAGCCCTGAATCCTTTTAAGGACAGACTTTGATTTCTCTTTGGGTAGTAGCCTTTCCAATAGCTGGTTAAACAACTATGAGATGCAGAGCTAATTTTTATTGAAGTTTTTGCCTTGGAAGCACTTTTTCCTCTTTGCCAATCCTAGTTTTTAGCTTTGCTTTGAGGTCCCAGCAGTCTAGGGCCTCACACTTGTCCCTTGGCACACACGCTTGCAGCATGGAGGTCTCCAGTGTAGTGTCGCACAGTGCTTGTAGATGTGAATTTGCAATTAAAGAAAACTGCATTTGAACCCCAGCTCCAGCACTTATCAACTGTGTGACCTTGGATAAGTCATTTAGTCTCTTTGAACTCAGGTTCTTTTTTTTTTTTTTTTTTTTTTTTTTTTTTTTTTTTCTTTATTATAGGGTTGCTGTAAGGATTAAAAGAAGATAATGGCTATAAAGTACATGGCATAGAGCTTGACTGATTATAAGCTTCCCATAAACTCCAGCTGCTACTATTAGGTGGTAATAAAGATGTTGAATGTATAATTAGTCTTTTCTCTGTCCAACTTGATTGTCAGCAACTTGAGGGCAAGGGTGTCCTCACCTTTTGTGTATCGCCCAGCTCTCCTAGAATAATGAGTCGTTGGCCGCTTATTAAGCATGGTCCCGAGTTCTTCTGAGGCCACCCGCAGAATCACTCCTCCTGTACCAGTGCTCACGGGACATTGTGAGCTTGGCTCTCATCTACTCCCGCTTTTCTACATGGGACACCAGGGTGCTGTGAGAGGTGCTCCAGAGACCCCCCTCAGCAGTAGCACTACAATTCTGAGCTTCATTTCATTGGTCAGCTCCAATGTGACCCTTTGGTTATGAGTGTGTGGTGCAGTTTGACTTCTCAGAGGTTCTGTTAACTTTTCAGAGTGTCCATTCTGTGGTCTTTAGAGGAGGCAGGCTTTGAATTCAGTTCTGCTCCCTCATAAGTAGGCGCAGAAGCAGTGTCAAGTCCATGCTGCAAATGCAGGTCAGCTGTTTCCTCTTGTGCGTGTTTCTTAACTGCACTGGTCTCCATTCTTAGCCCTGCCTCAGCGCTGCCCCAAGCTGAGCCTCTAGGTTTTATCATGTCCTTGTCAGACAGTATTCCTTCTCCCTCTAAGAATGAGAATTTACAAAGAGAATATGCGGAAGTGACGGTGGGAGGCGGGGGTTTGCAGTTTTGATTCCAGAGGATGTGTAGACATTTTGATTGTCATACTGGGGGGAGGGGTGGTGCTACTGGAATCTAGTGGGTAGAGCCCAGGGATATTGCTAAACATCCTACAGTGACTGGACAACCCAGCAGTAGAATTATCTGGTTCACAGTGCCGGTTGTGCCATGACTGATAACCTTGCCTCAAGCCTGACAAGGATGCAGGCTATTTCACAGGTTTGTGGAGGAGAAAGTCAGGGATGAGAGGACTTCAGCTCCCCTGAAGCCAGGCCCCCAGTGCTTGCCAGGTAGGCAGTGCCTAGGCTGCACAAGAAAGAGTTCTCCAGAATTTGGCCTTGGCCTCATGCAGTCCTGTCCGTGTGATATCAGGGGTGGGAGGGCCTGGTGCAGCTGAGGAGAAAATCGCCAGCTTCGTAGGAGGGTTGGGAAGAAAGAAGCAGAGACCTTTAAAACTTTGAGGAGAGGTCAGGGCAGCTTGCCTTCATCTCCTCTCTGGGAGCAGAAGAGTTGGGCGGGAGGAAGCTTTGTAGCTGAGTCAGCTAAGGAGAGGAGGGCCGGGAGGGAGGGCAGAGGAATTTCCCCTTGGGATCAAATCAGGCTGGAATCCCTGCGTCAGGACAGTGATGTGAGGATTTGGTTGAACTCCCCCCACCCCTTCCTATTATTCCCCCTGTTCCCTTTCCCCCATTACTACAGACACCAAGGGAAGCCTTTCTGCTCCTGGAGGGAAGGAACCAGCAAGAGCTTTCCCCAGACTCTCCCTTTCCATTGTTGCAGTAATTCTACACTTCCAGTTTCCACAGATTCCATGGACATTTGCAGCAACAGCATCAGTGACTCAGTTTGTGTAATTTTTTAGGGAGGTGGCTACTAGGGATGGAACCCAGGAGTGCTTTATCACTGAGTTACATCCCTGTCCTTTAATTTTTTTTTTTTTTTAAGTTTGAGATGACTTTTTTTTTAAGTTTTTTGAGTTAAGTTTTAACTTTTATGTTTGACCTGTCACAAAGCTTAGGGCCTTGCTAAATTGCTCAGGTGGCTTTGAGCTTGCCATCCTCTTGCCTTAGCCTCCAAGTTGCTGCTGTTACAGGTATGTGCCAGCATTCAAGCATTCTTTCAGAAACTTGGTTCTTTTGGAATTGGGCTTAAGGGGAGTGGGGGAGGGAAAGATTGGAGCCATCTGCTCCCTCAGGTGAACTGGAAGCAGCAGGAAGAGAGGCCACTTCTAAGACAATGGGCAAGGACACAGGAGGCCTGAGCAGAGCAGGTCCTGGTGTGTCCAGCCCTTTCTGTGGCACATTGAGTTCCCTTTCTCATCTTAGTCATGCTTGAAGACTAGTGCATACTCAGAAGCCTACCAGAACCTGCTGATGGTTTCCAGCCTCTGAGTTTGGGGAGAATTTCTGGCAGAGTTCCCAGGGATATCTCTAGGGAAATGGCAGGGCAGACCTGGATGTCTGAGATGTCTCTTAGACCTTTTGATGAGCTTTTAAGTGGCCTGCTTTCATTATTTCTGGGTCATTGGTGAGCAGGTGTAATGAGTATTTTTAGGTGAGTAGAAGACACTTGGGGCAGATAAGTGAACCCACCTGGACACATAAATCTTTTCTTAGTGTCTCACTCCTCAGCATGGATGGAGAATCTTGCTGCCTTCAGGTTCCTCCCTAAGCAAAGCATGGTCTTAGGCTCAGAATGGACAAATGTTAGCTTAGCCCTCTCATGAGCCACTGGACCTGGCCTTCAGCTTCGGAAGAGTTTGCTTTTTCCTTGCACAAGCCGTGTCAGACTTTCTGCTCCTGAGGATTTGCTTTTTTTGATGTCTTTGCTATACAAAAATCACACAGTTTCTTTCCAGGAAGGTAGAATACACACACCTGTCAAGTCTTTGACCTTTGTAGAAAACACAGTTGTAACAAGTATAGTTTATCTGTTTCATTTAGGACTCCATTTATGTATGATTTATCAAAATGTATAAATTTATTCTACTGTCATGTACAACTAATTAGAACAAATAAAAATTAATTTAAAAAATTCAAGCCATTATATGATATAGGTGCCTGTACATTGTGTGTGTGTGTGTGTGTGTGTGTGTGTTTGTCTATTTGCACACATGTACCCAGAATATAAAATGTCTGTTGTGGCTTAAAAAAAAAAGGCAAAAGGAGGGAAATTCAGGTCTTCAACTATGGGTGCATGAACTGGACTTAACAAGGAGAAGCTTCTTCCTTGTATGAGGCTAACTATCCTTAATGTTTCCTTCTTTATGAATAGTTAGCACTAGAGTTTCCTTCTATAGTCTAAAAAATAGAGAACAGTTGAGTGTGGTGATGTGAACCTGTTATCTTACATACTCAGGAAGCTGGGGCAGGAATATGGCAAAGTTCAAGATCAGCCTCAGCAACTTAGCGAGGCCTTGCCACAAAAATTAAAAAAAAAAAAAAAAATTAAAAAAGAGCTGGGTTGAAGTGCCCCTGGGTTCTATCTCCAGTATCCCCCTCCCAAGAAGAAAAAGAGAACAATCTTCCTGTTTCCATTGGTTCATTTGTAAACTGGATTTAGAAGTGAATGGGAAAATTGTATTCTTCAGTGAAAATAGGTGAAGCTGTTGGGTGGATGGCAGTAATTCTTACCATCAAGATTTTGTCATCTGGATTATATTCAAACTGTGACAGGAACATGATAAAATAGTTCTGGGGCAAGGGAATTTCATTCCTATGAACTTGTTTGATATTTGGGGAATGTTATAAGAAATTATTTCACTTACTTGGTAAGCAAGGTCTAAGTTTGTATACCAGGTCAGATTATATCCTGCTTTCCAAGGACATTGCTTGTGTATGAGCCAAAGGCTTTGAAGCCTGTGGTTCACGGAGTTTAGGGTATATCTTGTTCCAATGAAACATTTCTTAGGATAGACTGTTTTTTCTTTCTTTTAAAAATTTATTGGTGTACTTTAGAAAGATACTGCTTTTGGGTACAAATCCAATGAAGTCCAAATAAGGGTTATATAATTATATTTCAAGATGCAAAGGGGAAATCATCAAGTTTATCAGACCAGTACGTTTCCTGCCTAATAAATAATGGCAAAAAGAAAGCTGTGAATCTAGCATGAGTACAGTTTTTAGAGACGATTACTTGTAGTTGCAGAGACATCCCTGTATGTGGAGTTTGAAAGAAGAAATTGAATTGCCACTTCATTTTTCCAGGAAATAATCAAAAAGTGAAAAGTAAAAATTAGAATTGCATTTTGGTAAAGGTTTAGATGATGTATTTTATATTTATTCAACTAAACTTTATGGCATAAAAGTGGTGGTCTAGTAAATTACAAGTGCATCCTTAATTTTTTTTTAACTTAACATTTCCATTTTGTTTGCTCTACTATTTAACTTCAAAATAATGACTGAAATAATAATTTTTTATTAGGTCACAAGATTGGTGGTCTCCAGCCTTCTGTATAATCACAGCAATTAATTTCACTCTATAGGTTTTAAAAACTTAACACAGATTCTAGTCTGGTCACAGAACCACAGAGCCTCATTCATGTATCTGGATGGGATACGTGTCTTCACTGTATTGATCATTTGCATGAATCAATAAATTTTAATTTTTAAAAGATGATTTTTAAAAAAAAAAGAAGAAATGATTTCTCCAAAATGGACAAAATCCCGCTCTGAGCCACTGCGTCAAGTAGTGTTCTAAGTTCTGCTGCCTTTGTCGGGGTCGGGTGGGAAGACCTCAGGCCCCTGTGAGGTGGCTTTAGTGTCAGGGAAGTATGCTGCAGCTTGGGGCCAGGAGGCTGGAACCCAGCCCCATGCTGCCACCTGTCACCGTGAGCCTTGGGCGAGCCGACCACTTTGCCAAGGTTCGTTCGCTTCATCTTTTAAAAGAGCATCACTGTGGCCTGGCTGGCTGGAGGTTGTGCAGAGCCAGCGCCTCCCCGCCACAGGGGCTCCCCGTGGTAGGATTTCTTTCCCTGCCTCTTACTCCTCAGGTGGGAGTCCAGAGCACTTCGACTTAGGATTGGGTCTAAATTCAGCTGACGTGTTGCATGAGCTTAGGTATCTGTTTTTCCTTTCAGTTCTTCTAGGTCGACAGCTGATGAGAGGGAAGTGGGGGCGGGGGAGGAAGCTGTGTGCAGCACCCAGAGGAAGTAGTGGGAGGCCTGGTACTGGAGGAGCACACTTCAGTGTGACCCGGGACCTCTAAAAAGGTCAGGTTATGTCCACTCTACTCTTTTGAACTGGCTACCTTCTTAGGATTTGGGCATTGAGACGTAAGTCGGTTACTGGGAAGTGTTCCTTGTGTGTGACCTCTTGTGTGTACAAGACTGTGAGGTGTGTCAGTGTATAGTGCTGCTTCTTAGCAGGATGCTCTTAGAGGGTGCCAGCTGGCTTTCTGAGGTGTCAGAACTTGGTCCTGTTACCAGCCCAGGTACCTGGGGTGCCTGACCTCCTGGCCACTGCCTTCTGGAATATCTCTTCCTCCCTTAGAGCAAGCCTCATGATTTTAATCCTATTCCTAGGTTACTTAATGACTTGAACACATAAATCAGAGTTAGACAGACAGGCAGGTCATTGATTTTTTTTTAGATGAACAAGTCTATTGCCAGGAAAGGGAAGATCAAATCAGCTTATAGGTTATGGTGGTACAGGGTGCTTTGCCTTCTCAGATGATTTTTGTTTCCAGGAATCATTGACTTTATGACTTTTAAAAACAAAACTAAACAAAACATCCTGTACCCATTCCACATATATCTGTGAAATGTCCCATTAGAATAATCTTGTTAATTATTAATTTAGAATTTTCTGTTTTCCGTCTAGCTATTCCAGTAGTTTGGTTATGATTGTAGGTGTTGCCAGGTGTAGTGGCACATACCTGTAATCCCAGTGGCTTGGGAGGCTGAGGCAGGAGAATTGCAAGTTTAAAGCCAACCTCAGCAATTTAATATGTTCCTAAGCAACTCAGTGAGACCCTGTCTCTAAGTATAATACAAAAAAGGACTGGGGGTGTGGCTTAGTGGTTAGGGACTCCTAGGTTCAATCCCCAGTACCCGGGTGACTGGGGGTGGGGTGAGGTTGGGGGGTGGTTTAGGTAGTTATTACATCCACAGTGAACTCTGATATATTTCAGTATCAACCAAGATACTTAAAACCAGTGGCAGGGCTGGGAAGATAGCTCAGTTGGTAAAGTGCTTGCCTTGCAAGCCCAAGGCCCTGGGTTCAATCCCCATCCCCGGAAAAAAAAAAACAGTGGCATCTCCAAAGGTTTCTCATGGGAGGTAACACATGAACTGAGCTTCAAAGGACAACCAGAATTTCTTAGATGAAGAAGGATGGATGAGCTCCACGAGAGCAGGGACCATGTGTCTCTAGATTACTCTGTACTTCCAGCCCCTAACAGAAATCCTGGTGTACCAGATGTGGCATATGCCTGTGCACAGCTCAGGAGTCTGAGGCAGGAGGATTGCAAGTTCAAAGCCAGCCTCAGCAACTTAGAGAGGCCTTAAGCAATTTAGTGAGACCCTGTCTCAAAATAAAAAATAAAACAGGCTGAGGATGTGACTCAGTAGTCAACACCCCAGGGTTCAATCCCTGGTACCAAAAATAAAGAAAGAAAGAAATTTAAAAGGAAATCCTGGTATGGGTTTTCCCTAAATATTTGTCAAATAAATAAATGACTGAACCCCAGATAAGAGTATATGCTGGTAAGGTAGAAGAACAAGTCTCCCAAAAGGAAGCCTGGAGTCTAGGAGAGGCCTTGAGTATCAGGCAGAGAATTTGCTCTTCTTGCTGTGTGGCAGGACTGGTTGTAGATGCCCTCTTGCACATAGATGTGCTGATTGATGGTGGCTTCTGAGGCAATCCTGAACCTGGCAAGAGCCAGGGCTTCTCTCTCGTATGGACACCAGGCAGGGGATGGAGCAAGAAAAAGCTGTCCAGTTGCTGAGCCTTTGCTTTTCAGGGATTTGGAAGTGGGGAGTAAAGGAATCAGATCTTTCTGTTAGACCATTTTCAGTCTGTACCAGACTGCCTTTACATATTCCTGGAAGGGTACACAGCTGATTAGAGTGTTCTTAGAGCTCTTTGGGGGCCTGGGGTGGGGGGAGGTTTGCACAGGATTATAGGTGAGCGTGAGCTGTAAGAAAGAAGCTTCCAGCAATGGGATCCCTCTACCCAGTTATTTACAGATGACTGCCTATCTGGATCACAGTACTGGTGACAGAGTGTGGAAAGTGGTCTCTGGCCTCGAGAGCTTGCAGCTTTACTGGAAGAATAACATCTTAAAAATGGAAAAATAAAATTAAAAAATAAAAAATTTGCAGTGTAGCTGAGTAACTAGGAGCCCAGTTGTGAGAGTCTGAGTACCTTGGTCTGCATCCTTATTTCTTTGCTTACTAACTGTGTGACCTTGGTCAAGTGGCTTATGGACCCCTTCCCTTAGCTTGCTCACCTGTTAATAGTATCACTTACCTCCAGGCTGTTGTGAGGGTGGAATGAATCAGTTTCTGCATGTTTAGAGTGCTTAGGACAGAGTTGGCACACAGTACATGCTCTGTACCCAAATTATTACTTCGGAGGTAGAGTCCCTAAGCCTGGGTTTCTTCTTTGTAATACAGACTTCATAGGATTGTGAAAGTTCAGTGAGCTGATGTCTGTAAAGCATCTAACAAAGAGCTCGCAGAGGCCAAGCACGCCGTGACTAGCGACCATCATCATTCTTATCTGTTGGTGAATTTGTTTGCTTCTCCTTCCACAGAGATGTGGAAAGATCTGATATATTGTAGTCATCTATTTTTGCTTTTGGTTTCTGAATCTGCTTTTCAAAACAAAACAGGCATTTGTTAACTGGCTGCTCCTATGCCAAGAAAAGTGACAAAATCGCCTCCGTGCACTCTGTCCTGCTCCTAAAGCCCTGTATGAGCTCGTCTCTGGCTGTGCATATTTAGGTATTAACTGAGCTAACGCATGAGCTCAGCTTCTAATGCTAATCCACAATAACCCATTTTAAAAATCTTTTCCTCCCACACAGGGGAACCAGCAGTGACAGGGCACTTTGGTGGTTATTTGAAAGGCTGGTCACTCTTGAGTGTGGAGGGAAGAGAGGGGGACAATGATGTCCATTGAGTTTCTTTGCTTGGTGCATGCCTCCTCTTCAAGTCCACCTGCTATACCCAGGACGTGAGGTGAGACAGGAAGGAGTGTCTAAGCAGGTCCAGAGGTGTGGAAAGAGTTTAAGCCCATATCATATCCAGTAAGAATTTAGGAAGAAGTGGAATAGTACTCTGCCCAGGGGTAGGATGGGCAGGACACCTCCTTTCTTTCCCAGTGGCTGGAAACAAAAGGTGGGAAGAACCTTGGGTGCTGGTGGTCTTTTGATCTCTGGAGGCTTTTGAACTTCCAGAGTTGAGATGAAACATGAAGGGTTTTTTGACTGAGAGCATGTAGTAGTTCAAAATTTGGATTTTGGAATCTGACCAACCTAGGTTCCAGTGTGAACCTGGCCTTCTGGCTGAGGACCTGGAACAAGTTCTATAACCGTCTTTAATCCCATTTTTCATAGGTATGGTCTGAGTTGAGGATTAAGTTGAAGTTATACATAGTTCTAACTAAATGTAACTTTATACATTATCTATTACTGATAATGTGGTGGTGACCACAGCACAGAGGTAGAAGGGACAGCAGGCAGCCTTCTCAAGGGTAAGAGACAAAAGCTACCTCCCAGACAGTACTAGGCCCTTCTGAGACCTTCTTCTAGTTTAGGTCTATAGAAAAGGCAAGTAGGGTTGAGCATTGTGTAATTTTTCTGGTATCTTCTTCCTGTGACTCTCTTAAGGTCTGAACCAAAGTGTGGGGTGTCAATTTAGGGGGAGGTTTGTTATTTTTCTTTTGATTATCATATCCAGCATGTTATATCTTGTTGGATTTGCAACGTCATAGGATGATAATATTTTAAGCAATTATTCTCTTTTCAGAAGGGATTAGGAAGAGGTAGAAACTTTAGTTAGGTAGTATTTTTGCTTCATAGTTAAACCTCTCTTTCAGCCGTTTTATAGTCTTCTTTGAAATACCCTTTTTTTTCTGACAGGAGATATTAAATAAATGAGATACCTACTTTTTATGTAGTTTTCTCAGTCTTTTTATGAATAAAGTAGCACTTGTCTTTAAGTACCTTTGATAGGAATTTAGATAATAAACCAGTAAAAGCTCTTTTTCATCCATAAATCCCTGTGGCCTTGATAGTGAACCGATGATAAAAAGATTAGAAATACAGACTGGGAAATTGATTCAGATACATTTGCCTGGTTGTATAAATACTGCATTTTCTAGCCCTGAAATAGAAAATACCCACCTGAAACTTTGGGGGCCTCTTCTATAATACCAGGTCCACTTTAGAGATCTTACATTTTTTAAAAAACACGACTAAGTATCTTTAATTTTTTTTAGTTGTAAATGGACACAATGCCTTTATTTATTTTTATGTGGTGCTGAGTCCTGAACCCAGTGCCTCACACGTGCCAGGCGAGCATTGAACCGCTGAGCTCCAGCTCCAGCCCAGGACTAAGTACCTTATCTTCCATTGTTCTAAACTCCAGTTGGTCTTTTCTTAGAGAAGATAATTTCTTCTGATTTGATCACAGGTTGCAGGTGGCAACAGGGGAATAGTCTTCTCTGGGTAGCCTGGAGAGGGGAAGGAGGATGGGTGAAGAAAGTTTTAGGGACCCAAGTAAGAGTGGGGAAATTGGGGAACAAAGTAAGAAAGGTAAAAAGAGGAAGGTACAAGGAAGCCAGGGGGAAAAGAGGGAAGTGCAGATTGGAAGAGAAGCCACAAGGATGAAAACACAATAAGGAGCCACCCTGTGAGCCAAGAAGATATCAGGTGGGCATGGCCAAGATCAGGTTGAGCTGAGGGGTAAGGTGGATAAAAGGGGGAAAGAGAGTTCTTTGGACCAGGCAGTCGGGCAGGGTAGGAAAGGGTCTAGCAACAGCCCCAGGGATGTCGTTACTGCTGTGATACTCAAGGGAGTTTGAACATTTTGAGTATGCAGGAAGACATTGGGAACCTGACTTAGCAAGGAAGCCCTTGGGCATTTGTGTCTGATAGGATCACCTGGACTTGGTTGTGCTCTGGGGTAGAAGGAAATAGAAGGCAGTTTTGCCTCACCTTTTATGTTAATTTTCTTGTGATCTTGTGACTAAGGCCAATCTCTCTTGGGTCAACCAGATCTGCTTTTGCCTCCTTTCTCCAAGTTGGATCAACTCACACCTAAGTCTTGCTACTTTTCTCCTTTATTCTATTTAGCTGGTTTCATTACAAATATAAAAGAAGAAAAAGCTTTATTAGAACTTCTCAATCTTTGCAACCCTTTTTTTCTTTTCTCTGTCCTGTTGCCACCTTGGGTCATTGTGTTCCTTCTCAAGGAGTGTGTTTCTTCTCAAAAAGATGATATTTGTTAACTGATTAGAGTGCAGAAAATAGTCTTGGACTGTAGGATCCTTTATTATGTTTCTTTGGAGAGATGGTTTGTTATTGTTTTGTTTTAAGCATACAAATGCCCAAACCCATTTATTTTATTTGTTATAGTAGTCTTTCTAAAATGTATGAAATTTTCTGTTTTCTTAAACTAAGTCTGGAATGGAGCTTGTCATCATGGACCCATCAGGATTTTCTAAATCATCTGATCTTTAGAAGACTAAGGTAGTTAGGATTGTGGGTACAAATTATTCACATTCATATGAATGGGCACTTGACCAATAAGACCAGCACCGTCCCTGCACTGTTGGAGTTTAGTCTGTCAATTCTGGACCCATTTCAGGCTGGGTGTGGTGTCACACACCTATAATCTTAGCAGCTTGGGAGGCTGAGGCAAGAGGATTGTGAGTTCAAAGCCAGCCTCAGCAATTTAGCGAGGCCCTAAGCAACTCATTGAGACCCTGTCTCTAAATACAGAAAAGGTCTGGGGATGTGGTTCGGTGGTCAAGTGACTATGGGTTCAATTCCCAGTACAAAAAAAAAAAAAAAAAGAAAGTACTCATCTCTTGGTGAGGCATGGTGGCCCCATAACCAGTGACCCAGGAATCTAAGGCAGGAGGCTCAGAACTTGGAGGCCAGCCTCAGCAACTTAGTGAGACCCTGTCTCAAAATGGGGCTGGGAATGTAACCCAGTGGTGAAGTGCCCCAGGTTTGAGCCTTAGGACTGCAAAAAAAAAACAAAAAAAAACAAAAAAAACAAAACATTTTGTGTTCTGGATGGTTAGGGTTGTCAATTTGCCTTTGGAGTTTTGTCTTCTTGCTGGTGGTAGGAAGGAAGGAAGAGAGCAGCACTTGCTGATTTGCATGAAGATGGGAGAGTGTTGGTCTAGGATTTTTTTTTTCCATATTTAGAATCATTCTAATGATAATTTATAATCTTAAAAAATGCATATATATATTTTCCCTGACAGAAGATAATAAATATGCGAGGAGCCAGCTCTTTCAAGTGGCCATCTCTGACTGATTGATTGATTGATGGATAGATGAATAAGACAGCACTTATCTTTGAACCCCTTTGATAGGAATTTGGTTATCAGCTGTGAAAAGGGTGGTACGATGCCTACAATATGCCTTCTGATCCCCACGTCTGCTGATAAGTGTAGTCTGTGTTGCTACCAGCATTTTTCTTTCAGAGTTGCCTGAAGGGGCTTTGGCTTAATTGCTGTTCTTTTTGGTACAGGAACTGTATGGGGTGGGATGGGGTCTCCTAAAGAAGACAGCAGGGCGCTCTTTAAGTGGGGAACACTACTGAAAGGATCACTGTTTATTACTCGTCCGACAGAATGTTTTATCCTTGGAAAGCATATTAGTAGAGGGAATCGGCAAAGTTTGGTTTTATCATTTGTCAAATGAACCTGCTGTCAAGTGAATGAAGATTTCCTCGGCGATTTTCGGCAGCAGACCCTCTCCCAGCACTGGGCATTGACCGTGGCCTGCCGAGGAGCCGACTGTGGTGCTCTGCACTCGCGTTCTCTTTCTGCCCCAGCTCTCGGATGTGAGGATCTGTCAACAGTTTGCCAGTTTAAGCTACTTTGCCGATAAGTCTGAGAATGTGGTCAGAGAGGCTTGAAAGTATTTGCTTAGTTTATGCATAAATATTTTTTAAATTATGCTTTTGAGCTTCCTTAATTTAGAAAGTATGAAAAATTCAAACATATGCAGAAGTCTGGAGCATGTATTCAATAGTTATCAAGATTTTGCCTCATTTGCATAATTTATCCCCCTTTCCCCCCACAGCCCACCCCCTGTACTGAGGATCGTCAAGCAAATCCTGGGCCTCAGTTATTTCACCTCTATGTGCTTCGGTGTGCACCTCAGTAAAACTTGGGTCTATTCTTCCATAACCACAGCGCCATTATCACACTAAATTAGTGACCGTATTTTGTCGGTATCACCAGTTTATAATAAAACATTTTTTAAAATTGTGATCAGAAAATATCCTTTTAAGGTTGTTTTGTTTGAATCAGGATTAGACAAGGACCACACATGGAATGCAGATGTTCTCTCTCTTAATCGAGAACAATTCTCAGCCGTATACCCTCCGCCCCTTTTTTCCATGCCATTGACTTGTTGCAGAAACTGGGTTAGTTGTCCTGCAGAATGTCCCACATTCTGGATATATCTGTTTTCTTGTGTCATTATCATGTTCCTGTATCACCTGAATTTCCTGAAACTGGAAATGAACTCTAGAGGCTTGATTAGATTCAGGCTAAGCCTTTTTAGATGGGAGTGTTGTGTGTGTCCCATTGTACTACAGTAGGAAAATCCTCCTTAATTTACTTTAAATAAAAAAATCTTATCACTGAGTTGGGTATAGACATGATGCTGGGCCCTGTGGGGACTATAAAGGTGAAAAATTATCTCAGGTGCCTTATATTTCTTTTTGGAAGCAGACCACCCCAGCAGCCTGGTGGAGGATCAGTGATGTGTAATGTGGAGCAGGGGGTCAAGAGGTAGCCAGGGATAGGATACATCCATATCTAAGAAAGGTTGTCCAAGAAGCCTTGGAAATGTTAGCACCCTGGAAAAGTTAATGCAGAAACGTTAACACTTTCCCTCGCAACAGCAACTGTGTTCTTTTGTACTGCTGGGTTTATTCCACACAGTTCTTTCCTGAGTGATTTTTTTTTTTCTCTCCTAACCCACTGTGTATTGCATTATTCAGGCCTAACATGGCCACAAGTGCCTTTTAGTGCAGCTAGGTTAGAACAGGATCTGCAGAAGTCCCTGTGTAACTTCCCATGTCTAATCAGTGAGCTTCACAGTAAGAGAGACAGCTGGCCCCGTGCTTGAACCGGTGATCCAGCTGTTTCTCCAGACCATCTTGCCTGACCCATGGAAAATTAAAGCGCAGAAACAGTATGAACAGGGGAGAAACTTCAGCTTTGCAGTGGACACCTTAGTATTTTTTTTTTCTTTTGGAGGGATGTTACAGAGAGGTTTGCACTTTACCAAGCATGAAGGTGGAGCTTTAAGATGGCTTATGTGTACTTTATAAAACTGATTTTAAACCTATGAAATAGTATATACTAATATGTTACAGCCTTTTTTTTTTTTTACCTGTCTCTCCTCTACCAAGTTGCTACCCCTTATAAATTATTCTTTCCCAGAAGAAAGTGAAATTTCAGTTGGAAGATGGTCTCTCAGTTGAGGGTTCATAAACTAGGAACATAAGTAAAAGAGGGAATTCCTCCATATACTAAAAATAAAAAGCTCTCCGGGGAGTATTTTGTTCACTGTTGTATTTCAGCATTTACTAGAGTACTGGGTACTCGATACTCAATAAATATGGATTGGATAAATAAGATGTTGGGGTAGTAGTGTTTGTTCTTGTTTAGAAATCGCAAGTAAACAGAATGATCAGGTGAAGAACCCCTGGCATGCCCTGGACAAGAAATTTTGATTCATGTATGAAAAAGAGGGAAATAGCCAGAGGAGCAGAGAGCCGGGGAGATGTGGTGCCATTGGCAGATAGAAGAAAAGAATTTGTCTTAGCTGCTGATTTCTTTTTAAAAGATTGTCTATTATAAATTACACGGCATTTAAAATATGTACAGCTTAGAAAGTTGCTGAGTAAAATTCTGTATCTGATTCTTAAAAGAAAAATGTCATTTTTCTTCTTTAAAGACCAACTTCTACTATAAATGATCAAAATTGTTAGGGGACTAAGCTTTGATGCATTTATTGCTCGAAGGTCAAATGCTTAGGTCATTATAATTCGGCCCCCTTTTGTGTATGTAGGACAATGCACTCTTTGACATGGCGTTGCCACATTCTCATGATGGCTGGTCACGTGTTTGGGGGCATTAAGAGCATGATCTCTCTGTTCCCTGTTTTAAGTGGTGGTTAAGGGTATAAAGTTGAGGAGAGAAGCTGAACCAAACGGCTTTTGTTGACACCTTTGTGCAGTTTTTTTCTTTTCTTACACAGAAGTCCATTTGGTTGCGACCTCTTAAAAGGAAAAGTTGAATGTCATAGTACTGCGAACCAGCAACCCAGAGCAGTCCAAAGACAACTCTTAATCTGACTTGGTTACTCAGATTTTTATCACATACTTACTAGTGGAATTTTGATTGCTTTGTATTCCACTGGGGCAGTTCTTTTTGCTAAGGAACTAGTGTGTGAGTTACATAGGCCCTGCAGTCTGTCCACCTGGGTTCCATTTATTAGCTATTTGACCTTGGGGCATTATTTAACTCCTGTGTGCCACAATTTGCTCATCTGTAAAATGTGTTAATAGTGCAGTGTGATGCATGGGAGAAGAAAAACGCTGGCACAGAGGACACATGTGATTAAACATTAGCAACTGCAGCTGTGTGCAGATTCAAGTTTATTTAGCATGAGAAAAGGGAGAAAGAGGCTCTGAGGAAACAGGTAAACAAAAGGAAAATAGAGCAAGAAAAATAAAGAAATAAAAACTTAAATTTTTTAAATAAGGAGAAAGAAGAAAATCTACAGTATAACAGTCATATAGTAATGAAACCTCCCAGTCTTCAATAGCTTGATGCATGATGAGAGGTACCTGACAACGAGCTTCCAGTCTGCAATAGGTATCTCAGGATGGGATTTGCCCCACCTAAAGATGGCGGCTTCCACTTCCAGGATAATCCAAGATGGCTGCACTGGCTTCCAAATATGTTGGCAAATGGGGAGCCGAAGTGCCAGGGCATGGTCTGTTGGGCGGGGGTCCTGCAGGTTCTGGCTGTTGTCACAAAAATCAGATCCAAGTTTATTTAGAGAGATGCACCTTAGGTGTCAACCATGTGCAAGAGGGGAAGGGTGGTGTTTCTCTCTAGGTGACAAGAAAATACTGTCTTGGGTGGTTCAAGATTTCAGAGATAAAGCTGAACTGAGGTCAAAGGTAGTGGACAATGGAAAGATTCATGGATGACCTCCTCCCTGCCCCAAAGCCACTAGCAAGGAGAAACTTTGGCTCAGACTCCTGGCCTGATCATAGCCAGCATTCATTTTGCCCTCCTGAATCCATCTGCTAATGATTCAAGCTATAATAATTCCTGCAGTGGTTAAGATTGTATATTGGACCTCCCTCCCCCTTTTCTGCTTTGGCTTCTCTTAGAAAGCCAGCCTATACCATTAGAAGCTAGACCTTTAAAAACTTTACATGTGTGGGATTTGTTTCAGAGTGAAGAGGATGAGTGGTTAGGGAATAGATAAAACAATCTATATATAGTTTATAAGATTGACCATGAAGCTAGATGATGAATACATGGGGTTGTCAGCACGTTCTTTCTACCTTAGCATGTTGGAAATTTTGCATAGTTTTTTAATTGAGCAAAAATGAAAGTTACCCAAAAAAAGGTATGATACCATTTATATAATGATTAAAATTGGAACAGTAGTCTATATTTTATGCATATATATTCAGGTAATAAAAGTAAAAAGTTTTGTGGAAACAAATAGTGCAATCATTAGGATAGTGATTGTAAGGAAGGTGGAAAAGGAATGGAATGAGCAGGGGTTACATAGGTGTTTCATCTACATCTACTTGGTTTCTTTAAAGAAATTATTTGAAGTAAATATGGTAGAATACAAAGACTTGTTATAGTTACATTCTCCTATAATTTTTTTGTCTATTTAAAATGCATGTCAATAATAATAAAAATGAGACACCGGGATTCTGTAAGAAGTATTTTCAAGCACATCAGGAACTCAGCTGTAGGCAGTACTAAAGGTGCCTTTCCTGTCCTGTCAGCATTTCACCCTTGAGCTTGGGTGGGGCTATGACCCCTGGAGGCAGCCCTCATGGGGCAGGAGAGGTGCAGGGAAGGGGACAGAATCCCAGGTGTGATACAGTAGGATTTGTGTTTCCTGGTACATGGTGACCTGCCTTCATCAAAGAGATTGGGCTGGGTCATAGGGGATGAGTGTTTAGAAACAACAAGAAAAAAAGTTTTTCTTTTTCTTTTTTTTTTTTTTAAAGTATAACATGTGTTCATGTATAACAACTGGTTCCTTGATAAGACATCCCAGAAAAGAGAAAGCTCCTGATTCCTGTGCATGGATGGTTCAGCCTTCCCCCAGGAAACGAAGCTGGAGTAGCTGGTCCAGCCCCCACCTGGGAGGCAGGTCCACCTATGGGCAGCGAGAAGAGGATTGTGAGCCTGGGTTCAGGGGCTGCTTCCAAGATATGGCTAGCACCTCATGCCTCCTCCCTGTTTGTAGGGTGAAGACCCAGTGATGGAAGTGATCCTTGTGCCCAGATCCCATTCTGTGTGTGGTTTAATGTGTTTATAGAATTGGGGGTAGTGAGCATGAACAATACCCACGCTTAAGGCATTAGCCGGATCCCAACAGGAGTGCAGGTGTGAGATGCTCATGTCTTGGCTATCCCTTCACTAGATCTGTCAACAGAGGATCTGAAGAGAACTCATTTAGCAGAGGGAAAGGAAAACCCAACATATCATACCTTATAGGTTCAACATGATGCTACTCATCACGCCCCGGGTTGAGCCTGCTTAGAGTGGGGTGTGTGTGTGTGGAGGGGGGTGTACATGAGGCAGGAGCCAAGCACCCCAGAGACCTTGCATTTTTAACACTTGTGTGCTGGTTCCCTGGATTCTGAGGAAGGAGGGGACTAGACCAGACTCGTGCTTCTTCACTGTGCGTCTTGGCAAGTAACTTACCTCCTCAGTTAAAAATGGATGGAGGCCTCTAGGGCATGCTCTGAAAGTTTGTAAGCATGGGGACTGGAGTGAGCTCCCCATCCAAGATGGCACCTCCCTTTATATTTGCCAGGTGAGAAATCACAGAAAGCAGATCCCTTCCATTCCATCCCCAACTGGCAACTGCTAATAAGCCTCACTTCTTGTCCGACCTTATTTGCGTTCTCCAGAAGAATTTGAGAGGTTACGGGACTCCAGTGGCCCGGGCAGCTCTACAGCATCCTCCTATTATAGGGGCCTGCTGATCTTCTGGCATTCAGGAATAACCTAGGAGAGATGCAGACTTCTGCAGAGAGAAGGTTTCTGAGTATTGAGTGGAGTTCTGCCACATTACCTTTGGCCTTTATTTTAGTCTATAGTTTTATGTCTTCCCTTTAAAAAGTTTTCTCCAAAGCTGGTAAAAATAAACCAAGTTATAGAAATAGCACACCTATAAATGAGAGGTCATTTTTCTGTTACCTATTTTTGTCTTTCTTAATTATTTGACTAGTTTAGCACCACTTAAAAAATAGTTTTATATTCAAGTTTGATGAGTGCACATGAATTGGTAGTTTTTTTGACATGCTACTGGGTCCAGTGACAAAATTGGACACATAGAGAATCAGAAACCAGCCTAGGAACTCAGAAGAGGGTCTTGTCCAAGAGTCCTGCTTACGACACCTTGGTATGGATTTTAAAGAGTCTATTTAATAGGAAACCAATTATATTACTATAAGAATGTATAAAAATTTTTAAAAGGTATCTAAATTCAGCCCTTGTTTTTCCCCCAGAATAGTGAGAGGTAAAGCTGATCAATAATTGAATGATGTGATTAGCCACTGAACGTCCTCATGGATACATACTTGTAATACTAGATGACTTATGCCTGTATTGGTTTATTATACAACCAGACTCCTGGCGAAGATAGAAATGGTTCGTTTTCCTAGAGTTGTGGTTCTGTGAGTCTGTATTCCTGCAAAGAATTTCTTTAGTGCCCCCTGGAATTTCTCTCCTCACCCCACAGTAGGCAGTGTGTTCTCTCCCGTTGTCCTGGCCTCTGCCTCCTCCCCTGTCTTCTCTCCAGTAGCTTTTTGGCCATCTTCTTCCCTTATAGTATCATCACTGATTTTTTTTTCTCCTCACTTCAGTTGAATGATTATAATGTTCAAATTTTGTGACATTTCAGAAGGTAGCCATTTATCAAAAAGCACAATCTGAAATCCTTACAAGTATTAATAAAAATTTAATATGTTAAGCAAATACATGTCCAATGTCAAAATCTGTAAAACAGAACAGAAAAATTATGTTTTCAAATTTCAAAACAATTATATTTGGGGTGAAAAAATATCAAAACGTCAAAAATAATAGTAGTTTAGAAGCAGAAGATGAGTAACTTGTAACCCTGGCTCCCACATTTCAGCAATGCCATTCTGTGCATGCTCGTGTGTGTCCTTTGCACTTGTCTGGATGGTATCGTGGGTGTGTGGGAAGGAGAGAGTGAAGGAGTGTGGCATGGAGCAGCAGTCAAACACAGTCCTAAGAAGCCCCATAAGTCCTTGGAGGGGCCTCTGGGTCCTCATGAGGGCGGAGGGGCCTGGGGGGAGGCCTTGGGCTTTCCCCCTCCTACTTTAACCAGGGCGTTTCCACTTTCATTTGGAAAAAGGACTCTGCTGCTGAATGAAAGTTTAAAAACCAGTGGTGCAGAGAGAAGAATACACACCTTGGGATCAGAGGTAGGAAGCATGGGTCCAGTGTGTGTCCAGGTGGTTTCAGTTTTCTGGAAAACTTACCTAAGCGCCCCTCTCTGAAATGATGGTTTGGACTGGGGTGATAATCTAAAGGTCACTTACAGGCCTTTCATTTTAAGATTTCATTCAGGTAGTATTAGAAACCAAATCACTCCAGGAGGAAGAGTCCCAGCCTCCTCTCATTGCCCCAGCAGTTCCCCAGGTGCCCAGAGAACAGCAGAAGACTTAAGCTTTGTATTGTGGAAGTTTTGCTTCTTTAACTTGTGGATTGTTTTATCTTAGTGGTATATAGTCATGACAAGGAGCAATAGGATCCAGCTGGGCCTCGTACTTGACTGCTGGGGACACTTAACTACTGAGCCACATCCCCAGCCCTTTTTATTTTTTATTTTGGAACAGAGTCTTTCCAAGCTGCTGAGGCTGGCTCAACCTGTGATCCTCCTGCCTCAGCCTCCCAAGTAGCTGGGTGTACTTGGCTATTTTTAAAGATGACTTATTGTTTCTAGATTAGAGGTCCAGGCACTTTAGAAAAAGTGGATGGTAATTTCTGTCATCCTAAGGTATTCTTAAAATTCTGCTAATAAAATCTGTAATAGGAAAAGGACTAAAAAGTGTCTAATGGTGTCTAGGGTGTTCATTCCAGGGCCTTCTGAAATCCTGCTCTGCTGCTGTGTTGGCACTGTCCCAGTGGTCCTAGTGGGGAGGCTGAGCTCCCTCTGGACATCAGCGCCTGTAACTGGAGACCTTTCATGGTAATGAACCAGGAGGAGAGATAACCCCAGGACTTGTCCTTTTGTACTAGAGTTGCTTGGAGCCCTGGCACTGCTTTTCTGATCTGGAGACCTAGGGATCCTTGCAGCAGGCCCTGCCTTGCAGAGCTGCTTTGGGCAGACCCAAATCCTGCTTTTATTGATATGCAAAGCATAGTCCCCCCACCCCAGAACTCCATCAGCTGCTGCACTATTCAAGCATTAGCTTTTTGACTTTTGGGAAGAGCTTTCATCTTTAGGTACATAAAATATGTGGTATTGTAAATAAAGTAGAAAGTTCAGTTTGTTGGTCACAGGGGCATTGGACTGCAAGGGGAGAAAGTCAAGTTTTATCTCTTGTTATATTCTGCTCTCAGATAACGTTTCCTGTGTTGAAAAATCCTGCTTAAGCCTGGGAGCAGTGAATGACCTCAGGTGACAGCATTGAGAGGGTTTCTTCTGAAAGGAGCAGGTGGAGCTGGACCTTGCTTCAGACAGGTTTAGATTTGCTCCCTGGTTGAACTTTGCACTCCTCCCCCTTTAAAAAAAAAAAAAAAAAAGCAGCTTCTCTTATATTTCATTTGAATACCTTAAGTGTGGGCTAATTCTACCTGAAAAGTACAAATCAATTTTAAGGGTACAAAACTTGGATGATTAATACACCATGGCCTTGACTGGAGCGATAGCATAAAGCTGTAGGTTTTACTTTTTCCAAATATTAATTGAACACCACACTGTTTGCATCAAACTGTGTCACGCCAAGGCAGAGAGTAGAAAGCTTACTCTGGTCTCTTGAGTTCTTAGCCTACGTGGTGAAGCAGCCTGCAGCAGAAGACCATGCACCTGTGAGGTCACAGCTAGTTTGGAATGGCAGAGCACCCAGTGTGGGACAGTATCAGGGGGCAGCCGCTTCCAGATGCAGATGCCACAGCCACCATCTGAATAGAGAGGAGCCAGTCCTGCTGTGGGTAGTGAGTTCCAAGTGGGATGGGTGTGAGGAGCGGCATTGTGATCCTAGAGAGACTTTGCAGAACAAAGGCAGGGATGGTACTGCAGGGGAGTTGTAGCACAGTAGACCTTAGGACATGGTGCAGGAGGGCTTTTCAGATGCCACAATCAGGGCAGCAGTAGATGTAGGCTGAATTGAAATGAGGATCCCCACTCCTCGTTGGCCATGTACTTCCTCACGTAGCATAGGCTCTCTGTTAGGGTACTGAATGCTTTAAATGCTTTAACAGCAGTTTACACCAGGCATGGTGGTGCTTGCCTGTAATCCCAGTGGCTCAGGAGGCTGAGGCAGGAGGATGGCAAGTTCAAGGCCAGCCTCGGCAATTTAGCAAGGCCCTCAGGAACTTAGTGAGATCCTGTCTCAAAAAAAAAGGGGGGGGGGGGGCTGGGAATGTGGCTCAGTGGTTAAGTGCCCCTGGGTTCAATTCCTGGTACCAAAAAAAAAAAAAAAAAAAAGCCTTAAAATTTGGATGACAGATAAACTATGTACTTTTATGAATACCTAGCACATTCTAAATCTAAATGCACAAAGATACAAAGATACCCACTTCATCAGTAACCAAACTCAGTGTTTCATGTGGCTGTATTGTTCATTCATCCTGATTTTTAGAACTCTTCATGCTTCATTTTTTTGTGTGAACTTATTATCCATTATATAGCATACTTAGGACATTTAATCAATTGCACATGTATTATGAGCATTATCTAAAATTTGGATGATTAATCATATAGTTTATTATAGTAAGATCCTTTGAACATCTTCTTTCTGTTTCTTCGACTTCACCCTTGTGTTTTGTTTTTCTACAAAGTTGATATTTCTCATTCATTTGTAGTTTATTTGACAGATATGTATTTTGCACTACTGTGTGCTGGGCACTGTTCTAGATACTGGACTACCTATTCAGTGTTACTGATCTAGAAACTATTTCAGTATGAAGGGATTGTTTTAGCTAAGTTTGATTTCTTTACGATGCTTTTAGATATGTCACTGAGTTAATTTAAGTATTTCATCATCAATAACAGCACCTGAACATTCTTATTAATGCTAGTAAAGTATTTCATACATGCTTTTGAAAGAACTCAGCTTAGTACATTTGACACCTTGAATTTTGGAAAGTTGGTCTGCTCCTCCTGCCTAGGGCCCTAAGGAATCTCTGGCTCCATCAACAGTTGGGAAACCATTGGTTTTCGTTGGTTGGTGAGCTCTGAAGTCTCTTCGCATTCTAAAATTCTGTCCCAATTTCTCAAGCTTGAGAGGCAAGCACGCTACGTGATGGGCTATACCGCCAGCACTGTCCCAATTTCTCCGTGCCATTTTCTTCCTGTTTAAGACAGGATAACATCCAAGTAATCAACCAGAGACGTGATGGCTAGTCGATACAAATTTAAGGTGTGATCACCCTACTGCATTTGGGGGTCTTTTTTTTTTTCCCTAGTGGCTTGGTTGCCCCTATAGGAAGCAAGATGGAACATGAGGATAGGTAAGTATGTAAGCTGCCATTGGCATAAGAGTGTGTGAGGGGTGCCCTCAAGCATGATGCCTGCTGTCAGGCTACAGCGATCTCTCTCCTCTCTCTCTCTCTCTCTCTCTCTCTCTCTCTCTCTCTCTCTCTCTCTCTCTCTCACACACACACACACACACACACACACACACACACACACAACCAGCCAACCAAAATAAGGAACATTCATTCTATAATCAAAACCTCTTCTCGGGTCTTGCTTGTAAAGGCCGAACTCTTCACGAACAGAACGCTAATCATATTAAGACCTGTCCTTACAGGTAGGTTAACTGGAAGAATAGTCTGTATACTTAAGTTCTGCGTTCTGCGTGGAATTTAGGGAGAAGAATGCAATAACATGGAACTTGAAGTATGAAATCTTAATAATTCAGACTTCGAGAGTGGTACCCAGCTGAACTGTGAACAGTGCAGATCATTAAACTTTTTAGGAATGTAAGAGCATGTAACTACTTTTAATATAACATTAATTTTGGGGGAAAAGGACAGCATGAAGGATGTTCGCATTCACGCAAGCAGCTACAGGAAGTAAATAGCAAAATCTACAATTGATTGTATCCAGAGGGTTGATTACATGATGTTTTTCTGCTTTTTCACACTTTCCTTATCTTGTCAGATTTTTAGAATAAGCATCTATTACTTTGATAATCAAGGAAAAGTTAGCGACTGAAAACAAAAAAGTTCAGCAGCTCCCACTCAATGCAAGGCTTGCAGATGACAATCGATTTTGAAAAATTAGTATAATTTGTGTTTGGCAGTAGGTGCTACTATAATTTTAACTCTTGTATTGTTTTGGACAATTGCTAGAAGAGTCACAGGTAGGTTTGTCTGATCTCTGTCCAGCTGAGCCCAATTTGTGGTTCTGTAAAGTCCAATTAGTGTTCCGTAAAGGTAGTTCCTCCCCATCTAACACAGCATCAGCTTTTGTTATTGTTGCAACTTAGTTTCAGGTCTCTTTCATACAGATTGAGCTCATTTGCAAGAATTCAGAACGAAACATTTTTATTTTACATGATCTAATAAGTACATCTAAGTTTCCTAGCTTAAGAATTTCTGAGTGCACCCTGGTTCTGAACCCAAAGACACTAAATCATACAATGTAAATAGATTTTTAAATTCTCCTTTGCCCACCTTTTCTCTACATTAAGGCTTTACCATAGGAGGAGGGATTCTATTTCATTGTGATTTCTGTGTAGTGCTAGTCTGCAGAGGATGACTTCATTTTTAGTTCATTCTTGGCAGTTTTATTGTGTAAACAATAAGTTCTTTACCCATGGCCAGCTTGACCTTTTCAGACTTAATGTAAATTAAACTGGCTGGAGGCAGAAAGGACAAGGGAGGGGCCAGGGGATTGGGAAGGATTAGGGAGACCAGTCAAGTCCCATAGCTTACTTACCCTGCCTGTTTTGAACATTGACAGTCACTACAGAGACTAGCGATTATGCTCTTGGGCACCTAAAAACTGTGAAGACAGCAGTGTTGCTGGATTTTGCAAAGAAAACGATCAGGACTCTGAAATCAACAGCTGTTGTTCTGTTTGTTTGTTTGTGTTCCTGGTTATGGAAGGAGGACAGTCCCAAGAGCAGTCTGATGATTGCTTCTCCTCGCCGCTTTCCTTCCTGAGCAGACTGTGAGAGGGCAGGACGAACAGCAGGAATGAGTCTGTGTGTTCTGTGTGGCGTGGCCCCTATCTCGCCAGTGGCAGTGGTGCCACTAATTGGCAGAGGTAACATCTAGTGCTGACCTGCCAATGGTTCAGCAGGGAGAACCCAGACGATCTAGCTGTGTTTGCCCATCACATTGTCTTAGGGTGAACTAATTTTCAGGAATCTCTGATGAGTGAAACACGTGAAATCTTCCAAGTTTACCCTCTAGGCTCTACCAGCTCCTGTGTTGTATTTTCACACGGTAGAAGGACTGGTCCTGTGGTCACTGTTCCCGCAGTATATTGGAATGGTAGTCAGTTTTCTCTTGCTGTCACAAATACCTGAGGTAATCAACTTAGGAAAAGGTTTATCTTGACTCCCAGGTTTGGAGGTTTCCGTTCAGGGTTGGTTGTCCTGTTGCTTGGGGGCCTCTGGTGAGGCAGCATATCCTGTCAGGAGCACATGGCAGAGCAGAGCAGCTTGCCTCTTGATGGAGAAAGAGGAAGCGGCAAGGGTCCCAGTATCACCTTCAAGGGCCCACTCCCAGTGATCGAGGACCTTCCACTCGGCCCTGCCCCTTAAGGGTTCTACCACTTCCCCATAGCACCTTGGGCTGGGAACCAAGCCTTTAAGAAACACATGAGCCTTTAGGGAACATTCCAGATCCAAACTGTAGAAACCAGTAAAGCCTGTAGAATTGCTTTGTGCCATCTCATGTCTTCTGCTGGGAAAGACCAGCATGTGACTTGAGGGACAAGACAACACCAGCTCCTTCTCATGAGTCTTGGCTCCTGTTTCCTCTCACCCCCTGAGTTCTTTGCTGCATTCTTCTTGGGCTGTGTAGCTAGACCCTTGAGTTCTCACCCATGTGGTCTTGGGTAGGTTTCTGCAAGCTACATTTTTCTCACCTGTCAAATGGGGATATTGTACTTCCATTATTGGGAAACCTTAAAGAGATAACACCTCTAAAACACATAGAGCAGTGCTTAGTATGTAATAAGCATTTAATAAGTGTTGCCTCTTTCTCTGGCTATTATTATTAGTGATCATTTGCTGGCATCTTCCCTGGCTTCTGCCCTTAGCATTCCCCTGACATTGCCATTGCTAAGACCAGTGACCACCCCTTGTTGCCCAAGTTCCTGGACACTCTTCATCTCCTAGTCTTTCTAGACCTTTTCAGTGACGACTGTTTGTTCCTTGAAGCACTGTGTACCCGTGGGCATGAGCACCGCCCCCCCCCCCCAGCTCCTATTCGTTCTCTTTTGCGTGATCCCCACCCTCTACCTGATCTCATGTTGCATGACTTCAAAGAGAACTTCTCAGAGTTTCTTCTCCCCATGTATATTTAGTGCAAAGAGGACTTCAGTAAAGACCTGTTTGAATGACTGAAGGTTTGTGGGGCCCCTCCAGGTTTTCCTCCACGGTTCAGCTGAGCTGGGGGACTCAGCTACACCTTTGTTTTCTTCTTTCCACTGACTTGCCAACTTAGATTAAACCTACACCAGAACATGTCTTCTAGGGAATTATGCCATGGTCGCCTCAAAATCATGGACTCCTCAGAGTTCACGATCAGAAGACGCAAGTAAGTGCCAGGTGTTACAACTTGGATGCTTTTCTCACATCCCTATGCCAAAGGAAATTGGGACATGACTGTAGGCTATTTATGTCAAAGGAAAAATATTAATAAATTAAAATCACTTTCTAAAACAGTTAATAGCCTATCAAACATTTATTGTGATTTGGAGTTTTTGATTTTTAAATTCCCTTTAGTGTGGTTATAGTTTAATGAAAGTAGTGTCCATGAAGTGCTCAGCCCTGTGCTGGAGTTTCATGGGAAACATCAAAAAAGTTGTCAGGCCTGGCTCCGTCCCGGCCTCCCCTGCAGCAGGGACATTGCTCCCACAAGGCCAGCTTCAGAGAGCCAAGACCTTAAAGGTTTATTTATGTAGTGCCAGTAATGAACTTAATAACTTATCAAGAAGGAGTTAAAAGATGTTGAGAGGACAGTTAAAACTCTGAAACAAACTTTTTTTCATCTCACACAGGCTTAGGGGAATTACTATATAGTATTTATCAGTAAAATGTATGTAATATAAAACATCAGTTACTAAGTAACCTTTCCTCTAAATAAGCCATCTTTTCTTCTAGGGGTGGCCATGTCTTCACATTCAATGACTACAGCCCAGCAGGTGCATACCTAACTAAGAATATTTATGACTGTTTTTCCAGCATGTCTTTCTTACATGTTGAGTAAATTAGACAGCACAGGTTAACATTCATAATACTGCCCTGGTTTCTCAGACTTCGGGGGAGGCCTTTTTTTTTTTTTTTTTTTTTTTTTGGGTGCTAGAGGCCATTTTTAATACCTACCATATAGACATGAAAAACTGAGATAGTCATATGGCATCTTAATGCAATAAAGTCTTTATTCTTGTGTAGCATTTATTATTCAGAATATTGAAATAGTTTTGTGACAGATTTCTTATTTACTCATCTCCTTATTTTTGAATATTCATTTTAGAGAAGGATAGCAAACCACATTTTAGTTCAGTGGGAGTATAGAATTAAAAAAAAAAAAAAACAAAAAACAAAACCTGTTACTGAATGCCATCCCATAACATCAAGATATGGAGCCGGGTGCAGTGGTGCACGCCTGTAATCCCAGTGGCTGGGGAGGCTAAGGCGAGAGGATCACAAGTTCAAAACCAGCCTCAGCAAAAGCAAGGTCCTAAGCAACTCAGTCAGACCCTGTCTCTAAATAAAATACAAAATAGGGCTGGGGATGTGGCTCAGTGGTTGCATGCCCCCCAATTCAATCCCCATTACCACCACCCCCTCACGCTCAAAAAAAAAAAGATATGAGACTATTTGTTTTCTTATAGGATAGCATTTCTATTTTCTAGGTTCGAATGGATTTCTGGGCTTCAATTGAGACCTCCTTTCCGTCTGCTCATTTCATGTTTCTCTTACAACCAGAACACAGTCCCCAAAGTGGAAGCCTTCGTGCAAGTTATGATGTCAGACTGTGTGGTGGGTGTTCTGGACTCCCTGGCTGTTAAGGTTGTTTTCTGATAGTTATGTGAAAATTATTACTAGGACAGTGGCCCAGATGTAATTCCCATGATGGGTAGAAATAGTCTTAAATATTCTGTTACCATAAAGGTCAGGACCACAGTCTCTCCAGGCCATCTTTCCATGATTCATTTTTATGTCCTGAATCCCCCAACGTGCTTTTTCTCTCGAAATCCAGGTTGACCTAAAACAAGAATGTTAAGACCTCACTGCATCATAACCTCTTCACTTCCAAATGTGCTGAGCCCCTACCTTAGTGGCCTCCACATCAGAACTTGTAAAACTCTGGAGCCAGGAAGATGACAGCCTGCCCTGCCAGCTTGTAAGATGGGAGGATGGCAGCGTTCAGCGCTTCTGCAGTCGGGCCGGCAGGCACATAGAGGCCTTTCTTTCTCTTTTTATTTTTTGGTCCTGAGGATTGGACCCAGTGGTGCTTTTCCACTGAGCTAATCCCCAGGCCTATTTATTTTTTTGAGACAGGGCCTTCCTAAATTGCTGAGTTCAACCTGTAATCCTCCTGCCTCAGCCTCCTGAGTCACTGGGATTATAAACGTGCTGGGATTATAAGCGTATGCATCCACACCCAGCCCATAAATCCCTTTCTTGCTCCATGTTTCTGTTGCGTTATCTTACATAATATGAGCAGAAACCTTTAATCACTGTTGGATACATCATCAACTATTTTTGTTATGAGTCTAATATGTACACAGAGTATACACACAGATACCACATGCTTATATCAAAAAAATTCATTCCTAAAAATAGAATCATTAGCTCTATCAGGATTAGGTTTAGCTAATGTAACAGAACAACCACATTTAATAGTGAATTATTTTTATATAAATGATATCTAGAGCATATAAATGATATCTAGAACTGGGCATGGTGGTACACATCATAGTTCTAGCTACTCAGCAAGCTGAGGCAGGAGGGTCACTTGAACCCATGAGTTCAAGACAAGCGTAGTAAGTCAGTCTTTCAGCCTCTCAGCTGCCCCCTCCCCCTCCCTCTCCTTCCCTCCTCTCTCCCTCTCCCCCCTCTTCTTTTTTCCCTCTCTCCCTCCCTCCCCCTCTCTCCACCCACTTCTCTCCCTCCCTCCCTCTCCCCCCCCTCTCTCTCCCCACACACACAATTTTTTCTCTCTCTCCCTTCCTCCCTCCCCCCCTTCTCTCTCTCTCTCTCTTTCTCTCTCTCTCTCTCTCTCTCTCTCTCTCTCTCTCTCTCTCTCTCTCTCACACACACACACACACACACACACACACACAATTTATGTTTATGTCTAGGACCGATATGTCAATTACAGGAAGTGATTTAGGATCAATCTCCTCTTATACTCTCCCTTTCATCTTATCGGGTGGCCTTCATTCTCAAGGTCCCCTTGTAGTCTATCCAGGTATAAGTCAAAAGGGACTTGCTTCTCACCCAAGGTTAACTGCCTTTAGTCTTCCTGGAAGTTCCAGAGATCTCTTCCACTGCCATGCCGTTCTCACATGACCATGTCCCGCTCCCAAGAAAGGCCAGGGAATAGAGTCTTTTTCTGGGCCCAGGTAAAAAATCAGCATTCTTTGATAAGAAAGGAGAATGGAATGGACTGTTCTAGTAAGCCAAAGGTTGTATACATTTTTAATACCAATAGATATTCCAAAAAACTCTCAGCCACTTGATACTCTCACCAGTGAATTCAGATGTTCATTTTCCCAGCTATCAAAAAATATCCTCAATCTTAATTAAAAATAAAATATTCTCTACTACTTTATTTGAATTGTGTAATGCTCTTGAAGCATGAGAATGACTTACTATAGAACTCAGAATGTCCACATTTTGCACTTCTAAATGCTTCTGAGGTTTAAGGCAGATGACCTCATTTATTCAAATCGAATACTTTATCACTGTGACTTTGAATGTGAAAGCTGGGTTCCTTGAAGATGGAGAATCTGGGAAGAGTGAGTGTCCCCCCTTTCGTGCTGCTCTCCTGGATGTTTTCGCAGATGCTGAGCTAACTTGACATGGTTGAGATCAAAAGAGAAAGTAAGGAATTAACGTACCCTTTCAGGAAAATGTGTTAGGAGTCCTCTGTGTGCCAGTCATCTCCAGGATAAGAGATGGTCATGGTTGGGCTCCATTCTTTTTTTAATTGTTTTTATTTTATTTTGGTACAAGAGATTGATTTCAGGCACACAACCACTGAGCTATATCCCCAACCCTATTTTGTATTTTATTTAGAGACAGGGTCTCACTGAGTTGCTTAGTTGCTGAGGCTGGCTTTGAATTCTTGATCCTCCTGCCTCAGCCTCCCGAGCTGCTGGGATTACAGGATGCACCACTGTGCCCAGCTGGTCTTTCATTCTCATTCATTTTGTTCCATTGTCCCGTTTATGGAATATACCTGAAAAACTTAATTTGAGCAGCAAATATATCACTTACATGTATTTGAAATAAATATTTATGTTTTTAAGAGTTTTTTCTTTTTTCTTTTAGAAGAGTAGTAGATGAATAATCAGTGACAATATTTGTTACTGATAATAAATTATGTAATGGACTCCAGATTATTTTCAGCCTATTTTAATGCACCTATGTTGATTTCTTTGAAATATTCACAGAAAAAAAATTGATGTTTAAGTTAAAGAAATATTCATAGAACTGAAAACTTGGAATTTAATCAGTTAACTCTTTCCAGTTTCCTTGTTATGTGATCTCATGTGACTTTTTCATATTTTATGCATTTTGTCCCTCCAAGAAATATTTTAATAGTCTTCACTAAACATAGTGTGATGTATAAAAGTGCTGTCACATGGAGGAGAAGCCACAGGACTTTTTAAGTCCAAATGGTATCTAAAACTTAGACCTTGTTTCCTATTTTTAGACCTCATATATTGATGTAGATAGAAAACTATAAGAATACCTCACCATAGCTTAAATTGGTATTTTTAAAATTAATAGTTTTGCTGGACATGAATGTACTTCCATGCCCAGCTCTAGATATCATTTATATGAGAATAATTCACTTTTAAATTTGGATGTTCTGTTTTAGTAGCTAACCCTAATCCTGATAGATCTAACAATTCTATTTTTAGGAATGCTTGTAATTCCAGCAACTGGGAAGGCTCAGGCAGGAGGATTGCAAGTTGGAGGCCAGCCTCAGCAGCTTAGGCCCTAAGCAACTTATTGAGACTCTTATCTCAAATAAAAAGAGCTGGGATATGGCTCAGTGGTTAAACACCCTGGATTTAATCATCAGTATCAAAAAACCAAAAGCAAACAGCTTTTCCTAAATTCTTTTGGCAGCTACCCTAGACTGAAAGCACTAAAAATTGATTACTTGCAAGTTGTTACTCTATTCCTGTAGCCAGGCTGGGGTTCTTGTATGCTGTTGGTGTGTGGAGTGCCTGGGCTGGTGACCTGCTGCCCAAGTGGCGTGGGTTGACCCTGACTTCCTCCTGGGTATCTGAATTCTTTTTCATGCATGTCCACAAATAGCCTCACAGCACATTAAAGTAACTTTCTGATTGATGTAAAGACTAACCAAAGAAAGCTTGTCGTGTTTGGTGGCCAAAATACCACACAGCATGAACAGAGTGCAACTGCTGGCCCATTTTATAGCATTCTAATTGATAATTATTTCTCAAAGAGCACATTATTTGGTCGTGTGGCAACAATCCAGTATCAATCCAGAGGCACTGGACGTGTAGATGCATGTGAACACCATAGTAAATATAATCTTCCTTTTGCCAAAATAGAAGTAGGTTATCCAAGAGGAAAGGGGAGGGAAAAGAAAACACCAATTTCCTCTGTACCAGAAAATGTCTGGCTTAAATCAGTAGTTAAAACCGTGGCGCATGAAATCATGTCAAGTTTTTTGTACTTCATAGCAAAGACTCCGGTTCCTAGTTAATAAGCTAGAAAATTAACTCTCTTCTTTTGGAAACTTGGGGAGAGTATATAAATGTGTATCGCACATGTTTGCTCTTGGTTCATGGGAACTGCCTCGTCTGTTTTCCTTTTTATAGTCCAGAGCTCCTAAACATTAACAGAAGCATGAAGACAATTTACGTGGGCGAACTCAAGTGGGAAGAGGCGGGAATCCTAGGTTTCCACGTATGGACATGTTACAGGGACAGAGTCAGTGTGGCCAGGCCAAAGACCTGAAAGCATCTCCATCATGGTTAAATGGAGGGCAGTCCACAGACTAGTCAAGGAACTATGGAGACACTCTTCCCCCTGAGAAAGCCCCAGTTCTGCTCTACCATGGATCCTGACCCTGCAGAAACTCGGCAAATGCTATGGCAAGGGTTGCTTGAGAGGGGACATCGCGGGGGTCAGGAGGGATGGACATGCAGCTGTCTGCTCTTGTGTCTGGTAGAAGAGGAAGGTAAGAAGAAACGAACCCTGCGGCTCGCTCAGCTTTGTCCTTCACAAGTGAACCACAGCATTGAGCAATAACTGGAAACGATGGTGACTGACGCAGATGAATTACAGCAAAATGACTAGGTCCAAGGACCTTCTCTATCTCCCCCACCTCTTCTTCCTGGCTTGTTACCACAAAGTCTTAAGGGTCCTCAGCAGGCCCAGGTCAGAATGCTCGATTGCAGGAGTCCTGTATGTCTGTCTGTTCTACCAGTGGCCCCTTCCCTTCTGCATCCCATTATCTTGCTTCCTTCTCATTTACGAAAGGGTAGGGAAAAGGTGGCTAGAGGAGTGTTGCCCCCAGTGTCATCGTTTGCAGTTAAGGACATGTGTGCAGTTCACAAGTGAAGCAGTGGACTGTCAGGAACTGCAGGGGTCTGAGATTGGACCCTGCCAGCCACAGGCCTCCGGGGTTGGAGACAGGAGTTTTTCATTCTCTCATGGCTCAGCGGCAGCATGTTTTGCATCATGTCCTCCCTTGACCCAAGTCCCACAGGGGTACCACAAGGGGCCAGGTTGATGGCTGCACATGGGTGGGTTGTCCAGAACCCCTGAGTTTAGGGATTTCCTAAATTATGTAAGGGGCAAAAAGCATGCCTGCCCTTTGCTCTGGGAGGAGACCCTGTCACTTATCTTTCAAGACTGTTTACTGTGCAGATGCAGATATCCTTGAAAGATAGTCCAGAACAAAGGGTCATTGTAATTTGCTTGCAAGAGAAATAGAAACACAGAGATGCAGGGGGAAATTGTCTTCCAACACGGATTTGTTACTCTTAAAGAAGCTGGTACTCTCACTGCCCTTTCTATCCCCAGATTACCATTAGGGCTCAGCTGTCTTTCTGACTTGGAAAGATTGATGAGGTGATAGCTGTTGAGGAACCTGATGGACTCCTTCCTGGAGAGACTGCTAATAGTACAGGGTAATATTATCTCACATAATGCCTCTGAGAGTTGGAAGTGTGTTATTTGAAGATACTTTTGAGGCTGAAAATGGCTCACAGCATCTCTCTCTGTCTCTTTTTTGAGGGGGAGGGGATAACCCGCACTTAACCACTGAGCCACGTCCCCAGCCCCTTTTTTTGTATTTTATTAGAGACAAGATCTCGCTAAATTGTTTAGGGCCTCACTTAGTTGCTGAGGCTGGCTTTGGACTCAGGATCCTCCTGTCCTGTAATCCGTTAGGATTACAGGCCTGCACCACTGTGCCCAGCTTCACAACATCTCTTGCTGTGTGTTTTTTATCCCCTTGTCTTGATATGCAGGGATTAATCTCACTCTTCCTTCCCATATGTGCAATGACTCCCTAAGCCCTAGAGTAAGACCTAGTACTTGGTCACGGTGTTAGCCCAACACATTTTCTTTAGCAAATAACAACCTAAGGGGAAAGAGTTGGGAACTTCAGGAGACCCAGATGATGGGCTTCAGGAAGTTGGGGGAGAGGATCTAAGGGTTAAACCGACTGCACCAGGAAAGCAGTTATGTGGCAGGGGAGGGGTCTACACTCTGAGGAATGTCCTTAGGATCACCAACAGCCAGTGAACCAGTGAGCCCTGGTGCATTTAACATGTGCTGAGTGAGGAGGGGGCTCCCTCCCACCCTCTACTCTCCTCCTCTTAGACTGTTCTGTCTGCTTCAGCCACAAACAGGGTCTGAAAGAACTGTCTCTGATTTCTTTAGCCTTGCAGCACCGAGTTACAGGCATTTTTCCACTCCTTCTACTATATGTTTAGCTTTTATAGTCTCTTTGGTGATTGTCCTTGCCTCCTGCTCTTTGGGTGGTATATATCACACTAAAATGCTGAAAGTGCTTTCAAGCTTACCTAGCAGTGTATGTGAGGTGGATTAGACCCTGGCTCATAGTAATACTAAAATACTACATTCCTGTGTGTCCTTTAAAAGAGTGGGTTTGGCCCACATGTGTTCAGTCTGCTTCATCATAGTTCAGGGAGCATCCTAATATTAACTTGCACATTTGAGAACATTCTAGATTTTAGGTTAAAATGTGTATGTATCTGGGTGGCTCAGTAGAAGCTTTTTCAGAAAAATGTAATGAGTGCCTATTTCTGAAGTCAGTGGAAATGCCCTTTCCTTATATGATCCTTTTATGTGACTCTTCAAGCTGCCTGGTGCTTACCTGTATGTGCACTTGGCACCCAGGAGTGTCCTGAGGTAAATGGTTGATTCACTTCAGCATTTAGCAACATCATCATATTGGTCATCAGCCACTTTTGCATCCTGTGGTTTTGAACAAGAAACTATCTTGTAAAACCAGTACAGTGAAACAGCAGATGAGGTTATGAGGGTAGAGAAGGCGGTTCTTCAGGAGCTCACATGAGCTGAATTTCAGGGGAGTACAGAGGAGACAGAGGGTACTGTTGGCCTGAGTCATTTTGCAGAACTGACCATGTCACACTCTCCCATAAAGTAAAAGTCCTCAGTTGGTTTCGTTTCTAGTGACCAACAGGAGATATTCTGGAATGTGGCATTTACTTACTTTCTCAGCTTCTTTCACCAGTATCACCTTGATTTACAGGGACTGTTGAGGATAATTAACGCTGACACTCGGAAGATAGACTGCTTTTGATTTCCTGCACACTGGTCTGTTTTGTAAATACGAGCCCAAACTTTGGTTCCCTAGCTCAGAGACGTGTTTCCATTCCTCCCAGTCTTTCCAGGGTGTGTGCCTATGTGGAGCTGTTTGTGCCCACACGTTGGCATACATTTCATAGCTACCAGAAAGAAATCGGTTGCTCTTGAAATAACAAGGCAAAAAAGAACGGTTGTTCTGAGCCATAACATCTGAAGAGCTGGAAACAGTTGTGTTTGTATGTGTGATACTAAAGCCAGAAAATTTCATGCGAAGGGAGTGATTGTAAACCAAGAACAGAAAAGCAGTTTTCCCAGATTTCAGATGTCAAACTCTCGGGCTGCTTACCTCACCCACTCAGCACCTCCACATCCATCCCCTTAATGTGTTTGCATTGTCAGTGATTTCTGTTGCTGCAGGTTTTGATGCCAGAAGACAAATAACGAAACAGCACACAGATGCAACCCCAGAGCGGTTTTCTACCAGAGTTTTTGATTGAGGTTAAACAGAAGCATCCGATCGTGCTGTCAGTTGGCAGGCAAAAGACATCATATTTTAAGATTCACATAGTTTTAAAGCAAGCTAATCTTTTCTGACTCAGTAATAGACTAATTACATGTTTTAAATAGTATAGAGTAGAGTCCCTGTTTCAGATTAAGCCTCATAACAGCAAGGTCCAGGGCACCAGCAGATCCGGGCCTGAGTTCTCTGACTCGAGCATCTGTAGTGTGGGGCCAGCCGTTTGAGGGCCTGCCAGGGATAGCCAGGCAATACTGCCTCGACCTAGTCAGGACCTAATTCTCCCTGAGCAAGAAGCTTCCAGACATGTCACCAAGAAAGACTGGATGATTAGCAATCTATGGCTGTAATCATGTTTGTCACTTCCTGCCTTGGTGATGCGAGGAGTGCCCCATGTGTGAAATGTCTCAGGGAAAAAAGGTGCCGTTTCTTTAAAAAAAAAATTAGCTTTGGCAAATGGACAGCTCTGACTCTAATAAGACCTGCTTCATGGCTTGTTTGCTCACCTTTCATGATCTTAAAGGGAACATGTGCAGAACATTTAAATTCAGTCACATAGATTTCAGAGTCTTTAGAGTGGCACATTTCTTGGTCACCTGCTAGTAGTGCCCTTCTCCTCTACCAGTTTGTTGACTTCAAAGGGGAGCACACAATGCCATGGCGAAAACTGTGGGGCCACCCTCAGCTTTGGGGGTGATTTCTAACACCACCACCTCCTGGACAAGTCACTTAGCCTTTCTGCAGCTCAGTTTCCTCCCAACAGACTTGTGGTGAAAATAAAATGAGATAGATTTGTCAAGCACAGATCAGCGGTCCTGGTGGGCACCGACTATTAACTTCCTTCAGATTACAGGTGAAATGGATTTTTTTTTTTTTTTTTTTTTTTGTGCCAAGGATTGAACCCAAGGGCATTTAACCACTGAGTCACATCCCCAGACTTTTTTATTTTTTATATTTTGAGACAGGATCTTAGTAAGTTGCTGAGGCTGATCTAAAACTTCAGCTTCCTGAGTCATATTACTGGCCAAATGGACTCATTCAGATTTCCCTTCTTACCTATGTGCTTCCTTAGAGGAGACTTGGAACCAAGGTGTACTATCTGTGTTTTTGAGTGTACCTCTGAGAACTGTGAGCCAGCATCATTACCAAGTAATGAGGGCCCCATGGCATCCCTAGGTAGGCAAGGAGTCAACTTTTCATCCTGGATGGATCCAGTACCTTCTGCCAAGGTGCAGCATCAGATAGTCTGCACACTATCATTTTGCTCTTCTTACCATCCTTTATTTATTATAGAGGACCATAAACCTACCTGTTAGACTATGTCATTGTGTTTTAATACCCAAGATGAGACTTGCCAACTTGAAAGCAACCTAAATGCTACTTCAGCCTTAGTAGTGGCAGCTTCCTCCATCTTCAGTCATGTAAGGACCATTCATTGGTCATGAGTTTTATCACATCTCATTTCAGAGTACAGTTCAGGTCTAGTTTGTGCCTCCTATCCCCTTCCCACTAATTCATTGATTAAATTAAATTTTTAAACACCTACTACCTGCCAATACCATTATAAAATGCTGAAGTCATATGAGACATGGGATATGGTTTAATTTGGTATCTGGTTTAAAAGCTCACTTTTAAAGAGACAGACTTCTGTTCCTTACATTGTAAAACCAGGGATGGGCAGATGGTTGGATGGATGCATCAGTTGATCCCTCCATCTTTTGTACTCCATGCACTTTATTCCATTAATTGGTGTGATAACTAGACACTGGGATTAATACTGGATTTCCGGGTGGTATTACTTTTGCACCTCAAGGCCAGGAAATCAGCGTTTGCCTCAGCTATTGGTACTTGCTAGCTGGTTGAATTCAGGTGTGGCCCTGGAGCTCTTTGGTTCTCATTTCCTTTCACTGTGAATGAAGTCAGGGCTACTGTTGGGTTTCACCTCTCCATTTTCCCCAGCATTACATTTTACTGAGTTTCCTGCCCTGGTCTCTGCTTTAATGTCATGAAAGTGATTCCAAATTCTCTGATTTGTTCTGGAATTCTGGATGTGTATGCCTGTTGTTTTTTTTTTTTCCTCCTCCATTTCCACATACACAATGTCTCCAAAATGGGGCGGGGCGGGGAGTGCAGCCTTTTTTTTTTTTTTTTTTTAAATCTAAGTGAAGATTAGGTAAACTTTTAAACTTTTTCTCTTCTACTTTGCACAGTTTCAAGACTGTTCTGTAATTCCTATATATACAGCTAGCTGTGCACAGTCTTAAAGGGGAATTCCAGGAGCATGTGTTTGCTGAGATGAGGAAAGATGCCATTACATCCAGGGACAACCTTAGCAGAATCACCCAAATGCTACCACTTTAGGCTGCCTTCTGGGGACTGTCTTGCCATCAACTGTGTAAGCGTAGCTGCTGCTTCCTACGTCTGTGGGTAGAAGGATGTGGAGTGGGAGGAGGAGGGCCTCCGGGCAGGGGAGGGTGCTGCAGGGAGTGGGTGTGGGCAGAGGTGCACGGCTGCCAGGGTTCTGTGTGTGCTGGAAGTGCAGGTTTGGCTGTGAGGAATGGAATGTTCTCTCTTGCCCTCCAAGAGCAGAAACAGCTGTGGAAGAGCTTGAAAAGAAGATTGCTAAGTGAAGAGAGGGGGGAAAAAGATGAAAATAAAATCCACACTGGAAAACCCAACAAAACTGTCTGCAGTAGTCACCATCTTTCCATGTTATTCAGAAGAACTTACTTCCTGTTTAGGATTTCTTTGGGGGGCAGGATCAATTGCCCAGTCATTTCTTCTCCAGGGAAGGCTAGGATTGCCTGGATAGAAATGGATTCATTATTCTGATCACCAGATGGTTATTATTTTATTACTCCTAGGAGAGACCAGAACCTGTCACACTTGCTTACTGCATGAAAACTTAAATGCTGGTGTCCAAAGGCGAGCTGTGTGCGTAGAGAATTACTGTCAGCAAATTTAACAGGAAATCTTATTTCTAGCTGGAAATTTAATCCTCAGACAAGTTCCCAACAATATTTATTTTAGAACACCATCATTAAAAAAAAAAAGTCCCTTAACAGTTTGAACTTATAAGTTTTAGACAAGAGTAGGAGTGGAGCTTCGACTGGAGTGTCTTATGTCAGAGTTGACTGTGCAGTCCTTTCACGAAGGCTCCTTTACATTTACTTCTCAATGGGAAAGGTTTATTTTTGGCCATGATAGGTGGTATTACATGTGAAATAAGAATTTCGCGTATGTGTGTGTAGTGCTGGGGATTGAACCCAGGGCCTCATACATATTAGGTAGGCACTGTACCACTGAGCTACATACCCAGCCCTGAAATAATCATTTTCTGATTTCAAGTCTGCTTTATGCTATCTATACTTTCATATTTGCTTTCAAACAACACTTCCCAAAGTAGATAAGGTCCAGTGGAAGAGAGCAGACAGCTCAAAATGAGACTCTGGCAATATTTGAGAAAATAATAGCATCAATTACTAACCCAGCACCACCTCCTTCAGCCTGTATCAAAAGGGGCAGCTGTCCACAAGGCAGTGAAAGGTCGAAGATCCTTCCTCAGACCTTATTGTTTTTAAAGAAAAAGACGATCTGAACCTCAATTATCGAAAGAGTTGCTTTAACTCTCCATTTTACTCTGCACATATAATCACAGCTTTAATCTCTGACCCCAGTTCTCATCCTTATCTTCTCAATGGTAGAAACTTGGACTCAAAGGACATCATTGTGTTATGTCATCAAACCTAAAAAGACTGGGAATCACTAAGTTGGAATCAGATCTCAGTCTGTGGAATGTTAGAGGAATCTTCCAGTGGTTCTTGTCCCTAATTGCACATTAGAATAATCTGGGGAGCTTTAAAAATGCATGTGTGTGCAGACCTTACCACACCAATTGACCCAGAAACTCTGGGATTGGAGTGTCAGTGATTCCGGTCTCCCCAGGTTCTTCTAATGGACATCCAGGATGAACTACTACTGAAGAGAAATCAAGGGTCTAGTCCAGAGAACTTCCTGTCATCAAAACCAAAGGTCCCTGCCCAGACCTTCACCTATAGCTATGTCTTTGCATTACTCTCTGGCGCACAGATCTCCAAGTCTCCCTGTGACTCGTGGTTTCCATTGGGCTGTTCACAAAGCCTCCTTCATCTATACTTCAGCAGGTGCATGTTTAGAATCCAGGAGTTTGGCTCATTGTGAATTGTCCTTGCCAGCAAGTCAAGCAGTGAATAGAAATACTTGAAATGCTGGCCCTGTACAAATGGTAGGTGAGCACTGCATGAAGTCAGTCCTTCCCCTCCCGGACCGAGGACACCTGCAAGTGGTATAAGTCACTTTGTTGCTCTCCAGACAGCCTAGAAAAAGAAAAAAGAGAAAGGGGACAGGGTGGTCTTTTTTTAAAAAAAAAAAAAAGCTGGGTCTTTAAGAGTTAAATTGCACAACTTCTTTTTTATTTTTAAAGTGAGTAGATTTCTTGTTTCTGTTGCTGAGAAAGATAAATTGATACCACATGTTGCTTCCAGACAAAACCCTCTCTGTGTTCCAGGGGAAGCACATGCAGCTGGTGTCTGGGTTAGTGGACAAGTCTCCACAAGGTAAACATGGCTTGGAAGGGGCTGAAGCGGATGTAGGGTAGCAACAGTTAAGACATTTCCAGTTACTCCCAGCTGGCACAGCACCTTTGAAATAACTTTTAAAAAGTTTGCTGTCCTTTCTTGGAAGGCGCCACCCTCTCACCTTTTGGCTTAAAGTGGATGATGCTGGGAAAACAGTAAGTGAAGGTTTGTGATGTCACTGCTTCCATGTGTGGGATCTGACAGCGACTGAGAGCGGCTTTGTGCTTGGCACTCTGCGGAGCCATGTGCATGCAGCGCTTCACTGTGTCTTCCAGCGATTCTCCTCATGGAAGAGAGCATTTTAATCTTGGTTTTTCCAAAGGGGCAACTGAAGTTAGATCGCAGGCAAATGCCAGAGACACACAGACACACATGGCTAGCATCAAAGCCTGAGGTCTTCAACATCATGCCGTCTTCCTCCACTGGCCACTAAAACTGCACGTTGAATTACCCACTTTGCATGTTGTTGGTGGAGTACTCATTCATTTCAGGCAGCTTCTCTTTGAAACGTAGTTTAATCTGTTTTGGGTCCATCTGTTTTCATAACCAATTGGCATATATGTCAGGGGCATGAACACTGTAGCTTCTCAATAAATGTACCAAGCAATAGAAAACTGTGTTTATTGAAGCAGGAAAAATAATTGCCAGATTTTGATAAGCGCAGTCATCTTTATGCTGATTTCTTCAAGGTGGGCCAAGCAAAGGAATGAATCTCTCTAGGCCACAGCCGACAGTGCAGTCAGCATGCCTGAAATGGGAGTTCCATCATGAGTGGCTCCATGCACCTGCCGCACATGTCTCTGTGAAGGGCTGTGCCTCTAATTGCAGCTGCAGTCATGCAGCACGCAGGTTTGCCAGTTGTTATTAATTAACCTAATGGGTTTCTGCCCCAGTGCAGGGCTGTTTCAGCATAAATCACTTTGTAGAAGATTGACATACGAATACTCCCATCTCATTTTTATCTCTCTGCTCTCTCTTCAGAGACATCATGGTAGAATTACTTTAAAGATTCTATAAATTCTTGGGTCCAAATTGGGTATATTTGTCCCTGAAGTTGAAGTTTCTTCCTGGAGATGTTTTTTTTCATGAAAGTCATCAGAATCTTGATTTCTAACTACTGGGTTTTTTAATATATGTATACTAGGGATTGAACCCAGGGACACTTTCCTCTGAGCTACATCCCCAGCCTTTTTTTGGGGGGGGTGAGGTTGAAGAGGCAGTAGTGGGAATTGAGCCCAGGACCTTGTGCTTGCAAGGCAAGCACTCTACCAGCTGAGCTATCTCCCCAGCCCACATCCCCAGCCTTTTGTGACAGGGTCTCACTAAGTCACTGAGGTTGACCTCAAACTTGCCATCTCCTGCCTCAGCCTGCTGAGTTGCTGGGTTTACAGTGTGTGCCACTGTGCCCAGCTAAGTAGTGAATTTAAATAACTTAGAACTATACCCATGGTTTTGGGTTGGGGTAGCTTCTTGGCTCCTTTAATAATAAATAAGCTAGACAGAATGGGCTGAGCTCTAGGAGTCCTTGTGGGTAATAGATAACTCATCATACTCATCCTTAAGGAGAGCACATCTCTAATTCTTTAGATAAGTTACTGTTAGTCTGCCTTGTAGAGTGTTTTACAGTGTGTATTTAGATCTAATTTTTAAAAATCACTCTAGTTCTGTCAAACCTTCCTTCATTACCTCACCTCCCAATCTTTAATGAAAAATCTGAGAAATTTAGACAGTTTGGTTGGAAGGTATATGAATTAGTGGAAAACCATAGACTATTTTTGATGACAGTTTTCCTGGGATTAAGGTGTGGAAAGGATCATTTGAAATGTTAAATCATCTTGCTCTTAAGTTTCATTATCAGGGAAGGTATAGAGAAATGTTGTAATATTGATATTTTACCTGGTATTTATTTACCTACCATTCCCATTCCTGCTTCACCAAAACTTAGGCAGAGAAGCTAATAGAATTTTGACCTCTGAGCACAACAGTAGAATTCTGGCTCCTGACCTTGGCAGGGTGGGAGGCATTTGAACCAGAAATGGACGGCTGAGGCACGTTTGTGGGCCTTCGTCAATACCCCTCTTTCAGATTATGGGTTTTAGAAATGGATGGGTAGCCACCCTGTATGACTAGAAGACTGCTGTGCTAGGGGACTGTGAGTATGGTGGTGGCCCAGTTTTTGTTTGTGTTGTCTTAGTAATGTAACTGGAAAAACCTGTCTTGAGAGTTCTCCAGATAAGAAGCCCCAGGGAATATATTCTGTCACTAATAAACCTCTAAAGCGAGAGTCAAGGGCACTGAAGCTCAGCACCCATTTAATAAGGTGGGCTTTGCTCTGGGGGCTGATGGGAGTTGGCAGTGGTTTGTGGGAGCCACTGTCCTCCGCTTAGAGTACAGCAATGGCTGCCAGCCCCAAACAAGGCAAGCGTGCGCTGCACATTTGGCTTGCAGCCTCAGGTTTGCTCTACTGATTTTTTTTTTTTTTTTTTTTTGCTTAACCACTGAGCCACGTCCCCATCCCTTTTTGTTTTATTATTTTGAGATAGGACCTCGCTAAGCTTCTCAGGGCCTTGCTAAATTACTAAATTGCTGATACTGACTTTGAACTTGCCATCCTCCTGCCTTAGCCTCCTGAGCCACTGGGATTATAGTGTGTACCACCACACCAAGCCAGGCTTTCTTAAAAAAAAAAAAAAAAGAAAGAAAGAAAGAAGAAGAATAGAATAAAAAATAAACTTTAAAACATTTTCTGGGGGAAAGCACCAAATTATTACTCCCAACTATTTCATAAATAAAAATATAATAAGATTGTGCTTTTGTAGATCTCTTCTTTCTTAAATGTTAGTTTCTTTAGATGTTTCTCTTAACCTGTTAACACAAATAGATTTAAATGGTGACTTCTAAGTAATTTGGTGGTAGACCTTTGAAGGGTTGCAGAAGAAGCACTGGCTTAGAGTCAAGAAAGCTATTTTCAGTTTGGGGTCTTTAGGCACTAGCAGGGGGCTTTCTGTCATGTTATTTAATATATCTTAGCCTGAGCCTTCGTACATAAAATTAGGGCACCGATTTGCTAAATACAGGTCGATTAGCCTTAGGGACAGTGAACCTAAATGCTACAGTTCTGTAACTGACAATGCTATAATCTGGAAGCCCTCAATTTGTCACCCTTGCAATTAGGGACCAGACTGGTGGGTGATCTTCATGGTCCTTCCCTGCCCTGACATCCTGTGGTTCTGGCCCTCCATGTGGGTGTTCCAGCTCCTTTACCACATACCCTTACAGAAGCTTAACGTCTGTCTCCAAATCCAACCAGTTGTAGCTTGTAATTGCATAAAATTATATGTTGTTGGAGTTCAGAGTTATAGTAATAAATGGCCATCAGAAAATCCATATGGAGAATTGTGAAATTCTATAAAATGTTTCATTCTTTTTCTCAATAGGTTTGGAATTCGTAAACTAAAATTCATTTTGCAAATATTGTTGCTTGCGTGAGGGGATAGTTGGATACTTAAGATTGTTCCTCCTTGTTAATTCTGGGTGTTGGTGTGAACTCCTCCCAGCATCTAGAGGGAAGGGGCTGCCCAGATGGGAGTAATTAGGGAGTTGACCACTTTGCTTCCCCTCAGCCTCCAACCTCTCCTTTTTTCACCCAGAAGCTTGTTTTCATTTTCTTGAATACATTGAGTCACCTGAGTACAGGAGTGGAACCATCTTTCATTTATCTGCTTTCCAAACCACACAGAGTATGATTCATACCTATTTCATAGAGAAACTCTTCTACTGGTAAAGAAATGCAATTTCTGAACCATTAGTAGAGATGCCATTATTCTTTTTAAAAACCAGAAGAGTAAAAGGGAAGCAAGATCCACTGTCTCTTAGGCAATATTTGTTTCCTCAGATACTCAGCGTGCTGCCCGTCCTCTCAAGTGCATCCTGAAGGCTGTTGCAGAAATGCCAACTTGTGACCCATGGTTGTTAGTGTTCATTGTCCATCCTGAACTAACTGCAGTCCCTTCTTGCATGGGAACATACTTAGGAAACCCTGAGTATTTTGGGTTATTTACTTATGGTGCAATCCTGCTTTGACTTTCTGTGTTTTAAAAACATTCTGGTAGAACACATGTATTTGTATCTTCTACATAAATATGGTTGATGATTGCCAATGTTTTAAAAAAGTATCTTTTAGGGTTGTTCATATAGCATTAGCCAATATCTTTTATCTTTAACTTGCAAATAAAAACTCATCTGGCTTGCAGGTGCTGTTCCAGATGTGGAGGATACCATCAACTCCTCTTTTTTTAACTACTCATGAGACATTTACAGATTAGAATGAGCCTGTCCAGGCCATGAGCTCCATGCTTTATAAAGAGCAACAAGAACACCCTGACTTCATAGTGTGACTGGCTTCTGAAGTATATTATCAGCTATCATCATTACATCATCCCTGGCAGGGAGGGTGCTGGGATATTATTGGGGCCATAACGAAGATGGTGAACTGCAGTTTTTGCAGACAGATTAAATGATTTATTCAGGGTTACATGGTTGGTCAGTGGCAGAGATAGGACTGAATCTGGGTCACCCTTGTTAACTGGGTGTATCACTAAGCTAGGAGGAAGATTCTTTTAAGATGGGTGCAGTCATTAGGGTTTTGAGGGTATTTGCCCTACTTTAAAAAAAAAAAAATAGACCTTCTATTTTAGAATAGTTTTAGATATACAGAATAGTTGCAAAGATAGTACAGAATTCTCATATACCCAACATCCTGTCTCCCTGATTGTTGACATCTTATAATTGTTATAGATGTTCCACAAGTCACATCTCAGGAACCATGACGAGAGGTCATTATGAGCTAGAGTTTGTATGTTATTCAGATTTCCTAATGTCCTCTTTCTGTTTCAGGATACCCTCTAGAATAGCACATTACCTTTAGCTGTCTTGTCTCCTCAGTTCTTCTTGGATGTGATAGTTTTGAGGAGTATTGAACAGATACTTTGTAAATATCCATTAATTGGGATTTGTCTTTTTTCTTCATGGTTGGACTGGGGTTTGGGGTTTTGGGTTTTGGAAGGTAGACCACAAAAGAAGTTGCCATTTCACCACATCCTGTCAAGGGCACGTGCTGCTGGCATGCCTTGCCCCCATTGATGGTGACCTTGATCACCTGGCCCAGATCGTATCTGTTGGGTCCTCCACTGTACGTTAACTCTTCCTCCCCCTTTTTACAGTGTGCTCTTTTGAGAGGAAGTTACTGAGCCCCACCCACACTGCACTGAGGGGAGAGTGTCTACATAAAATTATTTGGATTCTTCTAGAAGGTTGACTTGCCTAGTTCTTTCATCAACCCAGAATATCCTGCTCTGCCATTCTTATGCCTGCCAGGTGTTATATAATAAGGTGTGAAACTGGCGGGCTGGAGCCATAGGAAGGTTAAGGAACAACTCATACTATTTCTACATTCACAGAAGTGGTCAGGAAAAGGTAGAGGCTGCCTCTGTACTAGTGGAGGAGGGGACCCTTAAGAGAATAAAATAGCCACCCAGGTGATTAATGACCCTTGGAGACCCAGAGAGGTTTGTCGCAAAGTGCAGGGAAGAACTGGTGTGGTAATAAATTACAAGTGTGGACTGTAATATAAGGAATATAATTATAGAAAGGACAATAACCCTTAGGAATTTGGGGAAAACAACGTGATTGTGCTCATACATTTCTAGTATCTTCTGGATGTGAAACTTTCTCCCCACCTCCTAGATCTGACACCTTCCATTTAACAAGTTGTCATTTTATTCCAAGTCAAGGAGGGTCATGCAGGTATTTGTTGTTTTTATTTTTTATTTTTTATGGTTGCCTTTGAAATTAAGGAGGCCTTAGAAAACAGGAGTCTATTTAACTATTTCTTCTGCATGCTCGGTTTGAGATCATTCCAATTCATATTCTCCATTTTCCTTTCTCTGTCTGCAGAACTCTATCCGGCACAACCTGTCACTGCACAGTCGGTTCATGCGAGTCCAGAATGAGGGGACTGGTAAGAGCTCTTGGTGGATCATCAACCCCGATGGGGGGAAGAGTGGGAAGGCCCCCCGCCGGCGGGCTGTGTCCATGGACAACAGCAACAAGTATACCAAGAGCCGTGGCCGGGCCGCCAAGAAGAAGGCAGCCCTGCAGACTGCCCCCGAGTCAGCAGACGACAGTCCTTCCCAGCTCTCCAAGTGGCCCGGCAGCCCCACGTCACGCAGCAGCGATGAGCTGGATGCATGGACAGACTTCCGCTCACGCACCAATTCCAATGCCAGCACAGTCAGTGGCCGCCTGTCGCCCATCCTGGCAAGCACAGAGTTGGATGACGTCCAGGACGATGACGCGCCGCTCTCCCCCATGCTCTACAGCAGCTCAGCCAGCCTGTCACCCTCTGTGAGCAAGCCATGCACTGTGGAACTGCCACGGCTGACTGACATGGCGGGCACCATGAATCTGAATGATGGGCTGGCTGACAACCTCATGGATGACCTGCTGGATAACATCACACTCCCATCGTCCCAGCCATCGCCCACCGGGGGGCTCATGCAGCGGAGCTCTAGCTTCCCCTACACAGCCAAGGGCTCCGGCCTGGGCTCTCCAACCAGCTCCTTTAACAGCACGGTGTTCGGACCGTCATCTCTGAACTCCCTGCGCCAGTCTCCCATGCAGACCATCCAAGAGAACAAGCCAGCCACCTTCTCTTCCATGTCACACTATGGCAACCAGACACTCCAAGACTTGCTCACTTCGGACTCACTCAGCCACAGCGATGTCATGATGACCCAGTCGGACCCTTTGATGTCTCAGGCCAGCACCGCTGTGTCCGCCCAGAACTCCCGCCGCAACGTGATGCTTCGCAATGACCCAATGATGTCCTTTGCCGCCCAGCCTAACCAGGGGAGTTTGGTCAATCAGAACTTGCTCCACCACCAGCACCAAACCCAGGGCGCTCTCGGTGGCAGCCGTGCCTTGTCGAATTCCATCAGCAACATGGGCTTGAGTGACTCCAGCAGCCTTGGGTCGGCCAAACACCAGCAGCAGTCTCCCGTCAGCCAGTCTATGCAAACCCTCTCGGACTCTCTCTCAGGCTCCTCCTTGTACTCAACTAGTGCAAACCTTCCTGTCATGGGCCACGAGAAGTTCCCCAGCGACTTGGACCTGGACATGTTCAATGGGAGCTTGGAATGTGACATGGAGTCCATCATCCGTAGTGAACTCATGGATGCTGATGGGTTGGATTTTAACTTTGATTCCCTTATCTCCACACAGAACGTTGTTGGTTTGAATGTGGGGAACTTCACTGGTGCTAAGCAGGCCTCATCTCAGAGCTGGGTACCGGGCTGAAGGATCACTGAGGAAAGGGGAAGTGGGCAAAGCAGGTCAGTGCCCAGTAACCAGGTGGGGGCAAGGGGATCCTGCCTTCTGTTTACTTTGAACGTCATGTGGAAGACCATAGAGCCATGGTGCCAGTCACATGGCTTCCAGCCAGTTCATCTCACTTGCAAGTCAGATAAGGCTGTCAGGTGCCCTTTCCCCAGTTTGCTGGCCGCTCAGAAATTTTACTGCCAGTCAAAAGAACACACAGCACAGATGCTCACAGACCTCATTCTTCTTGTATCCCACCATCCTATAGGGCCATGACACAGGTCACCCAACGTGATTCATGAGAACAGGAAAGGGGTTGAAGGGAAAGCTTAGGCCAAGTAGCTTTCTTAGAAGGACTCAGGTCCAACACTGTCTCTGTCAATTTTTAGGTGTTATGGTTTCTTCATCCCCCGCCCCCACAGTAAAGCAATAATTGCAGTGGCTTCTAATTTAACAGTAGAATATGTATTTCTGGACTCTGTCATATATATGAGTATTTCCACCAGGAGCAAGACCTGTTAGATTGTTCCTCACCTAAGTACTAGGAATCTTTATTAGCACTTCAGGATCTAAGCATTTAAAAAAGCAAAAGAATTAAGTTGAAAACACAAGTTGTTAAGTAAGGGAGCACTTACTCATATACTTCCTGTTGCCCAACCTATAAGTGATGTCACAGTGACATGGGCTGTGAATGGGAAGATTTTTTTTTTAAATGGTGGCATTTTAATGCTGTCGGAATCAGAAAGATCAGGCAGTGTGAAGTGGTTAAGAACATCTGAGTGGAGTCGGGAATGGAGGGTTCAGTCCCACTACCACAGCTTTCTGGCTGCCATTGTGGGCTTGTCACTTGGAGCCTCAGTTTCCCATTTTATAAAATGGAGCTTCTGGCCCTTGTTACATCACAGGATTATCACAAGAATCAAATGCACAAAAGCATATGAAAATCCTTCAAAAAACTGCAGCGGGTTAAAATAAGTACAGTACAATTAGTTAAAACACACTGTCAACACATGAGCAGGCAGAGCCCAGAGGCTTTTAAGTAGTTTGCCCAGAATCACACAGCTGAACCCAGAAACCATATTTCTTAAATGACTTGAACCATAATATTTCTTCCTAATTTTATCTAGGTGCTTTGGACTGAGCCAGGTAGCAGATAATAGACAAGCTTGCCCTGGAACTCTCCTCTTGGACATAAGGGGTGGGGGCTTCTGCCATGGGTTTGCACCCCAGACACCCCCACGTTGAAGTGCTCTGCCTATACCCTAGGTCCCTGTTTTCTTCTTTTTTAAAATTTCAATCTCAGCAAGCTGTTTAATCTCCTTCTTTTTAAATGGCATGAAAGAGAAAAAGAACTTAAAGCCATAAAAACCCAGACTTGTATGACCCTCTGCTGTGGTGAGGGAATTACAGGGTCTCCTATGGGGAGCTCACTGAAGCCCACAGCCACTGTCCAAAGCAGAATGTCAAGAGTGTTGTGAAGCCTCTCAGCATTCCCAGGCGTGAGCAGGCCCCTCATGGAACCCAGACATCTCTTCTTGTCATTTAATAGCCCTTGAGCTGGTACAAAGACTAATGAAGCTAAAGAGGGTGACAGTACTTGCCTGCCAACCAGGTCAGTACTATGCCAGAACCTGGGCTAGTGGAAATTTTCCTGTAGCAATTTAGATATTTGACTTTTGGAAGAATAATGGTTTGTCTTCCTTTAAGAAGAGGAATGTGATTGTGGCTTCTGAAGACATAAGAAAGTTCTAATTTGGCTATAATTGTAAGGAGGCCATTTCCTAGTTCATTGGAAAGAATGAGTTCAGAAGAAAAATGCTCCATAAATTTTTGTCTGATTTTTCAAGTATAGGTTTCCCTTTAAGTTGAACAGCAGACCTTTCTTATGTGTGTTTAATTATAAAAGATTGTACAAAACTCTTTTGAGGGAAATTTAAATACATTGGTTTTTTTTTTATTTATTTGAACTATGATTTCCATAATAAATTACTTTGGGGATAATGTGTTTACTATTATGTCCTCGTGGAACTTAGGGTCATTCAGTCACCTTTTCCTCAGCACATTCTGGGGGAGGTTGATTTGAGGTGGGGTTCCCCCCTTCCTCCCTTAAAAAGGAAAAGTCGCCAAATTTTTCAGAAAGTTTACTTCATTATGTCCACAGAGCTAGAGGAGGAACACCCTAAGGACAGGAGGGACTGTGAGGGAGCTTGACTTTGTGGCTTGGGAGTGTAGGATTTCCATTTTGCCTTGGAACACATTGTTTCTCTCAAGAGCCAGGGGCACTGGGGCCTGCCACGTGTTTTTTACTTTTAAGCTTAGCTTGTAGCAATCACTTATTGAAGACCTCTCACTTCTCCCCAGTTAAGCACCCTAGTTTCCCAAGAGCTGTTCTCTAACAACTTTTTTGTTTGGACTGTCCCTCTCTCCTCTCCCTAGACTGGCTTCTGACTCACTAGCAGAAGGTCACTTGGCCCAAATGGGAGCCTTCTTGTGGTGTTAATGGAGCAGCTCTGTCCAGTTTTCATATTGCTGGAGAACGGGAGTGAGGTGCTCCTCTGGGGGACTGGGAGTTTCACACCTGTCATTCATTTCAGGCCATGTATAAAAGCCTTTGACCTACATAGGTCTGTCTCTTAAAAACAGTCATGCCCTTTTGCAAGTGACAACTACTGGGGTGTGCAGGACACTGTCTTCCCTCAGGTACCAGTGGGCTTGGTGCACATACACTGGCTGCAGGGGTGACTGTGAGCTGGTGTGGTGGCAGCTTCTGGCAAGCCCTCTTGAGTCTGACCTGTGCCTTCTTGAAGAGGGAAAGCAGCTTCCGCTTCACCCTAGTTTTGATGTCAGAAGATGCTGAAATCCATAAGCCCTTTCATTCATGTTCGTCTTTCGACATTGGGAGAACTATGAGGGAGCTCAGAATTCAGTCTCGTGTTTAAACATCTTTATGATAAAGATTGGAAAACATACCAGGAGAAGCCGTGTGGAGAGGGGAGGAATAGTTCTCCTCCTGATTCTGTCACCGGCCATATCACCAATAAATCTCTTAGAATATTGGGTCTCTCATCTGGGACAGAATCGTGGAGTTTTAAAGGTGCAGAGTGTATGTAATTGTGAACGTGAGACCTAATGTTCTGTGAAGTGGCCCTAATGTGATGATGTGAAACCATAAAGAAACAGTGGTATACTAGTGTAGAAACCATTTGGAATGTATACCTGGGCTACTTTCCAAAAGGGGTCAATCTATGAGATCTTTTGGTTTTTTAAAAAAAATTTTTTAAGTTGTTGATGGATATTTATTTATCTATTTATTTCTATGTGGTGCTGAGAATCGAACCCAGTGCCTTACACATGCTAGGCAAGCACTTTACTATTAAGCCACAACCCCAGCCCCATGGGTTGATTTTTGAATGTTGTGGTTCTATAGTGTCTTTAAGATTTGTGTTGGGGAATAAGACTAATTCTAACCAAATGCAGGTAGTAGCAACCAATAGCAGCTGTGTCACATTCTTCTTGATGTAGATACTTTTAGGGAATGTAAAGTGTGGAGATGGTACCGTGATAGCTAAACTGTGACTGTGGTCTTTGATCACAGTGCGCCAACCCCAAAGAATTCTGCATCTGCAGAGATCTTTATTCTTGCCTTTTTAAAGAGCCTGAAGTCTGACCTGTCATTCATGGAGAGAATGACTGTCTGAATCTTTTTACTGTTGATGACAGTAAAGGAAAATCAATACAGCCATGAAAAGGGGTTTCTTTGCAAAGACTGTTGTGCTCCCTATGCACCTTATCTTTCCTCGGAAGGCAGTGCCACGGAGCCCTGACGCTGGCCTGCCTAAGCTCTCCTCTGGCTGTCCCAGGAAGCTTGGAGACAGAGCCTGAGCGACTCCCACTTCAAGCAAGTACATTTATAAGTGGCTTTGAGGGAGGCCTCTATTAACCATGGAGCTATGTGAAACAAATAAATGGGGTAAAAATCACCAGAATTACTACTTGTAATAATTTAAAGGCTGCTTTTCAGCATGTTCATGATGCTTGACAGTCAGCGTTTTGTAAGGAACATTTTCTATAGATGGCATCTTCCCGGGCCCACCTGTGATCCCCTCAGGCTTACTGCTCTGTACAGAGATGAGAGAAATCAGTTGGTAAAGACACTTCTTTGCCCTTTTCATCCTGTTCCCATTGAGTTTCTTCAAGCATTTCCCAGCCTTGGAATAGGTTCCACCCGTGATGAGCCAGCTGCCTGGTGATGTGGTGGCCTCCATGTTGGCGAAAATGCTCAAGAAAGCCTGAATTCATTCAGTGAAATTTGTGTATCTGCTGGGCATAGGGGAGAAAGATGAATCAAATAGGGTCTCCCCTTCAAGTGACGCATGAGCTGGATGGGAAGATGGTGGCAGTGATGGTGACCATTTGTCCTAGACTAAAAGACTACCTTACCAATGGGGAGTGGAGCAAAGGACCCATGTAACTTAGCACCCTCTCATGGTTGGGTTTCCTGCACAGCCCTGTTAAAGGGCCCCGTTCTGTCATCACGTGGTATTTTCCGTGTCTTTGAGGCATAAAAATGTAGACCCTGTGACTTCAGGAGCTCCATACAAATAGGTCAGAGTTCAGATTGAATCCAGATGCCAGTTTCTGTTAAAAGTCCCGCTGGACCCTTGCTTTGGTTCATGTTTGGTTTGCAGAGCCAGCCAGTTCATCACTGTTGGATCTGAGCCAGCTGCCCCCTTCACGCTGTCCCTAGGGCTCTGCTCTGAGGAGAGCTGCAGATTAAAAAGGCCTCCCCTGCAGGTCCCTTGGAGTGGAGCAAGGTCCTGTGGAACAGCAGAGGACCTGTGGGGCTCATATCAGAAGGCTGCCATCTTCATGGCTTTCTGACATTGAGCCAGGTCCCTGGTCTCTCTTGAGTCTCAGTTTGCTTTTCTATAAAACCAGATTAAAATTTAACCTTCCTGCACAGGGCTAGCTCTTGCAAGGACAAGCCCTGATATGGGCTGCTGTCTTTTGGCATCTTTTTAAAGTCACTTAATGTTTGAGATTTTTAAAAGGTTCCAGAAATTAACAAAATCTAGGAAGTAGCCATCTTACTATTGGTACAAAGAATGACTGTTTTCCACAGTGAACTAGAATCAGTCAGGTTTCTTCTCATTAAACAGCACGTGCTTGTTGGGTGAACATTCTTTTTTTTTTTTTTTAATTCTGATGTTGGTGTCCCCCAGAAGACCTGCCTACCAGTCTGGGTTCCCTAGCAAGGCTGGTGTTTTCCACTTTAAAAGGGAACTTCTGACACAGTTGGGATGATGAGGCTGTGTGTGGTACCAAAGTGGCCATTAGCATCTTTAAAGGATTTCCTGAGCAGCCTGGCTGCTTGGCTTCAGCTCTCCCTAGGGGGCCTATTGGACCCTGCAGGGACTAGTCACAGGCCCCTGAAGGAAAAGCTTCACCTGCCTCTCTCGAGCCTCTCCCCTGTTGGGAAAAACCTGGACCTCTGACACTCAGAAATGAAAGCCTCCTAGGGCTTTCCTGTAAGCAGAAAGGGCCACATAAAGGCATCCTGCTGGCAGCGATCTGAACTTGCAGCTCCCAAGAGCTGCTGCTGGTTTATCTCTTAAGCCACAACTTGGGCACCAGGAAATACCGTCCCAGTCCCCTTAAGATCTCGTCCAGCTCTGACTTGGGTGAACCCACGAGACACAAGGCTGCTCTTCTCTAGATGTTTCCTCCAAAGAAATAGTGCCCAGGCCCCAGACTGAAGTGTACTGTCCCTTGAGGCCCAGCTGGGGCCAACAATCTGAGGTTTGATCTGCTTTTGTTTCTTCCCCTAGCAATAGATGTGGACCTTACTCTGTAATTCTAGAGTTTCTTCTTTCTAAATAACCTCTTTTTTGCTAAAAATCCATGACATTCATTTATTCAAGGATGGGAATCGCTTAGTCACGAAGTCTCCATAATTCCAGGTTTCTGAAGGGTAAACTTTAATTACTAGTCCTGGTCTGATTGAAGGTTTGCCTGTCAGCACGTCCTCTCTTTCCCTCTCCTCCTCTTTCTCTCTGATGAAAAGGTCTTGGCCATAAGATTTTTCTTAAGTATTCATGTCTGTGTGGAGTGTTTGATTTGATTCCTTGGGGGAAATTCGTGACCAGGAAGAGGAGACCCATGGGTAGGAGTGTTAAGGGTTCAAAGGTCAGAATTCTAAATTAATTTCCACTGACCCTTCATTTGTGTTCATGCCACTGCAGTTCACTGGATCATCCATTGGTCATTTATATGTTCAGAAATGACTAGAAAGTAGTCCAGCCCGTCATAGTTGTAAGTAGTGAGGGTCAACCCCTGGGCTTAACTGAACGTGCTGTCTGCTGCCTGACTGCCTCAGGCTGAAGCACTCCCTGCCTGTCAAGTCAAGGCTGCCCTGCTGACTGGAGTAAGAGACCCCTATACACACTGGTGCAGGTGCAGACCAAGCAACCAGGTGTGAGCCACACAAGCCCAGACCAACCTTACTCCTGGAATCCACACACCTGGCCCTGGCCACTGGCCCAGGGCAGTCCTTTATCTCTCTCAATCTCCAGGCCACCCTTGAGTCCCTCCTTTCAGTTCCCTCTTGGTTTCCTTCCTCTGTTGTGCCAGCATAATGTTTGCTTCTTGGCCACCATCTGCGTTGCCTGCATGTCCTGGTACACCTTACAGGTAGATAAGAACTTTGAGTTATTTGTGAAGCTCAAAAAGCTGATTTTGTGTTTTTAATTTCAGAATTACTTGGAAAAAGCTAGATTGTCTCTCCAAACCCCCATGTATCTCAAGTAGGAAAAAAAGGCCTTGGGAATCCCATCTTCCCTACTGGGTAGCTGGACCCTTAGGTGGACCTTTGACTCACTGTACCTTCACTTTACCCACCCTCAGGAGATCTAGGGCAATCCAGCGTGCACACTCCATCAGCAGTCCCTGACCCCACACACCCTGGTAAGCACAGGGAAGAGCCACACAAGACAGTGTCATACCCAGAGAAAAATATCCAGGTCATGACTTGTGACAGTAAGCATTTCCTTCTGAACTACAGTTCCCTTTCATTCTTTAAATGGTAAATCATTTTATCAATGATGGTAACTTGAGATTTATTTGGGGACCAGTGATAAAGGATGTGTGTGGTGGGATGTGCAGAAAAAATGAAAGGTGGTGAATTCTTTATTAAATACTTGAGAATCGGTTGAATGGTAAAATTGTGCCTGGTATTGATTTCATCTTAAATAGAAATTTTAGAAACTTAATTGGAAATCATTCTGTCCCAAAAAAGCATTACTAATATTCACTCCTGTCCCATGAGTGAAAGGTTCTGCCTGGGTTCCAGCAAGACTCACTCGTGGCAGATATGAGTGTGTCATGGAAGCAGTAGCGATGAGAAGAGGCTTAGTGTTTGAATTGGCAGAGAGAAGAGAGGGCTTTTCCAGAGGAACAGCTCTTTTTATTTATTCAGCCAGCATTTATTGTGCACCTATTTTTGCTGTTAGCTTTCCAGGTGCTTGGGACGTCAAGGGCACTGTGCTTCCCTCGATGGAATGTAAGCTTCTTGAGGGCAGATTCCATGTCTGAGACTTACCCTTAAAGTACAGGTGCTCCCCAAGTGAGTTGATTTGAAGACTTCACCCTGCTTTCAAGGACCTCCTAGTCTACAAAGAAGTAACCATCTCAGTCACTAACCTATCAGGTGCCGGGTGAGAGGCGTAGGAGTTCATTAAAGGACAGCCCAGAGAGGGTGGGGCTGGAGGAGTTGCTGAAGGTACCGGTAATTCACTCGGTGGGGAGAAGAGCAGCCAGCAAAGTGTCACTGAACCCAACTCATCAGACAAGCAGAGGGTTTGTTCTTGGTGGTATTGGAAAGTAATGTGAATAAGGACAGTGGAACTCAATCCCACAGGTCTTTGCCAGCTAAAATTGCTGGATATCATAATTAAGATTAATTAGCCAGAGAGGATCCAAATGCCCCTTAGGCTTTTTGCCTTAGAAATGGTTCTTAACAAGACTGTAATCCCAAATTACATACTATTCTATGTAGTTTGAAAAATCTAAACATCTTAAGATATGAAATCTCTTGTGATGTCTCTGTTGACAGTAAATCACATCATATTGATGAACACAGTCCGTTCCCTAATGGATTTATGCAGATAGGCCATTCATGATAAACTTGGTTTAGCCACCAGTAATCCCTAGAGTTCAAGCAACAGAAAAGCCAGCGCCTCTCTGTGCAGCTTTCTGTCTTTCAGCTGCGATGTGCTAGGATGGTCTCTGCTCCTCCTCATTTCCCCCATTTTGTCAGCACAGCACAAGGGCTGACTGGAAGGTTGTCCATGCTGACCCAGAGACAAAGGCTATCAAGAGTCCTGGGGTGGATGGGTTGGTTGGTAAGTAGTGTAGTAGTCAAGTGTCTCTCCATATCATCCTGAAGTCACCTTTGCCATTAAAAGCTTCTAAGCTTCCCTAAACCTTTGTGTTTACTTGCCCATTAGAAAGTACCAGAGCCCAGGAGACAGGTTTCCAGGAAATCCATCTTACCTTTTGGGAGGCTTCTCAACTGAATACCAACCTGGCCTCTGGCCTGGCCGAAACTTCTTTACCTGCTCTGTTTCCCTCATAAACTATTCAGTGCCTCAAATGGCAAGTTGACAGCATTTGCCAAAATGGATTTTTATAGACCTGCACCTCCTGGACCCTCCTCTTCGGCAGTCATAGGAGATGACTCTGTGTGGCCAGCATTGTAGGCTCAGGGCTGGACTTGAATCAGCTGGGCTCCTGCCATAGCTGAAGACCAGGCTGGTTTCCATCAGTGTCCCGGAGTCCTCTTTATCACCAGTCCAACCTAGAAGAAGATAATGAAAAATGACCAAGCCAAAGCATTGGCATGTTTTCCTGAGCTGCGTAGGGTTTTGCCTGTGGAGATGAACCCCACGGGAACTGCTGCCATATTGGTGTTTCAAAATTAGACCCATAAAAATGTTGTTGTTTTTTCTCCCAGGGTGATCCCAGCTCTGAAGTCCTTGCTGGGTGCTGGCAATGACTGTGGCTCCTGATGGACTGTGTCACTCAGTCTTTCTGGGAGTAAGGCAGGCAGGCATTTCTTTGCTCCGTACTGAAATGAAATGGTCAAACTCGTTCTTTGAACTCCAGAGGCTACCCAGATTGAGGAATCCGTTCCTTTTCTAACCTGAATCTTCCATTTTTAGCCCCACCTTGCCCTGGGAGTTGTGGGTTTGGCATAAATTGTCCTTGTTTTTTAAAGTGAAGAGAGTGCTATTTCACTTTAATTTTGCTTTTCAGGCAGACTTTCCTCCATCTTTTAGTCCTAGTGAGGAAGATGATTGATAACCTTCATGTGTGTGAGGATGTGAGGGCTTCATCCTCATTTCTTTTTTCTTCTGTCATGTTTAGTATCAGGTGTTCATCCCTTCACTGCCAAGGAGTTCAATACCCTACTAACAAATGCTTGTTTTTCACAGCGGAATTAAGCTATGGGAGGATGGGGAGTGGGCAGTTATGTTCCATTCCCAGATAAGGTTGATTGGGGTTATGTTTGTGGTTTTTGGAGGTGTTTCCCTCTCTCAATATCATGTGACTTGGTGATAATTAGGCAGAAGCTTGCCTTCCCTGCAGATGCTGGGATTACAGAGGGACTACCTCTCACCAGAGACCAGATGACAGCATCCACAGATATTTTTAGAATGGGCCTCATCATTTATTTGGTCTCCTTATTTCATTTTCCTTGCATCCTCAGCCCCATGTTATAGTTATTGAAGAGGGAGGAGTAAGGGGATATCGTCTACCTCTTAACGAAAGTCACCTATGAGATGGGACAACGTTTCCACACTTATTGTTAATTGGCATATTGCCTAGTGACTGCAAAGTAACAGCTATAATTCTGTCAGCTGTCTGCTACCTTTTCCTTTCAAAACTTTTCCTTAATCGGGTATGTTTTTTAACTAGAAGGGCATCAGGACACACACGTAAACCTAAAAGGCCATACTTTAAATGTCAGCTTCACCCAAGCCGAGACTCATTGAACTCCCTGTTTGGTGGCTGGTTCCATTACTGACTGCTCTTCCCCACTCTCTTTTGGTCCTTGACTAAGTCCAGTAAACACACAGTGAGTTGCAGAAAAGCCATTAGAAGTCTAAGCAGAGTTGCTGCTTTCTGTAGGATGATTTTTATAACTCAGGTCTTTGTTGTGAGTGGTAATCCCAGTGTTCCTCTTGGAAGAATGATTATATTTGTTTGACATTTACCTGGTTCCTTTATGTTTTCACAATGTTTTACAGTCCCTTTTCCTTCTGTCACAGAGAAAAAACTGTGGCTTTTCAGTTGTGTGGAGTGAGGGTTTCACCATTAGATGTGTCCTCTATAGGAGCTGCCTCTTTAATAGCCCCCCCCCCCCTCCTGGCCTGTCCTGCAGATGCAGAGTTGGCTTCCTGCACAGGATCCCTGGGGGGGCATCACCTAAAACCCTAGAGGAAGCCTGTGACATAGCATCACAGGTGGCCCCACCCGTTCTGCAGAAAGAGAAAGTGATGACTAGTGCATCTCCTTTTTAATGATGACACTCCCAGAAGATTCTGGGCCTTTGCTGAGGGAATGGGTATGTGGCCTGGGGATTGTTGTTGGTATTGCTTTGGACTGCCCCAGATGGGCCTCCTGCCCTGATTTCAGGGCTGATGGGCCTATCCTGCCTACAGCGATGTCATGTCAGGTTGCCTGGGCACCCCCTTCTCCTTTCCGCTCACATTGGCCTGCCCCAGGACCACAGCAAACTGCGTGTTGGGAATGAAGTGTCACCTTCCCATTCTGCTTTAGTTTCTGCAGCAGAATAATTAACACCAAAGGGAACTAGAGAGGGGGGTCTGAATTAGGTAATACCTTGCCACTTCTCCCTTGGCACTTACAGAAAGTCAGGATTGGGACTTGGGGACCATAGCCCCTGATGACTAATTGCATAGTGATGTTAGACTGTGATCTATCAAGTGTTATTGTGAAGGAAAAAAAACATATCTCCTTCAAAGGACTCTATCTGTGAGCCCCTATCTAATCGTGCACTTAGAATAGCACCAGCTCTAACAGGCCCGATTCCTCACAGATACTGATCTGGGATTTACTTTAGCTTTTTCTCCCTCTGAAATTAATAACCCATTATTTTATAGACCAAAATAATATTGTGTAGTCACTTAACAAAGCAGAGAATACTTCCCCAAAAACTGCTGGCCAAGAAAACAAAGAGTAGGAATTAATGGAAAGAAGAAACCTTTCTTTTCCTGCTTGATTGTCTCTGTCTCCAATGAAACGACCTAACTCCTTCTCTTTGGAACTATAGCAAAGGTAATTGTGACCATAGTTGTGTAGTCTTCTCAATACTAGGTCCTGCTGTCTTTGCAAATGTTGGAATGAAATATAAGATTGACAGCAACGATAGAGTCATAGAGGAGACTGAAGTCACAAGCTCACTTGGAAATTCCAAGTGGATGTATGGTGTTTCCTGGTGGGGAAGGCAACTGTATAATGTGGTGTGCGTGTTTTCTGATGTATTTTCATTACTTAGTCACATGGTCTGAGTTCATGGTGCTTCACTCCTACCTTCCTATCCAGTTCTTGGCCTTGAGCTTTTTTTCCCTTTTACCACCCTGACGGCCAATACTGTCTCTATAAACAAAAGATCCTTTGTCTTGAGCCCTATCACATCAGTTTCTTTAACTATATCTGAGTACTGAATATCTTTTTTTTTTTTTTTTTTCCCTGATTAATCCTCTTAACTTCTCTGGGCTCAGTGGTCACCAGAAGTCTGAAAGGACTTTTCTAAATTCAGGTGATCTAGGAGTACCTTCACTATGCCTTTCCTTGGAAGACTGTTGGAGACAAAATAATAATAGTGATGTTAAAGGGATGTTTTGTGGGAGATATGCTTGGCTCCGTGCATATTAAATAATTTTTTTGTTATATAAGTTTTTTAATGTAAAAGTCAAATTCCTAAAATAGCCTATTTAGAGATGACTTGCTGTTCTTATGGTGGGGAAGTCAAGATTACCCACACCCTGTAATGCAGACTTTCTGAGCCTTTGCAGAATGTAGTCATGTCATCAGGGTGTTAAGGGAAAGGGTGTCCAGCAAGTTCACTCAGGCTGCCTGGATGGTGGGGAAGAACCAGAGAAGCATAGCTGGTCTACTTTGGTGACCAGCTTGCCTGGTTTGAGCATGAAAGTTCCATGTCCCCAGGAAACCTCTCAGTCCAAAAGTCTGGAACAAAACCTCATTTGCACCCTAGACGTCCCTAACTTAACAGACTAAAGCACCTCTAATGTGCCCTGTCTTTGTTAACTTCCCAAAGCTAATGACTCCATTTCCTTTGAGCCTTTCAACTTCAGAGCACTTTATTATTAGGACAAAATAAGAAATAAGGTAAGTCATCGTCCTGCCTTATCCTGAGATTTTTCAAACTTGGAAATGCTTTACTGGTGCGCCCTGGGTGGGATGAGGAGACCAGGTGCCCACTCTTGCTATTTAAAGTCCTTAATGATGTGTGATCTTCTTTTCTCCTCTTTTAGACCCTCAAACTGACACAAGACCTACAGAGAAAACCCTTTGCCAAATCTGCTCTCAGCAAGTGGACAGTGATACCGTTTACAGCTTAACACCTTTGTGAATCCCGCGCCATTTTCCTAACCCAGCAGAGACTGTTAATGGCCCCTTACCCGGGTGAAGCACTTACCCTTGGAACTGAACTCTATAAAGTATGCAAAATCTTCCTCATCCGGGGTGGCGAGCCACCTGCCAGCAGAGGACAGCCCCTGTCAGCACCCACTCTCCTTCAGAGCACACCGTGAGCCCCCACTGGCAATTCCGTGGTGTTTTAATAGCACGATGGTTTATGGGATGTTTTAAGTGTCGTTTTGTGTATGTTTTCCTTTGACCTTTTTGAGTTTTCCACACGCATTAGCTTGCAGTATTTTTCTGTTAAGATGTTAACCGTCCTTCCCCTGGCAAATTTTAAAACAGAAGGAAAATGTCGTACCAGTTACCATTCTGGCTTCGGGCATCACAAGCTCTTGAGCCCATGGAACTCCATAAACTAACACATTACATAAACTAGAAGGGGATTTTCTTTCTTCTTTTGTTTAGTAGAAAATTACCCTTTTCTAAAAACTGAACAATGGCACAATTGTTGGCTGTGCGCACCCGCCCAGGACGGAACACGCATAGGCGGACCGAGTGGAGCGCGAGTCTGACCCAGTATGTTTCCAGTTCTGAGTCAGGGTGGTCTGTGGACGAGACCCCCAGTGCCTGCTCTGCAGCTGCAGGTCAGTAGAGCCTGTGGTCTCCTCAGCTAATGCAGTGGACGGTGTTGGCCTGTCAGTGAGAAACTAGATCTTTTCAGGAAAGAAGTCGCCCCCACTGTCCACTCATTGCCAAAAGCCACTAAAGGATTTAGTTTAAGGAGAAAAAAGTGTCCTGTTTTGCTTTGCAAAAGAAATGAACATACAGGTGAGCATTAAGCTTGCAGTGAGAAATGTGTGAAGAGGACTAACCAAGTCAATGCTAAAGGCAGGTCTGACTTCACTGTTTTTGAAATACACATCCTTGATTATTTTCAGCCTTGCTATGTATAATCTGATCTTCTAGAAGTGTATGAGTGAAAGGCAATAGCATACAAACTGATTTTTTATATAAGCTTAGGTTATAATTGTACGAGTGACACATGGAAGTACAAGATAGGGCAGTTTTGACTTTTCTTTTTTCTTTTTCTTTTTCTTTTTTTTTTTAACTTTCCTGCTTCTATCGATTTCATTTTGTTTTGTTTTCAAAAAGTTATGGTGCTGTATAGGTGCTTTCTGTTTAACCTGGAAAGTGTGATATATTTGTTGCCCCCTTTGGTAGACATAATAGTTGGGAACACCTTTGGTACCTATGAAACTGGTGTGACGACACTCTGATTAGCACAGCATATACATACTTTTCCAAAGTGATATATGAAGACTTTTCTTTGCATAAAAAGCATTAGGCATATAAATGTATAAATATATTTTATCATGTACAGTACAAAAATGGAACCTTGTGCATGGGCGTTAGGAATACAGGCTAGTATTTCAGCACAGACCTCCCTGCTTGATTTCCCCTTGATGCTTGCACCGTGGCAGTGAGCAGCAACTCAGACATGCCACCCAGCCCCCACACCCACCACCACCTCCAGGGACCCTTTGTGCACCTTTGCTTTGTAACTCCTCTGGGGCAGGGGTGAGGGATTTTGGTGGTGAGCACAGCTCCTAGCATATTGAGAGTTCCATTTAGTATTGTCACACGTCTCTCCTGCCTCGCTTGGATTGTCCCGTTTGAGCGATGGCCCTGTCGATTTCACCCTGTCTTTTACTGAATCTGTAAATTGTCGTGCAATTGTGGTTATAGTAGACCTATAGCATATTGCCTTTTCTGAACTGCTACGTGTTTATAATCTTCATTTTAAAAGTATGTATGATTTTTTAAAATATGTATCCTATTCACGTGGTCTGCTTGTCAGTGAGCCGGACTTGCCTACTATATTCCTTTTTAATAATGCTAGCTACTTCCTCCGTTCTTTAGTAGTCTGATGTACGCAAGAACTGTCCGACATGGGCAGAGGGCTGCCTCTCTGGCTCCCTAGGTGATGGTGCCTGGGTGGGGATGCGCTGCAGAGGCAGTGGCAGCAGCTGGGAGGGAAGCAGGGGAAGGGGTGTGGAGAGAGATCAGGTACAAGGGAGGATCCCCAGTGCTTCCAGTGTGAGGGCCCTGAGAATTTCTCTCCTGAGCTCACAACTTAGGAACTTACCTGTGCAGTTTTATGGACCCAGGCAGCTGCGCCCAGAGCAAGAAAGGCAACTCTGCAGTGTGTTCCAGCTTGAAAATGTTGAATTCCTTTCAGACATGTGGCATCTTGTTTATTCTCTTCTTTTCCAATGTTTGTTGGATTTCAGGCACAGTGTCTTACAAAATGTCCTAGAACCCGATTATAATTTAATGTGAAACAGCTGAGGGAGAGACAGAGGGGCATGAGGACACAGGGCAGCTACAGAACAGGTCAGGAAAATGGAGGGGGAATCCTTTGATTTTGTTTTGTGTTTTAAATAATTCAAACAGCATCTACACATAGAGCATTGTGGAAAGCTGAGACCAGAGCCTGGTCAAAGGCAGCATCAGCACCATGAAACTTCCCAGGCCCGGAGAGCCTCGCCCAGACTCCCTGCACCCGCACCTGAACTGAGTCCAAGGTCCCTTAGACTAGCCAGGGTCTGTGGTGGTCAGACTGGGCAGAGGTGTGGCGTGAACCCTCTGTCCTTTATATTAGGACCCTTTCAGGATGGGCCAACTAGTAATCACCACATTGCATTCGAGTGTCTTGTATCCCTGACAACAAATGTTCTGATCTGGGGCACCTTACCAGATTACTTAGCAGCCTGGGCCAGGGGCTGTAATGTTTGAGTCCTGATAAGAGCAAGCCATGCAGGGTGGCCCTCAGCCTCTCCCTGAGCTGCCCGCTTTGTGATGGGAAGTTCGAAAGCAGTGAACCTAGCGTTGACATGCACTCTGGGGTTCTCTTGGGGCTCCAGACCTTGATACCTGTACCAAAGCTAGAAAAGAGCTTTATTGCAAGCCTTCACTGTCCCGGCGTGAGGACTGACCGCCGGGTTCAGCACACCCCATTAACTGTGAATGCATCTGAGGCTGGTTTCCTTTAATTGAATCCTCTGCAACGTAACGAATGCTGAACACCTTCAAACAATTTTTTTCAGGAGTCTGTCTCTCCTGTTACTAGGAGGACCATGCACACACGTGACTACAAAGGTGGATCTTGTTTTCCGTGTTGATTTTTAGCATCATGTGTGTCACTTCCCCGCCCTGAGGAGAGGACATTGTAGCTTATTACTCAGGACAGGTTTGCCCCATCTCAGGGTGTGACTTCAGGTGGCTTCCAAACTTGTACTCAGCTTAAGGATCTTAGGGACAGACTTTGCCTCTACCTAATGAACTCCATCCATTTAGAGAATAAGGAACATTTAATTCTGTTGGAAAAGACCATCGAGACTAAAGCAGTCAAAGAGCAAGTCCTCGTATCCACATGCTGGCGCCAAGGGCTGACAAGGGGAAATACAATTGTTACCCTTTCTCTCTAAAATGGAAAAGAAAATTCTTGACAGACCTGAACTCAGATTTTTCTTTTTTCTTCCTGTATTTGGGAAACACCATAAAATTAGACATAATGTGATTTTTTTTTTTTTTAATTAAGAAAACCAAATTTTTTTGTAGAAATGCAATCACTGGTAAAGAGGTATGAAAGAGCCAGCCCCTCCTGGAGCCTGGTGGAGGCGGGGCACGAGGGGAGAATGAAATTCTAGTGGAGTCATGTCCATCTTAAAGGCCCAAGTAACTGAAAAGAGTAGGTGGTATTTGATCTAATTCTTAAGTGGGTAACATATTTTGTAGGTTGAATGAAATATTTGCCTCATTTAGTTTTATTCTAATGTGTTTTTCTTTGATGAATGAATGATGGCAAGGCCTCTGCCACACTCCAGAGATACTTGTGTGACTGCTTTTTAAAAGAGAAAAGAAAAAAAAAACAAAAAAAAACTGTGTGTCTGATCACTTTTTCTCTAAAATTATCTCATTGCCTGGCAATCAGTCTTCTCTTGTATACTTGTCCTAGCACATTATGTATGCGGGAAATGTAAACAGATGTGAAGGAGGACCAGAAAAATTAGTGAATATTAAAAAAAAATGTATTGTGCATTTTGGCTTCACATGTTTAACTTTTTTTTTAAGAAAAAAAAAGTTGCATGAATGGAAAAAAATCTGTATACAGTATCTGTAAAACTGTCTTCTCTGTTTCAATTTCTTGCTCATACCCTATACAAACTAGAGTTAACTATGGTGCATGGCCATACTCAAACACCTAAGAATCGAGTAGTTCATCCTTTGGTTTGAAGCACCTCATCCTTTATTTCAAAGCGAACACTATCACATCGCATTCTTACTGAGGATTTTGTCTAACCATATGTTGCCATGACTTAACTCTGCCGACTTTCTTCTCAAGGATCAAAACCAGTTTGATTTGGGAATCTTTCCCCTTTCCAAATGACATGGAGATGCAGTACTTAATTTCCTTGGTGTTTGTAGATATTGCCTTGTGTATTCCATTTAAAACTGTAATCTAGTTTGTAAAAGAGATGGTGACGCATGTAAATAAAGCATCAACGACACTCTTGTCTTACTCCAAGAAGTCTTTTTGCCACCCTCTTCTTTAACCCTAGGAATGCATGGTTGAGTTTATCTCAGGGTCTTTCCACGGATTGCCTCACAGGCTGCAGAGAAGGTCTTGCTAAGTTGCTGAGGGCCTCACTAAGTTGCTGAGGCTGGTCTGGAACTTGTGATCTTCCTGCCTCGACCTCCCAAATCACTAGGATTACAGGCATGCTCCACCGTGCCTGGTTTCTGACCCATTTTTTACCTCCACAGACAACCAGACAATTTAATAAATGCAGGTTTATGGAGTTCTTCATGTTTACCAGTGGCCGCTTTTCGTATATACTGAGTCATGTGGCCCCAGAGGAGGCAAGAATTAGACTGCCTTCACCAACTGCCAGAGGTTTTAACCTGCCAGCAGTCTGACCCTAATGAGGTCCTCCTCAGGTGAGTCCAGCAAATGAGCGTCAGTCATCGACAGGCCCTCCTGCGCGTTGAAAGGCAAGCACAGTGCTTCAGGCTTCTGATGGCAACAGCGTAAATTTTTCCTTTGTGTGTACATGCAGTGCCTCCTCCTTAGATTAGGAGGAACTCCACCCTACTGTAAACTATTCTTAGGAGCCTTGGTTGTGCTTCTTAATACACACGTTAAAATGACTGCACTTACAGTAACCCCCAGAATTCTGATTTAAAGGTCCCAAGCAACATGATAGGCTTTAGATCAGAGAGGTGAAAGAGAGTTGAGGGGTGGCTCTTGGGCTGGGTTCTGTATTGGTGGACATTTGTGCTTTAGTCAGGTTTTTGCAATTACTACAAAGGTAAAACTTCATCTTCTAATACCACTGCCAACTGGGAAAGGGTATTCCTCTTGAGATTGTGTCTCAATTTTTATTCTGTCTCTCAAAAGAGTAAAGGTGAAAATCTAGGGCCACTGGTCATAAGAGTCTCAAAGTTCTCCAAAGCCATGTAAAAATGCAACCAAAAACCTTAACAAGTTAACTCTGGGAGCAGAGTTTGTAAGTCAGTCTCAGGTGTGGCAGTGGTCGGACCTCTGATGGCACAGAGAGAACCCCAACCCAGGCCCTGCTTCCACATGAGACTGTGGAATAAAGAACCAAATCTCACTGAGTGTCCCCGCTTCAGCATCTTGTTTAAAACAAAAATTTGGACTGATGTCTAAGACGCTTTGGGAGTTTGATTTTGCAAACATTCAAATAGTTGAGAGTGAAACTCACAGTCAGCAAAGGCTACTCTGACACACAACGACGGAGTTACCTCACCACAAGCACAACACAGGACCAAAGGTAGAGGGAAGTGGGATTCATAGCCACCATCCATCGGACACCTGCATACACACAGCCCCCCATGGTAAGGAGGAGGAGGAAGATGGCCACGGGAACATTTTTTGGTTCCTTTGGTGCCTGGATGGTAGAAATGGGCAGGGAGTATATTGGAAGTGAGGGTGTGAAGAGGGAAACACTCAGAAAACAGTCCAAGCCCAGCTCTGCTTCCATCTCTGTTGAAGAGAGCAGTAGAAGTGGCTCAGAGGGCCACTTATGCAGGGCTGGAGGGAGAAGAATCCCTTCTCTTGGATGGTGGTGGAAGACTGAGACTGGAGGATCTCAAGTTCAAGGCCAGCCTCAGCAACTTAGCAAGACCCTGTTTCGCAAAGGGCTGGGGATGTGGTGCTGTGGTTAAGGGCCCCTGGGTTCGATCCCCAGTACCAAAAGAAAAGTACACTTAAGAGGTAGGTTCTCAAAAGATGTTGGGGAAATAAGAAGCCATGGTAATTTGTGAACTATCTTTACAACAAGGCGCCCCCAGAAAATGGTGATGTTTATATGGCCCACAGAAAGTTGGAGAAAACTGCTCCTCCAGGTTCCAGGTGACTGGCCTGCAGCTCAGCCACAGACCCTAGAGAGCCCCAAGGACTGAGCTATCAACAACTCAACGCCTGTGACTTTTCCACCAAGTTGAGAGGCTGTGATCTAGAATTCATGGAAAACTTGGTAATGGGTAAAACTGGGGGAGAAAGGCAAGGGAGCTTGGTTTTCAGCTTTTAACATTGTGTATTATTTTAACTTATCAAAAGGGAGTGTGCTACTTTTATAAAGATAAATATAGTTTCCAAAGAGCTGAGGTAGACTGGCTTTGACTCCTGTTCTTCTGAGATGGGAGGGAGTAAGAAATAAGGTGGGAGAAGGATATTGAGACTGGAACTGGAGATAATGAGATAACTACACTGTAACAGGAATCTGACTATATAAATGAATAACAATATTGCAAATTTGTGTCTCTATAACTTCTTCCTGTTAACATCTTGAATATGATAGCATAGGATGTACCTAACCAGAACAAAGAAATATTACACATCCACTAAAAGAGTAATATGAAAACTGTTCATATACATTATATCAAATATCTGTTTTATAGCTATATATTTATTGATATAAAGAATATAAATATGTACCAGTGTGAAACTATGGCTGGAAAGAAATACTAAAAGGCAAAAAATCAAAATCAAAATAATTCTTGTGTACTGGACACTGCACCTCACCACAGGCCCTTGCTGTTGCCACCAGAGTTAGAGAAATCTGAGCTTCCTGCTGTTTGAGGCCCACCTGGAAGGACCAGAGACCAGAGGGACACTACTCCCACCAATAAGTACCTGTGGGCAACTCCCACAAGTAGGAAGTACGTGCCCATGCTAGGACATGTCTCCCAAAGACAAATGTTCATTGTATTAGGGAAATTGAGTTATGGAACTTATTGTCAAAAGTATCTTCATTGTTCTTGCTCAGTGATAGAGCACTCCCCTAGCATGTGTGAGACACTGGGTTTGATCCTTAGCACCACATGAAAATAAAATAGAGGTATTGTGTCCACCTACAACTAAAATAAAATATTTTTTAAAAATTATTTTCATTTCTTTGCACTATAATATTTTGAAAGATAATGCATTCACATGACTCAAAAGCCAGAAAACGTAAGAAGATACAGGTAATGTCTTCCCAACATCCTTGACCCTGTCTGCCTAGTTCTTTCCTCCCAGGTTTCTTGTGTATCTTTTCAGAACTTCCTGTATACCTTCAAGTAATAAAAACACTGATTCCTACTTTCCCCTCTTTGTTACACAAAAACACATTATCCTATTGGCCATCTTGCTTTCTGAATGATTTTCTCTCCCTTGGAGGAGATAGTACAAAGCAAGCTTCCTGGCTCTTTTCTGTAGTTACATAGAATTCTACTCTATTAATGCACCATAACTGATTTAGCCAGGAGACACCTATTGACCCTATTGATAGACACTGGACACTGAATTGTTTCCAAGCATTTATTGTTGGCAACACTGCAACAAGTATCCTTATGCATATAATATTTCATATATGTGCAAGAATCTTGGTAGAATTAATGCCCAAACATGAAATTTCTGGTCAAATGATATGCAATTAGTGATTTTGACAGAGGTTGACCAAATAGCTCTCCAGGTTAATCATACCATCAACAAGGTATGTGAATCCCTACTTTCTCAGTCTCATACTTCTAATATTTTTAAAAGAAAATTGCAGCCAGGCATGGTGGCACTCACTTGTAATCCCAGCAACTTGGGAAGGGCTGAGGCAGGAAGATCACAGGTTCAAAACCAACCTCAGGGCTGGGGAGATAGCTCAGCTGGTAGAGTGCTTGCCTACCTCAGCAACTTAGTGAGGACCTAAGCAACTCAGCAAAACCCTGTCTTGAAATAAAATATAAAAAGGGCTGTTTTATGGCTTATTGGTGAAGCACTCCTGAGTTCAATCCCTGGTACCAAAAAAGAAAAAGAAAAATTGCAAATCTGTATTTCCCTTGCTCTCTAAACTTCTCCGAGTCCGTCCCTACGGAAAGGGAGGCCTGGACCAGGAGGTGAGGATGAATGGAGGTGGGAGGGAGGCTTAGGAGGTGGAGTCAGGGTGACCTGGTGACTGCTAGGGAGGGAAGCAGCTCTGAGCACCCTGGTGATTTCTGCACACTGAAGAGTCATGCTGCCAACCTGTCCATCCAGTCTGGCCTCAGGCTCCTCCCCTCACGCCACCAACTTGGACCGCCCTGCCTCGGGGTCAGTAGCCTGACCTCACAGCTGGGCTCTCTCATCTCCCAGAATTCCAAAGGGGAGCTGTCACCCCAAAGGAAACAAGTCTGGCCTCCTTGGTCCCAAACCACACACCCAGGCCTATTCATAGTGAGATTGCACAACCAGCTGGAGGACAGCCAGGCTGGGCATGGGACAGCAGCGCTGGACCAGGCCCTAGGCCAAGGTGCTCTGGGCAAGCCTGCCAGCCTTCAGAGCAGGGCTGTCTCCGTAGCTCTGGGGTCTCACTGATTCCTCCTCCCAAGGAGGGAACTGGTTCCTCCAAAGGAGAAGTTCTAATGCTAATACCCTCCCACTGCCCTACTGTGCAAGGTGGCACCGCCACAGAAGCCAGGAGTCGGGCGTTGACAGAAGAAGCTTACATCTCTGGGGAGCTGGTGTCAAGGGGCGGGCAGGGAAACAGCCTTGGAATGGGTCCACCTTGACTGGCACCTGGTCCTACAGGTCACCAGCCCAGTGGTGATAAGTGAGTCACTTACCTCTGTCTTGCTGGTGTTGAAATGGAGTCAAGGTTGCCTGCATTGCAGGGTCAAGCAGACTTGAGAGCATGCCCGGAAGTCTCTGAGCAACAGAGAAAGCCCTCCATGAAGACCTCATCGCTATTGACCATTTCATTGGTCCCTACTCCATGGGCAACTGGGGGTTTTACCATATAGGAACATAATCTAATGAACCCATCAGTATAATTATATTACGAAGTAATCGTGAATGAAAGGTACCCAGGTGACAAGCTTCGTCTGCTCTTGCTTTCTTTGATGTTCTTTAGGATCTTTCAGCAGTTGCTGTGCTCATGGTCTGCTTCCCCCATGCTGTGTACCAGAGAATCACCGTCATGATCTCCAAGACTCAAATGTCCTGGAAAGAGATAGTCAAAAGAATTATTTCTGGTCCTGGCTCTGCCACCAAGAGCTGTGGGTCCCAGAGTGAATCATTTCTATTACTCTGGGTGTCAGTTTCCCCATTTGCCAAGTCCACTGCCTGCATACTCCAGACTTCATAGAGGGGTCATGCCGAGCCTAGAAAAGGAGCTCACACTTTGCAAACCACTGCATGCGGAGCAGAACCATAGACCTTGTTTTGAGTGAGGTGTTAGTAATGCTAATTCATTGATTCTCCAGAAGGGAAACTGAGGCAGAGTCTAATATGGGCTCAGAGATTCACTGTTCCTAAAGGGTAACCACCCTTTCTGGTTCTGTCCTCCAATGCCACGCACTTAAGGTAGCAGGACCCTAGGGAGGGAGCTGGGATAGAAAGTGCATCCTAAGGGCTGGGGAAAGAAGTGAGAAAGGGAAAAGGATGAAAGAGACAAAAGGGGACTTGGAGATGGGGGTGGGGATGGAGCCAGGAGGACAGGAATAGCAATGGGAGTGGAGAGAGAGTGGCTTGCTCCATGGGTCCATTTCAGAGGAGGCGGTGCTCCCCATACAGCCCTACAGCGTGGCTGGTTCCCAAGGAAGTGAAATGATGCAGCGACCTGTGGGGGCCTAGTTGGAACATGTGCCTGATGCAGACAGGAGGTCAGGGTACTTTGCTGCTAGTCTGAAGGGGTTAGGAAATGGCAGCAGCCTGAAGCTGTCCTCTGGTGAGTGTGTGTGTGTGTGTGTGTGTGTGTGTGTGTGTGTGTGCGCACGCGCGCATGCGCACGCACACATGAACAAGTGCACAGGCAAGAGAGAGGTGGAGGATACAGACAGAGACAGAGAGACAGGAAGGGAGAACAGGAGTCCTCTGATGTCGCTGTCTACAAGAAGGACCCAGATGGACCCCTTCCTGCCCAGGGCACTGTTGCAGTCCTGCCAGGTATTTGGGGAAGAATGTAATTAAAGAGGACCTACCAGGATGGTTTGGGCTTTAATTGCCATGTTTGTGCCTCCCTGAGTGCAAGGATCCAGGCCTCCTCCCCCAAGGCCCAGCCATGCCCAGAGCTGGCTCCACCTCTGGAGGAATAAAAACATCTTCCCTGGGCAGTGTGGCCACTGCATGGGCCTGATTCAGTAAGTTTCTTCTTAAAGAAGTCACTCGTTAACCATAGAGCTCAAAGGAAATCAAGTTTTGTAATGGTGAGCTTTTTGTGTGGTAATAAGTGCACCACACACCACAAGAACACAATTTATTTATTTATCTAATTTTTTGTACCAGGAATGAACCCAGGGTGGCTAACCACTGAGCAACATCCCCAGCCCTTGTTTTATATTTTATTTAGAGACAGAGGCTTGCTGAGTTGCTCAGACTCTTGCTAAGTTGCTGAGGCTGGCTTTGAACTTGTGATCCTCCTGCCTCAACCTCTGATGTTGCTTGGATTATAGGCATGCACCATCGACCCCGTGCAAGAACACAATTTTTTGTGAGAATATGCAGCTTGCAGGCCCCCTGCTGTAATGAGAGGCATAGTCCATATTCATAATTTCATGCAGTGGCGGGGGCTTTAGCTTCTCCAAGCTTTGGGAGCCTTCTCTGTTTCATGAGGGGTAGTGATAATACCTCTCCCCAGCCTGGTAATACCTCTCTTGAGATGTCTTACAAGGAAATGCAGATGCCTTTCTCCCTATTCACCTTGTGATTTAAATGTAGTTATTGAGGGCCATCTGTGTGCCAGTACTATGCCAGAGTTAGTGGTTAGAGCTAGAAGGCAAAGGCAGGCAATGGATTGGCAGCTGGCTTTGCCTATTCCCAACTCCTTGAGCTTTCGTTTTCTTATCTGCAAAACAGACATAATAATATAACTCTATCTTGTTGTGTCATTATGAGGATTAATGAGTTGATGCATGGACAGCACTTAGAACCTGGCACACAATAGGTGCTTAAAATTTAGCTATATTGATTAATACAGTGGAATTGCTCAATCACAAATCATAGATCCTGTAATTAGGTTTGCTAAAATGTATACCCAAGTTCCCTTTTCTCTCTTTTATCCTTTTTCCTTTCTCACTCCTTGCCCCATCTCTTGGCCTACACCCTCTACCTCAACTCTTCCCCAGGGTCCCACTACCATAACTATACCCTATCCAATGACAAGGGAAAGCAGATTTTTCCATATGTGGTCTTTGGATCACATGTATCAGAAAGGCATGAGGGAATAACCTAAGACTTGGGCCCATTCCAGAAGGACTGAATCAGAATCCAACGGAGCCCAAAATTCAGTGTCTGAGAACATTGTTTCCTGTGATCCTTAAGTACACTAAATTTTGGATATCCCTGGGGGTCAAAGGTAAAAATGCCCACCTACTTGGGAATGTCTTGTGTGCAGACAGAATAATAGCTCCCCAAAGACCATGTCCTGATCCCTGGGATCTATGAATATGTTAGATTATTAAGTGGGGTAGGAGGGGTTTAAGGATTTTTGTTTTCTTAAGCTGCTCTTTTTTTTAAGGGCTAAGGATCAATCAACAGATTTTTATTAAAAATAAAATTATCTGGATAGGCCCAGTGTCATCACAAGGCCTCTTAAGTGAGGCAGGGGAATCAGGAAAAAAAAAAAAAAGGACTCAGAACCAGAGAGATGGCAGCATGAGAAAGACTCAGCGGGTCACTGCTGGCTTTGAAGATGGAGGAAAGGCCACACATAAAGCCACGAGGGCAAGCCTTCAGACACTGGGAAAGGCAAGGACGAGCGTTCTCACCAGAGCCTCTGAGGGGACCAGCCCTGCCAATGCCTCCTTGATTTTAGTTCATTTTAGTCCATTCTGGACTTCTGACCTCTGGAATCATAAGATAACAAATTTGTTGTCGGTTAAGCCACTAAGTGGCTTAAAAAGAGCCATAGGAAATGATTATGTCCTTTTACACCAGGCTGGATTTATGGCACTGGATTTGGAGGAGCCGAGGAGGTCCAGACTTGGACTTGGAATGTAGCACGGCTCACGGGCTGTCCTCACAGCTGCTGACCTCCCTCTGCCATTTGTTCCTGTTCACTGACACTCTGGTGCTCAGACAGCTGTTGAACAAGACTCTTGTGCATTCAGGGGGCTGTTTATAAATTGCAAGTATTCTGCAGGTCCAAGGACCTGGATCATGTTTTTCTCCCTAAAGTGCCTGGAGCACCTAAAAATGGCCCAGGTGTCTCTTTCCAGGACCCTGAGGAAAGAGTCAGGACTATGCCAAGAGGCTTCCACCCAGAATAGTGTGCTCCTCCCCACCCCAGATTCCCTTAAGGTGGGAACACAAGGGGAAGCCCTCACATCCTCCTCCCCAGGGTGGGCACTTGCACTGTGGAGCCTTTCACATATGGCTTCTTTCACTTAGCATAAAGCATTTGAGATTCATCCACAGCAAGCCTTCTGATCATCCAAAATCATAAAAACAACAGTTCTATAGAATGCCTTGGAGCCTCTTTCTTACAAATGAAATGAAGGGTTTCTGGGACAGCAGGCTCCAAACTCACTCTTCTACAATCTGGTTGAGCCTGCCAGACTTAGAATTTGTGGTGTTCTTACACGGTGTCATCAAGCGTCATTGTCTTTCTTCACGGTCCTCTGCAGTTTACCATGTTTCAACAACTGGATTTGGCCTTCTAACAAGACCAGGAAGGAACAGAGACAGACATTTTGCCCTGCACCATTTTGATGAAATTGAGTGAGGTTCAAGGAGACCGGTACTTGTTCAATGTCAGCCAGCCCCCCTTGGATGGAATGAAATCCTCATTCTTCCCATCCAAAGTTTAAAAATTTCTACAAATGGACAATACAAGGGTGGCGATCTCTTTAAGTGGTACATTTGAAAATCTATTTTTACCCAAAATAAGCGATAGAGTAGGCGAAAGAACAGCGCATTTAAATCTTGCCTCCACTTACTGGCTGCACAGCCTCAATTTCTCATTTACAAGATGGGTGAGCCTGTCCTGCCTTTGCTGTCGCAAAGACGAGAGGTGAGAGAAGAGATGGTAGTGCCAGTGGGTGAAGCAGGGGAGGCCCTCCACAAATGGCAGCCGTTACCATCAGTTGGGTTTACTGGAAGCTGTGGAAGGTACACACCATTAACTCTGTGGTGGGCGATCTCTGCCTCTCAGCACTGCACAGGATTTCTGAAGCCCATTTTTTATTTCCTCCTGGCAGTGATAGGGGAAACCAGGGGTTAACAAAGAGGCCTAGAAGCTGGCACAGCTGGGGCTCATTAGTTCCCAATGAGGGGCCAGCCTGAGGGAGGAGGCCTCACAGCTGCGAGGAGGGCGCTGCCTGCCCAGGGTGTCTCCTATGGAGGAAACTTGGGCTGCAGACTTTGTTTTTCTTATTTCTGAACTTGGTTTTACACTCCAGAGGGGAGTTCTTGGTATCTGAATTTGGTTTTGAACTCTGGTGCTGGTAGTTCCCGCAGTTGTGGCTTGCTGCTTCTTGTGGGGCCATGTTGCTATTGATGTTAGGCCTGGGTGGTTAGAAAATGGGATCTTCCAAATGGGGACTCTCTGGTTTGGCCGCACTGAGATGTGTCTCCACAAGCACAGTGGGAGCTGGGACAGTTACCCACAGGGTGGATCTTGAGGGGAAAATTCTTCTCCTCAGCCATTCATCCCTACCCCCTACTCAGCATTATTATCATGGCCCCAGTGTGGCCTGCATTCTGCCTCAGACTCTGCAGAGACAAGGTGGTTGTGTTAGCTCCCGCTGGGCCCTGAAGAGGCTTCTGGAAGCAGAAACAAAGAGACCAGGTAACAGAGGTGCCCTGGAGAGTAAACCGGGTACTCGACAGCTTCTGTTCTTCACAGCACCCAGGTGGCTGGCACTGTACGGCGGAAGAAAACAGAGAGGCAGCTCCACCTGGAGAAGGCCAAGCAGATTCCCGCTCCTCTGTGAAGCTTCCATGACCCCCAGGCAGCCATAGGTGACTTCCACCCTGTCCCCCCTCAGCCCCTGGTCCTCTCCCTCTGGGGTTCTAGTCACTCTGCTGTAATTACCTCTGTGGCTGGCCAGTCCTCATGCGTGCAAAAAGCAGCCTAGGTAAGCTTGCTCACTGCTCCTTTAGGTTGTTCTTGATCTTGACCTCATACACCCCTTTGATGCTACAAGTCATCAGAAGCGCTTATCTTACGATGGTACAAAGCCGACTCAGCACTGGCTATGACAAAGGGGAGGACTCAAAGAAACAAAAGCATTTCAGCTAGGTGCCTACCGGGCATCCCTCACGGAGTGCAGGATGGAAGGAGATACTGCAGAGCCTGGTCCCATGGGACTCATGCCCAGATCCAGTGAGGGAGGTGGATGATCATGATAGTCCAGTGTGAGAAGAGCTGGGATGGGGTGAGTGACTAATGAGTTACCCCAAAGGCAAAGCTGATGGCCCTTTCCACATTCCGCTTCCACTTCACACACACCCTCCCTCTTCTCACCCCTTGATTTATGGAGTCAGTTTTGGTGCCAGTCTCCTTCTGTAGGCTGACCTCTCTCCATCCAGGTGTAGAGGACAGGAAGATGCTCAGGAGTTGGCTTGATGTCTGACTGAACTGGTTAGATGTCCAGTTGACTCCTAGAAGCCTGCTTATTGCTCAAGAGGATTGATTATACATGACAATGTGATATGTGCTTTTTATCTTCCCAGAGACTTACTCAGCTTTGGCCAGAGCTTAGCATTCTTAGCTACATGGGGCCCTGGAGGTACAGTTGGTGGGACCCAGAACTCCTGGATACACTTCACTTCAGTTTATTATAGTAAGTGGGGACAGAGTGTCCCATCCCCCTGGGCTCAGGTCTTCCTCTCCTACTTCTCCCTCTTGCTTCTCCAGCTCCTTGGCCTCCGGATGCAGGATGCAGGCCTGGTAAACCCTTTCCTCCCCAGTGGGCAGGCAGAGAGAGACAAATTTCACAGCTCAGCCCACAGAGATGAATCCTGGGCGCTTGCTATTTTCAGAGCTTAAAATTGAAGCCCATGGTTTGTTTCCTCACACTTAATTAGACTGCAGCACCTCCCAGGGCTGCCTCCTTCCCACCCATGAGGGAAGGCCTGGCCAGTGGGTTTGGAAGCTGACGCCATGTTGCGGGCGGGAGGGCTGGGGCCTGGAGTATTTTTACATATGGGAGGTTGTGGAGAATAAAACTGCTTGGCTCTGAGCCAGTTAGGTTAAGTCAGTTGGGAGAGGGAGGGAGCAGGAAAGCCGTTATATCATCCGTGCTTCTTTGAACTGCATCGTAAATCTACTAGACAGGAAGTGGGGGTTGGTAGGAGAGAGAGGCTAAGGAAGGGAACAGAGGAGGCACAGTGAGGCTGGAGTGGGGCTGGGATACCACCGCCCTTGCAGCCTGGCTCAGGTGAGGTCCTGTCCTGGGGTGGGGGCTTCATGTGGACTAGGGGCAGGGCAGGTGAGAGGCACAGGTGTCCTGGGTCAGGCCAGGTCTAGGCTGCCTTTTATTCCTATGGTGATTTCCAGGTTGGCCTCAGGTCCTCCAGTTAATACCACTGTCATAGAGACAATTTTTAGGACTGCAGCAGGCTTTAGAGACCATTTAATGAGGGTTTTAAACACAACAGAAGTAAAATTAAAGTACCCAAAGCCACACAGCTAATGAGAACCAGAAGTTGGGGTAGGCTCTTTTGACTCATGAGATGGCCATCTACTAGCTCTCCTTTTCTGATTGCTGTTTCTTGGCTTTCTTGAGGGCACAAGACTTTCATTCTAGAGGTAAGGCATAAAATGCTAATGCACTTGGGTAAAATGACATGTATTAATTCAATTCATATTAAGAGCTAGATAATTGATATTTATTATTTTACTGGGTAGAGATTTTTATGAGTAGGAGGTCCCTGTGCTCCATGGAGGATCATTCTAACCATGAGTAGGGAGGCAACTGCTTCATAATTACCCTATGCTCCTCCAACCCCAGTGTTTCTGAAAGGGGTAGGGAGGGGCTGAGATCTGTGATGTCCTTGAAATAGAACCAGTTCTCTACCAGGGAGGAGTGAAAACAGGACACCTAGCTAATGACCTCCCACATTCCTACATTTTGCAGCATTTCTCCAAAAAGTTTTAGATACCTGCCTTAGGAATACCATTCTGTTGGATTAAACTTATACACATTCATGAAACCAACCAAACTCTCATGCTTTCTACCTTTATTTTCCCTCCCATAATACTCATGAGGCTGCCTCTCAAATGTTGGAACTGATATCTGAGAACCATGTATGACCTTCCTACCCACCACACGACCCTGAATTAAGTTAAATAATAGCCTTGGCCAACATTTATGCTTGCTTTCATTTTTTGCCAAGTACTTCACTAGCATTATCTCATGTTCTCTTGTTAACTATTATCATCATCCCCATTTCACAATGAGGAGATTGAGGCTGAGGAAGATAAAATGATTTGCCCAAGGTCACCCAGGCTTCAGGACCAAGATTTGAACCAAGGTAGACCTATTCTAAAACCTATGCTTCTGCTACCCCATCCTGCTTCAACGGGTGGAAATGAGATTCTTCAAAGTATAGCTAGTGTGAAAATAGCCCAGTGTTATGTAGAATTTTCTATAGTAGCAAGAATGAAGCACCTATTTTTTGTTACAGAGGCCAGAGGAGTCCACAGAGTTGTGAGACTCCCCAGTGTCTGAGAGCTGAGTGGGATTGCTATGTTCTATCCTCTGTGCCAGGTATTTGGCATGCGCTTCTGTTTTCTGGGCAAATAGCCTAAGTCTCTCCCCTTCACTTCCTTTTGGCAGGGTTGTAGATCATTGATATCACATCACCTTCATTTCTTTTTTGTCTCCTATCATCCAACTTATTTGTATGGCCCAAACCTGCAATTATTTGACATCTACTAAAGGCAAACAAAGTTGATTCTTGATTTCCAAGAACAATTGATACAACTTCTTGAGTGTTTCCTTTTCTCTTCCTCTTCTTCATCCTCTTATTACCCCTTCATTTTGTCATCTCCACTAGGAAGCACACAATGGAAGAAAAGAATGCAATCAATCTTTGCCTGTCAACTAATTTTTGCTGGTAGTTCTCTCTGGAAAAAGACTTGAGGCTTGGAGATTACCTTTTTTACCTATGCACTCCCTTAAATCTGAGAGCCTAGATAATGCCTTACTTTTTAGCTTAGTTTGGCCTTGGTTTTATTTGTTGAATTGCATGCCATCTTTCACCCACAACCCATCCCTGGTAACTGATGATGAATAGCACTAGACTTTTATTAAAGTGTGAGATATTACCTGACCCAGAGTAAGCACACAAGCATTGTTAGTTATTGCTGATATTATAAGATATTGCTTGAAAAATAATACCATCTAAGGCGTGAATTATTTTTGTTATCCTGAGAGGTGTTTTTTTTTTTTTTTTTTTTTTTTTTTTTTCCATTTAGAAGTTGGGACTGAGTTTTAAAGCAAAAGTTACTAAAAGACCAGAACTAAATATCTAAAAAAGAGCAGTTAACTTCTTAAGGGGAGACTTCTCCTTCTAATTATGATGAATTAACTTAAATAAGACCAATCCCCCCTATAAGAACAACTAGAAAATCTAGACTTTAAGGTGAGAAATATCTGCTTGAAAGCACAAGAGAGCTATTGAGACAGCATCCAAGGTGCTAAAGAAAAGGGAAGTTCAGAGAGGTGAGCAGTTTGACAACTGCAACTATTTTCCCCATAATTCATTTGCTGATTTCAAAGTATCGAGATGCTAAGCTGCTGGGTATGACTCTTTGTAGTCTCACAAGACTAAGAAGATAAAAATTAGAATTCAAGGCTTGCCAAGGAGGAGAGGTCTTAGTAAACACCCAAGTCTTCCATCTGAGAACCTTGAAGGGTTATACACTGGCAATAAAATTAGTGTGGAAATAGCCTGACACAGTTTGAGATTCAGATCTAAACCATTTCAAGCTCAGGTTAGATGAAGGAAATATTCTGCTAGCTAGTTGCCTACCATAAACAACAGTAAATCTATTCTGGAGGATGACGGCATGTAGAGCCTCAAATTAGCACTGCAATTTTTCACATATGGCATTATTGTTTTTTAGAATTACTAGGCGTATCAGGCAATAGGATCAAATGACTGAAAATCGAGAGAAAAAACGTAATTATTCAAAGATACAGTCATGTATCACTTAATAATGGGGATATTTTCTGAGGAATGCATCATTAGGTGACTTCATCCTTCTGTGAATGTCATATTGTATATTTACACAAAACTATATGATGTGTACCTTACAACAAACCTAGGCTATATGGTGTAGCCTTTTGCTCCTAGTCTACAAACATGCTCAGCATGCTACTATATTGAAAACTTTAGGCAATGATAATATAACCATTTAGAATCCATGTATCTAAACATATCAAAACATAGAAAAGTTATAGGAAAGGGCTGGGGAGATAGCTCAGCTGGTAGAGTGCTTGCCTCACAAGCACAAGGCCCTGAGTTCGATCCCCAGTACTGCAAAAAAAAAAAAAAAAAAAAAAGAAAGAAAAGTTATAGGAAAAGTGCCAAGTGATAGGAATTTTTTCAGCTTCATCATAATCTCACAGGGTCATCCTCATGCATGATCTTTTGTTGATTGAAACATCATTTTGCAGCACATGGCTATAGATGTAGAATCTGTTTTAAGAAAAACCAAATGAAAATCTAAGACTAAAATTAAGAGTTCAGTAGAAGCAGATTAGGCACAACTGAAGAGGAGATTCATGAACTTGTACATAGGTCAGAAGGAAATACTCATACTTCATTACAATTATACCAAGATAAAAAGTTTAGGAAATACAGAAAAAAGCCCAAATGGTATATGAGACTCATTGTAAAGTTTTGCAATTACCTGTGTTTGTGTGTGTGTGTACGTTGGGGATTGAACGTAGGGTTTCATACATGCTAGGCAAGCACTCTACCATTGAACTATACCTCTAGCCCCCATTAAACATTAATGTGGAAGGAAAGAAGAGAAATAGTGTTATGTAAGCAATATTTGAAGAGAAAATGACTAAGAATTTGAAAACTGAAAATATGCATAAAGTCACAGATTTAAGAAGTGCTATAAATCCCAAGCAGGTGAATACAAGGAGATTCACAGTGAGGTTCATCATAGTAGAACAGGTTAAAAAAAAAAAGAAAAACAAAAAGGACATTATGCACAGAGGTACAATACTCGGTGGATTTGTCAACAACAACAATAACAAAAAATGGAAGCTAAGAAACAGTGAAATGACAAATTTAAAAGGCCAAAAAAAAAAAAAAAATCACTAATTTAAAATTCTATACCCACAGAAAATATCAAAGAATGAAAGTGAAAGACATTTCTAACTAGCTACTATAATTTATAACCAGTTGATAGATACAATAGGAAAAAAAATTAAAGTATTTTAGGTAGAAGCAAGGAAGTACAGAAAGGATGAAGAACTTTGTAAAGGCTAAATATATGGGGAAGTCTACATTAATATTGACTGTATAAAATAACACCTGGAGAGTTAGTGTATATATATAGAATGAAAATATACAATACACAAAAAATGGAGGAAAATGAAATTAAAGTGTTCCAATGTCCTTAACATTGCCAGGAATTGAAAAAAATGATTAATTTATATTGGAATTAAATAAATCAAGGATGTGTGTTATAAACTTTGGGTCTGGGAGTGTATATTTAATTCTACAAAAAGAGGAGGCTTGTGCTCATATTAGAAGATGGTCTTGGTATATGTACCTCTCTCTGAGAATTTTATTATTTCAACAGTCTAATTTCTTTTTTTTTTTTTCAAAAGGATACTTTAATAACTTTCTTGTAGTTGACTAGTATTTAATTAATTTTCCATATTTTTTATTTCAATTTTTTAATGGGTCTGTTCTAATTATACACAACAGTGGGATTCATTGTTGGGTATTTGTACATGCCCATGACACAGCAATGTAATTTAGGCAATATCATTTTCCAGTATTTTCCCTTTTCCTCCTCTCCTCCCTCCCATGGTCCCTCTCCTCTACTCTACCGTTCTTGCTTCACCCCCACTATACACACACACAGCTTCAGTTTCCTTCTTCCTCTCTACTTCCACATAGGAGAGAAAACATATACCCCTTGACTTTCTGAGTTTGGCTTATTTTGCTTAACATAATGCTCTCAAGTTCCATTCATTTTCCTGCAAATGACATAATTTCATTCTTCCTTATCAGTCTAATTTTCTATCAACTTAAAAGATGAAGATTTTCAGCAGAATTAATTTACAGATTTCCTTATCACATGATGTAAGATTAAAATAATTAATAGCGTTTTTTTCCCCTGCAGTTTTAGATATATTTATAGATGTAGCTCTATAATTGACTGTGAAAGAGAAGCCAGGATGCTTGAGTTATGGCTCTGACCTTTAAAGTTGACATCCCTGAGGACAACCATATGCTTCCACTGTGGGTGGACATAGGGTCTGACTCAGTGTAGCAGAGTAAGCAGGCTGCGGCAGCCTGGGTCAGAGCACAGGCTTCTTAGCTACCAGGATGAAGGCTCGGAGTGTCCCGGCACTGGCCTCACTGTTGCTATTAAATTAATAATATTGTTAAGGGCCCCATATGCTTGTATTTGGGATCAGTCAAGGTCATTAAACTTGGGAGATGGTGACCTGGCTGACCCTGGCTTTCATTCCAAGTCTGCTTCTCAACAGCTGGAAATGCTGGGCATTGGACACGTCACCTGGTTCTCAGTCCCATCCATTGATGGGGATACAAGGATCAACTCCACCAAGTTGTTTTGGGAATTGAGTTAGAAGTGATCATGAAAGCACTTGGCCATGTGTGATGCAAAGGAGAGGTATTATGGGTAGTTTAATCCTCAAAAGAAAACAAAAATAGTATTCTGGTTACCATATTTTATTGTCAGGAAGATTTGTCCAATGCAGTAAGGTATCCTGGTGATAGAAGGGTTTTGTGGACAAAAATGTTTAGGAATCTCTGAACACCTGACTGCTTTTCAAGAGTCCCAGTACTCACTAGTCTTCTCTTTCTCTTCAGAAACAAAACCATTTCTTAGACTTTGAAAGATCCTGAGAAGTCGTGCAGCAAAGAAGTCAGTTTAAGTGTATTTATCCAGTGTTTTCCAAACTGGTTGGACCAATGAAGTCTCTGTGAGATGCCCACCACACATTCATACTCCATTACCTCCCTAGGTAGCCTCATCCATACCCACCACTTCAGTGACCCTATACGTGAATGACTCCCAACCTGATATTTCTAGTCTGGACTTCTCTGAAGTTCCAGACTGTTCATCCAGTGGCTGATGTCTCAGGACAGCCCAAACTCCATCTGAGCAAACTGTCCAAAATCAAAATCAGTACTTCTCCCTTTAGCCTGGACTTTTTTCAGGGTTCTCTAATTTGATGAATGGCCTTAGCATCCATTAATACCATTGATACCCCCGTTTAACCGGTCATGAGTTCTGCTCCTTCTAATGTTGAAGTTTGAACACTAGAGAAGCACGCCAAGGCAAACATATTAAGCAGGTTTTATTTAAAGGTAATAATACAGACTTCTTCCAGCAGGAAGAAGGGGGCATGGCTGATGTTCCAAAGTCCCCGGAAGTGAGTGCACCCTACATCTTTTATAGGTTAAAGTCTCTTTAGTTCTCCAGTTCTCTCCCCCCTTATCTCTCCATCCTGCCTATGAGACTAGGCCTGGTTTTGCATAAAGTGAGAAGCCATGGGCAGGGGGAGGGCCCCCAGGGGCATTAATTAGCAGCTCCATGCTTGCACTCCTTGATAAAGGCAGGTAAATCTGGTAATCAATGGGCTCTGGAGATCCTTGACATTCCATTCTTCCGGGGGCAATCTCCAACTTCCAGACACGAATGGCTTCAGGGCTTCATTTCCTTGATTTGACCCATCCCCTATTTCTACACTAACTGCCTGTCCCCAATTCTGGCTTCACCAGGAGACCCAAACCTTGACTCTCTCTCCCTCATTCCTCACATCTCCCCCACTGAGTCTATTTATTTTCCTGCCCAGTTTATGTCTTATATATGTCTTTCCAGCCCCTTTGTGCCACCCTGGTCTAGGTCACTACAGCTTTTACAAGGACAACTACAAGTCTCCTCGATCATTATCTTCCATGAAGGAGTAGGATAAATTTTCAGAAGTCTTATTCCTGCCTTACCCCTTGGAATGGTGTCTCCTTAATCCCATGTTCTCTGTGCCCAGCCACCAGGTTTTTTCTATTTCTTCAGAGGTCCCTAGCACAGGACCTTTGCTTTGCCAATGCCTAGAATATTCTCACCCACCCCACTGCCTTTGCCTAATTAACTTCTACTCATTCTTTAGATTTCAATCCAAACATCACTTTCTCAGAAAAGTTGCCTCAAACCCTGACTTAGTCAGGGCCCTGGTTTAGCCTGGGTCCCACCACAGGCTTCTCCTTCTCAAATTACTCTTTATTATTATTATTATTTAAATTAATATCTTTCCCCCTACTAAATTTTAACTCACTTCCTGAGGTAGAACCTTGCCTGTTTTATTCAATATTATCAATCAAAAGCCAGAAAACTCCTTTTCATTGTAGAAAAATAAGTCCCCCCTTCTCAACATATCTCACATTTCCATTTCCTCTCTCTTGCCTCACTGGTCTCCTCCACCTTCAGAAAATAAAAACTCACTGTTAAGTTAACCACCCCTTTTCTTTTTGTGGTGCTGTGGATTGAACACAGGGCCTCACAAAAGGTAAGCACTTGTTCTTCCCCTGAGCTACATCTCCAGCCCCAAGCTAACCTCCTTTTATCTCTCTGAAGAGTGAACATTTTATGGGCTTTTCCACACAGACTCTTTCCCACTCCTTCTGTTTCCAAACTCACATGTTGGGGACCCAACAGGCTTCTCACAGCCTACCCCAGGAGGCCCTGTCCATAGAGCTCCAAAGGTACCTGGCATGCCTAGACCCTGTGGTGCCTTATCTTCTATCAGAAAGGTTAATTGTTTCTATCTGACCCAGGACAGTTTGGGGGACTAGTTTGTATCATGATTCTGGGCCCTGTCCCCCTCTCTGCACACACAGAGAAACAGGCTGAAATTTGCTTGGATCCTCAGGGAAATGGGTTGCTGTGGTTTCCCTGTTTGCTGAGGCTGGGCTGGTTTTTCTTGTCAGCCCCCATCTTCCCAACTGCAGACTTTTGCTCAGATAGTTCTATCTGCCCAGGAAGGCCACCCCATGCCACACCTGCCTCCTTCCCCCAACCACTGAACTCCTACTTATCTTTCAAGCCTCAGTTCCTACACCACTTCTTTCATTTCTTTCTTTCTTTTTTGTTTTGGTACCTGGGATTGAACCCAGGGGCACTTGGTCACTGAACCACATCCCCAGCCCTTTTTTATATTTATTTAGAGACAGGGTCTCTCTGAGATGCTTAGAGCCTCAGAGATTGCTGAGGCTGGCTTCAAACTCTAGATCCTTCTCCTCAGCCTCCTAAGCCTCTGGGATTACAGGCGTGGTCCACTGCACCCCCCCAGAGGGGTTTTGCCTAACAAATCAATTTCACTTAGTTCACCCTGCTATTCTCTCATAGCATGTCACACTTTGCCTTCAAGACATAATCAGAATTTGCATTTCCATATTTATGTATGTATGTATTTGTGTCATGGTTGTCTTCTTTCTAAAGAGAGAAACTCGGTCAGCGCAGGGCAGGTGGCTATTTTTCACCAGCCCTGTTTGCGCACAATGCCTGTTCACAGCAGGCGTCCCAGGAATGTGTGTTGAAAGGAAGAAGCAATGAATGAACCCATAAATGTACTTGTTCTCCAAACAGCTTGGGACCTTTGGAAATTTGCCCACCTTGAAAACAACTCCAAGCCCAAGCAAAACTTAAGGAAGTGTAATTTGAAGAAATAATTTGGGCCTTGAACTTGTCAATGCCAATTCTCTATTTTTATTTGTTTTTTCACCTGTTGGGTTCCAAGTGACCTCACCAGTCCCTAATCTCCTGGGGCACGTATGTCCTTCTGCCCTGTAATAATAAGCTGTCGGGGAGGGGGAGCTGGTGCTGTTGTGGTTTTGAAAGTCCACAGGTGGCTTGTCCTTTCCCAGCCGGATGGGATGGGCTAGAGGACAGGATTGTACCTCCCTCCTCCTTTGCACCACAGACTCAGCTCTCAGTGCCCAACCTCAGTACATGTTCTTCTGGTCCTATTAGAACAGAATTGCTCTCCTCTCTTGGGTCCGTGTTTTGACCTGAATTCATTCTTGCCAAGAGCAAATCAACTTCAAAACTGTATTTGTAATAGAGTTCATAGTAGAAAATGGCAGGGCGCCCCTCACTGCATCCCCCCACCAGTGCTTTTTACCATTTTCGGCACCCCAGGGTCTGATGGGCTTTTTTCTCCCAAAGTCAACATTATGACTCTTTTTTTCCTGCATGGTCAGAGGGCCTGGGACCTCACTTAAACCTGGGAATTCCTTTACTTGTGGGATCAGGTTGGGACCACTCTGTGAGTTTTGGGCCCACGATCCTCCATAATGGGAACTGGCCACAATTTATGGAGAACAGGATGTTAGTTGCATTTTACAGGCTTTACCTGCCATAACTCCTTAGAAGGAAAAAATGACATTCATCACAACCCCTCCCTAGGCTGGCCAGACTTCCACTGGTTGCTTCCTCATGGGCAAACCCAGGTCTTCATCCTTGAGAAGTCTAGGTCTCTGGCTACCATGGCTATGGTTGCTCTCATGGCCTAGTCAAAGTTAACACCAGGCAAAGGAGTGACCCAGAATGCCCTGCACACATCCTCTTGCCTGGCACTGAAGCTAGAATTAAGGACAGGCAGTTAGTGTAGAAATAGGGGATTGGGTCAAATCGAGGAAATGAAGCCATGAAGCCATCTGCCTCTGGAAGTTGGAGACTGCCCCTGGGAGAATGGAATGTTAAGGACCTCCAGAGCCCATTGATTACCAGATTTATCTGCCCTTATCAAGGACTGCAAGCATGGAGCTGCTAATTAATGCCCCCTGGGCCTTTGCCTGGCTGAATCGCTTTGGCTGTCCCCTGCCCCACCCGCTTCTCACTTTTTACATCTCACCTGCAAAATAGGCAGGAAGGAGAGATAAGGGGGGAAAGAACTGGAGAACAAAAGAGACCTTAACCTATAAAAGATGTAGGGTGCACTCACTTCTTGGGACTTTAGAACATCAGCCATGGCCCCCTTCTCCCTGCCTGGAGAAGTTTGTATTATTACCTTTAAATAAAACCTGCTTAATATGCTTGCCTTGGCGTGCTTCTCTAGTGTTCAAACTTCAACATTAGAGGGAGCAGAACTCCTCACCGGTCAACGGTGGTATCAGCACCATTGTAAGCAAGGACAGACCTCTTCCTCTGGATCAGGGTTCATTATCCTTGCTGGTAGGGAAGTCTGTCTTTGCATGATGATCTACTGGTATGAGGAGCTTCCAATGGCTGCCTGGTTGCCACAGATTGGGTTCAATGGGACTCTGCATCCTTTGTAGAAGTGCCTCCCTTCTAGGAATTAGGACTTCCAGACCCACAGAACCTCCAGCTGTGGCAACAGGAAGCACAACTTCCCCCAGGTAGGTCAGTGGGAAGGGCAGAAACAGGCCACCCCTACTTCTACTGACTGCCCTTCCATTACTCCTACTTCCTGGCTCCCTTTCCTCTGGCAGGGACCCTTCAGGTTTGCTCATCCCCTGTAGGGAATGATCTAAAGCTGCCCTCTGTGAGACTTGCTAAGATCTTACTTGGCTTCTGCCCTTCATTTGGCTTCCCACATGCCATTACCCGTCACCTCTGGGAGCACTCCCATAGTCCATTGCTTGCACCAATGTTTTCTTTCTAGGAAGCCAGGCTATGATAGAACTGATGGCTATGGCAGTGGGATGGACAAGGTACTCCAGTTTTTTGTTTTTTTTTAAATTTATTTTTATTGTAAACAAATGGGATACATGTTGTTTCTGTTTGTACATGGAGTAACAGCATACCATTTGCAGAATCATACATTTACATACAGTAATTATGTTTGATTCATTCCATTATTTTTTTCCTTCCCCCCCACCCCTCCCACCTCACTTTTCCCTCTATACAGTCCCTCCTTCCTCCATTCTTGCCCCCCTCCCATCTCCCATTATGTGTCATCATCCGCTTATCAGTGAGATCATTCATCTTTTGGATTTTTGAGATTGGCTTATCTCACTTAACATGATATGGTACTCCAGTTTTGAATGTACAAAATGGGCTAAGGCTAGGATGGAAGGGAGGAAGTTGGAGCTATGGGACAGACCTTGAAATTGAAGTTGAAGATCTTGTACTATTTCCATCATTCCAAAACCCTGCAAAATGGAATTTACCATGTTACTGGTAAATGGGACAGTGCTTTAAACTGAGCAATGCAGGAGAAGTACTCACAGAGAGCTCATAGCACATTTATTTAAAGGTAGTGAATTTCAAAATTGATGAAGTTATTCACATATAATGTATCATATAATATGACAATGTTAAGATCACTGCATGTAATGATAGCTAACACTTCCCTGGGTTCCTCTGGCCACACACAGCACTAATTATTCCTCGGTGCTCTTCTTTCATCCTTCAACCACCTGTGAGGGTGGCATGAGCATTATTTATTAGCTCCATTTTATAGCTGTGGAACTGAAGGATAGAAAGTGATTCACTGTATGAGCAGTGGAGCCAGGATCAACCCAGGTCTGAACCCTCAACTCTAGTAGGGACACACATTCCACCTCTCCCTGAGAAAGTGGGATGCCTGAGACAAGCAGGGCATTTACCGTCCTCATTTTTAAGTTTTCCCCAACAAAACCCAGGGTTTATTAAAGAGAGTCAAAGAGAGTCACCTACCTGACTGGTCTCCACAGAGAAGGCAAGAGCAAACCCAGAAGTGACTTTGAGCCAACTCCAATTCAGGGCTCCAGCTGATATTATTATAAGTTGATATTAAGTAATATAAAATGAAGTTAGTGCAGTGTCATCAACAGCTCACCTTACCTGTTCAAGGTGTTCCAAATCCTCTTCCTGAGGTCAGACACCATTAAAACACACCTTCGGTTAGAGCAATTTTACTCAAAGGTGATTAAATTTTGGTTCTGGAGAAGTAGATTATCAGGAATCTCTTGGTCACTAAGGGAATTTGACTTTGGCTTGGAGATTGGAGAGTCTGGAATTCCCACTTCCTGCTTCACTCTCACGCACAAGACGCTCTGTGGAATTAGGGTCTTTGTTACAGGGAACGCTCTTAGAAGGAAGGACGGGACCTGTGTGTTGTTCACCACTGGGGACGGGACTTGCCACTTACTAGGCTTTCCATACATACTTGTTGAATTAATAAGTGAATTGACAACTGACTTAAGAGAGTCTGTAGAGTTTGCCATTAAGAGCCCAAATCTGGAACTACATGTGTGAATTCAGATCCTAGTCAGTTGTTTGGCCGTGGCCAGGTGACTTCACCTCTCAGTAGCTTGGTTTTCCATCTGTTCGAAGGGCATAACATTCACACGCTTCCCTTAAGATTGAAGGGACGATTTAAAAAGTTGGTATGTGTGAAGAGCTTGGAGCAGTGCCAGGCACACTGTTTTCTCCCTGAGTTTTTCACTGACAGTGACGTCAAATTGTGACATCGAGACTGGCACACTTTGTTTCCTGATTCTCATGCAGTACTGGAGGAAACAAATTTTGTTGTGTCTGTATTACTTGAAAACCCTCATCTCCATTCCTCACTCAAGTGTCCTTCTGTCCAGTGGTATGGTTGGCAGACTGAGATCTTACTGTTTGTACACAGAAGTGCTGAGATCCTTAAAAAACCTCCCTTGTGAGGGTTGAGAAAAGATACCTCTTTTTTCTCCCTGAAGCAAAGCTTGCAATTTATCCACTGCCTGCCAAAACTTCCCTCTAAGGCTTCACTTCTTAAACTTTTGAAACCCCTTTCCTGTCAACCACATCAGAATGACAAAATCCAGAGTCATTCTCAAGAAAAGAGTGACAGGCATGGGACGGTGGCTGGAAGCAGACATATAATGCTTCAGCAGAAAGGGAGGGAGGAACAACTGGGCCTTCCATGGAAAAACAGTCTATGAGCCAACAGTGTTGGAGCCAGTAGTCTCCAAATGGGTACCATTGTGGGTCACTGCAGCCCACAGGGACTGCTTTCCACAGGCTTAGAAAACTATTCGGTTCTTCATTTAACAAATGTTTATTGATCACTTACTATGTGCCAAGCACTGCAGAAGCAGAGTGACCAAGACAATTGTCTCTGAATACCTGGAGCTTACATTCTGCCATCTTTAATGTCCATTCACCACTCACTGAAAACACTGCTCATCCAGGAAGGAGTTCACTGAATGCATAGAAATTCCTCAAGAATTCTCCAAGACTAAGCTGTAACATACTGAGAATCACTTTGCTTCTTTGGTCATGTGAAAAATGTAGCAGAAATTCTTGTGCCTGAGTCTCAGTCTTAGCATTGGCCGGGACTGCCCAGAGCTTCACTGGATCTGTGCAGAACTCCAGGCTCAGGAGTTAAGGTTCCACATCTCCAGTTACTAGAATGGCCACTATCAAGAAAAATGTTGGTGAGGATGTGGGAAATTTGCATCCTCATGGACTGCTGATAGGATAATAAAATGGTACAGTACTGTGAAAAACTTTATGGTGGTTCCTCATAAAATTAAAGGTACCATATGGTCTAGTGGTCCCATCTGGGGGTAAATATCCAAAAGAATTGAAAATAGGTCTCAAAGAGATATTCACACATCACATCCCTAACAGCATTGTTCAAAATAGCCAATAGGTGGAAGCAACCCAAATGACCATGGATGCATGAATGGATAGACACAGATATATGTTATATGCACAGAATGGAATATTATTTAACCTTGAAAAGGAGAGATATCCTGTCACATGTTGCAACATAAATGGTCCTTCAAGACTTTATGCTAGGTAAAAGAAGCCTGTCTCCAAAAGACAAATATTGCATAATTCCATTTGTACAAAGTATCTAAAGTAGTCAAATTGATAGAAGTAGAAAGTACAATGGTGATGGTCAGAGGTCTGCCGGGGGTTGGAGATTGGGTATGGAATGAGAAGTGGTTTAATGGATGTAGAGGTTCAGTCTTACAAGTTAAAAAAAATTCTGGAGATTAGATACACTACAATGTGATTAAGCTGAATCCTGCTGAACTGCATGCTTAAAAAATGGTTGAGATGGTAAATTTCATGTTAATTATTTTTCACCACAATTACAAAATAGAGTTGAGTCTCCAGTGGCCAAGGGTTGTAGCTGTAGCCTGGACCCAAGAGGAGCAGGTGGGGAATATGTGTGTGTGTGTGTGTGTGTTGTGTGTGTTGTGTGTGTGTTGTATGTGTGTTGTGTGTGTGTGTGGCATGTGCACATATAGGAGGGGCCCAGGGGCCCTGACTCAACCCTGCTGCAGAGGTCCTAGAAGCCTAAATTAGCCTGGTCACTAGAGATCCAGGATAATTTTTCTTGGTGGAGGTCCCCAGAGGAAGAGACCTTGTGCCCAGAGTCTGGTGTGGTCTCTGTTGGGTCTCTAAGTCCCTGACTTACTATCACAAGAGAAGAAATGGTGGCAGTGCAGAGCAAGCTGCCAAGAGCTCAAACCCATCTCACTTAGCAATATGACCTTGGACCTTAATTTCTCAGCTACCTGTTTCCTCGTCTGTAAAATGGGGGCAGCAGTAGGACCCGCATCACAGGCACACATTGCAGTCACCCTATGGAAGTCCTTGGCACCTTACCCAACAGGCTGTTAGTGTTTAGGAAGTTTAGGATTCTTTTTTGGGGGGGTGGAGGGTTACCAGGGTTTGAACTCAGGGGCACTTGACCACCGAGTCACATCCCCAGGCCTATTTTGTATTTTCTTTAGAGACAGGGTCTCACTGAGTTGCTTAGCGCCTTGCTTTTGCTGAGGCTGGCTTTGAACTTGTGATCTTCCTGCCTCGGCCCCCCAAGCTGCTGGGATTACCGGTGTGCGCCTCTGCACCCAGCTAGGAAGTTCAGGATTCTTGATGGGGTCCAAGTGCATACATATGGAGAAATGCCAGTTGCAATTAAAGAACTGGGGCCTTTGAGTGGCAGTGTGCTCCGTGAAAATCTAAGTACTTCTGCAGGCTGGGAGAAACTGATGCTCTGCCCTGACCCTTTCCGGATCAGAGGGCAGACTGGCACCGCGCATGCTCCACGCCATTTTGTTGCGCTGTGGAGGCCAGTGTCAGAGCAGATGAACTGACAGGACGGAAGGTGGCTGGGCCTCCTCTAGGCATGTTGTATTTTCCTTCTCTGCGCGCCCATGGCTGGGTGAGAGGAGGTGGCGCGGGTATGTGGGGGGTGACAGACCACACATGCAGGAAGCTGCAGGGGCTCAGGCTGGGTCCTTAAGACACACGCCATTTCTGGGGCCCAGCACTTCTCATCCAGGCTCTGGTCTGCACTGAAGAATCACTCAGACCAGCTCCTGAGGGTGCATTTTAAAACCGGTTCTTCCAGCTATTAACCCTGACTGTCCTGAGTGAACACACCCAGGTGGTGCTAATTAGGGTGGGACAGCCATCAGGACTCTAGAATTTGGTGCCAGCCTCCCCTGCAGGTCACACAGGGTTGGGGCCTGGTGGGCCTGCCAAAGTTATTGCTCACAACCCGCAGCTGATTGGGGTCCTCACTCTGCTCAGGCTGGCCCAGGAGTGTGTCTTTTGACCTTGAGGAGCTTGGGAATCCTGCAAGGTGATGGCTGCATAATCATAAGCCCTAAAAATGAAGGTTTTGGAGGGAGGAACACACACTGAGTACTAACTCTGCCTGTGGTTGCTGGGCACTCTGCATTCACCATCTCCATCCTCATACTAACCTGTGAGGTGAGTACATTTATTATTCCCACTTTATAGATGAGGAAACTGAGGCTCTGGGGCGTTCGGGTGCTTCTTTAGGTGCCCTGCCTTGGTGATGAAGCTGGTGTTTAAACCCAGGTCTGTCAGAGTCCAAATCCTACTCATGGCTGTTTCCGCTTTCAGCCTCACCTTGAGGACAAATTGTTCAACCTTAGTGCCTCTTCTCTGCCTCTCAGCTATAGGTAATTACTCTCATTAGCTGTTGATAAGAAAAATGTACAAATGATGTGAAATAGAACTGTAAAAAAACTTTCCACCTAACATAGGGTCAAGTCACTCCTTTTTTCAAAAATCTTTAGTGACTTCTCTACTTACCAGATCACGTTCAAATTCTTTAGAGTGCAATACAGCGCGCTAGAGAGAGCATGACACAATGCCAAGTTCTGACTTCCCTTTTCTCTTTCAAGGATGCTCTTTAGTCTGGAGAGGGAAAAACAACCCTGCTGAGTCCAGGATTGGTGAGAAGATGCCTGAGAAGCACCACAGGATTGGAAGAGGGTCAGAGTGGCAGGTCAGATGGCTCAGAGGCTGTTGTTCATCTTTCACAAACCATAGCTAATGTGAGACAGCCCCAAAGAATGGAGTGGGCAGAAGTCCCAGTTTTCAAGAGGAAGAATGTTTTGGATCTTGCAAACTACAAACCTACAAGTGTGAAAGGGAACACCAATAACGCTGTAGTGCACGTTACTGAGCAAATAGTTTGGGCCCCTTAGAAAGAGGAGCACAGCGCGCCGTGGAGCTACAGGGTCCACTGGAAACAGGTCATGCCAGTCTCCCTGCCTCTCCTCTCCTAGTGGGTTTGCAGGGCTGGTAGGTCAGGGAGATATCAATGATATGGTACATCTGGATTTCAGCAAGACAGCTGATAATCTCTAGTGACTTCCTTGTAGACAAAACTGAAAAATGGTGAGCTAGAGGTCCTCTTAGTTAGAAGAGTTACTGATTGAGTACATAAACCTGAGGAATGCTGATTGATAGTAAGTCACAGGGAATCGCTGGTGATGGCTGACAAGGATCTGCCCTGAGCCTGTTGTTTTGGACGTTTGCAATCAACAGCTTACAGGGCAGAAAATGCAGCATTGGAAGGAATAATTAACAGATTGGATGCCATAAATGGGATCTGACATATTGGAATAATGGGTAGGATCTAATAGGGTGACGTTTAAGTGGAGTAAATGGAAAGTTCTGAAGTTGGTTTAACAGATCAATGACACAAGGTGAAAAGGACTTAAGAATTTTAGCTGATTAAAATCTTAATATGAGTTCATAGGAATCAAGCTTTGGCAGGTGGCCCATGGCTCTCTTCTGCCTTCAGGTTACCAGGTCCCTCCTTAGCATCATGTTAGGGTCCTCCAGATGTGATCCAACCACCATGTGACAGGTTCTGCATGCCTCCAAACCTCTACACATTGTCCCATGTACTACTAATTATTATTATTATCTCCCTCTTCCCCCCTCCTCCTCTTCTCCCTCTCCCTCTCTTCTTTCTCCTCCTCCTCCTCCTCCTCCTCCTCCTTTTTGTACTAGGAATTGAACCCAGATGAACTTTACATCCCCAGTCCTTTTTATTTTTTTATTTTAAGTCAAGGTCTTACTAAGTTGCTTAGGGCCTTACTAAGTTGCTGAGACTGTCCTCAAACTTGCTATCCTCCTGCCTCAGCCTGTGGAGCTGCTGGGATTATAGGTGTGCACTGCCATACTTGGTTTGTTCCAGGTACTTCTCCAGCATTCCTGCTGGATTCTTATCCACTCTAAGAGCCAGTTCCACAACCTCACCTGGGTGGAGTCATTTGAGATGATTTGGAACATTCCCTCCTCTCTGCTTTCTGGTGGCACTGAGCACATTTTGTTAAAATGACTTACTCCCCCTTCCGCGCAGAGCAGGGCTCCTTCCTTCATAGAGCATGTGTCCATCAGTGTCGGCAGGATAGATCTGACTGCCCAAAGGTTAATTCTGTTCTTTGTTGTGTTTGTATAACAGTGATGGACGGAATTGATCTCCTAATTCTGCTCACACAGGGCAGGTCAGACAGCTGGAATATGGGTTTCAGTTCTGGGTCTCCTGGGCACCGCGATCCCACCAAAGGGCAGCTAGGTGGCAAAGGACCTGGAGAGGAAAAGTGAGGATGATGGGAATGTTAGCCAGGAGAAGGGAAGGCTTAGGTGAGGACGCAGAGGATGCCTTCAGATGTTTGGCAGAATGGCCCCTCACTCTTGAGGGATCAGGAACTACTTCAAGTACACGATGAAGCCTTGGACACGCACCTAGGATTTTTTCCGAGTGGGAGGGAGTGGAGGGTGGTGAGGCAGAGACTGGCTGGACTGGGTCATGTTCATCTGGATCCCGACTGTACCCTTTACTGGTGCAGTGGCCCTGGGCTAGTTGTTTACCCTCCTTGTCTGTTTCCTTCTCTGTGAAATGGAGATACAAATATTACTGCCTCAGAGGAAGATGAAAGGTGACAATACAGGAAATGTTTAAAATAAAGGCTGCCATATTCAGTAAATATTAGCTTAAAAAATCCAAGGGTGTGCCCACAGTCTAAAGAAGTTCATTCCAGGGGGCTGTAGACACAAGATGGACAACCCCAACCCCTTCACTGACCCTGTGAGGTCACATTCCTCACGCATGCCTGACCGGTGAGTGTCTATGGGACTGGGCCCTCCATTCTTCCTTCTTCGCTTAAGCCCCACCCTCTCAGATCTTAATTTATTTAAAAATAATTAATTAAACATATCTATTTACTTTCAGTTGAGAAATACTAATTATATATATTTATGGGGTAACAAATGTGATGTTTTGACATATGTATACACATTGTAGAAAGACTAAATCAAGTAAATTAGCATACTCTTTACCTCACCAACTTACCATTTTTGTGTGTGGTAAGAACATTTAAAATCTAGTTTCAGCAATTTTGAAGTATACATTATTGTACCCCTGCTTTTTAAGGAATCAGCCCACAGGCCCCGGCCTCGCCCTGATGTTTGTGGGGCTGAGGCAGGAGTGTGGATGGCTGCCCTCCATACGTGAATGTTACAATTGCTAAGTATGTTCTGCCCTCACGACTCCACAGTCTCCTGGAGGTTGGGTTCAGGTTGAGTTCTGGGCTCCTTGACCTTTCACACTCAAACACCAAAGCATGGGAGAGCTGGTCCCAGCTCCAGCCCAAGCATGCAGGTGTGCCCAGATACCCCCCACCGTGAGGGGCTCCACTGGCAGTTGTGTGTTCAGCAGCCCTTGTGGTGTGTAAGCTGCGTTCACAGCCTCACCTTCCCCTTCCCTGACCCACTGCCCAGCAAATGGTCAGAAGGACAGAGCAGGGAAAAGGCTCGTCAGGGCCTGTGAATGTGCTGTGTGGGCAGTAGATTCCAGTGTCCTTGACACCAAGAGCAAGGGTGGGAAGTGCCAGTTCCCCGTGGCTCCTAGAATTCTGGCCTTTAAAGCTGGGACTCAGAGCAGGGGCTCCCCACCAGGCCTGAAGGGACTCCTGTTCCTTTTAACCCTAAAAGCCCAAAATGCCCTGCTCCAGCAACAGCCCAGGACTCTGAGAGGAGGCTCTGTGTTTGCCTTCAAGCAGCACCACTTAGGAAGAGAGTGGCAGATTATTTGCCCCAGGATCAGTTTACAGAAAGATACAGGGTAGCATGGCAGCTTGAAAGAGCCCAGGAGAACAGGGCAATGCCAGAGGTCTGCGGCAGGGAGAGGCTACCTGAACTGCAGAGGGGGCTGGAGGAGGCGAGTGTGGCTGGGACTTCTGGTCTTCAGCGCTGCTCCTGGGCCCATTTGCCCTCAGGCCCATTCCTATTCCTAGCCTCCCCTCGGTTTTGAATGGCAGAATCAGGCCCCGAAGCTATGCTTCCCAGGGTGCCTGGCCAGGGGGACACTGACTGGGGCTTAGCCAACTGAGGCTTTGGCAAGAGACTGCAGGACAGGTGAGGGCGGGAGGAAGCACGGATGCCTCTCTGGCAGCAGCTGCCTTTCTCTTAGGACGCTGGCTCTCCATGTAGCTGCTGTTTACTTCTGGTGACCCTGGTGCCTACCTTTGGTGAGCCCACATCCCCTCTTTGTCCTTCTAGCCTCAGGTGGTGGCATCCTGTTATTGCTGATCTCTTGATGTCCCCTCATTGATGTCCTAACCTTTTTTTTTTTCTTTTTTTTTTTAATCACCTATTCCCTGCATTCAGTTCCTCCTGTTTCATACCCTTGATTTCATAGATCACCAATTTTAATATGCGGACCAAAACTGACACATATCATTGCCATCATTTACATTAAGAGGAAACTGGGTTTCAGAGAAGGTAAATTTTTTAACATTACCAGCTACTAAGGGATAGAGCAGATAATGTTTGAATCTAAGTTTGCCTCACTTCCTGGTCTATTCTCTTTCCAGCATGCCTTACTGTCTTCTGGAAATACTTCTTGGTCACCTGTGTTTGGGGAACATCTGAGGTGAAGTGAGAAACCTGTGGAAGGAGATTTGAGGGGTTGGGCATGGTCTCTGGCCTCTTAAGGTCACTCCAGCAGTCACCAACTCATTGCTAGCCAGCCATGAATAAATACAATTTTTTTTTTTTTTTTTTTTTTGCGGTGCTGGGGATTTGAACCTAGGATCTTATGCTTGTGAGGCAAGCACTCTACCAACTGTACTATATCCCGAGCCCTAAATATGATTCTTGAAACTCTCTTTTAAATACTTTCAGAAAATCTGACTGAGTTCAACCCAGACTGTCATTCAGATCCCTGGAAACAGGTTTAAGTTGTTCAGCTTAATGGAAAGCTGCGTGAGATACCACGTGTTTTTGAGAAGCAAGAAACCAGGCTAAAAGGAAATGCCTGGTACAATTAGAAAATATTAAGATTTAATCCTGTTAATACCTGTGCAAACTATTTTCCTGTCCTGCCCTGTTTTTTCTTCACCCATCACTTCTCTTTTAAAACCAGAAACCAGTGGCTTCCAGCAAATGGCGTGGCATCACAAGCTTGTTTGGGGAGAATTTTTCCCAAAGCAAAGAGTGCAGAATTTCCCCAGTGCTGGAGAGGAGGAGTTAAGAACGGGTAGCAAATCAGAGAAAAGAGGAAGGGAAATTAAGTTCATGGAGTCATTCTTCTCCATTTAAAGTTCTTTTTCTTTCTTTCTTTCTTTCTTTTTTTTTTTTTTCTCCTTAAAAAACACCTGAAAAATCAGTCCATACATGTGTGGACTAGAATCTAGACTCCAATGTGAGCTGTGATCTGATTTATCATAAGTTTAGCATTAACAACTGAAGGGGTATCACAAAGTGGTCACCTGCCCTCAAAACAAGTTTGGGAACCGCTGCCTTCAAAAGCATGCCATGAGGCCTGGCTTCAGGTGCCAAGCGATCCCTTCCAGGAAGGGGCCACACTGGAGTGGCCTTCAGCCTCCCAGACTTGCCTGGTCTGACTCTCCACATTCACTGCTGTGCACCAGACCACCAATGCCCCTGCACTCATTTTGTTTGAGGTAACATTGTGGTTCCGGGGAGAGGGAACCTGCTGGAGTTAGGATGTGCCCCCCACACCTGGTGGGCCCTCTTCTGGGGTGGATTAGGCAGCACCTTCCTCTCTGCTGCAGGTTAATATCTCCTTTCTCTTCATCACTCCTTGAATTAACGCAAAAGTCAGCCAAGACCTCTGAGTGGATAGTAAAACTCCTCCACTCACCTTCAGAACCTGGGAACGGAGGAGGAACATCTGCTCTAATGCTTTGTGGACAGTCTCTGAGCATTTCCCCTGAGGCCCTCTGTCCTCACACCTCACCCCAGGACCTCACTTCCTCCCTCCCCTGCCCCCATCACCTGTGCTCCGTTTTGCTGGAGAAGAAGCTCTTGTCAAAGAGAACACAATGAAGATCCAGTCCATCTGGCTGTGTGCTTCATTAACAACAAAAACGATTCCCCAGGAATCAATAGTTGGTGGCTTTGAAAATCCCACCCCCAAACCCCATCTCATTAAATATAGCCATAGTGTTCAATATTTGCACCACAGTCAGTGAGGGGTTAATAGGATCCAAATTCATCCTGTAGGCGAGTGTCTTTTATCAATTCTAATAAGTCACCAGTATTGGCAGGTTGCAGGCCAATTTTTCAGAACGGCCAATATTTAATAGACTACCTCAGATGATTAAGTGAAACGATTTCTTGGAGCCATCCCAGAGCTAGCTCTAAAAGTTGTCTCAGCTAATTATCTCAGAACTAAAGAGGAGAATCATAATGCCACTGGCAGGTTTAAATCTGATTTCTGCCAACATCAGGCCTTCTTAATCTGGGCTCCCCAGTTCAGGTCGGGTCGCAGAGGGACAGTGAGTACTTTTAGGTTTTATACAACATCGTGTGCATTGGTATCCATTTTCATGAGCTTCCTAAGTGATCCATGTCTCAACAGAGGATGAAACTACTGGTCTGGAGTTTTGGGGCCATTTATTTTACTGGTCCGTTTCTATGATCTGGCTAATTTTTCATTTTCATTTTCAGTTTTGCTTTTATCCCCTTTCCTTATGTGTGTGTGGAGCACTGGACCCAAGAATGCTGGGTGGTTTATTGGACTGTTTTTGCAATTAGGATAAAGAGGGAGGCTAAGACCTCACTGCTCTCCCCCAGCCTCACCCCTGCACAACACTAACACATTCCCATCTAAACCTGGAAATGGTGTGGCAAGGGGCAGTGAATTCAAAATAGAGTCGGGCATTGTGGTGCATGCCTGTAATCCCAGCAATCTGGGAGGCTGAGGCAGGAGGATGGAGAGTTCAAACCCAGACTCAGCAACTTAGCAAGACCCTGTCTCTAATAAAATATATAAAAAGACTGGGTATGTGGCTTGGTGGTTGGGAGTCTCTGGGTTCAATCCCTGGTACAAACAAAACAAAAACTCACCACAACCACCACCAACAACAACAAAACAAAAAACAAGAACTATCAAAATAGAGGCAAACCAAGCTCTTTCCTCCATTCACTAAGCACAACTAAAGCCAGATTTCCAAACATCTGAGGACAGTGTCTGTTTCGTGTCTTGGTGAGATTAAATTAAACTTCATTTCCTCCGATGAGGTATTTCCCCCGAACATACCCTGCCAGTTACCTGCCAATTAATAGAATCGAGTAACCACCTTACGAACAGCTCTTAATTTTGACTGTCGGGTTAATATTTTTCCTCCTCCATCCCATGATTTCCTGAATTTTTAAGACTTGCGCTTTCCCTCCTCCCCCATCCCTCAGCTGAAGGTGAGGCAGAGCTGGAGGAAGTAAAGAATGTTTATGTGACCATCTGATGAAGGACTTCTGCCTACTTCCTTCCTAAATGTCGTAGTCAGATGTAAGCAGTAAGGGCAACAAGGGCTGGGTAAAAAGCCTTCCGAATCTCCAAGCTGTCATGTCAGAATCACAGTTCTGGGTGACAATTAGCTCCTGAAGAGATCTGCTGGCTCCAGGAAACAAAGCCCTTTTGTTCAGCGAGCTCCACATTCTAACACCTACGCACCCCTTCCCTCTTCCCTCCAAGCCCCACCTGTGAGGAAGTTAGGTGGGGAGAGCAGTTGCACCTGCACGTTGCCATCTTCCAGGAGGAACATGCACCTGCGTCTCTGTCCATTTTTGTCCCAGACCTGTCTCAGATGTGGGCAACCAAGAGGAACTTCTATTCTACTGCCAGAAGCTGGACACCCTTTCTTATCCTTCCACAAGCTATGTGACCCTGGACAATTTTCTTCATTTCCTTCCACTGCTGTCAAATGGAGATAATGACGCCTACATTACAGGGATGTCTAGATGATCGATTTAAATGAAATACCAAGAGGGTTTAGTTTTCTGTTTGGTTTCTTCATCTGTAAAATGGGGACAATGTCTAGCAGTAACATAATCCTACTTATTCATAGCTGACTAAAGGCTAGGCTCCGTGGAAGGCTGCAAAGAGTGATCATGGCCAATTCTTCTAAAAATGTCTGGTTTGGAGGTTGAAATTCTAAAATACGGTGTCAGTGAAACATAAATAAGAACTACGTGAAGTTTCCCTAAAGTTTGTCCTTTGGAAACCATAGAGACAGTGAATTGTGAAAGAGTTCTGGAATCAAATATGTTTGAGGAACATAGGCATAATATTCTTAAGATTCACATTGCACATTAGCATCTTAATGTTCTGTGTCTTAAATACAGGGTGTAACAATGATTAACCCAGTGTCAGCACATTTATTTGACTTTGGGACCCTTTCATTCATGTCACATGTTAATACACTTTGAGATATGCTAACCTACGCCACTCTTGGTGTGGGTTATTCCAAGGATCGAATGACCCAATTGTGACAATTTTAAAGAGAGTTTTAAAATTGAATTGGGAATCTAAAATAGGGGCTGTTCCATGACTATGCATTTAATTTTTATTAATTATTATTATTATTTTTTTACTATAGTTCATGAATTCTTTTTTATCCTATGATTGAATAGTGTTTAGATTCATGGAATTATTGTAGAAGGTGGATTCTGAATCTCCTGGATTTAGATATACCATCATCTGAACACTTTGTTTAGGGGGAAAAAGGTTATTTTGAATATATGTAGCTTTTTATGCAGTCTTTTGGTACTTAAGATCATCAGGACACAAGGAAAAAAACAGAATTATTGCTAAAGTATTTTTCACCATCCTCAGCTGAGGGTGAATGGGGATATTTGTCATAACAGCTGTACACACCACCACATCTTCATCCTCAAGAACTATTGTCTCCCAAGTTTCACATTCAATGGCAGATTCAAGTGTGTATTGTTTATATGTCCTAGTCATTGTGTATATATTTTAAAATTTAATCCTTATTACAACCTTCTAAGTTACATATGATTTCTTCTATCTTATAGATGAGGAGACTGAGGCTAAAAGTGGTTAACTTGCTTACATTGGGATGTAGATCTGGCACCCCAAGCCCAGGTCTGCTGACCAGCAAAGCTTGTGCTCTTTCTAATCCTTCTATCACCTTCACTCCTCTTCCCCCAGGTATCTGGGACTTTCCATGTGGTAAGAGCTCATGCACCACAGCTTCTGTTACTCCATAAAATTACATCTGTCTTAGCAAAGAAAGAAAACCATGTGTGATCATTTCAATCAATGCAGAAAAAACATTTGGCAAAATTCAGCACTGATTCATGATAAAAGTTCTCAGTAACAAGAAACATGCTTGGATTTATAAAGGACATCTATAAAAAACCAACAGCAAACATCATACTTAATAGTGAGAAGTTGAAAGCTTCCTCCCTAAAATCTGGAATAAGGCGCAGACATCTACTTTTTTCTTCTCTTCCACACTGTACTGAGGCCTTAGCCATGGAAATTAGGCAAGAAGAAGAAATAAAAGTAATGATGACCAAGGAAGAAAAGTAGAATGTCCTTCTTTGCAGATGTTATGATTGTTTTCTACATAAAGTCTTGGAATGGGGTGTGGCTCAGTAGTAGAGCACTTGTCTAGCATGTGCGAGGCCCTGGCTTTGACTCCTTAGCACTGATGAACAAAGCAAAACCCCCCAAAATCTACAAAACAACTGATTATACTAATAAGTGAATTTGGTCAGGTTGCAGGATATGAGATTATTATAAGAAAATTGTGTTACATAAATCATTATAGCAAATAATTGGAAAAGAAAAAATTGAAATGTAATTTCATATACAATAAGACCAAAAACCATAAGACAACTAGAAATAAATCTAATAAAAGATTTCCAAGGTCTCTACCCTGAAAACCATAAACTATTGCTGCAAGAAATTAAAGGAGACAGTTAAATGGAAAGTTATACTGTGGTCATGGATTAGGAGGCTCAATATTATTAAATGAAAATTCTCCCCAAATTGATTTATAGATTAAACTTTTTTTTTTTTTTTTTTTGTTACTGGGGATTGAACCCAGGATCACTCAACCACTGGGCCACATCCCCAGTCATTTTTTATATTTTATTTAGAGATATGGTCTTGCTGAGTTGCTTAGGGCCTCGCTAAGTTACTGAGCCTGAGTTTGAACGTGGGATCCTTCTGCCTCAGCCTTGGGAGCTGCTGAGATCACAGACATGGGCCACCACACCTGGTCATAATCAGCATATTCTTAAAAGATTGCAAGAAGATCTTTCTTTAAAAAATCAAACTCATTCTGAAAATGTACATGACAGTGAAAAGGACATTGGATTAAAAAAAGCTACTTTTAAAAAGAATAAAGTTGGAGGACTTTCCCCACCTGATTTCAAAATGGTTGTTGTAATACTAGTCATCAAGATAGTTGACATATTGGCAAAAAGACTGACATATAGATTGATGGAGCAGAATAGAGAGTCTGGAAATACATCCACACATATGGCAAAAGGAGGTTTTTGATAAAGATGCCAAAGCAATTCAATGGGGAAAGAAAAGTTTCCAAAAAATGGTACAAAACCACTGAATACTATATATAAAAAAGAATACCAACTCTTATTTGCCACCACATATATTTACTCAAAGTGACCATAAACCTAAATGTAAAACTAAAACCAGAAGAATATGTAGGAGAAAATTTTTTGTGACCTTGAAGTACTTAAAGATTTCTTAGATATGTCACAAAAATGACTAAATTGGTTGCATCAAAATTTAAAACATTTGTCTTCAAAAAATACTGATAAGAAAAGCCAAACCAGGAAATGGAGAAAAACATTTTCATTACACATATATCAGATAAAGGATTTGTTTCTGCAATATATAAAGAACCCGAACAACTAAATAAAAAAGAAACATTTTAAATGATCAAAGCAAGCTGGGCAGGGTGGCATATACCTGTAATCCCAGCAATTTGGCAGGCTGAGGCCGGGGAATTATAAGTTCAAAGCCAGCCTGAGTAACTTAGTGAGGCCCTAAGCAACTCAGCGAGACCCTGTCTCAAATAAAAATTTAAACAGGGCCGGAGATGTGGCTCAATGATTAAATGCCCCTGGGTTCAATTCCCTGGTACAAAAAAAAACAAAAAACAAACGAAAAAAAAAAAAAAAAGTCAAAGCATTTGAACAGATTCTTCATGAAAGATTAAAAATAGACAATAAGTGCATGAAAAGGTGTTCAGCAGTATTAGTCATCAGGGAAATGCAAATTCAAATCACAGCACAACACTATAACCTTTCAGAATGGCTCAAGCTAAACACTGATCATGCTAAGTACTGTAGAATGAGGGCCAATGGTGTTCTCATAAAACGGTGGTGGTGCAACTACTTTGAAAAATTGTTTGCTGCTTTCTTAAAAAGTGAAATATCCATATCCCAATGACTCTGTCACTTTACTCCTAGGTACTTGCTAAGAAAAATGAAAACCCATGTTCATAGAAGGACTGTACATAAATGTTCATAGTCTTATTTGAAATAATCCCAAATAAGAAACAACCTCAATGTCTGGCAACAGGGGAATCAATAAAGAAATTGTGGTATACTGATAGAGTAGAATGTTACTGAGCAATGTAAAAGAACAAACTATTGCTACATACAACAACCTGGCTGATCTTAAAATCATAATTCTGGTTAAAAGACTCACCAGGCACAGTGGTACATGCCTGTAATCCCAGAGACTCTGGAGGCTGAGGCAGGAGGATCGTGAGTTCAAAGCCTCAGCAACTGGAGGTGCTAAGCAACTCAGTGAGACCCTGTCTCTAAATAAAATATAACATAGAGGTGGGGATGTGGCTCAGTGGTCGAGTTCCATCCCTGGTTCCTACCCACCTCCTGAAAAGAAAAAAAACCAGACCCCTTACCCCATACATACATAGCATGACTCCACCTATACAAAACTTTTTTTGTGGTGGGGAGGGTACCTGGGATTGAACCAGGGGCACTTAACCACTAAGCCACATCCCCAGCCTTTTTTATTTTTATAATTTTGAGATAGGGTCTCACTATGTTGCTTAAAGCCTCACTAAATTGCTGAGGCTGACTTTGAACTCAGGATCCTCCAGCCTCAGCCTCCCGAGCTGCTGGGATTACAGGTATAAAAAGTTTTCCAAAAAGCATACTAGAGTGGTAGAAAGCAGATGAGTAGATTAAGGGATAGATTACACCGGGGCACAAGAAAAGCTTTGGGGGTTATGGAAATGTTCACTGTCTGAATTGTGGTGGTAGTCATGAAGGTAAACATTTGCTAAAACTCAAATTGTCCAAATTTAATTTTTGCAGTTAATTGAACGTCAGTTATAGCTAAATAAAATTGAAAAGAAAATGTACCTGTCCTGGGCTGATTTGTTTCGAGCCCCTGGTTTCCTAAGAGTGAAATCATCAATCAGGTGAAACAGTGAGAGGGTTTTAGGGCAGAGGAAGAGGGCCCACTACCACCCAGGAAGGGCAACGAGGAACAGCCAGGCTCATTGCTTTGCACCAAGCACTCTTGGCTCGGGCGAGCAAAAGAGCACGTGGCCATGGGCTGAAGAGACTTTAATGGGCATCGGTCCGCTCTCCTGGAGGACAAGACCTGAGGTGCTGAGATGCACGAGCTGATGAAGGTGCAAGTGGGTGGCACTGGGAGGTTGAATGACAGCAGGATAAAGGGCCCCTGGCCCCCAGAGGGTGCTGACGGCTGCAGCTGCCCTCCTCCACCTTGACCCACTTCTGTTTGGTATTTTCATATGCAACTTAGATGAGAATGTAAATGATGTATTTTCATTGAGCAAATATGGATTGAGGGGTGCCCAGTTGTGTAGTCCCCACAAAGGACAGATCTTGGGAGGAGAGGCTTTAGCCACTTGGAGCTTAAATAATAGAAAAAAGCCCGAGGCTAGTGTGCACTGATATCTCATTCGCAATCTTGATTTGATGCGGACAGCTGGGCAGAGAGACAGAACATGGGGTTCCAGGAACAGGGAGAATAATACGCCCCAGGGAAGAAGAACTTCGATTGAGTTGTGGGATGACTCATCTAAGGATGAATCTGGCTGCTGTGGTTGGAAGTTCTTGTCCCCCACAAAGTTCACGTGGAAGCCTATTCGCCTCCAAAATTCAGGTGTTGCCAATGTGATGTACAGAGAGGTGGGCCTTTAAGAGGTGATTAGGGCTGGGGGGGTGGCCCAGAAGCAGAGGCAGGAGGGTCACACGTTTGGGGCCAGCCTCAATAACTTATCAAGACCCTGTCTCAAAATAGAAAGTGAAAAGGATTAGGGATGTAGCTCAGTGATAAAGTACCCTGGGTTCAAGGTACTTGGGTTCAAGTCCCAGTATTAAAAAAAAAAAAATAGAGAAAGGAAATTAGGCCATGGTGCCGTTCCCTCAATAGTGGGATGATTAGCTTTTTTCAGCTGGCTGGCCTCTCTGCCACTGAGGACACAGCCATTTGTCCTCCCCTCCGGAGGATGCAGCCCTTGAAGGACACCAAGTGCTGGAGCCTTATCTTGGACTTCCAACCTCCAGAACTGAGTTAGACATTTCCGCTCTTTAGAAATGACCCAGTCTGTGATATTCTGTTGTAAACAGGAGACCCAGGCCGGTCTTGTGTGGTTTGGGGTTTACCCTGAAGATCAGAGCCCGAGAGTGACCTGGTTGGATTTGTGGTTATAATAGATTTCTCTGGGAGCTTGAGAGGAGTCAGGGAGGCAGAGGAGGCTGAATACCTAAGAGAGAGGAGCCAGGGCCTGAGATGGACAAAGGGTACAGCAAACCTGCTCTCAGCCCTGGCCTCAGACCCATTTACGGTGCCTGTGACACTATGCTGTGTCTCAGGAGGGTGGAGGCAGCAGCTCTTGACCTCTTGTCCTCCAGCCCCACCCCTCCAGCTCACACTGTTGCTATTCTGGTCCCCGAGTGTCACTGTGAGCTTTGTGTGTCTGGGCTTATCTCTGTCTGCCCCAATCCACGCCCCTCATAAAAGCATATTGATTTTGGTGTCATCACATCTGGTTACAAATCTGGCTCCATTATTTCTTGGCTATCACCTAGGACAAGTTACTAAACTTTCTGAGCCTCCATTTTCTCATCCATAAATTGGGGATGAAAGACCCTCAGTAGGATGATTGTGAAGATTACAGGGGCTCTCTATATAAAGTGCTAGATACACTTTAGACCTTTCCGTGACTTTTCCCCCAGTGAATCAGAATTACATTTTGGTCCTCAACTTTTGGGACCCAGAGGCAAATAATAAAGTTAGGAAATGTTGGAAATGTTAAAAATTAAACGACCTCTAGGGCCAGGATGTCTGTAAGATGGATGCAGGTTGCAGGGCAATCAGAGCGTGCCATCAGAATGAGCATCGGAAGGTTTTGAGGGTGTCGAGGGCCTCAGTGGCCCCTCTCCAGGTGGGATGGGGACAGCAGCAGGAGTTCCCTCCCCTGCATGGTGCAGGTGTCCTTCTCAGAACACTTCGCTTGCTGCTTCTCGACTGAGGGCCATCTTGCCCTCTAGGGAACATTTGCCAATGTCTGGGGACGTCTGATTGTCATGACTATGAAGAGTTACTGTCATCTGGTAGGTAGAGGCCAGGGACGCCTCTGAACAAAGCACAAGGTGAAGACAGCCCCTCAGAGCCATCAACAAGTTCCCAGCCCCCAAAGCTGAGATGTGGAAGCTTTAGGCTAGTAAGAAGGAGGAGATCTAATCACAGCTGTGTCATTAATAGCTGTGTGACATTGGGTGAGTTACTTACTTCTCTGTTTTTACATCTGTAAAATGAGATGGTGATAAGAGTTAGTACCCCACAAGGTTGTCATGGCATTAAATGGGTTCAATGTAAATCCCATGTTTAGGTCAATGACCTGGTCATAAGAAAACCCTTTGTAGGAGTTGGATATTGCCAGGTGCGGTGGCACACACCTGTAATCACAGTGACTCAGGATGTTGAGGCAGGAGGGTCATAAGTTCAAGGCCAGCCTCAGCAACTTAGCAAGGTTCTAAGCAATTTAGCAAGACCCTGCCTCAAAAAAACAAAACAAAAAAGAGCTGAGGAGGTGGCTCAGTGGTAAAGCGCCCCATGTTTAATCCCCAGTACCAAAAAAAGGATGAAAGAAAGGAGGTGGGTCTTGCAGAACCTCCCATTAGAACTGCCCCCAGGGTCACAGCTCTTCTGCCAGGGACCACAGGCCAGTCCCACTGAGATGAGTGCTCTCTTCTCTGGACAATGCATCCTCATTCTCTTCCACTGACACAACTCCCAGGCAATCTACCATGCTGGTGTCTTTTCTGGAATGATTCTGTTATGTCAATGTCATTTTAAAATAAAGCCCCCAGGATTGTGCCCAACACATACAGTGCTCAAAAAGCAAGAGGGGCAGCCTGTCGCGAAGCCTGTCTCAGGTGATGGGCTGATGGGGTTGGCCCTCTAAAGAGGCCTGTGCTGTCCTTGCTGGCTTATAATGGGGATTTCCTGACCTTCCTTTAGCAAAGGAAGGGTCTCAGGAGGGCGTCACAGAGAATGTGGCTCTCTGAAAAGTGCTGTATAGAAAAAGAGTTTTCCCCTCCGCCTGAAAATTCAGTGAAACCAAACCTTGCTTTGCTTGAGATGCAGTGGAGCGTTGCAGAACCTCACAGAGAAGCCACAGGCGAGCAGGAGACCTGGCACCTGCCTGCTTCCTTCCTCCTCCTCAGCTGGTCATTCCTTTGATTCCCTTTGTTTACACCATCTCCCAAACTCCTCAGAGAATAGCCTCTTCTAGAAACAGGATCCTGTGGAAAACCTCCTTTGTCTGAAGACCACGCTGTCCTGTGGAGCAGCTGTTTGACAAATTAAACCCAGGACCCTGTTGCAGAGGTAGTAAGGGCAGCCTCCCTGGAACTTTCCTAAGTCCTGGGGAGCCCACCTAGGCACTCTCTCACCAACCCGTGAGGGAGCCTCTTAAACCATAATGGCTTCAATTTGGTCCAATTAACCTCACACTGGGCTAACTTCCAGCCTTGGCCACAGTTGCCGGCTACCCCTGACTCAGGTACGGTGGTGGGCAGGTATTCACAGAAACAGTTTTGGTGTCCTAATGGCAAAAATGTTAGCCACGTCCTCCAAGGACAAGAGGCTAAACAACCCCACAGGGACATGATCCAAAGGGCACATTTCAATCCACAGATTGTCACAAAAGCCAAAAAAAGTGGAAATGAAGCACACGCCAGCTCCGAATGTGAGGTTGGTTGTTTTTGTTTGTTTGTTTTTTTTTTTTTTTTTTTTTTATCGTCAGTTGCCTTCTATTTGCAGAGCTGGGCATGGATGGACATTATTTCTAGCTCTCGTGGCCGTCGGCTGCACCAAGTCCTCTCAAGTCATAGGAGTGTCCCCAGTGTTCCCCAGTGTTCTTTGGGACTCCTTCATGCTAGGTTTCTCCTGGTGTTATGAGGCTGCTCTGCCCAAGGGGGCTTGGAGAATCTGCTCTCTGCTTTTGTACTTTGTGTCCTGTTGAGGGATCCACCTCACCACACTAATGTCCTTTATTGCTTGCATTTGAATGGTGGTTTGTGACTGAGGCCCATAGTTTACAACTCAGTGACGGGAAATGGCGCATGATACCTGGAGAGTTGAGGTTCACTTAGCCATGGTCATGTAGAGTGAATCAGAGCCCTGATTCAGAATCCTGTCCCCAGGATGCTGGGGTCTTCAGTGGGTGAGAGTGGGGGTGTTGAGAGAATCTTAGCAAATTCTAGTCAAAAGCTTGGTCCTTGTCCCTGATGCCAATTCAATAACAAAGACACAGTTTTCAGAAAAAGGAAAAAGAAGGTTTATTGCTTTGCTAGCGAAGGAGAAACACAGGGCACTCCTGTCCCAGAGGCTGTGATTTCTGCCCATAAGCAGGAACAGGGGGCTTTTAAAGAGGTGATTCAGAGAAAATGAGATTAGGAAGGAGAGATCAGGGAGGAGAAGATCAGGGAGGAGAAGGTCAGGGAGATGGAGGTTGGGAAAAAGAAAATAAATGTAAGTTTCAAAGTGACAAGGGATATAGTCAAAGCATCAAGTGAACCCCTGTTACACTTTTTTTAATCAAAGACCTCTAGCTTTATATATTTTTAAAATAGTTTCATAAAAGTGCACGTATCATAAGGGCACAACTCAGTGAGATTTTACTAACTGAACACAGCTGTGCGACCAACAGATCCAGAAACACTTCCAGTCCCCCAGGACGCCCTCGTTCTTCCTTATAGTCCCATCCCAGAGGGGGCTGCGCTCCTGATTTCTAACAGCATCTCACTCATATATTGCAATCATTGTGACTCCCCATAGTATTTTTATTATTTATTTATTTGGGAACTGAAGATTGAATCCAGGGGCAATTTACCACTGAGCTACATCCCCGATCATTTTTTTAAAATTTTGAGACAGGGTCTCACTAAGTTGCTTAGGGTCTTGTTAAGTTACTGAGGCTGGTTTTAAACTTGCTGTCCTTTTGGCTCAGCCTTCCAAGCTACTGGGATTACAAGCATGCACAACCAGGCCCAGGTCCCCATAGGATTTTTAAAAACGCTTTTATTATAAACCAATTACAGATTCACAGGAAGTTACAAAGGAAACACAGACAAGCACATGAGGTTTCATACTCTTTTTAAGTGTTGAAAAAATTTTTTAAAAGTTTTAAAACCAGTGGCATAGTAGAAAATGGATGAATTTCAGAATTGGGTCTCATGAGATTGGGTCCAAACTATATCCCTTACCATCTTGTAAACCCATGTAGGTCCCTTGACCACAGCAGGTGAGGGCAGTACTACTTTTCAGCTGTTGGTTTGATTAAACTCAGAGAAAGCTCGTGATGGCGTGAGTCACCTGTGGGTACTGTGCGGAGGCACGTGGAGTGCTGGAGGCAGAGCCTTCTGCCGAGGCCTCCCCCGATTGCAGCTTTGTTTGGTTTCCAGTCAAATATGGCGTGGCACCCTGCTCCTCAGCTTGTCCGTGGTTCCTCTACCTCCCACGCCTGCGGCAGGGTCTCCCTCCAGCTGTTTGGGCAGGTGGAGTGAGGAGGCGTTGCAGCCTGGGCAGGAGGGCCAAGAAGGGCTGACCAGGCCAGGCCAGCCCTGGGCCCTTCACCTGTGGGCTGGTCATTGGGAAATCACTGCTCCTGTGCCACCTGGAAAGGCCACCACACCTCCTCTCCCATTCTGAGGGAAGGGTGTGCCTCTCTGCTTGTTAAAATAGAATTCCCACTGCAGATGGGAGCCCTCAAGGAGTCTCCTTACTAAATACAAAGGAATTCGACCTTATTCTCATTAGTGGGAGGGGAACTGAGGGCCACTCTCAGCCAGCAGGCCCTGAGTCAGTGAGGACAAACGCCAAGTCCACATGACCCACCTTGGAGGCCTTCACCTGGGCAGACAGATGCCTGGAGTCACCTGAGAGATAAAATCTGGATAGGCCAGATCCACCGGTGTTAACAATAGCTGTAGGTTGGCTCCTGTCCGCTCTGCGCACCCCAGGCCATTACCTGCCACACCTCCAGACCTGGGAAGTGCCTGGGCTGCTCCTTTAGGGAGGCCTCCCCCCAAGACCCTACGACTCTCCACCATGGGCTCTGTCTCTGGACTTACCTATATTATATATAGAACATGTGATCCTAATAAAATGAAGCTTCTTACTGGGGTCCAGGTTTCCATCCTACCCATGCCACTGTCACCAGAAAGAGGGGCTCCCGTCTACTCTCTGCAGAAGATGCCCTCTTGTGCCTCTGTAAGGGCACACACCCAGCCCCAGGGGCCTTCTCCCTCTGTCTTGCAGATGCTTTTTCAGTTTGAGCACTTCCCTTGGGTCCACCCTCCTGAGGTTGTCACTTCAAAGATAGCTGTAGAGGAAGGACCTGTTCCTCTGGTTGCCTGCCATCTTTCAGGTGTCAAAATGTGGCACACACCAGAACCACTTCTGGGGACCAGAGTATGACCCAGTCTGCACCTCGAGGCAGATTCTGGGAATACTCTCTCATCCTGTCTCCGTGGTTAATCTCAAGGTGGCAAATTTGAGCTTCAGTCCAGGAAGTTTGGTAGAAGAGGGCCTGAGGTTGGTGGCATAAGATAGTAATAACAAGAACAGATGTCAGGGAGAGGCAGTGAGCAACACGGGGTGAGGACCAGGCCGGGCAGTGGGGTCAAGCAGTCTGGATATCCTCCTGCTACTGATGGGAGTCACTTATGAATGCCTCACACTACATACTTTGCATGTATTGTGTCACTGGACCCTCCAGTAACCCTATAGAGGTCATCATCCTAGGGTTATGATGTCCTTCATCTTTCAAGCAGCTGACCTCAGGTCACGCAGCTGAGTACAGAGCTGGAATGAGAGCCCAAGTCCACGCGACTCCCAAGCTCCTCTCCTTTCTCTGCTTCCTGATCCCTTGTCTGATGGAGACTCTTAACCTTCCCAATTTTCTATTCTGGACAGAGTTTATCCTCAGCTGATTGCCTGCTGTGTTTGTTGAGAATGACTGACATCTGCTAAAGCTTAAAGTATCATCCACTGTGGGGCACTTGTGCTCTTTTTGCGGGGTGGGGTACCAGGGATTGAACTCAGGGACACTCAGTCACTAAGCTACATCCCCAGCCCTGTTTTGTATTTTATTTAGAGACCGGGTCTCACTGAGTTGCTTTGCGCTTCTCTTTTGCTGAGGCTGGCTTTGAACTCCCGATCCTCCTGCCTCAGCCTCCTAAGCCACTGGGATTACACCATGGTGTACCACGGTGCCTGGCTGCATCTGTGCTTTAATGGGAGCTGTAGAGACAAAAAGTAACCAACACTTCAGTAGTGCAGTGGTTCTCAAAGTGACGACGGAGGATTGCAGTTTGTGGTCATTGTTTGTGTTCATTATCTCATTGTTTTATAGCAGCATTTCTAAGACTGGAGTGTGCATCAGAATCACCTGGCAGGGGCGGGGGTTGTTTAAACAGATGCCTGGGCCTCACCCAGAGTTTCTGATTCTGTAGGTTTGGGGTGGGGCTTGAGAATTTTGCGTTTAAATTCCAGGTGATACTGGTGACAATGGCCAGGGAACCACACTTTGAGAACTACAATCCCATCAGATTAGAAGAGCAGTCATTATTGTCTCCATTTTTTAGATAAAGAACTTGATGCTCGGGGATGTTAGATGACTTTGTGGTTGGGTGATAGAGTCATCAAAAGCAGAGGTAGAACTTTAACCCCAGCTATGACTCCACGTCTCGTATCCTATGTCATTACTTCTCAACAGGTCTGTGCAGTATCAAGATCACTGCAATGATAATCCAAAAAAAAAAAAAAAAAAAAGTATATGGGCTCCTCTGGATCACCTAAGTGACCAACAAGACCTAAGTGCAATGCAGCTGCATCACTAACGCTATTACCCCAGTGAGGAGGGAGCCGGGACCCTCTCGGCATATGGAGGGGACAGGCCAGACTCAAAAGCCCACATGCACATGTGCGCGGACGGATCACACACTGCCATTGTTTCCATCCAACAGCTTGCAGCAAGAATTGGCCAGTAGGAGGAGAACCTTCTCTTCAAGTGGAAAAGACAGAGGTCTCAGATGGCCACGGCTGGAGCTGGCCTTCCAGGTCACTTGTGACCAAACTTTGCTGGAGTCGAGCCACCCTGAAGCTCTCAGTGTCCCGTTGACCTGGGTTCTCGGGCGTCGTTGGCTGCCAGCATTCCTGAACTCCAGAGCAGAAGCGGACACGGACCCATGCTGAACCTGCCGCTGAATCCAGGGTTGACCATTCTGTTTCAGCAAGGCTGGACACCTACCTAAGAGCCATAGCTTAAGGAATTTTTATTAAATTTAGTTGGTTTAGTTTGGACATATTCAAGAAACAACCTGATAATAATTTCAATTAATACTCAAAGGTTGAATAGATTTTTGTCATTTTAAACATAGAGCTGTACTTCTTCAAGTTAGAAGAGTTGCTTTATCTATATTCCCCCTTTAAGAACCTAATAAATATACGTCCCACATTGGGATTCGGAGGGATGGGGGAGAAGGCAAATTCCACTGCGGGGTGCCCCTTTTCTCCAGCCTCCAAGTACCATGACTTTTCTTTCAGAGGTGAAACTGAGTTGTGAAAACATGAAGCAAAGCTTTGAAGAATAGAACTAAATGACACAAATGACAGTAAATTAAAGTAAATGTTCCTACAAAGTCCTGTGACCTGAAGGGTGGTATGGCAGGGTCAAGGGTCACGGGTCCCCGTCTCACCCTTGTTCCTTGGGTTGGGTTGGCCACTGTCAGGGGTTTACAGCAGTGGGGTCCTGATGCAGTGGGGAGGGTGTTAGATCTGCAGATAGGCTCTGTCCTACCTTTCCCTCATTGTGTGACTTTAAACTGCTCACTTAACTTCTGAGCCTCAATTTGATCGTCTATAAAATCGGGATTGTGCTCAAAGTGCTGGCCCCCACTTAAATGAGATAATATAAGTGGGAGCTTGTCTAAACTGTGAAGTGCCAGGCAAATGTTCCCCTGTCTGTTTCATCTGTCTTTTTCAAAACACTAGCTGGCTGCACCACCAGCCTCAGGAATTCTGCCCCTCCCAACCGGTACACAGGGCGGCAGCAGCCACTTGATCCCTAACACTATGAGGGGTCAGATCATGGAGGCCACATTCCAGGGCTTCCTAGGGAGGGTAGATTCTATCATGCTAGAACTGGGTGCAGCTGTGGAGGGTTTCTGCCCCACCCCTCCTTGTGAGAGAGGAGGAAATGAAACCAGAGACACTGGACTATGACCTTCTTCATGCCACAAGGGGAGTTAGTGGCAGATCCAGGAATTACTAGCTGGGATTCTTTTTTCAAGAAATTCTCTCTGTTTCCCATTCTTTCTCTTATAGGCAAAGATGGAAACAGGCACCCAATTTTCTGGAATTCTGAGGCCCACTTGGTAGAGAGGGTGAAGCACACAGAAAAGCCAGAGAACTCAGCCTGAGAAGATGCGCAACGCTAACCAGGAGTCGCACAGTGCTCAGGAGTGGAGGGCAAAACGGCAGAGGATAAAAGGAATGAGCCAATGGAATATTTCCAATGCCTTCAAAGGCTTTGGAAGGAAGACTGATGTGTTCCTATTAAGGATATGCTCAGAGGACTCTGAAGTTCACTTTTTCCACCTATTTTTACCTATCAAAATAGTAATTCCAAAAGATCATTTGCAGGGAGGGGTGGGGGTGAGGAACCGTGAGGATAAGTGGGGTGAGTCATTGCAGAAAACCTGAGCAGGGGGGTGGAGACCGGTCTAATGATCTGGAACAGGAAAGGCTGGGCCCTCTGTTAGTCATAGGATATGTCAATCACATCACCTTGACAAATGGCAGTGAACCTAGAAACACCTTTCCCACTGGAATCAGGCACCTGAGTCTTAGGACATTTTGAATTTAAAGAAAAATTATTTGGCTAGAAATTGAGGGTACATTAAAAGCAGAAACATTAACCTCAGGAATACATAGGATCCAGAGAGGTTAGGTCCAGGAATTAGCTTCAGAGATTAGTGTTTAATTTCTTTTTATGAATCATCTCATCAGAAATCTATTTGTACATGCTATTGCATGAATTTTGGTGTGTTGGGGAGGGTGTGCTGGAGATCAAACTTAAGGCTTCATACATGCTAGATAAATGCTGTACTGCTGAGCGGCATCCCCAGTCCTGTATGACATTTTAAATGGTAAATGATTTCAGATATTCAAACATGCCGATATGTATCAGTAAACACAAAAGCAGTCCAAACAACTTTTTCAGATAATATGCAGTTGGAGGCTTAGAATTAGTTTTTCATTAGTGTAGTTTAGTCAAGAGATTATTGGTATTTAGAAATTTGACCTATTTTCAAGAACAATGATGCGAATTAAATAAAAACTGAATCTCAATTTTGGACATAGGTTCACATGGCTAGAGATGATTTTTAACTTCATTCTAGTTAATGTGTGATATAAACGAGACAGACTTTGACTCTAGCAGACAATTTGGTAGTGTTAGTCAGCTTTGCATCACTATAACACATAACCTGAGATAATCACCTTATAAAGAGAATAGGTTTACTTTGGCTTACCGTCTTGGAGATCCCAGTGCATGACTGGTTGGCACTGTTGCTTTGAGCTTGTGGTGAAGCAGCATATAATGACAGGGGGAGAATGAGGAAAGGCTGGGGTCCCATTATCTGCTTCAAGGACAAGCTCCCCTCCCAATGACCTAAGGATCTCCCACTGGGTCCTACCTCCTAAGGGTTCCACTACCTCCCAATAGCACCACACTGGGGACCAAACCTTTGACACATGGACCTTTGGGGGACATTTCACATCCAAACTATCGCAGGTACTGTCTCTGAAATGTATCTCCAAGGAAATCCCATGTCTCATATGTGGCCAGTTCAGTGAAACCAAGTCAACCTCACGGGACAGATGCTTGATAAGTCAGCCGCGCCCTCAGGCTCAGACTCCAGAGGCAGCTAGAGAAACTAACGCATGATTCATGTCACTTCATCTATGACTCTCTTCTTAAATTGTGACTTCATTTCCACTAAATAGCTCGGCAGTGTTTCAAATCTGTGACTTTGTGGCACCCAGGGCAGTTCAGGGTTAGGAAAGAAAGGCTCTCTCTGTTTCTTTTCAAGCCATGTGCATCTGGATGCCTGCCATTCCCATGGCACATGAGATGCACTATCCTCTCCCCACAGCCTCCATCCCATGCATGTAGACGACTGGATCATAGCAAGAAGGTGTTACCGCCTGAGCCACATCGGAGCACATTCGCTTTAAGACCTGGGTCGAAGGCTGCTGCTTAGTGAATCTCTCCAAGTTTCCATAGCCTGGATATTTGCCTGTGTTAAAATAAGCTGGATGTGTACACTCTGCTTCAGCTACTTCCAAGCAGAGGGCAGGAGCTGGAAGGAAGCTCACTGCCTTGGTCACTTCCTCCCCCACTTCACACATGCCAGGAGTCTGACTTGCCAAGTCTTCTGGAGCCTCTGAAGAGGATCCAGTAGGAAGTGGGCACCCCTGTCTCTAGGAACCTGACTAAACTCTTCCACCTGCATCGGCTGAACTCATTCTTCCATGTTTAGACTGAGGGCCTCAAATTTCCTTTAGGCAAGTAATTAGTTAGCCTCTGATTATTGTGCACTAGTTGAGTGAACTGTTAAGATGTGCTAAAAACCTCAGATCTGACCCATAATTGTGGGCAGCAGGGGCAAGTGGACCAAATGGCTACCTGTTGGATGACCCCTCTGAAGACAAGAGACAAAGAAGTCAAGCTTTGCTCAAAGGTGGGCACGGCCTTTGTTAACTGGCAGCTGAGTACATCTCAGCACCAGGATAAATGACAGGGTGAAACAGGCGTGGCATGTAAGTCCACCTCATGTGCCAAAGAGCTGCTGGTGGTTACTGATGGCAACTTGGTACGAATTGTGAAGCAGCCTCCTGGCTCCCTGGAAAGCAGATCTGTGATTGGCTGGCGGGGTCTGCTGTGGGTCCAGGCTGGAGGAATGGCAGCTTCGGGCCTCCCGGGGAGCTCTACCCCAGGCCATAGCCAAGTTTTCTGAGATCGATTCTTCCAGCACAGGCTCGGGTCAAATTTTACCTGTACTTCAGTCTCCAGAGGTTTGCCCAACATCCAACGCCAACTCAAAGCAACTACTCCAGGTCACCTGAGGAAGAAGTCAAGCTCCGATGGGTCCTGAGACCTGGCTTAGGGAGCTTGGGGAGCATCCTTGAACTTTCAAAAGCTTCCTCAGATGTTCACCGTGGACACCTACCACGATCTCCATGGGGAGTGGAGTGGGGGACGGTGGCAGTGAGTCCTTTACGTTAAAGAGGAACTGATGGCTTCTTCACTTGTTTCGAGGAAAGAGGTAGAAGGGAGGAGGTGTGGAGGCTGGGCCTGGCCCAGGAGTGGCCATGAGGGAAGGAAAATGCTCCTGATCATGTGTTGCAGTGTCAAAATGAAAAGAAAGTGGGCTGGATGCTGGGGCCCACCTGAGGACAGGTGATAGAGGAGGTTGGTGAGAGGGATGAGAGGGAGATCACAGGGACACTGAACAGGTGGGAGTCCTGTGACTTTTAAAAACTATACTGAGAATGTTTTCTGGATTTTCATCTTGTACAATGATGATTAGGGGGACATCTTGGTAATTTTATCATATAAGTAGCAACAAAAGAAGCTGACCTACAGTCTGGGCCAAGGGGACCTCCATGTGGCTCTGAAATTGTCAACTTCACAATTTCCTCCTTTAAAAAGAGCTTTTCCTCCTTTAAAAAGAGCTCCTACAGGGCTGGGGTTGTGGCTTAGTGGTAGAGCACTTGCCTAGCATGTGTGAGGTACTGGGTTCCATCCTTAGCACCGCATGTAAATAAATAAGTAAAGGTCCATTGACAACTAAAAACATATTTTTAAAACAATCACTCCTACATCTATAAAGCAACATAACTATAGAATGGCACTACAGCCTGTTGAAGGGTTTTCTTCTGAAACTGGAAGAAACTGGTGTGTGTGCATGTGCGTTATTCCTGAATATCACAGAAGCTAAACAGCTATATACTTTCTAAACCCTAAAAATTCATTCCAATTACACTTGCTTTTTTTCTCCATTCTAATATTCCTCCAGAAGGTACTTTACCCAATTAAGTCCTTTAAAGAAATCTAGATAAATTCTTTTCATGGCCCAAATAGTCTTTGAAGAATGAAGAAAAACAAAATATGCTCCCTTTCCTTGGAAAATTGGCAGTATTTTTTTTTTTTTTTTTTTTTATGAATTGAAACTCTTTGAATTAAATCATTTTGTTTGAAAGAAGCCAGAACACACATTCGTCCCCATATTCCCTGCCTCTGGGTGGGGTGATGGACCTTTCCAGGGAATTGCCATGCCAAAGTTCTACGCGTTCTGATCTGGAAAACTGTTTTCTCAGCCTTGCCTCCAGTTGTTTGTGGAGAAATATGCCTTTCATGGCAAATGGAAACATATCCTGTGTCAAGTTCCCTGTTCTTGCTCTAAAATTAGAACATATTGGGTGGGGAGCGGACTCCTCCAGGAGCAGAGGTCTGACGGTGCTTCCTCAAAGCTCCAATTGGTTGGGACCTTCATACACGGGGTGGTTTGCTTTTATTTTCTCCTAAAACCCAGGGACTTTGTTAGAAGAGAAAAGGGGAGATGTGCTCTTAGAGAGGGTGGGAGGAGAGAAAGCTCTTGTTCTTGGTAGACAGTTTCTATTAAACAGGAAGCTCCCCACCACACCACTCCATATCTCCCACCCCGTAAATATACTGCCCTTCTGTTTTCTTTATTTTTCTAAAGGCAAGGTGAAAGTGGTAGTGGATGGATGGAAGGATGGGTGGATGGATTTTGTGTGTGTTAAACTATGGGCAAGTTCTGAAAACTTGCCATCTACCTCTGAATTTTCCCTGAAAATCAACCTCCCCCTATCTTATTCTTCCCAGTGTACCTGTCCCCGGGACACTGGAGTGGCCTGACCTTTCAATGTTTTTGATTAAAACCATGAGGATGAGTGTTGGTTGCCAGAGCCACAGAGATGGAGTGAGAGACAGAAAAGGGCTAGAGTCCAGGTACATTGTGCTTCTAAGGGGGCTAGAATGCCAGTTCCCCTTGCCCTTTGACTTTGCCCCAAGGGAAGAAGTAAATAGAATAAGTCTTTGTCCTCCGTCCCATGTAATATGAGAGTTTTGCCTGGCCAATCGAAGTTGGCTGGACCCATTCCATGCCTGTTCACTTGTTGATTTCCTCCTTTACTTAGGTCTTTTGGTGGTGCTGGGAATTGAACCCAGGGCCTTGTGTATGCAAGGCAACCGCTCTACCAACAGAGCTATCTCCCCAGCCCCTTAAATGTTAGCTCCTCTTCTTGTCCAAGGTGATTATGTAGCCTTCTGGAGTGCTGGGCTGGACTTCCTTTATCCAAGTCCTGCTTGAGGGCATGATACTGTGTCTAGTCTGTAATCAGAGTTCTACGAACTCTGCGGATTCTCACAGTGTGGAGTTACTGACAGCACCACTGCATGAGGCGCCTATCCGGACACTGCCAAGGCAGGCCTGTGTTCAGAGGCGACTCTGGCACCTGCAGCTCGCAAGGTGAGGGAGAGGACAGTAACTACTGTGGTGCCAGGTGGAAATGACACCCAGTGACTGCAGAGAGGTGCAGACAAAGGTGTACACACACACACACACACTGAGTCTCTAAGTCCAGCTCAGTGCTTGACACACAAAAACTGATGCTTATTGGTGGAGTTTGCGTGCTTTAAGTCCACACTCATTTCTGAGCCTGTTGCAGGTTTTGGCCTCCCACCCCTGACATTTGAAATCAGCCAAACCACGCGAGAAGCCACACTGTGGAGGGGGCTTCTCTCTGCAGTCTTCAAAGAGGCTTTGAGGGGGATCCAACAAGTGCCCCTTTGCTCTTTCCTATTCCCACAGCCCCTGGAGATGCTAGCTAGCAGCCCATGGCTCTAGAAGGGTTTCTTATTAGCTTACCTATGCTGTTGGCAATGCTGGTTAGTAATGTAGTAAAACAACTAAAGTGAATCTCAGGCGAGGCCTGGGCTTTGCTCAGGTAGCCTCAGTGGCTACTCTGGGTCTATAGAACAAGTTTTGCAGCCTGGCCCTAGGAAAGGGGTGAGATGGTGGAGGAAAGAGGAGGAGGCCACATTTACTCTCACTAAATAAAAGATTGAAAAGGCCTGGCCAAGTTCTATTGTTTGCTGCTGGGGCGGTAATGGAGAAGGGGATGGGAGTCTGGAGTCAGCTTGGAGTCACCAGAGGAGCTGGAAATTGTTGGGAGAGTTTACTGCTCTGTTAAACAATTGAGATGACATTGCCAAAGGGGAAAAGTTCAAAATCTGAACCACTGTTGCTGAAGTTCTTTGCAATCCTCTTTTCATTCATTTGGCATTAAAGCGTGGTATAAACAAACACCCTTGGGTAATTTGGAAACCGCAGAACACCAGCAGGTCCCAGGGGAGACCAAAGGGGGCCCTGGCCTCTGGAAACCCCTAGGTCTCTGTTTTTAATGGCTGGTTTGAGTCCAGGGAAGGAAGATTGCTTGGGTGTCTTCTGTGCCTTGTGTCTGGGACCCAGATGGACAGTTGGGGAAAACGGTGGTCATGGGTACCTTTCTTAACTTGGTCTCTGGAACTTGGCCCCAGGACAGGGTGAGGCTTTCAAGAAACCAGACAGAGCTGTGGACATTTCCTCATATTGGCCCCCACTTATGAGCATAGGAGTGGGACAGTTTCAGAGATGGTGGGCGTCTCCTGAGTCTACCTGTGAGCCTTATGAATTTCGTATTCCTTTGCTCCTATAGGATAACCCCACCTCCTATCCAGAATCAAGTCTCAGTTGTAAACCATGGTTCAAATCTTCTGCAGTGTGGCCCCCAACCTCCCCTTAGTCCCATCTCCCAATATCTGTTTGGGAAGGATTTGGGGACTCTTACCCACAGATGGCCTGGAGTTCCACCAAAGCAGGAGACGGGGCTTCATTGCCCCATGTGCCTGGAAGGCCCCGCCCAGCAGAGCTCCAGACCACTTGGTACTCACAAGTAAAGGGGAAATTCAGAAGATTCAAGAGGGCACAAAATGAACTTAAAAATAATATCGAAGATGATTATAATCCGCATTCTTTGCGCGTGGCATGGGGTGCTAAGTTTTCTGGCCAAAGCCACCATTGTTCAGATTTATGTAAAACTCCAGCCCCTCACAGTGGTTTGACTCTTCTAGTCTCCCTCTCTTTTTCTTAAACCAGAGGGTTCTTTGCTCTTTTCGGAACAATTTAAGCCTTGTTCTCATTTTTCACTTGGGAAGTTAAAAAATGCTCTCGGGAAACAGTCTCACCATTCAGAAATTCCAAATATATCCACGAGCCTTTATTATTCTTCAAGGTTACAGGAATTTTCCTTGGAAACTATTTGCATTTGAGTAGAATTTTTTGCTTTTCATGTCTCCTCTTGCTTTTGAAATGAGTTTTGCTAAATTGTAGTCTCTAAGCTTCTATTTACTTATTTATTTGGCCAAATTTAGTCTGTCTAAATATGCTTTGTCATTAAAAACTAAAAAAAAGTAATTTCAGGCCCTCCTCCTGAATTTCCTTGTAAAAATTAACTGGGCAAGATATGACAGGGTGCCATTTGTTACCTTCAGCTTCGAGCTGGCATTGATATTAGAAGAGGAAGCCAACTGAACATAAAAAGACATCTTTTGGCATCTTTTTCAATAATATGAACAAAACCTCGAAAGTCATTCCATCTTCTGGTCCCAACTTTGTCAATTAGACCCCAGAATATGCCAGATTTTAGAGGCTCTTTTATCGTTATGTGGAGATGCTCCTCCCAAGAGAATGGAGTATACTGGGCGTTGCCGGCAGAAACCAAAGCGTGTACAACTTGAGACCCTGAGGGGAGAATGCTGCGGGTCCTCCTTCTTGCCTGACATTTTGGAGTGGAAAATAACAATGTTGGCACAGCAGCCTCCCCCAGACGGCAAGTGTTTTCACCCCAGCGCTTCTTCTGTATCCAGCAATCCGTCCTGCCCAGGCACTGCGCGAACTGTGGAGACCCAACATGGCACCAGGCACCGGAATCAGACTCCCAGAATACAGCTGGGGACCCAGGAGGAAGAACCGCTCACCACTCCTCCTGGGAATCAGAGTACTGCCTCACTTTTCAGGGTGAGCCCATGGATGCATCATGGAAGGAACCTTCAAGAGATACAGAAAAGTAGAAGGTCATTTCTCCTCCCAACATTGATCTGCAGCTCCAAGGAGCGTCTGCCTGGATCCCAAAGATGCTTCATGTGCTCTGGTTTGGTTAGGTGTGACTAGGTTTGCTGGGAAGGTCACAGATTTGGGGTCACATGATCTGAAGTCATCATTGTTTCCTCCTCTAATAGCTGTGCATCCCTGGGCACGATGTTTTATCTCTGTGGAACTGTAAAGTGTGGAAAATAATGTTTGCTATGACTTCTTCTGGGTTGCTGTGAAGAATAAGTGAGTTGGTGGTAATGAAACCCTTTGGAAACCTATAAAATGTCACAAATCAGGGGTGGTAGCATTCTGACTGGGCTCTGCTGAGATCTCTGTTCTTCAGAGGTACCCTGGCCTCCAGATGGTTAATTTTTGGCTGGTATCAACTGAGATATTTGGCTTCATAGTTATTTTTTGAGGTCTGTCAGTTTGTTCGGGTCTTACCTATTCACCGGCTTCTTCATCACAGGACCCTGGATAAGTTATCTACCTCCCTGTGCCTCAGTTATTCCCTCAGGAAAATGGATCTAGTTCTGTGTTAGTTGGCTTTCCATCACAAAATACCTGAGATAATAACATAAAGAGAAAAGGTTTGTTTTTGGATCATAGTTTTGGGTGTTCCAGTCCAAAATTGAACAGATCCATTGCTTTGGGCCTTGGTGGGCATGTCTGATGGCAGTAGCAAGAGTGCTTGGTAGAGCAAAAAGCCACTCTATCTCAAGGCCCAGATGCAAAGAAGAGAGATGAAAAGACTGGGGTCCCACAATCCCCTTCAAAGAATCTTTCCAAAGGTCGCATCACCTCCCAATATTGCCATTTTGAAGATCAAGCCTTTAATACATGTGCCTTTTGGAAGATATCTAACATCCAAACCACAACAGGTACACAGTTCTGCATGTCTCACGAAGACCCAAGTGGGCATATTAATTTCATTCACTTGACCAGAATTTATTGAGGGCCTATTCTGTGCCCAGAACTTAGGATAGAGTCATGAATTAAAAATCAAACAAAAACACAAACAATAATGGATGTTGATGTGGATGTGGGGGAAAAGGCACACTTTTATATTACTGGTGGAGTTGCAAATTGGTGCAGCCACTCTGGAAAGCAGTGTGGAGAATCCTCAGAAAACTTGGAACGGACCCACCTTTTGACCCAGTCATCCCACTCCTCAGTTTATACCCAAAGAACTTAAAATTAGCATACTACAGCCACATCAATGTTTATAGCAGCTCAATTCACAATAACTAGATTGTGGAACCAACCTAGATGCCCTTCAATAGATGAATGGATAAAGAAACTGTGGTATATATACATAATGGAATACTATTCAGCCATAAAGAATAATAATATTATGGCATTTGCAGATAAATGGATGCATTTGGAGAATATCATGCTAAGTGAAATAAGCCAATCCCCCAAAACCAAAGGCCAAATATTTTCCCTGAGAAGTTGATGATGATATATAATGGGGGTAGGGGTGGGGGGTTGATAAAAGAATTGAAGAACTTTAGATTATGTAGAGGGAAATGAGAGGGAGGGAGGGAAGGAGGGTATGAAAAATGGTGGAATGAGACAGACATCATTACCCTATGTACATGTATGATTACATGAATAGTATGAATCTACATCGTGCACAACCATGGAAACGAAATGATGTACCCCATTCGTGTACAATGAATCAAAATGCAGTCTGTAAAAATTAAAAAAAAAAAAAAAAAGTAAAACAAAAAACCAACCAAACAAAACCAAACCCCTGCCCTAGAAGAAGAGGCAGACAAGTGATAAGTCAGGTCCAGGACAAGGCAGTCAAGGTTACAAAAGAAAAACAGGGACAATACCATGAAGCCCATCATGAGTCCTTACGTAAATAGCAGGATTAGAAGGGCTCTTCTTGCCAGCCAATTTCACCAATGCTTCTACAAAAGAGGCTGTGCCGTGCTGGTCTAGGGAGAAATGGTTAAAGCATGAATTTGCACTCTTTTTGCCCAAGGTCGGTTCCCCAGAAGGCACAGAACCACTGCACGGGGGGTTTTATACTTCGTGCAGTGTTCCCAGGCTTAATGTCAGGGAGTATCCTGAGCAGCCCAAGGTGGAGACGCCCTAACCTGTACTGAACATAGGGCGATGTCACACCTGTACATTTTGCTGACCTGCCCCCTGGAAATTGTTTCTTACTGGGGCCAAAGTAATGCTCAACAGTTTCGATAAGGTGGTGGTGAATGATCAACCTGCGGCACACTTGGGGGAGGTCCGCTGTGGCCTGAGGTTGGCCTTCCCTGACTCACCAACTTGGGGACTTCCCAGTCACATCTTCAAATAGATTGAAGAGGCCTCCTCCTAGCCTCTGTCTACGCCTAAGGAGGACATCATTTGGACTCTTATCATATGTAGGATGGGCAAGGGGCACTGGACAGGCAGGTGCCATTGTGACAATCATGTGAACATTCATTTGTTCGTTCATTCTTCCGGTCGCTCATCTCCTCCCCCAATGACAGGAAAAGGAAAATAAATGCACAAAAGTCGTTTCTAGAAATCTCTTATGGTCAAAACCTATGTCTGTATCTACCGCCGTCAACCTATTGTTTTGGCTGACTTGCCAAGTTCTGCCTGGATGGTGACCTGCATCTCTCTTTAGAGTGTGGGAACATTTGTTACCCTTCTTAGCTTTGGACATCAGTGGAAATTCTCAAGCAAAAGAAAAATTCCAACTTAATTTCTGCTATTCATTCATTTATTTATTCATTCATTCATTCATAATATTATTCAGCAAACACATTCTGTGCCTGAGACCAAGCCATGGTGTACCCCATAAGGAGCAAAGCTGGCATTTGACTCTGTCTTGTTCTAGGTGGACTGGGGGAACCCACCAATTGCTGGTTACTTAAAACCTTTCAAGGACATTTGGTTTGAAGACTCTAACTGAACAGTTATTCTGCACTGGTGCAGTACTACGCAGACAGGTGTAGCTTCACATTTGTAACAATGGTCCCATGTGCTAACAAATCCCAAAGTGCCCATTTTTGGCAATGGAGGGTGGGGGTGGGGGACTAGGGATTGAACTCAGGGGCACTTGACCACTGAGCCACATCCCCAGCCCTATTTCATATTTTATTTATAGACAGGGTCTCACTGAGTTGCTTAGCATCTCTCTTTTGCTGAGACTGACTTTAAACTTGAAATCCTCCTGCCTCAGCCTCCAGAGCCATTGGGATTACAGGTGTGCACCACTGTACCCGGTCCCCAAAATGCCTTTGAGTCATCTGATAACTTAATCATCAGGATTGTTTTAGTGTTGAGTGTGTTTTGCTGATATCTGATTCTTTGACAAGTACAAACTTAATTATGCTTCTATTTTAATACTAAATAGACACATGCTCTAAGATAGAGACGGATCCTTATGATCAGAATATTTGCTGGGTGCTATCTCATTATTTGACCTGACTGGATTCAGATCATTTTCTTATCTTTTTATAGAGTAATTCATTATTCTATGATATTGGATGTATACATTTGTGTTGTGAATATGTGGTGCATTTTTTCCTTTTTTGGGGAATTTTTTTATTATATGGAATTTTGCTGGAATTTACTCTCTTATCCAAAAAGGTGCCTACTTTCCTGATTTAATGGATAATGCATTGAAATAGTCAATTTAACTTGATTTTTAAAAAATGCAAAATCATATGTTTTTAAAACTCTCCTCCTGTTCTTGGCACTGCAATCATAAACATTCAACTCAGAATGTCGGCCTTGTTCCTGAAGTTGGAGTCCATGTGTTTTGGTTTCCTGGGTATTTTTTTTTTTTCATCTAATTAAACCTTAGCATAGCATAGATGAAAAGTTTTGATCTCGTGCAGGGAAAAACACCAGAGAATCTTCATTGTTGCCAAATATTACATTTATAAAGTCTTGTAGTCCAACCCTAGCTCCCCGATGTAATATATAAATCTCATTAACCTTATAAATATGATTCTTCAAGAGCAAAGAACTTCTCTCTTCTTCCTTTATTATGTTTAATTTGCATACCAGCACATAGTCCAAGTGTTGGCAGATAATAATATTTTAAAGGGCATCGAAGTATAAGAATAACTACGTACTTGCAGATGTGTTATGAAATATACCCTATTAGTCACTTTATATTTGAAAGGCAGAAAAATAGGCACCTAGCAACAGCATGCTGTCACTCAGGATTAGAGAAAAGTCATTTTCCAGCCAGGAGCGATTACCCCCTCTTTTGGGGAATGCCAGGCTAGTATATTTAACTACACAAAAGATCTCACAGGGAGACTTGGCTGCTGATTGTCCATATTCACGGTGAATGACAGTAATGACTTCCCCAAAGGATACTTTTGGTGGTAGAGAAGATGGGGCTTATTGGGAGCTTTCCAGACTTGATCATAAGTCAGTTCTGTGCAGAGAGACCTGAGGCTCCACTTGCAAGCCTCTAGAAAACCACTTGTCCTTCTTCCTCCTCTTCCCCTCTGAGTAGATTCCTAAGAGGTCCTGGACTCCAAAAATAAAAATCAGACACTTAACAACCATTCATGATTCACCTCCCTTCACTAGACGTGGGGAGAGTATAAAAACGCAGAGCTGGTGTTAGCACCGGATCAGACCGAATTTTCCGAAGTTTCTTTCCTTGCACCAGTTAGGACAGTAGAGAAGGAATAGGAGGCAAGTGAAGGAGATGGAGAGAAAAAGGAAGGAAACATTCCAAGTGACATTCATCTGGCAACTCCTACAGGCACTTGCATCTGGGCCAGTGTAGTGGGGAGCTTCCCCAAGTCATTCCTCTGACATTCACTGACCCCTGTGGCAAATGCAGGGTCTAAGACTGAAGACACAAAGTCCGGCCCTCAAGAAGTTTCCTCTCAGGGAGCTTAGCACTTCGGGAATGTCCCAGAAGCAGGATTTTCTCTTTCACAAATACTTGGCAGCTGGAGGAGAATCACATGTGATCAAATCAGCCTCTTGCCTTCAAGTCTTAGCCGATGTTGGTCAGGTGAAGGAATAGAAAGCGGTGCAGTGAGGATTCACACACATGGGGAAAGCCAGGGCTGGAGGGGAGGGGACTTCCGCTCTCTTCTTAGTGGGGGAGAAAAAGAAGGAAGAGAGAAATAAATAAATAATAAATATATAAATAGATGGAGCCACAAAAATGGTCTCTATGAGAAATAGATGGCAGTAATGTTTTCTCAACATTATAATGAATGCCATGGAGAATGGTTAAAATGGCAAAGTTTGTGTCATATAATAATTAAAAAATGATATAATATGTCCCGAATCATGAATTGTGCATTTTAAATAGATGAATTGTATGGTATCTAAATTTATATCTCAAAACTTTTTAAAAAATGATATCCATAGGCAAATGTGTTGGTTTGTGCCTGTATACACCTGCTGGCAGGAGAGAGCTCCAGTTTCCTACTTGGGTGATCTACTTTGGGTGGAAATTATGAGAGTGAGGCTAGACAGGGCAGAGGAGAAATATTGTCTGTATGCCCATTATCAAGGGTGCCCAGGAGAAAGAGGCAAAGTATGATCAACGTTAAAATAATACCATAAAATTACGGGTTTGACATATTTCTGGAAGGGGAGAATTCTCCACCAGGAAGCCCATGTCCAGTTTTACTTTCTAGATGCATTTTATTTACAAAGTCAGGTTCATGAAGTTCACTATACAGAAGACCATGTGAAGCTCCTACTGTCCTCTGAAACACACACTTGTGCTTAGGACCATAGCATGTCTGTTTGGGTTATGCTTTGGTGTCAGCATTCTTTTTCCTAGAGGTATACCTCCAAGGTCAAGGGGGTGTGGTGTGCCAGAGGCAGTGCTAGGTCTGGGTCAAAGACCTGCCTTTTCACCTGGAGACTCACCTGCAGCGGTCATGGCCTGGGCTTCTTTGGCCATAAAATGCAAATGAGGATACCTCCCTTGTCCTCTCCTTGGAGTGGTGTAAGGAACAAAATCCACAAGATAACTTGTAAGTGTTCAGGAAACTGTGATTCACAGCCTCAGTGGGAGCTCTTCAGGCATGCACATCATAGAAACTTTATCAAGTGAAAAAGGAGACTCAGATATCTTTCAGAAACTATGGTAGGATCCAGAGCAGGGGTCTGGAGAGCAGGGACCACAGGCCATGCACTCCCATGCACACAGGCTTCATCACCACCCCACCTCCCCTAGACTGGATTCTGTTGTTCTGCCTTGTAAGGCCCAGCATGGCTGCCCAAGGCCCCTGTGAATACATACCCACTGTTCAAACCATGAACCCACTTTTATGTTAGATCCTTGTCCAGTTGGCTCAGCCCAGGTAGGTGGGCCCCCCAGTCCAATGAGACACAAGCATGGGCTAGGATCACGTAGGATAAACTCAGCCATCCCTTGTGCACCCCTGTGGGTGTGAGCTGGACATCCTTCTACAGTTGTTAGGCAACCTCTGGTAGTGAAATTGCAACAGTCAATGGGAGAGGAAGGTCGGGTTCTGAGGGTTTCCCTCCTAGCGTTCCCACCTGGCAGTCTTCCATGAGTTCTATTGGGTGAGCTTTGTGGAGGCTGGCTGTGGTGGGGGGTTGGGGCCAGGGCGGCAAGGTGACCAAATGTGAGCTGGAGGGCCTGGAAGCTACCTTGCAGCCCCTCCGAAATGGGGAACAGTCTATTCTGCTTGGGTCAGGGGTCCTTGAAGCATTTCTCACAAATAAATGTGGGTACTAGTCAGAGAAGCCCGTTTCGAGCCCCCTTAAACCAGACAGCAATGATTCTAGGACTGCTTTTCTAGTTCCTTCTGTCCTTGATCCTACTGCCCTTTGAGCCATGGTACAATGACCAACTCTCCTCCCAGAGATGGCATGGTGAGGCCTGCACAGCTCTCCCTCATGGAAGTTCAGGATGCTGAACTAACCAAGGCTGCCCATGGCCCCTTCCCTTTCTTGCATTGTCTGTGGTCTGCAGCTACCCATTCCTCTCCTGGCCTTCATAACTGTGGGAGGGTGAGCAGGTGTTGTGAGCAACTTTGTCCCTTTTAGGCCAACTTCATTAGATGGCGAGGCTCCAGCTCTCTGTGCAGCTGCCAGCTCCTCCAAGGCCAGAGCACTGGGCAGGCTTCCTGAGAGGCGTGCTGGCCTGTTCGAGGTCACCAGGGCTAGGCCAAGCCTGCTCTTCTCTCTTCCAAGAACAAGCTGCTTTTCCAACGGATGTACCAATAATTGGATGCCTCAGAGAGAATGCAATAGGGTAAGGGAGCCATTCTGCCAGCCTTGAAGTTCAGCTAGGCTGACCTACCTGAAGTTCAGCAGTTAGTTTGCAATTGGGCCTACTTTGCACAAGGGAACAACCCACTGTTCTTGCAATCATTAACTAGAGGGACGGTGCAGGTGGGGGGAGGTCGGGTCAACATTTAAGCAATGCGTTCTGATGGGGGTGCTGAAAATGAACAAAGGTGTGAATTATTCCACAGCTGCTCACCCTGGCATTTACTGTGACTTTAAAATCTGTGAACATATGGTAACGGCTGGAAGCATGGAATAGCAGTTGGAAGCACGTAGACTTAAGGAAAAAAAGCAGACACGCTTATACTCCCCCATTTGCCTCTCTGCAAAACGTGGTCATCCTGCCAGCCCTCTGTGCTCCTGAGTCTGGAGAAAGTCCGGGATAAAATGTCCCCTTTCATTCAGTCCATTTCCCATACATTTGTGCAAGAGTTTTTCCCCTCTTGTAACAGAGGCAAGGATTCTGGTTCTGGATTACAGTAGGTATTCTCAAGTGCCCTGCCCTTCTACAGTGTGGTTGGATCTTGTTCAGTACCTCTTTTTTTGGTTTATATGACTGATGGAGATGTTGGGTTGCTGTTTTGTTTAGTATCTGTCATGGTCCTGGGGAATTCAGGCTGAGGGCTGCTTCTCTTGCCAGTTGAGGGAGACCTGCTGGGTGGCTAGGCGATACCTAGGTCCCCTCTCTGATCATCCAGCAAACTCCATGTCTTCTCTGGAAACTTTGGGATCATCTCAGTGGTGATGACCACTCTTCTCAATACTAGGACTGATCACCAACTACCCATGTTACATGTTTTGTCTCTCCTAAGTTGTAAGATTATGAAAGTTCAGACCATGGTTTTCTCCGTTTGTTCCCTGACACACTCAGTGGTCCCTGAGGATGCAAAGGCTGACTTTCCTAATCTGCTTACCGGGGGTGGGGGAGCCCAGTGTCCCCTGACTGCCACTCAGCCAGCACACTCATTCAATTTTGTGTGTCTGCTGTGGAACGATGCCTTCCATCAAGGAAGGATGTGATGATTCTCAAGAGAATTCCCTGATGCCTGATTCCTCTCCTTTCCCACCCAGGTTGACTTGGGATCTGGGGGTGCTCCTCTCTTGGAAGCCAGCTTCGCTCTTCTCAGAGCTGAATTCATGAGAAAACAGAGCTTCCCCAGATGCCTGCTCACATAGCAAGCTCTCCCAGCAGGACCAGTTCGGGCAGTAACTTCTTGTCTGAACACATCTCTCTAGAAAGCCCCTTGCAGAGAATGCTAGTTTCTTGTCCTATATCCACCCTTGCCTTCTTTCTCAGTAACAGAACCACAATGTTAGTCTAGTTAGCATTTAATCAGTGAAATGATTCTGTTTCCTGGCCTTTTTTTTTTGCAAAAGGCGAAGGTGGAATTATTGGCTGGGACTTCTAGGGAAGCTCTTCCATCTTTTTTACCTCCCGTTGTGTGGAATGTGGATCTGATGGCTGGAGCTGCAACAGACATACTGAGGCTATGAAGAAAAGACTAAAAGAATTACAAAGACTCAACTCGAATTTTCTTGAGCTACTAAATCAATGCCAGTAATTCCCCATGTCTGCATTTCTCGTGACATGACAAAATTAAGGCTTTATGTGTTTAAGCCACTGTAGTTAGTTCTGTTATTAGCACCTGAAAGCAATTCCTAAAGGATACCCTGCATTAAAGAGAGGGTAGTTGGATAATCACTAAAAGGCCTTAATAAAAGAACCAGACTTTCATGATGCCAGAGTTCTTAGAAATTCTCTCCTTGCCAACAAGCCCTCAAGCCAATCTTAAGTGAGATTCTTTTTTTTTTTGTTGTTCCTAAATTTAACTTTTTCAGTGAAAGTGAAACACGAGAGCCACTGGACTCCCTCCCCAGAAGCAGTTTGGGAAAGCAAATTATCATCTCCCTTTGACATGCGGTCACCTGCAGAGGTGCTGCTGATACCAGGCGCTACAAGTTCAAGTTCTCCAACATTTGGCAATGAGCTGCTACTTGCTTTTTTTAAGCACAAGTAAAACCAAGTATTTAAATGTTCCAAATTTAGTTCCTTAAGCATTATGTTGGGCTCCTTTACCTTGGCCACAGCTGCCAGCACTTCAAAGTTCTGTCCTGTACAGACATTTTCAAATTTTTATCCAGCCTGTGCATTGTCTCAGTCTCAGACTGTGGTGAAGTCACACTGCTGGGCTTTTACAGAGGCAGCCACTATTGTGTCCTTGTCCAAAAGGTTTCTCTGAGGTTGGGAGGGCCCTTATGAGAAGAACCCTTTAAAGAGCCTATTCCTTTTGGTAGCCAGGTCCTCATCTCAGGCAGCCAGTTTGTTTTTGATTTTTGTAGGACTAGGATTTGAACCCAGGGCTTTGTGTATGTTAGGCAAGTGCCTGGCCACTGAGCCACATCACAGCCTTGGGGTGGGGGCAGTTTAACGCATTGTGGTGCTGTGGCTCTCGGGGCACAGCATTGGTAAGAGTAGCAAACCCCAGTTTTCTTACTCCTGCGCACCTGGTGGGATAAGAAGCCCATCAGTGCGGGTGGACTCTGGTTAAGATGCACTCCATCCTCGAAGGCCACCAACCCATTTGGTAGCCCTTTCATGCCTGTGGATGCTGCCCAGGACCTGAAGCTCTTAAATCACTCTCTACCTGCCTCCCTTCTCCCGCCACCCCCAGCTTCCTGCTGACTTCTGCAAGGAATGCATGAACTCAGGCACAGCATATCACCACTGGAAGGGGCTTCAGAGCTGGCCTCATTGCAATTTCTAATTTGACACATGGGTAAACAAAAGTCCATGGCAGATCGGAGACCTGCCTCAGGATATCACCAGCTAGCAGCCTATCTTTGAGTCTTGACCCTAGACCAGCATGTTTGGCATAGTAATAGATTCAAGCTAATTCTTCCATAGCGTTTTCTATGTGTAAAACTCCATTTGGAGGAATCTTTGTGTGTGTGAGTTTGTGTGTGTTTTGCTGTTAAAAAGTTTATTTAACAAAAAATTTAATATGAAAATATACATGATCCAAGTTTTATGTCATAGTTAAACAGGCCCTTTGGAGAGGGGACATGGATTTCTCTGCTCAGCAGTTGTTATTTATACTGTTCCAAGGCTTCCAACATGATGATACCATTTCCTCACATTACCACACTCCAGTATTGTTCTGTTGCCTGCTAGTTGCCATCTCTATGCGTTCATTTATCACAAGATTCATAAAGGGGTCAAATCCCTGCAATAGTCCTTGGACACGTCTGCCACCATCTAATTTCACTGTAAAGACTAATGCTTTTAATCCCTTGTACTTTGAAGTACAACATGGTCAGGTTTTTAGTTAGGTTGAACAAATCTGTTTTTCATGATAACTTCTTGTCCATAAATTTTTTCAGCTTGGGAGGGTGAGCTTTGCTCACATTGGGCAGGCTCGTAGATATTCTGGAATCTATCTAATCTTATCCATTGTATGCATGAGGAGTATAAAGCCCAGAGGAGTTAAGTAACTTGCCCAAGGTCACAGGTAGTAAGTAGCAGAATTGGGATTTGAGCCTGGTTCTGTTCCTGACCTCTACGCTACACTGATATACTGATGCTCTTCCATTGACTACTCGCTTCAGTCTAGATGACAGATCTCTAATGAACTCCTAGGTCAGAGGAATTCTGGCTTAATCTTTTACCTCTGGAAGAGCACTTGCCTAAATATGCTAACAATGTGTGCTGAATTAACCAATCCCAAACAAACAAACAAAAATTTATGGTCAAATAAATATTGTATTAAACCAAATTAAGCAAGTTTTTTTTTTTTTTTTTTTTTTTTTTTTTAACTACAAAACTTCTCAGCGCCTTTAACTTATTGGTAGACATTGTGAATTCTCTGAAAGTTAAAAAGCATTTCCCAGGCTTTCTGGTTCATAGAACTCTTTTTGATGCAAGCTATCATCATACACGTAGCCTTAGGAAAACTTAGTTGGGTGAAAAGAGTAAAATGTATTTCATTATTATGAAAGTAGTTTTGATCTCAAGGATCCCCTGTAATGGGCTGAAGGACCTGCAGGGTTCCCTGGATCACCCTTTGAGAACTACTATCCTCAAAAGTAATATTTTAAAAATAAAATTTGAAGCACATTGTCAGGGGCTTCATATCGTCTTGCCTACTACACAGAACAAAGGAGAGCAGCAGATGGAAGAATAATTCTAAATATGGAAGAAAAATTCTAAATATGTTTTTAGAGTCAGTTCTATCAGTTCCTTTTATCCCCCTTTCTTCTCTTCCCTTTTTTCTTCCCTTTTCTTTTCGTTTAAAAATCCCTTGTTGCTTCATAAAGGATTTAAGGTAGCTTAATCAGCCAGTAAGTATATATTCCTATTGACAGAGATATATTCAAGCATAAATCGATGTTATTATTGTGTGTGTGTGGGGGGGTTACTCCTGACCTTGTACATCCTGAAAATTCTCCCCTAATACTGTCCTAGAATTAACCTAAAACATCTATCATTAGCATTTTGTTTATTTGGCTAAGGCAGCCTTTTGAGAAAGAGACTTCAGTTTAGACACTACGTCAACATGGGGAGAGATGCGAACACCTTTGGTTACTTGCACCTCCGCAGGAGAATGAGTCCTTCCGATTAGGATACCCATCCAGGGAGGGAATCCTGAGGGACAGAGACTCAGGATGAAGAAGTCCTGCAGGATCCTAGACTGTGAGGCACCCTGGTGAGAAGTAGCCCCTCTTTCCTTGACTTTTTTTTTTCAAAGCAAAATGTCCAAAATACAATTTATTTATGTAACAATTTTGTTTAGGGTCTGCCCTTGATCCAAGATTCTTGTGTGTTTATACTGGACCAGAGGTCTTTGAACCTGACCTCAAACCTCAGGTCAAGGCTAATGAAGCATTTGCAGTACTGCTCTCGAATTTAGCAACCCAGGACAGATGGGAAAAATGAAATCTACTTCAGGCGAGGTGATCCTGGGTGCTGACTAGCAGTGTGTCCCAATTGTCCTTTGCTCACAAGGCAGGTGAATCGCACAAGGATGTGCCATCCAGCACAATCTAGGTCAGAGGCAAAATCACAGACTGGAGGTCTGTGGGTGCTAGCTCCCCCGAGAACATGACAACCTCCATCCTTTCTTTTCCAATGTCTCAGGCTCTGGGGCTCAGCTACCTGTAACTGGGAACTGAGAGGGCATGATCATCAGGCAGGGCCAGCACAGAATGGCCCACCTCGCCAGACTTTCTGTGCACCATGTGCAGGGTTCAGCTCTGACTGTGTGCCTGCTGAGTCTCTAGCTGTTAGAGTCCTGTAAGGTTGGTGAACCCCTTGTCAAGTCTAATCCATCCAACTAAGTGTTTTATAAACAACAAAACAGGTACATCAGGGGTTTTACATGTACATTCTAATTCAAGAAAATTTAGAAAATACAAGTAAGAAAACGGAAATGTCATCCTATCACCAGAAAAACCTCAGTCAATTTTGGTCGAACATCCTTCCTGCCCTTCCTGGAACTCTCTAGCTTTTAATTTGCAGCTGGAAAGGATTCCCCTGTGGTCTATCATTGGCCACCCCGACCCCAGGCAGAGATTGGCAGTTTATGTCTTTGGGGAAGAGCCAGTTTGTGTCTGCATTCTTGGGCCTGGAGGGTAAATGGAGAGGAGAATGTGGAACTGGGCCCTCTTTCTGCCTCAGGGGTGGGTCTGACCTGGCAGAGAGAGAAGCATGCTTCCAGTTCTGGGCAGAATTCAGTGTAGCTCCCTCAGAGCCAGGACTTCCAGGTATGATAGCTCTGCTCTGCTGAGTGAAGGGAGGGAGGATGTCCTCCTTCAGTAATGTATTGCACTACTCTTTCCTCCCTTGGCAGGTCCCTGTCATGGAGAGGCAGGGAGTTGACTGGAGGTACTGCCCCCTTGGCCAGGGGCCACCAATGAGGGCGCTGTCGACCCCTCCAGTGCCTGCCATTGATGCTGCTTTGGTATTCCTTTTAGATTTCCTCATTCGGAGTCTATATTTAGTCTTTTCAGCACTTGAACACGCACAGTGGTTAAATATGAATTCTAAAACGTCATAAACCAGCAGCCTACTATTCCATTTAAAATGTGTGGAGAAATGTAGCGAGTGCTCGCTGGCTCTGATGAATCACCTTAGGTTTCTCAGCATCTCGCCATCTCTCTTAATTCCAAATGGTGCAGGGAAACAGCTGGGGAGAGTTGGGCTCCTCTGAGGCCGAGCCTGGCCAGCTAGAGGATGCTCTCTGCTGGCTTGGCCTCTCCTCAGGCAGTTCTGCTGGCTTTCTGTTTATTTTGCAATTAGCACTGAAAGGAGACTCATGGGGATATTTTTGCATGGGGGGCCCAGAGTTTATATCTCAGAACTTCCCCTCTTCAGAGCACAGGGTTCTGTAAGGAGGGTTTGAAAACAATAGCGCTCTGTGCTATATATTGCTGATAATAAGCCTTGGTAATTGCGTGATCCACAAACGTGAGCCTTCTGGTTCCCAGCCTCTAGTTCCTCCACTTGCTTTTCTCCAGCAATCCTGACCTTTACAGCGTCTTGGCCTCTGACCCCCATGGAATGCTCTTGACTTTGGTATTAATAACAATTGTGTTCCCTTCACAGTCTTAATTTCAAATGCCCACTTCCCCATCACAATTTTCTCCTTCCAGCTCATCAGTCTTCTCTCTCTGATGATTCTTTGACTTCCTGTGGACCCACAACTGATCAATCCTACCACCAATGTTCCTGACGACACCTGCAGCTTCTCACTACCCTCTGTACCACCTCCATGCTGCATCAGGCCCCTCAGCATTATCCCACCCGCCAACACACAACCAACTCCCTTTGACCCCTATCTCCTTTCACTGCACCTGCCTGGCAAAACCACAACCCTGGCTGAGTTCTGCTCTGCCCACCATGTCTGCACCTGTCCCCTTTGCAGCTGCTGGTCCTTAAATTCAATTTCACTCACCTGCAGGTGGGTCCCTGGTACTTGCCTGCCTTTATTTTTTTGTCTTCCTATAACCACTTATTCTGCCACTTTTCAAAACAATGATTTCACATTTTCTCTTCCTTCCTCAAACCCTCAGTTCTTTCTACCCCTTCCTTCTCCATTACAAGGCCAATGCTTCCAAACTCACTGAGATAATAGAACCATCAGTCAACAAATTCGCCATGCCTCTACCAGGCCCTAGATCAGTGTGTTTTACCTTCCTTCCTAATATAAGGGTAGAGTGTCCTAAGCACCTAGCAGCGATGCTCAAAGTCTGGGCCTGAATCCTGATGGCAGCTCCAGTTTCACTTGGAAGATCATCAGAAATGCAAATTCCAGACCTACTAAATCAGAATCCCTGGGGTGGGGCCTGGGAATCTTTTTAAACTGATTTTCTCTAAGGAATTCTTATGAAACATGGAGTGTGAAAAGCATTGAGCCAAATCCCTTTCTCTGTCACCTGCTCAATGTCCCCTCTGGGTGCATCTTTCCACTTTTCCCACTTTAGTGGTTCATGTCCATTATCATAGGAACAATCTGGAAACAGAGCCTTCCCCCACCTCACACCCCCCCCTTTAGCTGCCATCTCATTGCTCTACTTCCCTTCAAGTGTTTAGCTTCCACCATCCCTCCAGACTGCTCTTGCCAAGATCACTGTGGGAGAAATTGGCTAGATGGTCACCATTTCTTCTTCCTGGGCACACCACTACGTTTCAAATGTGGCCATATGCTAGTTCTTGCTACGGGAAAGTGAGTGGGGGTGATGTGCCCCCTTCATGCTGAAGCATTTGAGCATGAGTGTGCTTCCACAAGGGCTGCCCTGTCCCTTTCCAAGGTGACCACGGAGGTCACACATGGAAGATGGAAGAGTCTTATCCATCTACCCAAATCACCATATAGAAGACCATCTACCCAATACTTGAGTGGACCAACATGAGTGAGAAATAAACTGTTTATTGTGTTAAGTTACTGATATGGGAATTATTTTTAGAGAAATAAGTCTGCCTTAAATAAATGTCCAGGTGATCTCCAAGTTTCTAATACCATTTGTCAATTCTCAGTTATTTTCACATGTGACAAAATAGCAGCACTTGGCAATGGTTCCTTCCTGAGAAATTTTTTCTGCACATATTCTCTAAGCCTTTTTAAAAAATTTAACTCAATTTAACATCCTTTGCTGATTCTCCTTTGGGTAAGATTGCCCCAGGACTCAGTCCTTGGATCTCCTCTTGATTGGTAGTCACTCCTTTGGTTTTTTTTTTTTTCTTCAGTACTGGGAGTTGTACCCAGGGTTGCTTTACCACTGAGCTACATCCCCAGCATTTATTTATTTATTTTTAGAAGTTTGAGACAAGGTCTCACCAAATTGCTGAGGTTGACTTCAACCTTGTGAGCCTCCTGCCTCAGCCGACTGAGTTGCTAAGACTACAGATGGTCACCACCACACCCAGCCAGGACACTCCTCTGTCAATTTCAACTTCAGCCTTGGCTTTAAATGCCTTTCCACAATGATGGTTCCCGAGTGGACATCTCTAACCTGGCCCAAAGAACTGGGCTTGTCCCACTGCCTACTATATACCTCTCCTTGGTGTGCACCTCAAATAGCATATTCAGAATCATATTCCTAAGCCTTTAAACCTGCTTCACCTGTAATCTTCCTCTTCCTGGTAAATGTAATTCCTTCCAGATATTTGACCAGAAACTGTCAACTCCATCTCTATTTCGCACATCCTGTCATTATCAAGTCCTATGGATCTGTCCTTAAAAATACCCGTATCCTCTTCTCATCCTTACATTGCCACCATCGTGGGTCAAGCCACCATCCTCTCCTGTTTGAATTGTTGTGTTCCTCCTAATCCCTCCCTGAAACCTGCTTTCCTGCCTCACTCTGTCCTCAGTAAAACAGCTTAGATTATACACATGATCACATTATTCCCCCGTCTCAGTATTCTCCCAGATTTTTCAGAATTAAACCCAAAGTCCTTAAGGACTCTTTCTCTCTTGACTCTCCTGGTCTCAGTCAATTCCTATAATGCTATCTACTTTGCTGTTGGAAGCAAACTCTGGTCTGGAATATACTCTCCCAGATACCCATGGTTCACTCCCTTCTTTCAACCCTCTGGTCGGACTCACCCTAACAGAGTGACTTTCCCTGATATACACTCTGCCCACCCTTACCCACACTCCCTATGCTTCCTAGCACTTATCACTACACCTGTGTATTTACCTATTTGTTTTTTTGTTTGTCTCCTCCCACCACCAGAAGGTAAGGAGTGCAGGGACTTTGTCCCCAGAACATAGAATGGCATAAGGTACACCGTAGGTGTTCAATGAACATTTGTAGAATGAATGAAAGAATGAACAGCTAAATAGGATAACTGCAGCCATTGGCCTAGATGAGGAAGAAAGTTTAAAAAAAATTTTTTTCCAATTAGTTATACATGATAGTAGAATGCATTTTGATGCATCATACATAAATGGAATATAACTTCTCATTCTTCTGGTAATACATGATGTAGAGTTAAACAGGACATGCAATCCTATATGCACATAAGTTAATAATGTCTGATTCATTCTACATCATTCCTACCCTCACACCCCCTCCGTTCCCTTCACTCCCCTCTGTCTAGTCTAAAATACTTCTATTTTTCTCCCCACACCCTTATTGTGAGTTAGCATCCACATATCAGAGAAAACATTTGGCCTTCAGTTCTTTGGGATTGACTTATTTCACTGAGCATAATATTCTCCAGTAAGGAAGCAAGTTTCACAAGTTGAATTTTGCACATGTTCTTCATTTCTGTTGAATCCAGAGTCCTTTCTTACTCCCCCAGTGAATTTCATCTCAAGGATCTTGTCTTCAAAGCCTTGTGAGTAGTCTACTTGGGACCATGCTGTGTTAGTACCTGTCCACCTTCTCAAGAGCTGGCCTTGCCAACACTTGGTGATGTCTCCAGCACAGATTCTTGTTCATGTAGCACCAGGGCTCCATTTTACCAGCAGGGAGGGCTCATTTCCTACCTGCTCAGGTCTCACCAGAAGCAAAAGACAGCTTCAGGTTCTACTTTTGCAGAAGTACAGGGGAAAAAGAAATCATAAAACCATCAGAAGCAAGGATGAAGCTTAGGGCCTACTCAGAACCAGGATTCTTTAGGAAGGAGGAGCATGATAGGGCCGATGGCCCAGCAGGTGCTGCTTCCTGCTGCTCCCGCTCTCTGACACCATCTCTGGGAAAGGTTGTTGGAAATAGCAAACACACAGGCTGGTTGATGAAAAGGCTGTTTATTCCTAGTACACTGGACACTTTGTTCAGGAATCGTTCATCCATTTGAAAATATTGCCCTTGAAATGGTGCCAAGGTCGTTGCCTGCTGGGGTTATCAGCAGTGTGTGTGCCAGCTCTGACAAGGGCATTTTAATAGGTGTATCATTTCCCTGCCAAAGTGACTAAAGAACATGAAATAGTTCATTTGTATTCAATGTTCACCCTGCATGTATTCATAATATTCCATTTCTGTTGGGACTTTAGGAGAAAAAGAGAAAGAAATGAATTGATAGGTTAGGAGATGAGGAACTACTTTCAAAAGGTGTTTTGAGTGGTGCTCACTCACTTTGCAGTTCTCCATACCCACTTGCAGTCACTGCATACCTCCCTTTGCAAAGCACTGGATGGTTTTCAAAAATGTTTACATTCGTCTCTCCTCTGATGCTCAAATCAACCTTATAAGTGAAGGCCATGGGGACCTTCTTATTTTAGATGAGAAAACTGAGGCTCAGGGAAATTCAATGGCGTGTGTCAAACAAGGACCCAAGTCTCTTAATGCCTAGGTTTGACCGTGTCCATCCCATCATGGTGAGCTGGGCAGCAATGGGGGTATGTGGAGGGAGAGGATCTGGCTGGGTTTGGTCAGATACCCTATGTTATGGTTTGGATGTGAGGTGTCCCCCAGAAGCTCATGTGTGAGACAATGCACGACAGTCTGGAGGAGAAATGATTGGGGTAAGAGAACCTTAACCCAATCAGTGGATTAATCACCTGATGGGATTAATTGAGTGGTAACTGAAGGCAGGTGGGGTGTGGCTGGAGGAGGTGGGTCATTGGGGACATGACTTTGAGATATATATTTGCATCTGGCTAGTGGAGTCTCTCTGCTTTCTGGTCATCTATGAACTGCTTTCCTCCCCTACACTCTTCTGCCATGATGTTCTGCTTCACCTTGAGCCCTGAGGAATGAAGCCAGCTGTCTATGAACTGAGACCTCTGACACTGTGAGCCCCCAAATTAATTTTTCCTCCTATAAAATTTATTCTGGTTGGGTCTTTTAGTCACAGCAGTGAAAAAGCTGACTACACCCTGGAAGTGAATGTGCATGAAGAGCAACTTTGTTAGCTGGAGCCTTCCGTAACAACCAACATGAGGCAATAAAGTTTCTCACCCTGACAGCCTTGTGGAGATCTACCTTCTGAATGCACAATGATAATCCACTCAGGGATGGCAGGCACTGTGGGGACATCTCCATCAGGAGCTTCAGGAGACCAGAGTTCTAGTGCCAGCTTAACAGTCTATAGATCCATGCAATGACCCTGAGCACAGGAAGTCTACAGTCTGTAGGAGACATTTGGTAACACATGTTTGCTCCCTGGTATACACAGTCAAGTTTTACTGCAATGGATCAAAGCAGGCTGACCAAGTCTGTGAATGCAACATAGCAGGAAAATGCAGCTAATAAAGACAAATGACAGATGAGGCTTCTAGAAGATTTGAGACTGGATGGAACATTTTGATGAAAACTCTAAGGTAAATGGACAGAACTGTCCCTGGGTTTAGCAATAACTATACCTGTGGCAGCATTTTTATTGACCCACTTCTTTCTTACTCGTAGAAAATATTTGTTAAAACTAAATACACGTTTCAACTGAAGAACATCTGGAAGTGTTAATTGATCAGAGGCTCAGTATGACCAGAGGTGAACAAAAAAGCTAGCACAGCCATGGGCTGTCCCTATGGAGATGGAGGGCCTAGGACCAGCCATGCCTTGGCTTGCTTACGCAGCCAAATACGCACAGGGCTCTGTAAGAATGCTCTTATTAAATTCATTGACAAACTGGAGCCAGGGCAAGTGGTTGGGAAATCATGGTCTATGTCAGGAGTTATGTGGCCTGTCAAGAAGAATCTTCAGTGGGGTGACATGGTGGTGGTTTCCTTATAATTGAATGGTCAGGAGAAGAGGAAGCACGGAATCTGTGGGCCAGCTGCAGGGCCAGAACTGTGCCAGTGAATGGAAACTTCACGGAGCCTAGCTGTCAGATGACCAGGAGACCTGTGAGGCCGTGAGCTGCTTCTCACCAGACGCGTCTGCTGGTGCAGGGGTCCTGCAGTGGTGAGACTGGGGCTAAGGGCAATTCTGACACCTGCAGTCCAGGAAAAGGGAGACCGTGTGAGTCTGTTCTAAGTAAACCAAGTGGGCTGGAAGATTTGTGAGCTTGCATTTATTTGGTACCCTTTCTTTTTTTTTTTCTTTTTAAATAATTTTCAAAGGGTTGCGCTTTCTCTCCTTTTCTTTTTAAAGACTTTTTTTTTTTTTTTTGATTACTTCATAGATAAGCTGACCTAGTCTAGAAAAGACATTTTTTCTTTAAGCAGAGCTTTTAGGTGCCTGAGTAATTAACTCAGGGTCAAGAGAAGCTATCTGGAAAAATGTAGCTCACCTCAGGTTGAGAACACTGCAGAAATGAGGCCCAGAGTTTCAGGGATTGTTATAGTTTGGATGTGAGGTATCCCCCAAAAGCTCACGTGTGAGACAATGCAGGAAGTTTCAGAGGAAAAATGATTGGGTTGTAAGAGTCTTAACCCAATCAGTGAATTAGTCCCTGATGGGATTAATTGAAGTGGTAGGGTGTGGCTGGAGGAAACTGGAATGGGGGCATATATTCATGTCTGGGGTATATATTTTGTATCTGGAGAGTGGAGTCTCTCTCTGCTTCCTGATGATGCAAGCTGCTTCCCTCTGTCATGCTCTTCCGCCATGATATTCTGCCTCACCTGGAGCCCTGAGGAATGGAGCCGTTCTTTATGAACCAAGACCTCTGAAACCATGAGCCCTCCAATCAACCTTTCCTCCTCTATAATTATGCTGGTCAGATCATTTAGTCACAGCAGCAAAAAAAAAAGCTGACTAAAACAGGGACCAAACCAGGGTGACTTTGGACTGAGGGTGTTTCCTGATGGTACATTTGCATTTGGGAAGGAAAAGTTCTGTGGCCCACACACCCATGCTATTGTTCCTCACAAGCTGCAACCAGGTTTCCCTGAACTCCCTCCCCACCCAGCCCTTCCTCCCCAGCTTTAAGAATTACCAAGGCCTCTGAGCAGTAACAGATCCCCCTGAGCTAAATTTGTATTATAAGGCCTTACCCGCTGCCCCCTGCCCCCTGCCCCCTGCTTGACTCAGAGGGAACCATCCACAAGTGGGTTGAACTCATCAGGGACCATCCCCTATGAACTGCCCAGTAGTCAGGTATTTGGGGCTGGCTGGAGCTGGACATGAAATGGGGCCAGTGTTGACAGCTGCCATTTTCTGACATGTGCTTTCAATCAAACAATAACATCCCACTTGGTTCAAAGAGCTAAGAAGGAACCTGATGTGGGTATGGGTGCCCAACACCTTCCTTCTTTTCTCAGTAACTGTGATTTCCCTAAGGTGTAATTGCTATGAGAACTTGCCTAAGTGGTCTTGGAACTCGTGGCTCTTTAGCACTAAAAACACATATATGTGGTTTTAAGATCAAAGTGACTGTCATAGTCAGGTGTGGTGGCACTCAGCTGTAATCCCAGCACCTCCAGAAGCTGAGGCAGGATGATCATAAGTTTGAGGCCAGCTTGGGTAACTTAGTAAGATCCTGTTTCAAAATAAAAAATAAAAATGGCTGGAAATATAGGCCAGAGGTAAATTGCCCCCAGATTCAATTCCCAGCACTGCCAATAAAAAAAATAAAAATAAAAATAAAAATGATTTTTAAAAAAGTATAGTGACTATTGTGAGCAGAGGTTATGATTTTGGTCTGTGAAATATCTGATATTCCATCCTTTTAGAAAAAGAGGTCTGAATGGGCATTGGGTTGCATTAGTGATTAATCTCACAGGACTTTTGAGGTTGGCCATGGTGGCGCATGACTGTTATCGCAGTAACTTGGGAGGCGATCATGAGGAGGACCATGAGTTCAAAGCCAGCCTCAGCAACTTAGCAAGACCCTAAGCAACTCATCAAGACCCTGTCTTTAAATAAAATATAAAAAGGGCTGGGGATGTGGTTAAGTGCCCCTGGGTTCAATCCCTGGTACCAAAACAAAAAACAAAACAAAAGCTCCTTTTAAGATTTTTATTTTTTATTTATTTACTTATTTGGTACTAGGAATTGAACCCAGAGGTACTTAACCACTGAGCCACATCCCCAGTCCTTTTTGTGTTTTATTTAGAGAGAGGGTCTTACTGAGTTGGTTAGGGCCTCACCAAATTGCTGAGACTGGTTTTGAGCTCATGATCCTCCTGTCTCAGCCTCCTGAGCTGCTGGGATTACAGGTATGTGCTTCGGCGACTGGCTCTTTTTGAGATTCTTAAAATGATAGGCATACATCCACAGTTGATACTTAGTGATCCAGGACTAATGCCTTGTTTTTACTGCTATAGACTGAATGTGTGTGTCCCTCAAAATTCATCTGTTGAAACCTTAACCTAGTATTAACGAGGGAGGGTGGCCTTTGAGAAGTGACTAGGTCACAAGGGTAGAATCCTCATGAATAGAATTAGTGGTCTTATAAGAGATCCTGGAGAGTTCTCTTGTTCCTTTCACCATCTGAAGATCCTGAGAACAGGGCCTTTCACCTGCAAACCAGGAGGCTGGCTCTCATCAGGGCCTATTTGCTGGTGCCTCTGTCTTAGACTTCTCTGTCTCCAGAACTATCAGAAATAAATGTCTGTTTCAGCCACACAGTCCATGGTATTCTGTTATAGCTGCCTGAATAGACTAAGAAGCTTTTAGTACTTCTGTAAACTCCTAAAACTCATTCTGAAATCAAAGGTCTTTTATAATTTTTAAGAATATGGTATGTCAACAAGGAATCACATTTTACTGTAAGTTACAGAGACCTGAAAAACATACATAAATTGGGGGGTTTTTTTCAAGTAAAAAAGAAGTTTTGGGACTGGGGAGATAGCTCAGTCAGTAGAGTGCTTGCCTTGCAAGCACAAGGCCCTGGGTTCGATCCCCAGCACCGCCCCCCCCCAAAAAAAAAGAAGTTTTGAAGATGGGCCTCCAGGGCTTCACAGGACCCTGAGTCTCACAGCAGCTTCCACTCTTCTCATTGGCTTCATAGTTCCATCATCTGTCAAGAGAGGCTGGAATATGTAAGCAGGATTCATTGCTGCCTCTGTCAAATGAGAGTTCCATGAAGAACGAAGAAGTGGAAGGGGTGTCTAGTAGTCTGTGTTCAATGTGTAAAGGAAATCTTCAGTAAGAAACAGTCCATTGGTTTAACATTTTATGATCAAAACCTAATAAAATTTCCTATAAATTTCTCATTAAGGAAGCACATTACAGGGCTGGGTATGTAGCTCAGTGGTAGAGCACTTGCGTAGCATCCATGAGGAACTGGGTTCAATATCCAGTACAGAAAGACAGACAGAGAGACAGACAGAAGAAAAGAAAGAAAGAAAGAAAGAAAGAAAGAAAGAAAGAAAGAAAGAAACATTAGCCAGGCATGGTGCAAACCTGCAATCCGAACTACTTGGGTTGTCAAGGTAGGAGGATCACAAGTTCAAGGCCAGCCTGAGCAATTTAGTGAGACACTGTCTAAAAAAAAAAAAAAAAAAAAAAAAGGGAGGGGGTGGGGGAGGGTTAACTGGGAAAGTAGATCAGTGTTAGAGTGCTTGCTTATCATGTATAAGGCCCTAAATTCAACCTCCAGTTCCAGGGGAAATATTAATTAATTAGTGTTATAAAAGGATTGTGGGTATAGCTCAGTGATAGCATGCTTGCCTAGCATGCGTGAGACCCTGGGTTCAGTCCCCAGTAACACACACACACACACACACACACATGTGCGCGCGCGGGCCCACAAAACCACATCACATTGTTAAATCTCTGAAAGGCTTTCTAAAGCTGACCTATCATGGCTTCAAACTAAATTGTACATTTAATTCTTAAACGTCCCACCAAAATCAACTTTTTCTAATCTCCTGATGTCCCTGTATAGAAAGCCAGAGCTTAATTCTTTTTTATCTTCATCTATCATGTTCAACCAGTTGCATCTCTTATCTGCCACTGTCCAGGACATCTCAATCTATCTGTTCCTTTCCACCCCAACTACAATTCAACTGAATATCCACTCAGGCAGGCACTATGCTGGGCTCTGCATATGTGAAGATCATTAGGGCACTTAATCTTACTACTCCAATCCTGAGTTACACCCCTGTGCTAGAAGGCACAGCTGATTTTCCTGCCTCTATTTCCACATCCATTCCTCCACATAAACTGTGCTTAAACACTGTCCTCTTCTTCCTGCAGTGTGCAATCAAAAACCTGTCATTTTTCAACAGCCTCTCCACCCTGTGCCCATTGTGACTGTGCAGTCTTAGCTCCTCCTGACCCTGTGGGAGGAGCATACATTCTAGAAAGATCCCTGTGTAGTCACTTTCTGTCACTGTGACCTTAGTTAAAATATCTGGCTCCAAGTGGTATGTGGGCAACAGAGCTGGGGAAGCAAGGAACTTAGTGAGTGTGGTGGAACAAGGAGCAGTAAGGGAAAACTGAAAGAGCCTCCTGTCTTAAGAAGGTCCTTGACCACCTCTGATCAATGCAGAGAGGCTTCAATGACTCTTGAAAGGATTAGGCCAAAGGACTTCAGGGAAATTTCTGTGCTTTTGCTTCCCAGGGTGGAAACCCTTGTCAAGTGTAAAATACAAACAACACTTGGGATAGAATGAGAGCTTTATGATGATCTGTCTGGGGCCCATAATACAATTCAGCATCTCTTTAGAGCTCCGGCTATTAAACACTTTCAAAATATTTCACTCATTCTTCACAATCATTGAAATGCTTAAAAAAAAAAAAAAAAAAAAGCACTTTAAGATTCCTCTAGCAGAAGCATCACCAGCAACCTCCAGCACATTCAGAAAGACGTAGTCTCCAGACCTGTCATCCTCTTTCTCTCTTTTAAAGAACTCTTTGTAGAGCTATTGACCAGAAAGAGGTGAAGTGGATGTTATTAGCTCCATTTGCAGCTGAGGAAATTGCAACTCAGAGTGGCACAGTGACTTTTCCAGAATCACAGCGGTAAATGGTAGAGTTAGGAAGCTAAGCCTAATGCTCCCATTCTCGTCCTGTTGAGGATATAGTGAGAGCAAAGAAAATGGTGGCGGAGAGGGAATAAAACCCATTTCCTCCCCTCCCCACTACTCCTGCTCCAAATGTTGCCAAGACATCTGGAGAACAGGAGGAAGAACACAAGTGGATAGGGATGTGCTGGAATTGGACAGGCTGTGAGTGTGTCCAGGAGACTAGGGGGTAGAGCACGTGGCCGTTTGAAGGGAGTGGTCACAGTTCTAGAAGCAGGATCACAGGGGATCAAAGAAGACCAGGTCTCCTAAATACCTTTAGGGGGTGCAGATTTAGACATTGGATTTGCCCTGTTAGTTTTTGAGCATCCATTTACTGGTAAACATACCCCAACTTCCTGTTTGGGAATTATTACTGACCTCATCCTCAGTCCATGGATTTCTAGAGGAGCTGAATCTACACCCAGAACAGGAATCAGGAATGGACCTGGGCCTAAGCTAATCAATCCATCAAATTAATCTCAGCAAAGTGATTGACTCAGGAATGGGTGCTGACTCAATTAGAGCCAATAGAATTTCCCCCAGGTTTTCCAGAACAACGATGATTATTTTTTCTAGGTATGGATCTAGAAGTGTGTGATTTTGGATGCTGTATGCACCTTATAATCAGGAGCCTTCTTGAAAATGGTTTCAACAAATAAGAAACAGCAGAGAGATAGAGATAAGTGGGATTCTAATAAACTTCATTTGAAATCTGGTATACAAATATATTCCTCCTCAATTTTTCAGTTACGTGAGTCAATAATCTCTTTTTTGTTTTTTGTTTTTAAGCCAATTTGGGTCATGTCTTCTCTGAACTGCAGACAAATGGATACTGTTTCATAAAGTAAGATTTTAACTTAATATAAATAGTCTGCAGAGTTAAAGTTTGTCACATAGATTTATTATCATGAAGCTTATATAGAATTATGTTAGGAAAGCTTGCAAAGGGCTTTTGCTTTTGAGTATAATGACATGGCTGGCATCAGATTATCCTTCACTCAAGAACAACCATGAAAACTATGCTTAAAAACACAGCTGTTTGAAAGCATGAAGAAATGTCAAGGCCGCCAGGATTGGAGGGGACGGGAGCTCTGAGAGAACAAAATACAATTCCAGTTGAAAGCTCAGGGTGTTGTGGAAAGTGACAAGCTAATTTTAAAATTTATATGGAAAGGCAAAACGTCCAAGAATAGCAAGGACTATTTTGAAGAAGAAAAAACATTTTCTTAGCACTACCAAAAAGGAAGAGTTAGAACAGTATCACCTCAAGCAGATGAAGAGACCAACAGAACAAAAGAAAGAATCCAGACACAAAAATAGACATTTGATTTTCAACAAAGGTGCCACCGCAATGCAGTGAAGAAAAGATGGTCTTTTCAATAATTAATGTGCCGACACATTTGAGAAAAAAAAAAAAAACCACACAAAAAAACAAAAAACCTTGACCCCTACCTCACACTATACACAAAAATCAATTTCAGATGGATTAAAGACATAAGTGTGAAATATAAATACCAAAGCTTCTAAAAGGTAACATTAAAGAATAGTTTCATAATCTTGGGGTAAGCATTTATCCTTAGACCAGTAGACACGTTTATTATCTTAAAGGAATATTGTGAAAAATATTATAAATTTCCATTCAAAATATTAAAGAATTACCAATTGATTGAATTTGACTTTGTTAAAAATAATTTTTTTATTTATTACAAGAAAATGTAAATACAAGCCACAGAGTAAAAGAAGACATTTTCTATGTATATATTTGACAATGGACTTGTATCTAGATTATATAAAGATTTCCCATATGCCCATAAAAAGATTGCAGACTGCTCATTTTTAAAAGGGGGACCAAAGAATTAACCCATCCTTTCAAAGAAGGATATCCAAACGACAGGCAAATATATAAATAGATGTTCAGCCTGGCACTGTGGTATACCCCTGTAATTCCAGTGACTCAGGAGGCTGAGGAAGGATGGCAAGTTCAAGGTCAACCTGGACAACTTAACCTTGTCTCAAAGGAAAAATAAGAAAGGGCTGGGGATGTAGCTCAGTAATAGAGCATCTCTAGGTTCAATCACACACACACACACACACACACACACACACACATCAGGGAAATGCAAACAAATACTACAATGTGATAATACTCCACATGTGCTATGTGACTAAAATTTAAACAATGGATAATACCAAGGATAGAGGATTTGGAACATCTAAAATGCTCAGTCCCTGCTGGTAGGATATTAAGGTGCACACAAATTTGGACAACTGCTTGGTGATAATTACCAAAGTCAAACATTCCCTGATTCTCTGATCAATCATTCCATTGCAATGTTAATATTCTTATAATTTCTCTTTGTGTTCTCCATAGTTTTTGCTTCCTTAATTTGTTGTTATATAATTTACTACATAACTACTTATAACTGCTAGATCATCATTGTGATTTATACCTTTATCATTCTAAAGCATCATCTTAATGTTTCTTGCCTTAAATTCGATCTTGCTTGATTTGCAGGGTGCCAATTCCTCTTTTTTGGTTTCTTGCCTTTATATATTCTTACCAATCCTGCTGCCTCCAGGTGTCCAGTATTTTGGTGTATAAGGCCCCGTCTGCATTGTGTTGGCCTCACTGTCAGCCGGGGAAGTCCCATTCTTGATCTTTAGGACTCACCTCTCACCACATCTGGCAGGGGAAGTCCTCTTCTGTCTTGTGTCCTGATCTTTGGAGCAGGATTCCCAGCAAGGTGGTTCAGACCCTTAGTGGTCCAATTATACTCTTTCACTCTTCTCAGCATTTGTCTGAAGCTCCCTCCCGCTTCCTTTCTACCCGTCTAAATCCTAGCTGGCTTGCAAAGCCCCATGTGAGTCCCATCTCTGAAGAAAACCACCCCTGATGAGACCTGTCCTCCAGAATTGCTCCTTTTGTTTTGAGTAAAACAAACATGCTGCCTTTTCCCCCATAGGATGATGTTGGGTTCAGGTAAATAGAAAACCCAGTTAAAACTAGTTTAATTCATAAAGAAAATGCCTCATATAACATAAATTCAAAGGCACAGTGATTTCAGGGCTGGTTAACTCAGGTCCACCATGTCTAGAAAGGCCCATAGCCTTTCCATCTTTCCATGTTGTAACCTCAGCATGTCAATCACTCCCCTCACAGTTGCAAGATAGCAGCTCTCTAAATGTACTCAACAGGATTCGACAGCTGTTGAGAAAAGAGATTGGGTACCTCTTTGTTATTTTTTGGAGGTACTGAGGATTGAACTCAGGGGCACTCAACCACTGAACCACATCCTCAGCCCTATTTTGTATTTTTTTTAGAGACAGGGTCTCACTGAGTTGCTTAGCACCTCACTTTTGCTGAAGCTGCCTTTGAACTCTCAATCCTCCTGCCTCAACCTCCCAAGCCACTGGGGTTATAGGCATGTGCCACTGTCCCGGCAGATTGGGCATCTTTTTAAAAACATATTTTTAAAAAATTTAATTGATACTGAATAATCATACATATTTATAGGATTCAGTGTGGCATTTCAATATATGTGTATGATATGTAATGATCAGATCAGGGTAATCAGCATCTCCATCATCTTGAACATTTATCTAATTTCTTGTGTTGGGAATATTTAAAATCTGAGTCTCTGCTAGCTCTTTTGAAATATACAATGAATTGGTGTCAACCATAGTTATCCTACTGTGCTACAGAACACTAAACGCTATTTTTCCTATGAGCTTAGATGCCTTTTGAAGGGGGAAGAAGATGTCCCACAGCCTGCAGCAGACTTTTCATCTTACATCCTTTGACCAGCATTGCAACTGTGGCACAACCACCGTTAGATAGAATATGAAGGTCCCATGAGTAGCTTGGGCAAAGCAAGATTCTGCCCAGTAGCAGGGGAGGGAGCCAGACTCCCTTAAAGCACATGGACGACCCAGCTTCTGAACAAATCTGAAGAGTTGGTAGCTGAGAAGTCTGGGGAGAATGGATATCGGGTAAGCAGTCAGTGGAGCCTGGTGTAATGCTTATCTGCTTGTCCAGGACTTCGCCACATATGGCCTGACACCATCCATAATGCTTCCTGGTAAAACCCTTGAACACCTGGACCAGGTGTTATTCATGTCAGCATCTCCTGCAGAGATTGGCACTTGATAAATGTCAATTTGATGACTTATTGAGTGGGGGAAATAAAGAGTAATGGATGACAGGTCGTTGTGGGGGCAGCAAAGGTAGTCATCAAAGGAGAGAAAACTGCATCATTCTAGAACATTTCTTAATAGAAGAGATGCAATCCTTACATCATGGAGGGTGGAAGCGATGGCAGGTTTGTAGAAAAGGCAAAAGCCAGTGAATCTGGGGAGGCTCTGATGTCAGCCAAGCCCATGGAAAGTGAAATAGTTATAGCATCTCAAAGACTGGGCTTGTATCCTGTGTAACTTTATTAAAAATTTCCCTCCTTGAATTTCATAGATATTTTAAGAATTAGAATAACCTTATACTTGTTATTAGTCAATAACCAATATGTTCCAGTATTATTCCTTACAGAGTGCCACAAAGTGCCACAACAGTTTAATTACCTACACCGAGTGCTAGTGGAAACAAGCACATATGTTTGTGAGTGTGGGTGTGATTGTATGTGATGTGTGTGTGAGGATAAGTGAAAGCGAGGGGGAGAGAAACCAACTGAGCCCCTGACAGGGAGCAGTGACAACATGTGGGTCTAAAATATGCCTGCGAGTTCTTTGAGGCTTCCCCCATTAAGGGGTAGGGTATGGGGCAGGGGATGTAACTCAGAGGTAGAGTGCTTGCCTAGCATGGCCATAGCCCTGGGTTCAATTCTCAGTATGGCAACAAATAACAAATAAGTAGGGTATATATACCCTCTCCTTGAATCTGGGCCTTAGTAATTTGTTGGCCAACTTTAGTAACTGATTCTCCTGGGGAACTTGCTTTTGGATCCTTGAGATGCCATGTAGGAAGTCCAAGGTTGCCAAATTTTAAGAAAGGCCCACTCATATTGAGGGCCCAGGTGTAGGTCTGCTTGCTAATAATGCCAACTGAAGTCCCAGTCAAGGGGTTTGGGTGTACAGCTTAGTGATGGGACTCTTATCTAGTATGTACAGGTCCTGGGTTTGATACTAAGCAAAATAGAGAGAATGATTGAGAGAGGGGAGGAGAAGGAAAAGGTGGGGGGGGGGGGAGGAGAAGGAGAAGAAGAAGGGGAGGAGGAGGAGGAGGAAAGCAATCACAGCCAAGGGGACCAGCCACCACCAGAAACGTGAGCGAAGATGCCTCCAGGTGTTTTCTGTCCAGTTACTGAGTTGCCCCAGCCTTTACTACTGAAGCCAGGACAAGCTGTCCTCACATAGCCTTTGCCCAATTTCCACAGAATCAGTGAATGTAAAACAATGGCTGTCTTTCACTGCTAGATTTTGAGATCATTTGTCACACAGCAATACAAACTTGAAACCGTAGTCATAATACCTGTTCCTGAGAATATAATTTTCATTAACTACTCTTATGAAGAAGTAGTTGCTCATGTTTTATGTTTCAAATATGTGTCCACAGAGTATCTAATGGTGTTTATTTACTGTAATAGTCAAAGATGTCAATTTCAGGGAATTCTGAAAAGCAACCAAATACAATGTTCCTTCCAAGCTCTCCACTCCAAATGCCAAATATGTGTAGGTTTATGTCGTGTGGCCTACGTGGATGTTACTCATGAGTCTAAAGTAGGAGGATCTGCATAACTCATTTGTTCTTGAGGAAGTGTTCTGTATTTTTTTAAAAATAGTTTTTCTACTTGTCAATGGACCTTTATTATTCATATGTGGTGCTGAGAATCAAACCCAGTGCCTCCACACGTGCTAGGCACGTGCTCTACCACTGAACCCCAGCCCCATGTTCTGCATTTTGACCGAGGCACAGGGGGTGTTCACTGCAGTCTAGGGTAAGACCTGTGGTAAAGGAGGATGGCACACTAGTTTATCTGGAGGGAGAACAGAAGCAATAAAGGGAACGGGCGTGGAGGCTGGTGGAGACACAGGGAAGAAGGGAGGGAGGAAAACACATCCCAGGAGTCAAGTTGGAAGTGGCCAATCTTTTTGCTTGAATAAAAGAAAGAACTCAAACCAGATCTCTAAGTAAAATGGCCCATGGGCTGTACATAAGGCACGTGCAAAACCACATGTTTTCGCTGGGCTCATTGGTGCATGCTTGCAATCCTACCTACTCACAAGGCTGAGGCTGGAAGATACCTAGTTCAAGACTAGCTAGCCTCAGAAGCTTGGTGAGACCCTCTCTCAAAAATTTAAAATATATGGCTGGGGGTATAGCTCAGTGGTAGAGTACTCCTGGGTTTAATCCCTAGTATGGCAAAAAAAAAAAAAATTATCTTTGAAAGCTTCCAAATGAAAGGCTTGCAAATTTATATTACACAAAGGAAAATGTAAAAAAAAAATCCAAAAAATAGGAATTTTCATCCTTAAAATCAAACAAGGTTGAATTTAAGGCAAAAAGCAAGATAAAACATGATAAACATGATATTTTATAGTGATAAAAGTATATCCTACAATGAACATCTAGCGGTTATAAATAGATTTAAAGAAAATTATGTAGTCAAAGTGCATAAAACAAAACCTACAGAAAATACAAAGAGAACTAGAAAGAAAAACATTAAGGGTAGAGGATTTTAATTCTTTTATCTGAATCTGTGAAAGTTTCAGAAAAGTAAAAATATTGAGTACCAAAATAGCATAAATAATAAAGATAGATCTTATATGTTTAATGATAAATCAGAATATACCATCTGTAAGGTATGCATTCAATAGTAACAAAAATGTGACTATATTAGATTGAAACGATATGTCATTAACCTGCAAAATGGAGAAATAGTGCAGGTAAAATTCTCTGACAGCATTTCCATAAAACTGGAAATTGATTTTTAAATAATTATAAATCTAAAAACCTTATCATGGAGAGAATCTAAACTCTCCATTAATTCTTTGGTTAAAAAGGAAACTAAAAAGTCTAAGAAATCTACAATGTAAAGGAATGCATATAATCAGAATCTATGGGATACAGCTGAATCAATGCTCAGAAAGAAATGGAAAGTCCTAAGTATCAACAAATAAGAAAGAATAAAAATAAATTGACATCTAGTTCTAGAAGTTTAAAAGATGAATAAGGCAAACAGATGGAAAGATACTAAAGATAAAAGCTTAATTTATTACATTAGAAATCGGGAAAATGATAATACTGAAAAATAAATCAGTCCAAGAACTGATTCTTTAGGGTAAAAAATATTAAATATATAGACATTAGTCAATCTAATCAAGAAAAGGAAGAGAGCATAAATATACAAATTTTTTCCGTCTATTTAAATTGTGAGTATTGTAGGTAAATATAATGGTGGGATTCATTGTTACATGTTCATACATGCATACAACATAACATGCTTGTAATCCCAGAGCCTTAGAAGGTTGAGGCAGGAGGATCATAATTTGAGGCCAACCTCAGCAATTTAGGGAGACCCTAAGCAACTTAGTGAGACCCTATTTAAAAACAGAAAATAAAAACGACTGGGGATGTAGCTCAGTGTTAAAGTACCTCTGGGTTAAATTCCAAGTATCAAACAAGAAACAAAAAATATAACAATACAAAACATACAATATTTTAAGAAATGAAATGGAAAAAAATATGAATAGTTGCTTCACTTAACTCAATGTATGTAAATGCCTAAATGTGTTTTCTAGGAAATATAAATTGTCAAAATTGATCAGACAGAAAAAAATCTAAACAGACCAATTAACATGGAGGATGAAATGTTATTAATGAGCTAATCCCTAAGTAGTAACACTCCTATATGGTTTCTTAGGCAGCTTCTGTCAAACTTTTGACAGATTATTTCAATGCTATTTAAACTGTTTCAGAACAAAGTAAAAAAAAAAAAAATGCACACATTCTTCTTAGGAAGCTAACATAACATTGATATTAATACTCAACAAAAATGGCAAAAAAAGAAATAAAATCATAGCCCAATCTCACCTAGGAATATTGATGTCAAAATCCAGAATAAAAGAAAATCATTAAAGTCAGAAAAGAAAGTACAAATCATTACCAGTATTATTTAATAATGTATTGGAAATAGTAGCCAATATAATTGAGCAGGAGAAAAAAATTGGAAGATTAAAAGCTTGAAAGCAGGAGGTAGAATTATCATTTTTGTGGATGATATTATCTACCTGAAAAATCCTATAGAATCAAAACAAAAACCCATCATAAATAAACAAAAAAGCTCACTTATGCTGGCTACGCAGCTAATATTAGGAAATAGTCTAATTATATAGAACAATAACCAGTTAGAATATGACAGAGGAAAAACCTCATGTACAAAAGGAACAAAAAATAACTTGTCCAAGAACAGAATTAAAAGGAAAATGTGCAAGGATTATGTAGAAAAAAATTAAAATGCAAATGAAGACTTAAGATATACTATGTTCTTGGATAGGAATATTCAGCTTTGTCAATATGTTAATTCTCCCTACATTAATCTATAAATGTAAAATAATGACAATAAAAATACTTTTGGAATTGTTTTAGAATTAGATGTTGGTTATCTGCAAAAATAATCACCAAAAAAGAAAGAAAAAAGGATGTAAGAGTGTGTATTTGTTTTCTATAGCTGTGCAAAAAAAAAAAAAATTAAAATTACCACAAATTTAGTGTTAAAACAATACCTGTTTATTAACTCACAGTTCTGTGGGTCAGAAGTTGTGACATAGAAAGGCAGGGTTCTCAGCTCAGGGTCTGGTGAGACTGAAATCTGGGTATTGAGCAGTTGCATTCTTCTATCCCAGGAGATGGACTGGGTATAATCAGCCTACAATTTCATTCAGATTGTTAGCCAAATTTAGTTCCTTATGGTTCTAGGATTGAAGGCCCATTTCCTTGTTGACTGTCAGCAAGGGCTCTTGACTCTCAGGGGCTTCCCACATTCCTGGCCACACAGCCCCTCCATCTTCAAAGCCATATTGATTCCCTTTCATGTTTTGAATCTATTTTTCCAGGAAGAGTCAATTCCATTTCAACTGCTTGCCTGATTAGATCAGGTCTCCCCAGAATAATCTCCCTTTCTTAAAACCAGCTGTGCAAATAGCATGACCTAATTATGGGAGTAACTGTCCATCATTCACAAATTCCAGGGACTTTAAAGGATGTGCATACTGACGGGCAGAAATCTTGGAGATTGTTTTAGAATTCTGCCTACCATCAAGGGTAATAACCTTACCAAATATTAAAACATATTAGAAAGTTGTAATAGTTAAAACAGTGTGATACTGTTGAAGGAATTTGTCAATATTTTTTAGTCAGTAAATAATAGATCTACTAAGTCAATAAATCAATCTGAATTGAAAGTCCAGGAATATATCCAAAAGCATATACATGCATAGGACATGGGAAAGATGATTTTCAAATTATTGGTGAATAAGATCAATTATCCTATAAATGGCATGGGAATAATTTATAGCTATCTTGGAAAAGTACAGTAGGATCCTACATTATTCATAAAAAGTCATGTTAGCTGCTAAAACAAACTCCAAGTTCTCAATGATTTTAACACAAATTTTATTCTTATGTACATCAAGTACAATTGGCTGTTCTCAGTTGTGCAGTCTTCCATATGGTCACTCAGGGACCCAATCTCTAATTGTTCTGATGTGCTCTAGAGCTGTGCCATCCAATATGGTGACCACTAGCCCCATGTAGCTATTGAGAGCTTGGAATGTGGCCAGTCCAAAGTGAGATGTGCCATCACATAAATTATACACCAGATTTTGAAGACATTATGAATAATGTGAAAGTATCTCATGAATACATTTCACACCAGTTACTCATTGAAATGGTAAAATTTTAAGAATATTGGGCTCAATGGAGCATATAATTACAATTCATTTTACATGTTTCTTTTTACTTTTAAAAATATGCCTCCTAGCTGGGTGTGGTGGCACATTTCTGTAATCCAAGTGGCTCAGGAGACTGAGGCAGGAAGATCAGGAGTTCAAAGCCAGCCACAGCAACAGTGAGGCACTAAGCAACTCAGTGAGATCCTGTCTCTAAATAAAATACAAAATAGGGCCGGGGATGTGGCTCAGTGATCAAGTGTCCCTGAGTTCAATCCCCAGTACCAAAAATTTAAAAATAAAAAATAATTATTTTATATAATATTAATATACAAATATATTATATTAATATGCATGTATATCTCCTTTTTAAAAATTACACACATATGTCACATTTATGGCTCTCATTTAGTTTTATTGGTCTGCTCTGAGCTCTGAGTCTTCTCTCTGGTGAATTGAGATGACGGGAATGAAAAGACCAGAGATTCACATTATTTTCCCTCCACATCCAGTGTTGGGCAGAACTGAGTCACAGGGACACACCTAATTACAAGGGAAGCGGGGACATGTCATCTATGCTACGTCCTGTGCCAGAGAGGAAGCAAAGATGGATTTGATTCACACCTGATCTTCCACAAATTCCCAACTCACACCTTACACCAAAACAAAATGTAAAGAAATGAAAAATGAAAAGGTTAAGAAGGCAGGAAGGAAGAGAGAGAGGGAGGAAGGGTAGGGAGGGAGGAGGGAAGGGGAAAGAGTCAGAAGAACACAGGGGAGAAGTTCTCTCTTGTTTCGGTTTTGTTTTTTTGTGGTGCTGGGGATTGAACCCAGGGCCTTGTGCATGCAAGGCAAGCACTCTTCCAAATCTCTTAATGTAAAGAAATTGAAAAGTAATGATTTTCAGAAATATTTTTTAGAATTATTTAAAAAAATAATCTCAGAGTGAAGAAGGCATAAGTATAACTCAGAATATGGAAGAAGAAATTCAACTAATTTCAAAATTAAAATAAATTCTTCCTGGCAAAACAAAATAAAAACGCCATAAACAAAGTAAAGACTGGGAAAAACCTAGCACACTGGTATCTTGCCAACATATAAGTTTTCTATAAGTTGTCCAAAAGCTCTCTTACCAATCAATTTTAAAAGGGAAGAAAACCCAACAGTAATGAGCAAAGGATGTGAAGAGAGAGTTCACAGAAAAGAAACAAAATGATTCTTAAAAGCATGAAAAATTCTTGACTTCCTTTATTATTAGAGGAAAGTAAAACTGTATGTTTAACCCATCCAACTGGCAAAGATTAAGAGATTGATAACACATCCGGTTGGCAAAGTGTCAGCATGGTATAAATCGCTCTAATTCCGTGGAGAGCAACTTGGCAGTGAAATTTAGCATTTCATCACCCTTTGACCCAGTAAGTCCACTTCTAGCAAAGCATCCCTCAGATCTACTTGTACCTCATGAAAAGACAATGCATGCGAGCACACTGGTCACGGAGGAAGATCAGAAATGCCTCCCTCCTCAACGTGGAAGCAGTTAAATGAAATGAAACACTGTGGAGTCATAAAAAGAACGAGGCGTAATATATATTGTCACGACTAGTATCCCATAGTACTCTCTTAGCCACAGAGGCACACAGGAAGAGTATGTATCGTAGGAGAGAGAACAGAGATTGACTTTTGGGGGCGGCTGGAAGAAAGTAATGAGAACACATTTCCTTTTATAATATACCCACATTTTCAATTTTGTGCTGTTTGAATTTTGTCCAGTGTGTCTGGATTGCCCATTTCCCCCGCCAAAAAGAAAATGTCTATTTTGAAGTTTTGGGAGCAATAGTGGTTTGGTTTTTTTTTTCTGCTTTTTGGGTTTTTTTTTTTTTGGTACTGGGGATTGAACTCAGGGGCGCTTACCCACTGAGCCACATCCCCAGCCCTTTTTTGTGTTTTATTTAGAGTCAGGGTTTCACTGAGTTGCTCTGGGCCTCACTTTTGTTGAGGCTGGCTTTGAACGTGAGATCCTCCTGCCTCAGCCTCCCGAAACACTGGTATTACAGGTATGCACCACTGTGCCCAACTACTATTATTTTCACAGATCTCAAGATGGGCAAGTGATTTATTGGAAACATGCCTGAGAGGGAAAGTGGGGAAAGAGCCAGAGAAAGGAGGGAGAGCCCTCAGATTATGATGAAGGTCTGACTTCTGAGAAGTGAGAGGAGGAAGAATGGACGTTTTGGTAAGGCCCATGGGAGTCCTTGAGCCCCAATCACCAGTCAGAAGTTCCCACCTCTCCCAGGAATGTGTTTACCTTAATATTCCTGCCACTCTTAGTGGTTGGCCAGGGGCAGCTCCCAGGGGAAGCATAGTCTCAGAATGAATAATGGGTTCAGAGGGCACTCTGGGTAGCATATCTCATGGCTGCCACACCCCCAAAATCTCTTCTGATCACCCCTTCACTGAAGCTTGCAAATGCTGCTCCTAAGTGATGATTGGCCTTGATTTTGTAGTTACAGTGATTTGGACTTCAATGGTTTTGCAAACTGTATTTATTCATTCATTCGACCAACCAGTATTTATTAAATACTACATGCTATGCATTGAGCTATATGCTCAGACACAAAACAGACACTGGTCCCAGATTCATGTGCCTGATAGTCTCCTGAGCAGACAGGTATAAATCAAATGCCCAGACAGCATATAATTTCAAACTTTTAAACACTATGAGACGAAGTATAGAATGTCATGCTGCATCTAACTCGTCTGGAAGATGGGGGAAGTCTCCGCCAAAGAGGTGAAATACTAGAAATAATGGTCATTGAGGAAAACAGAGTATAGGAGAGTCTAACGAACAAAACTAAAATCACCCATGATCCTAGAACCCAGGGTAACTTCACCTAGCAATTTTGTCCTTTTTAAATGCAGTTATCTATGATAGCACTGTCCAATAGAAATAGAATGTGAGCCACATGTGTAATTTTGTTTTTTTGGCTCTTAAGACATTTTATGCAATTGCTCTCTTAAGTGCTAGACTTAACATGCATTGCCAGCTGTCCTGGGAGTGTATGTCTCTCCGTGACTTTGGCAAAGATGACCAATGTAATTTCTTCTAAATTTGTTAATTTGATTTGCCAAAATTGGCGTTTCCTTATTTCCACAAACAAATCTTTGAATTCTAGAAAGGCTGAACGTTCTTTGTCCCTCTCTTTCTAGCAAATTCATTTCTGGTTTTCAATTACTAATTTAATTCTCTTAGAAGAATGGGGTGCCTCTTCTATGGAATGGGGTAGAATTAGGCCTGGATACTTGTGTCTGTCTGTCTGAGCTAACCTGGTTTGACTTCCAACTCCATCAACAATTGTTGAAATTTACAGATTAGAAGCTGCTGTGCTGGGATTAGAGAGAGCACTCAGAGACCAGGTGGGCCCTCACAGAAAGCCTGAAGATCTAGAGGAGGTGATAGGGTGGGGTGGGGGTAGCGCACTGGCAGAGCTCACACTTAGCATGCACAAGGTCCTGGATTCAGTCCCAAGCACTTCTGTCCACCAAAAAATGATCAGGAGGAGAAAGGCAGGCCAAAACAGCGTCAGGAAACTTAGTCCAGTGGTGTCGGGTTTCTTGAAGGAGATGAGAATGGAATCAGACTTTGGGGAATAAGGATCGGGACAACAGGATAACCCTGGGCAGGGTGGGGCAGAAACCATGGAGGTGTGTTTCCACCCAGTCTAAGAACTGGGACAATGAGTCTGGTGAGACATCAGGGGTAGAAGAAAGCAGGCAGGTCTGCTGAGCTTATGTTTTGGCAGAATTTAAGTAGCACGCTAAGGCTTTATTTTATACCTTTGGAAAACTGGGTGATGCTTTAAAGCAGCTCTTTTTACAATGAGAGAAAAGAAAATCTGAACTTCCAGAGGTTTTCAAGGAAAAGGGCCTGAGGAGAGGAAAGATGGTCTGTTCTGGGGATTTATGCGTTCCTTTCCCATGTGTGCAGGCCCCCAGGGCAGTGAAAAACACAATTAAATTGACTAGGACCTAATTCAGATAGAAGAAATTAAATAGAAATCCTGTTTCTTAACAACCCCTCCACAGCAGCTTTGCCATGTAGGTTTCAAGCAATGACTTCCTTTGACATAAATTAACATGGCCTCTGAGGCACAGAACCTTCCTGATCTCATACATAACTCCATATCTCCATCTCACAAATAACTAGGGCTGAAAGTGAAGTGACCTCAGCTTCCCTGTGGCTATGTGTCCAGAAGCTGCATTCCTGAACAGCCGGTCCACCCTGCAGGCTTCTGGCTACCAGGTGAGGCAGAACACCCAGGTAGGCAGGAGGGACTGTATCCCCTGGAGGAAAAGGTCAGCTTTGGTCCTTCAGAAACATGCCTGGGGGTCCAGATGTAATCAGTGGACAAACAGCTAAGACAGGAAGTAAGTCGGTGCCAAAGAATGCCCTACTGTGTCAGAGGTCCGCTGGTGGTGGCCATGGTTGCTCCATCCAGGTTTCTACCAGGTCTCTTCTACCCCTTCCCTTCTCCCTCCTCCCCTTCCCCACCTCTCTACCTCTGTCTTTATACCCTACCTACCCCTGGCTTTAGTCCTTCAGAGGAATATGAATTTGGAGTAGGCCAACCACACTACCCTCTGATTCAGGAATGCTTCAGGCATCCTGTATTTGCTTTGTCCTACTAGTTTGGGGAAAGAAGAGGGTACAGATATCTCACAAGGGCCCTATTCTGGGAAGATGTTCCTCTTAGCAGCCAAGGAAACCTTTCCCATATCCTTTTCAAAACCCAGGTGTTGATAAGATGTAAAAGGCATCCCACTTGCTAATTCAAGTGGAATACACGAAATCCACCCAGCACTGGATTCAACCTCTTTTTTTTGTTGTTGAGGCAGATTTTTACAAATGCTAATGACCCACTCCATTTGGCTTCTTAGACAAGCACAATCCTCAGGCATTTTGACACTTGCTAATGATTTAATCTCCCTTTGGCTCCACAAACAGTGGGGGCCAGACTGCAGTGTTGGCTGATTAGAAACCCAATGGGCAGGTTTGCCCAAAAGGGCCCAGGGCGGGTTGGTGCTCCACCTGGCTTCCCTCCAAGTGCCAGGTGAGTAGGTAGAAGGAAGGTGAGAAGGTGGCACCCCTTTTCTTGACCCCTTGGTTTTCCTTTCACCCCATCTAGATTTCTCTGCAATGGAGGGATTGGAGGGGCAGGAAAATTCTTTTGCAACACACACACACACACACACACACACACACACACACTCCATCTCTTCCTTTGTCTGTTCTATATCTTGCTGAATAGGCACTATTATGAGGGGCCGGGTGAGGAATGGGGCAGAATAGGGGTGAATACCTGAAGACACTCGACTGCCTAATAGTCATCCCAAATTCTGTGTGACATATTGGCAGGGAGGGGAGGCAGACAGAACAGAGAGGATAAAGATTTATATCAACATGATTGCTTTTTATAAACCTGACAGTTTGCAAAGGCTTTATTTTTGGTTTACAGTGAAAGATGTCCTTGCCATTCACGGAGCAATTTGGAAAGAGGGGTTCTGTGGAACCCAAAACTCGCTAAGAAGAGGCTCTACCCAGCTGTTCTGACTCTGTCTGGTACAGGTCGAAGTCTCTCTTGTCATCTGCTGTACTCCAGTCATTGGGTCTGTACTCTCTGTAGGGAGAAGAGGGAAGCTGAGGGGATGGAACACTAAATGTTAGGAAACCCAAAGGAAAGCAAAGGAAACCAGCGCCACAGGCTGTCCTTCCAAGGTTTGTGGGCCAGGAATGATGAAGGGAGACTGCCACCTATGGGCCAGGTTCCAGGGAAGCCTGCGTGTGGGGTTTCGTCAGCAGACATGGTCTCTTCTGTCTCTTCGGTCTCTTGGTCTCTTCATAGAAAGGAATCTTCAAGGGACAGTTCTTCGCCGCTTTCTCTACTCAGACAGAAAAGTTCTTAACTCGTTCAGGACAAATGAGCAATTTCCCAATAAAGAGCTGGGTTCCTCTTGACCCAAGCATACACTGTGAGTTAAGTTTTTCATACAAAGAAAATAATATAACAGACACCTCTGGACCCACCAACAAATTAAACAGGTGTTCACATCATGGCTTTGAGGTGCCACCGCAGACCCTACCCCTGTGCAACACCTATACTTTTGTGGTTGCTTAATAAAAACGAATCAGCATCATGAATCAGAGACAAACATCATCTTGCTGCACCATCCCAGTTGCAAAACAGCAGGAGAAATAAAAACCCATTACGATGGATTCCTATGGGAGAGGGATGGAAAATAAGAGTAGAATCAGGCACAAAGTGGGAAATTGATAAAAGTAGAGTGCGGCCTTCCATACCATAAGGGTAATGCTATAAGAATGGAAAAGATTGATGAAATCAACTCTGCTCCCAAAGTGAAAAAGAAAATTCAAGAGTTTGAGCTTTGTGGATAGAGGGAGGGCTAATGTGTTATAGTGGTTCCAATGATGTCATGCAGTTGTCCTTTGATATTTGAGATCAGTGTGTTCATGGATAGCAAATTCTATTATTCCCATTGTCTTCCATTATAAAATCAGATCTGCTACACAATATCTACACAGTATTGGGTTCTGAGTGATTTAGCAGTCCCAATTCCCATTGAAGAGGAGGGAGTGGTGTGGGTATTTGTGTGTTTTGCATTTATGAGTGTGTGCAATGCATGTGCACGTGTTTGTATACAGGTGTGTGTGCATGTGCATATTTAATGGAGGAACTTGGGAGAGATTGTGGTTTTATCCCTCCATGCCATAGGGGATTTAGAGACCCTCTGCCCAGCACCACAGCACACAAAGGAAAGCTTAAGCTGACCAAGGACTGGGCACTCAGGAACAGGCCCAAGCACTGATCAGAGAGGCAAAACTGGGTTCTAGAGACATCTACAGATATCAACAGTCAAAACGTGGGGAGCCAGTCCTGTACTTCTGCTTAATTGCCAAAAGAAACTTGAGAACGAATTCATTGGAAGAAAGGAGGGAATTTCCAGTGCAAGCCAGGTTGGGTGAGGGAAGGTAACCCAGGGCTTGAAGAAGGCAGACGCTGGGCTAGAGCTATTCTTGTAGCCCAACTGGCTGAGAGTTATCATCAGTTCCTTACTGAAGAGGACCAGAACCCACCAAAGGTCCTTCAGGGTTCTTACATAAGCCCATAAATAGTTGCTCATTCTCATTAGTAGTTTGATTGTTCTCAAGAAAATCATCTTTTTAACGCTAATAAAGTGCAAATCCAAGGGCCTCTAGATGTAGTATTAGGACACCTGGATTAAGAGGCCCTCTCTCCCTTTCATAGGTATGAGTCATAATCGGAAGATTTTGGCATCTTTTCTGTATTGGTAAGCAGTATGTACTATTGTTTCATATATTTAGATTTTATGTGAGTTATATATAAATATTTATTTTGTATCATCTTATCATTATGTATTTTATATTTATCCATGTAGATGATGCAGACCTGGCTCACTCATTTGAATGACTGTACAGGGTTGAGATATGTGAATGACCCACATTTTCTTTGCCTAGTTGACCTCTGCATGGGCTGGGAATGTGGTGCTGTGGTATAGCTGTTTGCTTAGCACGCATGAAGCTCTGGGTTCAATCCCCAGCACTGCAAAAAATCCAAAAAACAAAGTATATACATTTTACCACTGCAAACAAAAGAACCAATCAATCTTTTGTTTGGATCTCCCTGGGCCTATGTGGTCCTTGGGGACTTCTAGCGGCACAGAGGCTGCCAGGTGCTCACCAGTCGTACGCTATGCATTAAACTTGCCAGGCATTGCCAAATTGTTCTGTCTTGTGTTTAAATCATCTTATACTCCCATTCACATGGAAGAAAGTTTTCATTTCTCTGTTCTCACCAACTTTTGGCATTGTCAATTTTTTTTTCAAATTCCCACTCTAATAGGCATGAAATATCATCTGTTTTAATTAATATCTCTTTAATTAATATCTCTCTTGACTATTTATTAAAGAGATCAAATGCATTTTCATGTATCTATAGATCTTTAAATATCCTCTTCTGCTAATTGCTTGATCATATCCTTTGTCCCCCACCCCACCCTTTTTTGGTTGGAAATGCAGGATGCAGCTATTTTCTTCAAGCCCATGTTTGTCTTACTGTTTTGATTTTAGTGTCATTTATCATTAAAATTTTTTCGAATTATTTTGTTCAATTTATTACTTTTCCATGATGATTTTTACTTTTGTCTTGTTGAAGAAATCCTGCCCTTCTTGAAGGTCATATAAATATTTTCCTATAGTTCTGTCTAAATGTTTACAGCTTTCCCGTAGCACATCTGAAATTAATTTTTGTTCACACAGTGAGTGACATGCGAATCTAATTTTCCCTTTGAAAATATTATTAGCCGGAAGTCCCAGTGCCATTTATTATTTATTAGCCCCTCTGATTCATGATGTTACCCCGTCATGTTCCAAGTTCCTTTTTCTATGTCAGTGTTTCTAAGTTTTGCAGAAAATCTGTCCCATTGATGTGCTTATCCAAATGCTGATATCAAAGTATCTTAATTACTATAATTTTGCCATGGTCTCCATATCTGTCAGGGTGGAGACCTTTCTCTTTGCACTGTTTCAAAATTATTTTTGCTACTCTTGGGCTCATTGTTCTTCTAAATAGATTTTCTGATCTGCTTATCAAGGTCAGTGAAAAAATCCCCCAGGGGATAGAATTTATTAAATGTATAGTATAAATTTAGAAAGGTGGTACTGTTATGCTACTGTCTTCCCCTACATGAACAGGGTGTTTCTTTCTATTTATGTTGGTTTTCTTTATGTCTTTCAATGAAGTTTTAGAGCTTTCTCTATAAAAGTCTTTCACATCTTTTGTTAGATTTATTTCTAGGTACCTTAGAGTTTTAAAAGAATAGTGTTGTAAATGGCATATCCTTTTATTTCATCCTCACTCCTGAAGGATAGTTTAATTCTTAGAGAACTCTAACAGTTATTTCCCTTCAACCTTCTAATTTCCCTTAAGGAACTAGAAATAGAAGAAAAATGCCTTAACCTTAAAAAAAGGACATTTACCAACACTCTAAGCAAGCCTTGTTGTTAATGGTGAAAGGCTAAAAGCATCTCATTTAAAACCAGGAACAAAACAAGGAAGTATATTCAAATGCAATTTTATCCTAATTACCAGAACAAGCAGAAAATGTAATTTTAGAAAACACAACATATAGCTGAATTTATTTAAATTAAATCAATCTTTTAATTGATTTAAATCTGAGTCTCAGCCTTTAATTTAGTCCATTTACATGATTGCTATTATACACTATGATGGATTTATTCTTTAATCTTATTTTGTGCTTTCTGTTCATTTTTTTCCTTTTCCATCTTCTATGAAACTCTTTGATGTTGTCCTTCAAGTGATTCTATTTCTATGTTTTCATACTTATTTTAAAATTTAACAAGCATCCTGTTCAGTAATCTTGCAGGTTAAACAATACCTCTTGCTTTCCTTTCAAACAAAATAAGGACCTTAGGATGTTTTATCTCTAATCATCCTTTTCTTCTTTCACATGCTATTGTTCATAGTATTTCAGTTGCACGTCTAATAACCTCTATTAATGTTTTTGTCACTGTTGTTTCATTTGGTCAACGCTTCAGATGTGTTTATATACCTGTCAACATTTTTATTCTCCATTGCTTCTTTTTAAAACATTTTTATTGAGCTAAGTGCGATGGGTGGTGCACGTCTGTAATACCAGAGACTTGGGAGGCCAAAGCAGGGAGATTGCAAGTTCAAAGCCAGTCTCAGCAATTTAGGGAGGCTGTAGGCAACTGAGTGAGAAAATAAAAAATAAAAAGGACTGGGGTCGTGGCTCGGTGTTTCAATCCCCTGGGTTCAATCCACACTACCAATAAACAAACAAAAAACCAAACAATTCATACACAATTTGCCGGTTTAAATGAACAATATAATGGTTTTTAACATATTCACAGTTGTACCCCCATCAGCATAATCAACTTTAGAACATTTTCATGAACCCAAAGAGAAACATCATACTTACAGTCACCCCACATTTCCCCCAACTGTCCTTGCCCTAGGCAAACTCTAATCTGCTTTGTCTCCATAAATTTGTCCTTTGTGACTGGCTTCTTTCATCTAGCATAATGTTTTCCAAGTTTGTCCATGTTGTAGCATGTGTGGGTGCTCAGTCCTTGTTTTAGCAGAATAATATTCCATCGTATGGACAGACCACATTTTATTTATCCATTCATCAGCTAATGGACATTTGGGTGGTTTCCACTTTTTAGCTACTATGAATAATGCCTCTGTGAACATTCACATCACTGTTTTTGTGTGGACGTACGTATTTCACTTCTTTGGGGTATATATCTAGGAGTGGAATTACTAGGTTAAATGGTGACTCGCAGTTTAGCCTTTTGAAAAACTACCAGATTGTTTTTGAAGTGGCTGTGCTATTTTACAATTCCACCAGCAACGTCTGAGTGTTCTAGTTTCCTCACACTCTTGCCAACAAGGCTAGGTGTTTTGATTACAGTCTTTTTAAGTGTGTGTGAAGTGGTATCTCTTTGTGGTCTTGGTTTCCATTTCCCTAATGACTAAAGATATAGAGCATCTTTTCCTATGTCTATTGGGCATTTGTATATCATCTTTGGAGATTCAGATCCTCAGAACATTTTAAAATTGGGTTACTTGTATTTTTATTATTGAGTTGTGAGAGTTCTTTATATATTATAGATATAAGTCCCTTATCTGACATGTGATCACATAGAAATATTTTTTCCCCATACTTAAGTTGTGTTTTCACTTTTGTAATAGTTTTCTTTGAAGCACAAACATTTTTAATTTTGTTAAAGTCCAGCTTGTGTATTTTTTCTTTAGTCACTATGCTTTTTTTTTTTTTGGTGGTACTGGGGATCGAACTCAGGGCCTTGTGCTTGCAAGGCAAGCACTCTACCGACTGAGCTATCTCCCCAGCCCTCACTATGCTTTTAATAGCATATCTAAGACCTGCCTAACCTGAAGTAATAAAGATTTATCCCTATGGTTTTTTTTGTAAGTTTAGTTGTAGTTCTTGCATTTGATCTATTTTTAGTTAACTTTTGTATCCGGAGTGAAGAAGGGACCCAAATTCATTCTTTTGCATATGGCTATCCAGTTAACCCAAAGCTATTTGTTGAAAAAGACTTTTTTCCCTATTTAATATCTTATACTGTTGTCAAAATGCAAATGACAGTAAATGTATGGTAAGTGAAATAAAATATATTGAATAAAAAATAGCTTTTTAAAGCAAATTATTTTACTTAAATAAAATTATTTAATAAGAATAACAAAAATAAAATACTTTTATGGATTTTTATATAAGATATTTTAAAAATAAAATACTTTGAACTCTATTTCATTGATCTGTATGTCTATTCTTAAGGTGGTACCACACTGTCTTCATTATTGTAACTTTGTCATAAGTTTTGAAATATGAAAGTCTGACTCCTTCAATTTAGTTCTTCTTCTTCTTCTTCTTCTTCTTCTTTTTTTTTTTTTTTTTTGTGGTGCTGGGGATTGAACCCAGGGCTTTGTGCTTGCAAGGCAAGCACTCTGCCAACTGAGCTATATCCCTAGTCCTAGTTCTTCTTTTAAAAGATTTTTCTGGCTATTCCACATCCCTTACATTTGAATTCCAGTATCATCCTGTAAATATCAACCGGGATTTGATGGGGATTTAACCTGTAGATGAATATGGGAATATTGCTGTTTAACAATATGTCTTTCAATCCATGAATATGGGATGTCTTTTCATTTATTTAAGAATTATTTGATTCCTTTCAACAACGTCGTGTGGTTTTCTGAGTATAAGTTTCATACTTCTTCCATCGAATTCATTCCTAAGTAGTTTTTCTTTATTCTAGTGATAATATAATAGTTTTCTAAATTTCATTTTCAGGTTGTTCATGACTAATTTAAGACTTTGGACTCTTACCTCATTGATTCATTTTTTTCTACTTCCTGAGGTCAATTTTTCACTAAAGATCTGTGAATTGAAAAGTCTCTTAGTCCCTATCTGAAAATGTCTTTATTTCACCCTCACACTTGAATGATGCTTAGTTAGGAATAGAATTCTAGGTCAGTAGTTCCAAATATATTTTCCTATTACATTTTGGCTTTAATTCTTGCTTCTGAGATGTCAACTCTTAGAATAATTGTTCTTTTGTAGACAATGTTGTCCTAAGATTTATTTTTAGGTTCGACATTTTCATTGTCTCTAAATGGAGATTATTTGTTTCCTATTTAATGTTTGTTTTGCTTCTTCAATCTGAGGATTTGTGTTTCAATTCTAGAATATTCTCAGCTATTAACTTTTTGAATATTGCAGTCTCTCTTTCTAGAACACCTGTAAATATTATACTTTTTCATTTATTCTCCTAATGTCTTTATTTTTGCCATTAAAAATCTCATTCTGAACTGTATTTTGAATCGTTTTCAGTAATATAGTTCTTTTTATGACTTTAAATTTAATACAAAGTAAGGGAGTTAGCTTTCCTCCAAAAGAAGGTTAAATCTTAAAGGGAAGATTGTAGTTTCAACCAAGGGGGAAATATCTCCATAAAAAAGACACTATACCTGCCTCCTCAAATTATATCTCTTAAAAACAAAGGCCCTAGGTGGTTGTGATTTTTTAACACTAATATTTGCTAAATGACTAATTTTATACTAAGGGAATATTTCTAAATGTGGTGGTGGGAAAAGACCACGTGTTTTGTGATTACAATTTGCTATTCCACTTTTACCTGTTTAACCTCACAGGTCAGGAGAACACAAAAAAAGCATGGGGTTTGGGGATCAACTGGACTTGGGTTCCATTGCCTGCTTTACTATTAATCAACTATGGGACTTGGGCAACTTATTTTAACTGAGTTTTTCTAGTCTTAATTTCATCATGTATAAAATAAACCCATCAGTGTTGTGATGATGAAGCAAAGATATGGTGTATAGAAAGTGCCTTGTGCAAAGCCTGGACAGCAGCCGTTGCTTCCCAAAGTATTGACATTATTTCTGGTATTAGAATCTTAATCAGAACTGGTGACATCATGTGGTTTTCCTTGTTTAGCATTTGAGATCTTCTCACTAGTTATGTCCTATCATAACCCTTTCACTGTGATCTGACCTCCCTAGGATGCGCAGATTAATAATTAATCTAGGTAAGTGATGGGATAATGGTTTGTGGAAACGTCTGTGGTCAGAGATATTTCATGCACTTTTCTTCTGCAGCAGTCCCCTCGGACAGCTTGTGGGTGTGCATGTGGTGCTGGGGATTGAACCCAGGGCCTTGTGCGTGCCCAGCAAGGGCTCTACCACTGAGCCACATCTTCCCCCACCCCGCCCTGGACAGCTACTGACAGACCAAAGGAAAAAAAAGAAAAAAAAAAAAAAAGAAACGTTCTGGGGGTTCTTTCTTGCTGCAGATGATGTAATGCATCTGGGAGACACACCCTATAAGAAGGACCTTTAGGACTCTTAAAAGATAAACGTTTAGAAAATTGATTTGATCAAAATGGAACTGTTATAAACACACGTTCCCTGTAATTTTTCAAACTAATATATTTAATTCTGTCTGGCAGCATCCTCTAAATTGAATTCACATTAGATAGATGAGCACATTGGAAGAGCATAATACACTGATGCTGGAATTATTCTGCCTATGGTGAGGACGTCGATGTCTCCAAAAGGCGAGGCTACCTCCTGCTTGGGGTGTAATGGCAAATATTGGTTGTCCTCACAAATTCTTTCTCTTATATTTATGACAGGAAATGGGATTTTCCTGGAAGCACATTTTAGTGACTACCATTGCTATATATGCAGTGCATTCAGGTCTTTTCCTTGGAGGGCCATGTTGATTGTATAACCACCAGAACGTAGAATAAATCCCATCTTTATTAAACACCACCATTTAGCCTCTTTCCTGTAATGTGATACTGCCATGCCATATTAACCAGAACACGGAGAATGCTTGAGTCATGGGGAGAATGTTGATTCCACTGTTCATTTAGGATGATGGAAACCTTAAAGAATTTAGTGATATCAGTAATTCTAATAGTTAATATTTAGCATATAGTGTCTGTGTGCCTGATATTATGCTAAGCACATACCTGCAGTCACACATACGTGTATGTATTTATATATGTTAAATTTAGTCCTTATAGTAACTTTGTGGGGGAGGTACTGTTGTTAGCCTCATTTTCTAAATGAGGAAAATGAAGCACAAGGAGTTAAGTTCTTGGCTCAAGTTTGCACAGCTACACGTGGCAGGAGCTGGATCCCTACCTTGGCAGGCCAGCACCAATAGGAAGTGCCCCTACTTTCACCAGCTGAGCATGCAGAGTCCAGGAAGTTCCAGAGGACTGCCTTCTTATGTTCAGTGATTCCCAGAGTGAACTTGATGCTGAAAACCATGCTTTTACTACCAGTCTACTATGTAACTCCTCTAGATATATTGTCCAAAGAGTTAAAATTCAGAAAATTTGACTCTGTTTTAGTTTAAATTGAACATACATAACTCCACTGGTACTTAAGCAATGGGTCTGCCCTTCTGTCCTTCCCTCCTTTCTTTCTCTGTCTTCACATTTGCTGAATGCTTTAAGGATAAAAGGAAGAGGAGGGGCTGGGACTGTAGCTCGGTGATAGGTAGAGTGCTTGCCTCGCATGTGTGAGGCACTGGGTTCTATCCTCAGCACCACATAAAAAACATTAATAAAGATATTGCGTCCATCTAAAACTAAAAAACTGTTTTTAAAAAAAGGAAAAGGAGGAGAAAGAAGAATGCATTGGTCAGGTTTCTGTTACTGTAACAAAATACCTGAGATAATCAACTTATAAAGAGACAAGCTTAATTTTCACTTACAGTTTTGGAGATTTCAGCCTGTAACTGATTGGTCCCATTGTTTTGAGCCTGTTGCAAAGTAAGCACATCATGGTGAAGAGTGTATGGAGTGTAAAAACTTACTCACCTCATGACTGGAATGCAAAGGAGAGAGATGAAGAGAGTGGGGTCCCATAGTCCCCATCAAGGGCACAGTCATAATGACCTAGTAGTCCCCACCTCTTGAAGGTTCTACCATCTCCCAACAGTACCATCCTGGGGATGAAGTCTTTAACACACGAGCCTTAGGGAGACATTCAAGATCCAAACTATAGCAAAGAGAAATGATTCTCTTTGCTTGCACTGCTTATATTCCAGGAAACAGACTTCATAAATGTGAAACAACTAGAGAATGACATGACAGTGTTCAGTCACAAGTTGGTCATGACTTTAATATCTCCAGCCTCTTCCTCACATACTTGGCCTCTAGCCTCGCCTCTCTCTAGTAGAGTCAATTCACCATGTCCCTGCTCTCTCTGTGATCTTACAAGCCCATTGCCTGGATTCCTCCACAACCCTCCTTACTTTGCAGCTAGTACCTCACAGGGCCTAGAGCAGGGGCCAAAGTCCTCTGACCAAGTCAACACAGTGAATTTCAAACTACCCTGAGGTGAAATGCAATTCCACCTCCTCAGCTAACAGAAGGTACAGCCAGAACACTAGATCACCTTTATTTAGCACACACTAATTCTTACTTATCTTAGGGGAACTAAAAATATTGGACTAAAAGCAAGCATTTCAGAAAGGACTCCTCACTTTGATATGGTGATCATAAAATAAAGAGATTTCTAGTCTCATCCTCTGTAGTAAGTGGAGATACTTTTAGCTCTTAGAAATGAGAGCTCTCTCATCCGGTCATCTCCACTATCTTTCCCAGGTGATTCACTGCCCTATAGGACACTCACCTTTAAGATCAGAATAGTTGGTCTTCCCAAAGTGACCACTTACTATGACTAGTTCATAGATCACAAGAGGTTTCTACATTAAATATTTGATTCTATAGAACTTCTAAAGAATCTAGCTCTAACAGGTATTTTTCCCTTGAAATTGTTTTTGTAGCCAGGCATGGTGGTGCATGCCTGTATTCCCAGCAACTCAGGAGGCTGAGACATGAGGATGGCAAGTTCGAAACCAGCCTCAGGAACTTAGAGAGACCCAAGGCAACTTATCAAGACCATATCTCAAAATAAGAAATAAAAAGGGCTGGGGATATGGTAAATGCCTCTGGATTCAATCCCTGGTATACCCCACCTCCAAATTGTTTTTGTAGCATATGCAAAAAAGTAGAGTATAAAAGAGTGTAACATTCACTTGTTAAAACTCATCAAATGGTATATCTCAATAAAGTTGATTTAAACTGGAAAAACAAACCCTAGTTTTGACATTAGAAGCAAGTTTCGTCATATCCTGTCTCCTAGCTACCCTAACCCTCCCTGGAGACTACCACTGTTACCATTTTTTTGAGGGGTGAAGGATGGAGTGGGGTATGGCCTTCTAGAAATATTCCCTTCATACATGCATTTATAATCTTTTTTTTTTTTTTTTAAGACACAGCAGCATTTTGTATACTCTGTTTCCTTGCTTTTGCCTCTAAATAATGCATTGTGGGGTTGGGGACTCTCTCAGCAGTAGAGTGCTCCCCTAGCATGTACAAGGCCCTGGGTTCAACCCCTGGTACTGAAAACAAAACATTGTGGAGACAGTTGCATATCAATATGGTCTGTGTCACTTCACATTTTGGATGGACAGTATGGTTTCCCCCGAAAAGACACAGCATGATGTTCTCACTAGCTCTTGTTGAAGAACTTTTCAGTCATTTGCTTTTTTTTGTTGTTGTTGTTAGTAAACAATTCTTAGATATAGCTTATCTATAGAATCAATTCATATAAGTGGAATAATTGGATCAAATGGTATGTACACTTTTAAAACTGTGAAATAGTTTAAGTATATAAAAAGTATTAAAAAGAATGTAACTAATACTATGATGTACCCAGCATTATTATATCTCAACAAAGAAAAAACACATTTCATTTAGCAAGCACTGAAGCGTCAAGTCACTAACACATAGCTTATGTATTAATTGTGCAAAGTAGTTATGTGATTTTTTAATTTAAGATTGGAAAGTCTGCATTCAGATATTGCTAGGATTATATATTCCATCCAGTGGCCTCAGTTATGTCCAAAGTGAACTTTTTTGTTCTCCCTAAACCATCACCCAATTGTTTCTGAATGTAGTAGCTCTTTGGTGTACTTGACTCTAATCAATGAAAGTACCCAGGCTTCATCTGGCAAGACTATGGGTTCCGGGAAAGGCCTCAATCTACAAGGAGACTGCTAGGACCAGGTGAAGTCTACCCCAGGGATCTAGTCATACAAGTAAGTGACTTTATAGGGATTAGTTTTAGTTCTTATAAAAACAAATGAACTTTCAAATTTATTCTTATCTTTTAAGTCACCTGTGGCTTAATTTCTTTGTAAAGACCTATGTGTACATATATACATGCCTCAGACCTTCTGCAAGGATCTGGATACTGCTTTTCTGAATTGGAAACCAGGGGTTCTTGGTGGCCCTCTCCCTCTCCCTTCCTGTGCACTGTCATTTCAAGTTGCAGATACTGTTAAGGTTTTTCAGTTTTCCTTTGAACTGTGATTGCAACAACAACCTTGTATTTTAAGCCTATTTGTGCATGTGACTCTCTGGTGCTTTTGAATTTACTTAGTTAAAATTCTAGAATGATGTTTCTGGTGGTTTACATTATTCCCATTCTTACTTTCCTCAATCAGTTTTTTCTCATAGTCTTTTTTTTTGCCAAAAGTTCCTAGTGAAGACAACACCATCTTAGCAGACAGATGAACTCATAATTCATTACTTTAAAAATGCTAAAATAATTAAAAGTGTTCATCGCTGAGCACAATGGAATTAAACTCAGCTTGATATTTATGTCACGTTTCACTGCCTCAAGGATGTAGCTCACTTATCTTTAAAACGAAAAGGGAAAGCCTGCAGTTTCCAGAGATTTCCTATCCATTTTTTATTTCAGTTTTTTCCTTGAGCTGAAATTATTCCATCAGTTATCTACTCGGTCTGATTGTATAATCTAGTTGTTGAACAGGAGGGAATGAAGGATATACAATCTCTTCCCTTTATGTCCAGATGTAGTGAGATTAACACAACACCATTCATAGCACAGGCATGCCAGTATGGTCACACAAGGCCAGACCTCTTGTGCCTCTATGTTTTTCCCTTTCTTAGTGACAGAAAACCCACTGGACTCCAGCAACAGCTGAGCCCTGGCAGCTATTGGCCCCAACGCCCTATCTCCTGCCTCTCAGTCGGTAGAGACTGGCTGGGGAGGTGGCTAATCAGGTGGTTTGTATCCAGGAGAACATGGCCCAGTTAGCTATTTAAATCCAACTAGGATGATGTATGCAAGCGAGGCTGAAAGGGTTAGGAGAAAGGCAAAAGGAGAGGAGGACTCTTGTCAAGCTGCATTATTCACGGTGAGCTGGGCTGAGGCTAAGCAGAGACTCACACATGCCACCTGTGCCCAGAGCCAAAGTCCTGGTGCCTCCCTGCTGCCTCCCTCTAGTCGTCAAGAAAGGAAAGCATCCAATACTCAATTATATGGAGCTAGAGAATGATTTAATTGTGTGTGTGTGTGTGTGTGTGTGTGTGTGTGTGTGTTTTACTGGCAGAGCAGGTCTCTACTTAGATCAACACAGGCAAACCTGCTCCGGTTTGCAAATCACCAGAGTGTCACAGGAAAAGCTGGGCTGTCTCTCAAGCACTGATAAGGGAATCGTGTTTGCTCCCTCCTCTGCAAGTCTGTGGTCCCCATAACCCCGAATGAAACTTTGCAAAAGAGTTCCCAGCTTGGAGGCTGTTTCACAGCATGAGCAAATGTTCTAGCTCAGGAAATGATGCTAAAGACACTCAAAAAAAAGGCAAGATGGGTTTGACACAGCATTGGCACAGGATACGTGACGGGAAGCAGCGTGGTGAGTGGTGATAACGGTCCCGTGGCCAGGCTGAAAGCTAGTTTCACACCCAGCTTGGGTCCCCGCAGCAGGAGTGGGCTCAGTACACTGAGGTGACAGGCTTGTCTCACTGCAGGGTGAGAGCGGAAATCTGGCTGTGCTCCTGAGGGGAACAGGCCACGAGGAAGGAGGGGGAGCCCTCCTACCACTCCCCCTCCAAGAGCACCTTCTTACCAGGGCGCCTGACAAACCCTGCTCCTATGAACACGGTCCCATTGGGCTTGGTTGGTTTTGACCCTGCTCACCCCTAATTTTCCAAAACACCTCCTGTGGACAGAGCAGGCTTTGGGACAAGAGAGGACACAGCATTTGTCCTCAGGGTCTCTCAGTATGAATCAGATGGAGAGGACAATGCTGATTTCAGTTAATGGCAGGGTAAGTTAATAAAACCAAAATGCCTGTTTCTGGGCAAATCTGCCCCAGTGGGGTGGAACCTGTGGCCGATCAGCTTAGGAGGGCGGTTACAGATGGCCATGGCCTTTGTGGCAGCCCTTCACCATGTCGTGCTCCCACGTTGTCATGCAGATTAGAAATCTGTTTTTATTTGCCTCTCTTAAAAAAATAAACATTCAAAGCACAGGAAAAGGAGCTTTTCAACCCTGAGAGTGTTCTGCGTGTTTCAGTACATATGGCAAGACCCTCTCTTAGATAATTAGCAAGGGCTCCTGGCACTGTGGCATTACTCCAGCCTCCCAGTCCCAGCATTGTTCCAACAGCTCTGTTCTAGATGATTGACTACCATTCATTTAGTAACTTTTGCCGTAGAGAGGGGAGGGGAAACTTGTTGATGATATGGATTTAGAGCAGTCGTTGCATTTGGTTGGTGATTCTCCTGTAATCATCTTCCTTTAAGGAGTAAGAAGGGAGCAATTAATACCTATTTGCCATTTCGTTCCCTTCATTATTGCAGCTGATATTTTAATGAGCATAGGAAAACAGAACTATTCAAAGATTCCTTTGACCAACAGGTTCTGCATGAATTTTTGAAGAGCTCACCAGATTTAAATGATACAAAAGGACTAACGCAAGCAAAGGAGTGACAGAGCTAGCAAAGGGAACAAGACCACAATATTTCAAAACCAACAAACAGCATCCTATCTCTGTCAAGTACACCCAGGCACAGGAAAGTGACAATCTTATGTGTAGATAGCTATGATCCCTGCCTCAAAGTGCTCAACTCCTAGTGAAGGAAACCCACATGCTTACACATAACTCTCAAACGAGGCACTTAAACAACAGGTGTGAAGTTAAACCGAATGTTACCGATGTGCTGAAGAATCCTGGTTCATTCTGGGGGTAAGGCCTCTGGGGTGGACCTGGAGGATGCAGAGGATCTCAATAGGCAGAATGGAGGCTATTCCACGTGAAACTCCATAGCCTTAAAAGGAGCGTACTCCAAGTCTAATTGAACAAATATAGCAGAAGGTCCAACATAGATTGCATTATAAAAGAGATTTCCTAGAATACATGGAGGATTCCTACTGATAGGGTTGAAATATGCATACCAGTAGTATGTAGTTAAGCTTTTAAGCTCTAAAGACAGGGTTAAAATCCCAGATCAGTACTTTCAATGGATTGTGTTATTGTTGAAAAATATTTACTGTCTTTCCCTGGGGGAAGGTTATTCTTTCCTGTTCATTAATACCAGGCTGGTCATTTGACCTGCTTCCGCTAATGAAATGAGAGTAAAAGTGATATATGTCCCTTCCACAAAGACGCTTTAAGAGCCACCGTTTGCTCCTTCCATGTTCTCTTTTCCCTGTTTTATGATGATTAGTGAAGTCTGAGATGCACGGTGCCCTTTCAGCTTCTGCCTGGGCACTGGAACAAAGACAACTTGGAACAGAGCCAGAGCTGACTCATGGTCCACATGGCTCATTAGCATAAGCAAGCACTAAACCTTTGTTGTCAGCCTCCGAGAGTTCTAAGATGCTTGTTCTCACAGCACAACTCAGGTGAGGTTGACAGCTTAGGATCCATGGGATCTGATTTGACCATGTTAAACCTCAGTTTCCTTGCCTATAAAATGGGGATAAGTAAGTAAGTAGTAAGTAGTACTTACTTCAGTGGATCAATGTGAAGTTAAAATGAGTTAATTTCAAAGCACATAGCATAAAGGGTGTAGTCCATACTAAGAACCCAGTAAGTGTTAGAGCTGTCTTTAAATATGCATAGTAAAATGTCTAGAGGAATGTATGCCAACCTATTAACAGCAGGTCTCCCTTGAATGTGAAATTACAGGTGACTCACTTTCTATTTTACTTATTTCTTTAATTGAGTTGTTTATAAAGAGCATATACTATTTTAATAGTCATAGAAAGTAGATATTTCCACTTTGGGGAAAAAATAGCACATTTTGCCATCACGATGCCTATCACATCCAACTCGGCTCCTTGAAGGAGCAGCCTGTGCGTTGCCATGGGACGCTCGCATCCCCACTGGATGGCATAGCATAGTACTCCATCCACCTTTCCCCAAGGGTGGTTGATTGATCTGGGTGACTGAGTGAATGGTAGGTAATGATATACTATTTCTAAGATGAGAAATACAAAAAGACCACTACATGAGGGACTCACATATTTTAACTGGGTAACTAGAAATGTGAATTTAGAGATCAGAAATAGAGACGTGAGGATCATCCAAAGAGAGGTGATTGACCAAATCTGTGGGTATAAAATGGATAGTGAACTCAACCCTTTCAAGGAATTTTGCCACAGTAGGGAAATTGTAGCTAAAGAGAGAGGTAGGAGGTTAAGAAAGCATTTTTTCTTTTTTCAAGATGAGATAAATCGTCTGTAATGAGATTAGTGGTCTGTAGGCTGATGGTAAGAATCCATTTGAAAGAGGCAAGTGGATGATGCGGGAGAATAAAGAGAAGGTTCTGGTGCTTCAGATTGGGACAGGTGAAAGGAAAGAGGGTCTATTGTGTAAAACAATAGCATGAACTTAAGTGAGGTCCCAGTTTAGAGTTCAGAAGAGGGAGGCGGGGTTACTGGACACAGATGCAGTGGAGAGAGTGTGTGGGAGGCAAGGGTCTCTGTCATCTACTGACCACCACTTTTTTCTCTAGGAAATAGGAAGTAAGGAAGGTCAGCAACTGAAAGATAGGATGAGGAAAGGAGTATTGGAGATGTAGACAGGGAGGAAAAGGCATGAACTAGTGACCCCAGGAAAGGGTTGGGGGTTGGTTTAGTTGTGGGCCTGTGGTGAAGCAGACATGATGACAGAAAATTGGGGCAGAGGAAAGCAGCTCAGAATATGAGAGCCAGGAAGCAGAGAGAAAACTCTCCTCACCAGGGATAAAACTTAAACTCCAAAGTCATGCCTTCAGCAACCTCCTCCCTCCTGCCTATAGTTAACACCCAGTTAGTCCACACCTGTAGATCGATCCACTGATTAGGTTACAACTTTCATAATCTAATCTTTTCACCTCTGAACATTCTTGCATTGTTCACATGAATTTTGGGGGGACACCTCCCATCTAAACCATAAGAGGTGGGTCATTTCATCAAAGGAGCAAAGGAGAAAATCAATAGTCTTCTGATAAGAAGGAAAACACAGTTTTACATAAGGTAATTGCAGGAATAGCATGTGTTAGTCAGTTTTCCATTATTGTAACAAGTATCTGAGATCAATCAACTTGTAAAGAGAAAAGTTTTTTCTGGATCACTGGAGGTTTCAGTTCACGGTTGGTTGGTCCCATTACTTTTGGACCTGTGGAGAGGAAAAACAGCTTGGTAGAGAAAAAAAACCTATTCACTTCATGGCTGAGACCCAATAAAGAGAGTGAAAGAGACCAGGGTCCCATGATTGATTCCCTTCTAGGGCATGTGTTCAATGACCTAAAACTTCTCAGTCTGGTCCACCTCTTAAAAGGTTTTGCCACCTCCAAATAGTACCATACGCAGAAGACCAGCCTTTAACACATAGGAGAAAGTACTGAAGATCCAAACTGTAGCAGCCATCGCCTTTGCCATATCTATTGTCAGAAGGAAGTCACAGACATCCTTGCTCCCCACATTCCCCCGACACAACACCCGGAGTGGAAGAGATTCCACAGAGATGCAAAAACCAGGGGGAAGGGAAAGTTGGAGTCTGTCTGTCATAAAAGAAACTGATAAAATAACAGATTTTGAGGAAAAGAAAAGGAAATTGAGGGAACAAAACACGGCATATGTCTGTTGCCTAATGATACAGGAGATTGGGTCCCTCAACCCTTGAGATAGCAAGGACCTTAATGGTGGGGTGGAAGAGGAACTGACGAGGAGTTCACAGCAGAGGTAGGAGGTTTCTGCACGGCACTGAGGGCCCTAGCAGGTTAGGAAGGGTGCATTTGCTGTGGAGCCAATTGGCAGGGAAGAAATTTGCTCCAGCAATAGATGGTGCCCTGATTTTAGTCAGAAAACACATAATGGAGAGATTGGCCCTGGGGTGAGTGTGTTGAAAGGTCAGGGTCAAGAGCATATTAAAAGGGTGTGTACCTCGTGTACATATATGACTGCATGACTAACCAGATCCTACAATATGTACAATCAGAAAAATGAGAAACTGCACTTCATTTACGTATGCATTATCAAAATGTACAAATGCATTCTACTGTCATGTACAACTAATTAGAACAAATAAAAATTAATTAAATTAAAAAAAAAAGTCAGAGTCTCTGGTGCTGATGAAGCAAAACCAAAAGCTCAAGAGACTCAGTCATTTTTCTACCTCCTGCTCCCACAGCCCTGCCTCTCCAAACTGTGTGAAGTAAGTCGAGCATTCTAGGTCATCCTGGCTCTGTGAAGGACAGCAATCTGTCATGATGCAGTCAGATTCTGGTGGAGTTTTTGGATACCCCCCTCTGGGGACATTACAAAACAGAAGGTCCTTCTGTGGATCCAGAAGCCCCTTGGAGCTTCAGGGTCCCCTGCCTCTGAGTGTTTCCTGGTGCTTCTTTTGGCTCTGGTCAGTCAGTTTCCTGGTACTGAGGCCTTCCTCACCTGGGCCTCACCACCCTCATCCTCTTCTTTAGTCACAGTGCCCTCAGGCCCTTTCTAGACAGTTGAGGGTGAATTTTGTTTTGTTTTGTTTTATTTTTGGTACTGGAAATTTAACCCAGGGCTGCTTTACCACTGAGCTGTAGAAGCCCAGTCCTTTTTGCTTTTTTATTTTGAAGCAGTCTCACTAAGTTGCTAAGGCTGGCCTTGAACTTGTGATCCTCCTGTCTCAGCCTCTAGAGTTACCGGGGTTATAGGCATGTGCCACTTTTTGCAGCTCTTAGGATAAGTTGTTGACCCAGCCAATTCACTGACCTCAAGTTTACAACCGTCAAGGAAGTTAAAATGCTGAAGTAGCTAGAAGATACTAGAATTCATTTGTTAAGAAATTTGATTCTCTGTTTCTAGGATTAACTGTTGACTTTTTCTTGACCTTTTTGCCATTTTGGTCTTATTCTTGTGCTGTTGAATAGTACTAGACTAACAGAAGAGAACAGTCCAATGGCCTTGGAAGGTCATCCTGTCGGTCTCCTTCCTTTGAGCTAGGATGGTACTTAAAATAATAATCCTATGTGGGAAGATTTCAGAGGAGGAGATAAGCCCATGGCTGCAAGTAACTCTGATGAGTGAGAAGTATTTTATTTAAAGCTTAGCATAAAAATAAATGTCTCTTGCTTTAGAAAATTCATAGAGAAAGCATCAGTATTTCCCACATGAATAGACTATGTCATATTTCATTCATCTTGGTACCCTGAGCTCCATCCCACAGTGCGCCAATATTATTTGTTCGATGAGCATTTGTTGAACTGAAATGAGCTGATGTAAGGATGGGACGTTAGTGAATCTGAGTCATTCCTGAATGCTGTCAAACGAGTGAAAATTAGAAGAAATCCAGGTGCTTCTAATAAGAAACCAAACATTCACACATAGGAGACTGGCTCCTAGTGGATTCCTTTACAGTTTTCCTATATAAGACCTTGCTTTTTGAAAACACAACATCGGGAGCTATTTTTAAGACAACACTTTGGGTTGAAGTGTTTTAAATGCACAAAAATATAGAGAAGAAAACAGCAATTACCCTTATTCCCACCATGTAAAATTAAGTTCTATTAACATTTTGGCACATTTGCCTCCAGCCTTTTGATTCCATATTCTGTTTTTAAAGCCTCCTAGAGTGCAATTATGTGCTGAAAAATGTGAAGTGTGTCAGTGCTTCTGCATACAAGTGTATAAACTGTGAACTCACAGATACACACTCACCGGTTGTGACTTCCTGCTTACCCTTCACGAGGGTTTCTGTGCTGCTTGAAGTTGCTACGTTACAAACTGCTGTGGTAATAATGGTATAATGAAGCTGTGATTTTACATGTCAATGTACAGATGTGCTACTCGAAGAATACACTTTTAAAGTATAAAAACTCTAAGCAATGCACAGACACAATGAAAAAAATTCCAACGTGACCTTCTGGCCTTCAGTCTTTCAGTTTTTCTCTCTAGGGACAACCAGCATTGCAAATTTCTGCAAATGTTTCCAGAAATATTATTTGCATACATAAACACATATTTTCTATCTTCTTACACAGATGGTAGCATATGATATATATGGTTTTGTCCTTAAGCCTAGGGGGTTTGAAATTTTTGAAAGTACTTCTTAACAGCAAGCTTTCTGAAGGTATAGATTCGTAATCAAGGTCTTTCTTTTTTCCACGGTCTCAGATAATTAACTCAGGGTGGTCAGACAATGTCCTCCTCTGACTGCACAGGTCCCTTCAAATCACAGATTCCCATGTCACTTGTAGACAGTTAGTTCTCACTATAGTTGAACTTGCTTGTTTAAAAATCTACAAGACAACTCTTTATATTTTTGGTAGCTAAAGCAAAATCCTGCAGAACACAACAAAACCAGAGGGAAATTTGGGGCTCTGCTTAAAATACAGCTGGGCAAGCCCACACTCAGTTGCTGGAATAACAACCAGTTGGGAGGGCTAAATTTAGCCTGGAGCCTTAAATGCGGTCAGTTCTGAGGTCTGCAACCTCTCTGTGAGGAACTCTGCCCCAGCTCCCAAGTTGGAAGACAAGAAAGGATGACGATAATTGCTTGAAATGCTGATTTTGTGAAAACAACCAAGTCAATCTGATGTGATTTAATAGGCTGTAAAAGGTTTGATTTACAGCCGATCAATAGGCAAACATTATGATTTGTTGTTAGGAAAATGCAGAATCTAGGGACTAGGTTGATGGCAAACAGTGGAAAAGTTTAAGTAATATAGTAATGTTGATTTTTCATTTTGACTTTTAAAAAAGGATGGATGTGTACATTGGATGTAGAAGTGGGTTCTGTCCTAAAAAACAAACAAATCAACCGGAAAACAGTCAGAGATGGTGTCTTACTAGTAGACCTCCTGAGAACCCTCTATCCGTGTGCTGCCCCTCCCCCAGGGGAGGGCTGCAAAGGACATGGAGTCCCCAGAAATGGGCTCAAGTCTGGATTTTATGATTTGGTCAGCTTCATTTTCCTGGTTTGTTGAAGGGATGGGGTTGCATTAGATGCCCTCTGATCTCCAGCCTTTGGATGTGCTCTTAGTACTAAGTGTCTCCTACACCTGCCCGTGACCTGCAGTTCTCCACAGCGCACTCTAGTCCTCTCCAACCCAATGCTATGAGTGCCTCCAGGGGAGACCATGGTTAAACATATAATTTGGTAAGGGAAGGACATGAAGAACCTGAGTCCAGAATCTCCCCTGATCCCAAAGACAACACCAAGGACAGCCTGACGACCCACGTGGAATCACAGGTGTGCCCTGGTCTTCTCCCAGAGACCCGTGCCATGTCGTTTATGGAGAATAAACAGGACAAGGATGCCATATTTAGACTTGGTGGTACCCAGGGAACAGCAGGACTTTGGGTTCACTACACTCACACATGCAAAGAAAGTGCCTGTCATGGTCCTCCTGAACCCCCCAGGCACTGGGTAATGATAATGAGAAACTAGACTGAGTCCACCCAGTTGAAGACTTACTCAGATGCCATGATTGGAATGCCATGTCTTCATCATTGTTTTAGTCTCTATGGTCGAACTGCTCAATCTCACAGGTTCCTCTCCTCCTTCCTCTGCATCTCTCTGAGAGGGTGCTTGGAGGAGGGCAGAAGCTTTACAGGATGTCACGGGGGCTGGGGCTGGGAAGGGCCTCCTAGGCTCATGCTGGTGAGTGTGTATGAATACACTTGGTGACCTCTAAGCTGTGGTGGGATTGGTTTGCTGGTCTGTCTGTGAGCTTCTGTTGTGGTCTCTCTCAGACTACTTGGGGGCTCACTGGGCTCCCTGTGGTCTGACTTCCCCTTGCCTCTGTCATCACAGGCACATCTGAGTCCCTGCCTCCCTGTCCCTCTGGGTCCTGAACCAGGCTACCCCCTACGGGGTATTTTACTCCCAGCCACATTATGGCTTTTGGCTTATGGAGACAAAAGGATGCTCGAGTTCAAAGCAGACCCTCTCCCCACCCTCCTAACAATGCAGGGCTGCCTTATTTTGACCTTCCTAACAGCTCACTCCAGAGCCCCGGATGAGGATGAGGGCACAGGCTGCCACCCTCCATGTTTCTTTCCTTGTGATTGATCCAAGAAGCTCCTCTCTTGGTCCACAGCAGAGTGGTCCACAGCAGAGTGTCTTCCACCTCCACCCTTCCTTGGGGCCAGAGGGACGAGAGTTTTTCAAATCCCCACTCCTGTCTACCTGTAATTTCCATTATGTGAGAGTTCATAATTGAATGCTCAACACACATTGCCCTCAATATGTTAAACAGGGGCTACCTTTTTAGAAAATCTTTTTCTTTCCTTTTTTAAGCCTGACTTTCAAGCCCTTCGTTTGATTTCAAATCCTATTTTGGATACCAGAAGCTAGATATTAACTTTTTTCCTGTTTGTATTCTTTATGAAAATTCTTAATCCCCTACTCCAGAGTAGGAAGGTGTTTTTTATTTCATAAAAAGAAAAAAGAAACCTATAAATCACATTAAGAATTTTTGAAATATTATTCTGCTTTAAATTTTCATGTGCTTATTTCACCAATGTCTGCCCTGTTAGAAAGCATGTTACTGAGGTGGGGATGGAGAGACAAAACTTTAAGAAATTGATCTAAAAAGTTGGAACCATAAGGAACATAGGGCAGGTAAGTTGGATGAGGGAAAATTCCAGTTGGTTGGGGGATGGTGTGGAGCTGGTAGCTGATAAGACACTTAGGTTTATCCACGCAGGCATCCCAAACTCATTAAGACCTCACACTGGCTATGACTCTACTGTCTATGCTAGAAGGAGGGGGACTGGCACTGTGGCTCCAGCAGAGGAGGACAGTTGGACCCTGGACCTATACCAGCAGAGTGCAGTCTGCCAGAGAGACTGGAGTAAACCAAAGGAACATCTGAGACACGGGCCTGTAATAAGTGGGTTAATTGAAATGACCAAAGAACCAGGGGAGTGGTTGTCACATTACCTATGATGAGTTCCTTGTGCCAAAGGCCCCAGGGTGCATCTTGTTCTGTCCTGAGTCCACAGAAAGTAGATGGGGAGCTCCCCACCTGTGATGTCTTCTAGGTCCCTCCTCTATCACAAACTCTCCACTTTTTTTTTTTTTTTTTTGGGTACTCGTGATTGAACCCAGGGGTGCTTAGCCACTAAGACACATCCCCAGCCCCTTTTTTATATTTCATTTAGAGACAAGGTCTCACTGAGTTGCTTAGGGCCTTGCTAATTTGCTGAAGTTGGCTCTGAACTCATGATCCTCCTGCCTCAGCCTCCTGAGCCACTGGGATTACAGGTGTGTGAAATCAGGCCTGGCTAAACTCTCCACTTTCCAACCCCTTTCATTCCTCCTGATTACCCCAGGTGAACCCCCAGGCCCTTTGACCATATGTTATATTCAAGTAGGAAGAATAAAGGCACCAGCTTATTCCCTGGTTATTTATTGCTTCCTGGACATCATGAGGTGAACTGGCTTCCTCCTCCGTGCACTGCGCCATGATTTATTGTGCTGCTATAAGGTAACCAGTTTACTCCCCAAAAGTACCACTCTGCCATGCTTGTGCATTTCATCATTGACTGCAATGAAAGGGTTTTTCTCTCCTTAAAAGAGTTCGAAGCCTCAGTGGGAAGAGGTGGATGTGTCCCATTGTCGGGGCAATGGCTCTGGGTCTGTAAGTTATCCTAGAGGCGTTCCAGGCCCAGGTGTTGATCTTATGGCCCTTAGGGAACCTTAGGCTGGGGTGTTAGAAGCCTGATGGTCCCAGTTCCTACAGTAAGGGTGGCCCAGCAAGAAGGGGACCTAGTACCAAAAGAGCAAGTGCGAGGAGACTCCTGACTCATTTATGTCCCCTCCCCACCTAAAGATTCAGTCATCTCCCTTATTGGTCCTTACCTTGTCTTGACTTGAGACCCTGAGATGCATATATAATGTAAGTGAAATTGGTTTAGATCATCTTTAATTCTTTTCTGGTAGCAAACCTCCTGGCTTTATTTCTTATCCCCTGTTTCCTCTCCACCCCTATATTATTTTCAACTTGACTAATAAAATGACTGAAAAGAAAATGTGTCATTCAAAATCATCTTTTTTATTAAGAGGGGTGTTATTTTATAGGAAAGTCACAGCAGGTATTTGGGGTACATAACATGCAGTATTGATAATATATTAGAGCAAATGACTTGGCTTGAGAATAAGCTTTCAAAAGAGAATTAGAAACATATTGTTTCCTTAACTTCAGACTCTGAAGAAGTCAAGGAAGCAATTTAATTTAAAGGCTATTCCTGATGGGGATTCTGGTAGTGTCAGAAAAGCTACAAGTCAGAGGGGAAATTTAGTAAAATAAAAGGAAGCTTATTGTGTAACAATACTATTAAAATGTCAGCACCCTTCTTGGAGGTGGACCCAGGCAATCAAATGAAGGCAGGGAGGTTAAGATGTCACATAGCTTAGCTAAGGGGACTGCCCTCCCAAACATGCTATTTGACTTCTGGTTACTTCTCTCTAGGATTCAAGTTATTTATGTGCCTTGCAGAATCAAAACAAGGCCATGATGGCTCAAGAATAGGCTGGCTCATTCTCAGTTTGCAGGAGTGGAAGTTGGGATTTTACACTTTTTTTAATATATATATATATATATATATATATATTTTTTTTTTTTTTTTTTGTCATGAACAACCTCAAATTCTAATCTGGAATACATGGTGTCTAAATAAAATCAAGTTAAAGTCAAACCAAGCCAACTCCTCTTGTTTTCACAAGTGCTTGTCTGTCTTCATGGCATCCCTCTCGTTTTGACTTGAAATATTTGTATTTTCGTACTTTTCTATTTACTTCCCCACATCTACCACCTTCCGTCCCCCATAATGTAGGTTGTTGAAAGGTAAGAACCAGGGTTACATATCTTTACAGTCCTTGGAGTGCTGAGAATAATACATTCCACACAGTTAACAATTGATAAATGAGTGTTGATTGATGTGAGGTTAAAAAATAATTTTTGTAGTGACTTGGGAGGCTGAGGCAAGAGGATTGCAAGTTCAAGGCCAGCCTCAGCAATTTAGTGAGGCCCTGAGCAATTCAGCAAGACTCTGTCTCAAAAGTAAAAAGGGCTGGGGATGTGGTGGTAAAGTACCCCTGGGTTAAATCCCTGGTACCCCCTAATAATTAACAATGATAATAATTGTTATAAGAATATTATCAAGAAATGTGAGCCCAAACCATTTATGGAAGTAATCTGTAAACACTCTCTAAGCTCTCCAGTTCTTCTTGCCAAATAAAGATGTGTACTCAGGCTATTAAAAGACTATCTAAAGAGACCTTATTTATTTCCCCCACCTTATTCCCCAAAGGATTTGAGTTGGCTTTATTCAAATACACGTAATATATCAAACTGAATAAGGATAAATAAAGAGGGTAAAGGGAACGTAAGGGTGGAACAGTAAGCAAGAATAAAGTTAGTAAACAGAAATACATGTAAGCAATTCTTTTTTTTTTTTTTTTTTTTTTGATACTGGGGATTGAACCCAGGGGTGCTTAACCACTGAGCCACATCCTGGGCCATCTTTAATATTTCATTTAGAGACAAGGTCTCACTAAGTTGCTGAGGCTGGCTTTGAGCTCACGATCTTCCTGCCTTGGCCTCCTGAGCCACTGGGATTGCTAGTGTGCACCACCACCTGGCATGTGAGCATTTCTTGAACTCCTTACTTGTGCTGAGTTTCCAAGGCAAAGAAGGGATACTGACTGGCTACAATTCCACAGCATGTTTAAGATCAAAACCTAGCTCCTCCATGCTGGTGTGCAACAGGCTGCTCCCACATCTCAGTGGGTCCCTTGATGAAGTAGGTTAGTTAACCTGGTACCTGTGGAGCAGGGGAACCCTCATTCTACCTGTGCTCCAGTTCTCTGAAAGTACAAAGCCTGTTCTTGGCCTGAGTCACCGCACAAGGCTAGCTTTGTCAGAAGACCAGAAGAAGAACCGTTGTGCATGGCAGCACCACCAGCCAGGTTTCCAGCAGTGGTCATGACAGTGAGGGTCGCCACCACAAAGAGCCCGGAGAAGTCCAAAGTGGCAAAACAGTCCCTAGCACTTCCACAGTTGACGTCTTCCCTTTCTGTCCTCCAGAAACCAAACTATTCTCCAGTGCCTAAAGCCCCATTCTGCTTCCTCCAGAGTCCTTTACCAAGTGGCCCTGGATCCCTCCCAAGACAACACGCTTCCCTCTGGGTGGGCTGTTAGAGGAAAGCCATATGAGTAAAATCATTACTACCATGATGCGCATGACTGATGTATAAGCCTCCCAGGAATGGGTTTTATTTTTTAAGAGTGGCTTTTTAACTCACTTAAAACTTTAATTAACTGACTAGAGGATTGATTGATTAATAGATTGTGTGTAGAACAGAGTTAGAGATCTTTAAACCATGGTACTTTGTCTCTTGAATGTCTTTAGTGACCCCTTTGTCATGCATCAAAGGCAAAAGATCTAGCAACTTGACCTCTGACTTCAAAAAATGTCCATTTCCCTGTTAAGATGTGAAACATACTGGAGTCACTTAGGCCAGTTACTTCTCTGAGGCTCAGTCTTAGTTGATAAAGAGAAATAATGATAGAAGTTATGTTGGGGTATTCGGATGTGAAAGTAGTTGACATATAGAAAAGATATCTCTTTCCTCCTTTTTCTGTCATTCCCCCTTCCCTACAATCCCCCGTCAAGTATAACAATCTGCTCCATGCTTGAGAACCTTTATTTTTTTAACCTTTATTTAATTAATTTATTTATTTTATGTGGTGCTGAGTTTCAAGCCCATTGCCTCACATGTGCTTATTCAGTGCTCTACCACTGAGCCTGAGTCCCAGCCCCAAGTTCATATGTTTTTAAAATGATTTTTCTTCTCCCCCTGCTCTGTTTTTCTGGACAGTATATAGAAACTACCCATGTATCCTTTCACTGTCCACCTTCCACACTAATTTTCTATTGATTTTGCCTTATAATTAAGGCTATCCACCTGCTGGTAGACTGGTTATGACAAGAAGATGCAGAATACTCACTCTTGGTCATCACTCAAGAGTAAATGGCAGGGCTGGGGTTGTGGCTCAGTGGTATAGCGCTTGCCTAGCACGTGTGAGGCACTGGGTTCCATCCTCAGCACCACATATAAACAAGCAAAATAAAAGTATCGTGTCTTCAATGGAATACAATTTGGCAGTTCCTCAAAAAGTTAAATATAGAATTACCATATGATCTAAGAATTCCACTCCTTAGTGTATACCCCAAATCATTGAAAACAGATGCTCAAATAAATACTTGTTCACACATATTCATAGCAAAACAACCAAAATGCCCCATTAACTGAGAAATGGATAAATGAACTTTGGTATATTCATTCAATTGAATATTATCCAGTCATCTACAGGAATGAAATACTTGGATAAACCTTGAAACATCATGCTAATGTATGAGAAACTAAACACAAAGATCACATCTTTTGTATCATTCATTATTATTATTCAGTATCATTTCATGTATATGAAATTCCAAGAATAGGTAAATCCTGAGATAAAAAGCAGATTGGTGGTTGCCAGAGGCTGGGAGGAACACAGAAACCCACAGAAAGTGGGTTTTATTTTAGAGCAATAGAAATGATTTGGACACAGATCAAGGTGATGTTGTGCAACATTGCGAATGTAACAAATGCCACTGAATTGTTCATTTTTAAATTGTTTATTTTATGTCATGTAAATTTCATTTCGATAAATTTTTAAAAATTAAAAGCAGAACTTGTGCCTATCTACAAAGAGAGAGAGTAAATGGCACATGCCACCTAATCCAGACTGCTTTGACCTATCACCTTCCCATGGGGCACTGAGTTGTTAGCAGCAACCCTTGAGAGAAAGCATCTTGTGAGCATATATAGTCTGTACACTTCTTTATACTGTTGCCCAAATTATGCTCTACTTTGTCTTATATACAGGTGGATTCCAGATGTAAACATCTGGGTAACTTTGAGCTTCTCAATAAGAAATTCACAATATTTAAAAACATACCTTAATATAATAGATGGTAGCAGACTACTTTGTTAGACAAATCCTCCCAAATAATAATTATTATATCTGAAAATAATTTATAGAGATGATTATTACAAAGCAGTGAAAAATAACCAAAATCTGAAGAAAAGTGAGGCAGGAATCAGCCTGGGCAATAGTTTGCAGCAGGTTTTTGCTTTCGATAACTTCCCAAAGTGTATGCAGGTTAAGGACAGTAGAAACCCAGGGCTTTGCTGGGTTGAGGAGTCAATGCCAGAGTTTGTGAGGAGCGAAGACCTAGCAAGGGAAGGAGACTCAGGGTGGTGCCTACAGGAGATTCCATGGCCCTGCTGACAAAAACAGTCACTGACAGCTGAAATTTAGGTTATTTCTTTTTTTTCTTTCTTCTTATTTTTTTTAGACAGCCTGAACTTCAGTGGCTGCCACTGCAGGGAAGATAAAGTTTGAAATTTGAGTCCTGTTATGTTAACTATCCTTTCAAAAAAATCACTCTTCAGAGTAGCATAACAGAATCCAGCACAAGGAATCATTTGCAATGTTCCATATTCAATTAAAACATCACTAAATATGAAAGAAACAGAAAAGTATGACCCATACCTAAGAAGAAAAAGTTAATCAGGTCCAACGCCAAGAAGAGCCCAATATTACAATAGCAGCCAAAAACTTTAAAGCAACTATTCTAAGCATGTTTAAGCATTTTTATTTATTTACTATTTTAATTTGTATGTTCAAATATTGAAAGAAAAAAATATACAAAATAAAAGATGAGAAAACTCAGCAGGGAAATAAACTATAAAAACAAAAATAGTAAAAATTCTTACATTGGAAGTTGTAGCATATGAAATAATAATTCATTATTAAATTAATAGTAAATTAAAGTTGGCAGAAAAAGGGTCAAGAACCTGAAGCTAATTCAATACAAATCCGATCTGAAGAACAGAGAGAAAACATTTTTAAAAAAACAGAGTCCCAGAGACTTAAGAAGTAATATCAATATCTAACATACATGTAATCAAAGTTACAGAAGAAAGAGAGCGAGGGAACATAAAGGTCAAAAACTCTCCAATTTAGTTATGAATATCATTTCACAGGTCCAGGAAGTTGAACAAACTTGAAGTATGATAGAAAACCAGAGCTATGCACATGTTATGGTTTGGGTGGTGAATACTCCTACGGAGCTCATGTGTCTTGATCCCCAGTGCAGCGGTGTTCAGAGGTGGGCCTTTGGAGGTGATGAAATCAGGAGGATGCTGACCTCACAAATGGATCAATTCACTTAATGGGCTATTGGAAGTGGCAGAACTTTAGGAGGTGGGGCTTACTTGGAAGAAATATGTGATTGGGGGTACACCCTTGAAGGGCCTATTTTGTCCACCATCCTTCCCTCCACTTCCTGGTCACCTGGCTGAGAATCTTTGCACTCCCATGATGCTCTGCCTCAGACAGGTCCAAAAACAACAGAGCCAAGTGACCATAGGCTGGAATCTCTGACACCATGAGCCAAAATAAACATTTCCTCCTTTTAAGTTGCTTATGTCAGGTATGTGGTCACAGTGACAGAAAGCTAACAGTACAATATACAAAAGCTCTACAAAATTGAAGAGGAAGAGAAAGCTTTTGAAAGTGTCTGGAGTAAAACAACATGTGTCACAGAGAGATACAATTGTACAAATGAGACCTTCAAATAAGAAGCAACAGAGACCAGAAGACAATGGAATAACATCTTTAAAGGACTAAAAAAAAATTTCAAACATTTAATGAAGCAATAGCATCTTATTTATGTAAAAGTAAAGAGCAAAGAGGAAACAGGAAGAAGAAATACCGCACATCTATGAGGCCAACATAAGCCTGATACCAAAATCTGGCAAAGGCACTAAAAGAAAAAAAAATTAACCAATATACATCAGGAATTTGATACAAAAATCCTTAAAATGATCTATCATGACCAGTGAGGTTATAACCCAATTATGCAAGGTTGGTTCAACATTTAAAAATTCTACAAATATATTCCACTAGAGTAACAGAATAACAACACAGATTATCACAATGGACGCAGAAAAAAAAATCTGACAGAACTCAGAACTCATTCATGATTAAAAACAAACAAACATACAAATCCAAAGCTCTAAACATTGAAATAGAAGAGAACTTCCTCTATCTGGTAAAGTGCACCTCTAAAAAACCTGCAACTAATAATATTTTCCTCTAAGATTAGGGAATATTTGTTCTTCACTTCTATCCAACATTATTCTGGTGTTCTTCACTATTGTTGTCATTGTTATCAGGCAGGAATTGTAATAAGGCAAGAAAAAAACCATAGGAAAAAGACATGAGGAAACTTTCTGGAGAGACGAAAATGTTCTATACTGTGGAGGAGATGTTGGTTACATGGGAATATTCAATTGTCAAAATTGAACAATTAAGGATCATACATCTTAATGGGTAAAATTTTCACCTAAATGAAATAACAGAAAAAAATAACAGTAAAAAATAGGAGAAGTGTATGTAGATATAGATGAAACAAAAATGGCAGAATATTGATAATTGTTGAAGCTGGAGGTTGGATCCATGGGGGCTCATTGTGCTGGTTTTTGTACTTTGTATGCATGGAGAATTTTCTATAATAAAAGTTTTAAAATATAATAGCATATAATTCCTTTTGAATACAACAAGACCCATTGAACATTATCTAATATTTTAATTGACTGGAAGTTATAAATGAGAAATTAAGTGACTTGTATCATGGATCTGTCTCTATTTATTGGATAACTTTCATTTATTTCAAAAAAGAAAAGAGGTCATCCCTGTAATTCAGTTTCAGTGTTGAGCTTCATAAACATTTACTCAAAGAATAAACTAAAGAACTTTGGTTTTATTTGAAAATTCACAAATCCTCACGTTAGCTAATTGTGTGAGAATATATTTGATAAAGCCAAAATATTAAACTGAATAATTTTAAAAATTCCACTAAACTGTTCATTTAGAAATGGATAAGATGGTACATTTTATGTTATGTATGTTTTACCACAATTTTTAATAATTATGTAAGTGAAAAAAATCCAGATAAAGGGATGAAATAGCTTTGTTTTTCTCTCACATCCTCAATATTTATTTTTCTTGCCCTTGGATGTCACATGGTACTCATTACTACACTTCCTGGGAATAAAATACTTTGAAAAATATTTCAAATAATTGTCCTCAAGTTCCCAAAAGGCAGCAATCTGGAATATCAGTATTCCCTGAAATTCATAAATATAAATGTTTCATGAACAGTTGGTTCATCTGTACACCTCTTGGTTTGTATAATTTGGGTAGCTTATTTTATATCAGTCTCTTTTATAATTCAAACACCCCAATAACAATGGGGGTCCAAGAAGAAGAAATAGGATGGAATTTACATATAAGGAACGCTTCAATATAAATTCACTAAAACAATCCTTAGAGAAAGAAGTGGAATTGTAAAACTGAGTTTTCATAAGGTTCTAATTTGGATTTTCTTCAAGTGTGTAAGCATCCACACTGGAATGTCTCTGGCTGGGCTACTGGAAAAGGTTTTGAAATCTCTGTCTCCTGAGAACATAGTGGTTTTAGAAAGAGCAGATATCCCTCCAGGGCAGCTTTGGGCAACTGGACAGCTGGAACAACTCAGCAGTCTAGTCAGGTACTAAGGCACAATGGGAATGTTCTGGAATGAATGAACATCCATCCCTATTTTTTATTTTTTATTTTGGGAGGGCATCCAGGGTGCTGGGTACAGGTCTTGGGGACCCAGGATTTCATGCATGCTAATTATGTGCTTTACCACTGAGCCACACCTCCTGGTTCCCCACTACTATTTCTATCCTTGAATCACTTGGCTGGAGATGTAAAGTTTTGAAAGAAAGTCTGGCTGATTGACTTCAGGTCTTGAACCTGCACCTGTTTGTGCCAGGTTGACAAGAAGTATCTAGCAGAAGAATCTTCAGGAGCTCCTTTAGCCTCATCAGTGATAGAGCACTTTGTTTGCAACTACTCAATACAATGTAGGACAGGAAATTCCACAAAAGAGGGTTCTGTTGTAGAGGGAGAACAGATGTTAGGTCCACTTCTGAGAGGGAAAGCTGTTCAGAAGGAACTTGTGAATATGGCCCATTTTATTTTCACTGATAATGAATAAGACTCTTTAGGCCCAAGGAGATGTCCATACATTATGTTCCTGTCTGTCACAATTGTCTTTGCAGTACTGGGTCCAGAGTGAGTAGATAGGGATGTTTGGGGCTGCAAGTAACTAGAAAAACTCAATTTGGCTTGCTTGAACAATGCACAAATGTATTATTTCACATAAGAAGTAATGCCTAGATAGGATGGACACAGGTTGGTTGATTCAGTGGCCAAGTGATATTAGTAGGGATTCTGATTAATTCCATCTTTTTGCTTTGTCATTTTAAGTGTGCTCATCACAGCTCCAGGCTTCAGGTCTCCATATACCACCATCCAGAGACAGAACAAAGCAGTTACTATGTCTTCATGTCTCTTTTAAGAACTAAGAAACTTTTTCGGGAAACCCCTCAGTGATGTGTCTTCATGACTCATTGGTCACAATTGGGTGACATGCCTCTTTTGTGCTACCATCAAGGCAAAGGGAATTTCCACAGTTGGCTTCATCAAGATAGCTAGGAATGGGGCCAGCTTTCCCAAATAGTAAATTGGACAACAGGATGAAGTTGGATGAGTGAAGTTGGGAGCAAAGAGTGGGCATTTGTCACATTTGTGGCTCCCCATACTTAAGGAATTTCCCACATTGAGAGTCCAAAGATAGAAGCAGAACTCACGTTCCCAGTTGGCAGATGTTTTGGGGTGCAGGTTGTCTACACTCCATCAATCAGACACACCTGCATCAGACTTGAATTCCGAACCAAGCCAGTGAGCAATTAGGTAGGTGCCAGGCAGAACCCACTTCTTGATGAAGGTGAAACATTGGATAAAGTTTCCAGAGATAGCTGAGAGGTAACATCGTGTGCATAGCATCTCTGTTGTAAGTGGCAGTGGTTCTATGTGTCCCCTGGAGCACTTTAGGCATTCTCCCAGGTTCTGTGGTCATCAAGCTTTATTTTCCAGCCTTCCAGGGAATTCTAAGCTCACTATGTCCCTGAATAATTGTCTTTTAGGCTTAAAGTAGCCTGAGTGTGTCCTGTTGTTCATCACCAGGAATTCTGCAAGGAAGAAGTGAAGAATTATAGTCTACCACAGTAGAGAATCGGTACATGTCTGACACAGCAAAACCAGGGGGTCATGTTCTCTGTGACACCTCAATGACCCGCTTACAGAGAACAAAATATGAAAGTTACCCCAGAAGTTGTTCCCTGCTGTCAAACTCAGTTTCCTCTCAGCCTCTACCTTCCCTTTGATGGCTCAAGGAATTTCTCTGGAAGTCTGCTGTTCCTGTCTAAGTTATTTTCACTGAAGAGCTTGACAGCCTTAAACCATCCCACGGGGAGGTATCATTTAATAATGTGTGGAAGAAATCACACACCAATCTAGCCAGGTCAAGACTAAATTTTGAAGTTTTGAAAGTGAGATGCTAAAAATGTGTGACTGTGTATCCTCTTACATGTCACTGAAAGGGAATGGAAAGTCCCTGCAATTTATTCAACATTGTTATTAAATAAAAAATATTATAGCAACATTAATGGTACTTTAAATAATAGAAAGAAGAACTACATTTACAATTCTGCTCTCTTGCCTCAGCACAGCTACTTGTGCCTCTTAACATGGTATTATTTGCCTGTCTCAATGCCTCTACTTGCCCTTATCTTATTTAAGTGGGCACAATATATTTTGCCTAACCACCACCCTCGCTAGGTATTTAGGAGGTTTATGGCTTACAAACATCCCTATATTAATTTTGTATTAAACAGACATAAAGCATTATCCTTCTTTTGGATAATGCAAATCACTAAATCATATAAATATTTCCAAGTTTTTGTCTGGCATTGCTGTTTTACATTGCTATGAGCAACAGGTGTGGACCAGTTTCACTATGGCATGGACAGCAATGGATATGTTGAAATAGTTTTTTAGTGGAAGGAAAATGAGACTTACTGCTGCTTCATTTTGTAGATTTGATTTTAATTATTACCAAAGTTTTCTGATGATTTTGACTGTGAAGACTCTTGACACAGGATTGTCATAGTCTTCCTCTGCTTTCAGAGACAGCACCAGGTTCCAGGATTGTAAATATAATAAAGATGTGCACATTATCAAGAATGTTTCAGAAAGCGCCATGTGGTTTTCTTGGGAGCTGGTTTTAGGCAGAATTAATCCTGTTAGAGGGTTATTATATTGGATTGTCCTAGTTATGTCAAAGCAGGGCCTGGGGGAGGGGTTTTCTTCATTTGTCTGAACATTGCTGAACATTTAATTTCAAATATTCTGCTTAGTGCATAATGAAAAATGTCCACCAAATTTGTGGTAGTAAATGTAAACCGTAGTCTTGACATTTGAAAAATTTGAAATAGATTAATACTACAGAACTATATCAGTTCTTTGTGACATCCCTTTGCTAAAATAAAAATGCTATTTTTCAAATAAATTACTCTTCCTTTTTTTCCCCCCTCTTATTTCCTCTGCTACAAATATAAGCATCACTTTAAAAAAAACAGTCACTGAAAAATTTACATTTTGGCAAACATGGCTTAATTTTAAATGCTGGTATAGAATTTTCAACAGAAAGCTGTGGACCTGGAAACAGAATGTTCTTTTTTGAACTGCATTTGGAAAAGGGAAATTAAGTGTAACTCTTGCTTTTCCAGGCTGTGTGATCCTGGGGGACGACAAGCAAAAAGCAGCAAAAATAGTTTGGGGCTCCAAGCAGCACCCATGGAAAAGCTGACACCCAAGACCTCTGAGTCCTTTTCTTCTGTCAGAGGAAGTAGCTCCTCTAGTTACAGCCTGTACCCAAGTGGCCATTTAACATATTCCCACTTGGTACCCATCTCTGCTTCGCCCCCTGGTGGCCTTAGGCCACTATTGCTGCTGCCTCCGCATAGTCTGACCTTGATACTGTCAAGAGCCACTTCTGTCACTGTCCCCACCCTTGTGCCATGCCATAGGAATCTGCTGAAACTGCCCTGCAGAAGAGAAGTGGCCTTTCCTCCTCAGCCCATTACAGAACCACTGTGCAGCCACTTTCTAAGAAGCCCACACCCTCAGGATCTCATGGCCTCTTTTCCTGAACAATTCTATGCCAGTTTCCCTGGCACTGCATCAAAGGATATATAAATATATTTTTTGTATTGTTGCCTCAAAAAAGTTTCTCCCCATTTCAACAGCTGAGACAACTGGAGAATCCCAAGCAAAATAATGAAGTCTAACCATTACCTACACCATGTATATGAGATTTAACTCAGAATGGATCAAAGACTTAAATGTAAGAGCTGAGGTTAAAACTTTAGAAGAAATCAGGAGAAAATCTTCATGACCTTGGATTGACAAAGAATTCTTTAAAATGATAGCAAAAGTTCATGTATTCCTGGGAGAAAAATGAGACTGCCTCCAAATTTAAACTTCTTGTTACATACATCAAAGGATACTACTAATAAAATGAAAATAATAACCACAGAATGGGAAAAAATGTTTACAGATCATATGAAAGTAGTATGATATTCCAGAGTACATAAAGAACTTTTATGACTCAACAACAAAAAAGACAAACATCCTAACTTAAAAATGACCAAAGAACTTGAAATTGACATTTCTCCAAAGAAAATATACAAATGGCCAACACACACATGAAAAGATGCTCAGTATCATTAGTCACTAGAGAAATGCAAACTAAAACCACATTGAGATATCACTTCCCACTCACTAGGATGACTATAATCAAAACCACAGAAAACAACAAGTAATAGCTAGGATATGGAGAAATTGGAGCCCTCACGCATTGCTGATGGCAATGTAAAACATGCAGCCACTGTGAAAAACAGTTTGATAGTTCTTCAAAATGTTAAGCAAAGAATTATCCTATGACCATTAATTCCACTCCTAGATGGAATAAAAACTTATATCCACACAAAAACCTGCATAGGAGCAAGGTGTGGTAGCATGCAACTGTAAGCCCAGCTACTAGGAGGCAGAGGTAGGAGGATCACAAGTTGAAGGTCAGCCTGGGCAATCTAGGGAGACCCTGTCTCAAAATAGAAAGGACTGGGGAAGTAGTTCAGTGGTAGAGTGCCTGCCTAGGATGTGTGAGGCTCTGGGTTCAATCCCTACTGAAAGAAAGAAAAAAAGAGAGAGAGAGAGAGAGAGAGAGAGAGAGAGAGAAGAAAAGAATCGAAACTTGTCCTGGAATAGCGACAATATTCACAATAGCTAAAAGTGAAACAACCCAAATGTCCATCAACTGGTGAATGTGGTAGATCCATAAAGTGAATATTAGTAGACCTTAAAAAAGAAATGAAGTACTGATACATGCTACAACATGGATAAACCTTGAAACAGGATGCTAAATAAAAGAAGCAAAACACAAAAGGTCACATATTATGTGATACCATTTGTGTGAAAGAGTCAGAATAGGTAGATCTATGTAGTCAGAAAGTCGATGAATGTAGCTAGAAATCTAGGAGTGGCAGGGGCAGGGAGGGAAAATTGGAATGATTGCTTATGGAGATATTAACGATGATGAAAATGTTTTGGAACTAGACAGGTGTAATGGTCACAAAGCACGTAAATGCCACTGAACTACATTCCTTAAAATGTTAACTTTTGTTATGTGAAATTTCATCTTAAAAATATAGTTTAGGGCTGGGGAGATAGCTCAGTCTGTAGAGAGCTTGTCTTGCAAGCATAAAGCCCTGGGTTCGATCCCCAGCACCGAAAAAAAAAAAAAAAAAATATATATATATATAGTTTAAACAAATTTTAAAATTCCCTCCATGAAATTATGATATATATAATCATATGTATTTATATGTACATATATTTATATATGTGTATATATACATACATGTGTATATATATATATATATATATATATATATATATATGAATATGAGCAGGTTGGTTTCTGATTCATAACTCCTATAACCTTTGTTGTCTCCAAACAATAAAATTAAAGAATTCTACCTTTTGTCTTTGGTTCCTGAAGACACTTGGGAACAGTTTCAGAGCACAGAAAGACAGTAATGTTGGGGCACTTTAGGCCTCAGAAAGTAAAATCTCTATTTCTGACCTTCTCTTGTCTTCTTTCACCTGCTCCTTTTCTCCCTTAGACAGATCACAGAAACTAAAAATATATTCTAATTTTCTCCTGCCTTTCTGTCTTACAGCCGGCTGTGGAGAAATTCAGGGACTTATCCTGTCCGATAGATCACAGGTCCCTGTTGCAGAAGGGTCCCATCCACGCCCTTCAGGGGTAGGGCCAAACACAAGGGTTGCAGAGAGGACAAGAACATTCTGAGCAGAGGTTTCTCTGGGTTTCCCCACTTGGCCTCTCATCATCAGATCAGACCCTTTTGGTCCAGCTACATTTCTACACAGTTGTCCATGCTTCAACTATGTTTATGAATGACTCCATAAAAACTCAAAAGGATGGGGTTTGGTGAGCTTCTGGATAACTGAGCACGCGGAGGTTCGCAGGAAGGTTAGTAAGAACTCGTCCACAAGCTGGAAGCACATAGCTGGAGAAACTGATGTTCTCTGTCTTCCCAGATCCCATCCCACCAAACACTCATGCGCCTTCCTCAGTACAGAGCCCATCCAGGGTCTGCTCCCCCGAGGCCTGAACATCAGACCCCATGGCCATTTTTCATGTTCTTTCAGAAGTCTCATTGGGACCTCAGGTGAATGGAACTTGGAAGAGAGGGGAAAATGTTCCTTGGGTCACTCAGATCTCACCATACAACGGAAGAAATGATTCCTAAATCAGCCAAAACGGAGAGTGTATGCAACCAAGGAGAACAGTAAGCACGAATGGTCAGAACAGAAAGTCAATGGCTTGGGGTTGTACTGTTTATTGAGGAGGGGAGGAAAGCAAGAGGGGAGGGCAAAAGAGAAAGGAAGAAACAGAAAAGGGGAGGGAGGGAGAGAAGGAAGGAAAGAAAGGATGAAATGAAGCAAAGATCTGAAAAAGAGAAAAGGAGGGGGAAGGGAAAGAGAAGCAGCAAGAACTGGAGCTTCCCTTTCAGACTCCAGGGCTTAACACACCGTCTACTGCCTCTGTCGCGCAGTGAGGGGTCACCCCAAACTGAGTTTTCTCCCCCGCCCTATGCAAACGCAGCCCATCCCAATTCGAGGTTCAAGTTTGAAGACAACGCAGAACTCACTGCGGCCCCGACATCGTGGACGCTAATGAGTACTGCCTAGTCTTTCGTAGAATCTGGGCTGCAGCGTGGCCAGCCCTGCCTGAAAGGTGTTCTTGGCCCTGCGCTGGCCACTCGGTTCCCTGTAGCGTGGGGCGGAGGCCGCTTCCTCCGCGCAGAGCTCTGGGTCCTCGCCCGCCTTTCCTGGCTTATCACCGATCTCGCCACCCCTGCTTCCTTCCTTGCTCCTTGTCGTCACTTTCTTCTCTCACAAATATCTTATGGGACCACAGACCGGTATCCTGAGCCCAGGAGCTCGCAGGGTTTTTCTGTGTCACCGTGGCTAAGCAAGAGATAAGCTCCCCTCCCCGCCGGGCCTGCCGCCCGCCCCTTTCCAACCAGTTCTCTCTGGACTTCACATCTGGGAGGCTGGGGAACTCCTGCGGGTGCCTGTTTGCAGGAGAGATTTTGGTTAGAGCTGAGGGAATAGGAAGGAGTCTGTTGGTGCCATGAGGAAGAAATGGAGAGAAAAGAAAATGCGAGGGATAGGAGAAGTTCTGTCTGTCCTTGGCCCCTGACGGTGGGGTGGGGGATAGGCGGGACGCTGAGGTCTCTGCTTGTGGATGACTCGGTTAAGACTGGGCAGAAGCAGGGCGGCCAGGCTGGGAGAGGCTGTGTGCACACACTCAGGAGAGCCCCCCGCCACTCCTATCCCGGGCCCAGGGAAGGACAGCAGAGCCCTGCCGGCTTCAAGGAGGGGCACCTGCTGCTGGGGCACTGAGCCGCCTGGAGATGGGAGTAGGAGTTGGGAGCGGATTGGCTCCTGAGCCCAGGTATGCACTTGCAGGGGTCACAGCCATGGGCACACCCAGAAATAACTATGGGAGCAGGAAAGGTTAGTGATGGAAACCGTGTGGGGAGGGGGGCACACTCCTTTGTTCCTTTATTCTCCTATTGAGGACTCCCAAAGGAAACAAAGAGGACAGGATCTCAAGGTGAGCTCCTCCCACTGAGTTCTGCATTTCCATTCTCTTCTGATTCTTCTCTCTGACCCCCAGGAGCGAGAAGTATAACACAGAGTGAGACAAACCAATGACTGAAAAGAGATGGTGTGGGGCAGTTTGGGAAACTTCCTACAGAGACTATTCTGTCTCCTTGGCGAGGATCTTGAAAGCAAGGCTGTATCTCTGGGAGGCCTTCCTACACTCTGTCCCTCCCACAATGAGTGCTTGGTGAACAGGAAAGGGTGCTGTCCTGTTCAGGAGGAGCTTGCCTCATGGCTGACCACGACCTCAGGGTGGTTTCTGGCAGGCAAACTGCAGTGTGGAGCTGCTATAGGAGACAGCTGGTTCAGGGTACAACCACGCAGCTTCCTAAGAACGTGAAGCCACTTGGCACCACATCTGGCAAGCTCCTACATCGGGAGCTGAACTGCAGAGAGAGGGGGGCACATCGCATGGTTAAGCGGGTCACGGGGAGCTTGGTCCCTGCCACTTAATTAGAGGGCAGGGGAGGCAGGACCCGTAGGGGGTCTGAGGCAGCTGTAGCCAGTGGACAGAGAGTGGTGGGATTCCAGAGGAAACAGGGGTCTCCATTCTGGAGAGAAAATGAGCTACTCTGGACACTGTCATTGATGCCAAGAATCCACATTCTAAATTTGGATTTGAGCCCTCCAAACCTAAATGAAAACACAAAAATTTGTTTCCTTCCATGCCCTAATGAAAACAGTGATTGAACTAGCAGGAAAAAAAAAAACAAAAAAAAAAAAACAAAGAATAATTTCACTTTATAACTTTCAGCACTGAAATTTAGTTTTCCTGGGCAGTTAAGGCCAGACATTGTTTTATCCACACTGCATCGTGGGTAATCATTCTCTTTGCTTCTGAAGTAACATTTCCTCTGTTTGCATCGCAACTTTTCACCTAGGAGCCTTGCAGAGGTGACAAAGGAAGTGAGAGAGTGAAGTGGTTTATTTTAAACTTTTTATTTTGAGATCATTGTAGATTCACGTGCAGTTGTAAAAATAAATATAGAGAAATCCCAAGAGGCCCTGGGTAGTGTTTGCCTAGCTCCCCGCCTGGTAGAATCTCACAGAGTTACAGCACAGCGTCACAATCAGAATGTTGGTGGCTGCAATCTGTTATCATATTTAGATGGTCCCTGTTTCACATGTATCGAGCATGTTGTTTAGTTCTATAAGACATGAAGTGTTTTGAGCTCTGGTGAGGAAAAGTGCCGTGCAGGTGCATAGGGATTATCAGGAAGTTTTAATTTTTTTTTTTTTTGTGGCTATTCTGCATTCTTGGCATGTAGTTTTATGTACCCTATTTTTGTAATAACCCTTATCCAAATAATATAAAGAATTGTATGACTATTCTCACATCAATGAAAATATATACTTAGCTATTTTGCTCTTCTTGCTAATAGAAGCCCAGAAACATTCAGCCAGATCTGGGACCAGACAGTATTCCTCTGAGTATTTAAAAAAGAGTTCTGAATCTGAACTCTTCCTTGAGTGTACACTTAAATTAAAACTTTCTTTTCTTTATTTAAATTTTCCTTTTTTTTTTTTTTTTTTGGTCATATTGCCCAAGTACTATATTCTTGGGCTAGAAATTCAAGAGAACATAAGTACAATTTTTTTTGAAGAGAAAACTGAGTCAGGTGTGATGGAGCATGCATATAATCCCAGGTACTCAACAGACTGAGGCAAAAAAGAAGATAAAGAAGGAAGAGGAGGAAAATAAACAGAAAAAAGAAAAAAAAAAAAAAAAAAAGAAAACCTGAATTTGAGAATGCCAAGGAGGTCCAAAGTAAGTGTCTTGGATGACCTTGGGCAATTCAATGCTTTCATCACCCAAGAGAAGGGAGAGACACTTCTCTGTTAAGGCCTCAGGCCCTGGAGGGCACATCTTTCTCTGTGGCTGCCAGGTTCTACGAAGTGGCACACATAGATCATTCTGTATACAGGGGTTATTTGCACAGCACAGGGTCTTGAGTCACAATGTACTAACAAGTCAGGCTTTCCCATCCGCTGTCCCCTTCTCATGGTGCCTCCTCTGGCCACCTTGGGCCTCCAATCACCCTGACTTTCTCCAAGAGAAGAACCAGTGTGGTGATACTTTGGACTTCATTATCTGCCTCTCACATCTGAGCCAAGTCCCAATCCTGGGATCCTCATCCCCTTCTCCAGCCAGGATCTCCTCCCCTGGGAATTCCAGAGTTCAGTGTACATTGAGGGTCATTTAATTTAACTTCATTTTAAAAAGTTGTTCTAATTAGTTATACATGACAGTAGAATGCATTTTTAAAATTTTTTTTCTTTGTCAAATGGACTTTTTTATTTATATGCAGTGCTGAGACTCAAACCCAGTGTCTCACACATGCTAGGCAAATGCTCTATCACTGAGCTAGAACCCCAGCCCAGTAGAATGCATTTTGACACATCACATGTAAATGGAGTATAACTTCTTATTCTTCTGGTTGTACATGATGTATAATCATATATGTACAAAGGGTATTAATATCCAATTCATTCTACTATCCTTCCTATCCCCATACTCTCACCCCTCCCTTCACTCCCCTCTGCCTAATGCAAAGTACTCCTATTTTTCCCTAGCCCCCCATGGCCATTGTGAATTAGCATCTGCATATCAGAAAAAACACTTGGCCTTTTGTTTTTTGGGGTTGGCTTATTTCACTTAGCATGATATTCTTTAGCTCCATCGATTTACCAGCAAATGCCTTAATTTCATTCTTCTTTAAGGCTGAGTAATATTCCACTGTGTATATGTACCACATTTTCTTTATCCATTCATCTGTTGAAAGGCATCTAGGTTGGTTCCATAGTTTAGCTATTGTGAATTGAGCTGCTATAAACCTTTATGTGTCTGCGTTACTGTAGTATGCTATTTTAAGTCCTTTGTATATAAACTGAGGAATGGGATAGGGGTCAAATAGTGGTTCCATTCCAAGTTTTCTGAGGAATCTCCATACTGCTTTCCAGAGTGTTTGCACCAATTTGCAGTCCCACCAGCAATGTATGAGTGTACCTTTTCCCCCACATCCTCATCAGCATTTAAGTCCCAGAAGAGAGTCACAGCTATTAAGTGTCCACAGACATACAGCGGAAATGAAAGAAGCCACATTTAAATTAAGATCTCCTGAATTCCAGACCAGGGCTCTATCCAATAAGCACACTTCCCATTTCCCTCTGCCAACGTGCCCTGCCTGTTCTGTACCTTCATGTGACCTGTCTCCTCCAACTTCCCCTTAACGTCTCAGGCCATCACTTCCTCTCCCTTTCCTTCCCTATCCAGCCCAGCCCTGTAGCCGTCCCCTTCAGACTGCGCTTTGGCTCTCCCCAGTTCTGGTCAGCCCCTCCCACCACACACACAATTTCTACTCCTTCTCCTGGATCATGGGACATTGCTACAGAAAGGTAGATGGTACCTGGATCCCCCACAAACAGGAGATAGGAAGGAATGGCAGACACAATTGCTTTTCTGTGTCTCTCCTGTGGACTACATGGGGATAAGTTCCTCTTCTGAGCAAGCACCCTTGATGAGTTTTGGGGTAAGGGACCATTCAAAGCCACAGGTCAAAGGTAGGGAGACACAGGGGTGTCCAAGGAGTGCAGCAGTCTGGTTTGGTTGAGCATAGGGTGTCTATAGGAACCTAGCCTCCAACAAGCTGGGTTTGAATCCTAGATTCCCCGCTTTTACCACCTATCTGACCTGGATAAGCAGAGAAACCAAACCTCAATTTCCATGCCTGTAAAGTGGGGATAATAGTAGTTAAGGGCTAGAAGAGTCACTGATTTAAAGTAAGCAAAGCACTTAGCACAGGGTCTATCATCCAAAGAAATACATGTTAGTATAATAAGATAAAAATACAAACTGTTATGCAGATCATGGTGGATCTGAGAGTTAATTTGGTGGTCAATGGGCAGACCTTTAGAGTTCCTGAGCAGAGAGTGTGGGGAGGGCAAGTCCAAGACTGTGGTTCATGGTACTCACTTTGGTTGAGGGTAGGATAGTCTTGGAGCAGTGGAGTGGGGCCAGTGGGTAAAAAGTGCCCATGATGGGGGGTTGGGATGGCAGGTGCCATGTCTGGCTGTGAAAGTGGCAAGAGGAAGCCCCTGAAGTAGCCCAAGAAACCCAAGAAGCAGGCCAAGAAGATGGATGAGGAAGATAAGGTTTTCAAGCAGAAAACAGGAACAGAAGAAACTCGAGGAGCTAAAAGTGAAGGCCTCAGTCAAGGGTCCCCTGGCCCTGGGTAGAATTAAGAAATTTGGCAAAAAAAAAAAAAAAAAAAAAGTTGTTCCTTGTGCCTAAGATAATGGTGATCCTTGGCTCCATTCCTATTTAACATCTGGATTCCTGCTATAATATCTTTTGCTACTTATAGCTAGAATAAAGTGCTCATTGTCTTGGAGCCTATTATAAATTTAAGAATAAACTTCTGTTAGGAAAAAAAAAAAAGTGCCCACAATAGCATGATGACCAGGGGTATGGGACATCAAGGGGAGTGCAAGGGTTCTTCCAAGAGTTCTGCTTAAAAGGGGAAATCTGGCTAGTACCTGTAATCCCAGGTACTCTGGAGGTTGAGGCAGGAAGATTATCAAGTTTGAGGCCAGCCTGGGCAATTTAGGGAGACCCTGTCTCAAAATACAAAATAAAAAGGGCTGGGGAGAGAGCCCTGTGGTTAAAAAAAAAAAAAAAAAAGGTGGGGTGTCTGGCCTTCAATATGTTGCTATGTTGGGGGTTCTCCATGCTGACTGCGGCATGTTGCAGTTTCCTCAGCAGCTCTAAAAGACATTGAGCCCTCTCCTGCACCTCCACATCCCCCAACAACTAAAGCAGAACATCAGGGTGGATGCTGGGCAGAGACAGTGTTTGAGGCTGTCAGGCACTGCTACGGTGTAGTTAAGATTGAGCGGCAGGAGACCAGCAGCTGTGGCTCACCTCAGGAGTCAGCACCAGAGCAGAGCATGCGGCCTGGGCACTGCACTTGCACTTCTCTTATCTGAATGAGGAACCATCGAGATCTCTGGGTTATCAGGAGGCATTCTAGTAGTTCACCTAGACTTTTGCATGTACCCAACAGCCATTTCTCCTTCATCCTACTGAAGAGAACACCAGCTTGATACAGGTTGTGGCAGCAAAATGTTCAGAAAAAGTGGGCTCTTTCCCTAAAACCAATGAATGAAATTTGATTACCATGACAGTTGGATCTTTTTAGAAATATTTCGTAGTTGTTGATGGACATGATATCTTTATTTATTTTTATGTGGTGCTGAGAATCAAATCCAGTGCCTCACATGTGTGAGATAAATGCTCTACCACTGAGTCACAACCCCACCCCAACAGCTGGATCTTGAATGTCCCCCAAAGGCCCAGGTGTTGAAGGCTTGGGCCTTGGCCTGTGGTGCTACTGGGAGGAGAAGAAACTTTTGGTAGGTGGGGCATACTGGAAGGAAGTTACATCATTGGGGTGTGCTGTTGAAGGGGATATTGAGATTCTATCTTCTTCCCCTCTTTGCTTCCTGGCCACCATGAGGTGCACAGGCCTCCCGTGCCATGTGCTCCTACCATGATGTACTGTGTTGCCATAAGTCCAAAGCAACAGGGTCAAGCAACCATGGGTCAAAACTTTCCTTGAAATAGAACTTTCATCCTATTACATTGATAATCTCAATATTTGTTATAATGATAAAAAGCTAAAACAATAATCTAAGCCAATCACAATAATAGCAACCCCATTCCTCTCTGCCAGGGGTTGGCACGTAGGCATGTGACATGGTTTGAGCCAATGAGACTTAAGGAGGCTAAGGGGCTTCTGGGAAAATGTTCCCACTCTATTATACAGATATAAATGGAGAGAGCCCTTTCCCTTCTTCCTCTTCCCAGATTTTTGACACTAGGTGGGAGAATGCACAGCTCCAGAGCTGCCATAAGCCATTTTGTGACCATGAGGGGAGGCATGACTGATACTCCTTAATTTCTGGCAGCAGGATCCATCCGGAAATAGACCACTTCCAGATTTATTGTTAAAACAATAAATGTCCTTAGTATTTTTTAAATGAAATATTCTGTTATTTGCAGCCAAAAACTTTCAAAAATACAGATATGTTCAGTAACATGTCATATATGAGCTAGACAAATAGCAGTTTTCTGATTCTTGGTCTCTTTTAACCTAGGAGAGAGGTACTGCAGCAGGTATGCAGTATGAAAAGATTCATAGTTAAGAATCCTGTTGCTGGGCATGGTGGCACATACCTGTAATCCCAGCAACTCAGGAGGCTGAGGCAGGAGGATCACAAGTTCAAAGCCAGCCTCAGCAAGAGCGAGGCGCTAAGCAACTCAGTGAGACCCTGTCTCTAAATAAAATTCGAAGTAGGGCTGGTGGTGTGGCTCAGTGGTTGAGTACCTCTGAGTTCAATCCCCTTTTTAAAAAAAACAAAAGTCCTACTGATTCGCTCCCTGAAGGCTGGAACTCCTTCCCCTTCAGTGAAATGCTAAGTAGTTAGAACTCTTTGTAATCAATTGTTCATTAGCATCCTTGTCAACAACTTGAATCCTGTGTTGCACAGTGGCCTGGGATGGTGGAGATGATGTGGTAGGGATAAAGTGCTTAAAGGTAAAGGGACACTTAAGGTGAGCAGATACTAGCTGAGCCCCATTAAGTAAAGGATTTTCATGTAGTTTTTTCAGCTGATAAATTTTAGTTTACTTCCACATTCCTATGTCTATCCAGCTCCACGAAATTGGTTAATTTTCGTTGTATTGTAAATTTCCACCAAGTTCCATTTTAATTTACTCATGCTTTAAAATTTTATGCACAGCTCACATAGGCTATCGATTTGATCAACTCCTCACAGGGATTGTGTGATAAATGTCATTGAAGCACTGAAATTCCATATTGACACAAACAGAATATCTTGAACTGAGTATTAGAATTCTAAAGTGGTGATTTTTTAAATTCCATGCCAGAGCAAGTTTTTCCCTGTAGGTCACATCTCTGTTATAGTCATAAAAATCAAGGGGAACTTGTGAACATTAATGAGTTGTTCATTTGACCTGTGTCTTTTCAAGAATACATCTAATATACAAATCAAGATAAGCTATAGATATGAAATGTGATGTATGTGTGATATAAATGATATAAGCTATAAAAAAGAGCCTACAGATAAAAAGCATCATTAGTTTATCATTTTTTTGTTGCATTTTTACACCAGGTAGTACATAAGATTATATTATTACCCAATCTACTACCTATATACTTCTCTTCTTAAAACCCAGAAAGCCAGAAGGCATTTTCAAAAGAATGTACAGAAAGTTCCTCTTGTTCCCTAAAACCCCACACAACCTAGGAAGCACCTCTCATTATGGCAGACAAGAGGACTTGGTCTGAAAAATTATATTTATTCATGTACAATGAAGACAGCACACTGGACACGAGCATCAAGAATACCAGGTCTTGAGACTTTAGTAAAAAACCATGTGCTTATGTGCAGATCACTTAACCTCTCTGAACCTCTACTTTATCCACTCTCAAGATGGGATAATAATTCTTGAACTAACTTTTCAGGTTTATTATAAACTCCATATAAAACAACAGAAATAAAATGTTCTAGGCTGGGCATGTAGCTCAGTGTAGAGTGTTTACCTGAGGTCCTGGGTTTGATCCCCAGCACTGGAAAAAAATTCAAATGAAAGCAATTTGGAAACTATAAAGTACTTTATAAATGTCAGATACATATAATTAATATTTTGTCTTCTTTGATCTTAGGTATATGAAACATGTTGACAATCTTGTCTCTGAAGTAAGTGTGTTTATAAAGCCTATCTATGTAAAATTCTGTTAGGAACAGTTAGCTCAGTATATCAGGTCACTATTGTAATAGTCTAAGTGTGTTACTATACAGTGGCCTTCAGTGAGATCAAATTCATGATTTTATTGCTTCAAATAATTGTTTCCTATAATTTGCCCTTGTCTTTCTCTTTAATTGTTCAAATCTTGTCATTCTTTTCTAACTTTGCCCGAGTCATCTCCTGGCCTGCTGTGCTGGCTAGCTTCAGATTCCAGTAGTATGTTCATGAGGTCTATTTTGGACTAAAATCCTAGATGCAAGGCTATAGCTAGTCATGGACTGTACAACAGGTTTTTAAGTTGATGTTTCAACCACGATGTAAATGTACAATCATCAGTTCCAAGTGGAGGCTAGATAGAGTCCAGAGGGCAGGGTACAGAAAAGCATGCCAACCCCATGGTAATTCTGGACCCAGACTGAAGCTGAAAAAAAGAAATCAGAGAGTGGAAGGGGATGGTGTGTGAGGAAATTTCTTTGGATAAAGAAGTGTGGAGAGGTACCTCTTTCATTTCAAACCATTGAGAGGATCTTCCCAGGTGGGACTGTTATCCTGTAGCACTGGGATAAGCTTGCATGCTCAGAGTCCTTGAGGCAAGAGATGTATGGTTTCCCTTGGGATTCAACTAAAGGAACAGAGGAAACTGAAGATAACAATGGATTTCTAGGTGCAGGAATGGAGTCAAAAGCAACCAGTGGGATAGTACTGCATCTATCCAGGTTGGGAGTCTCCAGAACAGGAGTCCCCATCAATGAGAAACTCTAAAAGGCCCAGGCAAGACCCATATGAATCAATTTAACGTAGGCCCTTACAGCAAGCTCAAAGTCACTCAATGGAAAAGCTCACCAGCCCCTTACTCCCCCTCTTCCCCTTCCCTGCCTAGAGGACCTCTAGGGAATAGAGGAGGGGCCAGCCAAGCCAACTGCATCTGTTCTGAGAAGTCCAACAGTAGACCTTAAACCTGGGAGTGGGATAGGGCCATGAAGACAATTTCATCTGAAGTACATTTATGTCTTGCACACAACATAATTTGAAATGAAGCTGTGGTTGAAACTTAATTAGGATCAGGCTGCCCTTATCTAAGAATGAGCAGAAAATTTGAGGTCTCTGCCTAACTTTGCATCCAGGGACAGAAGATAAATAGCACTGAATACATTTTAAAATGGTAATGAGAGACCAAACTGAAATCGCATTTTATCACATCACACAAGTTGTGAGTTTAAAACTAGTTATGGTTTTATATAAAACAGGTAAAGGTCCCTTTGCACAATACAGTCCAGTGGCCAGTAAATGGGACTTGATTTGATAATTTATGATGAATCACTAGAAAATTTGACAACGTTGAAGAACACAAGTACTCTGTTTCAGGTCCTAAAATGAACTGACTAGTATGTGTTTATTGTCTGTTATACGAGAAATCCTAATAGATATTTTGAAGAATATTTACATTCTTTTAGTTCAGGTTAGAATCATTTCTCACCAAGCATTGTATGTGCTCAAATATGTTTTCATTTTAATTATTCTTTACAAGGTACTTAGCACTAAAACATGTTGCGTTTTTTCCCCAATGTTGACAACAACACTTCTGCTGAAAAGTCCCAAAATGTGGTACAAACCTGAATGGAAAGTGATTATGGTCTCACTTGTATTTAACACTGTAAAGTGTTGCCGAATGATAATAGGAGAGAACAGAATTTAAACTAGAAACAGAATTTAAACTACAAATGGGGTTCTTTTTGCCATCCGACTGTGCTGATGCAGTACCAAAAAAAAAAAAAAAAAAAAGACTGGCCATGGGGGGAACTAGAATAACTAGAATAGAATCTCACTGACTCTCGCCAGGCCTGGGGCCCCCAGTTCCTCTTCTATAAATGGGGTCACCAGGCTGCCAACTCAAGAGTCTCAAAGTCTCTCAAAGAGATATGTGAATACTCTGTAAACTCTGCTGATAGCCAAGTTTAATATTAATTGCCTTGTGCATCGCGTTTTATATCTATTTACTCATCCAATCTGCCTAACAGCCCAAGACCTAGTTAAGTACTATTAACGTTATTACCCTCCACCTTACATATGAGGAAACTGAGAGATTAAGGAGCTGGTTCCAGGACACACAAAGCCGCAATCCGGACCAGTAAATCCTCTTACCCTCAAACATGAAGCCGCCATCCTACCTAGTTATTTAACAGAGGCGGGGAGATATCGTAGGGGCTGGACAACTGTGGTTCGGTAAACTGCTAACTTAAAAGAAGTCGCCTCCCCAAGTTGAGCTCCAGGTGGGAACCTAACTCCCACAGGCCCTTTCGCTCCAGCGCTCAGGCTCCCGCACCTGCCGCGGCCGCGCCTCGGCATTTCTACGCATGCGTCGGCGGGACCGGCGCAGGCCCAGTGGCTGAGCGGCACCTGGGGGCCGCCCCGCTCCGCCCCGACCCGCCTACTCCGACCCGGCGGTGGCTGCGGTGGAAATCCGGAGGATGCGCTGAACTGTGCCGAGATCACTGTCTCCAGTGCTGTTTACAGGTGCTTTGGGTCAGGCCGGGAGCCACTTTCCCTCTGCCTCCTTCTAATTCATTCCCTGGCCCGCTGTGCTCGCCCCGCAGCGGCCTGACTCTGCAGGCTGGCGGCCCCCAAGGCGGCGGGAGGTGGTTTGTGTACGGTTACCATGGAGACATTGGCTGACCGGGCAGAGGCACTGCGTTGCGGGGCGGGTTGGCGGATAAGGATGCTGTTGCGCTCTGTCCTGGCTTGGGCGAATGGGGGAGCTGGCCTTGCCCGGAGTCGGGAGCCGGTGCCTGCGCGGGAGGTGAGACGTCCAACCCCGGTACACCCGGCACTCCTCCTGCAGTCGTCTGCCTTTCTTTTCTCTGATGGAGGGAGAAGAGCTATGAGCATATACCCCTGTCCCGGGGTATTTTTATACACGAAGCATTTACCAATTGCCTGGTACTTAATAGACGCTCCGTAATATTTGTCGAATGAGAGGATGGGAGAAGGAGGGGCTTGGTCTAAGGAGGTGACCTATCTAAGGTCAGACGGATTGTACCTGAGCTAGTCTAGGCTACAGGTTGGGCCTCAAAAAATAGATAACGTTTATATGTAACAGTATTTACCATACATTAAAATACTTCAATGCTTTTTTTGATCCATTACCTCCTAGTGTCACAGCAGGTCTTCCATCCCGCCCGGATTTAGGAATTCTTTTTAAGTTGGTGAAAAAGCAAGCTGCACTCTATGTGTATCCTATTTTATGAATCTGTAAAATTCTGATTAGTTGATTTTGCATAGCTGATATTCAATAAATAGGTTCTCTTTCATATAGAAAAGCACCTCCGTTTAGAATTTAAAGCTTATAAAATATAGGAAAACGCTGAGCAAATGTCATTCTCTCTCTCTCTCTTTCTCTTTGCAGTTTCTTTCGTTTTTAATGTAGCTTTTCACTCATGGGAGAATTTTTTTTTTCTGTATCCCTTTATCACCTAGCAGTTGTGCAATTGCTAATGTTTTCTAAAGGCCAGGCACCATGCTAAAGTATTTGACATGGATCATTTAGTTCTTAAAACAATCCTGTAAAACAATCATTATTATTATGTATGTTTTACATAATAGGAAGCAGCCCTAGAAATGTTCAAGGCCTTGCCCACAGTCACACAACTTTGAATTGTCAGAGGACTTAAGCCCTTACTTCAATACCTAAACTCTACCACTACCTCTTTGGGTGCTCATATTAACACCAAAGTAATTTAAAGTCAGGGAAAGGGTCCTGGGTATTTGATTTTCAGGGAAAAGAGTGTGTAGATGGCCAGGTGCTGTGTTGCATGCCTATAATCCCAGCCACTTGGGAGACCCAGGCAGAATTCAAGTTCAGAAGTAGCCTCGGCAACTTACTAGGCCCTAAGCAACTCAGTGAGACCTATCTCAAAATAAAATATAAAAAGGGCTGAGGATGTGGCTCAGTGGTTAGGCATCCTTGGGTTCAATCCCCCATACCAAAAAAAAGAGAGTATGCAGATGGCCAGCCTTTCCCCTATTGCAGACACTCTGATAGCACAGGATTTCATTTAGCAAGAAGGCTCTGACTCAGGAAGCTATTAGCAAGTTTTTATAATTATGTGTAAACTTCTATAAACAATGACTCTTAACTTTCTCCAAAAGCTGTAAGAAATATTTTGTTTTAAAAAAAAGTTCTGGGGGCTGGGGATATAGCACAATGGATAGAGTGCTTGCCTTGAAAGCATAAGGCCCTGGGTTCAATCCCCAGCACAGCAAAAAAAAAAAAAAAAGTTCTGAACTGGGAATATAGTTCAATGAAAGAGTACTTGCCTAGCATGCATGAGACTCTGGGTTCAATCCCTGGTACTGCCTGAAAAAAAAAAAAAAAGTCTATAATACTGCGAGTGCGGGGAATGTAGTACAGTAGTAGAGCCTTCCCTAGCATATGTGAGGCCCTGGGTTCCATCCCCAGGACCACAGACAAACAACCGACAGAGAGCAACTGGGGACCTGTGGATTCTGGATGAGGGACAGAAAACAGAAACTTAGGTGAAGAGGGTGAGAGAAGCATGTCCAGGAAAAGTTTCTTGAGGAAGTACCGCCTCCGAGTAGAGTTGGGTGAGAACTAACTCTATATAAGAATTGCCTGATTTCACCACTTCTAGTCTTTTCTCTCCTTCCTTCCTGCCCATCCTTTCCAGATTTCATTATCCCTCTAAATCTTTTATTTGGTCATCAGCTTTAACTTCTTTTCCTGCCGTTTAGTGCTCTCTGTGGTTCAGTCTTTGTTTTTGCAGTTCCCTCTTGTCCGCACATGAACCATGTGTTCTTGATGTTCATCGTTGGCTCTCCTCACTCATTGACTTTGCTGGAACTTCTTTCTCTACTTCAGCCCCAATGCCAGCCCCTGTCACTTGTTCAAATTCAGCCCATTTTTCAGAACCTAACTCAAGTACTACCTCTGCCAGATGCTCTCTCAAGATCAGAAATCTCTTCCTTCTTTATAATCACGTGGTAATTCATATTTATTTTTATTGCCAAATCAACTTTTTTCTTGTATTAAAATCATTTGGGTACAAGTAGGGCTGAAACTCAGCTGGTACCCACCAGCTCTTGTAAAAATATGGTGTGTATCTGTGTGGATGGGGAAATCATTGCCACCCATGGTTTCCAAATGCCCTGCCTTCCACCACCCCATCTAGTGGGTAATAGTTTGCATATCACCTCTGGACACATGTCATGGCTTTTCTTTTACTACTGCTTAAGACTCTGTCTGAAAGAATTGTTATGGGGATTAATTGAGAGGTTATGCTCAAGAGTACTTAGTGCAGTGCTTGGTATTAAAGCAAATGTTTAATTAGCATTGGAGTTCATTGCTGAGAGTGAAGACTCTGTTATTCCTCTCTATGTCCCAGAGATCCAGGTATAGAACTCGTACATAGGAAACAATTGATTAATCTTAGTTGAATGTATTGGCTCCCTTTGTCAGAAAAAATTGTTAAAGTTAAAATTTCCAAGGTACTATTGTGCTGTGGTTTAAGGATGCTTTACTACACAAGTAGACAAGTTTTCCAACTGAGTGATTATTCTTCAACTTGGCAAAACCATCAATAATAATTTGTAACTTAACCAACATAAAGAAAATAATCCTCCTAAAGCACCACTTCTAACCAGTTCACTTGTATTAGTAAACATTTCCAGGTTTGAGTTAATAATAATTTAATATAATAATAAACAATTAACTGTGAATCTTAGATCATTATAAGTGAAGGTGAGATTTGGTAAGAAGAAGAAAGAAGAGGGACAAAGTGCTAGAATTTGTGGCAAAATTTTACAGACAAAAAGATTTTTAAGTCCATTGTTTACATTTTTCCACCAGTATTTGGTCAGTCTAAATTCCTATATGCCCAAATTTACAGAATCCTTAATGTGACCTGAGTAAATGTTCCTGCTTTATTACTCTGTGGAAGACTCTCCTTTTCAATGCAAACTAAAAGATAGTAGAGGAGAACCTTGGGTCAGGACTCAGAGTACATTTTTACTCTCCAAAGCATTTTCTCTAAATTTTATTAGGTTTGCCTGATTACCTTTGGACAGTCTAGACTCATTAGTGCCATGTGAGGCCAAAGGGGTAGAAAACCTGATTTAGATTCTGGAGGAGACCTCTTAGTTGTATAGAAACTTCTTAGTAAGTGGCATGATTTCTTTCTGCAATAGGCCATTGTTGTTGTTGTGTTTGTTTTTTAGAGGTGCTGGGGATCAAACCCAGGACCTGCACATGCTAAGTATGTGCTCTACCTCTGAACTACATCCCCAGCCCTGCAGTAGGTCTTGTGAAAACAAACCAACAAACCAGACATGGCCATTTAAGTTACATGTTGTAGGGCTGAATTTATATTATGTATCTGAAAATAATGTACGTAAATGTACATGTACATGTCTGAAACATTTTATGTATATTTTGAATGATGAGCCAACATGGCAGGTAAGTTAGAAATAAAATATACTAGGTCTGCCATTGTTTTTCATAGTTGTGTTGATGTATAAATTCTATAGACCTTACTTAAATTCAAAACCCTATATCAAAAATTTCTAAAATAGTATTGCTTATCCAGTAACTTTCTAGTTTCAAGTAACACCTGGTCTTTTCATAAGAAAAGAATGACATATTGTTTGTAGTTTTTGTTTTAGTCTTTTCCTCAGAAACTCTTGGGGTGGGGCGTGGGTAGAACTAAACAAATGTTATTGTTGTCTGTTGTTATGTAAAAACTTAACATATAGAGTCATAATATAGATCTTTGTTTAAACAATCACTTATTTATTCAATTTATAGAAATAGAATCTTTTAAGTTTCTTTGGGCATATGTCACAGAATATTTTCTTTTTTAGCAGAAGTCATTCTAAAATTGAGCAGCTGAAATATGTGAATAATTTATAGACCCATGTCACTCTAGAGACACACTAGGCAAGTGCTCTAGAGATGTGACATTTTTATATGGTTAGAGGTTGTTCAATTCTTTTATTTTTTAGGGTTATAGATTTTTTAAAGAAATAAATACCTGATACCATATACAAATTAAAATTAAGTTTTGAACAGTCTGGACTATTTTAAAGTTAGATCAGTCTTCATGGGATACACCAGCATTTGAGAATGATCTGCATTCTTTGGCCCATGTATGTGACTTTATTTTGTTACCTGAATAAGATGAACTAGGAAAGGAACATTTGATATATATATATATATATATATATATATATATATATATATATATATTTGGCATTTGTTCATCTGGGGCACTATATCAAATTGAAGGTGATTCAAAGGTGATTGAAGGTGATCTCAAATTGAAGATCATTCAAAAATATCATGGAAAAATATGAGACCAGAACATTCTCAGAGATTTATGTTAAAAGCCATAGTCTTGGGGGCGTGCTGCACACCTGTAATCCCAGCAGCTTGGGAGCCTGGGGCAGGAGGAGTGCAAATTTGATGCTAGCCTCAGCAACTTAGCAAGGCCTGTCTCAAAATAAAAAATTTTTAAAAGGAGTGGGATGTAGCTTAGTGGTAAAGAACCCCTGTAATCAGCCCCCAGTACAAAAAGACTCTACCTGTTTAATATTTAACATTTCACTAACATTTTAAGTGGATAGCAATTTGGATGAAAAGGGAATTTTGGTGAAAATTTTTAACTGAACCCCAGTGTTTTCTTGTGGGTCAAAGAATGTGAGACAAGGGCTGGGGGTGTAGCTCAGTGGTAAAGCACTTGCCTAGCATGTGTGAGGCCCTGGATTTGATCCCAGCATTGGGGTCAGGGGGAGAACATGAGATGATTCTTCCCCACATCCTTCCCTTGATTACGTTTTGGTACAACTATACAGTATGTTTGATTGCACAGTGTGTGTGTGTGTGTGTGTGTGTGTGTGTGTGTGTGTTGCTGGGAATCTAAACCAGGGCCTCCTGCAATACTAGGCAAGTGGTGTACCCCTGAGCTATGTCTCTAAACCATATGGAACCCATATTTTTTTGAGAGCTGGTCTTCCATCTTTACTCTCTACACCGCTTGGATTTTTTTTCCTGCAGAACTGTGGATTAAACCCAGGGTCTCACACATGCCAGATGAATGCTCTACCACTGTTACATCTCCAGCCCTTTTTACTTTTTATTTTTGAGACAGGGTCTCACTAAATTCTCCGGGTTGGCCTTGAAATTCCAGAGTAACTGGGATTACAGGCATGTGTGCCATGCCCAACTTGCTTGGATTTTTAAACTGGAAATTGTGATTTTTTTCAAACTTAATATACAAGAATGGTTGAATATATGGATGGGCTTATAGTAAGCACTCCTTTCTATAAAGTACTAGATAAAAGTACTTGATATTTATTGTACTGTATATTTGCAGGGTGTGGGGTCTATCTGAAGAACATTGTACTTTAAAAGAAAAGATGCTGTCTTCAAATGATAAAAAGTTAGAAAAACTGGATCCATTTTATCGACCTTTGGTGTCCAAGCACAAGACCAGTGCGGAAATCATAAGTGAAGCACGAAACGCGTTAAGAACAGTTAGAACCCAAAGACCATTTACACCTCAGGAAGACCAAAGGAAGCTGTTTGGACCTGCATCATCAAGAACACCAGAAAACAGGCCTCCTTCCTCCTTCAGGTATATGACATTTTACTTTGGTGTAATACTCAGATATTTAGGACACGAGATAACATTTACCCTTAATTGTACTCTGCTTATTTCTCTGTTCCCCCAACCACTGATGGTTTTACTATACCCATAGTTTTGCTTTTTTCAAAATGTCATATAATAGGAATCATACAGTATAAAGGCTCTTCACACTGGCTTCTTTCACTCACTGATGGGCATTTAAGTTTCCTTTGTGGCTTTTCATGACCTGATAGCATATTCCTTCTTGGTATCTTATAGTCAGTTGTCTGGGAGTACCTCAGTTTACCATTCACCCTCTGAAGGGCATTTCAGTTGCTTTGATGTTTTGGCAATTACAAATAAAGCTGCTATAAACATCCAGGTGCAAGTTTTTATGTGGACATACGTTTTCAGTTCCTTTGGGTAAATACCAAGGAGCACAGTTGCTGGATCATATGGTAAGAATATGTTGGGTTCTGTAAGAAACCGCCAAACTGTCTTCCACAGTGGCTATACCATTTTGATCTTCTATCAACAGTGAATGAGAGTTTCTGTTCCTCCATATCCCCTCACCAGCATTTGGTGTTGTCAATGAATTTTGGCCATTCTAATAGAGTTGTAGTGGTATTTCTTGTTTTAATTTATTGTTGGGCTTCAGGAATTCTTTTGAGTATTTTGGATAACAATTCTTTATCCTTTATGTCTTTCACAAATATTTTTGATCAGTCTGTGGCTTGTCTTCTTACTCTCTTGACAATTACTTTTGCAGAGTAGACATTTTAAATTTTCCTAGAGCAAGTTTATCATGGACCATGCCTGTGATGTTGTATATAAGTCCTCACCTTGGGATGGAGGTATAGCTCAGTGGTAGAGCACTTTCCTAGCATGTGTGAGGCCCTGGGTTCAATCCCTAGAATCTACCCTCAAAAAAGCAAAAGTCACCTTACTCAAGGCTATCTAGTCATTCTCCTATTATCTTTTAGAAGTTGTATAGTCTTGTGTCTCATATTTAGGTCCATGATTGAATTTGAGTTAATTTTCATGACAGGTATAAAGTCAGTGTCTAGTTTCTTGTGTGTGTGTGTGCAGACATCTAGTTATCTCAGCACCATCTGTTGAAAATGCTGTCTTTCTGCATTGCACAGGCCCTGATTTATGTTGGTTCAACCTGGGATTTTTTTTCCACTTTACAATGATGCAAATTGACATGTATTCATAGAAACTGGACTGAATTTTGATCTTTTCCTGGGCTAACAGCAGTTGGATGCTCACTTGTGATGCTGGCCAGCAACAGTGAGCCATTGCTTCCAGTCAGCCACAGGTAGACATGAATACTCTAGAGTGTATACTAGGTTGCTAAGCTGTGATACTGGTAGGTTAGGTGCATTAAATACATTTTGACCTTTTTGTATTAATCTTGTATTCTGCAATCCTGCTATGATTGCTTATTCATTCTAGGAGTTGTCAGTTCTTTAGGACTTGCTACATAGATGAAACAAAATTTTATTTCTTCACTCCCAATCCATGTGCCTTTCATTTCCTTTTCTTGTCTAGCTAGGACTTCCTGTATGATCTTGAAAAGCTGTGGTGAAAGGGGACATCTTTGCCTTGTTCCTGATTTCAGTGGGAAAGCTTCTAATTTTTCATCAGTTAGATGTTAGCCTTAGGGGTTTTGTAGATATTCTTTGTCAAGCTTTTATACCTACTTTACTGAGAGATTTTATCATGAATGGGGTTAGGTTTTGTCAAATGCTTTTCTGCATCTATTGGCATGATCATATGATTTTTCTTCTTTAGCCTCTTCACATGCTGGATTATGCTAACTGATTTTCAAGGTAGTTTTTTTTTTTTTAATTTTTTTTTAAGTTTGACTTTTGTTCAAGATCTTAAAGATAATTCTAGACTTTGGCTCTAGGAAGTTACTTTGGAATGAAGTGGTTAATAGTGATTGTCATACCAACTTTAAAAAGTGATATGGACAAAGCCTTTAAAAATCACTATCTAGGGCTGGGGTTGTAGCTCAGTGGTAGAGCGCTTGCCTCACATGCCTGAGGCACTGGGTTCGGTCCTCAGCACCACATAAAGAAATAAAACAAAAGTATTGTGTCCATTTACAACTACCAAAAAAAACTCTCCCAAAATCACTATCTACATTTATTCTTTTTGTTACTTAATATTTTTTAATCCTCCTGAAAGTAGCAAAAGACTTGTTAATAAAATATTTTAAGTAATGTAATATTTTTAAATGCTTTTTTTCTCATGGTTTATGCATTGACTGCTTTCACTTGTTTTTCAGCTAGACTTAACTAATACTAGAAATAGAAGCAATAATTATTTATTGACTAAAACTCTCCACCATTTCTTACGTTAGCCTCCATGCATCCAGCTTTGAGTTATCCGACTCCAGGCCTATCTCTGGCACTCGTCTCAGTCCACTAGAACTGGTGAGTACTTAATTGACCAAAACCACTTGGAATCATCACTTCTATATGCTAAGAAAATTATCACATAGACCCAAATGTATAATAATCTAGTGTGAAAACAGATTCCTCTACATCTTTCCCCAAACATAATGATTGATATCTAATGAAACTCTTCTATAATTTACCTACAGTTTGATAATGAAGAATATTTTAAATATATAGTAATTTCAGCAAACATGTTTTTAATTTTTATTTTCTAAAAATAGATATAGATTTTTTAACAGTTTTAAATAAAAATTACGCATGCACTTTATACATAATAGAGAGACAAAGATCTGTTACTAAAAACAGCAGCAAAGATTTGTTACTAAAAACGTAGTGATCTCCTGTTCTCTTAGTCTTCATTATTGCTTCCCCAGGGACCTCCCTGTAACACATTCTTTTGGTATTTATATCCAGATTTCTAAACACCACATTGCCTTGTCCCTGTCTGACTTAGTAGCTTGAGGAATCAGCTATTGACTTCTCACTAAGGACAATGACGATTCAGGATTCAGATCACGTCTGTCCCTTCACCTCCCATCACAGCCTGTCCCACCCTCTGTCCCATGGCTGCTCCTAATACAGCTGTCTCATAACTTTGGTTAGACTGGTTTTCTCGGACTGTGATTGTGTAAACCCTGGTCATAGCTGAACCTTGGGTTAGTGGTGACTAACGATGACAGCTTTGCCTTGCTGGCCCCACTGTTTGTCTTCTCTGGTGTTAATAACGCCTTGCCTTTTTGGTTTTACTATTTCAACCCTAAACTCTGCCTCACAAATCTAAATTGTCTTTGTATGATCAGGCACGTGAGATGTCCTATCAATGCAGCTTGTTGGGGAGCTCTCCAAATGTCCTTCCCAGACTCTTCCCTGAGTGCCCTATGCAAGCTTTTCTTGGGCACCCTTTACCATCATCCTGGGAGGCAGCACCTACCTCTGTGTGGGCTTTTGCCTATCTCCTGAATCCCAGGACCTTCTCTTTTTTATTCACTCTGATTTTAGTGGAGCCTTCCCTCCTATAGCTTCTTTAGAAAGTTTGCCTAGGAAATAAAGTGAGACCTTGATTCCTGTTTAACCTCTCTGAAGTTTGTAGGATTTTTCTTTTTTGCTCCCATGTTCTGAAATTTCATGATAATGGCCCTTTGGTGACTTTTCATCTATCATGCTGGCACTTGAAGCGCCCTTTCAATGTGAAATCTCATGCCCTTTAGCTCTGGGAAGTATCCTTGAATAGTTCTGATTACATTTTTCCCATTTAAAAGTATTTTTATCAACATATTAATTGTACATACTAATGGAATTCAGTGTACATATTTATATGCACACAGTGTGCACTGATCATATCTGTCTAGGATTTATTCAGATGTAGAATCAGTTGAACCAGTCCTTTCATTTTCTTGTTTTCTCTTTTTTGTTGTACATCTTATTGGAGAAGATAATTCATATTCTTTTCCCTTTTTTAATTTCTTTTCATTTCCGTTACCCTACATTTAATTTCCCAAAGTTTTCTTTTCCTCTTAATTGTATTTTTGTGTAGTATTCTGTTCTTGTTTCATGTTTGCAGCATCTTATCTTAATATATTAGTGATAGTTTTGTTTTTTTTAAAACTCAGTTTTCTTCTTCCTGATTAACCTCTGTTGCATTTCTATGTCTTGGTCTCTGGTTTGCATATGGCGAGTACTCCTCTGATACCTCATGCTGCTTGTTGGCATGTGGATGGCATTGGCCAATATATCAGTGATCCGTACCACACTGCAGTTAGGGAATCTGACTGGGTAGAGTTATTGCCAGCTTCCCCAATGGTTTATCCTAGGCCTTCCCTTACCAACTTCAGATTTCCTGTAGAAGAGATGCTTCCAGCTCTTTCTTGGAGGACAAAGTCTTTTGCTAGCTCTCAGGAGTCATGTGAGGAAAGAAGGCAGGAGTGCCTGGCATCAGTATGTAAATATTCAACTCATAGTTGTGTTTATAATAAGTACCATGACACTCAACAATAAAGACAGTTATTAAAATGTGACTTTCCTTATTGACCCTAATTAGAGGTATTCTGTTTTGCCCTCTCTTAAAAATAAACTTCCTGCCTTCTCCTGGGTTCAGGAGCCTGTTTGCCTACAGCTGGGAAGGAAGAGTTACAGAAAATCTCAGCCAGCCCTCCTTATTCTAACCACACTCCCCTTAGTCCTCTGCTATCAAAAGTACTTGTGTCAGGCATGGTGGCACATACCCATAATCCCAGGAGGCTGAGGCAGGAGGATCGTGAAATTCAGGGCAGACCTGGGCAGTTTAGTGAGGACTTGCCTCAAAATAAAAACTAAAATGGGCTGGGGCTGTATTGAAGTACCCCTGGGTTCCATCTCTGGGACCACAAAAATTAAAATTTAAAAAAAGTACTTCTCATTACCATTTCTTATACTTTCAGGGAGATAGTGTGTTAGCCAAGCAGCTTCTCTATTTTTATTATTATATATTTGTGTGTGTATTTTTTAAAACATTTTTTCAGTTATCAATGGATTTTTAAATTTTCTTTATTTATATGTGGTGCCGCGTATCAAACCCAGGGCCTCACACATGCCAGGCAAGCCTCTACCACTGAGCCACAACCCCAGCTCCTTTGTGTTTGTTTTTGTTGAACTATTTGGAAATTGTAGACATTATGATACCTCATCTATGAAGATTCATGAGTGTGCATCTCATATGAACAAGGACAGTCTTCTGCATAAAACCATAATAGTATCATCACAGTTCAGATAATCAGCATTTCTCAGTCATATCATCATTAATGTATAGTCAAATAACCCCACTGGTCTCAAAATGGATCTTATGTTTTTAAAATACTTATTAGTATGCCTCTGAAGAAAATTACACTTGTTCTTATATTACAGATGGCAAAAATAAGATCCCCAAAATATTAATAATAAACTAATATGAAAGAAATAATTTGACAGCTGTTATTGACACATGACTTCTTCCATCTGCAACCTTGGAAACCACTTGGGTTTTGAGGACGCTGTGGCAATTACTGTTGATTTGGGGAACTCACTAAATTCGGGCTTTTCCTACATGTCTCTATTTCTAGAGTTCATGTGGTCCCTGTCAAATCTGTGTAGTTCTTAGATTGCAGGATTAGGTGTCAGACAGTATTGGCATCTGTCTCTGTTTAGGACCATCAGAGTTAAATTTCTTTACTGCAGAATGGTTCGGTGCTGTGTTCAAAGAAAAAGTAGTTTAAAAAAATTCTATGTTAACAACAGGCATGGTGGTGCACTCCTATAATTCCAGAGGCTTGGGAGGCTGAGGCAAGAGGATTGCAAGTTCAAAGCCAGTCTCAGCAACTTAATGAGACCCTAAGCAATTTAGTGAGACCCTGTTTCTAAATAAAATATAAAAAGGGCTGGGGATGGAGCTCAGTGGTTAAGTGACCCTGGGCTTAATCTCTGGTACCAAAAAAATAAATTCTATGTTATGTAAAATGACCGCTGTAGTTTGAAATTCTTTTGTTATAGTAGGTTATTTAAGGATCTTGAGTATATTTCATTTTAATTGATTTTTTTTTTTTTTTCTGTTCTGGGGATTGAACCCGGGGCTTCTTGCATGTTAGACAAATGCTTTACCACTGGGATATTTCCCTAGATCTGTATATTTCATTTAAGCAATAAAGAAAAATTGAGGTTCTCCATGAAAATATTCTGAAATGGCCTCTGCTCTCTGCCCTTCCACCTTCTTTCCTCTTTTTCACTACACTTTTTTAAAGAATTCTCTGACTCTGGTAACCACTAAATCAACAAAGGCAGGGGATAAGGAGGAATTGGAATGGAGGGAGGAGGAGTGGGGAAAAGGAGACAACTGGAGAGAGAGACAGAGTCTGAGAGAGAGACAGAGACAGAGATAGAAGGAGGGAGAAGGAGGAGGGAGTGAGGGAAGAGAACATTTCATAGTTAAAGGACACATTTGCTGAAAGAGTTTGTAAAGACCTAACCAATCACTTTTGGGATCTAGGACACTTTCTCAGACAACTTTGCCATTTAATAATTCCTCAACCAACAGTCAGGAAAGAGAAACCTAGAAAGCAGCTGTTTCAGCTCCTGCATTAACCAAACTACCTAGACTCTTTGTTCCTGGACATTTACCTTCTTTCTGTTTCTCCCCTTCATATCCGGCCTTTGCTCATATCCTCCAGCAGATGTGGGCTGCTCACACTCAAGAATGCCTAGGGCTTCTGAGAAGGATGGAAAAGCTGATGTTCCTGCTTCCCGGTTGCTCAAGCCTTGGCTGCTGGCCTGATTGGCTCACAGGATTCCTGTTGGCACCTGTGATCTCATAAGACAGGAGGGAGCATTGTAATTTGCAGCCTTCCATGAATGTTTACATCTCCCTGCTCTGTAGGTACATGGGGTACATCTTTTTTCTTTCTCAGCAGCTCCCTGCCATTCCACAACAGTCCTGAGACCTAAGGTAGTTGGGTGGTGGTTATTCCTATTTTTATTCTGCTACTCTATTAATTGGTGTTCAAATTCGTATACACAGATTGCTCTCAGCCAGGCACCGTGGTTCATACCTATAATTCCAGTGACTCGAGAGGCTTAGGTAGAAAGATCGCAAGTTCAAGGCCAGCCTCAACAACTTACAAGACCCCATCTCAAAATAAAAAGTAAAAAGAACTGGGAATGTATCTCAAGGTAAAGCACCCCTGGGTTTAATCCCCAGTATCAAACAAAACAAAACTGCTCTGTAACTTTGGATTTAATGAAGTCAAAAGAAATATGAACATGTGAATAAATAGGAAATTTTGTCTCTTAACATTATTATTGTCAAAACAGAATTCTCCTTCAGTTTCCTAAATTTACAAAGCCCACTTATTTATAGTCCCAAATATTTTTATGCAACTTTTTATTGCCATATAGAAAAGGCACTGATCACACAGAGTGCAACTTGATACAGTCACACAAACTAAACTCAGCAGTGTTCAGAAAGAAAAAGTGACATCAGCATCATCCAGGAGACCATTTCTGGGGCCCCCCTCTTGGCCACTGCCTCCCCAGGACAGTTACCATGCTAACTTCTAACAGCATAAGCATTTTGAACCTGTCCAACATTCTACATGAACCCAGCTCCAAATATTTGACATGAGATACAAAATGTAATATGTTTTAAAAAGAAAGGGACTTTGGAACTCATATAGGCCTTGAGGCAGGGTGATCCAGGGTAAGAAAAAGAAGAGTGAGAAGTTGAAGCAGTTTTTTTCTTTATATCTGAAATGCATGGTAACATTACAGCAGCAAGTCATATGCTGTGTGTGACAGAGAAGTCTGGAGGACCTGTGGAGAAAATCATAGTCACAGAAATGCACACAGAGTGACCACGTCTCAAAGATTAAGGGCTTGGGAGAATTTTTAATATTTCTGACTTCCAAGAGTGCTTGTATCAGGTGTGATTTTGAGAGCATGCGTGTATTTGTGCGTGTGCTCTGTTGCTTTACAGGTTATATCATGAGCAGCTTCCTGACTTGGGATGTCACTGACTCCCTTCGAGGGGTAGGAGAGACCCTGCCTTCTCTCTGGGGCTCTGAGAGTCCAGGGCAGAAAATGGCCAAGGGCCAGTGTTGGGATGAGTCATGGCCACCTGGATCCCTTAACACGGTGTATAAATTGTGTTTTCCTGGACTGGGTTGTTCTATGAGAATAGTCTGTGTGTTTCAGTGAGCTCTTGCAGTCTCATCAGCTGGAACAAATCATAATCTCTGGCTTCTCCCGTGTCCTTAATTATACTCAAGTCCTTAGTTAGTGTCATGAAACAAAGCCTAAGGGAGGTAAGGTTCTCAGGCAAAGATTTAAATTTGCACTGTTGTGTGCTTTCTAAAATTATTTGAATTTTATAAGAAAAGGTTTTTTTTTTTCTTTTTTACTGGTTTTCTTCATAAAAGTCATTTTGCTCCATAGAATGGAAGAACATTTTGTAGAACCCAGCATGAAAGAAATTGCTAGGCTGAAGATGTGTCTCAGTGGTAGTGTTTGCCTGACATTCGTGAGACTGTGGCTTCAATACCCAGCACTGCAAAAGAGAGAAAGAAAGAATTTCTGACTCATTTAGTAGTTTTCTTTTGAAAAATTAAAAATGCTTTACTTGTATCACTTTATACGCTAAGTAGTTCAGTGAGAAGTATGTTTAAATAAGTTTTAAAGATCAGTGGTAACCTGGCACAGTGGCACACACCTGTAATTCCAGTGTCACACACCTGTAATCTCAGTGACTTGGGAGGCTGAGGCAGGAGGATTGGAGGTTTGAGGCCAGCCTCAGCAACTTAGTGAGAGCCTATTTCAAAATAAAAAATAAAAAGGATTGGGGATATAGCTTGGTGTAGAGTACTCCTGGGTTCAATTCCCAGTACCAAAAAAAAAAAAAAAAAAAAAAAAAAAAGGTTGGGGATGGTCAGGAGAAAAATGGAATTAAATTTTCATTATACAAACAATTACTAATTTTGTACTAGGAAAATAATGCTTCTGTCAAGGAGCAGTTATAGCACTTTATTTTGCTGCCAGAGATAATTTGGTTACTCTTTTGGGGAAAAATTAGCTTTCCAGACCATTTTTTTCACTTGTAATAAACTCTTTTATTTAGTACCCAAAACACAAAACATTTATAACAGGTTAGGAGGTCTATAAAAGGGGTCATTTACTTTATCTGTGTTATTATTGTTTGACAGACTTCTTGATCTTTATTTCAGTTTCAAGATACCTGTGGAAAATAGACATATTAAGATAAGGAAACCTCATATCAGCCTTCATAATACATAAGGATTGAGGTCATCCTTATGTATTGTGTGTTTCATAATCATGTATAAAGCACTATTTTCCCCTATTATATTCTTTGCTTTTCTGTTACTACTTAGTTTCATGGCCTAAATCACATTCTTAACTGTGTATTAAGCAAATATAGCACAATTTATGCAGACAAATGAATATTACCTCCTTCACTACAGTCTCCTGAGAATTTGTGTCTTTGGTTTGGGTGTGGTGGCACACACCTGTAATTCCAGTGACTTGGAAAGCTGAGACAGGAAGATCTCAAGTTTAAGGTCAGCCTCAGCAACTTAGCAAGGCCTTAAGCAACTTTGAGCAAAAAATCCTGTCTCAAAAAAAAAAAAAAAAAAAAAAAAAATGAAGAGTGCTAGGAATGTTAACTCAGTGGTAAAGCACCCCTGGGTTCAATCCCTAGTACCAAAAGGAAAAAAAAAAATGGATCTGAGACTTAATTCCACATTGGTTGTATCAGAGGCTACAACCTTGACTTTTGGGAAGAGTTAAAATTAACTGGGAACCCTACCACTTCCCCCCCTACACCCACACACAAAATATCGGGTTAAACCCACCTACCATTGGGTGACTAGGGATGTAGCTCAGTGGTAGAGCACTTGGCTACTAAGTGTGAGGGCCTGGGTTCAGTCCCCAGCACTTCAAAACAAACAAACAAATGGGAACCAAATTTGATAAATAAGGAGTATGCAGTGTGCACGGGGAAGGGAGCTAGGATTTATGGAGCTTTCATAACAGTTGCATTTATGTCAGCATCCCTATAAAATGGTTTCTTCTCTCCATATCGTAGCTGGCCAAGTTCAAGAAGTAAATGGCAGGTTCACATAACCAGTAAATGGATTCCAACGCAGGTCAGTTGGATCCCAAAATGATTTACTGTTTCTTCTGTGTTCAGCTGATTATATTATTTACCCTTTTTCTAACTGTCCCTAAAATGTATCTCTAAAGTCATAAAATTTATTTTGGGAGTTTGCTTTGTAAACCAGTTAACAGATGCAAATAAGAAAGAGGAAATAAAAAAATATTGTTGAAGAATGCCACCATGATCCAAGTAAGCAAATTCTTGACAGGAAAACTTAATGTATATGTCTACGTTCTATTAGTATATTTGAGAAAACAAGTATTTTGAGAGGATGCATCATACATAATAGATGACTTCACTTATTTTTCCAAATTACCTGACATGATTATCACACTGGATTTTTCTAAGATTTGTTAATTAACTTACTGGATAGTGAGTCATAGCATATATTATGTAAGTGACTTTAGGAACTTTAACTTAATTATTTCTGGTTAGAGTACTAGAAGTGCTTGCTGCCATATGGCTACTCTTTCATAGACAAATACTTGTGCTAAAGTTAGAGGTAGGAAGGACAGGGCCACCTGGTAATACTGAAACTGGGAGCTTAGTCTCCTGTGAGGCTCTGACATGGAGTTGGAGGCTGTCTGGAGTTTGGACCAGTAGGAGCTCTGGCTGTCACAGAGCTTGGTGCAGGTGTTTTTAAAATTTTTTTAAGGAGGTGGGCATGGTTTTGCAAACCTATAATCCCAGGTACTCAGGAGCCTGAGGCAGGAGGACCACAATTTCAAGGCCAGCCTGGGCAACTTAGACCCTGTCTCAAAATCAAAATATAAAAAGGGCTGGGGATGTAGCTTAGGAGTAAAGCACAACTGGGTTCAATCCCCAGTACCACACACATATACACACACAAAAAATGTCTCTAAGAGATTGGAAATTTGTCAGTAATATTCCTTTCCAAAGGGGTGTCCACACAAAATTCTTGAGATATAATAATAAAACATTTTTATATCATATGTCCAAGACAACTTCCTGCTTCTATGTGTTGTGACTTTTTAATCCAAATTATTTAAAAATTTTGCTATCATTTAAAAAATACTTTTGTCCAGGATATGTAAAGGTAGCACTTTAGTCCACGTAAGTTTTGATAAATAGAGGGCTCAATAAGTATTTTCTGAGCTAAGATGAACACAAAACTTTGTGAAGCATGTTAAATATATTATTCTTAATTTTATAGTCTTGTGTACAGGTAATATCTGTTGGCCAGCATGGGTAACGTGTATCTTTCAAATGTGCTAAGCGGTATAGCAGAATGGTTAATACAATTGATTTTAAATAAACCCCACATAGGGCTGGGGAGGTGGCTCAGTGGTAGAGTGCTTGCCTAGCATGCGTGAGGCACGGGTTCGATCCTCAGCACCACATAAAAGTAAATAAGTAAAGGTATTGAATCCATCTACAGCTATAAAGAAAAATTAAAAAAAAAACCCCACATATATATGGTTAAACACATTCACACACATAAATGCACACATATATACATATATATCATGTTATATATATTTTACATGTTTATATATATATAAATAAGTAAGGTGGGCCAATGAGACAGTAGAATTAAGGGGCCAGGATAAAGTCAAGGAGAAAGCCCTGGTGTTCTACTGGAAGGGTTGGGGCCAGCTCCAGGGTAGTGAGCCTTATTCGAGACACAGAAACTCATGCCAATCATTTAAAAAATCTCTTTCCAGAAACCGAAAGCTCCGGCATCTCCCAGCGCAGAGGAGGATCCCTGCCTTTCCTTTCCTAAACCCCCCGTGGACCCCGTGAAGATTAGAAGAATAAGCAGTGCCCGGGCGCGCTTATTCAGGGCAGCCTCCCAGGGGGCTCTTCTGCCGGACAGATCCCTTCCCGCCGAGTGTAAGGCTATGTAACCTCCTTTAAACCCTGGGGACAGGCATGCTTCTTGAAAGTGTGCACAAAAAATATTTTTATATGATTTTTCCTGACCCCCAGGTGATTTTTACTAAGACTTAATATTGGGCAAAAGCTGGCTAAGAAACATAACTATTTTTCTAGATGTTTATAAAGAATTTCTAAAAATATCAGCTCTTAAAAAATATCACTTGGTAGGAAAAGAATATTAGGATAAGAGTTTCCAAATGAATGGTTCACAGTGTTGAAAAGAAGGAAATTTTAGGGTTCAAAAAGTTGTTCATTTCATTTAAAATTAGTGAGAAATTTAAGGATCTTACAAAACATACTAAGCTTAGGTTTTAATATCGTTCTGATTCCCTGTGAATATAAGCCAAATTTGAATAAGACTCTTCCTCCTGTGGCAGAAGTGCTGCCATGTAACTAGACCTGGAGCAAAGAGGCAAAGACCTCAAATTCTCAGGAATGCCACCCGTGGTTGCAAATCACACCCCATCCAGGGCACACTGAGGGTTTTCCAAACTACAGGAAAGGATCCATTAGTGGGACGACAATGAGTTTGGTAGATCACACTTTTAAAAATGAAGTAGAACAGGAATAATGGGAAACACTGCCCACAATCAGTGTTGGTATTGCTGCAGGAGACTTCTCTTCAGTGGCTAGTGTGTGCTCAGAATCATATTATAAATTGACGCTCACTGTGGAAAACTACGAGCTGGCAGAACTGGGCCTCCCTCCATCATCAAGGATTGCTGAAGAACGGCAGGTGCAGTCAGAGAGACAGTCTGAAGAAGGGTACAAGCCTCCACCTGAGCATCACACTTATTTGACATATAAGCATTTTCTCTTTTTAGTTGCCAACATATAAAAAGTAGAAGAATCTCATTGAAGAATCCATATTCATGACCTCTTATGAAAAATCGGAAGATCTGGAGAAACTCAGTCTCCATTCCAGTGGAGACTGATTAGAGCTGTGCCCATCCCTGTAGCCTGGAATATGGTCTGCAGGTCACATGTGCCCCAGCTTGCTTTAGTCATTTGCCTGTGTGATCCCTGACATAGAGGAAGAGGTAGAATCAAGGAGAAAGGAAAAACAAAGAGGAGGTGCAGTTGTGTGCCCCACACCATGGTGCTACAGCCAAGAGCAACACCAGGCAGCTTCTTTGCCTCGGTGTCCCAGTTTGCTTCTAAAACTCACTTGGTCTGATATTTGTTGGGCCTCTACTAAGTGCCAGGCACCATCCTAGGCCATCAGAGTCCCACCTTCAAAAGCCTACAGTCTAGGAGGTGAGAGGGATGATAACCAGGTAACAAATAGGACAGATGGAGTTCCATGAATGCTCTGCAGAAGATAAAGGAGATAACAGAGTAGGGAGCACTGTGGCAGGGGTGATAATTTGCTGTAGCTGAGGGGGCTCTGGTAGGTCTCATAGAGGAGGTGACATCTGAGTTGAAGTATGACCGATAGAAGGAAGCAGCCATGGGAAGATCTGTACTCAAAGTGCCCAGGTTGGAGCAAGTACAAAGGCCCTGATGGGCGCCCTCTCTGGTGGAGGCTATGATGGCCAGCGTGGCAGAAGTCAGCTAACCAAGGAGAGGTGAAAGGAGCTGAGGCCAGAGGGCTACACAAGACCTTGGAACATGAACAATGGACTGGACTTTATTCTTCAATCCAGTGAGAAGCCAGGGCAGGGTTTAAGTGAGGCAGAGACAACATGATTTCTGCTTCTACTTCAGTAGCAGTTCTCAGCTGTAGCTGCACACGAGTCACCTGAGGAGATTTTCCAAAGTTCTAGCACTGGGGTCCCATTCAGACCATTTAGATCAGAAAGAACTGGTAGTGCTGGTGGAGATGAGAGGGGATGAGCTCTGGAGCCCTGGGTCACTTCTGGTGAGCAAAATGTTTTTGGTTCTGAGCATAAATGTTGTTATAAAGCATTGAACACTCGGTTGCTTACATTGAAAACCCTGCTCTTGCTGACCTGTTCACCTCGATGTGAAGGTGACCTTGGGGATGAAAGCGTGCCCAGTGCCCACCATCCTCATCTTCAGTGCCCAGCCCTTGTTTGTGTGACCACAGCACCTTCATTTCCCAGCAGGAGTCCACACCTCCCAGATGCTCTGAAGCCAGTCTTTGTTATAGTTCTTTTATCCACCCTCTTGGCAATGTGTCAGCACTCAGGAAAGAATGGCAGTAAAAAGTCATGGTTATTTTAAAAGCACACACCAATTTAAAGAAAAGATACTTGAGCTGTCCTGCCCCATAGTGCCTGCCATTTGCATCAGAGCTGCCTAAGTTTTGTTTTGGAGGTTCTCTATTGTTTAGAAAAGGTAGGCTTTGTTGGGTAACTGAGGCCAGAGAGCCAACTGTGCCTGGAGAGAGAGGGTGAGGCCTATCCCTGGTGTGAAGTCATTTGTAGCTGACACCACCTGGCAGGCAGGGCTGGGGTGTGGTGGCAGGTTTGGAACTCCTAATTTAAGAAAATGAAAGGGGAAAAGGTGTGCATAGGCATCCCCATAGGGCCAGCCGTTCAATGGCTTTGTGTTCAGAGAGGACTTTAGGCTGGATGTGATGCTGTGGCTAATGCCTCCCCGGGTACTCAGGCCAGACAGGGACCTCATGCAGACACCACCTTCCTGCTAGTGCCTGTCATTCTTTCCTTCATGAAAGCCACAAAGTCCTCCACTGGCTTCCTGAAGACCACTTGATCTGTTCTCCTTTTCTGCCACTGCCCCACTGCCTTGTTACCTCTTCCTCCTCCCCATCATTTTCCCCTTATACCTGCCCTCAGCCCACCAGGGTTCTGCAGTTGGGCTGCAGGAGGGTAGACACAATGGAACTGCTAGCAGAGCCTGGGGAAGCCAAGCTCCCAACAGGATATGACTGTGAGCAGTGGCGTTATCCTTTTATCCCTGTGGACCATGGAAAATGATGGCCTTCTACGTGTTCCATAAAGCACAGAGGTCAGGAAGCAGAGGATCAGATTGCATCATCCGCCTACAGAAATCCATTCAGAGCCCCTGCCTGCAGGAGGATTTGCCAAACTGAGTTCTGGGAACATTTCTGGCAAAATGTTTATAGTCAGGGAAGCGCTACCTAATCCTTGCCTGTTGGATGGACTGAGAAAAGTCATACAGCAAAGACAGCTGTTTGATTTTAATTCAACCCTCATTTTCTGACTTTGGAATCTGTCTCTTGGGAACACAGTTTGGGAAACACTAGCCTACCACAGAAGTGAACAAAGTTTTTCTGTCAAGGGCCAGATAGTAAATATCTTTGACAGTATTGTCCATTTGGTCTCCGTACAATCTATTCAGTTCTGCCACTATATGTGGAAGCAGCCATGATCTGATTTATAACCACTGAAATTTGAACTTTATATAATTTTCACCAGTCATAAAGTGTTCTTCCTTTGATTTTTTTCTCCTGGAGCCTTTCAAAATTATAAAGACATTCTTAGTTCATCGGTTGTACAAAAAGCAGAGGCAGACCAGATTTGGTGGAGTTGTAATTTGCTGACCCCAGGTCTAGTGGATAAAGTCCCAACTCCTTTGCATGCACAGCTCTGTTGTGATCTGGCCCCAGCCTAATGTTCCAGGCCCTTTTCTCACCTTTCCTTTTGCCTCCTAGAAGTCAGTACACCAGAAACACAGACTCTCCTTGCCTCTCCCACATCTATCCTGTTTCAAACCTCAGGCAGGACCCACTGTTTAATTTGCTGGGCTCAGTGCAAAATGAAAATGTGAGTCTCTTTTTTATAAAATAAAGAATTTCAAGATGGCAACAGCTGAGCATTAAGCCAGGGTGCCCCCACTCCCTACCTGTACAGTTTGTGCACATATGAAACTGGCTTGGACTCCAATCTTTTGCTTCTTTTTTTTCTGTTTGCCTCCTCTTCACCTTTCCAGATGCTTCTGAAGCTTCACCTCCTCTGTAATCTTGCCCTGACCAATTTCCAACCCCTCAAGTCCTTTCCCTTCTCTGCCTCCTCATTACCTGACTGGGGTCATGCTGCACATTTATCTCTTTACAGATCTGCCTCTCTGTCTCCTCTACTGTACTGAGCAACTCCAATAAGAAAAGCAGTTTCCTCTGCTTGTGACCCAAGAACCTAAAATGGGTTGTGGTGTGTAGCAGATATGAAAGAAAGAAAGGTCTGTGAAAGGGAGCTTTGCCTTCATGGTGATGCTGCTGCAGGTGACTGACTTTTTTTTTTTTTTTTTTTTTTTTTAAGCTTGCTTATGGTCTGTTAGAGAATTAGAACAATGTGATGCAGTATTTGTCAGGGAGACACTGAGCGTCCTTACACATGCTCAGTTTAATGGTGGACCTCCATCAGGAGTCAGTGTGGGCCCCAGGGCAGCTCTCCACTGCACACTGTATTAATAGTTGACAAGCTCACTCTGGTAGATTGTGAGCTTAGAAGGTGCAGCTCCTCTACCTACAATTACGCTTGGGTGCCCCCTGCTAGAAGCTCTGTGATGCCTGGGACTTCTCCATTACCACAGGATCACTTGTGCATGGAACCCTGGCACATGGTAGTGTTAATAAACATTTATGGAGTGAATGAGTGAAGGAAAGAAATACTAAAATATAGTGATGGGCTGAAAATTCCTTGTAATCTAAAACACATGTGTGCTTTATAATTCAGTAGTAAAGTCATTTAAACTGGCATAGTGCTAAGGAGAGAGCCATGGACCAGAAGTCAGGATGTTTAGGTTCTAAGAATAATGATGACAATAGCTCCTAAGTTTTGAGTGCGCTAGCATCATATAGGTCACATCATTGAATTCTCACCACATACTCAAGAAATGGGGACCACTGGAGAGGTAAGAGAAAAGTCGATCAGCACCCTGACGTGGCAGAGCTGGTCCTTGGGTGCCTGTGCTGGAACCCTGGTCTGATGGAATCCAAGAACCTGTGTTCAGCCCACCCCCACCCCCACAGGCCCTCTTGGTGCCCTTGGTGCCCCGAAAAGGTCACTTAACCTTTTGGGTTTTCAATTTTCTCATCTGAAAAACAAAGATTAGAATGGCCAGTTTCTCAAGTTCCTTTCAAGGTTTTTAAGTTGAGAGTTTTGAAAGCAGGGAGCTTGGTCAGAGCAGTAGAATAGGTGGTTTTGTTATTGTTAATTTTCATTGGTTTACTGGTTACTAATTAGGTGCAGAAGAGGAAACCTCGGGTTATTTTGGAAAAACTTGTAAAACACTTTTTTTCTATACGAAGCTCATTTCACCCACCCTCCCTCTGTGCTATGGAAGACTCTCTTCCTCTTTGACAAAATGTTTTCTCACAGGCTGAAGTCTAGTAGCAGCATAGACACTGTCAGTTTGAAAAGAAGTGTGTTTGAAGTCTAAGTGCCTGCATTCATAAACACGATGCATGCTTCATCTCAGAGTCAGGATTCTTCCTGCACCTCTCATTCCTCTTTGAAAGCCTTGCAAACATGTGGCTGCCTCCCCTCCCGGTGGCATGGCAGCACTCTGTGCCCAGGCCCCACCCTCTGCAAGCCTCCCTCCTCCTCTGTCCCCATGTTCTACACACAGTCAGGCTTCTGCTTTCCGGCCCCCTATCATCTGGTCCCCTGTTAAAGCACTGATGGCTCTGAGGGTCTCCCCCTCCCCACTCTCCCAGACCCTCTGTGCAAAAGTGCTGTCTGCTGCCCCCACACTCCCACTTCACTTTACCTTTCTTCACTTTTTTATTTTAGCCTTTTTGTTGTTGTTTGTTCTTATCTCATTGTGGTGTATTGCTTATTATCTGTTTACGTTTACTAGGATGTAAGCCCTATGAGATCAGCTCTCTCTTTTTTGTCACTGATGCACCCAGGTGTCTAGAACAGTGCGTGATGGCAGGGAAGCACTCAATAAATATCTTGTAAATGAAAAATGCTAGCCAAATCCAGGAAGAAGAGATATTGTTATGGCGCTTGAAAGTACATAAGTGGACTTGGTAGTTCACAAACCTCAATTGCAGTGTCTACCTTCAGGTAGACCCTAAGCCAACAGTTAAAATCCTATTCATTTTTATCTGTAGAATTGATGTCAAACCTAAAATCATGGTGAAGTCTTATGTAGGTTCAGAAAGAATTGGACCTTAAAAAGTCTAGAGTTGGTTATAAGTGATGTATAACTTTTTAATTCTATAAAGTCTTCAACTGAAAAAGAAATGTTGAAAGATAGTTACTCCTGAAAAAAGAAATGCTTGACAAACATTTCCTTGGTTATTGCAGCAAAGAAGACAGCGGAATCCAAAGAAATGGTCATGATGGGGAGCTCTATGGTGAAAATAAATGGGATTTATTTAACAGAATCAAACACCATTGACCACTTGAAGAGCCACCCTTTTCAATTAACTTACGACGGAGGCCTCAGAGAAATCAAACAGCAAGAAGGGTTCAAAGGAACAACGTCGTTACCATCTCGTCTTGGAAGTGGAGGGTCAGTATTCTTTTTTAGTTTAATTGTCAGATTGAGATAATATCAGTTTGTTCTCTATCTTATATTGATGGTTGGTTTGCTCTTTCCCTTTTATATAAACACATTTTAAGTTAATGCATGAGTGGGAGAGATTTCTTCTCAAGGCTGAATGGAATTTAGATCATTCCCTTTTTAATCCTCAGGAACTTATTCATAAGCACCAAGATTCTACTTCCATGGGACTGTCAGAATAAGGTTTGATTGGACAGTTCCAACCAGCCCTTGAGTGACAGCTGTCATTCTCTTTGTGTATGACCTGGGCTTTGTGCCCTGCCTGGAATCTCCTATTATCTCCCTTTGGATTAGTCCACTGTTGTTAACTTCACAGACATGAACACTTATTTTATTCTCCAGTAGAAACTTGGACTAAATACTTAGTGTACAAACTAGTAATTAAAGTAGGAGAGTCCTGTGGAACCTGTGCTATCCCTATTAACCCCTCATAAGTGAATGATTAGAAATTACTTTATTTCATACCACATTCCTAGATAGAGCTTCCCTGAGAAACACTTTCCCTACCATATTAAGGACTTTGGGAGAAACTGGTGTTCTCTCTACAGACCATGTGCATTCTACCCTGGTGCATTACTAAAAAAGCCTGAATAATTGAAGGCTAGAACAGGGAGAGCAGGCTGTTTCCCAGTCCCAGGCAGACTGATGTAAAGATAGGCAGAAGGTCTTGGGCTGGGCAGGGTCACTCAGTTAAAGATATTTTCTTCTAGGACTTTCCATTGGGTCATCATGGACAACTGCCCAGTGCAAATTTGCTTAACAAGATAAAATTCCACAGGCCATTTTAAGACCAAGTGCTTGTTGCTCTCACTTTAGATTTTGGGTCTGACTTTGGCTCGTACACTTATACAACTGAAAACTGTTCCCCAAAGTGACTGCTTGACAGCTTGTTAGTTTAGCTAGTTGACCTTGTCTGCTGACACAGCCTAAAGAGTGTCACACACACGGAATTTATATTAGGCAACCTAGTAGTCCTTATGATGTCGCTCTGCATTCAGAACATTTTTTAAATTAAAGAAAAAATGAAATGTCTCCTTAAGTGGAAGAGAACAACTTCAAATTGGGACTCTGGGAGTTGAGCACAAAACATCAAACTGGCCATTGCAGACAAATCTTTTCCAGTTGGTGAATAAGAATAGGCTGTGGACCTCAGCGCTTCAACATAAAAGGCAGCGGGAAAACTTGTGTTCCTTTCAGTACTGAAGTAAAAAGGAAACATTTATCTGGCTGCATCCATCCTTACAGTAATGAAAGCTGACGAGAAAAACCAGACAAGAGCCGTCTGATTTGTTTATTTATTTTTGCGAACCTTCAGATGTTGCAGAACAATCTGGCAAGCCAGAGTTCGTTATGTCTTCCTCAGTCTGGGACAGCAAGGGCATTTTCAGTTACATATTTTATCCCACAAACAGCAAAGGACAAATCCATTAGGAACTGGAAGCACTTCTTCCTGATGGTCCAAAATTATGAGGCGTTGGCAGCAACGCTAATTGTTTTTCTTTTTTGTTTTGCGAGGATAGCCCTTGTGTCGTATAATGAGTGTGTCTGACTTTGCAGTACACCCTGGCAGTTCAGCTTTCAATAACATTTCTGCTTTATGAATCTTCACCTCCTTTCATCCTTGGGTGGAATTTTGTTGAAGTAGTGCCAACAAAAAAGTTTATACAGTAGGATTAAAACAAACCAGAAAATGGAAACTCTTAGCAATTCTCTCATTAATTACATTTATGAATCAGTCTGGGACACTTGATAATTGTTTCTTGTAAACATTTAAGTGAATAATTCCAAGAAATGATCCTCTCTATGCAGTGGAGTATTCCCAGTTTTGATGCACGAGCCCTACCCTCAATTAGCATTTTTTCATCTTGAGACCATAAAGTGGGAAATGAAGACTCGAGTCACTGAGCTGGGCTGGCAGAAAGGAGGGAAGAGAATGGAGATGACAGTGGGTTAAGAAGGGCTGTGAAGAGCTAGATGGTGCAAAGGGGACGGAATAAGTGAGGACATGCTTACCCCCCAGTGTGGGGTCCTTCTAGTTTGTTTGGCCTTCGTATTGAGTGACTTTCTCTTTTAGGAGAACAGTTTATTTGGGTGAAACTAGTCTGATTTGTACATCCTTAATTTACAATATGGATAATGTAGACACAGGGTGGTCTGGATTTTTACTTCATGCTCGTTTTGACAAAAAATAGATTTGCTAAGCCAGGTGTTGCTAGAAGTAAGATATTGCATGTGACGTAACTTTCCAAAAGAGAAGACTCTCAAACGCTTATGGAACTGTCATCCTTAATCCATGCACCAGTTATTACACTCTCCTTGCATCCATTTAGAGACTCATTTAAGGCATAAAAGTCCTGCTGCACAGCCACATTCCATCATCTCTTACTGCATATTTCCATATGAATTGAAAATAATAAAACTGCCATTAAGAAAAGTATGTGTGCATATCTCCACCCTCCGTCCATCCTTTCCTCCGTCCATCCAGTGGTCTGATCTGATGATCCACTTCGTATATCTGCTTAAATTCCTCTTCAGGCTTTCCGTGTAAATGCTGTTCACACTGTCGTGGTTTGGAAACGTGACCTGTGGGGGAGAGGCCCAGGGCAGTCAGTTGTTGTGGAGAGTTTGGAAGTCTCTAGGAGCTGACATCTCTGGAGTTAGGTTTGGTTCCCTTTCCACCTCTTGATGTAGCTGGATAGTTTAGTGCTGGTTTCCTAACACTTCCAGGGGCTCATGTTTTTAGTCTATTAAATAGAAATAACTGCTCCTCCACTCCCATCCCTTCCTAGCCCTCAAGGTAGGTTGTGGAATGATTGCTAGGGCTTGAGAGTCTTCCTTAGAAACTACCAAATGCCCTTAGCATGTTGGAATAAAAAATAAAAAATAAAGTGGGCTTTGGGTTAAAGATGGTAAAGCAAAAGCATTCTGCAGAAGCCCAGTGAAAGCAGCAAAGAATGAAAAACAGAGAAATAAATGTCAATGAAATAGGAAAAAAAATGGCATAAAACTATAAAACAGGGAGCAAACTTTACAGTGCAGTACGGGATTGAAATTTTTGTCTGCCTGGCAAAATTCCCTCTGGGAGCAAGCCCCCTTGCACTGTATAGTAAATTTTGCTCAGTCCATGTTTGGATGAAGACTGACCTGGCCTTCCCTACCTTCCTTACCAGGGGTAGCTGTGTCACCCAGGGCTGGCTATCAGAGTGCTGCAGCCCCCAGCTATGGCAGGTGGTTCAGAGATGGGCACATGATCCAAGCCAGGCCCACTGAATTCCTCCCTGGGCTTTTACCAAGGCCTCAGAGGAAAGTGGTCTTTCTCCAGATTCACAGACTATAAAGACGATATGGTCTCGGAGCCAGCAGGACTCTTTCACTGCCTTTTGGAGAGAGGCTCTGAGAGGCAAGTGGTATGTAAACAAGCAGAACCAAGGAATGAAGATAGTAATCAAATTCAAGGATGATATATTTAAATTCCTAGATCCAGCTGTGCCTGAAGCAGCCACATCAACATTGTCGATTGATCTGTTGGTTTTGTGTTTTGCTTTTTAGACAGGGATAGTGTGTGGCAATTCTAATCAGATTTTTTATACTTGGAACTTTGCGACCAAAAAAATCTAGTTAATTTTCCACATTCTTTGAAATCTAGATGAGCAGAAGGGGTAATCTTAGAGTGGAGACAACTCCTCAAAACAGTGTGCCTGACTACCTCAGATTAAAGAGCTGAGGTGTAAAGATGTGGGCAGGCCGCAAGACGAGAGAGGGCCCCCCTCTAGGGATGCCATTCAACATTCAGATCATGGAGTGACTGGAGCAGAGGGTGACACACTCTCCTCAGTGTCTGTGAGCTGGGTTGTTTGTGTGTGTTTGGGGAAAGAAGGTTGGATTAGAACTGAAGGAGCCTGACTTGTAAAGGGACTTTTCTGTGAGTCATGGCAATCTACTCCACACATACGGAGGGACACACTCCCACGTCAACCAAAGGAATGGATTGCTCCAGAAAACGAAGCCTAAGTATTGAGTACCCCGGTTCTGTGGATCCTTCTTGACCTCTCCAAATAAAGACATATTGTATCAGGATAAGAACCTACCTAGGACAAGAACTCAGACATGTAAAGGACACAATGAAAGACTGAAGAAAATACATCACAAAAGGTAGTACCCTCCAAAAACACGGAAAGTGTTAGGACAGTTTCCCATTATCTCGCAGAAATATAGCTATGTGATCATTCTCTTTTTTAAAAAGAAAGAAGAGCTCTTCTTTGGATTACAAGATGTTGATTGTATACCCACATGAGGAGATGAAAAATCAATTTGTAGTACTCAGAAAAGAAATGAAGGAAGAATGTATAAACGTGGAGAGGAAAGCCGTATCAGAAATTTTTTAAAAATTAGAATGAAAACAGCTGAAAATACAATGAGATATGGTGGAGAAGGTGGAGGAATCATGTAATAAGAAATATCTGAGAGTAGAGAGATTGATAGAGACATGGAAGGATGAAATTTGTGTTCTAAAGAGCCCTCTCCTCCTCTTCCCCTCCCCCTCCTCCCTCTCTTCCCCTTCCCACTTCTCACCCTCCTCCCCCTTCCTCACCCATCTCCTCCTCCTCCCCCTCCACCCTGCCTCACTTCTCCCCCTCCTCCTCCCCCTCCTTTTCCCTCTCCTCCCTCTCCTCCTCCCACTCCCACTTCTCCCCCCCACCCCACGCCTGCCCTCCTAGCACTTTTTTTCACTTTAGCGCCAGGCACTCTCCTGAGTGATTTATGTGTATTAATTCATTTACTATTCACAACAACCCTTGGAGAATGGAAGAGATCAGAAAGAATAAACAAAAATTAAGACAGAAGTCAACTTTCTAGAATACAGACTTAAAAATCTGAAACTCAAAGGAACACATTGTGTCCCAACAAAATTTGGTATTGAATAATTCACAGAAAGCCATTTCCAACAGTGTCGACCCTAGAACACTACCCAGTATATAGTACATACCGAGTCGTTAATTGGGTAAGGGTATGAAGGTATCCTACAGCCATGCGAATAGGCAAGCCACTTGAAAAAAGAAAAAGGCAAGCTGGTCTCTGGCTTTATTAGAGCATCACTCAGTGCCACGTAGTGGAGGAATGTCTAAGAAGTCCCAGGAAGAGTTGACCCAACAATTGTGTCACCAGCAAATTGTCCTTCAGGAAAAAGGCAGCTGTCTAGTGTGACACTTTCAAATATGAATGAACTTGGGGAATAAACTACTCATGCACTTTCTAGAAAAATCTTAAGCCAACAAAATGGTGAGTCAGAATTCAAAACTCAGAAATGAAGTCACTACGGTGAAAGCATTTGTGGTGAGTATTCAGTTTATTTCCATATTAAGACTGAACAGTTCTGAAAATGATGAAGCAGAAACCTTGATAGCATAGTGGTAATATAAATAGCCAAAACCGGTGCTTGAGAGGAAGTGTGAATACTAATTCCTTCACTTTCATAATACGGAATAGATTGTTCAGTAGTTACAGTCTGAAACTGGAAGATAGTTTTTAAATGATGATTTTAGCATCCTAATGTTTTTCATTATTTTTTCCTTAACTTTATAGAGAGATCTTTTAGAAACTAATATCTCTTGTGAAGACCCATTCATCTGAAGCTCTACAATTCCTTCAGTCTCACCTGAATTTCTGTTTCTCTGTTAAATTCAAGCAAACTTTATACTTAAAACCTTTTCATTAAAATAACTTGGGTGGTCTGATTTTATCCTTATATATTTATTCACCTACCCTTCCTCCCACCCTTCTTTCATTCTCTGCCTTTTTATCTGAATATATGCAAAAGTATGTTTGAAATGATGTTTATTGCATATTAATGATGTTTTATTTCTGGGTGATGGGATCTAGGATGACCTTTTAAAATCTTCTTTGTATTTTCTTATATTACCTGGCCTTTAATAATAAATATGTCATTTTTCTCAAAAACAATGAAGTCATGATTCCTTTAAGAAATTAAGGGTGATGTAGCTGCAAAAAGTTCCATTTGATAAAAACAGGCATTGGCTAGAATGATTTTGTAGCAGCTCACTTTATTTGACAGTTTCCATTCAGTAAGTCTGACAAGCAGAGCCCTGTGCTAGGGGAGTTGGGAGATACAGGAATGGACTCTGTACCTGAGGAACTCACAAATGTATCGGGCATTGCTGCTCATGTGTGGTCCCTGGACCAGTAGCATCCTCTGGGCACTTGCTAGAAATGCAGAACCTCAGGCCCCAGACCTGCTGAATTAGAATCTGCATTTGTATGAACTCTCCAGATGATCTGAATGCACAAGAGGTTTGGAAAGACTGTTCAATGATTAGCTGTAATGCTGTAGGAATGAAAGGAGAACCGGAGAGCTGAAGAAATAGCTCATTTTGGAGAGTGCACACCTAGTATGCGCAAGGTCTGCAGTTCGAATCCCCCCTCTCCTCAGATGAAAAAAAAAAAAAAAAAGAAAGAAAGAAAAGAAATGAGAACTGGAAAAAAGTGGGGAATTTAGAGGCCTGAGACCAAATCTCGAGGGTAAGTAGGATACCTCTCGAAGGCTAGTTTTCATCAGGAGCAGCATAAACTAGAGATGGGAATGGACATGGTGGTGGCATATAGCCATAGAACTGAGCAGTGCCTGGAGGGGCTAGGGACACATGATTGATGGCCTCTTTGCCACTCCCAGGCACATGGTCCATTGTTTAAAGAAGGGTCACCACTGAGAGGTTTTCAGGAGATAGCAGCAATGTTAAGGACAACTGGAAAACCGGGAGCCTGGGATAGGGAGACCACTGGGAAGCAGGCTCAGCAGTTCTGGTGGCAGAGGGTCATGTGTGGGGAGCACGTGCTGGCCACTGAGGAGGGAAAGCTGAGATGGAAGCTGCCGTGGCCTCAGTCACATAGCGACTATTCCCTGTGCTGCAGTCCTCATGGGTCCCTACCAAGTTATAAGGGCTTTTCACATGGGGTGCCCTGAAACTGTGGAAACTTGAATGTTTAGGGAGGCATAAAACTGTGCTTTTACTCTAAGCCAAGGGAATTTACAATTAACTTAGTTAGTGTGGTTAGCTACAAAGCAATATTTAATCAAGTTTACATAAATAAACTTGAATAATAGCCAGTAATGGTTATTGAAAAAGGGATTGGGATGTGTGTGTGTTTTATTTTGGACCATAAGCCAACACTTTAGGTACTTTGGAGGCCTTTCTTAAATTTTTATGAGTATCCCTTTAAAATCACATTCTTTAACACTGTGTTTGTGTGTTACTGTTGAAGTAGAATTCTGTTTTCAAGGTTAGTTATTAAGAAAGAGTGCTAATCTTGTCTAGAAAGTATATCTGACTCTTCAGGTCATGAAGACATAATGTAGGAACTACCACCACCCACTGGTGGTAACATCTCCAAATTGCAGTCAAAGTATCAAGAGACTAAAAGCAAAGGTCAGCACACTAGAGCTCTGGGCCAGATCCAGCCTATTACTTGCTTTTGTAAATTAAGTACCGTTGGAACACAGCCACCATCATTCATCTGCCCACTCCGTATTTACACTACTACAGCAGAGTTGAGTAATTGTGATAGAGACTATGTGACTTCAAAGCTTGAAATATTCACTACCTGCCTTGAGTCTATAAAACTTGAATCCAATTCTAAAAATGCAGTGTCTTTTCTTAGGGCAAAGAAAAATTCATCTCAAAATTTGCTAAATTTTCTTTTATCATAAGCATTCTTTAAAATTTTCTTTTCAAAATATTTTTTCTTAATTTCAAATCTTTCTACTTATCTATACTTTTTTTTTTTTTTTTTTGTACTGGGGATCTAATCTAGGGGCACTTTACCAGTGAGCTATATCTCCAGCCCTTTTTTATTTGGAGACAGGGTATCACTAAGTTGTTGAAAGTCTTTCTAAGTTGATGAGGCGGGCCTCAAACTTGTGATCCTCCTGTCTCAGCTTCCCAAGTCACTTATCTACTTTATATTATCATTATATTTTTAGTTATTGCTTTAAAGCAGAAGTCAATAAACTTTAGCCCAGCAGTTAAATATGGCTATCTCTGTTTTTTTTATAGCCTTCAAGCTAGGAATAGTTTAAACATTTTTAAATCATTACGTTTTAGATGGTTATAAAAAGTACCTAATAGCCTAACCTTTGCCACTTGGTCTACAAATTATAAAATATATGTTATCTGGTTCTTTGAGAAAAAGTTTGCTGATCCCTAACAAAAGAACTGTAGTCCTAATAGTTAGAAGAACTATCTGAATTATAGCAAAATCCGAATGTTAGAATATTTTTAAAGACATTTTAAAGACAAATTTTATTTCCTTTTTGTGTATGTGGTCTAAGAGTAGATGTTGCCAACATGATTGATACATGGATGGGCAGTAGTAACTCTGTGGGCCCATGTATAGCGTTGTTTTGGCTCCAGAGCTTTGTTCTGGTTGTTTAAAGCAAAACATGTAGGACTCTTATTAATGACTGGGAGGAGAAGACCTTGGTTGTGCCCTGAAACATAAGGGCAGCAGAGGAGAGGTCTGAGAACGTCATGTTGCTTTCATTGAGTCTCCAACCTGATTATGGACTGAACTAAGGGAAGGGCAGAACTAACAGAATTGCAGAGGCATGGAATCAAAGCCCTGATCACAGCATGCCTAAAACCTACCCTCCCTGTCCATTTTTGTGTTACATGAATCAATAAATTTCACTAACTTTTTAAGTCATTTAGAATTAGGTTTTTGTTATACGTAGATCAAGATATCCTAATTAATGAAATAGCGTTGTTTTGCCTCTAAGAAGAATTTCACAGAAGAAGCATAAGGACTGATTTCTGGAATTGTTGTATTTTGGGTACATCAAAAATCATTGTAAAATCTAATTATGAGATCTTTAATAACATGGAACAGGAAGCCGGGAAGAACAATTATACTGGATGACTGAATCAAGATCTAAAAACATTTGATAGGCAGGAACCCATTGCCAAATACAACATCGTGGAATTTAATAAGAATGAGTAAAGATCCAGCATGGATGGGGAACATCTGCTTTAGCTGTGCATGTAAGAAGAGAGAAGAATTGACCAAAACTGCCATGCGACCACCAAAACTGCTAATGTGGTGTTAAGGCTGCATTACTTCAGATATCTCCTCTTTTTTTCCATTTGTCCTATCATTAGCTCAGCTGGATTCCAGACATTTAAAAAGATACAGACAGATTGACACTCATGCAGAGTGACTGAACAGGCTGGCAGAGGTTTGAAACCATATTCCATAGGGAACGGCTGAAGTGCTGACAGAGTCTGTTAACAGTGGTGCCAACAACGAGAACAGTAAACATTTACCGGGTCCTTTCCGTGCTCCTGGAGCTGCGTGAAGCAATTGCAGGTTATATCATTTAATCCTCATAAGAAGATTTAAGTTGGAGGAACCATTATTTTCCACCCCCTCATACACAGATGAGGAAACCAAAGCTTAGTTCGAAATCTTACCTGCCGTCACATGGTGGAACCATGGGAAGTAAACCACAGGAAGTGACTGTAAATGTTGAGTGCAACATTTTAAATATTTGAAGGATTGTCAGGAGAAAGAAGGGTGAAGATTGTTTCATGTGGTTCCAATTAGTAGCACCAAGAGCGTGATAAATTTCTGTGGGGGACTTTAAGGCCATCTGTCCTCCTTTCGGGGAAGGAAGGTTTTCTTTTCTTGATGCCTCTCTTTCTTGCTCACACTCACGGCAGGACTTCAGTTGTGATGCTCCATGGAAACCTTGGCAGGCTTACCCTGGCCAGACTGGACCTGTCTCCCCGTTCTCAGCTTGTATGAGCTGTCAATCATTCCTCTTTCTCATAGGCTTAAACCACATGGGAACATATTTTCCTTCTCTTCTTTTTTGGAGGCAGGTTACTGGGGATTGAATCTAGGGTCCTCATGCTTATTAAGCAAGCTCTCTACCACTGAGCCACATCCCCAGCTCTTTTTACTTATTTTTAGACAGAGTCCTGGCCTTGAACTTGCAATCCTCCTGCTTTGGCCTCCTGAGTAGCAGGAATTACAGGCATTTCCCAGGCATTTCCCTCCTAATGTACATTTTACCCCTTTCTGTCCTTTACTCAAGAGTGTCTGATGAGGTCTTGTCCCCAGTCTCTGGTCTTTGTACACTCTCGTGATGACTCTGATCCCTTTGTACCACTTTGATCGTTAATGGAGTCCTCTTCCTGATTGCCACAGTCTCTTTGCAGATGTTCTGTTTATCATTAAAAACTCCACAAGGGAAAACCCAGACTTGACTGACCCCCTCAAACTCTTCTACTCCTTGCTCTCTGTTTCCATTGATGGCAGCCCTGCTACCCTGTTCCACTAGATCTGTATTCTGTTCTTCCAGTGCCTGAAATCACCACAGCCTATCAGCTTTTCATTTGTGATCTCTTAAGTTTGTTCCTTCCTTTTCAGGCCGACTGTCAAAAGATTCGGCCTCGTTACCTCTCTCCAGGCCTCTCAATACTCTCGTCATTGCCTAACCGAGGTCCCATCAGTTCCTTGTGTAAAAACCTATAATGGTTCCGTGTTGCCCCTCAGACTAGGTCCATTACCCAATATAAAGTTTCAGGAATCTGTTCCCAGTTCTTCCCAGCAGAAACCTCTGTAGCCACCGTGCTCTCCCTGTGCAGTTGTCCCCTGCCCCAAGTATCAGGCTTCTCTTGCCCCTCTTTACCTCCACTCATGCTGTTCCTCCTCTTTTGAGAGTAGTGTTGTCATTTGCTAGTTCAATATTTTTGTCAGCACTGGGAATTGAAGCCAGGACCTCATGCCATACTAGGCAAGAGGTCTACCTCTGAGCTATATTTCCAGCCCTTTTTATTTTGAGACAGGATTTTGCTAAATTGCCCAGACTGGCCTCAAATTTGCAATCCTCCTGCCTCAGCCTCCTAAGTAGGTGGGATTACTAGCATGCATCACTGTACCTGGCCAGTTTTTATTCTTCTAAGGCCCACTTTGTATTCCACTTCTTCTACTTACTAATCACTTTCTTTTCAGCATACCTCTATGTTAAAAATGCATTCCTTAGTTTCTCAAAGTAGATTTTAAACTTCATCAGGAAAATGCCTTATGTGTTCATATCCAGCCCTGGACTATTCAGACAGGTGCTTGTTAACTCTGAGGGAAAAGAAAAACATCCATAATTCGCTAAGTTCTTCCAGCATGCCAGTCACTGTACCACACAGAGGCATTGCCCTTGTTTTCAGATGGTGAAAACTTTCTCTAACTTTCCCTAGGTCACAATGCTGATAAAGTTAGACCGATTTGTAATCCCAGCAACTTGGGAGGCCGAGGCAGGAAGATTATAAATTTGAGTCCAGCCTCTGCAATTTAGTGATGTCCTAGGCAACTTAGTGAGACCCTGTCTCAAAATAAAAAATAAAAAGGGTTGGGGATGTGACTCAGTGGTAAGGTGCCCCTGGTTTAATCCCCAGTACCAAAAAAAAAAAAAAAAAAAAAAAATTAGACCAAGGATTTGAACCAGGCAGAACCCTCCACTCTGGTGATCCCACAGTTAATCCCAATTCTGTGTTCTTGAGAACTGATAAGACACAGTGCTGACAAGTTTTCCTACATAATAAGGATCCTTCTTTATTTTTCTTTTTCTAGAAGTGGGAATACACAAATGCGATATTTGTGGAGACAGCTTTACCACTGGCCATGACCTCAGGGAGAGTGGACCAGTGACTTTGAAAGTCCATTAGCTGAAAATGATCTTGTTTGATTTCAATGGTTGTTTAAGACAGGTATACGTATTAAAAAGAAGGCCTTAGAAAAAATGACCTTGCCTTTTTTCTCCAACTTTCTTGTTATAAAGTGCTTGACCTTTACACCCTGTTGAACTCTCATTTAACCTTTCCATTGGATTGTATTCCTTTATTTCCACCTTCTTTGAGAGTGCTCCATTCCCATACTCTTTTTGTTTGTTTGTTTTTGTTTTTGCGGTGCTGGGCGTTGAACCCAGGACTTGTGCTTGTGAGGCAGGCACTCTACCAACTGAGCTATATCCTCAACCCCCTGCATGTTCTTTGATTGGCAGGAACATCTTGCTACCTGATCTGTGTCTTTATGGTATACAATGTTTCAGAGTATTGATTAATTAGGGTTTCTTTTTTAAAATTAGCTTGATCTTTTCCCTTTTTTATGGTAAGAGAAAGTGTTACATAATTTTAAAAGGACATGTTTAAAGAAACAATGATATTTGGAGGACAATCTTCAGGACAGTAGTAAAGGCCAAGGGCCACGACATCTCCTGAGCATTCCCTGGGATCTCACTACACAGGAAGTAGGAACATCAGACACACATGCAGATGTTCACAGGTGACCATGACCATAGGTAGGCACATTATATTGAATCACCAAACAGAAATTTTGTGGTAAAATCTGAACTTAGTCCATTGGTGCTTTTTTATCTCAGACTTTTATACAGATACTTAAAAGTACATTTAGGTATCAGCTCTAAAAAGAAGTCATATCCTTCAGAGACAGTGCATACATTAAATATTACTTTTAAAAACCTGAGCATACTGTCCTCCTATTGACCAGACACCATTCTTATTTGGAACCCAAAGTATTTGTCATCTGGGAACTGCCTGAATATACCTTTGGTTTTTTAACATTTAAAATATTTCTAAGAAAACGTTTTTAGACAACAGTAATTTAATTTTTTTAAAAAGGAAACAGGACATACTATGATGTAGTGGAAAGAACAGTGAATTGGAAATTATGAGACCCACATTCCAGAACTGACCTTGCTATGTGACCCTGGGCATCTGGCTGGTTTGAGACAGTTCCCTTTTCTATAGAGAGGAACCAAGTTCTCTCCCAGCTCCCAAAGCCTAGGCTTTTGAATCAAGCCGCCAGAGTTCTTTCTTATTGTAACAGTGACCTCTTGTGGTTCATATCCTTTAATTCTTTTCATTTGCAAAGTAAACTCTGGATTTACTTTTTGGTTCTTTCTAGTAACCGAATTTCATATTGTTAAGCAAATTGACTGGTTTTTCCGAACTAAATCTTTGTTGGAAATCAAAGGTTGATATAAACAGACTTGGAGCATGAAGACCCATCTTATAAACAAATCTCTGGTTCTTCAGAACTGTGCAAAGCCAGTTTACAAAAAATGGAAATGCATCACTGTTTGTGCTCAGCGCTTTGTGTACTCTGCTTCCTCCTAGGGACCAGGGAAAGAGGCGCGCCAGGGCTTCCTCCTGCCCTGGCAGCTCCGACCTGAGCAGGCTGGAAACCAAAGCAGGTGAGAGCCTTATGTGGCCAGGAATCCTCGGCACTTCTGCATCCGCAGCATCTCCATTGGTAGAAAAAACGTGTGTGCTGAAGACGTCTGAGGTGTTCCTGGATGAGACTTGGTCACAGAGCAACATTTATTTCCATAAGGCTTCATTGTTTTCACAACAACATTTTATAGTACTAAGAATTTTACAGAAATGTAAATGGCTAAAATATTATTGGTTTCATTTGTCCTGAGAATCAAGTTGATTATCATGGGTTTTTTCTTTTCTTTTTTTTAATTTTTTTTTTATTTTTGTGGTGTCGGGTTTCGAACCCAGGGCCTTGTGCATGCAAGGCAAGCACTCTACCAACTGAGCTATATCCCCAGCCCTATCATAGTTTTTGATAGCACAGTTGTACTAAAGAACATCAAGAAAGTTATAAAACTTGACACCATCATAGTTCTTGGGTTTAAAACTTGAATTTGAAATCATTGCTCATTTAAAGGAAATAGTAGCTGTGTTAAGACAGTCCTTTAGGACTTTAAACTGTTTAATTGAGAAAATATATAACAATATAAGCCACAGAGTAAAAATGATACAAAATGTATTCAGGTAATGGAATATGGCAGTTGGGGAAAAAATATACATATATATATTTACAATAGCAAGTGAAATGAATACAAGCATAATATTAGATGAAAAATTTAAGTGCAAAAACAAGGGCATATATTGTAGGTTACAGATCTATGTGGAGAAGTGAAAAGCCAAACATGATAACAGTAGCTACCCAATTTAGAATGGTGGTGAGTCCCAGAAGAGGAGACAGGAAGGGTCTGGGGGAAGCACACAGAGGGCTTCAACTATGCCTGCAGTGTGTCAGTTCTTTCAGGGGAAGGATAAAAATGTGGCACAATGTTAATATCCAACGAAATGAGTTGTGGGTACTTGGTTTTTTTTTTTAAATATATATATATATATTTTGGTTCACATGAAGTTTTATGACATAAGCCCAATAGGGGTTTAAAAATTATCTTCAAAACCAGTTTATCAATAAAATGACTTTAGTGGCCTTTGGAAATTTTTTTCTGTAGTACTCAGGAAAATCTAGATATTCTGATTGCTGAGACAACATTGTTGCTAAGGACTTTACATTTACATGCTAAAAAAATCAGCCAATCCTAGCTTTGTGTCAGGTTATTGTCCCCAGGACTCAAATTGGTGGTTAACAACTCTAACCACTGAGACAGCAAAATCTTCAAACACATGCTGCAATTTTTGCTTGACTTACCCAATTTCCTGTTGAATCATAATTTTTATATTTAGCAAACTGAACCTAGATGAAAGTGCTTTCTAAAATATGAGGTTGTTCCCCTAGACTGAGACAAACTGTGTGTGTGTGTGTGTGTGTGTGTGTGTGTGTTCAAAAGCAATCATGTGATTCTCTGCTTCAGTTTCTGGAGTAGCTCAGGGATAGTGTGCGGAGTGGAGGTGCATGGGGTGAAGAGGTGAAAAGGCCCCAGCAACTCACAAGGGAGTCCTGGGAAATGGGGAGGGAAACCTTCATACCATGGGGTCTGGCTAAAATGTTACCAGATTCCTCCTTTGTTCAGTCAAGTTGATGATCATGCTTTCTGATAGCACTGTTGTATTAAAAAGCTGCCATGACACATGCCTATAATCCTAGTGACTTGGGAGGCTGAAGTAGGAGGATCGCAAGTTCAAGGCCAGACAAGGAACTTAAAAAAAAAAAAGAAAAAGAAAAAGAAAAAACTGGGGAAGTAACTCAAAAAGCTGGTAAAGCACCTCTGGGTTCAATCCTTATACCACAAAAACAAATAAAACAACAAAAATAAAAGGCATACTGCATGGAAGGTAAAAATGGTGATATGACCTTATTGGTTTGAAGGCTATATAAATTTCTAGTAAATTTAAATGTGTCATGAGTTTGTGTTAAATTAATTATTGTTGATTTGTCTTCTGCCTTTTCTCTTGCCTTGATAAAGGTTGATTTTATTCATGTACTTTAGACTTCAAATAGGTTAGTTACCTGGGCATATGAGTGACGATATTTTTTATACCACTTGAAATTCATGTTTACTTTTAGAATCCATATGCAAGACTTATTAAAGTTAAGGCAGACTCATAGAAGTAATGATCCAAAAGATTGAGATAGTGATCTGTAATACTTTATTTGCAGTTCTGAAAGCCTTTCAAGTAGCTGGGATTATAGGCTTGTGCTACCATGCCCTGCTAATTTCCTTCCCTCTCTTTTCTTCCCTTCCCTTCCTTTCCCTTCCCTTCCTTTTTCTTTCCCTCCCTCTCTCCCTCCCTCTCTCCCTTCCTTCTTTTTTTTTTTCTTTTCTTTTCAGTTCTGAGAATTGAAACCATTGACACTTTACCAGTGAACACAACTCCAGTAATTATTATTATTTTTTTTAAAGACAAATTTTCACTAAAATGCTGAGGTTGGCCTTGAATTTATGATCCTCCTGCCTCAGTCTCCCACAGTTCTGGGTTTACAGGCATGTGCCACCTTACACAGCTAGTACTGCCTTTCTAAAATCCAAACATTTCTGATTCTCAAAACCACACCTGAGCCCAGAGATTTTGGAGATGGAATTGTGAACCTGTACTGATGTGGACTAATTTTGTCCTAAAGGCAATTCAATTTTATGTTTTATGACAAAGTCTTGCTTATGAGTTAGATAGACCATTCACAGGGCCTTAACTGTGTAATTACAGCTTTGTCGACAAGCCCTTTCTGTTTAGCTTTGTTCTCAGTGTTCCTCAGGGCCCTGTGTATATTGGTCCCTCTTGGTACTAGGAAGGTCTGATAAAAAGCAAGCTAGACCAGCACTGGGGATGGTTGCTTCTGTCATGCAGTGCAGGAGGGGAACCCCTGAGTGTTGAATGGGATAAGTAAAATGTACAGCTTCTCCACTTCTCCTGGGAGACATCAGCAACTGGCTGCTTGGAAAATTTCTCACTTGATAGTTTGATTCATTTTAGACATCTCTGAATTCAAATGCATTTTTAAATACATGTCATTGTGGATTATCCATGGATTCTCTGCTGTTTACATGATAATTGAGTAAGGACTTTGTTGGATTTCTTATTGCACAGAATTTCATTTTAACTGTTAAGAAAATCATAGTACAGATATTTACTAAAACATACACATATATTTAATGTATGTTGTATATTTTTATGTCTTCAAGAGTAATACAAGGGCATTAGAGGTTTTAGAAAATAAAGAGCATATAAAAATAAATTAATGACCCATAATCACAATACTTAGAGGTGAACATCAATACCCCATTTTAAAGGGGAAAGGTAAAGCAACTTGCCTGAAGTCAATCAGCAAGTAGGTGGGAGAGCATGGATAAACCCAGACACTGGTTTTAAACCTGTGCTCTTAGGCCTCATAGGTCAACTTTTCCTTTTTTAAAATCAAAACAACTTGAAACCAGGAGTAGTGGTACACACATGTAATCCCAGTGACTCGGGAGGCTAAGCAGGAGGATCCCAAGTTCAAAGCCAGCTTCAGCAACTTAGTGAGGCCTTAAGCAACTTAGCAAGACCCTATGTCAAAATAAAAAAAATAAAAAGGACTGGGAATGTGGCTCAGTGGTTAAGTGCTCTTGGATTCAATCTCTAGTACCAACCAATCAACAAACAAATCACCTGTGTGTGTGTGTGTGTGTGTGTGTGTATGTATGCACACACGTGTGTGTTTGATGAACCTTCTTATTGCCTCTAATTTTTAACATTTCATGTGACATTTTAGGGTTCAGGCACCCATTGTGTGGACCTTGAACATCTAATTGGTACCTGGTTCACTCTTAGAATGTATGGGCTCCCTGACCTCACTATAAACTGGATGCCATGTGAGGGGCTTAGTGGGTGGCCTTCAAAGAAGGGAGGCTAAGTAACGTTCTCCAGCCCTGCCCCTTCCAGCTACACAGTAGGTGTTTCAGATCTTGAGATACTACGTGTGAAATGTAATCGTGACTTGCAGTTTTTAACACGGTTTACACCCCTTTTCCCCCCCATATCACCTTTGATCTGCTGGGTTGCAGTCTAGTTTCTGCTATGGGGCAGAATATCTTAGAGGTCAAGTGCAAGGACCATATGACCTTGGGCAGATGACTTAATACCCCTGGCTTTTACATTCTTCATCTGCATGGAGGAGGAAAAATTGGGGTCTCCTCATAGTGTGGTCACAAAAATGAAATAGAGGCCAAGTGCACAGTCAATGGTAGCATCGCTCTCCAGAGCCTATATGTAAGGCAGCATCATCTCTTGATGACACAGCTGTGACACATCACAGACAGCAGTTAGCTGTTTGTTTAATCAGGGAAATGAAATTCTTAGATATTGAGTGTTGCTAGATACATGACACTGGGCCAGAGCTTTACCTATATCATGTCTTTTAGTTTTCATAACCCTGAACTTAAATATTCTAATTTCTGTTCTACTGAGGAAATTGGGGCTCAGAAAGGGTAAGAAACTAGATTCCATTCACCCTATGCATGAATGATGGAGTTGGGGTAGGGGGAAACCCAGGCATCTCCTGCTACCCCACAAAAAATCACTTGGCATTAATTTTGCCCCCAAAAGATATGGACATCTTCATTTTTAAAAAGTTGTTCTAATTAGTTATACAAGACAGTAGAATGCATTTTGACACATTGTACACAAATGGAGTACAACTTCTCATGCCTCTGGCTGAACATGGTGCCAAGTCACACTGGTAGTGTAATCATACATGTATACAGGGTAATGATGCCTGTCGCATTCCACCGTCCTTCCCATCCCCACCGCCCCACCCCTCTCTTCACTCCCCTCTGCACAATTCAAATTTCCTTCAATCTTCCCTACCCCACTTGGTTCCATAGTTTAGCTATTGTGAGTCGAGCTGCTATAAAGATTGATGTGACTGCCTCACTGTAGTTGGCTGATTTTAAGACCTTTGGGTAGAAATGGAGGAGTGGGATAGCTGGGTCAAATGGTGGTTCCATTCCAAGTTTTCTAAGAAATCTCCATACTGCTTTCCAGAGTGGTGTCACCAATTTGCAGTCCCACCGGCAATGTATGAGTGTAGAAAATAAAGTCCTTCCAGATCTTCCTTTTAGAAATTTTTTCACTGAGCATTTTCAAAGTCTTCATTTGGTTTTGTTGTTGTTGTTGTTTTTCAATAGACAATAGAGCATCCACTGAGCTATATCCCCAGCATTTTTTTTTTTTTTTTTTTTAAGAAACAGGGTCTCACTAAGTTACCTAGGCTGGCCTCAAACTTGCAATCCTCCTGCTTTAGCCTCCTGAATTGCTAGAATTATAAGCATGTGAAGAAATATGCTTGTAATTATGTTCTTTACATATTTATACTTGTCTATTCTATATTGCAAGGTGTATGTCTTAATTTAAAAAAAAATCTCAAAACAGTTTGCCTTACCAGTTATCAGTATTCACAAATCTTAATGCTTTATGAATTATCCCAATCATATTTTAATGTTCTGACTTGTTTATATTATCTTATCTGAGTTTAATTTGAGGTGATTTTATTAGAAGACCTACTGTTCTAATTAGAGTTAATTGGGTTGGGGGCAAAGTGAAACTTAATTCTGTGGCTTTTTAACTTGAGTGATAAATAGCCAAGGTTTTTGCCTATACTCCATTATAGCTCTTTCCTCATGATGCTTTTTCCTGCTCTGCATTTCTTTTGCAGTCTCAAAAGCCAAATTGCAAGAAAAGGATACCGAAATAGAAGTAGATGAAGTCTTTTGGAATACAAGGATCGTACCAATTTTGCACGAATTAGAAAAGGGTAAAAAAAAAATTCTCATTTTAAATAAAAATTATCTATGGTTAAGTATATGTTCCCTGTTACCCTGATTTTTTTTTTAGTATACTTTGATCATCTTCTGTGAACATGTTCAAAAACAAATGAAGTCATCCTCAGTAATGTATTAAATACTACATGTAAACCGAATTGTTAGTGAGCAAATTATACTTTAAATGCACCAAGAGAGTTGACTTCAAAATTCCCTTCATAATATAAATTAAGGATCACCTCTTCTGCTCAAGGAAATGCTGGCTTAATCTCTCTAGGGTGACTGTTCATATTCTAGAAAATAAAAGACCAGAACAGATTTTAGGCCTCTGAAACTGAGTCTCAGACTGGCATCCTGCACAGTGGTGCCTGTGGTTTTCTTGATCAAGCTGTGCACATGTCCTCTCTCCTGAGGTTAACTACATATACCAGAGCTGCCACTCACAGCACAGGAAGTGGCCTGGGATGTGCCCAACCCTGGCATTCTGGAGTGAAGACCCACACTCGACAGGTCCCTGCAAGGCTATGAGATACTTGTCGGGTTGGTTTCCCATTTCTTCCCCTTTTGCAGCTCCCCAGGGATTTCATTTCTGAAGGTGAGCAAGGCTCAAGCCCAGTGTTTGGTGCCCAGGGCTCAGTAGGCCCCTAGTAGGAATGGCTGAATGATAACTCCTTGACTGCCAGCGTCGGCAACCACAGGAAGGTGCTCTAGAAGCAGAGTATATCTGAGTTCGTTCTGAGAATGAACCAGAAAGGCATGCAGAGGCCTGCTTCCTACATGTTCCAATGACTCTCCCTTCCTCTGCTCCCTTTTGGTGCTAGGCTGTGTTCAAAGGTAATAGGAGAGCCCTGGCCAGGGTTTCTGTCCTTGGTGTGGCTACTAGCTAGGTGAACCACTGCAGGGAATCATCTCAACTCTAGGTGCAGTAGTGTCTTCAAGCTCTCTGCAGTCCCAAATCCTAAAATTATGAATGTGACAACTTTTTCTGTTCTAAACTTATTTTTTACCATTCTATTAGTGCCCATGTGAACCTTGGGCCCTGTTTTTGAGATGTACAAAATCTACTGAGAAGAACGCTGGGTCTGAGTAAGGATTAGAAAAGAAAATGTACTCAGAAACACTCAGTTGGGGAGAGAGCATTACTAAGGCCTGACTTGGAGGAGCTCCACAGCCTGAAGGATTTTAAAAGGATGCCAAGGACTCTGCTCACCACTGCCACCAACAGAGATGATTTAGCATGCCAACTGAGGAGTTAGGACTTTGACATGTTGACAAGTCTCCCTACTCAGATGGATCATTAAACACTGAAATATGTCATCTCTCTCCCTGGACAACTTCTTTGTTGCTGTTCTTTAAGATATACATGAGAGTAGAGTGTATTTTGACATATTATACATACATGGAGTATAACTTTTTAAATTATTATTTTATCCCATTTTTGCAGTTGTGCATGATGTGGAATTTTACTGGTTATGTATTCATATATGAATATAGGAAAGTTATGTATAATTCATTCTACTGTCTTTCCTATTCTCATCCCCCTCCCTTCCCTTCACCCCCCCTTTGTCTAATCCAATGAACTTCTATTCTCCCCACTCTCATTGTGTGTTAGCATCCATATATCAGATAAAATATTAGGCCTTTGGTTTGTTTTTTTAAAATATTTTTAGTTGTAGATGGACACAATACCTTTATTTTATTTATTTATTTTTATTCTGAGGATCAAACCCAGTGCCTCACATGTGCTAGGCAAGCACTGTACTACTGAACTACAACCCCAGCCTTTAGCCTTTGGTGTTTGGGGATTGACTTATTTCACTTAGCATGATAGTCTCCAGTTCCATCATCCATTTACCAGCAAATGGTACAATTTCATTCTTATTTATGGCTGAATAGTATTCTATTATGTTTATAGGCTACATTTTCTTAATCCATTCATCTATTTAAGGGCACCTAGGTTAGTTCCACAGCTTAGCTATTATGAATTGAGCTGCTATAAACATTGATGTGACTGTCACTGTAGTATGCTGGTTTTAAGTTCTTTGGGTATATACCAAGGAGTGGAATAGCTGGTTCAAATGGTGCTTCCATTCCAGGTTTTCTGAGGAATCTCCCTACTGCTTTCCAGAGTGGTTGTACTAATTTGCAGTCCCACCAGCAATCAATGAGTGTACCTTTTTTCCCAGATCCTTGCCAACATTTATTGTTTCTTGTATTCTTGATAATTAGACAACTTTTAAGAACAGCAAATGGTGACAAAGCTGGATTACTTGACCCCTTGGGATTTTTTTCAACTTCTTTTGACATAATTTTAGACTTACAGAAAAGTTGCAAGAATAGTGGGTGCAAAAAAAAGGACAGGTATAGTGGTGCATACTTATAAACCCAGTCACTTGGGAGACTAAGGCAATAGATCACAAGTTTGAGGTCAGCCTCATCAATTTAGTGACACCCTGTCTCAAAATTTAAAAAAAATTTAAATGGATGGGGAAGTATCCCTGGGTTTAATCCCTAGTAACAACAACAAAAAAAAAATTCTGTTTTTTTCACCTACAATCCCCCATATTAATATTTTATCATATTTTAGACACAAGGACATTCTCTTACATAACTGAAAATTACCATGTAATATTATACAAATCTTACTAGATTTTGTCACTTGCCCTGCTAATTTCCTTTATAGAAAAAGAAAATCCTGGATCACATGTTCTAGTCATTTGTTGTGTCTCTTTCATGATCTTGACAATACTTGAGGAAGAGAGGTCATTTATTTTATAGACAGTGCCACAAATTGGGTTTGACTGGTGTGTTCTCACAGTGAGATCCAGGGTGGGCTTTGGGGGCAGGCGTATCACACAAGAAGATGCTGCATCCTTCTCAGTACCTCATATCAGGAAGGTCAATTTGCTCCCTTGCTGGAGGCAAGAACTTTGACGGCTTGAGTCAGGTGGTGGCTGCCAGGTTGATCCTTGGTAAGTTGCTCTTTTCCTCTTGGTAATTAATAAGTATCCTGTGGGGAGAAGTAACTCAGGTCATTTTATTCTCTATTGTGCATCCATCTCTCACCCTTTAGCTTTAGCCCACTGAATGTCTCCATTCTCAGGTTCAAGTTGTCTTTGGGGGCTGGGGAGATAGCTCAGTTGGTAAAGTGCTTGCCTTGCAAGCACAGGGCCCTGAGTTCAATCCCCAGCACCGCAAAAAAAAAAAAAAACAAAGAAAAAAAAAAGTTGTCTTTGGAAGCCATGTGACATTATTTGTAACTATTATAACTAATTAGTAACAAGGTTTATTTGATTGGTGGTTTAAATTTTGACCCTTGGGCCTTCATTTTAAACTTCTTTTTAAATAAACAAGTCCTCTTGAATAGAACCCAGCAGACTGAAGCGTTTGAGGGGAAGTGCTAGAAAAATACCTTGCGACCACTCACTGCTGGACTTGGGGCTTACGAAGAAACTGGCAGACACAGAACAATAAAACAACACAACAGAAGTGTTCCACACAATGGAGTTTAGGTTTTCCCCTTTATTTAAATTCCATCTCAGTCATTTCCCATCAATTCATTTATTTAAGTGCATAACTGAAAGGCATTGAAGGTTACTTAACTATTGAGATTTAAAATTTTTTCTTGGATGTTATTGTTGAAAAGAGCTAAAAATGGCCTGAGTCATTTCCTTCTGCAGGCACACACTTCCTCCATGTGGATTTCTAAGAGCACATTATGGTATTTATTTAAGATTGGTTTCCCACTTTTAAATTTTGTGATGGAACCTATCAGAGATAATATTTTTCCATCAACTACCTGAGTGTGTCTTGCCTTCTTTCATTTTCCCTCACTGCCCTTTTGTATGATACTTTTCTTCCTTGTATGCCTCTTTTATGACTACCACTTTTAAAAATTACTTTCCTCAGAATCATAATTATAAAATAAAATGTTCTTTTGCTGTTCAAAATCCAGCAATGGACATGGAAGATCAGACCCACAGTAATGAAAATGTATTAAAGGGGGTAAATCTGCAGAGAAGGGTTTAAAAAAAAAAAAAAAAAGCAGGATTTGCTACCAGGCAGTAGAGCAGGAATTCATCTGAAATTCTCAAATCCGTGTTTTCTTGGGACAACGTTAATCTACTTTCATTGAAGGTCTAAAATAAAATGTTCCTAGGTCTCCCTGTTTCCCAGCAAAATCTTCTTTTTATTATCTTCTAATAATGGTGAATTTGGTGACATTTTGAAGTTTTGTTCTAAAAGAACCCCTTTTTCTCAAATGACAATCATAATTCTTATAGGAAAATATTGATTATTATTTTTGTCAATGATATATTAGCAAATAAATATGTATGAAATTGTTGCAGATTGTACAGTATTCTCATGATACCATGTGCTCTTGATACAGAAATATGTAAGATAATGTTCCTACTCATTTGGCATGACATCTATTTGAGGACACTGGGTATATAACATGAGTCCCACACACATAGATGAAAAATCAATAAAACACAGGGTCCTGTTGGTTGAATGTGGAATCATGTATTGTTTCTGGAGGAACCAAAGCAGAAAGACTTGAAGGAAAAAATGGATAAGAACAAGGGTAAGAAGAATATTCTCGGCCAGTGAAACTATACCAGAAAGGGTCGAAGATAGATAGAAATGTAAGTGGCATGCCTCTGTGGGACAGAACAGAGCACTGGTCCAGTGTAGGGCATTTGGAATAAAGGAGACTAAAATAGGTGGCAATTCCACTCTTTAATACCCTCTTTGAAACACTGTGTATTCTAGATAAGTTAATTGACTGATTAGTAAGTCAGCAAGGTAGGAGATGGATCAAAGGGATGGAAAAAATCAAGTAAATGGAAGTGAGGCAAGAAAGGATAAATAGAGCTCATGAATTTGAAGATGTCTAGGGAAATAACTGAGGACTTTTCACTTATACTGTGTGTGATGCATCTGAAAACCTGACCTTAATTAGTAAGTGTTGCTTTACTCTCTTTGCTCTGACAGAAGAGAACATTGAAACGATTTGTGCTGCTTGCACACGACTTCATCATGCTTTAGAAGAAGGAAACATGCTTGGAAATAAATTTAAGAGAAGAAGTATTCTCCTGAAGACTCTATATAAACTAGTTGATGTTGGTTCAGACTTGCTCAGCCTTAAACTTGCAAAAATTATCCTAGCAGTAAGTCGTTCTTTCCTCTGGTCTAGTAGACTGTAGCATAAGCAAACCTTATTAAATGATTTTTTTTTTTTTGGTAAATATTACAGAGAAGATTAGAAATGCCGTGTATTTGTTTAGAGTCTTGAAAACAAAAACAAAATAAACTGGCATCCCAGAATTTGACAAGGAAGTACTATCTAAGGAAATAAGGCGGAGTACATAGAAAATGTTCAAACAATCTCTTATATTTGGAATGTGACCATATTTTTTTAAAAAAGAAAAAAAGAAAGCAAAAGAAAAGTCAAGAAAGGAAAGAAAAGAAAAGAACAACAATAGGCAATAGGCAAATATATTCAAAACAGTTGCTCAAGTAACGCCTGGAGATCAGTATCAGGCCATGTAGGCTGTGGCCTCTGTCCTGTGGTTTCATCTGGCTGCTTGATTCTGTCATATAATTTAAGAAATAAAGTAATTTGGGTCACAGACACAATAGCCAGGTGCTTTATGAACCGTGTGAAAGAGGAAAACAGCTGCGTGTGGTCACAGGAAGGTCCCTCAGTGGTCACTGAAGGCTCCTGTAAAGTGTTGGAAGAAAAGGCCAGACACCAAATAAAAGTCTGTAGAACTCCGTCTAGAACAAAATGCTATCATTGTTTGAGGGGAGTGCTTTGTTGTCACAGCCATAAACTGTTGGAACCAAAAGATAAGCCACAATTATTATAGAATGTTCTAAGAGAGCCGCAAAAACAATGAATGAAGCTTTGTTAACCTGGTTTCATAAAAGTAAAAGCTTTCTGTTAACGCCCGGTAATTAACATAATGTGAAATTATGAAGGACCCAGGCTTCCAGCACCCAAGAATTGCCTTTCCCTTTTCATCTGGTTCCTAGACATCTTGTTCCACTCCAGGTCAAAAAAGAAAAGAAATAGGCATTCATGAATTCATTAATACTTTGCAGAGAAAATTAATCTTGGTTATTAATGAGTCTTTCAAATTGATTACATACAGGACACAATTTAACCCTCTAAGGGCAAAAATGATCTGTCAGGCAGAGAACACATTCTGAACTGGGTATATGATTAGGTAAGGACCTCCTGGTGACATTGGGCCACCTTGCTGGTTGAAGGCAAGACTCTATTTCAAACTCCAGAGTTGGGTAGCTTTTGTCTCCATTTCAATACAGAACCACCAGGTAAGAAGAGACCTGCAGAACCATCCAGTCCAACTTCCTGTCTACTTCCTGAATCCCCTGTGATGTTACAGATAAGATCCTGTTCTGATTAGGTTTGGTGATAGGATTCTATGTAAATTTTTAGAGGACCACATCATAAGAAATGTCAAAGAAAAATCAGTAAAGACTAAAGATATATAGAACATGAAACTTCTTTACTTCCAAAATTTATTCTCTCTACCAGTTTAGTATTATAATTCAGACATTTAAAGTTATTTATAGTTAAAAACATTGAGCAAGCATAATGTTAGTTCTGTTTTCTTACATTCTTTGGTTAAATGGAGATTTGCCAGACAGCCATTTTAATTTTAACCTTTGTATCAAAACAGCTTACAAAAATATGTCAGTCTATATTAAGATTGTTTTAAAGCGTACAAACATATACACAGTATGAATGCAGCTCTATTCTGGGGCAGGAATCTAGCACCTTTTGCAAACAAAAAAGGAAAAACAGAAATACCAGTATGTCAACTGTGATTATACAGAGTGGTAGTAGGATGATTTATAAATTTTGCTTACTTTTGTTTAGTTTACCAACTTTGCTTTAAATAGAATAAAGTTACTATTTTTAACTTAAGAAAATTACCCTACCACAAGAACCTATGTTGTCAGGAATTCTTCCTAACACCGAGAATCCAGGTGAATAAGATAGCCTTCCCCTCTCTTGCGGGCACTGTAGCAGGGAGACAGTGGGAGCGTCAAATGCAGAGGGTACGGCAAGTACTGTGGGGAGAGGATAACCCAAAGCACTAGCAGGTGGTGATGGTTACAGCACAGCACGTAGTCTGTGCATATAATGTCATCTTCCATTACCTTTTTATATCTTAAAGTCATCATTTTGCAGTTATCAACAAAGTTAAAAGAATTTGCTTTGCATGTAAATTGACCTAAGCTGTATACTAGGCCTGGAAATTGTGGGTATCTTTCCTTTCTTTCTTTTCTTTTTCTTTCTTTTTCTTTTTTTTTTTTTGTATCGGGGGATTGAACTCAGGGGCACTTGACCACTGAGCCCCAGCCCCAGACCTTTTTGTATTTTATTTAGAGACAGGGTTTCATCATTAAGTTGCTGAGGCTGGCTTTGAACTTGCCATCCTCTTGCTGGTATTACAGGTGGGCACCACCACACCTGCTTTATCTTTTCTTTTTCTCCTCATTTTTCTCCTCCCCCTCTTCCCCTCCTCCTCCTCCTTCCTCTCTTTTTCTTCTCCTCCTCTCTCTCCCTCCTCATTCTCCCTCTCCTTCTTCCTCTCCTTCCTTTTCTCCTTCTTCTTCCTGTTGTTATTTTGATGAAAACCCTGAAACTAGTTTTTTTCCTTGTCATTTTTCACTAAGAATGTAAGACTCAAAGTGGGTAGGGGGTGATTTGTATTCGTTCAAAAAGTTTTGTTAAGTATGGAATACATGCTACATACCACACTTAGGAAATGAATCGTAGCTTTCTCAAGGATACACAATTTAGTGGAAGATAGTCAATTGATTTAAATATATTCCCAAATCATAAAAACATTAAGAATATTTCTATTAATATAGAAACATTTTTCTGTTTTCTTAGGTCCCCTTCTAAAGTTTTTAAATAAAGTTGTTCTAACCACCTATTCATTAACCCCCCCACCCCATGCTGAGCATTGGATGCAGGACCTTACCAAAGGGTAGGCAAACAACCTCTGAGCTATATCCCCAGACCTAATATATATATATATATATATATATATATATATATATATATATTTTTTTTTTTTTTTTTAAGTTCCCATTTCCTTTTCTGCCTTAGAGCAGAAATCTCCAGTCTGCTATGTGTTAGGGTGTCTAAGGCTTCCTAAATGGTGCCTCTCTGACTTTAAGGCACATGTGAATCCCCTGGGGCGCTGGTGAGAATGCAAATTCTGACTCAGTAGGGCTGGTGGAACCTGCCATCCTGCCTTCCTAGTACATGCCCAGGTTCTATGGTCTGTCCAAGGCACACACTCCTCAGCTGAAAAATGGGAATGGCATCCCCTCATATGCAGAATTTCTGTGAAATAATGTGAAAAGGGCCTAGGGCAGCAGGGCCAGTGACCCATGGCCGGGTGGGCCATGTTCCACACCCTTTGCCCCTCAGGCCTGAGGCTGACGGCATCTTTCTTGGGGTCTCCTTCAGTGAACAGCGCAGTGCCTGGTGCACAAAAAGTGCTCAGGAGATATTTGTGGCTCAAACACAGAACAAAATCTTTAACAAACATTTCTGGGAATTCTATTATCTTTTAAAACTAACTGGAACTTACCAATTAACAATGTTAAATATAGCTTTTAATAGTAAAATAATGACCTTTATGTTCTCCTTTTCACACAGAAATATTTTTTTGTTCAGATGACCTCATTCTTACAAACATTTTTACATTGTTGCAAAGAGGTCACGTAATATTCCCATCTAACAGTGGGTTCTAGAAGCTTTTCTTTTTAAGCCTAGCATTCGTGGTTACACTGTTTTGTAACTGGCTAATAAGAATAATATTGCAGTTCCACAGTTCATTAAACTCTTCCCTAATATTGGACATTTAGGGTTTTTTAATATTTATTTTTTACTACTTTAGATAAATACACAGATGATTTAGACTATTTGATTAAACAAGTCACCCTATTGTATGTGTGCATTTTTTTTTTAAAAAGTATATTTTTGTATTGCTGTGTGTTTAATTTACTTAGATATTTTTGAATGATTTAGAAAGTAATTTTCAGTTTCAAACATCAGCAATTATCTCAAAGCATTCCAGAAATAGCCTTAAAACTTTTTTTTTTTTTAATATTTTTTTTGTTATAGATGGACACGGTACCTTTATTTTTTACTTATTTTTATGTGGTGCTGAGGATCGAACCCAGTGCCTCACACATGCTAGGCAAGCACTCTGCCACTGAGCTACAGCCCCAGCCCTCCTTAAAACTTTTAAACCATATATATGTATGTATGTATATATGATCTAATCAAATAGTACTAGTTTTAAAATTTTCTTTTAAGCAAGTGATGGAGAGAACATCTTTTTGCCTTTATTTTCTTTCCTTTACTTCCATTATGGATTCTTTTCAAAATTAGTTTATCTGAAATTTTGGCATTAATCCTCCTTTGCTTTTGTGTTTTAAATTAATTACTCCATTTAATTAAATTGATTAACATTATCCTGTCCCCTTTCTTTTTCCTATATTCTTTAAAAAGTAAATAACTTTAGATATAAATTTGACTTTATAAAGTGAGAAATAAATGCTTGTTATTAAAATGTTCTTACTCTAAAGATCATTTGTATCATATTTAGTATAATTGAGTCGATCATTAGATATCATAGCTGGCAAATATTAGAACCAAACTTTTCAAAGTTTGATTTCTTCAGAAAGTTGTTTAAAAAAATCTTGCTGTGCTTTTAATAGAGATGTTTGTGTTTTTAAAAAACATGCCATATCTTTATTTCCCTCTGCAATAGAAATGGAAGTGTTTTTCTTTCTCTGCAGCTAAAAGTGAGTAGAAAGAATCTACTTAGTGTCTGCAAACTTATATTTAAAATTAGCAGGAATGAAAAGAATGATTCTCTGATTCAAAATGACAACATCCTGGGTGAGTATCATTTAGTGCCATAGTTAAGCATATGGTGTACTTGGGCACAAATGAAAAGTTTGGAGACAAAAGTTATAATTAATGGTGGCAAGAATATTGTGTTTTCCAGTAATATGCAGAAGTTATATAATGTTTACTTTTGCTCATCCTTCTCTGTGTTTCTGTTTAATCTATCATTTGGTGACTAGTGTGACAGACTGGTTCTTGGTTTTGTCTTATAAATACTTATATTATGTGACTTTACAAAGAATCATTTGAAAATTTACTTCTGGAACATGGATTCACTATTAGAAGAAACACACATAACAGTTTTTGACATAATTGAAGAATTTTAATTTTTGTCATAATTGAAAATCTTAGTCTTTTGATCTAGTAGAAATGACTAAAATTAAAAGACATCTGTAAGCCAGGGGCAGTGGAACACACCTATAATCCCATTTGCTCTGGAAGTTAAGGCAGTAGGATGGCAAGTTCAAAGCCAATGTCAACAAAATCTAGGCAATAAGCAACTCAGTGAGATCCTGTCTCTAAATAAAAATACAAAATGGGGCTGGGCATGTGGCTCAGTGGTCAAGTACCCCTGAATTCAATCCCCAGTACCCACCTCCCAAAATCTGTAAGTTTTACAGAAATCTGACATCAAAATGTTTGAAATATGAACCAGGTGTGATGGTGCACACCTGTAATCCCAGTAACTGGGGAGGCTGAGACAGGAGGATTGCAAGTTCAAGGCCAACCTGGGCACTTTAGGGATATCCTGTCTCAAAAGAAAAAATAAAAAAGACCGGGATGTAGCTGGTAGAGCACCTCTGGGTATTGACATGCCTCTAAATAATTAAGATGCTTAGTTATGTAAATACAAATATTTTATGAATTAATGCTGCTGGTACAGGAGAAGGCAGTGACATGGAAAACACTCTTAGTCCTCTTTTGGTAACACAAGATAAATGATCTCAACCTCTTTTTTTACCCAAGAATACTGGGACATAACCAGTTCTGAAAGAAATGTCTAGCACTGAATCAGCTAATTGAGAAGTGTTGAATGAAAACAAATCTGACGAATGATCACACAGACATTAAGTAACTTAACTATGAGGAGGCCTCCAAGTTCAAGGCCAGACTTAGCAATTTAAATATTAGATGTGCACTATGACCCTTATCAGAGTTCCTGGATTACTCCTAAAACTAATAGTTATATGTCATTTGGATGAAGATTCTTTAATTGTTTTGGGAAAGCATGGATGTTTTATTCAAATTATCCTTTTCTATGGCGATGGAGTTTAAGCTCCTATCTTGACTTATTTTCCCTTAACATAGCAAAAAAATATATCCTTAAAAGATTTTGTTTTGTTTTGTTTTTTGGTTTTATTTTTGTTTGTTTGTTTATTTGTTTGTTTTTGGTACTGGGGATTGGACCCAGGGTTGCTTTATCACTGAGCTATATTCCCAGCCCTTTTTATTTTTAGACAAGGTTTCATTAAGTTACTGAGGCTGGCCTTGAATTTGCAATCCTTGTGCCTCAGCCTCCCGAGTCACTGGGATTGTAGGTGTGCACCACTGTGTACAACACAAATTCTTAAAATGCTTTAATTAGCTGGGTATGGTGTTGCTGGCCTATAATCCCAGCAACTTTGGAGGCTAAGGCTGAAGGATAAATTGTCTCAGCAATTTATCAAGACCCTGTCTCAAAATTAAAAAAAAAAAAAAAATTTAAAAGGGCTGGGATGTAGCTCAGTGGTAAAGCTCTCTACCCCATTTCAATCCCTAGTACTTAAATAAATAAATGAAATACTTTGATTATTACTATTCTATAATAACTTGAAATTTTTGTAACTAAAAATTAAGACTGGTAAATATTAGTAAGAGATAAGGAGTGGTATTTGATTAAAAGAATACCTTCATATTTATGTATTAGTAATTCTATGCTTTTGCTATCATTACTATTACAGAGATTTGTTATAGCTAAAAATAAGCTCTTCTTACTTGAGTGATTCTTAATAAGCATTTGTATGTACCTTTGGACAAATATAGCTCACAAATTGTATTTGATGTTCACATACAAGTGCTTTAATGTGTTTCTTTCCAGCTGTTACACTCATTTTTAATAATTCATCTTTTTGGCAGAATCATTATTAGAGGTACTGAGAAGTGAAGACCTGCAAACTAACAGCGAAGCTTTTTTATACTGTATGGGGACTATTAAATTCATTTCTGGAAATCCAAGATTTCTTAATGAAATGATCAGCAAAGGTGCTGTGGAAATATTGACATATTTGGTAAAGCAAATGAATGAGAACACCAAGAAGTGTGGGATACATTTGCCTAATTCAGGCCACTTGTTAGTCCAGGTAAGTATTTTACTTGAAAATGTTAGATGTATAAAATTAGTTTTGTGCTACCTAATAGTACTTGTCGCCTAAAAGAATGGCAGATGAGAAGTTCCTCACCAGGTGGGAATCCCAGGCCTCAGGGATCAAGGGCAGCAGCCCCTGCTCCATCTCCGCCCTGTGTGAGCCTGGTGCCCAGTTACCCCGTTGAGGCTATTCCATGACTTTTCACAAGTCAGCCCTCCACCCAACTGGGGGACATCCACTTCCACTGCCCTGCAAAGAAAACAAGGCTAGAAGAACAAAAAGCTGCATCTCTCCACAAAACAGTTGCATCTTACAGTCAGAATTTTAACAAGCAGTTTAGTGTTTTGAAGATGGGCCTGGTCTAGAAATTGTTTATGATTGTTTATGGTTGGTAGCTAATGTCATGACTCTTATAGCTATAATAATAAGCAGAAATCAGTGATATTCAGTTATCATAGAGTATGTACAAAAAACTGGATACTATATTTTTCTTTTTTTTTTTCTTTTCTTTTCTTTTTTTTTTTTTTTTTTTTGACAGAGCTGGGAATTGATTCTGGGGATACTTTACCACTGAGCTACATCCCCAGCTATTTTTGTTTTTTATTTTGAGACAGTCTGACCAAGTTGCCAAGGTTGGTCTTGAACTTTCAATCCTCCTTCCTCAACTTCCCTAGTTGCTGGGATTATAAGTGTGTACCACTGCACCCACCTAGATACATTTAATATGACCAGAGCAGATGGAAAAAATCTGTCATATGGTAGTTTTATTACTATTTTTGTGGCAGATTAAATTTCTTATTTAAATTATTTTCAAACCTTCTCTGGCTCTCATATTATTATTTTAGATGAAATTCTACTCTTAATAGCATTTGCATATCAAATAATAGCATCTTTGATATAATAATGTAATTTGAAATGTGCTTGTCAATTAATGAGAATTGATTGAGCACTTGGTGTGCTCTAAGCTTTTGAAAAGTGTTAAAAATTAGATTTAGGCTCTAATTTCAAGATGCTTAAAATACTTATGACAATTATTAATTTTGGACTTTGGGCTTTCTCCATTTTGAAGATGATTGTGAAAAACCTCTTTGGTCATGAATGTTTCAGAATTCTACTGGTGTGCTATGTTTTGGCCAGGAAGACTTAAGAAACATTATTTTCATGCTGTCAATGTTTGGATCACTCATATTTTTTCCTTATTGAAAAGAGTTCTGATTACATAATGTTTATAATTGCATTAAAATGTAGGAAAGTATAAGAAAAAGTATAAAAGTCACCTGAATTATTTTACCCTGAGATGCTCTAACCCATCTCCAATTTGGATTTTAAATATATGCATATATATATTGCTTTTTATTGGGGAGCTGGTTATTTCTAAGAATTTTTATTTTATTTTCTATCACCCTCTTCTCTTGTTTCTCCTTCTGGTCCATCCAGTTTCTAATGTTGTTTGCACTGATGTGTTCATTATCTTTTAATACACAGATAGGTTTTTAAAAATGGGATATTCTATGCATTTCTCATTTCTTATTTAATAATACTTAAAGTTTCTTGCCTCAACTCTATAGACATTTTATTCTATGACTACATAACATTCTGATAAGGATTTATCCCAAATTCTCAGTCATCTCCATATTGAGATGTTTATGCCATTTTAAATTTGTATGCAAGAGCTTGTGGAATTTTTGTCTAGTTGAAAAAGGTCTTTCCAACCCATTATATAGATATCATTTTATATCACATATCATATATATAGAGAGAGCGAGCGAGAGAGAGTGAGAGAGGGCACGTTGTGTGCTCTTACAACAAAAATATGTCAAATCAAGAAACTGGGCACTGGGGTGCCAGCAAGTTCAGGCTGTTGCTCCCTCCATTCCTCTTTGCTTTTCTTTCCCTTTTCCCTGGATTTGGCATCCTGGGGTGCCAACTGGCTCAGCAGTTCAGCTCCCCCTTTCCTTAATATAGAACTTCCTCCTTGCTGTCTGCTGCCTCCAAACCTTTCCTTTGAACCTGACTAGGATCTGGCATGGGTGGGGCCTCTGCCTAGAACACAGTCAGCACCCCACAGCCTGTCCAACAGGAGAAAGTGGAGCCCATTGTTGCTATCACCTGAGAACGTGCTCCTGCTGTGGTTGGGTCTACTGTATCACATGTTTGTTTTATATCAAATGTTTGTTTACAAATTTGGAGAGGAAGGAAAGGCTTTTCATTTGCAGAATCCCCTACACAGGACATTCCTTTGTATTTACTTAGGACCAAGAAGAGCGCTGGGCACGGTGGTACATGTCCCGCACGGTGGTACATGTCTGTAATCCCAGCCCCTCAGGAGACTGAGGCAGGAGGATCCCAAGTTCGGGGCCAGACTCAGCAATTTAGTGAGACCGTGCCTCAAAATAAAAAATAAAAAAATGCTGGGAATGTGGCTCAGTAGTTAAGTGTTCTGGGTTCAATCCCTGGTATAAAAACAAACAAGCAGGAAAAGCTGTTTTGTATCATATGAATGATAATATGTGAGCAATAGGACTTCACCAGGAGAATGGATGAAACACTCTGCTCTACACTGGCTTTTCACCAGCCAGATCATGTGCAGATTCAACCCCAGACAGATTTGGCCACCAGTGGAAGTATTTGTTATACCAGTTTTCATGGTTCTAGCTCATGAGACATTTTTTTAAAAGCAAATATATTCAATTGGGAAATAAATAAGTAACCTGAGGTTGTAATAAGAATAAAATAATGTCTGTAGGCCAGAGAGAATGAGAACATGGCAAGAGCTGCCTATCCTTTATAGCTGGCCACCAGGAAGCCTCGAAAGCTTTCCCACTTTTCTGGGAACCTCATGTTATCAGTGTTCACATATTAGCATCTGGTACAGGGCTAGAATCATCCTGTTTCTCTAAAGCCACAATGTTGGAGCCCACCAAATGAATGGAAAACATCTTCTGCAACTGAACCCTGAGGGTTGTGTGGAATTTGGGAAATAGGAACAAAGGGGAAAGGGTGCTGAATACCCGGCTTGGTGTGTTTGGAGATGCCAAGGATGTAAAGCTGTCCAGAACAGAGGGAGTCATGGGAGATGAGATTCAGACACAGCCTTGGGTCTCAAATGCCAGGCCGCAGAATGACCTTGGAGCAGCAGGAGCAGTTAGAGGTCAGTGCATGGGGAAGGCCAACTGAGATCAGAGTGGCAAAAGATGAATGTGAATCATAAGCTATCAAGTCAATGAATATCAGAATGCTGGAATAATGGGAGAAGAATATGTCCAGGTGCCAGATGGAAGGATTAAGATCTCAGAGGCAGGAGAACAATGAAGAGGTGCTGCTGTAGTTAGATTTTAGATTGACTAGACGGGATATGAAAGAATGGGTGTCAAAGAAAGACTCCTTTAGAGCAGATAAACAAATGGTGCTTAGAGGGAAAAATACTGAAATGTTGGTTTTGAAGGCTGTTTATCTGCTATTTCTCATGTATGTGTGTAGAGGTACACACATGCTTATATGTCACCACAAAGCTGAAACCAAGAGACATTCACTTCAACAATTGTTTGTGAATGGCTACTTCGTGCCAGGCGTGCTCTGGTGGCAAGTACTATCGCGGTCAACAAGACAGCTGGCAGAAGGTGACTACTTTTTGGTGGTCCCTGAAACCAGATAATAGTATTCCTATGTCTCATCCTGCAAAACCATGGTACTTCCACATGATCAGTGTTGCATTCAGTTCTGTTCATGGGACATGTAATAACACTTTGAGAACAAGAGATGCCCAGGTGAACTAAGGGGCCCCCTATCTGTGCATGTGTACTCCTGGCTGGCAGAACTGGAGATGCAAGTTTGCATATAAAATCCTAATGGTAAAGCAGGTAAAACTGCATGTTGGCTCATTTCAAAATACTAGAATTTAAGGAGAGCTTGCTGAAATTTGAAAGAAAGAAAATATAGGGCAGCTAGCAGACAGGTCCCCTAAAGGTCATCAGGAAATTATAGCACCCAAGGAGGTGACACAGACAGAAATAGGCATTTGTCAATGTTGAGCTAGAATGGATTATCAGGAGGTGTTGGGTTCACCTTTGACCTTTAAAGGTCAATAGTGTGGGAAGGCATAACACAAGAGTTGGAGTTATCTGCATCAGAAAGCCTGACCTTCATCATGCCTCCTTCCTGGGGAATGGAGAAGAGTCTTTTGTGGATGTAGTAATCACAGCCAAGCCCAAGTTCCCCTGTCTCATTTGTCCTGTGTCTTGAGACACTGTGTACAAAGTTGCTTTACTGTAATTCAAAATCCCAACATATTTGCATTTACAGCTACATAATTTATAGGTTTACAATGTAACTACTAAAACTAGACTGATGCCAGGCTTCAGGCACCGTGGCAATGGGGACACATACCTGAAGTCCCATCGACTCAGGAGCCTAAAGCAGGAGGATCACAAGTTCAAGGCCAGCCTTGGCAATTTAGTGAGACCCTGTCTTAAAATAAAAAATTTAAAAGGGGGCTTAAGTGGTTAAGTACCCCTAGGTTCAATCCCTGGTACCTAAAACATTATAATAAAACCAGGCTGACTTGAATTTACATTCCTATTTTTTTGGTTCATTTGTATTTCCAGCTTTCCCCCATCACACACCCCTTCATAGATGACTCATTTGATTTGGTGAAATGGGGTTGTTGGGTTTTTTTCTTTGCAGTGCTGAGAATGGAACCCAGGGCCCATGTGTGATAGGCAAATGCCGTACTACTGAGCCATACCCCTCACCCAGCTCATCTGAGTCTGAGTTCAATCTGTAGAGAAAGGTGTACTTCCCCCGCTTTGGACATGAGACTTGTTCTGTAGCACCCCAGTGTCATGGTTTGCTAGGTCTCCTCTCCCCCACCTGTTTTTGGCCTGTAAACCTGCAAGTGCCTCCCAAGACTGCCCCAATCCAGATTCTTTCCCTTCCTCACCAGCTACCTGCAGTTCCATGTCCTTCCTTTTTCTAAATGGAGTCTTCAGAAAGGTTGGTCCTTTATTCCTTCTCACTTTGTATTTAGAATTTGAGGGAAATACGATTATTGGAGATTTGGTGGTTAAACAGAAAAAAAAAAATTAAAGCATTTCTTTTGAAAGTTTTGCTCGAATAGGAAACAGCAGATGAAAGTTTTTTTAATCGTTTTGATTGAGGTACAATTTACATATAGTGAAATGTTCAGATCTTGTATGTTTGACAAAAATAGACAGCCATGTGACTCTGTCCTTATCAAGATATGGGAGATTTCTGTCACTTCAGAAATTTCTCTTTCCTTCCCTTCCTCTCTCCCTTCCTTTCTCTCTCTCAACCTACCTTTCTTTCTTTCTTTCTTTCTTTCTTTCTTTCTTTCTTTCTTTCTTTCTTTCTTTCTTTCTTTCTTTCTTTCTTTCTCTATTCTTCTTTCTCTTTCTTTATTCAGAATTGGTTAAACCCAAGGGTACTTTATTGCTGAACTATACCCCCATCCCTTTTTATTTGTTTTCTTATTTTGAGACAGGATCTCACTAAGTTGCTGAGGGTGGTCTTGAACTTGCCATCCTCCTGCTTCAGCCTTCCAATTAGGTAGAATTACAGGGATGTGCTCACTTCAAGAATGTCATGCCACCCCTTCCCATAATCCCTGCTATCCTGCCCACCTCTCCAGGGAACAATTTTTCTGATCTCTTTCACCAAAGATAAGCTATCTGTTCTAAAATTTAATATAAATGGAATATACCACGTATATGTTTTTGTGTAGATGGGCATAACTTTATTTATCTTTTAATGTGGTTCTGAGGATTGAACCCAGTGCCTTGCATGCTAGGCAAGTGCTCCACCACTGAGCCACAACCCCAGCCCCTGGCCCCCTTTTTAACTTTTATTTTGAACTAAGTATAAATTCATAAGATGTTACTAAATTAGCACAAAACAAATAAAATAAAACAGCACAGTGAGGTCCTATGTACCCATCACTCAGCTTCTCCCAATGGCAACATCTTACATAATGTTGCTGAAATCAGGAAATTGGTATGAATATAATACAATTAACAAGAATACTATGTCTGGCTTATTTTGTGTAGCATATTGTATGTAGCATATTGTTGCTGAAATTAGATGAAATTTTTCTTTTGGCCCTATCTATGATAATTACTGTAAGGCTTGTTAATTTGTTTTTTTATGTTTTTATTTTTTTGGTACTGGAGTAGTGGGAATTGAACACCAGCCCTTTTTATTTCTTGAGACAGGGTCTTGCTAAGTTGCTTAGGTTTTCACTATGTTGCTGAGGTTGGCCTCAAACTTGCAATCCTCCTGAGTTACTGGGATTACAGGCATGTGCTTGCATTTTATTGATATAAAATGTTTAATGATATATTGGTTAATGGGAAAGGAACAGCTTTTTTCTACTTATGGACTTTCCTTCTTATAAAGGAATACCATTAACAGGCAATGCAACTAACCACTCATTCACTCGTCATGAGAGACTGGATTTCCCCCTCCCTGCCCTTCACTTTCTTGGGAAGGAGCTGCCTGTAGGCAACTCTTGCCCGCTTCACTCTCCAGGGACAGCAGATATGAAAACATAGGGAGAGTTAGAGACCAAAAACTTATAAACTTGGAAACAAGAGACTTAGGAGGATGGGGTTGGGGAGGAGGTTATCACCATGGTTGAAAGATGTAGCTTATAGCTGAGGCAGGCCTGCCTTCTAATCCTGAACCTTCAGATTACATTCCCCTGCTAGTCACAGGTCATCTGTCCCTGGAGCAGCAGAGGAACACACCCTGTGTCCTGATGGCAGCTCACTGCTATACCAGGAAGGGAGCAGACTGAGCAGGAAGGGGCTGGGTTGCAGTGCTTAGTTCCTGTCCCAAGCTCACCATTCGGGAAATGAGGTGTGGAGCAGGCGGGGAGCTTTGTGCTGATGATGTCTCTCTCCTCAGCAGCTGGGAGCACCAAAGGCAGAAATGAGTGTCCATGCCTGCCATTCCCACAGACAGCCATTTTCTTTCCATTACAGTCCTACTGTTGTGCTTGTGCAGTCTCGTTTCTTCATTGTACTGTAGACATATTTGTTGTGGCAATGAAGAAATGTCAGGAAATTTAATGTGTAATTGTGAAAATTTGTATTACTTCTTGATTTATATTTTATTTTTATTTTATTTCTTGTGGGTTCTGGGTACCTAATCCAGGGTCTTGTACATGTAGGCAAGAGCTCTACTACTGAGATGCATCACCAGACCTTACTGGATAGTTCCTAGTGCATCTTTTTCAGATCCATTTTTTTATTTTGTCATATTGGCATTCTATAATATTTTAATGACATTCAAAAGTTCTTCTATATTGTTATGTGTAATAGCCACAATTAGAAGAATCAGCTACCTACTCATTTTACCAAGGTAACTGGCATAGAGTCAATAAGTGGGGAAACAAACATAAGCAAATGCCAGAGACTCAAAGTAGGACACTGGGGGCTAGAGGCAGACAGAATCATTTCCTGCTGAAGTAGGACACCCACAGCAGCAATATGCCAAGTTGGCTTCCATAGAGAGCCAGACACCAAGTGTTATCAAGGATCATAAATTAATAATAATTTTATATGCATATGTCTTAACAAGCTCCAATAAATGCATAGAAACTGTTGGTACCCATGGTTTCATGTGTACAGCATCTCATGATGAGTTTCTTTTAGATAATCAGCCAGAGCTGTACTAATCATATGTGAGACAATGTGAAACTTCTTGGGTTACCACATAGGCTCTGATTTGGGCATATATGTGGTCTCAGTTGGGCACAAATCCAAAAATGAATGTGCTTTTATTAATAGAGGGAGATGGTTTAGCTGAGGTTGGAAAATGGTGTGGCTTTGGTTTTAAATCATTTGACACTGTTTGTGGTCTCTGGCGGCTGTATTTATTCTTTCACATCATCAGTGGGAAGTGAACCATTTTGCAGTTGGCAGTTGAAATAAAGCTCCAGGGATTTTGGTTATGGATATTCCAGATGATTAAGAAATAAAATAAATGTGTTTAGAGACAAATGCCAGATCAAGCAGGGAAGGCAGTGGACAAGGAGAAGCCTAGGCCATCAGCCTACCTGGAAACTGATAGAGTTTCTGAGCCCCAGTTTCCTCATCTCAAAAATAGGGCACATAACACCTTTGCTGTTCACCTTAGGGGATTGTTTTAAGGAGCAAATGAAATAAAGTTCATGAGATAGGCCAGGATGTAGCTTCTCAGATCCTTTGCATAAACATCATTTGATATATAAAACTAAATAAAACTGAATCTTGATGCTGAATTTGATTGAGGAAGCATCGTAACTTCCAGACAATTAAGGGCACAGTTTCCAAGTGTGTTATGTCCCAAAGGTTTCTTTGAAAACTTCTTTTTTTTTAAATTGGGAAAACTTCTGATGCTCGTCAAATGAGAGTTCCATGGTGGGTTCTGAGCCACAGGCTCCTCTGATCTGGGAGGAGGAGCTGGTCACTTCTAGGGCGGAATTCATTGAATTCCCTGGGGACTGAGGACTCTGAGGGAGGATAAAAGCAAAAGAAAGAGGGGGGGTGTCATCCACTCTGGAAATGGGCAGAAGCAGCCTTCTCTACCTTATACCTTACCCCATGTGGAAGAGAATACAGGAGTGGGGACACAGGCTGGGCCTGTGTTGTAACTTAAGTCCCCATGGTTTAAGACAAAGTTTGCTGGTATTTGCTAAAGTTTTTTTTTTTTTTTTTTTTTTTTTTTTTTTTTTTTTGAGTGCTGGGGATCGAACCCAGGGCCTTGTGCTTACAAGGCAAGCACTCTAACAACTGAGCTATCTCCCCAGCCCCTGCTAAAGTTTTTTAATTAGTTAATAGTTGGAAATATATTTGAAATTGATAAGTTGATAAGTACTGATAGTCACCTTGGAAAAGAGAGAAGCTAAATCTTTATTTTATTTTATTTTATTTTATTTTATTTGCATTTATTTTATGCTGAATTTATTCCCGTGCCATAAGTGTTTGTTTCTTTAGTTTCTTCTGGGATATCTTTTTCTTCTGTGCAACCTCCTTTTCTGGTTTAGGAACAATCTGTTCCTTTTCAGTGAGATCACCTCGATGTGGCAGGGGGAACTCATGTATGGGTTACTCATGAGCTCTGCAAGTATAGTATGGTGGCACATCTTGGGTGCTTTGTTTACCTGGATATGTTCAATGACCAGAGAATCTACGTCTAAACCCTCAAGTTCAGCATTACTCTCTGCATTTTTAAGCATATGCAGCAAAAATTCAGCACTTTTTTTGGGCCACTGCCTCTGTGTCCAGCCCCATTGTTTGGCCTGGGCACACGTACAAACTCCACCATTGTAACACCAGAATGGCACACATTGCTTCTTTAAAGTGACATCCTTCAGGTACTCGGTAGCTTTTCGGATATGCATACCCTTGATGTCCTGTGCAGTTTTGTGGGTGTTCTTAAAGTGAACACAAAGATTTGAACCTCTTGATTTGCATGATTTTGTGGGGTTTTCAGGATCAAGAGAGTAGCGGATATTTTCACAGATCACCTGAGGCTGCTTACAGGAAGAGGAAGAGACTAGAAACTAAATCTTTTGGGTTCTAATTTTACTGTATCAAAATGCTGGGGTTTTTTTTGTTTGTTTGATACCAGGGATTGAGCCTAGGGGCACTTAACCACTGAGCTAAGTCCCCAGCCCTTTTTATTTTTTATTTTGAGACAGGGTCTCACTAATTTTGCTTAGGGCTTAGCTAAGTTGCTGAGGCTGGCTTTGAACTTGCGATCCTCCTACCTCAACCTCCTAAGTAGCTGGGATTACAGGCATGCACCACCAGGCCCAGTCTTCTATTTTTTCTTCTTCTTACCACTGGTTGCCTTTTGACTCCATATGTCTGTCTCACACAGTTGCAGATTACAAGATGGAAAAAATAAGAATGAAAGCTCATATTTTTTAATTTGCTATTTTCATAGTGAAATGACACTGTTAAGGTTGGCATTTGCTTCAGTAAGTCCTTAAAAAGTTAGATAAGTGGGGGCTGGGGAGATAGCTCAGTTGGTAGAGTGCTTGCCTTATAAGCACAAGGCCCTGGGTTCGATCCCCAGCACCCAAAAAAAAAAAAAAAAAAAAAGTTAGATAAGCATCTATGTATACATGTAACTTGTGCTTTTTCTTTTTTTTAAGAAAGGATTTGGAGATGATTTTAAAAATTACATACCACTGTTGGTGGGACTACAGACTAGAACACCACTCTGGAAGGCAGTGTGGAGAGTCCTCAAAAAACTAGGAATGAGGGGCTGGGGAAATAGCTCAGTCGGTAGAGTGCTTGCCTTGTAAGCATAAGGCACTGGGTTCGATCCCCAGCACCCAAAAAAAAAAAAAAAAAAGCCAAAAACAATTCCAGATTTCCAGGCCATATAGCCTATCTCGTAGAATGCCTGTCTCTCATGCTGGAGGCCCGGGTTCGAGTCCCCAGCACTCTGTGATTATGGAAATAACAAACAAACAAAAAACTAGGAATGAAACCACCATATGACCCAGCTATGCCATTCCTTGGTATTCTTCCAAAAGATCAAAAATCAGAATACTGTAACAATACCTAACCCTAACCTCAATGTTTATAGCAGCACATTTCATAATAGCTAGATTATGGAATCAACCCAGGTGCCCATCAATAAATGAATGGATTCAGAAATTGTGATATTTCTTATCACATCTTATATATACATATATAGCACAATTTCTAAATATATATGTACATATACATATTTACATAATGTGTATTTATGTTATCTACACATATACATTTCATATAAGCCATAATTTCATTTTTTTACAGCTGAACAGATATCTCTTTCTATATATTATATATAAAAGGTATATATTATGTATATATGCATATAATATGTGTACACATATGTATTATATATAATATATGTATGTGTATGTTCATATTAGAGACAAAAAGATATCTACTCAGTTGTAAAGATATCTACTCAGATGTAAAGAATGAAATTACGGCATTTGCCAGTAAATGAATGGAAATAGAGACTATCATGCTAAATAAAATAAGCCAAAATCAAAAACTCAATGGTTGAACATTTTCTGTCATATGCAGAAGCTAGAGTAAAATAAAGGAAAGGAGAGGAAAGGATAGGATAACATAAAGGAAGATCAATAATGTAGAAAAGGAGATCAAGAGGCAGAATGGAAGGATGAATAAGAAAGAATTTTTTTTTATTTTTTAGTTGTAGGTGCACACTTTATTATTATTATTATTATTTTATATCTTTATTTCGCTTATTTATATGTGATGCTGAGGATCGAACCCAGTGTCTCACATGTAATAGGCAAGCGCTCTACTGCTGAGCCATAACCCCAACCCAAGAAAGAATTCTTTAAAAATAATTTTATGTGTATATGTAAATATACGATAGGGAACTTCACCTTTATGCATAGGTAGCAGACTCAATCAAATATAAAGTGAAAGGAAGTCCAGCAGTGGAAGGAGAATGGGAGAGGGGAGGGAGGATAGGAGGGAAAAGGGCAGGAAAGGAGGGATCATGAACTGAAATCAATTTCCATGCAGGTACGAGTTTGTTGGGATGACTCCAGCTACTGTGTAGAACTATAAAGCTCTAATTTAAAAAAAGATTATGTTCAATAAAAAGATAAAATACAGTTTGAAGCAATATAAACTAGAGTAGAAACTCGCCTTCACTGATACCATTCTATTTAGCTAGACTCTCCTCCCATTCAGCCTTCTCCACTTCTGAACATTCAGCACAACATCCCCACCTGTCATGGAGAGTAGTGGCTCATCGGGATTGGTGGCAGTTCTCAAAGTAGGGGCCTGCAGAGCTGCATCTGCCTGGTGACCTCTTCTAGGCCCTTCTCCCTCAGGGATTTAAGCTCTGGTTCACCCAGGCCTCTGATATCCCCTGCACTTTCTTGCCAGAGGCTGCTTAAAGGGGAAAATCTCCCTTGACCCCTCTCCTTTCCTGCTTCCCCCTCTGTTCCCCTCCTCCTTCCCCTTCTCCTTCTGTGTTTCATCTAGCAAGCCAGCACCTGAACAGTAAGAGCTTTCATGAGCACATTTTATTGTCCTCTGAGTAGAAAGAGGGATAAGAGCTGTACACTAGAGGAGTTCACCATGGGGGAGGGGTGAGGAGCAAGTGATTAGTATTCTATGATGGGGTTCTAGAGGCATGAGCAGGCATTGACATAGAACCACTAAACAGTCTTCATGAGGACAAGCGGGACTGAGCTGGGTCCTGGAAAACAAGCAGATTTCCAGTGGGAGAAGCCTGGAGCGGGTGGTCTAGGAGGGCATTCTAAGTGGAAAAAGGGGTGAAATTGTGATGCTTTGTGGTGTAGAGTCCGAAAAAGGGCAGTGTGATGATGAAGGGAGGTGCAAGAAGTGAGCTCCGACAAGATCTCAGAAGAGTGAACTGTGCACTGGAAAATGGATATGGATGTTGCCCACTGGACACTGGGACATCTTCCCAACAGGGAAGGTCGGGTTTTGAGGAGCCCCTTAGGCAGCGGTGGACACTATGGGAAGATGAGCCAGACAGGGAGAGACTGTGGCAGGAGCTGGTTCAGGGGACTATGGAGTTGGGGTAAGAGATGAAGCTGTGGCGACCTGGTGAGGGAGAGAAGAGGTAGAACAGGTGACCAATCAGGTGTGGAAGGGGAAGGGAGTGGGGGAGTTTCAGAGTCTGTTTGAATGAGATGAAGAGGGAATAAATACACAGGGAACCACTCCCCTTCCACAAAGACCATTTTCTTTCATCCAGTATTTAATTACTCAGCTCCTTTAAAATTATCTCATAATCCATCTGCCTCAGAGATACTGTCTGCCTAATTCATGGTTTTCTGGTATCTTAACCTTTCAATTTGTACCCCGTCTTTCCTTTGTAGATGTTCATGCCAGGCACTGGTCTTGGACATGGGAGCACAGTGGTAGGAAGAGAAACAAGGTATCTGCCCCATGAAAGCCTCTGATCCACAGGAGTAGACAGACTGGAAGACTTAACATTAAATAGAGTATATCAGGGATTATATGGTATGAGATAAAGTTTTAGGGGTCTGTAAGAACCAGATCACATGTGTACTTATAGACCATGGTCAGGGTACTGAATCTCACCCTAGGAGCAATGGCAAAAGGCCAGCAGGGCCTCTGGTGACTCTAGCAGCAAGACAGGATTATGAGACTTGAGCAGCTAAGTAGATGGTAGTGTCATATGCTGAGGTATTGCAAGGTAGTGTGTGGTATACATTTTCATGCATGTATCTTCTACTAGCCCCACATGGACAAATTTGGAAATATTCAATGTACATAATATAATTATGTGTGTTCTATATAATGTGATTGATATGTGTAGCAGATGGGTAGGGATTGAAATAGGATGATATATGACATAATTATGTGTGCTTCCATTCCTGATCTGGACCATTTATAAAAGGTAATGCTTTGGGGCAGAAGAACCTTGAGCTGTCTTTTAACTTCTTCTAATGAGGTAAGAAAGGGGTAAGAGAGAAAAAAAAATTTAGGTTAAAACAAGGAAATAAAAGTTCCTAGGAAAACTATGATTCCTTCTGCTAACAACATCCCTTACCAAATATTAGATGAAGTGAGGAAGAAGATGACTGAGGATCCGAGTGCCAATCTTCTAAGCCCTGGGAACCAGGGGAAAGAAACCATTCATGTGCACATGACTGGAACTGGTTCCCCATAGTCTCTGCCTGCCCCAGTTCAGGTCAGGATTTACTTGGGCATTTGTGTTCTTTGGTCTCCATTGAGGAAAGTGTGAGTCATCCTTTGGATTGAGATAAACCAATAGTGCCCAAAGGCCTGGGCTGTCTTAGAAGAACAGGTAGAGCCCAGTCAGATGATGAGAATTTTCCATTTTATGGAAGCAATGGCCTGGAATTCCGAGAACAGTTTATTAGTCTTCACAAAAGACCTGATCTTAACTTAGAAGAGTGTATTACACATTCATGGACAGGTTGAATGCTTGAGTCGTTTAGCTCCCTGCTAGCATTTGTGATCCTGAAGCTTTCAAGGAAGAATTTACTGAGTTGTCTGTAATTGAATTGCTACAAATGACTGGTACACATTTGACATATTTTTTAAATATTCTCTGTTTTCAAGTAGTTATATTTAAAAATCTTACAAAATCTTTTTGTTATGGCTGTAACAATGCTTTACATTTATATAATGCTTTCTAGTGTACAAATATATTGTCACATCTTTTCTATTTGATACACACAACTACCCTGAAAGTGAGCAGGATGATAACCCTGTTTTTACAGATAAGGAAATGGGGAAGTGGACGAATGAGTGGATGAATGAGTGGACGAATGAGTAACTTGGAGGCGATTCGGAACCGAATCCCATTAGTTGACTCTAAGGCCAGTGTTCTCTCTTCTGCTTCCTGGGTGAGAAGTTCCTCAATAAAGGTGGGGATGAGCCCATGGTATTTCATCACCATTAGGTGATGGTCACTGGCAATGCCCTTCCACATCTCATCTCGTTGAATCCTCACAACTACAGGGCAGTTATCACCACCTCCATTTTATTGATGAGAAAAAATACGCTCTGGGAGGTTATTTAACTAACCCAGACTTGAAAATGGTGGCACTGAGCTGACTTTCTTAATAGCTTGCATGTACTATCCCACAAGGAAAGATCACACCATATATTAAAATTACTAGATAATAGCAAATCAATTTGCAGATTTTCTGAATTGTTCTCTACTCTTAGACAAAGGCAAACACAGTTTTTCTGAACTTGTTTTACAAAATAAGACAAATTTGCAAAATCTCAGTACTTGCATCTTGGAAGAGAATAAGTCTAATAGTCTTAAATATTCTTTGGCACATCATCTTTGATGGTATTTTTAAGAACAATAGAGCAAGAAGTTTCTAATCTGTGGAACCGATGTGGTTGTCACGGGGTCAATTGAAGATCTTGTGACTGTTAACTCAGGTGATAATTTGCTTCACCCCGATTTTTGGCTTACTAATTGCCTATTAATATTCTGTTCTTTATCTTTGAAAATTAGGCTTGCTTTGTTTTCATTTCATGCTATTATGCATAGGCCCATGTTCTCTAATGGGAGAATCATAATAGGAACTTGGTTTATTTAACCTAGTGATATAAGAACTTTATGGGGTGGATTGTGCCTTGTTACATAATTGGTATGGCTATATTTTCCAGCTTTAAAAAATGGCACAACCACCTGGCATATGTAATCCCAGTAGCTCAGGAAGTTGAGGCAGGAGGATCTCAAGTTTGAGGCCAACCTCAGAGACTTTCAAGAGGCCCTAAACAACTTAGAGAGATCCTGTTTCAAAAAAAAAAAAAAAAAAGGATTAGGGATGTGACTCAGTACTAAGTGTCCTTGGGTTCAATCCCCAGTACAAAAATAAAATAAAATAAAAAATTGTGCAAACATCCTTTTATCCTAGGCAACTGCTACTTTGAGAAACTTGGTTGATTCACCACTAGCAAGAAGTAAGTTCCTGAGCATTGGCACCCTTCCCCAGCTCTGCACAGTGCTGGAACAGTACATGGATGACAAGGACGTCTGTACCAATATTGCCAGAATATTCAGGTAGGTAGACTGAATGAAGTAGCCTTACAAAAATGCTAATGCTTGGGTTTCAGGTTATCTGCAATGTTTGTGTGTGTGACTGTCAGGAATTCTTTCCTTTTTCTTTTTTTTTTGCTTTTCATTTCTCCTAGCAGAAAAGATAAGTCTGGTGGGCCCAAGTTTAGAATACATGATTTATTGATTCCGTTTCTTGTGTGATTATCATGCAACTCTGTACTCGATAGGTCCTTTTAGTTCTTTGGTGAATTGCAAGCTATCCTAGTGTTCTTGTTCGTTTCTGTATACCACGATAGATAACAAACTTTCTAGTATTTCTGGAATACTTGAAAATGATACTTCACAGTTTTAACTCAAAAAGGGGATCATCTGTTAGAAGTATATTCTGATTTTGTAATGGAAGTTTATTTTATTTCAACTGTTTAAACTTGGGCTCACCCATTCACTAATCATATCTGTACCTTCCTCTAGAGGTGATTGTAATTTATATCCAGGTTGTCTCAAAGTAAGATGTCAAATTTCAGAACTGTCTTCTACTTACATATTTGTATTTTTTTCTCACTTCTCTTTGCCAGCATTTTTATAAAATGATCCTTCTGAAGAAACCTGGTCCTTTTTTTGACCTATAATATTGTAGTTCTTTAAAGCAGTTCAAATGTTCTTGAAGACCAAATTGGTAATTGACCCCAGTATGAGGATGTTGAGTCCAGATTCAATCTCTTTCCTGAACTTTGTTCTGGATCTTTAATTACTTCCATTTTGAAGCATTATAAAATCACAAAATGTTTCTTTTTGTGTATGATGGCATGTAGGGGGTCCAAGTTAATTTTTTTCCATGTGGATAGTCAGTTGTCCACCACCATTTTGAATATGCTGTCCTTTTCTCATGGACTTTCAGCCATGTGTACGTTTCCAAATATCTGCAAGTCTGTTTCTGGGCATTCTGTTTGGTCCATCCTCAGACCAGTCCCACACTGCTTTTACTTGGTATAAGATGAATTCCTCACTTTTTTTCTTTTAGGACCCAGACTCTTGGGACTGGGTTGTAGCTCAGTGGTAGAGCACTTGCCTAGCACATGTGAGGCACCGAGTTCAATCCTCAGCACCACATAAAAATAAATAAATAAAGGTATTGTGTCCATCTACGACTTAAAAAAAAAAAAAAGACCCTGACTCTGGTTCTTTTTTCTTCCTTGTGAATTGAGAAATCAGTAAGTCCATGATAAGAACTTTAGGATAGTTTTATATATTTTTTATTTTATTTGAACCCAGGGATACTCTACCACTGAGGTACATCTCCAACCCTTTTTATTTTTTTTTATTTTAAGACAGGGTCTTACTAAGTTACTGAGGCTGGGCTCAAACTTAACAATCCTTCTGCCTCAGTCTCCTGAATAGGTGGGTAATAGGCATGAGCTCCCATACCAAGCTTTTCTTGATTTTGTTTTTCTATTTTGTTTTTTAAAATATTTTTAGTTGTATATGGACACAGTACCTTTATTTATTTTTTGAAGAATTTTTAAAAATATTTTTATTAGTTATTGATGAGACTTTATCTATTTGTATGTAGTGCTGAGAATCTATTTGTATGTGGTGCCTCACACATGCTGGACAAGTGCTCTACCACTAAGCCACAATCCCAGCCCATATTTTATTTTTATGTGGTACTGAGGATTGAACCCAGTGCCTCCCACATGCTAGGCAAGAACTCTACCATTGAGCTACAACCACAGTCCCTTTTCTTGACTTTAAATGAATCGTGTTTATGGTCTCACGGGTAGAAAATAATATTTCTTGTAGATTTTTGTAGATACTTTTTAGAAAGTTCTGGAAAGATTTTTTTCTCATTAAGCAAGATTTTTTTCAAATACTTGCCCTGAATCTATTTTGGGTACATAGATTTTCTTTTTTCAATCTATTAATCTAGTAAATTACATTAAGATGTTCTCATATTAGGCCATTATATATTGATAGGTCTTGTTAACTAATGTTTTGTTTAAGATTTTTCATCTCTGGTAATGTCAGGTTGATCTTCTCTTTTCCTTTCTTATATTGTTCTTATTTTAAAATTTATACCTGCCTCATAAAATGAGTGGGGAGTATTCCAACTTCTCTTTTCTAGAAGAATGTATGAAAATGAAACTTATTTACTTATTTTGTACCAGGGATTGAACCCAGAGGTGCTTAATCACTGAGCCATATCCCCAGCTGGGCCTTCCTAAGTTGTGAGATTGGCTTTGAACTTGCAATCCTCCCGCCTCAGTTTCCCAAGCCACTGGGAGTACAGGCATGCACTACCATACCTCCTTAAATTTGTCTGTGTTTTGAAAAGCATGTAGAGACTGTAGTTATGTGCCACTACTGCTGGCTGATTTGATTTCTGTATAGTTAGTGCTATTTTTTATTTCTACTTGGCTTAGTTTAAAAAGTCATAATTTTTAGCATGGCACAGTGGCACAGGCCTGTAATTCCAGCAACTTGGGAGGCTGAGACAGGAGGATTGCTACTTCAAGAACAGCCTGGGGAACTTAGCATACTCTGTCTCAAGATAAATGGGGCTGGGAATGTAGCTCAGTGGTAGAGTGCCCATGGGTCCAATCCCCAGTATCAAAATAAATAAATAGTTAAATTTTTATAGGATTTTGTTCAATTTTCTAAGTTTTCAAACAATATAGAGTTTGAAATATACTCTACTTATCATCATTTTATTATCTATTGTATCTCTGTTGCATCTTTTGTTTACTTTACATATTTGATACTTGTATACTTAGTGCATGATAGGCAATACTTTAAGTACTTCCCAAATACTAATTCATTTCATCCTTATATCAACTTGTTTTTTGTTGTTTGTTTGTTTGTTTTGTTTTGTTTCTATTTTTTGGTACTGGGGATTGAACCTAGGGTCACCTTACCACTGAGCTATATCCCCAGTCCTTTTAATATTTTTTAATATTTTTGAGTTGCTAAGGGTCTTGCTAAGTTTCTAAGGCTGGCCTTGAACCTATGCTTCTCCTCTCTCAGCCTTCACAGTCACTGGAATTACAGGTATTGCCTCCGTGCCTGGTCCTAAATCAATTTTTTAAGATCAGTACCATTATAGCCATGTGCGTTGGCACAGGCCTGTAATTCTGGCCACTGGGGCGTCTGCTGCAGGAGCATTTCAAGTTTGAGACCAGGCTGTGCAAATTCGTGAATCTCTGTCTCAAAACAAACTAAAAAGGGGGCAGGGATGCAGCTCAATGGTAGAGCACTTGCCTAGCATGCATGAGGTCCTGGTTCAATCCCAGGACTGGGGGTGTGGGGAGTGGGAAAGATAGATACCATACTGTCATATTCATTTGACAGGTGAGGAAACTGAGGCATAGAAAAGTTCAGTAGTTCTCCTAAAATCATACAGTGAGTTGTAGAACTGCAATTCAAACAGGTTATTCTAGCTCTAGAATTCATACTTTTTAAAAATATGTTATACTACCTCTTCATTATAAATATTGATTTTATTCCTAATTTTGATTAATATTTCTCTTTTTTCTTGGTCAGTCTTGCCAAGTTTGCTAGTTTTATTAATTTTTACAAAGAGTCAGATTTATTGATCCATTTATTTTTGTTTTCTCTTATTCCTTCAGTTCTTATCCTTATGAATCCCTTTCTTTTAGCTTCTATGGGTATAATTTTCTTCTGTATTAAAAACTCATCTTTCTTTTAGTCTTCTTAAGACTATATATCATCCTTTGAACACTGCTTTAGCTGCATTCTACAAATTTTGATTTGCAATATTTTTGTTATTATTCAGATATATTTTTAGATATTCCTATTTCTTTGACCCATAAGTTATGTTTCTAAAATTATGTTAAAAATATATTTTGAAAATTGCTTTCTAATTTAAGTGAACTCTGACCAGAGAATATGGTCTTTAAGATACTAGTTCTCTAAAAATTTATTGAGATTTGTTTATAGCCTGCTATAAACAAATGGTCAAAATTTGGAAGTATTACTAACATTATTCTATTGCTCTATCAATTAGTAAAAATTTAGGGCTGAGGTTGTGGCTCAGTGGTAGAGCGCTTGCCTAGCATGTGTAAGGCACTGGGTTCAATCCCCAGCACCATGTAAAAATAAATAAATAAAATAAAGGTGTTGTGTTCCATCTACAACTAAAAGAAATTAAAAAGAAAAAAGAAATTTATGGACATCTCCAATTTGATGTGGGTTTGTTGGTATTGCCTTGTAGATTTTGTTTGCTTCCTTGCTGACTGTAGAAATTTTAAAGCCGTTTTAAAGGCTTTTTGCCTTAAGGTCTCCTTTTCCCCATAGCAGAACACTGCTAGCCTGGTATATTAGAGCAATTGTACATTTCTCATGTAGATGTGCTACAGTCTTCAATTTTTCAAAGGATTTTTTTTTTTTTTTTTTTTTAATTTCCTTGCTTCTCCCCCCAGAATCTAGAGCAGACCTGCCGACATCAAGCCTCTTTGCAGCTTCTCTGGACTGGTGCATGGAGTATTTGTAGACTTCTTTCAATGAATTGGGCAACTTTGGAGGGCTAAGGTTAATGTAATACTATGTGTACCTGAGTTTTATAGAACTACATTTCATTTTTATTTTCCCATCTGGCATTTCTGCAGCAAACTAACTTCTTACCATGATGGCTGTGCAGTGTTGGCCAACTATCCCAGATGTTATGCCTTGTTTTTGAATCTGTTAAACAAATACCAGAAGAAACAGGTCAGTTCTTCATGCATTTGATTCTTCAATGTCTTCAGTGTTTTTGCACTGTTGTATTTTTTTAAGCCTGTGTTGAATGATTTTATTTTGGATGTATAAGTTCCTATGAGAAGCTTCCATTAGATGTATAATGGGCTGCCCTACGAGGCAGTGAGTCCCCTCCAGGAGTTGAAAAAGGAGTAATTTGAGGCAGAATATGTCTCAATGGGATATAGTTGTTTTAGGGGGACTCCTAGTTTATGGAGTGGGTGGAGTGAACTATAGGAGTGTTGTTCCTCCCAGTGACCTACAGATGACCTACATGATAGTAATCTTGCACTAACTATTTCAGTAAGATCCTCAGTAGGCTCCTTCCCAGGCCTATGGAGTCAGAGGGGTGAAATTAGACCTGTCTATCTGCATTTTAACAAAGACCATTTCTCATGCAAATTAAAGTTTGGGATCCCTCTGTAATGGCTGTACCTTGACCATTCTTATAATTCTTAAATTCTCTAATTTTTTGATCATGTTGTATTTAGAAGATGAACTTTCTAGGTAAAGTCTGTAAATGGTATAATTTAGGGTGTTGTTGTTTGGGATGTTTTTGTTTATTTTTTTGCAGTACTGGGGATTGAATCCAAGGTTGTTCTATCACTGAACTATATCCCCTGAACATTTTATTTTTTATTTTGAGACAGGGTCTTGGTAAATTGCCCAGGCTGGCCTTGAACTTGTGATCCTCCTGTCTCAGCCTCACTAGTAGCTAGGATTACAGGCATGCACCATGTTCCTGGCTGAAATAATTTAGTTTTAATAAATTGGAGCACAAATACATGTAGTTGTTTTTTAAAAAGAACTCACAAATGAAGTCACATAGAATTCACAAAGGACTTTCCCTTACACAATTGTAATACTTAAAAATATTCATTTAATAATGTTGTTCAACATTAAATATAGTCTACTTTTATTCACTTTTATAAATTATTAAAATGAGACATTTTACTCATGAATTCAATATGTATTAATATCATATATGGTTAGTTCTCAAAATCACATAAGTTTCATCAGTTTAAGATAGAATAACCTAAGTTATATGTGTACCAAGTATATATTAAGCTAGAACTTTGTGTTTATTTATATTAGCCATAGGCCCCCTCAAAACATAAACCCTAAGTCAGGTACAGAGGCACATGCCTGTAATTCCAGCAACTTGGGAGGCTGAGGCAGGAGGATCTCAAGTTTGAGACCAGCCTCAGCAAGTTAGCAAAGGCTCTAAGCAACTTAATGAGACCCTGTCTCCAAATAAAAAATAAAAAGAGCTAGGGATATGGCTCAGTGGTTAAACACCCCTGTGTTTAATTCCTAGTACCCAAAAAATAAAAATAAATAAAACATAAAATAAAGGTGATAAAATCTAGTGCTAGTAAGTTTTTTTAAAAGACTGATTTACAAATGTGCACTTGAATTTTCATTCTGGATATTTGGCTTACAAATGCCTACACCTATGTATTTTGTATTTTCTATATATTACATACTTTGAAAGATTTCAAGGTACAAGAATTCACCATGTCAGGTAAAAAACGAATTTGATTAATCTATCTTCAAGTATTCATTTAGGTGTTCATTAAACATTTAATTTAGTTTTTGTACAATATATCATTAGAACTGAAATCTTTGGACAAATGAATTAACCCAATGAAAAGCTTAGGTACTCTTCTTCTTGATTCTCTTTTTTAAGGGAAAAAAATTAAATGGCAGAAAAGATAATATATTATATCCTGAAAAGAAATCTTTTAGATGTTAAGAGATTTATTTATAATTTTATTTTATTCTATAATTTCATGGCTTTAAGATCATTACCATTATTGTTCTTTCTACTTTGGTATTTTGGACTTGAGTAAATTAGATGACTTACAACTAGAGGGGACCACTTTGTGCCTTACACTACAATTTTCTTTTCTTTTTTTTTTTTTTTGGGGTGCTGGGGATTGAACTCAGGGCCTTGTGCTTGCGAGGCAAGCACTCTACCAGCTGAGCTATCTCCCCAGCCCCATTACACTACAATTTTCAAATGAGGGTGAAAGAAAATATTTCTGTTTAATGTTTAATTTCAAGCTATGTCATAACTCAATTTTATTTTTTTAAAGGCACCTCCATGCAGCTGGCGCATGCCTATAATCCCAGCGACTTGGGAGGCTGAGGCAGGAGGATCACCAGTTCAAAGTCAGCCTCAGCAAAAGTGAGGCACTAAGCAACTCAGTGAGACCCTGTCTCTAAATAAAATACAAAATAGGATTGGGGATGTGGCTCAGTGGTCAAGTGTCCTAGAGTTCAATCCCTGGTTCTAAAGAAAGAAAGAAAACCCACTGAGTACAGACAAAGAGCCCTGTTGTTCTGTGGCATTGCTAGTAGATACTGTTTTATCTCTGATTATAGCTAAAAGCTACATATAATGATAGCCATCTTTACTAAGCTGACAAAAATCCTAGCACCTGGCTAACGTGAGAGGCTTGAGATGTCAGTATGGTTCAGGGTGTACTTTCTCTGGTTTGAGGGACTAAGTAGCCCAACATTTAATTGGCAAAAAGGTTTGTCACACTTTTCACTAAACTGCTTCCCGCTTTAGTTTAAAAGTCACATGTCTCTATTAATTTATATCATAATTCTGTTTTCCTATTAAAATTAATTTCCAAAGAAAAATAAAGAGCATTTTCAAATAGAACCATCAAAGAAAAGCATAACTTATTCTTTTTATCACCAAACTTATTTTAATCACTGTGGTGAAAATCACATTCAACTATATCACATATTTTCTTTCTATCTTAGAAGATGTTAAAAATAATTTCACCTTAGCCAGACATGGTGGGGCACACCTGTAATCCCAGCAGCTCTGGAGGCCGAGGCAGGAGGATCGCAAGTTCAAGTCTAGCCTCACCAACTTAGCGAGACCCTGTCTCAAAAAATAAAAAGGGTTGTGGATGTAGCTCAGAGGTAAAGCATCCATGGGTTCAATCCCCAGTACCTCGAAATAATAATAATGATAATTCAACCTCTTCTTGATGACAAAAGTCATCTAAGTTTCAGTTATTGCTCTAAAGACTCTTAGTCCCCCATGGGGAGCCCAAGTGTACTAATGAGTTTCTTTAAGTGTCTGTGTCTTCCTTCTATAACTTTTCTCTCTCTTCTTTCTCTATTGGTTGCTTACCTCTGCCTTTTGTAATAATTACCTTTTGGCTCTTATTTGCTTGCAACTAGCAGAGGAACATCATAACCAAGTTAAGTAAAAGTAGTTTATATACTCTAAAATAACAGGCTCTTAGAAGTGCCCAAAGGACCTCCCACCCCATGCCCCTGGTACTGGGGATTAAACCAAGGGCACTTAACCATTGAGCCATCACTCCCTCCCTCCTTTTTTGAGACAGGGTCTCACTTACTTGCTGAGGCTGGCTTTGAGCTTGCAATCCTCCTGCCTCAGCCTCCCAAGCTGCTGGGATTACAGGTGTGTGCCCCCATGCCCAGCTCAAATGACTCTTTGATCAAATTTCTCTGATGACCTCTCACCTTCAAAAACCAATTTATATTTAAAGATGTGGCTCTCTGATCCCCTGCTCCGTGAAGCCTCCCAAGATCACTCAATTCCTCCCTCATCAGTACCTCTTCAGTACCAGCGTAGCTAGTAAGTACATCAGGCTCCAAGACCCAGAACCAGGAACCCAACCAGTATGTCTAAGGTCATAACCATGCCACTGTGATGTAAAAAAAGAAAGAAAAAAAGAAAATCCAAAACTTAGAAATAAGGTGCTGTGGGGGAGGAGGCATGTCCTGGTAAAGTCATGCTGGGGCTTTGTTTAGTGGCCCACCCATGATTTAAGTCTTGAGGGAAATCTATAGGCATTTGAATTTGCTATTTACTATGTTATTAGATTCCAAATACTATGAAGCTACACATTAATTTGTAGACTTCTGTCTGGTAGACAGGATCACCACAACAGTTATGTTTTTACTACCTTGTAAGCTATTAGCCAGGTGGATAGCTAAGCTAGAAATCTTTTTTTGTTGTTGTTGTTGTTGTTCTCTTTAGATAAACTTGAAAGTAGAATGTATGTTGACATCTTACACATACGTGGAGTGTAACTTATCCTAATTAGGATCCCATTCTTGTGGTTGTACATGATGTGGAGTTTCACTGGTCGTATATTCATATGTAAGCACAGAAAGTTATATACAATTCATTCTACTGTCTTTCCTATTCCCATTCTTCCCTTCCCTTCATTCCCCTTTGTCTAATTCAATGAACTTCTATTCTTCCCTCCCCACTAAGCTAGAAATCTTATTCTAATTTCCTTCTTCTTTTTTTTTTTTTAATTGCATTTCTGGCCTCAAACCCAGAGCCTTGCACACATATGGCAAATGCTCTGCCACAGAGCTACATCCTCAGCCCTTATTTTGATATTCTTTTAAATGCTTGTAAACTCCCAGTTCTTTAACTGTTCTTGAGATCAACTTTGTCATCATATTGGCTCTCTCTTCTAGGAGACAAATGATATTTAAATGTGTTGATTTTATCTTTATGAGTCATGTTATTGAACCCAGGGCCTTGTGCATGGGAGGCAAGCACTCTACCAACTGAGCTATATCCCCAGCCCTGTGAGTCATAAGCTTAATGCCTCTATTTCCCTTTACTTAAAGATTGAAATGTTATAGTTTTGAACCATTGCTTTGATTGTTGTCTAGTAAGAAAAATACCTAACTTATGTTTTCCTTCAAAATATTTTGGAAGTGCAGGGAAAGTGGTCAGGTTACACGGAAGTAATTGTGTGTTCTAACTACTTCCAAAAATCATTAACCAAAAGCTCTCATAAGTCTTTGTAAAAATATTTCTCTTGTGGTTCTTCAAATGGTTATCATTAATATAGCTGCCTCACCTGCTACTGAGAGTCCCTAAGAGAAATAGACTTCTCTCGATAAACCTGGAATGTTGCTGGTAGAGTAGGCTCATGGTAAGTGCTGAAAGAATGAGTTTTGAATATGTGAAATGTTTTGGAATCTGTAAAGTGCTATAAAACATTTTTTGTAATACTCAATTACTTCTTTCTTAAATATTTACTTTCTTCTTCCTAGTTTGGAGGAGGAAATAATAAGAATTTTTTTCCATACTTTTCACATTGGTGGCCTGCCATAAATAATAGTGAAACAGAAATGAGGAATTTTAAATTACTTCAAACCAGCAATGAAACTAAGGTTCATGTTCCTCTTGGCTCAGGTGGTCAATTGAATATGATTTTTCCCCCTCTTTATCTAGAAATAAAAATAATTTCCAGAAACCCCACACTATGTTTTGATAGGAGCGTACTGATTTGCAGGTGTTAAAAACTTCGCTACACTTGAGATTTCCTGGGATGTAAGGTTTAGAGCTGATCTTTGACAAGTAATTTAGCCCTCCAGCTAAATAGAATTATTACTTTCTATAATTATTTTTATTTCAACCCTAGGAAATGTTTCTGCAAGAATAACTTGATTGTAGGAATATATTTTGGAAGATTTGTAGCTTGTACATAGATTTGTACACAGCTCTCACTGGTGATTAAACACTCAGTGAGAGTCAGTATACGTTACCTTTGTACTGACGGGTTAGGAGCATCTCTGTCTTAAAAGTCTAACATTTACAATCAGCATAGGTTTCATTTTTCTAAGACCTTTATTTATACTCTGTGTGTGTGGTTTCTAAGGAACTTAATCAACTTCCAGAGGGCTCTAGAAACCTGTATTTTTAACAAGGACCCCAGATGATTCTAGATTTTAAAGTGTGTTTTAGAGGAATAGTTTGAAACTTTGTTATGTCAGATTACACATACAATAAAATTAAATTTAAAGTCATGTAATTGAACAAGAGAATTTCTTATGCAAAGTATTAATAGATACTTAAATATAATATGGTTGTGAAAATGAAAAAAAATGAAATAATCTGTGTAGTTGTAATCCTAAAATAAGTATGCTTAATCAAAAGCTATGCAACAATAAGAAACAGTAACAGGGCAAATTCAAGTACAAATGAAGACATTCTCTCAATTCCCATGTTTCATGGAACATGAAAAACCACCAGTCGTTCAGTCCTTTTCTGGTACATTGTTCTGTATCTACATTCTCTGTGTCTGAATGGTTGCCCAAAATTTATTTCATTTTCTTTTTTTTTTCTTTTTTTTTTTTTTTTTGGGGGGGGGGTGCTGGGGATTGAACTCAGGGCCTTGTGCTTGCAAGGCAAGCACTCTACCAACTGAGTTATATCCCCAGCCCTTTATTTCATTTTCTGTGTGAACTCTCCATAAATAGATATCATTGGCTGCTGTTTTAGGAGCGAATATCCTTCTGGGTGTCCATTGTTAGTCCTCAACACTTATTTCATACCACTGCTGTCAAACAGAACCTGGCTTGTCCTCACAGAGCCCCACTTAAGACTTTTTTCAAAATCAAATCATTTTTATGGCTGTTTTTAATGAACATAGAAATAGAAAGGGGGTGGGAGAGAGAAAGAAAAAAAAAGAAAGAAAGAAAGAAAGAAAGAAAGAAAGACCTATATACTGATAAGTGTCCTCAACTTTACTCGCACCTCTGAACTGGATCTCATCAGGCTGGTGGAAGCTTCACAGGAAACTGTGACTAGGGTTTCCATAGCCCACCCAGAGAGAAATCCTGCTTGGAATCAGATAGTACCTAGCCAACTGCTGTTGGGACAAGTGAAATACTTCCTCCCCATCTGTTGTTGTTTTCTATTTTAAGGGAGGAGGATAGAAATTATGTGAGAAAATATCAAAAGTAAAAAAAACCAAAAAACATTATTTTAAATTTCCCACTATTCTTTATCTCTTGTCCAGGTCAAGTCTGATTTCTGCATGTAACAGTAGGTCTTTATGAATATACTTCATGTTATCAAGTCCATGGATAATGAGGGGGTAGGCGGGTTTCACTTTTGTTTTCTACACATCTGTGTTGTGAAAATTATTACCTAGAAACATAGATTTATTATATTTAAAAAAGCAGTTTTATAAAAACAGATTATGGTGCGATTTCTAGTTCTTTCCTATTGTATATTAGTGGCTAGGAACTTAGCTTATCATCACAATCACAAAGGGGAGCTTTAAAGATACAGGTTCTTGGGCCACACCCTGGGAGTCTGATTCAGGCCAGGGGCAGGACCTAAGAACCTAATTTTAAGAGACTCCAGCAAGGGATTCTGATGAGCAGCATGTTTGGGAACCTATGGATTAAATTTTTAAAATGTTTCCTTAAAATGCATTTCTTCAATATTGACAACAGCGAGATACCCACAAAAACTCAAGAGATTTTAAAGTGATTAATCAAAGCAGCCACAAAGGGTCAGCCTTTCTCTACAAGCACTTGGCTGACAGCAGATCTTCCTGACAGTAGAAACCAAATTGGCAAGAGCAGCCAGGCGTTGATGTAAGCGTCCCCAGGAAGTGGTGACACCCATTTGCCTTTTGCCCCTTACAGTAGTAGCTGAGGGATAATTTCTTAGCTAGAGAAAACAGGATGGTACATAAGACTCTTCCCTAAATGTTCTCTGCCAGACTTGTGTCAAAACAAGTTGTCTTGGGACCAAAGCTAGTTTGACAAGGCAGCCATTGTGTTGATAACGCCTCAGGCACAGGGTCAAAGTAGAGGATTCAGGAGGGTTGAGGCTGGGACCCTCAGTTCTGCTGCCCAGGGGAGGGAACATTGACTGCAGTTAGCTAGATAAACTAGAGTTGTTGATTCATTTGTTAGAGAAAAAAAACCCACCAGGTTTTATTAAAACAATCACAAGTGTTCCTGCTGATGTCCTGTTTTGAGAGTTCAGTGTTTACCCATATCGAAACTGTTAAGTTTGCAACAGATAAATTTGAGAGTGATTGGTTCATTAGTCCAGATTATACCACCTCTATTTGCAGACAGCCCCCTCAGTGTGCACGAGTTGATTGTGTTACCTAGCCAGGAGGTTCTGCTTCATCAAGTGTCTCAGTGAAAAGGAATCGGCTCCTCCCAGCGCTCCTGACAGACTTCCGCAGGGACAACAAGGGAAACTTCCTTGGCTCATATCTATGCAGTTAATTTGTCCAAGATCCATGACCCAACTAATAACTCCGGTCCCAATAGGCACAAAAACAACACTTCAGTTGGCTTGATGCAGTTTGAAAGCTAAACTTGAGAGTTAGGTAAAAATGCTGACCAAAATTCAAGTAAATGACAAATCTCGTTTAAGAAATATGCACATATTGTCTGCTTTATGGTGTAAACTACATTTGGTACAAACCAAATGTGCAAACAGATGGGCTTAATAACGAAGGAAAAAGCAGGGCTGCTCTCAGCTTTGTGAAGCAGAGCCTGCCTTAGGAGGTGCCTCTGACGTCAGTGTTGCTACATTTAGCAGCTCAGCAAAATACATGTGGGTTTGTTTTTTGGAAGAACATGAAAGGATTTTCCCCATTTCTTTTGTAAATATCTACCGGGTAAAGGATCTGGTAAAATGCCTCATATAAGACTCATTCAAGATTTTGCAAAGGTCACCCACTGTCCTAAGAGAACAACCTTTATTGACATTTTTTTTACTTGTATCCATCAATTCACTGTCTTTTTAACACTCTGCACTTGTCGATATGACGAATTCCTTGGTTTTCAAAAACAGAACTTTCAGATACTGGGCATTGTCAGAGCCTTTGCAAACACTGTCTGGCAGTCACCAGGCTCGTCCTTGCTTGTGCTGCTTTTAAAGTCATGCCGGTCATTGCACTTAGACTTCTTTTAGGGTCAGTGGTTGTTTCCAGCCACGAGTGTGCAGTGGAGGCTGATTTGTAGGCATTGTGGTATCAGAAATGAGACCTGGAATGTCTGGACGGCATGGGCTGAGCGCAGAAACTCCCCCACTTTTCTAGCTCCTCATTTCTAATGCAATCCCAGCCCTTCGGCAGTCCAAAGATAACCAGTGACCTCTCTTTCGCCTCCATTCTCTCTGGGGCCGCAGAGGATTGGTTAGGAAGGCTCCTCCGCCCCTTCCCCTGGCGCCTTTGTATGGCAACTTGGCTCCGCAGGCCCTCTGCCTCCTCCCTGGCAGGAGGTGCCCTGTGGCTGTCTTCCCAGCCCCTCTGCAGGCACATTCCCAGTGGGCGCCCAGAGCATTTGGCCAAGCTGCTCCTTTTTTCAGCCTTGGCCTTGGTCTGCGCCCCTGACCGGGCAGGCGGCACAATAAGCCCGGAGCTTGTTCATTTTTTCCAGCTCCTGCTGCTTTGCCCTTGTGGAACTGGCTCTTCCCCCGCTCAGCATGGAACCCAAATGCCTGATTTATGTCTGCTGGCTTAAAAAAGAACCGAACACAGTGAAATTCTAGCATTGCCCTGATACTTTTGAGTGGTAACCACATTCAGAGACATGTCGTGGGTGTTCAATAAATGATTATTGGTGTAATGGGTAGATGGATGGAGAAATCAAGTATGGTCTCTTCTGGTTTTAAATGATTTTCTACTTAGATTGTGGATTTTGAGCCTCCACCATCTCAGATTCCTCCATTTTTATATAGTTAAACACTTAGGCAAACTGTTGACCTGCCTTCTGTGCCCTGGGATTAATTAGCATTTTTTTTTATAGCAGTGCACAGTCTGTCTTACAATTTGGTAATATTTTTCTGTTCTTCAAGCCACCTATAAACTCAAGTACTATTTGTTTAAAGGTGGGGAAGTTGGATTAAATGATGCAAATTGCAAATCTTGATTCAACTCTCAGGTGCAAGAAGTTTCCAACCAGAGTTTAAACAGGGCATTTTAAATAATTTAATTTTCTGGTTAAGAGAGGATTCATATTTTAAGGCCATTTGCACTCCCTTCAGTTTCAACGTGTTCTTGAAAATCTTTCTAAAATGTTTTCCTTTGTTCAGTAGAAACAGTCCTCACCTAAGTAAGCAGAGTCTGCTGAACATAGTTTATCCCTTCTGTGACAGCTTAGTGGTCCTTCCCCATGGCCAACATTATGCACATCAGCTCTTTTGTTTTGTTTGTGCTGGGGAATTAAACCCAGGGCCTTGTGCTTGCAAGGCAAGCACTCTACCAACTGAGCTATCTCCTCAGCCTGCACATCAGCTCTCTTAAGATACCATAGAAGGTGTGGGAGTTGGGGAGGACTGTGTTCACGCTGACTGGTGTGAGTGGGGAGCAAGGTGAGTTCATGCAGAAGTGGTCTCACAGGGCCAGATGGAGCATTAGATGCTGGGCTTGATATTGATTTAGTAGGTAGTGGAAGATTTTGAGCAGGGGGATGATGTAAGAGTTGTACTTCAAAAAGTGGTGTTTAGGACAGGCACTGTGGTTGATGCCTGTAACCCAGCTACTGGGAGGCTCAGGCAGGAGGATAGGAAATTCAAGGCCAGCCTCAGCAACTTAGTGAAACCCTGTCTCAAAATAAAATAAAATGAAATAAAACAAAGGGCCATCAGTGGAACTGGTCATAGGCCATTCTGTTCAGCACTATTCTGCTCCTTATTTTGTTCCAGTTAAAGTAATTTTATCTACATGCCTAGGGGGCCCATTCAGTCCCAGTAACATGCTTGCTCACTAGGGCACAATGTATGCTGAAGGAGGGAAAGAACCTGGGTTATAACTGGAAGGCTCAGTGGAGGCCAGGCCTCCTAGAGCGGGTGGACCCCTGTGTCTAAGCCCTGATTGGCTGTAGCAGTTGCTGGGCTGATTCCATTTTAAGCAAAATTAGAAAGTCAATGTGAACTGGTTATACTAGACTGCCTGCTTTAGGAAAAAAAACATTCTCTCTCCTGATTCATCTTCATTCTGCTGTTTCAAAACCACATAGTTGTGGTGTCAATATGCAGGTTTGTGTTAAATTTAATAAAAATGTAATAAAAAAGGAGTGTTGATTTATGGATGGTTTTCAGATCTTGTGTAAGAATAAAGGAATGGAAGATCATTCACTGATGAAATGGTTTCCACAGAGGAATTACAAATCAGTGACTGGGGTCTTGGTTTAATTTCTCCAAATCTTTACAGGCTATTTAATTTAAGTGATACTTCATGGAGTTGAGGTGGACTGGGCTGCCGAACACCAGATAATCTCTCCAGAGTACTGCCCCGGGCAGACCTCAGTTCAGTGGGAGAGACGTCTGGAGCGCGGGAGTGGAGCTGAGGCCGCGGAGCTGAGGCCGCGCGGGCGAGAGGCAGGCTCTGCAGAGCCCTCTCGCTCAGCCTGCGGCTTCAGGTCTGCAGGTTAGCCGAGGCAAGCCCCGGCGGGGGAGCCAGGGAACACCACCTCTGCCAGCCTTCCCTGAGGCCCTTCCCAGCTCCCCAGATTCATGGAGAACATACTTGAAAAGGTGAAAAGAAAAGATTCCTTAGCCAACCCTGAGGAAGAGGACAGAAGCAGTGAGCGCGGCAGTTGCTGGAAGTTGGGTGCTGCGAACAGCACAATCTGCCATCCCCATTTGTTGATCTTGCATGCCATCCTTCAGTTGGCACGGCGGCTGCCAGGAGCCGCCCCCTCCTTTTTCCACCCCAGGCAGGGAAAGAGATAGCGTGGCAGTGTTAACTCTTCCCACCCTACAACCTAGGCTTTCTTCTTCCCCACGTCAGGCTTCACCCCGGTCACGTTAGGCTCCACAGAGATGTTAGATTCAGAGTCTTAGAAGTGAAAAGGAACCAGGGGGATTTCTAGAAAAAGAAAAGCAGCATTTAGCCTACTCATATTAGACCGTGTGACCATGGTAGAGGTCGTATGAATTTTGAAAAATGATGGTCACTAAGAAAACCTGATTTATCTATAGCCAGGATCTGATCTAAATACTCCACACAGATCAACAGTGATAGGTGGAGGTGATTCAAGGCAGAGTAGCCTGCTGGGTTTGACTCAGAGAAAAACAAGCCCAGAAAGGGAAGCAGCAAGGCCTAGGAAGAGGGAAAGGGCTGGGCAGGGGGAGGGTACAGCCAAGCATGCTTCAGAACATGGCAGTGACATTTTGGGGGCAAATCGATTAGCTCTGGTAATGATTTATAGTAATCAGAATGAACCATTTATTAAATTCCTCGAGGAAGGCATTTAATATCATCATGTCTTTCCAGTCTTATTTAATATACTTTTGTGGAAATGAGAGAAGAGGACAATCCAGGGACCGTGGCAAAGTCCAAACATGGTTAACATCATTGTCACTGCTGGCAAATGTGTGAGGGAGATTGCTGTCCTGCTGTGAGAGACTCTGAATAGCTTTGTTCAGATGACAGAAGTGGGTCATCACTTTTAGTGGATTAGTTAATTTGTGTATGTAAAGCCTCACATCAGGGTCTAGCACATCTTAAGTTCTGTGTTAGTTGCTGCTGCTATTACTGCTATTATTATTATTTTATTATTAATTATGATGATTTTTTTGGAAGTAGAACTCTAGAATGTCTTGTCAGAAAACAGTGAAGCATTCAAGAAAATTTTGCTCACAGTCCTCAGCTTAGAAAATATAAAACAGAAATTTCCTAAGGAGCTCAATTCTTGAGAATGCTCTCTGTTCTTGTGAGAAAACTGATTTTTCTGTTGGGTCTGGCCCTAGGAGAAGTTATCACCTCATCACACTCCATCCAGGGTCCGGGAGGAGCTCAGGAATTACTTGAAGGGATCACTGGGTTTATGGGAAGTGGGATTTGAGTATTACAAAATCAGATTGTGTGTAATTGTTCTAGATTCAAGGCCCACACACTTCAGCTTCTTTGGGGAACAGCCAGGTGATCAAAGAATGACCTGGTGGTGCAGATCTGTAATTTCAGCAACTGGGGAAGGCCAAGGCAAGAGGATCACAAGTTCAAGGCCTGCCTGAGAAACTTAGCAAGATGCTGTCTCAAAATAAAAAATAAAACGGACTGGAGATATAACTCAGTAACAGAGTGCCCTGAGTTCAATCTCCAATATTATGGGGGGGATTTTTCTTGAAGGGGTACTAAGGATTGAACTCAGGGTCACTTAACCACTAAGCCACACCCCCAGCTTTTTTTTTTTTGTATTTTATTTAGAGACAGGCCCTTGCTGAGTTGCTTAGGGCCTCACTAAATTTGAACTCTTGTTCCTCCTGCCTCAGCCTCCCTGTAAGGAATCCCACAAAAACCACGCCTGACATGGGAAATCACATAAGGGAGTTTATTAAGCAAACAGAGTGTCTCCCTGCAGGGTAAGAGAGAAAATGAGAGGAAAAGAGAAAGGAAGGTGAAAGGGCATGTGCAAAAAAGTGTGTGAAACCGAGGAGGAGAAAGAAAGTGAGTAGGAGAGAAAAAGCAAGAGAAAAGATGGTGGTGAAGCTATCTTTAAGAATCCCACCGGGCTAACAGGGGACCAATAATGGAGAAGGATACTTGCAAGCTGACTGATGAACCAGTAGCTAGCTAGCATGTTAACAGACTGACAGTAGTTGGGAGGCGGGGAAATGGCCGCAGCGGAAAGGGTGGGGAGAGCAGCTTTGTACATTACACTCCCCAGGGCTGGGGAGATAGCTCAGTCGGTAGAGTACTTGGCCTTGCACGCACAAGGCCCTGGGTTTGATCCCCAGCACCGCAAAAAAAAAAAAAAAAAAAAAAAAAAAACACTCCCCAACCTCCCCAGCTGTGGGGGTTACAGGAGTGTGCCTAAGTGCCAGGTCCCGTCTATACCTTCTTAAGACTCCTTTGGCCCACCCTGTCTCTCTCTACAGCATGTTCTTTTGCCTTTTCAAGGGTGAGTTCAAGTTCATTCTTAATAACTCTTTTGACCCCTCTGTTGCTCACTGGAATGTCCTCTTTTCTAAACTCTTCTAAGACTGTTGGGTGTGTCCCACAGTTTATAGCCATTAACTAATCTTTTACTGATAATACTTAAAAAGGTTCTATGTGATACCTGAATTGTTACTCAATTTAACTTGTGCCTTGCCTGTTTCATCTCACTTACTATCACAATACCATATTTGCCCCATTTTGCAAATGAAGTAATAGGGACCCTGAGGTTGAGTCAAGTCCCTGTGTGAACCTAGATCTGGCTCCAGTGCTGAAATTCATAATCCCCTTTGCTGTCTGGCTCTTGGTTGGCCATTTTAGTCTTAGCTAGCTGTTTCCCCACACGTTAGCCTTACCTTTGCAAATAGATTATAAACTCTTCAGAGCACTGAATCCCATCCTCCTTGACATGTGTTCCTCTAGGCCCCGCCCATGGGACATTATCTAAGAACCGAAATTCTCTTTCCCAGGGTGGAGCAAGCCAAGGGTCCTCCTGATTGGATGATTGCTGTGATTGGTTGAATGCTGTGAGTTGAACCATTTCCAAAAATGAATACTGTGCTGGATCAGCTCCAGTTCTTGCCATAGTGTTAGGCTCTGTCCTGTCTTAATGTTGGCAAATGGCTCCCAGCTGCACAGCAGAGCTGTGCTGATTCTCTGCCAGTGAGTGTCCGGGAAAACTTTTTTTTTTTTCCTTCCTTTTTCTTTCTTTCTTTTTTTTTTCTTTTCTTTTTTCTTTTTTTCTTTTTCTTTTTCTTTCTTTTTCAAGAACAAGAAGGAACAAGTTAGTATTGGCAGAGTAGTTCTAGGCAAATCTAGAAGTTATCCTTTGTCCTTAGTCCTCCCTTCTTTTTGCCCTACCCAATACCCCATTACCCAACACCTCTGGGATCCTACCTTGATAAAAATGGTTCTGTGAGCCATGAATGATAAAAATGTACCCAGCCCTTTGTGTTTGTCTGCTTAAATCAGCTGATAAGTACCAATCTGATAAACAAAGTCAGGTTTATGGTAATCCCTTCTGGTCACATATTTGCATTTTAAAAGGAGATAATCCCTTATCTGTTAGAAAAGTGGCAAGGTCAAAGAAGAGATAACTAAATGACACTCTAAGTGAGAGGCAGGGAGCAGATGTAGAAAGGATTCCAGAGTCTGGGTAATCCTGGGTTTCAAATCCTTCTCCACCCCTCACTGGTCATGTGACCTGCAGTTTCTCCAGGACTCAGTTTCTTGTCTATAAAAAGACACGGTGCAGGGCACAATAATAAATGTTGTCACCCAGGCCAGGGGTAGGCCTCAGTAAGCAGTACTTTAGTGTGGAGAGCTGGCCTAGCCTGTGGGAGGCCCTGTGTTTGAGCCCCAGCACCACAAAAAATGAAATAGAGTCTCATCCTCCAGATGATCTACTTCCCGTTGGGGCTGGTGGGTAAGGCTTTTTACTCTGAGCATGAGGAAGTTCTCTGTCTGAGGGGCCCTTCATCCTCAATCTGATTTAGTACTCCTTCAGTGACATTCGTTGTAACACAGTGGTTCTCAACTGGGCATGATGATGTTCTGGGAGACACTTAGACATTCTGGTGGTCAATCTGGAGAGGTGCTACTGGCATCTAGCAAGAAGGTAGATGGCTTCTAAACAATGCATAGGACCCCCACCACACACACACACACACACACACACACACACACACACAATAACATATCCAGTCTCAAGTGTCTGTAGTCCAAAATTAAGAATCCTACTTTGACACAATCCACTTTTGGGAAATGCCTGATTTTTAGAAACATAGTGCTTTAGCAGGAGGTTGATTCTTAGAAAAAGATTTAGATGCTCAAGAAGTCTGTTAGCGTCCAAACTTAGAATTATATGACACATTGTCCTACTCAACTAATTGTTCTTTAGGGAGAAAAAGGCCACCCAGAATTGAAATTCTGAAGGATGATGGATGTGAAGTTAACAGATCTTGCTGATCACATCAATCAGTTTGTATTCTTTCATTGCCACCAAATCCTTTTAATCTCCTGTCAATTTGCACTCATTTTGGGAATCAAATACCACATGAGTTAGTAACAGCCCAACGTGTTACATTTTATTATTAATTAAATTAAGGGTAAATTAAATATGACTTTTCTTTCCAATCACTTTGTCTTATAACTCTTTGTCTTTCATTTATTGCAGGATCTAGTCATTCGAATTGCTTTTATTCTTGGCAACCTGACGGCAAAGAATAACCAGGCTCGGGAACACTTTTCCAAGGAGCAAGGGAGCATCCAGACTCTGCTGTCATTATTCCAGACCTTCTACCAACTCGATCTGCGTTCGCTGAGGCAGGCACCTGCAGGGGCTGATCAGCCCATCTCGCAGAGGCCACCGTCAGAGGCAGAGGATGTACTCATCAAGCTGACCCGTGTGCTGGCCAACATAGCCATTCACCCACGCATCGGCCCAGCTCTGGCCACCAACCCACAGGTTGTGGGCCTGCTGCTGACCACGCTGGGTAAGAGCCAAGACCCCAAGATGCTTCTGTGGCCAGGGTGTGGTGACGGCTTGGCTCAGTTTAACAAACCCTCTTAGCCATATAAAGGAACATTCCTCTTCTGGTCAGAACTGCCTTAAATATAATCCAGGTTTTAAAAAAGAAAAGAAGAAATAGTAATGTAGATAATTGCTGAAACCCACTGAATTGTGTGCTTTTAAAGGGTGAATTTTATGGTTGGTGAAGTATATCACAATTTAAAGCAATTCTATGAATCAAATGAACAAAAATTGGCCAAACTAACCAGAGTTTTAAAATCCCAAATTTTTCCTCAGGCAATCCACATGATTAATTTATTTTTTCTTTTTCAATTTTTACATCATCTGTGATTCTGTCTCTCAGAACTTCAGATCTCGTGTTTCTTCCTATATTAGTGAACTGGGACAGCTATAACAAAATGCTGTAGGTTGGGTGACTTCAGGGAAGTTCATCTCTTACACTCCTAGAGGCAGGGAAGTTCAAGATCAAAGTTTCTGGTGTGAACTCTTGCTTCCGCTTGCAGATAGCCACCTTCTTACTGGGTGCTGTAGGGCCTTTCCTTGGTGGAAGTCCTCAGAGTAGGGAGCAGAGGAGGTCTTACTGGATTAGGACCCTACCCTTATTGATCGCATTTACCCTGGTATACTCCTAAAAGCCCGGTCTTCAAATATAGTCACATTGAAGGTAGAGCTTCAGCAGATGAGTTTTAGGAGAATATAATTCAGTCCATAAGCCCCCCAATTTCTACTTAAAAAAATTTTTTTTTTGTGGTTCCACGTTTCAAACCCAGGGCCTTGCACATGCTAGGCACCATTATTTTAGTTAATTAATTAATTAATTAATTTATTTATTTATTATGGAACTGGGAATTGAACCCTGGGCCTCACACATGCTAGGCAAGTGCTCTACCACTGTGCTACACCTCCAGCCTTTTTAAAATTTTAAGAGGAGTCTCAGTGAGTTTGCCCAGGCTGGCCTTGAACTTGTGATTCTCCTACCTCAGCCTCCCAAGTAGCTGAGATTACAGGTATGTGCCACCAGGCCCATTTTCTGTTTCTGCTTTTCAGGCCTGTCATTTCCCATGGGCATCTCTGCCTGCAGGTATGAGGGAAATTATCTGCAATCCTAGGTTATTCGTTTAACCAATACTAACCAGACTCATGAAAGATTTTGTTGCTGTAGAAGGGGTTTAATGTCTGACAAAGATGATGTTTTAGCGTAATAGGTGAATATTCCCTACACCAGCTGTTCAATTTTAGATCCATTTATTGAGTTGTTGCCGTATAAACAGCCCTATGCTATGGGTTGCGGCTTTGGTTTAGCCTGCTCAGACTGCTACGGCAAAGTCCCATAGGCGGGGCAGCAACTGAGGCAACAGAAATTTATTTTTTCACAGTTCTGAAGACTAGAAATCCAAGATCAAGTTAGCCCACAAGGTTGGTATTTTGGAAAGCTCTTCTCCTGGCCTATAGTTGGCTGCTTTCTTGCTGAGTCTTCACGGGATGCAGAGAAATTGCTCTGGAGTCTCCCTTCCTCTTTTAATTAGGGCACCAACTCTATGGGATTGGGGTCCACCCTCTTGACTTCAGTTATACCTCCTCACAGAACCTGTCTCCAAATAAAGTTCCATTAGAGATTAGGACTAGGAATTTGAGGAGGAGGAGAACACAGACATTCAGTCCACAACAAGCCTTAAAATATGTAGGCTGGTATCTGCTTTCGTGGGACTCAGCGTCTGTGGTGGAGGAATTCAGCTGTGTGGGCCAGCTAATGAAAAGTTTTATCGACCAAGGCACAGATGGGGCAGGACAGCTGAGGGCCTGAACCCTGAGCACAATGGTGGGTGTGTGGTTTATACCTTGTAAAGTGACAATGCCTTGCTTCATAATAGAGCTTTATGGTTTATAAAGCATCTTTTTGTCTGCTACCTCCCAACACTGTGAGGATATGTTTTTATTATTGCCATTTAACAGATGAGAAAATAGGCTCTGTGAATGTAATGACTTCATGGGTCACAAAGTTGCTCAGTGCGAGTCACTGAGTCCTAAATGTTACCTATCTCAAGAAAAACAGCAACAACGATATATTTATACATGTTGGTACTGGGGTTTGAACCCATGGGTGCTTTACCACTGAGCTACATCCAAAGTTCTTTATATTTTTTTATTTTGGGACAGGTCTTGTTAAGTTGCTCAGGCTGGCCTCAAACTTGGCAGTCTCCCTGAGTTGCTAGGCTTAGTGATGCACACCACTAAGCCCAGCTCAAGAGAGGCTTCTTCAATTCTACCAGAGACCTGCCCCCATGACTTACCACTTCCACATAATAACTAAAAAAATCTACATATTTAGTCTTGAACTCTCTTCCAATCTGCTGACTGCACATACAGCCATCTGGGAGAAAATGCATCTAGCTGTTACAGAAATTCAGTTTCTGTTACAACCTTATGCCTTTCAGCATTTGGATGTAACTTGTCCCTGTCTGCTGCACTCCTTCACCTTCCAGAGGATCAGCCACTCTGGGTGGTGTGTCTCAGCTCAGGGTGAGAGATACTTTGCTTCAGAATCAGTTGCGAGACTATTAAAATACCTTTTCCAGTTTTTTACCAGAACTGACTCTAATCGGGCACTGGGATGCTCATCTGTAATCCCAGCAATTCCGGAGGCTGAGGCAGGAGGATCACAAATTCAAAGTGAGCCTCAGCAATTTAGTGAGGCCCTAAGTAACTTAGTGAGACCCTGTCTCAAAAAAAAAAAAAAAAAAAAAAAAAAAATGGGGGATAGGAATGTGGCTCAGGGGGTAAGCACCCCAGTGTTTAATATCCAGTACCAAAACAAACAAACAAACAAACAAAAACAAAAAACCAAAAACCAGAAATTGACTCTAGGATACCTATTAAATGCTGAGACCCAGTGCTTCAGGGAATTACCATTAGCCTATCTGGCTCCTGACAAGCTAGCAGAAGCCTAGAACCCATCCTGTGAGTTCTCCTCTGTTGCAGACCCAATCCTTTTATCAGTCTGTAGCTTGGCCAGGTAAAGAAGCTGAACCTGGGGGGTGGGGTTATTGCTCAGTTGGTAGAGTGCTTGCCTAGGATGCACAAGGCCCGGGTTCGATCCCCAGCACCACCAAGAAAAAAAAAAAGAGGAAGAAGAAGCTGAACCTGCAACACAGGAGAAACTCACCCAGTGATTCCATCTCCCTGGGAAGGTCCAGACCTGACACTTGGATTGGGACACATGCTGTGAGTAGCCAAGTTAAGGAGTAGAGTTAGGCATGATTTACTGTACTATAATTGTTAATGTTCACATATAATGTAGGGAAATTTCTGGCTTTACATGTATTTTATGATGATTACATTTCTAATTTCAACCTATAAACTAAAGGTAGAGTGAATAACTTGCTTTTTTTTTTATACCACTGAGTTACATCTGTATCCCCAGTGCACACACACATGCCCCAACATACTTATTTTTCCTTTTGAGATAGGGTCTTGCTAAGTGGTTGAAACTAAATTGCCCTCCTCCTGTCTCAGCCCCCTGAGTTGCTGGAAGCACAGGCATGCACCTCCACACCCAGCTAATAACTTGCTTTTGACTCAGAAGAAGATGATCATTTGGGGCAGAAAAAAAGAATCCAGGAAGCAAATTTGACCCAAGATGAAGGGTTGACCCAGGAGACTGATCACCTGTCCCCTGGCTACATCCTTAGTTGACTTTGGGGCCTGTTCCTTCCATGCTTCCATCACAAGGTCCTCTGGGAGTAGTGTGTTCTACCTTGGTCATCTGGGGGATCCCCATCGAGGTATCTCCATTGTATCCCCTTGGGGATATGGAACCCATGAATGGCCTACTTGTCTTCTTAAGTTACCAATGGAACTCTTATCTGATGCTTCTCAAAATTCCATGTACACAAGACTCACTTAGTAAGTTTACTAAAGACACAGATTCTTGGCCTACCCTTAGAGGTTATGATTCACCTCCTTAGGTGTGAGCCAAAGAATTTGCATTTTCAAAAGCTCCTGGCTGGTCCTGATGTAGGTGGTGGAAGGCTTTCTTTCCTTGAGAAAAGCTTCAGTTCGCAGTGTCTAAGCTCTTGCCCATGCGAGGTTGGGTGGAATCTCAGGATTGGTTGGGGCTCTCTAGCCTGCCCCAGCTGGGCAATTGGGCAAACAGGGTCTAGTCTATCTCCTGAAAGATTTTACTTCCCCAAATAAAGGGCAGAAGTCACCCTTGACAGGATTACCCACCTCCACCTTCCCTGTGTGTGACCCAAAGACTGGGATTACTTTCTGAGTCCCCATCCCAGACCCTCCTACATTGGTCTCTACTGGTTTCCAACCTGATGGAAAGAAAGGTGGAAAGAAAGATTCCCAGAGAAGGAAGCCAGTTTCAAAGTTCCTACCCACTCTGATGGGCATTTAGGGCAACCCAAGGCTAGCACTGGATTGTGGCCATGGAAAGGGCCTGCCCATTTACCCAAATCAGAGCAGTTGCTGCTCTGCTTATCCCCAGGGGTGAGTAGTCCTTGAGGGGCATCACTCGGGGCGTCTCCTCCCACCTCACCCAGCCTGCTCCCCTCCCAGAGGAGTGCATGTACTCCAGGAGTCACCTCTAGCAGCCAATCTCGCTGCAGAGGGTCTGTCTTTATTCCTCAGTACTGGGGATTGAACCTAGGCTTGCTTTACCATTGAGCTACATCCCCAGCATTTTTTTTTTTTTTTCTTTTGAGACAGGATCTTGCTAAATTACTGAGGTGGCCTCAACAATTTAAGCAAGGCCCTAAGCAGCTTAGCAAGATGCTGCCTCATTATTTAAAAAAAAAAAAAAGGTGGGGGGGCTGGGTGAGGTGGAAGGGGCTCCTCTGGGCCCAATTCCCTGAGCCAAGGGGGGAAAAAAAATCAAATGTTTCTTTAAAAAGAAAAATCAAATATTTCTAGTAGGAACCAACTCTCTCAGCAGATCCCTAGACTCAGAGATTTGCTGCTTTAGGGATAAACTCCAAATTCCAGATCCCCTTACACTCATGAATCAGTGGCAGAGGGTGCTGTCTGGCTTGTGGGAAGCAGAGTATCACCTCGGCTGGCTCTAATGGGTCCTTAGCCTCAGCAGGGTGCTATGGAAAGGGCAGGACAGCCAGAGAGACCTGGCTTCAGATATCTGCCCTTAAACTTTTCTAAGCTTGGTGTCCTTATCTATAAAATAGGGTATTAGGATGCGGCTGTGGACTTTATCAGGTCCCTTGTCACCACCACCAAATTCATGGAAGATCTAATCCCTAATGTAGTGATATTTGGAGGTGTGGCTTTTGAGAGATGACTAGTTTAGATGAGGTCATGGGGTGGGGCCCTCATGATGGGATTAGTGCCCTCATGAGAGGAGAAACCAGAGGACTCCATCTCCAAGTCCAAAAGAGAGCCCTCACTAGAACCTGACCATGTTGGCACCCTGATCTGGGGCTTCCAGCCTCCAGATTGTGAGAAAATAAATGTCTGTTGGCTTAAGCCACATGTATGTATTTCATTATGACATCCCAAAATGACTGAGACAGATAAACCTTTAGATAATCAATTACTGTGAATGGAAATGCTCATAAGTGCATTTAAAGCATTATTAGTAATTAACTTTTGTGGGTTTAATGAATGTAAGGTACTCAGTGCTGTTCGTGGTGCCTACCTTCACCCAAGATGCCAGATACCATTCTTGCTGCCCAAACATGTAGTCCTATAGGAGGAGGGGACTCTGAAGAGCTACCTTGCATTTACTGGGCAAGTAATTCTTTTATCAAGGCAAGAAGAAAAATAGATTCCCCACTGCCCCTGCCTAAGTACCGCCCAAGAGTGGTGTCACTAGTCCAGGGGTGGAGGGAACCAGGACTGTAGACCCTTCCTGGCACAAGGATAAGACATTCACCTGAGCCACTCCCCAGGAGCTGTTATTCTGGATGACCCTCTAGGCATCTATCATTTACTTAGCACCTACTAGATGCTATGTATTCTTTTAAGCTTTTTACAAATATTAACACATTTTAAGTTCATAAGAACTCTACAGTATAGGTGCAATTATCACCCTCACTTTACAGTCAAGGAAACTGAGGTCCAGGGAGGTTTAATTATTTGAGCAAGTCTGCATGGCCAGAAGGGGAAGCACTAGGATTCTGGTGTGTGACTCATGATCAAAATAAAATAAACAGGGCTTCTGTGCACCTTCTTTTACCTCTCTGCTCATAAAACCATTCAGATTCTTGTGTAGGTCTCCTAAAATCCTGGAGCCACCAGGATATTTCTATAAGCCAGGAAAAGAGCCCTCACTAGAACCTGACCTTGTTGGTTCCCTGATCTTGAACTTCCAGCCTCCAACTGGAAGAATTCATAGAAAAGCCCAATTTGGTTTATTTGCTTCCCAGGTATTTAATCCAAAAAAGAAGGCAGCCAGGTCCTCATTTCTTCTTTCTTTTTCCTAGTATTTATGTAGTGCCTACTGTGTACTTGTCCTGTGCTGGCTGCTCTGGGTGGAGGGACCACTGGTTAAAGGCCAGAATGCATCTTCTGCAGCGTAACAAATGACTGCGTTTTCCTTTGAATGTAGTAAGTTGTTAAAAGGCTGTCCTTTTTAATGAAAAGGAAGGGAAGGCCAAAGGGTGACCATTAACTCAGAGTATTTAAGGGCTAGCAGAGTCCTCTGACTCAACTCATTGTCCCCCTGCTTGTTCCCTGAGGAATTTTGGTTTCATACAAGAGGTAAAAAGCACTTCTGGACTGGGGAGATAGCTCAGCTGGTAGAGTGCTTGCCTCGCAAGCACAAGTTCGATCCCCAGTACCGCAAAAAAAAAAAAAAAAAAAAAAAAAAAAAAAAAAAAAAAGCACTTCCTATCCCATAAAACACTGAGAGCTGGTTACGGCCAAAGGTGTGCCCAGGTGCTGAGGTGGCTTCCCTTTGACTTTGCAGGGCTTCTTGAGCAGGTGGTGGCCAGGTGGAGAGGACATCCAGGCCCTAGAGGGACACGTACAGAGTGGGAGGTAGAAGGCTGTTCAAATTGCAGTAACTAGTTTAGTGTCACCAGGTTCAGACTCTTCCTATGATTTCCACCCCTTACAGTCAACTGCCTGTCCCTCTTCTCTTGGACAGTGCTTCAAGAGGTTCTTAAAATATTCCAAAACTGAACTGGGCACAGTGGCACACACCTTTAATCTCAGCAGTTCAGGAGGATAGTGAGGCCCTAAGCAACTTAGTGAGACTCTGTCTCAAAATTTAAAAAATTAAAAAAGAAAGAAAAGAAAAGATATCCAAAGCTAAACTCATGACCTCTCCCCTAAATTGGTCATCTTTTCTTTGCTAAATTCCCTTAACTCAGGGAATATGCTTGACATCTGGATTAGTTTTATATGACTGAATACCTGAGATAATCAACTTAAAAAGAGAAAAGATTTATTTAGTTAACTACTTAGTTTTGGCACTGGGGATTCAACCTAGGGATACTTTATCACTGAACCACATTCTCAGCCCTTTTTTAAATTTTATTTTAAGACGGGTCTCTAGCAGGCACAATCCTGTAATCCAAACAACTTGGGAACTGCGGCAGGAGGATCACAAGTTTGAGGTCAGCCTCTGCAATTTAGTGAGACCTGCAGCAACTTAGCAAGACCCTGTTGCAAAATAAAAATATAATAATGTCTGGGGATGTGGTTCAGTGGTAAAGCATGGAAGGGGCAAAATCACCATGGGACTTGAGTGTTGAAGTTCCATTCACTGATTTGTTCCTTTATTCTCACCTTCAGTCATTTATTGAGCACCTATGTGCCAGACACTATTCTAGGTCCTGGGAATGTAGCAGTGAATAAAATAAATAAATCTCTCGCTCTCTTGGGCCCAATATTTTAGCAGGGAGACAAATATTAGCACATATGATGACAGGCGGTCAAATGCGCTGTGGAGGAAATTAAAACAGGGTGAGGGGAAGAGAAGAGTAGATGCTGTTTTTATAGAGGGTGCTACAAAAAGTGTCTGGTCAGGTGGCATCTCAGCAGCCATTGAAGGACATGAGGAGTGGGCCAGGCAGATATCTGGAAGGGGCATATTCCAAACAGAAGGATCAGTGGTGCAAAGGTTCCCAGGAAGGGTCTTGCTAACATGCTCAAAAGAGCCAGGAGACTGGTGTTGACCCTGAGGCCCTGTGAGGTGAGGACGGGGCAGCCTAGTAGGGCCTGTGGGCCAAGTCAGATGGCACCAGTGGTGGGTTGTGAGATGAGTAACACCAGATAATTTGTTTCTTCATTTGTTTTTGCAGTACTGGGAATTGAACCCAGGGCCTGCTCGTGCCAGGGAAGTGCTCCAGCACCGAGCTACATCTCCAGCCCCTGGCTTACTGTTTTCGGTACTGATGATTAAACCCAGGGGCATTTAAGCACATCCCCAGCCCTTTTTTGTATTTTCTTTAGAGACAGGGTCTTGCTGAGTTGCTTAGGGTCTGGGGTCTCGCTAAGTTGCTGAGGCTGACTTTGAATTCAGGATCCTCCTGCCTCAGCCTCCTGAGCCACTGGGATTACAGGCATGCACCACTGTGTTCAACCCCTGACTTATTTTTAAAGGATCACTGAGTGAAGAATAGATTTTGAGCCAGGCACGGTGGCGCATGCCTGTAATCCCAGCAGCTTGGGAGTCTGAGGCAGGAGTATGGCAAGTTCATAGCCCCAAGCAATTTCGTGAGACCTTGTCTCAAAATTTAAAGGGAGCAGGTAACTGGGGATGTAGCTCAGTGGTCAAGAGCCTCTAGGTTCAATCCCTGGTACCAAAAAAAAAAAAAAAAAGATTTAGAAGCAAAAATGGGAGAAGAGAAGCTAGTAGAGGTGAAAAATGGATGAACCAGGTGACAGGAGGTGGAAGTGACTGATTTTGTGTGTTTGGAAGCAGAGTGATGAGTGATGGCTATGGGTGGATCATGACCCAAGGACCATTTTATTGGGAAGTGGGGATGTGGAGAACAGTGTAGACTCCCTGGTGGAGCCCCTGAGGGACCAGAGACCAGGGGCACACTGCTGGTATCAGGGACAGTTCTATCCCATTTATTGATTCTTGCATTTATTTCTTGCGCTATGGGGGTCTTGTTAAGGAAGTCTGGTCCTAAGCCAACGTGATGGAGTTTTGGGCCTATTATTTCTTCTATTTGGTGAAGGGTCTCGGGCCTAATTCCTACATCTTTGATCCATTTTGAGTTGAGTTTTGTACAGGGTGAGAGATAGGGGTTTAATTTCATTTTACTGCATATGGATTTCCAGTTTTGCCAGCACCATTTGTTGAAGAGGCTATCTTTGCTCCATTGTAAGTTTTTGGCACCTTTGTCTAGTATGAGATAACTATACTTATGTGGATATGTCTCCATGTCTTCTATCCTATACCATTGGTCTACCTGTCTATTTTGGTGCCAATACCATCCCGTTTTTGTTACTATTGCTCTATAGTAGAGTTTAAGGTGTGGTATTGTGATACCTCTTGCATCACTCTTCCTGCCCAGGATTGCTTTGGCTATTCTGGGTCTTTTGTTCTTCCAGATGAATTTCGTGATTGCTTTTTCTGTTTCTATGAGAAATGTCATAGGGATTTTAATTGGAATGGTGTTAAATCTGTATAGTGCCTTTGGAAGTATGGCCATTTTGATAATATTAATTCTATCTATCCAAGAACATGGGAGATCCTTCCATCTTCTAAGGTCTTCTTCAATTTCTCTCTTCAATGTTTCGTAGTTTTCATTGTAGAGATCTTTTACCTCTTGGGTTAGATTGATTCCCAAGTATTTTATTTTTTTTGAGGCTATTGCAAATGGAGTTGTTTTCCTCATTTCCCTTTCAGATGTTTCATTGCTTATGTATAAAAATGCTTTAGATTTATGTGTTGATTTTATATCCTGCTATTTTGCTGAATTCATTTATGAGGTCTAGAAGTTTTCTGGCGGAGTTTTTTGGATCCTCTAAATATAGAATCATGTCATCAGCGAATAGTGACAGCTTAAGTTCCTCTTTTCCTCTTCGTATCCCTTTAATTTCTTTAGTCTGCCTAATTGCTCTGGCTAGAGTTTCGAGGACAATGTTGAATAGAAGTGGGGAAAGAGGACATCCCTGTCTTGTTCCTGTTTTTAAAGGAAATGATTTCAGTTTTTCTCCATTAAGAATGATGTTGACCATTGGCTTAGCATAAATAGCCTTTACAATGTTGAGGTATCTTCCTACTATCCCTGTTTTTTCTAGAGTTTTGAGCATGAAGGGGTGTTGTATTTTGTCGAATGCTTTTTCTGCATCAATTGAAATAACCATATGATTCTTATCCTTAAGTCTATTGACATGATGGATTACATTTATTTGATTTACAAACAGATGTTGAACCAACCTTGCATTCCCGGGATGAACCCCCACTTGATCATGGTGCACTATCTTCTTAATATGTTTTTGGATACGGTTTGCCAATATTTTGTTAAGGATCTTTGTGTCTATATTCATCAAGAATATTGGTCTAAAGTTTTCTTTCCTTGATGTGTCTTTTCCTGGTTTGGGTATGAGGGTGATATTAGCTTCATAAAATGAGTTTGGTAGGGTTCCCTTTTTTTCTATTTCCTGGAATACTTTGAGAAATATTGGAATGAGTTCTTATTTGAAGGTCTTGTAGAACTCAGCTGAGAATTCATTCGATCCTGGTCCTTTCTTAGTTGGTAGGCTTTTGATGGCTTCTTCTATTTCATTGCTTGACATCAATATGTTTAAATTGTGTATGTCCCCCTGGTTCAGTTTGGGAGGATCATAGGTCTCTAGAAATTTGTCGATGTCTTTGGTATTTTCTATTTTGTTGGAATATAGATTTTCAAAGTAGCTTTTCATTATGTTATGTATTTCAGTGGTGTCTGCTGTGATATTTCCTTTTTCATCATGAATTTCAGTAATCTGAGTTTTCTCTCTCCTTCTCTTTGTTAGTGTGGTTAAGTGTTTGTCTATTTTGTTTTCTTTTTCAAAGAACCAACTTTTTGAATTGTTTCTTTTGTTTCAATTTCATTGATTTCAGCTTTGACTTTAATTATTTCCTGTCTTCTACTACTTTTGGTGTTGTTCTGTTCTTTTTCTAGGGCTTTGAGCTGTAATGTTAGGTCATTTTGTTGTTGACTTTTTATTATCTTCTTGAATGCAAATGAAATTTCCTCTTAGTACTGCTCTCATTGTGTCCCAGAGATTTTGACATGTTGTATCATCATTCTCATTTACCTCTAAAAATTTTTTTTGTCTCCTCCCTGATGTTTTCTGTTATTCATCCTTCATTCAGTAGCATATTATTTAGTCTCCAAGTGTTGGAGTAATTTTGTTTTTTTTTTGTCATTGATTTCTAATTTCATTCCATTATGATCTGATAGAACACAAGGCAGTATCTCTATTTTTTTGCATTTACTAAGAGCTGCTTTGGGGCATAACATCTGGTCTATTTTTGAGAAGGTTCCACGTGCTGCTGAGAAGAAAGTGTATTTGCTTGTTGATGGATAGAATATTCTGTATATGTCTGTTAAGTCTAGGTTATTGATTGTGTTATTGAGTTCTATGGTTTCTTTGTTTAATTTTTGTTCCGAAGATCTATCCAGTGGTGACAGCGGTATGTTAAAGTCACCCAGAATCATTGTGTTCTGGTCTATTTGATTCCTGGAATTTAGAAGGATTCGTTTGATGTACATGGATGCACTGTTGTTTGGGGAATAAATATTCATGATCTTTTTGTCTTCCTGATTTATGGTTCCCTCAAGCAGTATGAAATGTCCTTCTTTATCCCTTCTGACTAACTTTGGCTTGAAGTCCACTTTATCTGAAATGAGAATGGAAACCCCCACTTTTTTTACTGAGTCCATGTGCATGGTAGTTTTTTCTCATCCTTTCACCTTTAGTCTGTGGATGTCTTTTTCTATGACATGAGTCTCTTGAAGGCAGCATATTATTGGGTCTTTCTTTCTAATCTATTCTGCCAGTCTATGTCTTTTGATTGATGAGTTTAGGCCATTAACATTCAGGGTTATTATTGAGAATATGATTTGTATTCCCAGTCATTTGGGCTTATTTTTGGTTTTTAACTTGACTTGGTTTCTCCTTTGAATGGTTTTTCCTTTAAGGTATTTCTGCCCTTTGCTGACCTACATTGTTGTTTTTCAATAAGAAGGAAAAAAAAATCTATACTATAACAGTCATATAGTATTCAAACCTCCCAGTCTTCAGTAGCCTGATTGATGAGAGGTACCTGACAATGAGCTTCCAGTCTCCAGCAGGCATCTCAGAATGAGATTTGCCCCACCTAAAGATGGGAGATACGGCTTCCAGGATTATCCAAGATGACCATTCTGGCTTCCAAATGTGTTGGCAAATGGGGAGCTGCAGCACAGGGTGTGGGCATGGTTGACTGGAGGTCCTGGAGATGGGGTGCGGTTGGTCGGGCAGTGGTCCTGGAGGTGGGGAGCAGTCAGTTGGTCTGAGGGCCTCGGAGGCAGGGAGTGGTCGGTTGGGCTGAAGGATCCTGGAGATAGGACTCAGTCAGTTCAGCCAGGGGCCCTACAGGTCCTGGCTGTTGTCTCAAAATTTCAGCAGCCACGTGTAACCAAACCTGCAGGTACTGTGACAGTGAACTTCCAGACAACTGCAGGCAGCTGGCACTCCACTGGCGGTCTGTGGTCAGTCTGCTTGCTGATGTCGGATGATTGGCAGGTGAACCTCAGATAGTGGTGATGGGTAGGTGAAAGGCAGGTGATGGGCAGGCAAGAGGAAGGCAAATGGCGGGTGATAGGCGCCAGTCAGTGAGCAGTCTGCACTAAAAAAATAGTTGATATGCTGGCAGACTGCAAGTGATCATAGTAGACAAATGGGGTAAACAGCAGGGGATCAATAAGCAGCAAAAATTGCCTCATGAAGAAACATATCCTCTGCTTGAAACCTGAGTTATGGAGTGACAAGGAACGCAGCCTCCCTCTAGTCCGCCATCTTGGATCTCCTCTCAATAACTTTTTGTCAATTTTTCAATTCTTTCTTTTGCTTCAATTTCATCAATTTCAGGCCTGATTTTAATTATTTCCTGTCTTCTACTGCTTTTGGTGTTGATTTGTTCTTCTTTTTCTAGGACTTTGACATGTAATATTAGGTCATTTATTTGTTGACTTTTTATTCTTTAATGTATGAATGAGCTCAATGCAATGAACTTTCCTCTTAGTACTGCCTTCATGGTGTCCCAGAGATTTTGATATGTTGTATCAGTGTTCTCATTTGCTTCTAAGTAGTTTTTAATTTCCTCCCTGATTTCTTCTTTTATCCATTCATCATTCTACAGCATGCTATTTAGTCTCTAGGTGTTGGAGTAGCTTCTATTTTTTATTTTATTGTTATCTAGTTTCATTCCGTTATGCTCTGATAGAATGCAGGGTAGTATTTCTATTTTTTTGTATTTGCTGAGAGTTGCTTTGTGGTATGGCATATGGTCTATTTTATAGAAGGTTCCATGTGTTGCTGAGAATGAAGTGTATTCATTCGATGATGGATGAATACTCTATATATGTCCATTAAGTCTAAATCATTGATTGTATTATTTAATTCTATAGTTTCTTTGTTTAGTTTTTGTTTAGAAGGTCAATCCAGTGGTGAGAGAAGTATGTTAAAGTCTCCCAGTATTATTGTGTTGTAGTCTATTTGATTCTTGACATTGAGAAGGGTTTGTTTGATGTACATAGATGCTCCATTGTTTGGAGCAGATATATTTTTGATTGTTATGTCTTGTTGGTGTATGAGTCCCTTAAGCAGTATGAAATGTCCTTCTTTATCCCTCTAACTTTGGTTTAAAGTTCACTATATCTGATATTAGGGTGGAAACCCCTGCTTGTTTACGTAGTCCATGTGAGTGATATGTTTTTACCCACCTTTCACCTTCAGTCTGTGTATGTCATTTCCTAGGAGATGAGTCTCTTGTTGAAGACAGCATATTGTTGGGTCTTTTCTTAAAATCCAATCTGCCAGTCTATGTCTTTTAATTGATGAGTTTAGGCCATTAACATTCAGAGTTGTTATTGAGATATGATTTGCATTTCTAGTCATTTTGGTTTATTTTTGGTTTTTAATTGACTTACTTTCTCCTTTGATTTACTTTCCTCCCTTTGCTGGTTTTCTTTTCTTTTCTTTTTTTTTTTTTTTTTTCATTTAATCTCATGGAATTTTTTGCTGAAAATGTTCTGTAGTGCAGGCTTTCTAGTTGTGAATTCTTTTAACTTTTGTTTATCATGGAAGGTTTTTATTTCATCTTCAAATCTGAAACTTAATTTTGCTGGATATAAAATTCTTGGTTGGCATCCACTTTCTTTCAGAGCTTGATATATGTTATTCCAGGACCTTCTGGCATTGAGGGTCTGGGTTGAGAAATCAGCTGAGATAAGAATTGGTTTCCCCCTATATGTAATTTGATTTTTTTCTCTTGCAGTCTCTAAAATTCTATCTTTATTATGTGTGTTAGTCATTCTCATTATAATGTGCCTTGGTATGGGTCTGCTGTAAGCCTCTTGTACAGTTAGGGTCCTATAAGCCTCTTGTAGTTGATTTTCCATTTCATTCTTTAGATTTGGGAAGTTTTCTGATACTATGTCATTGAAAAGATTGTACATTCCTTTGGTTTGTATCTCCACATCTTAGTCTATTCCAATAAATCTTAAATTTGGTCTTTTCATGTTATCCCATATTTCTTAGAAATTCTGCTCATGGTTTCTTACCATCTTTTCTATGTGGTCAACTTTATCAAGAATGTTTATTTTGTCTTCATTGACTGAGATTCTGTCTTCCAAGTGGTCTAATCTGTTGATGATACTTTCCATTGAATTTTTAATTTGGTTTATTGTTTCCTTCATTTTGAGGATTTCTGCCTGATTCCTTTTATAATCTCTGCCTCTTTATTGAAGTGCTCTTTCATTTCCTGTATTTTCTCTCCAATACTATCCTTTATTTTGAATATCAATCTAACTATGTGTTTTCCAAACTCCTTCTCTGACATTTCTTCTACTGTGTTGTCTGTCTATGGATTCTATTGTTGGAACATCTTGGTTTGATTGAAGCACTTTGTCTTCTTGTTTTTCATGTTGTTTATTTGTCCCCTCATCTAGCGGTATGGAGCTGAGGCAGTACAGCTTCTACCCTGTAGTCTTATAGTGTGCCTGAAGGCTTCTAGTACCTCACCTTTAAGGGGGAAACCAATATTAATAGTACCCAATGCAAACAACATACCACCTTAAACCAAATGGCTCCCATTAAAGCATTTACAGTTTTGTCACAATAGACAGAAATGATGTTTACAAGTATTGTCTACAATATAAACAGTAAGTTTTCTAAAAGGGCTTATCATTTCAAATGATGGACATTGAGAGAACATAAGTAGTATAAGATGTGATGTTTATGAGGGAGAGAGAGAGAAGATAGAGGTAAACTTCTCTAGTAAGAGCATGGGAGGAATTAATAGAGGTTGGCTGTTAGTATGAGAGAAGCAAGAAAGAGAATCCAGGGATGCAGGTAGGTTAGAGAAAAAAACACATACAGATTTTTTTTAAAAAAGTGAAAATATAAGAATATACAACAAAACTCTAACTATCAGACATCCTATTCCTCAATAAATTGATGCATGAAAAATATTTGGATTGAAAGATGGTAGAGGTGAGAGAGAGAGGGCAAAAAATGGTAAAAATAATAAGGAGGAAAGTCTCAATGGAAAATTGAATGATTGCTTCTGTTGGCTTTCAAAAATTTTCTCAGATTCCCTTCTCCACTGATAGGTGGGGTTGTCTGAAGCTTAATGTTAGCTCTAGTCCAGTGGGTGTCAGACAGGTTGGGTGGGTGAGCTGATAGCAAGATGCTCACACCCTCTTCCAATCTTCCCACCTATTGTAGCTGGCCCCTTCCATCCCTGCACACTGAAGGACTCACTGAGCTAGAGAAAGCCCAGTTTTCTCCAGTTTCTCCAACATGTGCACCCCACAGGGAACTGCCCCTAGTCTCTGGCTTTCCATAAGCTTGCCAGAACCAGACTGGCCCACAAAAACCCAACTGCATTCTGATGGACCTGGGCTTCAGCTTCCCCAGGCCCTGTCTTGCTGCAGTCCCAATGCCCTTTCAACTTGCAACAGGGATGCACTCACACAAAGGATTGACCCTGCAAAGAGGCAGCCAGATGGTGACCACTAGCACACCGAGCAGAAAGACCTCGGGTGCAACCTGACCTGCAGGTAACCCAATGTATCTCTAGGCCCTGGCCTGAGTCCCCAAACTGAGGTGGCCATGCCCTGAGATGGTGGCAGCCTCTGCAGCAAACCTGCAGGCCCTGGCTGGTGACCCAAGATGGCAGCAGCCACATGTAATGAAACTTGTGGGTACTATGACACTGGACTTCCAGGCAACAGTGGGCAGCAGGCAATCCGATAGCGATCTATGGGCAGTATGTAGACTAATGGCAGACTATTGGAGGGTGGACATCGGGTGGTGGGCAATGGGTAGTTGAAAGGCGGGTGATGGGCAGGGAAGAGGCGGGCAAATGGTGAATGAAAGGCAGCTGTCAGTGAGCGATCTGTACTCAAAAGGCAGGTGATCACAGTGGACAAATGGGAGTAAATAGCAGGGGATTGGTGGGCAGCGATGACTGCCTCGTAGAGAAACAGTATCTCCTCTACTTGAATCCTAAGCGACAAGGAATGCAGCCTCCCTCTAGTCTGCCATCTTGGATCCTGTTGCTGCAGTTCTGTGGCCTTGCTTCTCCCCATGCAGAGCGTCCCTGACTCCTCTCTCCTCACTTTGTTTCAGAATACAAGTCCCTTGATGAGTGTGAGGAGCTAGTGATCAATACTACAGCAACAATCAACAATTTGTCTTTCTACCAAGTGAAGGATTCCATAATCCAAGACAGAAAACTATCTCTTGCTCAATGTAAGGTTCAGAGTTGGGTTTGGATAACTGGATGAGCCCTTAAAGTTTTGATTTTATTAACTCAACACAGAACTGGAGGCATTACTATTTTCTGACATCTGCCAAAAATATCTTAGAACCTGACTTGACTCTAAGAAATTAGAAGGTGGGGGGAAATTAGTTTCTTAGTTCTTGCTGAAGTTCCTTAAAATTTGTTTTTTATTATCATTTTTAAGTTATCAGTATTAAGTATGAGATTAGTCTCCATTAGCCTTTAAATTAAAACTGAAATGAATTGATTTTATTTTTCTGGTCACCAAATTCAGTGCTCTTAAAGCTTCTTGTGAGTAATAACATGGATGGAATCCTGGAGGCTGTGCGTGTTTTTGGAAATCTCTCCCAAGACCATGACATCTGTGATTTCATTGTGCAGAACAATGGTGAGTTAATGACACTTAAATTCACAAGCATGCACTTCTGCCAATTATCAGCTAAGTGTTTCAGAGCTCAGATGATTACAATGTGATACTTGTTTCTGCTTTGAGATATTTAAAGCTCTATTTCATGTCCTGCATGTGAGGTGCTCAGCTCAGGATGCTGGGATGGACCTATGCAGCATTCCCCTCTTCCTCGTGGGTGGCCTTTGAGTACTGACATGGGGAGGGAAGTATGTTTAATGGAAATAAGTCATCTACACTCATCATTTCTGCCCATGGGGACAGATTCTAGAGTCATCTTCCTTCATGTCCTAAATGTCTATTACATTTTGCTTATAATTGCAAAAAAATGGAAACAACCCAAATGTCCACCAGCAGCCAAGAGGATAAATACATTTTATGTATTTTGTTGCATAAATATGTGTACTCATATAACAAAATGTTCTATAGCAATTAAAATAAATGAGTTAGACATTCATGTGTCAATATAGATCACTTAAACACATAATGTAGGAGCAGAAAGCTAGTGACAATAGGATATATGGAGAATAATGCCACCAATCTAAGTTTTAAAACATGCAAACCTATTTTGGGTATTGCTTATGTATATGTATTCATGTAATAATGGTATAAAGCATATATAGTGTTTGGAAATGATAAACTCCATATTTAAGACATAATTTACCTTTGGAGGGGAGATGAGATGTCCAAAGACATAAAGCTGGATCCATAATGTTTTATTTATTTTAGTTGATAAATAAGAATTGTATAATTTATAGTGTACAACATGTCTTGAATGTAATGTTCTATTTCTTAAACTAGGTGGGTGGCATGTACCCAAGTGTTTATACTAACCATACTCTTTGTATGTCTCACATATTCCATGCAAGAATGATTTTAAAAACCTAATTATCCATATTCATGGTAGGAAATTTAGCTAATGCAAATTTTATAAAAAAGCATCAGCAGCAGCCGCTGCAAACTGCCACCCATTGCCATATGTCATTGCCCCAGAGATAACTGCTAACAATTTGGTGTGCGTTCTTTGAAGTCTTCAGGATCCACGTGTATGTGATGTAGACTTTGTCAAGCTCACTGCCCCGCACGGTCAGTAGGACTGAGGCCAGAACAAAGCAGAACCTCCCAGGTGTACCGCAGGAGCAGGCATAGCACACCCCGTATCCAGTCTCTCCCAAACCCTTCTAGCCCCCGAGGGGGACCAGAAAACAGGACAAGCAGTTCCCAGTTTCATTTCCTAGGAAGAAGGGAACACATCCACTGAGGCCAAAACCTGCCCTGCTCTAAGATGTCCCTACAGTGAAAGCCCTGCCTTGTCACAGGTGGGTTTCCAGCAGCCTGAGCATCTTCTCTTACAGTTGGGCCTGGGTAGGCCTCAGGGAACATCACATCAGGAACTGACTGCCCATTTAAAGATTTGCTCCTGGAGGTTCAAAAGTCTCCAGACTGGGCGCGGTGGCACATGCCTGTCATCCCAGTGGCTCGGGAGGCTGAGGCAGGAGGATCGCAAGTTCAAAGCCGGCCTCAGCAATTTAACCAGGCCCTAAGCAACTCAGCCAGACCCTGTCTCTAAATAAAATACAAAAAGAGTTGCGGATGTAGCTCAGTGGATAAGAACCCCTGGGTTCAATCCTCAGTATCAAAACAAGGTCTTTCCAGAAGAACCCAAAGTAGAAATAATTGTCACGTGTTTTTTTCTTCCACCTCCACTGTCAGGAAGCCCATCACAACTGGGGCAGGGAGCTGCTTCCTGGGTCAGTGCTAGTGGTATTGGGGCCAGGGAGCTGGGATGCAGGCTTCAGGGTGGTGAGTGTTGGAGAACCCACTGCTGGAAGATGAATAAAGACTTGGGAGGAATGAGGGATCTGGCAGTGGTAGCGCCCTTGCCTAGCATGCACCTATGAGGCCTGGCTTTGATGCCCAACATCATTTTTAAAAGAAGAAAAAAAGAAAAGACTGGTAGGAAGAATGGGTCAGCCCACTAACGGGTTTTGGTTTTGTAAGCCGTCCCACTGTGCTCCATGCCCCACCCCCGTGCTGTCGCTAAAACGAGATACAGCTGGGACCCCTGAGTGCCCTCTCCCATGTGCTTTTGTTCTCTGCCCTCCCAGTACATAAATTCATGATTGCACTGCTGGACGCTAAGCATCAGGACATTTGCTTTTCTGCCTGTGGTGTTCTCCTAAACCTCACTGTGGATAAAGACAAGCGGGTCATCCTCAAGGAAGGAGGTGGCATTAAAAAGTAAGTTTCAAGGCATGGAATCCTGACTCGGATTCAGAGGATGCAGTGTTCCTAGAGGCATAGGTGCCTCCTGTCCTTCACTTGGGGCGGAGGCATTTCAACATTTGGAAGCCCCAAGCTAGAGCTAAAGAGGGGATTTTGGTTCCACTGGACACTTGAAATAAATACAGAGTGGATTATTGCCAGGCACAGTGGCCTGTAATCCAAGTACCTTGTAAATTGAGCCATGAGGATTTCAAATTCAAGTTCGGCCTCGGCAGTTTGGTGAGACCCTATCTCAAAATTAAAAATTAAAAGGACTGGGGCTGTAGCTCAGTGCTTTCCTAGCATGTGTGAGGCCCTGGGTTCAATCACCAGTGCTGCAGAAAAAAAAAAAAAGAAAAAGAAAAAGAAAAGGATTATTATTACTTTGTGACCACTTAAATAGGTAATATCTTCTGACCTATTCTCAATCTGATTTTTCATTAACTCAGGTTAGTGGATTGTTTAAGAGATTTTGGTCCTACTGATTGGCAGCTGGCCTGCTTGGTTTGCAAAACTTTATGGAACTTCAGTGAAAATATCACAAATGCTTCATCGTGCTTTGGAGATGAAGATACCAACACACTCCTAATCCTGTTGTCGTCATTTTTAGGTAAGTGAATCTGAGTTTTATCAACATGGGATAAGAAAAATGTTTTTTGTGACCTGTATGGGCAGCAATTGGTATGTATTTGGGTGGCTGTTTTTCTATAAACAACAAGAGAATGGTAAAGATTATTATAATTTGGAAATACCTGGACGAGGCTGTTATTTACAAATGGTACAGAAGGATTTTTAACTCCTTGAATCCTGTCATGATTTCTTCTGTGGACTTTCAATTTTTTTCCTATAGGTTGCATAATTATAAGAACTCAGCATAGAACGGGCATGGTGGTACATGCCTGTAAACCCAGCAGCTTGGGAACTGAGGCAAGAGGATTGAAAGTTCAAGACCAACCTCAGCAACTTAGTGAGCCCTAAGCAACTTAGCAAGAACTTGTCTAAAAAAATACAAAGGGCTAGGGATGTGTCTCAGTGCTAAAGCACCCCTGGGTCTAATCCTCAGCATTCCCACAAACACACACACACAAACACACGTACATATATGTGTGTGTGTGTGTGTGTATATATATATATATATATTTATGATCTCAACATAAATTATATATATGACCTCAACAAAAATGTATCTCTGTTGTTTAAAAGCATACAAACACTGATGTAATTGAGAAAATATGATAAAAGAAGCTACTCTGAATTGTCATGCTTTTAAATCTATACATTTTAATTAGCAACTACATTAAAAAGTATCTTGTGGGGAAGGTCTGTAAAACTATTTTGGTGTTACAGTGGGGTCCATGGACGTGAAAAGTAGAAACTGAAAGTTTACAAATCAAAGAGGTTCGTTTCTTATATTTAAACCTTTTTTTATTTTTAGGATAATTTTTTTTTTCATCCTGAGTTAGGTCTAGAAACAATGATTTGGGTCTCTGAAGAGTCTGGCTCCTGAGAACTTCTCCCGGAGGTTTAGGCAATATCTTGTTTTCCCGGCTTCCTTCTCCCTCTGCACCCTTCCTTAACCTCAAAAGAGTTGAGTGCTTTCAGCGATCTTTTCCCCACGTGCAGGAACCGTACCCATCCTTGCCCAGCCACTGTGCCGGGTCTGCAAGGCCGTGTGGAAAGGCTCAGTGTGAGTCAGAAGCAGCGGATTCAAATCTTCCTGTCTGGTGTTGGGTTGATTTAGGCAAGAAAATTTCCCACAGCTTGTCTTTCCATCCCTAAAATGGGAAGATGATAATGCCTGCCTACCCCAGGGAGTTAATTTTAAGGCTCAAACAATTATCCTGAGAGTACAGTGTAAAGATTCAGAAGGCCTGTAGTCAGACAGTTCTGAGTTCATGTCTTTGTCCTTTACAGATATTTAAACCTTGGTTTTGCCACTCTGAATTTACATTTTGTCACCACTAACCTGGGGATGATTCATGTAGGGTTGTTAGGGTGGTAAATGAGCAGATGTATACCAAGAGCCTAATACCATCTCTGACACATAGCAAGTCCTCAAAAGATGACCAAAGTGCTGCTAAGTGTTATAACAATATATTACTGAACAGGAACCAAGACCCCGGTGTTATTTCAAATAATCAAACAGGTTTGCTAGACTGTTGTGAAGTTTGCTTTTCCAGGTAAATACAATTTTGTGTGTTTTTAAAATATAGAATAAGAAAAATATGAGCTCTTAAGTGATAGAGATTCACAATCTGCTCTGTGAAGGTTAAACTCAGGTTGCAGGAAGCAGAAGTGCATGCTCAGGTTGCCTTAATTCAGTTCTCGATGGGGACAGAACATTGAAATCAGCTGTGAAGTTACAGAAACCACCTGGGAATTCTGCTTTAGTGCTCTGGGGTGAGACTGAGAATCTGTGGTTTAAAAAGTTCCACAGGTGAGCCAGTGTGGTGGTGTACACCTGTAATCCCAGTGACTTGGGAGGCTGAGATAGGAGGATCACAAGTTCAAGGCCAGCCTCAGCAATTTAACTAGGCCCTAAGCAACTTAGTGAGACCTTGTCCCCAAATAAAAACTAAAAAGGACTGGGGATGTGGCTCAGTGGTTAAGTGCCCCCATATTAAATCCCTAGTACTGGGAGAAAAAAATCTGTAGGCAAGTCTGATACGCAGCCAGGTTGGTGAAGGAGGAGGCTAAGGAAGGGTACACAGGGAGAAGGAAGCCAGGAAACAAGATATTGCCTAAGCTTCCAGGAGAAGCTCTCAGGGGCCAGAGTCCCCAGAGGCCCTGCAGTGGCAGCACCCCCTTTCTGGAGACCCAGCTCTGCTCTTTCTCTCTGCGGTGATGGAAAAGGCTCCCTTTCCCGCCCCTTGCTCCCTCTCGACCCCTGCTTGGTCACGGCTGCACTTGTATGCGTCTCCTGTGTCACCTCTGTGGTTGGCACACTTTTCTGTCTCCCACTTGGAGATGGGACTGACTCAGTGAGTCACTCTCCCGTGGTATGAAGGCTGCTGCCTCCGTGACAGGCTATCTTGGCTTCCTTTGTTCCTTCAGTCTGGGGTGATCACCTGTGAATAACAGGGGTGGGACCACAGGGCATGAGGACCCAGCAGAAGAGGGCGTGGGCATGGCCAACATCTCAGGAGCAGGCAGGGTCCTTGGAGGCTTCCTAGTAGCTTGCCTGTGGCCTCCCATTCTCTCTTCAAGTTCACCTTGCTGCCATATTGGACTCCTACGTGTGTTTCTCCAGCCTCTGGCCTTTGCACGTGCCATGTACGTTGCCTGACTGTGCAGCTCTTGGAGGCTGTAATAGCTTGTGAGGCCCACTGCCAGTCTCCTCATGGGAAATCTGTATTCCTTTTAGAGCATTTAATGAACCGAGTGGTTTCTCCTGTATTCTTGTTTTGTGTTTATTTCCTCATTCCAACTGAACCACCTTAGGGAAAGGATATTGCCTCATATGAAGTAGGTACTTGATAAATGTTTGTGGACTGACTGGCAAGAGTGGCACCTTTGTTTTAATAGTACTCTAGGCTTTTGGTTTTTGTGGGGAGGGTTGGGGTTCTATTTAAGTACTGGGGATGGAACCCAGGACCTTGTGCACACCAGGCAAGTGCTCTACCATGGGGGGACATCCCCAGCACTTACAGTGCTATGTGCTTTTAAAAGCATGCTCACTCTGTCCTCACAAGATGTTTCTGAGGTTTGCTAAGTGACAGATGAGGAAAGTCAGTCTGGAAGGGTTAGGTGACTTACCTAAGGTTATACTAGAGTGAAGCCAGGACTTTTCCTGAGAGGACAAACACGTGGCCTGTGTTTTTCTGCTGTTCTATTACACAGTGCACCCGACTCCACCCCTCCCATGGACAGAGACTGTACACGGATAACAAAAATAACCACAATTTGATCAGGGAGCCAAGTCACCAGGACCAAGCATGACATTTCTCATGTGACCAAGAGCTCTTCTTTATGAATGATGAACCTGGGCCCTGGGAGCTGTGTGGTCTATGCTGCTTTTTGACTCTTCTCTGTGAGGAGGGTCCTCAGACCCTGACTTCTAACAGGGTCATGGCTGCGTCTGGCTAGCTGGACAGCAGCAAGTGAAATGGGATGGAGTGAGAGAATTGAATTTCAATTCTTTTGCAAAGATAGCTCCAAAACCAGGCTATTTTGAAAACAGGACAAACTGTTAAATCACAAAGGGCTTGTGGAAGTATGTGTGCTGTTTTGAAAATAATGGCAAGGCAATTGATACAATAATAGTTATCTAACTTTCTTGCTGTGTGACTCGGGAAAAAAAGAGTAATGATCTTCAACATTGGTTGAGGTGTTGATAGTAGTTCTGAAAAGAGGCATCTTAAAAAGTACATCCTCTAAAACTTTCTGGTAAACAGCAGCCACTTCTAAACTCGTTGTTGGGTGTTTATCTGGACATGCTAAGTGATGGACCCTGGCTCTCTAGAACACTACGAGTTCCTCTAAGGAAGTTGGCAATTGGAGATGGGTTTATTGCTGCAATATAAAGAACCCTGGGTTATTGTGTGCTCCTCATAAGGTGCATGGAACCTGGCACTCAGGTTGTGTGACAAGCATAGAGTGGGACCCAGTATTCCAGTTGGAGGATCACATCGTTGGGTCTGTGCCTAAGAGCTGTCAGGTGTTTCCAGAAAGGTGAGGACTGTGCCTTATAAGAGACTGAGCAGGGCAGCAACAGATCCCTCAAACCAGTACCTGTGCTGTGAAGCCAACGAGGAGTAGGGGAATTTCATTTATGCAGTAGGACACTTGAACTGTGATGATAATTGTGTTACAAGGATCACTGGCAGTTTTATTGTTTTGAGCCTCTTTTTTGGTACTGGGGATTGAATCCAGGGATGCTTTACCTCTGAGTGACCTTCCCAGCCCTTTTCAATTAAAAAAAAATTCTTTAAAGACAGGACCTCCCTAAGTTGTTGAGTGTCTAAGTTGCTGGCCTCCTAACTTGCAATCCTCCTGCCTCAGCCTCCCAAGTTGCTGGTGTGCACCACTGAGCCCAGCTACTTTGAGTCTTTTGATATTAATACCTTTTCCCAAATTTTAATATTTTTTTGTTTGTTTGTTTGTTTTTGTGGTACTGGGGATCGAACTCAGGGCCTTGTGCTTGTGAGGCAAGCACTCTACCAGCTGAGCTATCTCCCCAGCCCAAATTTTAATATTTTGAAATGTGCAGTGCACAAAGAAAACTTAAGAATGATTGTTTTTCTGAATCAGTGCTTTTTCATGTTGAGTTATAAAATTAACTTTGCTGGTTGTAACCAACCTAAACAATGAAGTAGTAAAGAAAGAAAATATTAGAATATATTTTATGTAGTAAGGGTAAGTATTCTTACCATTTGTTTATTTATATGTAAATATCTAAATGTATGTATGTAGTCATGATGTAAGAGGTTATTTCTTAACTGTGAATCATAGTACATTTGAAAATCATAGATCTGCATTTCATTTGTCAGATTCTGCCACTCTTTGCAGTACAGGTTCAAATTTTTAATACCTAATATGATACTTTTTTATATATTTGCTGTATTTGAAACTTCAGACTGCATTTCTCTTTTTTAAAAAAAATTTAGTTGAGGTGGACACTATGATTTTATTTATTTATTTCTGTGTGGTGCTGAGGATTGAACCCAGTGCCCCATACATGCCAGGCAAGCACTCCACCACTGAGTCACAACACCAGCTCCCAGACTGCATTTCTCTTACTTGTAGCTATTGGTTGAACTTATTATCTTGTCTAACCCAATTTATAAGAAAGATGATCTGAATATGGAGTAATTGATTTCTGTATAGGTTGGACCTCAAGAAAAGTAACAGTCTTAACATTAGATTAAAGGAAAAAAAAAAAAAAAACAGATAGAAAAGAAACTACTAGGTGCACACCTAGCAGTTGTGCCTGTAATCCAGTTTTGGGAGGCAAAGGTAGGAGGATTGCAAATTAGAGGCCAGTCTAGACAATTTAGTGAAAGCCTGTCTCAAATTAAGGAATAAAAAGTTTGGGGATGTCACTTAGTGGTAGAGAACCCCTGGGTTCAATCCTCAGCACTGTACAACAAACAAACAAAAAACTAAACAAACAACAACAGCAATCTAAAAACAGATTTCACCAAAAACTACCAAATCCAAGCAAAGCCTTGGGCAGAGGAAGGCACTGCCAAGTTCTTGGGCCACACTGCTCACCCCTAAGCCACTTGGGAAAGAAGGGCCTAAAACAAGAGTATTACTTTCTTAACCAAAGTTTAGTGCTCAGAAAATCTAGAAAAGAATGCACAGGAAGAAGATCTAGACATCCGAAGTCAGGCAGAGTCTAGCAGATTCTCCTTGTTAGGAAATAGCCAAACCGGAAGAGCTGCGAAGCCATCACTGTCTGCATTTCCCCGTCCAGGCCCTGGTTATCTCATGGGTGGGGAGAGCCAGGTGTGCTCACAGGGTCTCCATGGAGTGCCTTGCTGAGTGTTTGTGTCTGCCTGGAACTTATCTCGGCTGCATAGTCATCCACTTGGTAGTGAGGGAGGAGGGGAAGGTGTAAACTGGGATCTACACTCCCTTATCTTATGCTGGGTGGTGGCACTCGGACCCACAGTGCCAAAGTACACATCCAGCATACGCAAATATGCAGTGTAGAAAATCTGATGTAAACAGTAATGAAGGATTTTATAATAGGATTTTAATTGTCCCTATGAAAAAAGCGTCTGCCAATTGTGCAAGTAGCAACATTGTGGTCCTTTGGGAACTTGGTGGTTATCATTTAAGAAATCTGCCCGAGGCCACAGACCTAGGAAGTGGCAGAGCCCATCTTGACTGGCAAGTCAGTGCTCTTTCCTGAAGCCTGTCACCCGGGGTGTGAGGTGAGCCCTGACATAAACAAGTAAAACTGGTAGAAAGCCAGCACAGAATCCTCAGTGGCCACTCATCTTCCTCCCTGGCTTGGCTCTACTTACGGTGTTCACAGAATTCAGGGTGCCTTTGCATTAAGAATAAGGTTGTAATTTTGCATTTTATGTTTTCTGCATTATCTATGGTCTTGCTTGGGACTGTATTACTTAAAGTACCCCAGTTTTCAGTTATTGGAGAGTGTAGGAATGGATTGTTTTTAAAAGAAGTATACCCAGCTGCTTTTAAGTTCAACAAAGTTATAATTTTTCATAATGTTTATTTTTGCTGTGCTGAGGATCGGACCTGGGGTCTTCACAGTTGCTAGGCAAATGCTCTGTTACTGACTTCCATCCCCAGCCCTTCAGTAAAGTTTTATTTATTATTACTATTGCCATTACTACTACTATTATTATTATTATTACTCTGGTACCAGGAATTGAACCCAGGGGCACTTTTACTTCTGAGATATACCCCCAACCCTAACATAGTCTTGCTAAGTTGCTAAGCCTGGCCTTGTTGAACTCGTGACCCTCCTGCCTCAGCCTCTTGAGTCACTGTGATTATAGGTGTGCACCATGGCCCTTCATAAAAGTTTAAAGTGTCAACTTCAACTGCCCTACTTTCCTAACAGATTTCCTGACTCATTTTATATCTGTCAGTTATTGAAGTAATTAACTTTTCTAGTGTACATGTAAGGAAGAAAACCTTCAATACTTTGTTTATTCTGATAAATTGTGATCTGATTTTTGGATGCAAACTTATATATAAAAAGCAAGAGATTAGTTAAGAAGAGCTCGATTCAATCTATTCTTTTTTAGAAAATTATTGCCCATTTAAATTGAGACTAAAATATACTTTTAAAAAATATTGGTAAAGAACAAAGGAGAGTAAAGAATGTCTCCCATTAAAAAAAGCCTTTTCTGCCGAATGCAGTGGTGCACACCTATGGTTCCAGCTGCTCTGCAGGCTAAGGTGGGAGAGCACTTGAGCCCAGGAGTTCACTATATACTTGGGTAACAAGGGTGTTTTAGATCCTGTCCTAAAAAACAAACAGACAAACAAAAAAGTCTTTTAATCCCCAAATCCTATGGAGTGTCATGTTGTTGTTAAAGGTAACCCAAGATAAGCTTAACTCATGTCATCGAAAATTCAACTCTTTTCAAATTTCAGTTTCAAATAATTGTTCTAATTCTATTTTTCTGATACAGATGAAGAACTAGCACTGGATGGCAGTTTTGACCAAGACCTGAAAAACTACCACAAGCTCCACTGGGAGACAGAATTCAAACCCGTGGCACAGCAGCTTCTCAACCGAATTCAGAGTCACCACACCTTCCTGGAGCCCCTGCCTGTTCCCTCTCTCTAACATGACACAGATTATTAACAATGGAAACAGGAAGTCAGGTCTCTCTCATTCTTAAGGCATGGTAACAAATGTGAACATTTCTCAGTATTAACAAATACTGAACATTTTTTTAAGTATCGATTTTAGTGAGTAGCCCGAATATTTTAAAAAAAGAAATAAGCATTTCTTCTTGTTAGGTATTCTAAAAAAATTCATATATGTTATATTTCCTGCTATGAGAAATATGAGATGAAAATATATGCATTTTTAAGTAAATGATTTTTTATTCTCTATTAAAAAAATTTAGTGCTAGTTGTAAGATCCCGATTTAACAGTTTTGGAATTTCAATGCTCATCCATTCATTAAGTTAAATGGACTAGGCAATGAAGACTATTAGATTTTGTCTTTGAAAAGAATAGTGGTCAACATGAATGAAACACATTGTCACATAAGCATTTGTATGAATTATTACTATGTCTGAAAATAAATTTTCTGATTAGGTACCAGTATTTTTCTGTCCTCATATTAAGAGAAGGAATAAATAGGAAAAACAGAGAATATTGCTTTGGACCATCTACTCTCTATTAAATAAGTAAAATAGATGAAAAAAGAATATTTTCTCTTTTCATTTGAAAAAAAAATGACTTGATTATACAGTACTTATAACTATATCTAGAGAGTTGCTATAATGGATTAGATTGAGTGCAGGATCTAGGTTTATGACAGCCTCATTTAAATTCTTGCACTCCCCTGCTAGCTGTGTGGACCTTGGGCAAGTAATTTAATTTCTTGGGTTTATATTTGAAAATAAGAATAATATCTATTTAAGGTTTAATTTAAAACAGACCATTAAGTGGGCAAATTGCCCAGCTCACTGCACAATTTGTACTAGGTGCTCACTAAAGTTATAACATTATCATGGCAATTAGTCCGCCATTCTTTGTGTGATAAATTTGGCCTTTGAATAAATGATTAAAAGACAAGTTGAGATTATTATTGTTATCCAGTACTAGCCAAATGAAGATTTGGAAATAAAAGTAAGGTTACTACTGTTGGCGAAAACAGCTGTCTCTCACATTTAAAGAAACCATGGGATGAAAGCAGCCATCCCAGAGTAGGTGGGTTGTCAAGCCTATTAGAACATCCTCCGTTTCCAGGAACAAATAGACTTTGCAAAGGTGAATCAACTGGTTAGGGCTGGTTAGGGCTCAACAAGATCACATAGGGACATTCACTTTGTCCATAATCCATAAGTACCTGCTAATAGATTCATTTTGATAGATGAAATCAGCTTTGACCTGAGGGGCTAATCTCTCCAAAACATTTAAGGACATGTCTGTGTTATTCATAGCAAGATATATATTCTACTTTTGGTGAGAAAAAAACAAACTCTTCCATGCCCAAAAAGTACTCCTCCCTCAGTATTCATAACTAATAATTCCTGCTGGGTACATTATACCTGCTCTCCTCCACACCAAGCCCATTCACCTGCATCAGACTTGTGCAAGGTGGGCCATTTGGAACTAGTTACTTGTTTTTTTTTTTTTTTTTTTTTTTTTTTTTTTTTTTAAGGAAAACACATAACATAGAATCTACCATCTTAAGTACAGCAGAAGAACACTTTTAAGTGTATGATTCAGTACTGTTAAGTAAACTCATGTTGTTCTGCAACAGATCTTTAGAAGTTTTTCATTTTGTAAACCAAAACACTCCACTCGTTAAACTCCCCACACTTCTTCCTCTCCTTGCATCCACCTTTCTGCTTTCTGAGTCTATGAGTTTGACTACTTTATTTTTTTGGTGGTGCTGGATATCGAACCCAGAGCCTAATGCTTGCAAGGCAAGCACTCTACCGACTGAGCTATCTCCCCAGCCCTCAAGACTACTTTAGATATCTCATATAAGTGGAACCATATGGAATGTGACTTTTGTGACTAGATTATTTCACCTAATATAACATCCTCAAGGTTCATCCATGTTATAGTGTGTAACAGGATTTTTCTTCCTGCCTCCCTTTTTGTTTTTTTAGATTTAGATTCTAGGGATTGAGACAGGTGGTGCTGCACTTTACTGCTGAGCTACATCCCCAGTCCTTTTTCTTTTCTTTTCTTTTTTAATTTTGAGACAGGGTCTTACTGAGTTGCCCAGGCTAAACTTGAGTTTATGATCCTCCAGCCTCAACCTCCCAAGTAGTTGGGATTACAGGTGTTCACTAACATGCCAGCATTTCCTTCCTTTTAAATTAAGGCTGAATAGTATTCCATTGTATGTATATAGCACCTTTTGTTCACCCATCCATCTGCTGGTGGAAATTTGGGTTGTCATATCCTGGCTAATGTGAATAATGTAGCTGTGAATATTTCTTTGAGATTTTGCTTTCAGTTCTCTTGTATATATGAAGTGGTGTCTTGGTTTGGGCTGCAGTAATAAAAATGCTATGGTTTGGGTGGGTTAGCAACAGAAGTCTAGTCCTCATAGTGCTTAAGTTTGGGAAGTCCAAGGTCAAGTGCAGGTCAGTTCAGTTCCTGGTTGAGGGCCTCTTCCTGATTTGCAGATATGCCTTCTAGCTGAATCCTCATGTGGTAGGTATGAGATCTCTCTCTCTCTCTCTCTCTCTCTCTCTCTCTCTCTCTCTCTCTCTCTCACACACACACACACACACACACACACACACAAATCCCATTCATGAGGGCTCTGCCCTCATGACATAATTACCTCCCAAAGACTCCTTAGGGTTTCAACATGTGAATTCTGATGTGATTCAAACATTCTGTCGCTAGCAAGTGGAATTGCTGGATCATATAGTAATTCCAGTTTTAATTTTTTGAGGAAGTTCCATACTGCTTTTTTGGGAGGTCACTTTTATTTTTTAATAGCAGTCATCTTAATGGGCATGATGTAATATCTCGTTGTGGTATTGATTTGTATTTCTCTTATAATTAGTCACATTCAGCATCTTTTCATATTTTTTTTTTGGTCATCTAGGTATCATCTTTGGAGAAATGTCTATTCAAACCTTTGCCCATTTTTATATTGGGTTATTTGTGGTTTTTTTTTTTTTTAATTGTTGTTGTTGAGTTGTAGTTCTCTATATTTTGGGTATTAACTTAGATATATTATTTGCAAGTATTTTCTCCCATTCCATACGTTGTGTTTTTTACTCTGTTAATTGTATCCTTTGCATAGAAGTCAGAAGTTTTAAAGTTTAATATAAATCCATTTGTCTGTTTCTTATTTTGTTGCATATGCTTTTGGTGTCATGTCCAAGAAAAATTACTACCAAATCCAATGTCATGAAAATTTCCCCATTTTCTTCTAAGAGTTTTATAAGTTTAGGTCTTACATTTAGGTTTGCTGTTTTTTAATTTTTTGTTTTGTTTACTTTTGCCGTACTAGGGATTGAGCCCAGGGGCGCTCTACTGCTGAGTTATATCCCCAGTCTACTTTTTATTTTTGAGACTTGGTCTTGCTAAATTGCTCATGTTGGCCTTGAACCTGCAATCCTCTTTCCTCAGCCTGCAGAGTAGCTGAGATTATAGATGTGGCCACCACACCTGGCTCCTCTTTCTAATTATAGTTATTTGAATCTCTTTTCCCCTTTATGTAGCTAAAGGTTTGCCAATTTTGTTGATCTTTTCAAAAATTCAATTCTTGCCAGGCGTGGTGGTGCACACCTGTAATCCCAGAGTTCCTGTGGAAGAATTAAGAAAGACAAGGAGATCCCTAGTCCACCATCTTGGTGTTATCACGCTCCATCTACCTTAACTTGTTATCCATTGATATTCACACATACTTACAAATATGTTAATAAACTTTATAGAATAGTATTCTTGATAGAAAATATTCAACAAATTTTATCTTATTTATACATGGTCTGTATCAAAACTAATTTAGATTAGCTAAGCTGTTAGACAAATTGGCCTTTAATTTTTCAAATACTACCACCTTGTATATGAAGTTAAATAATTGTGAATACAGAAATATTTGGAATTTAGTTTCCATTCTTGAAGTATGAGATACTTAACTGAATTTGCCTAATAACAAAGTTCCCCAAATTATGCCAAAAAAATTATTTTAAAAATTGAATCCTGGGGCCAGGTCTGGTGCACACCAATAATCACAGCAAGTTGGGAGGCTGAGGCAGGTGGGTCACAAGTTTGAGGCCAGTCTGAGCAATTTAGCAAGACCGTAGGCAATCTAGTGAAACTCTGTCTCAAAAAATTAAAAAGGTTGGGAATGTGGCTCAGTGGTTGAACACCCCTGGGTTCAATCCCAGGTACAAAAAAGAAAAAAAAAATTTTTTTTTAAATTGAATCCTGGGAACCTCAACCAGAAGTCTTTTCATGATAATTTTAGAAAAAAAAATTTTTTTTCTTCTGGTGGAAGCAGCTTTCTTGTATCCCTTGTGTATTTTACTTTCCCCAGTTATTTTGGAAACTATTTCAAAAATTACACAGTAACATTAGAAATTGTATGTTTAGTTTGAGAGAATATTCCAATAACAGGAAGCAACTGTTAATGGGAAACATTGAAACATCAACTTTGTATCATGTGCACTTTTATTACTGTAGGTCTAAATACATTTTTACTCACTAAAATTTTAGTTTATTTCTAAGCAATTATAAACTTCATTGTACTCAGTGCATTCTTGCTGATCTTGCTTTGTGATAACCGTTAATTAGAATCTACTAGAAATTTTATATTTTCAAGACAGGATGTGAATAACAAGTAACAGTGGATGAGTGAAATTTATCTAGTACAACCCTACTTGTTGGACTCACCTAATATTGCTATGGTGCATAAAACAGCAAGGGAGGGCAAAGGCATGGTGCAAATTTAGGAATATATGTGATTAGCTAATCAGAAACAGACTTGTACCTATCTTTAAATATAAAATATGTACAAGATAATTTTTTCTATGGTGATAGTCTTCTCACAAGGGAGTCTGTTGACTGTGTCCTCTGACAGTTTGTGTTGTAATCTTATTCCGCAATGTGGTGGTGTTGGGAGGTGGGACTTAGTGGGAGGTTTTTGGTTCACTGGGATGGAGCCCTTTGAACAGATGAATGCTTTCTATGCAGGAGTTTTTTTTTTTTTAGCTAACACAGAAGTTTAGTGCCCTTTTCTCTTTCACAGGTGCCTGCTTCCCCTTGTTTTTCTACCATGAGATGAAGCAGCATATGGCCCTCACTAAATGTAGCCACCCATTTGGTCTTTCCAGCCTGTAGAACCATGAGGCAAAATAACACCTTTCCTTCATAAATTACCCAGTGTCAGTTGGGCCTGATGGTGAACAGTTGTTAATACCAGCAATACCTCAGTTGGGAGGCTGAGGCAGGTGGATCACAAGTTGGAGGCCAGCCTCAGCAACTAAGACTGTCTCAAAATAAAAAATAAAAAAGACTGGGGATGTAGCTCAGTGGTGAAGCATCCTTAGGTTCAATTCCTAGTACCAAAAAAAAAAAAAACCCAACCCCCCAAAATAACCCAACCAAACACCCCGCTCCCCAAAATAACCTACCCAGTCATGTGTTTTGCTATAGTAACAGAAAACAGAATAAGACAATATACTTGAGGGCAGGTATACCGCTATTCAGAATTGTTTCCCCACCCCCTACTTCCACCTGACCCTGTACCCCTGTGTGGACTCTAGATGGAACTTGAATGTTTTGATGAATAACAGGCATGGTACCATACCCAGTCATTTTCAAGATAAAAATACTCTTAGATAAGCCCTGACAGAAGGTCTACTCCTCTTTGTATCTTCAAAATGAATTCAAGACTTTTGCTATTTAGTCTCTCACCTGATTATAACACTAAGTGTGAATGTACTTGATTTTTGACAGTAAATAACTAACTATAAAATTACAAGAGATTCAGATAGCAAATAAGATTGGAGAAAATTATTCTTTATTGAAAAATATCAATAATACTGACAGACTTCAAAAGCAATTCACGCTTCCAGAATACAAAGTACTTAATACATCTTTTTTCAAACCTGTTTGTATTTCAAACAAAGTTAACATTTTTGTAAAGCAAATTTGATAACCTGACTAAAAATATTTTCCAGCTTTATTATTAAAGGAGCTGCACAACCCTTAGAGCAGGGGCCATCAGGTGGGCAGGAGCACGAGGATGGACTGCGCAGCGGTCTACAGCAACATCCCACAACTTTGCTGCTGGAAACGAAAATACTGCACAAAGCCGGCTGCCCTCCAGTGTTGGAGAATCTTGAGAGAGCACATCAACGACAGCCAGTTTCTCTTAAAATTCACATACTTTCATTTAAGATTGCTTTTTGAAGAAAATCTTTTAAGAATGCCATAGTGATTTTAGATCATCCAATAACTGAATTAAAAAAACTATAATGAAAGAAATGAACTGTTACCCTCAAAATGGTCTTTGCTGAGCTGTAATAATTCTAGGCTTTTTAGATGCAAAAAAATTAACATGTATGCGAGTTTAATTTGAAACCACACAAATTATGTATGTAGGCTCAGAGAGTAGCAGCGTTCACTTTAATCACTAATAGCTTAACTGGAACAGCCACCTTTCATTCCACCAGCCGGGATAGCAGCACCAAGGTCTTCTAAAATTCTTTATGTATAAATCTTAAGTTATTATCCAAGTTCCAATCTTTGCATGCTCCGATTCTCATTATTTAACATAAGCAACAGCATTTGGAGAGTTACTGTTCGCTGTATTAAAAGTCATACAGCATCGTGTTCTGTCAAAGAGCGAAACACTGAACAGCAGCCCTTCTTCACAGCTCTAACCTTGAGGCTGCCAAGCATTCACTGCTCGTGCCAGCAGTGGTTTTCCACAGTAAAATAGCAGAAACTAAAGGAATTATGGCACAATGGATTTCTTGAATTCTTTTATCTACCATTGGTCCTGGGGCTTGGTACCTTCCCCTTGTAGACTATATTTGCTGATTATTCCAGAATCATCTTTAATGGAGGAAAGGCATCAGGTCATATAGCGGGTAATGGCTCTCAGAGCGTACAAGAGTTCTGCTTGCATCCTAGCTTCTATAAGAAGCAGATTAACATGAACCTGAATATAAAATACAACATCATATAAGGGAGTATTATAAACATTCATAGCTTTTCAGTGATTCTAATAACCAAATACGTAAGTCAGTACAGTTGTCCCCTGATACCCATGGGGTATTGGTTTCAGGACTTCCTTTGGATACCAAAGTCCTTAGATACTTAAGTTCCTCATATAAAATGGCACAATATTTGCATATAACCTCCTGTATACTGCATATCATCTCTATATTGCTTATAATAAAATGTAAATGCTATGTAAACAGTTACTGTACTGTATAAGAAATAAGAAAAGTCTGTACATATTCAATACAATGCAATTTTTTTTAATGTTTGCACAACTGGCTGAATCCACAGATATGGAACCCACAGATGTCCAGGGCTAACTGTACATTTTCTATATATTATCAAACAACTTAGAAGTCTTAGGTTTGTAGAACAGAATATCAATTTCTCAAAACAAAAGCTATCTGATGTTCATTTTAGATAGATGTTTTGAGCTTTCATCTATATTTGATCATATCTCTTCTTGGATGTTTGTTGTAGTTCAAAAACTCTAGATACTACTCTATCAGAATACCAATATTGCCTGCCAAATCATTAATTTCCATAAAGACGTTTCAAAGAGAAATGACATTTCTACCTATACACAATTAAAAAGAGCTCATGCAAAATAGTCTTCTTTCTCCTAAGTGGTGACAGCTATTCCAGCATGTCTGAGAATGGGCAGCCCACCTGTCTTCGTGTCTTTATTCTTTTATCTATCACCATCATGGGTCTCCTGTGCAGGGGGAACCTGAGACAGCTGTCCTGGAATGTTGTTCTTTGAGTTGGTAGAAGCAAGGGAGAGGGCTTGAGAGCCATTAGGTTATGTGAGAGAGAGTAAGAACACTGCTGTTACAGAGCAAAAAGCCACAACAGGTACATACCTTCTCAGAGTGCTTGAACTGCCTCCAGAAGCTATCATACATTCTTTTGGTAACCTTTTCAGGAGTGCAAACAACAGTTTTGATATAAACTTTAAAGCTACGATCCAATAGCTGGTTAATTTCACCATAGTCATAGTCATCATATCTGTTAAAAGAATAAACAATATTTTCAACAGATAGTCTATGGTCTTTTTACAGAAGTACACACATCAATAGTAAATGCTATATTCTTTATTTTTTGTGGTACTGGGGATGGAACTCAGGGGTGCTTTACCACTGAGCTACATAGAGAGCCCCCCCCCCCCCGCTTTTTTTTTGAGACATGGTCTTACAAAGTTGCCAAATCTGGTTTCAAAATTGCAATCCTCCTGACTCAGCCTCTGGAGTAGCTGAGATTACAGGCATGTGCCATCATGCCCAGCTAAATGGTATATTATTCTCCCCTCTTTCTTTAGGCAGCAGTTTTCTTAAATGAGATAGCTTTACAATGTTTACTTGGGGGTGAATGGGTAAGTATGAAGGTAAAAAGTAAAGAACTTAGTACCCAAGTAAATCATTCCTGAAAGTTGAGAATATTAACACTATAGCACTGGGTCCAAACAAAAGGATATATTTATAATCATGAATAAGCATTTATACTGTGGGGAACCAATTCTGAGAACAGAGCTTAGAAAAACTGCTGAAATTTAAAAAATTAATCAATTAGGCCATTTTGGGAACAATTATATTTTATAAAAATTGCAATTCACTTGTGTAAAAAATTTCTGGGGTCAGATGAGAAAAAAGGCGGCAGAGGTGGGTGGAGCAGGAAGGGTGGTCTACACATGGTCTCACAGTGTCTATACTTGGGAGAGGCTGGCTTACTTTAAGGCAAGATGGTTGCATGCACTACTATCTGCTTTTTCCTATTTGGATTCCAGGTCACAAAGGCACTGAACTTGCCTTTTGGGTTTTCAGTGGAAAAGGGAGAAAGTTCTTGACAAAGCTTGTCCTATAGCCATTCAGGAGACCAAAGTCAAATCTGGCCACTGATTAGCAGAAATTAATTTAAAATTCATCATATGTGTCTTAAATGCCCAAGCAGTTTAAAAATAAATTAAAAAGGGTCTGTAGGTTTTGACCAGAGTCACTGATAAAATGAATAGCAAGAGAAAGCTGGTTTTGTAGCTAAAATAACCAGAAAGCAATGCAGCAAGGAGTTTGTGTGAGAGAGGAGGTGGTATATAATGGCTGCATTTTGTACACACCACAATGCTGAAAACCTAACAGTAAGGACATGAGTTTTCAATTCCGATGAAGTATTACAGAAGTACCTCTTCAGAAGGAACTTGACAACAGTTGGAGGGGCAATACAAAGGAACTGAGCTGTCCAAAGGTAACAATATGAGTGTGACAGGACACAGAAGAGGACACAAAGACAAAGATGCTCAGTGACAAACTCTGCCTCTTTTCATCTATGTTCTGGGATCAGCTTGCTTGCCTCCCCCTTTCTTGGAGGCAGCTGTCATTTAACTCTTGTCAATGTCTCCAAACTCTCCCCCCTGCCTAGCTAGAAGAGAAAGGAAAAACTAAGCTGCAATAAAGTGGTTCTCTGAAGCACAGGATGTAAAAAAAAGTTACTGGATGAGAGAATGGTTATGAGTGTATGTGCCTGTGTGCCTATGTGTGCTCTAAGCACCTGAATAATTTAGCCTAGAGGGAAATACCTACTTACAAATACAAGAAAACAGACTAACCGTATTCCAAACATGCAGTGAATATAGTTCCAAATAGCCCGTCTAAGCATTGAGGTATCAACGTCTTTGTGCATTGCCATTGTATTATAAGTAAGATTGTAAGCAATGTGAAATTTTTCATCAATCAACTGTCCCACATCTGGATAAAGGCGATTTACCAATGAATAACCATGGTCTTCCCAGCAATAGTCCTAAACATAGAGAATAGAACAAACACAAATAATTAAAATCTAGCCAAATACAACTCTGTAGTATGCTGAGACTGCTGGTAGCCGCAATCTACTGTCTTCATCCCTATCTCTGAGCTTTACTTCCCGTCTAAGGTTTTCAATTTCCATACTGTAGCATGCAAGAGGCTATGTTTTCTAACTCAGCAAGGTAAGAACCAAGAGAGTCTTGTTCCCTTATATATAGGCACTGATTTCCAGCTTTCTCTTTCTGACTTTTCACTCAGTCCCAGAGACAACCCAGCTTTGAGAGTTCTCTTTCATTTCCCCTTACTACAGCCACCCAACTGGTCTTCAAATTTTAGGAATTTCTTTCTTTTGCAACACTGGGAATTAAATCCAGCTAGGAAAGTGCTTTATTACTGAAGTACATTCCCCAGCTCTTTTTATTTTGAGACAGGATTTAAGTGCCCATGCTGGCCTCAAATTTGTGATCCTCCTGCCTCAGTCTCTCAGTAGCTGCCTGGCTAATTTTGTGAATTTCTAATTTACCAGGTCCATCATTGATTCCTTCTCCTACCTTTGAGTCTTTTAGCCTTATTAACTGAGTCTCCTAGTAAAATCTCCTTACCTTTATTTTTACCTCAAAACTTAATAAGTCCCTATTACTTCTATGTTGATACCATGCCATCACTCTGGTCAAAATCTACAACCCCCATTTAATCTACTATAAACTGCTTTGTCATTTAAGGCATAGCTGATCAATTTTAATTTCCCACTAGAAGTTCAAATCACTGCTGAAGCTCACAGTAGTTCAGTCTCTTTATGATCCCTTTCCTTACTTTATATACCTAAACTTAAGCTCAATTATACTCTTTCTGGTTACAATGCCCAATGCCCCCCCCCCCCCCCCCGAATCTAGGGTCTTGCACATGGTAGGCAAGAACTCTGCCACTGAGCTATCCCCTAGCTGCCCTTGTTTTTGGTCAAACAAATCCTTCAAATTCTAATGTCCCTTCATAAAATTTCCAGCCTGCAACGATCTCTTCAATTTCTTTTTTTTTTTCTTTCTCTTCAGTTTCTAACCTATTATATTTAATGACACAGTTTAACTATCAGGTACAAATTGTTTAACTCTTCTTTGTGCCTAAGTTTTGTCCCTTTAACCATATATCCTATTTTCTCAGGCAAAGAAACAAAATCATAGTGCTTTCATAATTCTGGCAGAACAGTTATTGCAAACACTGGCCTCTAGTAATGATTGGGAAAACTGGGAGTATCAACATGCTGTCTGAATTACATATTTACCTATCTAAATTAAATATTTAAGCAATAATATATGACACACTTAAATTACATTATGACTCTACTGATGAACTAGACGTAGTCTTATAAAATTAGAGTACAGAATAAGTATTTGCTAATTGATGATTCTCAACTTTTATTCTGGAACTAGAGGATATAGCTACTGTTGTTCATGAGATATTGCTTGCAAAGCACTTAGTACACTTCTTAAATCTAGGTTGCTCTTTAAAGTACATTAAGATATTTCTAATCACTCACATGCATACAAGCTATAATTTTACCTGGACACGAAATGTTGGAACATGCATCCCATGTCTAGAGAAATCCTTATAGCCATAACTAGTATCCTCAAAGTGACGAGAGACATCTCTTGCTGGTGTAACTTCTTCATCATCTGAAATAATTTTAAAAGTCATTGAAAGCTTTTCAGAAACAGGATACATTAAAATTCATTTTAGCCATAAAAGTAAAATAAGAAAAATAGTTCTATGTCACTGAGTAATCAATATCAACCAAAATGAATTTTTTTTTTCCAAAATGAAATTTTAAAACAATAAAAAGTACTTACCAGTAAATTGAATGTAGTAAAAGAAGATTTTCCATTACAAAGCAAACAGTCATAGTTGAATTCTGCATGCTTTTCATTCTTTCTTTGATAGACCCCACTTTCTCTATGTCCCCACCCCAATTATAAATTTTAGGTTCTCCTTAATATATGTTCATACTCAGGAGGCTGAAACAGGAGGATCATGAGTTCAAAGCTAGCCTCAAAACTAGGTAAGGCCCTGAACAACTTAGCAAGACCCTGTCTCAAAATAAAAAATAAAAAGGGCTGGCTCAGTGTTTAAGCACCCCTTGATTCAATCCCTCCTACCAAAATCAGTCAGTCAATCAATACTACTCAAGGTATACTGTTTTGGATAATCTTTAAGGTGATAATAACAATACAATTTAGTACTTTTAATATTTTTATTAAATATTAATGCTGTACAACATGATGAAACAAAGAGGTCCTGTGAGTTGGCATTTTTATAATGCTTCCTGCATTCCCCCTAAGTCTTTTTGGATCATCCTGTTAAACAGTTGATGAGTTTTAACAAAATAGTTTTTATGACAACTCCACACCTTTAGGCATAAAAAGAAACAAAAACATCCCCTCAAGGAAAAACAAGCCAACACCCAACCTCCATTTATAAAAGACACACACTTTCCCCCAACTCTTTTATTGTCAAAATATATTTGGAGACAGTTTTTGAACATTTTCTTTTTCAGACGACCTAGGTTATATATTAAATTTGACAGACTGTACATAGATAAAAGTTAAACATAATGATTTAGGTTGTTCTTGCTAATTTAATAAATAACTTCTTTCACAAATCATAAAAATTTAAAGCTAGAAGGAATCTTGTAGCTTTATAAGCTTAATTTCTTCATCTTAAAGAATAAAAGGTACACTCATATGTGAAGTGATTTATTCATGTTCACAAAGTTTATTAGTAGTGATTTTAGTACCAGAAGCCAAAGAAAATGCTTCCCTGAGTCTGGTGCTATTTTTCACTTACAAATTTTGTTCAGTTGCCTGTTTTAAAAATTCTTTCTCAGTACGAAGACATATGCCAAATTCCAAAATGACAAAAACATATAGGATTGATGTTTTAAAACTAATTTAAATTCTCTAAATAAAAAAGCTAGGTTTGCAATATTGTATAGTGGTTGCTCTTACCTGAGGAGAAGGCACACATGCTCTCTCTTTTCTCTATTTCAAATCGTGAAGCCATCTCTTCCTGACTTGCCTCTTCTTCATCTTTACATTCCTGTAACTGCCTCATCTTTTCCATGAGGGCTTCGACCTCAAAGAAGGAATCACTTACCTGACGAGAGAACACAATGTTGCGTATGGCAGACACAGAATGAAATTTATGTATTTTATTAAGTCTGTTTCAAAAGACTTATCAAAATATAGGAAAATACATTGTTAAAATAGTGTCCTGGGCTGGGGTTGTGGCTCTGTGGTAGAACGCTTGCTTAGCACATGTGAGGCACTGGGTTCGATTCTTAGCACAACATAAATAAATGAATAAAGGTTCATCAACAACTAAAAAAAATTCTAAATTGTCCCTATCTTGATACTCCTGTAAAAATGAAAATTTAATACTACTTGTCAATTTAAAACAATATTTTATAGTTAATTTCAATTTGCTAAATTAGTTAAATGTTAAAGTGGTTTCCTATCAGCCATACACTGCATATATTGTCAACATGTCTATCATCTTTAAAATAATAAATGTTCTATGTTACAATTTATCTATTAAAAATAAAACATGTCCTCACATGGCTGGAGTTGGCCAAATGACTTTTGCAAATGGGGCTAGCAGCTGTCACTTGATGAGATGACTACAGCAGTGTCACATCTATACAAATGGGTCTTGATGCACAAGTAGACACAATTTGTATTTCTAAATCCTACTGTATCTTTACTATAAAAGCTGGATCAAATCTATGGAATATATATTTTATAGAATGGATATATAAGAAGTTTTAAAATTTCAAATCTCAATTTTCAAATACAAAATTAATGTTTCCCATTATGTATTTTTATTTTTTTTGCCAGGAACGTTCTTAAGACCTGTTTTGCAGGGCAAGGTAGTGCATGCCTGTAATTCCAGTGGCTAAGAAGGCTTAGACAGGAAAATTGCAATTTCAAAGCCAGCCTCAGCAACTTAGCAAGGCCCTAAGCAACTTAGTGAGAAATTGCCTCAAAATAAAATTTTAAAAGATGGGGATGTGGCTCAATGGTTAAGCACCCCTGGGTTCAATCCCTAAAACCAAAAACAAAAAACCAAAAACAAAATACAAAAAAAAAAAAAAAAAAAAATTTTTTTTGGTTTTCTATTCTTTTCCTGGCTTCAACCAGTTGGTTCTTTTGGTGTCAGCTTAACATGTTTCTTCTATCTACCTACCAGCCCGCAATTCCTAATTGTTCTCACACAGCATCCTGCTCTTTCCTTCAGAGTATCAATCTTCTCTTCCATCAGCATGATACTGATCCAGAGCCTGCTTCCCCCAGACCAAACCTTCATAAGGCTAATGGATCTATCTGTTTAACTTACTGGTATATTCAGAGACTATATAACACCTAGCATATAGGAGATACTCAAGAAATGTTTGTTGGTGAATGAGTGTCAAGCTATTTCTATGTTAAAAGAGGCAATCTATATTACACATGCTTTATATCTTCATATGACCCAATTATACCAAAATACCCTGTACCAAGCTCTTCTAGTAATTCCATGATGAATGTGTTTCTATGATGGTGTTGAAGATTCTTTTGGCACATACATTTCCATAATTATTCTTGAGACAAGGTCAATAATCAAACAAAAACAGGGCTGAAAAAAATTAGGTTGCTTAATAAAATGACTCAAGGTTAGAATATACATGCAAGCACATACGAATATTCTTTTGCGGGGAGGGGATACCAGGGATTGAATTCAAGGGCACTCAGCCACTGAGCCACATCCCCAGCCCTATTTTGTATTTTATTAGAGAGAGTGTCTCACTGAGTTGCTTATAGCCTCACTTTTGCTGAGGCTGGCTTTGAACCCATGATCCTCCTGCCTCAGCCTCCAGAGCTGCTGGGATTACAGGTGTGCCACCATGCTGGGCACATATATGTATTTTAAGACCTCTCTCAATTCACATTAGCTCTCATTATATTAATTTACCTATTTTACCAATTTTCCTCTAAGATAATGTTATGGTTTGGATGTGAGGTGTCCCCCAAAAGCTCACATGTGAGACAATGCAAGGAAGTTCAGAGAAGAACTGATTGAGTTATGAGAGCCTTACCCAATCAGTGAATTAATCCCTTGATGGGATTAACTGAGTGGTAACTGGAGGAGGTGGGGCATTGGGGACACGGCTTTGGGGGTCTATATTTTGTATGGTGCAGTGGAGTCTCTGCTTCCTGATCATCATGTGAGCCGCTTCCCTCCGTCACACACTTCCTCCCTGATGTTCAGCCTCACCTTGAGCCCCAAGGATTGGAGCCAGCCTTCTACGGACTAAGACCTCCAAAAGCATGAGTCCTCAAACTTTTCCTCCTCTACAGTTGTGCTAGTTGGGTCTTTTAGTCACAGCAGTGAAAAAACTTACTAAAACAGATAAAGAGCCCAAATTTTATTCTTAGGAAAGACAATTCTCATTTATTTTTTAGTACTGGGACTGAACCTAAGGGTGCTTTACCACTGAGCTACATGCCCAGACCTTTTTACTTTTTGAGACAGGATCTTGCTAAATTGCTGAAGTTGTCCTTGAACTTGTGATTCTCCTGCCTCAGCCCCTGGAGTCACTGGAATTACAGATGTGTGCCACTAGGCCTCTTGACAATTGTATTTGTCAAGAGGGAAAGGAATCAAAGTCTGTTTCTTTGGCTCCTTAACTAATTTGTTAAAGTTTTTAGTGGTAAAAAACAATAAAAATTATGGCATTCACTTTAATATTAAAATGTTAATAATGTATAAGGAACTTCTTTTTACTTGCTTTTTACTATTTGTATCTGAAGAGCTGAGTCAGATATCTCAAATGCACTTGAAGAACAAGCTATATTGGGCTCACTGTCAAGTGCCATCAGTATGAGCTATTATATGCCTTTTTAAAGGATCCACGTTAAAACCTGGGAATAGGGAATTTATCTATGAGAGAAATAAAATCTTGTTTTTTCACTTTAACCTATTATGTCTTTTAATAGAAAGATAATTAGAAATAATAGTCATTTTTCTGTAGCCTTGTACTAAATTATTGACCTGGAAGGACAAGAATCAACTCCAAGCATCCTACAAACTGATATACTCTCTTTTGGATCCTCTTATAACTTCTAAGTTTTGATAAATAATCAGTGGCCATATATAGACCTATAGCATGAATTCAGGTAGTTCAACAGAGGGTGAAACTGATCATCTCGGTCTTTTTCAGAATAGTACTGTGATCAACCTTAGGAAAATTATATTCCTTCATGTGTTAATTTCACTATGATAAATGCCAAGTACTCTACTAGCTATTTTACTTCTTTAGAGATATTTCATCTAAACCTCACATTAACTTTGTTTTACCTTTATTTAAACATGAAAGAACTGAGGCTCACAGAATTTTGGAAATTTGCCCAAAGTCAAATATATAAGTCAAAGGCAGTTCAACCTACCTAAATCTCTTTTAAAAGAATAATACAACTGAGAAAATGTGTGTAGTGTGTTCAGATAACTGTGATGGTTCTTCAGTGAGTTTTCTTTTGAAGCATGAAATAAACCCTTGCTTTTTCATTATAGTAAAAGAATGCAGAGGGAATTTTGACCAATTGTATATAAGAATTAAAATTTACTTATAGAAAACTCAACTTATTCTGATGTGTTTCAAAGGAATAAGAAAACAAAATACATGACAGAAGGAAAAGAGGTAGCATTTTAACAAATTTATATTCACCTGATACCACCTTCTGTAACTGTGCAAAGCTAAACATGAAAAGGAATTTTAAGGGGAGAAATTTTCAAATCAAAGCTGACTAAATCTTCTAAAAGATGAACAATTTTAAAAAGCCAGCTGGCTTCTCGTACAGAAAAGGGAAGAAGAGGATGTGATTGGCACCAGCAAGTCTCCATCCCAGGCCACGCTATGTTCAGCCTCCCTTCATCTCACTGTTGTAGCCATTCAAGATTAGCTGGCCCTGGAGGGGTAAAAGCTGTTGGCTCCTGACACTAAAATTATTTGAGTGTAATCTCCTAGAGGTGTTTAGTTTTGACATACCCCTTAGAACCTTGACTAGTGATGGACATTTGAAGGTAGTAAATAAATTCATGCTTACTCAATGAATAAGTATAGGGGTTCTAATTTCTCTATGGACTTAGGAGGGTGGATTTTTCCCAAGGAACCAAATAAAAACAACAGCAATTATAATGATTAGTATTATTAAATCTCATAACAAATAATAGACACTTACTGAAATATTTCCTGCTGAGTTGACCTGCATTTCATCCACATTGTGATTGCCATTTGTAATGTCACAGATACAATAGTTACTAACAGAAGGAGGTCTGAACGTGTGGCCACCATCACAATGAATTTCTGGACTGATTCCACAGCCAAATGTGAATGAAGCAAGAGAATGATAGTGTGTGAGAAGAACTACTGCATGTACCAGTTCCGCAAGAGACCAGCTGTGCTCTTCAGCTTTTAAAAGCCCCTTGGGGAAAGAGAAGAGAGAACATCTTTTTATACCTGGGTGTGGTACTGGTGAAAATACATAGTTCATCTTAGAATTTAATCTATTGAAAACAGGATTACACAAAACCTAATGTAAAATAATTCAAAACATGTAAAAGCCATGATTTGCTAATTTTTATGAAAATGTATTCATGAATAGAGCTTAACATATCTTTTAATGACATGTTCATCTCTATTTTGATTTTTTGAAATACTGATTTAAAAAGGTAATAGAATACATTTTGCTTAAAAGTAGTTGCTGTATTTCCTCTTTACATTTTTAGTTGTAGATGGACATAATATCTTTATTTTTATGTCTTACTGAGGTAGAACCTCATGCATGCTCCACAAGCACTCTAGCACTGAGCTACAATCCAAGCCCAAATTGCTGTTTTTCAAGTGTAGGATTATGAATGAATTACTGTGTTTTTACTTCAAACGTAATAAATCTGAGTTTAGAGTGGAAGCCACTGTGTGAATGTGTTTTGTTTATCATCAGGCCTTCTCAACGAATTTTTAAGATAGCAGCTTGAACAACTAGATTCTCAATATTCCTAATCATCAAATTATATTTATTTATTTACTTACTTGTTTATAGTACATAGGACTGAATCCAGGGGTGCTTTACCATTGAGCCACATCTCCAACCTTTTAATTTTTTTAAATTTTTATTACTTTTAAAATTTTTGCTCTTTTTAGTTATATATAACATGAGTATAATTTGACTTATTTATTCAAATATGGAGTACATAGTATTCTAATTAGGACCCCAGTCTTGTGGTTGTACATGATGTGAGATTCACTGTGGTGTATTCATATGGTACATAGGAAAGTTATATAAGAATCATTCCACTGTCTTTCCTATTCCTTTCCCCACTCCCTTCCCTTCATTCCCCTTTTTTAATCTATTAAACTTCTATTCTTTCCCTCCCCACCTTGTTGTGTGTTAGCATCCACATTTGAGAGAGAACATTCAACTTTTGGTTTCTTGGGATTGGCTTAGTTTAGCATAAGAGTCTTCAGATCCATCCATTTTCTGGAAAATGTCATAAAGTTACTTTTTTATGAGTAATATTACATTGCGTATATATGCCACACTTTTATCCATTCATCTGTTGTAGGGCACCTAGGTTGGTTCCACAGCTTAGCTATTGAGAATTGAATTGCTATAAACATTGACGTGACTGCATCACTGTAGTATGCTGTTTTTGGGTCAAAAGGTGGTTCCATTCCACGTTTTCTGAGGCATCTCCATACTGCTTTCCAGGGTGGTTGCAGCAATTTGCTGTCCCACCAGCAATGTATGAGTGAACCCTTCCCCCCACATCCTTGCCAACATTTATTACTATTTGTGTTCCTGATTGTTGACATTCTAATTGGAGTGAGATGAAATCTCAGTGTAGTTTTAAATTGTATTTCTCTAATTGCTAGAATTGTTGAATATTTTTTCATCTATTTGTTGACCATTCGTATTTCTTCTTCTGTGAAGTATCTGTTCAGTTCCTTTGCCCATTTATTAACTGGGTTATTTGGGTTTTTTTGAAATTAAGTTGTTTTGCTTTCTTTATATCCTTTTTATTTTTTTGAGATAAGGTCCTCCAAAATTTCCCCGACTGGTTTTGAACTTGTGATACTCTGACCTTAGCCTCCTGAGTAGCTGGAATTAGAGGCATGCACTGTTATGCCCAGTTCATATGTGAAACATTTTGATGACATACAGATATCTTCCAGTTTTCAGTAACTCCTACTCTATCAAAAGATTAAAATTCTTTTTTTTTTTTGTGCAGTGCTGGGGATGGAACCCAGGGACTTGTGCTTGCAACGCAAGCACTCTACCGACTGAGCTATCTCCTCAGCCTGCAAAAGATTAAAATTTTTAATTATGTCAAGAGGAAGGAGAGAGTGATGAAAAGCAGCAGCACAGGGCAGTGATTGTTATTCTGTATTATATAGTAACAGTATCATAACATTATCCATTTGTGAAAATCCATGGAACTGTTCAACACAAAGGGTGAACACTAGACTAGTGTGAACTATGGATTTTAGCTAATAACAATGTATCAACATTGATTCTTCAGTCACAAAAAAAATGCACCACACACTGGGTATGGTGACTCATGCCTATAATTCCAGTGGCTAGGGGAGGCTGAGGTAGGAGGGTTGCAAGTTCAAAGCCAGCCTCAGCAACTTAGCAAGACCCTAAGCAATTTAGTAAGACCTTGCCTCAAAAGAAAATGTTTTTAAAAAGGCTGGGGGTGTGTTAAGTTTCCCTGGGTTCAATCCCCAGTACCAACAAACAAATTAATAAAATGTATCACACAAATCCTAGATGTTAATAACAGGAGAAAAATGTGTGTCTGTGGGAGGGGGTTACGGGGGTAGAAAATGAGAACTCTCTGCAGTTCCTGTGCAATTTTTCTGTGAACCTAAAACTGCTCTAAAATACAGAATCTTAAAAAAAAAAAAAATGTAAATGATGATCAAGATTTATTACTTCACTACATACCTCAATGTGTTCTTTGGTAATAAGCCAAGGTCTGTGGGCTAATACTTTGTTGAGTTCTCCCAAATTCTGTAGTTTTTGAGGAGCATTTTCTAAACCATTGAGCCACTTGGGGTCTCCACCAACATGAAGGAAATCATTTACATGCAGGTTCACTAAGTAGGAGCACTGATGTCTTGCTGCAGCCTTTAGAGAAAATGAAAAGATGCTCTAATTACAAATGTTAAAACCCTGAACTGGTACAAATCTGTTTTCCTTAGAATGTACAAAATAGCTAATTTAAGTTTTTGATTAGTATGGTTTTAAACTTTCCATGAACTAGAAAAGTTTTCATATAAACATTTAAAAATTTCAGATGAGCCATATAAAACACAGGAATATTCCAAGAACAAAATATCTGATTAAAAATATCGGAATTGTAGAGATTTTACCTACATATCAACTTTTAGAACCTCAAATTAAAAAGAAACTTCAATTAAGTTGTTAACCATAAAATGATGTAATATTATTTACAAACTGAACAGGATTAGCACCACTTATGTCAATAAGAACTATTTATAATAATAAAATAGATCTTGTGTTCTATTTTATTCTTTAAGCCAGAATGGCTCTCAATATTGTATAAATAAATGATATAATTTGTGTTATACTTGAGACCATGCTTATTTAAAAACAGGCACAGCAGAAACTAACAGGAATCCTATAACAAGTCAGAATATAAGTATTTATCCCTGTGTTTAAAGCAAAAACTATCTCATAAAGAGATTAATAAAGCAGGCAGAAAAGTTTTTTCACTGAATTTTTACAAACCATAATTCCAATGTAGTGCCGGTAATGTAGGGGTAATGGCCCATCCATTTGCAGTAGATAGTGTTGAGTTTTTAAGAAACTTTCTAAATATTGTGGATGGAAAACCATCACTAATGTAATGTTATCCAAACGACCCAAAGCAGCAAAAGAATCTGCAAATAAAGCATGCATTTGTGCGTCTTCACTCCCCACTTGGAGAATCTGTATAAATGAGAAGAATACTATGGTTATATAAATTGTAAATTTGGTGTTAAAAATTTGGTTTAAGGGGGATTAAGAATTTAAACTCAATTGGTAGCAAAACAGAAGAATAAACAGTAACATTATACAGTAGGGGATAAACAACAAAAGCTGAACATTAAAGGCCATCTAGATCGGCTGCTTGATCAGACTTGGCCAGGATCCACACTAAGAAACAGATTTGGATTATCAAAGTTGCAGACCTCACAAATACACACTAAAGTCCTTCCTTACAATACCACCTACTCTCACTCAATTTAAGGAGAACTACAATTAACTAACAGCAAACAATTCTTAAATGAAAATTAAAACATAGATGTTTTTACATATATAGAATTAAAGACCCAATCTAGTAGTCATACCAGCCTGTGGAGATGGTCAGGACCAAGTAACTTAGTTTATGGGTAAACCTAGGCAAGATCTAAAAATAAGCAGGTGAAGTATTATTAGTAAAAAAAAAAAAACAACTCAAAAAAGCAGTCTTGGCTTTGCTTGATTAAATATGGGTGTTAAAAAAGCATCATGATATACTAGAAACTGGTACAACTACATCAGCTTTCTAATCCCATAGATTCACTGCCAAAGCATGATTAACTGTTATCAATGCTGTCCAAAACATGTTGTTGACCAATAGTTGTTCAGATGCCAAGATGTGGGTCATAAAAAGTTCCTTAAAAGCATACAATTCACTACTTATATTCACAAACAACACACCTCCTTTTCTGGGATGAATCTGCTTGGTCCGTGTCCTAGTGGTCGAGGAATTCTAATTCCAAGTTCCTAGAAAAGAAAATTACACCACCTCAGGCTTCCAGCAGTAAACAACATGAACTGAGGATACGGGAATGGGAGGGAAAACAACCAGTTGAACAGAGACAGGCTTGTTGTGGTGGTTTGTTTTCACGTCTATATATACATGTACCAACTCTTCTGTTTGCATCACATAGCTAGCAACAACCTATAATACGACTCTGACTAAAAACAATAAAACCTGTTTCACTAAAACCAGAGTTTTGCATAAAGTACTTGGCAGAAAGTCTAGAACAGAAAGTTCAGCACATAGCAGCCAACCCTGTGGGCTGACAGTGATACAAAATAAGACCAATGTGTTTATACATCCAAAACTCAACAAAAATGTCAATCCCTGTGCATCTTGTCAGGAAATGCAAAAGTAATACCTTTCGATGTCTTAAACAGGAAAAAGTGTAATCATTAGTCTATAACAAAACTTCACAATAAGGATAGAAATATAAGAAATAAAAACCAGTTAGTTAAATTAGCAAAAGAGGCATGTTTTCCATGTGGTTGAATAAAACAATTTTAGAGAAATTTGTTTCTAAGTTTGCTTTAAATTGCTTTTTATTTATAGGATGCCATCAACTTCACTTGTAGAAAAGCTCAAGTTATCAGAAATAAATGTCTTCTACCTTTTGTCATAGTCCATCTAGAATTTTATACTTTCTATTGACAGTGATGAGTGACTACAAAAACTGGCAAACTACTATTAGGACTTCCTTTATTTTTCCAAGTACGGTGTACTTACAGAAATAAAATGATAAAACTTTTCTTCTTTTTTTGGTGGGGGAAAAGTCTATGTTTTATCAAACTAGTATCATTAAAAAATGTTTTAGAGTTTATACAACTAAATATTAACCCCTGCTTATAGAATTACCAATATTATTTCTACATTCTCCTTACTGCTTCCAAAGATTCATGATATAAACCAAATACTTTCTTCTGATTATTATTATTATTATTTTCAGTACTGGGTATTGAACCTAGGGCTTTGTGCATGCTAAGGCAAGTACTCTACCATTGAGTTACATCCCCAGTCCTTTATTTTGTTTTCCTTTGGGACAAGGTCTCTATAAGTTGCCTAGGCTGACATCAAACTTGGGATCTTCCTGCAGCCTCCCAAGGAGCTGGGATTATAGGTGTAAGCTTCCAGGTCCAGTGAGATACTTTCATCTTAAAAAAAAATGGGAGGGGGCAGAGAGAGGACATGTGCCAGCAATTCAAGAAATATGGTCTAAGTGAATAAGAATCTTTTGAGCAGAGTGGACTTTTTTAAAAATTAAGTAGGCAGGACAAAATTTAAGAGAATATTATGAGAAATCAAGATTTAGATTCAAAGTAGGCTATCTTGGCCAATGGAATCTATAAAATACTATATAAATCACATCTTATACTGGAGGTAAATGGTTTCTTATCCTGGTTTTTTAACACTTAAACTAAAGACAGTATATAGGGCTGGAGATAAAGCTCAGTTGGTAGAGTGCTTGCCTTGCAAGCACAAGGTCCTGGGTTCAATCCCCAGCACCGGAAAAAAAAAAAAAAAATTATATAAAAAAAGTATATAATATAATACCATCTGACAGAGGAGACATTAATTCACTAGTCTGGCCAGGTATGTGTCTCAGTTTTAATATTCTAAAATAACTGCCAGAAATAAACCCATAATCCTATTATTCAATATATCATCCTGACAAAATGATGACTCTACTAGCCTTTTTAAGCTAAATCTCTGATCCAACTATATACGTTTTAAACAAAATTTAGTGGGTAAGACTATAAGGCTAAAATCAACATTTAACCCTTCTCATTTGATTAATCTTTAAATATTATCTTATATGAACAAAAAAGAATTTTAGGGAAATGACTAAGTGTTATTATTCATTTTATAACTAAGAGATACTATACTTGGGATGGTAGTATATGAAAAGGTGTCATTTCAAAAAGGGGAGAAATGGATTATTTTCAAAATAATATTGGGACAACTGGATAGTCTCTCAGAAAAAAAGTGAAGTTGATATCCTAAAATCATATTTTTCTCACAATATATCAGAGTTAAATGTGAAAACACAAACAAAAAATCATCACAGTATTAGAAGAAAACAGTGGAACAGGGCCTAATAATGCCACAAAACCCATAAGTCATAAAATAAAAGTGTAATGACATATGAACAATGAAATTGACCAAATTATGTTATGTGCATGTATGAATAAAACAAAATGAATCCTCCTATTTTGTACAATTATAATGTATCAATAAAAAATTCACTGGCATAAAGTTTTCACATGCAAAAATATATATTAATATATTAAGACAAGGTCAAACATGAACAGAAAGCAGGATATTTGTAAGTCATATAGCAAAGGGCTAAAACAATTTTTTTGGACTGCTAATTGAACCCAGGGGTGCTCTACCACTGAGCTATATTCCTAGTCCTTTTTTTTTTTTTTAATTTTGCTGAGGCTGACTTCAAACTTGTGATCCTCCTGCCTTAGCCTCCTAAATAACTGGGATTACAGGTGGGTGCCACCATGACCGGCTAAATATATATATATATATATTTTGTAACACATAAAGACTCCTACAAATCAATTTAAAAAAACTCCAAAAATCTTACAGGAAATGAGTAAAGAACATCAACAGTTCAAAGAAAAGAAAAATGGCTGAAAAACTGGTAAACACACACAACAAACCTGTAAATAGGAAGTACCATTTTTCTTCAAAAAGATTACTTATAATCAAAAAGTCATAATAGGTTATGTTTGACAGGGGATGGAGAAGCAATCATTTAGTGCTCATATATTACTGATAGGAATGTTTTGAAGTATGAGGGGGAAATGTCAGAGTACAAGGTGTATATAAATTACTGCAACCTCTAGGGAAGGCAATTTGCAATACTGATCAAAATTACAAAGTCACATACACTTTAAATGAATGACTATTCTAAGTGTTGACCTACGGATATACTCACATTTATGAAATGTCACATATAAAATGATAATCACTGAAACATTATTTCTAATAGTATAGGACTGAAAACAAGTGTTCATCAATAGAGAACTGTTTCAATCAAGTTCAGTATGACCAATAGAATTAGTGGGCAGTACTTACAAAGAATGAAGCAGTTCTATTAGGTTGACTTTAAAAGATCTTAAGACATATATATTTTGGGCATGGTAAGCAAAGGGCATAATATGTATACCTTACTATTTGTAAAGAGAAAAAAGCCTCAGTAATTCCATTTTTAGAACTTTATCCTACAAAATACATTTTCAGCCATGTGGGTGGTATTTCTTTTTAATGATACCAAATTGATATCACATGGGCATCAAAACAGAGGTTAAATTATATTACTATGGTCTTGTTTCCATATTAACATATACTGTACATATGAAACTATTATAAAACAATTATTTCACAATTCCAAGAAGATGGCTATGAGTGTTTCAAAAATGAGTTATTTTCTTACAGGTATGGCTAAGTGTCTTTTTCAGTGGTCACAATTTTTGAGCCTTTACAAGTCAGTCCATTCCTTTAGCCAAATTTAGTAGCCCAGTTGATACCACTGCCTCCCTTTTTTCTTTAGCCTTCAGTGGTCAAGCCCGCCTAGCCTGATTTCTTTAGAAATGACATTCTTTCTGTGTGTTTTAAATAGGATGTTAAGAAAAAGCAAATACTCTTTGGGATGGATTATATACAATTATACAATACCTCTTGGTATTGTGATAATACTCATTCTTTGATGAGATACCAGCCTGGCAAGGAGCATGTAAATTATGATTAAGGCCTGGAAGGGGTATTTAGTATTCTAAAATCTTCATTTAAAAAAAATCTATCAATGTCTTAGAGCTTTTTTTTATCAGTCTGTGAGACAGGTACTATTATCATCTCCATTTTGCACAGCTAAATGATAGCAGAAAGTCAAATTCAGTCCAGAGCCAGTATAATGAAGAGTGGAGATGAATGCTGAATCTAGGAAGTCTGACTCTAGAGTTGGCACCTTCAATTATTACTCTTTTGAGTCTCAGAGTTTTTGATACTTTGCAGATCCCTTTAGATACCTCTTTTTTTTTTTTTTTTTTTTTTTGCGGGGGTGGGTATCAGAGTTTGATCTCAGGGTCAGTTAACCACTGAGTCACATCCCCAATCCTATTTTGTATTTTATTAAGAGACAAGGTCTCACTGAGTTGCTTAGCACCTTGCTTTTGCAGAGACTGGCTTTGAACTCAAGATCCTCCAGCCTCAGTCTCTTACTGTTCTTAGTTTCTAAAAGATTAAAAGTTTTGATATTCTGGAAAATTCACATTTGAAACTTTTGTCCTGTGGCAAAATAGTTACACACTATTTTCTAGCAGGTGTTTTAACAAAAAAGCACTGCAGTTGATCATATGCCAAACTAAATGCATTTTGTTACTTCCTATTTAGATTACTTCAATTATTTCTCCATCTTTTGTTGTTTTGTTTTTTCCATTTTAAAATTGGTACATTATACTTGTACATATTGGTGGGATTATTTCTCCATCTGTAGCTGTGAGAAACTGACTCTAAGCAAATTTTGGTCAATCCAGATTCTAGAAGGCAGAACTGCCAACAGCAAATGGCCTTGCTGAAAAGCAGATGTAGATGCTAATTACAGCACAAGCCTCACAGATTCTCTGTGAAGGTGTGGTTGGAAAAACATAAGAACTGAAAGTCCCTTCCCCTCAACAATGCTATAATCATCTCTGAAAGAAGTGGCAACAGCTTTACCATCACACTATTGCTCCAAACCTATTTCCTCATCAGTGTGTAATACTAACACATTAATTTTTAGAGTATGAAAATTCTTACTGCCTTGTTGATAGTACCACAGAAAATCTATGTGTGTACTGTATTGCTCTATGAATCAGTGTTTGTGGACTAAAAGTACAGTTCTAATCAGGTGTTTCAAATTTGTTAAAGATACATTTGCGAATCTATATCAATATCCATAAGTGAAAGAATGATTGATTTGCTATGAATGCAAAATAAAAAAAGTTGTTGGCTTATGGTAGGAAACTTGAAAAAAAGAGTTGAAAAGTAAAATAAGCAAATGATTTTATTTTTCTTTCTGCACTTGCTGTATTTTTTTTCAAATCATACCTAGATATTTTAGAATATAACTGAAAACAATATCAATGTTAATCTCACTTTAAAATTTAAAAAGCAGGTAAGTGGTTTGGGTTTGGTTTTTTTGTTGTTGCTATTTGTTCTTTTTTTTAATTTTTAATTTTTTGGTATTCTGTATTGAACCCAGGGTCACTAAACCACTGGTCCACATCCCTAGCCCTTTTTATTTTGAGACAGAGTCTGGCTAGGTGCTGGGGATTGAACCCAGGGCCTTGAGCTTGCAAGGCAAGCACTCTACCAACTGAGCTATGTCCCCAGCCCCTGAGGCTGGCTTTGAACTTATGATCCTCCTCCTCAGCCTCCTGAGTTGCTTGGATTTTAGGCGTGCAACACTGTACCCAGGCTAGTTAATTGTTTTTTGAAACACATTTTAACAAGGTAAAGATAAACTGTATAAAAAGTGAAAGTTCCAAATCCACTTACCCCTCTCTGGAAGAATTACTGCCTATAGCTGGGTGCTAGCCTTCTAACATTCAAAACATTTAAACATAAATGAAGAGCTCTAGAAGAGTTACAAAGAAATATCCCTACTACTGCAAGGCATACTAGTATTTCTTCTAAAATTGTCATTAACGTTACTTTGGTATTTAGAGGTATGGAAGCAGGGTATTGTGGCAGGCCTGTAATCCTAGCCACTCAGAAAGCTGAGGCAGGAGAACTTAAAGTTCAAGGCCAGCCTGGGTAACTTGGTGACCTTGTCGACCCCCGTCTCCCCACACACACACAAAAGGGAGGAGGAGGACCCTGGGGGTATAGCTCTGTGATACAGTGTCTCTCAGTTCAATGCCCAGTACTGCAAAATAAAACAAAGAAATATGTAGAGTCCCTCTCTTGTGAGTGTTCTATGAACCATATTTTAGAAAAATAAAAACTTACTGACTTCAAAGTATTACATATGGGCTGGGGATGGGGCTCAGTACTAGAGTACAGGCCTAGTAATACACACACACACACATTATTTCATTGGAAAACTGCTTTAGGCCTTAGGTGTGCCCTACACTTTGCTAAGTAGTATCATTTCTGGAAAATTAATTTTAATTTAAAAGCATTATGGAAGCTTGCTATTTGAAAGAATTGTGTCATTAATTCTTTCATAAAGTGACTAGTTTTGCTATAATGCACTACTTCCCAATTTAACTTCCTACATGTTGGATGTATTAAAAATGAAATAAAACTATACACAGCTTCCTGGTTTCCTGAACACAATCTCCCAAGCACTATAATCAATGTGCAAGCTAAAATGTATCTCTTTATCTTCTACTTTACATGGCTATATTTAGAAATTCTAGATCTGGGCAAGAATCAGGATTCTGCACACAAACACCACCAGAAATAACAGATCTATTCAGGCATGATGATTGGGGCTCATTTCTACTCAAAATGAAAAAAGATCTGTTACGGTCTGCAAACAGAAACTGTAAATGCTAATTCAACACTTTCATATTGTTTCTCACTTTGGTAAAGCTTCCAGAGCAACGTTATGAGATTTTTTTTAAGGTTGTTCTGGTATCTATATAATATATCCATCGATATTAAAATCTAAAAAAAATTTGGTGTTCTATACCCTTCACAAGGTTTATTTAAGTTTTCATGATATACATACTGTATTGGTAATATACAGTCCATTTGCCAAAAATAACTAACTAAATAAAATGTAATTACTAAACCTGAGCCATTTTAATAAGCAAAGCTGCAGAGAAATTATTCACACTTAGATTTCTTGAGCTAAGGCAATAATTCATACCAATTAAAAATTCTCTACCTTCTCATTACCTTTTGAATCAAAGTATTGTAAAGGTTCAAGTTTAGTTAAGATTACATTAGTAACTTTCAAATGTCCTATTTCCATCTATTGAGAAAAAAAAAATTCACAATTAAATAGCTCTTTTTGAAAGCCAACTCAGACACAACTGGGATGGTTTAATAAACAAGGGTAGACGCTGTGCATAACGTCATTGAGCTTGCAGAACATATTTATTCTAGGCAACATATTCTTTCCGCGGACTCAAACTGTATTTTTCCCTTTTTTATTTAAGTAGGAGGCAGAGGGGGTGAGGATGGCTGAATAATCTGTTTTGACAACACTAGGAGATAAAAATCCACAGGCTGTTTTACGCTAGGACTAGAGAGCTTGGTTGGATTCCTGACTTGTGGAGACTTGTACAGAAAACAACGTTATTTATGTTTTGGAGACTTCCATTTAAATGACCTCGTCAGCTGTCTCTCCCAGCTCAGCATTTTTGGCCTCGGGGTCGACTCTGGGTAGAAAAGGTCTTCCTGCCAAACACAGGCCGCTCCTCCACCTGAGCTCGGCTGGACCGCCAAGACACACTGGTCGGTACAGGGCGGCCAGCCTGTGGCTGCTACGCGGGCTCCCGCCTCCCTGGGGAGCGGTTCGGATGCTGTTAGGGTGCGAATGTGGACCACGACGCGACTCCGCACAGCACAGGCGACTCGGCCAGGTGAACCCGCCCGTCCACCCAGCCCCTCGCCCGGGTACCTCGTCCTGGACACGGCCCCCGCCGCACTGCTTGCAGCCCAGCAGCTCCGAGACTGTCAACGAGGTCGTGTACGCCTCGTTTGCTGCGGTGGCCAGGCGCATGTCGGCGCAGGGACCACTACGGACAAGCGAGGCGAGAGCAGGGCGGCCAGCCGCGGCTCTGGGCTGCAGCGATTCAGTCAGCGCGGACGTCGGGGGCGGGGCGGTGCCGACAAACAAGCTGCGCGGCCCCGCCCCACCCCACGCCTGTCACTCCTCTGCTCTGGCGGTCGCGCTCGCCAATGAGGGCCCCGGTTCCGCATAACCCCGTCCCTTCGGCGCCGATGGGCAGGCGGCGGCGGGCGACCTGACGCGGTCAGACGGAAAACAACCTGGAAGGCCAGGCTCCTGGCGATGAGCTAATTCTCAGGTCCAGAAGGAGCCGGGTGGACCCGGAGGTGAGCGTGCATTGAGGCTTGAAGGTGCCGCGCGAGCCCTCCGGCTTCAGGGAAAAAGCGAGTCTATCCTCCCGCCCCCACTTGGCTCGAGCCATGTATCTAGAGCCAACAGCAACCAACCTCTGTAGAGATCGAGCCTCACAGCTCCAGGAGGAATGAAATTCTCTTTAAATGTAAAAACTATTGAAATTTCCCTTCTTCCTTTCCGATAATTTCCAGACAACGCTGAATGGGTCACGGAATAAAGGAACAAGTATGAGACCGTGGCCTATATTCAATTTAAAGTTTATTTTTGGCAAACTGTAGAATCTATAAATATCACTCTCTTCCATAGACATTAAGCCTTGGTAGCAGACCTCTGAGTTGTCTTCTCTTCCCAAGTACTTTCTAATGCTTTCAGTGTTCTAATATTCCCTCATAAGCACCCTGGGTTTTAAAGAAAGAATCTCTCTCTCTGAAATCTGATGAGGAACTTAAGAAAATATAGGTTATGAAAGAGTACAAATAACTGACATTGTTGGATCTACAACCCATATATCCCAAGTTCTCTGTTGATAGTATTTCCTTCCTTACATAGCTTTATTAACTTCTTTTAAAAAATCAACTTGTAAATTAGATTTCTTTTTCCATATTTGCCCTTGTGTTTTCAAAAGCTTACATGCTCAGGTTAAGGAAAAAATGATGTTAGGCAGGACAGATGGAAACAAGCGGAAGACTGGGAGTGTGGCTCAGTAAGAGTGTGCAGGAGGCCCAGGGTTCCATCCCCAGCACCAACAAAACAAAAACAAACAAACAGAAAACAGAAGGAAACAGTAGCAATTAAATCAGCAAATACGGATGGACACAGAACCAGAATTCACAAATGAAAATGAGTTTCAGTCTTCGGGAGGTTACAACATCTCAGAGAAGCCTAAGTTACTCTTTCAGCTCAGAGTCACTTTAGATTAGGCAGAGGGAAGTGAAAGGAGGGGAGGGGGTATGGAGGTAGGGAGCAGAGTAGAATGAATCGGACATTATTACCCCATGTACATATATGACTACAGGACCCACTGGTACAACCAGAAGAATGAGAAGTTATACTCCATTTACATGTGATATGTCAAAGTGCATTCTACTGTCACGTATAAGTAATTAGAACAAATTTTAAAAATGGCATTTTAAAAATGGTAACTTTATCTCCTCCAGAGAAATTAGATGTTAAGTGTTCTTAACATCTTAAAATAACTAAAGTACCCACCAAAAAATTAAAAAATAAAAAAAAAAATTTTAAAAACAAAATAAAAGTACCCAAAATATTTTTTACTGGTCTAGAGGACTTTTTGAGTTCAGGTTAACAGAAAAAAAGGCTACAGAGGCTTCTTAAGCTCTTCCACTGAGCACAGGCCTCCCCACCTTGGACCCCCACCAAAAATGTATAACCAAATGTCCACTCAACCACAAACAAAACAAACCTAGTATGTCATTCAGTTTGCAGCAATATGATATGCCCTCTAAGATAAACTGGTTGTAAATGAATAACTTGGGAACATAAAAGCACCTGATGTATTGGCTTGTGAAATATATAATTTAGAAAATGAAAGAAGTACATGAAAAATGACGATTCTGGTACTGGAATAGTTGAGCTGTGATTCTGTTTTCTGTCACCTTATTTGTGACATTAAATTATTATCTATTGCAAAATGGAAAATGCTTACTTACCTTTCTATTTTCCATGAGAAGCCCAGAAAAGTACCTATTCAACTGACCCCAAAGTGGTTTAAATAATTAAATGCAGTTTAAAACTGCAAACAGCATACATATAGTAGTGTCTGATGTTTAGAACTTGATAATTATTTATTGAAAAAATATTTTAGATGTACTAAATTGAGTGAGAGGTTCCAATTAGGATTCCTTTTTCCAGAAAGTTTCAATCTAGTATTTATGTTAATGCTGCCTTATATGAAAAGAAAAATAATTTTAACACATTCTAATTCAGTGGTTTACAGAGAAACTTCAAGCCATTAAATGTCACGATTTCTTTATGGTCTTTATAAATACTGACCTAAATATTTCAAAGAGTACTAATTTCTACTTTGTTACATAGAGCAGTACTGTGAATTAGTCTATTTAACATAAAAAAAGTTGCCTCCTTATAAACCTACAGTGACCAAACATTGCAACAAATGTATTAATTGGCCTGCAAACATCATTGTGTAGATTTCACTTCTGGAAATGTTTTGTTTCAAATCATTCAATAAAAAGTTTGGTTTTTTTTCAACGATTTAATTATTGAGTAGGCCAAATGTCCTACTGAAGGTATCCAGTGGTAGACTCATGCAGGCATGCAATAAACATCTGCTAAAAAGATGAACATTGAGTGCAAGAACAGTGATTGGAAAGGACTTTTTTAAAAAAAATATATTTAATACAGGTTATCAATATAGGCCAGCAGTATTTTACAAAGTCTGCTATTTAAACAATTCATTTCAACATTTTCTTCCTTTTAGGAAGAATCCTGACATTTACTCAAAGAAGTAATAGTAATTCTGACATAGCTTATTTCCTCTAAGAATGTGTTAGTCTACTATACCTTTAGCAGGAATGCTTTCAGCCTTATTTTCCTTAAGAACAAGCTGATACACCTATATAAGCAAAGTGATGCCAAATGACTTGATTTTAGCATAGAAGTATAAAATACTTAGGGAGAAGTATAAAATACTTGGAGTGGTGGTTCAAGATAAGCTTCCTGAAGAGAGACATTTGGGATAGAACTTAGCATTAATAGAGATGACTGGATTAGAAAGTTTGGGAGGATTTGGGAGAGTCGGGACAGGTCTTAACAAAGACACAGAAGCAAGAGAGATGAGTCCTTTAGAGAAACCCAATAAAGTGAGTTCAGTAGGTCTAGAGCAGAGGGTGAGAATTATGGAAAGAATTTAGGTAAAAGATAAGCAATAAATTAGGGACCTTTTTCAAACTTCATTAAGGAATGTGAATTTCATTCTTAAGAGTATTGTGAAGTTATTGAAAGTTTTAAATAACAATGTGACATCAGAGTTGCATTTCAGCTAAGATTTAGAAAAATGTATTGGAAAGGACAAAACTGGAGGCAAGTGATCAGTTAGAACAGCTGTTGGGGCAATTTTGGCAAGGCAAGAGGGTAGTCTGAAGAATTATGGGAATGGAGAAAAGTGTAAGGGATGAAGGTGGATTTTGTCTCCGCAACAAGATAGTAAGTTCCTTGAGGGAGGTAATCATGTTTCATTGTATTCTAGTTCTTATCCTTTCAAATTCTGTTCTGTTGACCAATTGTCTTTTCTGAAACCATAGGTCTTTAAAAAATTATAATTGATTCATGAAAAGGAACAAGTATATTCTAGTAGAGAATAATTATCAGGCTAAAAGGCATAATCATGCTCTTATGGACCACATGTTAAAACTTAAAAGTTTCTCCCTAACCAAAAAAGGTACATTAAAATAATATAATTTGCACATTTATTGGATCAGTTATAATTAACAATTGGTTAGAAAACATACAATAATGGTTTTAGACTTTAAACCAAAGACCTTGTTTTAAAAAAAAAAAGGTGGGGGGAGGGGGGACTGGGTATGTAGCTCAGTGGTAAAGTACCTCTGAGTTCAATCCCTAGCACCAAAAAAAAAAAAAAAAAAAAGAGTGGGAATAAGATTTGTTAGATTTATAAGATTTAAGCAGTCTTCAAAACTCCTCTATTGTCAATTAAAATATTTCACTTGAAATAAATGCTGGTTTATAAGGCTGCTTTTGCTTATTAATTTTGTCAAAATTCCCCCCACCCTTGCTCATATCTTCCTGTTTTGATATATATAGCTTGTCTGCTAAGCACTTTTTTCCTTTTCAACATCATGTTTGGGGTACATTCAGATCCTTTTAGTACTGATCTTTAATTATATGTTGTTCTCTTTTGCTTTTACTTCTTCAATTTAATATTTAGAATCATTACTTTGAAGAAGCAAGAATGCTGATAAACATTTGGTCTTCTTGTGTCAGGGTTTTTTTGTTGCTGTCGTTATTTGTTTTAGAAGTGCATAGTGTTTGAAATTTCTACACAGAGATTCAGAAATATGGGCCATTACCCATGCTTATCAATAAGCAGTATTTCAAAAAGTGTCAGTGGTTTTAAATTAGAATTACTTCTACACTCAAAGATTCAGTGTGTTAAAGTGTGTGGTCAGGTTTTTCAGGTTAAACAAATTCCTAAAGCATGGATAATTCATTTAAGGTTATAAAACTAGTAAAATGTAGCCTGAGATTAGAATCCAGGCTGTCTGAATCCAAAGCAGAAGTTATTCTATGAGACTGCTTCTTTTAATGAATATATTTTTAAAAATTTGATGACTGTATATAAGTTTAAGTTCTTGATTTTGGAAGCAAGAAAATAAGTCAGAAAGAAAGAAAAATGTATTTCCCTTGCTTATACTCAGGGTGAGTATTCTATTTCCTCATTTTTGTTACTCTTCTCTTTGTCTATTCCCAGGTCTCTGGTGACCTCAATGCTATTCAAAGCTCCTTCACTACATGTCACATCTGAGTTTACCCAACCTTCTAGATGTTCCTCACATTATTCCCATTCCTCTTAAAATAACTGGTAGATGAAAAGAAAGCAAACTTCTTAAACTAATCCACACTGCTTACTGTGAGTGATAGTTATTTATTTAGTCTGTCTCAATAGAAGGTAAGCTGTATTAAAAATCAGAATTTTGGTTTTTGTTTATTGCTGTATTTCCAATGCTTTATGGCCTAACACATAGTGTATATATAAATGAATGAACTTCAAAAAGATGTTTCCATTTAAAAATAAAACTTTAGCTCAATTAAAAGCTCGATAACAAATTTCAAGTCCAATATTATTTTGTTAAGATTTGGGCAGTGTACAGATTTTTGGAAGCTTGGGCCACTATGTGCTCAGGTGGGCTCTGCTTGGGAAGCACCCTGTCCCAGGGTTCAGCTCTGCTAAGTAACTTCTGTTTTTCAGCATCTCTCCCCTTTTCCTCCTGGGACTCCACAGATGCTCCCAAGTTTCTTTGAACTTGTTGTTTTTGTTCTTGTTGTTGTTGTGTGCGTGTGTGCCTGCTCTCCTGCAACACCAGGATGGCAGTTATAAGTGTTCTGACAACAGCATGTATGGATCACTTGTTAAATCAGGCAGGTACATACAAGTCAGACCACTCCATGTATACATACCATTGTTTCGTGGCACAGAAACAAGGTTCATGGAACACTTTGTAACCAAGTTTATCTTTAATTATCCTCAGGGCTATCTCAGGTGAAATGATAAGAAGGAATGTCTACTGAAATAGCAAAATTAAATAGGAAGCTTTATTCAGATACATAACTTTTAGAGGCTAATTATTTTTCAGCATAATTGTTGAATTAAATAAGAAGGAATGGATTTGGAATACTGTGAAGCTCAGGGAAAGGCGAGTGTTGGTAGGAAGTTGAGAGATCTTTATCCTATATTTCTTAGGAATTACTAAAGGCTTTAAAGGAGAAGAAAATCCTGATACAAAGTCAATAAAACGTAACTGAAGATACTAAATTTATGACATATGCAAATAGAAAATACTTCTCAGACTGTATGTGTACTATATTATATAAGCTTTAAAACAATTTTTGAGGGCTGAATTTCATTTATGCCTTAAAATGTGAACATAGGAGAAAATATTTAAAATTTTTTCATAGTGCCCCTATTTGTGGTTACAAGATAAGAACTATTTAGTATGTAACCTGTAAATTTTTTTTTTTTTTTCAGTATTGGGAATTGAATCTAGGGCTGCTGTATTACTGAGCTACATTCTAGCCCTTTTTATTTTATTTTGAGGAGGTTCTCTCTAAGTTGCCAAGGCTGGACTTATATTTGTAATCCCTCTGTCTGGGCATCTGAATAGTTGAGATATAAGCATGTGCCACCCACTTGGCTAATAAACTGTAATTTTAAGTACAAGGAAGTGTCCAGTTATATTATTTTTAAATTATCTTTTCAAAAGAGATTAAAGCCAAACCTAATTATTATTAACTTATCCTGAGCCCACAGAGTTGATAGAACCAAGCTCTCAAGTTCTATTTCTTTTGTAGAATTTTAGCCACAGTTAAATGCATATTAACGATCCATTAGTTTAATCATGACTGAATTTTAAATGCTTTATTCATACTAACAATAATTTTGATTTAATGAAACAAAATACTAATGATAACATTCTAAAAATTTAAAACCAAATTGTCTTTTTTGTTTCTAGTAACTATCCTGTCATTCCTATCTATAAAACTGCCCCTTATTCCCCCCATGATTATTACTACCAATGAAATTTGGGAAATTTATGCTTTACTTGCACAGCTCAAAGAACCCCCATTCGGTTCCTTTGAGAGTATCTTTTGTTGTAGGTCTTTTAATATTTGAATCACCTTCTTTATTTACCTCCTTCTGAGATCTCTTGTTTTCCAAGAGGGTATTAAGTAATTATTTCTTAACCTGAGTTCAAAGTACAGGACCACATCTGGAGACTACTTTCATGTTGTTCAACCCCAAATATTAAACTTTCTTTTAAACGTAACCTACAAATGTATATTGACATTAAATTAATTGGAGAAGCTGGCATGTTGGCACCCACCTGTAATTCCAGCAATTTGGAAGGCTATGGCAGGATGAACAAAAGTTTGAGGCCAGCCTGGGCAACTTAGTGAGAACCTGTCTCAAGATTAAAAAAAGAGTTGGGGATATAGCTCAGTAGTAGAGAGTCCCCAGGTTCAATTCCCAGAACTGTAAAAAATAAAATAAATGAAATTTAAAAATTAATTAGAGAGTGCTCTAATATGTTGCCACCAAGAATTCAGTTACTGGACTAAAGCTGCTTCTGTCATCTATGTGAGAACTTACTTGAACATTTTTGCCAATGTGTCAGTGATTAGAACAGGTGTAGATATATAGATGACCTCTTCTAGTCTGGTTTAAAAAGTTATACCTGTTTACATCTCTTGAGCAAAACCACAGTAGTGAGTCAATAGTGAATGAACTAAAAGAGCAGGTGGGTGCTTTACTTTGAAAATTTGAAGAGAAGCTCAGGCACCTTTGCCAGGTACACGCTCCTGAAAGGGTATCATAGTCTATCTTGTAATGTCAAAAGAATGGATTTTATATCCCATGATGATTCTTTAGTTTTAGTGCATATTGTAAATTTTGGTGATTCTTGTTTTAACTTTTACATCTAAGAGAGAATGGAAGTAGTTGTCTGAAATCAATAATTATTTTAACACTTTTGTTCAAGCTTCTGAATCAATTTAACTAAGGAGTGTTTTAAAAATACAAGGGGAAATATTTTAAAAAGTTTTCAGGGGTTAGAAGTATAGAGAGCTTGCCACTAGCATGCACAAAGTCCTGGGTTTGATTCCCAGCACTGAAAGAAACAAAACAAAAAGTTTTCATTCAAAACTACTTATTTGTATGAATCTAATTTTCTTGATATTACAAATAAAATACAGGAATACTGCAACTACTTCCATAACCTCTTAATTTCAAATTTATTTAAAACATAAATTAGCCTCATTGTCCTGATTTGATAACTAAACATTATCTGAACTTAAAGTGTTAATAAAACACCAATTTTAGATAGTATATATGTCAGAATTCTGTAATATTATTTGATTAAAAACTTTGTTAAGTTTGTGTATGTGTGTGTGTGTGTGTTCATGTGTGTGTGTGTTACTGGGGAGTGAACCCACTCTACCACTGAAATAGATCCCTGGCCCACTTTTAAATTTTATTTTGGGACAGGGTCTCACTAAGTTGCTCAGACTGGCCTTGAGTTGTAAACCTCCTGCCTTAGCCTTCTGAGTCACTGGGATTATAAGCGTATGTCATCATGCTGGGCTGTATGCTAACAATTTTTAAATGTATTTGAATATCATTGATATACACACATACAACATCTCATGCACTGTACCCTAAAACTCACAGCAGGTTTGGAGGATCCAAGATACTCTGTAGCTCTCTATATTACTCAACCATCACTTGAACTGGGCTTTAAGGTTCCAAGAATGAATGCTCCAAGGATTTCTATTGGTTTCAGCAGAGTGCTGGGGGGAAATTTAGTTTAGATTCTTATTCCCATCCATGCAAATAGAACCCCAAGGAGAAAAGGTACTGGGAACCACAACAGTACTACTAAAGTACAAACCAAATTCACCTTCCAACAGAACTTTCATCTATCCTGTTCTAGATCTGTACTATAACTGAGAGGATTATCAATATTTCTATTCCTTCTTGAAAAAAAAAATGAATAAAGCCAATCTTATCCTTCAGAAAAAATGTCTTTATCTTAAATCATAAATATTTGACCTAATAACTATTGCCTTATATTTCACATTACATTTAGACTGAAAAAAAATTTTAACTGAAGTACTTTGAATTTGTGCTAATTAATAAGGATATTATTGATGTCCAGATAATCTTTAGTGTTTATAATAGGCAGGCTTTTTAAAAAATGAATTTGCTGAGTACTATTTAGAACTTGCTTTAGTCTAAGTTCAACTTTCAAATATTAAACCAGACTTTTAAAATTAAACAATAGTACTTTAATGTGTGTACCAAAAACATACAACTAAAACTTTAAAATGTTAAAATATTATACATTAGGTTTATGAATAGGTAAGTTAAAAAAATAAACTTCAAAAGATGTCAGGAAAAATACGTGGATCATAGAAAAGAGCAAAGCAGAGTCAAAAGTAGCAGGATGCAGTTCAAATAGGTCACCCTCAACTTTTAACTTTCCCTAAGAACAAAAAAAAAACAAGCTTAGCAACAGTGTTCAGCCAATCACAAAGTAGACAAACAAGTAAGGACTCAGCCACTCCAGATACCAATAAGGTCCAACCCTCAATTTTTTTTTTTTTTTAATTATATAGTGTCAGAGCAGAACACAACAAGTTATAAAACAGGACATCCTGTCCCAGGTTAAAAGTAACTAATACAGATAAAAATCTCTTCACTAGCCTTTGACAAAACATATCTGATTTCAATAATATAGGATAATTTACTTCATCTTTATTATTCCAGATACTATATACATTAAAGTTGCCATTAAAATATACTTTAAGTAAAAATATAGAATTCTGTGGGAAATTTTCTTGCTTGCTATAGAAGAAAATAAGAAAGAATAAGAATGTCCATAAGAAAAGATTCTGGTCTTTTAAAATTCTCTAACACCCAATTTCTAAAATCTATATGGTCCCCCCATAAAATTAAATGCTACTGTCCAAATCCAAAAATATAAAACATGAGTAAAAATGACCACACACAAATACAACCTTCAAGACAGGATCAAGCAAACTGAACCTGCACAGTACAATACTATATAATTTCCCCACTTCATTTCTATCACTCGATATATATCCTACTTTGAGAGGGTTTCTTTGGATTTGGAGGGGGTTTTCAAGGAGTTTCAAAGATGTCATCATTTTAAACCTCACATTTGTTCAAATGTACAGAATGCTTTGTAATACAGAAAACACTGAAAAAAGTTAATAGTTTTCTTCATTTTGCTTTGTCTTGCCAAATTTATAAAGTATTTCAAAGCAATTTCCAATATTTTCTGTGATAATCTTCAATAACCGTCTTTAATTTTCTCTTTGAGTACTGCTTAAACCATTTGCTAGATTTAGTTCCCTAAAAAATAATTAAGTCAACTTTACTTGTTATTATTATCAATTATCTCCTAAATCCATATATACTTTAAAACAGATTTATTAATAATACTGTAGAGTGCAGTAAAAATACATGTATATTTTCCCTTGCTATTTTATTATATCCTATATACCACAAGAAGGTGGGGAAAAATTAAATAATGTTTATAATCTGGTGCTGTGGCACATGCCTGTAATCCCAGCAAATGGGGAGGCTGAAGCAGTGGTGAACAAGTTCACCACTGGTCTCAACAACCTAGTGAAGTTCTAGGCAACTTAGTAAGACTCTATCTCAAAATAAAAAGTTAAAAAGACAAGAAATGTAACTCAGTGGTATATCCCCTCTGGGTTTAATCCTCAGTACTCAAAAAAAAAAAAAAAAAAAAAAGGCTGAGAATGTAGTGGTATAGTGCCCCTTGGTTCAATTCCCAGCATTAGATTAAATAATAAAATAATATCTGGAAACTACCTTTAGGTTTTGTTTACAAGAGATATCCTAATTTCATTTGTCTCTACCCTCAGTTGTCACAGATTATTAGACTATGTTAAATCAAGAAAAAAGTTACTTTTATTATATCATTGGGTAAACAGATATTTTAAATCAAGCTCATGTTTTCTTTGGAATACTAAACCTTAATTATTTAGAACTGTATCCATTTAAATATTGCTGGAATTTTCATCAACACAAGCATACTTACATATGAACAATTGGTTAAATTTACAAACCAAAAAATTAAAAACATTCCTCTTCAAAATTTATATATATATGTTATTCTATATATAATATCTTCTTTCAAAGGGCTACTAAAATTTCACCTTCTGAACAAAAGTTTGTAAATGCTGTCATGCTGAATGAGAAATATCTTCTACCATCTACCACTTGAGTTTACCACAATCATATTGTCTCTTAATCTCCAAAATACCATCCACTATGTTTTAGATACAGTTACTAATAATATATGTGGATGTACCTATGTTGTGTTCAGTTTTCAGGTATAGACACAGTATTTAAAGTCCCTTTTGGTCTATGTTGAAAGTACATTCCGTTTCAGATGCAAGGATTTGGCAAAGTGTGTTTATGGACATTTTAATCTTGCTTTGAAATTAAAAATACCAGCACATCACATGTAAGTAGGTACTTAAAATTTATTTTCATTTTATTACAGGTTCTGCACATCAAACACTAAAAAGAAAGCAATAGATTTGAATCAGCAAAAACAAATGAGTAAAATTATCTTTCTATGAAACAAAATAACATTTTATGTAAAAGGGAAAATGAAAACAGATGAAGACAAATTAGCAAATAATAAAGTAATTTTCACAGATCTAAAACATTGAAAAAGGTAGGTATGATACACCTATAATCCCAGCTATTCAGGAAGCTGAGGCAGGAGGATCACAAGTTCGAGGTCAGCCTGTGCAACTTAGCAAGACTGTGTCTCAAAATAAAAATAGAAAGGGCTGAGGATATAGCTTAGTGGTAAAGTGCTTGCCTAGCATGTGTGAGCCTCTGGCTTTGATTCCCAGTACAGCAAGACAACCACAGTACCAGAAAACAACGAAACAAAACAAACAAAAATTATGAGAAAATATTGGAAAATACTGTGGATTTTTTTTTTAGTATCAAAACATTGTGTTACTTACTTAAAAAAATGAAAGAATTCAGAGTTTTTTTTTTTTTTTGTAGAATTTAATCCAGTGACCACATGTGTGTTCTGTCTCTTACACACACACACACACACACACACACACACACACACACACGCTCACGCCTTGCAATGTTTTCTTGTACCTAGGAAGATCAGTGATGTTAGCCAACATTAACAGTGGTTGACTATTGGTGCAGTTAATATCTCATTATACCTGAATTGACCTTTTTTTTGGACAATCTCATGAACAAAACCTAGTAAATAAGGGAAAAAACCAAAAAGCTGTAAAATAGATGCCACCGAATTAATATTCCAGAGCATATATACTGTACTCAGAGCATGTGGTTTGCCTCTCAAGACAATTTACTTTTACCTGGTACAAAAGTATAAAAGTTCATTTAACTGGTTTCAAAGTTCATGGTAATTTAGAAGGGAGTAGTGACTGCTCAAACTGACATCAGAGGGGAAAAAAAGGGATGGTCATACCTAAGATTTTCATTTCATGGGGAAAATTCTCATTCAGAATAGTATATTCCCTAAGACTTCTGGAGTTTTGTGTGAATATGACTGCATATCCCTTGGCTTGGATCAGAATGGTTAGATCATAAAAGAGGTGTAGGTTTAGCTTTTTAAGTAACTGTTAAACTGTTTTTCAAAGTGGTTATACCATTTTACATTCTTTAAAAACATTTTTTTTTCAATACTGGTTATTGAGCCTGGAGTCTGGACATGCTAGGCAAGTGTTCTACCACTGAGTACACCCCCAATCCATTATATTTTTTTATTTTAAGGCAGGGTCCTGCTAAGTTTCAGAGGTTAGCCTCAAACTTGTGGTCCTTATGCCTCAGTCTCCTAAGTTGCTGGGATTACAGGGATGTGCCACCACACCTAGCTCCATTTTATATTCTTAACAGCAATACATGAGAGTTCTAGTTATGCCAAATTTTAATCAACACATAGTATTGTCAATTGTAAAAGATTTAGACAATCTAATTGGTATGGTACAGTGGTTTTCAACTAGGAGCAATTTTGTTCCCCACCATCCTTCCCAGGATATTGACAATATCTGCATACAGTTTTGGTTTTCACAACTGGTGGTGGGGAGTATTACTATATGGAGTAAGTAAAGATCAGAAATGCTACTAAACATCTTAACAAAGCACAGGATAGTCTCCACAACAAAAAATTATATGGCCCCAAATGTTAAGTACTGATGTTGTAAAATCCTGACACAGTAATATCTCATTGTGGTTCATATTTGCATTTCCTTGACAATGAACATCTTTTAATATACTTACCAGTCATTTATATATCTTCTTTTTGAAGTGTCAGTTCTAATCTTTTGCCATTTTTTTAATCAGATAGCTTTTTTTCTTGTCATTGAGTTGTAAGTATTCGTTATGTATTCTGAATATGAATACTTTGCTTCATTATGTGTTGCAAATATTTTCTTCCAATCAGTGGCATCTTTTGAAGATCATAAGTTTCTCATTTTTCTTGGTATCCAGGGGTGTGTAACCACCGAACAATATCCCAAGTCCTTTTTGAGAGTAGGTCTAAGTTGCTTAGGGCCTTGCTAAATTGTTGAGTTTGACCTTGAACTTGCAAATCTCCTGCCTCAGCCTCCTGAGTTGCTGGGATTACAGATGTGTGTGATCATGCCTGGCAAGTTTTTCATTTTAATATGATTCAATTTATCATTTTTTTTCTTAAATGTCTCATGCTCTTTGTATTCTATTTGGGAAATCTTTGCTTCTAAGATTTTTCCTGTTTTCTTCCAGAAGTTCTAAAGTTTGAGTTTTTAATTTAATTAATTGAATACATTTTATTTCATTTGAGATCTAAACTATGAAAGTGTTTCTCTCCAGAGAATGGGATTATGGGTAGATGACATTCAATTTTTAAAATATATTTACTATATCAATATTCCCACCTTATTAATAAGAATTCTATAACAGATAACGAAGGTTTAGAGAAATTTATTAGTCAACTTTTTATTCTAATAACAAAATACCTAAGACAGCTACATATGAAGAAAAGGGGTTTATTTAGTTTACAGGTTTGGAGACTAAAAGTCCATATGGCATAAATAGCACAGGCTTGGTGGGGGCTTCTCCTTGGCTGCATCTCCTCATGGCAGATAGCAATGGTAACAGCACAGGCAGAAGCAAGCAGATTACAACTCAAACCAGGAAGCAGAGAGAGCTAGATGGGGCTAGGGTTGTTCCTTTTATAACAACCCTCTCAGGAGAAATACCATCATCTCTTTAGAGGATCTAAGGTCCTCTCATTAAGCCCCACCTCTTAAAAATTCCATAACACCTCCCAATACTGCCACCCTAGGAACCAATCCTCCAATCACATGAACCTTGGGGGACAACCAAACCGTATTCCAACTGTATCAGGAAAGGATTGGAAGGAGAACTATATCTCCAACAGGACTATTTTGTTTTGTTTGTAGGGACCAAATCTGATTTTAAAGTCTTCCGGAATATTTGCATGTATGCTAGTTAAATTAAGGTCCTCTCTAATGATTCTTCTATTGACTCCATGCAGCAAAAATGGTTTATCTGCCATAGATTAGAGCAGACAAATACAGGAGTAAGAAAGTGTTGAACAACACCGTCTACTATGCTTAGGATCATAAAAAAAATTCTCTCTTAAAAGGAATGGTAGTTGGTGTCACATGGAAAACTGAACAGCACCTTGCATAGAGGCAAAGAGAATCCACCCCAATCTTAGTACCTGGTATATAAGAAAGACTAAGCCATGGTAGCAGTGTGTTGGATGGAGGCCCCTTTAAAAAGCCCCCGAATATGAGGTTACTTCTATCAGAAAACAACCACCCTCAAAACTTTCTAGTAAATCTGCAGTCAAAGAAATGGGGAAAAATGGTACTAGAATTGCACAATGGTGCCTGTAGTGACTGACATAGAAAATATCTTTGAGGGGGGGAGAAAAAAAATAACAGAATGAATAAAAAACTATTACCTTAGGTAAATGTATGATTACACAAATGGTATGCCTCTACTTCATGTACAAACAGAGAGACAAGATGTATCCCATTTGTTTACAATAATAAAAGAAAATATCTTTGAACTAAGTTTGAAGAGTACTTTTAAAAATGTACATTTAAAGTACATTTAAAATATACTAAGTCTAAATGTAGATTTAGAGTCTAAATGATTCACCTAATAGTCTAAAATTCTTGCAGTTTTTTTTAATGCCTACTCTGAAACAGATTTAGTTTATGAAGACGATTTTAGGATACTTCCTTCTGTGCTTAAGGAAATTATTTACTATGTAAGATTTGCAATAATATAAGCAGTAAATGGGAGACTAAAGGAGGAATAATGACCCTAACGTTTACAAGGAATTTCAAAGACCTACAATTTCTAAGCATTATGGAGCTTCATGTCCTAGACAGACTTTTCCTAGCCACTAATGACTAAGGAACTCTATAAGGAACAATGGAAACCATGATTTAAAATACAGTAATTGAACCCAAAAGTTGGGTCTCCAGACTAAATGCACTTGACTCATGCCAATTGTACTATTCAGAATAATTCTTATGAGAAGCAAGGATGATTTACTTTATCAAATCTTTTTCTTGAGAGTAAATTATTGCTTAAGATGCTGTGAATGCTGAATTTCAAAATGCTGCCATTTCCCCTTTCCTACAATTCACTCCTTTCCCCCATTAACAAGCAGATTTGTCTATTCTCTCTGTTTTTCTTAGTGAGAAAGGAGATGTGCAAGTTATTTTCCTACATAAATTTTTATCCAAAAAAGTTCATTTTGGTGAGTTTCAACCTCTCAGATTCTTATATATAGTCAGACTGTCAAATATAACATAAGTTCTAAAGATATTAAGATTACCAAACCTCAAAATGATGGGTATTCCCCCACCTGCTACAAGTAGCAGGTGAAATTAAAATGGCCTTCTACCTTGGCCTAAGCTTTTCCAGACACTTGAGACTTAGAGGCATGCATCTGTTTCTTCTGATTCTCCATTCTGGAGTCCTGCAATAACATAACCAAGATACCTAGCTCTGAAACCTTCAAAATTAGCCTGGGTACCTGACAAGAAAATCATTGCTAGGAACTTTGACTTGATAATCTGGTGTAAGGAGAGGTATGGCTATAAAGAATAAAAAGAACATAGGGGTGGGAGAGAATAAGAACACAACCTGAAGAAGCGAGAATATCAGAAAAAATTTGTAAGCCTGTAAATTCCCAAAAGGCATGATCAATGCTCTATGTTTGGAGCATTTATATTGGGGTGTAGTAATAAGTTCACTAGTAATAAGTTCCTTCCCATGCATGCAGAGTATAGGAAGGAATAAGTATAGAATTCACCAATGTTTTGAAGGATGAAGCAGCTGAACTTCTTTTTCATGTCTTAAATATTCTATTTTCAATTGTCTAAAAATTATTTCATCCATAAATCTGAGGAGAGGGTGGGAATAGGTGAAACAGAGGAAGAATAAAACTAAGCAAGGTCTGGGCTACAGAGAAATATGTCACAAAGAAAAAATACATCAGAATTCTCAAGATCTAATGTCTTGGAAGGAATCATAGACTCTCATGTTAATTAATGAATATGGTTCTAAGTGGGAACTGTGGAACAAAATGTGAAATGTATAGAGATTTACTACCCACAAATTAATTTGACATAGAGTGGATTATATAATATCTCGCAACAACCTATGAGATAAATCTCATTCTTGTATTACCTATGAAGAAACCTGTCATGCAACAGACAAAGCTACAAGTCAAATGCAGGTCTATTCTGACTTCAAGTTCGGTGCTTTTTCCTTTCCACTACTCAACAGTTTAAAATGCAGCTTCAGAGTCAGCTCTGAAGTTTATAATCTGGTTGGTTATAAAAGACTCAGATAATTAGAGAACAAACACTAGCCACTCCACAAAGTGCAAATATTCGTGAGTAGAGTCAATAAAGACTTAAAAGATGGGTAGAGGGAATGGCACAGAGGACAGAAAAAGCTGAATAGACTCAAGAGCCACTAAGGAGATTGCCTTGGCTCTGGTCAAAGATATGAGTTAGTAGATATGTAATAGAAATCACAGTCAACTTAGGGAGCTTAGAAAACCAGTGAGACAGCCAGTGTGGTGGTACATACCTATAATCCCAGCAGTTTGGGAGGCTGAAGTAAGAGGATCACAAATTTGAGGACAGCCACAGCAATTTAGTGAGAACCTAAGTCATTCAGTGAGACCCTGCCTCAAAATAAAAGGGGGAGAGTGCTGGTGATGTACCTCAGAGGTAAAGTGCCCCTGGGTTCAATCCCCAGTAAAAAAAAAAAAAAAAAAAAGAAAGAAAGAAAACCAGTGATAGGCTGGATACTGTAGTGGGCAATAAAGGAGTCCTAAAAAAGCAGTGATATAAACTGATGAAAGTAGTAACTCTTCGCAATGAGCTCGGAGCAAAGGAAATAAATGCATCTAAGGAAAAAGTAGCAAGACTTACTACTTCCCTCTTCTCTAGCTTCATGACTTCACAGAAATTCGTGGTCTACCCAAAAGAATCACTTCTGGACTTAAGCACATGCTACTCCCTCTGAGTACAAGTCTTTCCCTTCTAATCCTGGCCCACTCTTCATCTTCAGCCTGAAGTGAGAAAGCCCTACCTTGGAGAATCCTTCTCTCCCCTACTCGCCTGGGTTAGATATCCCCCTTTACAAATTTCCCCAGCTAAAAGGGACCAAGGTACGGGAGGTAGAGTAATGGGGAGTGATATTGGCCATATTATATTGTTATATTGTGTGCACGTACGAATACGTAACAACAAATCCCATCAGTATGTACAGGCATAATGCACCAATAAAAAATGAGGACGAAAAAAGAAAAAAAATTTCCCCTGTTATAGCCCTTATCTCTAGGGACTGTAACTCCCAGTGGGCTGGCCAGTGTCCCATATTAGACTGAAAGCTTCAAGGTAAGAAATGGTTCATCTTTTCCAGCACTGATCCCTTGGTACAAATTGGGTGAATCAGACGAAGTGAGGAGGGATATATGATCAAGAAACAGAGTTAGGGGTTAACTTTCCCTAATAATTAAATGAATATGTAAAAAGGCAAACACATATACCACAGCATGCTAAAATAAAATGGAATGTAAATGGGAAGACAACCTCAATCTCAGTGGAGGAGATATTCCAAGTCTTCTTTTGTGTATTCAAACCCCTTAATGAAGGGGAAGATTGGATCAGAGTCATGGTTGAGGTAGGAAGATGTACATTTTATAAACCATTATTTGAAGACAATAAGTTACATTTTTTAAAAAAAGAATTTTAGTTGTCAATGGATTATTTATTTATTTATTTATTTATTTATTTATTTATTTATTTATTTATGGTGCTAGGCATCGAACCCAGGGCCTCACACATGCCAGGCAAGCACTCTACCACTGAGCCACAGCTCCAGCCTCAACTTACAATTTTTTAAGAACCATATTTTGGCTAAGAAGCAGCCAAGAAGTCAACAACTGTCATTTAATAATCATCTATAGAGAGCATAGCACTTTGCAAGAACCCACACAAGGTGTTTCAGAATATACAAACACAAATCACAATTTCAGCTCTAAGGAGACATATAACCCAATAAAGAATCATGTAAGGAAGAATTATGCTAAAGGTACAATCAGTAGTGTGGATTCATAAGAGAGCATTAAAAATGTTTCAAGTAGGGAATCAAAGTGATTGATTGAGCTGTGATTTTAGAAGATTAGGAAAAACCTTTAGGATGGTCCCACATACAGGGGGGAAGTTAAAGGCATGTAGACTAGCAATATCTAGACTGATGCTGGCAGAAATGGAATGAAAGAGATTTATTCAGTAAATTTAAGAAAACAGACTCTAAAAACTGATCATTAATTAGAAGAAGAAATATTATTTTCCCCAAAGTCCTATTCTTCTCTCTACACCTAAGCCAAATATAAGGCAAAGATGGCACTGCCAAAGGTAGTTTTGATGGAGTGCTTATGAATGGGATAATGAGGTTATTTTCATTTGTATCTGTTCACTTGTGAACAGATGTGCCCATCTGTTTTTATTCCATAATGTCTCTATACAGTTATCTTCAGAGTTTAAGGCAGCACAATTAATCTGAACTTAAAATGAGAAAATCTGAATTCCAACCCCAGCACATTATTTTATCTCTTCATGACTTTTCACTTGCAAAATGGGATTGGTAGTACTTCATAGGGTGGCTCTAAGAACAAAATTTGATAATATGAAAACTGCTAGAAATGACCAAATTACTGTGTGACAGTACCAAAATCTTGACACCTTCATACTATCAGGTTACCATCTGGACAGAAAATATATTTATAATAAATTAAGAACAAGCATTAATTTAATGTTGCCTCTCATAATTGATTCCAGCTGCATTTCTGTATAGCAATAAGATGACAATCAGATGGATCATATGCTATTAATCATTTATAAAAGAAGCAGAAGTAAAGTATAATGACTAAAAATATTAGTATTAGAGTCCAACCACAGAGGTTCCAAGGATAAATTAAAACTCTCCTAGCCTTAATGTCCCAACCTGCACAAGGAGAATGATAATATGGTAAGTTCATAGAGAGCCACAGGATTACATGAAGTCATGCACAGTGACTGCCTAATACAAAGTGGACAGTGAATATTAGCTGTGGGAGCTACACAACATTGAATCAGCAGCACTATCTTATTTGGAATATAAATTATAAAGCTCTTTATCACAGAATTTGGGAAATACTCATAATTTTACTCTTCCTTTTGGTGCTTAGGTTTTAACAATATGTATTTAAGATACAGATTATTATTGATGTTCTTTTTAAAATTTTTCATTTGTGATAGTATATTCTCCTGCTTAATAATATTTACTAAGTATCTAAAAATAATTTAGTGTTAAGCACAACCTAGACTCAATGAATTTACTTATCATAGTATAACCTATATTTTTAAAACAATATTAAATATTTTCTCTTAACAATTCTTTGACTTTTATTATTTATATATTTCCAAGAAAATTTTCTGGTCAACAAGTTAGGGATGGTTAGTTGTCCCTAGAGTTTGTTTTCTCTTTCTTCCTTTGTTAATAAAACCCTACATCTTTAGCTGTGCACACTGCCACTCAGAATGAAGACTGTATTTTCTTGAAGCTGGGAATAACCAAATCATTAATCTTTGACCAATAAGATAAAAAAGGAAATACAATGTATATATTTAATATCACTAAAGTAAGAAAGCATATGCTTATATCTTTCCAATAAATTCTTTCTCTGTCTGAAATGAGGATGGGATGGCTAGAGCTGGAGCAGCCATCTTGGGCACCTGTCTTAAAGACCGAAATCACATCATGAGGCTGTTGGAATATGGGATTTGAGTTCTTGATAATTATGGAGCTTTTAAACTAGTTCTGGACTGTCTTCAATTATATGAGAGATAAATAACCTTTCCTGTTTAAGAAATCTTATATTGGGGTTTCTGTTACTGGGGTCTGATCTGATCCTAAGTAATAAAGACAAAATGAAATCCCAATTCCAATTTTATGTTTTTAATAAGTTTTTTTCTTTCCAACTGATACATGCTTGGCCTTTTCTGTTTCATTTCTTCTCATTTTCCCTGCATACTTCTGGATTCCTATAAATACTCTTCCCATTGACTCATTTCCATAGTGTTAAGGGAGACAAAAGGGGCAAGTGAATTCATTCAGCTATCCCACCACTGCCATAGCTCACATCATATTCCTAACTGATCCTCTACCTTCACCTACTCTAGGGTCCATTTTGTTCTTTATCCTAGTTTAAAATTCCAAAGCCAAACTGCTCTCAAAACAGTATTCATTTGTTCATTACTCATTCAACAAATTTCTGGTGAGTGCTGTGTGTTAGGCATTGTTAGATGAATAATAGACCCTGACTTCAGAAAGCTAAATCAGGTATTCTTTAAAAATGTAGACTGAATTTTGTTTGTTAATTTGTTCTCTGTACCTCTGTAGATTTGAATTTTCCCATAGGAGCAAAGTGAAGGATGAGGTTAAAGAACTGGGAGAAAGCTCACATATGGAGTAAGAGTCATAGTACAGAAAATAAGGTGTGAGGAGGGCTTTCAGGGACAAAGACAAAGATGTGACTAAAGGAAAAAAGGAGAAAGGAAAGGAGCACATATTGGTTTCTTTGTCCTTACAACCTCTTTCACATTAGAGGTGATAAGGACAAACACTGTTAAGGCTCTAAAACTCCTAAACCTTAATATTTGCCCTCCTTATTACATCTGCCTTTTATATTGCTAAAATCAAAAATCTTCAGAAACCCTCAGAAGACTCCCCCCTATTCTTTCTCAGTTCTAGCCCCCATTCAGAATTTCTTCCCATTCCTACCTCTCACTGGAAACTTCTACCAGTGTAGCCTGAGAGAAGAGGATATTCAGCTGAATGGGGAGGGGGAGTTTTGTTGAAATCCCTATTTAACCTTTAGCTTTAATTTTTTCATAGAAACACCACTAAAATAGAATCTAAACATCATTTTTGCTATCATTTCTACAGTTCTATAACCCCATGCAGTTAAAACAAACTTTTATGGGTTGGCTTTTGGATTGCCCAAGTGAGAAAGTAAGTCCAGAGTTTCAAATGATTAACATGAATTTTATTTAACTTTGGACTGTAATCCTTTTGTGAGACAGAAAGTGTAAACATCAGTCTCAGTCCAATATAAAGAGAGCACAGCTATTGTCAGATACATAGTTCCAGAAGAGTGAAAGAGAAAAACACCAGTTACTAATGTTGGGATATGATGCTTTTAGTTATTTTGATCATAGGTTTGAGAGAAAATTATTTTATTCAATACTATTAAACTAGTTTGGCTGTAACATGTAGTTCTTAATACTCTAAGACATGACATTTTTTCTTAAATTGTAGTTTTAACACTTCACAAGTAGTTTCTTTTCCTGCTAATTTTCAGATAATTCTACTGAAGCTTGAGCTAAATACCTGAAGGAAGTGCAACCACAATTTTATTTTTCTTATTTCTAGTTAAGCTATTCTCAGATTTTTTTCATTAGTAAAGTATGATATGTTCACTTAAAGTTCTCTTTCTAATCTAATAAAAATGGTCTTAAAATAATTATAGTAAATAATCATAAATCTGAGACAGAAAAGTGGCGCATTATTCCATCAGTACTAATGAAAGGTTTATAGATGCTTAAAACTTTCTTTGGCTTTGATTCAGTACTTGAATCAAGAAACTTACTGATTTTTTCCCTTGTCTTTTTTCTACAGGGTCTCCTGCACATAGCATACAGTCAAAATGTAACTCTTGCTATATTCCTGATATAAAATTAAAAGGCACAAAATATTCTAAGTAGTAAAGACAATCTTTCCCTCCCCAATGGGCCATAAGTCCAGAAAAACAAGTTACCTCATTTATGAACCATGCTATGTAACTCTATGATTGCAACATTACACTACTGTTTTCCATTTTAAAACATTTACTTTTTCAATCAAAATCTTAGCTCAGATATTGTCCAGCATGATTCTAAAAATCTTATTTTTTTCTCTTATCCTTTTAAATTGGATTCAGGGCACAGAAAAAAAAAAGTGTGTTTCATTTCATTTAGTCAACAATAGGAAGCCCAGAAACCATAAATCTCTGCTAATTAGTATCTCTGTAGCAACAGTCAGGGCAACCTTAATTCATAGGGATGGCTTTGAAGTACTCCAAAAAATTTAAATCCCCTCAGATTAAACAGTGCAATTATATTCAGCATCTAGTCCATATCCAATTTAATAATCAGAATTTTAGAGCTTAAATAATTATAAAATAATTGGGTGGTGCTAAAATAGGAATATGGAGTATCTAAGTACTGATATTCTCATTCCATTGATAGAGATGAAAGTGAAAAACAGATAAAATAGTTTTAACATACTCTACTTGTGTTTTCTCAGAAACCTACACAACTGTGTAAAATTAGGGCTAGCCTTAGAATTTGCTAAATAGCTGTGTGCTTATACTTAGTACTATTTCAGAAGTACTATTATAAAAACAAACAACAAACAGAAACCCATAAAAACTTGTCACACAAATTCTTCCTCAGGAGTTAAAATGATAAAATGACTTCAAATCACCCTTTCCTTATATGTTCATTTGAGATTCAGTAATGCCTATAATTCTATAAGTAGATTCATTTCTTTTTCTTCTGTTAAAAAACAAATACCTTATAAAAGAGAAAATCATGGTCAAGTTTTAGAAGTGGTTTGTCTCCCAAAGGTTTATATGCTGGGAACTTGGTCCCCAGTGTGGCAATGTTAAGAGGTGGTGAATCCTTTAAGAGGTGGGGTCTAGTGGGAGGTAATTAGGTAATTAGTTCATGGGTGATCCATCCTCATGAATCGATTCATACTGTCTTGAAGAGTGGGCCAGGTCTCCTATGACTGGATCAATTCTTGAAAGAAGAGCTTGTTAAAATGATTCCTTTCCATACCTTAACCCATTTGCAACTACTGGTATCCTTTTTGCTTTCCTGAAACTAGGGGGCTCTTGCTAATACACTAGCATCATGCTTTTTAGACCTTCCAGGCACTCTAGAATCATGAGCTAAATAAACCTCTTTATAAGTTATCTAGCCTCAGGTATTTTGTTGCAGCAACACAAAATGGTTTAAGATATTCATTAAGCTATATAAGGGATTCAAATCTTATGTTAGCATGTAAGAGTAAAATCAAAATTAACCTTGAAAATCCCAGAAGGTACCATGCTAAACAACCACTCCTTAGTATGTCCAAAGCATACTACTTTTTTTACTCCCAGTATTGGGGATTGAATCCAGTACTACCACTAAGCTACATGCTACCCCCCGCCACCCGCCTTTTAGTCCTTTTTATTTTGAAAAAGGGTCTCATTAAATTGCTGAGGCTGGTTTGGAATTTACGATTCTCCCGCTTCAGTCTCTGAATAGCTGAGATTTCAGGAGTGTACCACTGCATCTGGCCATGATAGCTTATTAACCTTACTTACCATCCTATATGCTCAAAAGTGACAACTGAAACGTTTCTTTCATTTCCCTTCAACTCTGCAAATATAACCACTAATGTCAAAGTATCATCATTATATTTTACTACTTTCAGTTCAAGATGAGGTCAATTTAAAGCAACTGGAGGCAAGAACATCAAATCTGCAAATCACAGTGCTATCTTGTGACATTTCTTCTTGAGTACTTCCAGGAAGCACCAGCTATCTTTAACTTGAGAAGTATGACTAAAGCTTCTCAAGTAGAGGGGTCACCAGTATTAAATCCCTAAGTCACAAAATTTTAAAAGATGACTTACATCTGCAGATTTTAAATTGGTTTACACAAATAGAAAATGAATTATTAGAAATGGGAACAAGTATTTTCATGAATTAATAGACTTAAGTTTCTTTTCTTTTCTTTTTGGTACCAGAAACTGAACCCAGGAATACCTTGCCACTGAACTACCTCCCCAGCCCTTTTTAGTTTTATTTTGAGACAGGGTCCTGCTAAGTTGCTGAGCCTCAAACTTGTGATCCTCCTGCCTCAACCTTGTGAAGTAGCTGGGATTACAGGCGTGTGCCACTGCACCAGGCACAAATGAAGTTTCCATTAAGAGTTGTTTTGTGTGGTGGCACATGCCTATAATCCCAGTGATTCTGAAGCTGGAGGCAGGATGATTGTAAGTTTGAGGGCAGTCTCAACAACTTAGGATATGGTTCAGAGGTTAAGCATCCCTGGGTTCAATCCCTGGTACCAAATAAATAAAGAGCTATTTTGGCTGCCAGTTTTTAAAAGTTTTGTTGATTTTTCTTTTTTTCTAACTAGAGTCCTATATGTAAAAGATACGTGAATCAAGTGAATTATTGTGGCTTTGAATCTGAAAAGGAAGCAGGGGTGAACAGAAGAGAGAGCACAGTCTAGGGAGATTATTTCATGACCACAGACTACATGACAGCTGTGGCTGAGATTTCACAAATGTGTAGGAACCATCAGTGAAATGGAGGGCTGTGAAGAAAGTGGATAGCTGAGCTCACTTAGGAGCTATGACTGGGAAAATAACTAACTAGAAACTCATGACCTACTGATACTAATTTATCTTTAGCAAGAAAAGTTCAGTCATGGGATTAGAGATTATTATCTGAATTGCTAATCTTCAACTGTAGTACTAATGTAGTACCAATGAAAGTTATTTAAGTAAAACAAAAAACACCTCTCCTTTCTTACACAAAAGAAATAATTTCATTTTGCATGTCTCTCATTTATGTATTTCTTTTTTTATATGAAAAAGTATGTAATATATGGGTATTTGATTTCTCTGTCAACATAGTTGTTCAATATGGGAAAGTCATTACAAATTTATCATTTTAGTTATGCCACTCTCATTCTTTATGTAAACATTTGTCCAAGGACTCTTGGGACAATGCCACCAAATTACGTCAGATGTTTTGCTTCAGTGATTAAATTAAAACAGAGGAGTCAGTGGTATCACACTTCCTTGATTTTAACTTCTTAATAATGAATGAATTGTGAACCATCTATGTAACAAACTAGTATAAATTTTAAAATAACATATCCTCCATTTAAAGTATGCATCATTTGGAATTGAAAAATAAAAATAGAAGACAATCCTTTGTTATTTCTCCTTTCCAAGAATTTAGTATATCTGCCAAACCCTCTAACACAAATACTTGTGCCACTAATAAGTAACCATTAAGCCAAAAGAAGAATTCTGAGGGCAATGTAAAAAGGATAGAAGTATCTAGAACATAAGAAGTCAAAGTTGATTTAAAAATTCCTTAGGTCAGCCAGGTACAGTGATGCATGCCTGTAATCCCAATGACTGGGGAGGCTGAGGCAGCACTGAAAGTTCAAGGCCAGCCCCAGGAATTTAGCAAGGCCCTAAGCAACTTGGGTGAGACCCTCTCTAAAAATCAAAAATAGAAAGGACTGAGGATGTAGCTCGGTGGTAAAGTACCCTTGGGTTCAATCTCCAGTACATATGTACATACATACATACATACACACATAAAATATATAGCTATTTCTCAATAGGAAATTTTAGGATAGGGCCCATAGTCAATGTGTGAATAATAAAAAATAATAATGAAGCAATGATCAATTCAGAATTGATAACTCAGAATCCTGAGATCTCGTTTTTCTTAAACCATATCTTAATTCCTTAAATATTAAATTTCTTAATAAATATTCCAATATAATATTTAGAAATGATCTTTTAAATAATAACAGTAAGAAAAAGACAATAAACTGCTGGTATAAGTTAACCTAGTAGATAATTTTCTAAGCATGCAATGTCCTTATACTTAAGAGCTTATGCAAATCACTTAGAATGATGATGATGAATATATGAATGCTTAGGTAAACACATGGATTTCTTGCTTTGTGTTAAATGTCACTGAAAATGGGAAGATTTCTGGTATATAAGATATATTTTATTGGGGCTGGGGTTGTGGCTCAGTGGTAGCACATGTGAGGCACTGGGTTCAATCCTCAGCACCATATAAAAATAAATAAATAAAAAGAAAGGTATTGTGTCTACCTACAACTAAAAAAATAAAAAAAAATTTTATTAAACATACATATATAGTAAATAAATCTAGTTGTATATTTGCAAGTATTTTGCTTGTCTCTGTCTTCCTACCACAAAAGATGAAATAATATAGCTGTAATAAATTAAAACCTATTTGAAAAGGACTTTTCTAATAATATTTTAGGTTGATTATTATAGAACAAAAATATAAAAGTCTGCTCTCTCTAGCCGAAGGACCAAGAAGGGAACTGCTTAGAAAGATGAAACATTTTTAGACAAAACCCAAATACCATCATCACCACCATAAAAACCAAAAACATCTGTGGCCTTACCCCTACTAGTAAAGCTAAATGGAGAAGTGGATAGCTAAGACTTCCATCCTTTCTAGCATGTAACAAAGAGTTCCCAGTCCCCTGCCAGAAAGTGGTATCAGAGGTGGCTTAGTAAGAAGCCAGGACTATCATTCTTGCTGGGCAATAACATTCCCCACTTCCTACCCTAGTCACAGAGACCATATGGAAAGCATGGCCTTCAACCAACACCTGGAAGTAATAAACATCCCTCTCATTGCCTACCTGGGTGGTGTCAAGAAGGCCTAAGAGAGAGTCAGGACTTTCCACATCACTCAGTGGTAATTAAGCCACCCCTATCCTGTGACGTCATGGGAACAATTAAAAGACACTCCTAAGCCTTCCAGATAAGGAGGCATCATTCACTGGAGGTCTAGTGGAAGGTTGAAATGTGTACCTCTGTTCAGAAGAAACAGAGATTCCCCCACCTGTGAAGGACAAGTGGGGAACATTCCACCTTCACCTGTAGCAACAAGGTAGTACCCTCTCCTTCCTCTGCTGCAAAGGTGTCAGAAAAAAGTCAACTAAAACAGATTATTTAAATAAGATCCAGAGTTTTGTAACATAATACCCAAAATGTATCAAATGAAAATTACTCATCATTATAAGAAATAGGAAGATCTTTTCTTTTCTGGAGGAAAAAAAAAGAAAAAGAAAAGAGTGTGGTAGTACATGCTTATAATCTCAGCTAGGAGAGGCTGAGGGAGGAAGGAAAGTTCAAGGCAAGCCTGGGCAACTTATGGAGACTCTGTCTCAAAATAAAAAACAGAGGCCTGGGCATGGAACTCAGTGGTAAAACTACATGTCCTGGGTTCAATTCCCAGCACTATTCCCCATCCTCCACCAAAAAAAAAAAAAAATTATATATATATATAATTGACAGATGCCAACACTGACAGGAGATACTAGAATTGTTTTAAAGCAGTTATCGTAAAAATTCTTCAGTAAGCATTTACAAACACTTGAAAGAAATTTAAAAAATATAGTCTCACAGGCTGGGGTTATAGCTCAGTTGGTAGGGTGCTTGCCTTGCATGCACGATGCCCGGATTCAATTCCCAGCACCACACACACACACAAAAAAAAAAAAAAAAAAAAAAAAAAAAAAAAATATATATATATATATATATATATATATATATGGTCTCAGGAAAGGAAGAAGACATACAAAGGAGAACCAAGTGGACGTTTTGGAACTTAAAAAATATAATAATCAAAATACAAAATTAAACAGATGGGCTTAATCACAAAATGGAGGGGACAGAGGAAATAATCCATGAACCAGAAGGTAAAACACAAAACTTACCTAATCTGAACAACAGAGAGAACACAGACAAAACAATGAACACAACTTTAGGTACCGTGGGACTATAACAAAAATACAACACTTGTGTCATCAGAGTTCCAGGAGAGGGGAAAGATGCCAAGACTGAAAATGTGCTTTAAGAAATAATAGCGGAATTCTTTCCAAATTTGGCAGAAGACACAAATTTAAAAAGCTGACTGAACTCCAAATAGGATAAACCCAACACAAAGAAACAGTATACTCATTTACGAAAAATAAACGCAGAGAAAAGTATCTTGAAAGCAGCAAGGGAGAAATGACGTTGGAAAAAAACAATTTGAAGGATAGCAGATTGCTCATCAGAACGTGCAGAGGCCGGAAGGAAGTTGTACATTTTTCAAGAGTTGAAAAAAAAAGATTGTCAACCCAGAATTCTATATCCTGTGAAAATTTTCTTTAAGAATAAAGAAGGATATCAAGACATTCTCAGATAAAAGGAGGGAAAGATAATTTATCAGCAGACCAAACTTCAAGGAATGGCTAAAGACAGTTCTTAAGCAGAAAGGAAACGAAAGAGCCTTGGAACATTAGAAAGGAAAAAAGAACACAGCAAAAATACATTTAAAATCAACAGCCTTGCAGGCCATATAGCCCATCTCTTAGAGTGCCTGCCTCTCATGCCAGAGACCCGGGTTCGAGTCCCCAGCACTCTGGGATTGTGGAAATAAAATCAACAGCCTTCCTTTCTTGTATTTTCTAAATTATGTTTGAGGGTTGAAGCGAAAATAAACTGTTTCACTGTCTAGTGTAGCACTAAAATGATAGGAAATATTTAATAATAATTGGGAGAGAGTAAAAGAACATAATAGAAGGCAAGGTGTTTAGCTTTCATTCAAAGTGGCTAAAAAATCATGGTATCAGTAGAATAATAAATTCTGTATATATAAGGTAATACCGAGAGCAATACTAAAAAATCTGTACAAAGAGATACTCTTTAAAAAACTATAGACAAATCAGCCAGGTGTGGTGGCACATAACTGTAATCCTAGAAACTGGAGAGGCTGAAGTATGAGAATTGCAGGTTCAAGGTCAGTCTCAGCAACTTAGTGAGGCCCTGTCTCAAAATAAATTAATTAGTGAGTTAATTAATTTAAAAGGGGGGGTGGGTCAGGGGATTCAGTGGTTAAGCATTTAAGCACCCCTGTGTTTAATCCCTAGTTCCAAAGGTGGATGGGGCATTAGTAAAGTAAACACAAATAAATACCCAGAGAAAAATAGGAAGTAAATAAAACTACATGTCTAAGTTTGGTTTGAACATGAGGCTAACACTTTAAAATAAATTTTAAAATGAAAAATCATAAAGAAAATGGCATTATAAAATACAACAAGGGAAAGAAAAGGCAGTAAATACAGGAAAAACTGATTTTTAAAAACTGTATGAGGTTAAAAAAATTGGTCAATTTAGTAAAAAAGCAGAGTATATCATTAGGCATCTGATTTAACTACTTTTTCACTTTTCAATAGTTTGTGGTATGTCACAACCATGCTCTAATCACAATGGAGGGTAGGAACTTTAAATCTAAACAAATCCAGACAGAGCAATCCTCGGAGCTGTTCAAATACTGACCAACTATGTGCCTAAGGATGGCATCTATCTGCAATAGCACCATTAAATAGCAGTAAACACATTTGGAGCCTAGAAGGAGTAAACCCATTCCCAGCTTAGAAAAGACACAGAATGCTATTTTTTAAAAATTGTTACTAAAATAAATTGCAGTAATGACTCACAGACTTGACCTTCTTGCTAAGGACACAGACAATATGGCAAGTCTTTATTATTTTTATTTTTTGCAGTACTGGGGTACTTATGCAAGTTAGGTAAGCACTCTACCACTGACCTACATTCCCAGCTCTTATTATTATTATTATTTATTTTGAGACAGGGTCTTGCTAAATTGCTCAGGCTAGCCTTGAACTTATGATCCTCCTGCATCAGCCTCCAAAGTAGCTGGGGTTACAGGCATGCACCACCATGCCTGATCTATTAAAGTAGATTTTGAGTATACAAAAAATATTGAGAGAGGAATAATTAGTTGGAATGGTATGACAGACTGATGAAATTAGCTTTCTTTAAGAGGCAGGTGACTGATGCAGTGGTGCACACCTGAAAATCCTAGCAGCTCTGGCTAAGGCAGGAGAATTTCAAGTTCAAAGCCAGTCTCAGCAACTTAGCGAAGCTCTAAGCGACTTAATGAGAACTTGTCTCAGAAATAAAAAATAAAAAGAGCACAGGGCTCAGTGGTTAAGCACCTCTGGGTTCAAAGAGGCGGGGGCAAGCAAACACCAAAGGTTCCAACTTTCAAATAACCTATCTATACAAATGACATGCATAAGTCCTTTTCCATCCCCTCAATCATAGTATAGACATACAATCCTTAGCCCAGGTCTCTCAGTTTAAGAGCAAATCCTGTTTTCCACTCTGACCATATGACTTTTCAGAGAGAGAGAGAGAGAGAGAGAGAACCGTCTTCTTTTAGTAGGCAGGAGGAATCAATATAACACACACAAGTGCCAACAGGTATAAAATAATATCACCACTAGCCTCCTTTCCCTTTCATATCCACTTTCCAGTCTTCAGATCTCATTCTAGCATGGGAAGGTAAGAAGGAACACAGTTCCTAAAACTTAGGAGAGATGTGGTCCTCAAAATGTACATTTTCATAGAAATAACATTTAAGTAATAGTGCATTATGGTGAAAACTGTTCAATTAACATGACTTTTCAAGAAAGAATGGGTTGAATACTTTGTATGTGTGTGTGAGTTGATCCCTGAAGCTAATCACTCTGTAGTAATACAGTTTATACAGAAAAAAATACAATGAATCCTAAACAATTGATTTATAAACTAACTTCTGGAGCAAAAGAGAAATCTCTTAGGAAAACAGAAGAACTCATTTCATAGATAGGTTTCACAATGATTTAAAATGTCTTTTGAATCAGTAGTTTTAAGGATGGGTTTTATAAAACAGTAGAGTTCCATGAAGTTTTAAAGAGGATATTTTATGTGAAATATATATTTTTTAATTTTATTTACTAAACATTGGAACTGAGTCAGACTACAATGTTGCTTCCTTGGTAAATATGTAACAAATTAATATTTTTTTAAGATAAAAGGAGTTGGACAAGCTGCAACATTATATATTAATAAATGATACCGTGGTGAAATGACTCTCTGAAATGTAACCACTTAAAGAATGTTAAACTGGGTCCCTTATTACCTTTATGCTTGCTGTTAGCTCTAAGATCTTAGGTCTGAAGAACAGTGAGAAGGTTGTAACACTGCAAAAAGCATGAGAATCACAGGTACTGTTTTTCTTCTATAATTGAGTACAAGATTAAAAATGAAAAATCATTAAGTAACATTCTTAGCTTGTTTTGTGCTGCTATAACTGAATGCCAAAGACTGAATAATTTATAAGAAAAACAAATTTATTTTTCACAGTTCTGGAGGCTGGGAAATCTAAGATTAAGACATTTGGTTTGGTGAGGACCTTCTTGCTGAGTCCTCACCTGGTAGAAGAGTAAGAGTAAGCTACCTAAATGTTATGTGAAGCCTCCTCTAAAAGGGTCTTAATTCTATTAAGGGAGCACTCTTAGTGACATAATTTACCTTTTAAAGACCCCACCCCCACCCCCTGCCCCTCAACTGGGGTTGTGGCTCAGTGGTAGAGCGCTAGGCTAGCATGCATGAGGCCCTGGGTTTGATCCTCAGCACCACATAAAAATAAAATAAAGGTGATATGTCCACCTATAACTACAAAACAAAAATATATTAAAAAAAAAAAAAAAAAAGAGGATATAGCTCAGTGATTGAGAGAGTGCCTAGCAGAGCAAGGCCCTAGGTTCAATGTTCAATCCCCAGGACTGGGGGTGGGGGTGAGGGTGGGCAGACCCCACCTCTTGGTACTCTTATTTTGGCAACACCTGAATTTTGGAAGGGCTTCATTCAAAACATATCACTGGTTTCTAGGAAAGACATGGGAGAGAAATTTCAAACCAAAGTCAGACAGGTGGCTGCAAATATATTAGAATGGAAACTCCACAAAGATGGGGATGTTTGCCTATTTTATTATATAGCCTTATCCCTTTAGAACAGTCCTTGGCACTTAGAAGCTGCTCAGTGAATGTTTATTGAATAAACAAATGAATAAAAAGTATCCTTCAACTAATTCCAGAAGTATTTGAGAAAGTTTTAATATTGGTCAATATAAAACTAACAGTTCATAATCCTACTCAGAGAAAGCCACTGCTATCATACTGATATATTTATTTTAGTTCTTTTTTTATGTATAATTTTACAAAGTTAAGATTAAATATTACTTAAAATAATCTATCTAGCCTTAATTTTTCACCTAAGTTTTTAGTGTAAACCCTTTCCAATGTTATTAAAAATGAAGGTATTCTTTAATACTTTTAAAATGTTGTATTCAAACATTCAAAAAAGACCTAGAAATAATTTTAGGGAAAAATTTCATACAGGGTTCAGGTAGTACATCATTCTCTAGTCTGTTGGTATTGAGTTTGGAATTTCAAAGTAAAGCTACTCTATAGGAAATATTGTTTCCACCAAGTTTGCAGTTTTGAGAGGAGACAAATATATTTCTAGCTCATTTATTTGTTTATTCACTCAATAAATATTTATGGCTGACTCAAGATATGGGTTAAGTACTGAGGATATTTTGAGAAAAACCATATAATTGCTACCCCAGAGAGTTTATAATCTAGTCAAGGGAGACAGATATCAATCAACCAATGAACAATTTAAAATTACAACTATGGTAAATTGTGAATGTTAGGAATAAGAAGTATATGATTACATGTCACTATACAATATAGAATTGTTGGTCTAGATTGCTAGTGTTTGTGTGTGAGTGCAATGGGGAGGTGGGTTAGAAATAATTTAAAATTTATTGAGTACCTCAGTTAACACTAGTTGGGCTTTGTGTTGCATACTTTACGTGGTTTATCTCATTTTATCACTTAATAATCATACTATCTTTTAAGTAAGAATTATTTTACCTCATTTTAAAGACAAAGAAATTGAAGCTCAGAAAGAAGTCAAATTACTTAAGATTATATAGTCAATAAGTAATGAACTGGGATGGAAACCCAGACAATACGACAGCAAAGCCTTAAATCATATGTTATGTGTTCCACTTTCCCGCATAATTTGACTTTTACACTGAGATGTAAAGAATAAGTAGGTGTTAATAAAGCATGAGGTGGGGGGAGCAAAGGGAGAACACCTCTAGGATAGAAGGAATAGCCATGACCTAAGGAATGAACATAACATAGCCAGTGAACTAAGGAAGAACACAGAAAGCAAGGGGAAACATTGAGATGAAACTAGAAGATGAAGCTTCTAGTTCATTAAAGATGTTTGCATTACTAAATGGAATAAGAAGCCCAAGATGCATTTACTTCTTTTATTTGAAATTCAAATACTTAAGGGAAAGAAAATTCATAATGTCTGCATTTAATAAAGTAAGAACTAGAGGATGATATCTGCCTCAAACAGTTTTGAAAATATTTTCTGGAGCCTATATTTGAATTAACAAGTCTGAATAACTCAGGAATAAAAGTGGTGGCTTTTAAACAGCTTTTAAAATAAACTCAAATAAAGACAAATTTAACAGAGGTTTGGTTTTTCCTCCAGGGTCTAAGATATATCAGCTAGGGAAGAGGATTTTATAAATGGGCTTGGGATGTAGCTCAGTGGATGGGAGGCCCTGGATTCAATCCCTGGTACGAAAAAGAAAAAAGAAAATAATGCAGTTTCTACCAAGCATATAACCTTATCAAATTACAATTATTGGCATCTAGAGAGTAAGTTTCAAGACTGTATTTTGAAAATAATTTTTACTGTTTTTCCTTTATTCTAAATTCCTATAGCCTGATAAATAGTCCCCATTTTCTCAGCTTATTCCCAATAGTATATTTACTATTGCCATTTCATAACTCTAATAGTCATTTTTGGAAGGTATATTACCTACCTGTAGACCAGCTGTGGGGCTCATTGACCCACTCCCGTCTTCACCCAGGCCAGAGCCATTTATATTTTGATCAATGAGATACAAACAGAAGTCTGCTTGCACTACCTCTTTTCTTTCCTCCTTTTTGCCATCCAGAACATTTGGGATTATAGCCCAATGATCCCTGACTCCCGCTATATCTTGTGTAGTTTCTTCCCCATTGTATCAAGGTTGTGTGACCAACAGAAAATGGCAGAAGTGATATCTCCTATCCAAAATTAGATTATAAAAGACACTGCAGTTTCCATCTTGTTCTTGCCTCCACACTCCTCTCTCTCACCTGTATACTCAAGATTCTCTCTCTCCACCTCTTTCAGATAATTTGTTCTGGGAAATGTATGCTGTCATAGCTTGAGTCCTGTGGAGAGGTCCATATGGTGAGGAGCTGAATCCTCCTGCCAATAGCCATGGGAATTAGTCTGGAAGCAGATCTCCAGCTGATTCAAGTCTTGAAAGAACTGTAGCCCCATATGAGATTTTGATTGCAACCTCATGAGGGACCCTGAGGCAGAACCTCCCAGTTAAGCCACTCTTAAACTCCCAACCCTCAAAAACTCTGAGATAATGAATGTCTACTATTTTAAGCTATGTTTTTAGCTGGGTGCATGGCTATAATCCCAGCGACTTGGGAGGCTGAGGTAGGAGGATGGCAAGTTCAAGGCCAACCTCAGCAACTCAGTGAGAACCTGTATCAAAAAGTGTAAAAAGGGCTAGGATGTAGTTTGGTGGCAGATGCTCCTGGACTCAATCCCCAAGACTGGAAAAAATAACTAATATGTTGTAGGGGATAGTTTGTTATGCATCAATATATTAAAAATACAGTGATGCTTGAAAGTACAATAGTCATTTTGTGAATCTGAGGATGAAAATTACATTCTAAGGGTGGAGAAGGGTCATTATTAATATAGTTGAGCATTAGCATCAGCTCTGGACTGCCTAGATTAAGACTTCTTGTGGAAGAAGAAGAGACCACCACAAGTTATTTGCAGTCAAACACATTCCTGACTGACAAACTCAATAATTCACTAAATCCCAATTGGAGTTTCCAAAGAAAAATTCTTTTTATTCAAGGATCTGCCTTTGCTCAGAAGTTCATACTTCTCTTATCTTCTGGAACCTAGCTGTTCATTTCCTGATCCAGAAAAAATAGCCAGTCTGTTCTACAGGCACTTCTGGTATTTAAAGACAGTGGCAAGGATTATCCCCTTCATTTAGCAAGCAATTACTGTACTTGCTATTTAGCAGAATGCACACTTCTTAAAACATGTCTCCTTTTGACATATCCTTTCAAAAAATTCATTCAGCTGCACCTCCAAACACAAAGAATTCAGAGATGGACTTTGTCTCTTAAAGACAATCTGTTTTATCATATGGATTCTAGGAACACATTTCAGCTAAAGAGCAGGTACTGGCTGTCACTGAATGAAGTACAGAAAAAATGAGACTTCAACTCAGAAAAATCCCTCCCCTAAAAATCCCACATTCCCTCTTCTAACTGCAATTCTCTTTCTAGATGCCAAAAACTGTTAACAACAGAAGAAAAAGTTTCATTTGGCACAGAAGTAAAAGTAATTTAGATCCAGTGACCTTGCTTTGTTTTTTTTTTTTTTTTTTCCTTTCCAAGTATACAATTGCTCAGAGATAAAGGCAACACAGTCCCAGAAGGGGAAGAAAAATTACAGGAAATCCTGATCCACACTTGTCCAAAATCATCAAACAATCTAGGCAACTGTTTTTCACTCATATGATAGCTTTTAAGTTGTCAGCAATTCTGGGCAAATTCAAGAATAGAAAATAACTTCAGCAAAACTCTGAACTCTAAAAGGCTAAGCATTCTCATGTGTTTCTTGCCCTTAACAAGGGTCAGGGGTAAGTACTTAAGAAAGGAAATTTAGCCCTAGAACAAACCTGCTCCATGAGATAACATAATCCAAGATACCAAGTATACTATATTTGAGAAAACGCCAGATTTAATATGGAGTTTTCTAGAATTCATGTAACTCCATATTTGTCAGTTTACATATATAAAATTTATAGATCATAACTTCTTAACATTTAGTCATCCTGAGAAAGCCATTTCTTAACATTTAATTTTAAGAAGACGTCATTTTTACTTTGAGGTGTTAAAAAAAAAAAAACAGTCTAGAATCTTTTAAGTCAGCTACAGCACACTCTTGAATTCTAATAATAGTAAGCACAAAATGATTGCTAGATTATTCAATTGCATATATTCAGAACTAAGATATGGGTTTCTAAGTCTGGAACAGCTTCTTGATTCTAAAACATGGTCACTTCTGCAATGGCTACACTGTATATAAAAAAAAGCACACCAGGTGGGTAAACTTTGAAATGCTAGTTTCCATCCCACAAGACCCACACAGTACACTTTCCATCACACTTCAAGAAGCTGTCATATTCATGCATATTTTTACTTTTCCTCTGTGGAATTAATTTAAGGATAAATTCAGTTTTTTATTCTCCCCTCAGCTTACCCCTAATGGCTAATTTTTAGAAGTTATGTATAGTATTTCTGAGACTTTTCTGTAATTTAAGTATTTCTTCCATTCACAGGAAGACAGGCCTAGACCATAACAATGAAAGTGAACTCCACCAGAGGCAAGACAATGTGAGTAAAATCAGGGACTTCCCCTTTGCTAAACCATGGTACTCTTTGACCTACTTTGATTTCCTACAAATCACCCTTTTAGTTCTCAGTCTGCAAGCACTAAAGTCAGGCCTCTGTTAATCATTGTATATAATAAACAATAACAACATGTTGGGCATGGTGTTGAACCCCGTAATCCCAGCAATGCTGGACATTAAGGCAGAAGGATTGCTAGTTCAAGGCCAGCCTCAGCAACTTACAGACCCTGACTCAAAATAAAAAATAAAAAAGGACTGGGGATGTAGCTCAGTGGTACAGTGGCCCTAGGCTCAATTCCCAGTAATGACAAAGAAAGAAAGAAGCCCACAAAACACACACATATGTGTATGCATATACATGTATGTGGAAGAGCAAACATCATCTAATCTATGGGAAAAGCTATACCAATAAATAAAATACTAAGGATAATTTACTGAGTCATTTCCCCCCACTTTCTGGAATAGAAACTGAAGACTTTAAAGACAAGTATTTTAAGGAATGTCGTAATAGCTTTTTAAACTAATGTTTTGTGTATGTATTCCAGATCCATAGATCTCTTCTTTTGTTTAAAGGACATGTTTAAACAACTTTACCAGTTCTAATTAGAATAGGAAGAGGAATCTGACCTGTCTGATTGACTTGTCACTTTTTCTCTTTTGGGAGAAGATTAATTCTTCCTTTTCTATTGATTAATTCAGTACTGTAGCGTTTTATGAAGATTCTAGAAAAGTATCTCATGAAAATAAGCAGCAATGACAATGAACTGTACTCTTTTTAGAGGGAAAATCTCTCAAAGGCATAGATAATTCCCTCCCTCATTTACCATTTTAGGTCAGAAAAAGTAGGATATTGATGACTATAATTAGCACAGCATCTGTAGGATGCTTAAATCTACTTTTACTACATAGAATAATTTAATCTCATTTAAATTATGATTAAGTGAGATCAGTACTGATTGTCTCAAGGAGCTTCTAGTAAGCCTTAAAAGAGTTGTTACTAGAAGGTAACAACATTTCCTCCTAAGACAAAGGATCAACAAAACCAGGAATAATCACATGCTCTTGTTTCTTGCCTCTATTAAATTTATGCCAGGTACCTTTCAATGTCTCCAGAGGGAAAGTTTACACTGCTCTATCTTCTTCCAATCTTCCCATCAAGATATACAAGTTCAAATTAAACAAATTTAAATAGCTAATTCAACAAAGATATATGAACACTGATTTAATTTGTGATTAAAACTGCTCCTCAGAAAATTAATATTTTCTTTAAAAATGTATTTTACTATTGAAATATCTCTCCCACAATGCAGATTATATATATGACTTTAAAATATTCATAATAGAAGATGAAAGCAGTAACAGATTTTTCCAAATTGTGCAGATTTCTTAGGAAAAAAGAACAATGCACTTAACATTGATACCTGAAACTACATGTGATTCTATGGCTTAAACCTAGATAACTGAAAGACATGTTATATAAAGAAAAAGCCAAAAACAAATTTTTTTCAAAAAATTAATGTGTAGGAATTTAGAATATATGTATGACATATAAAAATAAAAAAATAAAAATTTAAATATTTTTAATGATAAATTTAAAATGTACTATTTTAAGCAAAAATTCCTATTGAAATGCCTATCGAGAGCATTAGAGAAAAGTTCCCCCAAGGGTTTAAAAGCTTGAACAAAATCTTTTACAACTCCCAGATGCTGAGATTTCTGCCTTATAGTACTCATTTCCTATCATGTATGGGCACCTTTTAATAAAACACTTAGGGTAACTGACATATTAAGTCCTCAACAAAAATTACTTATTATCAAAAAAATTAATTATAAGTTTCACTTTACATTTTAAAATTTTCTCCATATTTTTTATTGGTGCATTATAGTTGTACATAATGGTAGGATTCATTTTTTATAAATATTTTTAGCTGTAGATGGACTCAGTATCTTTATGTATTTTTTTATGTCATGCTGAGAATCGAACCCAGGGCTTCACACAGGCTAGGCAAGTGCTCTACCACTGAGTCACAACCTTAGCCCTGGGGTTCATTTTTATACATTCATATTTACCTTAATATTTTAGAATGTGTAGCAAACTTGATATTCATCCACCTCTTTTAAATTAATTAACCTAACAAATATTTATTTAGCATTTACCATATGCCTGCTGAATGATAGAGAAATAGATTATAGAAAAATTCCTACTCAAAGTAAGCCTCACTCTAGTGGTGGACAGACATTAAACCAAGAATTATCTAAATGTGATGAAGTATGGTGCTCTGAGAAATAAAGAGAAAACAGATCTAGCCAGGAAAGTCTGAGAAGGCTTTCTCATGGAAGTTATAGCCAAGTAAAATCTAAAAGTAGGAGGAGTTTGTTAGGTGAAAAATATAGCAGAGGAGCAGCTTTATTTATGTAGAAGGTAAAACATGTACAAGAGTAAACACTGCACACTTGTAATCCCAGATATTCCAGAGGTTGAGGCAGAGTTTGACGCTAGCCTGGAGAATTTAGTGAGAACCCATCTTAAACAAATAAAAATAAAAAACCAGCACAGTATAGTAGAAAAAAGAAGTGAAGGGTGCCTATGAGTCTGGGAGATACAGAACAAGACAGAGCACATGTAAGAGGAGGCTGCAGGGCAGCAGTGATCAAGTCCATACATGACCTTTAAGGGAAGGTGACCATTCATTCTGGGTTATTCCTGTTGACCTAGCACAATCCATCCTCTAAAAATGTCCCAGTTTGGCTGAGTTTTGTGAGGCCATATAATTGTGTTTTTAACTGAAACATTATGAGAAATCATGTGTGTGTGTGTGTGTGTGAGAGAGAGAGAGAGGGAAAAAAGAGGGAGAGAAGGAGCAATATTATAACATGAATTTAAATATGAAGGTAAATATATAACTCTTAGAAATTCCTTCATATGCAAAGTCTGAAACATACTTCACAGTTAGCTTCACAGCTAGTCTCAGGAGAACAGGACATCTGAAATTATACCAAATGGATGGATGAAAAAAACAAAAACAACTTTCTTTACAGAGAAGCAGCCATTGAGCATTTGGTTATCGCCGAGTCCCAGTTCCTGACTGCCCCACAGAGGTCAAACAGGCTTCTGGTTTGAAGAAGGGAGCAGGACTCTGTCTGCTGGCCAGGATGAAGGCATACCTCTACAAGAGATAGAAGAAGGAAACTGCCAGGATAGGCCCCAGAGTAGTGTTTCAAGATATACGAGTATGTGCGAACATGTGTGGAGGGGGATGTATGAAAAAGGAAGAAAGTCTGCTTTTGGGTGGTATAGTCAGGGGGAAGGCCAAAGGCTAGAGGAAGTAATAGACCAAAGACTTTCCTTGAATTCTCCATAGGCCTTCTCCAAGAAGCAGTTCAATCACAATGTTGGGGTAGGAGAAGATGGAGATCATGTGAAAATGTTCATGGAAATGAGAGCAAATAGTAGAATGTTTAAGGAGATGTTTGCCCCTGTTCACTGTGAATTTACTATCATGCTATTGAAGAGGAGTTCTGCTTAAGGTGCCCTCTAAGATTAGTACTGTGATTACTGCTGCTTTCCCTCTGCATTTCCCCGTGTATCTTTGTTGATCCTTATGCTTTTAAGCTTTTGATGATACTTTGCAACAGATTAGTCATATTTCCATCTTTTAATTTGACTTGCTTTTCCATTCAATTAATACATTCCTTACCAGGGAGTTTCATTCATCTGCATACAAAGATATTCATTATATATTGTGAAGTTAATAAAGCATTTTCAAGGAGAAAAATGCCTTCCTCAAGTTTTCTGGTATCTAAAAATATCTGAAAATTTTACTTAAAAAAAAAAAAACCTAAACACCTAAAAAATTAGATGTACATTTATTTCACTCTAACTTTCTCATAACCTTTTATTCATATTAATGCTGAATTAAATAGAAAAAACAAAATTGAGCCATGTTTATAGGCCTGGGTCCAAATAATTAATTGAAATATATGAAATAAAATTAACGAAGAATGACAAAATCATCATGGACAAAATCATCACCCTCCCTACCCCGTCACACACAAACCTTTTTCCTACAGGCAATGAACATCTAAATCCTCAACAGTTATACCTTTATGTTCTTGAATTATGTGCCAAGATTGCACAAATACATGCATACATGCATGCAAAAACACACATTTACAGATGACTCGAAAGTTGTCTCAGAGACAGTAAACCTAATGGTGATCTAGGCTACTATAATGGGAAATGGTGTATCTAGCACCAAAGCACCACGAATTCACACTATCTAGACGACACTTTGTTCTAATAATACACTAATTAATACTAGTATAGAAAAATTATTTAGGATACTTTGTACTTGAAAATGAAATGAAGATCTAAAAGCCACAGATCATCATCAATCACCACATCAAAACATGGGACATAATCAATTGGGTCTTTAAAAACCAAAAGAGAGACTATTGAATATCAGAAAGGGAAGAAGGAAGGATCCACAAAGGGTATATTGAGTCAGTCTACATCACTAACAATACACTTAATGCTGGTAAAATCTGTGTGGTGATAAACTAGAAACAATGTAGCAATCTCTACATATATAACAGAGGTGAAACAAGGACAATAGCAATACCAACCAGCTCACTTTCTATACCCATTTATCTGCCCATAAACCTTCATATTATCTAATATACCGTGACAATTTAAAAATAAAGAAATATGGACTGGGGGGTATAGCTTTTGATTGAACACATATTTATCCTGTTCAAGGCCTTGGGTGAAATCTGCAGCACAAACAAAACAAGAAAAAAGAAAGTTCTTAATAATAGTATTACATATTCTTGTTTCTTCACAACTGTGTTATACAGGTTACTTGTCACATAAGAAATTGTGCTTGAATTGGACACCTGAAATGACTGAGGTAGCATTTCCTCCAATATTTACCCTAACCAAGTGTTCTATCACTAAATCAATCTTCTAATTCACCAAAGTTTTACAGTAATTTTCAACTTTTCTCTCCATCAGTCCCTGAATTAATATTAACTTTTTTCAATTCCCTATTAATTCTCATTTTCACATGTATTATCATAGTCTTCATAAGTTCATATTTCCTTAACTGTAGGCACATGAGAATCATTATAACTAGCAATGTTCTTACAGGTTTATAAAAATGTTATTTCCCCTATTGCTATTATTATTTATTATAATGTGTCTAGTGTCTCAGATTTGTAAGAATGAATGTTAGATTTTCCCTTTTCTGTTTCCATTTACTCAATTTTCAGAGATCTGTTTCTTTTTATTGTTCAATTTTAAAAGAAGTAGCAATCCACACTGTTTTAAATAAATGAATTATAAATGCAATTAGGTTTTTAAAAATAATTTACTTGTCCTCACATATTCCTTTTTATTCCATCATGGGGACATAGGGAAGAAACTCTGAAACAAAGTCATTCATCTTTCTGAAATACCTTCAAGAGGACTGGAGGAGTAAAAAAGAAATGAAAGAAATGCAATATAGCTAAGGACAACACTACAAGCCCCAAAATAAAATGCATGCATACTTAGGTATAGAAAAGGCATGGCGAATGCCTCTAATCCCAGAGGCTTGGGAGGCTGAGATAGGAGGATCTTGAGTTCAAAGCCAGCCTCAGCAAGGCACTAAGCAACTCAGTGAGACCCTGTCTCTAAATAAAATACAAAATAGGATTTAGGATGTGGCTCAGTGGTTGAGTGCCCCTGAATTCAATCCCTGGTACCCGCCCCCATAAAAAAAGAAAAGCCTCCAGATCACACATCTGTCTTTTAGACATTGTGGATAAAGTGACTGTAATATTCTTGGTGTCTTAAAATATTGACCATTTATTAAAGACTAAAAACACAAAACATAAAAATATAATGTTTTCTTTAATATGTAGTTATGCCTTTTTCTATTATGATATAAAATACCATTTATAATTATAATCTGAAACCAACACATTGAAGGTTTCACAAAGATTAGAATTCCTTTTCATCTAATGTAAGACAAGAAAAGCCTGAATTAAAAAAGATTAAATGACCTCTTAAATCTTGAAAAGGTAAATTTAGGATGGATAAAAGAATCATTACTATATACACAGTGAAAGGTAAAATTATGAAACTAATATAACACTTTAGAAATCCTAGCTTTGCATTTAAATTAATTTTCTCCAACTAATATTCATACCCACAGGTAAAAAAGAATTGTTAGAACCATATCTTGATTTTTGGCTTAATAATATATCCATAAACCAATAATAAAAATACACAAATCTACAATTTCTATCAAAATCTCTCTCCCTTGAACCAATTGCTATAACTTCCTAATGGAGAGAGAAGTAAAACATAAACTCTGTATTTTTCAAAAATATAACTTTATTTTATTTAGTTTTTTGTATGTGATGCTAAGGATCAAACCCAGTGCCTCATGCATGCTAGGCAAGCACTCCACCACTGAGCCACAATCCCAGTCCACAAACTGCATATTTTTAATTCATTAAAGTTGCTGTTTTCTCTTTAAAGTCACTAAAGTTTGGGGTGCTGTTGTTTTTTGGGGAGTGGGGTGTGTGGGGAGTGGAAGCACTACTCATTCTGTTTTTTCTCCATCAGTGAGAATTAAGGAAGGATGTGAATCCCTCTGTGACAGAATGAAAAAGAAAGCAGGTAGAAATCTTATGTGGGTCTACTTTACTTCCCTTAGGAAATTTTGACAAATTTGAGTAAGACCTGGACAAGTATCATAGCATCTGATGACATTTTAAAATTTAATAAAAATAAGATGAAACCAAAGTAGTCAACTAGACTGTCTTCTATTTTCAGAAATTTTGGACATGAACAGGAAAAAGGAGGCCTACACAGAAACCCACTATGGTGAAAACTCCTAAACCATTTGAATAACCAGCTAGTACAAAAGAACATTGTTTTTTAAATAAAAAGATAACGACCACCTCCTAAAGGAAAAGGCTGCAATAGTGAAAGAGTGCTAAACTTAAAGGTTTCAGAGTGTACAGAGAAAGTTGGTTTGCCTGAGTCAAGTGTCAATGAAGATTTGTATTAGTTTTAGGGTTAGAGTTAGGGTTAGGGAGTGGGGCAAGAATAGGGGAAGGAAGGACTGTATAGAGGGAAAAGAGGGATGGGAGGGGTGGGGGGAAGGGAAAAAATAACAGAATGAATCAACCAACATTACCCTATGTAAATTTATGATTACACAAATGGTATGCCTTTACTCTATGTACAAACAGAGAAACAACATGTATTCCATTTGTTTACAATAAAAAAAAAAAAGATTTGTAGTGCAGCAAATATAAATCACATCTTAAGTAGGAAAGAGATGCCAGAATACAAAACAAACACTCAGATCTGGAAAAACATGCAAAAAGCCATTATCATCTCATATTTCTTTGGATCTGGTTCTTCTGATGCAATATTTAAATATCAACTGTTATCTCTGACATGTTTACTTTTAGAATGTATTTTTTTAAACTTTCATTTTAACACTACTTTATCTGGTTCATTTTTGATGAATGAAAGATTATATAATCCAAAAAACCTATAGTTTGGATATCCTATCATCCTTCCCCTCTCATTACTCAACAAAATAGCTTGAATCCCTCCTCCCTCCCCACAACTTGCCCTCCCTCTCTACAGCTCTCCAATCTATTGGGACAATCGATGGTGTCACTTCCACTGTGGGCTCCTCTACATTAACCACTTCCCTGAACAATCCTGGCACCCTCCCTGCACAGTACCCAAAGTTCACTCCCCAAACCATCACTAAGATATAGTGGGCATAGGGTGTTTATGTCTTCTGTGGACATTTTGGAGGCGAAATATAGTTAGAGAAGAGGAAAAAAAAAAAATACTCTAAAACGGAATGCTAAAATACAGTCTTTCACAAAGAAAAAAAAATAATGTAAACACTTCAAAGGGGTCCATGTTATTGGCAGAGCCTCATTTCCATGGTTATATCCCTCTTACTATCCTCCCCACCTCTAGACATTTCCATCTTTCTTCCCTTTATTTATTTATATTGTGGTACTAGAGATTGATACGAGGGCCTTGAGTATGGTAGGCCAGCAATCTACCTTTGAGGTACTTCCCCAGCTCTTTTAACTTTGAACCAGAGTCTGGCTAAGTTATACAGCTAAATTCAAATTAGTGATCCTCCTGCCTCAGCCTCCTGAATTGGCTGAGATTACAGATGTGTGCCACACCTGGTTGTCTTGTTTCTGAGTCCTCAAAGGTTAAAAAAAAATTCCCCTCAGAACCCTCAACAGCTCTCATCAATTTATTGTTGCTGCTGCATTCTTGCACTAGATCAGCCATAAGCCTTACACCTTTAAGTCTCAACCCATGCATTAAGATGTCCTCCTAAACAGCATGAAATAGACACCATATGCCAGATATTCTCTATTTGTCTATCCAAATCATACCTGCCTTACTGGATCCTGTCATGTGCTTTAAAATGCTCACCATAGTGAACTGTATCAGTAGGGCTCCTTGTCATTAACTGATGGTTGGGTTCTTCCAATGGGAAGCACTAACAGACAGGGGGAAGGTGGTCAGGATATTTATTCATTCAATTCTGTTCTGGCCAGGCTAGGGCTAGAAATGGGCATATTCCTTCACTGAAGGCCACAGTTTTTATAGGCAGGCAGCCTTCTCCTATAACTGTACAGACTCCAGTAATTACTCCCAACCCTGGCTCCTAAGTTTAGGGATGACAATGACTTTCAGTTATTACCAGTTCAAAATGCTTATCATCCATGTCTTTTCCCTTAATCATGCCCATACCTTTGTAAATACTCCTTCAATTAAACTCTTCAGTCATACCAGGATTCATGCCAGTATCTTGACTGATTCAGCAGGGAGGAAAAGAGACTAATTAAAAATTTGGCAACCTCAGTGAACAAAATACTCATGATATAAGAATTGGTGGCTCTGAGAAAAGAACAATCAAAGAATGAGTTCTTAAATAGAACTGGATTGAAATTACAACTTTTAATTTTAAAGATAACATTAGGTAACACTCTGAGATGTATAGTATAAAGAAAAAGAAGACACATGAGAAAAGGTTAAGATGGAGGTATAACACTTATCTAACTATAGGCCCAAAAGGAGAGACATGAGAGAGCTAATGGAGAAGAAAAAATAATCAAAGAAATAAAAGAATAATAATTTGAGATTTAAATCTTGATTTTGGCAGGACTCAAGTGCAAATGATTCACAATAATAGGGGAGCCAGGATGGGGATATGGACACATACATACTCTGACATATAATAATGAAATGTCAAAATGCTAAGGATAAATAAAAGTATCTTAAGCTTCAAAACTATTTTCATTCTTAGAAGATACATACATAATAAAATATTTAAAGTTGAAGTGTCTAACTTTTAAGAGGTTCAGCAAAAGAAGATAAAAAAATAGTGAATCTAGGTTAAGGGTTTATGGTATTTACTGTACTACTCAATGAACTTTTCAATAGGTTTTTAAAAAGTTGGAGAGAAAAGAAAAACAAATCTTCTAGGGAGAAGTAAAATAAAACAAAAATAGCTTTTATAAAAAAAGAATGAGAATTTGATAGGCATGAAATTTCTCAATATAAATATTAGATGTTAAAATAATACACTGTCTTTACAGTCTTCACGTATGTTCTAAAAATGATTTTAACATAATATTTTGATCACCTATGATGAAATTGAAGGGCAAAGTAAAAATTTTTTTTCAAAGATTCACAGGCCAGACAGGTTATTTTCCACTAACTCTTTAAGAAAAAAAAAAATAATTGATAATACTGAGTATATGCAACTTAATACAGCAATGAAATATTTAAAAATATTAGTTAAAATTGCATTTTTCATTACTATCACACTAGTCCCAGCATTACATAACTATTGCTGAAACACTGAAATAGCTTCTTTTGGGGGGGCAGTATTAGAGATTGAACCCAGCTACATTTTTAGCCTCAATAAGTTGAGGGGTCTCACTTAGTTGTCCAGCACACTGATCTTTAACCTGTAATCCTCCTGACTCAGTCTCCTGGATAGCTGGGAATCAGAGGCAAGTATCACTGTGCCTGCACTGTAATAGTTTTCCAGTTGAGTACCTTCTGTTGCTATGCCCCTCTTGTCTACTCACCACACAGAAGCCAGTGTGATTTTATTTATTATGACTTGATGTTCCATTTTACTTAATTTTCTATGTAGGCAATATATTCACATTGAACAAAATACATTCAAATGGTTTGAGAATAGAAGGTACAAAAGGGTATTATGGGCTGAATGTTTTCTCTGATAAGTGGATGATGATACATAATGAGAGGGAGTGGGCAAGAAAAGAATGGAGGAACTTTGGATTGTGTAAAGGGAAATGGGGGTAGGAAGGGGTGGGGGAAGGAAAGATAGTGGACTGAGACAGATATTATTATCCTATGTACATGTATGATTACACGAATGGTATGAATCTACATTATGTATGACCATAGAAATGAAAAGATCTACCCCATTTGTGTACAATGAATCAAAATGTAGTCTATAAAAATAAAAATTTAAAAAAAGGACATTATGTCCCTAAGACCCAGACAGTGGGCCCCTGCACTTTAGAGGGCCTGCCATATACCTCCTCCAATTGCACCCTTCCAACATATAAGTCCACAAAATCAAGGGCATCTGCCTACTCATGATTATGCTTTAGGTACAAGGAATCCTGGAAGTCTCTGCCCAAAAGGACTGAGCCTGCTCCCAGGGTTTATATAAAGGTTATCCTCCCTATGAGTAACCACAGAGCCCATAAATACATCCCAAGATCCAGGGAGAAGACAAAGAGCACTTTTGGATATACACAGAATCCTGAATATGAAGGCAGGGGTTCATTCTTCACAGTGTAGGAATGAGAATAGGGTTAGGGTGGGAGGACAGCATAGACAGGACACATGCTGCCAGGGATTACCATATGGAAAAGTGTACAGTGAAAAGCTTTGGTCTTATTCCTGTCCTGTCAAAAGTTTGTCCTATCAAAGACAACCACTGCTTCTGACACAAGAATGATCACTTTAAATTACAAATCTGAAAATGTAATCTCCAACCTAAAATATTTTAGTGTTTCTCCATTACTGTTAAGATAAAATCTACAATCCTTTAAGTGGTCAACATGGTATTTCTCAAACTATAACACGCCTTAGAGTCACCTGGGGATTCAAGTCTGTTTCAATAGGGTTGGGGTAGGGTCCAAGATTCTGCATTTCTAGTACCTTCTATGTGATATGGATGCTCCTGGTCTGTAGGCCATACCTTTTTTTGGTACTGGGGATTGAACCCAGAGTTGCTTTACCCTTGAGCCACATCCCCAGCCCTTTTGTTGTTGTAATTGTGTTTTTCATTTTGAGACAGGGTATCACTTAGTTGCACAGGGCCTCGCTAAATTGCTGGGACTGGCCTCAAACTTGCAATCCTGGGCTGGGGTTGTAGCTCAGCGGTAGAGCACTTGCCTAGCACATGTGAGGCACTAGATTCAATCCTCAGTATCATGTAAAAATAAATAAATAAAATAAAGGTATTGTATCCAACTAAAAATATTTTTTTTTAAAAAGAAAAACTTGTAATCCTTCTGCCTTAGCCTCCTGAGACACTGGGATTATAGGGGTGACCCACTGTGCCCAGCTCTATGGGCCATATCTTTAGTAGAGAGGAATCAAAAGAGATAAATATCCCTTTCAAAGATATGATTTCAGCTACACAGTTAGAGAAAGAGACTTTTGTCTTGGCCTACCCATCTCATTTAAAAAGAAGCAGTTGTCCAGGCAGGTGGGAGGGAGGCGGATGGATAGAAATTGTCCAATAATAATAGCCAACATGCCATTCATTCAACAAATATCTGCTGGACATTTGTTTGTACTAGAATTAGCCTAGAAGGTCCAGAAATGAACAGAAAGTCTTCATGGAGCTTATAGTCGAGTAGGGCTGGCAGAATCAACAAATAATTTAATAAATAACAATGTCCCCAATGGTGTTAAGGAAAAGAAAAATAAATCAAGATTAGACACAGTTACTATTTTAGACAACTAAAGCAAATATAAGGATAGATTTAAGATTTTTAACATACTAAATATTAAGGCAGGCACAATGCTAAGTACCTGAAAGAAATCAAGGTGCTATTATCTTTATTTTGTTAGAGACAAAACTGAAGCTTAGTGAGGGTGGGGAGGGATGGGGGAAGGTTGATCAATTGGTACTGAGTTATAGATAGGAGCAAGAAGCTCTGGTGTACTGCTGCATAGTATGGTGACTATAAATAACAATGATGTACTATATATTTAGAAAAGTCAGAAGAAAGGATTTTGAAAATTTTTATCATTAATGTATGCTAAATGTTTAAAGAGACAGAGAAGTTTAACCTAATTTCAGTATCATACACTGTTTAATGTTATTAAGACATTACATGGTACCCCACTAATACATATAATTTTTATGTTTATATGTTACCAGTTAAAATTAAAACAAACAATCTGTAGCTTAGAGATGTTAAATAACTTTCCTAAGGTTAGACAGTTGGACAAACAAGGCTATGTACCCTGGCAGACTGACTAGTACCGATTTCTATGTTAATATGTATGTCTTTCTCATGTTACATGAGGGCTGCAACTGCTGTGCTCAGCTGGGCTCCCTGTGTCTTCATATTCTGGAGGCCAGTCTTGAACTTTTAATCTGTAAACTGCCATGTTTGGGCCAGTTAGTTTATAACTAGCATCATAATAAGCCCACGTACAAATAATCACCAGACACAAAGCAAGGAGTCTCAGGAGATCAATGGCAGAGAGGAGAGTATCAACAGTCCAAAAGGGATGAGATAATGTTTAATCAACAAAATTTTCCCTTTTTCAGTTTAAAACTCCAAATTTTGATTACTTAAAATTTTCTCCAAAGTTCAAGGAAAATAGTTTTACATGTAACCAGTCACTCAGTTTTAGCAGTGGCTCTTAATTTTAAGGAAATCGAAATCTCTTTAAAAATTTGATAAAAATTGGGCTCTTTCCCAAGAAAAAATGCATGTAAGAATATACAGTTTTGCATGCAATGGAATGGGCACACAAATTCCTTGAAAACAAAAACAAAAAAACCCCATAATCCTCAGTTTGAAAACCCTTTAATTGTATCATCTTCCAAAATAAATTAATGCTGAAAACTTTCTTCTACTCCATAGTGAACACAAGTAAATATCTTTTACTACTAAGTTCATTTAGTTAACTTTAATTATTAGCATATTAAAAACATAGTTTTGTTATTTTAAATAGTTTTATAGCAACAAACTGCCTACTAAGCAGTTAAGAAATACTCATTTCAGCTTTCCTGAAGGTGAGTTTTACTAATTAATTATCTATGTGTGAATTAATCCTAAATATTTTTATTCTATAGTGAGTGATTTCTAGTTATACTCAATGACTTATGATAACCATACTGTTAAATACAAGTCTGGTCCTTGAGAAATACAAGTATAATTTCACTAAATCACATAAAACTTGTTTTTAGAGGAAGGTAAGTTACCCCCTATTTCCCAAAACATGAATGCCTCCCAAGAAATGATTTAGGGTTCTGTATAATTTTTCAGTTTCATAGTGTATTGCTGACTTTACTATTTTACTATATTTTAGTACTACTAAAATGTATAATGATACTTAGAGAGAGAAGGCAAGTAAAACAGTAACTTCTGACACTTGATGCCCATATTTTATTTTACAACAACTTAATCATAACCTGTTAGAGCTCTCATTAATATGACTTATCCAACTATTCAATGGGTAGCACGAGGAGTCTAAAAGAAATATGGTTTAGTCCAGGATGGTGGCACACACCTATAATCCCACCTACTCAGGAGGATAAGGCAGGAGAATTCCACATTCGGAGTTAATCTGAGCAATTTAGGGAGACCTTGTCTCAAAATAAAAAATAAAAAGGGCTGGGGCAACCCCTGAGTTCAATTCTCCAGTACTAAAAAGTAAATAAAACAAAATAATATGGTTGACTATAGAATCATTTAAAAATATAGGTATTTTATCTAGTCAATATTTTTTTCAATAAAAATGGCAAAACTATTTGAACAGATATAAGAACAATTATAAGTAGGTGGATTTATATTATTCTCACGCAACAGAGTAATGTAATTTTAGCTTCAAGAAGCAGTATAATATTGAAATTAATAGAACAAACTCGAGACCAAATGCCTGGGTTTGGCTAATAGTTCTGATTACCTACATTAGCTTGATGAACAGGGGCAAGTTAGACAACCTCTCTATCTCAGCTTCTTTTTATTAAAAGGGCAAGTTAAATAAGTGAAAGAATGCATGCACACAGAGCTTAGAATAGCACCTGAAAAAAAAATCAAGCTTAGAACTTAGAATATAAGTTCTATTAGGGTAGTGATTTTCTTCTCTTTTTCTCACTGATGTATGTGGCTGCCTAGAACAAGTCCCAAAGATATAGGTATTTGTAGAGTGATTGATATTATTATTAATATGGTTATTTTCTGGATGGATAGAAAAATTCAACCAGCTAAGCTTGGATATTTGAACTTGGAGTCTTTCTTTTTCTCCCAGCCTTCCACTGAAACAAACAGAAACATAAGCCTTCTGTGACATCAAAATTTAAGATAAACTAGACTTCAGTTGAGCAAGAGTGCCATCTAGTGCTCATAAAAACAACAAGCTGAAAATCCAGTAAATTTTTATCCAGTGTGAAGGGGGGAAACCACAAATACAAAATCCATTAGGGAAAAAAAATCTTTATTAACAGCCAAAGTCTTTGAAAGAAAGGTATTTCTAAAGGAAATAAAAGAATCATAGCTTTTAAAATTAGTATATACCAAAGGAGACATTTTGAAGAGCATACTGACGTTCTACTTACCAAAAAGGTCATTCTTGTATGAATAAAAATGGTGCACAGTATTATACCTTGTCCATGATTTTACTTCCTGCAATTTCATTTACCCACGGTGGACCATGATGCAAAGATATTAAATGGAAATTTTCAGAAGTAAGCAACTCATGTTTTAAATTATACACTTTTCTGAGTAGCATGATGGAATTTCACACCATCCTGTCCAGGATGAAAATTATCCCTTGTCTAGTGCATCTATACCATATACGCTACCATTAATTACTTAGCCTATTAAAATCAGCGTACTACAGTGATGCAGCCACATCAATGTTTATAGAAGCTCAATTCACAATAGTGAAATTACAGAACAAACCTAGATGCCCTTCAACAGATGAATGCATAAAGAAAATGTGGTACATATATACAATGGAATATTACTCAATCTTAAAGAAGAGTGAAATTATGGCATTTACTGGTAAGTGGATGGAACTGGAAAATATCATGCTAAGTGAAATAAGCCAATCCTGAAAAACCAAAGGCCAAATGTTTTCCTCTTATAAGTGGATGCAGATCCATAGTGGCAGATGGGTAGGGAAGAATGAAGGAACTTTGGATTGTACAGAGGGGAGGGAAGGGAGTAGGTAGGGCAGATGGGGATGGGAAAGATGGTAAGATTGAGACAGACATTATTACCCTATATACATGTATGAAAAGATTTAAAAAAAATATTTATCACTGTCTAAAAAAGGTAATAAAAATAAATAAAGTTTCAAAAAAGAAAAAAGTTACTTTGCCTAGCAGTTATCAGATCAACTGTTGACTTTGATAAATTGCAGGGCTTATGTTCAGTAAAACATTCATAGTAGCCTAATACTATGTCACAATGGCTATGTTATTCACCTCATTTCATCTCATCATGTAGACCCTGTAGTACCATCTGACTCATCACAAAAAAGAAGTGTGAGTACAGTACAATAAGACATTTTGAGTGAAGGAGAGAGATACCACATTTATATAACTTTTATTACAGCATATGATTAAAATTGTTCTATTTTATTGTTAACCTCTATAAACTAAATTTTAATCATAGGTATGTAAAGGAGAAAAAGTCACAGTATTATAGTGTAGGTACTATCAATGGGTATTCCCTGTGGTCTTGGAAAATAGCCCCTGAGAATAAAGTAGGATTACTATATTAGGCTATTTTCTTTTTAATGACTCATATTTGGTCTTATAAGAAAGAAATTGATGCACTTGTTATAAAAATACATTTAGAAAAATGTAGAAAAGCATAAACCACAACCAAGAGTGAAAATCATGGGTAATGTTTCTGTGTATGAATCTGTATCTATGTCTATCCATAGTCCCTTCCAAGATTTAAAGTACATATAAAAGTTGCTTCATTTTAAAATATTTGGCCAAGATACCAAAAATGAAATGAGAAAATTTTAAATAATATTGCTTTTACTAAAACCAGGAGCTTTTTCTATAATTAAAAGGCCCTTGCCTTGACACTGTTTTCAGTGGGGTAAATTGTTCTTAAGTTCTTATCAATTATGTGTTCATTTTTGTGTGATTCTGCAATAACCAAAATTCATAAGGATTATAGCTTATAAAATTAAAAAAAAGATGAAATTATCTCATCTGTTCCTTTTCAGATACTAATAAATTGGTATAAAGTATATCAATTTGAGTTTGGGAGATCTGAACAGAAATTTGGATTAGTATAATATTTAATCTCAATCATTATTCGAGGGTGCTCATAAAAGTTTGGAATTTCTTTTTCACTCTAAATCATATCCAGGTGAGATTTGATTCACAATATACTAGATTATCACCAAATGGTTAAAAAAAAAAAAGGTATCTACCACTTCCTATCTTTGGGGCAAATGCAATTGTACTTTTAGTGCAAAGAATGGAAAATAGAAAGTGTCCTAGGATTGCACAGGAGTAAGGGAGAGGAGAGTCCCAGGGAAAGGGGAGAAGAAAGAGGAAGATGAAGAAGCTGCTAGAGATGAGCAGGCCCTTCCCACTGAGGTTTGGTGGCCCCAACTAGTGAGAGGCAGGGCCCCCCTGGCCAGGATGGCAGCAGAGTTCTTAATGTGGAGACAGCAAGTATGGGGAGGAGTCAAGGATTGGGCTCACACTATCACTTGCCGCTATATACTCTTTTTCGTTTGTTAAATAGGTTCTTGAGCATGTACTCTAAATCACAACTCTCTTTACAGTATTCAGGGAGGCCCCTTTCTCCCAACCTCTAGCTTCAGGAGATACACTGTTATGGTAAAATGCTTTTAAAATGGCTCCTCCTGTTCCCCACCTGGTATTCACTCCCTATGTAATCTACTTCCCTTGAGTATGGGCTGGACCATATGACTTGTTTATAACTAAAGATTAAGGCAAAAGTGACGAGATGTCTCTTTCGAAGACTTGGTTTTAAAAGGCCGTAATTTCTCTCTTGCTGGTACTCTCTACAGCTCTTCTAACATGCTTCCTCTGATGAAGCAAATGGTGAGGCCCACATGGCAAGAAACTGAGGGCAGCCTCTGGCCAATTTCCAAGAAGAAACTGAGGCCCTCAATCTATCAGCCCTCAAGGAACATGACTATAAAAGCAGATCCTTCCCATTTAAGCCTTCAGATGTGACCACAGCCTCGGCTGAGCTGTAGCTAGCTGGGATTATGATATAATAGAAGTGCACTGTTTAAAACCATCAAATTTGTTATGAACCAATATATTGCAATTCAATTAAAAAAAAGTTCTTCAAACCCAACAGAGGAAATGTTCTTAAGGGCTTCTGCCCCTGTCTTGTGGCAGTCTGCTTAGTCACTACCTGAGCCTGGAAACCTACTTTTCTCCTTGGCACAAACTGGCACTTCTTTGTGGGTTTATAAATTCAGTCCTTCCCAGTATACCTGCATGGTCTCTATCTCCTATTTAAAACTCTGCACCCAGTCCAACATCTGAAATAAATAGGACAACTGACTATCAGTGACCAGAACAGGTTAGAATCTAAGTACATGTGTAGTTTCTAACATAAACCACTTCCCTTGATTATATATTAATTTTATTGCTTTTTTGCCGTTTCTATTTATATCTCTGAACTGGTATGAAAATACTTCAGTAATTTAACAAGTATTGCTATGCCAACACATACTGGCATACATCAGTCCTAGTTTAAGCTATAAGGTTATTTCATCGGACAAGATTCAAGATTTCCTACTACCTCTCAATGAGTTTAAAAATATAGAATTAAGTATGAATTTGAATCCAAGTGTAGCAACATTCTAGGGAAATATCAGTTAGGTAATATAATTCCCACAACTTCTTTTAGCCATTTCAATCTTTAAATTATGATGGTATAACACTATAGTAAGAAGGAGCTTTGACAAACGTTACAGCGACAAGTTCACACATGCCCTCACAGATGGTGCAAAGAAGATAAAAGTGGGCCACAAAAAGGAAACAAAAACGGGGCCAAAACTTAGTCTGCAGGCAAGAAAAACAGCATAAATTGCTTCCAGTCAGTCATCAGAGGTTTGGTTTGGACTTGTTAGGGATAGAATTAGTGCATGCTTGTGTAAACATATAAGCTGAGAAGAAAAGTTAATCACGACATTAACATTTATTGGCTCTATTAAACTGTATTTATTATCCCAACCCATCCTGATCTTTCCTTGCTCTGAATTACTATAACACTATACATATCATATGATTTTTCCCACATTGATTTGAAGTTGTTTTTCCCAATATAAAAGTAATACATGCTCACTGAGGAGGAAGAGGAGAAGGAAGAAGAGGAAAAAGAAAAGGAGGAAGAAGGGAAGGGGGAAAGAGGAAGAAGAGAAGCAACAGGAAAACAGATTAGTGCTTAAGAACACAGACTTAGGAATCACGGCTCTTGACCTCAGTGTTCACTATTTGAATTAAATAACAATCTTTCTAGGTCCTCCCCTGTCGCCATCTATAAAATGTAAAACTCGCCACAAACAATTGTCGTAAATGTAAAATTAGAGATGGCAGGAAAGCAGGCATTCACAGAAAGTTATTAGTTATGTAAATTATTCTAGAATACAGACATAAATGCTAAATAAAAAAATGGCAACAACAATGGAGGGTCATCAGCTGTTGCACACCCCCTTGGAACTGTGGCATTCAAAGAAAGTGGTACCAAAGTAGGCTGCAAGTGCTTCTTCTCAATCAAAATGCACAGCTTCTGAGAGTTCCCATTTCCTCTGCTAAATAAATCAGAAACAAGCTAAGCTTATAGTGAGTGGGTGCATGCATATTTGTACAGTTGTTCTATTTGGGGAAAATCTGTTCCTCAAAACCTATAAAACCCACCAAAATGCTATAAATGTTAAATGTAAAATGCTTACCATAATGCCTGGCATATGGTAAATACTCAAAATTAAGTAATGATTATTACTATAAAAAATTCCAATATTCCCACCCCAAAAGAGACCTATGGCTAATACTTGGGTATACGCAATTTCCTGACTTCCCCCTTCTACATATATATATATATATATGTCATACTATTTTAAGAATGCTTTTCTACTTAAAATGTGTTTTATTAGTCAGGTGAATTGGTTCTATCCCCGACAAATCCAAACCAAATTTCTGTAATCCTAGCTACTTATGAGGCTGAGGCTGCAGGGTTGCAAGTTCAAGTTAGTCTGGGCTGTTTAGTGAAACCCTCAGCAACTTAGGGAGATCCTGTCTCTCAAAATAAAATAAAAAGGGCTGGGTAGAATTGGGTTCAATCCACAGTACCAAAAATAAATAAATAAATAAATAAATAAATGTTTTATTTACAAAAGAGTACATTTTAAAACAAATTTCTGTAACATAATAGACCTTTATACACATAATTTAATCCTCCACTATTGGATATTTAGATTATTACCTACTTGCATATAAAATACATGTAGATAAAATATTTATATCACAAATAGTACTATTGTGCTTATACTCATATAAATCCTTTTAGATGACTTCCTAAAAGAATTACCATGCACACACTTCTAAGGCTTTTGACACATATCCACACTGCTCTCCAGAAAGGCTAGCTGTATGACATACTCTCCTACCAACAGTTATACTGTATAGACATACCATAAAATTTTATATTTTTAGTCACAGTCTTGCTTTGTTCTTAAAATTTTCCCCTCTAAATCACTACAACACTTTTTTTTTTTTTTTTTTTTTTTTCTGATACTGGGGACTGAACCTGGCGTAACTGTGCTACATTCCTAGTCCTTTTTATTTTTGAGACAGGATCTTGCTAAATTGCCCAGGCTGGCCTTGAACTTGCAATGTTCCTTGCCCCAGCCTCCTGAGTTGCTGGGATTACAGGTGTGGGCCACCACACCCAGTTTGCCTTTAGAAGTTTCACAGTGATTTAGTTGGGCAGGGTGGTGTGTTCCTGTATCCTGGGGACTAGGGAGACCAAGGTAAAAGGATCACAAATTCAAGGCAGCCTGGGCAATTTATCAGAGACCCTGTCTAAAAATAAAAAATGAAAAGGGCTAGCAATGTAGCTCAGTAGTAGAGCACTCCTGGGTTCAATCCCCAGTACCACAGTATTGCCCTGTTAAAGGGCAATAATGACTATCTTCCAAAGATATATATCCCCATAGTGCCTGAAGAATGTCTAACACAAAGAAAGACTTCAAATTAATTCTTATTTTTAAGAAGCACAGTCATTTCAGCCTTAGATGAAGAGGAAAGTTAGCTATCCAGGTGCTAAGAGGTTCAAAGAAAAGCAACCCTGCTATTAAGTATTTTACAGGAAAAGAAACTAACCATAATTTAGTCTCATTACAACCAATAAAATAATATAAAGATGTAGAATGAGAGTGAAAGAGTATTTATCTCAAGATTTGAATCTTCATATATTACTACATTTTTATTTCAAAATTCAAAGAAGGAGCCAAAGGCTATTGTATGTTGAAAAATTTGACACTTACTTATCTGAATAATTACTACTAAGGGATTAATAATACAAATATTTCTGATATCTCATTTCTTGGTGGAAAGGCCACATAAAATTCTAGTTGGAGGTCAAATTTTTTTTCTTAGAAAGTTATTTTTCCATGAGAATTGAAAAAAAAGAAACAAAGGGGTTTGCCTGAACCTCCTCATACTTTAAGAATTAATACAGATCCAACCATGGAAGATATGTTTAAGTCTTCACTTTTAATGTAGTACAGCTGTCCCTCTGTACCTGCAGAGGATTGGTTCCAAGAACCCCCTCCCCTCAAGGATACCGACATTCATGAATGTTCAAGTCCTTTATATAAAATGGTATATCGTCTTTGCCTAAATTCTATGCGTAGTCTCCCACATAAATAATTTCTAAATTACTTATATTACCTAATATAATGTAAATGTTATGCAAATAGTTATTATACTGTATTGTTTAGGGAACAATGACAGATAAAAGTCTACACACGTTCAGTAAGATGCAAAATTTTTCCCTAATATTTTTGATTTACAGTTGGTTGAATACATTGATTATGGAAGCCATGGATAGAGGGCAGAATGTATTTAGAAAAAAAAAATGTAATCATTTGGTAGCAACTGCCATTAGTGAAGGAAATATAATATTTAGATTTCCCATATTTTTTTTTGACAGGTCATCTGCCAAAAGTCATTATTTCATCATGCTATAGTACATTTTTTAGTGCATGTGCCATGAATACTAAAAAACTGTTCTAACAAATGGTATGCAAAAGTATATAAAATGGCAGTTACAATTATGAATTTGAAACGATTTTGTGCTTAATGGTACAATTATAATAGGATTTACAATTCAAAATATCAATGAGATTTTTTTTTTTTTTTTTTTTTTTTGCGGTGCTAGAGATTGAACCCAGGGCCTTATGCTTGCAAGGCAAGCACTCTACCAACTGAGCTATCTCCCCAGCCCCAATAAAATATTTTTTTAAATTTTCAAACAAAATTTTTTGTTGTTAGTTGTAAATAGACACAATACCTTTATTTTATTTATTAATATGGTGCTGGGTATCGAACCCAGTGACTCACACATGCAAGGCAAGCGCTCTACCACTGAGCTACAACCCCAGCCCATATTTTAAAATCAAATTTACAACATACAGCCAACAGTTCAAAAAGCTTCAACAATTATGTTAGTTCAGATACCCAGTTCAAACTGGGTAATTTCTTAAATCATTACATAAGTGAGTTCACAATTTAAGATATCAATGCTAACAGGGTGCAATGGCATGCCTATGATCACAAGTGACTTGGGAGGCTGAGGCAGGAGGATTGCAAGGACAGCCTGAATAATTTAGTGAGACCCTGTATCAAAATAAAAATAAAATGGGTTGGGGATGTAGCTCAGTGGTAGAGTACCCTAGGTTCAAACCCCAATTCTGAAGGGGGGAAAAAAAAAGATAAAAATGTAATCAATATTAAAGTGTTCAAATTTAAGCAGATAAATATTGAATAATGGAAAGGACACAGAAAAGAGTACTTTTTCTACACTGTTTAAACAGTCCTTTGTGATTCTAATGACAATTTTCCATAATAACTGAAAAAAAGAATCCAAAGAGTTTAAAGTATTCATGGGAGACATACAAATGGAAAAATCGCTTCTATATAAGCTCAGTGCACTTATACAATCTGGGGTCATTTTTAAAAAGACAATTGAGGTCCCTTTCCTTTAGCTGTAAACAACTTGCTGTATGACTTGTAATGTAATACCATATTCTGGGAGATTTCAAACATTCATAATCCACAGGAAAAATACTCGACACTCCTACACTATTTTTTTAAAGCCCACAATAGTGCAGTCTTTTAGCTACAAAGCTAGAAGCTTGCTATAAAACCAGTACTTTTCCACTAGAGTTGCTTGTGGGGCGGGGAAAGGGACTTTCAGCACTGCAAACGTTAGGGTCTAAAATAAGATCATTGCAAGGAGTTACTACAACACTCTCACTGCCAGCACTGTCATGGCAACAATGAACTAGCTAGGAGAATGCTCTTTTAACTTTCAAAGCTAAACTTGAGTCTATTACTCATGGAAATATACCAAATTTTCTTTTAGGTAATGCATTAAGGAAATCATTTTACTTGGAAGCTTTTAATGTAAAGATAAGCTTTTTCTGCACCATAATTCCAAGATCACAGTTCACAGATTTCAGGCTATCAGCTGAAACTTATCATGATAAAATAATGAAAATTATATACCACAGTGAAACATGAAGATTCAGTAGGGTTCAAAAGCAATTTCAAGATGGGTCAGCATTTAAATAAGAATTTGATATGCAATTTAAAGATAGTTGAGAAAGTAGTTTACTCTAGAAACACCAAAGTTTAAAGTTTCATCTTCAAGGTAAAATAAATCAGAAAAGAAAGTAAGATATTTTCACTGTTAGGGATATTAGGTTTTTATTCAGATAGTATGGGATAATGTTGAAAAATGTGGATATAGCCTGGGGTTTAAAAACCTAGCTACTATTCAAACTGGCTATGATATCTTGGTCAAGTTACACTTATCTGGGCCTTAAGTTTTATTAATGCATAAGGTGGGAATAATAATACCTACACTGTTACAATGTTGTTGTGAAGACTGAATAAATTAATATATGAAAAGGACTAAGAACCAGCTTTGTCATATAGAATGCCTATTTCCCCTGTATTCAAAAACATACAGATTGCTAAAGATGATTTAAGACCCTGTTTCCAAACCCATGGGACATTTTGAAGCAGTGTCTACTGCTGCCTCTGCCCTCAACCTCCCACTACCCCAACATTCATTCTGATCAGTAGGAGATATAAGTAGGCCTGGGAGTATAGGAAGAGTCATATACTATTAAGCAAATTCAAGAAATCAAACAATCTCTTCAAACTCTGTTACCTCTTCTGGAATATCTTTTGATAATGTAACCTTTGCAGTTACTTGTCTGAATTATATCAAACTCACTGGGCTGAGCCAATTATCTGGCAAGAGCGAACTGTTTGGAGGACTTTCTGTTTAATAAGCCAGCCTTCCATTGGGGAAGCAGTGTAGAAACATTGATGGGGCAGCTCTAGGAGACCTTCAAGGCAAGCATTCTCTGTAGCAGATAACTTTCTTGGAATAACTACACATGAATAGACAAGGCATAGAGGATTCAGCTGCTTAATAACTACATTGGTATACAGGCCATCATGATTTCCTATATTAAGCGTCTCTGAAGACATATTTGAAAGTAAAATGTTTCTAAGTGGAATAGTAGATTAACATAAGCAGAGTCCAATTCTCAGAGAGTTAAAACAATATTTACTAAATCCTTAATTATGGTTCCTAGAGGTGGCTACTTCCTCTAGATCAAAGAACCTATAAGAAGATGAAAACTTTCTCATTTTCCCAGACTTGAGGGATCATAAGGGCATATTATGCAGAGGGTTCAACTTTCCATTTTCTTCCCCACAGGCTGGGAACAGAATAGAATACTCAGAATTAACATTCATTGAGTTACTGGGTTCTAGTAAACATTACACATTACTTCACAACTGTGTAGGGAACTGAGGCTTAAGGAGGTTATGTAACTTGCCTAAAGTCAGAATTTGGCAGAGCAGCACTTAAACTCAGGTTTAACTCTAGAGCCTAGGCTCTTGACCATTATTCCCAAATGCTGTCCAGGTACTGACACAGGCTTTGGCCAAGGGTCTCACAATGTATACCTGATCACTCGCCTGCCTGACTGCCACCTTTTCCTGCTAGTGCAATGATAGCATTACAGAATGATGTTGGACTCCAGTGACAGGGTGTATCTACCCTCAGTCCTGGGCAAAGTCCAACATTTACCTTGGGGCAGTGACTGGTTAGAAACACTATGTCACAATCAAACATCAGCATTAATCAGATAATGTATGAAAACTGAGTTTAACGTACAAAAGGCAATTAGGAGTGTTGCTACACAAGATACAAAATGTGCAATGCATGAAAATCAATTACATAAAAATTGAGACTGTCCATTCCTAAAGTAATGCCAGTTTGGAGTCTGATTCATTAGCTGGAAGACAGATCAAGTTTATCATTATCATTACAAATATTTATTGAACAATAATTCTCAAAATCACCTTATGAAGTTATTATTCTCATTTTACAGATAAGTAAGCAGAGGCTCAAAGAACTCATTCATAATTAAATTTGTATAGTATACTGAAGTTTACAAAATGCTTTACAATATTAACTCCTTTAATTTTTCAGTACATCAGAAGGAAGATAATAAAATGCCAATTCTTAGATGAGAAACTAAGACTACAGAGGTTAACGCATTCATGGTCACATAGCTGGTAAAGAAAACCTCGAATGATATTTAAATCATTCTAAATATTTCTGAGAGTCAACATGACACTATGGATATTTAGAATAGTTAGAAAATAAAATAAATCAGGAAAAAAAAACATAAAAGCTGCTGAGACTTCATCATCACCATCTTTTTTTTTTTGGCTGGTACTGGGGATTGAACCCAGGGGTGATAGACTACTGAACCACATCTCCAGTGTTTTTTATTTTATTCTGAGATAGGATCTCAGTTCAGGCTGGCCTCAAATTTTTGATCCTTCTATCTCAGCCTAACAAGTTGTAGAATATGGGTGTACACCTCCAGACCCAGCTCTTCTTCAGTTTTTTTTAAGTAGAGTCCTTATTAAAATTAAGTGAAATTTATAGACTTTTCTTTCCCATGTCAAAAAATAGACAGGTACAGAGTTTAGCATATAGTAGGTTCACAATAAATAATGAATGAAATGAAGTGAAATAATTCACTAGTTTCAATTGTTAAATTTATACTGTCTCAATAAAATTTCAATTATTTTTCATACTCAGAACCTCTATCATCAACAAAAACAAAGAAATATAGGTTATATTTTAAAAACTGTCAATACATGCATCAACTACTTAGGTAAAAAAGTAGATACATCTTAATTTGATCACTATCAACAACTTGGAGAGTTTATTCTGTGAGAATACCTGTCATTCAAATCACTGTTTAGTTTTGAAAGGCTCCTCTTAAAAATGTCCTTCAGCACCATTGAACATACCACTCTACCACTATTTTGCAAGGCTGATCTTTATCACATGATCTCAAGAATTTCTTGCTGTTTAGGCTATGAATAGCATTTGAAAAATTACTCAGTTATAATTATAGACAGCTAACACCTGCCAACTTGCTAGAAAATGAAATCATGTAAAATTTAAAGACAACTGTGCAAAGTTTATCAAACAATAAAGTATCAAAACAGTAAATGCTTTTAGTAAACTAAGATTCAAATTAGACTTTATTGAATACTAAAATACATAGAATTAATAAATTCTCCTAGCCACATGGTTAGTTTTACATACATGTTTATTGGTTTATCTATTGAAACAATTTTGAATTAGTTAATAATTCAAGTTAGTTAAAAAACTAAAGGAACACTATTCATTAAGTGAATGTGCATATTTATTTAATGAATATATATGAAAGTTGATTTGGATAATATAACTCACAAAGGTCACATCATAAATTTTATTTCTCTTTAGTATGGTTTAAAAGCTTAGGAAGGATTGGGAATATAGCTCAGTAGTAGGGAAGCTCACCTAGCATGTTTGAGGCCCTGTATTCAATACCCAGTGCCAAAAAAAGTATGGGAAGTCTTAAGGCAATTTTATAATGTAAGTAATATTTTGTAATTCTAGAAGATCTTTCACTTTTTAATTGAAAATAGGGTAGTGTTTAAGTAAAATATAAAGGTATAAATAAAACTAAAAGTATCTAATTTTTTCATAAAAAGTATTTCCATATTTCATTGCAATCTATTAAAACTTTCTATAGTTTTATAAAAGACATTAAAGTTTGAGAGAACAGATAATTCTCGTGTTGCCAAATTTTATGATTTCTTTTCTTATAAAGTGAAACTTGTTTTTAGTCTATTTACTTGAAAAGTGTGCCACAAGTTGAGTCTACAAGTAATACAGACATTTAACAATAAAATGTTAATGGGGAAAATAAAATAAATGGTCCCAATAGTTGGCCTACAAAAACTACCAAAATATTGCCAATAAAAAAGCATTTTTACAAAACAAGTGTACAGTGGGGCACAGTGGTGCTTGCCTGTAATCACATTGACTGAGGTGGGCAAGTGGGAGGCTAGCCTGAGCAACTTAGTGAGGCTCTAAGCTACTTAGAGAAACAGTGTCTCAAAATAAAAAATAAAAAGGGCTGGATTAATAGTACAGTGGTAAGGTGCCCCTGAGTTAAATTTACCAGTACCAAAAAAGATAAAAGTTTTTTAAAAGTATCTTTTACTGGGCATCTTGGCACACGCCTGTAATCCCAGTAAATCGGAAGACTGAGGCAGGAGGACCTCAAAGTTTGAAAACAGCCACAGCAATTTAGGGAGACCCTCAACAATTCAGCAAGACCCTGTCTCAAAATTAAAAGGGCTAGGAATGTTCAGTGGTAGAGTGTCCCTGGATTCAAAGAAAACAAAACCAAGTATCTTTTACAAGATACTTCTTCCTACATACTAACTTCACCGATAAAAGTTTATTTATAAACACTGGTTTGCCTGGGTATAGTAATCAACGAAAAGAAAGTCAAACATGAAATAAATACTTGTATTTCCAGTTCCCTGATGACCTCAGAAATAATCACCAAATATTCTGATGAATCCTCCCAATCTGATTTTCTGAGTATGCTGTGCCAGTATAATTAAAGCACTAGGTAATTTCTTCAAGGTCAGTTAGTCTTTCTCACTTCATATACTAAATGAGACCTAGAAAAGCAAGGTCAAAGTAAATCCTATTTTCCATTGACTTCCATAAAAAAAATTTAGATATTTTACCATGGTGTTAAAAAACAGACTTGAGAAATAATGACGAGGAAGTGATTAAAATAGGTAGCAAGGCGTGCTTTGTGCTGATGTACTTCCAACAGCATTTTTATCCTTCTACGTATTTTAAGCACTGCCTTCCCCTACTCACCCAGCACCAACTCTGTCCTTCCACAAATTCTGAGATCTTTCTCATGTTGATGCTTCCTTTCAGTCCATGCTTTTCTACAACTTAAACACTGTTTTTAAATATGAGAATTCTTTATGATTAATACAAAACCCTAAATAGAGCCTGTCAGAATAATTTTAAGTGATTCAGAATCCTTTACTATACCCAAGATTCTATCAGATAAAAGTTTCAACAAATCTGTAAGTTGGCTGTGTGAATTATTAATTTGTTACCTATTCAAATGGTAAAAAGACATTTTATTAATTTCTTATGGCTTACCAAAAGGAAAATAAATGTAACTCTAAAACAAAGCATATCACACCTATATTATAATCCTCTTATTCCAAGGGGCAAAAAGTATTAAAGATGAGGGGAATAATTCTAATTATGCTAAACTATTGTTTCAGAAATCTTCCACAACATCATGAACAACCCATGACCTTAAACTGAAATTTAATACTGTAGTATTTAACATCCCATCTTTAAACAAAATACCACATCCCGTTTATACACAAAATAACCATGTTAGAAAAATATCTTTAAATTTAAACATTCTTTTTCTTTTTCATGTTAAGGGCCATCTGAAGTACTAACAGAAAAAAAAAATATATGAAACTTGAAAACTTAAAGAAAAATAAGTATCTTTGGTTGTTGTGGTGCCCACTACAAGGTAGGAGAATCGCAAGTTTGAGGCCAGTCTGCACAATTTAGGGAGGCCCGTGTTAAATAAGAAATAAAAAGGGTTGGGGATGTAGCTCAGTGGTAGATCATCCCTGGGATCAGACCCTAGTAACCCCCCCACCTCAATTTTCCTGTTCGTTTCAAACTTTCTGAAAGAGTTCATAACAAAGGAAGAAGACAGGATGCATTTATATATCATAAAGACGCAATTGATGGTAAATAGAACAGATACTATTCATCCTGTCAGCCAGAAGGAAAAAAAAAAAAAAAAGATATCTGTCCTCAAACCACTTAGAATAAGAAAAAAGATAAGCCTTCAATTGCTTCACATTCTCTATCCAAAAAAAGTCCAGAAAACCTCAGGGTAAATAGTATTTTCCTGAGTTCAAAACAAAGGAAAATGGTCAAAGATAGGAAAGAGAGAAAGCACGGAGTGGAGAAGCAAGCTGTATTAAGGCTTTCTGAAGGAAAGGGATGGAGTCCTTACTATATCAATAAAAGAAGAAAGGCCAGAAAATAGTGGATATGAAGAGAGAAGCTTAGTGTAAATATTGAAAGAGGACTCTTGTATTTGCTGTTATACCTAAGAGTCAGCAGTGTATGTTTGAAATGTACTATCTTAAACTTTTGGCTTTGACTGGCCAGCAATAAAAAAGAAATCAAAGTAAAATAATCATTAAAAAAAAAAAAAAAAAAAAAAAAAGAGCCCAGGCTGGGGTTGTGGCTCAGTGGTGGAGCTCTTGTCTAGCATGTGTGAGGCACCCTCGATCCTCAACACCACATTAAAAAACTAAATAAACAAAATAAAATTCTGCTTCTAGAATGTTTGTAATATACTATAAATACTATTTCATAGACCCATTATAAATGACTTAAGTATTCGTCTAACCAATAAAATCCAAATTATAAGCAGACCAAGTGATATATTATCTAGTTAGATATAGGTACAGTTTTAAAGGACACTTATAACTAGCCCTGTTCATGTGATGGGGGAAAGGGAGAGGAGTGGATCTTAGCCCTTAGGGGCCGAATACTCATTAATCCAAACTAAAAATACAAATGCCTAATTTCCTTGCCAATGACTGGTTTAGGAAAGAACATGTGACCACCATCTTGTGCAATGAAAAACTGAGAGGAAGTCTCCCAGAGGGCTTCTGGGAAAAACCTTTCTTCCCTGATAGAAACATGGGAAGAAACACTTTCTTTTGAGCTGCAGATGGTTGTGACTGCATGTGATGTCTGAAACTGTTGTTGCAACCTTGAAACCATGAGTACAGACATCACTTCCTATGCTGAGGAAAGAAGAATAACATTTTTAAAAGATGGAAAGCAAAATAGTAATACAATTGAGTCAATAATTAATCAATCAAGCTTGGAATTGTGCAATGTCCAGAATTATTGTGTGAAATTAAAAAAAACTTATTGCTAGATCTATAAATTATATATTACCTAACTGGATAGCAACTAGATACACCAATCTCAAGTACAACACCAACAACTGCAAAAAGTGCATCATATCCAATAACTAAAGTTTCATTTCTCTGGGGGGAGGGAAGTAACTATTACTTCACTAAATGAAAGCCTTCCCCACACCACTTAACAAAGATAACTATTTTATTTAGTCTATATTTTCTACCTTAAGCCAAATTGCTTTCAGAAAATGTTAAATGCTGGTATGAGAAAATTTAATGGTTTTCTCTCTTCATAATACAGAAATAAAAATGATTAAATGAAGATTCTTAAAAATGTTATTTGGGATACTCCTTATGATCTTTTGATACATATATGCACTTATGTTTTTCATCTTAATTTGATAAGCTTCATTGAGACTATGGTTCATGCTGGTTGCTGTGGCGCATGCATGTAATCCCAGTGATTTGTGAGGCTAAGGCAGGAGGAACTGAAGTTCAAAGCCAGTCTCAGCCATTTAGTGAGGTCCAAGTAAGTTAGTAAGAGACTGTCTCAAACTTTTAAAAAGGGTTGTGGAAGTGGCTCAATGGTTAAGTGACCCTGGGTTCAATCCCAAGAAACACCCCCCCCCCAAAAGACTATAGTTCACTAGTGGATTATATCAGTAAAGTAGGCCTAAGGTCAATACCTCTATTTCTTTTCTTAGGGTATCAAGAATATTAAATGGTATCCCAGAATAAATAGAGCATCCCATAAGAACAGAGGACTTTTCACAACAGCTGGGAACAATCTTACTGATCTTCTAGTGCAAGCACAGTGCCTAGTACAGAGTGGTTCTCAAAAATGTGATAGATTTCAATATGTTGTTAATGTGAAATCAATAAATCAAGAACATGTTTATAAACAGAAGATGCTGCCTCCCATTGTGCCAATTTTTTCCAGATTTAGCCATTTGGAGTTGAACCCACCCTACTACAACCTTCCATATCTCCCCAGTCACTTCTAGTCCTTGGAGATGACCTAGAACAAGCACTTAATGTCCTTCAAGAACAGCTGCAAGAATTGCATAGGCACTTCAGTTTTTCCTGCTTTACTAATGAATGCATTGTGGAATACTACATTTGAATTACTAGTTTGCCAAGTGAGATTGATGATAAGGTGGGAGCAGTGGGGCAGAGGGTGGAAAGGCAAGTGGAAGCTAGAGGATGCTGGTTATTATGCGACAGGACCAGATTTTCATTTTAGATAAATGACTTTGCAGCTACGTGGAGGACAGATAGAAAGGTGGAGGGTGGATTAGGTTAGGTCTGGAGATGTGAGAGACAATAGAACTACAATAGTAGAAACAGAAATCCACTTAGGAGTCATTTCTACTCAGACATCTCATAGGCAACTTAACCTCAACACATATAAAACAGAAATAATTTTTCTCCTAAATGGACCTCCTGCCACTCTTCTATATCAGGAAATAGTTACATTATTCACCAAGTAGTTCAAACTAGAGTCAGCCTTGCTTTTATTTTTCTCAACTTCTACATCCAGTTAAAAATTATATCCTGTATATAATAACTCTTTATCTCCCCAATTAATTTCCCTTTTCCACTTCCTCCATTACATCCTAATCCACTATCATTTTTGCCACACACCAGTGGAACAACCTTCTAAGTGCTATGGCACATCCACTCTTGGCCCTAGAAACCCATCTCCGCCTTGCTTTCAGAATGATCCTTCTTACACATTATCAATCACGTCACCACCTTGTTCAGAAGTCTTCAGTGGCTTCCCATTGTTTCTAGGATAAAGTCCACAATCCTTAACATGGCTTACCAGCCCTCTGGTATTTGAATCTTGCCTAACAATAGTAAGAATACCTAACAATACTGAGTATTTCTTATGTATTAGGCTCTGTGCTATCCTTTGAAAGCATAATTTCATTTCATTCTCATAGCAACACTGCAAGGAAATACTAACATTTCCCCATTTTGCAGATTAGGAAACTGAGTCAAGGAGTGATTATGTAACATCCACATCGTACAGCAAATAAAGTACTGAAAACAGACCTGACTCCAGAGCACGTGCTCTTAAATTTTCACACACCCCCCTCAGTCTACTTCAATCATACTGAATCACTTTCTGTTCCTAGAGTTCATTTGCTCTTTTGCCACAAGGCCTTCAAATCTACTATTACTTAAGTCCTAATCTGCAGAAAAATCTCATTTATTCATTTAGTCTCTGCTTAAATATCACTGTCTCAGGAAAGTCTTCCCTTACTATCTAAAATTAAAGTTTTTGTTTGTTCACTTCTTTATGCTCTCTTCCCTCAGTAGAATGTCAACACTGTTACCACTGGTCCTCAATCCTCACCAGGGGTTCACTAAACATTTGTTGCATGAATGCATGCATGGATGAATAATGTGGGGGTAGAAACTCCCTAAAATGGAAATTTCATCTACCTAGATTGATGAGAAACAGAAAGAAGGCAAATATAAATTTGTTCATCCACTGGGTATTTATTTAGTGGCTTCCAGGTTCGAGCCAATACTCTTGAGAACTTACAGCCCTCCTGGGGGAGACAGACACACAAACATGTGATTATAGCACAATATAAGTCAAGATCCTCTTAGAAAAGTGTCAGGAATAAGGTACAATAGATACAGAAATGAAAAGAAGTGTTAAGTCTAGCGAGGAGTAGTGGCGCATGCTTGTAATCCCAGTGACTACTGAGGCTGAGGTAGGAGGATTCCAAGTTCAAGGCCACCTCAGCAACTACCCAAAATGAAAAAATGAAAAGAACTGGGGAACCTAGCTCAGTGGTAGAATACCCTTGAGTTCAATCCCAAATATTTCCCCAAAAGTGTAAGTTTATGGGAAATCTTCACAGTAAAGAAAATTCTCAAATCCTTCTATAGGCTGAATGAGTCCTGAAATAAATTTCACATAGTCCATATATTTCACTTGTGAAAAGAGAGAGAAGTGTCTACCATGCTGGGGCACTTTACTTCTCATTTAATTCTCATGATAGCCCTATGTTCTTATTCCCATTTAACAGATTTAGAAATCCAAGTTAAAGATCAAATAACTTGCCCAAGGTTATGGCAGTACATTAACAAAGGAGAATTTGAGCCTAGGTGTGACTCTAGTGCCCATTTACTTATCATTTGTATTGCAATCCTTCCACACAACACTCCCCAGAAACTACTTACTTTTATTTTCAGCATAACTCTTAACAAAATTGGTTATCTAGTTTCTCACTATAATATAAAGAAGAGCAAGATGAAAGGACAGGAAGAGACTTAAGTGAAGTATACAAACAGCAAGGGAAAGGGCAGAAAAATTATAAAAATTGGACACAAATATTTTTTAAAAAACATGGACATGGATTATATAATCCTACACAATTCATAATAATATTTGATGTGCATAATGATGGCACTATTATGAAAAGAAATGGTAGTTATAGTGACTACAGTGTAAGAGATAAATAACTTTTTGTGCTTAAAAGGATAAGCTTCAGGAATACAGAACATTATTTCTGGTAAAATTAACTATAAAAATTGTTTACCAAGTTATTCATGAGGAGAAATACCCCCAAATCTTAGAGTCTTTATTTTATGGATATGGTTTTTCTCTTCCTTTAAGTTAAACTCAGGCCAGTATAGAAAAATTATCATGCTTAGCTTACGTACATATCCAAGTAAACTACAAATTTTAAAAAGTTCTCATAACATGACTTTGAACAACACATGTGGACTAACTTATAAATTGACAAACATAGCGTATCACTGAACATTATTATTTTTAAGTATTTCTCTAAGGAAATAAACCTCTTAACAAAACAGAATAAATCAATTATATAAAAATGGGGGGTTATAATATTTTAAATTTTGCTGCACTCACAATTTAAATAGATATGCATATAAAAAGAAAAACAATTTAAGCAAACACAGAAGAGGTGGTTGAGTAAATTTACCATCAAAGTGTTTCTACCATATGCCCCACCTGGGTTCAACTTGTCAACCTGAAGATGTTGGCTCCTTTATAACAAGCTTTTACTGTTTTACATAGCCCTCTTTATTTAAAAAAAAAAAAAAAAAAAAAAAAAAAAGACTGCATTTAGAGAACAAATTCTATTTTTTTTTTTTTTTTTTAAAGAACAAGAGAAAATTGTTCCACCAATTATCTTGAACAAACTGACTAGGAAACATTTATTTAATATCTTTTATCGTTTTAGAGGCTTTAAACTTTTAAATGTAAAACTTTCCACACACAACTCTGTAACAATGTGAAAAGCACACGGGTTACACTTAACATGTAAAAGAAACAAAGTAAACATCTTCCAGTTAACTGTAATTTTCATACATTTTTCTAGAAGCGGTGCAGTTTCTACATAAAACTATAGAAAAACAATACGTGTTTACTTATATTTTAAAATAGTTTTTACTTTAGTTTATCTTGTTCCACTGTGGCCTCAAATTCACTGTTTTTACAGAAGTTCCTAAAGTAGAGTGAATTCACAGTAAAAGTTCACATAATAAACTATTTGAATCACAAATTATTCACAATGTGAATTACTGCCAAGCAAAATCTCATAATATAGCAGTATTTATTTACAACGCTCTCCCTTACCTGAACGCTCTTCAGAATAAACTCACTTTTCTCTCTTACATCTTTAAAAGGACATCTCTTAGAAAGCATAAGCAGATGAGCAAGTAGCTTATTCAACCCATCCAAAGAAACAGCATTTAAGGGCCCGTCTTCCGATGGACGATAAGGTGTCTCCTTCACGGAACGAAGATACTCTGTTTTTCTCAAAATGATTTGCCTAATGTTTTCCAGCGCTGTCTCCCTAGTAGTTGAATCTCTACTGCACAGTCCATCCCATCTCACTTCATTCTCTCCTTCAGCCATGACAATCGGAGTTTTTCCTTTGCAGTCTTCAGTTACCTTTCAGCATGCCCCAAAAGCACTTTGTATTTTTAAAACGAGAACCGTAAAAATAAATTCAGGGAAATCTACCTGTCACTAAAACACGTCTGGGTGACATTTGGAATTAGAAGTGTCTTTTAAATTGATGCGTTCAACCTATTAACAAGACTGATCACCCTTTCCTTCTACAAGAAAGGGCGGTCTTCTGCTCATAGATTGAAAAAAACAAACTTAGAAAGTTGCAATCTTACAGCGCTGGCTTGCAGGACTGGGAGTCTCGGAGAAGTGTTCTCTGTCTCGCGGGGTCAGCGGATATCCTCACGTTGTGGAGCTGTCAAATCCGTGCTCTGCCCCAAAAGGCTGGCAACAGTTGAACGCTCTCCAGCCATTCGGGGTTTTTGTCTGTGCAGTCACCGGTTTCCCCCAGCGTTCCCACCCCGCCCCTCCTCTGACACGAGTCCCCGCCCTCCTCAGCTCATCTAGCGCCCCAGCTGCGGGCCGGGCGCCGGCGGAGAAGGCAAGCTGAACCCTGGCCCCTGGCTGTGCGGCCCGAGAGTCGGGCGCTCCTGGGGTCGGCAGTCTCCAGCAGTCGCTGTCTTGGCGGGCGGCGACGACACAGAGCCCAGCCGGCTCCAGACCCCTTGGAAGACGCCGCTTCTTCTCCTATTTCTGTGCCCTAGCCCACCGCCACCAAGCCAGAGAGGATCGAGCAGCAGCGGGAATCCTCGAGCACCCAGCAGGGCGAAGGAGTTGGCAGAGCCGCAGGGCCAGAGGCTCAGAGCCCGCCCCTTCGTCCAGCTCCATCGGTGGGATCGGCCCAGAGGGCGGGAGCAGGGAGGGGAGATGGGGTCCTTAGCCCCCAGCCCCTCCCCTTTCTCCGCCCGGCACAAACCCGGAGCCGCCCCTGCCCCTGCGCCTTCTTCCCCGCCCAAGCAGACACGACCCGCCAAGGCAAAGCCATTGGAAAAAGCCCCGCCCTCTAGCAGGCTACCTTCAGACCCCAAGTCCGCGGAGCGCGGCCGCCGACCGCTGCCGGCTACTACGCATGCGCAACCGCGAGTAGCGTGCGTGCGCCTTCAAAGGCCCTCGGTTTGCGCCGGCAAGCGTTTTTCGTTCCCAGGCGTTCGGAGTAGTTGGACTGGAGTAGGGGAAGGGAAAGTAAGAAATAGGGGTACGCTGAGATTTTTATCACGCGGGACAAGCACACCAAATAAAAGCACTACAGCACCCATTGGAGAAACTGAATCTAAATTTAAGATTAGCCTAAAAAAATAGCGTCAGCCTGTTTATTATGCCAAACCAGATTTAAATAGGATGTCTTTGCACTGAATGCTGGGAAATGCAGTTTTGATGCTGCTGGCGCGTTCTGTTTACGACAGAAACTACAACCCCCAGGGGCCACCGCGACGTTGGCTGCAGCTGCCCACCAACGGTTCTAGAGGCAGGAGTTGATCGAGAGCGACCATCTGGTAAGCGCCTTAGGTTTGGCTCTCACCTTTCTTTTGATACAATTTTCCTTCTTCCACTTCCCCTAAGATTTTGGAGACGAAGCCATCTAGGGTTGCCGTCTTTAGTCGAGAGACTTTCCAGTGACCTGCGTGGAAATAAATAGTATAGTCGTGGTGAGGCGAGGATTTGGGAGTCGCGATCCCGACGGTCTGAGGTAGCGACCCCAAGTAAGGCCAGGCTAGACGGACGCTGTGGGAACACGTGTGTTGCTCCGCTCGGCTCCCTCTGCTTCCGCCTTTTCAAGAGCAGGATTGGTAGGGATCCCTGTGCATTTTGCACCTTTGTTTTCCTTTGCATTGAGGAATGTTCTGTGCTTTATTTGCTCGGTCAAATGAAATCTCAAGCAGCGCTTCGAAAGGTCCATTTTGTATGAGACTAAAGGACAAGGAACTCCCAGTACTCCAAAATGTGAATTCCTTGCAGGCTTTCAATTTTTTTTTTTTTTTCTTTTTAGAGATGCATGACAGTGGAGTGTATTTTGATATATTATTCTTACATGGAGTACAGCTTATTCTAATTAGGAGCCCATTATCTTCAAGCAATTCTGTCATTTCTTTAAAGTTACTTTTTGTTTTTAAAAGTCATTCTTGAGAATATTGAGGTTTGAAAGGCCATGAATGGACTGATAATCAGTTTAGATGTTAATTCTTCACATGACAAAATAGATGTATTTCTAAAAATTTAAACTATTATTCAATAATGAAAAAGGCACAGTCCTAACATGTTAGAAACACTGATGCTTAAATATACAGTTACAATACCGTTTGATATTATTGGAATGAGTACAAGGAGATCACAGCCTAGTCTTGTTAAGTCAGGGAAATCTTCATCTCAGGGGAAATGAAGACCAAAAGAACAGTACCCATGCATTCAGACAAATATCTGTTGAGTGTTTACCACTGAGCTATATCCCCAGTCCTTTTTTTATTTTTGAGACAGAGTCTAAAGCGGGCCTCACTAAATTGCTGGCCTGGGACTTGTGATCCTCCTGTCAGCCTCCCAAGTTATGGGATTACAGGCATTCACTACCACACCAGCTGTCCTTGCAATTTCTCAAATGTGCGGGCATACTCCTATCCACAGGTCTTTGCACCAGCTGTTCTCTTCACCTGAATGTCCTTCCAGCAGGCTTCTACATGGCTTACTCTCTCCTACTTCATAGCCTCTTATGTGCCCTTCTTTGATTAGTTCTTCTCTGATCACCTTACTTAAAAGTGAACTTTCCCGGCATGGTGGTTCAGCCTGTAATTCTGGCTACTCAGGAAAATGAGGCAGTGGGGGGATCACAAGTTCAGGCCAGCCTCAGCAACTTAGTGAGACCTTAAACAATTTAGGAAGACTGACTCAAAATTTCAACAAAGGGGGTGGGAGTTGGGGTGCTGGGAATGTGACTTGGTGGTGAAGTACCCCTGGGTTTAATCTCTAGCACCAACACGCCCCGCCAAAAAAAAGGTGAACCTGCCTATCGCCACACCACAACTTGGCACTCCCCATTCCCCTTCCCAGTTGGTTTTTATTTTTTTCTATGTGCCTTCATTTCACTTTCTCTCTCTCTCTCTCTCTCTCTCTCTCTCTCTCTCTCTGTATATATATCTATATATATATAGATATATATATAGATATATAGATAATAAGATTGATATATTTATATAACATATTTACTTTCCTCGGAGATAGTAAGTTCTGTGGCAGCAGGGCTATATTGTGCTCTGTTACAAAAAACCGGTGCTATGGCTCCGTGGTTAAGCACTCCTGGGTTCAATCCCCAGTACCAAAAAAAAAAAAACAGAAATAGCAAGGACAAATGATGAAACTGAATGTCAGTGAGTACAAGAAAGAATAGCTTGAGGTTACAGAGAAAGGAGGTAGTGGTAGGAGATCAAGTAGGCAATTATAAGGACTTTTATTGTTTTGATTGAGGTAGGGAGCCACTGGAGGGTTTTAAGCAGATAAAGCCATGACCTTTTAAAAATGATTATGTCTTTTAAATAGTGTCAAACATAGACTATGGGGAAGCAATGTTAGAAGTGGTAAGGAAGCCAAAGAAAATCCAGGTGAAAGATGATTGTGGTGTTTTGGACCATAGTGGTAACAGTTGAGGCAGGAGAGGAGGTGGAATCTGAATATATTTTGCTAGTGTAGCCAACAGAATTTGTTTATAGATGGATGTGAGATATGAGACTAAAATAGTCAAAGATGATGTTACTGGAGTCCTAGGCTAGAGATATAACTCTGAGGATCCAACAAATCAGGTCCTATCACTTACCCCAAAAATCAGATAAAAAAGATTATGGTGAAAAAATAGGAAGAGAACTTTAAATAGTGTAACTAGTGGTAAGACAAGGCAACCCAAGTCCTTAATCTTGTCTTCAAGAGGGTGACAGTGACTTTGAGGTTTTATAGAAAGGAGATTAAGGGTAAATTGGGAGTTTGCATAGCTGGAGACTGTCATAGCTGCCAAAGCAGTTGATCTTGATTTGATCCATCAATATCTCAGGATTGGTCTGCAGGAGTATTGTCAGAGATAAGGAATTTGCTGTTGCCTGGGGGATAGCTTCTTGGGGAATAGTCTCCCCTCATCCACAAGATGTTTATCCATCAGATCTGCTGTTCCTAGAATCCAAGGTGACTCAGCAAGGGAAAAGGACATGAAATAAAGGCAGGAATGCCAAGTTTTTAATCCTGCTTTTGGTCACCCATAGGACATTTGCAGGCAAAGGTGAAAAATCTAAGTCCTTGTTTACAACCTGTTCCACTAGAAGGCAGGAATTAACCATTCATTGTTATGAGATAGTATGCAGATCTGTAAAAGGGAAGAAATCAATAATTCAGTTGGCCATGCTAAGTTTGAGATGCATTTAAAACACTCAAATTGAGTGTGGAATTAGCAGTTGGATAAATGAGACTGCAGATGAGGGAAAAGACCTAACTATATTTTGGTTTTCATAGCAGTTTTTTTAGTTTTAGTTTTTGGACAGTGCTGGGGTGCTTAACCACTGAGCAACATCCCCAGCCCTTTTTATTATTTTTATTTTTTAAAATGTATATTTTAGTTGTAAATGGACACAATATCTTTGTTTTATTCATTTTTATATGGTGCTGAGGGTTGAACCCAGTGTCTCTCACGTGCTGGGCAAGTGCTCTACCTCTGAACTACAACCCCAGACCCCTTTTTTATTTTTTGAGACAGAGTCTAAGTTACAGAGGCTGCCCTCCAACTTGGGAACCTCCTGCCTCAGATTCACGAGTTACCTGGGATTGCAGGCATGTGCCACCACTTCTCCCCTGTGTTCAGTTTTGTAAGAAGCTCACAACTGGGACTGGGGGTGTGACTCAGTGGTAGAGTGCTTGCCTACCATGTGTGAGGCCCTGGGTTTAATCACAAGTTCCACAAAATAAGAAAAGAAAAACTTAAAACTGCCTAAGTATCTGTACCATTGTGTATTCCCACCCTCAGTGAATTAGTTTGTTGTTCCACATCTTTTCCAGGATTCAGTGTTATCAATGTTTTGTATTTTAGCCATTGTGATAGATATGTAATAGGATTTCATTATTGTTTTAATTTGCCATCTTCCAATGACATATGTTGAGCTCCTGTTCATATGCTTATGTGCTGCCTGTATTGTGAAATGTCTTTTCAGATCCTTTGCCCACTTTTTGTTTTTTTTTTTGTTTGTTTGTTTTTGTTTGGTTTTGGTATCAAGGATTGAACCCAGGGGCACTTAATTACTGAGCCATATCCCGAGTCCTTTATTTTATTGATTGATTGATTGATTGATTGAGACAGGGTCTGGCTCAGTTGCTTAGGGCCTCACTAAATTTCTGACGGTAGTTTCAAACTTGTGATTCTCCTGCCTCAGCTTCCAGAATTATAGGTGTATGTGCATGCCCAAATGCCCTTTTGCCCACTTTTTATTTGATTTATTTTCTTATTGTTGAGTTTTAAGAATTATTTTTATATTTTGGGCACAAGTCCTTTATTGTAAATATTTTCTCCAAATTGGTGGCTTGTTTTTTTTAATTCTCATAACAGTGTCCTTTGTAAAGCAGAAGTTTTTAATTTTACTGAAGTTCAATTTATCAGTTTCTTCATTAATGAATAATGTTTTCTTGTTTCATCTGAAGTCTTCACGGGTGGTGGGGCAGGAGCACACATCTATAATCCCATCCAGTCTGCAGGGTGAGGCAGGAGGATCCCAAATTTGAAGCTAGCCTGTGCAATTTACTGAGACCCTGTCTCAAAATAAAATATAAGCCAGATGTGGTAGGACACACTTAGGTATAATCCCAGAGACTAGGGAGGCAGAAGCAGGAGGATTGTTAATTTAAGACCAGCCTCAGCAATTCAGCAAGACCCTGTCTCTAAAAAAAAAAAAAAAAAAAAAAAAAGGCTGGTGACATAGCTCAGTGATAAAGCACCTCTGGATTCAATCCCCAGTACCAAAACATGATAAATAAAATTAAAAGGACTGGGTATGTAGTGCGGTGGTAAATGCCTCTGGGTTCAAGCTCCTGTATCTAAACAAATAAATAAAATTTAAAAATAAAAGTCATCACCATACCCAGGGTCAACTAGATTTTCTCCTAATGTTATCATCTTCAAGTTTTATGGTTTTATCTTTTACATATAGGTTTGTGATCCATTTTAAGTTAATTTTTATAAAGGTCTATGCCTAGATTTATATTTTTATTAATGAAATTTCTACTGGATATGAAATTATTAACTTTTGATCACTAATATTAAAAGGTTAAAAAACCCCAAAAAGTAGTATACAGAATCTTTGCAGTTATTTAGGTGTTGTTCTTTAAAACTCTTCCTTAAGGGGCTGGGGAGATAGCTCAGGCGGTAGAGTGCTTGCCTTGCAAGCACAAGGCTCTGGGTTCGATCCCCAGCACCCAAAAAAAAAAAAAAAAAAAAAAAACAAAAAACTCTTCCTTAAGAAAGAGGCTTGAAGTCTGCCTAGAGATGAAGATAGGGACAGCTTTATCCAGAACACATCAGAACTAACAGTTCTATTATGGGGCTGCCTTTCTGTTATCTACTGTTAGCATGTACTGTGTGCTGAGTGCTCTAAGTGCAAATGGTTAATCAGAGACACTTCCTTCATTTAGGAATGTTATTCTCCAAGTCAATTACCTTGTGATTTGTCTATATTGCTATTTATTTGCTACTTTTTTCCCTCCTCATACAGGTTTGCAAAAACCTACCTCTGGTTTCTTCCTGTAGGAAATATAGTAAAACACTGAAGCCATCAGAACTTGAAGTATTTCCTTTTATAATGGCTAACTTCAGTTTTTTCAAGAAAATTATTCTAATAATTTATCATTTAGTAAAACAAGCACCTTTGTTTCTAAATGTTTCCTTGGTTTTTCTTCTTTTGCCTTGTTGAAAAATGTCTTGTCAGTGTCAACTAAGAATTATATGTGTATCTTTGTGTGTGTTGCCCAGATGAATCATAAAGCTTTGCTCTAACATTTTGAAATTTTAGATTTTATTTTTAAAGTTTCCTTTTAAAAAATTAAGATCATCACAAGATTGAATTGAATGATGTTCATTTGAACCTTTCAAAAGCCTACTTTTTTGAAACACTTATACATACTGTTTTCAAAATACAGTTCTCTTTTTTTCATGTTTTCCTTTATCCTTCAGGAATAAATCAATAAACTACTTAAATCAATTTTACTAATATTTCCCCCTTTTTTTGTCTTTAGTGTTTACATGTTTATTATAGTGTGCTTTGAATATCTAAATCCCTCCAATATTTCTGCCATATGTTAATAGATACCTTTTTTTGACAACAGTAATCACTGTCTGTATTCATTTTGCCTTTCTTGATAGTTGAGCCAACTCTAGCATGTATACACAATTTATGACATGAATTTTATAAACATATTTTACTTCTGACTTTATTCTTATTTTTCTAATTATTTTCCTTACCCATGTTCTATGTGAATATATACATATACAGAGATAACAAAATTTTGTGTCATTAAAAAATATTAATTATTCTAAATAACAACAACAACCAAAAACCCCACAGTAACATAATAATGCCTCTGGAATAAACAGATGTTAACATTTTGCCTCATTTATTTTTGTTGTTCATTGAAATATATATGTTGTGGAATTGCCCTTGGCATAGTAATATGTTGTCTTTGTGTCTAAAAAAATTTACATAGAAGACATTTATACCTATCATTCTGTAATTTTCTTTTTCTCACTCAAAAGTATGTTTTCAGAGTTTATGTTGCTATTTTATACCTAGTTTTAAAAAATTTTGGCTACTGTATTGTATTTCAGTGTATGAAGATGAAACAATTTACTTATCTAGTCCTGAGTAATGTGTATTTAGGTTACTTCTTTTCATTTTTTTCCTATTGTAAGCAGTGCTACAATGAACATCATTATAGGTATCTCCAGTGAACATGTGCTATTTTTTCTAGGGTTCACTTATAAATACTGAAAAATGGAATTACTGAGTTATAGGATACATACAACATCACAGTTTCCAAATAGTCCTCCAAAATTTCATACCAGTTTACACTCCTGCCAGCAGTTTGTGGAAATTTTCATTTTGTGACATCCTTGCCAAAGCTTCATTTCAACAGCCTTCTTTTTAAGATTTTGTCAAGCTAATGGGTGTGAAATTCTTCCTTATTGTGTTCAATTATTTATTTTAGAGTTGGGGTCTTAACCATGTTGACAAGGCTGACCTCTGAATTCCTGAACTGAAGCTATGGCGTGAGCCACCATCCCTGTTTATTGTTTTAATTCGCGTTTTTCTGATTTAGTGCAATTTTTTTTTTTAAATCCGTTGATGTTTTCTCTTTTAATGCTTGAGGAGTATATTTTATCCTTTTGTTAATTGTGTTTTTCTTAGTGATTTGTAGAATAGTTGTTTCTAAATTTCTGATACTATATATGTTGCTATGTATGTTGCTTTTTAAAAATTTTGTCAATGGTGGATTTTGTTGTGTAAAAACTTTAGTTGTTTTATAGTGAACTTTAATATAATCTTTTTTTTTTTGTCTATTTTAAGAAATCTCTTCTTACCTAGTCTAAAACACATTCTATATTTTCTTCTAAAATAGTTAAAGGGTTCCTTGTTCACATATAGGTGTTCAGTATAGCTGGAATATATTTTTGTTTTCAACATGAAATAGAGATATACGTTTATTTTTTACAATGTGGATAACTTAGTATTCTGGCACAAATTTGTGAATAGCCAATTTGCTCCCTCTGAAAAATACCTTTTTTCATATAACAAATTCCCACAATTATGAGAGTCTACTTCTGAACTGACTTTTCTGTTTTGTGGGTTTCTTTTCACTTGGGCCACTAATTAATAAAGTGCTGTGATAAATTTTAACAATAGAAGAGCAAATGTGTCTTTTTGTTCATTTTCATAAAGATGTTACAGATTTTTGTCATTATCCCTGTGATTCCTATAATTCTAACCCTATTGTAGGAATACACATTTTTAAATTATATTTTCTAAGCCAGATTGTCTATGTTATAGTATACAGTCTATTTAGACAGTCATATTTCCTTCCAGTTAAAATTTTTGTTAGTTCCTTTTACTACATCATCATCATCATCATTATATTGTATTGGGGAATGGAATCCAGGGGCACTCTACCACTTAGCTACATCCCCAGCTCTTTTTGTTTTTTGTTTTGAGACAGGATCTTTCTAAATTGCCCAGGCTGCCCTTAAACTTGCAATTCTCCTACCTCAGTTTCCCAAGTTGTTGGAATTACATGCTTGTCTTAATCTTATGCATTGTATTTTTTCTGTTTTATTAGTTTATCAAAATCTCTAGGTCAGTATTGAATAGTACTAATAGTATTAAATAGTGGGCATCCTATTGTCAACTGGTATTTTTATTATCTGAGATAGATTTTTATTCTTGAAAAGGAATATTTTTAATTTCTATTAATTAGTATTCAATTCATTAAAGTTGTAATTTTTTTTTTGTAATTTTTTAAATATAGTTTTCTTCTAAACCTTTGACTTTAACATTATTTTTGCTAGGTCTGTTTTTAGGTCTAATTGTTTTTTCCTGGATATAAGAACCTTGACTCTTACATTCATGTTTGGTTAACTTATCAGTCCAAAAGTTTGAATCCTTCAAACTATTACTTATAAAAATAAATTCCTATTCATTTCAAACTACATTTTACTGTTTAGCCTATCATATTTCTCCAGTACTTGAAACAGTCATCAGGGCTGATTTGCAAACCTGATATGCAATGTCTACCTTATTAAGTAACTTTTGTGAATCTAATAAATTAGACTTATACAGTTAATAAATCTGATTTTCTTAATCATTTTAAACATGTAAGAAAACAGAACCCCAACCTAGTGGTGGTACAAGCCTAAAAGCCCAGTGATTTGGGAAGCTGAGGCAGTAGAATCACAAGTTCAAGGACAGCCTGGTTGATTTATTTATTTAGGCACCAGGGATTAAACTCACAGGCACTTAATCACTGAGCCACACCCCCAGCCCTATACACTAAGTTGCTGAGTGTCTCACTAAATGGCTGAGGCTGGCCTTGAACTTTAGATCCTGACTCAGCTCTGTTGCTGGGATATAGGCATATGCGACCACTCCCAGGCAATTGGAGCTTTTCATATTGTAAAATATAATATTTTCCTTCTTTTATTGTATATAAACCTACAAGTTATTTAAAAGTCTTTCTTAAAAGTAAGTATTTCAACTACTTGTTGAAATAATAGAAATTGTGTTCTTTTACTTTTTTAGATCATTTAATGGTTGTCTAGGTTAATATCATTAAGATATTCGTAAGGGTATTCATGTGAAGACAAAACTTAATTGTTAGGCAAGGTTTAGATTTCAAGCTTGGCAAAAATAGCAGTAAAAGTTCACCATATTTGAAAGTTTGTCTGTGTTAGAACTTTTATAAATGGACAAAAACTTCAAGATAACTTAGCCCTAAGTAAGTTAGGGTTACTAACTTACTATAGATGTAGACAAAGTTATGGAGAGTTTAATATATTAATTAGGACAAGATCACATAACTAGTTATAAGTTTGTGCTATCATTATGACACCAGTGAATCCAAATGTAAAATCCTAGCAGTGAGTAGTAGCATTTGGGAGGAGTCTGTGACACCAAGTATATAAAGACTATGGTATTGGAACTTCCTAAATTCCTCTCTTCAGAAGGGAACAGTTAATGGTATTATTAACAGATGATGTTATTAAATGGAACACATGATGGTATTAATAATAGATGATGTTATTAAATGTTTGTAAATATATTGAAATCCTTATTAATATAGAAAATTTACAAGACAAATTCAGTTCTTTGCTCCAAAATAATTTGTATAATTTGTTTGACTCTTGCTCAGTTTCATTGTTTCATCTATGAACCCTCCAGTGATAAGGGGTTTGTGTATGTGTGTGTGTGTTAATATGAAAATGTTATAGTAGCTATCAAATAATTTGGCTATAGCATCATGATTCTGGCAGTTAGATAGAGATGTTATTTTCTAAATAAAGTGAGCTTAGATAATTGAACACTTTTTAAAAATAGGACAATCTATTTACTCTCCCTTACTAGAAGTAGACATTTTCATGTAGTATGCCACAGACAAGAATGCTTTAGACAATTTGTTATTTCTATTATCAGGTGTTATTTCTTTTTTATCAAATACATATAAATACACACACGTATCCTACTGTCTTGATAGTAGTCTCCTGTGTAGCGCTGCACTGAAGAGCATGTTCTGTGGAATGCTGATCTCAACAGGATCCTCAACAAAGGTTTCTGTTGCAAATAAGTTTAGGAAATGAATGTTCTATCTCTGTTTTGGAAGTTCATAGTAATAGTAGCATATTAAAGATACCGACAAGGCTTGCTGGTAAAGTTGGCCAATTTTTTTTTTAAATGTATTTTCCCAAATTTATTTGCCTAGAAATCAATTTAGGAGGTAACTCTAGTTAACATTCTATGACAGTAGAATTCTAGTTTTGGTAAATACAATTCAATAGTGTGAATCCTTAATGAGTTGTAGATCTATAATCTTTAAATATTAAATGATTGGGTTTTTCGTTTGTGGTGTTGGGTATCAAACTCAGTGACTTTCATGTGCTAGGCAAGCACTCTTATCACTGAGGTATATTCCTAGACCAGTTTTCTCTTTCTCTCCACTCCGCCCCCAGTACTGGGGATTGAACTCAGGGACAGTCTACCACTGAGCTATATCTCCAGGACCCCTGCTCCGCCACCGATTTTTTTTGACAGGGTCTCTCTAAACTGCCCAGGTTGGCCTCTAATTTACAATCCTTCTGCCTCAGCCTCCTGAGTTGCTGGGATTACAGATGTGCGCCACCATGCAGTTAGAGTTGGATGTACTTTTTAAAATGTCTTTCTACTACATTAATTGAATTAAGAATAACAAATGCTTACGAATGACTACTATATAAGAAACCAGTGGAAATTATTGAATAAGATATCCTTGTTCTTAGAGAACTATAGGGAGGGGGAGGGCAAATGTGAGCAGAGATTGCTAAAAATGAATCTGTTTGTTAAATCACTACATCAAATCAGATAAAATATAATGAATAAACATTAAAATAATGTTAAATTAATAACAACTGATAGCTTTGTAAAAGTTATAAATTACCAACATAAAAAACTATCTGTTGCTAATTTTTTATTCTTTGTTAGAGGAAATTCTGGATATTAGTGAATGGAAGAGAGAAATGGAGAAAATATGTTTGCTTTTGAAGAGGGAGGGAACTACTGAGGGTTGAACGCAGGTGTGCTTTACCACTGAACTCCATTCCAGATTTTTTTTTTTTTTTTTTTTTTAATGTACCAGGGATTGAACCCTGGCAGTTGCTTAACCACTGAGCCACATCCCCAGCCCTTTTTTTTTAAATTTTGATACAGGGTTTCGCTAAGTTGGTTAGGGCCTCGCTAAATTGCTGAGGCCGGTCTTGATTTTGTAATCTTCCTGCCTCTCTGGAGTCACTGGGATTATAGGTTTGTGCCGCTACCCCCTGCTCCAGCTCTTTTTGTGTATTTATATTTAAAATTTTGATACAGGGTCTAAGTTACTTAAGGCCTTGCTAAATTGCTAAGGCTGCTCTCAAACATGTGATTCTTCCACGTCACTAGGTTATAGGCATGTGCCACTACACCCGGCTTACTTTTTTTTTTTTTTTAAGAAGCTAGTTTTGTCCAGAGTGTCCTTTTAAAGTACCTTATGCTTTTCTCAGTTATGATCGCTGCAGTAGGTCTGTTTATAGGTAAAACAGTTCTAGTAGTTGTGATATTTGTTTTCTTTAGAAAATTTACAAATTGATTATGCTTAGCCATACATGTTTTTCTGTGTGGATCTATGCATTGGAAAATGTTAACCTTAAACTACATCTGTCTGCTATTGAGCAATTTTTTGTTTGTTTCTGGTTAAACTCTTTATTGGGTATCTACCACATGCAAACCAAGGCTCTGGAGGATTCCAGAAATGAACACGAGTTGCTTCCCGGTTCTCCAGAGAACCACTTACCCTGTCTACCAGGTCCCACTATGGCCCTGTACCTGCTACCAACATCTCATCTTAAGAGACAGGCCGCATCTCCACAGGCACAGGCATTCCTATTTGCGCAACCCGGCAACTGGGGACTGGCTAGACCCCCCTTTCTCAGCTTGGAAACCCTGTGACTTTCTCCTCCCCCACACAGGTCTTCTTGGCACTTGGGCTCTGGCCGCTGCCAGCTGGGCACGAACTGGGTGGGTACAATTCGGAAGCTCCACTTAGCATTTGTATTAGTTGGCCCATCCACTCTCACTATGTCCACTCAGGGAATGTACACTTCTTTTAATTTTGTCTTAAATAAATAGCATTAGGAAAACAAATTTGATAACTTAAAAAAAAAATAGGAGCGGGCTGGGGATATAGCTCAGTTGGTTGCATGCTTGCCTCGCAAGCACAAGGCCCTGGGTTCAAATCCCCAGTAACGCAAAAAAAAAAAAAAAAAAAAAATGAACCCAAAGATAGGTAACATTGGATTGTCTATGATTTATGGAAAACTGTGCAGGAACATCAAGACACCTCATGTAGAGTCTAGAGACCTGAATCTGAATTCTGACTTTGGCATTTCTTAGACATATGACCTCAGCTAACTCAATCATTTTGTCTGTTTCCTTATGTTAAAAAAAAAAAAAAAAATGATAGTAGTAATAGTAATAGCACTTTTTAAGAGGTTGTTAAGGCTAAATTTGATGTATAAAAGCTTTGTAAATGATAATACTTTTCAAGTGCTAGTGGGTAATTTTTAGATTTTGTTTCAGCATAGATATGAATAGTTAGTTGTACAGTTTGTTTTTTCTAGGTTTGATTGTCAAAGTTTGATTGTCAAACCAAGAGAAATTTGTTTAAAGAGAGTATTATTGGCTAGAGAATTAGTCTCCAGGACATGGTTAGAATTATTACTTTGGTCTAAGTCCTAAAAATTCCAGTAAAAACTTAATTTAAAACAGTTCCTGACATTATGATGGTTTGACAATAAATATCAGAAGCATTAAAACTAAGTTTGACCTAACAATATAATTTCTAAACTGTAATTTAATGAAAAAAATTACATAAAAATTTGTGTACTGCCATTTAAAAAAATTATACTTTAAAGAATAATGGTACATAAAAACATCTATCATGAATTATTAAATGGAAAGGAAATTGACACAAACATGTTATAATCCTAACTTTGGTCAAAATAATAAGAGTGATTTAATATGTCAAAATATTAACAATATTTTAATAATCTCAAATTGATAAAGTTTATAGTGATTTTTATATTTTTATTTTTATATTGTAGTACAAGTTCCAAATTTTGTAGAATGAGCCTGTATTCCTTTTGTAATCAGGAATGAATATCTAGATAGATAGATATTTGTTGTTGTTGCTCAGTGGTACATGCTTGTAATTACAGAAAGTTGAGGCAAAAGTGTTTCATGTTCAAGATCAGCCTGGGCATTTTTGCAAGGCCCTAAGCAACTTAGTGAGGCCCTGTCTCAAAATAAAACATAAAAAGAACTGATGATATAATTCAGTAGTAGAGCATCCGTGGCTTCAACTCCAACTATCAAAACAAATCAAGGAAAAAACAAATATCATGGACTTGTATATAATTTAAGTGTAAGAAATTGCAGACAGTATTCATTTATGTGAGACAGATATTATCTATGATTGAACTTATCACCATGAACGCCTTTGACTATACCTTTTGGCTTTGCCCTTCTCTATGTTTTGGTGGACTGTAATTTACAGGTGATAGGAAGTTTATAATTGAAGGATAATCAGTGGTCATATTGATGGAGGCTGTGACTTTTAGATAGGATGAACTGGCAAATTAGGCCAACTACTATGATGAAAACAACATTGGAGGTTCAGCCCCACTTTTTGTGGAGCAGAAGATTCATAATAGTTTAGAGCAGGTTCAAAGTCCCAAGCTAATTATGCATTGTATCTGTTTACCCCCAAGAATGTGACATCATCCTCTTTTCACCTCTAGCCCTTTGCAGTTCGGCACATATTAGACATTATTGGAATTGAAATGAAATAGAAACTAAACATGATGTGTATTTTGCTGAAAAGTTATTTCAATATTAAATGATAGGAATTATGCAGACATAGTGACAGGCAACTTCTATGTTGAGCAAGGGGAGTTTCTAGGAGCAATAATGACCTCTTATGTTTAGCCATCTCTAAACGTAGGGCTTCATTGGGTTTATTGTTGTTGTTTATTGGTTTATTTTGAGGTAGAGTCTCACTGTCTTGCCCAGGCTGGCCACGAATTCCTGAGCTCAAGTGATCTCCGCTTCAGACTCTTGACCTCAGCTTCCTGGGTAGGTTGGAACTATAGGTGCACCCACTGTGCCTAGCTCTCAGAGAACCTTTTCTATTTTGTCTGCTAAGAGTACATTGGAAGGCCCTTGGCACTTTCAGCATCTGAAACAGCTATAAATAAAGTAGGAACATTAGAAACTGATTAAAAAAAAAAAAAAACTGGAACATTTAAGAGAAGAGTAAAATAAGTTTTTGTAGGTGCATATAAGTGTATTTTGATCAACTTAATTAAGCTTCCATTTTAACTGGGTAAGAAAATCAGGCTTTGTCATTTTGCCCTCTGTGCTATTTAACAACATACGCTGTTTCTCATGTTAAGACCTTAACAGCTGTGCCAACAAGTCTAGTTTGAAAAAAAAGTACGGGCTTAATGGTGTCTCTTTGCAGATCAGCCTGTCAACATTTCTGTCCATCAGTAGATTACTTCAGCCCTTCAGAACAGTTGTTTACCTCAGATATTTGGGTCAAAAGTCAGTGTTATTAAGACACTGCAGCTTACTGTAAGAACTAGAATTATGAATTTGGAACTCTCAATTCCAAGGAAAGCAATGTTAGACAAAGCTGGGTGTTTGTGTTTGTTTTTCACAGAATAATTCAGATACTACCATTAGCTAGAACTCTCTGATCTGAATGACAGATGTCTCCTTTTACCTAATGCTGAGATGACTTTTCAGTAGGATTTTCTTGGAGCTCAGGCTTTTAATTCATTCAGTTAAGCAAGCATTTAAATATTGAATTAGGTGCTGAGTTTGTAAAAATGAGTGAAATTTAATCCCTGTCTTCAGGGCTTGCACTTTAATGGGAAAGACATAAACAGATTATTTCAATATAATATATGGACGTGTGCAGAGGAATGTTAGCTCAGTCACAGGGAACCAGGAAAGGGAGAGCTTCATGGACAGATTAAGTGATAAACAGTATCTTACAAGATGGCTAAGAATATTAAGAGAGAAAACAGTAGAACACTAGAAATGTGACACTAGAAATGTGTTCACTCAATAGGGGCAGGAGAAAAGAACTAGATACATAGAGAACAAGTCTAAATGCCCCAAGAAGGTACTTGGACTTTATTCTAAAGGCACTGAGCAGTCACTGTAGCGTTTTAAGCATTGGGGTGACATGACTGGATTGCAGTATTTGAGTACTCTAGAGGGACAATCAGTGAAACTTTTGATAAGACACAATTAGTAGCAGGAAAATCTCTTCAGAGGCCATTGTAATAGTCCAGGCAATCAATCTCAAGATGAGAGCCGAACCCTAGCCTAGGGTGGCTAGTCCATGATTAAGGATGGACGAGGATAGGTGATGCAAGAAATGTTTTAGGTGTTCAAGTCCATCCTTAGGATTTGAGGATTGGCGTATAGGGAGCAAATGCTGTTGAGATTAAGAATGCAGAAGCAAAACATTTTTTTGTTTAGTTTTTGGATTTTTGTTGTGTTGTTTTTTGGTACTGGGGATTGAAACCAGGGGCACTGTATCACTGAGTTGCACCCCTAGTCCTTTTTATTTTTTATTCTGAGACAGGATTTCACTCAGTTGCCAAGAGTGACCTCAAATTTGTGATCCTCCTGCCACAGACTCCTGGGTTGCTTGGGTTACAGGCATTTACTACTATGCCCAGCTGCAAAACAGTTTTTAGGGGGAAGATGATATGTTGTTTAAGATCTAAATTTGAGGCACCTTTTGGACATTAAGATAGATATGTACTCAGTGTTAAAAGTCAGAAAAATGATAGTATATTATCATCTTAGGCAGAAATAAAGAACAAATAAATCAGGACATACCCCAAAGTGTTATTATTACTTAAGAAGAACTAGGCCTAGAGAAGGCATTAGGTATAAAAATTGAATTTGCAAACTGGTCCGGTGACACACACTGTAATTCTAGCAGCTGTAGAGACTGAGGCAGAAGGATTCCAAGTTCAAAGCCAACCTGGGCAACTTAGTGAGACCATATCTAAAATAAAAAATAAAAAGGGTTGGAGATATACCTCAGTAGTACAGCACCTCTGGGTTCCATCCCAAGTTCCCCAAAAATAAAAAATAAATTGAGTTTATGCAGTAATGGTATAAAATTGCCATAAGTAAATTAAATATTGTGGGGAACTGAGTGCTCCACTTTGTGAAATCATTTCATGTATCATTTATGGCTTACCTACTAGAGATAGTAGAATTATAGTATGATATAATATGAATGATGACTTTAATTTAGCATTTGTTTTGTTTTTATTTCCCCCAGGGGAGATTGGTTTGTTTTTTTGTTTTTGTTGTGCTTGGGATCAAGCTAGGACCTCACACCTGCTAGGTAGCCACTCTACTCCCAGTTTTAATTTAGCTTTTGATAGTTCAGAAGGATTTTTTTTGGGGGGGAGAAGGAGTTATGGTTTCTCAATATCATTAGACATGTCAGTAATTTTAATGTTAAAACTTTGGATATAATATCCAAAATATACAGATTTTTAAAATATCAATACAGGTTGAGTATCCCTTATCCAAAATGTTTGGGACCTCCATGTTTCAGATTTCAGATTTTCACATTTTCATAGATTTTGCCAGTTGAGCGATCCTAATTTAATCCAAAACTTTTTGAGCATCAACATAAGAAACTGTCAGATTTTGAGCATTTCAGAATAGGAATGTTCAACCTGTAATAGGTAATTTATTGAGTGCCTATCATGCACCACTCTCTATTCCACTACTTTTTTTTTTTTTTTCAGGTACCAAGGATTGAACCAAGGACACTTAACCATATCCCCAACACCCCCTTTTATTTATTTTTTTTATTTATTTATTTTTTTTTAGTAAGATTTCCTCTAAGTTGCTTGGGCCTCACTAAGATGCTGAGGCTGGCTTTGAACTTGTGATCCTCTTGCCTTAGACTCCTGAGCTGCTAGGATTACAGGTGAGCAGCATTACACCCAGCTTCTATTCCACTACTTTATGTTGATTCATTACATATAATTCTCTGATAGATAGGAGGAAACTTGCTGAGTATCATATAGGATTCATTCCTTAGGAGTCTGGCTGCAGAGCCTGCCCTTTAACCATTATACTATGCTGCCTTATAAAATAATATAGGTTATAGGTACATTTGCTCATTAGGGAGAAAGGAAACATGAAAAAGCATTATATGAACAAAAGCCCAAAAGGTAATATTTCTAGAAATGTAAACTTCTAAAAACTACAGGAATAATTTAGCATCAAGAAAATATATATACATGTATATCATGATATATATATATGTATATATATATATATATATATATATATATATATATATATGAATATATATACATAAATATTGGTACCAGGATTTTGAACCCAGGGTTGCTTAACCATTGAGCCACATCCCTAACCCTTTTGTTATGTTTTATTTTGAGACAGGGTATCCCTAAGTTCTTAGAGCCTTTCTAAGTCACTGAATCTGGCCTCAAATTTATATTCTTCTGCATCAACCTCACAAATTGCTGGGATTACAGGTGTGCTCCACCATGCCTGGCTTTTAATTTATTTATATATGTGTGTACGTATTACATATAATTTTATATATATATATAATTATACATATATGTAATTTTAAAAAGGGATTACATTGCTTTTTAGGGGGAATGGAAACCTGATATTTCAGAAGAATTGGGGAAATTGGAGAAATACATGGAGTTGAATTATTATAAGGAAGGAAGGGAAGGATTTATGTCAGATTAATAATGGCAAAAGCTAAATTCTAAGGAAACTGAAACTCCCAGAAAAGAATGGTAAGGAGTTTATTATCACTGGTATTTCTACCACTATATGTTTGTATAATACTTTACATCTTTCAGAGCCAAGAGAAAGGAAGTGACTTAACTAAGATTACGTGCCAAAGAAGTGTCAGAAACAGGAAAGAACCAGGTCTTCTGATTTAATCCAAAGTCCTTTTCATTATGTCATATCCCTTAATGGAACCATGCAGATTCATTCCTGCTCCCAAATCTATAAAAATGAGAAGGAAAATGCATAATAAAAGAGTTAGCTTATCAACCCTAAATCGAAGAGAGTTAGCAGTAGCTTAAAGAGATGTAATGGAAGGAATCAATCAGTGGTGCTCTAATCCAAAAGATTGCCATGCTTCTAGAATCTGAAGAAACTTTTCCTGCATTGCCTACTGATTGTATACGACAGGAGAGTCACCAAAAGAAAAGTGCTTAGGTATATAAATAAATAATTGCTGCTTTTTTTTTTTTTCCATTCTTTCGAACTGTCAATGGTGGTTATTTTCACAGAGGGGAAAGTTGTGGGTATAATTCAGAATTAGTAGTCCAGGAATAGAACATTTTTTACAAATACATGAACAGTTTTCATATTAAGAATTACTAGGTTGACACTGACAGGTTGATCCTCTGAGTAGATTTTCCACAGATCCATATAGAAGCAATATTGTTACATATAAGTTAGAAAAGCAATAGCTCCAGAAAACCAGTATTCCTTTCTGTGGGAAAGAAAATTGTCACATGTAGGGATGTGGGAAGCATTACTTCACTTTTTGTAGTCTTAGAAAATCCCTATACTTACATAGATACACAAGTATACATTTGCCCCTGGGGGAGGACACAGCATTCCTGTGTGAGAGAGGTCCTCTGGCAGGAAGTGAGTGGCGAGAATGGAAGCTGATTAGAATTTTTTTTTTGGTACCCAGGATTGAATGCAGGGGTGCTTAAACCACTGAGTCACATCCCCAGCCCTTTTTTACATTATTTTCTGAGACAGGGTCTTGCTGAGTTGCTTAGGACCTTGCTAAATTGCAGAGGTTGGCTTTGAACTCACAATCCTCCTGCCCCAGCCTTCCGAGCTGCCTCAGCCTTATACATGGGTGTGGGTCACTGTGTCCCGCTGATTAGAATTCATATATAAATTTCTGTAGATAGGACTTTCTTGTGATAGGGACTCTGAGGGTCTCCATTCCATTCCAAGCAGGGAAAAGCTAGCAGTGATTGTATAACTAGTTGGTTTTGTAAGTCACATATTTGAATTAAACTCACTGGCAGTGGTCATTTGGTGCTTATTTTTACTCCAAAGCAGTTTTAATCCTCTATCATCTTATTTGGGTGTTATTGATAGACAATGAAATTTTTATGTTTATAAGATCCCAGAGCAACTATGGTGTATACTTTGTGCAGTGTTTATATTACTCTTGGAAAAGATGAGAAATGTTTGTTTAAACTAGGAATATTCTGCTTTTCTGGAAAATTACAAAAGTGCTACAGGAAATTATTTTTTTCCTTTTCACTGTGGGATTGTTGAGAAGGGATTAATTTTCACTAAAAAGAGTCAGAAAGCTATGGATATGATGAAAATATTAAGTTAGTGACCTGTGAATAAAAGAAGGAATACCAAGTGTCAAGAGTAGGGCCTTAAATAGTGATCTTTGGCAGGAACAAAGTTTGTTCTTCACCTCATGTCTGGAAAGTTACCAGGGCCTGTGGAAGACTTTGCAGTCTAGTTCTCAAAGTTCCAGAGAATGTGGAAGCTTTTACATGGGCTCCAGAGTACAGGTATAAGTGGTGTGATCTTGCTCTTTTTGTTTCTTTTTTTTTCTTTTTTTAGTGGATGGGACTTTTTATTCTAAGAAGAATTATAAAAATGGTCAAATCTGAAGGGAAGAAAAAAAAGAATTTTTATAAATTTTAATAGTCTTTGTTTTATTATTTCTTACTTTATAAAACAAATGAATACCTATATGAAAGTAAGTATTCTTTTGTTGTTTGCAGAGCTGGAGATTGAACCTGGGGCTTTGCAGATGCTAGGCGAGTGCTCTACCACTGAAATTATGTATTTGAAAACCAAAAAAATTAAAGACTTGCTAGACTCTTATTTACCATCCCTTTTCAGAACTTGTTTACTCATATTGTATATCCTTGTAATAAACTCACTGTCATATTATGCATTTCTTTGCTTATTCCTCATTGTTGATCTTCAGAGTTCATTTGCATAAAACTGAGTTGGGGAGTTAATCAAAACTCTATATTTCTGGACCTTACCCCCAGAGATTCTGTTTCTGCCAATCTGGGTGAGGCCCAGCAATCTACACTTTGATTAAACATCCTCAAGCCACTCTCACCTAAGTGATTGAAGACCCACACTTAAGAAATAAGCAGATTCTATAGCTAAGTGAATAATTGTGACTTTAGCTGCCATATTTATATATTGATAACTTCCAAATCCTTATCTTTAGTCTAAGCCATTCTTCTTAAATGTCATATTCAAGACAGAACACACTATGATTCAGGTTACCTGCATTCAAATCCCAGTTCATCTGCTTAATACCTGCTTGACCCTGGGCAAGTTACTTCTAAGTTGCCTCATATAAAAAGAAAATAATGTCTCATAGAATTGCCTTGACAATTTGGTGGATCAGTACATGTAAAATTCTTTGACCAATGCCATAATAAACTCAATGTATTATTAGCCCATGAGCACCTCAAACTTCTTTAAAATGAATCTTTTATACCACCTCCACCCTCCTCAAAAATCTGTTTTCTGCCTTGACTGTAAATTGCTTTCATTTTTTCCCTGTCACTAATTTTCCTCATCTAGGTCACAAGTTCTATGAATTCAGCATTCTAATCATCTCTATCTTGTCCTTCCTTTCCTTTTCTACTTTTATTACTTTGGTTCAAGTTTTCATTACAGGGTTCTAGAATAGTCTTCCGACTTGAACTTAATAGCCTTTGGTTGCTTTTCTCCATTCTGATTTCATTAAAATCTTTATCATAGGCAATGTGATCTTGCTATTCCTTTACTGAATGACTCTCATTGGCCACAGGATAAAATCCAACAACCTAAGTCTGGCATACAAGGCTCCTCAGATTGGTGTCCACCTCCTCCTCTTAAGTATTTAAGCACATTTTACAATCTTCCAGTGCTAGTAAAGTCCTTGCAGGAAATCACTAAAAACACTGGATTCTCCCTTATTTTCATAATTTTGTATAGATAAGCAAAGTAATGGTGTGATTAAGAGTCTGCCAAGTTCCAACTTTGTCACTTACTTAGGTGTATGACCTTGGGTAAAGCAGTTATTCTGTGTTGCAGTTTCCTCATCTATGAAATGGGAATAGTTGTCCCTTAGAATTAGTATGTGGATTTAGTAAATGAACTCACCTCAAAAGCATTCAGTATGAGCTATCATTACTACATTTATTACTACTGTGCTATTTCTTCTATCTGTATACAAGATCTTCTCTCCTCATTATCTTCATTTATTTCCTTTTTCTATTTCTTTTTTTTCCAGTGCTGGGATTGAACCTGGGGGCTTGTATATACTAAGCAAGCACTCTACTATTAAAACACATCCCCAGCCCACTATCTCCATTTCTTTTTTCCATGAACTACTACTCGTTCACCCATTGTTTTAAAGAAGTGACCAGGTGTGGTGGCACATGCTTGTAATCCCAGTGATTTGGGAGGCTGAGATGTGAGGATCTCAAATTTGATGCCAGCCTCAGCAACTTGGCAAGATCCTGTCTCAAAAAGAAGAAGAAGAAGAAGAGGGGTTATAACTTGGTGATGAAAAGCCTCTGGGTTCAATCCCTATACCAAAAAATAAAAAATAAAAATAAAAATTAGTTGAAGAGGGCTGGGGAGATAGCTCAGTCGGTAGAGTGCTTGCCTTGCAAGCACAAGGCCCTGGGTTCGATCCCTAGCACCGCAAAAAAAAAAAAAAAAGAAAAGAAAAAAAAATTAGTTGAAGAACTGGTTCCTCCAAGAAGTCATCTCTGAAATCCCCAGACTCTGCATTAGATCCTCCTTGGGTTCTCATAGCACTCTCTGTAGAATAATTGAGCTATGAATGCCTTAAATTGGGATCCTTCTGCCTTAGCCTCCCAAATCACTGGGATCTCAGGTATGCATCACTATGCCTGGCCACAAAGTAACTTACTTTTTAAAAGTTAGAACTTTCTGAAGAAATATTACCAGTAATATTTTTAAATCTTAAGAAATGTGAGTTGCTTAAATAAAATTTTAAATTAAGACACTGAAAGAAAGAAAAAAATCAAAACTATGTAAAAGTACATATGAAAGTACAACATGGATTGTTTTTTAAATTTAGTATAGTGATTACTGAATTGTTGGGTTCAACCATAACAAATATTAGTATAGAGAGGAAGGCAAAAGTTGTTGAATTAAGCTGGGCACAGTGGCACACACCTGTAATCCCAGTGGCTCAGAGGCTGAGGCAGGAGAATTACAAGTTCAAGGCCAGCCTCAGTAACTTAGTGAAACCCTGTCTCAAAAACAAAAAGGGCTGAGGATGTGGCCGAGTAGTAAAGCACCCCTGGGTTAAATCCCCAGTACAAAAAAAAAAAAAAAAAAGTTGAATTAACAAATTTCAGGGGGTTCATTTTATAAATTTGTTTTTTTTTTTTTATTTTTTATTTGTTCTCATTAGTTACACATGACAAAATGCATTTATGCATTTTGATAAGTCATACATAAATGGAGTATAATTTCTCATTATCTGATTGTACATATTGCAGCATCACATTGGTCATGCAGTCATACATGTACCCTTCACTTCCCTCTACCTAATATAAAGTAACTCTGTTCTTCCTTAGCACCACCTCTGCATTGTGAATTGGCGTGCATATATCAGAGAAAACATTCGTTCTTCTGTTTTTGGGGTTTGGTTTATTTTGCTTAGCACAATATTCTCCAACTCCATCCATTTACCAGCAAATGCCATAATTTCATTCTTCTTTAAAGTGAGTAATATTGCATTATGTATATGTACCACATTTTCTTTATCCATTCATCTGTTGAAGGACACCTAGGTTGGTTCAGTAGGTTAGCTGTTGTGAGTTGAGCTGCTATAAACATTGATGTGACTGTGTCACTATAGTATGTTGATTTTAAGTCCTTTGGGTATAAACTGAGGAGTGGAATAGCTGGGTCAAATGGTAGTTCCATTCCAGGTTTTCTGAGGAATCTCCATACTGCTTTCCAGAGTGGCTGCACCATTTGCAGTCCCACTAACAGTGTATGAGTGTACCTTTTTCCCCACATCCTTGCCAACACTTATTGTTGCTTGTATTCCTGATGATTGTCATTCTAACTGGAGTAAAATGGAATCTCAGTGTAATTTTGATTTGTGTTTCTCTAATTGCTAGAGATGTTGAACATTTTTTCATATATTTGTTGATCAATTGTATTTCTTCTGTGAAGAGTCCGTTCAGTTCCTTAGCCCATTCATTGATTGTATTATTTGTTTTTGTGGTGGTAAGTTTTTTGAGTTCTTTATATATCCTGGAGATTAATGCTCTGAGGTGCAAGTGGTAAAGATTTTTTCCCTTTCTGTAGGCTCTCTTTTCATGTTATTGTTTTTTGTTGTTGTTGTGATCTATACCTATTTTGCCCTTTTTTTAAAATGGGCTATAATTATGCAATTTTATATCCTTTTAAATTTTATATTAACTCAGGAACATTTTTTCGTGAACTGAGTAAGACAAAGTAAATCTAGGTAATGATGGAGAGTCTAATCATTTAAGTAATCATAAATATTGCTAAATTCTAAGCTTATTGGATACAAGTTTGTTAAGAAAAAATCTTAATTCATAAAACATTCATAAACCTAGTGATTTTAAATTCAGCATTTGATAAGTTTGCTTGGAAACTGGGTAGCTCTTATACATGGATTGAGTTGAATTATCTGTGTGTATGTACAATTAGATGCTATATTATAATTTATAAAATATTTGTAAAGGATTGGCACTACTTTGTACTGTTATAAAACTGCCTGTTGCCTGGATATATAGCTCAATAGTAGAAAGCTTTTCTAGCATGCAGGAGACCCTGGGTTCAATTTCTAGAATCACAAAAACAAAGGAACAAAAAAATCTGCCTTTTGTACTCATGTAACAACAACATACGTCTTACATTCAAACTGTTTTAAGATAATGAGTGCGGAGAACACTCCATAAGATTCTATTGATAGTGTTACTGGCAGCCAAGCCCAGAGACCCCTGCCCAGATCCCTAGCTGACTGAATTGAACTGCCTGCCTGCTTAATAAATAGGCAAAAAATGGAAAAGTGAACTTTTATGCAATTTGATCAAACTGGGGAGAAACAGGTAGATTGCTCCCTCCACCCACCCACCCCCACACAGAAGCTGTACAAAAAACGAAAGCCAGGTGGTATACTTGAATTTAGTTGACCTCAAAGAGGGGGCAAAGTGGGACAAAAGACTGGAAATACACGTATGCAGATTTAGTTTTGGCTTGTTAGAGGGAATGCAGCAATTTTGAATCAGTTTCTTTGAGCCTATCAGGGCCAGGGATTGTAGTTTCCACCCTTAGCAGGAGGAAACTCTTAATTTCAGAGGTTGGTGTCCCAAATTCAGACTGTTTCAATAGTTATGAAGTAAGCAAACCAGTTTTACTCTATATGCTGTTGAGTCTCCCATTGTGTTTCTCTTTCCTCTCATTGCCAGTCTTTATTCAAAAGTGAGAGTGCAAACACGTATCCATAGCAGAAACTATCCCCTGTATGCTTCATATTTCAGGGAATATTAGACAAACTTTTTTTCCTTTAAAGTACTGGGGATTGAGCACATGACCGAATGCATGCTAGGCAAGTGTTTACCACTGAGCTACATCCTCCACCCTAGACAGATATTAAGTCACGACCTCCTGTTCTCACAGTGACTCCTTTGTTTTCACTTTCTTCTGTTTTGTTTCTCACTTAAAATGATCATTTGGCTTTGATCTTTTTCGAGGGTTTTGCTTCCTTCGTTTCATTTGCTTCCTAAATGTTAGTGGCACCCTAAGCTCCACCCATCTTGTCTCTTAAATCTATGATTCTTCGTAAAATTTTGCCTTGGGGGGACCTCAGCGAATAGAAAATAGTTCTCTAAAAATAATAATAATAATAGTTCTCTAATGGACAAGGCAGTGAGTCTCAGTCATTGCTTTTTTTGTAGGCACATCTGCACACACTGAAAATTGCTGTTCTTTATGCTCCCATTGGGTGATCTTAATGGATAACCAAGGCTAAATCTCTGGATCCAGCCTAGACTGCTCACTTAACTTCCAGATCCATATTTGAATTTGTTTGCCAGACAGCTCTGTCATGAAGAACCTCAAATTTGACATGTCTAAACCAGAATTCATTATTCTTTGATTTTTTTTGTTTGTTTTTGGTACCGGGGATTGAACTCAGGGACATTTGACCACTGAGCCACATTCCCAGTCCTATTTTGTATTTTATTTAGAGACAGGGTCTCACTGAGTTGCTTAGGGCCTTACTAAATTGCTGAGGCTGGCAATCCTCCTGTCTCAGCCTCCAGATCTGCTGGGATTACAAGCATGCACCACTGTGCCTGGCTCTTTGTTTTTTGCAGTACTAGAGATAGAACCCAGGAGTCCTTTATGCCTGACTACATCCCCAACCCTTTAGTTTTTTTATTTTGAGACAGGGTCTCAGTAAGTTGCTGAAGCTGACCTAGAACTTGAAATCCTCCTGCTTCAGCTTCCCAAATTGCTGGGATTATAGGCATGTGCCATTGCACCCAGTTTGTAACTCCCTTTATATTGCTGTCATCCCCTGCCTCCACCATGGCTGCCTGAAACCCTGGATATTATTGACACCTATGTCTACTATATTTTTTCTATATATACATACTTATGATATAAGGCCACATAGTATGAAACCTGTATATGTTTTTTCCTATATATACATACCTATGATAAGTTTTAATTTATAAATTAGTCACAGTAAGAGATTAACAACAAAATAGAACAATCTTAATACATTGTAATAAATGTTATATGAATGTTGCCTCTCTCCAGAGTCCAGATATTGATATTTTCCAACTATGGTATACCTTGGGTAACTGAAATTGCAGATAAGGGGAAGCTACTGTATTCCATATTTCAATTAATGCCATCACCATCTATTCACTAGCTCAAGTAAAAATACGATGAACAGTTTTTTAGGGGGCAGGGGGAATTGGGAATTGAACTCAACCCTTTTTATTGTTTTTGCTTTGAGACTAGATCTCACTAAGTTGCTTAGGGCCTCACTAAGTTGCTGAAACTGACCTTGAACTTGTGATCCTCCTGTGTAAGCCTCCCAAGTTGCTGTGACTACAGGCAAGTGCCACTGTACCTGGCTTGAGCATTTTTGATTCTTTTCTGTCCTCCATTTCCTATATCTAGTTGGTTCCTAAATCCTTTTAGTTATATCTTCTGAGATATCTTTTATGTTCATTTCATCTATTCCAGTTTTATCTCAGGCCTGTATTTTCCTTTTTTGGATTAGATTAGTAACCTTTTTATTGTGTTCTTTGACCTATAATTTCTCCTTCAGTCTCTCCACCTGAAACCCATCAGAATACACTTGTCAAAATGCAGACCTGATCATGTTATTTCCCTTGATGTCCTTCATTAACTTCCCAGCCTAATCAGATAAAATATAAACTCTTCAGTAGGATGTACAAAGTCCTTGACTATCTTTTCCAGCCTCTTACTGCCAACATTTATTCACTGTTCCAGTCAAATTCACTCATGATCCTCAGTGATTACATATTCTATCTCCACTAATTGTGTATTTCCAAATTTTGTGTTTCTGTTAAACTTCTTACTGTTTGTTTTGGTTTCTGTCTTTCATATCTTTCTTTGCTGTCCAGTGAGTCTTGTTAAATAATAGTTAAACAATATATTTAATGGTGGGACACCAAAAAGCTTAACTGCAAACTCCAGATCCATCCAATCTATTCATTTTGTCATCTTTAGTGTCTTGGGCTATTCATATTCCCTAGAAAAAGACATCCTCATCTCTGCTTAGTTATATAGACTGCCAACATTAATCTGATACTGGAGACAGGAAATTTTGACTCAGAGTCGAAACAGAATCTGAGTCAAGTGAGTACAAATAAATATATAGGCAAAACTTAATCTGGGAAGGGCGGGGGTTTCACCTCAAGGTGAAGGGGATAGCCCTGATTGAGAGTAGTCAAAACTGCCTTGAACCAAAAAGAAAGAAAGGAAAAAAAAAAAAAAGTCACCCCCAGACTTATTTACTGAGTGGTTGAGGCACAAGAGGCTGATATTTTTATGATAATACCTTTAAGGAGTTTCTTTCTTACAGAAGAGGGAGGCTCATGTATTATCTTTTGACATCTCCCAACACCTGGTGTTTATGACTGATTTGATTTGTCAGAGTGGGGGGAGTAGTAAAAGACTTTTTGAAGGTAAGGATTACGATTATGATTCAAGAGTGAAAGAATTTTAGCAAGTAACAAATTATGATTTAAGACCTTAGAGTTTATGATGGTTCCTGGTTGGTGTCCTACACCAAGCATTTATGGTTGATTAAGAATAGGAGGGGCTTAGGCATGTCATACACACCTGTAATTCCAGTGATTTGGGAGGCTGAGAGGAGGATGGCAAGTTCCAGGTCAGCCTGAGCAATTTAATGAGACCCAATCTCAAAATTAAAAAGGAGACGGGCTTGTAATTCAATGGTAAAGTGCTCCTGGGTTCAGTCCCCAATCCCCAGTACTGCAAAATAAAAAAGAATACTAGGGTAAAAAAGGGCACATTTCATATGTTGTAAGAGTGTGAGAGTAAGAGAGACTTCATAACATATTATGAAGTAAGACCCTGAGAGTTTATCTGCCATTTTGTCCCATTCTGTTCCCTCTCTGTCTCAAATTTTCCTGCTTTCACTCCACTGCCCCACCCTGAACTGTGCCAGTGTCCCCCAATCTAGAGATACTCTATAATTTCCTTTTCAAACAAAAGAAACAAAACTTCCAATCTTTCCAGATGAGGGTATAGCACTCTTGGCTGCATGGAGAGGCAGAGGAGATTTGAGCATATAATTTATTTCTAAGTTAAACTTTCAACCTCTCCACTAGTTTTCAGCCCTATCATAACTACTGCTTACAGAGTCGAAGCTAATTCCAGGGCCATTTTGCATTGTCTGATCCTGTTACTACTCATATATCTGCTTTTTGTTTTCCAAATTTTGTTGTCATCTCTCCTGATCTCTGCACATTTATATCTTTCTTTAAATATTGTTTTCATATTATTTTAGTGGATTTCCAAAAAAGCAAAAGTCAGCATGTATGTTCACTGTACTTTATTACCTAAACTCTTTCAAAACTGTTTCTGGCTTTACTTGTTTCTTCGTCAGTCAAGGAGAGTTAGACAATCTCTCCTTTGTACTCCTATGGCACAGCTTTTATCATGGGAGTGAACCCACTGAATCCTATTTGTTTTTAATATGTTTGTCTCCCCTACTAAATAACGTTATGCATCCAATAGCCAGATCTTTTCCATCTGGTAAAACAAACTCTAGCATTCTCTATTTACTCTTTCCCTGTAACCACCATTATTCTTTCTGTTTCTGTGAGTGTGATTACTTTAGATAAGACATATAAGGAGAATGATAGAGGGTTGTTTTTTGTGTTTGACTTATTTCACTTAACATAATATCCTCAAGGTTATAAACATTGTAGCATGTGTCAGAATTTGCTTCCCTCCCCCCTTTATTTATTTATTTTTTTGGCAGTACTAGGGGTTGTCCAAGCTGACCTTGAACTTCTACCTCAACTCCTGAGTCACTGGGAGTAAAGGCATGTGGCACTGTACCCAGCAAGAATTTGCTTCCTTTTGAAGGCTGACTAATATCAATACATTCTACCACATTTTGTATATTCATCCGTCAGTGAATGCTTAGGTTGCTCCACATATGGCTATTGTGAATAGTACTGCTGTGAACAAATAAGTAGGTGTATAAGTAAATACCTTTTGAAGCTTTCAGGTCTTTTTGGATAAATGCCCAAAAAAAGTGATTATCCTTTTTTTTTCATATTACTGTGGATTGAACCCAGGGTGGGGGTATTCTACCACTGAGCTACATCCTTAGCTCTTTTTCTGAAATTTTAAATTTTTGAGACAGGGTTTCATTAAGTTATCCCCAGCTAACCTCAAACTTAAACTCTTCTTGCCTTGGTTTCCTGAGTAGCTAGGATTACAGACATATGCCACTTCCAGGAGAAATTTCTTTGAACACCTAATCTACCATATTGCTTGGAACAATATACTGCAATAACTGTAGACATACTTTAGAGATACTGATTGTTCCAGGCAAATCATTTTTAGTTGCACACACACAATGATATTTAATCTTCAAAAAGGAAGTCTATACTTCCTTTCTATTCTAGCTACAATTCTCAAATTTAGTCCATACTGTAAAATTTGTTCTTCAATCTCAATTAAGTGAATATTATCTGATTAGTCATTCTTTAGAGGGTTTATTAGCAGGACTCAGATAATAGAATATATTATACTCTCAGTAGAGTATAATAAACAATCTGTGGATCGAGAATAAGAAAAGGTATCAGAACATAATTCACATTCTAAAGTACACTATAAACTCAACTTTTAAAAAATGCAATGACTTCATAGAAGTACCCACAATAACCATTAAATTCCAGAAATTCAGAAATAATTTATAACATTGCAGTGACTATAATGTAAAATGCATTAATAGAAGCATCAAATCTTATATTTAATATTCTGATTTTTTATTTAACTTGATCAAAAAACAATTTATCATTAACTTTAAAATTGACTCTTTCTGGATTGAAAAGCCGTCATTCCGCCGTCATGATTATAAAGACTAATTTTAGGCATTGGTAGATGATAAATCCAGCAGCAAAATTTTGATAAGTATGATATTTACACGGTCTTAAAATGTCTTCCCCATAGATTGCCTATAAGATGCAGGAAAAAAATAACTGTATAGTAGAAAAATTGAATAACATATTGATCAGATGATCAAACTTGATATCACCCATGAGAAATACTAGATAGATATCATGTGCCTGTGGATATGAAACCCTGAGGAGACACAATATCACTTATGTAGTATTCTGGTCAGTAATGCATAATAGGAATCTCAACATGGAGAAACATCATTAAAAAAAAAAAAATACCCAAATGAAAAAGATTGTTTTTTAAGAGGAGGGATGTGCTGTTTTCTTTAAAAATCTTATAGATTGTCATTAAAGACAGGCATGCCAGGCACTTGGCACACTTGTGATCCTAGTGACTTAGGAAGCTGAGGAATGAGGATCATACCTTTGAAGCCAGATCAGGCAATTTAGTGAGCCCCTTTCTCAAAATGAAAAGGGCTGGGCATGTAGCTCATTGGTATAGCACCCCCTGGGTTCAATCCAAGAGAGGGGAAAAAAAACAATCCACAAACACTGTGTATTTCATCTTTGGCTTTGATTGTGGTAGACAAAAAGAATCTTTCCAGTATCTCATCCCAATTCTTGCCTCTTGAATTTGGACTTGGAATTCCCACTGCCAAAACAATTTGAAACCTAAAACTTTAGTTTAGTGATACTTTAGGTTTTAGGTACCCTAGAAACCTAGCAGAAACAATAGAAATCTTCTCTGAAGAAAAGTGCTTTAAATACTGACAAAGAATTTCTAAATTCTAAGAAATGTGAGCTTCAAAACAAGAAATCATAGCCAGTCATGTACACTTGTAATCCTAATTCTAGCCCCAGCTAGCCAGGAGGTTGAGGCAAGAGGATTGCAGGTTTGAGACCAGCCTGGGCAGTTTAGTGAGAACTCGTCTCAAAATAAAATTCTTTGAAAGGGCTCGGGATGTAGCTCAGTGGTAGAGCACTTACCTAACATGTCCAAGACCCTGGGTTCAGTCCCCAGTACCAGGAAAAAAAGTTAGAAATTAGTAAAGGTAAATTAACCAGGCACTGTAGACAAGCATCAGCAGAAGCCACAAACTACAAAGACTGATTTCTAAAATTATCAAATAAAGAAACTTTAAAAAATATGTTTAAGATATTTAAAGCCATTTAGAAAAATTCAACATGGAATGTGAGCAAGAGAAAATATTTGATATTATAAATAATGGTGGAATAGTGATTTTTTTAAAAAATTAAACCTTTATTTTTACAGACTGCATTTTCATTGTACACAAATGGGGTACAACTTTTCATTACTATGGTCGTACACAATGTAGATTCACACCATTCATGTAATCATAAATATACATAGGGCAATACTATTTCGTTCTACTTTCTGTCCCCCACCCCCTCCCACCCCATTTTCCTCTACACCATCCAAAGTTCCTTTATTCTGCTCTTCCTCCCCCCCCCCCCCCCGCCACCCACCTTATTATATATCATCATGCACTTACCAGAGAAAACATTCAGCCTTTGGTTTTTTGGGCTTGGCCTATTTCACTTAGCATGATATTTTCCAGCTTCATCCATTTACCAGCAAATGCCATAATTTTATTATTCTTTATGGGGCTGAGTAATATTCCATTGTGTGTGTATGTGTGTATATATATATATATATATATATATATATATATATATATATCACAGTTTCTTTATCCATTTGTCAAATGAAGGTCATCTAGGTTGGTTCCACAATCTAACTATTGTGAATTGAGCTGCTATGAACATTGATGTGACTGCATCACTGTGTAGTGTGCTGATTTTAAGTCCTTTGGGTATAAACTGAGGAGTGGGATAGCTGGGTCAAATGGTGGATCCATTCCAAACTTTCTGAGGAATCTTCATACTGCTTTCCAGAGTGGCTGCACCAATTTGCAACTCCACTAGCCATGTATGAGTGTGTCTTTTCCCCCACATCCACGCCAGCACTTATTATTGCTTGTGTTCTTGATAATAGCCATTCTAATTGGAGTTAGATGAAATCTTAGGATGGATTTAATTTGCATTTCTCTAATTACTAGGGATGATGAGCACTTTTTCATATATTTGTTGATCACCTGTATATCTTCTTCTGTGAAGTGTCTGCCCATTTCCTTAGCCCATTTATTGATTGGGTTCTTTGTATTTTGGGTGTAAAGTTTTTTAAGTTCTTTATAAACTTTGTTGGTGAGTGATCTGACTGAAATGTGTGTGGAAAAGATTTTCTCCCACTCTATAGGCTCTCTTTTCACATTATTAATTGTTCCTGTGCTGAGAAAAAGCTTTTCAGTTTGAATCTATCCCATTTATTGATTCTTGCATTTATTTCTTGCGCTGTGGGGGTCTTGTTAAGGAAGTCTGGTCCTAAGCCAACGTGATGGAGATTTGGGCCTACTCTTTCTTCTACTTGCTGGGCCTAATTCCTACATCTTTGATCCATTTTGAGTTGAGTTTTGTACAGGGTGAGAGATAGGGGTTTAATTTCATTTTACTGCATATGGATTTCCAGTTTTGCCAGCACCATTTGTTGAAGAGGCTATCTTTGCTCCATTGTAAGTTTTTGGCACCTTTGTCTAGTATGAGATAATGTACTTATGTGGGTATGCCTGTACCTTTGGTCTACCTATCTATTTTGGTGCCAATACCATGCTGTTTTTGTTACTATTGCTCTATAGTAGAGTTTAAGGTCTGGTATTGTGATATTCTTCCTGCCCAGGATTGCTTTGGCTATTCTGGGTCTTTTTTTCTTCCAGATGAACTTCATGATTGCGTTTTCTATTTCTATGAGAAATGTCATAGGGATTTTAATTGGAATTGTGTTAAATCTGTATAGCATCTATGGAAGTATGGCCATTTGATAGTATTAATTCTGCCTATCCAAGAACATGGGAGATCTTTCCATCTTCTAAGGTCATCTTCAATTTCTTTCTTTAATGTTCTGTAGTTTTCATTGTAGAGATTATTCACCTCTTTGATTAGATTGATGCCCAAGTATTTTATTTTTTTAGAGGCTATTGTGAATGGAGTTGTTTTCCTCATTTCCCTTTCAGATGTTTCATCACTTATGTATAAAAATGCTTTAGATTTATGCGTGTTGATTTTATATCCTGCTATTTTGCTGAATTCATTTATGAGGTCTAGAAGTTTTCTGGTGGAGGTTTTTGGATCCTGTAAATATAGAATCATGTCATCAGCAAATAGTGACAGCTTGAGTTTCTCTTTTCCTATTTCCCTTTAATTTCTTTAGTCTATCTAATTGCTCTGGCTAGTATTTCAAGGACAATGTTGAATAGAAGTGGTAAAAGAGGGCATCACTGTCTTGTTCCTGTTTTTAAAGGGAATGGTTTCAGTTTTTCTCCATTAAGAATGATGTTGGCCATGCGTTTAGTATAAATAGCCTTTACAATGTTGAGGTATCTTCCTACTCTCCCTATTTTTTCTAGTGTTTTGAGCATGAAGGGGTGTTGTATTTTGTCGAATGCTTTCTCTGCATCAATTGAAATAACCATATGATTCTTAACCTTAAGTCTATTGATGTAATGAATTGCATTTATTGATTTCCGGATGTTGAACCAACCTTGCATTCCTGCATTCCACTTTTTGATCGTGGTTGGAATAGTGATCTTTAAAATAATCTTTGTGTATATCTTTGCTTTTTTTAGTATGGATTCCTATAATGATTTTTGAAGCTCTTAATGTGTACTTTCTTTCTTTGTTTTCCTTTCTGCCTGCCTTCTTCTTTTTCCTCTTTCCCTCCCTTTTATCTCCCTCTTCCTCTCCCTCCCCTCCTCTCAGTCTCTCTTCCTCCCTCCCTGCCTCCTTCCTTCTCTCTCTCTCTCTCTCTCTCTCTCACGTTCTTTCTTTCCCTATCTCCCTCTTCCTCCCTTCCCCCTCTTCCTTCCTTCCTTCCTTCCTTCCTTTCCTTTCCTTTCCTTTCCTCCCTCCCTCCCTTCCTTTCTTTCCTTTACTTTCCTTTTCTCTTCTTTCCCCTCCCCTATCCTCCTCTCCCTTCCCCTTCCCTCCCCTTCCTTTCACTGGGGATAGAACTAGGGTTTTGTATATGTAGGCAAGTGCTCTACTGAGCTATATCCACAGCCCCTTATTTTTTATCTTGAGATGTGATCTCACTAAGTTGCCGAGGCTGACCTTGAACTTGGAATCTTCTTGCCTCTTGTTTTCTTTTAAAATAAATATGGCTGCCTTTTATCAGGTGTATAGTTTGCTTACAGAAAGTACATACATGCAGTCATAAATTGTGTGAAATGCTTTATATAAATTACTACATTTATATTATTATTCCAATTATAAATAGAAAAAAATGAAACCCAAAGAAGTAAAAAGGTTTTCTTCAATGTTACATAGTAAGTGGCAGATCCAAGATTGGAACTGAAATCCAACCCCAAAGCCTTTACTTTTTCTTTATTTGAGGAACCAGGGATTGAACCTAGGGACCTCACACATGCTACATCCCCAGACTTTTTGTTATTTTTATTTTGATACAGTCTTGCTACACTGCCCAGGCGGGCCTCAAATTTGTAATCTCCCACCTCACCCTCCCAAATAGCTGGATTACAGGTATATGCCACCATGGCAAGCAAGACTTTACTTCTGAATCTGGAGCTAACTGATTTTTGCTAATCATTACTAAGATTTGTTGTTTTATTGGTTACTTTCTTCTGTGAACTAGCTAATGGTTTATAATCATTGGCCATTTTTAATAGTTTTAATACTTGTCTCCTGATTGATAATAAAAACTTTATTAGTGAATTAATGACATTAACCCTTTGTCCTTCATTGCAAATATTTACTTCTATTTCTCTTTTTTCCTTTCAATTTTCTTTATAATTTTTATGTTTTGTTATTGATTTTAGTGTAGCTTGTATATCTTTTCCTTTATTTTCCCCCCTCCTTCTAATCATAAAACATCTCACCCATTCTAACATTAACTATTCAATTATTTATTTCATTTTTTATTTTTGGTACTGGGGAGTGAATCCAGGGCCACTGAGCCACATCCTTACCCCTTTTTTGTATTTCATTTAGAGACAAGGTCTCACTGAGTTGGTAAGGGCCTTGCTAAATTACTGAGGCTGGCTTTGAACTTTCCATCCTCCTGCCTCAGCCTCCCAATCTACTGGGATTACAGGCTTGCACCACCATGCCTGGCTATTCAATGATTTTTTAAAATAATTTTTTATACTTATATCTGAAATTTATATTAATGAATGGCATGAGATAAAGTGTTTGGAAGTGTTTGTATTCTTGTATTTACCATTTTCCACTAAACCAGTTCATTTTTATATCCCTATCTAAACATTTTAGTATTTATAAATAATTATTATTATAGGGCATCTATAAGACAAGTTTCTCAACCATAAATTATCCTACTCAGTTGTAATGTACTTTATTTAAAGTATTACACATTAAAAAATAAAATAGGGTTAACCCAACCTTTGCCGTGTTTGCTTGTAAAGATAGAACTAGAGGTAAGTTAACATAGATACATAAACAAAGAAAAGAAAAACAGATAACAGAAACAAAGCTGTTGGTATTTCTCTAGGTTCTCTAAGGAGAGACTCAAACTTGGAGTAATTATCAGTATAGGGAACAGTGATTCATCCACTTTTTTTTTTTTTTTTTTTTTTTTTGAGATGCTGGGGATTGAACCCAGGGCGTTGTGCTTATGAGTCAAGCGCTCTACCAACCGAGCTAGATCCACAGCCCTGATTCCTACACTTTAAGAACCCATTGTAGCATGCGTGATGGTGCTGCTGCATGCCAGTAATCCAAAGGATTTGGGAGACTGGGTCGGGAGGATGGAAAGTTCAAAGCCAGCCTCAGCAACAGCGAGGTGCTAAGCAATACAGTTAGACCCTGTCTCTAAATAAAATACGAAATTGGGCTAGAGATGTGGCTCAGTGGTTAAGCGCCCTTAGTTCAATCCCTGGTACAAAAAAAGAAGAAAAAAAAAAACCATATAGTATCTCTGACTTCCTCTTTTTTTTTTTTTAATATTTTTTTAGTTGTCAATGAACCTTTATTTATTTATTTATATGCAGTGATGAGAATCAAACCCAGTGCCTCACACATGCTAGACAAGTGCTTTACCACTGAGCTACAACCCCAGCCTCTGACTTCTTCTTAATGTCATGTCCCTAACAGTCTATGGAATCATACAAAGATGATAGTGCATCCCAGCTAGAGTAGACATTAGTTGTTTTAAAAACAAAAACAAAAACATCTTGGATTAGTTTTCCTCCAAAACAAGAGAAAATATGGCAAAACATTTACAACTAGAACATTCTCTTTGGTGGGGATAGTTTCTTAATGGAGTAGCACCTAATTAAGATTTATTTTATAGGTCATAAAGACAAGGGTTATTACTCTGCCTGTACCCACATTGATATGTATGTATACATTTTAATTTAATTAAATTTTAGTGTACTTTTTAACTTATTGGTAATCTGACTACTTATTATTTCAACTATATTTCTCTGGTTGTCCACAAGCTATCAAGAATGGTTCCAGGATAACCTGAGTTTCCCTTAGACTTTACCAGGCTAATGAAAAAAGATCCACATTTTGCAGCTTTTTTCCCCCCTACTTACAGACTTGTAAAAAGTCCCACAAGAATTCCTAAGGTCTTTTCAATTATTTACAGATAAACCCCCTATTAGATATACAGAGATTGGAACTTAGGATACTTCTTTGTGTTTTCAGAAATTTCTCTTGTGCATGTCTGTAAATATGTACATTCCAGCTGCACACGCCCCCACCCCCTGACTGTCTCTTAATAATACTACAAATGTTCCACAGTCCTCAGATCCAAAACTGTCAGACAACTTCCCCTTCCATTGGAATATAACATCTTACAAAAAGCAGGGAAATTGATACTTCAGCCTTTTATAGATAATATTTGCAAAATATTTATCAGTTTTTACTTAAAGCCCTCTCTTATCAGGACTTACGTATGAGTCTGTGGGACAAGGTCAGAGAAGATTAGAATGACTGCTACCATGTTCTACTCAGAATCACTTTTGTCCTCAAGTAAGGTTTTGATTGTGGATCAGGCTTTTTGTATTTGTTTCATCTTTCTCCAGAATGAGTTTTCCTCCCAGGATTACCCAGCTCTTTGTGTAAATAAGCTTCTCATGGGCTTATGCACTTGTTTAAAACATAGGACAAGATTGTTAGGTTAAGCTGGGATCTCTTATTACAGTGAGAACCCCTGAACTCTATGTCAGAGCATAGCCTGTTGTGTTAGCTTTCCACCACTGTGGTAAAATACCTAAGACAATCAACTCATAAGACCAAAAAATCTATTTTGCCTTTCAGAGGTTTTGTCTACAATTGGTTGTCCTCTCTTGCCTTAGGCTTGTGGCAAGTGGTGGAAGTGTGTGGCAGAGGAAGCTGTTCATCTCATGGTAGCCAGGGAGGCACAGAGAGAGAGGAAGAGGCCAGGATCCCAATATTTCTTTAAAAGGCCTGCCTACAGTGATCTAACCCCACCTCCTAAAGGTTTTACCACTTTCTAATGGCACCACACACCAGCAACCAGGCCTTTATTACATGGGCTTTTGGGGGACATTTAAGATCTACACTATACCACTAGTCATCTCTCATTTCTTTACTGTTTTCTTTCTTTTTCTTTACTTATTTCTATTGTATCCATGGGTTGTTACTCTGCTTGTACCCACATTGATATGTATTTACACATTTTAATTTAATTAAATTGTCTAATTTTTAACTTATTGGTAATTTTCTGAGTATTATTTCAACTACATTAAAAACCTCATATTTGAATCAATTTTCAATAGGTACAAAAATCCAGTTTGTAAAATAATATTATACTTGAGTCTCCCAAAGACTTCAGTGCATAGCAACTGATGACAAAATTTCATTATTTACATTATTGAAAAACTCACCAAGAGCTAAGAACTCAGTCAAATGTATTGAGTGACTCCAGTGGTTTTGGAAAGCTTAAAGCACCTACCTCTCTGAAGATGTACAACCATCTTTGAAACTAATGCTTAGAGTCCCTACCTCCACTTACAGAAAGACAGCTGTCACTAAATTTGACCTCTTCTTTTTGAGAGAACAGCATCTTAGATAAATGCATTGTTCCATGGGAAAGACAGTGTCTGAGCAGCAACAACCTGGAGGGATGGAGAAATGATAAGTAAATAGTAGCTGGGACCAAAAACAATAGCAAAATATGGTTGCCTCTCAAGAAGAAAGAACATCAAGTATTTTAGCAAAACTTCTTGAGTTATAGAATCTCTAATTTAGACCAGATTGTCCTGGAAGATAGCCAATTGTGGCAATGGCTAAAGTAAAAAATCCTAGAAAATTGTGTCCTGTGCCCTTCCAGGAACTTCAGTCATGGTAAATGCTTGTCTTTGCCTTGTGAATTAAAAAGGTAGTGAAATTCTGGAAAACATGCAATTCTTAAAAATCGAAATACCCTAATCTTTTAATGGAATTCTTGGTTTTATACTGTAAAACAAGCTTTCTTGCTTAAAATTGTGCCAGTGAATTATTTTTTTTGTGAACAGTTATTGCTTTGTTTTCTCCATTATACATTAGTTAACATTGGTAAGCACTTTTTAAATAGAAACAGTTAACATTGGTTATGAACTAGTTAACATTGGTGAGCACTTTTTAAGTAGATTATATTTCTGAAATATTTAAATTGGTGGAAAGAAAATAAAATGAATTGGGCAAGTTAGACAAAGAATTATCTGCTAAAATGGTTAAAAGAACTCAGTAGCAAAAAAAAAAAAAAAAAAAAAACAACCTGCATAATAAATCAAGTCTACCCTAGATTCTTCAGATTTGGAACCCTTCTAAATGATTAGAATACCAGAGTATTAAATGGAGATGTGTCTTACCTCAAGGATTAGTTTCAGAAATTTCGTGTATCAAAAATTATCCTTGAAAATTCCTTAGAAAACTAAGCTAGTACATTGTATCTAACAGTCAAAATTAGAAAATTGGATATTTTTGTCTTGTGTTTAAAAAGATGTGTTGTTTTTTAGAATCATACTTTTTTGTGTGTGTGGTGGTAGGGGTACGAGGGATTGAACCCAGGGGCACTTAACCTTTCTCTGTGCCACATCCCCTGCCCATTTAAAGAACATTTATTAATTGTTCACTAAGACTTTATCTTTAGGACATAACTAAACTGTGTCACCACCCCCTACCAGATCTTGAAGGGTTAGTACAGTGAATGTTATAAAACAGATATGAACATTTGGAAGAACTGGAACCAACATAAACTGACAAAGAGCAAGTACAACCCAAATCATCATAAAAATGTTTAAATTTTTTTAAAAAAGGAAAAAAAAAAATAAAAGGGGGGGGCAATAAGGGCTTCAGATTAAAAGGATCCTCAAAGACCCTCAAGTTTCATCTAATACATTCAATCTTGACCAGAATGTAACAAAATGTAAATAGGATTACTGTAACACAAAACTTTGACTATAGCATGCTATACACACCTGTTTCAAGCCCACCCCTACCCCCCTAATGCTTCCAGCTCAATTATTTCCCAGCCTGTTGGGCCTGCCGATGAAGGAGCACATAGATCTTTGATTCACTAGTCTTGTTATAAGGCTGATATGTCTGGGTATCAGCTCAGTAAACAGGAAAGCTGAGATCTGCCAGATCATCGATGAAATCAAACAACTGACTGATATCATGTGACAGAGGGGCTGTTGGGATTCATTCTCTTCAGATGTTCTTTATACATTTAACAAACTCCTTCCATATATTCATTCACAGACTCCTAATCAGCATAAGTTCTGTCTTCTGGCCTCTTGGTTGACTGTACCAGCAAAATGGTGTGAGACATCATGCCAAACTCTTTCTTGTTGCAGCTGCTGCCGATATGGCCCCCATTTTTTATATTTTATTTAGAGACAGGGTCTTGCTAAGTTGCAGCTATGGTTTATATGTGAGGTGTCCCCCAAAAGCTCACGTGTGAGACAATGCACGAAAGTTCAGAGGAGAAATGATTGGGTTGTGAAAGTATTGATCCAATCAGCAAATTAATCCCTGATGGGATTAACTGAGTAGTGACTGGAGGCAGGTGGGGTGTGGCTGGAGGAAGTGGTTCATTGGGGGTGTGGCTATGGGGTATATATTTTGTATCTGGAGAGTGGAGTCTCTGCTTCCTCATCACCATGTAAGCTGCTGCCTTCTTCCACTCTCTTTCACCATGATGTTCTGCCTCACCTTGAGCCCTGAGAAATGGAACCTGCTGTCTATGGATTGAGACCTCTGAAACCATGAGCACCCAAATAAACTTTTCCTTCTCTACAGTTGCCTTGGTTGCATCCTTTTTGTCATAGCAGTGAAAAAGCTGACTAAAACAGTTGCTTAGGGCCTCACTAAATTGCTGAGGCAGGCTTTGAACTTGCAATCCTGCCCTCAACCTCCCAAGCCACTGGGATTACAGCTATGCACCACCGTGCCTGACTAGAATTGTACTTTCTGTTTAAACTCTAGAGTTCTACTTTTTGTGGAGAAGTGTTCAAGCTATAATTGGTACATGGAACTTATGAGCAACTGAGAAACTGGCAAACTAACATCCCTTACTCTAGGGTACATGTTTATTGAAAGTCAGAACTGTCCTTACTATTTACATACTAAATAGTCATTTTTCTTTGTTATTGCTGAGGTTATTATACTTGAATTTGTGATAATTAAGTTTGTGAAGATACAGCTCCATAGTATATGATCATGTTGTTTGGGTTCTCTGAATTTTGTATGTTTTCATCCTTCAAATAGGAAACAATGATGCTATACCTTTATTCTCTACAGATAATGAATTCAGAATTAATACATAGTATAGTGGGAAGCTATCTTAAACCTCCAGAAGAAGTATTTGCTCCATCATTCACCCAGGATGAATCATCTCAGAATTGCCACACTGTGAACTTAGAAGTTACCTCTCCTAAAATGCTTCATAGCCCAAATAACCAAGGTAATGCTAATAAAATATTTTACATAACATTAGAGGGATGGTACAAAGTATATTATAAAAAATTACCTTTTATGTAGAAAATGTGATTTTATATTTAATTTTACTGAAACTTCTAATTTTAATTCTATTGCTAAATTTCTATGAACCAAGTAACTTAACATTTTTTACTTTGACTTTTTTAGCTATAAAATGATAATTAACATAAGCAGATGGATGTATAACACAGGTTTATCATAAAAACTTTTGGAAAACAGTAAAATACTCTTTGAAGAATGGAAGGTCAGATTTGGAATCCTTCTAAACTAGATGATTAGAATGCTAGTGAATTAAATGGAGAGGTTTTTTTCAAGGATTAGATTTAGAAAATTGCATATGTCCAAAATTATTTTTGAAAATCATTTTGGAAGACATATCTGAGTAACTACAAAATATGTGGGATTTTTTATATATAAACAGGAGGATCTTAAAATTGAATTAGAAAAATTTTTTACTCCAGACATATGCTGTCATAAATTATATAATGCTATTATCCCTTGATTTTTAATACTCTGTGATAATAATTTCCATTATTAAATACATTAGCTCTGTAGAATAAACCACAAGAGACAGTAATCTATATCATTGATTCAGCTATAGGTACCATATGAAGAGCAAAAATATGGTTTATCTCATTTGTAAAAATAAAACAATCTCTTAGCAATCATCTAATTGGATTTAAACCATATAAGTTAACCTCTAACATTTCCATTCTATTTATTTCTAATTTTATACTTTAAAGTTACAATTGAGTAGAAAGTATAAAATAGTATATGAGAATTTTGTAATTCTGAAATGATCTGAATCATAAAGATATTAATGCAGCTGAATAAAAACTCACAGTAGTATATGTGTACTGCTTACATTTTTCAAGCCTGACATCAAGTAAACTATTAGATTACATCCCCCCCTCAGGTGAAAAAAATGTATTCTACTTCATATGTTCTAATTATTAATACCATATCTATGAAAATCAAATAATAGATGTTTGTTGGTCTGACTAAAACTGAACACACTGGAAACTGAGAAAAATCCTTTAACTTTAAACCTAAAATTCCCATGTTAATTAATAAACATCCTTTCTATTTGAAAATATTCATTTTATTTAATTATGGTTCTTAGCTTTCTCAGTCCTAATAATCACTTAATACAATGATTGATTATTGCTTTTATAAGATATGTTAAAGGGGGACTGGGGTTGTGGTTCAGTGGTAGAGCACTTGCCTAGCATGTGTGAGGCACTGGGTTCAATTTTCAGCACCACATACAAATAAATAAATGCATAAAGGTTCATCAACAACTAATAAAATAATTTAAAAAAAAAAGATATGTTAGAGAAAATTAATCCCTCTTCAGAGTTCTAGACATTTTTTATTTTTATGAAGAATATACATTACTTGTACATTTTTCTGGCCACTAACAAAAATATACTCATTTTGTTGTTGCTGTGATTTTAAGTCTTCAAAAACTTCAATTTAACACATCACACAATTTTGTTTTTCAACAGCTCTCATTTTGGCCTTAAAAACTCTTCAGGAAAAGATTCATCATTTAGAGCTGGAGAGAACACAAGCTGAAGATAACCTGAATATTCTTTCCAGAGAAGCAGCACAGTATAAAAAGGCCTTGGAGAATGAAACAAATGAGAGAAATCTGGCACACCAGGAACTGATAAAGCAGAAAAAAGGTAAAAAATACAATAGTTCTCAGAAATGAGGGGTTACCAGAGTTTACAGTTTGAAAATAATTAGTAGTTCCAGTCTGAGTGGATTTATTCAAATATCTTTGTTCTTATATGCACTGAAACCTTGAGGCCTTGTTCTCAGACATGTAGATATTTGTGGGAAATGACTGTATCTTTGAATTTATCTCTGTTATATCTGTTATCCCAGTTCATAAATTTTTGGGATTAAAATAAAAATTGATTTTATGTGTGTTGTATTTAGATATTAGAATATTTTCAGAATAAACAAAACCCATTTGTATCCATCATTTAATTGAAATGATTTATATTTTCAGTTAACACTAATTTTTAAAATTTGAAATATAAAACAATAGTAGTATACTATACAAAAACAATAAAAATGAATAAAAAAGAATTTCATTTAACTTGAGAGGAAGTTAGATGGATAGAGACCTCTGTAGAAATTATGGAAAGGACATTAAACACAAGAATTCGGAAATCTAGAATTTAAGTTTATTATATAATTTCACTTCAGAACCTAAGGTTTTCTTTTCCCTTTTAACACTACATTCACCCTTTTAAACAAAGCTCAAATTTGTATTTTACCTTTAAAACAGAATGAAGCCAGGCGTGGTAGCACTAACCTTTAATCCCAAACACTTGGGAGGCTGAGGCTGGAGGATACCAAAATCAAGGCCAGTCTCAGCAAGGTAGCAAGGCTCTAAGCAAAATTTAAAAATAAATAAAAAGGGATAAGGATGTAGCCCAGTGGTAAAGTGCCCCCTAGATTCAATCCCCAGTCCAAAATAAATAAATAAATAAAGGAAAGAGAAAAAAATTTCTGAGTAAACTGAACAAAAGTGGAAGAAGGACTGAGGAAAATAAAGGATTAGAATTAACTGTGTGGTCAGTAGTCAAGAGCAGAGGAAAATGAGAGTGCATACTCCTGAAAGAGAAGAAGCTTACTGATGATAGTTAAAAGACTTTACATTTCTGCTTTTATACATGGTGCTGTTTCCAAAACAACCAGGATATTTACCATCTCACAAGTTGCTGAAATGTCCTCTTTCAAAAGTGTGCCTTCTAGACTGGGGATGTAACTCAATGGTAGGGCACTTACCTACCACATGCAAGGCCCTGGGTTCAGTCCCCAGAACTACCAAAACCAGAAAATAAAGAAGAAAAATGTATGCTTTCTAGACTTTTAGGGAGAGACCATGTAAACCAGTTATCTGTAATTAATGAGGTATTCACAAAATATGTGTTTAAAGTCATTCTTTAGTGCTGAAAGAAACCTTGAATTTTTAGCTCTTTTATTATAATTATTAACATATTAATTGTATAATTTATATGATTCACTGTGATATTTCCATGCATGCCTACATCATGGATTGATCATACCTGTCCACCCTTCTTCTACCCTTGCCCCCACCCAGCCTCTTTCCCACACCTTAATGATCCCTCTTCCACTTTCATGTCTTTTGTTTATTTTTGTATGGTTTCCACATATGAGAGAAAACATACTTGTCTTTCTGTATCTGGCTTATTTTTGCTCAACATGATTCTCTAGTTTCTAACTTCTCAAGTTCTCTAGTTTCATCCATTTTTCTGTTGACAGGTGATTAGACTGAATCCATATCTTGGGTATTATGAATAGTACCACAATAAACATGGGTATGCAGATGTCTCTTTGATATTTTTACTTCATTTTCTCCAGATATTTACCCAGGAATGGGATAGCTGGAGAATGTTTAGCTCTTGATTTAATTTATATAATCAGTTTTTAATGATAACTAAATCTCTGATCTATGTGATAATCAACTAATTGACTCATTATTTTGCCCTTTTCATAGATATAAGTTTACAGTTAAGCTCAGCCCAGTCTCGTTGTACTCTTCTAGAGAAGCAACTAGAATATACAAAGAGAATGGTTCTCAATGTAGAACGAGAAAAGAATATGATCTTAGAACAACAGGTGAGCACATTTTCTATAAAGAGTGACAATATAATTTAATATGTATTTGAAGAAAATTTAGTATAGGAAGATTGTCATAACCTTAGGTAAAATAGGATGTTATTGTTTGGATCTGGAATGTCCCCTAAAAGTGCATGTATTGAAGGCTTGTACCCCAGTGTAGAAATGTTCAGAGGTGGGACTTTGGGAAGTGATTGGATCATGAGGGCTCTGGCTTCATCAGTGGATTAATCAATCCAGTGATAGCTGAGTGGAATTCTGGGAGGCAGTGGAACTGTAGGAGTTGGGACCTACTTGGAGCGAGTCCTTGGAGTTGTGCCCTTATGGACTATATCTTGTCCTTGGAACCTTCCTTTTTCTCTTTTTTTCCTGGCTGCCGTAAACTGAGCAGCTTTCCTCTGCCACACCCTTCTGCCATGATGTTCTGTCCAACCTCTGACCCGAAACAATGGGGCCAGTCAACTGTGGACTAGAGGTGTGAGCCACACTAAATTTTTCCTCCTTTAACTTATTTATGTCAGGTATTTTGGTCACAGTGACGAAGAGCTGACTAACACAGATATAAAGCTACATTTATGAAATTTCCACCAATAGTAATGGTAGATTAGATCATTTGTACCAACCTTTTTGCAAAGAAAAACTGGATAAAATATTTTTAAAAAGAAGGGAAAAATAAAAAAATGAAAGATACACAAAGGCATTAGAAAATTAATAAGACAGTGAAAAGTCACTAATTTGAAATCTTTGTATCTGAGTCTTCAGATCCATAGAGTTTGGCCTGACATTTGGTTTCATTCCTTCTGTAAGCATTTCAGATTCCAGAAGAGGCAGTTGACAGGCCAAATACTGCCTTTGACAGCCATGTTTTTAGGACTAAGAAAATTAGAGCCTGGGGCCTACTAAGAGTAGAAATGCTTCCAGATCCCTCTTTTTTTTTTTTTTTTTTTTTTTTTTGCAGTGCTGGGGATTGAACCCAGGGCCTTGCAAGGCAAGCACTCTACCAACTGAGCTATCTCCCCAGCCCTCCAGATCTCTTGTGTTCTGAGTACTTTGTAAGGGTGAGCAAGAAGGAAAACCACCCAGATTAAAAGTCTGTTTCGGTTATCAGGGAGGCATAGAAAACTGGTCTTTGAAATTGGATTAAAGCAATCCTAGATTACCGGTGTTCTCAGAGTCCTCAAATTATTTCTACAAACGTTTCTTCAACACAGTGATCAACTTTCAGTCAAAGATATCCAGGCAGAAGATAAGAAACTGTGAATAAGAAATGGTATCCATAACAGATTACATGGGTTCTCACATGTTAGTTCCAGAAAGATATTGGCTGTCACACTGACTTTAAAATACTCGTGCTTGCATTAGTCAAGAATAGAAAACAGGATTGAAACTTTTAGTTGAGCGTTGGAAACTATATAATGGTAAAGCAGATTTGAGAAAGAAATAAAAATTATAGAACTGAAAAAATCTAATAACTGAAATTTAGAACTCAGTGTATGGATCTAACAGAAGATTGGAAGAGAGAATTAATAAAATGAAAGTAGAAATCATCCAGGTGAATGAAAAGACAAAATGATGGTAAATTCAGGAAGCAAAGTGAGAAGATCTAACATATGTAATTGGAGTTTCAGAAGGAAAATGGGACAGAAGCAGTATTTGAAGAGATAATGACTGAGAATTTTCTTAAAAACAAATCACACCACAGATTCAAGAAGCTATATAAAATCAAAGCAGAATAAATAAAGCTTTACCCAGGTATCTCATAAAAAGGTAAATAAAAAAATAATCTTCAACACAACTGGAAAAGATGATTACATTCAGAGAAACAATAATTAAATAACTGACTTTTCAGCTGAATGTATTGAATCCAAAAGACAGTGGACTAATAGACTAAAGACATTAAAAGACAATAACTCTTGATCTAGAATTTCATGCCTGGTGCAAATATTTTTGAGAAATAATGGTTAAATAAAGACATTTTAAGACTAAGAAAGCCTGGTAGGGCACAGTGGCACACACCTGTAATCCCAGCTACACAAGAAGCTGAAGCAGGAGGATCACAAGTTCAAGACCAACCTCAGCAACTTATTGAAACCCTATTTCAAAAATAAAAAGTGCCATGTGAGGCAGTGCACTCCTGTAATCCCAGTGACTCGGGAGGCTGTGACAGGAGGATCTCAAGTTCAAAGCCAACCTCAGCAAAAGCAAGGCACTAAGCAACTCAGTGAGACCCTGTCTCTAAATAAAATACAAAATAGGGCTGGAGTTGTGCTTCAGTGACCAAGCACCCTTGAGTTCAATTCCCAGTACCCCACCAAAAAATAAATAAATAAATAAAAATTAAAATATAGAAATAAAAAGGGCTGGGGAAGTAGCTCAGTGGTAGAGTGCCTCTAGATTCAATCCCTAGTACCCCTCCACACACTGACACACACAATTAACAAAGAGATAATTTGTTACTGGTGGGTATACTCTGAAGGAAACAATAAAGGATGTATTCAGACGGAAGGGAATTTTTCTTCTGTGGAAGATCAGAGATACAGGAAGGAATGAAGAGCAAAAAGATGATAAATATGTGGTTAAATCTAAATGAATATTGTATAAAACAACAGCTTTATTTAGCTTAAATATAGATAGGATTAAAATTCATTGGAATAATAGCTTATAAATTAAAAAGGAGTAAATATAGTTTAAAGTATTCTAACATTCTTGCATTGTCTTAGAAAAGCATTAAAGTACCAGTACTGGATTTTGATGGGTCAAATATATAATAGGTTTTGAAGAAACTCAAGAGAGTAATTCTAGAATTTATACGGAAAAATAAAGGTTCAAGAACAGCTAAACTATTCTGAAGGAAAAAAAGGTGAAGGTCTTGCTCTATGAGATATTGAAACAAATTATAGTGTTATAAAAATTAAGATAACATTTTTTATATGCTAGACATCTAAAATAAAGGAGTAGGATATAATCAGAAACAGACTCTTATAGAAATTCAGTATACAATTGTAGACCATTAGGGAAAAGAGTTCAGTAAATAGTCTGGAAAAACTGCTTCACACCATGCATAAAATCAATTCCAGAAGGATTAAAGACAAATATAAAAGGCAAAACTCTGAAACATTTAGAAGCAAATGTAGAACAGTGTTTTTATGACCTCTTTGGAGAGGAACTTTTTAAACAAGACCCCCCAGAGGTAAAGCAATACAAAAATGGGCAAAAGTTATGAAGAAGCATTTTGTAGGAAAAATGGAATTACATGTGGCCATACATTTATGAGAAAAAAATCATGATTAGTAATCAGAGAAATGCAAATTAAAAGCTCAACAAGGTAATACTTCACATCTACTAAATTGGAAAAAAATAATATTCTTAACAAATCTAGATGTCAGATACATTGAACAGAAGAGCAACTATCTTATAAAAAAAGTTCAGCATGCATACTCCAATGATCTAGAAATTCCTATCTGTGTTAGTCAGCTTTGTCACTATAAACAATAACCTGAGATAATAAACTTATAAAATAAAAAGGTTTATTTTACTTACAGAGTTTCAGTTCATGATTTGACTGACCTTGTTGCTTTGAATATGTGACTGCACATCCCAGCAAGAGCATATGGTGGAGCAAAATCATTCACCTCATAGCCAACATATGAAAAAGAAGAGAAAGGAACAGGGATGCCACTTTCCCCTTCATGAGCATGTCCCCCAAAGATCTCCCATACTACTTGTAAAGTTTCTACCACCGGGGCTGGGGAGATAGCTCAGTCGGTAGAGTGCTTGCCTTGTAAGCACAAGGCCCTGGGTTTGATCCCCAGCACCCAAAAAAAAAAAACCAAAAGTTTCTACCACCTCCCAGTAGTGCCAAGCTAGAGACCAAGCCTCTAACACGTGGCCCATTGGGGTCACACTCAAGATCCAAACTACAGTATTCTCCTAGCTAAATATTATGATTAATGACTTTTAGCAATTTAAAAAAGGTTTCCTTAGGTATAATTTACATGGAGTTAAATTTAAGCATAGATCTTAAGTGTACCAATATGAACACTGTATGTAAATATATATACTTGTGTAATCCATACCCCTATCAAATACCATAAGAGAACATTTCCATCACCCCAGAGATTCTCTTATCTCTCTTCAAAGTTATTTCATGCTCTCCCTTCAACCCCCAACAAAGCAACTAATATTTGGATTTTCTTTCTCCCTGTTCTGGGGATCAAACCCAGGGCCTTGCTCATGCTAGGCAAATGCTCTACCACTGAGCTACACCCCCAGCCCTTTTTATATTTTATTTTAAGACAGAGTCTGGCTAAGTTGCTAAGGCCTCACTAAGTTGCTGAGTCCAACCTCAAACTTGTGATCCTCCTGCTCAGCCTCCTGAGTTGCTGAGATTACAGGTGTGTGCCACCACACCTGCATAGCACTTCTTTTAAAATTGTATTTTGAGCTTGCTTAGTTTCCTAGGCTGGCCTCAAACTTACAATCCTCTTGCCTCAGGCTCCCAAATAGCTGGGATTACAGGTATACACTACCACACCTGGCTAAAATACATATTGTTATTTTGCCGTCTTGGGGATCAAACCCAGTGCCTGTGCTCTACTACTGAGCTGTATCTCCAGCTCATAAAATATCTATTCTTAACTTACTACAGTTGGCCATGAATTAGTTTTAAAATACTTCATATGTAAGGTAACATAGTATGCTTCAACTTAATCTGCTTGTATTATAGTTTTCATAATTATACTTTTTATATGTTATAAAACCCATAATGCATTATTTTTTCTTTAAATGGTTATTTGTTTATTAATTTTTAAATTTGTTCTAATTAGTTGTATATGACAGTAGAATGTATTTATACATTTTGATAAATCATACGTAAATGGAGTGTTAATTTCACATTTTTCTGATTGTACATGTTGTTGGATCACATCAGTCATGCAGTCATATATGTACTTGAGGTAATAGTGTCTGTTTCACTCTACCACTCCTCAGTTCATGCCCAAAAGGACTTAGAATCAGCATACTACAATGACAGACACATCAATGTTCATAGTTGCTCAATTCACAATAACTAAACTAGGGAACCAACCTAGGTGCTCTTCAACAGATGGATAAAAAGAATGGTGTGTGTGTGTGTGTGTGTGTGTGTGTGTGTGTGTGTATGATGAAATATTACTCGGCTCTAAAGAAGGATGAAATTATGGTATTTGCCAGTAAATGGATGGAGTTGGAGAATATCATGCTAAGCAAAATAAGCCAAACCCCAAAAAACCAAAGGCCAAATGTTTTCTCTGATATGTGGATACTAATTCATAGTTGGGGGAGCACTGGGGAGAAATAGAGTTACTTTATATTAGGTAGAGGGGAGTGAAGGGGGAAGGGACATGGAGGTAGGAAGGATAGTCAATGGTCAGTTATTCTTTAAAGAAAATTAAAAAGCAAGAAAAAATATTTATCCACATTTTTATCATTTCTAATGCTTTTCATTTCTTCATGTAGATTCACTTTCCCATCTGATATCAGTTTTATTCAGTCTGAAGCAAAATATAAGAATTCTAAAAATTCTCTTGGCATTTATTTATCTGTAACAATCTTTTTCATTATCATTTTTGAAGAATATTTTTGCTGGAGATAGAATTCTAGTTGACAGCTTTTTAAATTTCAGCACATTGGAGATTTTGTTTCAGTTGTCTTCTGGCTTCACAGTATCTAATGAAATTCTTAATCTTCATTCTTCTGTGCAAAATGACATCATTTCTCAGGCTGCGTTTAAGATTCTGCTCTGCTTTCGTTATTCGCTTTCAACAATTTTATAATGATGTGCAAGTGTAGTTTTCTGTGTATTTATTTTTCTGGGATTTTTGAGATTTTTTTTTTAATCTTGTCAGTATCTTTCCTTAAGTTTGGAATGCTTTCAGTTATTGTCCTTCAAATAATTATTCTTTCCTACCCCCCCTCTCCTCTTCTTCTGGGACTCTAGATGCTAGAGCACAGGTCCCCAAGACTGCTTATTGATGGTTGTTTTTCTTTTTATTATTAATAGACTTTATCGTTTATAGTATTTTTGGTTTTTAGGAAATTGAGCTGATAATATGGAGAGTTCTCCCCAACCCCTCACAGTTGCCCCTATTATTAATCTCTTTCATTAGTTTGGTGATAAATACCATTACAAAAAGTATATAGACATGCATTTGTTTATGTTAGCTTTCATGCTCTCCATGTGCTTTTTATGTTTTATTCTTCTGATTGCTTTTCTAAGTTAGAGTTAGGGAGAGGTTTAATCAGTGAGCAGGTTTGTTCACCTTGTGAATAACACTTTCTTTCTTCAATACAGGTTTTGCCAATCATGTTTTCATTAGTAAAATTTTTGTATAAGGTTATATAAGAGAGTTATTCCATTGATACTAATAGCACATCTCTTTTCTTTGCACATTCTATTTGATTTTCTTTTTTCAGCTGGTAAGCACCTAAAGTACATACGTGCATGTACATGTTTCACACAATAGATTTATGTTGTATTTCAATTCTCAGAAATTGTATTATTCTTGATCCATTAGTATCACTTGCCAAATTCAGGGTTTGTTTGTTTTTCTAAAATCTTTCCAGGCCCAGCTTCAAAGGGAAAAAGAACAAGATCAGTTGAGGCTGCATGCAAAACTTGAAAAGCTTGATGTCTTAGAAAAAGAGTGTTTTAGACTGACAACAACTCAGAAAACTGCTGAGGTAAGCTTCTACTTCTGTCTTTGAAGTGATATATACCAGGAATAAATCTTGAGTGTTAAGCAAAACTGGCATTGCATGTGAATGTACAGTAAATCTTAACATTTTTAAGACTTCATTTATATCTTTAAGTAATCCAGATATTAATTCCTGCCTGTAGAGATAAAAGTTAATGTGTTCTGTCATGACGAAATGAGTTTGCCTTTCAATATAAAATTGTAATTTTGACTTTTTCTAAGAATATTTCTGTTTGTCAGATAATTTACCTAAAGGATATTGAGAAGATTGCCTTTTACCACTTATGGTCAAGTGAAACCTATTCTAAATCCCCTTCCCTTCTCTTTTACCCCAAATCTTTTGCACTTCATAGGATTTTCTCAAAACCCTTCTTCCTCTTTGAATCCTTCCTTGATTTATCCAACACTCAGGAAGTTTTCCCTTTGATAGTACTAGCCTCCTATTCTGAACCATATCACACACCTAGAAAATATAATTTTTACATGTATAAGGTTATGTGTTTACATGGTTCATGTCAAATCATATCCATTACTTTGTTATATTATTTCTTTTTTAAAATTTTTTTTGTGCTTGTAGATGGACAGAATGCCTTTATTTTATTTGTTTATTTTTAATGTGGTGCTAAGGATCGAACCCCAGTGCCTCTCACATGCTAGGCAAGCGTGCTGCCACTGAGCAACAGCCCTAGCTCATTATATTGTTTCTTGGTTTCCCTAACTATAATCATGTATGTGCTCTTAAGTAACAAGAACCATATCTTGTATTTCTAATACATCTTCCTATCCTTATTCTTCCCACAAAACTGCACTCTTTTCATATGCAGCATGGTAGACATTTATTGTTATTTTTCTGTTTTGAATGAAACATTGAGACCCAAGACCGTATGACCTTCTAGAAATTTAATACCCTTAGTAGTTTCATCGTTAGGGTTGATGGAAATTAGTAAAGCTTATGTGTGTGTGCATTCCTTCCTTTCTCTTTGTTTTCCTTATATTCAATAGCAGGTAAGGAAACAGGAAGAAAGTACCACCCACCCCCAGAAAAAATCTTCTCATCTTTTGCTATTACTTTTTCTCACTTTCTGCTTTAACTTGTCAACTTTTAAAAAAATTGAGACCCCCACAAGACTCTGACTGGAAAAGAAACAAAGGGTATTTGGCTCTGGTGTTATATAACAGTCTCAGGTTTTTTATTCTTTTGCAGGACAAGATTAAACATCTAGAAGAAAAACTTAAGGAAGAAGAGCATCATCGTAAGCTGTTTCAAGACAAGGCTTCAGAGGTTAGTAGCATTGTTTAAGCTACCACAGTAAACAGCATATTTTTTTACTTTGGGGCACCAGGGATTGAACTCAGGAACACTTGACCATTGAACGACATCCCCAGCTCTATATTGTATTTTATTTAGAGACAGCCTCTCACTCAATTGTTCAGCGCCTCACCATTGCTGAAGCTGGCGTTGAACTGGAGATCCTCCTGCCTCAGCTATCTGAGCCTCTGGGATTATAGGCTGTGCCCAGCAGCATATGTTTTATTATATATTATTTTCATTAATTAAAGCTTATAGTCTAGACTCCTAATTTCTGCTTCTTAGGATATTAGTTTTGGTTCTTTTCTATAAAAATGAAATTTTCAGCTGGTATATGCATATGCTTAGATTAATTGCTAAGAGGTTTTTCAGTCCTTTGAAATTCTTACAAATATATATATTCTCAGTTGAAATAACTCCTAGGATAGATTAATTTCAGTTTTAGATACATATACATGTTATAATATAATTTAATGTATGTTTTAATTGATTCTCTTTTAAATAGAAAATGATTATAATTACCAGTAGATTTAATTACTTTCTCATGCATAAATAGTATTTTGGCTTTCTTTCTCAAAAAGCTTTTTTTTTTTCCTTTTGAGATGGGGGTCTCACTTTGTTGCCCAACCTGACCCTGAACTCCTTGGCTCAAGTAACTTCACCCTTGAGACTCCTGAGTAGCTGAGACTACAAATGTGTGCTATGGCACCAATTCTCAAAAAATATTTTTAAAATATCTAAAGATCAAGACCTGATCTTTCATTATATTAAAGAATCTTGTTGCAATGAGTATTATGAATTATTTCTTTAATATTATAGCTTCAAACTGGACTTGAAATCAGTAAAATTTTAATGTCTTCAGTTTCAAAATCAAAACTCTCCAAGGGAAAAAAGAAATCTTCAAAGGTAGGCATATGAAACTTTTCCCCAAACACCACTTTCTTATTTTTAATGCTTGTTTATTCACCCTGTTAATCTGTTAATTAATCCTGTATATTTACAGAAAAGATTTGAAGAGATGTACATTAAAATACATACAATAATACCATGAAGTGAGTCAGGTGATGTTGGTTTTGAGTGTAAGAACAGGAATATTCCATAAAACCTAGGTTAAAGAAAATAATTGTGCATGATGGCATACACTATTATTTCCAACTACTGGAGAGGCTGAGGCAAGAGGATCACGAGTTTGAAACCAGCCTCAACAACTTAGCAGGACCCTATCTCAAAAGATAAATTAATAAATAACTGGGATTGTAACTTGATGATGGACTGCTTGCCTCACATACACAAAAGCCTGGGTTTGGTTCCCAATACCTCAAAATAAATAAATAGGTAATATCAGTTGTGTACAAAACTTGGCACAAAATAGAGCATGTAATGGGCAATATAGCTATCTTTGTAAAATAACAGGAATCAGTACAGTTTTTCTAGAAAGACATTTTTCTAGTCTTGAACTCTAAGAGAAGTATATTTTGTAATATTTTTGTAAAAGGGCATTAAGCAATGTAATACATGCTGACAACCAGTAAATCCAGAATGCAATTTTATATGGTACATGCAAAATAAAAAACAAGGATTTTTTTTTTTTTTTTTTTTTTTTTTTTTTTTACAGATTTACTCTATAGGTGTTAATAAAGTCAATTATTTAGGGAATTTATCATTATTTATTCTCTGTTCTTTGAACTTGCCTAAAAATAAGGATTGGGTTAGAAAACTTGGAATGGACCCATCATTTGACCCAGCTATCCCACTCCTTGGCCTGTACCCAAAAGACTTAAAATCAGCATACTATAGAGATACAGCCACATCAATGTTCATAGCTGCTCAATTCACAATAGCCAGACTGTGGAAGCAACCTAGATGTCCTTCAATTGATGAATGGATAAAGAAACTGTGGTATATATATACAATGGAATATTACTCAGCTATAAAGAATAATAAAATTATGGCATTTGCAGGCAAATGGATGAAATTGGAGAATATCATGCTAAGTGAGATAAGCCAATCTCAAAAAACCAAAGGATGAATGATCTCGCTGATAAGTGGATGATGACACATAATGGGGGGTGGGGAGGACAAGAATGGAGGAAGGAGGAACTGTATAGAGGGAAAAGAGGGGTGGGAGGGGTTGGGGGGAGGAAAAAATAACAGAATGAATCAAACATCATTACCCTATGTAAATGTATGATTACGTAAATTGTATGCTGTTACTCCATGTACAAATAGAAACAACATGTATCCCATTTGTTTACAATAAAAATAAATTTTAAAAAAAATAAGGATTGGGAAGTTAGTACTTTATAGACTGACCAACATTTTTAGATCAATATCACACATGTACAAACAGACACACACACACACACACACACACACACACACACACACAGATTTATACATACACATATATACTTCAAGGGGAAAATTTTTTTTGGTAACTATAATAATGAGAAATTTTTTCCCAGTACAACTATTTTTTCCCAGTGTACACTCACACACACACACACACACAGAGCTTTTTCCTTTCCTTCAGCATTTGTTGTATATCTTACTGAGTTTTTGTTTGTGTTGGTTTTGCTTTTTTATTGGAGTGATGGAAATTGAACCCAGGACCTGACTCATGCTAGTCAAGTGTTTAACCACTAAGCTACCCACCTAGTCCTTTGTACATTGAGATTTGGTAATGCAGAACCAAATAAATGCTATAAGTAATTTTGCAAGTGAAACAAATATTGACTTATATTTATGTTTTATAGCATCATTTATATGATGAATTAGTGTATTGGAATTTATTTTTAAATTTACCTATTTATTGTGAAAGGTACAGGGAGAAGATAAAAGAAATAACAGCCAAGGAGGGCACTTGAAAGAGAAGAGAGTAATTAACAAAATCACTTTATAGAAGTACTTAGTTCAAATCCCAAGTTCATTGAGTCTGTAAATAATCATGTCTTCCTTTAGGAATGGAAAGAGCACTAATGTTGCTGATCGGGCCTTCTAGGAGAGACCTACTTGTCTCTGATACTGTTTCTCCATATCCTGAATTGAATATTCAACTCACACTTGTTTGTTTTAAGTTTTGTTTACTTATTTGTTCATACTTTCTAATTGCACACAACAGTGGGACTTTGTTGTTGCATATGCATACATGCAGATAACATAATTTGGTCAATTTCATTCCCAGTGCCTCTTTTTTCCCTCTTCTCCTCTTCTCCCTGGTCCCCCTTTAGTGGTCTCCCTTATACTACAACTCATACACTTTTTTTTTTTTTTTTTTTTTGTGGTGCTGGGGATCGAACCCAGGGCCTTGTGCTTGCAAGTCAAGCAAGTCAAGCACTCTACCGACTGAGCTATCTCCCCAGCCCCAACTCATACACTTTTATGTACATAGACTGATGTCTCTTTGTGATAAGGGGATAAATAAGGGAAGAATTTATGAGAAACAGGTAAATACACAAATATAATAGAGTGCATTTAAAAGCTAATGGAGGCACGAACAGTGTGTGATGCTGTGTTGACGAAGTACTATGAGAAGGGTGATGTAAGAAGCAGCCTTGGAGAATTTTAAGTATTAATGTAGGCTGAGATAAGGAGAAATGTATTATAGCCTGAGGAAATGGTTGTTGCTTTTTCCAGGAACCCGTAGTTCTATAGTTAGGGTGAAATGGGGTCATATGTGATAAAAATTAAAGTTGAAATTATAGTTTGGGGCAAGATAATGACTGGCTTTTGGGTGCCATGTTAAGAATTTGCACTTTTATTCTATTAACAGTTGGAAATTATTGAATGCTTCTGAGAAAAATAAGGACATAATTAGAACTACAAATCTAATAGTAACTGATAGTAGTATGAGAGTTTTATGTAGCTTTAACTCATATGTAAATTCATGTAACTATCACAACAATCAAGATATAGAAATATCCCACCACTATAGAGCCCCTTCATGCAGTTCCTTTATAGCTACACATCCTTCTCCCTGACCTCTGGCAATCTCTAATTTGTTCACCATCTCTGGATTTGTCATTCCAAGAATATTATATAAATGGAATCATTACAGTATGTAACCTTTTGAGATTGACTTTTTCACTCAGCTTTTGGGATTGACTTTTATCTTTGAGATCCATCCAAAATGTTGCATAACATCAAGACATTAGTTTTTATTTCTGCATAGTATTCTATGTTATGAATTTGTGGTTTAACTATTCACCTGTTTAAGGATATTTGGATTGTTTTTAGTTTGGGGCTATTTCAGATAAAACTGCTTTGGACACTTGTGTACAGATAGTTTTTTGAGTAAATATACATTTTTATTTCTCTGTCATTAATGTCCAGGAATGCAAAGGTTGGGTCATATGATAAGTACATGTTTCATTTCATAAGAATCTGACAAACTGTCTTCTAAAGTGGCTGTACCATTTTGTATTCCTACCAAAATACATGAGTGATCCAATTTCTCTGTGTCCTTGTCAACACTTGATTTCATTACTGCTTTTTATTTTGACCATTCTAATAAGCGTGCAATAATATTTTATTGTAATTTTAACTTAAATTTCCCCAATAGTTAATGATGTTGGTTATCTACTCACATGTTCATTTGCTGTCTGTCTTCTCCAGTGAAATGTCTATTATGTCTTTTGCCTATTTTCAAATTGTGTTTTTTGCTTACTATTGAGTTCTGAGTTCTTCATATCATAAATGTATTTTAAAATAATATTTTTGTTTATTTTTTCCCTTTTCAATCTTTAGAAAACGAAATGTTTTAAAAGAGGACCACCTCAGCAGATTTATGCAAAACTTAGAGAACTGCCTTTTGAGGCCGAAAAGGTAAGAGAATAAAAGTTTAAGATGGTTTTCAAAAAAAAAATTTACATTATTTGTGAGTGTTATTAAATAGCATCAGTCAGACTGGGGATGTAGCTCATTTGGTAGAGTGCTAGCCTTGCAAGCATAACGCCCTGAGTTCAATCCCTAGTACCACGAAAAAAAAAAAAGAGCATCAGTCATTTAAAATTGTTCTCTTGCTATTTGTTTTTCCCTGAAGTCTGCAGCCTGCCCTGTGAATGCAAGCATGCACAGCCTTCTGAAGATGATGAATCATTGTAGCCAACATAGCCTTCAGAAACCTGAGATGACTGAGCCTAGATGTCTTTACAGACCTACCAGAAAAACTTCACAGTGTAAAGCTGTATCTCAGGACTCAGAAAAGTCCATTTCCATTTGTGATAATTTGTCTGAACTTTTGATGGCAATGCAAGATGAGCTGGACCATATGAGTATGTAAGTATTTTTATTGTTTATTAGGAGAAGTAGTAAGATTTGTTTATTTAGCTAGCAATAAGGAGGATTAAACCAAGGTCCTCACACATGTTTGGCAAGTACTCTACCACTGAACTACATACCCCCTACTTTTTTGGGGTTTTTTTGGTACTGGAGATTGAACTCAGGGACACTCAACCACTGAGCCACATCCCCAGCCCTATTTTTTATTTTTATTTTAGAGATAGGGTCTCACTGAATTGTTAGTGCCTCGCCATTGCTGAGGCTGGCTTTGAACTCACGATCCTCCTACCTCAGCTTCCCAAGCCACTGGGATTGCAGGCATGTGCCACCATCCCCAGCACTGTTTTTGAAATTTTTTAAAAAGTATTTTGAAAGGAACTTTGGATGACGTAGAGGAAAATGGGGTGGGAGGGGGTGGGGAATGGAAAAATAGTAGAATGAAACAGACAGCATTACCCTATGTACATTTATGATTACATGAATGGTGTGAATCTACATTGTGTACAACCATAGAAATGAAAAGTTGTACACCATTTGTGTACAATGAATCAAAATGCAGTCTGTAAAAATAAGAAAAAATTTTAAAAAAGTATTTTGAGACAGGATTTCACCAAGTTGCTTAGACTGGCCTTAAATTTGATCCCCCTGCCTTAGCTTTCCAAGTAACTGGGATTACAGGTGTATGCCGTCCTGCTGTACAGTAGCAAGATATTTAGATATCATTTTTTTGTCTTGCTCTTTCTCTCTTTTTTGGACCAGGGATTAAACCCAGGCACAAATAAACACTGAACCCTTTTTCATTTTATATTTTGAGACGGAGTCTCACTAAATTGCTTAGGGCCTTGCTAAGTTGCTGAGGCTGAACTTGGGATCCTCCTGCCTTAGCCTCCCGAACTGCTGAGATTATAGGTATGTGCCATGGCACCTGACTTTTCTTCCTGCTCTTAAGAACAGTGTCACTTAAGAATTCTTAAAGGCCTTATTTAGCTGTTGGGACTTACTGTATTTTGATTTTTTTGGACTTACTATATTTTGATTTGCAGTTTTGTTGTCACTATTTTTTTCATTTTATTTATTGTACTATTTACATTTTTAGTTATGTGTACTTATTATTACTGTTATTCTGTGTCATTCTGACATATATGTTCTGGTAACGTTAAATTGTAACTCACAAAAATTTTGTTTTTTGGGTTTTTGTTTGTTTGTTTGTTTTGTTTTGTTTTGAGACAGGGTCTTACTAAATTGCTGAGGCTGGCCTTGAATCTGTGGTCCTCCTGCCTCAGCCATCCAAGCCACTGGGATTATAGACATGCACCACCATACCTGGCCACAAAAGCCTTTTATTTTTGAAAGATTCTCCTTTTGTTTTTTAGAATCTTTTAGTTATATGAGTGATTCATTAGATATGTAGATTATAATTTCTTGTTTTAGACTCTGGCTTATTTACATTAAAATTTGAAGCATCCAAAGTGAGGGAAGATTCTCTATGGGATATATTATATTATGCCCTATGTTTAAATAAGTGTTCAATGGAAGTTGCAGAATTATATGTATTGGCTGACCAGCTAGTTGAACTGAGACTTTTATAGGACATATACCTAGTTCCGTTGACAGTATTTCAAACTCCATAGCTAAAACTGAAGAGAGCCCCTTTAATAACTCTACCCTGGGACATCAGAACATTTTACTGCATTTAGCTGTGAACATCAAAAATTCAGATTTTTTAATAAGGTTGTTTAGCAACCTGAGTCTAAGATATTTCTGAATGTGTCTAATCTCAAATCACAAGAGCCTGGTTTTATTTACCATAGATTTAATTAATATAATCTCTAAAGATAGAGATTATAGTATTTGTTGTTATTTGCCGTACTGAGGATTGCACCATGCTACATTCCTAGCCCTTTTTACTTATTTTGGTGCAGAGATTTGCTAAATTGCTAAGGCTGGCCTTGAATTTGGAATCCTCCTGCCTCAGCCTCCTGAGTAACTGGGATTTCAAACAGAATTACAAGTGCCCAGCAGGATAGAGTTTGTTTTCAAAAATTAATATTTAGCTCTGACTAAAATTTGAGCAGAAAATTAATTGTGGCAAAGACATTTACTGTAAATAAACCTCAGTGGTGCTTAATATTTGCTTTTCTTTTATAGGGAGCATGAAGAACTACTGAAACAAATGAAAAAAACTAAAAGTCGTTCAGTCTGTGATGACATAGAATGTGAACTAGAGCATTTAGTGAAGAAAATGGAAATTAAAGGAGAACAAATTTCCAAACTGAGGAAACATCAAGACAATGTAAGAAGGCTTTAGTAAAAGTTTTTGATTAAAAAGATAATATATCTGGATTCAGTGTTACATCTCTGTATGACCTTCCAAATTCGAGATTTGAGGTCTGTGTGTGCTTGTGAAAAGACTCGAGTCACTTAGTCCTCTTAAAGCATTGAGCTGTCTGTCCTCTTGAAATAACATGGGCCTCCTACATAACTCCCAGAGATAATATAAAGAAAAAGGAGCAAGAAAGTTTAGTTATGTGTTTAGGCTTTGGGAAGTTGATGAGCTAAGCTGGATGTGGAGTACACACCTGTAATCCCAGGTACTGGGGGGTTGAGCAGAAGAATTACAAGTTTGAGACCATTCTCAGCAGTTTAGCAAGATCCTGTTTCAGAATAAAAAATAAAAATAAAATAGAATGGAAATGAGCTGTGACTGTGTGCCTTGAGTTCAGTCTCTAGTACTATAAAAGAGGGGGGTGTGGAGAGGGAGAGAGGGAGGGAGGAAAGGAAGGAAGGAGAGAAAGAAATAAGGAAGGAAGGAAGGGAAAGGGAAGGAAAGGAAAGAAAAGAAAGCAAGCTAGCTGTGAGGTAGGCTATGGCCTTAGCAGCCTTGCTATTACCCTTTTAGCATTCTTTTCCCTTATTCTCTCTCCTCTAATTCCTTAATGATGACCCTTCTGTCGACAAATCTCTAAGGCAGTACCATATGTAAACCTAGCTCCTCAAGCAGTAGCCCAGTCCTAAAACCCCAGTTTTCCCTTTCCCTAAAAAAGCTGTTCTGTGTTCCATTCCCTGGGAACCTGTGCTCAGCTAGCCATAGTTAGAATGACAGGGGTATTGAGCAGAACTCTGCACTTGTGTGTGAAATCTTAATAAGATGACATAACTGTTTTAATATCTTAACAGAAGAATTACAAATATAATACTTTATCCCAAAACAAAGACTCTATAGTTGAACTTTTGACACTGTTACACTGCTGGAGCAGAAGGCAGAGGGAATCTTTCCAGGAAACCTCATATCACATCATGTAGCTCTCTGCCTATGGATATAATCATTATTCATATAATTGATGATATGTTAACCTCACAAATACCCCCCTCACTTTTATAGGAAACTAATAAAAGGTGCAGAATAAGCCTTTGTTCTGCTTATGGCCAAGAAAGAAAGAAATGAAACTTTGGAAGTGGATACTTTTATTTTACTGACTTTTTAGGCATATAGTAAGTAAAAATGTTTATATGCTTGTGTTGAGATAAAAGGTATATGGTTTGTACACTTTCTTGGAATTGCAAAGGAGAAACTTGAAAGGGTGAGAATAATAATCACAGTTTAGAACTGTAAAATTTTTTTCCCAGTGTAGGGGATCAACCCAGGCCTGGCACATTCTGGGCAAGCATGTTACCACTGAGCTATACCCCCAGCCTGTACTTATTTTATCTTGGAAATTCTGAATTATATTCTATAATCGTTATAGCAGTAAATCTTTTAAGCATTTTATCTTGGTAAATTTAATCTGTTGTAAAAATTGGCAAGTAGATAACTGGGTATTTGCCCAGTGTCTGAATGAGCTCTACAAACTATACCTGTCTATAAATGAAATAGGCTAAGTAATGGGTTTGACTTTGAACAGATGTGTTGTGGTTGCTTGATAGGTATGATTTTGTTTAATTGTCTATCTTGGGTTGTGGGTTTTGTTTGTTTATTTTCTGTTTTGTTTTTGTTTTGTGGTACTGGGGATTGAACCCAGATGTGCTCTACCATTGGGCTACACCCCCAGTCCTTTTCATTTTTTAAATTTTGAAACAGGATCTCACTAACTTGCCCAGGTTGGTCTCAAACTTACAACCATGTCCAGGGTAGTTGGGATTATGTGTGTGTGCCACCATGCCTGGCTCTACTCCATTTTTAATAGATAGTCCTTAAGGCCATGAAGTTGTTCCCTTGACTTTTTTTCCTCTGACATTTACCAGTATTTTAAATTCAGGAATACTTTTTAAATTGTGTGTGTGTGCATGTGTGTGTGTGTGTGTGTGTGTGTGTGTGTGTGTGTACACTCTATAAGTTCAGTGCTCATTCCTAGCACCAATTCTTTGCTTTGCTGTTAATATCATCTGAGAAGTCCTTCGCTCTTTTCTTTGTTCTCTAGTTTTTACAGTTTCACATCTTCCCATCCTACATTCATCTTGTCCTACTTTGACCTTCTCAAATATAGACTTTTTGTCTTATTCAAAGTAATCTTGGCTTGAGGTATTCCATAGTTATAATGTGTATATTTTTCTTTCACTAATTAGAGCATTAAGCTCCTTGAAAGCAAGGACTGTTTGATTCATTTAGTCCTGTCTGGCTAGCACAGTGTTAGGCATACAATAACTGTTTGAAAAATAAAAACTTAACTGATTTGAACTTTTTAATGTATTCTTTAAACCATCAATCCAATCCATCTATTTTATGATGTATTTTCAATATACTTTTGACTGAAATGTTAGATATTTTTTCTCTCCAGGTTCGTAAGCTGCAGCAAAAAGTTCAAAACTCAAAGATGAGTGACACTTCAGGTATTCAACGAGAAGACAGCAACCTTAAAGGATCAAAGAACATTAAAAATAGCCCCAGAAAATGTTTGAATGAAACTAACCCTTTTCAGAAAAACAACTTTCAACCAGTACAAGTTCGTAATCTTCAAATGAAATTAAGAAGAGATGATATCATGTGGGAACAGTAACACAGTAGCCAAACCGTCACCTAAAATGAACTTTGTCAGTAAGATCCTGAATTGTCTAAAGTGTTTTTAATTTAAAATAACTTTGTGAAATTTTGAATTATGTTTCTGGTCTCTATAGAACACGAAGTTGTATACTTTAAAATTAATGCCTAATGATCTACTGAGAGTCCCAAATAATAAATGATTGCCCTTTTCCCCCTTATTTTCCAAAGTCTCTAACCTAATCATGCTTTAAGAATATTGTTCACTTTGCAGATATCTTTAGCTGAATCTAAAAATGTGTACTGGATTGACAATATTCAAAATTGAGTTAAATCTGAGTTACAAGTATGTTCTACTTATTCATTTACTAAGCTTATGACCTTAAAAACCAATGTTAAATGAACAGAGGATGTGTAGGTCTTTTAAGTTTCCCGATGGTGCCTCCCTAACATGTTTTAAAACTGTAAAATATCTTTCTTTCTTGGAAAGGGAAAAAGTTAATAGTTCTATAGTTTTGTGAAGAAGACTTTAACCTGTTTTATGTGATGATTATAAATAGGAACCCATAGTTATTTAATTTATAGAAGACAGTAACTTAGCTGCAGAAGCTTTCCTCTGCTATTCCCATTCTCTTTTACAAATCTAGTTTTTGTCTTCCAAAACCAGTTGATCAATTTTGTATTGGACTAGGGATATAGCTCAGTGGATAGAGTGCTTACCTCACATACACAAGGCCCTGGGTTCAATCCCCAGCTCCACAAAAAAAAAAAAAAAAAAAATTATTTTTCATAACATGTTGGCTTTTATTCTTCTCATTGTGTATAATATTCACCAATGTTAATTAAGAATATGAATTTCTAGAACCCCTGAAAAGTTGTGTAGTTTTATAAGAGAGTATAAAAGGAAGTTAGCCATTTAATTACCTCATTCAGCCAAAAAAAGAAATATATTTTTATTTTTATATTTTAAAATCAATGATGTCACAATAGATTTTTTGTATATGCATGCTTTATAATAAATTTACACTTGTTGACCTATCTTTCCAGAAGCCTATGGAAACTAGTACAATTCTTCTGAACTCTTGGCTTCTCACTCAACTCTTCTGGGGCAGCTACAGAACTGGATCATCAGCTGTATAGAAGTAGAGGACAGACAGGAAAGCAGTGATGTAAGGCAGAATTCTGTTGAGAACGTAGGAGAGCGGTTTAAGAGATGTTGATTCCCAAGGGACAGAGTTGGAGGTGTGTGCTTAATTACCAAATTCTCTGAATTTGCAGCAGAGGTGGGAGGATGTTCAAGCTACAAGCGATACCGCTGTTTACTGGCTTCACAAGTATGAAAGAATTTTTAAGGCAGGATCCCAGGGAGCTAAGAAAAGCAATGTTGAAAAGACAGTCTCTCTCTCTCTCTTTTCCTAGGAAATTCCCAAAAAGTGTAGGGAAAGAGTGGGTAATTGTGTACCTTTCAAGGAGGAGAACCAAGATTCCTTGTAATCATGGGGAAAAAAAAAAAAAAAAAAGCCATTTTAGAAAGAAGACCTTTCCATACTGAAAAGTAGGGAGGTGTCTGAAAATGGGTAGATTGATAAGTTGGAATTATACTCGAAAGTAATTAATGGCAAAGATCAAGGTTTCCCTCCCTCTGGTTTAAATAGTGTGAATGCCTCTGACTTGCTTTACCCCACCTTCCCCAGCAGCTCCTCAGCCCTGGGCATGTTTTCACACAGGGTGTCCAACTAAACTCTGTTTTGTCACCTCACCCATTTTTCTATTTTACTTCTCCTCCAGGATGTGAGTTCTGTAATTTAAATTTAAGTGGGTGGGGGGTTGGGGGAGTGGAAATCCACCACAATCATATCGTGGCCCTTTATTTCTGTGCCTTGTTTCCTATGAATATATTTAGTGTATCAGTAAAGCCAGTCCTGAAAATGTATTTCTAAAACATTACCTTAAAAATTTAAAAGTCATTTGACTAAAAATTGAAAAATTTCTCATAAAATTACTGTAGTGTAGTAGAAAAAATGACTTCAGAGTTTAAAGACAGGTTCAGATTCTGACTACACTGTTTTAGTTGTTTGCATAGGTCAAATAACTTCCTAGAGCTTCAGGTTTTCATCTGTAAATTAGAAGTTAAACTGATCTGCCTCATAGGGTTGTTGTGAGAAGTAAACAAAATAACTCGTGAAAGCACCAGCAGAAGGGTTGGCATTTAGAAAAGTTTCAGTGAGTCTTTCTTGAATATGAGTGGCAAAAAAAAAATATTATAGAACACAAGTTTGTATGGGTTAAAGTCTGAAAACAAAAGTGGGAATGTTCCAATTCACTTATTTTTTTTTTTTCTTTTTCTGTATGCTTGAAGAGAAATCAGTTTAGCTTGTTTCCTGTTCCAGATTTCTAAAAGGAGGGGTAGAGAGTACAGTCCTACCATGGTGCAGCAGTACATAATCACACACAGTAACTTGGTTTGGAGTTTGTTTTGGTTGTGGAAATGACAATTATTACTGGGAGACAGTAAAGAATGGTGTCTTATTGCTACTGAACTAAAAGCCTATCTTTGCTCATAGACTGACTGCTTGCCAGGGTGGCTGACTTTTCAGTGGGTGGAGCAAAAGATTTCTTTCCTGCTTGGGGCATTCTATGGTCAGTGTACAAGGGTTGCTGTAGCAACCCCACAGCTGTGCTCTACTTAGCAGAACCGTGGTATGATTTCATTGATTTTGTTCACTTAGGTGAAAAACAGAGTTGTTTGTTTTCTGTTTAATTAGAAATTGAAAAAATGGAATTTGAACTTTCTAGCCAAGGCAGGTCTCAACTTTGACAAACTATGACACCAGGACGTTCCAGTGTTTGAAGCAGCAGGTATTGTGAATATTCTGATACAGGAAATGGGAATTAAAATCTTGAATTAACTGTGCATGATTGTGGGGGAGGGTCATTGGCAACCCCAGCTATTTTTATCAGGTTGCAATGAGAGACAAGAATGTTAGAGGGAAGTGCTCAGTTTTCAACAATGTAAAGTTGCATATATGGTGTGGTGTACTTGAAAATTAGTTTTATAATTTTGTGGTAGTTTTCTTGTGTTAATTTAACTTACTATAATTTCAACTATAAAATAGTATTCTTATTTCATGATAAAATATCAACAAATTACCAGATGCAGTGGTACATGCCTATAATCCCAGCAATTTGAGAGGCTGAGACAAGAGAATTCCAAATTCAAAGCCAGCCTCAGTAACCTAGTGAGGCCCTATGTCACTAATAATAAAAAGGGCGGGGGGATGTGGCTCAGTGGTTAAGCACCCTTGGGTTCAAGAAAAAAAATTAAACAAAAAATTGACTTGTAAATGTTATAAGAAATCAGTCTAAGGGAGAAGAGGCCAATTGATCATACAGAATGGTAGGAGTGTGTATCATGACCAAAAATGTGCCAGCTGCCATTACTGTATAAATAGTGAAACTCCAGATGGGGCTTCCTGGGACTGTAATCAGCTGTCACTAAAGTCACACTGCTGAGAACATTTATATAAGTACAAGCTAACTCCCAGACACACACAAGATAAACCTCTCTAAGGCATAGTGCCATTGCACCTTCTCATTAAAGTAAGGTAAGGATACATAAGAATATTATGTATCCTTATTCACTGTATTTTATATTGACTGTCACTCATCTGAAAATAGATTTACTTCTTGATAATTAAAGAGAACTTGTCAGTCCCTCACCCTTTTTCTTCATATCTATTTATTTCAGTGGAACTTTCTGCTTTTTATTTTATCACAAAAGGAGAATTAGACAGAAAATTTATAATGTTAAAGCTTTAAGATGATATCTGGGCCAGAGATTGTTTACAGTACTGGGGATTGAACTCAGGACCTTGTGCATGCTAGGCAAGCACTTCACCAGTGAGCTATATCCCAGCTCTTTTGGTTTCTTATTTTGAGACAGGGTCTCACTAAGGTTGCCCAGGCTGACCTTGAACTTGCAATTCTCCTGCTTCAGCCTTTGAAATAGCTGGGGTTATAGGTGTGTACTACTGTGCCAACCAGTTTTTTTTTTTTTTTTTTTTTTTTTTTTTTTTTTTTTTTTTTGTGGTGCTGGGGATCGAACCCAGGATCTTGTGCTTGCAAGGCAAGCACTCTACCAACTGAGCTATACCCCCAGCCCCAGTTTGTTTTTATTATAGCTGTTGCTTAATTTGTTTACTTAGAGAATTTGGTGGATACTTTTTTTCCTGATAGGTTTTTTTGGAAGTGTTCTTATTGGGATAGACTCATCAAAATCCAATTTGGTGCAGAATCCTACTAAATTTCATAGACAGAATTATAAGAAAGCACCCTGCTACTAAAGAAATTTATTTTTTGTTGTTTGTACATAGTGTGTAACTGTTTAACAATTTTAGCAAAAAATAAGAGAAGAAAATTGATCTATTTATGTTCTGAGGCAGCTTGTGACAATATAAAACTTGTTAATGATCAGTTCAACAGTCTGATTCACAAATTGGGGAAATGGGATTGTGTCTAGGGTTTGGGGGGGTCAAGGACATTATGAGTTATCTGTCAAGGAATAGATTAAAAAGTTCTATGAGTGATAAAATCAGCTTTCTATTAAACAATCTTATAAATAAAAGCAGAGTTATTGACCATACTCTCTGCCTAGATTTTTCCTCTTTTGCCTTTGCTTTTCTAGTTCTTTAACCTCATTAGCCTCCTCTCACCCTCCTGCCTCCTCCTCACTCTGAGCTAGCTGCCTCTTCCATATAGGTCCCCCTGTCTTCTACTTAACACTTTCTTACTGTTTGTTTGTCTTCCGGGTGACTGAAAACTGTGAAGGGCCGGGATCCTTTCTTGCTCACCACTGTAGACAAAGAACCCTGCTAGCACAATACTTGGACCAAAAGTAGCTTCTCAACAAGCATTTGATAATTATATTTGTTAAATAAAAATTAGAGTTGGGGATGTAACTTAGTGGTAGTGTACTTGCCTGGGTTCAATCCCCAACACTGCAAAAATTATATTAGACTGCTTATTTGGACAAAGCTCCTTCATTGAGTCTAAACAGACCACACTAAATATCAAACTGGAGTTACTCATAGTAACTCAAACCCAAACTAAGTAGTCCTCAAACCCAAACTAAATTGTTACTCTGAACTTCCATGAAATCAGTAGAGAGAAAATAGACAGATTTTCCAAATTGGCCCTTTTTAATCAGCATGATAACAAATTTCCCTCTGTTTTGATCCTTAACAAAAAGAAAAATACATCAGAGTTAAATGATGTAAACTAAAGTTACTAGTTCTTTTTCTTTTTCCTTCCTTCCTTTTTTTTTTTTGGTAGTGGTGATTGAATCCAGGGACTTAACCACTGAGCTACATTCCCAGCCCTTCTTATTTTTTGTTTTGAGGCAGGGACTCATTAAGTTTCTTAGGGCCTTGGTGGCCTTAACCTGAGATTCTCTTATCTTAGCCTCCACTAGGATTATAGGCTTGTGCTACTGCCTCCAGGTACCAGTTATCCTCCAAATGCCCAATCCTCTCTGTTCTTTTGTTTTTGCTTTCTTCAGACCTTTTCTGACTATAAAACCAACTTACTCTGCTCAATTCAATGGAGCACTTATTCTGTTTTATGGAGTGAAGTGTTGTCTGATTGAAGAATCACAAGTCACTTAAGATCTTCAAATTTATTGTAATTTTGTCTTTTGATACATTTCATGAAAATATATTAACCATATTTATGGTCTTATCCCAAACATTGGATTGGGTACTGCTGTTTCAGGCTCCAGTTTGGCCCTTCTGTTTCACCTTTAAAAAATATGTGACCCTCTTTTACATAACCACTGGTTAAGAGTAGCCAAATATTTGGGGCAGGATAGGGGAACTTTCACTCGGCTCCAGTCACTTAGAATGATGCTTTTCTTTTTTCTTAAATTTGTTCTAATTAGTTATACATGACAGTAGAATGCATTTTGCTACATTGTACACAAATAGAGCACAACTTCTCATTCCTCTGGCTGTACATGGTGCAGTCACACGGACAGTGTAATCATACATGTATATAGGGTAATAATGTTCGTCTCATTCCACTGTCCTTCCCACCTCCAAACCCCCTCCCCTCCCCTTACTCCCTTCTACCCAATCCAAAGTTCCTTCCTTCTTCCCTACCCGCCCCCTACCCCCCATTTTTGGATCAGCATCTGCTTATCAGAGAAAACATTCGGCCTTTGTTTTTTTGAGTTTGGCTTATTTCACTTAGCATGATAGAATCATGCCTTTTATATATATATATATAAATGATGTATGAGGAAGAGCGTTGGGCACCAAGGGTCTTTAGTTGGATTTGGTGAGAATGATCATGTATTTATTGATCTCAAGTTTCTGTGCTAGATGCTGTGAGAGATTCTAAGACAAGTTAGGCAGGACATCTGTCTTCAAGCTGCTTGCAGTCTGGTAGGGGAGATTAAAATATGTATGTAAATATAATAAAAGGAAGAAAACAGTAGGTAACATAAGAGGTATGATGACCACCTCAGAGCAGATCCCTAATAAATATTTGCCACTAAATGTTTGTTATCTATTTATAAAGTACTTTAAGAGTTGAGCTGTTTGTAATTTTTTCATTCTCTCACATGATTTTTTATGTAGCTTTCACCTGCTTGCGGTGTTCATCTAGGATTCTCACTCTTCATTGGGCTTGTTGATTTTAAGATGACAGTTCATTTAGTAACTTCAGACACTCGCTGTCCAATCCAATCCATAACAAGTCTCACATTCAAAGACCTAAGTGGGTATGAAACATTGACGGAAGGAATTAGGCAGTAATGACTTAGAATAAAGCAGAAAAATAATATGTGTACAGAAAAGTTATATTCCAGAAGCTAATTATTGACTTGCATAGAATTACTACAAATGAGTTTACCACTCACTTTTCTTCAGGAACTTAAGTCACTCATTTTCTTCATATTTCAACTTCCTCATTGGTTGGATCAAGTCAGTGTTTTTCAAAGTAAACGTCATACCTTGTATTTTTTGTTTGTTTGTTTTTGTCTTTTATGTGGTCCTAGAAATTAAACCCTGAACCTGCACATGCTAAGCACATGTTCCACCACTGAGCTACACCTCCAGCCCTGGATTGTAATTTAAAAAAAATTTTTTTAGTTGTAGTTGGACACAATACCTTTATTGTTGTGTGATGCTGAGGACCACCCAGTGCCCCACATGTAAGAGGCAAGCCCTCCACCACTGAACTACAACCCCAGCCCCTGTAATTTTCTGTCATCCTAAATGATGTTTGAGAAAGAAAAGTTTGGCTCTTAATATTCAGTGAGAATCAATTTGAAAAATGTTGTGGAGAAAAGTGAAACAGACAGTCAAAAATGGGAATATTTCCAAATTCCCTCCTATGGGTTGTAACAATCTACTGGTTATCCCAGAAATACTATTATGAATCTTTTTTAATGTATTTTACAGGTACAAGTCTCATTTAAATACCATTATATTTTCTGATGTATAGAATTTGCTTTTCATACACTTAGTTTACTTACATGAGAGAATTGTTGCTTTTCTAATGTAGGCAAATAAATATATTCAACATGACTCCCTGAACAAATGACCTTATTATTCTGCCTCTGTGTAGAATCTAACCAAGCATGAGTCTGTGATGGTTAGGACAGAAATTTTGATGTGAGAATTGTGACAGAGAAACTGTGTAAGTATACAGTCTGTAACAAAGCAAAGATGTGTCATTTGACAGACCCTACTTGTCTAAGCGTCAAAAGCAGCACCATCAAAATTTATAACTTGATAATATCATCAATGTAGCCCTCTTTAAAAACATGTCACTCCACTACGCAATTGTCTTGACCTATTTTCCCCCATAATTGAGATTTTATTGACTATTGAGATTCAGTACACAGACATTTCACGTTGTACACAATTCTTAACACATGTACTAGAAATCTAAAAAGCCTTATACTGTGCTTCTTTTTCAGTTATTCCAGTGACCTTCCAGCTTCTAATTTGGAGGTAAATTTTTCTTACTAGAATATCAAGTACCAGTATCTTTGAATGTTGTTGTTACTTAGGTCCTACAAATTCAAAACTTTTGTCATACGTACTACATACTCAAATTTTCTTTCACAGCACATTTAAAAAAGTATTAGGAAAAATAGACTTCCTCAACCAAAGATGTTATAGAATACACACAATTCTGACAGCAATGATTTAGTAGTGGTATTCTTTAGGAAACAATTCTACTAAAAAATACAGGAATAGAAGTAATTTAAAATATTCAAGACATTAAATGCAAAACTGACTCCAAACTGTTGATTTAATATGTTTCGAATTGTAGGATATAAAACTAACGTCCACCTACGGAATGTTAAGCTGACACCCAAGGCAGTCCAAGCCTCCCATGATTCAATATCCCACTATTTACCCCAAATATCCTATTCAACAGATTTCTTTGTAGTTTTAACAAAAACTACTTTGTTCTGGGTGATGTTCATACATTGGGAGGAATGATATAAAGAAGTGAGTAAAGGGGCCAGATGTGGTGGTGCAGGACTGTAATCCCAGTGGCTCAGCAGACTGAGGCAGGAGGATTGAGAGTTCAAAACCAGCCTCAGCAATTTAGCAAAACCCTAAGCAACTCAGTAAGACCCTGTCTCTAAATAAAACACAAAAAAGGGCTGGGGACCTGACTCGATAATTAAGTACCCTGACTTCAATCCCCAATACCCCCAAAAAAAGTGAGTAAAAAATATTGCTCATTATAATGGGATTCTACCCACTTATAAAAGTAGTCACCACAACAATTGACCAAAGTTGCTTAAGCAGTTTATTTATCTTAGTCTTTATGAGAAGAGAATTTTAAAGTAAGCCAGAATTTCCAATAACTAAAATAATGTACTTTTGACCTAATTTTGCTTTATCTTAGTTAGTGAATTTTAGAAAAGGCTCTGGAAAACCTTGAAAGTTTTTGTTTGGATGGCTTTTGTTAGTTCACCTTAAAGTTAAATGTACATTGGCTTGAAGAGTATTTCTTGGAAAAACGTATTACTGAACTAGTACAGAATGTGAATCATTTCTTGCCTGAAATACAAGATTGATGTTTACAGGGCACTTGTCCAGAATCTTCTTGCTGAATTGGAAAGTATTTCACTCTTCATCACTGTATGTGTTATTTAAAACATACACCAGGAAACCCATGTAAAATTAAATTTAAAAACTCTCCTGAGAATCCTGTGAAACATTTATAGTTTTATAACTTAAAATTTCTAGCAAAAGTATCTTTAATGCCTTGAAAATATTTTCAGAAATAGCTAATACAAAACATGTAATATATGTAAAAGAATAACATTCTTAATATTTTAAATATTGCAGTGCTTGGACACATAAAAAGCAGTATTGCCTTCATTTTCTCCAAAATGAAACAAGCTACAAATTTATAGCTAAGAAATGCAATAAGAGTCAAAAGCTGTTTCTAGGTTAGGTATGTCTACTTTTACTTTAATCTAAAAAATAACTGATTTTTTAAAAATGTATTCTATTATTTTATGCATATAACTTCTCTGACAAATGTGGAAGAACTCATAACATATTACATATTTTGATTCTCTCTTGTATGAATTAAATGGTAACACCTAAGCTAAATTTTCAGATATTGCCCTTTTTGCTTTTTTCCTTTTTTTATATATTTTGTTTAGTTGTCAGTGGACCTTTATTTATATGCAGTACTGAGGATCAAACCCAGGGTGTCACTCATACCAGGCAACTGCTGTACCACTGAGCCACAACCCCAGCCCACTGCCCTTTTTCTTTATTCTTTTACAGAATACCTCTCAAGTAGACAGAGCCCTGCCTATGGTATTTAGGTAGGATGTCTGCCTGTGATTTCTTATTCTTGGAGTATTCCTATAGATAGGCCACACAAAGTAGAGTTTGACTGTCTTAAGCCATTCCACTGAAATCTTGATTCAAACTACCATATACTGAAATAAAAACAAATAATTTGGAGACTAAAGCATTTAGAAACAAGAATTTACATGCAAAGATTTGCAAGGGAATCCATGGACAGATTTATTAAATAAAAAATATGAAAATTAGCCAAGTCTGGTGGTACACTCTGGTAATCTCAGTGACTTGGGAGGCCAACACAAGAGGATTACAAACTCGAGGCCAGCCTGAGCAATTTAGCAGGACCCTCAAGCAACTTAGACCCTGTGTCAAAATAAAACAGTGGTTCAGTAGTGCCTGTGGGTCCAATCCCCATCACCCAAACAAACACGAGAATCATTTAAAGGAAAAAAATTTAGAAAATTACCAAATTTGGTTATTTTCTTCATGATAGAAAATGATTTTCGAATTTTTTTCTTTTATTTTGAGAATACTTTGTTTACTGCTTTACATCTATTTTTAAGTGTCTCCACCTTTTGTGAGTTACAACTCTGCCCTTTCCCTTCTCTTTGATCTAAATGTAATCAGAAAATTTGCCTCTGCTTTACTCTGTGTTGAATTGATAAATACCCAAATGGATTTACTAATAAATGAATTTCATGAAGATTCTGAAAAAGAAATGATTTTCTCAAATAATTACAGTATCCAAAAAGGTCATCATAAGAGGCTGGGGAGGTAGCTCAGTTGGTAGAGTGCTTGCCTTGTAAGCACAAGGCCCTGGGTTCGATCCCCAGCACCACCACCCCCCAAAAAAAAGGTCATCATAAAACTTCAGATATCAGTGTTGCCAAAATCATGGATATAGTTATTAGAGAGTAACTTGTAGGAAAAACTCAAAGTTCCACTAACTTGGGGAATGAGAACTGGACAGGGTGACTTTATATGGGTGTGTGATGCTGGGGATCTAACCCAGGACTTTACATATGTCAGGCAGGTGCCCTCAGGGTGACTCAGTGCTACTTCACATCAGTTTTTTTTTATCTCAGGTGTACCCCAAAGATCACCTTTGGTTCAGTGATTTACTAGAGGACTCACAGAACTCAGAAGACTTCTATGCTTGTAGTTATTTTATAATATAGCAAAAGGATGTGGATTTAAATCAGCAACTGACACAAGACATACAAAGCAAAGTCTAGGAGACACCAGGCACAAGCTTCCAGTGGTGGTCCTAGTAAAGTCATGCAGACAGCACTTCATTTTTCCAGCAGCATGTGTGATCACATTATCCTAGTATTGCCAACCAGAGAAGCTTGGTGTCCAAATTTTTTCTTTCGGGTCAGTCACGTAGGCATGGCTGATAACCCATCTGGCTGATCTTCAGACTCCAGCCCCTCCAGAGGTCATCCTGATCCCACATGGCCCAAGTCTCCCACCATAAATCACATTGTTGGCTTATACTATCTGGCATGGCCTACAGCCCGAGGTAAACAGAAACACTCCTATCAGGCAGGATATTCCAAGGACTTAGAGGTTACCTGCCAGGAGCTGGGCAAGGACCAGACCTTTCCTTGGAATGTGAAGATTTTACGGTCAATACCTGCTTTTTTGATCCTTTACTGTGGTATTGTTTTCTTCCTGTTGTCCTCTTCCAGTGAAGTCATGCAGACAGCACTTCGTTCTCCCTGCAACATGTATGACAGCATTCTCCAAGTATTGTCAACCAGGGAAGCTCCCTGAAACCCTGGTGTACAGATTTTTTCCTTAAGGGTCAGTCATGTAGGCATGGCTGATCATTCATGGGACTGACCTTCAGGCTCCAGTACCTCTCTTTCCTTTCTCTCCTTCCTCTTCCTTTCTCTCTCTCTTCCTTTCTGTCTCTCTCCAGTACTGGGTATTGAATTCAGGGGTACCCTACCACTGAGCTACCCAGGCCTTTTAATTTTTTATTTTTAGATAAGTTCTCACGAAGTTGTCAAGGCCGACCTCAAACGAGATCCCCACAAGTAACTGGGATTAATAGGCATAGGCCACCTCTCCTGGTAGAACTATTTTTATTTTATTTTTGTACCGGGATTGAACCTATGGGTGTTTAATCACTGAGCCACATCCCCAGCTCTTTTTGTATTTTTTAAGACGCTAAGTTGTTTAGGGCCTTGCTAAATTGCTGAGGCCGTCTCTGAACTTGTAATCCTCCTGTTTCAGCCTCTCAAGTTGCTGGGATTACAGGCATGTATCACCATACCTGGCTCAGAGATATTGCCTTTTGAAGAATGTTTCATTCCACTTTAGAGAGTAGAAGTATTTATTTTGAAAGAACACATCCTTTTTAAAGGATTAGTCAATAATTATATAACTGAAAAGAAAAATATACATGAACAGAGCCAGCATTAAAAATTTTTCAGATTCTCTTAATTAATCCCATAAAATATTTTGGGATTTTCACCTGTTCCCTTTAAAAAGGATTTATTTTTAGTAGTTATTGTCTCTTTCTTCATATATGAATATGAGTATGCTTATGAAACCTGAAAGTTACATAATTGTCTAAAACATCTTGATATTTTATTTATATATATTAACATATTAAACTTCACTGATTTGCAAGTAGTTTTCATATTGAGGACTTATAATAAGCAGAATACCTTTTTATAATAGTTTTGAGTAATAAAATATCTGGAGTATACCAAACATTTCTAATTATTTTTAGCAGTACTCCTTTGAGAGAAGCAAATCTTTGTGGATGTCCAGCAGCTGTTGGGGAAATCCCAAAGACAATTTTAATGTAAAAATCACTGAGTTTTAGTCCAAAGGTGGGGGCAGAACTTGGGAAGGGCAATATCAGAAAAAGTAATCCAAGGAGAAAAGCGCATGACTCAGAAAAAAAGGTTGCATACAATATTAAAGTAAGCATTCAGAACTTTTTCAAGGATGAGACAAATAAAAAACATAGTTCAGGGATTTGACAAACACACATTAACAGGCTCTCGAGTATTTTGTTTTTGCTCTGCTATTTGGGCACTAGTTCAACCTTTTTATTCAGAGAAAACAATACTTCGTGGATTTAAGAGAGAAAAAAATCCAAATGTAGTTTTATTCTTTTAGAATGCTATCCATATTTTATAGAAAAAGATTCATAAGTTTTTGTTTTATGAAAACAAATTTCTTTACATCTGGAAAACCTTATAAAATCAGTTAATGCATTTTATAATAAATCAAGGCAAAGTCTATTTTCTCAGACATCCTACTTCTAAGGTACACCCTCATATTTATCTTTAAATATTTTTTTATATATTCTGGCATATCCAGACAAAATTTAATTTTTACTCTTCCATGATACATTTAAAAATTCATTTTTTACGAATAAAAATTCATTATTTTGCATGCACACCCCATGGAAAGACATGCAAAAATTCTTTCACATTTCTTAAAAAAGATGTATATCAACTTATTGCACCTGTTTATGTATCCTTTCAACCTGTTCATTGATCATCACTTACAATGATGTATAAAAACCAGAGCAAGGGTTTATTTAACCAGTATTGGATAAGGTATTTTTTTCATTCTCTAAAAATTATCCATACATCATAATTTGTACTTGGTAGCTAATTTACAAATATTATTTAATGATCAACAATACTAATTTATAAATTAGGACAATTTCTTTGACCAGGTGCAGTAGTGCATGCCTATAATTCCAGTAACTCTGGAGGATAAGGTGGAAGGATCACAAGGTTGAACCAGCCTGGACAATTTATTGAGACCCTGTCTCAAAGAATAAAAAAGGGCTGGGCTCAGTGGTAGAGCACCCCTGGGCTCAATCCTCAGTACTGAAGGGGAAATTTTTTAAAAAGCAAGAAAAGTAAAAGAAATCCAGGCTCATTTATAGAATGGGTACACAAACCAAGCAAAAACCTTGAAGTTTCTACTTTTTTCTCTGAAATCACATAAACACTATTTCAAGTATACTGATTAATTGATTGATTAACATCTTCCTGAAGGAGAAAGTTAACTTTGGACAGTGAAAGGTATATCATTGAATATTATTTTTTTTAAAAAACTATGCCTTCCATTTTGAAAAAGGGCTCTTTAAAACACACAGAACTACCAACCTCAATTTATAACTTCAGCTTCAGTAGATGAAATGTGATCAGAATACAAAAAGCGTGAGTTATTGGTTGATAGTAGCAGCTCTAGATCTAGTGGTTACAAAATTCCGTCTTCGTTTACCTGAATTCAGTGGCATACAAACATGAAGAATGACAGGCTTCCTCAGGCTCTGAGACAGTAAGTCAGAGATGGAGAGTGAGAGAGCAGCTTCCTCACCTGCTCCTGAAGCCCATCAGTTCAACTAAGCCAATGTCTTAAGACCTTTGATAAAGATACGATGTATCTCAGATGACAGGAAATTGGCAGAACCTTCAAGAGGAACAAAGTACAAGCAGATGTCTGTCATCTGTTACCCTACAGACCAGAGAGGTAATAATAATCTTAATAATAATCTTAGCAGAAGCCACCAAAGGAGAAATAAGTGGTTGTGTACAAATCAGAACCAGGTGTGGCCAAGAAACAGAACCAGAAAAGGGTATAGAAACAACTTAATGGAGACCCTGGTGGCACATTGGACTCCCCCTGCCCTTCGCCACCCTGAGAGGGAAAAGGTGTATCTCAAACAGCCCATCCATCACTTGCTCTTCAGAGATTATGCGGTTAACTTGGCTGTAGGTGATGAATCGCTCTAGTAAGTAAACACACAAAATCTTGGAATCTACAGAATTATCTAAGAAATACTCAAAGCACTTGGAAAAGTTTACTTGCAAGGAAAGTTTATCAACAACTCCAAGTTTGTTTTGTTGTTTTGGTTTTTCTGTTTTGTTTTATGGTACCTGGGCTTGAACTCAGGGGCTCTACCACTGAGCTATATCCCCTGTCCTTTTTATTTTTTATTCTGAGATAGTCACACAAAATTGTCGTGGCTGGTCTTGAACTTGTGACCCTTCTGCCTCAGCCTCTTGAGTAACTGGAACGACAGGTGTGTGCCACCATGCCAGGCAATTCCAAGTTCTTGTTTTTGTTTTGGCACTGGGATTGAACCCAGGAGTTCTTAAATACTAAGACACATCCCCTCAACCCTTTCTATTTTTTTATTTTTAGACAGGGTTTCACTAAATTGCTTAGGGCTTTGCTAAGTTGCTGAGGCTGGCCTTGAACTGATGATCCTCCTGCCTCAGCCTCCCGAGTCACTGGGATTTCAGGCATGTGCCACCATGTCTGGCAATTCCAAGTTTTAAAAGGACTAGCTCATCAAAATATAAACAAAACAAAACACACATAAACCAACAACATTACCAAGTTTGCAATTGTTTGTTCATGGTATCGGTAGAAAAGACCATTTTCTCACCTGCTTCCCTAGTCATCACAGATCTTCATCTATCAGCATTGCAAAGGTTGGTAATAAAGACGCTTTTACTAAGGAGTCAGTAACTAATAAAATTTAAGGCCTCATTTATTTGGGGAAAATGAATGACAGTGATTCCGTTTTTGTTAGCTACTTTTCTCAGGATGTAAGATGTTTTATCTTCTGATTATGATGTATATGTTGATAATGGGCAATGTGTCCACTTCTTTGATCCTTGGTAGTTAACCAAATCCTTCCATAAATAAATGCTGGGAAGATTTATTATTTCAAGTAAAAGACATATGGTATGGGGAAGTCAAAGATTTGGAAAATAGGAATATATATTTTTTTCACCTGTCATATCTTTATGGATAAGACAATAGGAAATTTATAATTTCTGGGGTTATAATAATACTAATGACTAACACTAGGTATGGTTGTATACACCTATAATTCCAGCAACTTAGGAGACCAAGGCAGGAGTATTGAAAGTTGGAGGCCAGACTAAGCAACTTAGTGAGACTCTGACTCAAAAACAAAAAGGGCTTGGGATGTAGCTCAGTGGTAGAGGTTTGATCCTCAGTACTGCTGAAAACAAAACAATGAAGTCTAAAACAAATAATAAAAGAGGAACTTTTAACTGAGAAAAAGAACTGTAGAAAAGGAGTAGTATAAAATTAAATTACCAATACCATAACATTTCAGTGAGAAGCTGGTTGTAGAAGCTGGCCCTGTCAGACCTTGAGAGAAAATACAGGCAGAATTCCTATAATACTGACAAGATTGAGATTCATTTAACCCATACCCCTTAAATGAGCCTCCAATTTCAGACTCCTCGGTTTTTTCCAGATATCTATTAGGTCAGTGTTTCTCAAACTCTAGTTTATACTACATTGGTGGATCCTGACATTGATTTAATGGGTCATGACCAAGAGCTTATTTATTTTTAATGAAGTAGAGTAGAAAAACATCAGAGTGCATTACTTGCATGTAGTACAAGTGTCGATGGAGATTTTTCACTTTGGGAGGATTTAATAGAAAGGCCATAGTCCCCCTACAACAGATGGATTGCAAAATCATATGATTAAAGACATTGGAAAGTTATGGAAACAGAAATTTATGGAAAATTACAGAACAGAAATTTCAGGTGTGGAAAAGTCCTCCAAGGTGACTTGACAATCCTTAGCAGTTTGCTTCCATAGGGCATTTACCAATCTGGTCACAGTGACCCCTTTTTGGCCGAGGGACCCAAGTGCAAGGCTTGAAGGTCATGGTCTGAAACATGCCCATTGGTTATCTGCTGCATAGGGGGTATGAAGGAGAAGGACACAGGAGAGGGGGCTCATTCAGAAAGAGTAAAATCTTAGGAGATGAATCCTGCTAGAGAAAGAGACTGTGTAAAACACATGAGGGGTCTTTTCCTCAGGCTGTTGCCAGATTCTGATCTTATGTGGGGTGGAGACTATACTCAAAACCTTTGAATGACAACATTTTAGAGATGAAAAAGAGAAAAGCCAAGCTCTGTCATCATACTACAGTGATACATACATACCCGTGTTTATAGCAGCACAATTCACAATAGTCAAACCATGGAATCAGCTTAGGTGTCCATCAGTGGATGAATGGATAAAGAAAATATGGTATATATACACAATGGAGTTTTATTCAGCCATAAAGAAAAATGAAATTAGCCGGGTACAGTTGCGCACACCTAGTATCCCACTGGCTCAGGAGGCTGAGGCAGGAGGATCATGAGTTCAACGTTAGTCTCAGCAGCTTAGCGAGGCCCTAAGCAACTTAGCAAGGCCCTGTCTCAAAATAAAATATAAAAAGGGCTGGGGATGTGGCTCAGTTGTTAAACGCCCCTGGATTCAATCTCCAGTACAGGAAGGAAGGAAGGAAGGAAGGAAGGAAGGAAGGAAGGGAGGGAGGGAGGAAAGAAAGAAGGAAGAAACTGGAGACTATTACATTAAATAAGTCAAACTCAGAAGGTCAAGAGTTATTTGTTTTCTCTCATAGGCAGAAACTAGACAGGAAAAAGGAAAAGAAAGGTGGGGGCAGATCTCATGAAAATCAAAGGGAGATCAGTAGAGGAAAGAGGTGGGGAGGGAGGGGAAAGTGCTGGGGAGTGATGGTAGCCAAATGTTATTGTTATATTGTGTGCATGTACAAATATGTGACAATAAATCCCATCATTATGTACAACTATAATGTACCAATAAAATATGGAATCTATTGCCAAGGCTGTGGAGAAATGAGGACATTCAAACATTACTGACGAGAATGTAGAAGGGTGCAGGCACTTTGGAAAACGGCTGGAAGTTTCTCAGTAGGTCAGAGAGTTCTCATTTGATCCAGCACTCCCACTCCAGCATGTATACTCAAGGAAAATGAAAACATACGTACAGGAAAACTTGTGTCTGAAAATTCATAACAGCATTATTCACAATAGCCCCCACATGGAAACAACCCAGATGTCCACCAACCAGTGAGTGAGTAAATGTATATTGTGTAGCCATCCAATGCAATGTTATTCAGTCATTAAAAAGGAATGAAGTACCCATACGTGCTAGAACATGGGTGAAGCCTAAAAACATTATACTAAATGAAAGAAGATGGTGGTGAAAGACCCCATACTGTCTGGTTCCTTTGACATGAAATGTCTAGAATGGGCAAATCTCTGGACAAAAAGTAGCCAAAGTAGATTAGTGGATGCCATGTGCTGAGAGGGAGTGTCAGAGAAGAACAGGGAATGATCGTTAATCATTTTTGGGGGGCAGGGGGAGTGATAAGATGTTCTACAATTGATTGCGGTAACGGTTGTACAACTGTGTGTATACACTGAAACCATAACCATTGATTATACACTTTGGGTTAATTGCATGGTGTGTTAACTATATCTCAACTAAGCCTGTCTAAAAATATGAGAATATTATTGAACAACCTTACACCCCCAAGTACTTAGGTACTTTATATATGAATTTTTTAAAAAATTATTAAAATGGATACAAAATAAATAGAAAATATGAATGCATATACATATCTGTTAAAAAAATTTGAGTCTATAATTGAAAAACCTTCCTATAAAGAAAACTTCAGAAGCCGCACAAAGCAACTGACACCAGTAATCTCAGTTACGTGGGAAGCAGGAGGATCACAAGCTTAAGGCCAGCCTGGGAACTTAGCAATTCCTTGTCTCAAAATACAGTTTTTAAAAGGGCTATGGATATAGCTCAGTGGTAAAGTGCCCCTGGGTACAATCCTCACTACTGAAAGGAAAACAAAAAGAAAACTTCAGGTTAAAATGTATTATAGATGAAATATTTAAGGAAGAAGTATTACAAATCAACATTTTTTTTTTCCAGAAAATAGCAAAGAGAGTTACTTCGCAACTTGTTTTATGAGGCCAGCATAAACTTGAAACCAAAATCTGACAAAAACAATTCCCAGTACCCCCACCAAAAAAATGTTATGGATCAGGGGCTGGGGTTGTGGCTCAGTGGTAGAGCACTTGCCTAGCACCTGTGAGGCACTGGGTTCCATCCTCAGCACCACATACAAAATAAATAAATAAAACAATGGTGTTGTGTCCATCTGTTTAAAAAATGCTACAAATCAGGAAGATCATAGAGTATCTATCTGTGTAGATCTCCATGAAGAGGGTTGAATTTCCCCATGGGGTCAGCATGCTGATCAGTTTAAATAACTGCCATTTAGAATAAAAATCATTGTTTTATTTTGGCACATATCACATCACCTAAATTGGGGAACCTTAAGAACACTTGAAGTTGTGATCTATGTCTTCTGATGGGTAACCTTAATCCACTTACATTTATTATGAATAGTGATATATTTGAACTTATTTCTACCACTCCCACCCCAACCTTTTCCTGCCTTCTGTTGGATTTAAAAGTCCCAGTTCACCCCTCACTCCCACTTGGCTGGGAAGCTCTATGTTGCATTTCTGTTCTTTTGGTAGGTGCCTTGAAATGTTTAACACCACATTATCCCTTTCCTAGCAGAGTGCGAAGTTACTCTCTGTGGCTTTCAAACATGCCTGCTCCATCTCTGTCCAAGTCCACTCGGCCTCCCACTGAACACTTCCTGACTCTGCCAAGCTAATCTTACTATCTTTGTCTTAGAGTTTAATTTTTACCAGTATTTTCAGCATATAAAAGTAATCAATAGTTAATTGAATGTACTTAATCAAAATGCTATTGAAGAAATTTCTGAGAATCTCTTTTCTGAAACTAAATGAGGATCCAGAGTTTGCCTGACACACAGTAGGTGCTCAATAAAAGGAACCTATTCTCTCCACGCCCCAGCCCCCTCCCCACATAAACACTTGTTTGTCTCTTTAAAGCTAATGCTCTGCAGCTATGGGTTCCTCTGAGTCAGATCCATTTTGTGGACGAACCTCTCCTTATGTTAATTTTCTGAATCCTGCACTTGAATCTGTGGCAAGCTAGACAGTGTGGGATTAAATGTTCTCATTTTTGAGTTGTGAAGTGTTGAAACTGACCAGGAAGTGCAAGCAGAATGTCTGTCCTCTGGGAGAAGAATCAGCCAGTTTATGTTGCTGCTGCCTTTGGTGGCCTGTTGGAATGCAGCTGTTAAGGCAGCTGTTTAACTGTTTGTCCAACTTGAAAGGACACTGCCAAGTGGCAAATATTTTTCATAACAACATTTGACTTTTGCTAAGAGACATAACGGTGCACTTTATTAAGCTCCAGCAGTGTGCCACACACGGAGAGTTATTACTCAGCATGTTCACGGCCTACACCGGACGTGGATGCACGTTTACATTTTTAATATTTACAAAAAGAATATGTGGACTCTCCAAGAAAGACTCTACATACACCTGTAGATACTCTACACAAAGCATCTCCACAGCTTAAATTGTTGAACGATAGCAGATTAACTTGAAAAAATAAAACATCTCTGAAAAGAAAAATGAAAATCTAGGAATGCCAAAGAGAAAAAAAGGTTAAAATATTTTAAATCTCTGTCACGTGGACTAACAGTGACTTTATTCCTCCTTGCTCAGGTCAGGAACAGGCAGAAACAACATCTGCTGAATCCCCTGCAATTCATGGGTCCCTGGACTTGTGGGTCATTATAAATTAAAATATTGATGCCAAGTACTTAAAACTTATGTTGAATTTGTCGCACTGTGAACCTCATGAGGGTGGGGTGGGAAATTATCCACTATTTTTATTCAATGGTAAAATCAGTATGTTGAATATAGGCAGTCAAAATTAAGAAAACACATTCTAATGCACAAGTATTATTTTCTTCCAAACCCAAATACTCATGGGATCTTGATCTTGTTAAACAGCTCTCTATCCTTGGTATATTTTGCATAGCCAGAAGCTCATGTCTTCAAAAAAAAAAAAAAAAAAAAAAAAAACAACTATGGAGAAAACTAACTGCTGTAGCTCTGTGGAACACACCCATGTTCCTGTTGAAGTGAATTAGATGTCAGCAATAACTGCAATTCACAGTATTTAGTGTGTAATCTCCACCCTTTGAGAACACTGGAGGCGGGGCAATAGGTAGGTATTTTCATCTGAAAAACCTCCACAGTCAAAACTGGAGCAGAGACCATTTTAAAAATTCACATAACTTATTAATACCGAAGTGAGGAATTGCATGTCCACATATATACACACCCACACATAGGCAAATATATATGAAAACCTACTAACAGGGAGACCTTAACATCATTAGATCATATTCAGTGATTTCATGGTGTTACTATAATTTCCTTGTAATTTTTTTTAAATGAACAAAAGGAAAAATACATTTAAATGAAGAATATTAAGTATTAGTATGTCCTTATCCATTTAACTCATTCCCTTATTAATGGATGCTGAGCTAGTTCTCAGTCTAAGTTCGAATCCTCAGAAATTGAAGAAAAAAGGTTCAGTCTTTCTTTTTTTGGTGGTACTAGGGAGCCAAACCAGGGCCTCATACATGCCAGGCAAGTGTTCTACAACTGAACTCCACTGTGCTACATCCCCAGACAACCCCCCACATTCCCCGCCCCCTTTCTTTCTTCCTTCCTTCCTTCCTTCCTCCCTCCCTCCTTCTTTCTTTCTTTCTCTTTCTTTCTTCCTTCCTTCCTTTCTTTCTTTCTTTCTTTCTTTCTTTCTTTCTTTTTTCTTTCTTTCTTTCTTTCTTTCTTTCTCTCTCTCTTCTCTCTCTCTCTCTCTTTCTCTCTCTCTCTCTCTCTCTCTCTCTCTCTCTCTCTCTCTCTCTCTCTCTCTCTCTCTCTTTTTTTCTCTCTCTCTCTCTTTCTCTATTTCTTTCCGAGACAGGATCTTGCCAAGTTGCTCAGGGCAGCTTTGACTTTACCAGAAACAGGCAACCCTCCCACCTCAGCCTCCCAGTAGCCTGGATCGGGAGTGCACCACTATGACCAGCAAAAAAGTACCAGGAAATACAGTATTCCTTCATTTTCTACACGTCACGCTCGTTTCAAATTTGCCTCGGTGCCTTGCCAGAAGAAAGAAATGCTAATGGTGTCTCTCGGAGACCTGTCTTCTTTGCCTTGGCTCTCTTAGAGTTCATGGGTTTTTCATACTGAAGGGTGCTTTTTTCAGAAGGATTCAGCTGACATGTCCACAGCTGGTGCCTTTGGAGATTCTGAGGCAGCTCGGGACTTTGGGTGCCATGGGTAAAGAAGATAACTTCTTCACACGGAGGATGACCAGCATTTGGGTTCCTGATCATCTTGCCCTTCACCTGCCTTGGTCTTGTTTCAAGATAGGAAGTCCTTATTATTCATTTATATGGTACTGATTCAAGCAGACAATTTTTTTTGTTGTTATAGCATTATAGTCATACATACTAACTGGGTTCATTTTGACAAAAACATACATGCATATAATTTGACTTACTCCCTTTCAGTCCCCCTCCCCCTCCCTCCTTTCCTCCCTCTGTCTCTTCTCCTTCCTCTACTGATCTTCCTCTCACTCATTTTTTATTTGTTCTAATTAGTTGTACATGACAGAATGCATTTATACATTTTGATATATCTTACATAAATGGAGTACAATCTCTCATTTTTCTGATTATACATATTGTACGATCACTTCCATCATGCAGTCATATACATACGTCGGTAATAATGTCTGTTTCACTCCTACTATCCTTCCTACGCCCATACCCCTTTCCCTCCCTTCACTCCCCTCTACCTAATATCAAGTAACTCTATTCTTCCCTTATTGTGAATTAACATCTGCATATTTGCTTAGCATGATTTTCTCTAACTCCATCCATTTACCAGCAAATGGAATAATTTCATTCTTCTTTAAGACTGAGTAATATTCCATTGTGTATATGTACCACATTTTCTTTATCCATTCATCTGTTGAAGGACACCTAGGTTGGATCCATAGTTTAGCTATTGTGAATTGAACTGCTGTAAACATTGATGTGGCTATGTCACTGCAGTATGGTGATTTTAAGTCCTTGATTGGTGCTTTATAGATATACATAAAGATGGAATTCCCTGCAGTATTTTTATATATGCCTGTAAAGTGATTTTGTTAAATTCCTTTGCATTTCCTCCTCTTTCCTGTCCTTCCTCCCTCTCAATCTCCTACTCCACTGATCTTCCCTATATCTTTATGATATCTGATCCCTTCTTTTTTCCCCTTATTTTGCTCTAACTTCCACATGAGGGCAAACATTCAATCCTTGATTTTTTGAGTCTGGCTTATTTCATTTAGCATGATGTTCTCCATTCCATCCATTTACCAGTATTAAGTTTTTTGAGTTCTTTATATATTCTGGATTTTAATCCCCTGTCAGAGCAGTAGCTGGTAAAGATTTTCTTCTATTCTGTAGACTCTCTTTTCTGGCTGAAGCCTGGGAACAAAAGGCAGTCAATATAAATAAGAAGTAGTTGGGTCTCATTGAGAAGATGGGGACTGGCTGGAAAAGAAAGGAAAGAAAAGAAAATCAAATGCTGACCTCTCCAAAGACCTCTCCCCTCCGCCTCCACCTGTTACCAAGGTTACCTGCCTACAGGCAAAGGTTGTTAATGAAGCACCTCCTGGGCTGCCCTTTGGGCAGACATGAAGAGGCACCTGGAGGGCTGCCTTCTCACCTTTTGGCTCCTCTCTGACCACTGGGTGTGTACAGGAGAGAAGCAAGATAGGGGATCTAAAATGTATAAAAGGGGCCGGGCACCCACCACTTCTTTGGATACCAGCTCTGGGCTCCTTCTCTGTGAAGTCTATCTCTGTTCTATCCTTTAAATAAAACTTGCTTTCTCTGCTTGCCTCGGTGTTTCTCAGGGGTTCAATCTTCACATCTGGAGAAACAGAACTTGACCCTGATTGATTCTCATCACCAGCGGTATCAATGCTATGCTCTTAATCACTTCCTTTGCTGTGCAGAAACTTTTTAACTTGGTGGCATCTCGCTTATTGATTCTTGTTTTACTTCTTGAGCTTTAGGGATCTTGTTTGAGAAGTGAGGGCCTGCACCAGGCTGATGGAGTGTTGACCCTGTAACAGTTAAGTGTTAACAGTTGCAAAGTTTTAGCAGGTGATTTTGGTTAGTGGAGATTCTAACCTACTTTTTCTCTACTATTTACTTAATGGTAATTAAATAATAAATGACAACAGTCTAACCTGAATGTCTCTGCAAATTGCAAAAGCATGCTTCTTCACGAAGTTGACATGATTTCTTGGAGAAAGCTGAAGTCCCACAGGCTGGATAATGGTTGCTGGGGAAGTCAGTCACAAGCTTTATGCTCTCCTTTTTCAGAGATACAGAAATAGAGCAAATGCAAATCATGGATGAAATTTATAAGATCACTTCCACAGAGAGGACCCAGCTATTGGAGAAAGAACTGGCGGTGCAACTGAGTGAACTGAAGTCTGAAATAGAAGAGCAGGAGCTGCTTCAGGGGGCTTACAGGTAAGCAGTAGCAGTGAGAAAATGTGGTCTTCAGGCTTTACCTCCCACTCTTACCCCGTAATCTCCATCAGTCCTCCCCCGCTTATTCTGACCTGGACAATGGACGTGATCTCAAGCTCAGACAAATGACATCCAACAGCAGTTCAGGCGCCCCTTTCTTCCACCCAAATACCGACCAGGCTCAAACCTGCTTAGCTTTTGAGATCAGGCACTATCGTGAGCATGTAGGGTAGTATGGACATGGACTGGCTGCCCTCTTCTAACCTAACTGCCGCCCCTAAGGTTTTCCTACATTCTAGATTTGTCAAGGCAGGCGGGAGCAATCATGTCTTACCAAGAAAGTGGAGAAATGTTCTTACATGTTCACAAATGCTACCACCTTAAAGTTCAAGAAGCTACTATACAAATCGTACTCAATAAAGAGATTTTGGGCTGGGGATATAGCTCTCGGTAGGGTGCTTGTCTTGCACACATAAGGCCCTGGGTTCAATCCCCAGCACTGCAAAGAAAAAATTTTTTAAAAAGAGATTTCATCTTATGTCATTTTAACGGAGTTTGATCTTGATTTTGATGAGAAATTTAAAAATGGAAATAATGCTCGGTATTTTGTAATGAATTCTACAAAATACCATTGGATTAGGAGTTCTTTTATAGGGTAAATGTTGCCAACCATAGTCATCAAATTCTTTTAAACAGGGTAGCCAGATCAGTCCCTAAGTGGTGAGTCTCATGGACCCCAGGATCTTCACAATCCCCTGTTTCTGTCACAATTCATCAAAAGGAGCAACATGAAAATTGTCGGGTGGAGTTAGTACAAGGCAGGTGGTGAGGGATATGGAGAGATCAGAAGAGGCAGTAAGCAGGTGAACTAGTGCTGCATTCCGGAGGTGATTCCGAAGAACCATTACTTAGTGTTTTGTGATGGGTCTTCAAAGCCATTGTGGTTGTGTGAGGAGATGGAAAGATGACCCATACACAGTCATAGTTTCTTTCAACTTTGGTTTCTTTATTTGAAAAATGAAGTAAAAAAGTATGTACATTTTCTACCTTATCTGGTTGTGAGGATCAAATGACATAATGTATGTCAAAGCATTTTGAAAACTAGAAAAAACAAATTTTTCACAGGCCAAAAAAAAAGTGTCGGTATTGTTGCAACTTACATGTCAAGAGTGTTAGGCAAGTGTGTTGTGATAAGAAAGGCTTTCAGAAAGTCCTTTTAGAGCACATCGACAGTGAAACAGCTCCTGAACATCTTCCTATAGAGACCAAAAAGCGTCCTCATGCTGAGGACAGTCACCAAGGAAATTAGATTAAGATTCTCTGGCTAGACACAGCCTAGCTAAATCTACAGATGTATATTCCCTGGCTTCTGTCCCTCTATGCCCCGCTGGCTCCTCTTATGAAAGCTTTCCACGCCCTTGATGAGAAAGAAAAAAGTCTTCTCTATCTTCTCATTGGCATTCAGTTAAACCTGTTCCCTCACAAACCTGTGTCCTGAGTTTTAGTGAAGCATAACCAGCAGTAAAGCCCTTACCTCCCCAGTTTCAATGGGAAATTGTGGATACCCATATTTCTCCACTCCCCCAAACCACCCAGCATTGCACCCATCTGGAAGAATCTAACTTAATTCCAACCCATTCTGAGCACCTTTCTGTTAGCCGGGTGCTGTGCTTATGTTCTGGAGTCCAAGGAAAATGGAAATATCCACTCCCAATAAGCATTCTCCTTCCCCAGGGCACTGAAAAATCATCTTTCCTTCTTTTTCTCCACCCTCCCCCTTTTTTTCTCCGTTCTTTTCCTCACTTCACCCCATAAACCCTGTACTTGGCGATGGTTGTGTTTCCTACATGCTTGCTGAATGAATAAGTGAATGGCCTTGTGGTAGGTGGACAATGTTTGATGGACGAATGCGTGAATCTGTATTTTTGGGTCAGTGTACACTGCCACTTAGGTTCGCCAGAGGCTTTTAGGTCATTCACAGGCACTTTAAGGTTAACTGAGAGGACCGTCCTCTGAGTGAGAGGGTCAGGCGGCCAAGACTGGGATGCTGCCCAGTCTCCCAGCATGCCAAAGATAGGAGACCAGAGGGCCAGGGAAACAGACAACTGTTTTCCCAACCGCTTCTTTAGTAGCTGATCTCCTTCCTGGTTGGTCACTGCTTAGCCACCTCCTTGAGGCTGCAGCCAAGATGCAAATTACACCATTGCTTTGTTAATGTATTTACTCTCAAGGCCCTTTTAGTCCCTCTTTCTTTTTCCATCAGAGCCAAGATATGAGGAGGGAGTTAAGGGAGGCCACACCCCCAGCGTCTACGGAGAAATTTGACACCAAGTGTCTAAATGAGTTGCTTAGGTTCCTGTGGTTGATGAATCTCCTGACCGTCAACCCGTCAACTTCGGTCTTTTCACAGAACCGCTTGCTGGCAAGTGTACAACTAACGTGAAGTTTAAAAACTTATCTGTGGGACTGGGCATGGTGGGCCACGCCTGAAATCCCAGTAAACTGGGAGGCTAAGGCAGGAGGATTGCAAGTTCGAGAACAGCCTCAGCAATAAGAGATTCTGTTTCAAAATTTAAAAAGTAACAATAATAATAAATAAAAAGGCTGGGCATGTAGCTCAGTGGTAGAGCACCCTTGAGTTGAATTCCTGTGCTAGAAAAACAAAGGAACGAAGGAACTTACCTGTGAGGAGAAGTAGATCATATGAAGAGTATGAACCTAAATTTCACTGCCTGCACCTCCCTCAAAATTCCTAGGTGCTGTCATGTGTTTCAGAACTACCTGCTGTGGCTTCTTGGCCAATACAAAATCCCATCTCGATAAAGTGACAATTGCATAGTGTTACTGTCCATGCTGCCAAGCCTTGGGGTGCATCTCAAGCCCAATAGGGGGAGCCCTGCTCTTCCCGACCAGATTCTACCCACTACCTGGACCTGCAGCTTATGCCACTTGCAAGAGAATCCCTGGTAGGAACAACACATCATGGCTGAACTTGCCCGGGGTCAATCAGGCTGTGCCAGCAGGCACTTCTGTTAGGCCTGCTTTTCCTACAGATCAGTGGTTCCTGAGGCAGAAAGCTCGGTTCTGATAATTCCTAGAGTATTTCCTGTTTGATATTTAAGGTCATCTTCACCTTCAGATAATTCAGTAAGAACATAAAAATAAAAAGCATTTAAAAAATTTACAAGACACCAGTTCCATGTATCAACTATGGCAAGAGGGAGATTTGATAAAGCTCTGTGCTTGTCAGAGATAAGGTTACTGGAGGAATAAAGGCATAGGAAATAAAAATTCTCACCAAGTGTCTCTCCCTGGACTCTGGAGTAGGAAATAGTGAGGCAAATTATTAGTAAAAGGACAGACCATGTTTGTGTGGGGAAAGGAGAGAGAAATTGTCCTGGGGAAAGGGTTAGCAAATCTCAGGTCTACCAGAGAAAGATTTTAAGACCCAATAATGTGGCCTTTATATGCTCCTATATACTTATTTGAAAATGAGCAGTTGTGAAGAGTTACAGATTAATCAAGGCCCAGCTATAATCTGGGCTTATCACAGCCTCAATGATTACAACTCTGTTGCATAAAACTTTCTGCAGCTCTGTTCAAATACCGAAGGACATCTCTTACTTTAGAAGAGAAAGGGAACTGGCACTGAAGAAAACCTTACAGGTGAGGAGATGGGTGGGCCTTTCAACACAACAATAAATGTGATTTTGCTAACTTGGAAACTTAGCAAGGAAAGTTTATTTTTGCACCAAACAGCTGATGTTATTGACAGTGTGTACGAGAACAAAATATCCCAACCAGATTCCTGTTGAATAAGAGCAGACCTCTGTTTCATCAGAGATGCCTAATTTGGTAGTATTTGAAATTTTATAGTTCTTTGATTTGGGATATTAAAACTAGTTCTTTGGGTTTAGGTGGCCGAGCCAAAGCCCCTTGTTATTCAGGCAGATGTCCTGCAGAGGGAGCTAGAGAGCTGCCTAAGAAGAGAGTACACACCTGAAAATTTGCCTTTGCTTCTGCTGCAGGTAAGGATCATTTTGCAATTTAAAAACACATCTGGAGGGCTGGGTCTGTAGCTCAGTGGTAGAGTGCTTGCCTAGCACTGGTTTAGATCCTCAGCACCACAAAAAAATACAAAGAAAGAAAGAAAAAAAACATATCTTTAATTTAGTAGACATTTATGAACAAAGCTGGCTACCGGAGAGGTTTTCAACACATGTGGTGCACAGAACTTGGTTAGTGTGAGTGCAGTTATACCACAATTCAGTTCATTATTGTCCCTGAACAATTGACCAAGTTCTTACTAAACATACTTCCTGTGCTGATATGGGGCAATGCAGCATTGACTAAGACAGTTCCAGCCCTCCAGAAACTGTTGGCTAATCTAGGGAAGACATTTCTAGAAATCTCTCTTAAGAAAATAACTCAAAATGGGAAAAAAAGAGTTTTACATAAAGATTATTATTGCAGCATTGTAATAAAAGTAAAAATAAATTGTAATCACCTAAATATCTACCAAAATGTTTAGGAAAACAGAGTGGTACTTAGTAGAATATTGTTCTACTATCTACCATTTTTTAGCCAAAGGAATTATTGTTAATCTAATATTAATAAAGGTGTGTGTGTTAACAACAGTCAAATCAGGTATGAAGAATCACTTGATGGACAGAGACCATAAAATTAATAATCACTATATTTGGATGCCAGGATAATAAATTTCCTCTATTTTATATATTTTCTAAATTTTTTATAATAAGCATTTATACTTTTAATTTTTAAAATTTCTCATTCTTTATTCCGGTGTTGGGAGTTATATCCCCTTATGCATACAAATAAGTTCTTTTTTTTTTTATGATATTGAGGATCAAACCCAGGACTTTGCACATGCTAGGCAAGCTTTATCCTTAGTCCCAAGACAAAATTTTTTTGTGTGTGTGCTGGGGATTGAACCTAGGGGTCCTTTACCACTGAGCTACATCTCCAGTCCTTTTTGTTTTGAAACAGGGCCTAACTAAGTTGCTAAGGTTGAACTTAAACTTGTGATCTTTCTCACTTAACCTCCCAAGTTGCCACTGTACCCAGACCCAGTTCTTATTTTATATTTTGAGTCAGGGTCTTGCTAAATTGCTGAGGTTGGCCTTGAACTTGTGATCTTCCCACCTGAGCCTCCCAAGTAACTGGGATTACAGATGTATGCCCCAGTGCCAGCCACAAATAAGTTCTTAAGCAACTAGTCAGCAATTAAGTTAACCACAAAGAAACAGAAGATTCTATTTGCAAGTCATATGGCTGTTGTTATCTTAATTCAGGATTAGCTTTACCTATGATTTTCTGGCATTTTCATTCCCATGTGTCTATCAGTGGGTCTCAATGGAGACAGTTGATGGAGAGAATAAGGTAATAGACATTTTGTCCACTTTGAGGCATTTGGCAATGTCTGTAGATCTTTTGGTTATCAAAACCTGGGTGGGAGGATACAGTTGGTTGCTACTTGCATTTAGTCAGGTAAGGTCCTAGGTGCACTTACACATTCTACCATGCCCAGGTCAGCCTCCCATAGCAAAGAATTATCTAGTCCCAAATGTCAATAGGGTTAAGGTTGAGAAACTCTAGTATACTATAAATTTCCATGCATAATTTGCCTTCTGTTTGAAGAATCTCCTTTCACATTTCTTTAGTGCAGGTTTCCTATGGACAAATTCTGTCTGTTTTTTGCAAAAGTTATTCTCCTTTCCTTTATTTCTTTACCTTCTGTGTAGGTGTGTGTGTGAGTGTGCATGTGCATGTGATACTGGGGATCAAACCAGAGCCTTTTACATGTCAGGTATGTGTTCTACCACTGAGAACTTCCTTTCATTTTAGAAAGTTATTTTTATTCAATGTAGAATCCTGGGTTGATTTTGTTTCTCTTTGTTACTTGAAAGGTGTTACTCCATTCTTTTTTGGTTTGCATAATTTGCATCTCAGAACATAGCAACATTTTTTTGTTCTCTGGCTACTTTTAAGATTTTCTTTTAATGATTTTTATTACCATGTGTATTGTTTCTCTTATTTGCAGTTAGTTGAACTCCTTAGATTGTGGGTTTATTGTTTTCATCAGTTTTTGAAAAATTTCATTATTATTTCTTCATATATATTTTATCTGCAACCATTTTGAGGTACTGAGATCATACCTATGCTAAGTCATTTCATATTGTTCCACAGATCACTGAGACTATGTTAAGTCTTTTAGTCTCTTTTCTCCCTTAGTACTTCATTTTATATAGTTCCTATCACGATGTTTTCAAGTTCACCAACTTTCTTTCCCCAGTACTAGGGATTGAATACAGGGCTTAACACATGCCACACGAACACTCTGCCACTGAGCTACATTCCCAGTCCAAGTTCATCAACTTTTCTTATGTAGTGTCTGATCTGCTTTTAATTCCATCCAATTTTTTATTTTAGATACTTTATTTTTTCATTTATAGAAGTTCCAATTGATTCTTTTGATATTTACCATCTCTTTCTTCATTATGTTCACATTTTCCTTTCAATCTTCAAGCATGCTGAACATATTTATATTAAGTTCTTTAAAAGTTTTTGTTTGAACTGGACGTGGTGGCACATGCCTGTAGCCCCATCTACTGTGGAGGCTGAGGCAGGAGGATCACAAGTTTGAGGCTAGCCTAGGTAACTTCAATGAAGAATAAAAAAGGACTGGGGGAGTAACTCACTGGTAGAGTACCCCTGGGTTCAGTCCCAGAACAGAAACAAAAGGAAAGAAAAGAAAAGAATGTTCTCGTTCACTGAATCCATCACCTTTGTCATTTCAGGGTCTGTTTCTCCTTACTAATTTTCTTCTGTGTAAGGATCATGTCTTCCTGCTACTTTGCATATTTAATATTTTTTGATTGCTGAAAATTGTCAACTCCTCATTACTGGGTGCCAGAGTTTGTGTGCTCCTTAGAGAGTGTGGATTAAAATTTATTCCAGCAGAATTTTAAGTTACACATCAGTTTAATCCTTTCAATTCCTGCTTTTAAGTTTGTTGGAGTGGGTTTAGAGTAATCCTTACTGTAGGCATAGTTTTGTACTTATTACCTAAGCCTCTGGTGTGTCCATTGAATGTCCCAGGTATCCAGTGAAGATCCAGTTCTGGCTGGTTTGAGCTTGAACCTCTCCCAGTCCTATAGGAACTCAGAACTATTCAGCTTGCAATGCCCCAGTCGGTTCTTTGGGAGGCCTCCTGGAGTTTTACCTTCCATATGCCTGGCTGGGTAGTCAGCAACAGGCTCAAAGAGATCTCTGCAGGTCTCTGGAATCCTTTCTCTGCACAGTGTCCTCTCTCTAGTATTCTGCTCTGCAAACTCCAGATGATTACATTTACCAAATTTCAGTTTCTCTCTTAACTCAGAGAGAACACCTACTCTTCTTGGGATTCCCTGTCCTTTGCCATGGCTCAGAAACTGCAGGGTGATGGGAGGGCTGACATTGTTTCCCTTCTTGCAGGGGTCACAGTCCTGCCTTATTCAGTGTCAGAAAATAATTAACTTGTGTATTTTTTCATTTTGCTTATGATAGAAGAGCATGATAGAGCTAGTCCTAGTTATTCTATCATAGTCAATATTATTATTTTTTTTAAATTTTTATTTATTTATGTTTATATGGTGCTGAGAATTGAACCCAGTGCCTTGCACGTGCTGGGCTTGTGCTCTACTGATGAGCTGCAACACTAGCCCCCAATATTATTCTTATTATCAGAAAAAAAAATTTAAAAGCTTATTTAACTTTTTTTTTTTTTTCTCAGTACTGGGAATTGAACCTAGAAGTGCTCTACCACTGAGTTACATCCCCAGCCCTTTTTATTTTGAGACAGGGTTTCCCTAAGTTGCTGAGGCTAGCCTTGAACTTGCTATCCTCCTGCTTTAGCCTCCTGATTTGCTGGGATTATAGGGATGTGCTACAGTGCCTGGCTTATTTAACTATTTTTAAGTGTAAAAATCGTTAAAAGTTTTAATCTTACCTGAATGTAAGTTGTGTTTTAGACTCATAATTTCAGTTCTTAATACAAAATTCAAGCTCACATTAGATAATTTGACAGACCTTAATATCATTGCTAAGATTGTTCTATAACTTATAAATGAGCTTACAAACTATCTACTTGGCAACAGATCAGAAAAATTTAGAAGTATCTACATGTTTTACTTAAGTTTGAATAGTATCTTAAACCAGACTTCTCAAATTTATGGTCTTCATATAGAAAAATACAGTTTTCTAAAACAACCAGAGTTTGATTTACCTATCATTTGTGTTTTTTTTTTTTTTTTTTCCATTTTTTCATTTGTGTTCTTAACACTTAGTTCAGTCTTCCTATTAGTGTTCTGCTAACTGGTGTTTTGTTGTTGTTGTTGTTAAAGCATTACACAGAGAGAATTACCCAACTGGCCCAGAGTAAATATTTACACATGCTTAGGTGGAAGAGGTTTTGCCAGCACAGTAAGATCATGGAGCAACTTTATCCTCTTTACAAGGTAGGACGCCATGCACAGTACCTATGGGCTATTTTTTATAATAAAAATAATGGTCATTAAGCTTATCAATTTTTTAAAATCACTGCTAAAGATAGGAAAGGAATCAATGGGTATATCTTCTTGCTTGTTCTGCTAGTGACAGAAGATAATAGTTCCTATTTTTAAGAATGAGATTTGAAGGAAGTTTTATATGCTAGAACATGTTTCTCTCTAGACTTGGCTTCCTCTGCTGAAGGTGACAGCTCAGAAGCTGACTGTGATAACTAAACCTCCTTATGCACTGACTGTCTACAGTCTTTCTCCTTCAAAGTCCTAAGAGTATGACCACTGCCTTTGTCAATCAAATTCAGAATATGGAAGCACTTTGGGATTCACTATTTGGCCTCCAAACATCATTACCCTATGCTTGGAAGTCAGTGGTACAGGGAACAAAGCTTGCCAGTGCCAAGTTCTGTCTTCCTATCTCTCTTAAACAGAAACGAGTTGGCTACATTATGCAGGAGTACAGTGATGCTGTCCAGAGAGCTGAAAGATTGTCTGTTGCTCGAGAAAACTTCCTTATGAGAAAAAACAATCCTCCTAACCTAGTGACGCAGGAAGACCTGACAATTTACACAAGGTGGTTAGTGTGTCACCTACACTCTATCAGGACTGTTCACCACTACCTGCAGGTATGTCAGACGCTTACATGACCATGTGGTGCACTCCTAGGAATGGTCGCCATGCTGTTTTCTCTCATCTGCCACCTTGTGTTGGCTTCTTGGTGTTTCTGTACTCTACCTGCCCTAAAAAGGACAGGAAAGCAGTGAGTCACTGGAATGGTTTTAAAACTTTGCTCTGTTGAAATCACTGCATCAATTTAGCTTCCTCCAAGATGACTTGGATGTACTATTTCACATTCACTCTGTAACTTCCTGTTTTCATCATTTTGTTCAAGATTTATGCTCTTCAGTCTAGGTCCACTTTGTTAGTAATATTTAATGAGGGTCTAATCAGTGCCAGGTACTTGTCCTAGGCCACACAGCAAACTGTGGAAAGGTAATGAGGTCCCAGGCAGGTAGGGCAAGTAAACTTTTACTGAAATGCAAAAGGGTAAGCAGAGTAAACTAAGTAAGTACAGGGTAGAGAGAGGCAGAGGAGAGGGCCTAACTCAGGCTAGAGGGTCACAAAAGAGTTACATGATTACGTTTCCATTTTAGAAGGATTATTGTTTGGCTAAATAATTTCTTACTCCTTTCCTCTTTATCTCAGTGACACCGCCATCCATTGATTTGCCTAAACCGGAAACCTGGCCACCACCTGACTTCACTTCTTTTTCACGTTCAGTCAGTCACTGTGGGCTTCACCTCTGATACCTCTCCCCACTCACATGGTGGTATGAATATCTGCTCATCCATCTGGGTCTTCCACCAAAATGTGAATTCTGAGGTGGTTCCCCACCTTATTTCTCTTTATATCGTTAGTGCCTCACAGTGCTTTGTCCACTCTGGGTGTGTGATCAGTGTAGAACTGACTGGAGGTTAAGATCACTTGGAGTTGGTAACAACACTACGTTTCCCGTTTCCAAATTTAGTTCCTCACTATTGAGCAGGTTCCATCTCTATCTCCCTCCTTCCCTATCAAAGCAAAGTGCTGTTCTTGAACCTAAGTCTGGAAGCTTCCATGAGAATTGGGTTGATGTGTGGCTTCTTGGTTGTGACCTTCTGTAGGTCCTCCAGTATTTGCCCATCTCCAACGTGCTGAGTCCAGCTGACACCCAAGACCCTGAAGCTGGTCAGGAAAATGAAAAGGTCTGTGTCAATGACATGGACCCTGGCATCCAGGATCCTGCATTTCCTGACCTTGTGGATACCAGCTTTTCAGGTAAGAAATTAGTCTTCTTTCCCCGAGGGTAACGTGGAGGAAAAAGATTATGTTTTTGAGCAAGTGCCATTTTGTCCTATGATCTTGCAAAATTTTTTTCTATGTATCAAAAGTTATTATCTTCCTAATAAACAAGTGTTAATTTTATATTTTCTGATGAGGAAAAATGCTAACCACTTCCCTTAAACATTTTGATTTTTATAATTCACAGATTAAGAGAAAGGAAACAATGGACTTGATGTCAAGGGATCTGGGCTCTAGGGTTGTTTCTGTCATGCTCATCTAGGCCTGCATTTCATTTCACTTCCTTGCGCCTCAATTTACTTATAGTTCAGTTGTTGTTTTGTTTGTTTGTTTTTTGTTTTTTGGGTTTTTTTGTTACCAGGGATTGAACTCAGGAGCACTCGACCACTGAACCACATTCCCAACCCTATTTTGTATTTTATTTAGAGACAGGGTTTCACTGAGTTGCTTAGCACCTCAATTTTGCTGAGGCTGGCTTTGAACTCTCAATCCTCTGCCTCAGCCTCCCGAGCTGCTGGGATTACAGGCGTGTGCCACCATGCCTGGCTGTAGTTTAGTTTTAATATCCACAATTCTAAAATAATTTACTCATCAGAATCAATTAACTATACTCTTCCTGGTCTTATCTCATGTTATAGATGGTCAAGAAACCTGATGTAACTCAAAGTAACTTTCTTGCTTAGGATGTGTACAAAATGTCCCAGGAGCACCTGGAAAAGGCAGCCAACTTCAATTGAGGGGATCTCAGAAGTTTTCTTGAAGATGGAGGTGGGGAATTCTAGCTGGGTCCTTAGAGTTGAGTAGGAACTAGGTAAAAGAAGGTAAAAGCTCTCACCTTCTTCTAATTTGTTAATTATTATTATTATTATTATTTTTATTTATTTATTTATTTTGTGGTGCTGGGGATTGAACCCAGGGCCTTGCGCATGGAAAGTAAGCACTCTATCAACTGAGCTATGTCCCCAGCCCTGCTAATTAATTTTTAAGTGATATAATTCATTTGCCACAAAAAGCTCTAGAAAGGAATGCTTCCACTAAGTTATTTCCTGAAGGTCTATTGGGTTCCTCCTGCAGCCTGTGAGATGTGAGGCGTCCTGCTCTCTCCTGCAGAAACCCAGCTCCAAGGACTTGTCAGATACACCTGACTAAGTGTGGTGCTGACTATAAATTGTGGCAGAGAAGTTTGGGCAAGGAGCCAGAATGGCCCCACCAAGGAGCAGAAGAGGTCCCACCTTCAGCTATCTCCAAGGGCCCTCTGAGATTCCACCTCTAACTCCCTCCTTCCCTATAAAAACAAAGTGTTGCTCCTGGACCTCAGCTGGAAGCTTCTGTGAGAACTGGGTTGATGTGTGGCCTCCTGGTTGTACCCTTCTGTGGGCCCTCGGGTATTCACTGGCCTTCATGCTCTTGATTTTGGATCTTTTTCAGGGGCAATGAGAACAGATGCTGGCTTCATCCTGCCCCAACACACAACAGAAACAGGAGAATTGAAACCTCAGCTGAGGCTCCTGCTCTCCCACTTCCATATCCCATACAACCTGGAGGAGCTAAGGGACTCTGCGAAGGAAATGGAACTTTTTTCCTTGGTACTTGATGTACTTTTAATAAATCTAGATGTCCATGAAAGGAAAAAACAATACTTGCCACCAAGTTGCATAATACTGCCAACAATTGTTTCAAGAATGATAAAGTAGTAAAAGGTGACATTTAGGTTAGCAGTTAGGAAGAACTTGCTTTCTATAAGAGGAATGGAGCCCTCCAATAGCAAACCTAGAGGAATTGTAGGATTTATTTTTTTCTGCAGAATTTAAAGAAAAAGCTAGGGTACGGCCTGTAGTAGATAATAAAAATGTAGATTTGGCACATTTGCATGGTAGAGTCATCAAGTGTCTAAAGCCCTCTGATACTCAGAATGTGTACTCTCCTTAGTGACAAAATGCTTTATAGTCCACAAAGTGTACATCGTGTAGTGATGTTTACGCAGTCTTCTCTGCTGTAACACACTGTTGTATTCCCTGAGAAAGGAACTCATGTCTTCAAAAGCCATGTTAAAGTTTGTTGCAAAGGGGAAAATAGGAGTATGGGTGAAGAGCATCAGACATAACGAATCTTTTCAGCAAATGTTTTGGCAATAAAAATAATTTTCTAGTTCTAGCTGGTATTATTTGCAAGTGTATATGTTTACTAGATAAAAGTAATAAATAGACTGATCCAACTGAGCAAAAATCAAATCTGAATGTTTGTGAATGTTCTGCATGTGACAAGTGCCACTTTCTCCTCTCTCACCATTTGTTTGACCTTGAAGTTGCCCTTGCATTTACATTTGTTCTTGCATCATTTTACCAGGATTATTTCCACTTGTATGTAACCCAGTTCATTGAAACCAATGGTGTCACATTCCTCTGGTTTCTTTGAAGGTGATGATGTTTTTGTTTTTCTTTTCATGTCACCAGCAGCATTGTCCTCACAGAGTGCTTCTAGGGAGCGTCCTTAGCCTTATTATCACCAAGTGTTATGAATGGCAAAACACAGAATAGGGATAAGATAGTGTTTAAAAAAAGAATAAAATAAGTAATAAAAATTGTAGCACAGTAGACTATTATCAGTGAAAAACAAGAGGACACAGGCCAGCTGGGCACTCCAACAAAGCAGCCTTGTTCCAAAGGACAACTTGTCTCCTCCATGTGGTGATAGCTGCCATTTGATTTTCTTATAATGATATTATGTGAAATGTTAACTGTGCTCCCAAGCTAATCAATCAAATTACAACATTTTTGTGTAGGAAAAGTTCTTATGTTTAGATATCAGCAAACCCAAAGCCTACCACACACCACCTGTTTTTCTAAAATAAAGCTTTATGAAATACAGCTGCCTCAGCCCATTCAGATGGCTATGACAAATGCCATAAATTGGGTAGCTTATACATGAAAAGAATATATTTCTTACAGTTATGGAGACTGAGAAGTCCAAGATCAAGGTAGATCCAGTGCCTGGTGAGGGCCTGTTTTCTGGTTCATGGATGGTGCCTTTCTGTTGTGTCTTCACATGGTAGAAAGGCCAGGGTCTCTCTGGGCTTTTTTATGTGGCACTAATGCTATTCATGAGGAACAATCACCTCCCAAAGGCCCTACCTCCTAATACCACCACTTTGGAGATTAGGATTTCAACACACGGATCATGTAGTATCCTAAATGTTCAGACCATTGTATAATCATGCCTATTCATTTATGTATTATCTATGGCTGCTTTCACTACAACAGTTGAATTGCAACAGAGTCCCCATGGTCTGTAAAGACTAAAATACTTACTATCTGGCCCTCTAAGAAAAATTTGCAATGTAGTCCTAGTCTAGCACTGTCTTGCTGAACTTCCCAGTGATAAGTTTGTTGGCGGCTCTGTCCTGTAAGTTAACCACTAGTCACTTATGGAATGTGGCTACTGCAATGAAGGAACTAAATTTGTAAGTTTATTTAATCTAAACTAATTCACAATTAAATGATAAAAAGTCACGTGTGACTAGGGGCAACAATATTGGACAGCCACAGAGGCACCAGCATGGACTGGAAGAATATTCAGCTCTGTAACTCACAAACTTGCTCACTCACTCACTCACTTCAGAAACCATTGTTGGGATCTTAGTATGTGCCTGCACCATGGTAGGTTCTTTGTGTGAGTGTTCGTATGTGTGTGTTTGTGTGCGTGTGCATGTGTGGTAAAATACATATAACATAAAATTTGCCATTTTAAACATTTTAAGGATATGGTTCAGTGATATTAAGAATATTTATACTGTTGTGCAACCATCACCATGTAGTGAGCATGTCACTATGCATTTGGCCAATGCACTGATAGGGTGCCATCATAGGGCCAGTGGGCCTGGGTCACTCAGGAGAAGGAAGGAAAAAGTGCTTAGCACTTTGGTAGTAGGAAGTCATGTTAGAGAAACCATTTGCAGCCTCCATCTGGAAGGGAGATGTGAAGGCCAAGGTGCTTTAAAAGTTTTAACAGGTTCTAGCATCTGGACTCTTCTTTCTAGTAACATCCTAGTCAGGCTTCTGAAAGTAAGATTTACTCAACCCTTGGATTTTCTATTTTACTAGGTTAGAAAAAGTGAAAATATTTCCAGATGTGAACAATGTACTTATCACATTTAGGGCCCAACTCAAAATACACATAAATAAATATTACAATGCATTTCCAGTCTTTGCAGCAGACATTCAGGATAAGTGACACATGCACAGTTGTGGTAAGGAGCTGACTATGCGTGTGCCTCACAGGAATGTCCATGTAAGGTTCTGTTACTATCACAGAGTCCTGTTTTATGAATTAGTTCGACTCCAGGACTATTTCAAAGATAATCAGTAGCTGTTTTTTGAAATTGCATATTGTCTGAGACTTTTTCTGGGCTCCATTTTTCTTCTTCTTTTTTTTTTTTTGGGGGAGCTGGTGATCGAACCCAGGGCCTTGTGCTTACAAGGCAAGCACTCTACCAACTGAGCTATCTCCCCAGCCCCTTCATTTTTCTTCTTAATCTCATTTAGGTTTTCCAAAAATTTCAAAGCATCTTCACGGAGCAACAGAGAATGCAAATGTTTCCAGACTATGAGGCTGGGATAGCTAAAGCAGAGAGTTTGAGTTTGTCAGGACCACCTAGAACCCTGAAAAAGAGAGCCAACTGGATTTCATTTATAAAGGTAAGGGGGCCTGTGATGACAGTCACCCATCAGTGATGTCAGTAGTGTCACAAAATTTTACTCTAAACAGGCCAGGCAACATGGCGGCACCTGGTCTATCTGCCCTGTTGCCCCTTCTCCTCAGTGTCCCCCAAAAATTGCTGAGGGGAAACCACACAGAGAATCTGGCCTTGTGCACCAGGCCTCCCAGCTCTTTGCCTGCCTATGTGATGTCAGCCATGCTGATGTGCCTCCTCTGGAAGTTCTAGATACCTATGCCACACTCCATTTGGTCCAAACTTCCTAGGGTTAATGATCTCCAAAACTTGGAAAAAAACAATGAATAATGCCCAAAGATATAATTGACTTGTGTAAATCCAACTTTTTAGTTGAAAATTATTATTGGGTAAATCCTCTTTTGGGCATGATTGTTGGGGCTGGAGATGCACACTTTATAAGAAACACATAAGTAAGAAGATTGAATAAGATGATTTTGGGAAGTGCTAAGAATAAGCAATTCTCATTCAAGGAGGTTATATTCTAGAAAGTCAACAGGAACACTGCTTTAGCAGATACCACATCATATCTTTCCTAGGGAATAGACAGGGAGTTAGGTTCCTGCGATCTTCTGCTCACAACATTAATCAATACATAACCTTGTTTTATGTGTGTCCCTGTTTAAAGACACCTTATTTAATATATATTATTGAAAGTGGTTTTTTTTTTTTTTTTTTCTGTGCTGGGGATCAAACCCTGGGCCACACACGTGCTAGGCAAATGCCCTACCACTAAGCTGTATCTCCAGCTAATATATATTATTGATTCATTAGCATTGAACTCAAGGTCAATAGTACTCTGGCTCATTAGTGAATGAAACAGATCTAATGCATTTTCTCTATAGGGAACATCACAGCCTTGTTGTGCTTAGGAACACTAGACAATGCACTTTAGGACTCTGCTTAGGGACCATTTGGACAATGAAATCACCAACAAAAAGCATGGAAAATGCAAAAAGTGTGTCTCCAGATAGAGTATGCAAAGAATACTTGTCTATAGTAGCCTTTAAAATTAGAAGAAGGCAGCATGTTGCCTCAGCTGGAAATGTGCCCATTGGACAACTCGAGTTGTTCACCGCTCTGTGCATGTCTCTGAAGGACCATGACAGTTCCACTAGTGTTGAATTTGGGGTCACAAGTAATTTTTAGTGAGTAGGCAAAATTGAGAGTATGAAATTCATGAATGATAAGGATTAATTGTATTGTGAAGGAAAGAAAAATTTCATGATTCTCCTTGTCCACTTGGATGACTTTAACAAAATATCGTAAACTTGGTAGTTTATAAACAACAGAAATTATTTCCTACAGTTCTGGAGGCTGAGAAGTCCAAAGTGGCAGCACAGTTGGGCTCTGGTGAGGGCCCTCTTCCAGGCTGTAGACTTCTGACTTCTTGCTGTGTCCTCACAAAATAGAAGGGACAAACTCAGGCCTCTTTCATAAGGGCACTAAGTATATTCATGAGGGCTCCACACTCATGAACTAATCACTTCTCACAGATCTCACCTCCTCCTAGCATCACCTTGAGGGGTTAGGTTTCAACAAATGGATTTTATAGGGACACAGATATTCTCAGCATAGTTCATTCTGACCCGTGAACTGAAAGGAGGAAAATCAAAGATTAAGGTGGGGACCTGTGCACAGGTGGTCAGTGTAAGGGAAGATGGGTTTTGTTTTAGATTGTTATACTTGACATACAAATATAGATATCAAGGAGATAACTGGACATAAGAAGATAAAGCTTAGGGTGAAGATACAAATTTGAGAGTTATCAGTATATTGATGGTATTCATAGCCACAGAAATAATTTTTGAAATGTAATTTGTTAATGTGAGACATGAAGTTTTAAAGTGAAGTCAGAAGGAGTCCATGGGCAAACTTTTTTCTCTTCATGAATAAACTGCAATGCCCTCCTGCTCATGGATTCAGGGTCCCTCCTGCTCATGGATTTTGTACTCCAGACTGAGAACTGCTATTTCCTTCCACGTATTTGTGATCCTATGCAGACCTTCCCAGATCTCACATGTTCTAGCAATCATAGTACCTAGGCCAGATCCTATTTCAGAAGGTCTTTGAATCTTTTCGTTTACAACTTTACTGAGAACCATACTGTTATGTTGCAACTTTATGTAAACATATTTGTCCATTAGATCAAACCAAAATGTGATCCTTGGCAGAAGAAGATGCTGACCAAACTAAAAGAAAGGAGAAGAATAGATGTATTAATGCAACTCCAAGCAAAGTTTTTGAAGGTAAGAAAATAACTATGTCCTCTTGTAGATAAGATCCATTCTCAAAAATAATGAAAAAAGGAAATTTCTTTCCCTTTTAAAAACGTTAGCATGGTGAAGGCTTTATTTGGAACTTTCTAATCTGTCAAGCTTTAAAAATCCTGTTAACTTTTAGTAGAGAATAAAAATTGTCAAAAGAGGTAGATTTAGCACAAATTTATCGTCAAGTCTCTATGATATTAGTCTAGTCAGTTATGTAACCTCTTTGAGCCTTAGTTTCCTTATCTGTGAAATGCAAATATTGGACTAAATGATCTTTTTTATGATGGTAAAAACAGTTAACATAAAATTTAATCATTTTAAGCATACAGTTCTGTAGAGTTAAATGTACTGACATTGTTGTGAGCAGATCTCCAGAACTCATCTTTCAAAACAAACTCTAGACCCATTGAACAACACCCCATTTCCCACTCCTCCCAACTCTTGGCAACCATCATCTCCTTTCCGTTTCTATGAACTTGACGACTTTAGATACTTCATATAAGTGGAATCATGCAGAATTTGTCTTTTTGTGACTAACATTTCACTTAGCACAATGTCTTCAAGATTCATCCATGTTGGAACATGGGTCAAAATTTCCTTCTTTTTTAAGGCTGAATAATATCCTCTTGTAAATGTATGCCACGTTTTATTTATCCTCTCACCCCTTGATGTACATTTAGGTTGCCTTCACCTCATGGCTACTGTGAATAACTGCTAGAAGTTGTACAAATATCTCTTTGAGATCTTGCTTTCAATTCTTTTGGATATACACCCAGAAATAACATAGTTGAATCATATGCTAATTCTATTTGTAATTTTTTTGAGGAAGCTCCATAATGCTTTCCGCAGTTAGGCCATTTTATAATCTCACCAACAGTGTACAAGATTCCAATTTTGCCACACTCTCAGATTTGTTATTTTCTGAGATTTTTGAGGTTCTTTGTGATACTAAAATGATACAGTGATACCTGTATTGCTGAGGTTGATGTTCAATTCTGTGGCCATTATTCAATTCTTTGCCTCTAGAATCTGGCACGAGAGATCACCAGTCTTCTTGTTAGGTTGACATACACTGCTCTGGTTAGAAAAATCAGGATTCCAGCCCAGGTCTAAGTCTTAATAAAGCCTGATTTCTCCTTATGCTTCTCTGCTGCTCCTCCTCCATCTCATAGTAGTTTCCTTGAGGTGGACGTAGTTTGCACCCAGAGTTGATGGGTGTTATCATTTCATTGGTGTCACAACACTTGTGGGAATGCTACCTGATACTATCTTGGAGGTTGTCACAGAATTTTAAATGAGTTGCTATGCATATTTGAATGTTGATGGTGTTGAGTGAATGAACATATTTGAGTAATCATGACACTTGGATTTAATGTTATTTTTAATTGAACGAAGTCCCACCTAGGATTTCTTTCTTGTCTGTGGGTGTGTAACCAAATTCCAGCTGAGACGAAGGGGAAAGTGTTTCTAACAATTCCTTCTCCTCCTGTTCTACCTAAGATCTCTAACCCCATGCGAGTAATTCAAGTGCTCCAGGATCACGCTGGAAAGACAATCATGCTGTCTCGGCATCGTCCGTCTTTCACGTCTTCCCAGAGTTTGCCTCAGTGCAACTATGACCAAATCTGGGACAGCATTTATAGCAACGTCAACCTCTACCAGGTACCAGATGAAGAAATAACCAATATGTCCTTCTGTTCAACTTTACACCAGTTTGCAGACCTGAGAAATGTTCTTTAATGGTTTTTCTGTGACCCACTTATGAAAAGCTCTATCACCTAGCCAGGCTTATTTTCATTATAAGAAAGATTAAGTACTACTCGGAAAGAGGAATATAAGAAGTTATAATATAACATGTCTCTATCAGGACATGGACTGCAGCTGATCGATACCAATGCAAGACCGCACAGCCTAATGATTGACCCCCAGTGAGCTGGGCGGTTATTAAATTTTGAGAGTGTTTGGAGGGGAGTGGTCCCCACTGGGCTGGTGCTAGTGGGGAAAGCCTCTTGGAGGAGAGGGAAATGAGCCAGGCTCGAAGGAAGAGCAGAGCTTAGGCAAGCAGTGGGGAAAGAGCGAGGAGTGCATTTGAGGAGGGACACCAGAACAATGATGCAGAGGAAATACGGCGCGTGTTCCAGTCCAGTTGGTGGAGTAGAAAGTTCATGTGGAAATTAGTGACGAGATCTTTTCTTTCTGGGAGAGACATAAACAGAAGTAGGTTGTGAATATGCCCATAAGTCCCAGGGGAAGGAATTTGTGCTTAATCCTGTAAGGAAATTGATATATATAAAAGCATAATTTTTAGGAGGATTCATATGGCAACTGGTTGTGAGTTGGATTCATGGAGGGAGAGACTGAAGGCAAGGAAGTCAGTCAGGTAGCTGCTGTGTAGGATGGACATGAAGTTTGGCAGTGAAAGGAAGTCTCTGCACAAAGCTAGTAGGCATTTGTCTTCACAATGCCACCATGTATTTTTGAAGGTATAACCTGCTATTATTTATTTGTTACTCTAAGGGAAGAGTTTCATGTCATTTGCTTATTTAACATGGTCTGTGAGGAAGGAGAAATAGAGAAGAAGAGATGGAAGAAATGAAAGGGGGAAATGGAGAAACAGATGACCCTGGGGGAGAAGGAAGAGACAGGATGAAGAAACCAGGTAGAGGAATGATTTTGAGAAAGGGAGAATGATATCACTTGCCTTGAAGTGAAAAAGATAGAGAAATTTTAGGTGCAAAAAGGTAAGATGCAGGCACTTATGCCTGGTCCTGGCTATCAGAGAAAGAGGGGGCGAGTTTGTCTGCATTAGTGAGGTGGAAGGTCAGAATGGCCTATGGGGGAGGTGGGTCACTATGGGGACAGCCACAGGACCATCAGAGAGAGAAGAATATACAGATAAGCACATAGCCAAGAGGCCCCACTTAAAGCAAGAGGACATGAATTTGTAGGAAGCCTATTTTCCACAAATTCTATTACTTTCACCCCACCAATAATTGTAGAGTAACTGAAAATTGTATAAAGTCAAAGGTGTGGGGAAGTTGACTGAGTAGAGTGCTAGAGAGAGGAGTTGTCTCCTGGCCTATCTTCCCAGGATGGGGATGGGAGAGTGAGACCTGAAGGGCTCAAGTGAGGTACAGAGTGGCTGGAAGCAAATGCATGAGCACACGCATGCGCACACAAACAACACTCCTGGGCAACTTGTAAACCTGTTCGAATGTGATCTAGAGAATCTAATGAGAAATGAGTTAGTCATACAGGTCAGGAACAGAGGCAGCATTTATCTCCCTGGCCCCCAAATTCCCTGATGGGTCATGCAACCACCAGCGACACTTCTAGCCTTCTGCCAGAGTTAAATAAATAGCCACACTTTTCTTATACTATTGGCACTTTGCACTGAGGTATATGTCACCATTCAGGAAGAACTTTTACTAACAAAGGGGTATTTTAAACCACTTATGCCCCAACTTATTGAGCTAAACTGTGAAGGTGGAGGGTAGTGGAGAAGGAAGGAAGAGGAAGAGTCAGCCCTTGGTAACTCTGAACAATCTCTCTGCTTCTAGGATCTTGGATAGTTTGCTTCTGACACTGCTGTAATAATCATCCTTTACCCAGAAAGTCCTGATACTAATGTCTGAGGGCCATTTTCCTCATTGGTTGAGAGAGTAGGAGGAGCTCAACTCCTGGGGGGCTCATGGGAACTAAAGGAGGGGAACAGGAGTCAGGAGTCAGGAAGAGGTGGGAGGCAAAGGAAAATGGAGTTGTATGAAGCATTTCATGTTTGAAATTGAGGAGAAGCAATAGGATCCAGGGTGTTGCCTGGCCAGCCAAGTCACTGAGTTTAGGAGGGTCCATGAGCACTTAGGGGACAAAAAGGTCCATGCCAGTGAAGAGCAGAAGGTTCACGGTGACTTCAGGAGATGAGATCTCAGATAGGTGTCGAGTGGCAAGAACACCCAGTTAGGGCGATAGTGCGAGTGAGGTGGGAAGGTTCCAGATTGCCCTTCCCCAGTCACACAGTGGAGGGAGAACTGATGCTCCTTTCTTTGTTACTGCTTTCTTCCCCTGGCAGAGGGTTTGGAAAGTCAGGTACCAAAGAGATGCACTCAGTGTGTGTTGTTGAGGGCAGATGCCCAAACATTCAAAAAAAAAGGAGGAAAGAAGAAAGAAAGAAAACCACTTGCTCTTACTGTTTATGGACATAAATGTTGTTCTTGGAATTGATCAAAAGGAGAAAAATTTAAACGTTGTATTTTTAAGTTGACTTTTATGGTAAATAGACCAGAAAGAGTCTATAAATATCTGTGTATTTCCAGATTCCAGAGGTGGGGCATGAGGGAGACAGATAAGGAACATGAACCACCCTACATATTGGTCTCACTCATTCATTCCTTCAGCAGTTGTTACTGGGATACTACCTTTTCACCAGGAAGTAAGCTGAGCGCAGGAAATGAAACAGATCCAGACCCATCCTTACCCCGGGAGCAACATTCAGTAAATGAGTGAACAAAGAAGTAAATCTGTATCTCTTAATTTGTGAATGCCACGAAGAAACCACAAAGGCAGAAAACAATGGGTGGAAGGGACATGCTTTGATAGAGGGCAGACAAGGTCTCTTGGTAGAGGCAGAGGAGGAATTTGAGCTGAAATCTAATGGATGAGAAGCAGCTGGTATGACAACAGTCTGGAGAAGAGCTTTCTAAGCAGGGAACAGAAAATAACACTGGTTTTATGAAGGGCAACTCTGAGCCAGGCTCAGTGGTGCATGCCTGTAATCCCAGCAGCTCTGGAGGCTGATGCAGGAGGCTCACAAGTTGGAGGTCAGCCTCAGCAAATTAACAAAACCCTAAGCAACTTTGTGAGACCCTGTGTCAAAATAAATAAAAAGGGCTGGGGATGTGACTCAGTGGTTAAGTGCCCCTGGGTTCAATTCCTGGCACAGAAAAAAAAAAAAAAAAAAAAAAAAAAAGCGAAAAGAAAAGACAGCTCTGAGGAAACAACCAAAGTTTTCAACCTTCGTTTCCATTTTCCTCTGGGTGATAATGTGTGACCTCTTTAAGCATTTCTGTCACTTCACACTGTATCAGAGCCCCAGGGGTAGCGTGTTGCCATTCTGAATGTTGAATACTAGTCAGATGAGATTAGGATTAAGCAAAAATAAAGTGGCAGCTAGGAGGAGGCACAGGAATGTGGCCCTGCGTTTTAAAGCTCAGTTACTGTTTTACAAGCATGTGGCAGTTCAGTACCAAGTTTAGCACCTGCATGCTGGTCAGCATTCTGGTTCTGAGCTGGCAAGAGGCAGTCAGTATCCCATGACAAAGAACTTTCTTAAGCGCCTTCTGCCCAAAGGAAAGCAAATCTCATCAGACTGTCCATTTTGACAGCTACGGGAGAATGTAATCCCCACGACACAAACAGGACAGCTTCTGATCCATTCCGGGCGAATGCTGTTCACCAGTAACTTTTCTTTAGGGTTTTTATTTTTTAATAAAAGTTTTATTTTGCTATAGTTTGATATTTACAGAAAAGTTGTCAAGGTGAGACAAAGGGTTCCTGTATACACCCAGTTTTGCCTGTCATTAACATCTTACGTCACGACGGTACATTTGTCACACCTAAAGAACAAACATTGCTGCATAGACTTCCTTTGGATTTCACCAATTTTTTCCATTAATATTTCCTTTCCTGCTCCGGGATTCATTGCATTTAATCACATGTCCCTAGTCTCCTCTGGTCTGTAATAGTTCCTTAGTCTTCATTCATTGTGACCTTGACAGTCTTTAGGAGTTCTACCCCAGCAACTAATAGATCTCGGATGTGATTTTTTCTGATGTTTTTCTCATGGTTATGCTCGAGTTATGGGTTTAGGCGAAAGAGTATGACAGAGACAAAATACCCTTCATCACATCACATGAGGGAACAGGAAATCAACATGACTCGTCACTAGTCAAGCTAATTTTGTTCACTTGGTTCAGATGGTGGTGTTGGCCAGGTTTCTCTATATGGTGACCTTTTTTCTTTTTAAGGAATTTTAAAAAATAACAATTTTAAACTACAGCAGTAATAAACAAATTCTTCATTTACAGAAATTTTCAAAGGTAGTACAAAGAGTTCCCATAAACCCCTCACCCTTGTAAAAGTTGAAAAGAGAACTGAAGAGTTAAATTCCTCTTTGATCCCCCTATTCCCATGTGTTGCTTTTTATTCCCTCTCCCAGAGGTAAACACTATCATTGCTTCCAGCCTTTTCAATGCATTTACATGCATGTGTATATGCCCATAAAAATATAGAGAGAATAATTTTATTTCAGTTTTCTGTATAAAGATATGTCATACCATGAGAATGTCTGTCCGTAACTTGCTTTTTTTGTGCAACAATGTGTCTTGAAGATTGGTCCTTGATGCTCTTTTTAATGGCTATATAATATTTTATAGCTGTCACAGATTTGACAGCCATCTTCATGGAAAGTAGCTGCCAATTTTTCTTCTAGTAAAACGCAGGCCTACTGAACTTTCTTATATATGTGTTTCTTTAGAGTAGATATTTAAAGGTGGATTTTCTGAATCACAAAATACATACAAAAATTTACCTGGATCCTGCTAAGTTTGCTTAACCATTTACCCCACTAGCAACTTATGGGGATTCCTGTTTCCTACATCCATTGTGAATAAACACTGGAGATATTTATCTGAACTTGATAGTGTTTGTAATGTTTCCATCACATTTCGAATTAGGCTTTGAATGAAGGTTGGCCCTTCTTTTCTAGCACAATTCTAATTCTATAGTTACTAATAGATCTGGGCTTGGGGAATATAGAAAAAAAATTTAAAATCTACAATTATTTATTCAAGATAAGGTATAACTAAAATAAGCTAATTCTGGTCAAAATGGGCTGTAAGCTTTTTATTTTCCTTTGAAAATAAAAGAAAACATATTTAGACATTGTCCTGGTCAGGACAAGGAATAGGCTGTTAAGACCTGTGTGCATCCTGCTGAGGCTGTAATCTGTTAGATAAAGTTTGTGTCCCATGTCATTCCCTAAGTGTTTCAGTCAGCTTTTTCTCCACTATAACTACAAGATCCTACCAACACAATTGCAGAGGAGGACAAGTTTATTAGGCGACTCACAGTTTTAGAGGTCTTAGTTCATGGACAGCCAGATTCTCTCCTTGGGGTTCGAGGTGAGGCAGAACATCATGGCGGAAGCATGTAGCACAGGGAAGCAACTCACATGATGAACAGGAAACAGAGAGAAAGACTCCACTCAGGTACAAAATATATACCCCAAAACCACACCCCCAATGCCCCACCTCCTCCAGCACCACCCTACCTGCCTTCAGTTAGCACTCAATTAATCCCTATGAGGAGATTAATTCACTGATTGGCTTAAGGCTTTTGTAACACAATCATTTCTTCTCTGAACCCTCTTGCATTATCTCACACATGAGCTTTTGGGGGACACCTCACATCCAAACCATACCACTAAGAAAGCCCTTGTTTGTTAAAATGGCTATGTTTGGACATTATAGTCTACTATTAATGGTATTTTTAAGTATATGGTTTAAATCAGTCACTATTTCTTAACCTTATGGAGTAAGTGGTAAAGTGGCAGAAATACCATATCCAGGCTCAATAGGACATTTACTTTTAAAAATAACTATTTTCTGATAATCGTGGCATGTATTTATCATTGAAAATGTGAAAAACATAGAAAATTATGAGAAAGGAAAAAAAAATCAACCATTATTTTATCACTTAAAATAACAACAGTAGGGTTGGGGATATAGCTCAGTTGAGAGAGTGCTTGCCTTGCAAGCACAAGGCCCTGGGTTCAAATCCCCAGCACTGCAAAAAAAAAAAAAAAAAAAAAAAATTAAAATAACAACAGTATTGTTTACATTCTATATATATTCTATTATTTTTGTCCATGGATAAACATGCATTAAATCGTGGAGACATTTGGGGATGGGGAAGTATGTAATAGACTTATTTTTCCTTTTATTCCTCCTATCCAACTTCCCTGTCCTCTGTCTCTGCCAACTTCCCAGAAGGAAATTATATTTGCAATCAGTGGAAATCTCAGAACTGAAAAAACGTGAACTTGGTCATGCTGGCAAAGATCCAACTACAGGCAGGGTGAAGGTCAATAAAGGTCAAAGGTAAATCTACTCAGGAAGGAAGAGTGAGCACAGAAGGTGTTGACATTCTGGATTCTGGGCAGCTTGCTGCTTACCTGCCCTGTCTCCCTTCCTGAGGGGATTACACTCCCGGGTTTTCAGTATTTCCAAAGCAGTTTCCTTCCATGGCTGTGGTTGGTTCCCTCTTCCTGGAGGATGTTGGGCTATCTCCTCTTCCTCCTCCCAGCCTGTCTGTGCCCCCTTCCTTTCTTCCTGGCAGTCCGCTGGTTAGACAATACTTTTGCGGTTTGTTCATTCCTTCAAACGTCTTTGACTGTCACTTGATGTCACTTTCTGCTCTTTCCTATGTAATTCTGGGTAATTTTAGAAGCAGCTGAAAAAGTTACAATCCCATCAGAGAAAGGATGTGGCTCAGAGTTTTCCCTCTGAGACCACATGGGTCAGTGCTGAACTGCAGCCTGAGCACACCACAGGGCTGCAGGCAAAAGGCTCCAGAGGGGCCCTCTCCCTGCAAACTCAGAGAATTGTAAAATTTCATCTCCCCTCATAGAGTGTATGCTTTCATGCAGTTTGTTTTTTTTTTAAATAGAGATTTTTTTCATGTTGGGATGATGATCTTGTGTTTCTGTTTTTAGGAACAGGCGTGTACCATGTCACAGTCCTAGGGCTGTGATATACTCACCCAGGGATACACTGAAGTGTACACTGACCTGGGACACCCAGGCCCTGGCTCTGACCACGGGCAGATTGGGCAACCACTCAGTGATAACCAACCAACATTCTCTCTCACCTGTTCTTCCTATGTCCCTATCCAAATTGTCCTTCCCCACAGCCAGTCACAAAGCCTTGTAGTCTATCTTCAGAGTACTGAGGTCAGTGAAAATTAGGTTTGTCTGTTGGTTGTAGTAAAACAAAATGGCAGATTATCTTTAATCCTCTAGATGGAAATTTCTCTTTCTTGCCTTCAGATGAATATCTAGGTGTAGCAAGTACAGAGCTGGCACGGCAGCTCTGGTCCTTGGAGTCCTTAGGCAGCTCAAATCCGTTTGTCCCAGAGTCCCAACAAATGTGGCCTCCATGCTAGCGGTCAATATCTGGCCTGAGATGGAGCGCCCGCTGTCACTCTCATGTTCTAAGCCTGATGGAGGATGGGGGTGGGCAAGCTGCCTCATGGGGACATTCCTGGAAGATGCAGCATGGCGCATTTCCCCATTCCATTGGTCACGTGGCTACACCTAGAGAGGGAGAGGCTTGGAAAAGCTATTTTCTTCTTATTATTATTTTTAACTCACAGAAATGCCGTCTTTATCTGAATGACCAAATGCAAGATAGACGTTCAATTGTAGGAAAAGAGAGAAACAGATGCTAGGGAACAACCTGTAGTTTCAGCTACAGGACTTGTTTAAATTCTGAGAATCAATTATTAGAATATAAGTAATCCAGAGAAGAGGTTTCCAGTCTTAGTCATTGCCACTCCGTATTTATGTGGGGATCAGTGCCACTGTGAAAGAGTGTGCTTTGTGAGAATAGAGTGCCCGCCCAGGGACAGGCAGAGAGCAACTAAGAAGAGGCTGTCTAGGGGCCAGGGGCAGACCACAGACATCACCTTCTCTACGGTTTGCCCCGGGGCCCCTGCAAATGACAGCATCCTTCTCAGCATCAGGAAAGATGACTGGAAGTGCAAACCATGAATTCCATGGCAGATCCTGCAGGTCTGGCTGACACCTGCCATTCACGGAGGAGAAACTAGTATTCTGAGGACCTCTTAGTGCCAGGCACTAAGTAGGAGGATTTCTACACTTTGTATCATTCAATTCTCACACCAATGTATCATCATTTCCCACAGTCAGGCATTTGACAAATGTGGAAACAGGTGTAAGAATTTAAATGACTGAATCATATAGCTAATGGGTAGGAGGAAGGTTTAGATCCATTGATCTCTCTTTAAGAACAGAGGTCCAAGATTCCATACACATATATTCTTGCAAAATGTATTGACTTTTTATAAAGTGAATCATGCAAAAGCAAGGAGTGGGGTGGCTGCTATAAACTGTGAATATTTTCATAAAACAGACTTGGCTTAGTTAGTAAAAATAGTGACCCTCTAATTTATTGTAGAAGTCTAGCTTTTCATATGTCAGGTTGAAATGGATCAAGGGACTGTTCCACTAATGCGTCTAAATATGCTTGGATCCTGAGGTTTAATTTTATAATAACCTGTTATTATTTTGTTAATAATCTTGCAAATGTTTTATATAATTGAACTAATGCTATTGTTTTTGATAGAATGTAAATATGAAGGAGAATGACCTTTCGATGGAACAAAATGAAAATGAACTAACACAAATAAGTCTCAGTCAATGTGCTGATGGGCCTTTCAAGGAGGAAAAAGAGACAGGGTAAAATTAAACCATAAATCATTTTATTGGTGACTCAGAAAATGGATTAGAAATTTTGGGAAAAATCGAGTGACTGATTAATATGTAGCTTACATGTTAACTCAAAAATATTTGAAGTTGGAATGAAAGCAAGACTGTTAAAACAGGTCAGACAGCTAAATTAGTGTTTCACCCTAGGACTCCTTTTAATGAGAGTAATTGCTAAGAGAGATTTCTTTTTATATTTATACACAGGGTAATTATTTCCCCTCCAGTGCATTTTTAAAGGGTGGCTCTTGTGATATTTCCTTATGTTAAATAAAATGACTTGGATTTGGTACATGTGAATTTTTGAACTGCCTTGAGAGGGAAAGAATTTATCACATTTCTCCTGCTTACTAAAGGTACAACTATGCAATGGCCCTTCAACTGCTGGGCTTGGATGATGGAGCTGAGCTCAGTGATGGGAACCCCGTCTTAATGAAAGGGGCCTACTTGTCCTTTCTGTGTCTGCGCCACCTGCGAATCAGGTCGCTGCAGGTATGTGGATGGGCTGACACACTGGTTGCAGATATCAGAAATGTCTGCTTGTCTAGGAAGGGGGCTCTTGGCTCTTCAGTAGCAATGCATGTCTGTGCTTTAGCTCTTTTTCTTTTTCTTTCTTCTTCTTCTTCTTCTTCTTCTCTCTCTCTCTCTTTTTTTTTTTAAACATGAAACCTACCCCTTTCTTGGGTAGTATGTTCCTTTCTCCACCGCAGGGTTGACCTGCCACCCTGTCATCTCATCAAGTTCCACTGTAGGGTGGGGCGAGGTAAAGGGCAGGGTCCTGATTCTGTTTTTTCTTTGTTTCAGCGCACCTGCTTGGGAATTCTGAACTATTTCAGATCTGTCCAGCGAACGTTGACAATCAATACTTCAGGCCTTACCCTGGTTTCAGGGAAACTGGTCCCTACCATGGAAGATAGTTCCTGGGTAAATGTAACAAAAGGAGGCTTGGGCTGTTTGCAAGGCCTGGGAGCTCACTACTATGTCCATGGGACCCCTGCCGAGCACAAGGTGAGGTGCTTCACTGTGAGTTTTTCTTCCTTGACTGTCCTGTCTCCCAAGTCACCTTTTTCTTGAGCTTCAAATCAGTTAATATGATGGAGTGGTGGGGTATTTCTTAGGCATATGGTTTTTTTTTTTTTAATTGTAGTAAAAGGGAAAATAAGTTTCTAGCCACAGTAAAATGCAGTGTCCACTTGAGAGCACGAGCCAGGCAGAGAGCACCCTAAGAGCAGCTCTGAGGCCACCATGGAAGGAAAGGTTGAGCTGCCGAATTGTTGACTGACAGTGAACAGAGCACTTGGTGCTCTATCTCTTTTCCTGGCCTGAGAACCTCATGTTCTTACAAAGAAGCTCTTACAAGTTTCTCCTTGCATTGCTAGAGGGACCATTTTGACCCTTTGCTGTTTTCTAATCCCTGAATGTAAAAATAGGATTTTTTTTTAAAAAGTAGAGAAAAATTAGAAAAACTTGAACCAAAATAATCTTCTATTCTTTCAAAAAGTCTGTTTGCCCTTTCATGCTTTTGATGTCTCTTGAACATATTTTTTTCTATAACCTCTTTAAAATTTCAATCCTAGAACCAGGCATGGTGGTGAATTCTTATAATTCCAGTGACTCCAAAGGCTGAGGTAGGAGGATTGGAAGTTTGAGGTCAGCCTCAGTAACTTAGCAAGACCCTGTCTCAAAATAAAAAATTAAAAGGTCTGGGGATGTGGCTCAGTGGTTAAGTGTCCCTCGATGCAATCCCTGGAACAGAAAGAAATTAGTAAGATGAAATGTACATTAAGTTCTTTTATTTGGAAACAAAGTTGAGCATTTTTATAACTCGGTGGACTTTTGTAAAGTCTCTTGCAAAATTTCTATCTCAATCTCTAGAAAGTTTATTCCTGAAGATGGAGTTTAATATGAATTTAATACTCTTAAAAGACACTGTTTGGCAGTGACAAATATGAAAAACAAAACCTACTTTATTACCAAACAAGTCATATTCTAAGCTAGTGTGCCTGTCATATCCGTAAGGGTGTGAAGCCTTACTGTGACCCGTTGCTTCTACGTGCAGGCAAGAGCAGCACTGTGCAGGAGCAAGTGCGATCAACACACAATTAAAAAAAATTCCAGTAGTCACATTAAAAAATGTGCAAAGAAACACATGAACTTAAATTTGGTGGTGGTAGGGTAGGTACTGGGGATTGAACCCAGGGGCACTCTACCATTGAACTCTGTCCTCAGACCTTTTTAGTTTGAAACAGGGTCTCTCTAAGTTCTTTCACTAAGGAATCACTGAGGAGATACTACACATTTTTTTGTACTGAGTCTTCAAAATATGGTCATGTTTAATACAGAAAGCACATTTGGATTCCAAGTCACATTTCAAGATTTAATGGCCACATGTGACTAAGGTTACTATCTTAAACAGTTAAGCTTTGCCACCCAATCACTTTGAATCCTACCTTCACTCATACCCAGGACAACCTTCCCTGTTTTATCTTTTTCCCTAACAAGCACCCCAAATTCCTATCCCTACCATACACTGATGTCTCCAATCTCCCCTCACCGTTCTACCATCTCGCTTCTCTGCCCTCCTCTCTTGATCCTAGCTCATCAAGCCCTGCCAGCTCATACCTCAGTGGAACCAGAGGGGAGGGTTAAGGCACTTTAAAACAAACCTACAGCCAAGCGTGGTGTTGCACGCCTGTAATCCCAGAGGCTTGGGAGGCTGAGGCAGGAGAATTTCCAGTTCAAAGCCAGCCTCAGCAACTTAGCAAGGCACTGAGCAACTCGATGAGACCCTGTCTCTAAATAAAAATATAAAATGAGCTGGGGATGTGGTTCAGTGGTTAAGCGCCCTGGGTTCAATTCCCAAAACAAATCCATGTAAAACAAACACATCCTTTTCTTACTAATCTTACCACAGCTGTGATATGTTATTATGCTAATTGATTTTTTTTTAAAAAATTCTTGCCAAAGAGCCCTGTGCCTCTTTGTTCTGGGATGAGGGTGAAGAGTAGAAATAAAGAAGGGAGACAAATATTATCCTGCCCCACTGATTGTAAGAAAAGTTTCTCAGAGTAATGAAATATTCCCTTCCTATTTTCTCATACATGATAGGAATAACATCATCCCAAAAGATACCAGCTGTTATTACTTCAGTGTGAGACACTCAAGACCTCTGTCAGAGACTTTAATGGGACCATGTGGTTTAGCTACTTTCTGTGGGTGTGGCCTTGTCAGCATTTATACCAGGATATCCAGCCCTGACTTGTGTGATTCTTCCACGGAGGCAAAGAGAAGGGCAGATGCTAATCCACTGGGTTGATCTCACTGAGCCTGGACAAAGTTGCTGGGAGCAAGACCCCTGGGCTTACCAGACAGGAGAGGAACTTTTAAGATGAAGACCCCTTCCCTGGCCTCTTTCCCTTCCCAGTGTGCTTGATCCCACAAGGAAAGTCTTGGGCTAATATTAAAGACTGCTCACTCAACAGTAATACAGAAAAAGAAGGCACTTAAAATCTGTCACGGACACTTTGCTGCTTTATTAACCTACTTAAAAGCATGCAGTAGAAAGAGTCCCAAATGAGAGGCAGCAAACTCTGGCTGTTTGACCTTGAGCTTGATTCCTCATGTATGAAGTCTCATGGTCCATGTGGTGTTGAGGATCTGCTGGGACCTGGTGTGCTGATCAAAAAGGATGTTGTGAGGAAGTGGTGGGAGGTGAGCCTGCAGAGAAGAGTGGACCAGACCGTGAAGGCCAGGCTCTCATTAGGATGTGGGACCAATTCCAAGATTGGTGGGGAACAGAAGAATTTTAAATAGGAGAATGTCTCTCCTCATTGCTTTGTAAATTTCTCTGGGATCTTTGCCTAAATGTAATCCCGCTTATTTCCTTGCTTGAAATCCTACATGGGTTTCCTGTTTCTCACAAGATAAAGTCCAGGCTCCTTGGTGACATTTACAAGGCCGAGCACAATCTGGCTCCTGCCAACCTCTGGGACATCATTTACCTGAACTGTCCCAAAACTTCCATGTCACTAAACTGGGTCTGGACTTCCTTGGAATAGGCAGAACTATTTACATTGCTGGGTCCCTCTGGCTTCCTTTCTCCTTGGTACATGCCTACTGTGACTCAAGAGTTCATTCAAATATCTCCTTTCCAGGAACCCTTCCTTGACATCTCTGTGCAGAGCTGAGTGCTTCTTCCCTTAATCTACCTCCATCATAGCACTCAGCATATGGCTTGCTTGACCGTTAGCTTATCTGTTCCCTCAAGTTGTGAGTCCATCATTCATTCCACAAATATTCTGTCTATTAAATGTACTGGGCACTGGCGATACAGCGGTGAACATAACTGGTATAAATTCCTGCTATCATGGGACTTACCTTGTGGAGAGAGACAAACATTAAATAAATAACATGCAGAATGTCAGTGGTTTGGCACCAAAACTGTCCCGGACTTTCTAGCCCTTGCAGTTGGACGTGGCTTATGACTAGTCAATGGGCTGTGAGCAGAAATGGTCTACATCAGTGTCAGTCCAAAGCACTCAGGAGCTTGGGCACACCCTCTGGCTCTCTTCTGCTTTAGCCAGTGGAAGGCACAAGTTGAAATGATCACATCACAAGATGAGAACATCCTGGATCCCTGTATTGCTGCTAGAAGGTGGCAGCCTAGAGCCTTGGTTCTTCAGTGGACTTCACATAAATGAGAAATTCATTTTAAGTGTTAGGCTACTGAACTTTGCTGTGTTTATCACAGAATTACCTAGCCTTTGTGGACTAAGAAAGATGGTAATAGCTACTGTGGAGAAAAGCTATGTAGAAAAGGAGAGTGGAGGCTGGTGTAAGGGGTGATGGGTTGTTGTGGTTTTAAGGAGGGTGATCAGGGAAGGTCTTATGGAGAAGGGACTGTTTGAGGAAAGACGTGAAGAAATTCAGGAAGCAACCCACATGAGTACCTGGGAAAAGAGTGCCAGACAGAGAGGATAACCAATGTATAGGTCCTGAGGCAGGACTGCGGCCAGCAGGGTTGTAGGACCAGCAAGAAGTTCAGAGGGACTGGAGTGGATGAAGGGCAAAGCAGTAAGTGATAAAGCTAGAGATATGGGGGAAGATTTTCTAGGAGCTTGTGGACCACTGCGTGGAACTTGGCTTTGACTTTGCGTGGGAAGGGGAGTCCCTGAAGAGTTTTAAGCAGAAGAGTGATAAGAGTGATTTTTATTTATTTATTTATTTTTGGTATGGGGGATTGAACCCAGGGCTGCTTAACCACTGAGCCACATCCTCAGCCCTTTATATTTTTGATTTTGAGACAGGGTCTTATTAAGTTGCTTAAGGTCTCACTAAGTTGCTGAACCTTGCTTCTAACTTTGATCTTCCTGCCTCAGCCTCCCTAGCTGCTGGGATTACAGGTGTGAGCCACAGTGCCCAGCCTTGACTTATATTTTAACATTCATGCTGCTGTAGTGGGAATAGACAGAGATACTTAGAGCTGGCATAGGGAGACTAATTAGGAGGCTATTGCATTAATCAAACCTGACCGTAACTGTGGTCATGCACTGCATAACCACATTTTGATCAATGACCAGTTGCAATACAATGGTAGTCCCCAAAAATTGTTCCTATAAGTTGAAAAGTTCCTATTACCTAGTGAGATCACAGTAATTGTAATGGCATGGTGCAATGCATTATTTATGAGTTTGTGGTGATGGGAATGTGAGCAAACCTCTTTTTATATTTTTAGATACATAGATACTCAGTACAGTAACATGGCGTACAGGTTTAGAGCCTAGGAGCAATAAGCTATTCCATATATGTAGCAGGCTGTACTATCTAGGTGTGTGTAGGTACATTCTATGATGTTCAGACAGCAACAAAATCACCTAAGGACACATTAGAACACATCCTCATTATTAAGTAACATATGACTCTATTTGAAAGGTGCAACTAGCATGATTTCCAGGCTGAGAAGTCAAGATTGATTCCAAAGTTTTGACCTGAGCACTTGGGAGTTTGGAGTCACAATCAACTGAGATATGATTGGAGCAGATTTTGGGGGACGATCAGAATCTCAGTTTAGGCTCTGAAAAGTCTGACATGCTTGCTGACTGGGGCAGGCAGCAAAAGGAAGTAGAGAGTTGGATATGTATCTTTCACGTAGTAGGTATTTAACAAATATTTGACAGAAGAAAGATTCTGCCCCTAACAGAATGATTGTGAGATTACAAAAGGACCATACATGAAAATACTGTCCAAAAGCAGAACAACTAGTTATAATAACAATATTATACTCTGCAGACTAGGGGGGAGAGTCAGATAGAAGATCTCTTTGATCTTCTTTGTAAAAGATTGTAGCCAAATAATTGAGTCATTTATCAACCAATTTTGATTGGATTCTTAGGCTGAACTACTGTTACATTAATACAAGATGATTAAGGAAAAGAAAGCTAGTCAGATAAGCAGTGTTTATACTGCCAAAGGCCTAAAATACACATGAACAAGTGTTGGCAGTAGCCACTAGGGAGAAAAGTCAATGATGGGCCACCAATTTTCCTGTAGTTCCTTTTTTCAGCAAATAGTAATCTTGGCATCAGTTAATTTTCAGACTTAAAAACACATATGAATCATTCCAAAGGCCATATTATTTCTTACTCAGATAATTATTGCCCTCTCCTTCCTGCCACTCCTCCAAGCATAATATTGAAGGATCAACTCTGTAGACCACAAAACCTTTAGAAGGAGGGTCTTTCATGGGACCGTGGAAAAGTTAAAAAGGAAGTAAGGAAACATTATAGTGACTGAACCATAACCCTGAATGAAGCAATTTGGCTGTTTGGTCTTCAAAGTGGATCTCCTGTGGACACAAGTGCACATTTCAAAGACAGGGGAGGGGGGAGCAAAAGAGCAAAGCATAGCAAAAAGAGAAAGAATATGTGTGCCTTTGAAAGAGTTTGAACAAAGGAGCATGTGTGGGGAGAGCTGGAAAATGAGGATTTAAATAGACGATGGCGTTAGAATCAGCATCTAGGCAATACTAATGCTCTCCCTCAGCCGCAGAACTCAATTCAATAGCTATTTCTTTCAAGTCTTACAATTTCCCCTGCACAAGAACACTGGAAAAGGTCTTTTCCAGAATAGTAGATAAAGCATAACACATTAAGTTGTCCCTTTTTCTCCTAAAGGAGAGCCTACTTTGCATAACAACAGACAGGAGCTAAATGCTAGTAGGATCCAACATGGTAATTCATAAACCTAAGAAAACTGCTAGTTTTTATATGCAACATCTCATTTTCTTGACTTTTTTTTTTTCTGTTTTCCACTGATACTCAGGTACTAATCATTTTTGTAAAAATCGCTAATTTAACTTTACAAATTTTAATTGAAGAAAGCTCCTAATTATATAAAAATTTATGACTTAAAAATAGCAAAAAGTGGGGCTGGGTTTGTGGTTCAGTGGTGGAGCGCTTGCCTAGCATGTGTGAGGCACTGGGTTCGATTCTCAGCACCACATAAAAATAAATAAATAAAGGTTAAAAAAAAAAGAATGCTTTTTTAAAAAAAATCAACAAAAAGCAAAGCAAAACAAAAATCACAAACTGCTAGAGGAATGCTTAACTAAGAAATAAACTTTTGATGAAAGAGTGTGAATGATAGCTGTTATTTAGAAATGCTTATGTTTTTATTAATTGGAAAATTTCTAACTTTCTACTTCAGTGACTGAGAACCTAGAACTTTACAGGACATAAAAACTAATTGTAGATCCATAGAACCATGGAATTGTATGGACTCAGAAAGAGTCCTTGTCCATCTTTCTGATATTGGCAGTTAACTATCTAAGCCAAAAATAATCTACCCTGTTTGTAATGTTTACAGAAGAGTTCCTGTATTTGTATAATAGATGATGCTATATGTATAAGACCATTGACAGATCAGTGGAGAACCAAGATATTACTGCTTAAAAGATATAGATTATTATATTCTATCCAACAACTCATTATTTAGCAAAGTTTTTATGTCATAAGAATAAATAGGGGGCTGGGGATATAGCTCAGTTGGTAAAGTGCTTGCCTTGCAAGCACAAGCCCTGGGTTCAATTCCCAGCACTGCAAAATAAATAAATGAATGAATGAATGAATGAATGAATAAATAAATAAATAAATAAATAGACTTGGGACCAAAAGTTGGGAGCACTGGTTCCATAGTTTAAATTACTCATGAATAACAACTTAGAAAATCAGGATAATGTTTTTTAAAATATAAATTAAATATGAAAAAAATCCTGAAAAGAGCCAGACATGGAGGTAGACACCTGTAACCCACGTTACTCAGGAGGCTGATACAGGAGGATCCTAAGTTCAAGGTCAGGTTGGGCAACTTAGTAAGATCCTGTCTCAAAATAAAATAAAAAAGGGTTAGGGATAAAAAAGGGTTGGGATATAGCTCAGTGAGAGAACTTGCTAACATGTACAAGGCCCTGACTTCAACGATCCCCAGTAACACAAAACAAACAAACCAACCCCTGAAAATAATGTGTTGACCAGGACAAATTAGAAGCCCATGCACTATTGGTTAAAATGTAAAATGGTGCAACTCCTGTGGAAAATGATCTGGAGCTTCCTCAAAAAATTAAAAATAGAATTACCATGTGATCCAGCAATTCTACTTCTGGTTATATATTCAAAAGAATTGAAAGCTAGAATTCAGGTATTTGTACACCTATGTTCATAGTAGCATTATTTACAATAGCCATAATTGGAAGTACCCCAAGTATCCATCAATGAATGAATGAATAAACAATATGTAACTTATGCATATTATGGAATATAAGTAAGCTTTAAATAGGAATGAAATTCTGATGTGCTACAACATGCATGAACTTGGAGAACACTTTACTTAGTAAAACAAACCAATCACAAGAGATAAATACTGCAAAGTCCATTTATATGAGATGCTTGGAGTAGTCCACTTCATAGAAACAGAGAGTGAATGGTGGTTTTCAGAGACTGGGGGGAGCGGGGGGGCAGGGAAGAAGGGGAGTTTTTGTTTAGTGAATACAGATTTTCAATCTTATAAGATAAAAAAGTTTGGGATGATGATGTTTGCACATGTGTATAAATGCATTTAGTGCTGTTGAATTGTACACTTAAAAATGTTAAGATGGTAAATTTTATTCTCTGTGTATTTTACACACACACACACACACACACACACATAATCTTAAAAACATGGGCCTATGTTTCTTAACTTTTCTTTCATTATGGCTCCCCCCACAAATACACTTTTTAGACACTTTCCCCCTAATCACCGTTCTCCAAAAAATGTTAATACCAGAGATATACCATATATTTGTTTGTGTATGATGCATCTATCTATGCTTTATATGTAAAGAGAATAAGATTTATTTTTGTCCCCCAAGAAGTGCTTTCTACTCTGATCATGATAACCCTCATAGGGAATGTTTAATATTAGGGTATAGTGGCATAAAGTCAGAATTTATAAGAATAAAGCACAGAATTTTTGACTGATATATTTTTAAAGTGTAGGTAGAGATCATAAATCATAGACTTTAAGAAACCTACGTGCAAAAATATTTTTTAACAAGTATTTTCAAAGTACCTACTATGTGGTAGTCTCTGCTAAAGCAACGGGAATACGATGATGAATGAAGGTGGGCATGTTATTTAATCTGATAGTATTTTATAGTCCAGTGGATGAGACAAATATTGGCCCAAAATAGCACAAATAAGTGTAAAATAGCAATATTGATAAGTGCCTCAAAAAAAGAGATGTGGAGGTACTTGCAGGCCCTGAGGAGAGGAGGAGGTGCCTCTAAAGTGATGGTTGAACTGAGGCAGTAAGATGGAGACCTTAGCTGACACAGAGGACGGAGAGACCTTTCCACAGAGTAGGGACAGCAGAGGACATGTGTCCAGAGAGGGCATGATACCTTCAAGAAACAAAAGACATGAGTGGCCAAGACAAAGCAAGCCAGGTGGAAAGTGATGCAAAATGAATCTAGTTCGGTTTCTCCACTTTAGCACTGTTGACATTTGGGCCTGATAATTCATTACTGTCAGTTGTTTTATGTGTTTCAGAATATTTAGCAGCATCACTGGCCTCTACTCACTTGATGCCAGTAGCACTTCCCCCTAAGTTGTGACAACTCAAAATATCTTCAGACATGACTGAAGGTCCTCTGAAGGTCAAACTCACTATTAGCTGAGAGGCACTGTACTGGGGACATAGGCTTGGGCTAGACCATACGGGTCCTGTTAAGGAGTTTTGCTTTACTCTGAGCAGTGGGGAGCCTTTCTGGGCTGATACAGGGGAAAGGAGGATGACATAATCAGAACTGCATTTCTAAAAGATCCTTTGCCAGCAGTGAATAACAGGGAGAGGAAGGAAAGTCTAGGCCAGAGGGGACAAGGATAGACCAATTAGCAGGCCAGATCAACTTTGAACCTCTTTGTCTTGTCCTTGTGAAAGATAATAACAGCTTAGACTAGGGTGATGAGAATGGAGATGGAAAGAAGTGGGTGAATTTGAGCGATGGGAAGTAAAACCGCAAAACTTGGGGATAGATTGGACAGGTAGCGGGAGGCAGAGAGACGTCAGGAATGATCCTGCCAGAGCAAGTGGATGGGTAATGGTGCTGCTTATTAAACTGGGCTGGAGATGGCCCAGGTTTGGGGGGAAGATGGCACTGTTCGATCATGTTAAAATCGAGGGACCTTTAGAGATGCCAGAAACAGGTAGTTGGATATGTGGGTCTGGAGCTCTGGGAGGTCTGGATTTCAGCTATGAATTGGGAAGCATATGGTCTAAAGGTGGGAAAGTGTACGCCATTTCCCAGGGAGTATGGGAAAAAAGACAGGCCCTGGGCCTGGATCTTGAGTATGACTATTGCTTAATGACTTGATTGGAGAAAAGAGCACCAAAGGGCATCAGAGAAAGAATGGCTGGAAAGTTGGCCAAATCCAGAGACTGTGGAGTCCCAGGTGCCCAGAGAAGGGAGTGAGTGAGGAAGCAGAGTGCTGAGGGTGCTGGACCAGGTCAGCTGCTCTGAGAGATGGAAGATGCCTGGAGGAAGTCTGGAGGCGGTAGAGCGAAGGTCAGTGTTGGTCTCTGCCAGAGTGGTTTCAGTGACTGGCGGGGCCAGGGGCCAGATGGAGATGGGTTGAGAAGTAGTTGTGGAAGTAAAGACAGAGAGTAGGGATACTATCTTGAGAGGTTAGGCCATGCAGGGAGGAGAGAGAGGGAGCAGGAACCAGGAAGTGTGTGAGGATGTGTTAAAATAGGAGGGATGTGAGCATGCTTCAATGTTGATCAGGAAGACTCCCTCCGAGAAGAGTTAGCTACCAAGAAGGGATGCTTCTGAGGTGCAAGGAGTGGCACTCAAAGCATGAGGAGGCAATGGCCTTAGGAGAAGGAAGGAGGAGAGAAGGAAGGGAGCAGAGGAGGAGTGTGTGGGAGGCTTCTGCTGGGAGGAGGGGAAACTGGGCACACGAGGGGGTGAATTCAGAGGATTGAATAGAGAAGTTTGAAACTAATGAGAATTACTATTAGATGAGGATTCTCAGGAAGCAACAGATCCTCCATTTTCTAAGAAAAATAACATTATGATCAGAATACCCCTTACTTATCCTAGTTTCCTAGGGCTGTCATAACAAAGTGCCACGAACTGAGTGGCTCACAACCGAACTATATTCTGCCACAGTTCTGGAGAACACAAGTCCAAAATCAAGGTGTGAGTAGGACCATGCTTTCTCATCTCTTCTAGCTTCTGGTAGTTGTTCTCAGTTCTTTTCAATCCTTGGTCCTCTTTGACCTACAGATGCATGGTGCTAATGTCTTCACATGGTCTTCTCCCCTAAGAGTCTGTCTTCCCAATGTTCCTCTTTTTGTAAGGACACCATTTATTGGTATCCCACCCTAATCCAGTATGACCTCAGTTTAACTTGTATTTGCACAGGCTCTTTTTGCAAATAAGGTCTCATTCACAGGTGGATATGAATTTGGAGGGACACTATCAACCCAGTACATTACTAAAACATGAGACTGTGCTAATTCATTTAAAAGTTTGTTTATAGAATTAAAACAAACATTGTGTGTGTGTGTGTGTGTGTGTGTGTGTCTGGTGCTGGAGATTGAACTCAGGGCCTTGCGCATGCAAGCTATATCCCCAACCCCAAACATATTTTTTTAACAGCTGACCTTTATGGATTCCAAGTGCCTTGACTGTGTAGTGGCACTCCCCACAACTATGGTAGTGTGTGATGTCTCTACTGTCCCCATGTTACAGATAAGGGAATGGGGGCTAAGATAAGCCAAGTGACTGGTTGAAAGAGGCCCTTTGATTTCAGAGATCACCATCATGTGTGTGTGTGTTTCTGAGAATTAAACCCTGGAGCATTCTATCACATAATTACATCCCTAGCCACCACCTGGCCCCCCTCTTTTTTAAAATTTGAGATAGGGTCTCACTAAGTTGCCCAGGCTGGCCTTGAACTTGCAATCCTCCTGCCTCAGCCTCCCAAGTCCCTGGAATTTCAGGTATGCACCACTGAACCCAGCATCCAGAGACTACTTGTAACCCTAGGCTCAAGTGGCTGCCCTTTTCTAGTTGCTTTTAAATTTATCAGAAAAAAATGAATTAATCAACCAGTTCCTGCCCCAGCAACTGCCTCTGCCCACTGACATTCTTTGTCCATCTATTTTTATCTGTATACAGCTTTTTATACATTCAGAATGTTTGCAGCTCCATGCTAACAGCCCATGAGTGGGAGTAGAGACCTGCTGGTTGGTCCATTTGGGCTGCAAAATATAGCTCTCCCTTTTCCAGGAACTTCTGAACTTGGCTTTCTTTCCCCAGGTCCACAGTGTCCAGTTCATGGAGTTCTCTGATGTGGAGAATGAGGACGACCTCTATAGCACAGAAGCCGGCTGTATCCACACCCAGGACCAGCAAGGGGTGCGTGTCATGTATGACGAAGCCTTGAGGGATCTGGAGGAACTCGAGGCTGAGCTGCTGCTCGTGGCCAGCCACTACATTGAGAAAGAAAAAGGTAAGAAGTCACATTTAAAAAAATCAACTGACCATGCCAGGAACCGTGGCACTGGCCTATAATCCCAGCAGCTTGGGAGGCTGAGGCAGGAGGATCATGAGTTCAAAGCCAGCCTCAGCAACTTAGCAAGGCCCTGAGCAACTTAGCGACACCCTGTCTCAAAATAAAAAATAAAAAAATAAGAAGGGCTGGGGATGTGGCTCAGTGGTTGAGAGCCCCTGGGTTCAATCCCTGGTAATCAATCAATCAACCAACCAATCAACTAACCAAACAGACAAAAACACCTAATGACCCTAATTAGTACTCTCTACCCCAACATAATAACACATATCCAGTGGTATCTAAACATTCAGTAAGCACATACCATCTGCACCTCACACATGCCCACTTTAGAAAAGTTCTGTTTCCTGCTCAGTCCCCCTTTCTGATAGATACTGTGACTACCCTTTTAGGGCTCTGTTGTAATTCTTGCTGTTGTTTAGACTCTGTGGCCCAGGGGCATTTCTGTGTCACCCACTGGGTACAGAGGATGTGGTGCTGAGCCCTGAAGCAAGCAGAATGAAAACAAGTGAAATGAACACCTTTTTTTCCCCTAAGTTACTGACCTTGAGGAAACTGCATTTAGAAGCAGAGACATCCCAGGGTTCCTAACAGGAAACCACCAGGATGCAAGAAGATCTGGCTAGGAAAATGCCAGACAAGCACCAGAGGGAGGAATCATTACTCAGGGTAATCAAGTAACCCATAATCTGTATTCTCTCTTCCTTTCCAATTTTAGAAATAGATGAGGTAAGAGTATTTCTTTAGGAATAATATGATAGCCTTAGCATTACATCTGGAAAGAGCTTAGAATTTCTAGACACATTGCAACACCTACAGGGAAATTTAGCAAGTGTTTGTGTTATTTTGTAATATGCACAGACTGTAATTAAGGATAATTCATGTTCATATAGTTATAAAATGCTGCTTGAAGAATGTTTGACAACTAGCTTCTCAGATCCCAGACAGAATCAGTTTAACAAAGGGTTGAACTCTGTGTCCTGTCCTTGTCAAAGACATTGGTATCTGAATCATGGGACGCAGTGATGGCATCCAACATTCCAGGACATTTAATTTCACCTCTCAGCTTTTCACTTTACAGGCTATCCTACATATTAACACATCATTTTTGTCCATATGAATTTATAATACCATGCCACTGTTTCTAGCTGTTAAGTATTTAATTTGATTGAAACACTCAGTAGTCATTTTAACCACTACTTAGTCAGTAGTCATTTTACCATGGGTATCTATCACCATTCATGAAGTGCTTTCCCAACAGGCACTAGAGAAGCTCCCGATCAAAATCTTTAACTTGCTGAGTACCCATCATATACTGATAACTATTCAATTTAGACTTCAACGCTGAAAATTCCTTGCCTTCTAACATTTCTTCTGCACAGGTCACTTAAAATTTTAAAGTAGTAACAATGCTGATAGTGAAAACTAACATTGACTTAGTGAAAATATTAGCTGAATAATGACAATACTTTATTGACCTAAGTTAGTAATTACCATTTAAGGAATACCTTGAAAACATTGCCTGAAAAAATTTTGATTTAGCTAACATTAATGGAAATAGCACATTAAACTGAGTTTTTTAAACCACCAAGTCTTTTGAAAAGGAAAAAAATGTATGTTCTGCCTTTAATATATGTTTGAGGATATTTTAGCATAACTGAATTTTGGTTTTGTTTATTACTATACTTACTCTTTAAAATTAGGGAGTAAAATCCCAAACTCCTGTAGACTCAGAAGTCAACAACTATGACTTCGGGGTCTGGTTCTTCAGTTCATTTTTAAGAATCCTGGTGGCTGGTTCAGTTTGACCAGTTCTGAGATGCAGCTGGTAATCCCACAGGCACATTTCTAATAGAAACAGCTTCCTTGAAAGTCCTGGTTCTAATCATTCCCACCCGCTCTCCCAGGTCACAAAGAGGGCAGCAAGTCAAAGAGTGGCCAGGACTGGGGATGGACCCATGCAAGAGTGGACAGATTTGCTGTTCTGTATGACATATGGACATGGGAAGCAGCTGTCCTAGAAAACAAATGCCAGGTATTTTTCCTAAAAATAAAGCATCTGTTAAAAACCATTCTTATAAAACTCAGTTGTTTCCTTCCCTCTCTCTCTCTTTCTTCCTTTTCTTCCTTCTTCCCTCCCTCCCTCTTCCTGCCCCCTTTACTTCTCCTCCCTCCCCCTCCCCCTTCTCCACCTCCTTCTCCTCCTTCTCCTCCTCCTCCTCCTCCTCCTCCTCCTCCTCCTCCTCCTCCTCCTCCTTCTTTTAAACCCACTGGGACTTTTAGTGAAGTTTTCAATAAAGCAAATATTTTTATGTAAATAATCTCAGTGGATTATAAGAATATGGGTAGTGAAATTTTCTTTGGTTCTTTGTCACAAAAATAAAATGTGAAGAACACTTTATCTTGAGGCATAATTGGTTTGAAGTCTTTATAATTTGTAATTTAGGCCTTTCTAGTAATGTATATGCTTTCAGTGAGAAGGGATGATGATTCCTCTGATGCTCATTATCCAGTCATAGGAACAAGCTCACTTTGCTAAACACAAAACAAACTGGCTGACCCAATCATGGCCCTTAAAAGTATATGCCACTCGTGGGTGGGTGACAGCCATTGGGCAAGGAGTGCTGAGTGCAGTAAGTTACGAGGGGGAGTTTAAAGCAGTGAAATAGCAAGGTACTCAACCACTAACCATATCATTAATGGCTCCTATCTCAATAATAAATGGAACACTGCAAATGTCCTTAGCTTGAATTAATAGTCCTTTTGATAATCACCAATTGTTAGGAGTTTATCCATCAAACATTAAGTGTTTACTCTGCCAGATACTATTCCAGGCATTAGGGACATATAACCATGGGGCTCCCAGTGGAGGGAGAGATTTGTGTTATGTGGGGGCTGTTGGAATGGAGGAAATGCTAGGAAGTCTTCCCAGAAGAATAGATATTTAATCTTGTCATTAAACTATGAGTAAGATGTCCAGCAGAGAAAAAAGATTCCAAAGCAGATGAAACAGCACTTACAATGCCAGAGAGTTGTAACATGGGATTGTCTCATTAGAACCCAAAGTAGAGTGCTTTGACAAGGGTGTAAAGGCATGATGGGAAACCTTCTAAACGTGTTTTGCGTGCAGACTGTGAAGGGCCTGAGACTCGTGCTATTTTAAAGCTTAAGGCAGGCATGGAGGCCCACCCCTGTAATCTCAGTGACTCAGGAGGCTGAAGCAGGAAGATTGCAAGGTGAGGACAGCCTCAGCAACTTAGCAAGACCCTATCTCAAAATAAAATTAAAAAGGGTTGGGGATGTAGCTCAGTGGTAAAGTGCCTCTAGGTTCAATCTCCAGTACAGAAAATAAAATAAAAGTTTATCTTATAATCTAAGATGAGCCATCGATGAACTTCCAAAGCTGACAGTGGGATTGTAGCTTTGTTCATGTCAAGAATAGAAAGTCCCTGGAAAAAAGAAGTTACTACAATGGTGACCTAAAGAATTAGGAGGAGGACTTCTACTGAGGATGCAGCAGTGAGAACAGGAAAGAGGAGCAGACATGAGAAAACTTTGAAGTGGAAATGGCAGGATTTGAAGACTAGGTCTGAATATTGTAGTGAGGAGTAAGGGTGGGTTTTAGGACTTCCTTGGGGTCAGGGAGCAGGCTCTTTTTTTTTTTTTTTTTTTCTTAACTTGTATTTATTTAGGTTTTTCATTATCTTTTTTTTGACACTGATAAATATTATAAAAAAAATTTTTTTATACCACATATATAGGGTAATAATGTCTGTCTCAATCTTCTGTCCTTCCCATCCCCACCCGCCCCTTCCCTCCCCTCCCCTCACTCCCCTCTGTACAATCCGAAGTTCCTTTATTCTAGGGAGCAGGCTCTTAACTGAAGCAGGACACAGGAGAAAGGAGGGTGGCTTTAAAGGAGAAGAGAATATTGACTAGGACACAAGGCATTTGAGGGGGTTTGCTAAAACATAGGTGTGAGTGTTTTGTGGGGAGTTATAGGCTAGACTGATTTTTTTATTTCTTTGTGGTACTGGGGATCTAACCCAGGGCCTCTCATGTGCTAGGCAAGTGCTCTACCAGAATTACAACCCCAGCCCTGTAGGGAGCTGTAGGTTTGAAGCTCAGTAGCAGTTGTGATTTGAGGTATGAATGTGGAAGTTGAACCACAGTAATGAATCCATACACGTGGGGAAAGCTTGAGTGGTCTGCGTGGGTCCCCAGGGTAACACCTACACTCAAGATTCAAGGGGCAAGTCATGGAACAAGGAGTAGCCAAATAGGTTGGATAAAAGCAGGGAAGAAATGATATTATGAGAACCAACAGGAAAAAGAGTTTTACTTAGAAAAGGATGGTTTCTGGAGGATGGTTGCTGGTATGGAGCTCAGTGCCCATTGAGAAAGATGGCGCCTCAAAACCAAACTGTGGGTCAGCACTCAGGGGGTCAGTGGCAGCTGTGTGGGACTCTTTCAGAAGAGCTATGGGGTTGGAAGACAGACTGCAGTACACTGTGATGTGGTCTGAAGATAGGGAAGTGGCAATGTATTCTTTGAATTGTTTTTCTATTAGACTAGATAGTTTACCATTTCATCTACTCTCTGGTCTATGACTTATGGAGATGTAGGTCACCCGATATTTTATTTTTATTTTCTAAACAACTGGCTGGGCTTAAAAGGTGCAAGTCTTGAGCCTTGGGGAAAAAATGATGCAGTCTGTAAGAAAAAAATAAAATAAAAACAAACAAAAAATGTTCTTTTCAAAGATGATAACTGACCTATATGAGTTAGTCTGCAACCATTAACTGCCAATTAGAACCTTATTTTGATCAATTAAGTAAATGAGAAATTTAGACTCATAGCGCAGTAATTAGAAAGACAGTATTAAATGTAAACAAGACAGAACTCCTAAACTCGGCAAATCTATTGGTCTAGGCCTGAGTTTTAAATGCCCCCACTCTCTTCCTTTGCTCTTCTCTCCCACCTTCCCTTACCACTCCTCTTAGTCTCCTGTGAACTCAAGGGCAACAGAAGAATAGAAGCACAGAGAAGAGAGAAAAACTAACCATCTTCCACTTTTACATACAGTTTATTCTGTGCTAAGCTCTCGGGACTATTCACTAGTTCTTTCTAGGGTAAATGAAACTATTTTAATTGAAAACAATCATTAAAAATATCTCCCTCCTTTCTATCCTGAGAATTAGTTCCCCATAGAAACCGAATTGTCTGTGCCAGCACTATAAAATATGGCCTCCACACCAGAGGTTCTGTCCAAAGGGTCTATTTTCAATGACTAAGCCAGATTTCTATCTCAAATACAATTGGTTCCCCCAGTACCGATTCCATTGCCAAGTTTCCTCAGCTGTTTTTGATTGTTAAGTATATTGGTATCACTACTTAAGAATTGCTTGAACATGGAGGCAAGAATGGAGGAAGGAGGGACTGTATAGAGAGAAAAGAGGGGTGGGTGGGGTGGGGAGAAGGAAAAAAATAACAGAATGAATCAAACAGCATTACCCTATGTAAATGTATGATTACACAAACGGTATGCTTCTACTTCATGTACAACCAGAGAAACAAGTTGTACCCCATTTGTTTACAATAAAAAAAAAAAAAAGAATTGCTTGAACATATTGGGTTATTTTAAATGCTTAAAATGACCGTTTTATATATGAAGACTTGTAATATTAGAACTAGTGTCAATTTTAGTGGATTAAAGGACACTAGAAACCAGGTATCTGCTATAGCAGCTCCTAAGTAATGTTATATTCTGCTAATTCTCTCTACAGCCACCAAAGGATACACTTAGAGGATAATTTGAATTAGCATATGCAGCTCTTGAAAGATCTTCATGCATTACGCCTTTGAAAAGAAAAAAAAGAATTCTGTGACAAGTTGTACCTACCATTGGTATCCTGTTTTGCACTTTCAGTTAACCTAAAACACTATTTAAAAAAATTTTTTTTTAAAATCCAGAAAGAAAAGAAGTGTGAAGTAAAAATAATATAAACCCAGTAAGGGATGAGATTATTCATTTTGTCCATTTCCTTATTTTTCTCCAATATTTGATGCCTACTATCAGTGTGTACAGTATATTATTTTGCCGGCGAGTTGGCCCTTGACACACACAGGTGACATTTGACAGGCTGGGAAGACTTCTTAGACAAATACCAGCCCAGATTTAAATGGAAATGGGCCAGTTAGCAAACAGATAATAAATAGAACCTACGAGGCAAAAAGATCATGTCCCACCCCTGTTGGGAAAGAATTCATACTAAAATTATACAAGGGTCCATCTGAGAACTTCTCAGGGCTGAACTCAAAGTTTGAAGAAGACTTATCAATTTAAACAACTAGAGCCACCAGATGAGATACTGCAATATTTGAGACATACTTACACTTTTAGAAAGTGTTTATTATTTATCTGAAACTCAAATTTGACTGCATATCCTATATTTTTATTTACCAAACCTGACAACCTTGTCAACAGTAATGCGCATGCAAGCTGGCTTCACCAGATTAAAATCACCAGCAAGCGCTTTCCCTGCAATTCCCCATGGACATCCCCTGCCAAGTCACCAAACAACTGGGCTCTTTGTCTAAAAACAGGTCAAGGAAGTATCAGTACTATTTAAACCAGCTCCTGGGATTGACCTGACCCAGCCAGAAGGGTTCAGGTTAGTCCAGAATGAATTAGACAAGTAATTGTTTCTTTCCTAATCCCCTCCCGGGGCTACTGGGTGACACCCTTCTTACCCATCTGGTCATTCTCCCTTCATTTCTGTTTTTCCTTCTTCTATTTAATAATTGCATATTATTCTACAGTTGATCTGAGGTGGGTGGAACAAGGTCATTTAGATCATTACCCTATTTGATTTGTTATTCCCCGGGCTCACCTAAAGTCAAGGGGATCATTTTCCTTCATTTCTTTCTGTACACTTGTGATATGGAGGTTTCTAGCCCATGGAGTGCCTTCCATGGCCTGGGCTTTTAGTCTCCTTTGGGGCTTTCTTTTTCATATGAAGGCTGATCCAAAGTTCCTTAGATCAATATTTCCCAAAAAGTATCCCCTAAAGTCAGGCGTTAAATAAAGTGCCTCAGGCTGTCCCTTCTCAGGTCTTGGCATCAGGTCCTCAGATACTGGGCATCTCTTAATAGAGCACTCTTGGATTCCTAGTGTGCTGTTCTTTCCAGCGTGTTGAACTCTCCTCTGTGGAGGAGGAAAGACCTTCTCCTCTACCCTCTTACAGTCAGTGCCTGGGCCCTGAAAAGCACACTGACAAAAGACAAATGTGTTCACTATGTACGCATATGAAGGCCTTCAGAGAAAGGAGCGAAGACCCAAAGAAACAACCGGAGGGCTTATGCACCATTTAAACAAGAGCAATGAATTACGGAGAAGTAACTAGACAGAGGCCAGGAGCAATGGGGCACCCCTGTAATCCAGCAACTAGGAAGGCTGAAGCAGGAGGGTCACAAGTTTAAGGTCAACCTGGGCAATTTAGCACGACCCTGTCTCAAAATAAAAAAAACATAAAAAGGACTGGGGATGCTGCTGAGTGGCAAAGTGTCCTGGATTCCAACACCAGTATCAGAAAGGAAGGAAGAATAGAAAGACAGTCAAACAGGTGGGCTTCTAGGAGTGGTAAACATTCAGTGAAGTACCTTTGAATACATTGTCTCATTTGAGCTTATAATTATTGCAGAATTAGTTTATTAATTATATAACCTGCCCCCTTTTACTTGTGGAGAGCAGGGGAAGAGGGGCCAGAAGCAAAGCAAAAGGTCAAAGTCAAGTCTAGTTATTCTGGCTCAAAGCATGTGTACTGCAGGGCGTCGTGGTGCACACCTGTAATCCCAGCAACCGGAGGTGGAGGCAGGAGAATCAAATTCAATCCAAAGCCAGCCTCAGCAACTTAATGAGGCCCTAAGCAACTTAGCAAAACCCTGTTTCAAAATAAAAAGTAAAAGGAATGGGGCTGTGACTCAGTGGGTAAGCTCCCCTGGGTTCAATCTCTGGTACCAAAGTTGGGGTGGGGTGGGGGTAGGGAGCATGCGTGAGCGTTCTTTCCCTTGTCCTCCCTGACTTTTTTGCAGATTTACTCACTACACCAGCTTGTATTGGTGCTGCATCTGCCCACACCAGGGCCACAGGCTAATCAGAGGTTCAAAGCTGTGTCTCTCCTCCTGAGGCCCTGAAGCTTGCCAAAGCCCAGGAAGGGGCTTCCCCTCTTGCTGGCCCATAGGGCTGTTTCTGCTGTTTCCTGACTATCAACCTTATTTTCAGCTTCTTGATAGTTACTTTGAAGCCTACCAGCACACGTTGGACCCTGAGGAGAGGTTTGCCTTAGGACAAGTGATAACTGACATTATGCACCGGCGCCCCAAGTTTGATCTCAGCCACCCTTATTTCATTAAGGCCTACCAAGACGAATGTGTCTGCCTGAGGCTTCACCTGCAGCTAGTGAAGGGCATCCTCAACCATCAGGTGAGTAGGGTTTTAAATATTGCATATGAAAAGAAGATGGAAAACACAATCCAGAAAATAATGTTTTCCTTTCAGCGGGTCCAGAATCTGGGTTTTCTAGCATGTTTGTTCGAAATCTTATTTGCATTGCTGAATTCCCAGCATAACTCGGGTCTCTTTTTTCCTTCTTCTTTGCAGTACCAGGGATTGAACCCAGCGGCACTCTATCACTGAGTCTCACCCCCAGCCCTTTTTGTTTTTAATTTTGATACAGGGTCTTGCTAAGTTGCTTAGGGCCCAGGCTGGCCTCAAACTTCTGATCATCCTGCCTCAGCCTCCTGAGTCATTGGGAGTACAGGTGTACCCAATTCCTGGCATAACTGTGGTCTTACAGGGAGGTCTCTGATTCTATTTACAGTTAATTGATTACCTCAGTTTTTATTAGATCATAGAGCTTATCAGTAGAGAAAGAATTAATGATACACCTTTTTAAGACATTAATATATAAAATTATGTCTAAAATTTTTGTGACTATTTTTAGGACAGCGAAAGAAATGATCCCATTGTATATTCTCTAGGAAAAAGCAGGAGATTAAAGGATAGAATTTTTTCCAAATACTGACGTATTTGACATAAAGAAATTTTCATTTGCCTCTTAACCTTGGTGGCCTGTGCTTTCTTTGACTTGGAAGGAGAGATCAGTATGTCTCTTTGCAAATGAGTCTTCACAACAATGTCTGTGTGAAAATTAGTCAAATGATAAAGACACACAAAGGGATGATGTCCTTCTCATGTCAAGGCTCATCACTCACATCCATGGCAAAGTTGAACTCTTCTCGCTTTAGATGGAGCACCAGCGGGAGTACGTCCAGAGGCTCTGGCGAGATGATGGTCCAGATGATGGAAATAAATTTGGACTCCCCCTTAACATAATTTGTAAGCAACTTATTTCCATCAATAACAGCTGGTAAGTTGGTGTTGTCTTTACATTTTACATTTAATGTAGATTAATTAAGGGCATAGTGTTAAATCTATTACTCTAGGAAGTACCTCTCAGGTATTTGGGGAGATGAAAGATATATATATAAAAGCCACGGAAGAGGTATTGCCTTGAATATTGAATGTCCCTTTGCTTTGTAAATAATAAAGAATAGGTGACTGGGATTTAACATGTCACTGGGTGCAGAATCACCTTTCCCTTGTAAGGTCCCTGAGGAAAAGGCAATTGCTCTTGAAATGCACATAAACCTACATAATCTGATTTAGATGTGCTTAAAAACTTTTCAAAAGGAATTTTTCTCTTCTAACAAGTGTCACTACAGAAACCTCTGAACTCACCCCTTTTTTTTAATAAAAAATTTATTTGTTCTTTTTAGATATACTTGACAGTAGGGTGCATTTTGCCATATCATACATACATGGAGTGTAACTTCCCATTCTTGTGGTTGTACATGATGTGGAGTTTCACTGGTTCTGTATTCATATATGAACATAGGAAAGTTATGTTTGATTCATTCTACTGTCTTTCCTATTCCCATCCCCATCCCCATCCCTTTCCTTAATTCCCCTTTGTCTAATCCACTGAATTTCTATTCTTCCCTCCTTCCCTTACTATGTGTTAGCATCCACATATCAGAGAACATTTGGTCTTTGGCAAATGCCATAATTTCATTCTTCTTTATGGCTGAGTAATATTCCATTGTGTATATGTCCCATATTTTCTTAATCCATTCATCTGCTGAAGGGCACCTTGGTTGGTTCCATAGCATGGCTATTATGAACTGAGCTGCTAAAACATTGAAGTGGCTGCATCACTGTAGTATGCTGATTTTAATTCCTTTGGTATATATACACCAAGGATTGGGATAACTGAGTCAAATGATGGTTCCATTTCAAGTTTTCTGAGGAATCTCCATACTGCTTCACAGAGTAGTTGCACCAATTTGCAGTACCACCTGCATTGTATGAGTGAATCTTTTCCACCACATCCTCACCAACATTTATTGTGAACTCACCCCTTTAAGAAGCAGAGTTCAGTTTCTTGAGACCACTCAGAGAGAGTGCACGTTTTGTCACCTCCTCCAAATGATCCCCTCCCTCTCTCCTCCCCACAAGTCTTCGAGGGTAGAGGAAACTGGGAAGTGGGTGGCAAGTCACAAGTTGATCTGTGTATCCATAGATCAAAGTCTCTTCACTACCTTCAAATGGGTGGAGAAATCGTCTAGCTTCTCTCAACATCCAACAAATACTTGTTGAGCAGCTACATGCACCAGGTAGTGGACCAGGAGCTGGGGACCAGCTGTGAGCACAGACCTAGCCCTAGGCTCCTGCAGGGTGTCTGTAAGAAAGGGTTAGGGTTATATAAGAAATTACCCTTATGAGGTATGGTATCATCTTGGGGACAGGAAGGGTACAGTGGCAGTTAAGAGCTGAGAGTCTCAACTAATTTCTTCAGAAACAGCCCTGGGAGGTTCAGATGCAAAACTCTGCCTTTTCTCCATAGTACTTTCTCAGGACTGATATCTTCCCTGTAATGAACTTGAGACTCCAGCTGTGTATATAGCGTGTCTACCATTCAGGAAATGATTTTTGGCTGAACAGGCTAAGGTTATATGGATACTAAAACCTGTCAGAATTGTTTCAGATGCAAATGGTACTTGTCTGATGAAAGTCCTTTCCAGATTTGGGGCTGTCTTTTTTAAGGTCTAGGACTAGAAGAATTCCATTTGCATGGGTTTCAAGGGAAACATTTATGTCCTTCAGTTCTATGTAAATGGCTTGTACTACAGTCTTTATTTCCAAAGTAATAATAACTCACAGATAAGCATTTTATTATTTCTGGCCTCTGTTTCTGAAATATAACATTCTTGCCACAAGTCTGAATGAGTCCATCAGTTGTAGACAGAATTTTTAAAAATTGTCTTTGTCCAGTAACATTTTTTTGCAGGGGAGGATTAAAATTCAGTTGAAAACGAGAAAATAACCATGAAATTTATTTTAAAATTTTATGTTGTTTTCAGATCTCTGACTAGATATCAATTACTGGAAGGTTGACAGTCTTGACTTTTTTTTCCTTTTCTTTCTTGGGATGGCTTTCACTCTGCCACCCAGGCTGGTTTAACACTCCTGGATTCAAGTGATCCTCCTTCCTCACCCTCCCAAGCGCTGGGACTGTAGGCTCACAACACCACCAGGATCATCTATAATCTTATTCTTTTAGGACTTTCAGAATAATACCTATTTCTTTCTTTCTAAAGCATTCATGTTAAAGCAAAGAGCATGTATGTAATCTAGTAGGTTCCCTGGATGTCCTCTGAGGTCCCTCTGAATTCCTAGTTCTTTATAATGCTCTGGACCTATAGAAGCTGCATCATTAGTCTTTTTTTTTTTTTTTAATTTTTATTGTGAACAAATGGGATACATCTTGTTTCTCTGTACATGAAGTAGAGGCATATCAATTTTGTAATCATACATTTACATAGGGTAATGGTGTTTGATTCATTGTTATTTTTTCCTCCCCCACCCCCGCATCATTAGTCTTTAAAAATCTAAAATTCAAATGTCTTTGTTGCATAAGATCACCATTCATTTTTCCTCTTCTTCAAGCCCAGATTTGGAGAACATTCATTTGTTCGAGTTCCACCCTTCCCTCGGCCTGGCAGGCTCGATCCCCAAAGCACTGGAGCACCTGCTCAGAGAGGCCCGCCACACCTGCCGGCCCACATCACCCAGTGGCCTCGCCTTGCTGGAGCGACGTGTCCTGCAACTGGCCCTGAACCTGTGGCTTGCACCAGCCAAGGCTGAGGCCTGGTACAGCTCACAGCTCCAGAGAGATGTGGGTTCCTTCTGCAGGGGGTAGTTGGGTTCTTGGCGAGAGAACACTTCCTTCCAGATGTTACTGTTTAGCTTTGTTTTTCTACTTGGCTCTGTACCCCTCTGTTTGGCCAGAGATAGAGCACAGTCTTAGGCCTTGCCAATTATTTTATGTGATTTTCTCTTTTTGGTCAAAGTTTCTAGTTTATAAGACTGCTGCTACAATTAAAATTAAAAAGGAGATTACATAGGTATGGGAAAATATTTTCTGGTTTATTATTTACAACAAATACATTTTTATTAAAAATTATAGATTTTCTTCTGAGATTCTTTCTAAAATTTGCTCTTTTTGTCTTGAGTCAAACTCTGCTGGAGAAAGAATACTGAGTTAGGGGTCGAGAATTTGGACTTTTGTTGAGTCCTACCATTAACTTGCTGACTCTGAGCAACTATCTTAGCCTTTCTGAGCCTTACTTTTCTGTAAAATTATGTTTGTGTATTTGGGGAGAAATCAATGGAGGTAAGTTTGATGACCTTGAAAGTCCCTTACTCTACTGCTCAGTGATTCTAACTGTGGCCTAATGGTTTATATGATGTCTTTGGTTGGATTTTAATTCTTTTTTTTTTTTTTTTTTTTTTTTTTTTTTTTTTTTCCCTATGAAGGCTAAGATTGAGCTTGGTTTTCTAATTGGACCTTACTCTGTGGGGCACTTGCTGTACCAAAGAACTTTCAAGGGGCCCAAGCTGCCAAAAATATGTGCTCCTGGGTTGGGGTTGTGGCTCAATGGTAGAGTGCTTGCCTAGCATGTGTGAGGCACTGAGTTTGATTCTCAGCACCACATATAAATAAATGAATAAAATAAAGGTCTATTGACATCTAAAAAAATATTTTTTAAAAAATGTGCTCCATGCTTTGTCTTGTCTTGTTATCCTCTCCTCCCAAACTAAGACTTGCTATGCTTTAAAATTGATCAAATAATATAAAGTTTCAAAGAATTTAGCAAAAGAGGAAAAAGCAAAATGTAATCTAAATATAATCACTCAAATACTGAATTCATATATTTTTCATTTGCATGATTGACATAGTTGCAATCATATCTTTCATACACTGTTATCTTCTATTTTTCTTAGTGAACATTACACTACATATTTTCCTATATTATTAACTAGTCTTTGCACTCGCCTTCATGACCATGTTGTTCCCTAACGTGATGAATTATAACCACCGTACCCATTTCCCTACCAACGGGCATTTGAGTAGTTTCCAGTTTTTCGTCACGATTAAAAACACTAAGAAGTACATCTTTATGCTTAGGGATTTTTCCATATTTTGAACTGATTCCTTTGATAGGTTCTTGGAAGTGAAATTGCTGAAGTGAATTATGAATTTTTGGATAAAAACTTGCAGATAACTTTCCAAAAGAGTTACGCCAACCGGTCAGGCATGGTGGCACACGTCTATAATCCCAGCAGTTTGGGAGGCTGAGGCAGGAGGATGAAGAATTCAAAGCCAGCCTCAACAACCACAAGGTGCTAAGCAACCCAGTGAGCCTCTATCTCTAAATAAAATACAAAAAAGGACTGAGGGTGTGGCTCAGTGGTCGAGCGCCCCTGAGTTCAATCCCTGATATCCAAGAAAAAAAAGAGTTGTGCCAACTTATGCTGCTGCCAATAGAGCACAGTTCTGCTACGGCTCGCAGCGCAGTATTTGGTGAGAGCATATAATATATGTGCTTATGTACAACTAAACATGAAGTGGCAATATGCTTTTAATTTACATTGCTATTTATTGAGGTTATTTTTACAAATGTTTGGTTATTAGCTATAATCTTTGTGAAGTTTCTGTTCTTTGCTCATTTATCTGTTGGAATCCTAATGCCATTCCTATCCACTTACATTGCTTTTCTATCGTGTCTATCATATTTTCTGCAAATATTTCCTCCATTTGTCTTTCTATACTTTTAACAGAAAAATTCATTTTCATTTAGTCAAATCTGCTGATCATTTCCTTTGTGATTTCCTCTCTCCTAGCTGTAGTGAGAAAATCTTTCTCCAGATGTTTCAGATTTGTCCTATTTTGTCCTAATTTTTAAGGGTTTGGTTTTATTTTAAAAATATTTAACTCCTTTACTATTTCACTCATGTGTGTGTGTGTGTGTGTGTGTGTGTGTGTGTGTGTGAAGTATGAATCAAAATTGAGTTTTCCTCCAAATTATCAGCCATTTATTCTACCATCATTTACTGAAGATTCTTTCTACATTTTCTTATGGTGCTATATTTTTAAAATATATTTGAAATTTTCTTATAAAGCATAATGAATATCTGGGATATTTGTCTAGTCTCCTATTGAAGCCACATTATTATTATTATTATTATCATATCATCTTTGGTACTGGGGATTGAACCCAGGGCCTTGCACATGCTAGGCAAGTGCTCTATCATCTCATCTACACCCCCAGCCCTTAATTATCATTTTCAAAATGTGTTCAAATTTGTACTTAGAAATGCTAAATATTCAGACCAAATTTTTTGTGTTGGGTTAGAAAATGGGTGTTACCCCCAGAAAGACATGCAAGAATTTAACACTCTCTTCGTTACCCTGTTAGAAGACTTCAAGGGTCTAGGAATGGCATCCTTGAATATACAAGTCCTTTGGTAGATAAATGGGTAGATAAGGAAGCGGTTGTTCCTTGGGGGATCAAACCAGGAAAGGCAGATAGAGAGTCCCCAAACTCAGTCCTTGCTGGGAGCGGTACGTTAGAGGACAACAAAGATGTCAGGTAGAGGTACCCATGTGGGAGGTACCACATGACATTAAAGGACATCTGGTTACTTCACAGATTACCCACGGCTGGCTCTAAGTTTGGGGAGGGAGTCCCATGAGGACAGCTGGGTGTCCTGTCAAGCTGCTGGACTTGACCTTAGGAAGCTCAGTTTACTCTGGATACCCCTGTGCCCGGTATGGAGGGTAGGAGAAGAAAGACATTACTGAATTATGTTTTAATTATAGGCACAAAATGATGGTAAGACATCAAGTGACACGCTCCATACGTGGGAACTAGAGAATTTGATGTCAACATGTATGAGGGCCACCATAGTCTGGACAGATTTAATGTTGCTTGATTCCATGTTGGTGAGGGTGGATAACAGCATCCATGATGCCTAATCTGGGGCCATCTACCAAAACTAAAAATGAGTTAATATATGTGTAAATACTTGAAATTTTGAAACTGCATTTAGAGGGATTTATAAAAAATTATTGGCCACCAAAATAATTTTTAAGATCAGGGACTTATTTTTCTATTTAGATTATTGTTGTCTTTGTTTAGGCTGAAAACATTTATAATAATGATAACATTATTATCCTGTCTATTCTTTATTTAAACTGAAAACATTTATAATAATGATAACGAATGCCTTTGTATATGTTAACTCAATCCTCTCAAATCCTATTAGGCAGTTATTACCTCATAGTATCTAGTAGATACGGTTATTATCTTTATCCCTACTTTATAGACGAGGAAACCAAGAAACTGCAAAATTGAAAAAAATTGGTCAGAAACTCAGAGATGGTGTCAGGGCCAGGACTTGAGCCCAGGAAATCTGGTCCCAGAGTCTATGCCACTGACAACTTTAAAAAATATATATATGTGAAGTATCTTTTTTGTGTGTTTTGAAAGGTACTTTGTTTTCCTCCAGCTGTTTTCAGCTAGAGTGATGGGAGATCCCTTTCTTGTGGAGGAGACAGGCCTACTAGCACTCAAGTCCGCAGCAGAGGAAGGACAGAAACAAGGCCAACATCCTCACATGCTGCTCCTGGAGACATTTTCCAAACTTCTGGAACTCCTGACCCTCCGCCACCGTCTGATTGCAATGAGTCTCGAGAGTGCACACCTCGCTCGGTCAGTAGGGGGATCAAGGGATGTGAGCTTTATAGCAAAACATGGGGATTAAATAGTAGGCTCCAGGCCTCCCCACCTACAAACCTTTCCCCAGAGTGAGTATTCTAATTGGCTAAAGTGAGCACCTAGCTCTTCTATTTCTTCTTCTAGACCTCACCCCCATGTGCCTCTCTGACCACTCTACCAAGTCCTCCCAGTGGCCCCCAGGTTTCCTTTCCATTCAGCACATGACTTTTTAGTTAGATGCTTAACACTGATTTATCAGTTTTCCTGCTGGCATCTGTTCCATGAATGCAAAAGCCCTGTTCACGTTGTTTACTGTGATATCCCAGTACCTGGCCTCTTGGTCAGTTTTGTGCTGCTGTAACAGAACATCTGACACTGGGTAATTTATAAAGAACAGAGTTTCTCCCAGTTCTGGAGGTTGGGAAGTCCAAGACTGAGGGACTGCATCGGATGAGGGCCTTCTTTTTAAAAAATTTATTTCTATTTTTATTTTTTAAGGATATACCTGACAGTAGAGTGTATGTTGACATAGTATACGTACATGGAGTACAACCCCCTCTACAAGGACCCAGTTAGGATCCCATTCTCGTGGTTGTACCTGATGTGGAGTTTCACTGGTCGTGTATTCATATATGAACATAGGAAAGTCATGTCCTATTCATTCTACTGTCTTTCCTATTCTCATCCCCCCTTCCCTTCATTCCCCTTTGTCTAATCCAATGAATTTCTATTCTCCAACTTCTTTATTTTGTGTTAGCATCTGCATATCAGAGAGAACATTCGGCCTTCGGTTTTGGGGGATTAGCTTTTTCACTAAGTATGATAATCCCTGGTTCCATTGGTTTACTGGCAAATGCCATAATTTCACTCTTCTTTATGACTAATATTTTATTGTGTATACATGCCACATTTTCTTTATCCATTCTGATGAGGGCCTTCTTGCTAAGTCATCCTACAGCAGAAAGCAGAAAGGCAAGAGAGCACACAATTACATGTGCATGACAGGATAGAAGAGAGGGAGAGAGAAAAGAAGGTCAGAGTCATCCACTTATCAGAAAGCACTTGCACAATAACTAGCCCACTACAGAGACCTTGATAACAGCAGAGACCTTGCAACCTTATCACTTCTTAAAGGTCCCACCTCTCAACACTGTTGTGTTGGGGATTAAGTTTGCAACACATGAACTTTGGGAGACACACTCAAGCCATGACACACGATATGGGGCCTGTGCCACACCAGGCACTTCAGGAATATTTGTTAAATTTGCTCTTGAATGACATAAAGTTCAATAGTAGAGGCCTAGAGAAGGGACAACTGAGAGTCAGTGACGGCATCCAGGTTGGGCAGAGGTGTGGAGGGTAGGGGAAGAGGGAAATTACTGAGGGATGTTTTAATTATAAGCATGAAATGATGGTAAGACATCAAGTGGACATGTTCCATTAGTGGGGAAATATGGAACTAGAGAATCTGCTGCAAACATTTATGAGTGCTTCCCATGAGAGGGCCTCAGACAGAGTCCAATCATCCATCAGCCATAACCAAGGGTCTGCTGTGGCCAGGATCTTTACTGGGGACTTTGTATGTATTATTTCATTTAATTCTTATGAGGAAGATACAAACACTGTTATCAGCAAGGAAATGGAGGGTCAGAAAAGTTAAGTAATTTGCTCAAGATCATAAAATTAGAAATTAGTTGAAACAGAATTTGAACTATTAATCAAGATATTATCACCTCTCTGACACTGCCTCTCCATGATTTTTGATCCTTGCTCTCAAGGAGCTCATGATGTGAAAATTATCCACAAGGTAGTGTAATAATGATATGCTACTCATCCAAACAAAATACTATGAAAGCACAAAGAAAGGAATATTTCATGCTTTCTAAGAGGATCAGGGAAAACTTCAGAGAAGGGGTGCTGTTATGGATTTAATTGCATCCCTTCACAACTCACATGTTCAAGAACTAACTCCCGTATCTCAGAATGTGACCTTATTTGAAACTAGGGTCTTTTCAAGAAGTAAAAAAATTAAGCTGAAATGATTAGGGTGGGCCCTAATCCAACATGACTGGTGCGCTATGTGAGGAAATCTGACACAGACGTAAACAGAGGGAAGAGGATGTGAAGGCCTGGGGAGAAGACAGCCATCCACAAGCCAAGGAGGGAGACCTGGAACAGATCCTTCCCTCACGGTCCACAGACAGAACCAGCCTTGCTGACACCTTGATCTCAGACTCTTATCCTCAACAACTCTGAGACAATCAATTTCTGTTGTTTAAGCTGTTGAGCACTTTTTGAGTGTCTGTGGTACTTGGTTACAGCAACCTGAGCAAACTTACACAGGTGCCAGTTGAACCCAACCTTCCTGCATCAGCTTCTCAAGAAGAGAAATGTGTGAGGACGGGGTTGTGGGGAGGGGGACAGCATCGTAGACACGGAAGGCTGAGATGCCAGAGGGCCATCTGAATGCAACCACACTGCAAGCCGTGGAAACCCAGGACTGGGGCTCAGAGCGGAGTGGAGGCAGACCTGGGAGTCACAGAGTCTTACATGAGGGGGATGTTAGAGCCTGAGGTCGGGTGGTCTGCTCAAGGAGAGGATGCAGTAGATGAGAGGAGGATCAGGCCTAGAACTCAGGAAACGCCAGAATTTGGAAATGAGAAAGAGTGGTCAGGAGGCAGGAGCATGGTGATCTTGGATCTGGGAGAGCACAGAATTCTTCAAGGGCAGGGTGGAGAGGCCAGCTGTGAAGGGCACTGAGAGGAAATGGTGAATGTGGAACCGAGGGTGACTCTGGTGACCTCATGAGGGCTCTGAGGACAGAAACCAACCTGCAGGAAATGAGAGCGGAGGAAGTGCCCAAGCGCATCTCCTTCTACTTTGACTGTCTTCTGTAGCCTGTGACGGTCACAGCAGAACACAAGGCCTCGTGGCTCATTCACTTTTTGTTTGGTTTTTGCTTCTGTACTTATTTAAGTGTCTTGGTTTTCTTAATGACTTATTTTCCTTTTCTTTTAGGCTATATAAGGAATTGGCACAGGAGATGGGATTTGAAGAGTTCCATTTATATCTGAGGCCTGTTCATTTTGAATTTGCATCACATAGGGACGAGGTGGACCAACCACCTCCTGTCTTTATGACTTCTCTGCTGGAACACAGTGGTCGGCTAGACAGGTGAGCCTGCATATCAAAGTGAAAAAAAATTACTGCAATAGTAGAATAAACAACCAGTGGAAATAAGTTATCTCACCAATGAACACACAAGCTGAATTGCAATTCTAAATTTTCTTTCTTTTGTTCCATCATCCATGATTATCAGTGTTTTCTTTTTCTTTTTCATTATGAGGACAAAAAGTAAGATCTCTATCAAAAGGGATAATGGGATTTTAAACATGACGTGATTAAGAAATGAAAGGACCAGGTCAGAGAACTCAAATGAAATCATAGGCTCCGCAGCCTCCCAGAGAGAACGTGTTGCTGCAGGTAGACAGAGATGTGAGGCCCAGACTGATCAGGCAAGAGCTGTGGACCAAAAGTCCAGGTCTCTTCTCTCTCTTTCCCTGAGACCCGGAAAAAGTCACTTACGTTTTCTGAGAACTGTTTTCTTCAAACTGTAACAGTGCACAAATCTAATGTGTAGGTAATGTCTTAGTCAGGCTCCTTCATTGACTAGTAAGAGAAGCCAACTTCAACCAACCAGAACTCTCTCTTTCATGGCCCAAAGGTTCTGCACATTGCCAGAAAGAAAACCCTTTACCCACCACAGACCTTGAATCTACTGAGTCAGGGGAAGGCATCTTCTTCCTTGTACAGAGGCAGCCTTTAATGTGTGGGGAGGAGAAACTTCTGCCTCCCTCTTCTTTCCTCCTCTGCTGGTCTCTTTCCTCCAGAGTCCCAGCTCTTTCCCTGGAGGTTCCCTGGAGGTTCCACCCCAAGGAAGGTAAAGGTGACTCCAAGGAGTGAGTCACCTGTGTTCTGCAAAAGTGGATTACCGCTCATACTGTAACTCTGATATGTTGACATGCTAAATGGACTCCTCAGTGCATGGGTTAGGATGGTAGAACACAAATAGCCCCAGATTACTCAACCTTGGCACTGTAGAAATTTTGGACTGGATAAGTCTTTGCTGTGGGAGGGGGTCGTCCTATGTGTCTTAGATTATTTAGGGGCCTGACTTTCACCCACTAGATGACAGTAGTACTCCCACCACACACTCTACCCTCCCCAAGTCCCCACCCCTTGGCTGTTTCTGACAATCAAAGTTGTCTCCAGATGTTGCCAAATAATGCCCTGGAGGCAAATCTCCCCTACTCTATTTTGACACTAGTTAGATCAAACCCAGAATGCACGACCCAGACACAGAGCTATGTCACAGAAGCCAAGGCAGGAAGTGTGATCAGGCTCAGGTCTCCAACTGACAAAAGTAAAATCTGGAGCCAGGCTATGTACCGGTTCCTCAAGGGCCTCCTGCTGTGAAAATAGGACACATTTCGGTCAGCTGGAATCCACTGATGGGCACAAGCTGCCCGAATGCTCTGTGAGCTGATCAGGTGGGAAGTGGTCCTCCCGGTGATGATCCAGAGATGCTGGAAGACAAGGGGAGCCTTCTGAACCACCAGGGGGAAGGTTCACACATCTGGAGAGCTTGTGTCTTGAGTTTGTATATATTTAACCTGTGTTAATACCGTAAGTCACCACTTCGGAGTGCCACTGGAACAACAGCCTATGCCAGATGTGAGACTAGTGACTTCCCTTGAAAAAGCACATTGATGCATACTATCCTTTTTCCTATTCTCCATAACCCCAAGAGATGGGTGATATTCCTCATTTACACGGGAGGAAACAAAAACCGACTGATATTAAATCACTTGACAAAAATCTCATAGTATGGACAATGGACTGTTCCCAAGATGGAAATGTGGCTGCAAAGAATAACTGGATGACTATTGGAACCACAGGAGAGTGAGAATTAGACAACATTTAGGATGCGTTCAAAGGAGGAAGCAGGGAGGTGTGCTGAGCAGGTGAAGTCAAGAAGGTGAGAGGAAAACAGTAAGGATCAGGAGAAAAGATTTTATTTCAAACATGGAGTGTTTCTGAAAAGACTCCAGAGTCCCTCCAGTTTTAAGGTTGAAATATCTTGTATAAAACTCTCAACTGCTGGTGCTGCTGATGTCCCAGATCTGATCACATGCCATTCTGTGCCATCAGAAGGGGCATCTGGTGATGCATAGCATGTCACATTAGAACAACCTCATATTTCTTCTCGCAGATATTCTCCCACTACGCTTGCCTTAGCCATTTCTGAGGTGGATGGTCACCAAGTTGGCAAATTTAGTTTTTATACGAAAGAAGCCATCCTTAAGGTCAGTTAATTATTTTTTTAAAAAGAAACTAAAGAAAAGTAAAGAATTTGCTCATGTGTTTTTTAAATCAATATTTAATTCATATATATTGACTTCCATTTATAAGAAATGCTTTACTTCATTAGGAAAGCAATGGTCTCGCCTTGTCCATGTACACACTGGCCCGGTTTGAACCATGTAGATGCAACACGTGTATAATCACTTCTTTAGAGAGAAAAAGGAAGCATATGGAAAGGACCATCTTTGCATCCTTTTAAAATAGACACTTATTATTGGAGTTTTTAATCTGATCTTTTTAAGCTGGATTTTTTTTCTTCTGACAGCTGGATTTCTTTGCTTCTCTATAAGTTTTTGGATTTTTTTCTTTTCTTCCCTTTCCTTTTTTTTTTTTTTTTTTTTTTTTTAACACTGATCTAATCTTGGCTCACCAGAGCCCACCAGCGTGCTTCATCAGAGCCCACCCATCCTTTCCTGACCATTGGGGAAACCTGAGGGTGTCTAGCTACAGGGCAAATCAGGCCTACAGCCTGCCTTACTGGGATGAAATGCTGCTTGGGGAGAGAGCGGATTCAGTCTCGTGGCTGAGTAACAGGAATCCCAGCTCATCCTGCAGTTAAATTCCTCCAGGAATTTACATCTTGAAGAAGTGATGGTCTCAACCTTCAACTTTACCTATTTCTTTACAGAAGCAACTCCTAATGCCTTTCCCATTTTTTTCTTTCAGCTCTTGTTCCATTCTGGAGTAGAAAATATGCAAGTGACCCTTGCATGCCAAGTTGCTCAGAAAAATGCTCTGATGGTGGCAGTTCAACAAGCATCCTTCTATCACACCCCTCCAGTGGGTTGTCCTGCTGATGTCACGGTCAGCCCGCGTGATGCAGAAGCCAGACACGCGCGGCCACTACCACCACCTGCCCTCAGGCTGCCCTTGCTTTCCCTCCCTCCCTCTTTCTTTCCCTCTCTCCTTCCTTCCTTCTTTCCCTCCCTCCTTCCTTCCTTCTTTCCTTCCCTCCTTCCTTCTTTGCCTCCTCTTCTTCCCTTCCCCCCTCCCTTCCTGTCTCTCTCTTTCCTCTCTATGTAGGAAAAACAAGCTTAGACTCAGTTTCTCATCCTATACACTCACCTCTGTGACCCCAAAAGGTGTGGAGACTTCTCCCCACCAGCAAGCAAGCAATGAATTCTGTTGAGGAAGCTAGCTGCGCATGGTCTAATTCAATTCTGACGCCATCTACCGGAATATAGCATCTGATCCCACCAGGGAGGGCTCAGTCCCCAAGACTGCTCCCATTTTAGACCCAGTTGGAAGTCTGGACCTCCAGAACTTCTGACTGGCTGGCTACAAATTGGGGTTCCCACAACCACCTCCTCAGGTTGGATAACTTGCTAGAGCAGTTGACAGAATTGAGGGAAATGCTCTAATTACATTTATTGGTTTATTATAAAGGGTATTTTAACTGGGACGACCAGATAAAGGGATACATAAGGTAAGGTGGAAGCGTCCTGAGCACAGGAGATTTTGTCCCTGTGGACTTGGAGTGCACCATCCTCCTGACATGTAAATGAGTCCCCATCTGCCTTCCTGTAAGCCTGCACACGTTCAGCTGTCTGGAAGCTCTCTAAACCCTGTCCTTGAGAATTTCAATGGAGGCTTCATTGCATAGGCATGACTGAAGCATGGGCAACCGTGTCAAAATGTGTTTGGACAAAAAGGGTCTGATTCACTTCTAATAGACTAGCTGGGGATACCCAGCACCCCATCTGCCCAGATTCCTCAATGTTCCTTCCTCAGGGATGTGGCCCTTGGCGTTCTTCTGAAATGGGGTCTTATCACCTACCATCAGAAAAGCTGGGTCAGAGAATTTAAAATAACAATTTCTGTGGTCTGCCCCAGGGAAGAGACATTCCTGTTTCCATGGCCTGCCTTGGAGAGGAAAAGGAGCAAATGAAAGGTCAGGAGAAAGTCAGAGAGACTTTGCTCTCTGAGACCTGCTTCTGAAACCTGAAGCACCCAACATTGTTCCAGTCACTTAGGAAATAGGAAGGATGATGGGAGTTACGAGCCAGGAACCATGGAGGGAAACCAAAAGGTGTCTGTGTATCGTATCACACTATCTTTTTATCTTTCTTCCTTCTCTCTCTTCCTTCTTTCCTATTTGTGAATCAGTATATGACCAAATCCTTACTGAGACTCTTAATTTTCAGTGATGTTTCTTAACTTTTCCTTTGTAGGTAATTCTATAATATTGACTGGCTAGAATTATCAAAAAACAAAAATCCTATTCATCAACCCTCACCCTTTGTAGATAAATGATTCCATTGTTTTCTGGTTTTTGGCCTATTGAGATACAATTTGTGGGATAAAAAGTTTACTATTTAAATTGTACAATTTAGTCTATTCTATAGGACTATGCAATCATCACCACTATCTAATCCCAAAATATTTTCATATACAAAAGAAAAACTGCAGCCATTAGCAGTCTTTCCTCCTGGTGCCTAGCAGTCCACTAATCTATTTTCTGTCTCTGGATTTGCCCATCTTGACTTTTCATTTAAATGGAACCATACAACATGTGGCCTTTTGTGCTTGACTTTTTTTACTTAGCATATTGTTTTCAAATTTTATCTGCATTAGATCATGTACCAGTAATTCATTCCTTTTTTTTTGAAGTACTAGGGACTGAACCCAAGGGTGCTCTATCACTGAGCTACCTCCCTACGCATTTCTATTTATTTTATTTTATTTACTTTTTTATTTATTTTTATTTTTTTGAGACAGGGTCCTGCTAAGATGCTGAGTTTGATCTCAAACTTGGAATCCTCCTGCCTCAGTCTTCCAAGTAGCTGGGATCACAGGCATGTTCCCCAGGGCACTCATCTCTTTCATTCCTTTTCACTGCCAAGTAATATTCCATTATGTGGATAATAACACATTTCGTTTATCCAGTCATTTGTTGAGATATGTTGCTTTGTTTTTGGTTTTTGGCTATTAAGAATAATGCCACTGTGAACATTTTTGTACAGGCTTTTGTGAAGACATATGTTTTTAATTTCCTTAGTATGTACCTAGAAATGGAACGACTAGTCTTTTTTGTAACTTTATGTTTCACATTTTAGGGAACTACCACACTGTTTTCCCAAGTGGCTATCCCACTTTACATTTCCATCAGCAGTATGTAAGGGTTCCTGTATTTTTGTCAATGCTTGTCACTGACTGTCTTTTAAATTTTTAGCTGTCATAAGAAGTGTGTAAAGTAGTATCTCATTGTGGTTTTTATTTTCATTTCCCTAATTACTATGACACTGATCATATTTGCATGTGCTGTTTTGGCCATTTAGATGTCTTCTTTAGGAAAATGTCTTTAGACATTGCCGTTTGCCTTTTATAGAATTGGGTGGCATGCACCACAGGGGCTTTGGGGAAGACCCAGGAATGAGTTTGTGGACAAGGGTAAAGATTCCCATTACCTTTCTCCACATCTCATCCTTCACACTTACATCATACCTGCTTCCCTCCAGCTTCTGAGTGTCAAGTAATTCTCTTCCTGGTCAAGCTTGATCCTTCCCACCTACATTCTTTCTTTTCTTTTCTTCTTCTTTTTTTTTTTCACACTAGAAATTGAACCCAGGGGCACTTTACCACTGAGCCACATCCCCAGTCCTTTTAATATTTTATTTTGAGGAAAATAAGTTGCTTATGACCTTGCTAAGTTGCTAAAGCTGACCTTGAACTTGTGATCCTCCTGCCTCAGCCTCCAGAGTCACTGGGATTACAGGTGTGTGCCACCTGTAGGGTATATTCTTGATTCATTGGCTGCCATCTCTTTGGAGACTTGTTTCAACAGCTACCTGCTTTCTCTACTTCACGTTCAACTTTCCAGTTGTGGACAGACTGAACTTGTTTCCATCCTCTCCAGAAAGCTTAACTGAATCCTATGTGCCTCTCTGGCCCATACCCTGATTAGGACCTCTTCTTCACATTCTCGTTTATGGAAAGAACAGTCTTTAACTCCTTGTCTTCCTATCCTAACACCCCACTTACTATAGCTGCACTTCCTCCTCTATCACCCCTCTCTCACTGGACTCAGCAATGACCTTCTGATTCTTTAACACAGAAGACACTGTTTAGTAACTTGACCTGACTTCTTTCCTCCATCTGATGCTGTTGACCACCACCCTATCCTTCAGGCTCTCCTTCCTCTGCTTGCCTGCTCCTCTCTCTCCTGGATCTCTTCTACCTCTCCGATTGCTCCTTCTCCACCTCCTGGAGTGGGCGCTCTCTTCTCTCCCTGCTCTTACGTGTTGGTGTTTCCCTCTGTTGTGCCCTCAGAACGCCTGTGCTCTCCCTTACCTATCCTCCCTGGGTGTTCCCATCACCTCTTGAGATTTAAAACCTGTATACACTAAACCAGCACACCATCAACTTTCACATACACGGCACTTCATAGAATCTGTCTCCTAAACCCCAAAATTGGGTGTCCAAATGCCTGCTAGACAACCTTTTTGTATCCCATAGGTATCTCAGTTCAGCGTATACAAAGGACCACTCATTCTTCTCCCATCCGTTTCTCGAGTTTCCATTCTTGGTTAACATTATTTGAATAGTCATTTGGGCCCCAAATCTCAATCACCCTTAATATCTCTGACTTTGTTACCTTGGATCAAATACTCAATCACTAACTCTTATCAATATCATATTCTAAATATTGATTGAATATGCCCCTTCTCTCCATCCACACTGCTTTAGGTTAAACTCTCATTATCTCATTTTTGTGGTTGTAATGGCCTTTGAACTAGCCTCCATCTCTCTGGGCCCTTGCCTTGTTCTATGACATCTGTCTGCAGTCGAATTTCTCCTCCACACAGTGACCAAAGTATCCAACCTGACTCGATTAAAATCCTTCAGTGACTCTTGGTAGTCCAAAGAGCAAAGTTCAACCTCCTTAGCTGGTTATGCATGGTCTTCACTACCTGGCCCCAGCTTTCTACCCTGCCACTTCCCCTGCACTTGAAGTGCCCTAAATATTTTGTGCTAATTAAGTTTCCCCGAATATTTTATCCTTTCCTTGCAATGTTCCATCTTCCCTGCCCATTTTTTCCCCTTTTGTTTACAGGATGCTACTCATTCTCCAATATTCTACTCAACCCAGTCCTTACTTCTTCCTGGAAGTGTCCGTGTCTATTCTAACTCTGTTAAAGTGAATTTTGTGACTTCTTCATAAAATGGTATACTGTGAATGTGTATACATATAGACACACACACACGTACATACACATACACACGTACATACACAGATATAACATACACCAGTATCTATGTGTGTAGATATGTGTGTAGACGGTGGTGACATAACAAGCAGGAATGAATGATGGATACAATAAAAGGGGATAAGAAGAAGGAAGGGAGGAAGAAAGAGACAGAGAACACACAATCAAAGGAAGGAAATGGTTCAGGAAGGAATGAGTCACCAAAAATGTAAGTGATAAGCATGCACATGAAAGATGTTCAGCATGATTAGTCATTAGAGAAATGCAAATTAAAACCCACTGAGAAACCACTTCCTATCCATTCAAATGGTTAAAATTTCTGATTGACCATCTGAAGTGTTGGCAAGGATATTGAGGATCTGGAATTCTAGCACACTGTTGCTAGGGATATAAAATGCTACAACCCCCTTGAAAAATGGTTTGGCAATTTCTTAAAAAGTTAAATATAAACCTACAATGTGATCCAACCATTCCATCCCTAAGTATATAACCAAGAGAAATGAGTGCACGTGTCCATACAAAAGATGTTCATAGCTGCTATATTCATCATAGCCAGGAACTCAAATGCCTGTGAACAGTTCAATGGATAAATAAATCGTGGTATATCCATACACTGGACTACCACTTGTTAGCACAGAAAGACTGGGCAGGACACAAACCTCACAAATCATTTCAGCTGTTTATTCAGGACCGAAGTTTCACACAGGAACAAGGGATGCAGGGAGGAAATGGCATCGGTGGACCCAGTCCCCTGGTAAAAAAATGAGCCACTGAGCAAAGAAAGGGACTGGGTTTATATAGGTTATTTTTGAGGGATGGTCTAGTGAGTATATGGGTTTGGACACTCAGGAAACAGGTTTTGTGAGAATTTGAAAATTTGTTCTTACTGGGCAATATTTTGACTTGGAGAAGAAAAGAGGGTCTGGGGTCAGTGTGCAGTGCTTATCTCTTTCCCTTCAGGGCCCCATTGTACTGTCACTAGGAGAGGATTTATTTGGGGAAGAATCAATGCTTTGGCTTCAGTTCTAGGGACTGTCATTGAAAAGAATGCACTGGGAAAGCCATCGATGTATGGCTTTCTTTTTCACTCCCTTTTCTCAGGCCTCACTGTTTGGGATTTTTTTCATTTTCCATATCTAACACTACTTGACAATAAAAAAAAACATTGATATCCACAAAAATATAGATGAAGTCCAACCAAAAAAATATTACTATATGATTCTATTTATGCAAAATTGTAGGAAGTTCATTGTAACCTAAAGTTTCAGAAGGCCGAGCAGCTACTGCGTGCAGTGATCCTTGCTTATAATCCCAGTAACTTGGGAGGTTGAGGCAGGAGGATCACAAGTTCAAGGCCAGCTTCAACAATTGAGAAACTGTTTCAAAGATAGATAGATAGATAGATAGATAGATAGATGATAGATAGATAGATAGATAGATAGATAGATAGATAGTAGGTACGGTTGGGGATGCAGCTCTGTGGTAAGTTAACCCTGGGTTCAATTCCTAGTACCAAGTTTAAAAAAAAAAAAAAGGAAGAAGATAAAGAAAGCAGAACAGTGGTTGCTGGAAGGGAGCAGGGTGGGAAGGATGGCGATGGTGATTAGTTTGACAATCGATGGCTTCACAGTTGAATACATTTGTCAAAACTTATCTGATTGTACAATTTAAATGTGTGATATTTATTAAGTGTAAATTATTCATCAATAAAATTATTATTTTAGAAAGAGTAAGAAAGAATGCTATAGATTTGAATGGAGAGGTAAAACCCAGTTGGGTAGGGAGTAGAATGAGGTCATTAGCGTTCACAGAAGTTCACTGCTGACTCCAGAGTGGGTCTACTAATTGGACTGGAGAGAAAGCTCCAGAGAGTGCCAGAGTTAGAGAGCAAGAAGCTGACAGAAGTGTCCAAGGAGTGTGTATTTATTGCTCTTGCATTAGCTGGCTAGTGCTGCCACAACAGAATACTACAGGCCAAGTGGCTTCAACGACTGAAATTTATCTTCTCATAGTTCTGGGGTGAGAAATTCAGGAAGATCAAGGTGGCAACATGGTTGGTTTCTGGGAGCTGACTCTGTGGCTTACAGATGGTGGCCTTCAGCTGTATCCTCATATTAAGGAGCGAAGAGGGTAGGGGTGATGCCGATAAGGAGAATCAATCAGGGTGGAGTCCCGTTTCCCCAGATGTGAAGATCGAACACCCGGGAAATGCCGAGACAAGTGTAGAAAGCAAATTTTATTTAAAGGCTAGAACAGAGATAGACTTCTCCACAAAGAAGGGGTCCCAGAGCTGGCTATCCGAGGAAATGAGGGGGTCCTGCCCCTTTTATACATTTTAGAATTCCTTCATTCTCCTCCCTCATCCTGCATACGTGACAAATGACCAGAATGTGGGCCAAAGGTGGAGTGATCCAGGCAGGAAGGGAGCAGCCCAAGAGGCATTAATGAACCACTTCTACGACTCCCTGCAGGGAGGAGCCATTCCCTGGAGGCAGGTCACCTTGGCAACAGGCAGAGGAGGGAAAGAGCTCCAGAGGCAGCAACATTTTACTTCCTCCTGAATCAACCCCCATCTTTGTGACCGAATCATTCATTACCTACATTGACTGTCCTTTTGTTCCCCCCACCCCCCAGAGGGAAGAAAGGAAGGGAAAGTGCTGTGGTCTCCTCTTTGTGTATGGGCACTCGCCCTATTGGATTAGGGCCCTACGTCTATGACTTCATTTAAATTTGCCACCTCCCAAACACGCCATCTCCAAATACCATCCTATTGGGGGTTAAGACTTCAACACATGAACTTTGGAGGGACACGAACACTTATTCTATAGCAGTTCTTTAAGCAGTTTGGTCAGAATTGAGAAGGAAACTTGAAGAAGTAGGAGGATTAAGGAATAATAAGAAAGGTGGACACACTTGTAGGAAGGAGTTGGAAAAAGAGGAAGCAACTGAAGATAGAACTGAAAGCTGGCAGAGCCGGAAGGGAGAGTGCAGGCGAGATCAGGGGTCAGCGTTAACGCGGCAGCTCCTGTGGTCCAGGCTGGCAGGAAGCTAAGTGATGGAACTACATGGGCTCGTGGAATCCTCTCAGGCCCCGTGAGATGGGTTTGGTTCCAGGTGAGGAAGCACGTTCTGAAAAAGAAAGGAAGAGAGGCAAGATCACCTGCGAAGTATCAGCATCAGAATCTCACGAAGAGCAAGGACTCTTTCCTCTCTTCCCACTCGCAAACTTGTAGGACCTCCCCAGTCTCCTGAGCTGGTAGAGGCTCCTCTTTCCAGCAGACGGAAAGACCCCAAGGGTTTTCAGAAAAAATAAGTTTGGAAACTCTAGATTTTCTGCCAATGATTATTTTCTTTTTGCCTTACTCTTCTGTCTTCTATAGTAATGCTGATATAGGTATCTGCTTGATTCTTCCATAGAAGAAGAATGGACTTTCCTTTGAAGATTTAACTTTTTTCTTTAGTCGGTAGTTTAGAAAAATATAAAAGATTTTCATCCGTTATGCCTAAGAGCTCCATAACTAATGGAGTTGGAACACTGCTTTTCCTTTTTTTCTTTCCCACCTCCCCACATCCCCTCTTCCTCACCCCTACCTCCTGCTTCCCTCCTCACTCCCTCTTTCCCTCCTTGATAGCCACAGGATGCATGGCAGCATTTAAAGCCCACTTCCAGTAGCTTAAGCGTGTTGAGGGAATTTTCCAGATCTTGTAGCTGTGAAATCCATCAGCACTATTTCTTTAGAGGTCACTCCATATACCACACTACTCCTAACCACTTTGTAGAATGGAGAATTTTTCTTATAGCACTGTAGACTACAGTACTCTATTTTGAAAATAGTCCTCCTGAGTGCCTCACCCCTCTGTTGTGTAGAGTGGTATCTCTTTTCCTTCTCCTCTTCTTCCCCTCCCCTTATCTTCCTCCCACTTACTCATTTACATGTGTTTGGGGTCAATTGTGGTTGTGATGTAATTTTATAGCCAGCACTTTAGGACTTACACATCTAACCAATTTAATTCACTTCAATTTAAAATGTTTTAGGAAGTAAGTGCAGAACTGAAAAATCATGACAGAATGAATCCAACCAGAAGAAGAAATTCCAGAATTGTGAATGACATAGAAAGCTTACTGTTAGCCCCAACTCCAAAAGTCCCAGACACCCTTACACATCCTTCAGAAAGATTTCAGAGGACCAAAAGGTACTGTACTTGGTGGGAAGATTGTTTAACAAAATTATCCTCTTTGAAGTCAATTGATAATATTGTGTTATTAGATTGAAGAAGGCTAAACTCTCAGAGTATGTGTTTTATTTCTTTAAGACCTCATCTGAAGACCTTGTGTGAACACTGAGAAGCCTCAACTCCTTCCAGTATACCCTAGTCTGTGAAGGAGAGTTAACTGGTCCTAATTTCAACCTCTTCTCTGCTCTCTGTCCCTCTCCTTTTTTCTCTTTCTCTTCCCTTCCTTCACTGTCTCTTCTTTCTCTGTACATTGTTCATACTCTTTCTGCAAGCAAGAATAATAATAGGACACTCTAATTTTCCGTATCTCTCTTAAATTGAGAAGCCCAGAACTGCCCTCTGTTATTCTAACAAAGATTTTGCCATTTTTTATATAATAAGTTGGTAAGCTGTCACAGAGGCATGGTCTCCACAGAGATATGTCTATAAATCAGGGATGCCCTATTATGTTTTGAATTCTCTTCACCATGACAGAGAAAGAGTGATACTTACATTCTGTAATAATTGTGATTACTCCGAGTATTTTATTGGAGACATTCCAAGGACACTCTCATTTAATACTGGCAAATTTAGAATGAAAAAAAAAAAAAAAACAGGCAAAGCAACTCTACCTGTCAAAATGCCACTAATATGACACATGACTAAGATCAAGTGCCCTCAGTCCACATTCCCAATGTGTGAATAGAAGAGTTGAGCTCAGTGTGTTTAGTCAAGGGGACCCTCAGGAGACCAGTGCAGTCCAGGTGCCCCTATGGCTAAGAACACATTGGGCCAGGAGTGATGTTTGGGATCAAGAAGGGACTGCCGTTGTATTCTTTAGGCATTATATGTCTCTAGGAAGCCAGGAGCACAGCAGCATCCCTGGAATAATCAGAAACACTTGGAGCAAGTGAGAACCATGGAGCCCTCCTGCTGCTCTCCTGCAGTGACACCCAGAACATGAGCCGTCCTGGTGTTACATGTCCACTTACCTCCCACCTTGGGCTCAGATGCCTCTGTTCACTTCTCAGGGCTCCGGAGGCTTTTGTGTCTATTCAACTAGAGAAGGTGGGGCTGCGGGACAGGATGCTGACTGCCTTTCACCTCAGGAAGCAGACCATGGCCAACAGAATGGACAGCACTGTGAGTGTGCAATGAGAAGAGCTCCCTACAGTTCTGGTTCTTTGACATTTGAGCAAATAAGATTTCTGAACTTGGGCTCTGTTGCTTTCAATCTACTTGGATGGGACTATTGAAAATATAAGGAACTGATAAAAAAAAATCCAATAGAAATGGAATCAATTCAAGCAGGCTAAAGTCTATTTTTAAAAATGCTTACATTTTTTCAAGTCCACATTTTGTTTTGTCATTTTCTAAGTGGACTAGCTTTTGTACCTGCTTTGGAACATTTTCCTACTCCTGAGGGACCCACAGGGGTTTATGTGGCTTAGGTAAGGTGGGCAAGGGCTCTGACCATCTGGGTTCCTGCTATCTTGGTTTTTGAGACATTTCTGACCAGTTTCTATTTAAGAGTTTTCATATTAGTCTAATCAGTTGAAAAATATTATGAAATTCAAAACTTTCATTAGTCAAAACCATTGCTTAATTTTGTGACTATCATTCATTATTTGTTAATTTTGATGAGGAAATTATTATGCTAATGCATAGTTATTTGGGGGGAAATGAGAAGGTTTATCATCTCTAGGCTTTGGCCTTACTTGTGACTGAAAAGAAGGACTTAAATTTGCCTAGTCTTCTTCTGCAAATGGGTATGATGGAAGCCAGACCTTTCAACTACTGATGAACAATCATGAAGGCAAAGGCCCCCTTCTAATAAACAATTCTCAAAAATAGTGACCAAGTAAAAATATAACATTAACTACCCTTCAGGATTATCCAACACCTAGCAAATCAGAAATAGTTCATGCAATATAATGATCAGTTTTGCTAGGATCTTGGATTTTAGCCTACTTGCATATTCATAAGTTAGTCTATTTCTGTTGCACGGATGCTGGCAGAAGACACAAGACTTACAGGTCAGAGACAAAGAACTTTATTGCTCAGAGCAGGGCAGGTAACGTGAGTTCCATATTTGTGTCAGTTGTCTTTACCTACCAAATCCCACAGGACAACTAGAAGCCTATATGTGCCCATTAGGTTTGTGTCACAGTTGAAAACACTGAGCTTGGGGAACCCACCTCTTTTATAGCAAGCCTATTCTTTTTCCTAGAAGGAGACATTAACTCATCCCTCAATGCTGCTGTCTGCAAACACAACCCAGAGAAATGGTCCAGGTAGAATGGTCAGGATCTTGTATTCTTGGCATACTTAGAAATATGCATAGGAATAGAAGAGACACACGGAAGAGTATATCCCAATAAGCTTACCTCCAGAAAGAATACCTCAGTTGTATGGCCTTTCCTGCTTAAAGTTGAATATAAGTTTGTACATGTACCAGGTTGGGTAGTCCTAACAGTTAACTGTCTAATACAAGAACTATCATTTTTTTTTTTAACCACAGGATGAAATTGGAAAACTCAAGAGGGATGTTATAGTTGAATATTGTCAAAAGTAAGTATAGCATATGTGACTATCACACACTGATTTGCTCTGAATATAGTAACCAGAAATTATGCAAAAATTCAGACAATAAGCGAGGTTGGTTTTCTTGAAATAAACCCCATGGCTATTGGATAAAACCAAGTTAAACTGACCTCCATATGCAGAGGAGCAGGAGAACACTTTGAAGCACTTTGAAGACATTCAAATCTCTACTCTCAAGCAACTCATAGAAATTTCTTTTTGACAGAGATACTCTATTCCTCCAGGGAAGTAGATGCTGAAACTTCGTTGAAAGGGGAAACAACATGAATTTTCCTTTGGAACATCATCTCTTCTTCTGACTTCCAGGTTTAACCACCACATGTCTCACTATGCTCTTCGGGGTCAGATCATGGCATACTGCAATAGCTTGAGAGCTATCCTGGAAGATTTTCCTACTATCAGGGATACCTTTTTCATGGTGGGGCAACCACAAGAAAAGAAGGGCTCAAGTGACTCTAAAGAGGGCCTCAAGGCTGACCCCAGGTAGGTAAAATCCTTTAGAGTTTGTGATTCTACTTCTAAGGTCCCACCTTTCTCCAGGAAGAGGTGTGTTAAGTTTTGTATGAAAACATTTGCTGTTATTGTTTGAATCTTATGTGTCTCTCAAAGGTCCATATGATAAAGGCTTGCTCCCCAGTGTTGTTCTAGTGGGAGGCGAGGGAATCCTTAGGAGGTAGGTCCTAGGCTATTGAGGATATAAGCTAGCTCTCTACTACTGGCCAAGATACTTGAGAAAAACAACTTAGAAGGAAAGATTCATTTTGGCTCACAGTTTCTGAGGTTTCAGTTCATGATCAGCCGCTCCAAGGCAGAAACATCATGGCAGAGGGCATAGTAAAGGACAGCTGCTTGTCTCAGGGCAGCCATGAAGCAAAGAAAGAGAGAGGAAGGGGTGGGGGTAATATATTCTCTTCCAGGGCACAGCCCCAGTGACCTGCTTCTTCCAACTAGGCCCCATCTTCACTACCTCCCAATAATGTCCTCAAATTATCAATTCATCAATGGATTAATCCACTAGTGAGGTCAGAGCCCTCAAGATCCAACTACTTTCTAAGAGGTCACCTCTGAACCTTGCTACACTGGGGGCAAGCCTTCAACACACGAGCCTCTGGGGGACATTCCAGACCCAAAAACTATAACAGGGATTTGCCCTTGAAGGGGATATGGGTCTTGGTCTTTCCTCTTTTCCTTTTGCTTCCTGGTCATGAGGTGAGTAGTTTTGTGAGATTCAGCCTCACCCAAAGCAATGGGGCCAACTGATCATGGATTGAAACTTCTAGAACTATTAAGTCAAAAGAAACCTTTTTTTATTCATAAGTTGATTATCTTAGGTATTTGTTACAGTAATGAAACTCTTACTGACACACTTGCTCCCTTTACAGTACTTGACCTTGATAGTCTGGTTTAGAAGTACAAAAGAAAAAGTTTAGCACTCTGAGAAAAGGAGTACCTTCTTCTGAATCCAGAAGAAGTTCATTGTTTATGGGCTGTTTGGCTGCTTTTTTAATCAGTATAGTTTTGCTTTCTCCTAAGGAGCTCAGAGATTTTCATTGGTTACAACCATTTACATAGCTAGCATATAAAATAAATAAACAAATAAGTAAGTTTGATTTTGAGCTGTCTTAGATTCAAATATTCTACTCAGTGGAATAGAAGAAATATTCAGGAAAAAAACCCAATGATACACCAGTGCCTTAGATAAATTAAGAGTCTTATTTTTCTCTGATAGGATAGGTACAGATACAGATGTCAATATAGGTATAGGGTGATAAAAGAAGAGTTGCTTCATATATTCTTATAATGCTTTATCTGGTTTTCCAAATGTCCTTAACTCAGCCTGCTTAAGAGTTCAACTCACCTGGATGGAGGAATCAGCATACCTGTGCAGTTAGTAACCTCATTTCCTTAAAAAAGGGTGTGTGTGTGTTACATAGTTATACAGTCTCCAAGGAGCCGCAAACAGCCTGTAGGGTGAGCTTAACCCCTGCTTCTATTTCCCTTATAGCATGGAGTTTCAGTAAGAGGAATATTAAAATATGATCACAGACTGGACAGATGGAAGGGAGTTAAGAGATCATTTGTATCAGATCACTCATTTGTGCATGCATGTGCTAGTCAACTATAATTTATTCAGTGCTTACTTAAATGCCAGGCACTTCACTACAGGATAAGTCATTGACTCTGGCAATAAATTCCATCTACTTGGGAAAAGCTGTGTAAACACACACGTAACTCCAGAGATAACACATTAAAGGTGTGCAGAAAGATCTGTGAGGGAATGTTTAACCACCCCAGGGCCTCAGGGAGGAATTCGAAAAGGAATGGATAGGAAAGTTGGAATTCATCAAGAAAATGGAATGATAGAGGCTAGAGAATGACAGAGGTTGAAGTCCTCAAACTCTTGACTGATAGCTGACCATCCAAACAGTGGTCAGGTCCACCTCCATACTTCCAGTGTGTTGGTAGCAGTGTTTTGTTCTATGAGCCTGTCAATGCTTTCATTTGCATGGATTATTGGATTTACCTAATGGAAGAATGCATTTGAGAGAAGAGTGGGGCAAAGATATCCTTTTCTAAAGGGTTTGCCTGAATATCTGCTGCTCAGTGAGGATGAACTACATTTTTGTCATGCAAAGTGTCATAGATAAATTCTTTCAGACTTCTTGGTTCCATTTTGCCATACTGACCATTGACAGGCCAATCTACATTTGAGATCAAACTTTTACAGCTCTTTCCAGAAATCTAACTATGAATTCAATACATTTGTGATTAGGAAGAAATGTGTTAGGAAGTCTGTTTTTGTTTTTGATGTGTTTAATTTGCAGCAACCAAATAAGGAGGGTAGGATGCAAAGAGGAGAAAAAATCCAATTTTTATCTTGCTCTACTTCCTTATTATTTCTTGTAGGAGACTCTTTCTTAAAGATGAAGGGAAATAGTCATGTAACCTGGAGAGCCTTGACCCCTGAATTATCTGGTTAGTTGATGTGTGATAACTTCAGGGAGGACCTTGGGCCAGGAAAGTGTGAGCAGAATGAGTGACCATTGAGATCCCATGTCACATGGCCAGGTGGTGGGTGAGCTGTGACTAGTAGACTGTTTCTCCACTGAATCTACCTCCTCTTCCTAAACCCTTTGGATATTAATATGTCTCTTTTAGTATACTCATTTATAGGAGTATAGAGAAAGGGACTTTTTTCTTATGTGGAACTTTGGTAAAAGTACTATTAAATTCTTTCTAACTCCAAAGTGGTTCTATCCACTGGGTACCTACCAATTTTTAAAAAATATATAATGTAATTATAATGAAATACCTGAAGCCTGCAGGCTAACTGTATTTATTTTTTTTAAAGAAGTCTATTTAGCTCACAGTTTTGGAGGGCACAGCACCAACATTAGCACAGCTCCAGTGAGGGCCCTCTCAAAGCATCACATCATAGCAGGAGTGCATGTGTGGGAATGAAATTACATCAAAAAGTCCAAAGGTAGCTGGGCACTGTGGTGTATGCCTGTAATCCCAGCAGTTTGGGAGGCTGAGGCAGGAGGATCACAAGTTGGAGGCCAGCCTCAGCAACTTAGCAAGACCATATCTCAAGATAAAAGAAAAATAAAAATAGCTGGGAGTGTAGTTCAATGATAGAGCACCTCAGGGTTCAATCCCAAGTACTCTGCAATAGGAAAGGAAGGCAGAGAGGGACTGGGGCCCTACAATCCCTTCTGAGGTTGTACTGCCAGCAGACCTAAGCAACTCCCACTAAGCATCACCTCCCAGTAGTGCTGCCCTGGGGACCAGGCCTCCAATACATGAACCCTTAGGGAAATGTACTCAGACCATATCCAAATCACAACTGTGAGTCACAAGAAGGTGTTGTGGAGAAAGCCACAGCCTGGGACTTAGAATATTTGGATTTTTACCTGGCTCAGTCACATGTTGAACTGAGGTCTTAGGCAAATCACTTATCTTGAACCTCTGGACTTTGGTTTCTTTCAAGTGAGGAAACTGAAGCAGCTCTCTGAGGTTAAACATGTTAGGAATCTTAGTGCTAAGATATCTAAAGGATGAGTCCAAGAAATAGGACTGCTGAGGAAAGACTTTCCGAAAGGGGCCATTTTAAAGACAGTTTGTAAAGTGATAAAGGGGATCATTACAGCAAAGTTAACTAGAGATAAGGGACAGAGTAGAGGGGTGAAGGTCAGGGAGGGAAGAGGCCCTTATCTCATTCATAGAATAAGGGGCTGGGCTACATTGAAGATAAGAAATAAGTTTTATTTTAAATGTCAGTTCCAACAATTTAGTGGCTGTGCTGAGGATTCTGAGACCTCTCATGTTTTGAGAGTGTGGTGATTGATTGGCAATGTCGGCCATGGAGAGGGAGAAAGGTAGCCTTCCTGTTATATGTTCGCCCCCGCCCCTTGACTGAAAGGGCCCCAAGAGTTCTGCAGGTTTAAGCTCTCTTAAGATGCAACTTAATCCTTGGAAGGTTGTAATGTACTGTATATAGTTTAGCAGAGCCCCCCTGCCCCAGACCAGAGTCTCTGTAGAGGAGGAACCAATGAGTTCTCTCGTCTCAGGAAGTCCCTGGAGGCTTCCTTCCCCTTCGTGACTCCAGTGGAGGCTGGAATCTGGGGACTAGGATGGCATTCAGCCACATTCCCGGGGGTGTTGGCATTGGCTGCGAAGAACAAAGGAAGCCCACAGAGAGGACATCACCATTAATTGAACCTGCTATGTGACAAGCAGAGCCACTGTCATCCCATACAGCTACTTTGTGAAAATTACAGGAAGACAGCCCTTCCTCCGGGCAGGTGTAGCCCCAGACACGGGTGCAGAGCCTGGCAGGAAAGGTACAGGCTGGCTCTTGGCCATTGCTGGTTGCCTGAAGGCACAACACATGGCAGTCTTGGTGCCAAGTGCTATAGAACAATAGACATGGTCCTTGGCCAACAAGGGGAAATAGACAGATGACAACGGTGCACTGTGATAAAGAACAGAATGAAGTAAATGTTTAATGAAAGCACCGCCAAGAAACAGTATTACCAGAAGGATGGGGGAAATGGGAATGGAACTAGGAGAGCTTCAGGGAAGAGGGTTGCTTAACCCGGGTCTTGAGTGAGAACTTGGGCTCCAGGTGGGAGAGGCAAGGTCATTCAGTCCCAGCTGGAAGAGGCACACGTGTAAAGGCACAGAAATGTAAGATGGCTGGTGGACTTCCGTGTGGCTCACAGCCAGGGAGTGTGAGGACAGCAATGGGAAGTGGAACACACAGAGGGATGGGACAAGATCCAGAAGACTGGTGCTTGTCCTTCAGGTCACAGAAAGAAGGGGAACAAGATGATTGTCATTGGCATCACTTAGGAAGTTACTGAAATTGGATAGACAAGGAGGCTTAGGAGGTGGACTCAGTGAGACCAGGAGCCAGATGGATGAGGGAGAAATGGGTCTAGCGTTTCATCCAGAGCTTCTGGCTTGGGTGAATTAAAGGATAGCAGTACCATTGTTGTTTAATAGGTACAGAGTTTCAGTTCTGGAGATGGGTATAGTAGTAATGGCCACACAACCGTGTGAATGTACTTGGTGCCACTGAACCATCCACTCCAGAAGGGTTAAATGGTAAAATGGTATTATGTGAATTTTACCACAATTTCCTTTAAATGCGAAGAAAAAGGCAGTGCCATTAGGAGTCCGAGATGTGGAAGAAGATAATAAATCCCAGCTCAGAAGCTTCAGCTGTCAGTTTCTCTCCCTAGTCTCCCACCAGAGCCAGGGACTACCTATTCTGGATGCTCTTTGCTCTTTGCTCTACTTCCATTATGCCCTGTTCTACCATAGGGTCACGTTTACATGTCCAGCTGTCTCTGGAAAGTAAGGTCCTTGAGGATACAGGCTGTCTTCATTTTATGTCCCAGGTGTGCCTCTCTGACTTTGACCCTGATGCAAAGCGAGGATGGGGGTTTGGGAAAGGGATGGGTCAGAAGGGACTGAAGGGAATTCTAGCCAGTGACCTTAAGTTCAATCATAAAATAGCAGACTATGTCATCACTTGCTGGCAGGAACTGGTGATGGGGCTGAAAGAAGACTTGGAATTATTGAACAAGGAAATTGGCATGACAACTGATCAAAGGAGGGGAAAAAAAGGATTGTCCCAGGGTGACATAGCTCAAGCTGAAAATCATTTTCTTGTGGGTGCAGCCATATAATGAGTAGTGTGATTTCCTCCAGCTGTGTTTAGCAGCGTGCAACCAGAAGCAGAAAGCTGAGGAGCTGGAAGGACCCATAGTTGGGGCTTTGCTAGGGAGATGGGGTGTGAGTACAAAGAAACAGAATCAAGGGTGCAGGCAAGAAAGTAGTTCATGTACTTGACTGTGAGATCCAGTCTGGGGAGGGAAGGGCTTGAGGTCAGAAAGAAACTGAGAAAAGGAAGGGGAGGCCAGAGGAGAATATTTTATGGGGATGAAGGAGATTTAATGGCAGAGCAAGAGTGAGAAACCTGGAAAAATAAGAGCTTGGGTTGGGAAAGCTTAGACTTTGAGAATGATATGGTTCCTGGAGGTGATAAGATCTGGGGTGTGGCCCAGGAGTGGGCTGCTGAAAGTAACTAAAGGTGACAGGGGACCATGTTGTGCAGGCCAGGTAGTCAATGGGCCATCCACAAGGGAGAGGGGCACGGCTCCTTGTGGGTCTGAGAGTCAGGCTACTTCCCCTGTAGCAACCTCCTGTATCTTCTGCTGCCTGCTCTTTCCCACTCTTCCGCATAGTCCTGAGCAATATCATTCACTCTTCTGACAGCAGCTAGAGTTCCTTTGCTATTGACTCCTGAATCCTCATTAGCAGCCCAGCCCCCCACCATTCCAGAGTTCAACTGACTTCACCTTGGCTAGCAGTGTCTCAGACCAGCTCAGTCGAGACAGGCAAGAACTGAGCTTCTCGCCCCTTCTACCCCAATCCCGTGTCTACTGTGTTAAAAGGCCCCACAACTCCCAACCCCTGGCCCAAAGCCAGAAGTCAGGAAATCATTTGTGGATTCTCCCTTCTCCTCACTCCTTAGGCCCTAGTGATCCCACTACTAAAGCTTCTTTCACCTTTGTACCTAATTCTATTCTATATCCATTGTCCATAGCCAGGACTCAATGGGAGGACCTCACCTTGTAGGGAGCACATTGGAAATTGTAGGGGCATTTTTCTTTTCCTGTCTAATAATTGTCTCTGAGGAGTAAAATTATTCTGGGTCTCTTGGAGATATTCAGATGACCCTTCTCACTTATTGACACAAAATGTAGCTCATTTTAACTAAGGGTTGAATACTTTCAGTTTCAAATGCTCTGAAGATGAGACTTTTTAAATCATTAAAACTCATCTTGAAACAAAGCATTGGCTTTATGCCTACCTTTCTAGTCTCAGGGTCTTAATCAGTTAACTCTCCGCTCAGGAATAAAGAACAGTCCTAGTTTGGAGAATTCCTTTTCTCAATAATGACATTCCGATTATTCCTGTCCTGGAACAAATCAAATCCAGCTTAATCCCAGAGAAACATTGAATATCAAAATTAAGAAGCCCAAAGGTCTGAGTCTCAGCACAGGGGCCCACTGACCTTTGGCTGATGCTGCAACCCAGGAGCGTGATGAGCCCAGTCCTTGGCCCCAGTCGCCATGCATCCCTGGAGCTGCAGGGCCCTACACCAAGTGCTCATCTGTCATTCCCTGCCACGTCCACTGCTGACCCCAGGCGCACTGGGTGGGGTGGTGTGGGAGAGAGGCTCCACCTCACTGCACCCTGCTCAGCTGCTTGTCTCTATCTGGCCTGCCTGTCCGGCACAACCAAGGGCAGGCCTGAGGGGGCACAGGTCTCTGGTCCTCCTGCATAATCCTCAATTCTAGGCCATCCCCTCAGTGTGTTCAGGTCTCCAGTTCTTAATGAATTTCTCTGAGGGCTCCAAGTGCACCCCTTGGCTCCCATCCACCCTTGGCCACTTTCTTCCAGCAGATGCCAGACACATTACATTAGCATAATAAAAACAAACTTTGTAGAGTACAACTACCTCTTTTTTTTGGTACCAGGGATTGGACTCAGGGGTGCTTACTTAACCACTGAGCCACATCTCCAGCCCTTAAATTTTTTTTAATTTTTATTTTGAGACAGGGTCTTGCTAAATTGCTTAGGGCCTCACTAAGTTGCTGATGCTGGCCTTTAACTTGCAATCCTCCTGCCTCCGAAGTGGCTGGGATTACATGCATGTGCCACTGCCCCTAGCTGAGCACTACCTCTAAAATACTTTTCATAAGCTCTTTTTAAAAATTATTTTTATAAGTTAAGAATCATCATTGCCACCTTATGTATGAAGAGACTCCAAGAAGACAATCCTAAAGCTATATAGTTAGTCAGTATTAGACTCAGAATTGGGTCCTCCGATACCAAATTCTACATCTTATTAACTGCATGTGACATGACTTTCCCACATACTAGATGAACACAATTAATTAGACTTGGTGGCACCAGAGCCATTCAAGTGGGCTTATAGGGACTGCCTCCCTTCTGAGATGACATGAAAACCAGGTCAGCAGACCACATCCATCCTGGGCTGTGGTAGACAGATCAAGAACTTTCATTTGTAGGAAAGTCATAAAACAGGCAAACCCCAACAAAATATTTCTTCCTGGTGTGTCCATTTATGGTGAAACTACACAGACCAGCAAGGCATTCATTAATGTACATTTCAGGTTGTTGCTCTGGGGACCAGCAGGGAGGTAGACATCAGGCTTCTAGGGTGCTGGGCTGGTCGAGTCCCTAAGCTAGACATATATGGATGGTGTGTTTGTAGGAAGGCCCGCAACACTGTAGAGACAGCGAAACTGCTGCCAAGAAGTGGTCGGTAGTGAGAGGAGAGCAGAGAGGAGAAAGAAGGAAAAGACCAGGGGCTGACAGAGTATTTGCTAAGGCCAGCAGTGCCTTCTTATCAGAACTGTAACTTTGTGTATGTGCAAGACCAGATCTGCATAAAGAGAGAATACTGATGCTCAGCCAAAAGGTTTTTCTTCATTTTGATGGATATTTCCAAATTGGTGTCCAGAGGAGGTACCCACCGACAAGCATCTATGAGTACCTGTTCCCTAAACCATAGAGTATTGTGTGTTATTAAGCTTTGAAATCATTGGTGTGCTGGTGAAGAATAATGTTTTGTTTATTTGCTTTTCCTAGATCAAGGTTGAGCTTTTAAAAATATAAATTATTCCTGACTTACTTTTCTGTGAGTAGATTAACTTGTCTCCTCTCCCCACCACCAAAAAAAAAAAAAAAAGAAAAAGAAGAAGACCAGGGTCTGGGGAACCTGGGAACCTGGCAAGAAACATGACGGAAGGAAAGCAAAATGGAGTCAGTGTCCAGAGTCCTGATTCTAGAGCAGACAGAAGTGCCGTGAAATCCTAACTCCACCTTTTAGGAGCTGGGTAGGCAGGACCTACCTAACCTCTCAAAGCCTCAATTTTCCTCAATCTCAGTGAACTAGGAACAAAAATAGAAATATCGTAAGGATGTCAGAAGCATGAAGTGACACAAAATGTGTTCCACCCAGTATGGTGCCGTGGGCTGATTCCTGCCCTTCCTTTCTTTTCTGACCACACCTTTCCCACCCTCCGTACCCATGCCTTCCTCCCACACAGCTCAGGTTAAAATCAACCCAACTGCTCTTTTTTTGTCAAGTCGTTTATAAATAACTCTGGCCACTTGGGAACCAGGGGAAAAGGAGGCTGCTGCCTCAGGCTTGGACCTGGGCCTGCGGTGACAGGCCTGTGTGGTCTGTCGGCGGTGGTCTAAACAGTTCGTGTTCAGGGTTCCTCTGGTTTACAGGCAAATACTCTGCTTCTGCTGCTTTCTTCTAATGCTACAGGAGCTTTCAGCCCCAGACTCGGCGTTTGCTGTCAGAGGATGGAAAAGTCTTCCTCAACTTGTGGTTCATACCCCATCCTTCCGAAGTGCTGGTTATGTTCAAAACTCTGCCAGAAAAGGTTTGTATTATGTTGTGTACCAGAATGGAAACTGGCTGTTTTTTTATGTCTCATATTAAGCACATTAATTTGAGAGAACATCTCATTTTTTTTTCAAACACATCTAATAGACTGAAATCTTTTCACAACTAATACTTCTGCCTACTTTATTATAATTTTTCTTGGACCTGATTATTTCATGAGTTCTCTTTTGCCCTGGTCATTAATGAATGAACTAATTCAGGTTTCTGACATTCCTTATTAATCCTCAATTTCCTCCCAAATCCTTCCATAAAACCCCACCTTCTTGCCCTGAAGTTAAAGAAAGGTTGGAATCACACTACTAACTCAGCTAGTTACTGTTTTTTGAGGGATTGCTCTATCTACCTCACTTACTGATAGATAATATTGATAATATAGATAATATATGATAATAATCATATAAAATTTGTAATATTGATAATCACATAAAAAAGTAAATATAAAAATACATAAAACATATAAGCATTTGCTAAATAAAAGTGCAATGTTGTCAGGAGTAGTGGTCCACACCTGTAATCCCGGCAGCTCAGGAGGCTGAGGCAGGAGGATTGTGAGTTCAAAGTCAGTTTCAGTAATTTACTGAGGCCCTAAGCAACTTAACCAGATCCTGTCTCTAAATAAAACAAAAAGGGCTAGGGATGTGGCTCAGTGGTTAAACGCCCCTGGGTTCAATTTCTGTACCTACACAAAACAAAACAAAACAAAACAAAAACACATTCTCCAAAAGTGCATTGTTGAAAATGTCATTTCAGAAATATTCTGATTTTTCTTTGTAAGCAAAACCCTGTTTAGGAAAAAAAAAAATCTGTTTTGCTTACAGGTATTCACTCAGGCCAATGTTATCTTAATAGGGTCCCTGCTATAAGTTTGTTTGTGAGCCTTATAATTCACAGATGATCATATAAATACATTTTGATGTATTCATGGCCACCAATGACATTAAACAAAGAGAAACAAATTTCTTTAACCTCTCACAAGAGGGCCCTTGTCCCAAAGCATAGAACCCTGCTTTATGAATAGATTTGTTGTTTTCTTTCTCAGATATTGTCCTATGTACACTGTGAAAATGTTTATTTAAATGCAACAGGCCCTCTGGACCACAGGTTCTGCATCTGTGGATTCAAGAATTCAACCAAGCACTGATAAAAAATATTCTTGTGCATGTGTACTAAACATATACAGTTTTTCTTTCTTGTCCTTATTCCCTGAACAACACAGCGTAACAACTATTTACATAGTATTTGGATTGTATTAGGTATTATAAGTACTCTAGAGATGATTTAGAATTTATGGGAACATGTACTTGGGTTATATGTGAATACTGTTCCATATTTACAAGGAACTTGAGCATCTGCACATTATGGCACCCACAGGGACCTTGGAATCAATCCCCTGTGGGTTCTGAGGTTCAACTGCATGCATCTCGTTTAAAGATACAATTCCCATCATACTCAAATATTTTATATTGTCTCTTAGAAACTTCCTAAAATTTCTTTTCTTGTACTGATTTTCCCCACAGGAAGCTTTTAGAGCCTTAACACTAACTCTACAGTTGATGGCTCCCTTCCATGACATTGTGGCCTACCTTTTCAGTTTTGCTAAACTTGGCAATTGTCCAGCATGCTTTGAATTTCCTCTGAGCCCTAATCCTTTGAGGAGTGACTGGGGAGGAACTGAGGGCATTGGTAAGTGACAAATGATGATTAAATCACCTTCAATATTCAGTTGGAATTCTGTGATACTCTTAATACTTAGAAAGACAGAACTATACTATTTCCTCATAAATAGCAATGATAACAAAGGGCAAAGGAGAAGTCCCCCTATAGACTGTCTCCACACTCACGCTCACCTGATGGAGCCCACATTTATGGGCTAAGTCACAAAGTGCACGAAGTCAGGAGGTGTCCCAGGTTTGTACCCTGCTGCTGCTAATAGTCACTTTACTCCCTGGGTCTCTGTTTATCCATCTATAAAATGGGGTGATAATGCCTGTCTCCTAAAGATATTCTCTGGATTGAAGTCTGTATAACATTCTTGAAGAATGTATAAGACTGCACTAAAGGTGAGTTTTGTCTCATTCTCTTTTCCTTCCTGGTCTTTGTGAGCTCACAGCGTAAGGTCAAAGCCAAGCACTCACTGTTTAGAAGCTTGCAGACAGCCCCAGAGAGCCAACAACCACCTGATAGTCCTGCGGTCAGAATGATCGAGGCTAGTGTCATATGTCCAGCTAATCAGTGAACGCTAACTCAGCACCAGGTTACAAGATATAGTATTCTTAAGAGACTGTTACTAAGATATTGCATAATAGCATTTTGTAAGTAGGGTTTACCAGAAGCAGAGAAATGGATGTTTTTTCCAAATTAAATCATTAGTCATGTAACTATTAATCAATTAACAGCAGAATATTATAACATAGTATAGCTAGGGATTTTGAAGAATGAAAAGGGCCTAAGAAATGGGGTAATGGGCCTATTTAAACCCAGTGGTTTTAAAACAAATGTAATATAATCTAATTTTATTCCTCTCTGTTCAACACATAAAGGAATGTGTGTGGGGGAGACCCTGGAGTTGGTGACTGATGGCTAATAGATGACAGACTTTGTAAATAATCCCATGTGGGACACAGGGAAGGACATGAGTGGTGACCCGGGAGGAAGATGGACACCCCTCTGAGGACAGGCAGCACGAAGAAGGGTGGCAAAGAAGGGTGGCATTGGTGTCACCTCGGCAGAAGACACAGGATTATTGCGGACTGATGAGCTCTCCAAAGAACTAGCAAGTGTTCAAGATAAGCATCAAAAGATCAGGAAGTTTCCCAAGCATTCCAGATCTTTTCCTCATACTAATGTGGATCGGTTGGGATTTTCTCAGATGGGCCCTCTTAGGGAGCTGCTGGGAGGTTGTGTGTGCTGGACCTCCCATGCAGGATGGGAGAAAGGAAGTAGGTCACGAAAAATGCCTTCCTGCCCTATGGACAGGGAGGCAGGTGTTACTTGGCGATAAGACAGAAGCTGAGAGAGCCAGGACCTTGTTTCCAAGTGAAGTCACAGCACAGGAAGTCCTACAGGAGCTGGGAGCAAGGAGTGCCCAAGCAGATTCCGTAGGAAGGTGATCTGGGGGTCCTTGTCCCTACCTGGGGAAGAATGGGCTTGGATCAATGGAGAAAACGAGGAACAGTTCTGGCAAAAGAAGGAAAGGACACAGGCCAAGGCAGCAGGCGGAACTGTTCATGGCCAGTACAGAGAAGTGAGCCCAACAACCAGCCAGTGTCCGGTGTTCAGACTTCAGGATGAAGGAAACTGTGCTCTTGCTATTAACATGCTGTAAACCTGGGAATCAGGGAGCTACGTGCAGATCAGGCTTCGAGATCAGAGTTGTGCACCGTGGCAGGTTCCAAGTAGAAGTGTTTGTGCCCCAAGCAAAGTGTTCAAAGTTGTGCATGGGCTGATTTGCTGAAATAGATAAAGTATGCATTGACTCGAACTACAGAATAAGAGAGGGGAGGGAGGGAGGGAGAGAAAAAGAGAGAGAGAGAGAGGGAGAGGGAGAAATCCCACACTAAGAACATCATCTTTTTAAAAAGCCTGGGTTAATTAGTTCCTGGCCTGATTCCCAGAGAAGGCAGGGAGAATGAAGGTGAAAGATGAGGTGAGAATCTGTTCCTTTGCAGAGCTATTTGGAAGTAGATGAAATGACTTTTGTGGACATAAAATATTTTTTAAAGGGATACTCAGGATTTTATCTTTTCTGTGGATCTTGCTGAATTCTCTCCTTCCCTGAAAGCCAGCAGCTCCCTTTGGAGTCGGTGTGAAGCAGAGGATGTAATCAGAATGTGGGAGCTGACACTGAGACTTCTTTGTAAAGGATTAGGAGGCCAGTTACAGCCCACATACAACACATCAAATTTAGGATTTCGGGAACTCTTAAGACAAACCAGCAACAAAGAGCACTGGGCTCCGAGTCTTCGTGGGGTGACAGGGACACTGTGATTGCCTAGGCTGCCTCAAACTTGGAATCCTCCTGCCTCAGCCTCCCAAGTTTGCAGGGATTACAGTTGTATGCCACCACACCTGACTCAGAGTGAATATTTTAAAATCAGTAAATAACAAAGGGAAAGTAGTTCCCATCTCCACAATTGTGTTTTAATGATAATTCCACATATCAACACATATAACTATTTTGCTAAGAATTGATCGTATGCAAAAGTGTATAAATAACACAATGGTGGAAAGGATGAGGAAAATCACCTATCATCCAAACACTTTTGTAAGCAAAATATTTTTATTTCTCTTCACTCCCACCTAGCCCTTGCTGAAGTACATTTTACATTTACACATTATAGCATTTTAAGCATGTGCAATTTTATATTCTCCTTTTCTCAATGTCACTCTAGAGGATTATAAACATTTTCCCCTGGTCACCATTTAGCCAGACAGAGTATGTATTGCTTGTAAACCAAACACACTAGGCCTTGAGCAAAGGAGGCTCACCTCAACAGTGACCACCAGGGCTGGCTCCACAAATGATCTCCCTCCTACCACCAACTCCTACAAAAGTTCTTGCACAATTTGTTCTAATGCCACTCCTCTTCTGGTGGACACTTTTTTTCAGCCCAATAGAACCAGATTTAGAGGAATCATGAGAAAAGTCTGATACTTGGACTCAATTATTTGGAGGCTGGAAAAAAACCTGAAATCATTTTATTGTTGTGTGTAAAACACCAAATGGATATGAAATCTGTACTGCTCTTCTTTTCCTACAGCCAAGAGAATGTGTTGCAAATATCAGTGACAGTACTTAGCCCTGGATCTGCCCAGATTGAGGCACCATAGACAGCTTCCCCATGCTCACAGTCCTCTGCTTTCCTAAGCAGGAGAGGCCCATTACCAGGCCAGGTTGGGAACATGGCGGCTTGGGGCTGGATGAGCTGCCGAGGTAGGGCAACTCCAGCAGTGCCCTGTGGGTCTTCCCTCTTATTCCTGCCTTCATCTGCCTATTGAGGAATAGTGATCAATTTCCACAGTCCTTCTTCCCATTACAGGGATGTCCCATCAGGGTAGAGAGATATCACTGTCCTCACGGGGAACTGATGGCATTTTAGATCAACTGACATTTTGGTAGTCCTGTAAGTGTAGGTCCACCAGGTTCCTGAAGAGCTCATTACTCTCTCCCATTCTGTCTGATCAACTCCTTCCCTGTGCCAATAAGAGAGATCCCAGGACAGCCGCCCAGATTCAGGCCTGGTTCCTCAACCCAGCACTGAGTAAGCCAAAGGGCCCTTAAGCTAAACTTCCATCTAAAGTATGTATAAATGTGTTTATATGCAGCCTACTCTTGTAGTAGCCAAGTAGGGGTCTTTCACACCTATTCCTAAAATGGCTAGAATCCCCTGGAAGGGTATGTATGTGTGTCTGTATATTTGCATGTATGTACATATATATGCATTGTTTTCTTACTTGCTTTGAATGACTTTGAGTCTTCTTTAGTCTATAAGTTAGTGTCTAGGAAGGCTGATTTGGATGATATGGCAATGAAAATAAGAGCTAGTTTATGATTTATAATAGTTTCAAGTTCCTGATGAATATACTGAGAACTATACTTTCCCATTGCTTATAATTTGTCTTTTTCTTTCTATTTTGAGACCATAGCCTTGTAAGTTTTAAGCTTTCTTTCAACAGCATGTTCTCACTGCGCTGAAAAGCAAAGCAAGTTTTTATCTTTTCAAGGAAGGAAGGAAGGAAAGATAAATGAGACCTTAGGTTCTAGAGCACAATGCTTTGCTGACCTAGCAAAACATAATTAGTACATCTATCAACAAAGAAAGGGAAGACTGTTCAGGTGACAGGTTAACTTTGGGAGGTAAAATAGGTCAGCAATGATAGCCTGTATTTCATACTGTCTGACTCAAATGTCTGTCATCTAGGATCTGAGCTTCAAGAGCTGCAAAAAATGCTTGACAGCCTCAAGAGCCCCCAAGACCCGACCCAGGTGGCCCAGGCCCTCGAACTCCGTAGGGATGTTATGTTTCTGAAATTTGATGCTGCAGTGAGGCATCTCATCCGGTAAGGACTGGAGTGCTATTCTTGCCTAGTAAATTCTGCTGCGCAGGTGTTTGCTGAGTGACCATCTAGGGAGGCCATGCTTGGCAAGATTAGATAATGAGTTTAAAATAGACCAGGGTGCAACCAGATCCAGAATGCTGGCTACAAAATGTGTCCTGCTGTGAAGGCTGTCCCTGATGAATGTGTTCTAAAATTCTTTTTTTTCCTTCTTTCTTTTTAGATATACATGACAAGTAGAGTGTATTTTGACATTATACATACTTAGAGTATAATTTATTCTAATTAGGATCTCATTCTTGGGCTGGGGATGGAGCTCAGTTGGTAGAGTCCTTGTCTCACATGCACAAGGCCCTGGGTTCAATCCCCAGCAATATACACACACACACACACACACACACACATGCATGGATCCCATTCTTGTAGTTGTACATGCTGTGGTGTATTTTGATTTTATTAAATGTAATTCCAAAGCAGTTTGCATAACAACTACTACTTTCAGTGTTCAGGTTGTTTTATTGGGAGTAAAATTTTTATACTTCTGAAGATGATTTCTTTAATATTTTCAACTTTTATTTACCTTTCGAAGGGACAGAATTTTTACTACACTTCTGGAGTTAATGGGATTGGCTACTGGAGTTAAATTTATAAATAAAAAAAATCTACTTCTGGTCTTGTAGTAACAATCCCATTAAGTACTCTGAATTTTTAAAAAAATGTTTTATTTGTCTCCTTAATCATAATTCTGATGGATTTTAGATTGAGTTTAGATTAAGATTTACAATGTTTCCAGGTTAAATTTTATATGGGAGGGGAAGAAAATTGGGCCTGAGCATTTTTTGCTTATTATTTTTCTTTCTTTCAAAATGTGTCATCTTTATTCAATTTACAAGTTACACACAGAAATGCATACAAATGCACACATATAAGTTTTTCTTTTCACATACATAGGATCACACTATTACAGTATTTTGTAACTTGCTTTTCCCTTTCAACAATGCTTCATTTTTATATTAAGTATTCTTACACTATATAATTTTAATGATTCCATAGAAAACCACTATGTAGTGGTATTATAATAATATTTGGCCAGTCACCTATTGGTATATTTGGGTTTATATATTATATAAATATGCTGCACTAAATATTCTGATAGCTGACTCATGTGCAACTATAATTACTTCTTTTTTTTTCTTTTCAAGACTCAAGATATCTTATTAACAGCTACTACAAACAGTAAGAGCTAAATTAGATTACCAAGTACAAAACTCAACATATAAAAATCAGTACTTTACATATATTCAAACAGTTTTTGGAAGATTTAATGAAAGAAAAGATTTCATATATAACAGTAACAAAAACTATTAATATATTTGTCAATAAAAACGTGAGACCTATTAAAATAAAAGCTAAAATACCACTGAAGGCAAAAAAAAAAAAATAGCCTTTCTACAAATAGAAGGACCATATTATTGTGTAAATTAATTTGTAACTTTAACTAAATTTCAATGAAAACTTAATAGTTTTAAGCTATATCACCTGATGCTAAATTTAGTGAAAAAAATAAACGTAGTAGTGGGACCAGCACTAAAACACATTAAGCCATTTTTAAAAGCCTAAATAATTTAAGAGTATCATACTGGTCTATTAGCAAAACAGAATGTCCAGAAGTAAGTACACTCAGATATGTATAGGAATTGAATGTATAAGAGGACATCATCTCAAATCATTGGGAAAAAGTAGAAGTTAATAAATGCTATAGGAATAAGTAAAGTAATATCACTGCCTTACTTCATATACCATGATAAATTCCATATGTACCAAAGATATTTTTTAAATAAAACAACCATTAAATAATAAGAAAACTTGAAATATTTTTCTTTACAAATCTGGAGTTAGCAAGAACTATCTAACATTTCATGACTCAAAATCCCCAAGTCATAAATTATTTCACTGATACTTTTTGTTAAATAAAAATCAATTTTTTATGGAAGAAGCAATCTAAACAAACTTTTAAAAAAGACAACTAAGGGAGATATTTACATCTCATATCACATAGAGCTATCCTTCCTAACATATAAATTGACAAAATCATAACCCTTCAAAACATAGAAAAAGGAAATAAAATTTTCTATTAATAAACAACAAGATAATTTCATTCATTAAAAAAGAGAAATGTAAATTAAAACTTCAAACGAAAGACCGTTTTCTCTCTCTCCATTGGCAAAAATTCTAAGTTAGCTAACATAGTCTATTGATAGGACTCTATAAAGGGAAAGCATTTTCTCATGCATTCTGACAGTGGTGTGTTAAAGTCACCCAGATTTATTGTGTTGTGGTCTATTTGAGTCCTGAAATTAAGAAGTATTTGTTTGACATACATGGATGCACTGTTGTTTGGGGTGTAAATCTTTATGATCATTTATCTTCCTGATTATGGTTCCCTTAAGGAGTATGAAATGTCTTTCTTTATCCCTTCTGATTAACTTTGGCCTGAAGTCCACTTTATCTGATATAAAGATAGAAACCCCCCCCTTTTTTTTTTAACTGAGTCCGTATGCATGGTATGTTTTTTCCCATCCTTCCACCTTTATTCTGCAGATGTCTTTTTCTATGAGATGAGTCTCTTGAAGGCAGCAATCTGCCAATCTATTTTGATTGATGAGTTTAGACCATTAACAGAGTTATTATTGAGATATGATTTGTATTCCCAGTCATTTTAGCTTATTTTTGGTTTTTAACTTTATGTGTTTTCTCCTTTGATTGGCTTTTCCTTTTGGGTAGTTCCTCCCTTTGCTGACCTACATTGTTGTTTTTCATTTCCTCCTCATGGAATATTTTGCTGAGAATGTTCTGTAGCGCAGTTAAATTCTTTTAACTTTTGTTTATCATAGAAGGATTTTATTTCATCTTCAAATCTGAAGGTTAGTTTTGCTGGTATAAGATTCTTGGTTGGCAATCATGTTCTTTCAAAGCTTGAAATATGTTATTCCAGGACCTTCTAGTTTTTAGGGTCTGAGCTGAGAAATCTGCCAATATCCGTATTCGTTTCCCCCATATGTAATCTGATGCTTTTCTCCTGCGGCCTTTAAAATTCTATCTTTATTTTGTATGTTAGGTTTTATTATAATGTGCCTTGGTGTGGATCTGTTGTAATTTTGTGCATTTGGTGTTCTGTAAGCCTCTTGTAATTGATTTTCCATTTCATTCTTCAGGTTTGGGAAATTTTCTGATATTATTCATTGAAGAGGTTGTTCATTCCTTTTGTTTGTATCTCTGTGCCTTCCTCAATCCCAATAATTCTTAAATTTGGTATTTTCATGATGTCCCATAGTTCTTGGAGTTTCTGTTCATGCTTTCTTACCATCTTTGTTTGGTCAACTTTATTTTAAAGATTAAATATTTTGTCTTCATGTCTGTCTTCCAAGTGATCCAGCCTGTTAGTGATGCTTTCCATTGAGTTTTTATTTGGCTTATTGTTTCCTTCATTTCAAGGATTTTTGTTTGTTTCTTTTTTTTTTTTTTTTTTTTTTCAGAATCTCTATCTCTTTATAAAAGTGAGATTTTGCTCTTTCATTTGTTTATTGGAGTGATCATTCATTGTCTGCATTTTCTCTCTTATCTCATCCTTTGCTTCATGAATCATTTTAATTAAGTATATTCTGAACTCTTTTTCTGATATTTCTTCTACCATGCTGTCATTGGATTCTATTAATATAGCATCTTGGTTTGTTTGGAACACTTTCTTCCCTTGTTTTTTCAAGTTGTTCATGTATCTTCCCCTCTAGCAGTGCAGATCTGGGGTATTGCAGTGTCCCCCCGTAGGCTTATAGTGACCCTGCAGGTTTCCAAAACCTCTTATTTAAGGAGGAGATCAATATTAGCAGCATCCAGTACAGACAATATGCAGCCCTAAACCAAATAGCCCCTATGAAGATGTTAACAATATTGTCATAATAAACAGTGAGGATGAGTTCAATTATTATCTACACTATAACAAATAGATTTGCAGTGAGGCCTACAATATCTAATGGTGGACAAAGAGGATGGGGTCAGGTATAGGATGCAACTGTTAGTGGGATAAGGAAAGAGTATATAGAAGTACTAGATCGTAGAGTGAAAGCGGAATCAAAAGAAGTTGGTTGTTAGCATGAGAAAAGGGAGAAAGAGACTCTGAGGAAACAGGTAAACAAAAGAAAAATAGAGCAAGAAAAATAAAGAAATAAAAACTTAAAATTTTTCAAAAAGGAGGAAAAAAATCTACACTATAACAGTCATATAGCATTCAAGTCTCCCAGTCTTCAGTAGCCTGATGCATGAGGGGTACCTGACAAGGAGCTTCTAGTCTCCAGAGGGGTCTCAGGATGGAATTGGCTCCATCTAAGGATGGCAGTTTTCACTTCCAGGATAATCCAAGATGGCCACACTGGCTTTCAAGCGGGTTGGCAAATGGGGAGGCGCAGCGCAGGCCATAGGCACCGAGTCCGTGTGGGGTGCAGTGGTTGAACTGGGGGTCCTGGAGGCGGTGCACAGTGGGTTGGGCCAGGGTTCCTGCAGGTCCTGGCTGTTGTGCCAAGATGGCAACAGCCACATGTAACCAAACCTGTGGATACTGTGATAGTGAACTTCCAGGCAACTCAGGCAGCTGGTGATACACTGGTGGTCTGCAGGCAGTCTGCAGGCTACCTGTGGATGATCAGCAGGAGGACCTCGGTTGGTGGTGATAGTAAGTGAAAGACAGGCAATGGGCAGGCAAGAGGCAGGCAAATGGGCAAATGGCAGATGAGAGACAGCAATCAGTTAGCGATCAGCACTCAAAAAGTAGTTGATATGCTGGCAGAGGGTGGGTGATTGAGGTGGACAAATGAGGTTAACATCAGGGAATTCATGAGCAGCAAAGACTGCCTCACAGAGAAACAGATTTTCCTCTGCTTGAAACCTGAGTTACGGAGTAACAAGGAATGCAGCCTCCCTCTAGTCCACCATCTTGGATCTCTGCTTATTCTTAAATTGTCAACACTTATTAACTTCTTTTGATTAATTCCCCCACATGAGTATTGAGGGGTTCTGCCCATGAATTACAACTGTTTCCCACCATTAGCATTGGGCATTTATCAAGAATGGAAATGTGGGAATTGTACTGAATGAACTATATTTTTTCTGCATTTTTTTACTCTGTCAGAGAACTTGAATTAGAATGTAAAGTCAGCAGGACAACACACACACACACACACACACACACACACACACATGAATTTCTCCCTGTTAACAAATAGCTTCTGAGCTGCAGCTTAGTGAAGCACATAGGCTTCACTAAAGGCTCTCTCAGGATAGCCCATTCCATAGGCCTACGGCTGAGAGCCCAAGGTCAACCTTTGTAAGGGATTTACAGAAGTATCCCCCAAAAGGCCTGCTTAGGTTCCAGTCTGGTACCGTTTTCCCAGGGGAACCACTCTGTCCCCCTGCCTTGCCAGGGCTTGCTTTGTGCTGGCACACTCCCTCCACAGAAATGGAGGGCACTCTGTCCTCTATCAGTTTTCAGCATCTTTCGGAGGGAACCACCCGGGTGGCACACACAACCTTATGGGCCCTTCATTTGTTGCATTTCCCTGACCTTCTTCTTTAGAGCTCTTAGGGTTGTGTTTGGAATTGCAAAGCCAGGAAGCAGCAGAGGACAATTGGATCCTTGGCCTGTTTAGCTCCAAAGCCTGAGAAATAGCTAGATTCTGAGCAGCAGCATGGACAGAAAAGGGGACTCCAAAAAGAAGGCAGGAAACAGAAGAGAAAGAAAGCAGAAAGATAAATGTCATCACTCTGGGTCGTTTTACTTAGCACTGATCCTGCAAACAAGGGAAAGTCCTTAAATAATCAAAAGAGATTAGAAGCTTGGGGAAGTTCCCTGGCCCTCCCCAGAGCTCAGCAGGACTGGGCAAATAAGACTGTTTGCCTGAGGAACTTTTTGCCTATGTAAGCTGAAGTGTTCTCCAGAGTTTTAAAAGCACTGAACTCTTACCTGGAATGAGAACAACACATGCTTCCATGGATTTGGGGGAGAGGAGAAAGGATGTGACTCAAGGACAAAAGGACAATAACCCTGTAGGGTCACCGAAAATCTGACTCCCACTTCTCTGCGCATAGATCAGATTAAGTTGCCCAATAGGCACATGTTACTAAGCACAAAACACTTCGTACTTCCCCTGTGGACCTGCCCTCTGCCAGCTTGGGCAAAGGCCTGATGGAAACTGGTCCTGTCCTCTAATGGGTTGGAATCCCTCTGTCCAGGGCTCATCACTGACCTCTGAGCATGTCCACCAACCTGCAGGAGGTATTTATTAACTAATTCGAGAAATGCCTGAGGCTTGAGCTTATCTGTGATGGTAGGTGAAATCATCATTCTCGTTGAAGGTAAATGCTAGGGTGGTACTGCAGTTCTGCCCAGTCTTTTACTTAAGTTAAGAATTGTTGGGGGCTGGGGAGATAGCTCAGTTGGTAGAGTGCTTCCCCTTGCAAGCACAAGGCCCTGAGTTTGATCCCCAGCACTGCAAAAAAAAAAAAAAAAAAAAAAAAAAAAAAGAATTGTTGGACTGGTGCCTGCCTGTTTTTGCATGGCCTGTGGGTTTAAAGATGTTTTGGCTTGTTTAAATGATTGGAAAAAAAAAATAGTATTTATGACACATGAAAACTATATGGACTTCACACACCAGTGTCCGTATGTGACGTTTTACTGGAATAAAGCCATGCCCATTTATTTACAGATTGTCTCTGACTACTTTCGCACTACAACCACAGAGTCAAATAGTTGCTGTGGAGACCATAGGGTCCACCACAAAGCCAAAAATATTTACTATCTGGACCTTTAAACAAAAATTTTCCATTCTTTGATTTAAAGGATAGAATTCCTTTGCAATTCAGGAATAGAGGGAAAAGGAAAAGTCCTTCAAAGTTATCCATAGAACAGAATAAAATATGTGGCATGGAAAGTGCCTCTGGTCAGAATGCACTGCTGATGTTCAAGTGATAAGGGGAGAGAGAAACTGAAGAAACCCGGAAGTTGTGCTCACTTCCTCCTCTGGAGGGCCCTGGCCCCAAGGGCCAGCCACAGGGCAGCATGAGCCTCTCAGTCGCGGACTGTTTGCTGGTTTCTCTTGATTTTAAAATTTATTCTTATGTTCATGCTTCCTACTTGAGTATCTTTAAACATTTTGCTAAAGTGTGTCCCAGAGTCATCTGGGGGTTTCTGGGAGACACACAGAAGGTCTCATAGGCGCTAGGCCTAGCTCTTGGCCTTGGCCACAGTCTCCAATATCTGAAAATCAAGAGCCCTAGCTTTTCCTGGCTTGCTCAGCACCACTGTGCAGGTTTTGCTGTATCTTTGCCTCCAGGAAAACTCCAGCATGTGCCCTATGAGTTAGCTGTTTCTGAAGTCTGAACTAGCCTGCCGGAGATCACACTGTGGGGGATTGTCACACAGGAGCCAATTGCTAGGCCTCCTAGGAATCCCTTACTGCTTATGGACATTTCAGAGAATTCAGGGATTTTAGTGGTCTGTGGGGAAACCTGCCTTTACTAAGGCCTGGCAGGTGGCAGGTGCTCCTTTAGCCTAAGCAAAAAGCCAGCCCTTCATTCCTATGTCTTCCCATAGCATCTGGGTGCTGCTGTCAAAATGCACTGGTTAGACCCCACCCACAGAAGATGCAGGCCAGGGTTCGCTGACTGAGGGTCTCAGTGGGTTATCACAATATCTTGTGAGACATTTTCATTATTTCCAAGGAAAAAGACATACTCACCTAAAACTTCTGTGGGTAAAGAAAACATCAGTCTTTTTTATTCAATTTTTTTAACCGAAATCACAAGAACATCCTGAGATAAGGGAAAGCAAGAAATTGGCTTTAGTTTAGTTACTATTGTGTGCCAATCTTGTGCATGTGAATTAACTATTTTTACAGATGAGGAAATAGAAATCCAGAGAAGTTGCATAAATTGCCTGGGTCTCACACACACACAAATCTTTGTATTAGAACTTGCATTCTTGTTGTCTGTGTAACTCCATAACCCTGTGTCATCCTTCATACCATATTTCTTTATCCCTTCCTGCAGCTCAGACTTGTGTTGCGGATTGACATAAATTGATTTTAAAGTATGAAGATACTTAATAGATGTTAGGTGGAAAACCTTTCAATGGAGAGGGAGGACATCAAAAAACATCTAGTCTAAAGATGTTAAGTATCATCTTGGTATTCCTTTATGTAGCATCACATTGTACAGTTCTCAGATAAGCAGTTCTGGTAGAGTGGGTGTGAGTCTTAGGAGGGATCATGATTAAGAATTGAGAAAGCAAGGAAGTATAACTCACAATTTCATCAATGGTGTTGCCTATAATTTGACTTCAGTCTCTCTAGTAGTATGCATCATACTCTGATTCTGTAGCTCAGAATGATAGTCACATTCATAGCTGAACTTTATTGATAGTTTTTTATAATTTCCAAGCATCTATATTAATAGACCCAGCGTATTACTTCATTTTTATGGCTATAATGAAAAACCTTAGGTTAAATATTTTATAAAGAAAAAAGGTTTATAGTTCTGGAGGTTCAAGGGTATGACATCAGCTTATACTTGGTTTTAGTGAAGCCCTTATGGTGCATGGTATCACAGTGGCAGGAGAGATCACATCACCAAACAGGAAGCCAGAGAAAGATTGGGGTCTCAGGAGAACTATGCTAATGCCTTCTGAGGATATACCCCAATGACCTAATAGTCTCCCACTAGGCCCCACTTCTCAAAGGTCCTACCACAATAATAAGGTCTTATTATTGCCACACCAGGGACCAAGTTTCCAACACTGAAACTTTGGGGGACACAGTTAAACCAAATCCAAACCATGGCAGCTCATATGTGCATAAAGCTGTGCTTGGGGCTCTAAATTTCTGCCAGTAATAGTGATCACTTCTAGCAATTGTTTATTTCAAAGTTCTGGACAAATTTTCTAGAATAAGAAAGCATATCAAAGAGTGAACAAGTAAGATGTGAATGGAGCTAGGCCCAGAGGAGGCTGGGACAGAGAGAATTCTGTGGATCAGTGGCAGAGACCGAGAGGAATGACCTGAGAGGAGCCATGTGGGGAGCGGTCGTGCCAGGATGCTCTGCTTCTGTGCTCTCGATTTGAGCTGGAAGTGCACGTTGCTGTCAGAATGTTCTGCTTTTGGATGCCATCATTTGAAGCAAGCACACACACCCGTGTAAGCACCACAGGAGAGGTGTGCACGTACGAAGTGCCTTGAGAGTCGAGAGGGAGGTCAGAACCCGTGTGGAACTCTCGTTTACATCTCACAGTTCCCTGTACAGTGCCTTGATACTAAGTGCTTGATACACCACTGTCACATGGGTGTTGAATGAATCATGGATTCCTCTGCAGGGCCCATTGAGTAGCATGAGAAATGTGAAAGACATAAGCAGAAGAAAATGCTTATATATCCTTTGGGCAACTCCAAGGTCCATCTTTGAGGTATCATGATAGATCAGTAGGTTTAGGGCTGGGGATGCAGTTCAGTGACAGAGCACAGGCTTAGCATGCATAAGGCTGTGGGTTCAATCCCCAGCAACTCCCCGCTGCCCCCAAATCACAAATCAGTAGTTTTATCCATTGTCTCAGTACTCAAATATTTATTGTTAATACTCATTAACATGTAAAAAGAATTTTACACTAGTGTGATTGTTTATTGTGTAAATAAAGAGCCCCTTTCATTTGTATTTAAAAATTTTTTTTTATTCTAATATGTTGTACATGACAATAGAATGCATTTATACATTTTGGTAGATCCGATGTAAATGGAGTGTAATCTCTTATTTGCCTTTGAGGTATCTATTTTGGGCTGATGGCAAAAATATTAAACTTGTCAGTACCATGTCATTGAGTAGTGATCATCTTGAGATTTTAAAATCAGTTGATTCAAAGTTCTTCCTCCCACCCTGGCCCCCATTTTGTTCTAATGGCTTCATATTCACCTAATTGGTGAGGGCAAGGGAGATAAACTGCAGTTTATCAGACAAGGGAACTCACAGCCCAGGACAGGAGGTCCTGTAGGCTACACAGGGCCTCAGAGTGAATGGACAGTCTTTGGAGCGTCAAGAGGGTATGTGCTCCCTCGTCCCTGCGGGAGGATTTGATTGGTTTGTTTGAGTAATTCCACAAGCTGGCAGGAAACTGAAACTGCTACTCAGAGATAAGCAGGAAGTACACCCGGTGCCTTTGATAAGGAGGGCTGTTTGACAATGTGGACCTTATCCTGGGAGCAGAATGGGAGGGGACCTTGTGGTTAGGCCATTCATGGCCTTTCTGATTTGCCAAATGTCAAGGCAGCACGTTATATTGGGCCTTAATTATAGGCCGCCTCGCACCACACCCTTCTCCTTCTTCATTCCCCTCATAGGTGCTTATAAGTCATCCTGGCAGTCAGGGAGAAGGAGCTACCTCACCCATCTCTGTGTGTGTTAGCTGGTCCACCCTCAGACTCCTCTGTTGGCCTACCGTCCAGTGCCCTTCCTGGACATCCATTATGGGGGGCTCAGTCACTCCCCAGGTCTTTCCCTGACACTCTGAGGGTCTGCTAGTCTCTAGAGGGCACCTCACTTCCATCAGCACTGACACGTCCCTCAGCTGTCACTAATCTCCTTCATTTTTAGCGTCTGCTCTCTGTGAGTTTTGGGCCATGCTCAGGGAGGATCCAGGCCATAGGTCCTTTGTGCTCTGGGGTATCCTCCTCCAACCCACCTTGAGTCAGCACTTTTCTTAGGCATTCACTAGAACTGAACTCTAGAAACGGTCTTTCCTTCCTTGCTAAACTCCTATTTCCTTTGGGGCAAGAAAATAATCCTAATTTATCATGCATACTTCCTTTATTTAATTTAGACTTATGGTATGAATTTCATGCTCTTGTCTCCAGGGTTTGTAGTTCTGGATGTGCAAAGCCAAGTTTGTCTAAACCAAAACAAAAACCTTTCTCTGCGTAACCCCTGGCTTTTATTACTTAGTTTAAAACTTGGTTTTACATATCAAGAACTGTTTCCTCAGCTATTGATCTTAAGATAGTCCGTTTAACATACACCTGCTATCTTTATTCTAGAGCCACAGGTATAGCGACAAATTTGGTAGCTGCATGTGGTTATTTAATTTAAATTAATATTAATTTCAGTGAAATAAAATTTAAAATTTAATCCCTGGTCACAGTAGTCACATTTCAAGTGTTCCACACGTGGCTCTGTTGGACAGTACAGCTCTAGAATGGTAGAAAGTTTTGCACAGCCGTCTAGATGCATCAACCTTCCCCTTGTAGGCTGTGAACCCTGAGAGTGAGGGGCGGTGTGTGAGGGGTGCAGGGGATGATGTGACTGAGGAAGAAACCTGTCACTATCTCTGATGTTGTCTTGCTACATTAGCTTTTGAAGAAAGCTTTGAGCTTTAGGAGCTTCTGTAACTGTTTTAAATGAAATGTCCCCCCATGTTTTGGTAGAAGAACATTTTTGGCAGCTGGAAATGTTTCTGCCTACCAGGCTGTCACTGATGGCATGTACCATGGGCTGCCACCACTGAGCAACTCTCTCAGGAAGAGCATTTTTGCCTCACAGCTTGGCCTGCCCCAGCCACTGGATCCACGGAGCCTCCAGGTATGTTTTATAGGTGTTTTAGACCTATAAAAGGTACATTTTGAGCTGGGAATTTTGTCACTTCGTTTCCATTTGGTTTAAATTTTGCAAGAGTGTGGATTCTTTAAAGCCCTTCAGTCTCTCTTGGTGCCCCTTCACTCTCACAGTGGAGCAATCTGGGTCTACATGGCCAGCTGTTATTCCCAGACTGGGTCTTTTCTGCAAATACTCAAAAAAGCAAGAGCTTGTCTGCTCATAGCTTGTAGCAAAATAAACAATCTTACCCATGAAATAAATGATAGAAATTATAGTACATAAATTGGGTCAACAGCTGAGTTTTGAATAGCCCTTGTTACAAGTGTTATCAAATGTCACCCTGGCAACTATTATTGCTCCTAGGTGGGAACAGCACTATCCTCCCACCTTCTAAAGGGGTCAAGGCTTAGAAAGCTGGATATCAAACTACTGGAGAGTTGGGGCAGCACCAGGCCACAAACTATATTACTTATCTATTGCTGCAGAACGAATCATCCTCCCAGGTTAAAACAATAAACGTTTATTATCTCACATAGTTTCTGAGGGTCAGGAAGTTGGGAGAAGCTTAGGTGGGTCGTTCTGGCTCAGAGTTTCTCACAAGTTGCAATAAAGATGTTGCCAGTACTCTAATCATCTCAGGGTGCAACTGGAAGACTATTTTCAAGTTCACTCGTGGCTGTTGGGAGACCCCAGAACATCCACTCCCATGCTTATTCCTGTGGACTTCTCTTCAGAGCTTTCTCACAACATGGAGGATGGCTTCCCCTAAAGCAAACCCTCTGTAATGGTTTAGATGTGAGGTGTCCCCCAAAACCTCACATGTGAGACAATGCAGGAACATTCAGAGGAGAAATGATTGGGTTATAAGAGTCTTAACCCAATCAGTGAATTAATCCTTGATGGGATTAATTGAGGTGGTAGGGTGTGGCTGGAGGAGATTGGAGTTTGGGTGTGGCTCTTGGGTATATATTTGTATCTGGGGGAGTGGAGTCTCTCTGCTTCCTGATGATGTGAGCTGCTTCCCTCTGCCCAGCTCTTCCACCATGATGTTCTACCTCACCTTGAGACCCAAGGAATGGAGCTGGCCTTCTATGGACTAAGACCTCTGAAACCCTCAATTAAATCTTTCCTCCTCTGTGATTGTGCTGGTCAGATCATTTAGTCCCAGGAGTGAAAAAGCTGACTAAAACACCCTCTGAGAGGGAGCAAGAGTACTTTTTATTACCTAATTTCAGAAGTGACACCTCATCACTATTCTCATATTCCATTCACTAGAAGTGAATCACCAAGTCCAACCACACCCAAGGGGAAGGAAATTAAGTCCCATCTCTTGATGGGAGAACTATCAAGTATTTGTGGACATATCTTTAAAATCACCTCTCAAGCCCAGGATTTTTACTTGAAAATCGACTTAATGTTTTGATATTATAAACATGATACATAAGTGATGCCAACATCAGTCCCAAGCAGGTACCATCCTTCTAAACTACAAGATAGTGATTCTCATCCAATCTTTGACCCTCACTTAGACCCGGAATACAGAGCTACACCCTGACCCCTGGGGCTGCTCTGGTTGCCTCTGGGTGTTGTCTAGGATTAAGTGGATACAGGTGTGCTAGCTCCCTGCTACCAGAATCAGTTCTAGATCTGGGAATTGACCGAAGCCAGAAACAGGTCTAGAAGTGTAGAGTGGGGTTACATAGGTAGGCCCATTGGATCCAGGGCCACATGATGTCGTAAGAGAGGCAATGCCATGGCTGTTGTCCTGTGATATGGAGAAGACAGAGACCTCCATATGAGAAGTTGTAACATCAGTATTGAGTTGATATCTGGCATTACAGCACAATGGTGAGGAGGTCCACTTTTTAAGATTCCTAATATAGAGAGCATTTAAGCAAGTTTACTTTTGTAGACTATAAATATATCCCATTGGTGCTGTAGTGTTATGGAACTTCTGAACACCAGTACTGACTAGTTATACAGAAACCATCTGCTGCAGAAATAATAAAAAATAATTATTATTACTCTCTCCTCTGCATCATCAAATATTTTCCACCAAGAAGTATTTCTACATAATAAATGAATCATCCAACAGTGTGTTGGAGTACAAATGCAGAAATCCTGTTCATAAACAGATGTATTTAACTTAGGGATACAAGACAACGTTACCATGTCTATTATTTGGTTCTTTTAGGCATCTGTGCTATTTCCCTGGAGAGCATTTCTGGAAGACGGAGGACCATTTCCTGTTATAAGTAGCAGACCAGATACCTTAGAGTATAATATGCAGGTAGGTATATCTTCCCACTTATTGGAAAGAGAAGAGAACGCAGACTGTGAGGCAAGGTGTCAGTAGGTCCCCAGGTCACAGCCTCCATATTCCAGCCAGTGGTGGATAATTTATGAGATAAGCAGGGTGCTTAATTATGAAGCTGTAAACCTGATCCTGCAAGGTGAGTCATATTTTTTTCCTGTGGAAGAGACTCATGTTCTCAGCAGATACCGACCTTGGTTGTAGACTCAGCTGAAGTTCCCATGGCGGCAGTGATCTAGGGGAGTGGCCATCCATCACTACTCACTGTCTCAGCCTCTTAGAGAAACTGCCAGGCTGGTAACTCAGAGCCGTGTGACTCCTGACTTGCCTAGTGAGAAGGGCATTTTTTACACAGGACTCATAAGGAGAATTTCTTTTAATTGTTTTGTTTTTCATTGTTAACCTCTTTTAATTATTTAAATTATTAGTTTCCTTTAATCATTGCATGTTTTCTCCTCATTATCTAAGTAAATATTGTTGTATTTTATTTTCAAAAATATAGGAAAGAGCTACTCAAGAGGTAGAGGCAAGAGGAGGATCATAAATTTGAAGCCATCCTGGGCAATTGAGTGATACCATGTCTCAAAATAAAATTTGAAAAATAGGCTGGGGATGTAACTCAATGATAGAGTACTTGCCTAACTTGCCTGTGATCCTGGGTTCAATATATATATATATATATATATATATATGGGGGGGGACTATGACACAAAAATCAACCATAACCTTGCTTCAAAATATGGCGTGGTGAGTGAGTGGGATGGGCCAAAAGCAGCTCTAAGTTGACAGTGGTTGGGACTAGGTGATAGGAACTATTATGATTGCTTTTTCAAAATTCTCCAAAAGTAAAAAGTGTTTTTTTTTAATATAGCAAAAGTAAGAATGGTTGAAAAATTGTAATCCCAACACTCAGACAATAGCAGTTCACATTTTGAGGTTTCCCCTCCACCCCCCGTACTTTTTTTTTGATATCCATGTGTTTATATGTGTACTTTTAAAGGAAAATCGCTATCACACTATACATTTGCCAAATACAGATCTGCTATAAGGACTGGAAAACTTGATACTTCTGCACAGAGCCAAATATCTCATATGTTCAAGCAGGACTTTAAACTACAAGTGTTATTTTGTTTTTTATGGATTTTCTAGTAGTTGAAAAGATGGCTTATAAACACCTAGTTTTCTTCCCCAAAACCACATGTGAATTTTATATAGAAGACTTCAAAATGGGAGGCATTTTTTGCTTGTTTTCAGCTGTGCCTCTGTGGGCTGAGTGACTGTGACCGCAAGGTGGCTCATGGAGAGCTGGTAGGCATGCAACTGCTAATGGAAGATGTACTAAGCAGCTGTCATATCACCATGGAAGGTCCCCTTGGATGGCAAGCCACACTGGACAAAAATACACAGGTATTCTTGGTGAATGGTCTACATAATCAACTGGTGCTGTGTGGTACAGAAGAACCTTCCTATCTAGGTAATGGGTTAGAGAGCCACATTGTTCCCATAGCCTCTTCCAGGTGGTCCCAGGACTGTGCTAACGTCACATGAAAGCAACAATGAAGCATGGGTAGCCTGTGAAAGCTACTACAAAGTATATTCTTTCACATTTAGTTCCATGATCAATTGTATTTCCATTTTTTTAAATTTTAAAAATAGAACACAGGTTATGGGAGGTCCATTGGAACCATTCCAGCCGAGTGCTTTCCTTAAGAGTCACTCATTAGGATCAGAATAGAAAGAGCCCCAGGTGAGCTTCTGAGGCTTGTGCTTGTATTTCATCTCTTAACCTGTGGGCTCCCAACCAGCATTCCCTCCCTTGGGCTTATCCCCTCCAAAGATCCAAAGTACAAGAGTCACGTACCCACCTAGTACCTTGACTTTAAACAATTCCGCATGCATAGTGAGAAACCCAGAATCCAACCTGTCTGGCCTTAGGGCTCTCACATACTCAAATCCACGTGTTTCTCCATTCCTTACTCTCTCTGTAGGCAAACCCATCTACTGGTGATACTTTTATGCAACTCTGAAATCTTTGTCTAGTTCAAATCTCAATCCAACAGATTCCTATCTTCATCTGCCTCCTGGACATCTCCTTTTGCTCCATCTCAGAGACAATGTGTCCTAACCTGAGCTTACTTTACTCCCCTAAAACTCCATCCTCTTTCTACATCCTACTCCACCACCAGACACTAAGTTTTGCTGTCCTATTATTTTAAGATCTCTAGCGATCTCCTTCCTCATGGTGACCTCCCTCCACAATCCCAAATCATCATCATCTGTTGCTGTTGTGATTATAACCACCTGTTGGAATCCACACACTTTCTCTTGTCTCCTTCCAACCCATTCATCAGGGTAATATTTTTTTGCTGGGGAGGGAAGTTCAAGTACTGGGGATTTAACCCAGGGGTGCTTGACCACTGAGCCACATCCTCAGATCTTTTTATTTATTTATTTATTTATTTTGAGACAGGTTCTTGCTAAATTGCTTAGGGCCTCCTAAGTTGCTGAGGCTGGTCTTGAACTTGTGATCCTCCTGCCTTAGCCTCCCTAGCACATTACAGGTGTGCACCACCGTGCCTGGTTCACTAGGGTAATATTTTAAAATAAAAACCTAATTATGTTACTTTCCTCCTTACAGCCTTCTGATGGCTTATGAATGCCCTGAGAGTAGAGTCCCCATACCCTAACTGGAACTTCATGACTTGGCTCCTGCCAGTATCTCTACCCTCAACCTCATATTTTGTCACATGTACCACATCCTCTTCTGTGCTTTTATGCAGCCTGGTCCCTTCCTTGGAAAACCTTCTCTCTTCCCATTTTTAATCTCATCACCTGATTAGTCCCCTATCTTTCAGATTTTAACTTCCAAACCACTCTCTTTAGGAAACTTTTTCTGATCCTCCACCTTTAAACTGATGCTCCTCTATGCCAATTAGAGTGCTCCTGCCACAATAGCTTCTGTCCCATTAGCCATGACTTAAATAAGAGAAGACTGATCTTCCCATAATGGAGTCCAGAAGGAAGAAGTTCAGGCTGGTGCAGCCACTACCCGAAGGATTCAAAATGTCTCCCTTGTCCTTGAAGATAAAAAACAGGAGCAAACACACTTCCTCCTTGAGGAGCTTTCCTTTTATCAAGAAGAAAAATCTTTTCTAGAAGCTTCCCAGTAGATTTTTTTCTTATGTCTTTTTAGTTAAAACGGAGTCACAAGTCCACTTCAGTCCAGAGGGATCATTTGCAGAGCTGGGTGTAGAACAAGTAGTGCCAAAATTAAGACCAAGATCAAGAAGTATGCAGGGTCCTTTGCTCCCTCTGTCACTTTCTGACCCTATTTCTGATGGGTTACCATCATTTCCTAACACTCCCTATCCTTTTCCATCTTATTCTTCATCTATCCTGTCTCTTCTTCCTACTTCCATCCTTAAAATCATTTAGATAAAAATTACTTCTCTTAATATGAAGTAGGGTTGCTTTAATATTATTGTTTATTTTAATTAGTTTTATTTTATGGTTTATTTTTATTTAGGAAGATTCAGCTGTTTATAGACACTAGGAAGCACTGGAATCTGCACCACCCTGTGAGTCAGAACTCGTGGGTAGTCCTAGCCCAGCCATGCCACAGTGCTAAGATCTCTCTAGATCTCAGTAACCAAAACCCCAAAGCAAAGATGGTGAATTAACTTAAGGTCTTTTAAATTGTAGTCCAAGAAGCCCTTGATTTTCTTGGAGACACCTTGGGCTTCTTGAGCAAGTGGGGCTAATTATGAGGCCTCTAGTATGCTCCCTCTATGTCCCTGTTTGTAGCTTTGTTCCTTTGGCTATTTTGGGCCACTACCCAAGATTTTATTTGGTGAAAGGTTTTTGAACATAAGACAAAGCTGGAAATCCATGGATAAGTGGTTGCTTAGGAGGCCACAGGCCTCAGTGCTTGCCAGCTGTCTGTGGGAGTTCAGTCTCCCCTGGGTCAGCCTTGCCAGTTCTCCTTTGGACACTCTGACCAACCCTCTTCCAGGCAGACACACCTTTCTTTGAATACATGAACAGCACTGATCTAAGATCCAACGACTCCAGGTTGTTTTTTCTGTTCCTAGGCAGGAAACTTGAGTGTCTAAGGTACTGTTACCTGAACATTCTCGCATTCAGATCATGAGATTTGCCATTTGGTCTGTGAAGGAACACTCCTTTTTCTGTGATTGAGACACTGCGGTCAGGCTGAGGACCTGGACTCAGTTCCCCCTTTTGTCTGCCCCTCTCTGGGTGGCCCTGCCCCTTACTGACTGCAGGAGAACAAAGGCCTAAAACCTTTTCCCCTTCACATCCTCCAGGACCCACAGCGGCCCTTCGACAAATACTTAAGGAAAGCACCCATGAACAAATGAACAAATCATAAGTTTAAAGTAAAATTGCCTATTGAGTAATACATTCAAATGAACAGAAATGTTCTCTGTCCAATGTTCTTTTACAGAATGAAAAAGGAACAGGAGATAGGATAACTTAAGTTTCTATCTCCATACTCATAAAATGGGTAAAATTCCCAGTGAAAAGTTATATTACTGCTCCACCGTGGTGGTGACTTAAATCTCAAATGTGGTGAACACTTTCCAGAACGCAGAGGCTAAACATGAAAGGTTTTTTGTTTTTTTGTTTTTTTGAGGGAAATAAAATCTTAATATGCAATAAGATAATTTTTTAAATAAAGGTTCAAGACCTAATCTGACAGCTGAGACTGAGTGAGACATTTCTATTCTTTCTGTACCCGGTCTGCTCAGGAAGGATTCTCAACCTCTTTCTGCTTGACATGTGCTACAGGCCTGTAAACCATTCCTCCTGGGGAAAACATTCAGTCTCCAGAGCATTTGTTTTGCATGGGCTGCATGTAAAAAGTTATCCCATTTTGTCCACCATCAATAAGGGATTTCTGTAATGCCTTTAGCCAGATTGGTCCAAAGAGCCAGGAATCAGAAGTCAGTTCCAAAGTAGCCCAAAGGTTTCCAAGCTGCTGGAGGGCCAGTGCGATGTGGTGATGTCCTTTGTTCTGCTGAGATCATTTCTGATGCTGTGGAAGCAGCTGGAAGTATTGAAGGATCACTGGGGCCAACTCAAGCTGGGAAACCAGGACATCAGCTCCATCTCTTTCCACAAACAGTACTCGGAGCTCTACAAGTGAGTGTGGCTGAGGCCGAAATTCACGTCAGTCAGTAGAGCACAAGGGTTTAGCAGGTCCTGCCTCTTGATGGGAAGGCAAGATTTGGTCCACAAATCCTAGTACACTAGTACTCTATTGAGCCCATGGCAGCTGGTGACACTCTCTATGAGAGTGGTGACACTCTCAATGCCATAGAGGAAAAGCTGAGTTGTATTAACTGCAAGGACAGAGCTGGATTCCTCTGAGTTACACTATCTTTTATATGTCCCTAGTGTCTGTCTTTAGGAACCTGTGTTCATCAAGTGACCCCCACAGTGCTGACTCTAAGGTTTTTTAGCTCATAGGATCCCAGATGGCCCTAGATAGACACCTGCTGCTGCAAGCTGCTTCTTCTCACTCTTGGCCCCATTAGACCTGAGTGCAGAGTCTGCACGATTGAGGCATTGAAGGCAGAGTATAATATTGGCACTGTGGCGTGAAGCTGTAGGTCTGTGAGGTGGTGCAGAACTTGGCTGTAGGCCTCAGCTGGGATGGCTTAACTGACAAGAAAGGCTTGTGCTTCTGCCACATATATAATCAAACAAGTACCCACCCACCACCCCAGACCTTACCCAGCTTCAGAAAATCCACTTTGGCACAGGCAGAATTGTCTATCCGGTGACATTATTACAGTCAGTGTTCCTGCTAGCCGAGGGATGAGAAGACTTGTCAATATTTTGAAAAATGAGGACTGAAATTATATGTACCCAAATGGGAAAAGACCTCAGGATTTAATATTGACTGAGGGAGTGGTGAATTTAGATGTTGATGTGTCTGTAAATGGGTTGGGAGGTTTATACCTGACAGCAGGAAACAAAGTGAATGAAAATAATTGCCAAAGAATCAGAATGAGAACAAAAAAAAAAAAAATGTTTGTTTGCTAATCTCTGTCTCTCTTCTTTGATAGAGCTGACATTCTCTACCCCAGCATGAAAGCTATAGCGAGGCAGATGGGGAAAGAAGATGAATTTGAAAGACTTATAATAAATAGCCAGTCCATTCTTCCCCCTAAAGGAGCTTCAGAAATTGAAATAAAAACTCAGCAGGTATGCAAGAGCTATTTTAAATTTGCTTTGGAAAGCTTGCTTTATGGCATTAGCATGTAAAATACAGATATACCCAAATGGTGTTTTTTTCTAAGAAGTACAGTGTAAATTGAAAGTTTGGAAGTCATTGGACAGACTGCAGGGTGTGGATAAGAGGGGAGTAAATATTTAAATGTATCTGGGAGCTTTAATCAAGCAGAGAACTACCTCTTAACATCTCAGTTCTATGTTTAGATTTTCATTATTTTGATTTTTCTCCAATTGAGATGCACCTTCAGAAGAAACATCAATAACATAACCATTACTCTCTTAAACACAACATCCAGCACACAAGTGTTCATGTAGAAATGAAATATTGAATATAGTTCCTTGTTAAATTGTTTTTCTGAAAGTAAGAAAATATAATGTGTGCACTAGCCCACTCCATGCGTTGGATGATCTATATGGAAAAGTCTTTTCCAAGTCTTTGCTAGGCTTGACCCTGAGACCCAAGCTCCCTGTGGTGGGGCTTATTGGTGACAGGCAAGCCAAGACCCTGATTGTCTGAATGTCAACACAAAAAGGATGTCCATCCACTAAGCTACAAGGTGGATTCAACCCCCACACATGCCCCAGGGCCAAGCCCATCATGGCTTAGCCTTCTAAACCTTGGTACCTCTCCAGCACCTGGAACCTTCCAACAAGGAAACAGTGGGCTTTGAAAGCAAAAATAACTGAAACGGGGGCAGATGTCGACATACCAGCAATGCTTTATTAAGCATTGGAGGGGCACATTTTCAGGAGAGAAAATGGCAAATGGTTACAATAGGGGTCTGAGTTTTACAGGGTTTAGTGAGAGTTCATCATAGCAGAATATTTAGTTTGCCTTAATCATTAGAGATTTAATCCTAGCAGAATGTGTCTGTTGAGCAGTCAGGAAAATAATCGTAGAATCAGAAATGGTGAAAGTCCAGAGCCCATTATTTTCCTTCTCTCTCCAGGGACCCAATCTCCTCCTTTCTCTCTGGGGGCTGTTGTTTTCCATGTCCTTCAGGCTTTGTGAGCATGGTGGACAGGGGGAGGGCTCATGGTTATTGGAGTGGAGTTTCTTTTCATGGGTGCAGAGCATTCGATCTTCTCATGAACTCCTCCTTGGTATCTAAGTTGAGTTTTAAACCTGAAGCCTTCTCTTATGAAACTGCCATCTCACAAAATTCCTGCCCACATTTACAGACCCCAGAAGACATGAGGTCACCTCTGGCATGGCGCTCTTTGCAATTTAGCAGAACTGGTAAAAAAGGTTGTTTTATATCAACTAGGGTGTGGACCAGGAAAAAAAAGATGTTGATCTCTCTGGAAGTGTATCTAACCCCTGAGAGCCCAAGAAAAGAACTCCTCCTTCTTCCTAGGGAGAAAATAACTGAGGATAGAACTGAATTCAAAACCCCTGTGCAGGAATTGGACTTGGGAGCCCAGAGTGTAAGCTAAATGTGGAGTAACTCTTAACCTATGCTTACTTTAGCTTCAGAAACTTCTGGAAAATCTTGAAATTCATATGATCCAGGAGGTCTTAAGGAAAGTTAATAAAGAGATGTTACTGGTTTTATCAGAGAAGTCCAAGAAAGAGTCTACTCTCCCGACAGGTAAAGCATGTTTATTTTTATTACTTAAAAAATTTGTATTATTATAAAAGTAATAAGAAATGTATCTATATTCATTATCTTAAAAATGCTGCATTGATGTAAAAAATATCTTTTATACCTTGACCCAGAGAGAATTACTACTAATGCTTTGGTTTCTTTCTTCCACTTAAAAAACTTTAAATAGAAAATGTACTTTAACTTCATTCTCAACTATGCTAATTAACTCATAAATGAAATAAAGTTGAAATGAGAGAAGCACAAAAAGTCTTTCTTATATATCATATATATGACATATATACGTGAAAATCTTACAAATATGTGTACTTAGGGTGGGAAGACATTCAAAATTGTTTCCTCTGAGGACTAAACTTAGGGCAACTCCATAGTCAGTGTACTCACTCAGAGTATAGAGGGGCTCTTGGTCATCATCTTGAAACTCGTAATAATTTTAGCTTAGAGTTTGTGTTTTGTAAGTCCAGTGAGTCATGGAGCATGCACTGAGGGCTTGGAGACTTGGCTCGGACCTTCTGCGGCTGCCTCCCCACTGTGCACAGTGTGATCCTTAACTGCCTGCTCCTCTGCCCTCTGGCATCCCTAACCTCCTCCTCTATCCCCACCCATCAATCACTGCCACCATCCACAACCCCCCCACGTAGGGACCTGGGCACAGGCACTCAAAGTTGAGTGTGTACACCTGGCAGTGTCTCAGGCACAAGAAAGGCAGCACCACGGCGTGCTTAAGGGGCAAGCCAGTGAGAATGATCCTCTAGCCCACCATGGGTAACTACAGAATCCAAGGTCAGAGGTCACAATACCTCGGGGATTTCCTGTCCTTAGTAGATTGGGGTGGGGAACCCATGAGAAGAGGAGATGCCTGGCTTAACTTCTCCAATCCTGATCAGGGCACAGTGCCTCATTCTGATAGCTGCTGGGTCACATTTACGCACTGAGTGCATTTACGCACTGAGTCACAGGTGGGACTACAGGGTGCTAATGAGGGTCTCCCCTGTCCTCTGAGGATTTTCATACCCAAAGGAGAGCAAGATTAAAGCAAATAAAAACACTGTGACAGGTCAAGAGGGACTGCAGAGAAAAGGAAAACCTTGGTATACTAGTGTGTTATTATAAAGCTACTCTTTTCCTGTTTTTTTGTTTTGTTTTGTTTTGTTTTTGAGCAAGAAGCCCTGTATTTTTATTGCACCAGTCTCTGATTATGTAGCTAGTCCTGTCTGAACTACAAGTACCTACTCTTAGCACTTTATAATTCTATGGGAAAATTTGTAACCTTTGATCTAGGGAGGAGCTGTCTGACTAGCAAAGCAAATTAGGTCTTTCTTTTGAGAGGAAATCTATAGACATTGTAATGTTAATTATAACCTCAGTCCTCACCCAAGATATTGCCTCCCCCTCTGTATAAAGACATCGTCATTTTATCAATGCTTGAGTAACTAAATTCCATAAACAGGGCTTTGGGGAAAGACTGTAAAATAAGAGGACAAACCACTCCCCCACTGGGTGTCTCTAAATGTCACCAGAAAGCTGAGTGTGACTGAGCTCCAGTTACGGAACACTTCACAAGACACAAAGCTCCTGCTGTTGTGCTGTTTGCTGCTTTGGGGCGGCTCCCTTCGGAGTCCTTGGAGAAAATCCACAAGCACAGGGCAGGTGCAGCCATCTGCTTGTTTCCGGCTGTTGTTCTTATGAGACACCCTGGGGTGGGGGCAGCATATTTGCTTTGGGGCTGTGCTGCCTTGTACAAGGTGTTGTCAGTTGTGCTGGAAAAGGGCCTTCAATAAGGGGTCAGTGGGGACAGGCAGAGGAGAGGGCTGGAGTAATTTTTATTGTGGTTAGGTTGACATAACTAAACCTTACCTTGACCGAGACTATGCTGACCAATTCTAAACCTTGGAATTCCCACCCACCTACAGTTCATCTCAGCAGCAAAAGGGCACTTCCAAGTGGGGGCCGCTTTGTGCAGAGACCAACCACTGTGGTGAAGTTTAGCTTGGGGCCAGTGATTTCTCCAGAGGGAGGCAGGATTGCAGAATATTGAGAACTGTCAGAAAGCAGAGGCTCTTGTCCTTTCTCTCAGGGTCTTTGCTTTCTCTGTTGGTCAACTCTCCTGTCTACATTTATACCTGCCAAAAGGGAACCCTGGAATACTTCTCTCCCTCTACCTCCTCCCTTCCTGCCCACCATGTCTTGGAAGTTAATCTTTTTATACGGTGGCTAAATGGGTTCCCAGATGGTCAGGGATGCTCAGAAGATACAACATCCAGATTTGGTCCTGGTGCTTGTTTCTGGTAGCTAAACTGATGTTCCCCTGGAAGGTACCGCAAGCTGCTCCAGACATCCTTGATCTACCCTCAGGGTTTGCCTTAACAGAGAGATGGGCTCCATTGGTTCAGAGGAGCCCTGTCACTCTGCATCTTCAACATTTTGGCATTAAAGTAATTTTAACTGATTTTCTAATTTTCCCTGAGCGATTATATAAGTCCAACAGTTGCCAAAGTAGAATGTATATATTTCAGGGGTGTGGGAAGAAAATTTTAGAACTTCTAAGTAGATTAAGACCATATGTAATGGTATGTGAATAAGAAACTAGTAGAAGTGATAGGTCTAACACATACTTAACCTCAGCCACAGCATGAAGCTTAAAAGATGATCTAATCACATGTGATAAGAAGTCCGTCAAAAACATTTTTAAAGGTCAAGGAAACTATTGGGAATGCGGACTACAATCCATTCTCATTGTCAATGAACCTTATCCCAGTATATTGTGTTTTGGGAAGTTAGCTAGTGATAGTGCAGTAGGTAGTTCCAAGTATATATAAAGTAAAATACAAACAATAAATTTAATATAACAACATATATGAGTGCATATATTAAAAGTGAGTGATCACAAATGATTTGCTTCAGGGAAGAGCAATTAAACCATTTAGAAGAGTGTGGTTTACACCAGTATTTATCAGGGAACACAGGTTCCCTGAGATGGTAGTGCAGAGGTTTACCCACCCACCCTTCACTAACAGATTCCTGGGTTCCTTGAAACTTTCTGCTCCCTTGTTAACATAAACCAGCAAAGTCCTCACTAGTCACAGTCTTCAGGTCACATATGTTTACCTTGCTTTGTTGATCAGTGTTTGCTTCAAACCAGCTTATGCCATTTTAGTTGCCATTGAATTTGAGTAATTTAATTAAAAATTATGTAAACAGATAAAATGAGAGTACAAAAAGAACAAGATATGTTGTTTCTCTAAAAACTAAGTTGAAATAGTAAACTGTGGTACAGTCAATGAAATATAATTCAACATTAAAAAGAAATGAACTGTCCACTCTGGAAAACACATGGAGGAATTAATGAATTTACTAATGAATGTATATTACTAAGTGAAAGAAGCCACTTTGAAAAGGCAGCATGTTGAAGAATTCCAATTATATGACATTCTGAAAAAGGCAAACCACGGAGACAGTAAAAAGATCAGTGTTTGCCAGGGATTGGAGGGGTAAAAGGGAGGAGTAGGCAGAGCACAGAGGATGTTTAGGGAGGTGACACTATTCTGTATGAGACTACATTGGTGGATACATGTCATTATACATTTGTCAAAACCCAAAGAATGTATAACACTGAGAATGAACTACAATGCAAAGTTCGGAGTTTGGATGATAATAGTGTCACACAAGGTTTATTGATTGTAACAAATGTACCACCCTGGTGCAGGATGTGGACGGGGGAAGAGGCCCTACGCATTTAGGACTGAGGGTTTATGGGATCTCTCTGCACTTTCCCCTCAATTTTGCTGTGAACCTAAAATTACTCTTTAAAAATTCAGTTTTGTTTTCCTTTTTCCACACATTCTAAGCAAGAGCCCAACTTTTAAGTTATATCCCGTTATGTCCCCAGCCCTCATTTACTTTTAAAAGAAAACAAGTTAAAAAAAAAATAAGTTGAAAATCTTAGAAAAAATTCAATAAAGGCTAGTCATTTAGAAAAAGAAATATCAACTTAGTTATGAACAGATGACTGAAAAGGTGGGATGAAATTATGAAAATGTACAAAATGATGTATATAATCTTTGAGTTCTTGCTCCCCAAACAAATAACACTAGAAATTGTAGGCATACATTATATATTATGGTTTATAGAAGAAAGAGTTTGTAAAACTCCCATCAATGGGCATGTGCCAAAAAAATTAAAATCTCTACGGTAGATGATCGGCAACTGTTTGTAAAGTTTTGTATTTAACCTAAAAATTTAAAGTATAGATAGTGATGTCATTTGTAAAGCATTCTCTGCTTATAACTGACTTCTTTTGACTGACTAACCAACGTGTAGTCTTGATTACATGAGGTAGGATTATTTCTGTTGTATTTTTCAGAGGTCGGTTTTTTTTTCAGGAGAAGCTTCTTTGCTTATGTTGAAATGAAGTTGGAAAAATCAGGGTAAATAGTATTGAAAAGTTTCCTCCACTCTGGACCTCAGGGCCTTTATTACCCTACCATGCATTATTACCCTGTGTTCAGGAAAGAGAAAAAATGCAATGGTTTTTAATTTATTTAACCACAGAACCCTTTTCTCCCCTTAGGAACATTAATTATTAACTCAAAGAATTAGTGTTCTGGGGAGCAATTCAAAAAACACAGGCTTACAGGACACATACATATAGTTCACCCACTTATCAGGGCCCCTGGCTGGTCAGGAGAACGGGCTTGACTGGCAGATGTGAGGCTTTAAGTTTCACTTCCGCTCTGGGCAGTTGTTGGTAGGGAAGTGAAATGTTACCCAGTCAAGGTGTCCTTCCTCGAGGGAGGAGGCTGGGCCAGGGTGCTGTTCAGAGAGGGAGGGAAGGTAAGTGATTTGGCCAACAGGAAATCAAAGTTTCCTTTAGTCAAAGACCCTGGGAAGAGAGTGAGAAGGGAGAACAAACTCCCAGTTTAACATCTAGTGTGCTGTCTCCCTCCCACTTCCCTGCCTCTGTCAAAAACTGCTGCTTTATCTTAAAGAAGCCATGACCACACACATAACACTGAGAATAAGACACTTTTGGAGACAGCTAACTCCCCTTTGCCAGGAATGAGTTTTCTTGGATGGATTTCACTCTTCCTTGCTCCCCACTCCACCTACCCCTAACCCGCCCCTCCTGCCTGCAGATACAGTTGCGTGTCTGAACTTCTGGGAAAGTTTCCCAACATCTGGTAGAGTACTTCCTCTTCAGCTGGGCCAGAGCTAAACCCCACACTGGCTCAGTGGGCCTTTCCCTGGTGATGGTCCCCAAACTAGATGTGCATGACAGATGAAGTCCCTCACCAGGCTTCTCTGCAAGCCAGAGATCTGCCATACCAGTTCCCTGGAAAAGTTATCCATTTTCTTGTCTGAAAAATGTTCTGAAACATACATGAACCCTGTCGTGTCAAAGCTTAGACTTACTAAAGTCTTAAACATCTAGGAAGTATGAACTCTCGGCACGTGAACCCTTGAATTTTCCTTGAATTATCAACTATGTTGGGACGGTGGTGATATGTCTACTCACCTTTATTTCCTGAATGAAAAACAAGCTCAGATTTATATGTTTATTATGGAAAGCAGCCAATTGTAGAAAGAAATGTAATAAATAGCACAGTAAGCGCAAACGTCAGAGGCCTCAGCCGTCATAGCCACATCTCTGGGCAGTCTATGCTGGGCACTTCCTGTTCTGTGCACTGAGACTCCTGTCAGAAAACTGAGTGTAAAAGTAGGAGATCTTGCCTGATGTTAGAAACAGCTGGGGGCAGGGAGGCACAGTGGGCGTCCTTGCTGCTGGCCAGCACCCTCATAACAGAAAGGGGAGTGGAGTGGGACTTGGCTCTGGGGAACAATTCCAAGACTCCTCTGAGACCATGCACGAGGAAGTGAGTTCCACCGAGCCGATCTTACCAAGGCAATCAACACACAACGTGCTCTTGCTCTTCCATGTGGAAGTTAAGAAGTGTGGATATTCTTACATTGTTCTAGTGATTTTTTATTTTGATTTTATTTTTAATAGGTAATACACAGGTTCATGGTTCAAAACACAAAGGATATAAAAATAGACATTTATAAGTCTCCTTGCCACCATTCACCCCCTTGTGTCCCATTCTGCCACCTATCTATAACCACTTCCATTATTTTTATAAATCTCATGTGTTTCTTTATGTACATGTTAATTCATTCTTTCATTTCATCATGATTTACTGAGTACCTTCCATGTTCTAGACTACTATATTTTAGGTACTTTGAAGGGATACATCCTTACTTTCATGAGCAAAAATTCTTACTCTTGTGGAGTTTATAGTCTAGAATGGGGTAGATAGCAAGGATTAAACAAAAAAATAGGTTTTTTTTTTTTTTTAAATAATGGAGCATGGAGGATGGTATTGAGAAAGCTGGAAGGGGGGCCCATTGCAATTTAAAATAGGGTGATCAGAATAGAACTCTCTGGGTTAGTAAGAAGGTATTTAAGTGAAGCGCATCCCAGACAGAAGGCACGACTCATATGAAGACCTTCAGTAAAGCATGCCCTGCTTATGTGGGGAACAGCAACCTCAAGTGTGGCTGGAATGGAAGATGTGAGGAAAGAGAGCAGGAGATGAAGTCAGAGAGGGAGGAGGTAAGGAGGTGGATCAGGCAGAGCCTCGTAAAAACTTTCACATTTATTCTGAAAGTAATGGGGAGCCTGCCTCTGGTTTTGAGTGATGTGATCTAGTTTATATTTTACTGTACTCTCTCTGGCTGCTATGGTAAGGATAGAATATGAAGGAAGAAAGGGTGAAAGAAGGAGAGGTTGGTTTGGAGGCTGTTACAATAATCCAACAAGAGGAGACAGTGGCTCAGAGTTGGGAGTAGAGAGAAGGAAAAGTGGTCAGACTCTGGGTATATTCTGAAGGAGGCACAAATTGATTGGGTACTATTCAGGGTGGGAGAAGGAGATGAGTCCATTATGACTCCAAGATTTTTGACCTGAGTGATGTGAAAATAGAATTTCCATCAACTGAGACAAAATAGGGTGTAGATGAAAGAAGTTAGGAAGGGAAAATTGGGGATTTGTTCATAAATGAGGCTTTGAATGCCTTTTAGACTACAAGAAGAGAGGTTCAGTGGGTATTGGATCTAAATTTGAGAGTTGTCACTAGATGAATGAGATTCAGCTGTGAGAAGAGATGAGCTGCCAAGGAAGTAGGTATATGAGGAAAAGAGGAGGTAAACCAAGTGCTGAGCCCTGGGTCACTGAGAGCTGGGAGGGGAAAAGGAGAACCAGGCAAAGAAACCTCGAAGGAACAAACATGGAGGTAGGAGGGAAACCAGACAGAGTGGAGTCCCGATGCCTAGTGAAGGAATTTTCTCAGATAGGAAGTTAACAAATGGGGTGAAATGATGCTGGTAGGCAAGTGAAACCACTCTCTTTAACCAGAGGAAATGGCTGGCACTTATGACAGTGGGTTTCAGCAGACGGGCGGAAATGAAAACCGGGCGAGGGAGTTTAAGGAGGCATTTGAGACAAATCAAGGACAGTTTGAGTGTAGACAACTCCTTCTGGGAATTTTTCTACAAAAGAATACAAAGAAATGAGACCATAGCTGATGGGGTAAGTGGGGTCAAGAAAAGGATTTCTACTATTTTAATTGGAGAAATGCATGTGCTATTGTGAATGATCCAGGACAGAGGGGAGAACTGAAGACATAGGAGAGAGATAGAGAAGTTTCTGGAGCAACGACCCTAAATAGTTTTGAGGGGATATCCCTCCAATTTTCTTTATTATGTCTTCTTATTAAAGATAACATTTTAGGGGCTGGGGCTGCAGCTCAGAGGCAGAGCACTTACCTAGCATGTATGAGGCACTGAGTTTAACCCTTAGCACCACATAAAAATAAACAAATAAAATAAAGGCATGCTGTCCATCTACAACTACAAAAAAAATTTAAACACATAACATTTTATATCTACTGTTCTGCACTTTGCCATTTTAACTTAATCTGTGGTGGTTGGTTGTTTATTATTATTTTCTCATCAGTATAGGGAGAATTTCTTTTTTTGATAACTGCATATGATTCTATCAAAATGATGTATCATATTTTAAGTAACTAGATCCTGAATGAAGGACACTTAGTGGTGTTTCCAAGTTTTTGCTGCTATAAACAATGTTACCCTGACAACGGTATATGACTCATTGCATATGTCTCAGCCATGTCGCTCCTCATTTGTCTCTGATGGCTGTGTTGGACTAGAATAATCACACACACACAGAGTATTAATGAAAACAGACACCTTCTAGGACCAGTAATAACCATTCACTCAGGCTTTTTAGTTATGGTAACAGAATATTGTTACTGGACTTCAGAAATGCATTTCTAAATCTTTTCTTTAGGAATCTTGCCAGGGATCTTCCCTATTCCATGTTCCAGAGGGTTCTGGATCCTTGACTACCACCTCCCCTCTGCTACTTCTCCCATGTTCTAGTACATTTGGGAATGACAGCTTGTCATGCCCATGGTGGTCTCTGAGAGCTGCCATTTCACAGCCATTAATGATGCTCCGGGTTTTGTGATCACAGTGTTGATGTGTTTTCCCTCCTAGATCTTTGGAAACATCAAGTCATGAAAGAAAATTTTTCAGTTGTAAGACCACAAATAGTTGAAAAATTTATACAGAAATTAATGGAGAATTACCAGGATAGTGGACCAGAGGTATGTATTGAAAATTAGTCATTGTTATTTTTTACAGTATAAACTCCAAAAGGAACCCTTTATCATTTAACACAGTTACTAATGCTTCCTTTACTCCTGAATCCCAAATTGTAATGATTTGTTGCCACATTAATATTGGAAAAGGACTGATGTCTATCAAGATCTGAATAGTTAGAAAATGTAATATGTTGGATGATTTTGAATTTTGTCAGGTTGCTAAAGCAACTTGGGAGTTTGTGAATGGGTTGACTTTTATGTTTAACCACATTTAGCTAACATGCTGGGCAAGCATCCTACCACTGAGCTACATCCCTAGCTCATCCACTAGCTCCTTCTCCACAAAGGGAGGCTCTACCAGTAATTTTTGTGTGTGTATCCTTCCAGAAAAAATATGTGGGTTCATGCCAACTCTATATTATTATACTTAACAGGAATGTGTATTTACTACATACACGCATGTATACACACAGTCCTTAGAGTTTCAAAACATATTTACTCTTGGCAGGAAGTGCTTAGCTAAATCAAGAAAATCCCCTGAAAAAAACAAAATAAGAGAGAAAATATGGATGTTTGGACATAACATTTTTAGGATCATTAAGTAAACGTTTTTGGTAGAAATGAATCACCAATATTCAACCTGTTTTGGCAAAATGTGCTCAATTTTTAAACAATGTTTTTCTCTAAACTTACATTTTTCTAAGTTTTTGAAAATGTTCTCCATCATTTTATAATAAACTCTTCAGTTCTTAATTACGAGGTAAAGAATTCACAAGCTTGGTCGGGAATACATTCTTCCTCAGATATTGATGGTTTACGTGTATTTTTTTCGGCTTTCAATTATACACAAACATGGTACCGTGCCCTCTGATGAGGGGGTACAGAGGTAATGAGGGCAGGGCATGCTCAGAAAAATTTTTGCATTAAAACTGTGGCTTCTCTTTAAAAGGAAGGAAATGTAGACACATGCTACAACACAGACAAACATTGAGGACGTATGCTAAGTGAAACAGGACAAATACTGTATATCTCCACTTTTATAAGATACCTAGAGAAGTCAAATTCACAGATTCAAAAAATAGAATGATGGTTGCCAGGGACTGGGGAGAGGAGGAGGGAAGTGATTGTACCATTAGCACAAAGTTTCATTTCTTCAGGATGAAAAGTGTTCTGGAGATGGCTGGTAGTGACAGTTGCTCAACCACATGCCACTGAACTGCACATGTGCAGATAGTTAAAATGGCAAATGTTATGTTACATATATTTTACCACAATAAAAGCAAACAACATACTACTATGTATAATTTCAATGCACCAATTAAAAAACAACAATTTTGTGGTTCAAATTCTGTTCCCTGCCTGCTTATCTATCATCAAGGATAAAATCTTGTATGGAAGAAACATGGGCATTGCTAGGCAGAGCAAACCCGTAGCAGGTGCAACTGAAACCCCAGAAACACTTGAAGTGGCCGGTGTCGGTGCTGGCCTGCCAGTGTCTGGGAATCATGGAGCCTCAGGATGCTTGGGCCCCTCCCCCACCCGGCAGCTTGCTTTAGTCAGCACCTCCTGAGCTGAATTTGGTCCCCTGTACCCCTCACCCCACATCTCCTCCCCAGATTCTCTGTTCTGAGACACCACAGATCATGGTTCTGACTCCTGACCATGAGCCCTTAGATGTCTGGGGCCACTTCAGTCAGAGTTCAGTAGAGCCATTTCTGGCATGTGTGGAGGCTGCAAGTTACAGCAAGGGGCGACTCTGGGAGGACAAATCAAAACAGGTGCCCCTCTGGATGTTGGATTACAAAATCACTACCCTTTCCTCCAGATGGAGCAGCTCCATGCCGGGAAACATGGACTGGAAAAGGGAGCAGTCCCTTGGCTCCCCCGTCACCTGGCTGCCTCCGGGCAGAGCACAGATGGCAAGAGCTTGCTTTCAGGACCTTTGTCTGTCTGCTCTCCTTCAGACTAAGCTACTCCCAGGTCCTTCTGTCGTTTTCTAGGAACACCCTTACCACCTTGATCAGTCTTCTTTAAATTCACGGCTTTCTGGCCAGCAGTGACCTTGTCTTGGATGTTTTACTTGGATTAATGCCTCGGAGTGTGTTGGGTTTCAGCAGCCACGTCACAGCTGACGCACTCAGCTGTCATCTGAAGCCCACACGTTGCACTCAGACATTCCGATGCCACCATATTATCTGTCTTGTTCTTAATCAGTTTGGTCCACTCTTTGGACCTCTTGAGAGTTTTAAAAATCTGGATTTTTGTCATCCGCTACTCTCTCCTAGGTTTATGCCAGCCTGAAATCTGTATCCTCATTCAAGTCATTAATAGCAGTGGATGCCAGGCAGGCCCCTAGCTCCATACTGCCCACTCTAGGCCCTGGGCAGTCAGGTCCTCCTTGGAAACACGCTCTCAATGGCCAGAAGCCTGTCCAGCTGTACTTTATCCAGCCCACAATCTCCCAGTTTTCCCTCTCAGATGTCCTGCTGAATCCATACACCATGGCTACTGTATTTCCTGGGAAAATAATGTTAATATGATCATTTTTCTTGAACCCATGTTGACTTCTTATGATCTTTGCTTCCTTGTCCAAATTCTAGAAAACCTACTTTTCTCATCCAAATTTTATACCAAATACATTGGTCTAAAGTAAGAAACTGCCTTTTTTATTCTGGTACTGGGAGTTGAACCCAAGGGCAGTCTACCACTGATCTACATCTCCAGTTCTTTTTTGAGACAGGTTCTTGCTGAATTGCCAAGCTGGCCTCGAACTTGTGATCCTCCTACCTCACTCTCCCAACTGGGATTGTAGGCGTCTGCCACCATGCCCAGCAAGAAACTGAACTGTTTGCAGATCAGAACTATGATAACCTATTTTGTGGATTTCAGAACCATTTCCATTTGTATGCCAAGAGATTTCCTACTTTTTCTAGGCACTTTTTTAGAGACATAAAGGCAAGAAGTATAATTCCTGCCCGCAGAGTGCTTATGGAGACAGGTGAAACAGCAACGTCTGGAAAAGGAGTAAGCACTTTCGTTGCTAGAGCACTCAGGGTGCCATGTGAGCTCAGAGAAGTCAGGGAAGGCTTCCAGAAGAGGTGTTTTCTGATTCATATGCTCCCAGCAGGATGTAAAGCCAGACTTTTGCCCTGTAAGGGCCAGTACCTGCCATGCTTCCCCACAAATGGCTCTCTGGAGGCATCAGTAGGGCAATCCGGTGCTCTTCTGGCCGGCACTATCCATCACAGTTCAGGTTATTTTATTTTATATTTTATTTATTTATTTTATATTTTATTTTATTATTTTGGTGGCAGGGATTGAACCCAAGGGTGCTTAGCCACTGAGCCACATCTCCAGCCCTTTTTAATATTTTATTTAGAGACAGAGTCTCGCTAAGTTGCTTAGAGCCTAAGTTGCTAAGACTGGCTTTGAATTTGTGATCCTCTTGCCTTAGCCTCCCAAGCCGCTGGGATTACAGGCATGTGCCACCATGCCTGGCAGAGTTCAGGTTTAAATGCTGGTGATGGACTCAGCCCCAAGGAGTGCAAGGCTGCTTACTGGGCAGAACTAGGCCAAAGGGCTGACTGTGGCTCTTCTGCTGCCCAGAGAGGAAGAAGTGGGCTGATGAAGCCCGTTCATGCTACATTTTGACATACAAGATGGTAACATTTACAGTGACCCAGGAAGGCAGTGGTCGGTAGTAGAGTGACTCTGAGAGCTGTAGGAGTGTGCCAGCAGAAGCCATGGAAGCTGGACTCCAGCAATTACGGTTCAAGGAGCATCAAATGCTGTTTCTGGAAGGTTGAGTGCACAGACTGAAGTTCCCCTGAAGAATGGGGACCGCTGGGAGCCCGGGACTCTGCCGGAATCTCTCCCTCACCTGTCAGTCACAGCATCCTGTGTGCACCACCTGGACACCCCCTCTCTCTGCTCTCAGACTCACACCCTCTGGGCTCGCCCATCTCCAGAGGCCTCAGCAAAGCCACCAAGAGAAAGAAACAAAAAAACTCTTCTGTCCTCTGCAAATGCTCAAGCAGAGGAGTCCTGGCTGTTCCCACTCCTTGGTGTCACCACAGGGATCCTCATCCTTGCTGGGTAAAACATGCTCTGTGCTGGCTAACAGTGCGGCAGAGTGCTGTGGGGTTCAATTCTGCAGTAGAATACATGCTCCGGCTATGGCGGCATTAGCTTGAGAAGTGATTGCCTTGCTAAAGAGCTATCAAAGAGCTTGTTGGCTTGTCCACGTCCAGGCGGTGATGCTCAGGACAGTAAGGAGTGAGTCACTGTGGCTGGCTCTGAGCACTGGGCCACACCTTATGGCCCACTGTGCAGTCTCATGACTTCTCCTGGCTTAGAGTTCTCATCAGTCAAACCCGGAAGAGCTTCCTTTGTCATTACTCAGCCCGTGTAGTCTGGCCCTTTCACCATAAAGAAGTCAGGGTCTAGGGCAGAGAACCTGACGTTCCCTTTGCCTTCTGTCAGCTGGTGAACTACAGCTGTCCTGGTGCTCACTTTCCAGGACCTGGGTGGGACCAGAACAGGGGCAGGGTGACCTGTCCCCCCTTTCCCACTGAAAGGCCCCTTGAGGAGGTCCCTGGAGCGTGAGTCAAGGGAGGCTGGGCTCCTGTCCAGGGCTTCCTGGCTGTTCATTCTCTTCCACACAAGCAGAGATGTCCTGACTCCATTGTCTACATTTGATTCTATTCTGCCAAGCTGATTTGATGGATGACTTTTTAAAAGCATAACTTTTAATTAGTATATTTATGTTATTTTATGCATTTCTATATAATTTCTTAATTATATATTATGATGATATTGTATTCAAAAAGAGAAATATGATTTTTTAGAAAATATACTCATTAATAACCCCTATTATTATTTTAGCATGTTTCTTTCCACACTCTGTTTACAACCTTTTTACTATTCATGCACTTTTAAATTTTTTATATAGTAAGATTATTCTACATGACTTGTTTTCTTTATATATTATTTAATTTGTTCTAATTAGTTACACATGACAGTGGAATGCATTTTGACACATCATACATAAATGGAGCATAACTTCTCAGTGTACATGATGTAGAGTTACATAGGTCATGTAATCATATATGCACATAGGGTAATAATGTCGGATTCATCCTACTCTCATTCCTACCCTCGTATCCCCTCTCCTCCCTTCACTCCCTTCTGACTAGTCTAAAATACCTGTATTCTTCTGCCCCCCTTATTGCGAATTAGCATCCACATATTAGAGAAAACATTCAGCCTTTGGTTCTTTGGGATTGGCTTATTTCACTTAGCATAATATTCTCCAGTTCCATCCATTTTCAGGCAAATGCCATAATTTCATTCTTCTTTAAGTCTGAGTAGTATTCCATTGTGTAAATGTTCTACATTTTCCTTATCATTTATCTGTTGAATGGCTCCTAGTTTGGTTCCATAGTTTAGCTATTGTGAATTGAACTGCTATAAACATTGATGTGGCTGCACCACGGTAGTATGCTGATTTTTTAAGTCCTTCGGGCATAAACTGATTTTCTGAGGGATCTCCACACTACTTTCCATAATGGTTACACCAATTTGCAGTCTCACCAGTAACATATGAGCGAACCTTTTCCCCCACGTCCTCACCAACATTTATTGTTGCTTGTATTCTTTTTTTTTTTTTTTTTTTTTGGTGGTGCTGGGGATTGAACTCAGGACCTTGTGCTTCCGAGGCGAGCACTCTACCAACTGAGCTATCTCCGCAGCCCCTGCTTGTATTCTTGATAGTTACCATTCTGACTGGAGCGAGATGGAATCTCAGTGTAGTTTTGATTTGCATTACTCTAATTACTAGAGATGTTGAACATTTTTCATGGATTTGTTGATTGTATTTATTCTTCTGTGAAGTGCTACAAGACCTGTTTTCTAATGTGTTCTTTTCACTTAACATATGTTGTAAATATCTTCCCTTGTCAGTAAATGTATGTCCATTTTTGGTGGCTGGTAAGTGTTTCCTTGCGTAGATGAACCAAATGGATTCTACTTAATTCCCTTGTTAGGCACTTTAGGTTGTTTCCATTTTTTTTTTTTTCTATTGAAAAAAACTATTTTTTAAAAAAATCTTTATATATTTTGTGTGCAACTTTTATTATCTCCTAAATATAAATCCACAAAAGAGGAGTCACTGGGTCAAAGAGCATAAACATGTAACACTCTTGCCAGCCTGATCTCTGTAATAGTGACCCCTCCCACAGCGGCAGGTGAGAAAGCTGCCCTCCCACTCCTTCCTCTGTGCTAGGGCTTCTTACTATTTGCTACCTATGCTAGTTTGCTTCAATAACTGGCCTGGCAAATTCCACTGTGAACTTTCTCTGAAGGCAGTTTGGCACTGAAGCTGCACTGATGGGACAGAATCTTGGACCTCCAGGGACAAGTCAATCAGAGCCAGGGCACCAATGCAGGCTCCAAGGGCAGTCGGACCTCTACAGTCTGTCAGTGAGCCAGGAGCTGGCCACACCCTGGAAGGATCACAGATCAAGAGTGTTGGCTTGGCTCCTGGGCTTGGTGACATAAGACATCCAATGAACACATAGACACATCCACTGATACACATAGAGGGACACACACCCACACCTACATGGATGTGTGGGGCCTGATTGGGTAGATCTGTTCTGTGTTCCATAAATTGGCTCCCATTTCTCTCCAGAGCTTAAATCTAAACCTGCTTTGGAGGGGTAGTCTTCTCCTCTGTTCTTTGATGGCTACCTCTTCAGAGAATAAGCTCGGTCTCCTGGAGAAAGAGGATGAATGGAACTGCTGAGGAAGTGAGCCATGTGGCCTTTAGAACCGAGCAAGAGGGGCCCCTGCCACATGCCCTAGACTTCACAAGGCCCCTTCTTACCCCCTGTAGCTCTGCTCTTCCCTACTGGGTATAAATCCTCTGGACCACAGGGACATGTCCACTCAGAGCCCTGGCCTTCCTTCCAGACCATACTACAGGGACCTGGGATCCTGGAATTCCCTGAATCTGGGGTCTACGTGGGCTTCCTCTCCAGAGTGAGAGTGGACCACCAGTGTGCACACTCCTGGCCTGGAGGGTGACCAAGAGGCAGCTGAGTAGGAGTGTGGGTGAAGTTCAAACACGCAGGCTGCAGTGTCCAATCAGTAGGAGTATGAAGGCCCTCACAAGGTGGGAAGAGAAGGGGGTCATACTGTAGATTCTGAGTTGGGGACCAACAGTCCCCAGTTCACTATACTTCAGCACTGAACTCAGAGTAGTCCATGAATAATAAATTCAAACCTGGCCTTCCAGACCATTTTGAGGGTCTAATCTTTCAAGGGAGGAGAATTAAACATTGCATTTTAATTGTATATTCATTTGATTTATAACCTTTAAATACTTAGACACATGATAGGCAGTCTCCATTTGTCGTCTTGTCCCTGGTACTGCACATGTTCAGAGCTGAGAGAGGTTTGCCAGACTGGAGTTTTGGTGTGGATGGGGTATGCAAGTCCTCCAGAGAGCCAAGGCAATGTGTGCCCAGAGTCCTGGCATGGTGAGTCTGCCCAACACCACTGGAGCTGCTGGGAATAATGCCCCTGTTTTTTTTCAGATCACTTTCAGGAAAGACCACCTTGAGGCCTGCCTCCTTTCCCTGGGTTGTGATGTGATGGCAAGAGAACGCATCAGCTTTGAGACCTACTCCATGTGTTATGAGCACATTTTGCAGCATGCTAGGCAGAGGCTCCACCAGAAGGAGCAGGTGGGTACCAGAGAAAGGAGAACCAGGTGGGGAAGGGTTGTGGGCAGAAGGCAAGGAGTCACTCAGAAGAGAAAGTAAAACTGAGCAGGGGTGGGGAGGGAACCAGTTCTTGTGCCAAAATTGAGGAGGAAAGGAACTCTCCAAATTTGTCATCAGCTCATTCCGTTGGGTTCTGGTATTCTCCATTGCATAGGTGATGGCCCCAGCAGTACTGGATTGTGTGCTTTGAAAGTGTTTGGTATATAGGAGGTGACCAAGCAATGAGAGGAAGGGTGCATAGCTGACCTTCCCTGGCTCAGCAAACACAAGGCTATTCCTGGTCTCGCAAAGAAGCCAGGATTCTTGAAAAGACTGTCTTCAGCATGCATATTATGGTCAGTCTCGCTGATGCTACTTCCATAAAATGAAATCCCATTGGTGACTGGGGGTGTAGCTCAGTGGTAGAGTGTTTGTCTAGCAGGCGTAAAGCCCTGAGTTCAATCCCCAATGCTGCCAAAAAAAATTTTAAAAATTGCGAAACTCCATTGGTGGGACCAAAGAGTCACTCCTGCTGTCCTAGATTGCACAGTTTTGAAACAGATTACATCAGAGGCTCAGTGTCATTCTAGTTTCAATTCTAGAGCAAAAGATCTAAGACTAGCCAAAAAAATCAAATGAAGTACAAAATACCAGATAATAAATCTTGGACTTGCCCCATTTGGGTCTATTCCCATCCTTCTGGGACTGTGCCATCGCTGGGTTCTCTGTACCAGTGTGGAGACCCGGAAGAGGATGTTGTCTTTTGATGCTGTGATATAAATCCTAAAATCTAATGGCGTGGCAAGCACGGTCCTGGCTCCAGGACTGGCCTGAGGGTCTCAAAATGAGGCTCCCTGAACACAAACAGGAGCCGTCAGACATGTGTCCTGCTGAACTGAGCTCTGGGTGAAGGTTGGTGTTTGGTTATGCACTGCTTCCTCCTCAGGAACTAGATGAGCTACAAAGAAGTCAAGTGCCACCTGAAGACCACGCTGGTCAGGTAGGTCAGCTCCTAGAAGATTCTCTCCTCTGTTCTCACATCTACACCCTCAGAGTTTGCCAGAAGTGGAACTCCTGAGTGTCATTTGCATGGGTCACCTATGAAAGTCCCATCAATGAAGGTCCCTGCAGAAACACCCCAGGAGTGTACTTCTACTTTTTTGAAAACAAGGCTCCTTAAGGGCATTTTTTTCCCTTGAGTTTTTAATTTGTTTTTGTTACTTTGTATTGTTTTTGGGGTTTTGTTATTTGGCTGGTGGAGGGGAGTGCTTCTTTTCCTTTGAGGGCAATTAAAGTGCATCCCCAAAACAAAGAAGTATGTGGGCTGAGGTATCAAGGAAAGGCCAGTTTGGAAATGAAGGTCAAGATAAGTGAGGCATTTTCTCCAACTGAAAAGTGCTCAAATGGCAGTTCTTTTGGCCCATTCATTCGGCAACCATTTACTGAGCATGTTTTGTGTGTCTGGCACTGTTGTGAGACCTCTGAATCAAGCTGATTCTTCTGACATTTTTACCCAGCAGGATATTGACTTTCTTCCTTGGATTCAAAATAGAAGTGCAAATTCTCCACTAATCTATAAGGAACTATTTTTGTTGTAGAACTTTGAAGTTCCTAAATTGTTTTTCATAAATATATACTATACATATATAGAGAGAGATCAAGTATATAGATATATGCATAGTACATATATATAGTATTTATAGTGTATATATATATGTGTGTGTATATATAGTCCATATATATATATATATATATATATATATATATATACACATGCGTGTGTGTGTGTGTGTGTGTGTGTGTGTGTGTGTGTGTATCTGTATTTCTGCTGCTAGGTTGCAGAGCTCAGTCATGATATGATCATGGAAATCACTGCTCTGAGAGCCCAGCTCACAGATTTGGAAGAGGAGAACATGACTCTCAAAAAGCAGATTAGAAAAGAAGTCCAAGAAGAATATGAAGCATTAGTCCAAGCTTTGTTTATGACCTGTTTACACAGAAAAGTAAGTATCTCTGGGAAGTTCTGTAGCTGTACACCAAGGAATCAATGACAGAATGAACTTAATGGTAACAAGACATTCTTGGGCCCAAGAATTTTAAGTTTTTGTTGCAGAGAGAAAGTTAGTGATGGGTTGCCATTATTCTCCCATGATGGACACTGAATTTTGGGTAAGTTAGATGTTTATTTTTCTTACTCTTCTGCCAGTTGCCATTGCTGCCATCTGGTTGCAGTTGAAGGAAGGAGGGCGTTCTGGTTCAAATCCCTACCAGTGTCTACCATTGTTGTTTCTGTTGAGAGTGACAGCCCAAATGGAGAAGCACAGTGCCTTGGCCCAGCCAGACTTCAGTGAAGGAAGCAACTGGTACCTCTTGAGAGCTCACTGGGAAAATTCAGAATGTGAACCAGCTTTCAGAGATTTTTTTTTCCCAATCCTCAATATTTCCACCTGCCTTTCTCTTACATCCACTGTCAGGGAGCTACTGACCAGTCTAGTGAAGGAGCATCCCAGAAAAGGAGTGGTGGGGTACCCATGTGCCCCTAGCACTGGGGAAACCAGTTACTTTATGTCTGAGCATCTATGTAGGATAGATGCCATGTCCACAATGGGCCATCGGAAAGCCTGGTCCAGCTGCCCAGCAAGTACAAACCTACAACCCTCAAACCCATAGCTTCCTCCAACCCTGCCCCATCTCTACTATTGGATGCATTCCAGAGCCAGCCCCATTTGGGTCCTTGCCTCCCTATCTCTCCCTGGGGGTTCCAGAAGCGTCCTAAGAGGAGATCCTGCTGGTGCTCTGTCTTAGCCTAGTCATTCCCGAGTGGATTAGAGATTTCCTCTTACTTACAAAGTACAAATGCTTACAAATATTAAAGAATCAAAACCAAAATGAGCTGGTACTATTGCTACAGGAGAGGAACAAGTAGACAGTGAAGGCCAAAATTTGCTAAGCAATCATTCAGGTATGAAATTATTGAGAAATAATTCTTAAGTTCCTTTTAACTTTTGCCAGATTTGAAGATTAAAAAATGGAACCTCTTCTTCTCCCAGGCTAAAGTAGTTCCACCAAACCTCCCAAAGTAGGGAATCCCTGTTCTATTCCAGGATCCCAAGAGGATGGTGATACTTCTGCCATGTGACCAGCAGCCAGATTTCCTGCCATAGCTCCCCGCTGGCACTATCTTCCTGCCTTCCTCTTTGGAGATGTGGTTCAAAAGTCAGAAGATACCACTACACCTACTTTTCACCCTAAGAAGTCTAGGTATCTTGGTCTGCTCAGGCTGCTATAACAAAGTGCCATAGACTGGTAGCTTAAATAAGCTTATTTTCTAATGGTTCTAGAAGTTCAAGATCAGAGTGGCACCATGGTGTGCTTGTATGAGGACTCCCTTCCTGATTTGCATTTGACCATCTTCTTCCTGTGTCTTCACATGGGAGGAAAAAAAGAGAAAGTTATCTGTTTTCCTCTTCTAATAAGGAATAGGACCCATCCTTATGACTTCACTCGAACCTTACTTCCCTCCTAAAGATCTCAGATCTCAGACACTGTCACATAGAGGGTTAGGGTTCAATGTGTGAATTTGGGAGGAGATACGAGTCAGTCCACAGCACTGAGTCTGCAGTTATACTTAGCATTGATCGAGCTATTTCATCATAAGCCATTAGCCATAAGCCATTTAGAACAGAATGTTTTATAATGAGGCTTCTGCCAGAACCTAAATAGGAAAGCAGCCAGCCTGATTCCTTCCTCCACTTATCCATATTTAATGGAGTTCCTCAGTTGTGGGTCATCTGTAGTGTCTTGTCTGGTCAGATTCTGCTCTGAGTCAGCCTCACAGCCAAAATCCTCAGTTCAACTGATCCAAGTAACCCTTCCCGGGGGGCAATTCTGTCAGTGGGATTTCTGTCTGTGACCTCTCACTGTTCTACCCATTGTCCTCCTGGCTCAAGTTGCCTTGGTTTTGACAAGCAAGGCATACTCTAGGACATACAGGTGTCCAAATGATAAAGCCCTGTGTTTAAAAGCTTAACACTTAAGGGGTCACTGGTATGACTTCCATAGAATTCACATTGGGGGAATTATCTGGGTGGAGGTTCTTTGAATGCAAAATCACTTCCAAAAGTTAGGTTTCGGAAGGCAAAATAGTTTTTTCTCCACTGCCCTTCACACCTCCCAAACTCATTATACTTCCTTGACATGAGCCCATAATTTGTAGGAGAAGCTGCATGAGAATTGGCTTAATTTGATCCAGAAAGTGTGTGAGCTCATCAGTGAAGTGAGAACAGAAGGGATCACCAATATGAAGGAGCTAAAGAAAAAATGGGGCTCTGCCAGGCCTGATGAAGGAATAAAAGAAAACCCAGCCAAGGTACATGAGTTCACTTAGGAATGGATATCAGTGCTTCTTCCTAGCATGTGCCCCACCCTTCACCCTGCTGGCTTTCCATCTGGTTTCCCTGAAAAAGCACTGTGGCCAGCATTTAAAGGGGGGGCCAGGGCTCACTGCACAATTGCATCATGTTTTTGATGTTAGGATTCAAGCCCTTCCTGGGAAGTGTTGGAGGCAGGTTTTTCTGAAAATGAGCCTTCTTGACAGGAGCAGATTTTGGCCTTGGAGCAGGACAACCGCAGCCTGGCTGCCCTGGTGCGCAAAGTGAGGAGCCTCAGCCTCTGGAGGCAGGCCGTGCAGCAGACACACTTCCGGGGCCAGCTGAGCAGGGCAGAGAAGGTGAGTGCTGGGAAGAGAGGCCCAGTAGCCCCAGGGGACCCTTCTCCTTGTAAGCCTGCCTCACTGCAGCTGCTGTACTGGTCATGTGGCAGGGCCAGCCATGCTGAAAACTCTGACAGTTGACATTGGGGAAAAAGAAAAGAAGCAACTGACCAGGGAGAACAGAGAGAGAATTGAGCACAAAGGAAGTGAAGAGACGAAGGAGAGATCTTTCCAAGGGCTCAAAGCTCTTTGTCAAAATATTGTCTGTCCTTGGGCTTGATGCGTGATAATCTGAAGAAAATTAAGTATCAATAGATGGAAAATCTGCTTCAAAGCAAATTAAAACCAAAGCACATGTTGATAGTGGTTTGGAAACATCCACTGGCTGTTCCTGAAAGTCTTTATTTACTCTGATCTGTCACACTATTCTTAATTACAATCACGGAAGCAGTGTCCAGCAAGATCTCCATTCTACTGGAAATTTTAAAGGATGGATGATAAAGTGGTTTAGATAATACTTGTGAAACAAAAAATATGGCAACTTATTTCTGACCGTATTGTGTTTGGGATATTTACAGGAATCTATTCAAAGTAAAAAAGAATGTTTGCGCATCAAGCTAATGGCAGAACAGGAAGCAGGTTTACTTCGCCAACAGTTACTGGCTCTCAGGCAGGCTCTGGCCAGGGCTCAGGCTGACAACGCCAGGATGTGGAAGCAGCAGGATGACCAGGTATCTGAGCCTCAGATCCTCCTCCTCCCTCTCTTGGAACATTCTCTGCAAAGCTGAGAGTGACCACTAGACGTGGCACTGTGGCTGTCAGTAGCAATCACTAGGCTCCACAGGGTGAAGCTGAGCAGATGGCACAGACAGGAAAAGATGGCTTCCTGTTTCCAGTCCAGAAACCAAGGGTAGTAGCCAAGGGACATTTTTTCTTACTAGCTTTTGGTTTTAATGATATTTCTCATACACAAGATCGTTGTGTGTATGTGTGTTACCCTGAGGATCATTTTATCAAAGGGTGTCTTGGGACTTATGTCTCTGCCTTGAACATGGCTTTTTGTGGTCCATGTACACTCTCCATACTCAGGAACCTGTCTTTGGGGTTTGGTCCAAATTTCAGTATTAGACCCCAGTGGAAAGTCTCGGGTCCTTTCCTGATGATCCATTCAAGTTTTACTTTCAGGAGTGACTGCTGCTCCACGGTGGCTGGCACCAAAACAAAGGAGCTTACCACATAAGCTCTAAGCTTTCCATAACTGTGTCGACCTTCTGAGGATGAATGAAGCACAGAGACACGAGATTGACATCTATTTATATCTTGAAAAACACACTGAAATATGACTAAACTCATAAGAAAAAGTTGGCACCCCACATTTTCCTTAGGTTTAGAATGAGAACAGTTGACTATAAATAACAGCCTGGGAAACTGGGCATATCTAAAGCATGAAATATGACTAGTGCATTTTAGACTCTGCTTCGTTCGTGATTGTGCCTCAGGTGAGTTCTTGGTTAGTAAAGTCGCCATACAAATATGAATAATCATTGCTAACGTTATAATTCAGAATGCTCACCTAGTACTTAGAGTGCTGCTGATTTGAAAAACTTTGGAACAGAACCAGAGGATCACTGTTCTTTCCCTTCCTTCACCATCTAGAAACTGGCTTCCCCAAAGCTATTTTGAAAGTCAAAACAGAGCCAAAAGTAGAATTTTCCTTCCCACTAGCTGCTTGTATCCTGTGTGCTCCTGCAGTGCAGTTAAACCAGCCTTCTTCTATTCCCCATGATAAAGGCTCTATGGCAATGCAAATATAGTTTGTGATAGATACGATTATGTGGTTAATGAGCTATTATCATCAAACGTTGCTGTCAGAAGACCAAGTTACTTGAGCTGCTATTGCTAAATGGTGGCACATCACTTGCCTGGCCTTCATTGTTGCGTGCTTGCTTGTTCTGTTTCCCTGACTGTTGCCTCAGAGCCAGGCTAGATCCTGGTGCCCTTGCTGCTGCCTGGGCTGTGTCACCCAGAGCACCACGCAGACCTGTCCCGGTCCCCAGTGACAGGGATGATTGTTCAATGCCCCCACCTCTGCTGCCTTCTGATTTGGTCCTTCCTGCCACAGGCCCAGCTGCTGAAGGAGCTAGAACATAGAGTGACCCAGGAAACTCTCACCCGGCAGCAGTTAGATGTCATAAAAACAACCAGCATGGAGAAGCTCTTGGAAGATGTGGGGCAAAAAGAACAGCAACTGCAGCTCCTAACCAAAGAGGCTGAGAGGGCTTCAAAACTGGGCCAGCTGCAGCGGAGAAAGATGGAACGAGACCTCCGACAGGTGAGTTCCGGTGAAAGTCAACCTGAGCACCCAGCAAGAGCCAGCTCACTCCCCTGCCTTCCCATACCTCTCTCCTGTCCTCCACAGCAGCCTTCCCCACCTTTGCCACTTCTGGGCACACAGGGGAAATGGTCATATCTACACTACCCTGGAATAACTGCTCGGATGAACGGAGAGGGCCTAACTGCCCCAAGGCTCAGCGCCTAGGCACCCACTGACCACCTGAAAAGCACATTCCACCCAACCCCAGCCTTTGAAGTGGGATCCTTTGGAAAATTCTGAGAGGTAACCTGGAAAAGCAGCAAGTATTATGGAAGCTATTATAAAAGAATTTTATTCAAGTGCTTCTGGAAATGCAGAGACAAAAATGAAAGGCAAAAATGGTGTGCAGACACAATATATTTTTGTTAAATATATCCCGCAGGGAAAAAAGATGAGGAGGTTTATTATAATGTAGATGTAGATTAATTCAAGTTCTGACAAAGCAGACCCACAGAATGTAATTCAATAAAAGAGGAAAAAGAAATAGTACCTTACACAAAAGTTGCTTCACGTATATCCACTGGGTGATCAAGGCCCTTAATCATCCACCAGAGACTGCAGGCATCAGAAAAGTAATTGGAAATTAAATCACTGGTCAAGGGTTTCAGGTGCTCAAAAGATCAATAGGGAAAAGTCTATGTTTAAAACTGAATTCAAGGGTTGCTAAAGAAATTGTATAGAAATGGAGAAAGGAAACAGGTAGTTTTAGAAAAAAAGAAAATTAGTATTTCTTGGAAAGAACACTAAAATATGACTGAACCTATAAGCCAGGCATGGTAGTGCACACCTGTAATCCCAGCAAATAGGGAGTCTGAGGCAGGAGGATGGCAAGTTTGAGGGCAGCCTAGCCAACTTAGTAAGACCTTGACTCAAAAAATAAAAAGGACTAGAGTAAGAGCTCAGAGGTAAGTGCTCCTGGGTTCAGTTCTCCAGTGCCAAAAAATACATATATAAATAACTGACTAATCCTATAAGAAAAGTTGCATTCCATATTATGCTTTTCTAAAATAGGTTCATATGGGGCTGAGAATATAGCTCAGTTGGTAAAGTGTGTGCCTTGAATGCACAAGGCCTTGGGTTCAATCCACCCCTCGCCAACACACACACAAATAAGTTCATATTAGATTTGCCAAAATTCTAGAGTCAACAGTTAATTATTTAATGGCAGAGATTCTAGAGGTAGTCAGAAAAAATATTTTGAGGTTTCAATAAATACACATTTTCACTACATATATGTCAAAACCATTTGTCCTTTTTAAACTATTCCTCTAGCTATTCTGCCAGCTCATGTACCCCTGGGCTTCCCCACCACAAAGAGCAATCCTCAACCAGCAAGAGCCCCCAAGGCCATTCGTGGTTTCTTTACCTCATCTCTAGCCTCCACCTCTGTGGGCAGGTAATGGCTCCCTGACCTCAGAGAGCATCAGTGTCCCTTCCTGTCTCCTGTGCCTGGAGAGGTCAGTTAGAACATAGGTCTTGGAATCAGACTGCCTGGTTTACACCCCCAGCCGTCCAGCTGTGTGGCTTTGGGAGAGGTCTGTGGCCTCTCTGTGCTTTGTTTTCCCATATATTTACTTCATGGAATTTGGATAAAGATATGTTAGGTAATTCAAAGCACTTATAACAGGCCCTGATACATAGCTCTTAATAAATGTTGACTGTTTATATATTTTGGGAGTATGAAGCTTCAGAAACGGATAGTATTTGGGAGTATGAGGTCTCAGAATCAGGTGGTAGACCCAGACTCACATCCTGGTTCTGCAACTACCTGGTTGAGAGATGCTGACCAGGTCACTAAATCTTCCTCTGCGAAGCAGATGGAGATACCGACACAAGATAGGTTCTTAGTAGGCATGTCTTTTTTTTCTCTGCTAGTATTTCTCAGATTTATTTAACTCTGGCCTGGCTCAAAAAATCTGGACACGTTTCCCCTGTGGATCCTCCACAAATACCTGGAATATATGAAAGGACTTTGGACCTACTTTATATGAGGAAGTTTCCTCAACTCTGGAGCTCTGACAACCTACTGAAATTTGAACTCCAGCTGAGAGCATCCACTCACACAAGGCCAGCCCTCTTCCCATTTTCAGACAGCTTCGCGTGTGCAGGAGCACACATGTGGCTGAATTTTTGAGATTGGCATGTGTATTAGTTTCCCAGGGTTGTCATAATAAATTATCACAGACTAGATGGCTTACCACAGTCTGGATGACTTAGAACAATAGAAATTAATTTTATCACAGTTCAGGAGGCCTGAAGTCTGTAATGGAGGTATTGGCAACATTGGTTCCTTTAGGAGGCTCTGAGAAAGTCTCTGTTCCATGTCCTTCTCAGTTCCTGTGACAACTGGCAATCCTCTGCATTCTGGGGCTTGTAGTTACACCCCTCCAGTTTCTGCACCATCATCCCGTCATTTTCTGTGTCATATCCTTACCCCGTCCTTTTCTCATGAGGACAATAGTCATTGGATGTAGAGCCCACTCTAACTCCAGTATGACCTTATGCTAACTTCATTATGCCTGCCTGCAAAGACTATTTCCAAATACAGTCACATTCTGAGGTTCCAGGTGGATGTGAATTTTGAGAACAGTATTAAACCCACTACAGCATGTAATACTTTCTTAATAATTAAAAACAATTAGGAGATGATTCGTGTAAAAGGAAAAAATCCTTGTGATCTATGCAGATGAGGTAGGTGTACTTTGGCCTCGGCTCCTCTTAACTGGGGGACTATGGATCAGCCATGCAAGGGGACAGCTACCCAAGAAAACGTGAAGATTGGCCCTGGGGTGGGCCTTCTCTCAGACCAGGGAGATGTACTCAGGGCTCTCCCAGCAGATACCCTGCTGAGATTGAGGGAGATCAATTCTTTTCTCTGCTTGAAACCATTCAGGGCTTCTACGGGTCCTTGATGTAGATGTCATTGCTTGGCCTCCAAGGTCTTGTGTGAACTAGGACCTAACTTTCCTATTTCTCTACCTACCCTGGGAAATAAACAAAAAATATAATGTAAGTGCATGCCCAGCTTCCTTTCAGGGATTCCAGGGTTGTTTTTGTTCCTCTTAGTTGAGTTCTTGGTCTTCCTAAAGCTCTTGGTTCTCAGAAGGCTGAGTTCAGCCTCTCCAGGACTTTGAGACTGGTGCACATCATCAGGGAGCCTGGGACCTTTCGAACTTCCTGTGAACTGAGAGAACTAAAGAGAATGTCACAAAGCCTCTCCGCTTCCCAAACCCTTTGCCCTCAGACGAGAAGCCGACTTGCCCAGGAGCGCAGTGTGAAGCTGGACGCTTTCCAGCGCATAGAAGAATTACAGAGTCAGCTTACTGACCCCAAGCAGCTGTCTGTCCAGATGAGCTCCCCAGGCGGTAAGCATGCCCTCCCCTGGCTAGAAGAGTCATCCAGTCACAGGGGTATGAACTGCAGGAGGTCCTCACTGACTAGCAATAACAACACAGTGGCTATTGACTGGGTCCTCCATGATGTTTGTTGGATGAATGAATGGCACATGGATGAATGGATCTTAACTCTGATTTATTGTCAGAATTTTCTAATTTACTCCACCATGGAATTCTGACATCTAAAATGTTTCAATCAATAACAACTGGTCCTGGGAGAATATACCACTTAAAGAACATTGAGTACTTCACTGGATTTTAAAGCATCTTAATGATTTGGGACACCAGTGACCGCATTTCTCAGATATTATTCATGAGGTACATCAGGCTTCTTGGGTGCTGAGTTTGTGCAGTCCTGTGAAAATGGCAATCAAAATAGCCCTCTGGGTAGTGCAAGCAGCAGGCAGAATGGAACAGTGGACAGGGATGACTCTAACCTCGCTTCCTCTTCTTTAAGAGGAGGACTAAATAAAGTCTAAGTTCTCTTCTAGATTTATCATGAATATGACAAATATCATTAACCCTGGTTGTCCTGTTGTTAGGATCAGTCCCAAGCCCCTTCCTTCGTGCTCTGTAGCATGGCCTAGGGGCTGGGGAGATAGCTCAGTTGGTAGAGTGCTTGCCTTGTAAGCACAAGGCCCTGGGTTCAAATCCCCAGCACTCAAAAAAAAAAAAAAAAAAAGCATGGCCTATTGGTTTGAGTGTATGGGCTTTGGAGGAAGATAGCTAGAATGCTGTCACTGCTGGTGTGACCTTAGACAGGCCTCGCAGTAAAATGGGCTTACCTCAGACTTGTTCTGAGGATTAAATGAAATAATGCATATCTAACACTTAGAATAGTCTAGGGACAGTAATCATGCAAATGTTGGTTACTATAGTTCCATACATGTGTTTTGTCCTTTATCTGTGTTTCCTTTTGGCTACTTACCAATGTGTCATAGCTGAGAAAACAGTCTTTCAGGAGCAAAGTCAAAGATCAAGTTACAGTGGGTTTACTCAGCAGAATTGGGCTTGCTGGTAAAGCCCACAGGGCCCCCCTCTCTGCTTCTCCATGGGCACTGGCATCCCCTACCTGGCCCCTGTCACTTCTGCCCCAGTCCAAAGACAGAGCATCAAGCGCATTCAGGGTCCTATTTTGACCCACTGATCCCGAGCAGCTCCATGTCTTGCACTGTGCTCACCACAGTCCCTGGAAATGAGTTTTCTCTCCTTTCCCTTCTGCTGCCTCCAGTGTAGCCAAGCATCTTTTTAACACCCTTTTGGGTTCATGTGTCCTAGTGAACTGCCATCCACGTCCCCTAGCACCAGCACATTCATGGAGAACCAGAGTGGGGCAGCAGGCAGTTGGGAAGCCCCTTCCCAGGTCTGGGGGTGGGGCAGCAGTGGCAGGAAGCCCCTTTCCCAGGGAGTGAAGGTAGACGTTGCTCCCAGGCCTCAGCTCCACCTGCTTCTCACTGCAATGAGAGGAGGGGTTTGCAAGAACTTTCTACATTTAGATCCACTCACAGCCCTTGGAGGAACAGTCAGCTATCACCTACACAGTAGTGCTGAAAGGTAACAAATGGCCTTACATTCCTGCTCCTCCCTCCCTCAGCTGGTATCCAGCTGGAATCTTGGAGGATTCCAGATCTCTCTCCCTTCTGCAACAGCAACAATGGCAGTGTCCCTGTCCCCCACGCCAGAAGCACAGGCACGACAAGGTCAAGCTCACTTTACTTGGCAGTAACATGGATTCCCCCAGGATCTTGCAAGTCCTGGGAAACTACCATTTGTTCTAAAGCAGTTCTCTCAAAATGTGGAAGAAATGAAATCAGTTGGCTCACAAAACCAAAAAACACTGAGATGAACTGACTAAAGGCATTTATACTCGGATGCGTCTCCTTCCCTCCTGTGAAAATGGAAAAGATGCTGGCTCTGGTTTGGATGTGGTTCAAACGCGTTCTCCAAGGATTCATGTGTCAGGAGCATGGTCCTCACTGCAATGCTGAGAAGGTGGTGGGACTTTAGGGGTGGGGGTACTTAGGTCATTGTTAAGATGATTCCTGTGGGACCCCTTGAACTCTCAAGACAGGACTTGTCACAGGGCGATTCTAACCTGATTCACTGCTTGGCTTCATATTTCCAAAGGTGATCTCTTGCTCTCACAAGTGCTCCCAAAATGAACCTCTCACTTGAGGTTGGACCAATTGGGTCTCTCCCTCCTGGCCTCTACCCCGCCATCCTACCTTGAACTTTGAATCTCCACAACTGTGAACTAAAGAAGCCTCTTTTCTTTACACTTAGCTTGACTCAGGTATTTCATTATAGCAACAGACGACTAATATGCTATCCCTTTTCTTCCCCCAGGCCAATCCTGTGGACAGGATCCCATTTGCTCCTAACTTTTCAGGGGCCTTGAATTCTTCATCTACTTTCTTTCTCACACTCATATTTCCCATCTGTGCATCTCTCTAATCCTGCAACCAGCAATTATATATTGATCATGTCTATGCCAGGAACATAAAATCCACTGTAAAATAAAGGCCTCCTTTGATCACATACTTCCCCTGCTGCTGACTTTCCTCTTCTCCTTCACAGTCACACTTTAAGGAGTTGCCTTTACTTACTCTTTTTTAATTTTTTTTTTTTTACTAAAAGGATACAGAGGGGAACTTTATTATTTTTCTTATTTTTAGACTGTATTTTGATTCATTGTACACAAATGGGGTACAACTTTTCATTTCTATGGTTGTGCATGACACAAATTCACACCATTCGTGTAATCATACACGTACATAGGGTAATGATGTCTCTTAATGCACTTTATTTCACTTACTTAATTCACTCTTCAACTCATAGCTATTAGGATTGAATGAGGATGTACAAACAACCTAAAATAATAACAGCGGCTAAACAATATAAGAAAGTTATTCCTAATTAACAAAGTCTAGAGAGAGTCTGTCTAGAGTTGGCTATTGTGGTGGCTCTGACACCACTGGGAACCCAGGTTTCTCTTGCAACTTGCCAGTCTCCCTGTGTGGCCTTCACCTCATGATCCAAGATGGCTGCTTACACTTCCTGGCCAACAGGAAGGAGGAAGATAATAATAAGAGTCCACTGCTCCCTTAGTGTGCCTTCTAGGAAAGTTCCTAGAAGTCATATAGGACACATCTGCATGTCACCTTGGCCAGCACTTATCTAGATCATGCAAAGGAGACTGGGAAATGTAGCTTTTACTCTAGGATTGTGCGTGAGCAACAGAATGTTTGGAGTTCTATTACTAAAGAAGAAAGGGAAGAATGGCACTTGGGGATCACTCAGTTCTCCACCACACTACCAACAATCTGATTTTGGTCCCTACCTCTTCATTGCAGAGACTTGTGCCAGGATCAACAAAACTTCCATGTCTCCAAGCACAATGGACACCATGAAGTCCTCACCTCCTGCTTCAGCAGCAGTGAATCACATGACCACCCCTTCTCCTAAGTTCCTGTTTCCCTTTGTGCCCATAGTGCTGGGCTTGTGGTTTCTTTATCTTCCTCTGGCTGCTGCTTCCAAGTCTCCTTTTCCAGTATCCAACCTCTACATCAGGGTTATCCAGGGCTCTGTCTGTCTGGCCTCTGCTCCTCACCTTGTTTCTGGATGATAATTGCCTGTGTTCCCACGGCTTTAATCATTGTTGGCCAAGTCCACACCTGCAGCTCGAAACTCCCCTCCAAGCTCTAGACCCATATAGCCAATGACTCCTGGATGTCTACACTCAGGTGTCTCCTGCTCAGAAGTTCAACAGGTCAAATGAAATCTGTCTTCCTCTCCTCCTCCAGGCTGACTCCTGCTGGGGTGGAGGAGGCACCATCTCATCAAATGGTATTGCCAAATATTCAGTTGCTTGAGTCAGAAATTTGTGAGCTGTTCCTCATCCTGTAAATCCAGTTTGTTGCCATGTCAATTAATTTGATTAGCTTTCAGTCTAGCTACTTCTGCTTCCCAAAGTCCAAGTCTCCTGTCATGTGATCCTCAGGCAAAAAACTCCATCCAAATTTTGACATCGTCACTCAAAACAGATTTTAAACTCTAAAATTTATAAATTAAATCTGGGCCTATACATTGCAACCAAAAATCTAATTCATAACATTTTTAACTTTATAGGCCTTTTATCCCAGGCTCACTGCTCCCTAAGTTCTGCTTCTACTTCATCTAGATACTCCCACCAACACTTTTTAAAGAGTAATCTTATGGGCAATAAAATAACAAGAAGGATTCAAAGACCAAAGACTGTAAGTAATGATAAGTTCACTTATATGTATGAAACAATGAAAAATTTAAATCTGATGTCATGGTTTTAAGGTCACTTCAAACTTATATTGGAAAAATTGTATGTAAAGATTTTATCTAGGTACTTTGGTTTTGTATAAAAATAATTCTAAGGTTCAAATCATTAAGTTCAATGACACTTTCTCAATTACAAGTCAATTAATGGGTGTAGAAACAAGTACCAATTATGTTGTATCTCTAATTTTTTCAATCATCGACAATAATTAATTAGCAGCATTAGCTCCCTTAGTTGGATTCCCTGATAGAGCAGAAATAAAGAATTTCAGAAGTCATTTTAAAACACATGAGAGCTGGGCACGGTGGTGCACGCCTGTGATCCCAGCGGCTCTGGAGGCTGAGGCAGGAGGTTCCGGATTTCAAAGCCAGCCTCAGCAACTTAGCAAGACCCTAATCAACTAAATGAGACCCTGCCTCTAAATAAAATACTTAAAAAGGGCTGGGGATGTGGCTTGGTGATTAAGCACCCTTGGGGTCAATCCCTGGTACCAAAAAAATATCAAAAAACAAAACAAAACAAAAAAACCACATGAAAAATTTGCTCTGCAAGGAAATTCTTGGAATGCAGAGTGGCACATATTAGAAGAATTTTTAAAAATATTTCAGCTTTTACTTGATATAAAACAACATTTACATCCTCTTCTAGTACCTTCTCTACACTTTCTTAGTATTTTTTTTTGCTCCGATATCTTTCAGAGTTCCCTCTAGAGATTTGCATATCTAATCAACACATTTAAGAATTCCTCCTCTTGGGGCTGGGAAGATAGCTCAGTCGGTAGAGTGCTTGCCTTGCAAGCACAAGGCCCTGGGTTCGATTCCCAGCACCAAAAAAAAAAAAAAAACAAAAAAAAACAAAAAAAAAAAAAGAATTCCTCCTCTTAAGAAAAAATAAGAAATAAGATATAATCATTTCTTCAACCAAAATGTCATTCTAAGAAGTTGTTTGAAGGGGTAATTCTTCAACTGGTAGTCTAGTTATTAGTCTAAAAGTTTACTGCAATATTTCTAAACTTAAAAGAGGGGAGAAACAGGTTGGAAACAAACTAGCTGAGACCTTAACCAGTCAGAGCCATGTGGTTAATGATTACCATGGGCTCAGCTCACCAATCTTTGTGCAGTCACCTTTCCCCAAAAATGTGAAAGTCTAGTACAGTTAACCTTCAGTATCCAAGGGGGATTGGTTTCAGGACTCCCACGGACACCAAAATCCATGGATGTTTAAGTTCCTTATTAAAAATAAAAAAAAAATTATTCTTAAAAATATTTTCTGATATTGAGCTTAAAAATTAGTTTCTGAAACTATAAGTTGTCTTACTACTTCAACTTTTCTTAAGGTACATTTAAACATATCTTTTTTTGAATATTTTAAATAAAGAGTACAGATTTTAAGGCAAAAAAAAATGGCATAGCATTTTTATACACCCTACATACATCTACCAATGTACTTCAAATCACCGCTAGATTACCGAGAATACCTAACACAATGTAAATGCTATGGAAATTTATTGCTTATGGAATAATGACAGAAAAATGTGTTCAAAACAGATGCAATTTTTTTCAAATATTTTTTGATCCACAGTTGAATGTATGGATATAGTGCTGATAGATACACAAGGGCAAGCTTTATGTCTATTAATTTCTGCAAAAGACTTTTCTTTCTTTTTTGGTGACCACTGAGATTAAAGGCATGCACCACTGTTGCTGGCTGCAAAAGCCTTTTCTAAAAGGAAGCAAAGTTCAGTATGTATGTGTGGGACCACAGGGCCTTTCAAGATTCAGTTAGTACCTGTTTCACCCCTGAAAACTCTGCATACTTTGGGGGTACTGGTGATCACAGCTTTTGTGATTGAAAAGTCTAAGTGCCTAAGTGGAGAGAATGAATATTTGAGGGGTTTAGGAGGGTGATGGTCAGGGCTAATTATTGATTGGCCATTGCCCTACTAAGTATATAAACCCTATAATGAAGTATATTGTGGTTCCATTACCTTGTTTATAATATAGGGACCCCAGGTAAAAATCCTGAAGGCCAGGAAAGGCACAAAGTTAGTTGGAACCATTTCAGACCTATCTAAGGTCTGGCTTCTTAAGCAAGGCCTTATGAGACAGGTCAGATAAACATTGACTGACGAGGAAGTTATGTGCGGCTGGAATGTAGGAACACAAATGATTTTCTAAAATATACCACTGCACTAACATAAATGGCAAAATTCTAGGGTTACTTCAAGCAGGTAAGTCTCTTCTTCCTTAGCTGGAAATGGCTTTTCACTGATGGATTCATTCTTGACCAGTTCCTAAATAACAAGTGCAAAGTACATATGAGAAGGCACACTAAAGGTGTAGCCCAGTGAACCAATGATTTTAGTTTCATTAATAAGGGTGATCTTTTTAAAAAAAATTTTTAAAAATATTTTTTACTTGTCAATGGACCTTTACTTTACTTATTTATATGTGGTACTGAGAATTGAACCTAATGTGTTGCACATGCCAGGCAAGTGCTCTACCACTGAGCTACTACCCCAGCCCAACAGTGATCTTTTATTATGCTATACCAAGAATTATTCACCATCATTTTAAAAAACAATAATATGTACTTAATATTACAGGTACCCATTAAACACAAAAAGAGGACGGATGAGGTTTTCCTACCCAATGTGGCAGAAAATGTTCAACTTACAGCTTTTCAAGTCCAAACAGCTCCATCCAGAATCCCATTTGGACCTGATTGGTAATCACATCTTTTTCCAAATTTTATTTCTATGAGCATTTGAATGAATAAAAATGACTCTAACCCCCATTGAACCTTTTATCTATTTTTTATTATCTATTATCTTGGAAGATAGTTTGCATTGATTTATATTCCCACAAGCTATCCCTTGCTGCTGGCCAATCACAGCCTCTCAATGTGACTTTGAAAGTTACTAGGTAGGTGGGACAGTCAAGACAGGGGTCCTTCTACTGGGCTATGTTTACTAAGTGAAAAATCACTATTCGAATAGAGCTGCATCCCAGTAAACTTCAAAACACCATTTTATTCATTTCACTTAAGAATACCATCCCTCTTCAGTCTTTTTATTCTTCCTACAAATGCCAAAGCTCTCCTCAGACTTTAGTAAAGTCTTATTCCAAGTCTTTTTTGTTGTTATTCACACAAAAATCTATCTTGGGTAAAACAATAAATGAACAGATGAATAGAACAGAATAGACCAGAGAAACAATGTACATAAAGTTTTATATTGCTATTTATTACTAGTTATTAGACTAAAAGTATATATTCCAATAGTTGAAATCCTAAATGTCCCCAAAGACCCATGTGTTAAAGAGTTGATCCCCAGTTCATAGTGCCACTGGGAGGTGGTGAAATCTTTAAGAGGTGAGGCCTAGTGGCAGGAAGTTATGTCATTGAGGCATGCCCCAGCCCTTCCTCTCTCTTCTGTTTCCAAGCTATTGTGAGGTAAACAGCCTCCTCTGCTGCATATTCCCACCATGAAGTATTTATTGTCTCACTACAGGCCTAAAACCAAGTGGGACCCATTGACCATGGAATTAAACCTTCAAAATTGTGTAAACCTTTCTTCTTTTTAAGTTGATTATTTCAGATATTTATTATGGAAATGAAAACCTAACACATATATGACATGAGTCTTTTCTAATTATGGAGAAGGTTGAGTCTATTCAAAGTAAACTAAGTCATCACCTTGTACCACAATAAATTCCAAATGGATTAAATATCTAAATGCACACAAACTTATTTCAGAAAAAGAATATAAAAAACAAGAGACAAGAGGAAGATCAATAACTTTGATATCTAAACTCAAGCTTCAACATGATAAGATACCATACAAGTCATCAATTTGTTATATGTCAGCTCAGATTCACCCTTCATTTTCTGTTCTGCAATAACTTATCTGGACCTTGTAAATGTTTCCTCTTTGTCAACTGGCAAACATTAAGCTCTGTCAGAAGAGTGTGCTGGAGCAAACCCGTGGGAGGAAGGATTTCCTTTCCAGGTTCTGGTGTGATCCTCTAAGCAGACCCTTTCAGTGTGTGTGGCTTCAGCAGCCTCAAGTTCTTAAGCGTGGCTTGTACCATGTCTGGTTCCAGCAATGCAATGCATGCACTTCAGGATAGAGGGCCTCTGGCATCTCTTCTGAAGGGATTCCTCTAGCACCTCTTTGGGTGGTTTTGTCACCTCAGAGAAATCATCTGTCCTCCTGTAAGCCTTGTCCAGGTACTCTCCGATGACGTCTGGATCTCAGTCTTGGAAGGCAGTGGCTGCTCCTCTATTTGCAATCCCTATATTCTTTAGCATTTATTACTTATCAGACAATCCCACATTATGCTGATCCTTTGGTATAGTTAATAATTATGTTAATCCCCCTGTATGAATTACTATGTGATTTCTGTCTTCTTATTGGCCCATGGTTGATACAGAACCGGTACCAGGAGTTGGGTGTTCCCAGAGGACAGGCCCACAAAGATGGGATATGTGGATTTGGCTGAACCCTTTTAATAGGCACAGACTATGATCATATTTGGATCTTATGTTAATACCCACCAAAGGGCATCTATAGTACAGGATGCTCTTATAAATCAAGTTGAGAAAATACTAGGCCCTGAGAGTATCAGTCAGTATCATTTCCCAGCTACTCCACTGCTTTCTCAATGGGCCTATGAACATGGCCACAGTAGTAGGGATGGAGGTTGCTCAGTAGCATAACTTCCCCTTTTCCAAGGCTGACATCACTACTGCCAAGTGTCTACTCTGTCCAGAGCTAAGACCAATATTGAAACTGCAATATAATGCCAATCCCATGGTTAACCATAACCTATCTAGTAGCAGGTTGCTGATACTGGACTTCTCTTATCATGAGAGGGCCAGAGATTCACCTTCATTAGAATGAATTCATATTCTAGATCTGGATTACCTTTCAAGTGAACTTGAAATACAGCTGTATCTTCTTAGGAGGAAATGTCAACTTGTTTCCTTGTTGCAAAGCTTTGAAATGTATAGAAGGGCACATGTGGAAGCTGAGTAGCCAAAGGGGTAGACCAATTCCTTTCAGTTTATCACCTCTTAGCTCTCAATGTTCCTGTCTCGGCCTGCTTTGTAATGATGGAGCTAGACCATACCAATCATTTTTCCTTGTTAAGTGGTATGATGTTTTGGCAGTAGAGGACATGGTTAGGAAGAGAGGATTTCTCTTCCTGGTTCTGAAGTGCTCCTCCATGCTCACCACCCATCCTGTAGCTCACATAGCTTTGCGGTGGAGTGCTCACTAGTGTGGCATCTCATATGCATGGCTTACCCAACACTCTCTTGAATGACTTCCCAGATTGTCACTGGTGTGACATCTCTCCGTGGATGGCTTCCCTGGCACCCACTCAGATGGATTTGTAGCTACTATGAACTTCACTATGCAGAGCCAGGGTTGCATCATCTCTTTATGATGCCTGTAATTAGCCTGAGATAAAGTAGGGTGGTGGCTGCTGCCTGGTTTTGTTGCTGTTTTGTTTTTGGTACCAGGAATTGAATGCATGGACACCTTACCACTGAACTACATCTCCAGACCATTTTTAAAATTTTGAAACAGGGTCTTGCTAATTTGTTGAGGCTGGCCTCAAACTTGTGATCCTCCCACCTCAGCTTCCCAAGCTGCTAGGATTACAGGCATGCACCACCATGCCCAGCTCTCACATGACTTCCTTTTAATGATGCTGATCTGTTTGGCAACTACATCCTCCTTGGCAGCATCTTTAAATATGTTCCCTTCTGCAGGGGCCAAACTCCAAGTTTTCCAAATTTTTCCTCTTCACTTCTGGTTTTCACAATTCAGCTAAAAGGAAGCAATAAAACCTAAGCTGCTGCCTGAATGTTCGGCTGCCTTGAAATTTCTTCCTTCACCAGGTAAACTGGTTCATCAACTTTAAGTTCAGCTTCCCACCAAGTCTCAGGGTATGGGTAAAATTTAGTCAAATTCTTTACCACAGTGTAAAAAAGGATGGCATTTAGTCCAGTTTCCTGTAGAGTCCTTATTTTCACCTGAAACTTCCTGAAGATAACCTTTAATAACCACATTCCTATCAGCATTCTGGTTTTAGCCCTCACCAGAATTGCCCACTCAGTTCTGCATACAGTATTCTAGACTTCCTCCAACCTGCTTCTCCAAACTCCCCACAAACCAAATCCAAAGATTCTTCCATTATCACCTGAGGCTTAGTCACAGCAACAATCCCCACTTCTTGATACCAATGTTCTGTGTTGGTTAGCGTTGTTGCTATCAAAATACCTGAGATAATCAACTTAAGAGGAAAGGTTTATTCTTGCTCACAGTTTCAGAGATTTCAGTCCATGACTGGTTGGCCACACTGCTTTTGGGCCTATGGAGAAGCAGCATATCATGGCAGGGAGATACAACTAAGGTAGCCGCTTAACTCATGACAGCCAGAAAGCAAACAGAAGAGGAGAGTTGGGATCTCAATATCCCCTTCAAGGGCGTGTCCCAATGGCTGGACTATTTCCCACTAGGGCCCACCTCTTAAAGGTTCCAACCAACTCCCAAAAGCACAAGTTGGGGATCCAACTTTTAACACAAGGGGGGCAGTGTTAGCCAAACTATAGTAATATACCAACAGAGAAATTTAAGTATTTGGTATAGCCACATTCACTACCTTGGAAAGTTGACAAGATCTCCAAGCAGCAGCAGCTAGTGAAAAAACTTGTAAGATGTCTCACAATAGCCAAGAAATGGAAACAACCTGTGTCTAACTGATGGAATGAATAAAGAAAATGCAGTACATAAGCACAATGGAATACCATTCAGACTTAGGAATGAAATCTTTTCATTTGCAACATGGATGGAAGTGATCATTAAGTGAAATAAACCAGACATAGAAAGACAAGTACCATAAGATCTCACTCATATGTAGGACCTAAAAAGGTTGATCTCACAGAAGCTGGGAATGGAATGATGGTTACCAGAGCCTGGGAGAGTATAGGAGGGGAAGGGGTAATCTACAGTACTGTTCTGCTACATAGGGGTAGGAAGTTCTGGTGTGCTATTGGACAGTAAAATGACTAAAGACAGATCTGAATGTTTTCAACATCAAGAAATGTTTGACATAGATGTTTACCCTGATTTAAACATCTACATCAGATAGTATCCCATTAACATGCAAATATCTTTTATGTTAACACCTAAAAAATAAATTTAAACATAAAAAGCAAAAAGTTGAAAGCAACTAAGAGAAAATATCATGGGGGCTGGAGTTTGTGGGTCAGTGGTAGAGCACTTGCCTGGCATGTGTGAAGTCCTGGGTTCGATATTCAGTACCACATATAAAGGTTAAAAATAAAAAAGCCCAAGACAGTTTAAAAACTTGTTAGACTACCAAAAGAGCACTGACAACTAAAGAAGAAAAAAATAATATTGTGGCAATGAATTACTGAACACCTTACTGGAAATAATAAAAACTTGAAGAATGTTAAAAAAAATCCACATCATATAAACAGTAAAGGCATGTGTAATTACGTGTACACAAATTTTTGGAGGAAGAGGCATTAACATCAGCTACACTTGTTACCTTTAGAGTGTTGGAGGGCAAGGGGATTGGACTAGGGATGGCTGAAGTAGATTTACATTTGAATAACTTGAAAATTGAGACATTAAAATTCCTAACTTGAGGCCAAGTGCACTACTGGCCTGTAATCCCAGTAACTTGGGAAAGCTGAGGCAGAAGGTTCCCAAGTTCCATGCCAGCCTCAGCAACTTAGCAAGACACTGTCACAAATGAAAAGGTCTGGGAATGTAGCTCAATGGTAAAGCAACCCTGGGTTCAATTCCCAGTACTCCCACTCCAAAATTAAAAATCCTATCTTGAACTGTTCCTTCTAGCTAAAATGAAGTGACACTAGACTCATTCTGAAGCGACTAAAAAGCTGGACAAAATACATGAAAGTCCCCCCGCCCCAATTCAATACAATGAATATTAGGCAAAGGACAGTGGTCTCTAAAAGACAAGAAAACTATTGACCCAACTTCCTGCCTTGAATTTGTAAGTCATGATATAAGGCAGGGAGTCCAGGCAGAGCCCAGCTGATTTCCTGAGTTGAAGATGATGGAACTGAAAATCAAGAGAGGTGAAGGTAGCTGGAGTTCCCATGGCAGAGGGCCAAATGGGAGTTGCAGAGACAACAGAAATATGCAGAGGGGGCCTCTCAAGTAGGAATCATCACATCCACGAGGAACTACCCAAGAAAAAGGTTCAGAGTTTGGTAACCAGGGCTCAACAAGGTTGGGATCAGAGCCCATTCCTACCAGTCCACACTCATAATCTAGATATTCACTGGATATTCAGAAGTCTTTCCTCAGTACCATAACAATCACTTCTATAACAAATTCTGTTGTGTTCTCACCTCACAAAACATGAAGACCCAAACTGTCTTCAGCTATTTATGTCACAGAACAATGTTCAAGGATATTTATAGGAATACAAAAATATCCAGCACCCAAATTCACATTTGGCATCCAATAAAAAATTACCAAGTATGCAAAGCAGCAGGAAATAATGACCCATTCTGTGCAGAAAAACCAATCAATAGAAACTGATCCAAATGTGAATATTAGCAAATACAGGTATTAAAAGTTGTTACAGACATCTTTTGTAAACTCTAGAACAATCCATTATTTAAAATGATACCAATTGAACCATAAATGAAGATAATATCTGAAATGAAAAACATCCCATGAGATTAACAATAAATTAGACATAGAAGAAAGTATTAGTGAACTTAAGAGAGCAATAGAATTGATCTAAAACTAAAAAACAAAAACAGAGAAAAGAAACCAAAACAGTGCATCAGTTGTCTATGGATCAACTTCAAACTTACGAAGAATATAACTTTGCCTACAAAATGGTCAATACTTTACATGCATCCTGAACAAAAAAGAAAAAAAAGAAATGACACAAACAAAGCTTTCAGGATTTAAAAACACAATGGTATTCTTGTCACAAATTCTCAGTAAACTTGGGCTTGATTTCTATTACTTGTATAAGATCAACTCACCTGTCACTCCCATCCTCCAACTATAATCTCTAAAGCTCTGCCCACCAATGATTATTTTCACATTTTAGTTACTATCTGTTGTCCTAGAGAAGCAGCAATACAAACTAGACAAACCATCTCCAACAGCATTAAATTAAATTACATGAATTCAATTAATTGAGCAATAAATTTCATAATCAAAATCCAACAAACACACTTCACTCAATAAAAAGGAGACAAATTCAATAAACATGTAGATTTATTTTAAATCAGTTTGGTACATGATACAGATTGGTTTTGCAGTTTAAAATGAACTGAAATAAAAATTTCTAAATACAGCAGTGTCTGCCTGTGCAACAAATATCTATAAAGTAAAATAAGGTATTTGATAGAACTACATCTGCATGAACAAATCAGATGAAAAATCTGAAAAGATTTCTATAATATACCTTCTGGATTAAAAAAAACCCAAAAATTATTAATGGCTCAAGATACTACATTGCTAAAGGAAGGAGGAAAGTCAGAAAAGGCCGATTTCTGTTCCTACAGCTCATCTGTAGACTTGCGAAATCTAATATTATGCTTCTGATGTTAGAGGAGTGCTCAAAATTATAAAAGCTTCAAATTAAGTCACATTTTCACAAAGTTTGCTACATATGCTGACATTAACGTGTGGCAAGGAATTCATATCCAGGCAAATGACGATTATACCACTGTATCTAATTTTTGCCACCTTGTGAGGAATGGATTTCTGTAAATTTTTCAAATGAATCCTATAGCACTCACTAAAACCTAATAGCCATGGCACCATAATAAATTTTGTGAGGTACCTAAAATATTACTACTAATGGAAACACAAAAATGTGAGGTAAATCTACCTTTTTCCAAAAAACCTTTGAAGCCAGAGATTTTAAACAATTAAGGCACTTGAAAATATTAGGTATATGTACAAATGTGCAAGTAAAACAAACTTCAGCTGTACCAACAAGTGACCAAAAAACAAACCAAAAAAAAAAAAAAAAAAAAAACCAGTAACTCTTCACTTTAAGAACCTTTAATATAATGACCTAAATACAAGTTTTGGTTTATGAAATGAACAAAGGCATTTGTCATTTCCCTATAAAATATCGAAAACCAAGTGCTAAACTCAGCCATTACAGGCTGAAGAACCTAAAAGCAAAAATACTTTTAATGACCTAAAAAAAAGCAAAAGCCCATTTTAAACTAAACTAATCCAATGTTTCAAAGGAAAGGGAGAAGCAACCCTCTAAAACTAAGAAAACTAGTGCTTTAGAAGAAACTGTAGAAACAAAAATATGAATGTTTATTATATTATGGGAGTTGAAACAAAGGAAGAAAGAAAAAAAGAAAAGGAGACGGGAAAAGTGGAAGTACAGTCTATTCATCCAGGGCAATCATCATTAAAAATCTATAGTAATCTGATTAAAAAATCCTTAGATTTTTCTGAAATTATACTGGTCACACCTGCCATCTGAAAACTTAAAATGATTGTCTTATTTAAAGAGCTAATAAATGATTCTAAAACTTTCTTTTTAACCTCATGAAAGTAGTTACTTTTCAGGTAAGCTTGGTATAAATCCTTTCAAGGTTCATAGTGTTAAGATTTTTTTGAGCACAAAGGAAATATATAATTTATCAATTTTATTTCAATTGCTTTCAACAGCCCAAAGAAAAATGTTGCAAAATTCAGTATGTGAAGGCCTTTAAACTTAGTTAAATAGTAATTAGCCCAAGTTTCTCTGCTCTGGAAAAAAAAAAGGTATGCTTTTAATTTAAATATTAACAGTATGGTATCTAGAAGCAGGTTACTACCGCTTACATCAACAGTTACAATCTCAAACCAACTTTTACCTTCTTTAATATCAAAGAACAAATCACACAGATTTTAAGTTACAGCCTACCTTTCAGTCTGTCTTTTAAGGCACTGTTCTTTATTTTCTCAATGATATAAGGTGCTTTTGCAAATATGAATAATATCCTGTTAAACATTAATGGTTTGTATCCTTTCCATTCATTTCTTTAAATCTGGAATGTAATTCCCCATGTAGCATGTTATTTCTAATGTAGAAAAAAATAACTTATCAAGCACAAAATTTTACTCTATGGATACAGTTTAGTACTACTAAATTAATAAATTTATTCCACCTTTGAAATGATAGCCAAAAATCCACCGGATTTGATGCTCATTTGGCACACCTTCTCAATTCTGGCCACTAAATCACTTCTGGAATTAGCATAAAAATAATGCAATTTTCAGGCTTTAAGATAACTAAACTTAAAACTGCCAGGAGTCAGGAGGTTGTCTGTACCAGACAACATTTTCCATCACTTACAGAAAGTTACATTTGGCATGTCAAGAACAGAAACATAATCCCACAGCAGCAGCCATTGAAAATAAAAGACGACAGCCACAAGGATTCATGCAGAATATTTTTTAAATATTCCTGTAAGTAAAACACTAACTGATTTTTCTTCAAGGATGATGTTCCAAAATATCCTATATGCATCCTTTGGAAATTTAAAGATCCTGGAATAGTGTCTTCCATGTGGGACTTCTTGTAAGATAGTATTTTGGTTTCAGTGAGTTACACAAATGAACTGCCAGTCCTTGTTAATTTAATGGGTCTGCTTACAAAGTATGGTAATTTCGTTCTTTAGATTTGCAGAACTTATAGAGAAAGAAAATTACAGCCTGCACACCCAAAACAAGGACAATTCCTCCTATGAAACTAGCTGCATCAAAGGTAGACTTCCGTGCAGGTTGTGAGGTTGGAGCCAAAGTGGTATTTGTTGCACCTGATATGATAAAGGAAATAACAATCCTTAGCAAGTCTCATGATCCTCTAACATAATTACAAGACCCACCCGAGCTTCTATTTTGCCATGTCAAATTCCATAAAGCATTTCCTCCTAAGTCAAATCTTTACAGAACTTATCCCTAGCTGAGGAAGACTAGTTTTTAATTCCATTCATTCTGTTCCTGACCACAGATATCAAGTGGTTATGCTGCTATATAATACTTCAAATATGAAAAAACAAAATAATTTCTTTTTCTGGTATATTAATTGTGCCCTGGGAATTTTAAGCACTTTTAAAACATGCAACAATTTTGTTAGACAATATTTTTAGCTAATTGCTTGAGTTAACATAAACTAATGTTTATGTTAATAATTCATGGAATTTGAGTTTTACTACATATTACATAGGTAAGTAAAAATTCAGTTGCAATTTTTCAAGTTATAAATAGTTCCAGTTTATAATTTCAACAAGAAAAATAATTCAAGATTACAAGCATCATGAATAATATTTAGTTAATTTTGCAATATAAGCATTACCAAGTCATAGGAAAAAGAACATGAAAATTACAATTTTTTTTCAGGGAATAAAGTGTTTCAGGAGGAAACTGACTAAAAAAGTAGCATCCATTAAAAGAATTTCACACTTAAAACAAATTTCAGTTTTTTCTTAAATAGAATATCAAATGATTTTGGTGGTTAAATAAGCTGGCCACCTTCAAAATTAATCACTACTGGGAACATAGCTCAGTGATACTTACCTACCATACACAAGACCCTGGATTCGATCCCCAGCACCAAAACAAAACAAAACAACCCAAAAGTAATTACAGGTATTTTTTTCTTGGGAATGTCCTCACTGAAACTGAAAGGTAGTATAAACATTAAGCCTCAGGTATCACAAAAAGTAGGTAAGACTTCTCTGCATCACAACAGAAGCTTAGGCCAGGTGCACTGGTGCATGCCTATAATCCCAGCAACTGGGGATTCTGAGGCCCTAAGTAACTTAGTGAGATACTGCCTCAAAATAAAAAATAAAATGGGCTGTGGATATGGCTCAGTGATAAAGTACTTTCTGGGTTCAATTCCTAGGACAAAAAAAAAGTCTAAAACAGCAGTTTAAAAGATGGTAAGAAAAACAGGTACATAACAATCCCTTCAAATAACTGGGAGCTACAAATCAGATTTCACAACTTTTTAAGTTGTACTGAAAAGTTTTGGAAAACATTACTTAATTCTTACAATGTCAGGCCAAATGTGATTATTCATTTAGAAACAAGAGGGCTCTCGGTAGAGTTATCAGTGTTAAATAGCTAACTACTGTGGCACTTTAAATGTTGAGCTGAGTTTCAGTCCATAAAACAAACCTGATGGCAAAAATAGTAAAAGGCAACATTGTATACACACCCTACATCACTGTTAGTTTTAAAAGCTCAATTACCTGATGTGGTAACTGTGGTGGAATATGTAGAAGAGGAAGGCAGAGTTGTGACTTTAGCTGGAAGGAAAACAAAACATATTTTTAAAAAGAACACCAAAACCAAAAAAACTTGTTTCTAAATTCCCAGTTGCTTACCATTTACCTTTTAAAAGTAATGCCATCAATTTCAACCTGCTTTCGATTTTTTGACAATAGAAGCCTACTTTCAGTTAAAGGTTCGCTAACTTATCTTCCCATCCAAGAAAACTAGCGTTTAAATGAATTTTAAAACATCCAGTAATCATAAAGTTGTATTTAAGTTAAAACCAATATATGAGTATAAAATATATTTGGATCAAGTTTGCAAAAGGACAGAATGGTAAGAATACTTAGGAGAAGGAATTAAGAGGCTCTTTGTAAATAATGTTTCTAAGACAAAAATCATTAACTTAGTCATGGTAAGAAACAACTGCAACATACTATTTCTTATATAGGTATCAAGATGTGCCACTTTGATCTTTTTCACTTTAGGGGTTTGCTAACTTTAGGAGCAGATAGCAAATATTTGAGCCTTTGTGCACTGTTTAACACAAAATTGCCTAAAACATGCAAATCAATGAGCACGGCTGGAGTTCAATAAAACGCTATTTGTTAAGAACAGGTGCCCTAGGTTGAACCAATTTAGAAAAGAGCTCAAGGGTAAGCTCTGGTCTATCACACTGCATGAGGTCAAAATACTACCTGATAATGTCCCTAAAAAAATGTACTGAGCCAGGGTGTGCACGCGCCTGTAATCCCCACAACTTAGGAGGCTGGGGCAGGAGGATTGCAAGTTCAAAGCCAGCCTCAGCAAAAGCAAGGCACTAAGCAACTCAGTGAGACCCTGTCTCTAAATAAAATACAAAATAGGTGTGGAGATGTGGCTCAGTGATCAAGTGCTCCTGAGTTCAATCCCTAGTACCGTCCTCCCTACCAAATGTACTGAGAAGAATTAGTTTGAGTATAAAATTATTTTAGGAACTGAAGCACCCTAAAGGGAACTTCAAACTACTAATGCCGATTACCAAGTATCATCTATAAAGGTGCACATACCAGGGGCTGGGGAGATAGCCCAGTCGGTAGAGTGCTTGCCTTGTAAGCACAAGGCCCTGGGTTCGATCCCCAGCACCCCCCCACCCAAAAAAAAAAAAAAAAAAAAAAAAGGTGCACATACCAGTACTACAAAGACAAGACTGAAGATAATTAATAAAAATTAACATTTTCTTAAGAGTCAAATAACTCAAGAGCCCCTATGTTTTCAAAGTTTACTGGACCACTTGTGAATGGTTTCCTTAAGAAGTCATCCTTAGGGTGAGAATGGTGTTTGTTGCACACCTATAGTCCGAACTACTCAGGAGGCTGAGGCTCGCCTGAGCACAGGAGTTAATGACTAGCATAGGAAACATTGAGAGATAGTTTCCCAAAAAGGAAGCTGTGCCAGGCACAGTGGTGCCTGCTTGAAATCCCTGCAACTCATGAGACAGGGACAGGAGGATCATAAGTTTGGGGCCAGTCTGGGCAACTTAGTGCCCCTGGGTCCAAGTCAGTACCAAAAAATTAAGAAATAAAATAAATAAGTAAATAAATAAAAGTTGTCCTTAAAAAAAGTTAGGGTTCAATTTCATTTTTTTTTTTTTTTCCTTTTGGAAAGAAGCTGTACTTTAGGCAAGGGCTTCAGGAATAACAGCTCCTTATCACATCCTAGGAAATAATATTAGTCAGGCTTCATGATAAGAGAGGCTTCAAGATGAAGATTTGCTTACATGCAGGGCAGCTAAGGATGATCTGGAGGACAGATGAGGAAGATCAATTACATGAGGCATATATTTTTTAAAAAATGTAAGGTGCTATATATTTTTTGCACTGTTTCAGAAAAGGGTTTCATAGCTCAAGAAAATTTGACAACAAATGCTCACTTTTAAAGTACACAACCCGCAGTTTGGAATTTTCTTATCTTTTATTCATGTGTCCCTCTCTCTATCTCGGAGGATAAAGTTCATAAATTCCCAAACTGGTTTTGGTACTAAGAATGTATGATCCTCACTTAAGACTCTCAGGGCATAAAGACTATATCCTGTTAGCAACATTTACATTTCTTTGCCAAGTGTTTGGGTATCATAATTTGATCACTGAAATTTTACACTATACCCCACAATATGTATATTACACGTCAGTTAAAAATTTTTTTTAAAAAAAGAACATTAACTGAATAGGCTTCAAAGTGATAAGCTTAATCCATAAAAGAATGTCAAATAAATATTGAAGAAACAAAAATGAAGCAATCTTTCGTTGTATATTGTCTTTTTAAAACAATCAAAAATTTCAATAGGAGTAATTATCCCCCAAATTCTACCCATATAAGAGGAAACTCTGTAATTATAAACCAAGAGTGGGCTTGACAGCTTCAAAACAAAGAATATCACTAAAAGGTACAGAGGAGAGGTAGAGAGATCAGGTCTGTCATACAGGCAGATTTTTCATATCCCAAGGTTAACAGGATCCTAGGAGGTTAAGTTGTTCTAATTTTTACAGGGTGTTTAATTAATGTTTCTGAATGCTCCAGTCAAGTTTCTTTGCTAAAAGAAACTGGTAGATGATTGCTAATAATACTAATGGACATGTTCATACACATTTGTAGCTTTCCCCTTCCTGCTTGGAGCAGTGCTGCACATACTTTTTCCAGTCTGCTCTTGACTGAACAATTCTCTCATTTCTCCATCCTGTGAACATCTTTTTAAATTTTGGTGGTACTGGGGATGTTGTACCCAGGGGTGCTTAACACTAGGCTACATTCCCAGCACTTTTTATTTTGAGACAGGGTCTCACTAAATTGTTGAGAGCCTAAGTTGCTGAGTCTGGCTTTGAACTTGCTATCCTTCTGACTCAGCCTCCTCTGGACTGTGAACATCTTATAGGGAAATATCTGGTCTCATCTCTGACGGAGCTGATACTTATACAGGACTTCGAGATTAGAGGGTATAGTCATTTTAAGGCTAATTATTATATCCTTTAAGCTTTTTGTTAAATTTGTATAAGTACATCTTTTGTATAACATCTTTTGTATAAAGAAATGAATAAAAAGTTTTACAAATTAAAGATGTATCAACTTCTTTTCAATCTTAAGACACCATTACTAATTTTGTTTGACAAATGTTAAGGAAAAAAATTCGGCAAATTTGCTATTTGATTTTCATGATCTGCTCTCAGAACACGGTAAGCAAAACATTTATACATTTAAAATTTTTAGAATAGTACTATGTTGACAATATTGGCAAAGTAAGGCACTACTTAGGGAATACACATCCATTGATCTACTTTATGTTCTTAAAAACAACAAAAGCTGGGCACAGTGGCACACGCCTGTAATTTTAGCAACTCAGGAGGCTGAGGCAAGAGGATAGCAAGTTCTACATCATTCTAGGCAACTCAGTGATATCCTGCCTCAAAATAAAAAAGTAAGGGCTTGATATATAGCTCAGTGGTAGGGGCTCCCCTGGGTTTATTTCCCAGTACCTGGGATGTGGGGTTTGGGTGGGGAACACCACCACAAAACAAAAACTTCATAAGTGGTGATAAAGAGAATTTAGAAAATACAATGAAGATATATCTCCAACATAATTTGGTCATTCCATTGTTAAGATATATTATTTGTACTGGGGAGGGTTATTATAATTAATCCAACTGTACACTTTCCACAGAAAATCAAGTTCTTTGTAGTGCTGTTTCCTTAACTATCTCATAATTTACCTCTTGCTCCCTTTAGTAGGAGCAATATACACAAAGCCCATGGAAAGAGACCTCCTAAGGTTTTTCAATTAGAAAGCACCAACTGATGGCCATTATCTGCAAGCAAACCCAGGCCTGGGTCCTCTTGCCACCCCGTAGACGTTGTCCCTCAGAGTTTGATCCTTAAACCCAATCTTCCATGTATTCTTCCAGCAGCCTCTACTACTGTATATGACTGATTTATTTGTAATTTTGGCCAAGTGCTCTCTTCAGGCTTGGTATCACGAAAAAAATCCCAAGACAGCCCCAATCTGCTGTGCTTCCTCTTTCTTGCTTGCTTTCTTGAAAATAACTCCTTTTCCATTCCACCTCCCACACCCTCAAATATCAAGTCTTAACCACTTTCTCAGCCTTTTTGCATGCATCTACAGCTCTTCCTCGATTGGTATTCCAGAATCACCATAACTGAGTATTGAATTTCCATGAATCCACTTTAGTCATCTTCTATTACTCTCTACAAGCCAGAGTAAGTCCTTTTATAAAATGCAAGTCTGGGGTCTGGGGTTGTGGCTCAGTAGTAGAGTACTCGCCTGGAAAGCATGAGGCACTGGGTTCAATCCTCAGCACCACATTAAAAAAAATAAAATAAAGGCATTGTGTCTACCTATAACTACAAAGAAAATTTAAAAAATAAGTAAAATAATAAAATTCAAGTCTGATTATATGACCTACATGCTTGAAATCTTTCAAGATAACATCTCAATCTAACAGCAATGCATATAAAGGCATTTCCCAATCCCATTTCTGACTGTCCCGCTTACTGTCATCTTGTACCAGACACTCGTAAGGCTCACTATACTCACATATTCTTAATATATGCTGACCACCCTGCTCTGTCTGGAAAACTTGCCCCATATGTTATCAGCATCATTTCGGTCAGTTGGTCAGTCAATCAGTCAATACCTCCCACAAACTATTATCTGCTGTGCCACCCAACACACATATCACCTTCCTACAAATTCCCCAACACACTGTGCTTACTGACCTTGTTCATCATTCCTATAGGAGACAAAATGCTACCTTACTTCTGCCTTATTTTATTATCTAGCCTAGTACTTTTTCTGGAATAGATACATTTAATATTTGCAAAATATAGTATTTACTCTTCCTATCAAATCAGACTGAGGATGTGGCAGAAAATGTTCAGTTATTAATGGAAATGAAAATCACAAATATTCCTGAAAAGCAATTCAGTACTGAGTCTTAATCATGCCCTCTGCCCTAGGAATTCTGCTTGACTCAATCCCATCACACAGCAAATATTCTCCATAAGATATTTACTACATGGATACTGAGATGACCTACTTGTCCAACCAAAAGCACAGGGAATAGTGCACCACAATTTTAAGAGGGAAAACAATATCAAGGTGTACAAGCATACCATCCACTTCATAGCAAGTATATTTACTTAAACACACAGAAAAGTCCAGAAGAAATTAATCACTGAAAACATTCTGGTGTACCTCTGGATGATTGTGGAGATTTTAATTTCCTTTGCATTCCTGTATTTCTCAAGATTTCTTCAACATCCATAAAATGAACCAAGTTAAAGCAAATCTAGTAAGATTCACTGAATGTGGAACACTGGAGCAATATGTCACTGTCACAAACAGTACATATTTATCTAATTATTATACTCTAACACTAAATAACACTTTAAAACTATACTAACAACTTTTAAGTATTTAGTTACTAAAAAGTCACCCAACAAGAGTTTAAAAATCCTGAAAGACAAAGTCAGAAAAGATCAATTATCTTGAATTACCTGTAGAATTAGTTGGCACTGGAGTTGTAGGCCCTATTAAAAAAAAAAAAAAAAAAAACTATATTCATCAAAGTTGTCTAAAATATTATAATCCTTAACTATTAAGTTTTCCACCTGAACAATAAAGTTAAAAAAATGCATGTTTATTTCTTAAATAAAGATCAATGAGATGTTCATTAGGTACTCAATAAAGACCTAGAAATTATGCAGACACCAGGATAGGTTCATTACAATGTTATGACCTGCTCTGGTGGAAAGAAATAGTGACTTGATTACATGAAATGATTATTTCTGCTGATAAATTTAATTTTTTTTCCAATCACCATTGTTTGTTGTTTATATAAATTGCAAAGTCAGATTCATGGGCCAATATACTAAATTAAAAAATATGTAATGTGAATATATATCTTAATGTTAATAAAGCATATTTAAAATTGGTCATTATGTTCCATTTGTGGACATTTCCTTATCACAAAAATTGTTCAGCATGCAACAAACCTGTCTAAACCTATATCTGTATTGATTTTTGTTTTTAAAATTGAGCATATAAATGCATAAAATGTACAAATAGTCTCAAGAGGAATGAATATTTTATTTTTAAAAAAATTATAATTTTAACACTATTTCACAACCAGTAGTCATTTGAGTATATTTTTACAATATAAGTACTACACTTAGAAAAGAATGATCATTTCCCTCACCCGATACCAGTATCCTCTTTAGAAGTGGAACTAACATTTCTTAGCCTCTCTTGCCACTAAGTAGCCAAGTATAACTTCTACCAAGCACCTTTATTAAGGTAGACACATACAGGTCTCTCGTTTTCCTTCCCCTTTCCTGGTGGCAGAAAAAATTAATTTAACAGCTAGAACATGAACACTGACCTTGAGGAATGACAGAGTGAAAACCTAAAATGAATGTGGGTCCCTAATAGCTGTCGAGCTGTCACTCTAGACCTCTAGCTGCACTCTAGTCCAGACTTCCTTTACATCAGAGAAATAAATTTGTCCCTGCTAAAACCACTATAATTTGGTGATGGTTATGTCCCTGATAGCAAAACATAGTACGTTATCAAATAAAACTAGTACATTATCAAATAAGCAGCATTACCTTTTCAATTTTTCTTAAATTGATTGTTTAAAACAATTTTTATTTAATCCTGTCTCCGAGCAATTCATGGAATCAAAGGTCTGACAGTTATTAGATTTTTCTAACATACATTATTAAAGTAACTATTAAAATTTTTTGCATGCCACCTAACCTACATTTTACATAGAGTAAAATTTACCTAATACCAATAAAAGTCCTAGTTACAAAGTTCATGCTGCGATAGGAAAATTCCGTCAAAGATAGTCTGTGAAGGTTACTAACACACTCTACAAAATTCATTATCTATGTGCCAAATTAGGAATCTAACTTTCCCATTAATTTATATTCTCTTTTTAAAACAACAGCTATTTCAGCTGGGTGCCGGTGGTGTACACCTATAATTCTAGCAGCCCAGGAGGCTGAGGCAGGAAAATCTTGAGTTCAAAATCAGCCACAGTAAAAAGCAAGGCGCTAAGCAACTCATAAATAAAACATAAAATAGGGTTGGGGATGTGGCTCAGTGGCCGAGTGCCCTTGAGTTCAATTCCTTGTACACACACACACAAAAAAACCCACAGTTGTTTCAACTAGGAATTTTAATGATTTGCCCTTCAGCAAAGAATAACTGAGTTCTTCTTAAAACTAAAACAATAAATAGATGATCACAGAAGTTTATTCATAACACAAACTACACTGGACACTAAAATGTGACATTACTAGAGCCTATAAAATGCTGAACTTCAGTGAATTCCTGGGGGGCAGGGACAAAAGAAAGAAAAAGGAGTGAAATATCTACACACATATCATTTCACACTATGCTACGTCATTAAACCAAGCTTCAAAATATTTTATCGATCAATATGTTATTTATACCCAAATTTCTAATATTAGAAACACAGCAATGCTAACAAAACACAGAAATAAGGTTTTGAAGCAATTATTTATCCCTCTGCGGTCATTTTCCCCAGAAAACAATGTGAAGACTTACCAGAACAGAAAACAGTGTTGTTCAGCACACTACAATTACTAACTGCTGAGTTATTTGAACAGTAGCTCTTATCTGCTATGGAAAAAAAGAGACAAACAGCACCAGTTACTCACATCTTTGATTTTGCTACTAAGCTCCAAAACAAATCAAACACCCAACATAAATACTTTAGAAGTCCACAGACTATATATTACCTTCCTCTTCTCGTTTTTAGAGACATGATAAAGGATCCCTCCAAATTTCACCCCTTCAGTATGTCCTTACAAATACAGATAATCTGAAACAATTAGACTCAGATTTGTGATACAGACTACTATACAACCAATGAAGGCAGTCAGAAATCTACATGAGGGTGGAGTTGGTAAGAAGTGGTCAAGGTCTTTTAATAAAGGCTCAAGTAAACAGAGGAGGTGCCCCACAACAGCAAGAGAACCTCAGTCCCAGGTCTCCCAGCTTTATTCCTTTAAAATGTCTAATTCTTTTTCTTTTTTTGAGGGGTGGTACTGGGGATTAAAACCAGGGCCTTGAATAAGCTAGGCAAGTGCTCTATCACTGAATTACATCTCCAGCCCCTTCTATAGTTTCTAACATAGCCTCCCTATACAGTCAGATTTGGAGCAACAGGGGCTTACAAGCCCAGCTACTTGGGAGGCTGATGCGACTGTAAGCCAGAGACCAGCTTTAGCAACTTAACCAGATCCTGTCTCAAAGTAGACTTTTTTTAAAAAATGGTGGGGATATAGCTCAGTGACAGAGCACTTGTTTAGTATGCACTAAGCCTTGGGTTCAATTCCCAGTATCTCTCTCTCTCTCTCTCTCTCACACACACACACACAGAGCCATATATGGTGGTAAAGGTGCAGGCTTAAATTTCATCTTATGATCTAAAGTGATTTATGTAACAAAAAAGTTAATATAGGCCCAAATCAATACCTTGATTTTAAAAAGCTTTCTGAACTTCATGTGAAATAATAACTAGTACATTTCCACTGAAGAATAAAGGAATGTAACATGTGACCTTTTATTTAACAAATAGACAACTGTTTTGTTGGTGAGAAAAACATAAGCTGGGTGAGGTAGCACACTGCATGCCTGTAATCCCAGCAGCTCAGGAGGCTGTGGCAAGAGGATGGAGAGTTCAAAGCTAGTCTCAGCAAAAGTGCAGTGCTAAGCAACTCAGTAAGACTGTTTCTAAATAAAATACAAAATAGGGCTGGGGATGTGGCTCAGTGGTCATGTGGCTCTTAGTTCAATCCCAGGTACACTCCACCAAAGGCAACAACTTTTATACTAAAAAAAAAAAAAATAATGTGATAAATGGATGATTCTAGGAAAAAATCGTATCCACATTTCAGTGTACTGCTATTTAGCTCTTTATCCCACAAATGTTCCTAAAGTTAACATAAGTGCACAGGAAACAATCAACTCTCTATTACTCCTTCATAGCTAAGCATCCAACAAAGTTTCATAAGGTCTCTTTATAGTTACCTTGCAGGATATACACAAATATGTCTCAGGTTTCAAAGAAAATTACAGAACTTTCACAGCTAATTCCAGCATAAATGGGCACCACATACAAAGACCTAAAATCTCTCTTCCTTTAAAAGTTGTTGAGCTTTAATTATCAAGTCTAAGAAATCTAAGGCGGGTGGGTATGGGAAACAAGATTCTTCAGAGGAGTGTTAAAGCAAGTGGCATTTTAAAGTACTGAATTTGCTAAATAAATAGTGCACCCTATCATAAATGGTCTAAAGAATCTTCAAAAGTTCAAGAATACACAGTAGTGTTTTAAAAAAGGCAACAAAAACAATTTTGCATTCTCAAAATTACAGCAATCCCCCAAATTTCTTACCTTCTTTACATTCTATCCAAAAGCAGGCAGTATTACTAACGTTAACAGTTAAACAGGAAGCACAGCTGTTGTGGCTTTCACAGGTTTCTGGGGGTGGGGGAAGGAAGAAGAAATGTATGAAATCAGTGAACTGGTATCTCATTTGAGTTTCTTATCTTTTTTTTTTTTTTTAAACCAGTGAGAAGTATATACAGTACCATAAATTAATAATTCAGAGAAATGATAAGACTTTTTAAACTGACATACTCAGAAATTTCAATTACATCAAGGAAGCCTTAAGTTAACTCAAAAGAAGCACAACCTAGTGGGCCTGCTCAGTACCTTGAGGTACCTATCAAACAAACCTTTCTCACAGGGCAACTATTTAAAACATACCTACATTTACTCAGGGTTTCTTGAGGCATTTTAAAAAGTTCTTAAAAGACAAAAGTAATTGGGGAAAAGGCTGTAAGACCAACATCAAGGAAACAAGGAAATTGCTGCCCTGAAACATCGAAAGACACAGGAATTTTTAACAGAAATAATGATTTATTACAGATTGAACTGAAACTGTTGGTGCCATTCTAAAAACAATTTCCCAGAGATTCACAATTCATAAATGATTCACTCTTCACAGGGTTCTTCACAACTGGAAATGTCTAAATCAACATCATTTATGTATAGCTCAAGAAGTTAGAAAAGGTGTCTGCCAACAGTTTAAGTCCATCGGTCCAGAAACAAATTCCAAGGGTAATTATAATCAATGACTGGATAAACAAATGGATTATAGAACTGGGCTTTATTATCTAGAAACTAGATGCCACCAATCTCCTTTTCTTTCCCCCTTGTCTAAAAAATAGCTCTGCGGAGGCATTGCCTTTTAATACATTATTAGCATTTATTGAAAACTGGGATGTGTATGGTGCTCTGGGGGCAGGGTGTTCACTAAGTAAAAATAAGTTCTTCACAACTTATACTAGCTGTTTAAAATCTTTATGCTTGATGCTGGGAGTAGCAGAGTGAATGCCATTTACATAATGAAGTGAATGTGCTATCTTTCAGACTAGTATAGCTCATCCAACTCTGATTTCCAGAAAACACAAATTATCTCCTCTGCATGTATCTCAATCACACAAAGGCAATTAACTTATTTCGAAGTTTAAAAAAAAAAAAAACCACACTAGTTGTGAAACTGAAAAATAAGCAGAACAAAAAATATTTTGCTTTATCATCTCAAACATAATGCTGTTAGAATTGTCAGTACTGCATGGCTATTTACTTTCCTCATTTAAAAACCTTACTTTACCATAACATCTTTCTAACTTTAACAATAAGATGTTGAGACTATCTCACATATTTCATTATATTAAAATTTATAAAATACTACAATTAGGGAAGACAGTGTAGAACAACATGATCAGCATAAGAAAAGTGCCACAGTAAGTCATTACGCTTCCAGCAATCCTTCGGTTAGGAAGCCAAGTTACCTATTTCCCCCTATTAACAGAAATAACCAATCATAGTAGACTGCAGATTTTAAACATCTAGTATTTTTTCACCTTGTTTACCTCAAATTTGTCTTCCCTCTCTCTTTTGTGTTGTCACAGCATACGCCAACTTCAGCTTTAAAATCTGGGAATGTCTTAAATAATCCTACCCCACAGCAGAGTTTAACAAAAACTGTTCCTTGATCGGGTTTCAGACAATCTACAGAACTGGGTTCTAATCCAACTCCACAACCCATCAAACATACGGTCCCGGGAAAGGACCTGTATCTTGATTTCTCCATCTACCTGGGTATCACTACCCATCTTCCAGCTTCGCCTTCAGTACTAAAAGATATACATGCGAAGCACGAAATACTCTTGGGGTTCTTTTTTTCCTTTGCATATTGTATGGAATGTGAACTTTTCACTAGTTACACGCTTAGATCTCAGCTATGTCTCCTACCTATCCGCAAAATCAAGGTGATGAAATTTCAATTTCGCCGATCCAAGTCTGAGACGTGACGTGAACGCTCATTAACCTTTAAGTTTCTCTTCTCTCTTTCACCAATTTCTGGGGAAACCTCTCTACCGGGAGCGGTCCTGGTGTGTGTGTGGGGGGCAGGGGGGCGAGGAAGCAAACGATTAGTCCCAGGGAGAGGGAAGTTCGGTCTCCCAGCCAACTTCGGAGGCGCGTTGCTTCGCCCCATCATCAATAAGCCCAGAGTTGCCACCGCGCAAGGAAGCCACGTCCCCTCTTCCGAGCCTACGGTAAGGCTGGGGATTACAAGGCACTTTTAAAGGCACCTCTGCGTGCAACGCTTGGGAGTCAAAGCAGCCCAACGGCCGCAGGGGCCCTCCTGTCCCCTTCCCGCCGGGCGTTCCCTACCCGCCTGGCCACACCGCGCCCGGACCCGGGCGGGCCGCCATGTTGCCGAAGTCGCCGCCGCCGCCCCCAAAGCGCGGCCCGCCGGGCCTGACTCCACGCGTCCCAGGGAGGGAGTGAGGCTCCGCGGGCCAGACGAACGCAGGAAGCCCGTTGGACCGGCGCTCACCTGGTGCTGGAGTGGTGACCGGCGAGGCAGACGGCGTCGGCGTCGGGGCTACCTTGGTGGTTGCTGAAGTGTGTAGCTCAGCCTCTGTCGGAGTCACGGATGAGTTCGAATCCGCAGACAGCACGCAGACCACGGCTAGGCAGGTGGCTGCCCAAAGCAGACGGCGGGAGAAGCCGGACATTGTGTCTTCAACGGTGGCGTCCTGGAGAAAGCTGCAGCATACAACGCTCGGCCGGTCCCTCAGTCCCCTGCGGCACCGCCTCCAAGACTTCGCCCCCTACGGGAGCGCGCTGGGGTCACGTGGGGAGCTCCAGACCGCGGCGAGCGGGGCGAGGCGCAGCGGAGGCGAGGCGCGGGCGAGACCAATGGGAATTCTACGGGGAGAGCAGGGCTGTCCAGTGGAAACTTCGGTGAGACCGTACTATAGCGAGAAAACGGTCCATGCGCAGAAAATCGTCTTTCTTACCTTCACATTACCACACAGTATGCAATTGGTCTTTCCTCATATGGAAGTCCCCCACTCTGACCTGGATGGAACAACCCACGTGACGTGGCAAGCAGCGTCCACCTGAACGTCCTGCGAGGGCGTCATTCCGCGGCCCCACGTGACCCGCAAGACCGTACCTCCCAGACCGAATCTACCCGGCGGAAGTTGTTTGTCCAATGCACGTGGAACTTGGATAAGTTTGTCTTATTGTTGAGCTGCCGGGTCACCAGAGTCTAACGTCTGTTCTCAGTAGGAGCCGCACTTTTTTTCTTTAATTGATTTTTGCTGGAAGAACCCAGCAGTTGGGGACTCTCCGCGGTGATGAAGGCACCACGTGGTTAAGAGTTTTTGATCTATCGCCCACGTAGTGCGAGCTGCTTTGCTACGAATAGTGTCTCCTGACCACCTATGTCGCATTTTCCCAGCCTGGCTTCGGAATTGCTGTGTCAGTAAGCGCAGCGGCCAGTCTGGCTCAACTTCACCGCTGTCGTCAGAATCATAGGCGTCTGAATTGAAAGGCCATTGGGTCGGTTTCCACCCGAAAATCACGGGTGAGGAAATTGAAACTTAGGAATCGCCTGGCATCAGAAGTGGATTTTGCAGTGCCTGAACATAGAGTTGCCTGGTACCACAGGTGGATTTTGCAGTACCAGTTAGTGTTCTGAAGCTGCTCAGGCTTTTAGTAAGGGTGAGCGCCATCTGATGCCCAATCTCAGAAAATGCAGTACTTGAAAGGCTTATAATCAAGTGGTAAAAAGTTAGACTTAGAAAGCTGTGTTTATTGCCGCTGTTTCCGCGCGTAATTTTAATTACGTATATTCTAACAAAATATTTTGTTTTTATGAGGTCTGTTTTGCACCCAGAACGATGATGGCAGAGAAGTACTTAACCCTTTTGTTTTTCTTTCCCTAAGGTTAGAAGTTTTTTTTCCTGCCTGCAATGTAAATCAGTGTAGCCCTTGTGTGCCCTCGTGATTGTGAACTTCCATCAGTTACACTAGTTGGGGATTTTCTCAGATGTAAACAAAAAACTGATGATTTTTGACTGATCCAACCTATGCCCCGGCCAGAAGAGTGAGAATGCAGTTAAGATAAAGAGGTCTAACCATCAGGCCTTCCAAACAAACAAACGTCCAACTCCCGGGATTCACACATGACTGACACCCAATACTAAAAGCATTAAGCAACTTTTTTTCCCCATGATTAAAAATATAGAATCCCTGTTTCTCTTCATACCCCAATGGATTATCTTGCTTCACCCTAGGGTGAACATGCCCCACTGTAGAAGCCATTGGTTAACAATTTGTCATCTAGATGTTCAATCCTACTTCTCAGATTTCCATTAGTTCTGATATGGGGACATTTCACACTTTTTTTTAAGACTAGAAAAACTGATGGCTTATTTTACATGGCATCTGTAGAACTAGATCAAGAAAGAATTCCAAAGTACTTTATTTTTTATTTTTGTACCAGGGGTTGAACCTAGGGTGCTTCAACCACTGAGCCATATCCCCAGCCCTTTATGTTTTAAGACAGGATCTCACTAAGTTGCTTAGGGCCTTGCTAGGTTGCTGTGGCTGGCTTTGAACTGCTAATCCTCTTTCCTCAGTCTTCCAAACTGCTGGGATTACTGGCATCCGCAACCGCACCCAGCCCAAAGTAATCACTATTCTGGAAGAAAACTGTATTTTCAGTTCCTGAAGGAGTAGGCTTTATTGTACTTCTCAGCGTTGGCACTATTGAGATGTTAGGCTGGCAAACTTGCCTGTTCAGTGGCCTATGATGCTACTGACCTCAACCCAGTAAATAACTGAAGCACCAACCCATCAGTTGTGACAACCAGAAACACCTGATAATATTGGAGTAAAATCATCCCCAGTTGAGAACCATTGTCTAGAGGGTTCTGTTTGCAAAGTCAGCCATCACCCAGGTTATTTCCTCTTTACACTTTGGCTACAGTTGAATTATTGATTTGTTAGAGCCTCCTCCTTACAGTTTCTTTTCTTGAAAGCAGTGAGAGGAAGTGCATGACTTGTGAATCTGCTAGTAGTACAAGCTTCCTCTAATTTTTTGAACAGAAAATAAAAAATTATTTCCCCTGAACCAACAGACCCTCTTTAGCTGTGGGTCTGGTCAGATTAATTCAGAGCCAGATATGGGTGAGGGGCAAGGATGGGCATCTATAATACAATTTTAACAACATGTATTAAGCCTTGAGTATTTAAATCAGTTTTGGCAAAGTAGAGAAGGATTATAACAGATTAATAATGAACTAAAACTACATTCAGACTATGTTAGGACTGATGATGAAATACTAGAGATATTTGGAGGATCTCCGCTTTGTGGTATTTCTTTGATAACTGTTCCAGGGCTACTCTTACACTTCAGTTCTCAACCTTGACTGCACATTGCAGGGTTTGATGCTTCTGTAACTTCATCAGTGGAGTAAAGTGTAGGCACATTAGGATTTTTAAAAGCTTTTTCGGGTGTTTCTAATCTGCAGCTCAGGTTGAAAACTCCCACTATGTTTCTCAGGGTGTGGCCCATGAGCAAGTACCATTTTTATCACCTAGAAATTTATTAGAATTTCAGAATCTTGGTACCAGGGTGGTGCACACCTATAATCCCAGTGACTCTGAAGGCTGAGGCAGGAGGATTGCAAGTCTGAGGGTAGCTTGGGAAACTTGAAACCCTGTCTCAAAATAAAAGATCCAGGGATGTAGCTCAGTGGTAGAAACCCTTCTATCCTCCTAACTTGTTGCTGTTCATAATAGTGAATCATCTACAGGAGCTAGAGACGCAGCTCTGTGTTAAAGAGCATGCCTAGCATGTGAGGGGCCCTGGATTTGAACCCTAGCTACACACACACACAAACAACAAAACAGCAAAGTAAGTTTCCATAAGGGTGAGAGTATTGCTGAGTATAGCAGAGACTCATTTTAACATTAGGGATATATCTTTGAATTAGTTCAGTCAATTGAAAGTTCAAATGGTGTTAGTGAGGACAGCTAATACTGAACATAATAGGGACTTGATATTTCTCAAAATGATCTGTCAGTGGCAGTTGGATTGGTTTTCATGGGGAGGCATTTCAGAAGGGAGATTTTTCACTGGGCAGCTGCTATGTGCCAGGAGTCGTTAGAAATGTCTTCACCTAGCTGGGCTCGGTGTCCCATGCCTGTAATCCCAGAGGCTCGGGAGACTGAGGCAGGAGAATCCTGAGTTCAAAACCAGCTTCAGCAAAAATGAGGTGTCAAGCAACTCAGTGAGACCCTCTCTCTATTTTGTATACAAAATAGGGCTGGGGATGTGGCTAAGTGGTCTAGTGCCCCTGAGTTCATCCCTGGTAACAAAAAAAAAAAAAAAAAAAAAAGAAATGTCTTCACCTGCCATCTCATCCCTCAAAACACTATGAGAGAATATGCTCTCATTTTACTAATGAAATTGAAGTTCAAAAGCAAATGATACTGTTATAATGTATTTTATAAATTTACTCAGAGAATCACTAAAGTTTTGGAGCCTGTAGATAGCTAAGAATTTATTAGTTTACAAATGAGGACAGTGACACAGGTTAAGTGATTTAGCCATTACATTGCTGGATAGATGATTCTAAACAAATATGCTTAACTTAAAATATGCAAAGTATAAAAACTCAAGAGTCTGGAATCCTAATGATGTTAGACTACCCATTTATTAACAAATAAATAGCACTGTTTGCAGTCAGGGCAAACAACTTCCTTAGACAGAATTTTAAATGTTTACCTCAGATCTCCCAAAAGAAGAAAAATGTTTAGAAATCACACTCCCTTATTCAGATGATACAATGTAAGATAAAGAATATGTACTTTCCTATCAGCAATTAGGACAAGGGTTGTCACATAATTCACATTTGCTATAAATTATCCAAAAGCCTTTGCTCTCCTATTTCTAAACCATGAACTTGGCATCCTTGAGAAGACTCACAGAGTTCTACTTTGGTGCTAAAAGACCAAGGGAGCTGGAACCAGTTTCTTAGACCCATGCAAACATCCTAGTTCTTTCACAGCATCAGATAAAATGATTAAGGCCATTAAGATACAGCTTCATCACCCATAAGAATTGCTCTGCTTCTTGTTACCACATGGCCAACGATTATAAAGTGTTTTCATCAGGATCCCTGCAAAGTATTGGTTTTCATTCACCAATTACTTTAGTAGTTGTTGAGTCTCAGTGGCAAGCCCAGCTCCCTTTTGTTTGAGATGTTCCCAGTGTGACCTTAGAACTGGTCAAAGGCCCAGAGAAAAGATCTGGAGGCTTCATATAGTGGCCTGAATTCTGAGGTTACCCAGAACTCTATGTATATGTCACTGTAGAGTTTTTAAAAGGTACAGGTTCTCCTAGCAGCACCGGAGGCCGAGACAGGAGGATGTAGAGTTCAAAGTCTGCCTCAGTAAAAGCGAAGTGCTAAGCAACTCAGTGAGACCCTGTCTCTAAATAGAATACAAAATAGGGCTGGATGTGACTCAGTGGTCTAGTGCCCAATTCGATTCGATTCCCAATACCCACCCCCCAAAAAAGGGTATACATCAGTAATTTTTAATTTACTGAATATGTATCTATTGAACACTTACAGCACCCTAGGCCTCTTTCTAGGTTTTGGTGTTTTTGGTTTTGGTACGGGGAACTGAACCCAAGGGCATTTAACCACTAAGTCCTTTTTTAATTTTTAGTTTTGAGATAGAGTCTCACTAAGTTGCTTAGGGCCTCCGCAAATGGCTGAGGCTGGTCTTGAATTTACAATCCTGCCTCAACCTCCCAAGTTGCTGAGATTACAGGTGTATACCACCAGGCCTGGCACACCTCTTCAAGTCTATCAAATTATTGATTCACCAAACTGTCAAAACCACCCTGAGGTAGGTACTACTGTTTTACAGATGAGGAAATATAGGAACTCTTACAGTTTAAATATGTGGTAACCCCCAAAAGCTCGTGTGTGAGACAATGTAAGAAAGCTTACAGGTAAAATGATTGGGTTATCAAAGTACTAACCTAATCGCATGTTAATTTACTGATAGGGACTAACTGAATGGTAACAGTAGGCAGATAGTGTGTGGCTGGGAGCCGTAGGTCCCTGAGGGCATGCCTTTGGAGTATAGATTTTGTCCTTGTGGAGAAGAGCTCTCTCTCTGCTCTTTGGTGGCCATGTCCCCTGCTGCTTTCCTCTGCCACCCACTTCAGCCATGATAATCTGCCTTACCTTGAGCCCCAAGGAATGGAGCCAGCTGTCTATGGACTGAGATCTCTAAAACTGTGAGTCCCCCCAAAATTTTTTATCCTCTGTTTTTGTCAGGTCTTTTGGCTACAGCAGTTAAAAAGCTGACAAAAACAGGTCCAGAGAAGCTCTGGAGTTCATGCAGCTAGGAAAGGGCAGAGCCAGGATTCCAACCCAGGCGGTCTGGATCTAAAACACATGCCTAACACTTTCTGCTTCTGGATCAGCTGAAAATGGGATGGACAGTATGTTCTCTCCTTATCTACCTCCTATCTTGGTATAAAGCGTATGGCACATAGCAGTAAAGCTGCACCCTGCCCCCATACACATGCACAAGGGGCACATGCCAGGTGTCAGGATTTAGGGAGGTTGGGGACAGGGCATGGGTGAAACTAAGGGGTAGCACAGGGAAGTCTTTGTGGTGCTAGAAAAGCTCTATTTTCATTGTGTGTTGGTTACACAAATCTTCACATGATAAAACAGCATCACACACATCTGTACTAGTGTTAGTTGCCTTGTTTTGATTTTGGACTATAGTTGTGTGAAATGGAAGCACTTGGGGAACTGGGTAGAGGGTACACAGGACTGCACTGTATTACTTTTGTAATTTCCTGTAAATCTGTAATTACTTAAAAATAAAATAAAAACATATGCCTATCTTTGGCAACCCCCCAATTAGTTAAAGGCCTATCTTCTTTAAGATTGGCTTAAAGATCTGGGCATGGTGGCCTACAACTGTAATCCCAGAAACTCAGGGAGCTGAAGCAGGAGGATCTCAAGTTTGGGGCCAGCCTCAGCAATTTATTGAGACCCTCAGCAATTTAGTGAGACCCTGTTTCAAAATAAAAAACAAAAATGGCTGGGGATATGTAGCTCAGAGGTAAAGTGCTTCTGGGTTCAATCCCCAGTACCAAAAAGAAAAGAAAAAGATTGATTTAAAGAAATATCAAATATCATTCTTGAAAGAGAGACCACCTTCTGTTTAGGACAAACAATGTGCAAGGGCTCTGGGCAGAGCAGGGGCATAAGGGTAGATGTGGTAACAGGAGTTGAGCAAGGTGACCAATTACGAAGTGAAGTTCTTTGTTGACTATACCAAAGGAGCCAAAACCAGAAACTTCTATCTTGCTGTGATTCCCAAATGACTACTCCCTCACTGTCCAAGAAAGAACCACTAGGAAAAGAACTAAAGAACACAGAATCCCTATTCCACACTTAGAGACCCTCACACCTAGAGACTCTGACTCAGTAGGTCAAAGACAGTTTGTATTTAAAAAGCTCCTCAGGTGACTTGGGTTTGACAATGTTATATTAAGAAGCAGCCCATAAAGTGGATCTCCAGTAACATGTGGGTCAACTACCATGGGGACCGTCACCCAAACCCTTGATTTTCATATGGTTGGTATGGCTCAAAGAGCCATGGGTTACGCTGACATCATATAAGAACATCCAAAGTACACATACCTTGCTATTTAGAAACAAAGAGGTGTTACACTGAACTGCTTTTTCTATTGCATCATTCCTATTTGGTTATTGACCAAATTTTTCATTGTAGAAATGTACATATAAACCACAACGTAATTCTATTACAAATGTTTTAGAATTCAAATTAAGAATGTTTTTGGCTACAAGTAACAACATAACCATCAATAACATAAAGAACATAGAGGTCTATTTGTCTCATATAGTAACAAGTCCAAAGGTAGGTAGGTGATTACTGGTATTGGTCCCACAGCTCAGAAAGTTGGAGCCCACATCTCAGCAGTTCTCTTGGTCTTTGCTTTGTGGCCACAAGATGATAGCTCCAGCCTGTCTGCATTCAAGACTGGATGAAGGGGACTGAACCACTGGCATTCTACCCCTGTCTCAGTAGCCAGAATGCTATCTCATGGCCACTTCTGACAACAAAGGAGACTGGGAAACTGACCCTTTTATAGTCTGTATGATAGAGGTAAGAAAGGAAAAAAGGGAAGGGACAGAGTGTTAGATGAGCCAACTTACAGTGTCTGCCACAATTTTTAAATTAAATGTTATCCAGCACTGTTTAATTAAGCCTTAAAACAGCTGATTAGATGGAAAGTAATAAATGATCATAGAAAATAATGACATGGAAATCAGACGTAAAGATCTCCGCTGTCAGAAATATTACATATATATATTGGTCTTTCATTCTCTGTTGGAACTAATTCTAGTTGCTGAAGAACGTCTGTTCCTTCAATCAATTGCCTATGTAGGAGAAAAAAATGTAGGAGAAAAAAAATGTAGTCAGTTATAAATTTCCACATTTAGCTTACATTGCCAAATGGAGTCTACCCGACAATAGCTAAGGCTATTTCCTACAAATTAAATGAACTTCAGTCCTAAATATCTTAAGTGACTTTAGATGTGTCCACCTTGCCACTTCTACACCCAGCACCATCCTCCAGGCTGCAGTCACCTGCTGAGTGTAGGCTGCCCTGCTGCAGAGGCTCCTAGCTGGCTTCCCTGCATCTGCTCTGGCACCTGTCCCATCCCTTCTCACTGCAGTCACAGGAATCTTTCATAAATACAAGTCTGCTTAAAACACTTCAATAATTTCCCATTATCCTATGATAAAGACCAAAAATTCTCACCATGCCTATCAAGGTCTGTGTGGCCTACCTCCCACTACCCCTCAAGGATGTCTTGCTAAAGGCTCTCCCTTGCTCTCTGCTCCAAGCAAACTGGCTTCCACTACTGCGAGAGCCCCATGTTTCCTTCCTTCTACAACTGTCTTCCTCATTCCCTTACCTGGTCATTTCCTGACCTTCTATCAGATCAGTTCAGTCCTCACTTCCTTGGGGAAGTTTCACAGGTCTCCCTGCTTAGGTCAAATTCCCCCTCACCTTTGGAGGAGTTCCCAGGGTGAAATACTACATTTATTGACTTGTATCCTGTTTGGTTAACTTCTGATTCTCCCACAAGGGCAAGAATCACACTTTCACTCAGTGCTCAGTGCCCAGCACAAAGCCTGGCACATTCTAAACCCCTAACCAACATCAAGTGCATGAATAAAAGCTTAAAGTCATGCTACTTTAACCTCTGTAGATACTTGCTGATCGTGACCTAAGACTCCATGAGGAGCAGACCTAGACTTTTAATATTTTTTTCAATTAAAACAGAGCAGTATGAAGCAGAAATGCCTGGACATAGGACCAGTGCCTTCTGCCAGTGCTTGGGCTGGAACAGTGGCTGAGGGAAAGGGAGAAATTTCCATTTCATGATGCTTTACTGGGATGTGGTCAGTGTCAACATTAACCATGTTCCAGTCCTCTCTTAGTCTGCCTCTGGGCTCTATTTTTGTCATTCCAATCAGAAACCACAGCAGAGTTTATGCTATGGTTTGAATACCCTTTTCAAAGCTCATGCTGGAATTTAATTGCCATTGTGATGGTATTAAGAAGTGGAACCTTTAGGAGGTGATTAGGTCACCAGGGCTCTGCCCTCATGAATGAACAGGAGTGGGTTAATTATCTCTGGAGTAAACTCCTGATAAAAAGATGAGTTCTGCCCCTTGCTCTCCCCAGCTTATTCTTGCTCTCTCACGTGCTTTCTAAGTATTGCTATGGGATGCTATGACATAGAGCGTTCCCAGTCTCCAAAGAAACATCTACTGTTTATAAATTATCTAGTCTTTGGTGTACGATTACAGCAACAGAAAATTGATCTATACACTGGCAATACAAGGTATATTCTGAAGTTGAGAGCAGAGGATAAATGGACAGATTCACCTGGCCAAAGAGGGCATGAAGCCTATTTTCCAAGTAGGTTTTTTTACAATTATTAAGTGAGCACTTACTATGTGTACCCCACCAGTGTGACAATTGTTAGGGTAGGATAAGAGTGAGACCTGGTCTCTGCTTTAAGTTGTTCACAATGTGCCAGGGAGGACAAAGAAGACATCTGCTGTTGGTAATCAGGGAGGTTTCTCACCTAAGCCTTGACAAGAATTTTGGAAGATTAAACGGGAACAGAAAGGGATAAGATGAGCAAAGTTTAAAATCTGTTGCAGGATTGATAGTATTATGGTCTGGCTGTAGTTTAGTTGCCACTCTATGAATTGCTTCCAAATACACATCTTCAGCCCTGACCCCACTTGACTATCTACCTCTGTGATGTTGCCAACTGGTTGTCCTATAGGAATCTTGATCTGAAACACAACTTGTCCAGCCTGAATTCCTGATCTTCTCTCCCAAATCCTCCTCCCCATATACTCTATCTCAGTGAATGGTACTAACCATCCACTACTTCCAAATCCTAAGAGTGCTATAGACCTGCACTGCCCAATATGGTAGACTCTAACCATGTGTGACTATTTACACTTATTTAGAATCAAATAAAATATGGTTCCTTAGTTGCTTGAGCCACACTTCAAGGTAGCTGAAAGACTGGGAAGTGCAGAGTGCAAGCTATTTCCATCACCACAGAAAGTTCTATTGGCCAGAACTGATCTGCACTCCTGCCAGGCCCTTACCCTCAACATCTAAGAGACCTCAGGACCTATGAATCTAACTCCTCAGTCTTGACTGGATTTTACTTACTCTTGCTCATCTGTATTGCCATGGCCTTACACCAGTCAGGAATTCATTTATGGTCTGCTATGACCAGAGCTTCTTAACTGGTTTCTCTCCTTCATCTGCCAATTAATTGTTCACTTCTTCTAAAGAGATCTTTTCAAAATGAGAAGCTGCTCAAGTTTAAATTCTTCTATATTCCCCATCACCTCTGGGAGAGCAGTACAGTATCTGTGGCCTGCTGGGCCCTGTGACCTGGCTATCCCTCTTCTCCAGTCTCTGCCCTCTCCATTCTCCCCTGGGCAAGAAGCTCCAGCTAGACAAGATAACTTGTAGACAAAATGCTCTTCTTACTTCTTAGGGTCTCTGCAAGGGCTCCTTCATCTATCTATCTATCTACCTTCCTTCCTTCCTTCCTTCCTTCCTTCCTTCCTTCCTTCCACCATTGAACCACATCTCCAGCCCTTTTATATATTTTATATATATATATATAAAGTTGCTTAAGGTCTCTCTAAGCTACTGAGGCTGGCTTTGAACTTGTGATCTTCCTGCCTCAGCCTCCTGAGCTACTTGGATTATAGGCATGTACCACCATGCCTGGCTCCTTCATTTTTCCTAAAACTGATTTGACTCATTGTGATTTCCATCCTTTTCTGACTATTACTTTACTTTCCCTTCTCAGCTTACCTTCTCATATAGTTTTCCATGACCACCTCCCATCTTAATGCCCTCCTAAAATGAAATTAATTCCCCCTACCACTATCTCCCCAAAATATCCCCCTTCTTCCAAGGGTATGCATGAATGGAGTTCTTACAATCTTGCATTTGCTATCCTTTCCCTGTGAGGTCACTGGGAAAGGTCATACTCTATGGAGTGTGGCAGTGTCTCCTGAAGGGTATTCTTAGTGTCATCCATCTGCAGAAGGAGCAGGTTCATGTACCAGAAACTAGAACTTGGAGCTGGGCCTGTAATCTGAGCAGCTTGGGAGGCTGAGGAAGGAGGATCTGGAATTCAAAGCCAGTCTCAGCAACTTGGTGAGGCCCAAAGCCAGCCTCAAAAACTTAGAAAGGCCCTGAGCAACTTAGTGAGACCCTGTCTCAAAATGAAAAAAAAAAAGCGGGGGGGGGGGGGGCTGGGGATGTAGCTCAATGGTTAAGTGCCCCTGGGTTCAATCCCTGCTACTAAAAAAAAAAAAAAAAAAAAAAAGGAAAAGAAAAGAAACTAGAACTTGGAAAGACCTGTCTCCGATAGAGAAGAAACTTCTGTATTTCTCCAAACCTTGCTAATTACATCTGGACTTCAGGAGCTGAGGCATAACCCAGAAGTTAAGAGATATTCCTGCAACTTGGAAGGAAGTTGTCCCAGAGTCATATTTCATTTAGTTTAACTAGATTACCTAGTTGCCTATTGTATCATTACCTTTCTGCATGTCCCTTAGTGTTCTGTAAGTTCTCGTTTAAATATTCCAGCCCAGCTTTAACTGTGGTTCAGAGATGTAAGGGATACACTGAGATCAGATTTAGGCCAGAACAATAAAAGGGATGCAGTGCCTCCCTGAGGCCAGAGTGGTGATGACAACAAAATTAGAGATGTCCCCAAAAGAAACATCAATCATGAAGACCAGGAAACTTTGAAAACAAGACAACACTCTTTCAACATTTGAGGCAGGAGTGAGACATCACCCCACTCCTGTAATTCTTATTACAGGAAAAGCAGATCCTTAAACAGCAGGATTGTGCCTTGTCACTCTGCTCAGCACTGAGCATCAGGACTGGCAAATTACAGGGGCTTAATAAAATTCTGGTTGAAAGATTCAGGAAGCTAACAGAAGTAAGGACTGAAATAAAGGCTTAGAGCCAGAGATGGAGGGACATGGAATGCTAAGCTAGACTGTGGGTAATAAAGATTTGAGGAGGGGTGGTGATGGAGGCATTAAAAGTTTTAGAGCCATCCAGTTTGTGTTTGAGAAAGGTAACTTTAATAAGAGACAAAGGATTGCCAAGCAGTTGGTAGAAGGGGTAGGGAGTGTCAGCAAGATGACAGATTTCAATGGTCCAAGAAAAAGTGAGTATTATTTGGATCAAAACTAATTCAAGAATGTGTTTTCAAAATCAGACTAAAGATTATTTAGTATGAAGGAAAACTGAGGACAATTCATTATTTTAGGCTATGCATCTATGAATGTAAAATCATGTCTTTAAAGATAACTTTTGGTTAAGAATACACTTCCTACTTTTTCAACCTAGAAGAATTGCCTAAAGGAATTATTGTGGTTAAAATTAACAGTGGTATGAAACTCCTTCATGAGCTATAGAGTCAATAATTATCCTATGAAGTGGCCTAAATAATCTAGTAGATAATCAGAAAAATTCTAACACTTTACATCACTTCAGGGGAGACAAAATAAGCTCTTCCTCATATTTACTACAGTAATTAAACAGATGTAAGACACTGGTGGTGAAAAGCATGTCTATCACCCATTTTAGGTCCACATGCCTATAACTATTATCTGAGTTTTTTTCATATTTAAAATTGTCCAGTAAAAAAAAAAAAATGTTACAAGTAACACTGATAGCTTTCATCAATCTCTTTGTAGTGCTCTTGGATAATAAGTAAAATGACTTTACCGCCTCACTCTGTATATAAATAGACCTACATTATTATGCACTGTGGTATAGTTCATAGTAATTAAAAATTGACAATATCCTTGAGATTGAAAATGGTAGATAGGTAGGTAGATGGAGGGTTAGATGGATGTACGGAGAAAGAGAAAAACAAAGCACAAAGCTGGGTGTGGCAATCCCAGTGACTTAGGAGGCTAAGACAAGGAGGAGGATTGCAAGTACAAGACCCACCTCAGCAACTTAGCAAAACCCTGTCCCAAATAAAAAAGGGCTGGGATATAGCTCAGAGGCAGAATGCTTCTGGGTTCAACCCCCCAGTACCGCAAAAAAGAGAGAGAAAGAGAGACAGACAGACATACACATGTACACAAAGAGAGTATTACCATGACTTGTCTAAATGATTTCTATGTTTTTATGGCTAGAAGCGTCTTTCAAAAATTTATTTATTATTTATTATTTATTTAAACATGCTTATCTATCTTTGTATTTCTTTTAAGCCCTGTCTTAGGTATGCAAAGATTATGTAAAATACTCATCAAGAAACTTTTTTTTTTTTTTTTTTTTGTGGTGCTGGGGATTGAACCTGGGGCCTTGTGCTTGCAATGCAGGCACTCTACCAACTGAGCTATATCCCCAGCCCTCATCAAAATTTTTTGAATGACATTTTTACATCTGTGAAATATATAGACAGATATATAATGTACATACCCAAAAGCCACGTATTTTCTATCCAGATAGGGAGTTGCTTGTAGGGTGATATAGAATTGTGACCCATTGGTGTGATGGCCTTGGTTGACCATTCCAAGAACTCCTCTTTTGTTATGAGGAATTGAAAAGTTTTCATCTAGGAAAGAAAATAATAAGTCATTAAAATACTTCTATTATTTCAATTGACTGTAATATGTAAGGTACAAATTGAACCTTGGTGAGGATCTTAATTGTAGGTTTTCTATGTGTTTCATGTTCCTTTCTTTTATTTTTTGGGTGCTGGGGATTGAACCCAGGGCATTGTGCTTACAAGGCAAGCACTCTACCAACTGAGCTATCTCCCCAGCCCCTCATGTTCCTTTCAAACATGCAAATGACTGGTAAGAAAGTTGAGCTGTAAAATCTTACTAGAACTATTTGAGTATTTAGTTCTTGGGCTGGAGATATAGTTTAGTTGGTAGAGTGCTGGCCTTGCATGCACAAGACCCTGTGTTCAATCCCTAGCACCACACGCAAACACACACAAAAATATTTAGTTCTACTCGAACTTCACTATGGCTAAAAACAAGTATGCTAAGAAAATTAATAATGTAAAAGGAAGCATATTTGCTTACAAACACAGGTCAACACACTTTCTTGTATTGTTTTCTCAGCAGTATTTCATTCAAATGACCAATGTGGTTATTAAAAACATCACTTCTGAGAAGTCTCTCCTGGGCCTAGCCCTTCCCACATAGCATCCTACACATACGCTGCATAGTCACTGGTCATTGGTTGACAGGTGTTTCCTCTCTTCTGTGGGAAGCCAGGGGCCCTTGTCTCATTTTAGCTTTTGTTGTAGGATCCTAGCACATTAACCAGCCCTAAATGTTGATGATGAAGAAATTAATTTAGGTTTATTTTTATTTTTCTTCCAATAAATTTTAATCTCAATCTTTACGTGGATTGATCAAGATTTTGTGAAGTGATGGGGGGTTTTTAGTGGAATGTTAACAAGTAAAAAGAATGTACAGTGTTTTCAGGCTACCATTTTCAGGAAGAACCATGCCCCGCTTTGCCTCCAAGCTCAAATATACCAAAAGACATAACATGATAAATTCAGTAAGCGTTTTCACTCAATAACTATATAGAGTTCTGAGAATAATTGAGGGATGTGAATATTAACTGTCAGTAAGATTTTATTAAACTGCATTTGCTGTTATTATTTTTAAGTTCCAAACAAAGCAGACTAAGTGAAGCAGCCATGTTGGCAGTGGCTCTTTTAGTTTCTTAAATTTTAAACTGGATAACGATTTCTGAAATCTTATGAAATGCACATAAGACCTTTTGGTACAAATGAGTCTATATAATCATATTAATGCCCCATCATCATTTCAATGGAAAAAAAATAATCCATTAATAGAAAATCATGTGGAATGGAAAATCTGTCCAATGCAAAGATTCAGAGTGTTTTGTAAAAACTGGTATTT